>NC_045783.1:10640833-13570000 GCF_008692025.1 Phocoena sinus | reverse complement strand
TCTTTTCTCTGGCATTGATATCCAAATTATGCTGTAATTCTAATGTCATCAACATCTCTTTTCTAAGAGGCATTTATTGGAGTGGAAATTATGTAAGCCTTGCTACCTGAAACACAATAAGTATAGGAACTTTTACCTCTTAGACAGATGGAAAAATGAAGGACTAGTTCAGAGACTTCCCTAGGCTAAGAGTATCCATTCAACAAAATTATTCATATTTGTCAGGAAAGACTTGACAGTGCTCATCAGAGACTTTAATTTAGATCTTTGTGTCATGAATTTATAGTCTCAAGAGATATTGTTTATGTATAATGCTGCTTAATCTTATGTGCAGTATTTGAGGAAACCAGGAAGATTGTACTCTTAACTATGGAAAACAATCTAGCTCTGATCTTTGGTCAAGGTACTACCCAACTCTAGGAAATAAACTGATAGTTTTTGAAAGCATGGCCCACCATTTCCATCCCCATTCCAGGACCTGCCTTTGTTGAACAGCAGGAGTAAAGGTAGACGTTTCTTAACTTAGAGTTATTTTAAAAGGAGCATTATTCCTCACATAGATTACAAGTATCTGAGGTTTTTAAAAAACAATTTAAAATGTTAGGAAAGCACTTGCAGGTGAAGGTAAGAATTAACTGGAAGAAGAAAAGATGAGCAGTGTTCCAAGCAGAGACATTAACATATGCAAATATTACTGTACTAAAATGTGGTACCTGTTTCTGTGACTATAAATCATGCCTCGGTGTTTCATTCATTAAATGTAAATGTAAAGAAGTTTACAGATTAGGCAGAATTTTTTAGTAATAAGGAAAATTTGTAAAATTGGTACTCTGCTAAAATACAACATTTTTTGCAATACAGCGAAGTTGATGCTCAGTGTTGTGGAGTAGTATTTATTCAGGTAACACTAAGATGTTCTTTGCCTTTTTCACTCTCATTCTGACAGGGGTAGAGTGAAGTTTCCAGAGGCTTACATGATGTGTGATAACATCGTTGCTCTGGTAGCTACTGGAAAATGTTCTTGTGTATTGTTCTGTTATTGATAAATATTGTTAACTGTAGTGATTGTATGCATTCTGGACTTCTCAGTAAATAATTAAATATAAATAATTGTTATATAAATATAATATTAATTAATATTACTATACCAATTGTAATAAAATAGAATAATATTTACATTCATATATTTATATATATATATAAAATCTTACATAACTCAAAACTCTTTGGGAGTCCTAATTTTAAGAGTGTAAAGGGGTTCTTGGACCAAAATGTTTGAAAATTGCTGCTCTAAACCTTAATGGGAAGAAAGTGCTCTTGCCTAAAGCTGGACAGCTCTGTTAATAGAAATGTGTAAGAGTTCCCTCAGGAGGTAGTTTGCTTTGTTCAAATGGGAAAATAGTTCAGGACTGGTAGCTCTGTGATCTTGGACATCTCAATTTACCCATCTGAAAATGGAGTGGATGAATTCAGAAGCCAGTGTTCATTGAGGGTCTTCTGTGTGCTGGGCACTGGTTCCCAGGCAGTGGGGGGATGCTCACAGCCAAGTAGAGGGAACAGGCTGATGAAGAGACAGTGGTAATAGAGAAGCGCAGGTGTACATGAGGTAGTACAGGAACACAGACGGGTATCTAATCCAGGGAACAAGGACAGGGGTGAGCACTTTAAACTGGGCCTTGAAGGACAGGTAAGAATGAGCCAGAAGAAAAGGTGAACAGTGTTCCAAGCACAGATGTTAACACATGTACAGACCTAAAGCAATGTTTTTCAAATGGGTTGGGACCCATTAGTAGGTCATGAAATCAATTTAATGTGTCATGACCAGCATTTAAAAATTAACAAAATAGAATAGATGTCAGAGTACACTTCACGTAAGGTGGTAAATATTCTTTCGTGAAACGTTTCTCCCGGTTGTACATATGTATGTATGTGCGTGGGGCTGGGGTGGGGAGGAAGACACTGCGCTGGGCTGCAGTGTAAATATGTATTTCTTATTGTTGGTTGAAATAAAAACTTTTTAGAAAACCACCAGTCTAGAGACATAAGAGAGAGGATTATGTGTTCAAAGAACTACAAGCAGTAATTCAATATGGATGTAACATGGGGTGCATGAAGGTAGTGCTGCTAAAAAAATAAGCAGGGGCTTCCCTGGTGGTGCAGTGGTTGCGAGTCCGCCTGCCGATGCAGGGGACGCGGGTTCGTGCCCCGGTCCGGGAAGATCCCACATGCCGCGGAGTGGCTGCGCCCGTGAGCCATGGCCGCTGAGCCTGCGCGTCCGGAGCCTGTCTCCGCAACGGGAGAGGCCACAACAGTAAGAGGCCTGCGTACTGCAAAAAAAAAAACAAACAAACAGGAATCAGATCATAGAGAGCCTTAATAACTTGCTAAATAGTTTGAATATTATCCTGAAGGCAATTAAGTACCATTAAAGGATTTCAGGAAGAAGGGTGACAAGGTCAAGAGGTATTATTTGAATAAAAATCGTTCTAGCAGCTATGAGAAAAATGGACTGAAGTGACAGTGATAAAATCTGATGCAAGGAGATCTCTTTTATTAGCGATCTTTTAAAAAATTGTGTGACTGTTCCTCACATTGCATTCTGTTCTAGTTTATAGGTACATTATACACAAGACTATAAGCTACATGAGGGCAGGAATTTTTGTATCTTTTTTAAACCTCAGCTCCTCAGAAATGAGAATAATGGCTGTGTATATGAGATGCTCAACAAATCTTTCTTGAATGAATGATAAATATATCTTCTTGTATCCTAAGAGGATATTAATTATAGGAGATTGTTTTAAGTTTTCTTCTCCCTACATTGTCTCTGTAACCTCCCTTCTTTTCTTTTTCTTTTCCTTGCCATTTTATTTTTTATTATCTTGATCTTTCATGTTAGAGACTTTCCTAAATGTTTAGTGCTCTGTATTCATTTACATTTAAAAGTAAGGTATTCAAGTCAGTTAGTCGAATGCTCCCTATGGTTGGTGGAAACATAGTGATTGTTGAGGGTCCAGTCATTTCATTGGGTGACCCCACCTCCTAAATTAATTTCTATGTCTTTTCTCTTGTGAGTGTCACTTTCTTAATGGAGAATCTTCTCATCTTCTGCCTTGGGAATATAACCCTAGCTACCAGTATTCTGGGGGCCAAATGGGATAAAGCATTTGGGAGTTAAACTATTGAGTGGATAGACTTCCACTTAATTCTTGTATGGCACCTGACCTTGGGCCCAGTTTCCCTAACGTCTCTTTGAGTCTAGAACCTTGCTGGTTCAGTTTCTCTAAAGATTAATTTTCTGTTCTCTTGGTGGGGAGAGGGAGGATTGTTTAAAATGCCCAGAGAATTGGATTAAATATAATTATCTGGTTTGTGTCTTTAGATGTATGATTTGAGGTATAAGTTACACACAATAAAATGTACCCCTTGTAGGTATACAATTCAGTGGATTCTGGCAAATGGATGCCACCATCACAATTAAGACCCAGAACATTGTCCTCACTCTTTATGGTCAGCCCTTCCCCCAGCCCCAGGTAACCACCAGTCTGTTCTCTGTTCCCATACTTCACCTGTTCCAGAATTTGTATGATTTTAGCAATAAGAATATATTGGAATACAAATTAATATGGGATGATTAAATACATGAGGAGAAGTATTACTTAATGGGACATCACAGCGTGATGAGTCACTGCTAACTGTGCAACTTTCATTATGTCTGTCCAGTTAGTTCTTGTTGATAAGCTGTATGGATTTCAGGAACTTAAAATGTATCTTGTGGGAGGACTTTAGATTCTCAGAAGGTCAAAGTAAATAGCTCTCCTTTGATCTGTCAACCTAGGAGCTTCCCAGCCACTTTCTAATTTCCAAGCTCCTTTAGGTTGCTTCAGTGTAGGCGAGTTAGGCATACTGACCAGAATGATCACACACTGAGTTTTAAACTATAGGTAAGAAAGCTAAACAAGCCAAAAGCAGAAGGACTTTGTGAGCACTTTATTCCCACAGGGTTGCATTTAGTTACCCATTAGGATTAGCTCGGAACGTGTTTCTCTTAGCCAGAGCAGATATCCCAGGGTATCTGTACCAAGTAGGTCTCCTAAAAGTACTAGGAATGGACAACCAGTTATGTGCCAAGTCCCTTTTGATTTCAACAGTACCATGTATTTGGAGTTTTACCATAGTACTCTGTAAACTTTAATGATCTAAAACAACTAGTAACTTGAAATCTTAAAGGAAAGTTCATTTGTCTCAGCATCCAAATCATTTACGCTTACTACATTAGGAAATGTGTTAGTTTATTCCCAGAAAATTCCTCTTATCTGTCTGAAGACAGTGTACTTACTCAACATGCATGCTACTTTTCTGTATATTTTTATCCTGTGTTACTCTCAGGACAAAATTCATATTCTTAGGATGCTAGCACTAAGAGGAGCCTTCGAGGTCCTGTTTTCTGTCTTCTTTCTGGTACCGGGAAGGACTCTGAGACTCAAAAGGTGACTTCCTAAGGCCTCTGGAGAAAAAATTAATTTCAGGAATTAATTTTTATGTGAGTCTAAGTACTTTTCTTAGTCATTTAACATTTCTAAGCCTAACTTACAAATACATCTGCACTAGAGCTCAAACTACCAACACACATTTATCCCACCAGCACTAAGGCATATACTTTGTAATATTTCTTTACTGAGGACATTGGTATACACATTATCTTTTCTGTATTACAACCACATCACCATTATAGTGGTTATAACATCATCAAATTTGTCTCATCTAAAGCATTCATTCAACACTTATCTGCACATAGTACCAAGATAAGCACTATATTATGTTCATTAAAGAACACTAGAGAGTGCCTAGCACATGTAGGCCTCAACACCTGGTGAGTCTAAGTCTGAATGTACGTAATTTAGATTAAAAAGTCACAGAAGACACTAGAAAATATACTCAACTTATCTATATCCAACAAGTACTGTATTTTTAAGAATTTTAAGTAACTTCAAATTGTTTGAGAATTTTGTGTTTTGATGGAATGTTCTTCTGATTAGATCAGCATTTCGGGAACTCCTGGATGGACTTAGCTTTCACCTTATGATAATTCTCCAATCTTTGGGAAAGATAAATCAGATTTAGGAAATGAACATTTGCTATGTGTGTGTATTTACCATTTGCTGCCTCACTAGGCAGCAGTCATTAAGTGTAGTTCTATAAATCCTATTATTGAGATGACTTCCAATATAGAAGCTGTAGTCACCGTTACCATGACTACTGAGTATCACTGTATCCCCTCTGCTGAGGCCTCACAGACATGTTGCTGACAGCATTAGGATTTTACTTCCTTGCTCTCCTCTTTCCCCTCATTTCTTAGGGAAGTGATTCCATTGGATCCTTTTTCTGTTAGACGGTGTGTTGGGTTGAGGTTCTGTGTGAGTAAAAGAGACTTGGCTCCTGTGTGTTAACAAGATAGAAGTATTTTTCCATCCCATAAAAGAAGAATGCAGGCAGCCGGCTCAGAGCTGATATGGCAAGCTCCCAGGTATTGTTAGGGATGCAGGGTGCTCTACCATTTTAATCTTGTTTTTCATCCTTTAAAGGTCACCTCATAGTTCTAGTGGCTGTTGAAGCTTGGGCCTTTACGTTCTCATATCAGGCCTGAGGAAGGGGAAGAGGCAGAAGGGCAAAAGGGGGGTTCCTTTCAGCTGAGTCTGTTCACCTTAAGCATCATTCCCAGAAATCTCACACAATATTTCTGCTTATAAGAATTCAGGCATATAGATAGACCCAGCAGCAAGGGTGGCTGGGAGATGTAGTCTTCTATTCTGAGTAACAATGTGCCCTGCTAGGAAGGGAGACAGGTGGAAGGGCAGATGGATATTGTAGTAGATAACTAAGCACCTGCCACAGTAATTTAGGTGGAATATTCTATCCATATCTGTGAAGGCTTTGCTGTTCATAGTAACCACTATTTTCAGAAATAGTAACTATGGATACATGATTGATGCAATTAGCTCAATAGGCAGTCATCTGGATGTCCTCAGAGAAGCTCTGGGATTGTTCTTATGTCATATGATCACATTCACAGTAACTCTTTGCTCTTTACTAGAATGTTTTCAGTTACAGGAATTAAAGTTTAAAATAAAATCACGAAAAGATATCCACCCCATATATTTAACAGAATCTTAGGGGATATAATAGACTGAAGAGAAAATTGAGAAATCTAAAACACAGTAAAAGGTAAAAGGCTGTAAAAGTAATTATTGGCTTCTTATGAAAGAATCACTTGAAGTATGATTGCTTAATATAACCACCCCAGATAAGCATTTGTTAATTCTTAGTGAGGTTGAGGAAATCTAGTACCAAGTTATATTCTACTTCCTACCTTTTTAAATAGGTTTAGTAATTATAGATCTTTCAAAATAACTTTCCTTGATGTTTTGTACTACCATTTACCAGGTGTCTGATTTTTACGAACAGGTCTATTGAGCTATAACTACATACCATAAAATTCGCTCATTATAAGTGTGCAACTCAGTGATTTTAGTACATTTATAGAGTTATGGAACATCACCACTATCCAGTTTTATAACATTTCCATCTGTTTTCTGTTTCTATAGATTTGTTCTTTCTAGACATTTTCTTTTTTTTTTTTTTTGCTGTACGCGGGCCTCTCACTGTTGTGGCCTCTCCCATTGCGGAGCACAGGCTCCGGACGCGCAGGCTCAGCGGCCATGGCTCACGGGCCCAGCCGCTCCGCGGCATGTGGGATCCTCCCAGACCGGGGCACGAACCCGCATCCCCTGCATCAGCAGGCGGACTCTCAACCACTGCACCACCAGGGAAGCCCTAGACATTTTCTATAAATGGAATCATGCAATATGTATCTTGTGTCTAGCTTTTTTCCTTTAGCATTATGTTTTCAAGGTTCATCCATGTTGTAGCATGTATCAGGAATTCATTCCATTTAGTTGCCAAATAGTATTTCATTGTATGGATATAGCACATTTTGTTTATTCATTCATCAATTGATGGACATTTAGAATGTTTCCAGCTTTTGACTGTTATGAATAATGGTGCTGTGAACATTTGTGTACATATCTTTGTGTGGACATGCATTTTCATTTCTCTGACAGATTCCTAGGAGTGAGATAGCTAGACTATATCCTAAGTTTATGTTTAACTTTTTAGGAAACTGGCCAACTGTATTCCAAAGTGGTTGTACCATTTTTACATTCCCACTAACAATGCGTGAGGGTTTCAGTTTTCACCACTTCCTCGCCAACACTTCTTGTCTATCGTTTTGATTATAGCTATCCTAGTGGGTACTTAGTGGTATCTCATTTTTGGTTTTAATCTGTATTTCCCTAATGACTAATGATTTTAACCATCTTTTCATATACTTATTAGACATAGTTATATCTTTTTTGGAGAAATATCTATTCAGATCTTTTGCCTATTTAAAAATTTGGTCACTCATCAAGCACTGTCTATTTATTGGTCACTGTAAATATTCTCTATATATTCTGATATGTCTCTTAACAGATATATGATTTGAACATATTTTGTCTCAGTCTGTGTTTTTATTTTCTTAACGATGTCTTTTGAAGTATAAAAGTTTTAAATTTTGATGTTGTCCAACTTACCAGTTTTTCTTTTGTATTGATTAATGGGTACAGAGTTTCTGTTTGGGGTGATGTAAAAGTTCTGGAAATGGATTGTGGTGATGGTTGCACAGCAGTATGAATGTGCTTACTGACAGTGAATTATACACTTAAAAATGGCTAAAATGGTAAACTTTATATTATGAATATTTTACCACAATAAAAAATGAAAAAAAGAGAGAATGGATGAAGTGGTATATAAATTTAAGTGGTAATAACAATAAAAAATGTATAATGAGAAGTTGATGAATTAGCCCCAGGGATAAAGTTAGAAGTAGACAGATTCTGCTTCCTTCCTGGTTCCTTTATCCTGCCACTTATACCTATCAATTATTATAAATTTATTCTCCTTTTTCTCCACTCCCTTGTTTTTTAGGCATGGAGAGTTATAAAATGTAAAATAAGTTGAATGCATTTAGCCTGGGGAAAAGAAGATTTGGGGGAGACCATGACAGCTGTGTTTATATTTACAGGGCTGTCAGGTAGAGGAAAGAGGGGGCTTATTCTGTGTGTTCCAGAGTCAGAAATAGGATTTCATGGGAAGCAGCTATTTCCTGCCTCTGAAAAAGGGATAACGTTTTAATAAATAGAATAGTCTCTAAGTGGAGAAGACTCCTTGGAATGCTGGAAATGGGCAGCTAGAGGCTGGGGATGTTGCAGAGGGAACTGCTGCATTAGATAGGATGTTGGACCAGGTGGTCTCTGTATTAGCATCCCAGCAGGAAAAAGGAACTTTCAGCTGGGATTTTGAAGAGTGTGTAATGAAGGAACTATTTTCAGAGGTGTGAGCAAGATTGAGGGAGCCTGTAAGGGATGTTGAGGTACCCAACAACTACCAACAGTGGGAAGGCCTTTACCGTCAGGCCTGAAGTGGCAAAGGGAGGCAGTGCTGTTCGAGGATCCCAGTGGAGCTGTGGAAGAGGAGTCTCCAACAGTGGAAGGAGGCCACCCAGGAGGAGCTGGTAGCCACAGAGGGAGCAGCCACTGGCAAAGTTGTGCACCAAGGCAGATAAACAGCAGAGTAGAACTTCCTCCCAGCCTTCCATCTTATGCTGTTATCTCTCATTGGCAAACCAACCTGGAAGCCAGAGGGTATGGGAGATGAGGTACTGCAGGTTGTAGGGAGAGATCAACTTCCTAGGGCTCTGAGCAGAGTAGAGAAGTGTGTCTCTAAGTTTCTTCCATCTCAGAGATCTATAAGCTCTGAGGCTATGATTTTCATAGCAGACAGCCCAGTTCTACACCCCACTCCCAATTCAAAAAGAGCAAAAGACCCAAAGACTATACCTGATACTCTGTGAATGACCAGTACCTAATGTGAAAGTAAAGAGGTGCTTGGATTATCTGGCCATTTCCATAGGGTCAGGGAAATGGCCTTGAAAACTGAAAGATGGGAAAGAAGCCATCAATTAGTCAATGTATATTTATTGAGCATCTACTGTTTACTAGGTACTGTCCTGAGTGCTCTAGATTTAATGGTGAGTAAGGCAGAAATTCTTCTCTTACATAGTAGAAGTAGGAGGCAGACAGTTAAGACATAAATCATTCAAGGTGCTATCACACAATATAGTAAATTGGTTAGATCATGAACTGTACCATTTCCTAGTTGTGTGACCTCCATTAAGTTACTTGACTCTGTGTCTCAGTTCCAGATCTGTAAGTGGGGATTAATGATTATACCTGCCCAGTGGTGTTGTTATATGGTTATAAATAGTTAATATATGTAAAGTGTTTAGATCAGTGCCTAGCACATAGAAGTGCTATGTATAGATGTTTGTTATTATTATCAGGCACTATTGTATACTAGATAATAGAAGAGATAATAAAGCAGAAAATGCAGAGGAAAGAGAATGGTGACTATGAGGATTCTAGTGGGGGTAGATGGAGATCAGGAGGGCTGGTGAGCGGAATCAGTGACCCTGGAGAAGGACCAAGAGGCTCTGGGCTAAGGGAAGAAAGCAGCCCCCTGCACCCTCATAGAGTGATGTCAGTCTTCAAAGACAAATCAAGTAACCCTACAGAAAGCACACTGTTATGCCCTCTGTAATGATAAACACAAGGCTGAGTAAGTTAGAATCCATTTTGCGGTATGGATTCTAATAATTTTTAGTCATTTAAAGGCAAAAGGCAGAAAGAAAAGATGCTTAAGAGAGGCAGAAACATAGTATCTACAAGCTCGGGCTCTGGAATCAGACCAGTACAAGTTCACATCCAGCTCTGCCATTTACTGTTGTCCGACCTGGGACAAGTTACTTAATCTTGTTGATGACCAGTTTCCTCCTTTGGAAAATGGAAATAATAATACCTACTTCACAGTTATTTTGAGTCTGAAACGAAATCATCTATGGTAATTGCTTAGCACAATCCCCAAGACATTCTAAGGCAACAGTGCATGTTGTTGCTTTTGCTTACTGCCTGTTATTACAGAAAGAGAGAATGAATACCTATACAGAACTTGAAAAGGGTGAGCACAGTACAATATTGACACCTTCTTGTTTTGGTTGCTCTGTACAAGATCAGGGCTTATAAAGGACAATTTTGAGTGCCTCTGCCAACTTTGAATCTCCCTGAGAGGCAGTGTCCTACGAGGCACTCACCGAACCAGAGCATCAGCTGGTGTTCTGCATGAGCAGTGATCAACAAATAGCTCTCAATGAAAACGCAAAATATTTTAATGATTAAATTTGGTACGTGAGCTGTATTTATTTTTGAATGATTATTTTGACATTTCAAGCTTACAAACAACATAAGTAAAATGGGTACTGATGGTGAAAATTAATTGGAAAATTGTTACTTCAAAATTTTGTGTTTTCTTTTCAGCTAACTTCTTTCTGAGCACAATCTATTCCCTGAACAGTCTTATGGTGCTGACTTTAAAAATGAGTCTATTTTGATGATACCTCCTAATTTCTGCCCTGGTAGTTACCAGTAAATCACACTTCATAGATTAAAAGAGAATATGAAAATGATGGAGGTTTTCCTCTTCTCCCCTCACCCCATAAAACATGTTGAGGTTGAAATACTTCAGCTGGAACTTTTCATAGTTATTACTCATTTGTTAATTGCTTATAGCACATAAATTAATAGATGAATGTCTTTTTAAAAAAATGACATGTTCTATCTTGTAGCATGAATAATAATCTGCTCTTTTCTTAAGTAGGTGTTTTTATAAAATTCATTGGGATAAATCTTTACTTTTACTCATATGTTCTCTATGTATTATTAAAATAAAATTCTCATTAGTCTGGAATAATGGGAAAGAAGGCTCATCTGTTCAACATGGAGAAAAATTTAAATGTGCCTCTTCATTACCTCAAATACATCATTATCCGGATTATGAATGAATCCCTAACTAGGAATAAAGTACTTTAAAAATTCCTGTTCGGGGGCTTCCCTGGTGGCGCGGTGGTTGAGAGTCCGCCTGCCGATGCAGGGGACACGGGTTCGTGCCCCGGTCTGGGAGGATCCCACATGCCGCGGAGCGGCTGGGCCCATGAGCCATGGCCACTGAGCCTGCGCTCCGCAGCGGGAGAGGCCACAACAGTGAGAGGCCCGCGTACCCAAAAAAAAAAAAAAAAAAAAAATTCCTATTCGGGACTTCCCTGGTGGCGCAGTGGTTAAGAATCTGCCTGCCAACGCAGGGGACACAGGTTCGATCCCTGGTCCGGGAAGATCCCACATGCTGCAGAGCAACTAAGCCCTTGTGCCACAACTACTAAGCCTGCACTCTAGAGCCCGAGAGCCACAACTACTGAGCCCACATGCCGCAACTACTGAAGCCCGCACGCCTAGAGCCCATGCTGTGCAACAAGAGAAGACACCGCAATGAGAAGCCCGTGCACCGCAACGAAGAGTAGCCCCTGCTCGCCACAGCTAGAGAAAGTCCACACACAGCAACGAAGACCCATGCAGCCAAAAAAAAAAAAGATATTCCTATTCAAAGCAGGTGTATATTATATTGCAGTGTGCCACAAACAAAATAGAACTTTAACATATGAAAACTAATGATAGGGGCTTCCCTGGTGGTGCAGTGGTTAAGAATCCTCCTGCCAATTCAGGGGACACGGGTTCGAACCCTGATCCGGGAAGATCCCATATGCTGTGGAGCAACTAAGCCCGTGTGCCACAACTACTCTCTAGAACACGCGAGCCAAAACTGCTGAGCCCGCGTGTCACAACTACTGAAGCCTGTGCACCGAGAGCCTGTGCTCCGCAACAAGAGAAGCCATCGCAATGAGAAGCCCGCGCACGGTAACAAAGAGTAGCCCCTGCTCACCGCAATTAGAGAAAGCCCGTGCGCAGCAATGAAGACCCAATGCAGCCGAAAATAAAATAAATAAATTTATATTTAAAAAATTGATAGGATTCAGAGGTTGAGAATACATCTGACGAATTCATGATTTTTTGAGGCTTTGGTTTATAACTTATTGGTTTTAGACCAACTATCCCCTTACTCTCAGGTAAATCCAAGAAAATTTATGAGGGGAGCAATTATTTTGACGTTTTTATTCTTTACTCAGTTTGGTATTTAGTGTCAAAATACCTACAACTTTCAGAATAGTAGAGAATAAATTAATGATGTTCAGCAATATAGAAAAGTCCTCTATATTTTTCCTTTTCTCCTTTTGAACTTACGTAGTTTATTTAGTACTTGGGTGCTAATCTATCGTATTTTAGGGACCAAGAACAACTGAATATGTAGAATAAAATCTTGCTATTATATCTGAAGACATTTCCTTTGGTCCTTCTTTTCTTTTTTCTTTTTTTTCCTTTCTCCCCATTTTGAGGAAAGCTTACCTCTTTGTAGTTCAAGAAGAGTTTCTAATTCATCTTGAGAGGCAGCTATATATTATAAAATGCAGTGTTTCCCAAGTCAGATCATTTGCTTAGCATCCCTTACCAATTGAGTAGAAAGATTCTCCTCCAGGCACCTTTGGCTGTCATATATCTCTTGCAAAGTAAGCAGGGCTTTCTCCTTAAGGAGAACTCACTGGCATGAAGTTTCTGGCTTCAATATGTGTGGCTTCTTGTCTGAATCCCCCATGCTGAGTTCTTATGTTCTCCTCCTCCAGAGGTCATGTCTGACACAGCGTCCCCACCGTGCTGGGTCAGCAGGAACACAGGATGACCATTTTCCTTTTTCATTATTTGCCTAAACTTAGAGAAAATGATATCACTATTGATTTTACCCTTGGGTTTCCCTTACAAATTATGTTGATATGCACAGTAATTATTTGTTTTCATGCCGTAGACATGTATGAGAGATAAAGGTGGATTCTCTGCTTCTCCGTTTGAATAGGACACTACTGAATAATGAACACAGTACAGAATGGCTGATAAAATCTCCTTATTTCTTCCAGTAGTCACATTGAGACTATTTCAAGCATGTACAAGATCAAGCATCCATTAGACCCTTTTTATTTTTTTGTAACTTTTCTGTGAGTTTCCATAGAACTCCAGAAGTGCTGTGTCCTCTTTCAAAAATTAAATTAAATTAATTAAAAAGGGAAAGAAAAAGAGGCTGCGTTTTCTGGGGTTTCCCCAGAGGCTTTTTATCTGTTTAAACTAACCAGGGATTTTTCATATATTGACATAAGCATTCATTTGCTAATTTCTTGGACCTTAAACTGCATGGAGCCTTCCCCAGAATCTTGAATGAAGCTGGAATACTTGGGTCCTTAGGGCTGCCTAAATCCTGCATCATTCCCTGCACACATATGGTTTTTCCCTCCTCTATGTCCTTAGATAAAAGTCAGTGCTGATCGCCTTAAGGAAAAGAATGAGTTAAATGGACCAATATTCTAGGCCTGGATGTAAAAAACCCGGCCTTTTCAGAAGCCCCTTAGCACCTGCAGCAGCAAGGTCATTTGCACATACATAAATAAATAAATTAACAATGAATAAATAATTTAATCCCAGCCACACAATGCCACCTTGCAGATTTGATCCTTTGCAGCTCCCAGTGAATTTGTCCATTTCTAATTCTTTTTGATAAAGTCCTCAGATACTTGCTGACTGTCAGGCTCGTTTTCTTATTGTTTTCGCTTGATTACTTCTGTATGACCTGAGGTCGCCCTTAAAATCCACATCTCCCGTGAAGACTCCGAAAGGCCTTCTTTTTAGCATCTCCTAAAAACGGATGGAAAGTGCCTGCCATTTCTCCACACAAAAGCCTGGAAGGTTTTTCGTCACTAGCCTCCTGAAACAGCCCAAGTGCAAAAATAACTCATTAAGGGGTACCATGTTTTTGAGGCCTCTTTATCTAATGTACTTGGGTGTGCCTGTGTCAGGTCTCCCAGGTCCTGGAGGAGCTGGGCCACCTCCCCTTCAACCCTGCTAGCCACCCTGTCAGTGATAGCACCAGGTCATGTGCCTTCCCACCCACACCTTTGCCCCAGGCTGTTCCCCGGGTCTCTCAGTGAAGCCTTCATGGGGGCTGGGGGAGGGATGGGGAATTGCTTTTTTCTCTCTTCTAAGCTGGCTAGGACATTGCTGCCAGTTCCTCATTTTCAGGGTGCACATTCAGTTTAGGCTGTAGGCCCAGCATCAGGAGTCCTAATTCTCAAGTCTCTGTGATCCCCACATCTTAACCTTGTGTAGCCGAGGCCTCCTCACACAGTATCACCACTGCCCACTCACCAGTCATTACCCCAGCAACCCCCCCACCAAGAAGTCAGCTCCTTCAGTGGGGGAGGGGAAGGAGATTGAGACCCTGTGTTGGCTGAATATAATAGCCTTCAGTTAATGGGGACCACATTCCTCACTTCTGTTTTTATTGAAAAATTCACAAAGACTGTTTAAATCAGTTGTTCAGTATCCTCTAACAGTTCTGATAAAGTTTTCCATGATTTTTGACAAGTTTTTTGGATTTTCAAAAATATTTTCTTTGTAATTTTTTTTCTCCTTCCTTCTTCTGGACCATGGAATAAAAACTTGCTATATTATGTAGGGTCTTACGATCATTACTTTTTAGTAGCAGTGAGTCTCTGGAGTATTTAAGGAAGATGTTAATGAAAATCGTAGTACCATATGAAAGTTTCAGAAAGTAGGCTCCAATACCAACATGGAAATCTACTACATAATTTTTATCATATATATAATAAAATTTTGGGAGTGGATTTTCATATATTTCGGTGCATTTCAGCAGTTTTCCAGAAGGACAGATTACCTAGGCTGAACTATCAAAGCCCTCCAAGTATTTGGTTCCTCCATCTGAATCCTAAAAAGGTAGCCTTGGCTCCAGATGAAGTCAAGATACCTTGTCAGTGAAACCCTGGCTCAGGAAGCTCTGGAAGAGCATGCTGATGTGTGTAAGGGGAGCTCTCTTACCAGAGTCATATTTTGTGTGTTGATGGCCTTCCAGCTCAAGCAAACCTTCAGGCAGCACAAACCAAAAGTCATGAATTACATCAGTGTTGTCATCTCTGAACCATTTAAAACAACAACGACAACTTTCATCCTCTGAAAGAGCCATCATCTTGGGACGGTGATGGCAAAGAGAAGATACAACTTCAAATGCTTGCATTACCAGTTTGTGTTCAATGTGCATTGTTCTCCCACAGTTACGCTGGGCACTCTGTGAGACACTGGGGCCATCACAGTTTCACATTACTAAAGAAAGAGAAGGCGTTTTTGAAATGATTGTACCTTTCTTTTAAGGGGAGAGTTACCCAGTGTTTTTTGATGAAAAATCTGTATTGGATGTTTTCTGAGCTTTGTGAAGAGCAATTTATGAAAAATCAGATTAGTCTACACTCCCAGAAAGAAGACTGTAGCAAACAGAGACCCCCAGAAATGGTAAAAGTGCTACAAACATCACATGCTAAGTCCTAACAGCAGTTCTAGTTTTCCTTATTTTGGAAGTTATAAAACATTTCAAATTTACAGAAAAATAGAGTGATATAGCAAGCACTTATTTACCTACTACTCAGATTCAGCAGATGTTAACATTTTGCATAGTTGCTTCAGCTCTTCAAAAAAAAAAAAATTTACAGATGCAACTGAAGCCCTCTTGGTCTTGCTTCCTGATCATGTTCCCTTCTGAGCCTCCCCAGGATAACTTTCAAGATAACTGTAAAAAAATCTACAAACAATAAATGCTGGAGAGGGTGTGGAGAAAAGGGAACCCTCTTGCACTGTTGGTGGGAATGTAAATTGATACAGCCACTATGGAGAACGGTATGGAGGTTCCTTAAAAAACTAAAAATAGAACTACCATATGACCCAGCAACCCCACTACCGGGCATATACCCTGAGAAAACCATAATTCAAAAAGAGTCATGTACCACAATGTTCATTGCAGCACTACTTAAAGTCACCAGGACATGGAAGCAACCCTAAGTGTCCATCGACAGATGAATAGATAAAGAAGATGTGGCACATATATACAATGGAATATTACTCAGCCATAAAAAGAAACAAAATTGAGTTATTTGTAGTGAGGTGGATGGACCTAGAGTCTGTCATACAGAGTGAAGTAAGTCAGAGAAAAACAAATACCATATGCTAACACATATATATGAAATCTAAAAAAACCCAAAAAAGGTTCTGAAGAACCTAGGAGCAGGACAGGAATAAAGACACAGTCATAGAGAATGAACTTGAGGACTTGGGGAGGGGGAGGGGTCAGCTGGGACGAAGTGAGAGAGTGGCATGGACTTACATACACTACCAAATGTAAAATAGATAGCTAGTGGGAAGCAGTCACATGGCAGAGGGAGATCAGCTCGGTGCTTTGTGACCACCTAGAGGGGTGGGATAGGGAAGGGTGGGAGGGAGACCCAAGAGGGAGGATATATGGGGATATATGTATATGTATAGCTGATTCACTTTGTTATAAAGCAGAAACTAACACACCATTGTAAAACAATTATACTCCAATAAAGATGTTAAAAAAAACTATAAGATGTTAAAAAAACTATAGTTTTTAAGGAACATTTACTTCCATTCTCTTTGTTTCCATAATTTACCCACTAGAATGAAAGTATAATTCCAGTTTTGTAAAAATGTTTTATATACACATATACACAGAGAGTGAGGAATGTAAATGAAAAGGTCAACAGCTGATTTTTACAAAATTTGGGATTTTTCTTCCTTGTACTGTTGACCTAAAACAAATGGACTTCCAGTTACTTCTCCAGCAAAAATGGGTTTATCTGGGATCAGCAAAGAATTGCATTTCCAGGTCTACAACCATGGCGAGCCAGGAGCAAGCCCCTGCACAGCAAGGAGAGAACTCTTTTAAAGAGGGGAAAAGGAAGTTGGGAGGACTATATAGTAAACAAAGAGTCCATTGGCGGAATTGAGAGTTCCAAGTGTAGTGGGTCTTTATTGGCTGAATTGTGACAGTCTCTCATTGGCTGAGCTCTTGTCAGGCAAGAAAAGGAGTCTTTTTCCTGTTGGGCTCTGCTGTCTTCCTAGGGCATGAGAGCTCCCACTTCTGGCCTCCTGACTCTCTTTAATTGAGGTTTCTGTTTATTAATTTATATAGTTCTTTTATGTATTTTTACATGTTATCATTGATCATATAGTTAAGTAATGACAAGTAATTATAAAGTAATAATTAGGTAATAAATAAGTAATGATAAAAATGTTATGAAATAATAACATAATGAAAAAATGTTATGAAATAATACCCTTTACTGTTTATAAAAGTATTACATCATATGTAAAAGTATGCCAAGGCTCTTTCTTTTTTCTTTTTTTTTTTTTTTTGCCATGGTTAAATAGGTTATTTTTGGTTTAGTTTTTTTTTTTTTAATTTTTATTGGAGTATGGTTGCTTTACAATGTTGGTTAGCATCCACTGCACAATGAAATGAATCAGCCATACACATACAGATATCCCCTCCCTCTTGGACTTCCCTCCCATTTAGGTCACCACAGTGCATTACGTAGAGTTCCCCGTGCTCTACAGTATGTTCCCATCAGATGTGCCAAGGCTCTTTCTAACAACTAAGACTGTGGGAAGCCTTCCTGTACCTACTCCTAACTTCAGGATCTCTTCCTCAGCTGGAAGGCATAAATCAGTAACAAAACAATCAGGCATAGATTTAAACCAACAAATGGCTATCAAACTAGTTTCTAGGAGATGAACATCATTAGCCTGTGGTTCTATAAACCTGTTATATCAGCACATATGATAAGTAGCTAAACCTGTGTCTGATGGTAAAGAACAACATCTAGACATATTTAAGAACAGGGCCAAGAGCAGATGGGAAATTCTCAGAAAAATGTTAAGGAACTGGAACTGGAAGATATTGATAAGAAAAATGCCAAGATCTTGTATCTGCAATGAAGGTTTATTAGGATACCTTACGAGGACTGTTCCAAGTGCAGTGAGAGGTCAATCTTTGATACATATAAATATACTTGATAAAGTAGATGGCTGTTTCATCAAAATGGGGGAGGCAGCCTGTCCAAAAGAACTTCTAGTTCAATGTCACCTTTGTATGAAGTTAAGAAAGGTATCTCCCACCTCCTGGGTGGACACAGCTCCACGTCGGGATACAGCACTTAGAGTGCAGGGGGGATTTTCAGCCCCCAGAGATCCCTGTTCCCTGTGCCTTTGTGCAGTGCCAGTGTGTCCAACTGTATAAAGCAGTCCTGAGGTCTAGCATCTTTTTTTTTTTCAACTTATTTTTAAATTTTTGGCTGTGTTGGGTCTTCGTTGCTGTGCACGGGCTTTCTCTAGTTGAGGCGAGCGGGGGCTACTCTTTGTTGCGGTGCGCGGGCTTCTCATTGTGGTGGCTTCCCTTTGTTGCGGAGCACAGGCTCTAGGCGTGCGGGCTTCAGTAGTTGTGGTGTGTGGGCTCCGTAGCTGTGGCTCTCAGACTCTAGAGCGCAGGCTCGGTAGTTGTGCACAGGCTTAGTTGCTCCGCGGCATGTGGGATCTTCCCAGACCAGTGCTTGAACCCGTGTCCCCTGCATTGGCAGATGGATTCTTAACCACTGCGCCACCAGGGAAGTCCTTAGCATCTTTTTCTTTTTTTTTTTTTTAAAGTCTTTACTGAATTTGTTGCAATATTGCTTCTGCTTTATGTTTTAGTTTTTTGGCCACGAGGCATGTGGGATCTTAGCTCCCTGACCAGGGATTGAACCGGCACCCCCTGCATTGGAAGGTGAAGTCTTAACCACTGGACTGCCAGGGAAGTCCCGTGGTCTAGCATCTTTTACACTCCTTTGCTATCATTTCCTCTTTTCTCTGGTTCTTTGGAAATGGCTGCATGTGCTCTGGCTCCATACATTGGAGTATAGATCTGAGACTTGGGTGTGTGCTCTGGGTGTGTGGAAAGCGGGTTGATCTGTTCTTAAAAACCTGCTTTAGTTCTGCAGTTTACACTGATCAAACTTGGAGAAAGGAAATTTTTCAAGTTCAGGCTAGCTCACTCAAGCTCTGCTTTAACGGTTAGGGTAGAATTGTATGCCTTTCAGATGTGTTTATTTGCTCTGTTTCATCATCTTTGTCTACATCTTCCTCAGAATCCCTTGAAAACAAGTGTCGAAGGCAGGATTAGGGTATTCTTATTTATCATATCATACCTTAGTCACACCCCAATACCTCAACATTTGTCATAGTCACTGAAGACCCATTTAGACAAAACTTACATCAGGACCTTTCAACTCAACAGAAGGAATATCTCATCTACTTTTTTTTTTTTTTTTTTTTTTTTTTGCGGTACGTGGGCCTCTCACTGTTGTGGCCTCTCCCGCTGCGGAGCACAGGCTCCGGACGCGCAGGCTCAGCGGCCATGGTTCACGGACCCAGCCGCTCCGCAGCACGTGGGATCTTCCCGGACCGGGGCACGAACCCGTGTCCCCTGCATTGGCAGGCGGACCCTCAACCACTGCACCACCAGGGAAGCCCTCATCTACTTTTTAAAAAATTAATTAATTACTTTGGCTGCACCGGGTCTTAGTTGCGATATGTGGGCTCTTTTTTTTTTTTTTTTTTTTTAACATCTTTATTGGGGTATAATTGCTTTACAATGGTGTGTTAGTTTCTGCTTTACAACAAAGTGAATCAGCTATACATATACATATGTTCCCATATGTCTTCCCTCTTGCGTCTCCCTCCCTCCCACTCTCCCCATCCCACCCTTCCAGGCTGTTCCAAAGCACCGAGCTAATATCCCTGTGCCTTGCGGCTGCTTCCCCCCAGCTATCTACCTTACTACGTTTGTTAGTGTGTATATGTCCATGACTCTCTCTCGCCCTGTCAAAACTCACCCTTCCCCCTCCCCATATCCTTAAGTCCGTTCTCCAGTAGGTCTGCGTCTTTATTCCTATCTTACCCCTAGGTTCTTCATGACATTTTTTTCCCTTAAATTCCATATATATGTGTTAGCATACGGTATTTGTCTTTTTCTTTCTGACTTACTTCACTCTGTATGACAGATTCTAGGTCTATCCATCTCATTACAAATAGCTCAATTTCATTTCTTTTTAAGGCTGAGTAATATTCCATTGTGTATATGTGCCACATCTTCTTTATCCATTCATCCGATGATGGGCGCTTAGGTTGTTTCCATGTCCTGGCTATTGTAAATAGAGCTGCAATGAACATTTTGGTACATGACTCTCTTTGAATTTTGGTTTTCTCAGGGTATATGCCAAGTAGTGGGATTGCTGGGTCATATGGTAATTCTATTTGTAGTTTTTTAAGGAACCTCCATACTGTTCTCCACAGTGGCTGAACCAATTCACATTCCCACCAGCAGTGCAAGAGTGTCCCCTTTTCTCCACACCCTCTCCAGCATTTATTGTTTCTAGATTTTTTGATGATGGCCATTCTGACTGGTGTGAGATGATATCTCATTGTAGTTTTGATTTGCATTTCTCTAATGATTAATGATGTTGAGCATTCTTTCATGTGTTTGTTGGCATTCTGTATATCTTCTTTGGAGAAATGTCTATTTAGGTCTTCTGCCCATTTTTGGATGGGGTTGTTTGTTTTTTTGTTATTGAGCTGCATGAGCTGCTTGTAAATTTTGGAGATTAATCCTTTGTCAGTTGCTTCATTTGCAAATGTTTTCTCCCATTCTGAGGGTTGTCTTTTGGTCTTGGTTATGGTTTCCTTTGCTGTGCAAAAGCTTTGAAGTTTCATTAGGTCCCATTTGTTTATTTTTGTTTTTATTTCCATTACTCTAGGAGGTGGGTCAGAAAGGATCTTGCTGTGATTTATGTCATAGAGTGTTCTTCCTATGTTTTCTTCTAAGAGTTTGATAGTTTCTGGCCTTACATTTAGGTCTTTAATCCATTTTGAGCTTATTTTTGTGTATGGTGTTAGGGAGTGATCTAATCTCATACTTTTACATGTACCTGTCCAGTTTTCCCAGCACCATTTATTGAAGAGGCTGTCCTTTCTCCACTGTACATTCCTGCCTCCTTTATCAAAGATAAGGTGTCCATATGTGCGTGGGTTTATCTCTGGGCTTTCTATCCTGTTCCACTGATCTATCTTTCTGTTTTTGTGCCAGTACCATACTGTCTTGATTACTGTTGCTTTGTAATATAGTCTGAAGTCAGGGAGCCTTATTCCTCCAGCTCCTTTTTTCGTTCTCAAGATTGCTTTGGCTATTCGGGGTCTTTTATGTTTCCATACAAATTGCGAAATTTTTTGTTCTAGTTCTGTGAAAAATGCCAGTGGTAGTTTGATAGGGATTGCATTGAATCTGTAGATTGCTTTGGGTAGTAGAGTCATTTTCACAATGTTGATTCTTCCCATCCAAGAACATGGTATATCTCTCCATCTATTTGTATCATCTTTAATTTCTTTCATCAGTGTCTTATAATTTTCTGCATACAGGTCTTTCGTATCCTTAGGTAGGTTTATTCCTAGATATTTTATTCTTTTTGTTGCAATGGTAAATGGGAGTGTTTTCTTGATTTCACTTTCAGATTTTTCATCATTAGTATATAGGAATGCCAGAGATTTCTGTGCATTAATTTTGTATCCTGCTACTTTACCAAATTCATTGATTAGCTCTAGTAGTTTTCTGGTAGCATCTTTAGGATTCTCTATGTATAGTATCATGTCATCTGCAAAGAGTGACAGCTTTACTTCTTCTTTTCCGATTTGGATTCCTTTTATTTCCTTTTCTTCTCTGATTGCTGTGGCTAAAACTTCCAAAACTATGTTGAATAATAGTGGTGAGAGTGGGCAACCTTGTCTTGTTCCTGATCTTAGTGGAAATGCTTTCAGTTTTTCACCATTGAGGATGATGTTTGCTGTGGGCTTGTCATATATGGCTTTTATTATGTTTAGGAAAGTTCCCTCTATGCCTACTTTCTGGAGGGTTTTTATCATAAATGGGTGTTGAATTTTGTCGAAAGCTTTCTCTGCATCTATTGAGATGATCATATGGTTTTTCTCCTTCAATTTGTTAATATGGTTTATCACATTGATAGATTTGCATATATTGAAGAATCCTTGCATTCCTGGAATAAACCCCACTTGATCATGGTGTATGATCCTTTTAATGTGCTGTTGGATTCTGTTTGCTAGTATTTTGTTGAGGATTTTTGCATCTATGTTCATCAGTGATATTGGCCTGTAGTTTTCTTTCTTTGTGACATCCTTGTCTGGTTTTGGTATCAAGGTGATGGTGGCTTCGTAGAAGGAATTTGGGAGTGTTCCTCCCTCTGCTATATTTTGGAAGAGTTTGAGAAGGATAGGTGTTAGCTCTTCTCTAAACGTTTGATAGAATTCACCTGTGAAGCCATCTGGTCCTGGGCTTTTGTTTGTTGGAAGGTTTTTAATCACAGTTTCAATTTCAGTGCTTGTGATTGGTCTGTTCATATTTTCTATTTCTTCCTGATTCAGTCTTGGCAGGTTGTGCATTTCTAAGAATTTGTCCATTTCTTCCAGATTGTCCATTTTATTGGCATAGAGTTGCTTGTAGTAATCTCTCATGATTTTTTTTATTTCTGCAGTGTCAGTTGTTACTTCTCCTTTTTCATTTCTAATTCTATTGATTTGAGTCTTCTCCCTTTTTTTCTTGATGAGTCTGGCTACTGGTTTATCTATTTTGTTTATCTTCTCAAAGAACCAGCTTTTAGTTTTATTGATCTTTGCTATTGTTTCCTTCATTTCTTTTTCATTTATTTCTGATCTGATTTTTATGATTTCTTTCCTTCTGCTAGCTTTGGGGTTTTTTTGTTCTTCTTTCTCTAATTGCTTGAGGTGCAAGGTTAGGTTGTTTATTCGAGATGTTTCCTGCTTCTTAAGGTGGGCTTGTATTGCTATAAACTTCCCCCTTAGGACTGCTTTTGCTGCATCCCATAGGTTTTGGGTCGTTGTGTCTCCATTGTCATTTGTTTCTAGGTATTTTTTTATTTCCTCTTTGATTTCTTCAGTGATCACTTCATTATTAAGTAGTGTATTGTTTAGCCTCCATGTGTTTGTATTTTTTACAGATCTTTTCCTGTAATTGATATCTAGTCTCATGGCGTTGTGGTCGGAAAAGATACTTGATACAATTTCAGTTTTCTTAAATTTACCAAGGCTTGATTTGTGACCCAAGATATGATCTATCCTGGAGAATGTTCCATGAGCACTTGAGAAAAATGTGTATTCTGTTGTTTTTGGATGGAGTGTCCTATAAATATCAATTAAGTCCATCTTGTTTAATGTATCATTTAAAGCTTGTGTTTCCTTATTTATTTTCATTTTGGATGATCTGTCCATGGGTGAAAGTGGGGTGTTAAAGTCCCCTACTATGAATGTGTTACTGTTGATCTCCCCTTTTATGGTTGTTAGTATTTGCCTTATGTATTGAGGTGCTCCTATGTTGGGTGCATAAATATTTACAATTGTTATATCTTCTTCTTGGATCGATCCCTTGATCATTATGTAGTGTCCTTCTTTGTCCCTTTTAATAGTCCTTATTTTAAAGTCTATTTTGTCTGATATGAGAATTGCTACTCCAGCTTTCTTTTGGTTTCCATTTGCATGGAATATCTTTTTCCATCCCCTTACTTTCAGTCTGTATGTGTCTCTAGTTCTGAAGTGGGTCTCTTGTAGACAGCATATATAAGGGTCTTGTTTTTGTATCCGTTCAGCCAATCTGTGTCTTTTGGTGGGAGCATTTAGTCCATTTACATTTAAGGTAATTATCGATATGTATGTTCCTATTTCCATTTTATATATTGTTTTGGGTTCGCTACTATAGGTCATTTCCTTCTCTTGTGTTTCGTGTCTAGAGAAGTTCCTTTAGCATTTGTTGTAAAGCTGGTTTGGTGGTGCTGAACTCTCTCAGCTTTTGCTTGTCTGTAAAGGTTTTAATTTCTCCATCAAATGTGAATGAGATCCTTGCTGGGTAGAGTAGTCTTGGTTGCAGGCTATTCTCCTTCATCACTTTCAGTATGTCCTGCCACTCCCTTCTGGCTTGTAGGGTTTCTGCTGAGAGATCAGCTGTTAACCTTATGGGGATTCCCTTGTGTGTTATTTGTTGTTTTTCCCTTGCTGCTTTTAATATGCTTTCTTTGTATTTAATTTTTGACAGTTTGATTAATATGTGTCTTGGCGTGTTTCTCCTTGTATTTATCCTGTATGGGACCCTCTGTGCTTCCTGGACTTGATTAACTATTTCCTTTCCCATATTAGGGAAGTTTTCAACTATAATCTCTTCAAATATTTTCTCAGTCCCTTTCTTTCTTTCTTCTTCTTCTGGAACCCCTATAATTCGAATGTTGGTGCGTTTCATGTTGTCCCAGAGGTCTCTGAGACTGTCCTCAGTTCTTTTCATTCTTTTTTCTTTATTCTGCTCTGCAGTAGTTATTTCCACTACTTTATCTTCCAGGTCACTTATCCGTTCTTCTGCCTCAGTTATTCTGCTATTGATCCTATCTAGAGTGATTTTAATTTCATTTATTGCATTGTTCATCGTTGCTTGTTTCATCTTTAGTTCTTGTAGGTCCTTGTTAACTGTTTCTTGCATTTTGTCCATTCTACTTCCAAGATTTTGGATCATCCTTACTATCATTATTCTGAATTCTTTTTCAGGTAGATTGCCTATTTCCTCTTCATTTGTTAGGTCTGGTGGGTTTTTATCTTGCTCCTTCATCTGCTGTGTGTTTTTCTGTCTTCTCATTTTGCTTACTGTGTTTGGGGTCTCCTTTTTGCAGGCTGCAGGTTCGTAGTTCCCGTTGTTTTTGATGTCTGTCTCCAGTGGCTAAGGTTGTTTCAGTGGGTTGTGTAGGCTTCCTGGTGGAGGGGACTAGTGCCTGTGTTGTGCTGGATGAGGCTGGATCTTGTCTCTCTAGTGGGCAGGTTCACGTCTGGTGGTGTGTTTTGGGGTGTCTGTGGCCTTATTATGATTTTAGGCAGCCTCTCTGCTAATGGGTGGGGTTGTGTTCCTGTTTTGCTAGTTGTTTGGCATAGGTTGTCCAGCACTGTGGCTTGCTGGTCGTTGAGTGAAGCTGGGTGCTGGTGTTAAGATGGAGGTCTCTGGGATATTTCCACCGTTTAATATTATGTGGAGCTGGGAGGTCTCTTGTTGACCAGTGTCCTGAAGTTGGCTCTCCTACCTCAGAGGCAGAGCCCTGACTCCTGGCTGGAGCACCAAGAGCCTTTCATCCACACAGCTCAGAATAAAAGGGAGAAAAAGTAGGGAGAATTAGTAGAAGTATGAGTAAAGAAAGAGGGAAAGGAGGAAAGGAAGGAAGGAAGAAAGAAGCAAAGAAGGAAAGAAAGGAGGGAGGGAGGGAGGGAGGAAGGAAGGAAGGAGGGAAAGAAGGAAAAAAAAAGACAGAAAGAAAGATGATACAGTAAAAATAAAATAAAGTATAATATAGTTATTGAGTTAAAAAATATTTAGAAAAAAAAAAGGGATGGATAGAACCTTAGGACAAATGTTGGAAGCAAAGCTATACAGAGAAAATCTTACACAGAAGCATACACATACACCTTCACAAAAAGAGGTAAAGGGGGAAAAATCATAAATCCTGCTCCCTGAGACCACCTCCTCAATTTGGGGTGATTCGTTGTCTAAAGGAGGGAGGGAAGGAAGGAAAGAAAGAAAGAACGAAGGTAAAGTATAATAAAGTTATTACAATTAAACTTAATTATTAAGAAAAGGAATTTTTTAAAAAAAGTCATGGACGGATAGAGCCCTAGGACAAATGGTGGAAGCTAGAGTATACAGACTAGATGTCACACAGAAGCATACACGTACACATTCACCAAAAGAGGAAAAGGGAAAAAAAATCATAGATCTCGCTCCTAAATTCCACCTCTTCAATTTGGGATCATTCCTTGTCTATTCAGGTATTCCACAGATGCAGGGTATATCAAGTTGATTGTGGAGCTTTAATCCGCTGCTTCTGTGGCTGCTGGGAGAGATTTCCCTTTCTCTTCTTTGTTCTCACAGCTCACAGGAGCTCAGCTTTGGATTTGGCCCTGCCTCTGCGTGTAGGTCGCTGGAGGGCGTCTGTTTTTTCGCTCAGACAGGACGGGGTTAAAGGAGCCGCTGATTCGGGGCCTCCGGCTCACTCAGGCCGGGGGTTGGGGGATGGCGGAAGGAGGGGCACTGCGTGCGGGGCGGGCCTGCGGCTGCAGAGGCAGCGTGACGTTGCGGCAGAGGCCGGCGTGATGTTGCACCAGCCTGAGACCCGCCGTGCGTACTCCCGGGGAAGTTGTCCCTGGATCCCGGGAACCTGGCAGTGGCGGGCTGCACAGGCTCCGCGGAAGAGGGGTGTGGAGAGTGACCTGTGCTCGCACACAGGCCCCTTGGTGGCGGCAGCAGCAGCCTTAGCGTCTCCCGCCCGTCTCTGGGGTCCGCGGTTTTAGCCGCGGCTCGCGCCCGTCTCTGGGGTTTGCGCTTTCAGCCGCGGCTCGCGCCCGTCTCGGGGGCTCGCGCCCTCAGCCGCGGCTCGCGCCCGTCTCTGGGGTTCGCGCTTTTAGCCGCGGCTCGCGCCCGTCTCTGGAGTTCCTTTAAGCAGCGCTCTTAAACCCCTCTCCTCGCGCACCAGGAAACAAAGAGGGAAGAAAAAGTCTCTTGCCTCTTCGGCCGGTGCAGGCTTTTCCCCGAACTCCCTCCCGGCTAGTCGTGGTGCACTAACCCCTTCAGGCTATGTTCAAGCCGCCAACCCCAGTCCTCTCCCTGAGCTCCGTCCAAAACCAAAACCCGAGCCTCAGCTCGCAGCCCCGCCCGCCCCGGCGGGTGAGCAGACAAGCCACTCGGGCTGGTGAGTGCCGGTCAGCACCGAACGTCTGTGCAGGAATCTCCCTGCTTTGCCCTCCGCACCCTGTGCACTACTCCGCGGTCCCGAAACTCCCCCCTCTGCCTCCCGCAGAGGGGCTTCCTAGTGTGTGGAAACTTTTCCTCCTTCACAGCTCCCTCCCACTGGTGCAGGTGCCGTCCTTATTCTTTTGTCTCTGTTTTTTCTTTTGCCCTACCCAGTTACGTGGGGAGTTTCTTGCCTTTTGGGAGGTCTGAGGTCTTCTGCCAGCCTTCAGTAGGAGTTCTGTAGGAGTTGTTCCACGTGTGGATGTATTTCTGGTGTATCCGTGGGGAGGAAGGCGATCTCCGCGTCTTACTCTTCCGCGATCTTCAAGGTCCCCCCGATATGTGGGCTCTTTAGTTGCGGCATGCAAACTCTTAGTTGAGGCATGCATGTGGGATCTAGTTCCCTGACCAGGGATCGAACCCAGGCCCCCTGCATTGGGAGTGTGGAGTCTTATCCACTGGACCACCACGGAAGTCCCTAATCTACTTTTATAGTGAACAATAAAATGTCCTTGGCCTTGTGGGGCGGAGTAAGGCAATGTCCTGGCCCATTCCTACATGGAACAAAGAGGGAGGGCGAGTGAGGAAAGACCCTGAGTTCCTCTAGAAGCTCAGAACTTCAAATAAAGTTCAGAACTTCAAATAAAGTTCAACTTTATTTGAAGTTACAGGTCCTTTTCTGGATCTTATTTCCATAGCGATAGGAAACAGAAAACATGTCCTTGGACCAAAATCCTGCCTGACCAGTAGAGGATCACTCAGTACAGGCATCTTGCCTATGTATAGGGTGATCAACAGTAAGGGAATAAATGACTGGAGTAACCATTGGGGTTTTTTTTCAACTGGTGGTTGGTGTATTCAGTACTTTTAGCACATGAGAAGAGCCTGGCAGAGACCATCTTTATCAGATATTTTATCAGTTACTGAGCCGTGTGTTAGGAGAGAGCTATCTACCTGGTAAGTGTAGGTCTTATTAAACTTGTAAGTTTAAGGGCTGTTGTTCCTTCTTATGGATTTACTACTTGTTTTATTAAGTCCTTATAGTATATGTTTCTAAGTGAATTTCTGTCACCATGGGACTTTTTGTGGCGTTCTTCTGTGGTTCCTCAAGATAACTGTAATTTGAAGTTTCTGTTGATGGCTTGTTAATGCTGAATATTGATTCCTATCTCCCAGGACAAGGTTCAGAGGACAACATGGCAAGTAGTACCAATGTCACCTGTGATTTCTCCCAAATAGGAAATACTCTTCTGTTCATATTTGTCACACGACTCCTGTCCTCATAGGGAGTGACTTCTTATCCCGACCCTAAAACTCAGTATGTAGCTCCTGGTTCCCCTTACTCTTTCCAATTAATAGGGGCTAGATTTCATATATTCTTTCACTATTCTGTGGTTTACAGCCCATTTTTTTTTACACTATTTAAGGTGTTCCCCAAATTTCACTGAATATTAGGGAAAGAAAAAATCATGTTTAGACGTTTTTTATTTTTTTGGCTGTATTGGGTCTTCGTTGCTGTGTGTGGGCTTTCTCTAGTTGTGGTGAGCGGGGGCTACTCTTCATTGCGGTGGCTTCTCTAGTTGCAGAGCACAGGCTCTAGGCGTGCGGGCTTCAGTAGTTGTGGTACGCAGGCTCAGTATTTGTGGCTCATGGGCTCTAGAGTGCAGGCTCAGTAGTTGTGGTGCACGGGCTTAGTTGCTCCGTGGCATGTGGGATATTCCCAGACCAGGGCTTGAACCCATATCCCCTGCATTGGCAGGTGGATTCTTAACCACCGCGCCACCAGGGAAGCCCCATGTTTAGAAATTTAAACACAGTAGTTTTAAGCCAACTGCCTAATAACTTCGTTTTGACATATGAAAAAGTTGTTTAAGGGTCTAGCGCAATGATGGGGTGTTGGGCGCCCAGGGGTACATCGGTTTGTTAGGGGAAGTAAGGAGCGCCTGAGAGCTGGGCTTGTAGATTTGGATTATGTTAGTTTGTATCAGTCCTATTATTATACAATTGATTTTGGTTGTTTTCACCTCTCATTAGAAGACATTTTATTATTATTTTTTGCTTCCTTTTCTCTTTGTTTGGGTTTCCACTTGGTACTGTTCAGTTTATACTTAAAGCAATATTGTTTTTTTGGAGGGGGAGTATAGCTGGTAATAGCTGCCTTAGAAACCTCATGAGCTCCCCCTGCTGTTTTGCAGCTGACAATACAAGCCCCATTCAATTTTAATTCCGAGAAGCATGCAAGTAAAACCCTGGGGGTTTGCTTGATCTAAGAGGCATATTAATACTTGTTAACTTTCTCTTGAAAGTTTACAAAATTAGAAAGGAAAGGAAGATTCTTCTAGCATTTTATCTGTACTAATACTTAACCTAGTGCAAGGAGGCTATACCCCTCCTTTGATCTAAGAAGCAGGTCTATACCACTTTTGAAAAACCGCCAGTGAAGAATGAAGCAATATATAATGAAGATACGTAAGGTCTAAAATGGACTGACTAAAATTTGGAAGATGGGTTTTTAGTCATTTAAATTTTGATCTGTAATGTTTTGGAAAAAAATAATATGCTTTGATAATAATGAATTGATAATAGTTTCTGTTTTGTTTAATATTTTCCCTAACACTTCTTGAAACTTTACATGTAGTTTGACTTAAATTTATGTTTTAAGTTAGTATGAATTTTCACGTTAAAGAGAATTTAATGTCACATTTATTAATATTTTTCATAATTGTACAAATAATAGGGTATCATACAACATCATATATTGATAATATCAGAAGATACACATTCATTAGATTACCAATATATACTGGAACACCTACTAGTCACTATTCTCAGTGTAGGCAAACAGAGGTTTCTGACTTTGTGTAACTTCCAGTCTATTAAAGTAGACATTTATGAGAAAAAAACAACCATTCAGATAAATACATAATTAAAGACTATTAATTATTTGTTGGATATGACATCAAAAGCACAGACAACAAAAGAAACAATAGATAAATTGGACTTCATCAAAACTTAAAACTTTTGTGCCTGAAAGGACATATCAGCAGAGTGAAAGGACAGCTCAAGGAATGGAGGGAAACATTTGCAAATCATATATCTGATAAAAGGTTAATAGCTAGACTATATAAAGAACTCCTACAACTCAGCAACGTAAAAGCCAAACAACCCAATTTTAAAAATTGGGCAAAGAACTTAAATAGATATTTCTCCAAAGCTATACAAATGGCCAATAAGCACACGAAAAGATGCTCAACATCACTAATCATTAGAGAAATGCAAATCAAAACCACGAGACACTAATTTATAACCATTAGGATGATGATTATTAAAAAAAAAAAGAACAAGTATTGGGAAGAATGGAACCCTTGTGCATTGCTGATGGGAATGTGAAATGATACAGCTACCGTGGAAAACAAAAATAGAGTTACCAAATTACAGCAATTTCACATTTAGGTATATATGCAAAAAAATTGGAAGCAGGGACTTGAACAGAATTTTGTACACCCAAGTTCACAATGTATTATTCACAATAACCAAAAGGTGGAAGCAACCCAAGTATCAGGTGAATGGATAAACAAAATGGTATATACGTGTAATGGAATAATAATAGCCTTAAAAAGGAAGGAAATTCTGACACATGCTGAGACATGAATGAACCTTGAAGACATTATGCTAAGTGAAATAAGCGAGACACAAAAGGACGAATGTTGACTGATTCCACTTACATGAGATGCTAGAAGAGTCAAATTCATAAAGACAGAAGGTAGAATGGTGGTTGCTAAGGGAGAGGGAGAGGGGGGAAATGAGGAATTGTTGTTTAATGGGTACAGAGTTTCAGTAAGGGAAGATGAAAAAGTTCTGGAGATGGATGGTCAACTGAGTTGCACAGCAGTGTAATGCACTGAATGCCATAGACCGGTACACTTAAAAATGGTTAAATTGGTAAACTTTATGTATATTTTACCACAATTTAAAATAATTTGGGGGACTTCCCTGGTGGTCCATTGGTTAAGACTCCGTGCTCCCACTTCAGGGAGCACAGGTTCAATTCCTGTTCAGGGAACTAAGATCCCACAGGCCTCACAGCCAAAAAACCAAAACATAAAAAAGAAGCACTATTGTAACAAATTCAGTAAAGACTTTAAAAATGGTCCATGTCAAAAAAAATCTTAAAATAAATAAATTAATTTAAAAAATGATTATGATGAGTAATTTGAAGGGAGAAAAGTAACAGGTTTCTGCTACCAGATATTTGAGTGGGTAAGTGAGGGTAGTCCAGGAAGGCACTGCTGAAAGCCAACAGTGAAAGAGTGAAGACTGGGGCAGAATATTTGAAGGCCGCACGCTGAGAAGAACTTGAGCACTTCTGAGGAGCTGAGGGAAGGCCAGGGTGGTTGGCATGCAGAGACCCATGTGGAGAACAGGCAGTGAGGCGGAAGGAGTGGCAAGAGTTGGGGCACAAAGTCTTACCAGCTGTGGTGAGGAGTTTGGATTTTACTGCAGCAGTGAGAGGTTATGGAAGTAATTAGCGGAGGAGGAAAATACAATGTAAATTCATTTTAAAAGGCCATGCAGATTGTTGTGTGGAAATAGATTTTGAGGAACCAGAAGTGTAGCCTGGGAGACTACAGATTGGAAACTGGCAGTATTGCAGCTGAGAAATAGTGGTTTGGACCATGAGAGTGTCAGAGAGGACATGGAGAAAAGTGGAAGGATTTAAGATTTTGGTGCTGGATTGCATGTGTAGGCAAGAGAGAGAGGAAGGTACCTAGTTGAATGGTGTGTCATTGTCATGTTAGGCATAGGTGGCCGTGTGGCTCAGTCTGATCTGAAAAATCGGATCTGTTATTTCACCCTGGGCAAAATGAATTGCTAAGCTACTTTTAATTCTTCAAAGAATAATGCTGCAAAATGTTTGATTATTAGAATGGCTACTCTAAGCTCTCCATTACCATGATCAGACTTAGTTTCTGATCAGCTGAATCATAGGATATGATGATGACAGTGATGGGTAATTTATTTTACTGTTTTAAATCCCTCGGGGCCGATGCATTCAGAAGATAAAAGGTGCCATAAAAACTGCATTTCGGGCTTCCCTGGTGGCGCAGTGGTTGAGAGTCCGCCTGCCGATGCAGGGGACACGGGTTCGTGCCCTGGTCTGGGAAGATCCCACATGCCGCGGAGCGGCTGGGCCCGTGGGCCGTGGCCGCTGAGCCTGCGCATCCGGAGCCTGTGCTCCGCAACGGGAGAGGCCACAAGAGTGAGAGGCCTGTGTACCGCAAAAACAAAAAACAAACAAACAAACAAAAAACGCATTTCAAGATCAAGGAATTAAATTATGTTGTAAAACACTTATGTACCTGACAACCACTAAAATATAGGCATAATGAGGAAGTCCACATCAGAAAGAGACTTTTATGGGATTAGGAAGATTAGTCAGAATTAGTATTTAAACTGAGTCTTGAAGATGCAGATGTTGTTTAGAGAATACTGCTTTTAAAAAATGATTTTCAGAAATAGATGTTTGCAAACCATGAAAGGAAACATTTCATAAGAAAACCTATTCATAAGTGATTAACAAAATGGTATCAAGCCAGTAGAAATCAAATAAGTAGACTAATGAATATCCCATTAACAAAGAGTATATAAAAATCCCAAATTGAAGAAAAAGAAAAGGAATTATCTAATTTTAAAATAATTTTTAAAATTCTGAATCTTTCAGTATTTTTAAATGATGTAAAAATCATCTATTTAGAGATACTATGTTAAATTGTCATTATTATATCTTTTTTACATTGTAATGCTTCTTAAACTATAAGAAGTCCAAAATAAAAATTTCGTAATAAAAAAACCCTGCATTTCAGAATTTTATATTCGGTCAGTGGAACAGTTTAAATTTTAAAGGCATTTTTTCCCTTCAATATGATTGAAAGTAATACTTGGGAAACAAATGGGGAAGAGGCTGGTGTATTTGAGTGGAGGAAGAGAGGATGTCCCTCATTCCACAAGAAGCTTTGTAGGTGGGGTGTCAGCAAACAGGCTGGACTGGAAACTCCCAACTCAGTGGGCCAGGGAAGCTTCTGCCTAAAGCAGTGAAAGCCTTAGTCACTTTTCTCAGTAGAACTGATTAGCTCGACGAGCAATTAGAGCCAGAAGGAGGGTGTGTGCAAACACAGTGAGCATCTCCATGACTGACAGCAAAGAGCAGGATGCACCCAAGAGCTGAGTGGAGAGGCAGAGCTGGGAACAGTTCTGAAGGGGCTAAAGGTGAAATTTGAGACTTTTAATAGTTCATTCCAGTTTTTTTTTTTAAGTGCTTAGTTTTGTCAAAGGGGTTAAACCTGATTCTGATGTAGTCTCTGGATCCAGCTGCTGGATAGAGAAGACAGAGGAACATGATGAGCTACACATGAGTCCTCCACCAGCAGCATCCAGCCTCCGCAGAACTACAGCTGTTGTAGCCTGGCCTTCCTGACAGATACACTGTAAGAAAGTGAAAGGGATGGAGGGAAAAGCTAAACTTAAAAGAGATTTAAAAGACATATCAAATATTTTTAAAGAAGCAAGAAAAGACTGTATTGTCCAGGATACACAGTTGGGTGATAAAACTTTTTTTTTAATCCAAGCAAAGTGATTTCTGTAAAAGTCAGGATAATGGTTACTTGGTTGGGGAGAAAGGGATTGGGATTGGCATGAAGCCACATGGAGATGGCAAAATTCTATTTCTTAACCTTTGCCATAGTTACAATGGTATCCACCTTAAAATAAATCATTAAAATAATATTTGTTTTATGTGGTTTTCTGTATCTTATTTAATTTTACAATAAAAAGATTTTTAAACATGTTTAGTTCTTATTAGGCATGTTATCATCTTTAGTCTCTTCTCTAACATTCATAATCCTTTCATCATAATTTAGCAATGCAGTTTGGCCAAGTTTACATCAGATCTTTATTCTCATGCATAAATAATTTGCATTCCTGAAATCATTATTATTCATTTCCATGTCAAGCATTGCCTCCATAAAGATCAATTCCAGTGGCTGCCTACAAACGACTCACCTGCGGTGGGATCTCTGTATTGCTTCCACTACTGTAGATAATACTTGTAATTTGTTGTCAAGTTTGGAAATTGGTGTTTATTTAATAAAGATGCTGTTGTTTTAATTTAATAGTATATTTTAATAGGAATAGTAAGAGACTCCATTTTGTGTTGCTCTATTCAATTTAACAAGAAAAGAGCCTAATCTTAAGCTTAAGCTACTCTGAGGAAGTATTACCATTTGTCTCTTATAGACATTTCTTGCTAACCCACTCTGTGCGAACCTCCACTAGGCTCTGATGCTAAAAAGATGAGTATAATCTAGTGCCCTTTTAAAAAGCTCAGAAACAAGACCATCAAAAATAATTCAGAATTATGAAATGCAAATAATCTGATACTGGGCTTCAACTCTTTATGGAGAAATCCTATGTAAATGCTACAAATACTAGTCCCTCGGACTCCAGTGTTCCTCCTCTCCAGTTCTTTCTCCATACTGAAACCAGAGCCATCTTTATAAAAGACATATCTGATCAAGTCTTAAAACAATTCACTGGCCATATGGACAACCGTGAATTCCTCAAAAGTTCCTTGTTCGTATTGAATACCTCTGAGGTTTCACACAGGTGTTCTCTCTACTGAAACCCTCTTCCTTCCTCTTCGTGCCCAATTCACCTGGTTAATTCCTACACTTCCTTCGGGCATCAGCTGAAATGTCACTCTCTCTGCCTCATTAGGACCAATTGGGAGCCTCTGCTCTAGGTTTCCCCTTCTCCCCAAGCACCCTGAATATTCCTTTTTAGCATTTATCATACTTTAATAACTGCTTACCTAATTTCTTCCACATTAGACTGTATAACTGCTATCAGGATGTCACTTGCCTTATCCTCTGTTTCCTCAATCTCTGGCATGTATAGGCACTTAACAGGTATTTGTTAAATGAATGATAGGGGTTTTGTACAAGCGTAATGAGTAACACACAGAAGTGCCTAATGAGACTGGGAGGTAGGAAGATGGGGTATCAGAGAAAGTTTTCATCTTAAAAGGGAAGGTGGGGGCCTTCCCTGGTGGCACAGTGGTTAAGAATCTGCCTGCCAATGCAGGGGACACGGGTTCGAGCTCTGGTCTGGGAAGATCCCACATGCTGTGGGGCAACTAAGCCCGTGGCCACAACTACTGAGCCTGCGCTCTAGAGCCCACGTGCCACAACTACTGAGCCCACACACCTAGAGCCTGTGCTCCGCAAGAGAAGCCACCGCAATGAGAAGCCCGCGCACCACAACAAAGAACAAAAGCAGCCAAAATAAATAGATAAAATAAATTCATAAAAAAAGAAAGGGGGAAGGTGGAATTTTCTTGGTAAAGAAATGAGGTGAGGAGGCCGGGATGGTGGAGGAATGAATTTCTAAAAGAAGGAGGAAAGAACCTACGCAAAGGCAGGAGAGAGCTTGACAAGTTTAGGAAATTACAAATATTTTGGAAGACAACTAAAAGGGGTCAGAATAGGCATGTTATTTAGACCCAGTGACCCTTACCACTTAGACTTAATTTACTGGAAGAATGTTGTACAGAGTGGTGCCACAACATCACACATCAAGAAATATATGCAGTCCTGCTGAAAGACTCAACATCTTATAGTTTCTGATTCTTTGTCTCTCTTAGGTGAGGTTATTTAAGGGATGATCTCAGAAAAAAGTTTCAAGAATTGATCCCTCTCACACTGGATTTATCAGCAAGGCAGATTTTAAGGTGATTTTCACTGGGCTGTGCAACAACCTGAATGAATATGAGTGTGGACTGCCAGGAAGGAGATGTGATACTAAAGGAGAAGGAAGGTGAGTCAGATCTAGAGAGTAAGAAAATCTAGGTGTATGTTTGTATTTACTCAAAAAACAATGTACCATTTTTTAAAAAAAGAATTAAAAATTTACTCAGTTTGTGTGTATACACGGAGTATCTTTTAAAGGTGACATAAAAACTGGTAATAGTGATCGCTTCCTAGGAAGGGCACTGCGGGGCTGGGGGCGGAGGTAGGAGGGAGACTTTTGACTGTATATCCTTTTGTACTTCTAACATTTTGTACTATATAAATGTACTAGCTATTCAAAATGTATTTTAAAATTAGTGTGTGCATAGAAAGGTTTTAAGGAAACATAAAAAATGTGCTTACATTGGATGGTGAGATTAAAGGTGTTTTTGTATCCTCCTTATACTTTCCTATGTGTTTCCAGTTTTCTATAATGAGCATATATTGCTTTGATAATTAGTTTTTTTAAATATCTTTATTGGAGTATAATTGCTTTACAATGTTCTGTTAGTTTCTGCTATGTAACAAAGTGAATCAGCTATATGCATACATATATTCCCATTAGTTTTTTAAAGTTACATTCTTTTTTTAAACCTGAATTTTAGAAACATCCAACTGCCCAGTTTTGAGGTCCTGGAGGACTACAACTTTACACAAGAAGAGTATTCCTAAACTTAGATCTAAATCATGCAGTTCCAAGAAAGAGTGAAAGTGTTCCTGATTGTGACAGCTATTGCATAGAGGAAAGGGCAATGGACTGGGAAGCAAACATATTATAGTTCAAATCCTAGCTCTGCCACAAAATAGTTATGTGACTTTCAACAAACTCTCTGAGTTAGGCCTCATCTGAACATTGAGGGTAACATTTCCTACTGCAGACGTGTTTGTGGAGAGTAAATGGTGTAACCGTGTGTGAAAGCCCCTAACACTGGGCCAGGTCAGGGGAGACATCCAGGAACACATTTGGGGGACCTTAGCTCCCTCTTGATTTCCATTAACCCGACTAAGGCCACCTCAGACTGTGTTTGCAGCCTTAAGACAAATCCTCTAGAGCTCTTCCAACCAGGTAGCTGCTCTGAAGTCTATTTAGAACTTCTGGAGTTGCCCCTGTACGTGATCCCTAGCAAATCCCTTCCTAAAAAAGAGATCTCTTTCTATCAATACCTTTCTTCCATGTCTTTTCTGATGCAGAGAAGAAAACACTCAGATTAAGACTGGTTTTAAAAAAGGGGAGGGGCAATGAATTGACAAAATAAAAACCATTATTTCAAAAATTCAATATTGTAAATAGGTCAGCAGTTTCAAAGGAAATTGGTTTAGTTTATACAGCAACCTCATGCAGATTTTAGTCATGCTAGCTAAGTTACTGGGTACAGACCACTGGCCAGACACTGCTCTTAACTCTCTTAATCCTCCCATTAACCCTATGGGATGGGTACTATCATTCCATTTAATGATGGGAACTGAAGCCCAGAGTTGTCCAATAATTTTCAAGGTCATATAATCAGAAAATGGCAGAACCAGGACTTAGCAGCTTAGCTCCAGAGCCCATGTTCTTAATCACCTTGCCTGTTGATAGTATTTAATGTCAAATAATGATATTGTTTGATTATAAAAGTCCAGAAAAAATAGACCAGAACATAGATTTCATGTGCAGTTGACCCTTGAACAACTTGGAAGTTAGGGCCGCTGACCCTCAATGCAGTAAAAAATCCACATCCAACTTTACAGGCGGCTTCCATAACCGCAGTCCCGCATCCTTGAATTCAGTCAGCGGTAGATCGTGTCATACTGTAGTACGTGTTTATTGAAAATATCCGTGTATAAGTGGACCCAAGCAGTTCAAACCCGTGTTGTTCAAGGGTCAGCTAATTTTGTCAGTGTTTCGTACCAAGAATTTCTGAAGCCATTTAAGAGGCAGATTTGTGTGAATGGGCACAAGGCTGCTGCAACTATGCATTTCCCTTCACGTGAGAATGAAATCAACTTTTCATTAGAGAAGAGTCAGCAGCTTTGAGAGTGCTGATCAGTCGCCTAAGGGAAAAGGTATTCTGAACTTCTCTTTGCCTTTGAAAACCAGCATTCACGATAGCCCGGGGTGTGAATCCGTGTCACCGGGCCTGATCAATCAGTGTCTGTGTGCCTGACGTTGCATGTGGGGTAGTTACTGTCAAGCAATGAGGCCTGAGAAGTGTGCAGGGGCCACAGTGGGAAGGCTGACAAGGAACTTGGACTTTTTCCTGAGAGTAAGAGCAGGCAGGCATTGAATAATTCTAAACAGGGGAATTTTAGATTTGTGTTTTAGAAAAACGGTCTGGTTGATATGCTGAAAAGCAATTAGAGGAAGCAAAAATGGACGCTTATGAGATTGGTGGGAAGTTGAAAAGGGTCACTGACAGCCTGGTTTTTGGCTGTGGCAGAAGAAATAGAAATGAATGGATCAAGAGATATAAGGTAAAATCCACAAGTCTTGATGTCTGTTTGGATGTGGAGTTAGGAGAAGGGTGAGAGGCTGGTCAAGGGATAGTGGTGAATCAAGGAGAGACAGATTGTGAGTCTGTCCGGAGGTGAGGATAGATCTGGAAATAAGGCCTTAGTGGTTTCCTTCTATTGCATGACATGGTTTTGCCTAGATTAAGAGCCTCAAAAGAAACCTTCAGGGGCTTCCCTGGTGGTGCAGTGGTTGAGAGTCCGCCTGCCGATGCAGGGGACATGGGTTCGTGCCCCGGTCCAGGAAGATCCCACATGCTGCGGAACGGCTGTGCCCATGAGCCATGGCCGCTGAGCCTGCGCGTCTGGAGCCTGTCGCTCCGCAACGGGAGAGGCCACAACAGTGAGAGGCCCGCGTACCTCAAAAAAAAAAAAAAAACCTTCAGGATAACTGTATCCTACCCCATAAGAGAAGAAAAGTTGGTGATTGGGCAGGAAGGGGCTGGGTAGGGAAAAAAGGGGAGAAGCAAAGGGAGGAAACATTTATGTTTTGATATTTTTATATATTGGGGGAGGAAGAATTTATTTGTCCAATAATTTTCTCTTCTGTAATCCAGTGTGACTGGAAGAGCCTACAGAGGGCTTTTCAATATTAAAAAAAACAAACAACCCAATTGAAAAATGGGCAGAAGACCTAAATAGACATTTCTCCAAAGAAGACATACAGATGACCAAGAGGCACATGAAAAGCTGCTCAACATCACTAATTATTAGAGAAATGCAAATCAAAACTACAATGAGGTATCACCTCATGCTGGTTAGAATGGGCATCATCAGAAAATCTACAAACAACAAATGCTGGAGAGGGTGTGGAGAAAAGGGAACCCTCTTGCACTGTGGGTGGGAATGTAAATTGATACAGCCACTATGGAGAACAGTATGGAGGTTCCTTACTTAAAATAGGGGCTTAAAAAACTAAAAACTAAAACTAAAAATAGGGGCTTCCCTGGTGGCACAGTGGTTGAGAGTCTGCCTGCCAATGCAGGGGACGTGGTTTCGTGCCCTGGTCCGGGAAGATCCCACATGCCGCGGAGTGGCTGGGCCTATGAGCCATGGCCACTGAGCCTGTGCATCTGGAGCCTGTGCTCCGCAACGGGAGAGGCCACAGCAGTGAGAAGCCCGCGTACTGAAAAAAAAAAAAAAAAAAAAAAGAATAGAACTGCCATACGACCCAGCAATCCCAGTACTGGGCATATACCCTGAGAAAACCATAATTCAAAAAGAGTCATGTACCACAATGTTCACTGCAGCGCTATTTACAATAACCAGGACATAGAAGCAACCTAAGTGTCCTTCGACAGATGAATGGTTAAAGAAGATGTGGTACATATATACAATGGAATATTACTCAGCCATAAAAAGGAACGAAATTGGGTCATTTGTAGAGACATGGATGGATCTAGAGACTGTCATACAGAGTGAAGTAAGTCAGAAAGAGAAAAACAAATATATTAACACATATATGTGGAACCTAGAAAAATGGTACAGATGAACTGGTTTGCAGGGCAGAAATAGAGACACAGATATAGAGAACAAGCATATGGACACCAAAGGGGGAAAGCGGTGGGGGGTGGGGGTGGGCGTGTGATGAATTGGGAGATTGAGATTGATATGTATACACTATGTGTATAAAATTGATGACTAATGAGAACCTGCTCTATAAAAAAATAAATAAAATTCAAAAAAACGAAAGAAACTGGGTGTTGATAGTAGTGGCTACCTTTCCTTGGCAGAATTCAAATCAGTTCTTAAGTTCTACAACTTCCTCCTTAGTGAAGATGAGCTTTATCAAAGTATGACTGGGAGTTATATGGAAAAATAGACTACAGATTTGTTTTGGAAGAAGCTTGCTAACAATAGCAAACACTTGATACCCAAAAATCCACCATCAAGTGCAACATAAACTCATCCTGTATTCTTGTTACCCACATCACTTGGTTCCTGTCCTCATAGCAAGTCATTTGATGCTTCTTGGAAATTACTGTTTCGTAAACTCCCTTATCTCCAAAGCATATTCAGCTTTCACGGTGTCTCTTTCTGTAATACATAATTGAAAAGATTTGAAAGTATTGTCTCACTGATACATGTTCTCTTCATGACGAGGAAACAGACAACACAATGCTACTTTCAGTAGTTTTAGAAATTATCTTTCCATTTTTTTATAGTATTCTAAGAAATTCTTACCTTCTTCCCTCTGAAATTAATGATATAGCAGTGAAATTCCTTCCCCTGCAGCCCCCCCTCACCATACATGTTTGGGCCATCATCAGCCTAGGGTTCAGGGTCATGATAGTTATTATTCAGTTCTAATTTGACAGTATCCACATTACCCTGGTCTTTTTTTTTTTTTTTTTTTTTTTTGCGGTACGCGGGCCTCTCACTGTTGTGGCCTCTCCCGTTGTGGAGCACAGGCTCCGGACGCGCAGGCTCAGCGGCCATGGCTCACGGGCCCAGCCGCTCCGTGGCATGTGGGATCCTCCCAGACCAGGGCATGAACCCGTGTCCCCTGCATCGGCAGGCGGACTCTCAACCACTGTGCCACCAAGGAAGCCCCTGCTCTTGTCTTTTTGAGTGGGCTGTCATGTAAGTCAGATAGGGTTCAATGGTATTCATGTCTGCCTCTTTACTGTACATCACAGTAGGAGGGGTTTGTGAAATTAGGAATTTTTCAAACTTTCACAAATTTATTTCTTGTGGCTTGTGGCCAGAATATATATTTGCAAATGACCCTCCCTTCAATTTGACTTTTTCCAAACCGCTTCTCCAAGTACCCAGAATTGACTTCCCGGACTTCCCCCCCAGTATTGCTGAGGCTAGACAGCTTGCAGTTGTAGGTGTGCCACATACATGGCACACAATACATCAAAAAAGTAGAGAGATGAGTCGTAACTTGTAGTCCTAAAACTTGTGTGCATCCTCTCCATGTCTTTATAGCAATTATTTTCTTCACTAATTATACTTTAGGTTATATTTAGAAAGAATAATAGGGCTAGATCACAGATTTATATAGCCTGGCATAAATATAAAATAGAAATCATGTTTATGTAAAAAATAAAGTTCTGTCCTTAGTGGATGGAGATGAAAGTCTTTTATTGTGGAAGGTATATCTACTGATATACCTATGACAAAACAGCCATAGAGGAGGCTTGCTTTTTGTTTCATCAAACATTGCAAAAGGGCTCCTAGAAATATTGTACCAAGAATGTTTCATCATATTTATAAAGCTTTAACTAGTATGTTTTACTGACTCTTGCTTTTAAGCTAAACATAATAAATGAGGCTAGGTGGGAATAGCAAAAAATACTCAGGTTCCCATTTCCCTTGGGGTTCTTTTTCCTCACACCCTCTCTTTATAGCTCAGCCCAGAATTCCTGCTCAAGTTTCCCACCCCCATCGTCTGTGGTTTTGGTAACTTTCCTGTTATCTCCCACGCCCCCATTCAGCATAACACTGTCTACTGCCTCTCTCCTGCTTTGCTGCAGCTCTTCCCAATATATAGAGGGTTTGTCAGAGATTATAATGGGACAGATTTGCAGTCCTTCATAATGGTTGCTTCTTATCTTCCAAGTGAGCCAGAAATAGTTGGGTCCCTCAAGCTCTAATCTAGCCACTCTCTTCAGTGGTCTTTTCTCTGGTCCCAGCTCGTCTTTCCACGCACACTTGTGGACACAGCAGCCACCTGTGCACACACATGCGAACACTCTTGTGCCTACACTGCTCAACGCACACAGGCATATATGTATATCTGCCTTCCTGGCTGCACACATATAGGCACCCAGGTTCTGGGGTTTTAGGGCATCCAATAAATAAATGTCTTTTTTTTCCCTCTTACCTGTGCTCAGAATCATTTAGGATATGGATATGGGATGTCAGGTGGAGAAAAAAAAATGTCTGTTTTGAGACTGACTGGAGGATGTGACATCTGCGTGTGGAGAGTGGGCTTGTAACACTTCACCTTAGAATTAAACTTAGCCATCAAAAGCATAGGAAGAGCTCTAAATCTTCCAGCCAGCTTAGATGGGAACGCTTGCTTGCTTCCTGTGGGCAGGTTGGCGCCCAAAGATAAAGGGGCTGAGGTGAGTGTGCTCGGGTCCACCTTTTAAACCCTCCAGTGGGGTAGCTGAAGAATGTGAAAGGGCTGCTGAGAGAGGTTGGGAGTGTTACCCCAGTGATACCTCTTCATGTGGACACACACACGCAGAGATCATTCTTACCCCAGGCCGTGGGTGCATGGAGAAGCGGATATTGGGAGCCGAGCAATCAGAAAACCAGAGAGCGTGAGAAACGAAGGCCAAGTGAGAAAGGGAGTGAGAGTGAGGGGTCGGGACCCAGGCAGCTGGGGGTCTGCAGCACTGCCTTCACCTGCATCAGGGGGTGGGTCTGGAGCCAGCATTGGGGCAGACAGGTGACAAATAGGATGGACAGAAGACTTGAATGGGAAAAAATGGGGGAGATGCTGAGAGGAACATAAAGCTGCCAGAGAAAGTGTATTTAAGGAATATTGAATTAGTTTATTTATTTACTCCATGATCCAGAAAAGAATCTGCAACAGCCAAGTTTGTATGTTAATAATAGGCATTAGAATATGTACTTTGAGAGAGAATGTGGGAATGTGGGTATAAGAGCTGTAACAAAATAACATAAAGCTAGATTTCTGTATTTGAAAGAGCATAAGAGATAGCATTCCAAGGTTATTAGGGGCCCCGAGTACCAATCATAACTCGGAATGGGGCTCATAGGCCTCAAAATGACCATGGGATGGAATTTGAGCTTCCTACCCCCACTTGCCCTAAATGAAGAATATTGCCTTGTTTCAGAATAAGCCTTGGGGTTTAAGAAAGAGCCCTGGGGCTCAAGATTTTTTCATCATGTGCCTTGACGTTTTAGTTTTCAGTTTGAGGTGGTCCCAAGGATCTGACACTTGCAGGGGGGAGGAATAGATAATTATTATAATAGCTAACATTTATTGAACATTCACTGTGGGCCACACACTGTCTAGAGTGCTTTGAGTGTACCAGTTCATTTAATCCTCTTAGCAACTCTAAGAGGTATATGCACCTTTAATATCTCTATTTTATAGATGAGGAAACAGATGCAGAGTGGCTTAGCAATTTGCCCAGAATTGTAAGAAGCAGAGCTGGAATGCAGTTCCAGGTGGGGTCTGAACAGCCAATGGTGCAGAAAAGAGGAGGGTGGAGTCGACTCAGCCCAGTCTTGGCTCTTTCCCGTGTGAAAGGAGCAGAACCCTCATCAGGCTAGTTTTGAACTCAAATCCTGGATTTGGCGTCTTCATTTAGCTGGGCCTTCAGGAAGCGTTAACTGCCTTAACCAAGCAGGCCAAGTGTGTCTCCTGCTGCCAGACCACAAGGTAGAATTTCTAGGCAAAGGCAGGGACGTTGGTCTGTCTGAAAACCCTCAGAATGTGTGTAGGTTGCTCCACAGATTTCTGGGTGGGTATACAAGTACTTTCTGGTCTCTACTGAAGTGGGGAGGGGACTAAGGGCCAGAAACAAGAGGTCTAGGCGAGATGTAGAATCCAAGAGACTCAGTACTATGATGTCATGCCACACATGTTTATTGAGCTCCTACTACATGCCCCATCTTGCCTTACTTTTCTTGGTGTGTTACTCTATGCAGATACCCATTACCAGGTTCCTAGGAATTCCGTGCTTTGTGGGGTCAGGTAGGCACTTGCATAGCTGCTCTTCTACCTTCCTTGTCTGGTATCTAGCAGGCCAGACTGCAGGGCCCCCACTGGTACATGGCTGTGTTTGTTCAATAACGCTTGGAAGCACAAGTGAGCTCTGTATTACCGCCTTTTCGCTGGGGTGTCTGGAGGGCCAAGAAGCTCCTAGTTGTAGCCCTACAGAGCCACAGGGACTGAACCAAAGCACCAGCCATCAGCTTTGTTCCTCAAGCCTCTAGAGAAAACCTTTGATTTCATGGGGATGATTATTTTTATTCTTGCCCATTCAAGGATGAAGCCCAAGAAACAAGGGGTTGCCCCTTTCAGAAGTATCACAATGGGTCACCTCCAGCCAAACCCACTGTTTTTTGTTTTTTGTTATTTCTGGGTTTGGTTGAGCCTCTCTTGGAAACCATTACTATACAACTTACTTAAAAGAAAGAGTGGAGGGATTGGGCATAAGAGTCTCAGACAGAGGGGGGAGTAGGTGGGGGGCTTGGGACAGAGAGGCTGGAAGTAATGTGTTGTCAGAGAAAGTACAGGAAGAACACATTAAAGTCACAATGTGATTTAAGTCGATTCCATTTTGTAGTGACATTTTTAATCTTCTGCAAAGTTTGACTTTTCGCCAAGCCTGGAGAATTGGAACTTTGGAAGAAGGTTTCAGAAAAAGACACAACACACACACACACACACACACACACACACACAGAAAGGGGGAGGGAGAGAAAGGGGAGGGAGACTTTTATCCTAAAGTCATTGTAAATCCAAAGCAGGGTTTTATCCTCCACAGTTAAATGAGAAAGAAAAAAAAAAAAATCAAGAATACCAACATTTGAGGTACAAAGACTGTCATGGGCCAGTGGAAGTTTGCAAAATTATATGTAAATGACCAAAGTTTTTACTATGGTGGCCCTGTGCTTTCCCAAAGCTAATCCCAAAGAGAAAATCTACTTAGCAAAAGAAAGTTTTGTCTAATTTGGTTAACAGTTGAGAAGTGACAAAAATGCTGAATATATTAATAATTTATATTTCCAGGGTAACACTATATCTTTAATGCTTCACTGCCAAAGGGAATTCAGATTGGCTTAATGCTCAGAGAAAAAAAGGCTGAAAGGCCTTCCTTCATATTCTGTATCCAGCGCTGATAAAAATGGGTGTAAGACATGTGTTCCAATAATAGGCACCATGCATTCTCCCATTTCTGCATAATTTGTTTTCATCCCATATTGCTCAATATATATTTGTTACCCAGTGGCCTCCTGACCTTACACTGACTTTCATGCTCCAACTATATCATTTCATAAGGGAGGAGATACTTGTTTGCATCTCACATTTTATAGATAAGTATTGTAGTGATATATAGTGCATGTAAGGGCAAGAACCCTTTACTTGAAAGACTTTTTCTAAAGTTTATAGATTCTCCCTGCCCCCAAAACATACACATTTAAGATTTAAGTTTCACTTTATGGACAACATAGTGAAGTGGCTGTGTGTGTGGGGGGGGGGGGTATTTTTGGTCCTGTCTCTGTAATCAAGTTTGAGGGTTTATAAATTGTAGGCCATCTTCCTCCATGACCTCAGTAAACAGTCTAGGTCAGAGCTCCCTTAAGCCCTGTCCACAGAAATGGAATAAGTTAATTTATTGCACTCCAGCTAACCTGAGCGGCAACAAATAATCATAGTTCAGCTAAATGGCCTCAGGAAACTGGAAAACCTGCTACCTAATTTTGAGTTATTTAAAGGGCATCAAAGGGAACGGGAACAGAAAGAAAAGACAAAGAAAAAAAAATCAATGAAGGAAAAATTTTAAATTCTCACAAAGACAAGGGTTGGTTACCTTGTTCATTTTATCAGTTAACATAGAACAACAGCGAGGCTTATTTTGCTCTCTGGGTCCTAGAAAAACCTGATTTCAGCTTGTTATTTTAAATGTATTGCTGTTTTGTGGGTAAGACAGATCGAATTGTTGAAAACTACAAGCCCCTTACAGATCACTAGCCAAGTCTTCCCTAGACCGCAAAAACGTTCCTATGTTCTGGGTGGAGCGAGAAGGTTAAAATCCCCCTCCCCCAGGAAAAGGTGGAGAAGCCTTTCTCAGCAGGCCCAAGAACCCAGCGTCTCAACGCCGCACCAGTGGCCGGATGTGGGTGTGGGCAGAGGGAACAATCCTTTCGGGGGAGCACGTCTCCCAACCCGGTCGCCGCCGGCCTCTCACCAGATTGCCCAGCGGCCCCTAAGCTGAGCTGATTTGTGCGCCAAAGGCAACTCCAGCTTCCCGAACCCTTTGGTGCCGACGAGTAGTTGTCATTCGAAGATAAACTTCATCGTCTGTTGTTTCTAAGCCACACTCGGAAGCTACCTCCTCTACATATTTTTTACCAGACAGGTTGAGGCCGTAAACCTAGTCACGCATCCCGATGGTCTGAGTTTCGGCGCGCTCCAGACCAGCGGGCATGTGGTGCGCGCGTGTCCGGGGCCTCGTCCCGGGTTAGGGAAGGGCGCCCAGGTCGGAACTGGCGAAAGTCCGCCAAAGCCAGCTAGGGGAGGGTCCTTCGATTTGTATTTTCTGAGAGCTGAGGGCCCTGTTCCTTGAGTCTGCCCTTCCCCCAGGCAAATGCCCAAGGTGCGCCCGAGGCACTTGCGGGTCTGGAGCCCCGGGGGAAACGCGAATTCAGCCTGGAAGCGACCCCTCCACTTAGCCTCCCCGCCTCCTCAGACACCGCAGCGACCCGCCCCCTTCCCCACCCAGACTATTGAGGGCCGTCACCTTGGCCCCTATCAGCCTTGCGCCCGAGACACCTCGGAGGGGGTGGGTTTTGGAAGAGCAGAAGGTAACAAGAAATCCATCTTTCTGGTACCTTCAGAAAACGTTTATTGCCAAGGGGGAGATCCTTCAGAAGACTCTTTCGCTTTTGGCCTTCCCCCACCCAGCTCTTTTGTTGGCACCGTATTTACACTTGTACAATATACAGTATTTCTCCCAGGCAGCGCCCGAAGCGCAAAGAAATCTGTGGGCGAGTCGGCGTCAGAGCACCGCGGGGTGCTGGGGCGTGTGCAGGTTAAGGGCGTTGGGGTGGGCGTGGCCGATCAGGTTGAGGTAATGCCGGTCCAGGCCCTGCACGGGCGTCAGGAAGGGGCTGTGCTGCTGCGCAGGGCTCGGAAGAGGCACGGGCGCACTGGGCAGGTAGGGCAGCGCCGGGCTGCGGGCCGCGCCGTGTGGCCAGGGGAAGGACCCTGGGGCCGCGCCCTGCGGGAACACGGACGCCTCACCAGGGCTATGGCCTGCGAACTCGGGCCCCGCTGGGTGCAGCTGATAAGAGAAATCCGGCTCCGGGAGCGAACCCAGCGGCTGGAAGGCGGGCTCGGCGCCCAAGCGGGCCTTGGACTGCAAGAAGGCGAGGATGCGCGCGTACTTGGTGTCCTTGGTCTCCATCCTCTCGACGGTGGTGAGGTAATGCACCAGGTTCTTCATGCACTCGTGGTAGCCGTAGTGGAAGTAGTTGGCAAACTCCGCTAGCAGTTCTGCTGGAGGGGCGAGAAAAACCGTAGAAAGAAAAAAACTGTGAGCGCCCTTTCCGACCGGGAGCGCGAGGCGGGGGCCAAGCACCTCCCATCATGTTTCCTGGCCGGAGTTTCCGTTGGACGCCCGCCCTCTCCTCTTGTTACTCTGGAGACTGGAAAAACGCCAGCTAGCGACTTCCTTTTCCTTAAGAGTCTGACCCCACCCTCCCCACCTGAGAGGAGGCCGCGGAACCTCTATCCCCAGACACCTGTGCTCCAGTCCCCCTAGCTTTCACAGGAGTCCGCTCCCACCTCCACCCCGCCCCCGCCCCCGCCCCGGCAGCATCCAGAGAGCGAGAGACCTCTAGCGAGCGCCGCTTCACTCCCACTCCCGCCCCCAGGTCTCCGTGTGGCGCACGGTCCCTGTCCAGGTTCCCCTTTGCGCAACCCGCGCCCACCTTTTTCCCTTCCCCGGGGAAAATCAGCGGAGTGCAGGGCTCTCAGGTACTGAACGGTCATCTCGAGGATCTCCGCCTTCTCCAGCTTCCCGGAACTCTGCAAAAGGAGGAAGGGCTCCTCGAAGCGGCCCAGCGGGTGCCGGCCAACCCGGGCAGGCTGGGTGCAAGGTTTTATCCGGAGAGGACCAGCGAGTGGGGCGCTGCTGTGGATCTGCGCGAGGGCCGCCCGGGGCTCACTCAGCGCTCAGGCACCCGGGAAGGGAGCCCACACGTGCAAGGCCCTCTCAGGCTCCAGACTCCCGGCATCACTGCCGAGAGTGGCGGCAGAGGATCCCCAGCGCCAGCACCGTTTTCTCGGCCGCCGACGTTACCTGCTTCGCCAGGGCCATGGGCACCGTCTTGCCCAGCTCGTTCAAACAGCGGTTAATCCGGTCTCTCCTCCGCTTTTCTATCACTTTGTGGGAAACGGGGGTTCTCTGCGAACAGAGGTTTGTACGTTTAGGATGGCTTTGCCCAGAGAGTCGTGAAAGGCACGGCTGGCACAGCTGTCTCCCAGCCCTCAGCGCTGCCCAGGGACTCGCCCCAGGCCCCTGTCCCTCCACAGTGGGTCACATAAGCTCTGCCTTCTCACACCCGCGCTGGTGCGCTCCCTTTCCAGCGTCCGCTGGGCCACACCGCCGTGCTGAGCAGCAGGGCAGTGGGGAGGTGGCCACCAGCCTCCAGGCGTGGGCTCCTCCCTGACTGAGGCGTCCCCTCCCTCTATCCTCATCCCCTTCTCAAACCACTCAGGATTACTCTCCATAAGTCCCGTGTGATAATGTCCCTGCCCGTCGGTCCAGCCAGGTGGTGCTGCGGGCGTCAGACGCCCCCACCCTGTTGGCGCAAGAGCCATCTGGGCTCAGCCGACTCACTTTGCGTTCCTTGAGCTTTCCTGACATTCTGGTCAGTACGCGCCCTCGGGAGAGGCGGTGGCGCGAGGCACCCGTCCACTTTTCGCCTCGTGTGCCTCCTCGAGTGTCCCAGGTAGACTGCAGCCTCCCAACTACCAGGGGCTGCCTTATAAAGCGGTCATCCAGGGCTCCAAGTGCATTCACGACTTGAATTATTCCATAGGATTAGGGGAGCTGCGTTTGGGGGATGCATGCATTCAAGATCAGTTTTTTTTTTAAAGTTAAGAAAAAAAAAATTAGCAGCCGAGGGGGGCGAGCTGGGGGCAGATCAGCTTTGTTAATCCACGTGGCCCTTCAAAGGACACGTGACCGGGGGGGGGAATAACATTAGCATGGCAACAGCCGGGGCGGGAAGGAGGCGGTAAACCTGCGCCGGCGGACGAGCGAGCGCAGGGGCGCAGCGGCCGCGGGCGCCGGGGGGCGAGGACCCTCACAAAACAGTGTCGCCTCCTTTAGTCCCACCGCTGAGTCTCACACGATTGCCTGTTTACAAATCCCAGCAAGCCCGCAGTCTCAGCGCCGAGTGCGTTTTAAAGCCTGTCCAGAGTCATTAAAGTAATTAAGTAAGCCTTTAATAGGCTGTTCCGCCGGGTTCAAGGGAGAGCTCTTGGAGACGGAGGCGCCCCGTTTGTTCCCAGGCTTTTCTCACACGACTTGGTGACACGTCCATCTCCCCCCTTTTTGTTTACACCGCTTTATTTGTCCGGACATCCCGGCAGGTGTGGGGCTGCGGCGGGCACAAGAGGCTCCCGCCTCGCCTCGCCCCTCCCGCAGGTCTTTGGCACGCGACGCTCCCCCCTACTCCCTGACCACATCGCCGCCTTTCTTTTCTCCCCCCCTCGGGCTCTCTCCTCGCGGGGGGAAGAGGCTCAATTTGTAGCCTATTATCCTATAAGGAAAATGTCCATTGAAAAGTATGAATAGTTTCGTTGGGCTAAATTTTAATAATGCCAGAGGGTGGGGGAGGAAAGACAGGCAGGCGTGTGTGTGAGTGTGTGTGCGTGTGTGTGTGTGTGTGTGAGGGGGGTGGTGGGAGGATTGGGGGGCAACACGAAGAGTGGGCTGAGAAGAAAAGGGGGAATGCAGCTGGCCCAGGCGAGCATTATGCGACGTCACCTGCGAGAGGGGGCGCCTACAGACCCCTATTCATTTGCCTAATTTTGGTCAATTTAACAAACTTCAGGAGAAATTATTGTGGCTTTGTCAGAGAGGGTGAAGCCTTCTGATCGAATTAACAGCATGTTTTGATCCGGTAAATGTCATTAGAAAGGGAGAAACAATCGCGCTTAGAGGGCTCTAAGTAATGCGCCCAAGTGGAGACGCCAAAGCGCACGGCTCACAAAGGGAGCAAGTAGCTGCCACAGGGAACTTTTGTACCCGCCCATCGCCCAAGTTTTGACACAAAAAGGCATTATTTCATACTTGAATACGTTTAATCCAACGATTGTCTATTTTCTGCAAACATATTTTCACAGCATTGTTAACTTTTTATGTCTCCCTTTCGCGGGCGCCTTAAAGTTTGGGGGCGGGAGAGCGCAGACACTTTGGGCATCAATATTTGTCACTGAAAAGGGCTCCGTGAAGTTAGGGAGGTTGATCTCTTTTTTATGGTTTTAGAGAGCGAATATATCGGGGGAGGAGGAGGGAGGGAAGGCACGAACCGAAAGGAGGGAGGAAATTTGCTGGACTGGCGCGAGGGGCAGGAGGGGGGCGGCGGCGGCGGCTGGGAGCTCTGCTCCGCCTGCGCCTCTGCGGGCAGCCGGGCCCAGCAGCCGGGGGCCTCCTCCCCGACCGCCAGGCCTCGCTGTCACTTGCTGCGCCGGAACCCGCGTTCTGGGGGCTCCAGGCTTGCGGGCTGTGCGTGGGGGCCAGGTTTCTTGCAGATGGAAACTGTAAAAATGCTTTTTGTTCTATGACCTGCTCCGGAGCCGCTGAGCTCTCACCTTTTTCTAATTTGTTGCATTTGAGAACAACCGAGACCTCTCCTGACACATCTTTCCCTCCCTCTCTGCTCCCCACCTCGCCTAAACTCTCTCTCCTCTGCTGGACTACGGCAGGGCCCGGGCTCTGCCTTTGGGTGTCGTTAGTCCTTGGCAGAGGTGGCTGGGGGGGAGCCCTGCTCTCCAGTGGCACCTAGGGGGCTCCTAGGGCGCAGAGGCGGGCCTGGCGGGCCGGGCCTCGGGGACGCGAGCAGCCCACCTGCTGCAGTCTGGGAGGTGTGGGGCTCGGTCCGCACCACGCACCCCTAGGGTGTCCTCCCCGTCGTACTCTCAGTCTCCTCTCGACGTTTCTTTTCTGCTTCACGCCGGATTGGGCACGACCCGCACCCTCCCGCAGGTTGCTCTGCCAGCCGCTGGTGCCCTCTCAGAGGTTGTCGATTTCAGTATATTCACTCGCACACAAGGGGATTAAACACGAACCCTTATCATCCAAATTAACTAACGTGAATGGGTAAAAGGGAGCGCGCACACTTCTCACCCCTATCCCCTTTTTAAGCCAGCGGACTAGGAGTTGATCCTCTTACAGCTGGTGTTAACCGCCAGCTGCGGGCACCTTCCACGGGCCAAACTTCATTCTGTGCAAACTGTTTAATTTCCCGTGTTTGCTTGGGAGCTGGGCTCCAGATCTTGCCCAGGGCTGCAAGTCCCCTCGTATGGCTTGGGGGAGGGGCCCAAATGAAGGTGGGGAAGTGAGGGGAAGTGGGGTGGAGGGGTGGCCATCCTCACCAGGTCCTCTGGGTCTGCAGCCCTTTCTGGAAGGCTGGGAAAGCCTTTTCCCATTCAGGTGACGGGAAGGGTGTGTTTTATTTTTGTCTTCCCGGCAGGAAGGCTTGAATCACACTGCCAGAAAGGGGGTGCTGGGACCCTCACAGTCATCGTCCCTTTACTCCTACTTCCCAGGATGGTGATAAAGTGTTCCCTGATGGTAACCGAGTTTCCACTCAAAATGAGAGCAGAATAATGAAGAGCTATGGTCCCTGGAGCCAAACAGTCGTTCAAATTCCAGCTCCACCACGTACCAGCTGGGTGAGGCTTCAGGCTGTTCACTGAATCCTGCCGTGCCTCAGTTTCCTCCTCTGTAAATTGGAGATAATTACTGTATCTACCAGGTCACAAGGTGGCCACTGGGATGAAGGAAGTAAATATAGGCAGAGCACCTAAAAGAAGGCTTACCTACTCAATGAATGGTTTTACTTTGCCTGGAAATCACTTCTACAGTGGTCTCACATAGTGGTGTTTTGTGGGGTTTGTGCTGTTGTGTGATATTTTCATTCATTTCATAGTTGTTCCCATCACTGAGAAAGCTTCACTCTCCATAAAAAAAGCCCCAGTATTTGGCCTGAGGTTTGTTAAATCGACCCAAATTAGGCAAATGATAGGGGGCCTTTAGATGCTCCCTTGCACAGGTGACATCACCTAGTGCTTGGTGGCCAGCAGTGTCTCCCATGGGGTGTGAGGCTGAAAAAAGGCTCCAAGTTCAGAAGCCCCTTAACTCAACAGCATGGCCATTTCAAGTGATTCAAACATTAGCATCAAAATCAAAGGAAAGCTAGGAAGTAAGACTACTTAGAAATTAGACGATGCTAATTCAATAGTAGTCTGTACTTAGACTCCTGGCATCTGAAGACCTTTGTTGGAGAATACAGCAATCATAAACAGAAAATGTTTATTATTGTTAATATTATTATTTTTACTTAAAAAATGTTTTAGCTACATAGATTTGACATACAGCTTCCAAACACTGAAAAATGGACTCTTTTGTGTTTCTTTCCAACTCTAGAAACTGAGGGTTTATGGGCTTGGGATGGGGAAGGGGTAATGAATGGAAAGAAAACAAATCTAGTGGGTATTTGGTCATTTCAGCCAAATTGCTCTAAGACGAAGTGTTCTGGGTGATTTCAAATCTCTCCCTCTCCCTCCCATCTTAATACACAGACTTTGTAGATTCATTAGTGGGCCTGGGGATTTTATCAAGTGGGGAAATGTGAGGAGTCTTGTCAGAGAATGGAGAAAACACAGCAGTAGCTGACTCTCCTGTACTTCTGAAGTACCAGGAGGTCAAGGCACAAAGAGAACCCACATTGGACTCTATTTCTGAAGCGAATAGGATCCCAGAATGTGGGACTGTAGGATGTTTCCTCTGAAAGAAGCCCAGAAGAGCATCAGGTCCGATACCCATTTTCCCACCGAAGAATCTGAGGTACCACGAGGGGAACCGGGAATGACAATGGCGCACAGCAAGCCGCTGTCTGAAGTGTTTGTTGATTTGCTGTGTGACCTCCAGGGCCGACGGCCTCAGTTTACTCCTCTGTTACTGCAAGGAGAGTCCCAGTAGGGATGCTGTGATTCAGGACTGGCAGACATTCTGTAGGACACCTGCTGCCTTTGGCTGGTGTGATCGCTGTCAGAGGCATCAACTGTGTCCTTGGACCTCAGTCCACGTGTTCCTGCTTCTCCCAAGTCCAGTGATGACAGCATGTTGTGGGCACTGATGTGAGCCAGAGGCTGGGAACACCACTCAGAAAAGGACATGGCTCAGGGGCGTGTCCTCTCATAAGGAAGAAAAGGTCTGTGCTTGTGTCAGACCCCGGTACAGAAGCCTCAACACAGCAGTCACCCTCAGTGCCCAGTCACCCCCAGTGCCCATCCTAGAAGCCATGCAGCACACATCCTGTTGGGTTGGTGACTTCTCTGGGCTTTTCCTTACTCAGCACCCTAAATTCTTCTGTTCCCTCTGATCATGAGTAGTGTTCTCAGCTCAGCAAGGACGTCAGCAGGAAGTGCGTGTCAGGAGACGGTGCTTGTCAGAGCAGCCAGGTGATGGTGGGGGGATGTCTCCAGCCATGAGGACACACACTGAAGGTGTGGGCTTTTATCTAAACCCCAAATCTGAAAGGAGACCAGAGACTTGGGAAAACTGTATCCGTAATAGAGTGATTCCCCAGATTTTGGTCTGTATCTCCTTTGTTCTTGTCTCTGACCCAGTTTAGTTCTTTGCTTTCTAACTCTATTTTTAGATCTAGTACCTGAGTTTTTGCTGAATGAGGTAGCAGCTCTGAAACCACGGTTAGGCACCAGCCCCACCGTCTATCCAATGGCTCCGATGCCTTCAGTCTCTCTCTCCTCACGGGAAGTCCTGAAACATTACACCTATGCCTCTAGAATCGGATGCCTTACGAAGTTGGCTGTATTTTGTTTTCAGTAAAAAGGAAGTTCTTTTTACTTAATCACTTGCTACTCAAATGTGGTCCTCAGACCAGCAGGGTAGTTGTCACCTGGGAGTTCATTAGAAATGCAGAACCTCAGGCTCCTCCTCTGACCTAACAGAATCAGAACCTGCATTTGAACCAGATCCCCAGTTGACTCCTGTGCCCTTCAAAGTTTGTGAAACACCACTTTAGCTGAAGTTGGAGGCCACCATTTGGTATTTAACAGCTGAAGGCTACCAGTTGGCAAGTGCCAGGTAGGAATGGGTAGCCTAGAAAGACAAGAGCAAAGGTGGAGGGGACCTTCAGGCTGTCCTAAGTGGAAATAATTCAGTGCACAGATTGAAAGGCTTCCTTTGAACAAGGGGGGCTTTGTAGCACTGCTTGTTCAAATATTCTATGGGGTGTTTGCAATATTTTCCTTAGTACTGCCTCCTATGTGCAGTGATTTATTTCCTGCATGTCTCTCCAGAATTTGCAAGTAGTAGATGCTCACTGTAGTTTTGATGAATGAAGGAAAACTGGAAGAGGGGCTTCAGGGATTATTTTGGCAATCTGTCACAGGGCCCCGTAGGGTCATATTTTACCAGAACTAACAAGGGGAAGCGTAAATGTAACTATTGAGTAAGAACACTTAGGGAGGCTGCATGATAGGTGAAGGAGTTGTTTTCCATAGTTTGACATTAACGTCACTTAGAAAGTATGTTACAGATATTGTGAACTGTGTTGATTCTGGGCTTTGATTTTTCTAGGCAACTGGCTTTTCTTTGGGGGCTGATAATTCCAGCTTTTTGCTCTGTATTAAAGCAGCATCAGAAGTCATCGTGGGGAGCTTCAGCTTAGAGAACTGAGGGGAGTGCTTTCTACAGCTCAAAGGTTTCATCTGCTTTACAGGGTGACCATGCACACAAAATTAGAGGTGTATATTGCTGACAATAAGAAATTTTTGTAAATTGCGGTAAATAACACAGAACTTGGGGAGAAGATTCAGGAGGAGGAGAAAATTCCACGAGTGTTAACAGATCCCATTGTATGGACAGTAATCCAGTAGCAGTAGTCTGTCAGACACCCCATCTGTTCATGTGGCTGACACCCTGGATCCACCCTCTCTCTCTGCCTTCCTCGTTCATCCACCACCAGAATTCAGCACTTAACTATGTGCCAGGCACTGTGCAGGGCAACATTGGAATCACTGAGAACAAACAGAGAACTTTTGGAGAATCTATACGTTATCACAAGTGAAAAGAAGACCCTGACTAAGGGGAACGTTCTTGAGGGCAGACCCCAACCCTAATTTACCTGTTTGTTGGTCCATTTCCCTAAATTTTCACCTGACTGCTAGCAGTTTCCATTCACTTTGTTTCTTTACACTAATCATACCAATTAGACATTAATTTGAGGAGTTATAAATGCCCTCCTTTTAAAACATTGTTGCCTCTGAGGGCATTAAGGGTCTCTCATTAGTGTGAATTGATATAACTGGATTTTGATCCTCTCTAACGACAAACTAAAGAAGGCTGTCAAGAAACAAGTTTTGAATGAGAGGGAGGTAATTTAGGAAGAGCTGGTATATTCAATATTAGTTTCCTGTGGCTGCTATAACAAATTAACATAAACTTTGGAGAAGTTTATTCTCTCACAGTCTGGAGGTCAGAGGTCTGAAAGGAGTAGTACTGGGCCGAAATCAAGGTGAGAGCAGGGCCACACTCCCTCTGGAGGGGCTAGAGGAGAATCTGTTTCTTTTCTTACCTTTTCAGCTTCATGGCTGCCCGCATTCCTTGGCTTGTGGTCACATTACTCCAGTCCCCACCTCTGTGGTCACATCGATGTCTCCTCTTCTCTGTGTCAAATCTCCCTTTGCTCTTCTCTTATAAGGATACCTATGGTTGCATTTAAGGGCCTACCTGGATAATCTCTCCATCTCAAAACACTTAATTTAATCAAATCTGCAAAGTCCTTTTTTTGGCCTTTATAAGGTAACATTCACAGGTTCCAGGAATTAGGACACGGGTGTCTTTTGGAGGTCAAAGCCTCCTGTACCTGGTCAAGTACCATAGTAGGAGTTGAGATAGCATCTGTGCACTGATGCTCTGAGAACAGGGGCAAAGGCGTGGGCAAGAGGAAGTGGGGGAGAAGATAAAGAGAATCATGTTCTGTTTCTAAACATGGAAGAACTATCCCTCTCTTCTTCCTTCCCGTTTCCCCTTCTCCCTGTTCATCCTTTCTTATCCCTCATGCATCATAACACCCCTTGCTCTCAGGCCTCAGGTTTGAAGCTGCTGTGATATATTTATGCTGCATTATGAGTTAGATCCTCTTTAGTTTACTACACTCCGACCCTCATTACTACTTACACAGACATGTACATGCACACAATGACTTTGTCTAAAAATTATATAATTAAGACCCAATCTTTTCCCCACTCTTCTCCAGCATCCCTCTGCTTCTAGTTGACCACTGTTTTTTTGAAAATGCCATGCTCACGCTCATCAAAGAGATCTGGATATAAATTCTAACTCTGCTTACAAAGTGGTCTTGGGCAAGTTGCTGTGCCTCAGTTTCTGCATCTATAAAGCAGAGATGATGGTACCTACCTCCTAAGCCTATTGAGATGCGTCAGTGAGGGAATGTTTGTGAAGTTCCTGGCATAATATTCAGACCATAGGAGGTGCACCGGGGCTGAGATTCTCATGGGTTTATCTGGTTGAGCACCTGGTCTATTTCTGAAACAGTGCTGGACCCTCATATTACAATGGGAAAAAGAACCCAATTGCTGCCTTTCAGGAGTTTATCAAATGAGACAGACACAGGAAGGGAATCAGATACAAGCTGGCAGGAGTGGGGTGATGGTAGGAGAAAATCAGGGAGGACTTCCTGGAGGAGATGATGCGTGAACTGAGTCCCGAAAGGTGAGTGCATTAGTTTCCTAGGGCTGCCTTAGCAAATTACCACAGACCTGGTAGCTTAAAACAATGGAAGTTTATTTTCTCCCAGTTTTAGAGGCTAGGAAGTCCAAAATCAAGCTATCAGCAGAGCCACGTGCCCTCTGAAGGCTCTAGGGGAGAGTTCCTACCTTGTCTCCTCCAGTTTTGGTGGCCTAGGCACTTCTTGGTTTGTGGCAGCATGATTCCAATCTCTGCCTCCGTCTTCACATGGCTGTCTTTGTGTCTCTCCTCCTCTTTTTTTTTTTTTTTTTTTTTTTTTTTGCGGTACGCGGGCCTCTCACTGTTGTGGCCTCTCCCGTTGTGGAGCACAGGTTCTGGACGCGCAGGCTCAGCGGCCGTGGCTCACGGGCCTAGCCGCTCCGTGGCATGTGGGATCTTCCCGGACCGGGGCACGAACCCGCGTCCCCTGCATCGGCAGGCGAACTCTCAACCACTGCGCCACCAGGGAAGCCCATCTCCTCCTCTTTTTATAAGGACATTTCTCATTGGAGTTAGGGCCCACCTGAATAATTCAGGACGGTCTCATCTTGAGACCCTTAATCACATGTGCAAAGACCCATTTCCGAAATAAGGTCACATCGACAGGTTCCACGTGGATGTATCTTTTGGGAGATCATCAACCAACCCACTACAGTGAGTAAGAGGTAGCCAAGTGAAGATGGTTGGGAGGTAAAGGGAGGCTCTCAGTAAAGGGATTGGCACAAGGAAGGGCGTGAGGGCATGAAATGGCTTTCTGGTTTTGAGGAACCACAACATAGTCTGACTAGATCATGAACTGTGAGGAGGAGTGTGGTAGAGGGTGAGTGGAGAGGCAGTCATGGGTTGGGGCGGGCCCAGTACCCAGGAATTTAACTTATTTATATCACAGTGGTTCAGGTCAAGATGCTGAAGTCCTGCATAGGGTTAGGGACAAGCTGGACATGTTTGAGAGAGAAAATCTGCAGAGCATGGGGTAGGATTAAACATGGTGGGAGAAGAATAGGGAAGAGAATTGCTGGATTTCTGGTTTGGGAATTGACTATGTGGTGACACCATTAATTGAGGTTAGCAGTAAGGAGGAATGTAAGGTCATTTGTTGGGGGGGGTGTATATGGGGGAAGGGGATGTAGGAGAAGATGATTAATTTAATTTTGGACATATTAATTTTAAAGTTCATATGGACACCCCCTAAGTGGATGCCCAGAGACAGCTGAGATAGGAAACTGAAGGTCAGAAATAAAAAGTGTGCATTGGCCTGCAGGGACTGACAGACAATGGCCATGGATGAAATCACTTAAGAAGAGCTTAAAGGAGAAGGGCAGGGGGCCAAGGAGAGAGTCCTGGGGGAAGCTGATGGGCAAGGAGTGGGTGAAGGACATCAGCCAGGAAGGGGTCATCAGAAGGGAAGGAGGAGAGCTCAGAGGCTCCTGGGATTCCTAGGAGCAAAGGTGCAGATGGTTCTAGGAGGAGACGCTCACCAGGATCTGACGTAGGAGAGATGCAGGAAATGTCTACAGGACTCAAAAGGTCCATTGGGACTGAGCATGGAGGTCGTCATCAAGCTCTGCAAGCTTCTGAAGAGTGGTAGAAACAGAAAGGGAGAGCAGACTCTCTTTCTTTGACCTCAGCTGTGAGGATATGAGTGCTTTCTTGCATGATGAATTCAGACTGCATGTTAGAAAAGACAGTCCTCCTAGGAAACCACCAGTTGGAGTTAAATAAAGTGTATCTTGTAACATAGATCTGCCGACAGCCCAGGCCACTGGTGCCTTCCGGGGGGGCAGTGGCAGTGCTGTCCTGCTCTCTCTCACAGGCTAGTAATACTACAGATCAACACACAGACAGCAGCCCTTACTCTCAGGCACTGAACCCCTCCCAGCTCTCAGTGTTTTGCAGATCTTTTCTCATTTAATCCCCACAACAGTAAGATGAGTATTGTGTTTACTTTACATATAAGAAAATCAAGGCTTGGGGAATTCAAGGTCCATAACCGTGAGGTGGTAGAGCTGATACAAACAAGCTGATCCAACTCCACCAGTGTCCCTTCCCGCAGGACACCTGACCTTGCTGTAGCCTTGGTCCCACCGAGATTACAAGTCACGGGAGAGACTTCTCAGCCCAGAGACTCTACCCACCTTCCAATGACCAAATGTAGCTGCTGCTTCACAAAGCAGGGGAGCAATTCTCATATGCCCAGTGGTCTCTCAGAGCTCCTAAAGGTACAATATACCCATAAGTCACCAGGTATTTGAATTCAACTCTTTCTCATTTTTGCTCTCCACATTTCTAATACTCCAGTTATATAACAATGGCTTCCAGACTCTTACACATCAGAAGCCTTTGGACAACACACATTCCTGGGTCCCATTACAGACTCATTATAAAAAACTTTGTGGATGTGGTCCTCGAATCTGTATCTTAAAAAAAAATGAAAAGCCAACAAACTCAGGTAATTTGATGCACTGGTTCACTGGTCCACAGTCTGGCGGTTATTAGACACCATTGCTGTACAATGGCTTGTCAACAATGGGAAGTTATGCTGTGGTTATCTGTTGATGTTGGATTTTGGCAGATGGATAGGATGATGAGCATAGGTTTTGGGGTTTTTTTTTGTTTTTTAATTTTTTTTGGCTACGTTGGGTCTTCGTTGCTGCATGTGGGCTTTCTCTAGTTGCGGCAAGCGGGGGGCTACTCTTCGTTGCGGTGCGTGGGCTTCTCATTGCAGGGGCTTCTCTTGTTGCAGAGCACGGACTCTAGGTGCGCAGGCTTCAGTAGTTGTGGCACTCGGGCCCAGTAGTTGTGGCTCACAGGCTCTAGAGCGCAGGCTCAGTAGTTGTGGCACCCGGGTTTAGTTGCTCCATGGCATGTGGGATCTTCCCAGACCAGGGCTGGAACTGGTGTCCCCTGCATTGGCAGGCGGATTCTCAACCACTGCGAGAAAGCCCCGAGCATAGGTTTTTAAAATTTTTTATGTCATGGGTTCTGATCTATTTATTAATAAGACAATCTGTGGCATATTTGTATTAGGACAGCTTAATTCCCTTACCTTCTGATTGGCTCAAGAGTACAGTCTATGGATTCAGTTTAAAGCGTGCCTGGTTCTCAAGGCTCATTCTGAGAAAAATGAAAGATATTAGCATTACAGATCTGGAAGCAGAGTGACCTAGTATGGAAGCTCTTCAGGATTTGGGCAGATTTGGATGGATCAAGGGTTGGTTGGTGCCCTCTAGTGGTTGGAACTTTTCAACAACTTCTGAGACAAGGGCTAACCCACTTCAGCTGCCGCCTTAAAAAGAAACTGGGTTCAGCCTTCCACTTGCTGTTTGAAGATCAGCTGTGTCTTGCCAGAGCACCTCACCTCTCTGGCTGCAGTATTTTAATAAACAAATTGGAAGATCGGACAAATATATCACGGAACAGGGAGTCAGCACGTCCAGAGGGCTGCCCAGGAGACCAGTCATACGTGACATCCAGGCAAGAGGGCCCAGCTGTGTCAGCCCCGCCGTGCCACACAAGGCTGTCTCCATTGGCGTGTGAGTTATCTGAGCCTGCAGCCTTCGCTTATTCATCTGTGTGTCCCTAACATCTGGTGCAGTGCCTGGCATGGAGAAGGTGCCCAGTAAACATTTGTTGGAACGAAGGAGGGCAAAGGAAGGAAGGTAGGGTGTGGTCTAGCTTATATTTGCTCAGAGATGGCAGGTAAAGGTTAAGTCCTGGGAAGTGGGGCTTAGTGCTGCAGCCCCACACTCAGAAATCTGACCAAGAGGGGGTCCACAGCTGCTGTGAGTCTCACACTGCCCCCCCTGAGGATGAGTGAACACTTGAGTTCTGACACCCAAGGCTTGGAACCTTCCTGAATTCTTTGACTCCCAAGGTAAGCAGGTTCCTTCTGCCTGCAAGAGTGGGGCAGGGATCAGTGTAACAGGGTTTCTGTGAAGCGCAGGTTATAGGAAGTGAGTTCTCCTGTACAGGGCCTTTTATTCCTTCCCTGCCCATACACACTTGAGGATTTTGCCACAGTAAATGGAAAGAACTCTGGTTGCCAGGAGACCTGGTCCTGATTCTCTTATGTTTGACATTGATAAGTTCCTCCCCTTGTGGTTTCCTTTCCTGCCAAGTGGGAGACTCTCCAGGGATGGGGGTGGTCATAGCCAGGGTCTTTTCTGCTACAGCAGATTCTTTGTATATCTCTGCAGTTGATGGGACCCCCAGCATGCCTGGAAAAAACCACTGGGGGAAAGATACACACAAAAGAAGGAAAGTTAAAAAAGTGTAGGGATATGAGAATGGCATTCAAAGAGAAGCAGACGAAGCAGAGAGAAAAAGGAAAATAAAGAAGAAAATAAAACTATGATTAGCAGATTTCATAAGTTCATTCCACAAATATTTACTGAACACCTGTTTTTAATTGGTGTGATGGTTAATTTTATGTGTTAACTTAGCTAGGCCGTGGTACCCAGATATTAGGTCACACACCAGGCTAGATGTTGCTGTGAAGTTATTTTTTATGAGATTAACATTAACTCAGTAGACTTTGAGTAAAGCAGATTATCCTCCATAATGTGGGTGGGCCTCATCCAATCAGTTGAAGGCTTTGAGAGAAAAAAACCTGAGGTCCCCTAAGGAAGGGGAAAGTCTGCCCCCAGACTGCTTTTGGATGCGAGTTGCAACACCACCTCTTCCCAAGTCTGCTGGCCCACCCTGCAGATTTTGGACTTGTCAGCCACCATGATTGCTTTAACTAATTCCTTAAAAAAAACTGTCTCTGTCTTCCTCTCTCCAACTTTCTCTCTATTTTGTACATACACACACACACACACACACACACACACACACACACACACTATTGATTCTGTCTCTCTGGAGAACCCTGACTAATATACCTGGTATTGTATTAACTGCTGGATAGAGTTGTAAACAGAACTGAGAGACACGGCCATCTATGTCTCTTGCACTAAGAGGTAAAAGGTTTGATGATAGATGGTGAATGGTGGATGGTGGACAGTGGAGACACAAAGGAGGGGTGTTGGAGAAAGGACCGTGAGGAAGACCCAGGTTTGCGCTGCACCTTGGATGACGAGTAGTGCTGGCTAGAGGGCCGAGTGCAGGGATGGTTCAGGTGGAGGGAGTTGAGTGAGGAAGGTGTGGAGGTGTGATGGGGAGGTGTGCAAGGCCCGAGAAATCTCCTCTCACGCCCTCCCCTTTGGCCAACGTCTACTTTTCTCCGTTTGGTTGTCACTTCCTCCGGGCAGCCCTTCTGGCTTTCCTATTTGGTTGAAGCCCCCTAATATGTGGCCCCATAGGATCATGTGCTTGTGACACATAATCATGTAGTTATTTAACACTTACTTGAGTGATTATTCAATAAATAATCTGTAAAATGAGTGTAAAACAGATTGGAGGAGCTTGACAGGCAAAACAGTTAGGAGGCTATTGCTGAAACCCATGGAAGAAGTTATGGGGTGGCAGTGGTGGTGGCTATGGGGATGTTGGGAGTGGACAGACTAGAGAGATGTCAGGGGGCAGGGTCTGTCCCTTTCAGGATTATAGCCTATCACTTTCTTGTTTATCATTATTTCCCCAGAACTTAGTGTGGTGTCTGGCACACAGTAGGTACTCAATCATGTTGGCTAAAGAATGAAGGAATGTCAAATAGGTACGCTGCCTGGCACACAGTGCAAGCTTCATGAGTATCTGTCTACTCAGGTGGATGAATTTATTGCATCTCTAGTGTCGTATCTTAACCAAGAGTTGTAGCTGCTGGAACCTTGCTTTGAGTGTTGAGATGTCATACTGCCTTCTGTTTCCTGCAGTCAGTTCTAAGACTGTCTCACGAGCCACCAGATTGCATGGACACAAAGGGGTGTCATTCTGTCCATTAAAGGTTTGGGAGATTCCTCGTTTCCCTTCCTACTAAACAGGCTGATTCTCTTTAGGAATGCGGCCGAGAGTATGCCTTTCCTCAGATGTGGTCCTGCAGCTCGTCTGGTCTGTAGTATGTGCCAGGAATGGTGTTAGGTGCTGTATACACATTATTTTATTTAATACTTGTAATTCTTTGAAGTGTTACGATCTTCATTACCTAGAGGAGGAAACTTAAGACCAGAGGGCTAATGACTTTGTCATGGTCACCTGACGGGTAAATGGTAGAGAGGGGAAGGGCACCCTGCAGGCTTGACCCTCCTCTCTGTACTAGTGGGGCTCAGCCCGTGCTGCCCAGCAGAATCCCTTGGGTGCCTTGATCTTGCTTCCCCGGGCGATTGTATCAGCACCTCTGGGGGCAGGGGCCAGGCTTCAGCATCTTTCAAAGCTTCCAGGTGTTTGCAGTAGGAGTGCCAAGGTCGGGCAGAGCTGCTCCTCAGCCGCTCCCGGGGCATCTGGCCTTCTCCAGATTCCCGCTGCATCCCTCCGCATGCGTGTCCCAAACTTGGGACATTCAAAACAGCACTCTGCCCTCTCTCCCCAAATTCACACCTCCTCTCAAAGCCTCGATTTAGAATTCCTTCGCTGACGGAACACAAATCCTGAATCTCCTTTTACTATTGCTTTTCTCTTTCTCCATCCCACGGTCACTGAGTTCAGTTGATTCCCTCTGGACACCTCTCCAGCCTGTCCACCCTTGGTATCCTCGCAGCCATCACCCTTGCCACCCAGTTTCTCTCATGCACTTTGGCGACAGCTAACCTTTTGCCTGCCACCAGCAAGCTCCTCCAGTCCACTCTAGATGTATTGTTGCTGGATTGATCTTTCTAAAATGCTAAAAAGACTTCAGCTGCTTCCTGTTGGCTTTAAAAAAAGTATCTCAGCTCCTCAATACATCATATCTTGCCCTAAGATAGTCGTCTTCTGCTTTGTTATTTTAAGCAGCCGACAGTCCTGTATTAAAGTACTTGTAGCGTTTCCTCAAGCACTAAGCACCCTCACGTCGACCTGGCTCTGCACAGGCAGTTTCTTATGCTTACAATGCTCCTCTTTTCCTGGGTGAATCCAACGTATCCTTCCCCACCCTGTTCAGAGATACCCTCTTCCAGGAGCCTCCCTAGATTACGTCTGCCCCAGACTGGTTTAGGTACTCTTTCTGTGTGTCACAATTGTAGCACTTTATGTTGTATTTTCCTATTTGGTTGTCTGTCTGCCCCACTAGATTGAGAGGCCCTTAAGGTTAGGCTTTATCTTACTCGTATTTGAACCCCCAGCTCCTAATGCATTGCCTAGCATGGCACAGTCACTCAGCACGTGTTTGCCAAGTGAGATTATACAAAGCCTGGACCCTGACACCAGGCTTCCAGAACATAATGCCAGAGAGTCTGATATGGGCAGTATGTAGGATGGTTTGGGAAAAGGAAAAAAAAAAGGCAGGGAACCATCAGAAAAGAGTCTAGTATCCTGGGTGAGAGGCTGCAAGCCTAGAATAAGAGCTCTGGATACAAAAACAAGGAGGAAGTAGTGATTCTAAGGGAAGCAAGAAAGGGAAACAAAACTTGTGATCACATATTATTTTTTGGTAAAGGCAGGGACATTTTTAGAGAACGTCCTGCATTCATTCAATAAACAACTACACACAGCATGATATCAGGGGAATATGTTTATAGATACATGAACTATTTTTAGTTAGGAGTTAAAGTTCTATACCTGAAACTTCAGGGACACTGCTGTAAAAGGTATTTATTATACTGTGGCAAACATGACCTCTTATATTTGGGGAAATCTCCACCAAAGGCGGAAACGAGAATTCAGTGTCCCAGTTTCCCTTGAAGTCAGGGCACAGGAATTGACCTAGACTGTGCCAGTCAGACTTTGTTCCTGGCTGTGTGGTCCCTGGACTAATTCTCTGCCTGTTCTGGAACTACTGTAAGCTACCTAATATCCTTTTCTGTTTAAACACTGTAGTGAATTCAGCTGTTTGCAATTAAAAACCCTGAGTGATAAGATTGCTAACATATGATAAAGTCTAAGATGTTTAGAAGAATTTTTGTGATCAAAACTGAAAACAGGGCTTCCCTGGTGGCACAGTGGTTGGGAATCCACCTGCCAATTCAGGGGACATGGGTTTGAGCCCTGGTCTGGGAAGATCCCACATGCCGTGGAGCAACTAAGCCCGTCTGCCACAGCTACTGAGCCTGCGAGCCACAACTACTGAAGCCTGCGTGCCACAACTAGTGAAGCCCGTGCGCCTAGAGCCCGTGCTCCACAACAAGAGAAGCCCCCGCAATGAGAAGCCCGTGCACCGCAACGAAGAGTAGCCCCCGCTCGCCGCAACTAGGGAAAGCCCGCGTGCAGCAATGAAGACCCAATGCAGCCAAAAATAAAATAAATAAAAATAAATAAATTTATTTTAAAAAAGAACACCCTGAAAACAAAGGGCAGGCTCTAGTGTAACAAACAAATATACAATAGAGAGCTATACAAATAGAGAGCTCATTCTTAATATCAAACAACATGGAATTCAGGCTAAAAAAAACCCCTATTGAGTAAGGGCACTTTATAATGCTAATAGGTGTAATTACAAGAAGATATAATAGTAATGGGGATTTGTGCACTGGATAACATGGCAACTCCGTTCATAAAGTAGAAATTGCAAGCAATATAAGAAGTCTACACTTACTACTACTAGTCCGCACAATTAAGTAAGGCAAATCTAACTGATAGATATTGATAGAACTCTGTATTCTGGAAACAGAGAATGTACCTTCTTCACAAGTGCCCATGTAACACTGTGAATTACAGATATTCCAAGAATATAAATAGTGCAGAAAATATTCAGTGATCATCACGCTGTAAAACCAAACATTAATAATAAAGCCAGAAACAAAATGGCCCTTCCACTGGGGAATTAAAAATCTCTCCGTTTACACGCTGAAATATTTACAGAGGAAATGATAAGATGTCTGGGATTTGGGGTAAGATGAACCCAGATTTGTCATATATTGATTATTATGGGAGGTAGGTGATGGGTACATAGGAATTCATTATTACTATTCTCTGTACTTTGTGTATGTTTGGGACTTCCCATTAAAGAATTTTTAAATCCCTTTATTAAATATTCTTGATATAAAGAAGATATAGAAATCAAAATTGTAAAATTTCTAGAAAACAGCAATAATGAAACCTATAGAGCATAGATAAACCTGAGTTCATGGGAGAATTTATAGTCTTAAATATTTAAATCAATCCAAAAAGAAAGAAAGAAGTCGGGAATTCCCTGGCAGTCCGGTGGTTAGAACTCTGTGCTCTCACTGCCGAGGGCCCGTGCTCAATCCCTGGTCGGGGAACTAAGATCCTGCAAGCCACACAGCACAGCCAAAAAAAAAGAAAAAGAGAAAGAAAGAAAGAAGTGAATTATGCATTCAACTCAAAAAAAGTTTTAAGAACAATAAAACAAGCCAAACAAAGCCAAAGGAAGCAATGGAACACAGATAAAAAGCAGAAATTAATGAAGCAGAAAATGAAAGAAGGTAGTGCCAAATCCCAAAGCTGGTTCTTTGGTAAAATGTAAACCATTAGAGCCAATCTAGGAATAATCAAAATAATCTAATGTTTGATCGGAATCACAGAGTAATCATTAGAATAAAAGGATTCAAATCAATTGGGTCACAGGCTTATTAAAAATAATACTATGATACACAGTCTTTTTACCCAAAGACTTCTGCAATTTGCAAAGGCAGATCTGATTCAGCAGTCACGCAAAAGGAAAAGTATTTGCAGAGGAATTTTGAAAAGCTGACATGAAACAGTTGTGTCGTAACTGATTTTCACAGGTAATTTCTGCCTAAAATTGAAATGCGTCACGTGCAGAACATTTTCCTCACGATGATGATTTTGGCCTGGGTGACCTCTCTCCACGCTTGCTCCTGGTTTTAGCCAACACTCCCTCCACTCAGTGTCACAACTAGATGCAAGCAGTGATTACAGCCTTCTCCACACCTGGGACCTGCAGCAATCTCAAATGCGTTTTAGATAAAGTTCTAGCCAGAAATTGAGCCAGTTCATTTTGGCCTTTCATCCCCTTCATCTCCAATCACCTCCACTCCTGCGTTCAACCTTCTTTCCCCCGTGTGCTTCCTCAGGTGAAGTCACCATGACCCTGTGACTCAGCATCTTCCATTCTGCCCTGTTCGTGCTAAGTCCTCCGCGCCCAGACCCTGTCTGAGGAGACCACTTCCTGTTGAGCTGCTCATTCGTTCACACCCCAAGGCTTGCCTACTGCAAGGCCATGAACTACCTTGTCTCAGCTCTGCTTCCACATCACCATAGATGTGATCCCATAAACGTAACACTGGGGCTTCAATGCATCTGCATGTTGACCTCTTCACCTATGTGCTTTTCTGTCTCCACTCAGCCTCCAGTTGCAGTGCTCCGCCTTGGGTCTCATTATCCTTGGAAAATTCCACCCGTGAAAGAGTCCAAATGCCTCTGACCATAATCCAGCCTTTCCTAGACCTTCCAGCTCTCTCATTAAACATTCCACAAAAATTTAATTAGCACCTACTATGCTCTAGGAACTGCACAAGGCACTGGGATACAGTGATGAACCAAGTAGACAGGGTCCCTTCTCATGTAGCCTGTACCTGCTGCAGGAGAATAGCCATCAAAGAAGGACCTCATTCAGTCTTAATTAAACTGAGGCAAATGCTGTGAAGAGAAGCACCCCCACCCATCCCCTCGTGACAACTAGTTCTTGTCTCTTCCACATTTTTCAGGCGTAATGAGCCCCTTCTCTTTGCCTCTACTCCTTTCCCACCCGGACTCCATGGTGCATCATTTCAACCACCCTGTAGCAGCTCTCTCAATGCCCTTGTCTCTTTTCTTTGGCAGACCAACACGCACGATGTCAATTCAGCTTTACATCTTTCTCCTTAAACCAGGGACCCAAGTAATGCTGATAAATCCCGAATCAGCATTCCCCTTTTTTGACATCCAACCCCAACTGCACCCTCAAGACTGCTTAGCAAAGCTCTTTCACCTGCTTCTCGTCACCCCCCGCCGCCCCATGTCATCATCCCAGGCTTGCTTCACACCACCTCCATGCCACCTGACACGCTTTTCTCTGGAGATATCCTGGTGTCTTACTTCGCAAAGAAAATAGCTACCACTAAAAGGAGCTCTCTCCCCCTCCACTCTCTCCCCCTCCACTCTCTCCCCCTCCACTCTCTCCCCCTTCCCCTTCATGCACCCATATTCCATTCATTCTTCCTCCTTCGCCCCATCACTCTGACAAGGAGTTCCTCCTTCTCTCAGAGGCTAATTTCTCCTTATTTCAAGCCTCCCTGCCTCCATCCTCTCTCCCTGTTATGCCAACCTCCAAAAAGGGTCCAGAAAGATCTTTTTGTCCCACAAATCAGATAACGTTGCCTTCCTCATCAGAATTTGCCAGTGGCTCCGCACTGGCTCTAGGACAAAGCTTAAAGGCTCTTCCGCGGCACCCAAGTCTTTCACAGAGGTCCCAGCTGGGCTGCTCTCAGCCTCGCTCTCTCTGCTCTCTCAACACCGACCTGCTTGCTGTGTTCTCTGCTGAGAACACCCGTCCTCTCTACAGCCCTGCAGCAACTGCTTTCCATAGGGACTCAGCTCGGATGTGCCTTCTGAGAGGCACCCAGGAGATGCTCGGCATACCTCTCTCACTGCCCTTTGGTCATACCTCCAATATGGTAATTATCTTGTAGTATCATCACACAGATGCAAGTCTGACAGTAAACTCCTTGACAGCAGTTACCACATCTGTTCCCATCCATATCCAGGTTTCTAATGCAGTGCCTGGCACCTAGCTTATGCTCAGCAGGTATTTGCTGGGATTATTGTGACCCCTAAACCCCTTAGTAGCTGTTCCCTCTTTTTCTGTTGCAAATGCAGCTTCCATGTCAGGGTCGCAGAGTAGCTGTCTCACATCACAGATCTGTTCCTCTCCCTTCTCATCTCTTTATTACCCACCTTTCTTCCCTCCAGTCTCTCTGTTCAGAGAAAACTATCCTCTCTGTCATATCTTGAATTTTCCTTCATTTTCTATCCTCTTGACACCTACCTTGCCCTGTGAAAATGGACTCTGAAGCCCTTTGACCAGGTCCCAGCTCTCGTGACGGGCCAGAAGAGGAACCTGACACCAGGACTGTGACGTTTTCTGGCCTGGTTCTGCTCTCCTTACTGGCTTCATCTCAGCTTTTGTTTTCCAGTTCCAACTCTTGCACTATTTCCTTTTCTAGTCTTGGCTTCAATTTCCTTCTTCAGACATTTACTTACCAGGAAGAAAAGGGGGAGGGACATATTTCTGCTAAAAATGAAATTATTATGAAATCATGGTGCCCTTCCTGTCAGTGGTGTGGCACCTACAGGGAGACCGGTGGGATGTACCTCTGGCCCATTCCTGCTTTTACCCTCATACCCTGGCCTTCTCTTCAGACGTCAGGACCCTCCTACATACCCCCCTGCCCAAGTTTCCATCAGCCTCTGTTTATCTCCACTGGTTAGTGAGATTTTCTGATCCCCAAACTGGGATGCTTGACAAAGGAGATTTTCTCATTTGTGGATTTATTTGCTTGATAAGCCTTAAGAAACATTGCAATTACATTGCATTAAAGTGATCTCTTTACCAATTTTATTGAAAAGTTACACTAAATTTGAATTGTTCTAGAAAATATGGACTGAAAGTTTGCTGAGGCAAGTGAAGCAGTTGTAGAAAAATAAGAGGAATAGAAAAGGGGGGAAATTATATACTCTATTTTAGCCAGGTTTTTCAGTAAGAGACTTTATTTACAAAGCTTAATTTAACCAAAACTGCTTTTGTATTAGTCAAGCATGTTGGTCTGTACGATTTATCACTTAAAAATATTTTCAGATAACTTAGAAAAAGAGAAAGGACAAGGGACATGAGAGAGAAATGCCTAAAATATAACTGTCATTGACCATAAGTGCCTGGGCGGTGAGGGCAAAGACGGTGTTAAAATTGTGTCTTCCAAAAACATGTGTTGAAGTCCTAACCCCCGAGTACTGACGTTATTTGGAAACAAGGTCACTGCAGATATAATTAATTAACATGAGTCAAACTGGTGGGCCCTTAATTCAACATGACTGTTGTCCTTATAAGAAGATGGTATGAAGACACAGAGAGGAAGACATGTAACAGCAGAGGCAGAGGTTGGAGTCACGCAGCTGCAGGCCCAGGACAGCAGGCAACAGGTAGAGCAGATTAGAGCACGGCCTTGCTGACGCCTCGATTTTGGACTTCTAGCCTCCAGAACTGAGAGAGTTAATTTCTGTTGTCTTACCCAGTGTGTGGTAATTTGTAACGGCAGTCCTAGGAAACTAGTATGGGCAGAAAATTAATATCTGAGGCCACATTCTTCTGATAAGGGTGACACGGGGGCTCAGTTTTGGCCTTTTCCATGGCTGTGTCTCGTTAATTTTTCAGTAGTTCAGCTCCCGCCATGTGAAGGAGGCATTAATAATAACTAATGCGCTAGAACTCAGGGCTGAAATGGGGGCAAATTGTAAATTATGGTCAATTCATACAAAAAATGATTGGTCTTTTGCCAGTGATGCCCCGCTGTAATCAGTTATCTCTTGTTTGTAAGAGATGGAGTGGATTTTGGTTGATTTTAGGTAAATGTAATAAAAGCTGATTGACTAAAATTTGACTTTGTGGAAATGAAACTTGGCTAATGATGAATTCATTGAATTGACCACATTTGCGGATTTACCAAATTTATCATTCATATTGAATAAGAATGACTTTAATAGCAAACAGAGTTTTCTGGAAAGATTCAGTTAACTGGTTTCAGTTTTGTCTAGCGGTATTGAAAGTAATGTTCAATTTCTTGAAAGCTAACAATCATAGGGTAATATAGTCCTCTTATGAATAAATATACTTAGGATCCAGTAAATCATACTCTATCACCAGGGACCCAAATTTCAGTGTTTTATATGAAAGCTTTTCTGCTAGAATATCAATTTTTATTTGACTTTCTTTGGATAGTAGTTTTAGGATTCTTTTTCCAATTTCTTAAGTACTCTATCAAACTTCATTGGTAATTTCTAACCACTAAGCCAAATTTTATTATATTATATAGTTTTTCCTATTCCTAGATGTTTTTATTGTATCCACATTTATTTTACCTTTTTACTTTTTATTCTTCATTCACATTTTTGTAATAATGGTGTAGACATGTTAAATTTTAAAATTTATTTATTTATTTGGCTGCGTGAGGCCTTAGTTGCAGCACGCAGGATCTTTGTTGCCACGTGTGAGATCTTTAGTTGTGGCACACGAGATCTTTAGCTGCAGTGTGCAAACTCTTAGTTGTGGGAGATGGGATCTAGTTCCCTGATGGGATTGAACTTGGGCCTCCTGCATTGGGAGTGTGGAGGCTTTAGCCACTGGACCACCAGGGAAGTCCCTAGATATATTTGAAGCACTCATCATACATTCTTTTGTAGTAATACCTTAGGGCACCACTACTTTGAAAGATTTTACCATTCACATTGGATCTTTCTGAAAACCACCACCAAATCTATATATCTCTATTATTCCCCGTTAGAAACCAAAATGCTAGCATTTAAAAACATTTTTTAAACATCTTTCTTGGAGTATAATTGCTTTACAATGGTGTGTTAGTTTGTGTTTTATAACAAAGTGAATCAGCTATACATATACATATTTCCCCATATCTCCTTCCTGTTGCGTCTCCCTCTCACCCTCCCTATCCCACCCCTCTAGGTGGTCACAAAGCACTAAGCTGATCTCCCTGTGCTATGCAGCTGCTTCCCACTAGCTATCTGTTTTACATTTGGTAGTGTATATATGTCCATGCCACTCTCTCACTTCGTCCCAGCTTACCCTTCCCCCTCCCCGTGTCCTCAAGTCCATTCTCTATGTCTGCGTCTTTATTCCTGTCCTGCCCCTAAGTTCTTCAGAACCTTTTTTTTTTATTTCATATATATGTGTTAGCATATGGTATTTGTTTTTCTCTTTCTGACTTACTTCACTCTGTATTTCAGACTCTAGGTCCATCCACCTCACTACAAATAACTCAATTTCATTTCTTTTTATGGCTAATATTCCATTGTATATATGTGCCACATCTTCTTTATCCATTCATCTGTCGATGGACACTTATGTTGCTTCCATGTCCTGGCTATTGTAAATAGAGCTGCAATGAACATTTTGGTACATGACTCTTTTTGAATTATGGTTTTCTCAGGGTATATGCCCAGTAGTGGGATTGCTGGGTCCTATGGTAGTTCTATTTTTAGTTTTTTAAGAAACCTCCATACTGTTCTCCATAGTGGCTGTATCAATTTACATTCCCACCAACAGTGCAAGAGGGTTCTCTTTTCTCCACACCCTCTCCAGCATTTGTTGTTTGTAGATTTTTTGATGATGTCCGTTCTGACCGATGTGAGGTGATATCTCATTGTAGTTTTGATTTGCATTTCTCTAATGATTAATGATGTTGAGCATTCTTTCATGTGTTTGTTGGCAATCTGTAAATCTTCTTTGGAGAAATGTTGATTTAGGTCTTCTGCCCATTTTTGGATTGGGTTCTTTGTTTTTTTGATATTGAGCTTCATGAGCTGCTTGTATATTTTGGAGATTAATCCTTTGTCAGTTGCTTCATTTGCAAATATTTTCTCCCATTCTGAGGGTTGTCTTTTCATCTTGTTTATGGTTTCCTTTGTTGTTCAAAAGCTTTTAAGTTTCATTAGGTCTGATTTGTTTATTTTTGTTTTTACTTCCATTTCTCTAGGAGGTCATTCAAAAAGAATCTTGCTGTAATTTATGCCATAGAGTGTTCTGCCTATGTTTTCCTCTAAGGGTTTTATAGTGGCTGGTGTTACATTTAGGTCTTTAATCCATTTTGAGTTTGTTTTTGTGTATGGTGTTAGGGAGTGTTCTAATTTCATTCTTTTACATGTAGCTGTCCAGTTTTCCCAGCACCACTTATTGAAGAGGCTGTCTTTTCTTCATTGTATATTCTTGCCTCCTTTACCAAAGATAAGGTGACCACATGTGCATGGGTTTATCTCTGGGCTTTCTATCCTGTTCCATTGATCTATATTTCTGTTTTTGTGCCAGTACCATACTGTCTTGATTACTGTAGCTTTGTAGTATAGTCTGAAGTCCAGGAGTAAAATTTTTTAAGCATTTGTAAAAATGCAATAAATATAGCAGTTTATAAAGTCAACAATAGATTGTGGTGCTTTTGCTACTGTAACAAATCACCACAAGCTTAGTGGAATAAAACAACACAGGTTCATTCTTTATAGTTCTGGAGGTCAGAAGTCTGAAATCATTTTCACTGGGCTGATGTCAAGGTCTGGGTCCTTCTGAAGCCTCCAGGGGAGTATCTGTCTCCTCATCATTTTCAGCCTCTAGTGGCCAGTTGTATTCCGGGACTTGCAGCCCCTTCCTCTGACCTCATTGCTATCTTAGTGCCTTCTCCTCTTCTGTAGTCAGATCTTGCTCTGCTTTCCTCTTACAAGGATACTTGTGACCCTACATGTAGGGTCCACCCAGATAATCCAGGCATCAATTTTGGTGCCCAACATGGGGCCGACTTGGGGACAGTCCTGGGGTAGAGGGACGTCCCCTGGCTTCATTGGATGCTTCAAGGCTTTCTCCATGTCAGCCCCTTTCAAGAGAGTAGAGGTTTGGAGAATTCCTTTAGAAGCCAGATCGCTTGGGACCCTTGCCTGGAAAGGCCGAGCTCCAGTCATACCCCATCTGCCATCCAGGCAGCTGGAACTCCAAGGCAGGAGTAGACAGCAGGAGAGGGACTGCCCTGGCAGCTGCCGAGGCCCTCTTTGCCTTGAGGACATTCTTCTCTTCCTCCCGCCTGGGCCACCCTGGACTTCACACTCTGAGGAATTATTTTGGGCAAGCAGAAAAGATAGCATCTGGCATTGCAACACCTCTGTCAGAATCTGGATAAGTCCCCTGGCGTGCACTCCAAGGCCCCTTCTACTTTGTCCCCCTGAAGAACTTTTGGTTCCATCTGGGGAACATTCGGTTCCCATCTGTGATTTTCCTTTTCGGAAATCCGATCTGTAAGGCGCCGCTTGGACTAAGGTAATGGGCTAAGTGGGACTTGGAAGCAGCCACTCTGAGCTTTGTGCTGTTTTTTCTGGCGTAAGCCTTCCGGCTGCTGGCAAGGGTTCTGGTTTGTTTTCAGTCCACACGTGAGTGTTTTTCGATTGAATATGGGACGTGCTTCTTTAATTCCATCTGATAGCCCCCGCCCCCCACCCCGCCCCCGGCAAGGCAAACTGGTCGACCTATAGCTATAAACCTGTGACTAAGAAAAAGGAATGAGATTCTATTATAATCTTGTCTGGCCAATGCACATTCTTGAAAATGGGAAAGGCAGTCTTTCATTGGTAGCCTAAATTATTATACTATTCTCCAGCTAGAGCTGTTTTGTCACAGGAATAGAAAGACTGGGAATTCTCTCCAGTCCATCTGGGCTAGCCAATCTGGGCTCTCTGAGAACCAGCTCTGGATTTGTTCTCTTTCAAGAACTGAGCCAATCTGTTTGGAGGCCTATGTCTGGGAGTGGAAGTGGAATTTTTAGACTATACCTCCTCTGATTTTCTGTCTGTGTGACTGTAGCTTATCTGTCATTTGTGTTTTTGTGTGTATTGTTTTGGGGTGAGCCACTCTGGCTTGGGCAGGGTGGGAAAATTCTGCCTGTTCACTTTGAGCCACTTTGAGTCCTCTGTCTGGGAGTGGAAATGAAACCTTTGGGCTCCACCTTGTCTGATATTTTGTTTGTGGGACCATGTCTGTGGTTTGTATGTATGTGTGTCAGTACTTCCATTGACTGGTTGAGACGTCTTTGATAAATAAGAGGGATTTGCTTTCTCCCTCCAAAGTATTTTTGCAATACTGCTTTTGATAACAGCTTGTAAGTTTCTTTACCTTCCAAGTGATCTGTTCTATATTGCCTTTGAAATCTTTAATTGTCACTTCAGCTAAGTGAATAACTATTGTCTCACAGTGACCTATGTATGTCCTAGTAAAATATTATGTCATAATTCTGGCTATTTTAAAATGTTGCATGTCACAGTAATAACTAAGTTTCTCTTGTCAATTACACTGTGATCAAATGTTTAACCATGACTCTTTAAGCCTTTCCTTGATTTATAGACAGTTACTTTTGTACTCTGATGCTTTTGCAAAGGTCTTCATCTTCAAGAAAATTTATGCAAATGACCTGTTGACAAATACAAGTCTCTGATAAATTTCATATGCTGCTGAACTGGGTATGAAATTTAAAAAAAATCTTAACGGAGAATCTGATGGCTTCATAAAAAGTTAACAAAAGGATTAGTTACTGGGTGAACTGGTAAATAATGTTTATGGTTTTCCAGATGTACTTAGGCTACTTAGGACTTAGAGCAATTGGGTAAATTACACCTCTGTAAGTAAAATTGAAATATTTTTCTTTTCTCTCTGCCTGGTCCCTCCAGAAATTGGAGACTCTTGAGTTATGGAGATGAGGATACTTTTAGAAAAAAAGGTTATGTTTCAATAGATATGAAATTCTAGTTCTGTTAATTGAAGTCTGCAATTATGAAAGTTACTGTGTTAACCACATTTTTGCCCTGATGTTTAGGAGGAAAGGAAAATTACCTAGTGAAGTTATTAGAGTGTAATTACTCATGATGTATCACTGTTTGCTTTAGGTCTACTGCTAAAGCACATGTACAATGCTTGTGTGACAACTGGATATAAATGATAAAATATATGGCCTATGAAGCATTTCCTCATAAACATACCACTGAGTTTGTTCATGATACCTGATCAGTTTTCCCCCAGTGTGGATTAACTAAGCAAATATAAAGGAGGCCTAGCACCGAGGAACATTATTGACACCTGGGGCAAACAGCTGACTCACCCTGGCGTCAAGGGACAGATATTTGGATCATCAGTGTTTTCTATTGAATTATTTGCAATCAAAAGGGAAAATGATGAAAAATGTGCATGTATCGAGGTATGAGGAAGTCACTCTGGCCTATATATGGTTTAACTTTTTAAAAAAGCAGCCTGTGCAGTGGTTGGGAGTCCGCCTGCCGATGTAGGGGACACGGGTTCATGCCCCGGTCCAGGAAGATCCCACATGCCGCGGAGCGGCTGGGGCCAGGAGCCATGGCCGCTGAGCCTGTGCGTCCGGAGCCTGTGCTCCGCAACGGGAGAGGCCACAACAGTGAGAGGGCCGTGTACCGCAAAAAAAACCCAAAAATCAAAAAACAAAAACAGCAGCCTGTTTTGTGGTCTTTTAGACATGCATTTTACAACTGCTTTGACATTGAGGAGGGGAATGCATTTGAAAGTCTAAATGGAGTAATTATGGTAAGACTAGGTGACCACTGTGGATGTGATTTCAGACACATTCTTATTGTGAACTTGAGTTTTCTGAGGTATGTCAGACTTGGGATGCCACAAGGATTTAAAAATTCTCCCACCCTCTTCAATGAGATTTTGGCTAAAGATTTAAGAGGATTACACCTGGTTCAAGTTTGAGTAGAGGCCTTTCCAACCAGAACAGAAAAAGCATCAGAAGTGACAAAAGCCCTTCTTAAGGACATTATTCCTAGGTATGGCCTTCCCTCTACTATTCAGAGTGACAATGGACCTGCTTTCATTGCAGACATAAGACAAACAGTAAACAAAGCTTTAGGTATAAAATGGAAACTTCACTCAGCATGGAGACCCCAGTCTACGGGAAAGGCTGAGAAGATGAATCACACTCTGAAGAAAACTCGCGGCAAAGCTATGCCAAGAAACACGTCTAAAACGGAGCAAGATCTTGCCAGTTGCTCTCCTCTGTATACAGGTGGCCCCTAGAAGCGGGCTAGGATTGAGCCCTACGAAATTATATACGAGAGACCATTCTTCACTCTTAAGAGTAACCAAAGAGAAGAGAAACACTTCTAACACAGGAGGTAAAAATTACACAGTATATACAACAGATTGGTCAAGTGTTAACTGCTGTGCATGAATTTGTGTCCCACAGGTCTCTCCCTTGCCTGGAAGCTCTCTTGCATACCTTCAGCTGCAGCTGCTGCTAAAGTATGACAAGAGCAAGGACCTGAGCAGCAGCTTGAAGAGAAATGGAAGGGGTCCTGTAATGTACTTCTTAAAACCCATGCCTCTCTAAAATTGCATGGAGAACTTCCCTGGTGGAACAGTGGAGGGGACACGGGTTCGATCCCTGGTCTGGGAAGATCCCACATGCTGTGGAGCAACTAAGCCTGTGCACCACAACAACTGAAGCCTGTGTGCCTAGAGCCCGTGCTCCACAACAAGAGAAGACACCACAGTGAGGAACACGTGTACCGCAACAAAGAGTAGCCCTGGCTCACCGCAACTAGAGAGAGCCACGCACAGCAATGAAGACCCAACGCAGCCAAAAATAAATAAATAAAAAATAAATTAATTTAAAAAATAAATTTGGATGGAGCAAAACCTCAGGTACCTCACCCTAGAGTAAGAAGATTACCAGAGACTGATCAGCCAAGCCTGCCTATAGCCAGCAAGCAGACTCCCGAGAAGTGGGCATCTTACCCTTTGGGAGACCTTAAGTATTTTTTCTGACAAGCAAAATGAGAATTCTGTTCTCTTATCCTTTCTCATACATTTTACCTTTCCCCATGAAACTATGGGTTCATATGCTGATTCTTTCGATAATTCTAACTGCTGGATATATGATCAACTTCCTACTTCAGGGTCTTGAGGATTGCCTTGGTGGGTCTTCCCCTTATAGGGAATGGTTTGAAAACAACTGGCTACCAGTCTGTCTGAAGTGCCAGGTCCGGAATCGTTTCAAGCTTATTCCTAAGGGATTGAGATCTTAATCATATAAGACTCAGATCCAGGACTTGGAACTCAAATATTTCTAATTCAGTATCTATTCCCTGAAATTTAGACAGGACTATGCCCCATTTCAGCAGGAAGTAGTCAGAGTGGTTGTTACCCTGTTCCCTGAAAGACACGGGGAAGCATAAACCTGAAGTGGGGATTCAAACCAAGTTTTTTCCCCAAAAAACTTGGGGTAGCCCCTGTTCACTGCAATTAGAGAAAGCCTGCACGCAGCAATGAAGACCCAACGCAGCCAAAAATAAATAAATAAAATAAGTAAATTTATAAAAATAAAAAAGAAGAAGAATATTGCCTGAGACAAGATTAAAGGAATGTAGGCCCTGCACACACCCTAACCTTATCAGCAACCTCACCCTTGACCCTTTGCCATAAAACTCCTCACCAAACTCCCCTGGGTTGGAACACATAGTTTTCGAGGGCAGGAGCCCACTATGTCCCCCTTTGCCTGGCAAAGCAATAAAGCTATTCTTTTGTACTTCACCCCAAATCCTGTCTCTGAGATTCAATTTGGCACCAGTGTACGGTGGCTGAGCTTTCAGCATCAAGACTATCCTGTCTCTGCTCAGAAGGTGAACTGCTTCCAGTTGTGGGCTGGGACTTGAGCCGATCTGAGAAAGAGGCTACAGTCTGAAGGCTGAGGCAAGTAGGGGCAAAACCAGGAAGTGAGTAAGAGCTTGCATGCACTCTAAAAATATTGATTAAGTGCTTCCCACGTGCCAGACACTGTTGTAGGGCCCCGGGCACCACAGGGAGCAAAACATCAAGGCCTTGCCCTCCTGAAGCTTCCACACTAGAGGGGAGACAGGTAAACAATATAGAGTGTTGAAGGTAATAGAGCTGAGCAAAGGGAACCAGGAGTGGGACCATTGCCTAAATTATAGGGTGGTCAGCGAGTGCCTCTGTGAAGATGACATTTGAGTGGAGACTTGAAGGAGAAGGTGTGAGTCAGGCGAATTATGGGAGATGATCATTCCAGGCAGCCTGTGCGTGGGTCCGAGGCAGGAGGGTGACTGCCAGGTTCAGGGACCAGGACGGAGGCCATCAGTGTGGTTGGAGGAGAGTCAGGGAGGAGGAGAGTGAAAAAGATATGAGGCTGGTCAAACTGACCTCTTTCCAATATGCAAAACCTCAGGGAAGAAATTCAGCAGTAATTAATTCTTCACGTTCAAAAACAATATTTAAAATGTTTTAAATGGAATATTTTGTACTTGGCTCAAGCTTCCAGAAGAAGGGGCCTTTGTCTTTGATCAGATTCTGTATCCAAGAAACAAATAGCCTCCTAAGAGTTGTCCCTTCCCTCTCCTGGGGACCACCTCTCTCTTCTGCTCTCTCAAGGGCATCTGGGGGTCTGCTTGTGATTAATGCATGCACAGAGTGATGACTTTAAACATATGTCACAGTTTTATGCTGTGTTATATGACTCCTGTGATCATTAATGTGGAAACCAGACTCTCTACCATTGGATGTGTGGGGTTATGAATACCATGAGTTTCTTGCTATTCAGAACAGCTTTTCCTTGCAGTGGACTGTTTTGACTCTGCAACTAACTAGCTCTATGATCTTGATCCAGTCACTTAGGGCAATTGGAGTTTGTTGGCCTGGAAGTAGGTGGTTGTGGACTAGATAATCTGTAAGTTCCCTTTCCATCTGAAAAGCCCATGCTCTACCTGCTCTTAGCAAACAACATTCCTTTTCCTCAGTTTATCTCCTCTCAGAGGTCAAACCAGCAATTACCTAACCCTAATCCTAACCACCCTCCCACCCCCTTAGGCCTGTGTGTAAGACATGAATAATTCATAAGTGGGCTTGTAAAATGGGAATGGAGGACCCTTTGGCCCCTTCCCCTATGACCTACATGACTAGTGCTTAGTACCAGAAAGGTTACCAAGGACAGAGGCTAGTTTTCTTCTGCCTTCAGCCTCTAGCCCCCAAGAGGTCTAAATAATTATCCATTGCATGATTATATATCATACATTTAAGTAATTTTAAAGCTGGAAGGAACCCTAAAGATCCTGTAGTTCAACCTTGCTAAGGAAACTGAGGCTCAGAGAGGTCAGTGACTTGCCCTACACTCACTGGGACAGAGCAGGGACCAGAATCCTGTCCCCTGAACACTGGCTGAGGCTCTCTCTCTCTTGTTGCCTCTGTTTTTGCTCTGCCCCCCAAATTATGAGATGCCTGAAAATACTTTGGGGGGGATGACAAAGAGCTTTGAAAGTAAGAGTTTTGTTTTGTTTTAAAATATACGCTCATGGACCCAATGCAGTGGAAAGGGTGACCAATGACAATTTCCCTAGAAATGCCAGATTTTAAAAATGTGGTGAGGCTCTGACCTGTAGCATTCCATCTTAGACTCAAAAGAATATTCTTAACCTCAAAGGGTACAAAGTTTCAGTTATGCAAGATGAATAAGTCTTGAGATCTAACGTACAGCGTGGTGGTTATAGTTAACAATTACTGTTTTGTATAATTGAAATTTGCTAACAGAGTAGATCTTGCATTAAGTCTTCTCACCGCACACACACACCCTCCCCACTCCCCAACCCCCCCAAAAAAACCCAAAAGAAAATGGTAGTGATGAGGAAAATCATAAATTATCTATGGCAGGACAATCAAACTAAGACAGAAAGAAAATCAAACAAATAAACAAAAAAAACAAATGCCATGCCCCCTTTGTGGCAGGTCTTTCCCAATGTGCAATGTGTACCTACATTATACATTAACCAGACCTCCTCAAAGCATGAAGATGAAATCAAACCTTGAGAAAAAGTTGGCCCCTTTCTTCAGACGCCAGCATTGTAATTCTATGATTAATATATTTCTTTTTCATCTCATACAAGGGGTTGCATTGACCAAAAGCTTGTCTCTACATGCATAATTGGAAAAAAAATCTTTGATGAACTGTGTACACAATGCTAACCTGTCAGTATGATACATAACTTCTTTGTCTCTAAAATGTACAAATCTCCATCTCTAACTCCTGATCAATAGAGCAGTTCTCAGAGCTTCTGAGAATCTGTTTCTGGGTTATAATCCTCAGTTTGACTTGAATAAAGTTCTCTTTTCTTTCTTCTTAGCTTGAATGTTATTTGATATTTTTGTCGACAGTAGCTATATGGAGACAATGGATATATTAATTAGCTTGATTTGGTGATCGTTTCATGATGTACTGTGTCAAAAGATCAAGTTGTACACTTTAAATGTATTCAATGTTTGTATGTCAGTCATACCTCAGTAAAGCTGTTAAAAAAAAAAAAAAGACTATTCTTAACCCCTCCTTGCTGTATTTCATCACTCTCATGACTAGGTGTCCCCCTGGCTAGCAAGCTCCATCTAGGGTGCTGCTTCCCTGCACTTCCTTTTTGGAATAAAGGTAAAGAGCTGAACAAATAGGATGCTTTCCTGTCTCACGAGGAGGGGCTGAAGTAGGGGGAGGGAGGGGCTTTTTGAAGGGGCCTTGTGTTCTGGGGGAACCATCTGTTTAATACAGAGAAAGAGTCATCATTGAGCTGTTGGTCTGGTTGTCATTAGAATCAGCAGATTAAATGTGAAAGGAACACTGTCAAAACCTAATTTCCACCATGGGAAATGAATGTGGCTGAGAATAGATACGGAGCACGATTAACCCCAGGTGGGCCTCTGGAGAGAGGGCGAGTTGACACACATCTGGCAAGGAGCTGCCCCAGACCCACACGTGGGCCCAATCTGTGGAGGATCCTTTGCAGATGTTGGAGAGAAACAGATGATACATTTCTTTTTGGATGGATTCCTACCTAAGCAAGCCAAAGTCGCTTTTATTCTGGGGTTTCCTGGGAGCTGCAGTCCCCACTGCCCCGCCGTACTTAATCACAGGTCCATCGGCTGGATCACCAGGGTCCTGGAGGTCTCTGCTTTGTTGGTGGACTTTGAGGGCACTTAGAATGCACTTGGTGAGCAACAGATCAAGCTCAGATGGAAAGAAACTGCGTCCAACCAATCAGAAGCCACTACAAGTGAAATGTCTCCCTGAGTTTTCCGACCCAGCCAGCATCCTTCTCCTTCCCACAGCCACCCTTAAACTCTAGCAAGTTCCTCAAGGACACCTGCCTGGAGCAGAATCCACTCCACCACTGTCGGATAGGAAAGGACACATTCTGGAGCTGCTGCTTCGCCAGTGCGGTAGCTGAGTCCAGGCCTTGGGCCCGTGGCTTAGCCTCTCGGAGGCTCCTGTGCTGTAGAATCTAGTTTCCTATAAAATGTAGTACTGCCTCTGTCTGCATAGCATGGTAGTGAGGATTTGCTGAAACAATGAGGGAAGTGTCTGGTGCAGAATCTGACCCCTGGTATAAATGCTTCATAAGAGATGTCTAGGATTAAGAGGCTCTTTGGACAAGGGGTCACTACCCTTGTACCTCTTCAGTGGTTATAAAGAATCACTTTTCTCGAGCCCTGTCTCAGCCGTAATGGAACTGCTCAAATCTGTATGGACGAGAACTGCCTCCACTCTGTGCTAGACGGTGTGCCCTGGGCGTGAGTTACCTGCCCCCTGCCCCCCAGGAGGTTATAATCTAGTGGGACACACACACACACACACAGAGGCACACATGAAAATGAAAAATTATTTAAGGACTCTAAGAGGTGTAGCTGCTGGGGAGTTGGGAATGTTTCATAGGAGGGTCTCAAAGGGTGAGTGAGTGTACCAGATGGATAGCGGGTGTGTGCCAGGCAGAGGGAACATGAGGTGGGCGCTTGCACGAGGTCAGGGCCTGGAGCACAGCTCAGTGTGGCTGTGAGTTGGGAGTCTGGGGGCTGGCAGGAGAAAGGACTTTCAGGTCAGCCTGGAGGGCAGACGCTGAAAGGCTTTGTTCACCCCTCTGCAGAGTTTCAGTTTGATCTTTTGAAAGCTTTTAAGCAGATCTGTCTCAAGAAGAATGGCTCTTAGACAAGGTGGAGGTGGGAGGGGTGGAGCCTGGAGGCAGGGGGACCAGTTGGAGGATTGCTGCAGTGAGCCTGTGGGAGGAGGAACCCGGAAACAGACGGGGAGCAGCGGAGCGGTGTTTCTTACCCAGCATCTACAGGCTTGGGGGCCAGGCGGCCAGGGATGAAGGGGAGCAGAGAGGAGGGATGCCTCTGAGCTCCCAGCTTGGGGGGGTTACACAGGTGCTTCTGAGGGAGATGAGAGGCCAGAGTTGAGGCAAGTGAGCTGGAGATGCTTGTGGGAGACCCAGGTGGGGTGTCCAGGGAACTGTGGAAGCGGCGAGGTGGAGCTTAGTCTCTGCAAGAGATGTGGGGAATTACTGGGGGCTGTGGAGTAGCTGAAGCTCTCGTATTGGGTTAAATCATTCAAATCACTCAGACCTTTTAAAAACTGTGTGAGTTTTTTCAAGTCTGAACTGCGTGCCGGATCTTAGCACCTCTGTGCAAGGTATAATAAGGTGCAATAGATTGCAAAGAATGGTCATAAGTACAGTACTTACCATCTGCTTCGTAAGGCTGATGGGATGTCCTTTTACTAATCTCTAAAATTTCAACTAAAATCCAAACTTTTCAGCTTATGGAACCAAATACTCTGCACAATATGTACTACACCTCCACAGGACAGAGGCCAACGTGCACAGTTTCTAGAGTCCGTCATTAGAATCAGCCTGGACACCTGTGTCCTCTGCAGCCCTGGGCTGGTATCCTCAGGGTGTCTCTGCGAGGACCTCATAAACCATCCGAATCAACAGAGGAAGACTGAACAACGTCCAGGAAATTTCAGCATCAACGATCATTTTTTTTGCCTTGAAGCTCATGGAAGATCGGTGACCTCTTTCTCCAATCCCTTCCAGTCCTCAATACCCTGATTACAGTCTGTGTCTGAAGGGCATGATGGATCCTGTAACTGGAAGATGAACTCGTTCAGAGCCTCCTGTTCTGCAATCACGTTGTGTTACATATTATATAGCTAAACCAAAGATGCCACATTTTACTGGTAAAATAAATACCAGTCTGAATATTAAACATCTTTCGATGGCAATGGACATCAGGGGAGTATGCATATAAAATACCACATGTATAGTCGATCACATTTCAGCTAATCCCTTCAAAGGTCTGACACTGATTGCTGAGTTGCTAAGGGACCAGGCAGATGATAGACTCACAAAATACTTTTGTGGCCGCCATTTAGAAACCCCTTTAACAGAGCATTAGGTTTTCCAGACTATCGCCTTCCTTTTTCCCCCATTATTATGAATTCACTCTCCTCTGTGCAACCCGAGGGGCACCGCTGGCGGCTCACAGTGTGTGCTGAGGGCAGGGACAGCACTGGGTGTGGGAAAACGAGTGTGTACACAAGGCACCCCTCTAGTGCTGTGTGCGTCCCAACGCCCTGCTCCAGTACACACCCCGTGCTGCTTCTTCCAGTGTCTGTTCACCATATTGGCTGTGTCACCGGTGAAATATGTTATCTCTACAATCGTTGACAGGTCTTGTCATTTTGGGAGACTGCTTGTGTAGGACAAGAGCCACATCTCCTTTCCTGCCCCAGATGTGCTTCTGCCTGTCAGATAACTTAGACGTCCTGACGCAGAGGAATGAGAGGCCTTCTGCCCAGTTCGGCTCAGCTGACGTTGGAAGAGCAGAACCAGGGAGGCTGTGGTCCAGGGGGACAGGGTGGAACTGAGGCAGTGTGAGCAAATGGCCCCCACTCATATCCCACCCACACCCCAACCCCAAGGGTGTCCCGATTCTCCTAGGGATGGGAGGTGACTGTTGTGCTCTGTTGCCTTGTCCTGGAGAGACTACGAGGCAAGGTCACAGCCTGTGGGCAGAGCTGGTCTTCTCTGAGGAAGGGGGCTTTTCCAATGTTATCATCTGGGGAAGACCCATGCCCTCTGTCAGAAACGAAGCTCTGAAGGTGGGTGTTGACCTTGGCCGGGTTAGGAAAGGGAGCCTCTCCCTCCCTCTCTCTCTTTTTTTTTAATTTTTAAAAATTAATTAATTTTTAAAAATTTATTTTACTTTTGGCTGCGTTGGGTCTTCGTTGCTGTGTGCAGGTTTTTCTCTGGTTGCGGCCAGCAGGGGCTACTCTTCGTTGTAGTGCGTGAGCTTCTCATTGCGGTGGCTTCTCTTGTTGCAGAACACAGGCTCTAGGTGTGTGGGCTTCAGTAGTTGTGGCTCGTGGGCTCTAGAGCACAGGCTCAGTAGTTGTAGCACATGGGCTTAGTTGCTCCGCAGCATGTGGGATCTTCCTGGACCAGGGCTCGAACCCATGTCTCCTGCATTGGCAGGTAGATTCTCAACCACTGCACCACCAGGGAAGCCCTCCCTCCCTCTCTCTTGAGGATTCTGACCATGTGCCCAGGGGTTGGGGACTGATGGCCCCTGTTGTGGGGAAGGCAGGCTGGGAGCTGGGCAGGGAGGTGCCTCTGGGGGACTCCACGCTGATATGACTAAGGTATACCTTTTAAACCAGATCGTCCAGGTGCATCTGTTCGTGTTTCCCTTTTAGCAAAGCCTGGCTTCGGTGGGGATGAAGGAGAGCATTGTGTGTACAGCTGCTGATCTCCACATGCTTCCCCTCTCTCCACCCAGCCCTCTGACACACCTGGACGTGGATGGCACCAGTATTTAGGAGGAGATTCCAAGGGCAAGGTCAGTTTTCAAAGATAAGTGCTGAGACTTGGAATAAAAGATAAAAGAGAGAGATCATAAAAAAGACAATAAGGACTTCCCTGGCAGCACGGTGGTTAAGACTCCACGCTCCCATTGCAGGGGGCCCAGGTTCGATCCCTGGTCAGGGAACTAGATCCCACATACATGCCACAACTAAGAGTTTGCATGCTACAACTAAGGAGCCAGCGAGCTGCAACTAAGGAGCCCGCCTGCCACAACTAAGGAGCCTGCCTAGCGCAGCTAAGGAGCCTGCCTAGCGCAACGAAGACCCGGTGCAACCAACTAAATAAATTAATTTTTTAAAAAAAGAGGGCTTCCCTGGTGGCGCAGTGGTTGAGAGTCCGCCTGCTGATGCAGGGGACGCAGGTTCGTGCCCCGGTCCGGGAGGATCCCACATGCCGTGGAGCGGCTGGGCCCGTGAGCCATGGCCGCTGAGCCTGCGCGTCTGGAGCCTGTGCTCCGCAACGGGAGAGGCCACAGCAGTGAGAGGCCCGCGTACCACAAAAAAAAAAAAAAAAAAAAAGAAAAGATTATCAAGATTCTCCTCCCAGTGATGACCATGGATGAGCCAGACTTCTAGAGAGGAAAGTCCTAGCAGTAAACAAGGCAGAAGCCCAGACAGGTAGGAAGACAGACAGCCTAGGAGGGTCGGAGGTAGATGCAGGTGAATAGAGCGTGGTACCTGAAGCCCTGGCATCCAACCTGCCAAGGCGCTGAGTGCAGGATTCCAGTCCCCAGAGGGCTGTGTCGAGTAGGGCAGGCGCCCAGGAGCAGGGGGAGAGAATCCAGCGAGTGCACAGAGGCAGATACTCCAGCACCAGGAGCAAAACAGAATCCTGTGTCCTGACCCTGGAGTAGGAGGCAGAGAGTAATCAGGCCTGGGCCCTGCAGTGAGGCCGACTGGACGCTGGTGCCATTGCTCCTGCAGTGAGGGACCAGATGTGCTCTAGAGTTGTGCTGGCCCACATGGTAGCCACTAGCCTCACGTGGCTATTTAAATTTAATTGTTAATTAACTAAATTTAAAATGCGCATACACTTTGACCCAGTGAGTCTGCTTCTGGAAATCTATCCAAAGGATAAACGCATAGCTATTCAAAGAGACCTGTAGAAGGGACTTTCTGCATGACACTATTACTTTTGGGAGGTCATATTTATTGCCGGTATCGTTTACATACCATAAAATTTACTCTTATTGGGTATACAGCTGGATGAGTTATGTCAATGTATATAGTCCTATAAACACCAGCACAACCAAAAGTTTTTCCATCATTCCAAGAAGTTCACCTGTGCTGCCCCTTGTCATCAGTTCCCTCCCGTAAGCCCCAGCCCCTGGCAACCGCTGATGTGCTTTTCATCCTATAGTTTTGCCTTTCCATGAAGATCATATAAGTGGAATCACACAAGTGCGTAGCCTTTTCTGTCTGGCTACTTCCACTTAGCATGGTGTTTCTGAGATGCATCCACGGTATTGTGCCCATCAGTCGTTTGTTCCTTTGTGTTGCTGGGTAGTATCCCACCATATGGATGTACCATAGTTTGTTTATCCATGTTCCTGTTGTTGTGCATTTGGGTTGTTTCTAGTGTTTGGCAGACACTAGGAATAAAGCTGCTACAAACATTCATGTACAAGACTTTGTGTGGACAGCAGGGCATTATTCACGAAGCAAGCTGTCAGAAATAACCTCAGTGTCTGATACCTAACACCTAATACTCCTTAGAGTGAAGGGACTAAGTGCAGCCACTGAAACCATGTTTTGAAAGAATTATTTGTGGTATGGAGATATTTCACTTGTTTAATATTTTTTTTTTTTTTTTTTTTTTTTTTTTTTTTTTTTGCTGTACGCGGGCCTCTCACTGTTGTGGCCTCTCCCGTTGCGGAGCACAGGCTCCGGACGCGCAGGCTCAGCAGCCATGGCTCACGGTCCCAGTCGCTCCACGGCATGTGGGATCTTCCCGGACCGGGGCACGAACCTGTGTCCACTGCATTGGCAGGCAGACTCTCAACCACTGCGCCACCAGGGAAGCCCCACTTGTTTAATATTAAAATAATGGAACACAAAATAGATTTTCAGGATGAGAGTGAACAGTGATCACCCCTGGCTCATGGAGGAGTTTTGTTTTGTTCTTTGTTGTACATTTCTCTGTTGACCTCTCTGAGCTTCTAAGAACTGGAAGGATGAGGTTTACTGTGAGGAACTGTGGGGCAATACGGAAGACAGGAGCCTTGTCCGCAGGGGAGACTGGAATGGGGACCTTGGGGGTGGGATGGAGGCAGTTGCCTGCTCAGAGGTCTGCAGAGGCAGCAGGTTGCTGCCCTCAGACATCCATCTGCCCCTCCCTGTCTTCGTCTCTCATCCTGTCAGTCAATCCAGACTCTCACTGGATAACTTCCATGTGCCAGGCCCTGTTTCTCTCCAGACAGAATACAAACGTGGTCCCTTCCCTCATGAAGCTAGGAGTCTAACGTTGCCTTAGTCTCTCTCTTTCTTCTCCTACCACCAGCTAAACTCCGCCTGTTCGCCTGCGTTGTCCTCCGTGCCTCCTGTCTGTGTGCGAGTCCGCTGCCTCCAGCTTTTGCTTCCTTCCTTCTCTCTCCGAATGTCCTCAGACTAATGTTCCTCCTACACACTTTCCACTCCTGTGTGCCTCCCATTTAAACTCCCCAAGAGAGGACCTGATGGGCTCAGTGAGTCACGGTGAAACCAGGGGAAGGCTTTCACAGGAGCCCACCCGGTGGACCATGGCCAGCCCGTGGTTTGGCTGCCCTTGAGCCCGGTATCCACCGTGGTCCAGCCAGCCGTGGCCGGGGTGGGGGCGGAGGGCAGAGCCACACGACACACAGCACGGCCAGCTGTGGGTAAGGAACCCCTAGGAATGGCTGTGAATGTGGCAGGTCCCCCAAACACAACAGAGTGTTCCCCAATATAATTTGTAAACTTTAGAAATTTGTTGTAATGGGTACCTGTTACTTTTTTAATCGGAGGAAAGGGGGAGTAGAAAATAATATTGTATAGAAAGAAAACTATTTTCTAAGAAGGGGAATATTCTACTGTGTCCCAACTGATTATATATAAGCAGAGGTTAATTCGTCCACATTGGCTGCCTACCAAGGAGCAAAGGGCAAGGCCTGAGCAAACGGACTTAACGAATTTGGTCTTTGGAAAGAGATAGAGACAGAGAAAGAGATATACAGATAGAGAGAGAGAGAGAGAGAAGGAGAGAGAGAGAGAGATAAAGACATAGAGATAGAGAGAGATAGGGGAGAGAGATAGGTAGAGATAGAGAGAGAGAGATAGGGAGAGAGAGAGAGAGAGATTAAAGAGAGAGATAGAGATAGACAGAGAGAGATGGAGAGAAAGAGAGAGAGACAGAGACAGAGATAGAGAGAGCGCGGGAGAGAGAGGAGCACGGGGAGCCCTGAGTCGGGCAAAGCTAGGCAAGAGGGCTGGGGCATAAATGTACGTTCTTCTTTTGCCTGAGACAGCCCTGAACACGTGAACCCCAGGGAAAATGTGGTCACACTGTCCCTAACAGAGGCCATATCAACTAGATTTGCTATTTAAAAAAGAAAAATCTTTCTATGGAGACTTACACCTCACACCTCTCCTAAACACAAAGAATCTTTTTGCTTGAAAACGCCAGCTATTGACATAACTCTATTATTTTTCATTCTTATCACTGTCTAAACATGACTTTCCATGGCAGCATTCAATGATCGTGTGTGCCTTTGTTCTTTTTATTCCTGTGCACTTTCCGTGTGTTGACACAGTCCATATATTTACCGTTTTAATGGCTCTATGTTCTTTCAGATGAATGTATGACAGTACCCCAAAGGTTATGCATTTGGATTGTTTACAATTTTTTTGCTATTATGTAAAGTATACCTTGAAATAATTAAGAATTTGGCTTTTTTTTTTTTTTGGTCAATAGTAATATCTATCTTTATTCTTTTTAAGACCATTTTATTATGTTTTGTTCCCTATTTACAAAACTAGAACATATTCATTGTAGATGTTTTAGAAAAAATAAGCTACTCAGGGTGTTTATGACCCACCTGGTGTGCAGTCACAGACTTCCCTTTTATTTTTCCAGTTAATGGAAACCTTGCTCATAGCGGTTGGGCCTCCCTGCCCCTCAATTGTCTAATAATCCCAGGGGTCCGGAAGGCTCGGTTCTTATTCTAAATGCAAAGCTGGAGACGATGATGGAGAGGCTACACGGCCCTCCAGATCCTGGGTGATTCACTGGCTTTGTTCTCTTACCAGCCATAGTGCCCTTGTAGAAAATTGGTTTGCCTCTTGTGTGCTAGATTGCCACACAAGCAACAGTGATGCCTACAATCAGATTTCCAAGTTCATAAGCTTATGCTCATAAACTTAACCACTGCTTCCAAAAGAGGGTGCTAAGTCTGTAAGGGAGCCCCGCTGGAGCCACACCCTGGGTTAGTGTCAGCCATATATCATGGAACTACTTGCTGAGCCCACATCAATGATCTAACTTCTTCCCCAATGAATTGGAGCAGTCCTGATTTCACCCAGACTGTTCTAGTAATGTTAATCCTTAAAAGGGAGCCTCAGTGGCCCCTATGCAGATTTTCCTTCTCTCCAACCTGGCACCCTGGAGCTTTATACACTCTAAACTCACCCTAAAGCTCTCTCCTTCCTAGTTGTTCAGCTAGAGCTAGATAAGGGACCCAGTCTAACCCAGGAAACATTAGAGAAAGTTTACTGTGGAGATTTCTGGGAAAGTTTTTCTTTCCTGATGAAAAGAGATAGAAAATGCAATTCTTCTTTCCCTTTTTCCCTACCTTAAACACAGACATGATGTCTGGAGCTGCAGTAGCCATTATGTAACCATCAGGTGATGGGCATAAGAACACAGTAAGAGGGTTTCAGAGAGCCTTTAACCCAACATCAATAACCACCTACATCTGAACTCCTTATGTTTAAGCCACTTTAAGTTGGGTTTTCTGTTCATTGCAGCTGAACATTTTTGTTATTAGAAGCAAGGTTGCACAAAACAACTTGTGAAATTTTTACATACATTCTTCATTATTTTTATAGGATAAATTCACATAAGAAAACTTGGGAGATGTTAGGGACTGAATTGTGTCCTCCCAAAATTTATAAGTTGAAGTCCTAACCTCTAGTACCTCAGAATGTAACTGTATATGGAGATAAATCATTTAAAGAGGTAACTAAGTTAAAATGAGGTCTCTAGGGTGAGCCCTAATATGATGACTGGTGTCCTTATAATAAGAAGGAATTTGGACACAGATATGCACATGCACAGAGGAAAACCATGTGAAGACGCAACGAGAAGGTGGCCATCGGCAAGCTAAACTAGTACAGGGGACCAAAAATATTTTTCTCGTGTAAAATAAGAATCTGAACAATTATATTTGCTTCTAAAGTAGTTACAGGATTAAGTAGAGTGATGCATGTAAAACATTTAGTTTGGTGTCTCACATGGGTATTATTATCATGAAGCCTGACAACAGAATTTTCTGGACAAATCTCTCCAGAGAATTAGCCAAAGACCTTACTGGTCTCAGAGAGGATCACCGAGCTCAAGGTATCTGTGATGTTATTATAGCTGAGACAATGCTATGCGATCATCAAACCATTTTCTTTTCCTCCTGGCACACAGGAAGGGTATGTTCCCCCCTTGCACGTGGTGTCATATGACTGGTTCTTACCAATGGAATGTGGACAGAAGTGAAATGCCATTTCCAGTCTGAGGCTGTTTAGATCAGGGTTCCTTCTCTGCTTTTTCTCTCTCTGCCATTTACACGCATGGCTAGAAGAAAAGGACTCCAAGACAGTGGAATCACAAGAAGGAAGGTGACTCTGAGTCACCTTTTGGAGGAGCGCCATGCAGGAGAGCCACCTGACTTACAAGGGCAAGAAATAAATCTTAGCTGTATTAAGCTATCGGGATTTAAGGATTTGTCCTTAGGGCAGTTACCTTTGCTTATTCTGACCAATACAATCAACTGTTATTTCCAATAGCATATGACAGCAGCAACACTATTACTAATAAATATGTGGTCAGAGGAAATGTAAACTAAGGGTTAGATTTCAGTCAGCCAGGTAGAAATTGATATTGTTGGGGGCCAAATGGGAGGAATGGGCTATCCTCCAGTGGGTACTATTAACATTATCACATGTAGAATGCTTGATTTCCTTGACTGTCCCTTCTTTGGAGCAAAAAGCAAGCTTATAACATCTGCAGAGGATGGACGAGAGGTGGATACGGTAGTCACCTTTATATATTAATCCATCTGAGGCTTGGCCAAGAGCTTTTGAATCTGATTATTGATGCTGGTGTTACTTATGTCTGTAAACGGACGTTGGCAAATATAACACAAAGGTCAGGGGCTGGAGGGAGGACTCAATGGGAAAGGTGAGTGTTTAATGGGATAGAGTTTCAGTTTGAGAAGATGAAAGTTCTGAAGATGGATGGTATTGACGGTTGCACAACAATGTGGATATGCTTCATGCCTCAGATTGTATACTTAAAAATGGCTAAACTGGTAAATTTTATGTTGTGTATATTTTACCACAGTTTTTCAAAAAGCACTTGCAAAGACTCTCTTAGGAGGAGGAGAGTGGTCTGGAGGGTTAGAGGAACATGATAGGTAACACAGGGACACAGAGAAGGGCCAGGTAGTCCTGCCACTGAGTGCTGTCTTGTTTGGTGGGGGAGAGATGGATTCAACCACACTACCAGACAAAGTGCAAATACAGTGGGAGGGAAAGAAGGAAGCAGTGTAAGAATTCAGAGGAGGAAGCAGTCCGGGTCAGGCAGGAATCGTGAAGAAGGGCCACCCCACCTGGGCCCAAAAAGTCTGGTAGGATCTTGAGTATTGAAAGGAGGTGGGAGTGAGGCCGAGCTCCGCATGGTAGGGGCTCAGAGCACAGTGCTTGCTGGGGGTTGGGTGGTGAGTCCCTGGAAGACCCAGCGAGGTAGAGTGGAGGGTTCCAGCTGAGAGCGGTGGGAGATGGGGTTAGATGTCAGACTAATGAGCTGGTGGTGTAGACGGTGGGAGTTGTTGGACTTTCCTTTTTTATTTGAATAAATTTTAAATTTTAGAATAGTTTTAGATTTACCAAAAAGTTGCAAAGACAATACAAAGAGTTCCCATATAGCCCTCACCCAGTTTCCCCTGATGTTAAGATGTTATATTACTATGGTGTATTTGTCACAATTAGTGAGCCAACACTGATGTTATTTTTAACTGAAGTCCACTCTTTACTCAGATTTCCCCTAATGCCCCTTTTCTCATCCATGATTCATTCCATCATGATACCCATCCAAATCTGTACCCATCCAAAAGCTCAAAGATAGTACAGAGGGTTCCCACAAACTTGACATTGTTTCCCTGATTACTGATATCTTATGTTAGTATGGTACACTTATTATAATTAATGAACAAATATTGATACATTACTGTTAACTGAAGTCCCTGCTGTATTCAGAGTTCCTTAATTTTTACCTAATGTCCTTTTCCTACTCCAGAATCATATCAGGACACATTACATTTAGATGTCATATCTCCTTAAGTGCCTCTTGGTTGTGACAGTTTCTCAGACTTCCCTTGAGATTGGTGACGCAGACAGTTCTGAGGAGTACTGGTCAGGTATTTTGTAGACGGTCCCTTAATTTGGGTTTGTCTGATATTTTCCTCGTGGTTACACTGGGGATATGGGTTTTTGGAGGGAGACCACAGAGGTAAAACGCCCTGTAATCTCACCCTATTAGGGGCCACATACTGTCAACGTGACCTCACGGTTGATGTTATTCTTGACCCCCTGGCCAAGCTACTCTTTGTCAGGTTTCTTCACCATAAAATTATTTTTTCCTGCCTTCCAAACTCTACTCTTTGAAAGCAAATGTTGGACATTTTTGAGTAAGGACAGTGACTTAATGAAAGTGGTGCTTTGAAATGGAAAGTTCATCCACGGCTGGTGTACTAGGTGGGAGAATCTTAACCGTAAATAGTGTTTCATGTATCATGACATTTAATCCTCACGTCGACCCCCATTTTACAGAGGAGGAAACTGAGGCACCAAGAGGTTAAATAGTTTGTTAAAGATCACAAAACCAGTAAGTGATCAACCTGGGATCTGAACCCAAGGAGCGTGTGACTCCAAAGTCTGTGTCATCACCATGACATCCTGGATGAGTTCAGAATATGATTGAGTGTCAGGCTTTCAGTTTGAAGGCAGATGCCACTGTCCCACCTCCAAAGCTTCCATTTTAGTCAGGCTGCAGTGGGGTCCAGGCCTCCGTGTTCTAACAAGTTCCCTGGGAGACTTGGGAGGCCCAATCCATGGGCCCATAGGTTAAAGAATGGAGAGGATGGAGGTGACACCATTCAGGATGTGCTGGTGATGGGGGGTCATTGGGTCACAGAGGTCTCGCCCAGGGTCTGCAGTGGAAGGAGAGGGTAGACAAGAGGGGCTGCAGAGGAAGACTGGGAAGGCCTGTCACTGATGGCAGGGGCACAGGTCGGAGGCAGGTGACTTTCAGCCTGGATGATGAGGGAATATTAGCATCAGTGACAGAAATACAGGATTCCACAGGGGAAGGTTGTTGGAGGACAGATGAAGAAGTAAGCTTTGAACTTGAGTCTGAGGTGATGGGGCACACTGGGAGGAAGTACTCAGCAGATGTGGGATGGAGCCCCCGCAGGTGGTGTAAATGGGGGGAGGGGCACCAAAGAAGTCCCGAGTATATGAGCCTTCTGTGTGACAAACAGGGCAAAGGATAGACAATTCGGAAGTGCCCCATTTCAGTGGAGAGAGGGGGAAAGAGGTGGTGAGGGAACCCCAGTGTCAGTTCACTTCTCCCTCAAAACAACAAACAGCAAACCAAATCAAACTCCCCAATTGTTTACCTGCTGGGCTGTACCCCATCACTAATGGGGAAAGACCAGGTGGGAGCACAAGACTTTGATAACGTGCACAGCGACAAGAAGAGTTTCCCCGAGTCCCATAATGATGTCACGTACCTGGGGTGACCCCTCGTGCCTTCAGACTCTCAAGCCCAGGGGGGTGGTCTGGCTCCATCCTGTCCTGAGGCAGCTAAGGAGAAGGTGTCCTTGACAAGGTGTGCCCGGGGCAGCTTCGCCACTTCGGACTCTGGAATGGGGCCCTCATGCCAGCACTTGTAGGGAAAGCTAAATTCCCAGCCGAGTCATGGCCGGCCACGAGGTCCTCATGACCTGGAGGACAAGTTTCTTTGCGCTAGAAATCATCTCTTTTGGTTAGCACATACTCTGTACCTGCTAAGACCAAGCCAGTGCCAGGACTTGTTTTGGCACCTGACTGCTCAGGGACCTGGAAGAACCTTTGCCCCTGTTCCCAGAACCTTCTTGTCCCTGAGGTAGGGCTGCTCCTTGCTTGCAGGACAAAGGAGGCACCTCCTCCTCCAGCCTATGGTTCTAAAAGGAACCTACCCATTATGCTAAGTGGATTAAACCAGACAGAGAAAGACAGATACTGTATGATACCACTTATGTGTGGAATTTAAAAAATACAACAAACTACTGAATGTAACAAAAAAGAAGCAGACTCACAGATATAGAGAACAAACTAGTGGTTGCCAGTGGGGAGAGGGAAGGGGGGAGGGGCAATATAGGGGTAGGGGATTAAGTACAAACTATTAGGTATAAAATAAGCTACAAGGATATATTGTACAACACAGGGAGCATAGCCACTATTGTCAGTTGATTTTCCCCCAAGAATCAGCTTCCAAACGGTTAGTATCAGCACTTTGACTTGGTTTTAGTATGTACTTCAAGTCATAGATTTGAAGCCACAGAGTAGCAGAAAGTTGGTTGTTGAGAATGAACAAGTATTTTTTGACAACTTGCCCTTAAGCAGTGACACGTTCCCTGGCACTTCATCCTGCTTATTCAGTCAGTAAACATTTACTGAATGCCTGCTGTGTGCTGGGCATATGGTGCTGGGTGTAAAATGGTAAACAAAATTGTACCTGATCCTGGATCTCTTAGTATTTTGCACCCAGAGCAAATGGGGGCTATTATTCAAATAATCACACAAATAAACATGTACAGTCCTCCCTTGGTATCCGTGGGGAATTGGTTCCAGGTCGCCCTTGGTACCAAAACCCACAGATGCTCAAGCCCCTTATGTAAAATGGGGTGGTCCAGTAGGCCATCTGTACCCAAGAAGGTTGAGTCTGTAGATGCAGAACTCACAGGTATGGAGGCCAACTGTAATTATATCCCTTTACAGATTGAGATAAGGCCTCAGGATGAAAGGGACACAATTTCATGAAAAAAAGAACCTAGCTTAGAGTAGGGCTCAGGAAGACGTTGGGTATTTTTATACCTTGAGTGGGAACTGGGATACTCGGGCAAAAAAAAACGAGAAACTAAACAATAGAGCTACTTTTCAATTAGTAAAGCTTCATTGTAAGCATAGTGATATTTAAATACCAGCATAAATTAAGATTCCTGTCATTTCTATCCCCAGCAGGTCCTGGGGTGAATGGAAATTAACACTCTAAGTAACTCACAGACTGAGACTTAGAAATAACCAGCTGTTCTCAAAGCACAGACTCATCTGTGTAGGGCCCTGCCAGTTGAAGTCACCCCCAACTATTTCTGAAATGGATCCAGGTGACATGTGCTGAGCATGGGCCCAGTTTTGGCAGCAAGTCATGCCTGGGAAGCAGTGGGCAGAACTAGTAATAGTGCGAATGCTGACTGCTAACTAGGTAAAAGGTCAGAATATTGTCCTTCGCTCAAGGTTTTCTGAAAGGAGGCAGGCGCCTAGCTGCAGTCAGAGTTAACTGTTCACCACTGGCTAAAGGGAGGCATACAGTCTTTGCTGAAATCCATTTATAGTAGATATTAGGGACTAAGGCAGGGGTATTAATTAAATTCAACCAATGCCATAAGAATATATTATTGGGCTTCCCTGGTGGCGCAGTGGTTAAGAATCCGCCTGCCAATGCAGGGGACACGGGTTCGAGCCCTGGTCTGGGAAGATCCCACATGCCGCGGAGCAACTAAGCCCGTGCTCCACAACTACTGAGTCTGCGTGCCACAACTACTGAAGCCCACGCACCTAGAGCCTGTGCTCCACAACAAGAGAAGCTACTGCAACAAGAAGCCCGCACAACAGAAGGAAGAGTAGACTCCGCTCACTGCAACTAAGAGAAAGCCCGCGCACAGCAACAAAGACCCAACGCAGCCGAAAATAAATAAATAAAATAAAATGAATAAAATCTCTTAAATAAAAGGAATATATTATTGCATGAGTATTACGCTCAGTTTAATATTAAATTAAAATCTGACTCTCAACTATTTACTCCCCAGGTATTTCACTGAGTCAAATGCATAGACACAAAGAAGTTTAGAGCAGGAGGGAAACTAAAGTTTAGTTAACCTAACAGTTTCCAGATACTTGGATTTCACAGACTGATAAAATTCCTAAAAAGGATGTGGAAGACCTGTACAGAGTTGCCAACTTTTAATTTATTCAAATAAAATAATTTAAAGCACCTATTATTCACTGTCACCCTCATGTTACATTATATATTATAATTACATTACATACTATAATTATATATTAAACGAAATATAACTTAGTGTTTTGATAGAAATAAATTAGCTTTATGAAAAACTCATTAGATTTTTAGGGGGTGTTTTCTCATTTCTACATGGACCTGTGAAAAACGAAGACTTCTTCCCAGTCCAGAGCCAGTTCTGGAGCTGGGATTTGAGAACCACTGATTTAACTCACACCCCTCCCCCCATTTTACAAGTGAGGAACCCGAAGCCCCACATGACCACGAGCATGAACCAATCACAGGAACCAGCTCACAGCTGGGAACAGCCCTGCTTAGGGCCAAAGTTTTGTTTTGTTTTCTTTAACTGAAATATAGTTGTTTTACAATGTTGTGTTAATTTCTTCTGTACAGCAAAGTGACTCAGTTATACATATATACACATTCTTTTCTACATTCTTTTCCATTTATGTTTTATCCCAGATTAGATATAATTCCCTGTGCTCTACAGTAGGACCTTGTTGTTTATCCATTCTAAATGTAATAGTTTGCATCTACCAACCCCAAACTCCCAGTCCCTCCCTCCCCCTCTCTGCCCCCTCTTGGCAACCACAAGTCTGTTCTCTATGTCTGTGAGCCTGTTTCTGTTCTGTAGACAGGATCATTTGTGCCATATTTTAGATTCCACATATAAGTGATATCATATGGTATTTGTCTTTCTCTTTCTGACTTATTTCACTTAGTATGATAATCTCTAGTTGCGTCCACGTTTCTGCAGATGGCATTATTTCATTCTTTTTATGGCTGAGTAGTATTCCATTGTATATATGTACCACATCTTCCTTATCCATTCATCTGTCAATGGACATTTAGGTTGTTTCCTTGTCTTAGCTATTATGAATAGTGCTGCTATGAACTTAGGGGTGCATATATCTTTTTGAATTATAGTTTTGTCTGGATGTATACCCAGGAGTGGGATTGCTGGATCATATGGTAATTTTATTTTTAGTTTTCTGAGGAACCTCCATACTGTTTTCCATAGTGGCTGCATAGGGCCAAAGGTTTTGAATGCAAGTCCTATGCATCGCTCTCTGCCTTGTTCCCATGAGTCCCTGCAGGGGCCAGCAAGGGCCCCACTGCTCTTTTTATACTGATGGGTAATGTACTGCCCTGGGAACACTGGGAGAGGATGGATGAGGGAGAAAGAAGGAAAAGCAGGAGCCTCTTCCTTCTTGATCTTCCCTCTGGGTCCTGCATGCCCTGGTCTAGGAGCTTCCTACTGTCTGGCACTCTCGGAGTTCTAGGTATCTTTGTTAGGTACATGGATTCCTCAGACCACTGGGAAATATTTTGTGCACTACAGATTCTTTATAATGTCCATTCCTCTGCCTCCCCTCTCCTCCATAAAGACCTGCGCTTTAGGAAACATAGGCTTACTGTTGATGTTTTTAGAGAATTGAGTATCAATTTAAAAGCACCCTGGTATGTTCCATGTTTTGTGTCAAAATGAGGGTTTAATCTAAAATAAAACAAAGGTGGGACTTCCCTGGTGGTTCAGTGGTTAAGACTTCGCCTTCCAATGCAGAGGGTGCTGGTTCGATCTCTGGTCTAGGAGCTAAGATCCCACATGGCTTGGGGCCAAAAAAACCGAAACATAAAACAGAAGCAATATTGTAACAAATTCAATGAAAGACTTTAAAAATGGTCCACATCAAAAAATCTTTACAGAATAAAATAAAACAAAACGAAGATTTTCTTGTACACAACACTGTGTATAATGCAAATAGAATACTTCATTTGGGAATTTTAGCTTTAAGTAGCAGGAAGTGACTCTGGTTTATTTTACTAGAAAGGGATTTTCTGAAAAAGGATATTGAATAGCTGATAGAATGGCCAGGAGGGCTGGAGAATTAGGCTTGGGGACTGCACAGCCAGGAACAACTGCCGAAAGCACACGCAGAAACCCTGCTGCCGCTGGTAGGACTAGAGGCTACCAGGCGCGCTGGCTGGTGCTCCTAGAGCTCCTGCGGCTGCCTCCACCCAGCATCACCGCGGGTGCTGCCTCCGCCTCTTCCTTCACATCAGTAGCTTCTAGTGGAAAACCTGGGCTGGGGCCCTCTGATGGGCAGAGACTAGGTCACTGCCTGACCTTCAAGGGAGTCTGTGGAAGTGAGTCTCTGGCATTTTCTTCCTTTGTCGTGTGAGGCAAACTTTGCCTCAGTAAGGGGGTGGGGTGGGGAGGTTGCTGAAATGCAAAGTTTAGATGCTGGGCAGACAAGCAGAATAACAGTGAATTTCCTTACAAAACTTCTCAGGAAGTTGGGGCAGCAGACAGTCTTTTTAATGGTAGTAAACAAAATCTATCAGCTTAGGTCCAGGTTTGATCGGCACTCAAATATTTTTTCTTGCTTAACAGAATCCTATCTTAAGAGAACCTGTTATGACCACTTTAGGGTAATTCATAGCGACATCTTGGAATTCTGTTTTTCTTGGGTGAGTGTGTTGGACTCCAGAGCCCCACTGAGGCCTACCAAGAGCTGATGAGGGCTTTGGCATTCCCGGGCCAGACGGGTGTGCAGTACACTCTTCCAGGGGAGGGCCTGTAAACCACACTGGGAAATTCTCCTTGGGAGATTTCATCGCAGCACAAAAAGTAGTTCTTTTTTTCCTTCCTCCTGTGTAAACTCCCTTTACAGTCCCTGTAATCACAATGCGTACCCGTGGAGAATATTATGCTGTTCAACAGTGTGTGTTTCCCAGGTGTCTGGGTGGATCCTTCATCCAGGAGGGCTTCAACCTGGGACTTCCTTGAAACAGGCAGTTCCAGCCAAAGCTACAACTGGATGGGGATTCCCAAACCTTTCCATAAAAACGCTCCTGAGGGCTGAGAGCCAGAGAACAAATAATCCAAAAAGGAAGGAGAGTGTAGCCAGAGGGAAGACTAAAATTTCTTTGAACTCAAGTTTGCACTGTCAAATCCGTGCAAATTTTGATCACACACCAGTGTCTCCCTGTGTGCAAACAGGTGCTTATAGAGCCTGGCTAGTTTACTCTCTGCCATTTAAAAGTTGCCAGCAGTTTTCTGCACCGGAAGCTGAGGCTCTACATACCCTGGAGAGACTTTTCTGTTTTGAGAAAATCATTCCAGAGGGGCCTTTGGGTCACAGAACCATGAAGCACGCACAAGCTCAGTGTTCTCAGGGAGCCCCCGATGCCCTGAGGGCAGTTGTTAGTACCAGCCAACTGCACCCCTGAAGAGTTAGAAGAAAAATTTTTTTCTCTCCAAATGTGGATTTAGCCTGAGCAGGAAAAATCTCTTGTTCTTGGGAAATGGTTGTATGCCTTTCAGTCCAGTCATGCTCACAGGAGAGCTGGGCTCTGCCCCGAGGGCCTGGTCTCCATGTCACCTCATGCCAGAAGGAAACCAGTGGCAAGAACTGGCCGACTGGCACAGTGCAAGCTGAGCTGATTCTTTTTTTTAAATTGTGGTAAAATATACATAACATAAAAATTATCATTTTATTGGGAGATTGGGATTGACATATATACGCTAATATGTATAAAATGGCTAACTAATAGGAACCTGCTGTATAAAAAAATAAATAAAATTCCAAAAAAAATTATCATTTTAACCATTTTTGAAAATGTGGCATTAAGTGCCTTCACATTATTTGCAGCCATCCCCGCCATTCGGAACAGCTTTAGCTCCTCCCAGTGAAACTCTCATGCCCATTACATCTTAACTCCTCATTTCGCCTCCCCCTGCCCCTGGCCACCCTCATTCTATTCTCTGTCCCTAGGAATTTGACCACTCTAGGTACCTTGTATGTGAAATCACACAATATTTGTCCTCTTGGTCTGATTCTTGACTGTGCCAGAAACTGACTGGGCTGGATTTTGTGAAATGCATTGTTAGTTACTCTACTGAGTGGTATTGGCCGGTGGTGACCAGACCTTGTGGGTGGGAGCAAGTGTTTTCTTCTGAACAAATGGACGTTCCTACTGTTGGTCATCCTGAAAAAAGTTTAATCCCAGAGTAGGAAAAGAGGGGGACTGAGACTGGGGGAAGTAGGATTTTTTTCCTCTGGGGTTTATTTGGCCTCGATTCCAAGGTATGGAGCTACATGGGGATTCTAACTGGTGGGCTGTGAGCAGTGGGTGGTGATATGGCGCCCTGTGCCCCACGAAGCCTGCAGAGGGCAGAATGGTGATCATGAGGGTGACCAAGACGGCGTGGGGGGGCGACCACTAAACGCTTCCAGTGCAGGTGCATCACCTCTGTGTGGCCCTTCAGTTATCCCTAGGCTCACAGCACACCAGCTCAGTTGAGCTGCAGGGAGTGAGAGAGGGGACTGTCCTTTCCATGAGGCTCAGTGTGGGTGGCAGTGGTGGTCACCAGCTAAGGACAGCTGGGCCCAAAGGGGCAGATATCTCCCGGAACTGTAGAGATCAGAGACTCCATTATGGCAACAACTTGAAGAAACAAAGGGTAAGGGTAGCAAAAGCAAAGTAATATGTCCTAGAGTATGTGAGGCAGTGCCGTTGGGAATTCTTAGAAATTCCAGTGAGCAGCCTGGTGTGAGCTCATGACACTGTAATTTTAGTATTAAAAGAGGATTAAAATTTCCTTTTTAGACACAGGCTTGTGAGACCAAAGATACCAAGTTAAGCATGTTTGACTTAATATGACAAGGAGATTTAAAGTTCCTTTCCATGAACCAGAGCTGATGCTCATGGAAGACGTGCCGCGTGTGGCCCTCCACCCACCCACTCCTCATGGGCCAGTTGGAGACCCAGAGCCCTGGGCTGATCACAAATTACGGATTTGATCTTGCCCTCAAAATATGAGAAATTTGATTTTAAAGTGTGCCATGTATTCCATTTTTATGTAGCTTAAGTCAGAGCAGGGATCTTGGGTCGCTATTCTCCTGTGTGCCCAGGCCACCCCAAGCAGTGAGTCAGGGGCTGCTTGGAAGGAGATACAGGGATCTAAGCCAGTGGTGAATATTAAATCTATATAGTGGAAGATAAAACCATAAAAACTGGGTTTAGTATCCATGGAATCTGATGGGTTTGAAGGTAAGGCGCCCACAGGGAGTTCATAGCTTCAAGACTCTCCATGGTGCAGTTACAGAGAGATTTCCAATTGTGAGCTGTAAAAATCCTAAAGATCATACTTAATAATAGCCTTCTTCCAACTATTCTTTATTATCCTAACCATCTTCCCAGCTATCAGCTCCTTTTTCCGCTTACCCTATGCCCATGGAAGAGGTTGACGTAAGTTATTATCCCTCTTTTATGAGTGAAGAAATTAAAGCTCAGAGAGATTAAATGATATGCCCAAGGCCCTAAAATTAATCTGTGGCTAAGGCAAGGTGAGAGCTTGTGTCCCCTGCTTTTTCTCCAAGGTTGTGCTTCTCCTTTTAAAATTTTATTTATTTATTAAAATTTTTTTCTTCCAGCTTTATTGAGATCTAATTGACATACAGCACTGGTTAAGTTTAAGGTGAATAACATAATGATTTGACTTGCATACATCATGAAGTAATTACCACAATAAGTTTAGTGAACATCCATCATCTCTTATAGATATAAAATTCAAGAAAAAGAAAAGAAATTTTCTTCCTTGTTATGAGAACTCATAGGATTTGCTCTCTTAACAATTTTCATATATAACATACAGCAGTGTTAATTACATTTATCATTTGTAGATTACATCCCTGCCTTTCCTCCAAGGTTGTGCTTCTCCTTTGACAGCTGCAGGTATCAAACCTCTCTAGGTTTGAACATCTTTGCCAACCTCATCAACAACCTAAAAATCTTTATAAAGCCCACTGGGGTACTGGTTTCCATCTCTCAAATCAACACATCTTCTGAGCGCTGTCTCAGAACCGTCTTCCAAGAAGCTTCTTTATCCACTTCAGCCCAGGCTGATCCCCATCCTTGGAAAACTTCCACTGCACTTAGGATCAGCACCACACTGTGGGGCACATAATTGCACATTTTCTGGAACTGTTTGCTGTTTGCTTGCCAGTGACATTCTTTGCTGAAGAATAAGCAGCCAGCTGCATTCCACACTTCTTTGGTGTCATTCATGGCCTCTAGAAGCAATCGGGCCAGGACAAGTGTCTAATACAACTTGCTCTTTGGACACTGTGGTGTACACGTGCTAGGTGAGTCGATCGTCTTTCAGCTGGAAGGCTCGACTGCTCGTTCCAACCCTTCTCTGTCCCTCGGCTTCATTTCTTTTTCTACGCAGTAGTTATCACTTAGTATTGTATGGTGCTATTTAACTATTTATTTATGTATTTTTGGCTGTCTCCCCCACGAGAGTGTAAACTCCAGAGAGCAGGGCCCTTCTTGCTTCTCCACCTCCTAAAACATATAGGAGGTGCTCAATAAATGTTTGTTTTATACATAAACAAAGGTCTAAATCGATGCTCCATTTGGTGTGGTCGCCAGCCCACTTGTATCAGAATCACTCAAGTTGCTTCTTAGAGATGCAGGTTCTTGGCCTCATCTCAGAAGAACCAAATTAGAGTCGCTGGAGGTGGGACCCAGAACATAGTAATGTCAATTTCATGTACATTAAAGTTGAGAAGTGGCACTCATTTTTTAGATGAGAAAATTGAGCCTCCAAGATATAAAGGGATTTGCTCAAGGTCACCAGATAGATTATAGCCAAAATGTTAGTAGAATCCAGACTTCAAACTCTCAATCCAGAGCTCTACTACATCAGGCTGCCTAATTTATAGACACCATAACGTTTTCAGAAGGATTAGTCTATCATTCATTTGATGATATTTGAGCATACTGGCAGCCAGGCCTTTGTCCTCCAGGTATGAGACTGGAAAAGTCCTCTGGGAATCTGACCAGCCCAAGAAGCAAGTCATAGAGATACTGATGATGAGTTTCCCAATGAAACAACTCAGCCAGACCACTCTAGGGTGAAGTTCACTGTTGATAAGCCCCTGCCACATATCACTCTTATGAGCATATGGTCAAGATTTACCACATGTGAGGAGAACCCTGATGTGAAAGATCCAGACCAAGACAAACCAACATCATGAAAGCAACATGAAAACAACAGAGATATTAAAAAAATAAAAAATCAGGGTTGGTTAGTATCTTCCAGGATACAAGAAAAGATATTTCAACCTTGAAACAGTAGCCGAATGGTATAAAACCAGAACTTTTGAAGAAAAATGAGCTTTAAACAAATTCAGAAGCATGATAATAGAAATTTTATAAATTGGAAGATAAAACTGAGGAACTCTTCCAAAAAGTAGAGCAAAAACCCAAAAGCTATGTGAAAGAGAAAAAGTAAAAAATAGAAAACTAATCCAGGAGGTCACATTATCTAAATAATAAGAGATTCAGAAAGAGAGAACAGGCAAACTGGAGTGGAAGAAATCATTGACAAAATAATCCAAAACTGTTTTTCAGGTTAGAATGGTACGTTTCCAGGCTGACACGCAGGGAGGAAAACAGACACAAACCAAGATGTGTCATGGTGAGACCTTAGAACTCCTGGGATAAAGAGAAGATCTTAGATGATTAAAGGATGGATGGGTCAGATTAAAAGGGCATCTGGTTTCTCGGCAGTAATACCAGAGGCTAGAAGACAATAAAGCAATGCCTTCAAAACTCTGAAGAAACATGGCTCCTACCTTAGAATTCTATGCATAGGCACAACATCAATTATGCATGAGGACTGAATAAGGACATTTCTAGAAAGACAATGTTTCAAAACTTGTATTTCCCATGTGTCTTTATGAGGAAGCTACTAAAGGATATGTTTTGCCAAAACAAGGGAGTAAACCAAGGAAGAAGACACAAGATCCAGGAAACAGGAGATCCAACACAAGAGTGAAGTGAAGGGAACCCCCAGGAAGATGGTGAAGGAAAATCCCCGGATGGTGGTTCTACCCCAGTTGTTGGGAACAAACAGTTCAGACTGGAGCCTGTCAGAGAGTGAGGGAGATATTTCTTCAAGAAGGCCAAATGGATGAAATATGTGATGTTCCAAATGTCTTGAGAGGGTGGATGCTTATGTAATTCAGTGAGACTTTGTGTTTGAATTTGTGATAAGCACTAATCACCATCATCATCATAACAAAGTTACTATCCAGGGAAATAAAAAGCTGTTCAGGAGAGGAAAAGTCATTGTAGTTTATTACAAGACTTTGCTCAGTGTAGCATTTACGTGATTGTAAAGATATAAACACCGAATAAAGATCTAACAAAAATTACGATATTACTGTGTTGGAAAGATAAGGGGATGGGAAGGGTGTATGTGTTCCATGGGCGTCTGGGGAGGAGAGAGAGTCAAATCTCTTCCTAGCTTGCAAAGTGGTAAGTCAATAGATAATGCCTAAAAGTGAAAAATCAGGGAAACTGTGTGGGAAGAAAAATAATGTTTCCTCTACTCTTCTGAGTTGTTATCTAAGACCTCTTTTCTAAAAGATGAACAAAGAAAAACAAATAGAAGTTTATTAATATGTGTACCTCATGTTTGTGTGGAAGATATACAGGGAAACTGAGAAACTCCCCAAGTGCCTTAGAATTCAAACTTAACTGCCATCTTCATAGGGAAAGGGGAGGGGTGATGTGGGCCTCTGAGGGGAGAGTAAGTGATATTTAGGACAATGAATGGGCAGACGGAAGGTGCGATAGTTTGTGATGACGTGTGTCTGGGTGTGGTGTCAACTTCTAGTCTCCTTTCTGGTGACAAGAGTCCCTCTTTCCTGGTTGATGAAACTCCCGGAGGGGATCTGTGACCATTGGTTCTTTTTGGAGGATCTGTCTTTAGGCAGATAAGGGAGTTCAGAGAAAGCCCCTCCCTTCATTGCTGTTTTTCAAGTGTTTACATCTCAAAATAACAAATACACCAAAGCAGCATATTTTGGGGCGTTTTATCCTGCTACCCTTCAAAAGCAATACGTGAGCATCTTATTTAGAGATGTAGAGGTCAATACCAAAAGCTTCAGCTCAGACGCTCGAAAGTGTTTCTTCTGGGGAAGAGTTGGTGGGGGAATTACTGTTTGTCAAAACAAACGTTGTAGAACTATTAGACTCTTTAAAATTCATGCTTTTATTACTTTAATAAAAAGTTTAGAAATGTAAACAAACAGCAAAAGGCCCACATGGCATGCCTCTCTGAGCTATAATAGTAAAGGAAATTAAGTGATAAGTATTTTAAAGCTCAGTTCCCACCAACATCATTTGAGGCACTTTGAGCTCAGAGTCAGAAATTTCCATTTTTAAATGTGAAGAGAAGCTTAGCACTGGTGTGATAGACACAGAGAGAATGGGAAGCAGCACCTTCCCAGATGCGGGAGAAGGCACACGCCAGAGTTGAAATTCCATTTTTATTGGTGACTAAACACCAGCTGGGGATTTCAGTTTTTAATGTTTATATGTCATGATGCTGAGAAAGAAATCTTGAGAACTGCGAAAAGATGATTGGACATCAAAAGATTTTTCTTAAAAGCTGTTTAAACTTCAGCGTTTAAACTTTCTGATGTGGAACCAAGCCAAAAATAACATGAAGAAAATACCTGAGCACAACAGTGGTGACTTGAAATTCACAGTTGTTGATCTATCAGTCACCTGTCCCACTGATTCAGCTCTGGTTGCCTATCCTCTAGTCTTATCCTGTTGTTGATATACTCAGGTGAGAAAGCATTCCACAGAAGTTAAGCAATGAGTAAATAAACCTGCTGGGAGAGACTCTCAGGGGTGGGGTGCGGTGGAGAGCAAACATATTACATTCCAAATCTCCCAATGAGTCCAGAGAATCAACTGCTAAATACAGAATGTATACCTGAGTTCTTTCCTTCTCTCTTTTTCTCTCTTTCCTTCCTTCTTTCTTTCTTTCTTTCATTTCTTTTTCTTTCTTTCTTTCTTTCTTTCTTTCTTTCTTTCTTTCTTTCTTTCTTTCTTTCTTTCTTTCTCTCTCTCTCTCTCCCTCCCTCCCTCCCTCCCTCCCTCCTTCTTTCTCTTTCTTCCTTCCTTCCTTTCTTTCTTTCATTTCTCTCTCTCTCTCTCTCTCTCTCCCACCCTCCTTCCTTCCTTCCTTTCTTTTTTTTTCCAAAACTCTCTTTTGGTTTCAGGTTAGCTTTCCCATACCCTGTTCAGACTTTAATTTCATGGTATAATCATTCAAGCTTTGGTAAGCATCCAGCTGTAATTTGAGCTGGCTGGTCAATAAAGCAAAAGCCATCAAAGCTTCTCATTTGTATTGTTAAAATCTAAAACACTGAAGAGATTAAATGCATGCAAAGATAACTCTTTACTTAATCACACAGTCTCAGGGAATGTGTTTCCCCTTTGGGTAGTGTCACTATGAACATTTACATTGTGAAAACCAGATGTGTAATTTATGCAAAAGCAATTACAATAGTTTCTTGGAATAGAAATTATAATTTTCTGTCTTTTACTGACAATTTATTTTTTAATGTTTATTTAAAAATTTACAAACAGTAACATTTTTTTGATGTGCAGTTCCATACGTTTTAACACATGTCTAGATTCATGTGACCCCAGAGCAATCAGGATACAGAACAGTCTCATCATCCCCAACTCCCCATTGCTGCCTCCCACGTAATCCCTGGGAACCACTAATCTGTTCTCCACCCCTAAAGTTTTGCCTTTTCCAGAATGTCATATAAATGAAATCATTCAGAATGCATGCAGCCTTTTGTGCCTACCTTCCTTTGCTTAGCATAATGTATTTGAGATTTATCCATGTTATTGTGTGTATCATATATGTGTGTGCATGGATGCATGTGTGTATATATGTGTGTGTATAAACTTTTCATTTTGAAATAGGGTCACAGGAAGTTGCAAAGATAGTGCCAAGGGGTCCCCTATACCCTCAACCAGTTTCCTCCAGTGGTTGCATCTTGCAAAACTATAGTACAAGATCAGAAGCAGGAAACTGACTTGATACAATGTTTGCCATTTTATCACAGGCACAGATTTGTGTAACCACCACCTCAACCAACATACAGAGCTATCCCAACACCACAGAAACCTCCCTAGTGCAGCTCCTTTATAGTCGCCCCCTTTCCCCGCCCCCTCCCACCATTCCTCACCCATGGCAACCACTAACCTGTTCTCCATCTCTACAATTTTGTCATTTCAAGAAGTTGTATAAATTGAGTCATACAGTCTGTGACCTCTGGAGATTAGTTTTTGTGTTGTTTTGTTTTGTTTTTTCCCCTCAGCACAAAACCCCGGAGAAGTTGTATTTATCAAAACTTCATTCCTTTTTATTACTGGGGTGTATTCCATTGTATGTATTTATGAGAGTTTGTTTATACGTTCACCTGTTGATGGACATTTAGGTTGTTTCCAGTGTTTGGCAATTATCAAGAAAGGTTCTATAAATATTTGCATACGAATTTTTAAAATTAATTTATTTATTTATATTTATTTTTGGCTGTGTTGGGTCTTCATCGCTGTGCGCGGGCTTTCTCTAGTTGCGGCGAGGGGGGCTACTCTTCATCATGGTGTGCAGCCTTCTCATTGCGGTGGCTTCTCTTGTTGTGGAGCATGGGCTCTAGGCACGCAGGCTTCAGTAGTTGTGGCACGCAGGCTCAGTAGTTGTGGCTCACAGGCTTGGTTGTTCCGTGGCATGTGGGATCTTCCTGAACCAGGGCTTGAGCCCGTGTCCCCTGCATTGGCGGGTGGATTCTTAACCACTGAGCCACGAGGGAAGCCCTGAATACGAATTTTTTTGTGAACATAAGTTTATGAAGAAAGGTTCTATAAATGTTTGCATACGAATTTTTATGTGAACGTAAGTTTTTATTTCTCTGGGGTAATACTTAGGAATGGCTGAGTCATATAGTAAGTGAATGTTTATCCTTATGAGAAACTACTAAACTGTTTTCCAAAGAGGCTGCACCATTTGCATTCGCATCAGCAATGTCTGAGTCTTCTAATGTGCGCCTCATCCGTGTCAGCACTTGGTATTTGTTGTTGTCCTTAGCCATTCTAGTAGATGCGAAATGGTATCTATGGTATCTCATTGCTTTAATTTGCATTTGCCAGGATAGATTTTGAATTAAAAAAAAAAAAAAGAGGGCTTCCCTGGTGGCACAGTGGTTAAGAGTCCGCCTGCCGATGCAGGGGACGCAGGTTTGTGCCCCGGTCTGGGAGGATCCCACGTGCCGCGGAGCGGCTGGGCCTGTGAGCCGTGGCCGCTGAGCCTGCGCGTCCAGAGCCTGTGCTCCGCAACGCGAGAGGCCACAACAGTGATACTGCCAAAAAAAAAAAAAGAAAAAGAAGAAATCTCAGTTTGAAGAAACATTACCTTGATTTCCCTACTTTCTGTATTTGTATTATCACTTACCAAAGAGCCTAAAGAGATCACAAAAGTGCCTCGTCCCAATCCCTGCCTCAGGAACCTGAAAAATGCAAATTATGGAGACAGCTAGCTGCTGTTTTAAATGATTGATAACCAGTGTTGCCAACTAGTCCCTGTGGTGAATGAGAATAGTTAATCTAGTCTCTACTGGTTGCCTTAAATAAAAAAGCAAGCTTTCTTCTCACTTCATGAAAAATGTATATTCCAGAAGCATTGTGTGAATACAATTGTGATCCTTGAATTTAATTTCAAGAGCACCGAGAATGCTTAATATTTTGAGGAATTCTCAGAGGAATACATTTGTTAAAAAGGAATCAACAGGGTTTATAGGAAAGAGTACTGGAATAGGAATTTGGAAGTCCTGTTCTGGAAACAGTTCTACCTGATCCTAAGTGTGTGACCTTGAGCAAGCCTCTGAATCCACATTAAGGCTGCCCCTCTTCCTCTGCTGGAAGAAGGTTTGGACTCACTTCAGCCATATCTCCTGGCATATCATCCACAGAACACTAGCTCTACAGGATTAAGATGTATGGAAGAAGAGAGCGTTCTATATTGAAATTAACGTGGGAAATATTGAGTTAAAGTTCAAGAGGTTTCACTGAGGGAGGATTTTCCAGAGTCTTTAATTTGCTAACATATATTTTTAATCCCTGTGAGAGGGCTGTCATATGTCGTGTCTTCCCAATTCATTTGAGCACAGAAGTCTTTTTCATTGAATAATATATGAACATATATTCCTTTGTTTTTCCTAGAACTCACTTTGGGAAACGCTGGACTGAAATATTGTTAATGTCCCTTCCAAATCTAACTTTTCAATGTTTCCAGTCTCTTTGTAAAAAAATCTCAAACACCTCGTGGTGTATTTGCTTGGAAAGTTTGCATTTCATATGTCAAGTTTTGCGCAGGGTGGTTCCATGGTACTGTACAGTGACATAATCATGGGCAAAACAGCAACGAGCTTGTTTCTCAGGCTTCTGTATTTAAGGTCAGGCTGGTTTAAACCCATATAGAGATCAACCAGGTCTCAGAACTTGGCAGGGCAGGGAGAGCTGTGCTAGAGGCAGACACAGGTACAGAGCAGGCCTGGAGGAGGACCCAGATGTGGGCAGTCAGAGCATGAGTGTCCAGAGTGAGGCCAGAGACATACAGAAGATCAGGGGGTCAGTGGGTCAAAGGTGTCATCTGCTGGGCAATCAAGAGTCCGGGAAACACAGAGCCAGGTTCATGCAAGGTCGTGGGTCACAGGACAGACAAGGAAAATATTGGTAGATCCCCAAGAGCACACGGGTCATTCTCTAGGAAACAGACATAGCATATCACTAAGAAGGCATTTTTAATACTGATGTTATCTCACCAGCTATGAAGCCCCACTTCCTCCTGGGACAGCGGCCAAGACCTGGGAAATGCTCTCAGGCCTCCAGCTCAGGACGGTAGGTATGAGATGCCAGGCAGCTGGGGCCAGGCTCAGAGATGGTGACTTTAGAAGAGCTCTTCAGGGGTTAGCACAGAGCAGGGAGAAACCCACCTTGCCTCTCTCCAACTCCCCACCCCTTCCAGAGGACCCACTGGAAGATTTTTCTCCCTCTGTGAGCCTGAAGAGTTTAGAATGAAGAGATTAATTGACCAGAAATGAAAGCTTGAGGCAGTTCACTGCAGTGGAAAGAGTGTGGATTGAGAGTCAAGAGGCCAAGTTCAGCTCTTTGACCTGAGCTGTGGGCTTTGGTTTTCTTCCAGCTCACAAAGTTTTCTTCCAGCTCACAGGTAGCAGGATTCCAGTCACATCTGAGTCTGGGAGGGGGTAGCCCCACTCCAGCCTAGATGACGAGGTGAGAGGGGACCTCCGCTCTTCTCTAGCCAAGGCGGCTGCCGGCCTCTCCTGCCCTCACCCACATCCAGGGTCTGCATGCCCACTGCACTGTTTGCAGGCTTGTTCTCAGGGAGACTGGTGGAGCTGACAGCCTCACAGGGGAGAAACCTCAGCACGGAGCCGACAGGAGCCAGACCCAGGAAGACAGTCTGAAGTCAGGCAGGCCTGCGTCCTGTAGGTCAGCACAGGACTCAGGGCAAACCGGGCGTGGTCAGGAGACACCGGACACAAACAGAAAGTCCTATGTGGTGGGAAAACCGAGACCACATGCCCCTACCATCTTGGGCTGGGGCCTGCCTTTCAGAGGACTCAGAGGAACCGCAGATAATTGGATGGAGGGGAGTGTGTTTTGAAATTAAAATGGGCACAGTAGGTAGAAGTCAAGTTAATTAGAGATATGTCCCTTCCTCCTGTGAGACTGAACAGTGTGACTTTCCGAAGAAGGCAGTTCTCACGGTAATGAGGTAAACTTCAGAGGCAACCAGCAGCACTGTTTGTTGGTGGAGAGACTGGTTTGGAAGTAAGCCCTCCACAGGCCCCATCCTGTTCCTTCGTTACTTCCCAGCCCCCTGGAAGCCAGCAGATGCACACCAGTAGGTGGCCACAGCCCCAGGCGGCTGTGTTTGCCAGATTCCAAAGGGACAGGGACTCCCTTCACATTAGGGGAGGGGCTGGGTTTCCCCAGAGAAGGTTTTGGCACCTGGGCTGGACGAGATATATCAATACCTGGGGGAGCACAGAAACAGGGTGGCGCTGCAGGAAGAGATGTCTTTAGGACAGGCCACCATTCCTTAAAAAATGCTCATGTTGAGTGCTATGGTGGCCTTCTCTGAGGGCCAGTGACCTTCCCAGGAGCGAGGAGGCGCCCCCCACAGGCAGCAGCATCTGTAGCAGTCTTGCCCTTGTGGTGTTGAAGGCGACGGGGTACATTCAAGTAATCATGTGAGGACCCTAGTTTCAGGCCCAAATTCGATGTGACTTTGTGTATGGGTATTTTTCCTGAGGTCAAAGGCAACTGACACTTCAACACCTTATTTAAAAATAGAGGGAATTCCCTGGTGGTCCAGTGGCTAAGACTATGCACCCTCAATGCAGGGGACCCGGGTTCGATCCCTGGTCGGGGATCTAAGATCCCACATGCCGCAACTAAAGATCCCATGTGCCACAACTAAGAGCTGGTGCAGGCAAATAAATATTTTTGGAAAATAGAATTATCTGTGTATCCCTGTGCGTATTCCCTCATGGGTCTTTTCTACTTTCTCCCCTCACAGTGTTTGGTGACTTACTCTGTAAAGGTAGTAAACTCTATTGAAACAGGAGGGGGCTTCCCTGGTGGCGCAGTGGTTGAGAGTCCACCTGCCGATGCAGGGGACGCGGGTTCTATGCCCCGGTCCGGGAAGATCCCACATGCCGCGGAGCGGCTGGGCCCGTGAGCCATGGCCGCTGAGCCTGTACGTCTGGAGCCTGTGTTCCGCAACGGGAGAGGCCACAACAGTGAGAGGACCGCGTATCGGTTAAAAAAAAAAAAAAAAAAAAAGAAACAGGAGGGAAGGAGGCAGGGCACAACCTTTGAAAGAATGACACAGCCCGAGGACATGACATAAACTTATTAGACCCAAATGGGTCCAAGATGGCGGACAATTCCACTAGACCTTGAGCCTCAGTATTCGCTCACATCAGCAAGCTAAATGATACACCCACAGGAGCCATGACAGTTCCAAGACACCATAAGGATCAAAAGTGGGCGGTGGCCCAATTCCTGGAAATCCCCGCCCCTTCCTAAAATAGCTGGAACACTCCTCCCACTCATTAGCCTATGGAATTACCCTCTCCTATAAAAACTGACAGCCCCATACCCTGGTGTCTTTCTCACCTTCTGAGATGGTCCACACTGTCTGTGGAGTGTGTTTCTCTCTAAATAAATCCACTTCTTACCTATCACTTGGTCTCTCAGTGAATTCTTTCTGCGATGAGACATCAAGAACCTGAGCTTCATTAAGTCCTGAAACCAGGTGTGTGATCTCAGTTGGAAGACTGGGTGTTGGCCGGGTTCGAGTCCTGCCTGTGTGGGTTCAAGTCCCAGTCTGAGGTGCACGGTTTCACTGTTATTTAACACATACTATGTCCAGGCTCACAACGAGATAACTTTCCTTTGTATCAATTAGTAGATTATTGTGAATTCTTATTATTTCCTTGTGGAGCCTGAAAAGTAGTCAGAACAGAGCCTCGGGATTATTCCCTTCTTGACTTTCAGGTAATGCATCCAAGAAAGAGTCATCCACTGAGCTATTTCCCCTCATTCGTCTCCCTTCATCCAAGCTGAGGAAAAGAGACAGCCACCTGGCAAAGGTCTAGTCCAAGGTGCCTTTGAAATGTCCTGCGGAAGCACCTCTGGTTCCCCAGCATTCCTGTTAGAAGATAAGCCGTCTCCAGGTAAGTAATGCTGTTAATAACAATGGCAGTAGCCACTTGGGTCTTGATTTGTGCCCTGGGGAGACGTAGGCTCCAGGGCAAGGGAGCTGGGAGGCTAAGGCTAGAGATCCACCACAGCCCTCAGCCTGTTCTTTGTCCTTGAATTTCCTTTTCACTTTAATCATTCCTGGAATCCTGGAGAGAAGTTTACAGGTTTCTACAACCCAGCTCTCTGGATTTGGATAAGTCTTAACAGAACCAGCCAGGTCTTAACATTCTTCAAAGAATAAAGATCCCGTCACCACCTAGAGGGACCTGAGCTCAGAAATCGGTTGCTGCGGATCAAGGCTTGTCTTACTAGTATGCAAACAATTCTGAGTGTTCCTCAAATCAACTTTCAATCTGGCGTTTTCCATGGCTATCAGGTGGAATTTACTCCTGAATGAAGGTCCTCACCTTGCATTGAATTCTAGTGAGTTTTGTTTTGTTTTACAAAGTGACCGGCACCGTCTTTGGGGACCACTTGATTGATTGATCCGCCGCAATGTCGACTTAAAAAATACACACAACCTAAAAGCTGAGAGTTATATTTTATTTGGTGGTAATTCTTAGGACTTCAAGCCCAGGAGGCAGCATCTCAAGTAACTCTGAGAGACTGCTCCGAGGAGGTGAGGGGGGAGCCAGGTTATGTAGGAGTTTTGCAGCAAAGGGCAGGTAGTTGGAACATCAAAAGATTATTGTTAATTAAAGAAAACCAGATATCCCAAGTTAAGGAATTTAGCACTTTTGTATGTATGGGAAGACGCAAGAGTCTGGGCTCACTGAAATCATTCCTTTGATAAGTATCTCAGCTATCTGGGCCAGTATCCTGTGTTTTCACCTCCCGCGTTTCCTCAGGGCTCATGGTAAGGAGTGGCTGCAGTCTGATGGCTGCTAGATAGCAGGTATTCTTTCCTTCCTGAATTCCCTCAGGGCTTACCAGCTCACATTGGAGGGCCGCAGTCGCTGATGACTGACATCCTTTGTTTACTGATAGGGTAGGAAATAATCCATTTCTCAGAAGCCTTCTCTTATTCACGTTGCAGATTTTAATTTTTCTCCTTAAGGGAGGACCCCAGCCCATAGGACAGTTCTGCCTGAGAAGTAGGAATGTTTTTCCCCAGTGACTGGAGCAAAGGCAGCAAAATTCCACATTTTATGGGTCCGGGGTCACGGCTACTCCGAAGGTTGGTGTGATTCTAGCCATTACCAAGGGTATATTCTAGACTTTGCCCAGTTCTCAGTCGCCTCCTCTATACAGAGTCCTTCCACATGCCAGGAGTCCCCAGGGAAGCCGGGACAGGCCCACAGCAGTCCCAAACCTGAGTCATCCTGTGGCCAACACCTTCCCAGGGAAGCCCTCCAGCCAGGGCCCGCCTGCTGGACGGCCTCATTTCAGACAGCGTCCCACAGGCCCCCTTTGCCTCTTCCAGGCACAGGTGTTTGTATCCCGAAGCAGCACCTGCTGAGCCCCCAGCCCACCCACTGTGCCAGTCAGGGTTCTGAGCAGCCCTGTCTTCAAGGTGGATGAGAGCTGACTCTATTTTAAGGAAATGAAGTGCGTCTTTGAGTCAAAGCATGTGATACAAATGACCTTTCCGTGGCAACATGATTAAAAATAGGCAGTTACAGGAAATTTTTCAACTCTTGAGACATTATTGGATGTAGATGTAAAAAAATAGACTAACTTCCCTCATCTTCCCATTAGTGATGTGTGTGGGCAGACAGGGCTACTTTTTGCCGCCTTGACAGACCGAATACTGCCTGTGCGTGGGACAGGAGCATTTCTAGGCTAGCCGTTCCTCCAATGTGAGGTTGTGGAATTTGTATGGTACTTACCGACTGACTGGCTCACCCAAATCTGAGTGTGTTTCATTCTTTGGGTTTGGTGGCTGGATTTTTGCATGAACAGCAAGGAGTAGCTGAATTCTCCCTTTCAGTTTGCACCCTCTAGATCAAGGGACAGCAAACTTTTTCTGTAAAGAACCAGATAGTATATATTTTAGGCTTTGTTGACCATACACTTTCCGTAGCAACTGCTCAACTCTGCTGGTATAGTGTGTGGGTAAGCAGCCACAGGTAGTATGCAAACAAATGGGCTTGGCCATGGTTACAGTAAACCTTTATTTGCAAAATCAGGTGGCAGGCTTGATTTGGGCCTGAAGGCTCTAGGTTGCCCAGCCCTGCTCTGGAGTCAAAGAGGTGAGGATATTCACCCTCCTTCCCTGTTTTCAAGGGATGCCTGAGAATTATGCGTTCGTTGATTCGCGCATCCATTCAGCAAATGCTTACCCAGCGGTCTGCTGCCATGCCAAGCTCCATAACGTTAGTTTAGGATGCAACAGAGAACAGCACATACCAAGCTCCCTGCCTCACAGAGCTTACACCGTAGAAAAGAGGGGCGCATTCTCGGGTGCGAGGACGATGTTAGTGGCAGGGGAATGAGCTCAGGGAGCTCACGGGAACCGATCTTAGTGTCTGACATGGAAGCAATCGTAAAGACTTTGGCTTTTCCTTGGTGTGAAATGAGGAACCATTGGAGAACTTTGAACAGAGAAGTGACATGATCTAACTTATGTGTTGAAAATAAATGTAAACTGTGTCAATGGTAGACTAAAGGATGGATGCAGGGATACCCAGGAGGAGGATGTAGCTGTAGCAGTGCTTGAGGAGAGAGAGGGTGGTAGCGTGAACTAGAGCGGTAACAGGGAAGGGAGTGCGAAGTGTTTAGATCCGTGGTATATTTTGAAGGTAGAGCCAACACGACTTCCTAATGGCTGTGTGATGTGTGTGAGATAAAGGAATCAAGAATATATTTGGCAGGGGGCTTCCCTGGTGGGGTCCAGTGGTTAAGAATCCACCTTCCAATGCAGGGGATGTTGGTTTGATCCCTGGTCGGGGAACTAAGATCCCACATGCCGTGGGACAGCTGAGCCCGCGCGCCACAACTAAGACCTGACACAGCCAAAAATAAAAAAAATAAAAGAATGTATTTTGCATTTGGAACATGGAGTTGCCACTAACTGGGATGTGGGAATGCTAAGGATGGAAGCAGTGTTAAACACGTGAACTTTGAAATTTCTCCTTGACATCCAAGTGGATACATCTCAGCTTGGCATTTAGGAGAGAGGTCTGAGCTGGAGATATACATTTGGATGCTGTCAGCATAGGGAAAATGCACGGTATTTAAAGCCACGGATTATGTGAGATCACCAAGGAAATGAGAATATAGAGAAAGAAGGAGAACCAAGACCCTTGGGCAGTCCAGTATTGAGACGCTGGGGAGAGGAGGAAGAACCTGGAAGTCAGAGCGTTAAGTGACCTCACCTTACTTGCCGGGAAAATATACATGAGAACATTGCATAGTAAATGAACTTAATTTTTAAAAATCTTTAATTTTTCATTCTATATCCAAGGGACAGCTATGACTCTTTTGACTTAAGGAGGTATTTGTATTTCTTAAGTGGATTCAAGTAGGCTGGTGATACTAGTCTTATTATGTAGAGTTTTTTCCCCTAAATAAAGAAAATAATTTGCTTGAGATCTTCCAGACCGTGTTATAGGTTCACCTAATTCAAAATTGTTTAAGGAGTCTGCTTTGCACACATGTCTTCCTCTGTTTGTGCTCTGTGTCCAATGTCTAAAGGTGTATGTAACCTGGTTCGCTTATTGCCAAATAAAGTCTAAGCCAGCTCCTGGGCTGCCCCCGCTCAGATGAAAGTGTGCACTTCAGACTGGGACTTGAACCCACGTGCTGGGACTCAAACCCGACCAGAACTCAGATTGGAACTCGAACGCATGCAGCTGGGACTCAAAGCCGGCCAAAACCCACAGTCTTCCAACTGAGATCACACACCTGGTTTCAGGACTTAATGAAGCTCAGGTTCTTGATGTCTCATTGCAGAAAGAATTCACTGAGAGACCAAGTGATAGGTAAGAAGTGGATTTATTTAGAGAGAAACACACTCCACAGACAGAGTGTGGGCCATCTCAGAAGGTGAGAAAGGCACCAGGGTATGGGGCTGTCAGTTTTTATAGGAGAGGGTAATTTCATAGGCTAATGAGTGGGAGGAGTGTTCCAGCTATTTTAGGAAGGGGCGGGGATTTCCAGGAATTGGGCCACCGCCCACTTTTGATCCTTATGGTGTCTTGGAACTGTCATGGCTCCTGTGGGTGTGTCATTTAGCTTGCTGATGTGAGCGAATACTGAGGCTCAAGGTCTAGTGGAAGTTGACTTGTCCGCCATCTTGGACCCATTTGGGTCTAATCAGTTTATGTCATGTCCTCGGGCTGTGTCATTCTTTCAAAGGTTGTGCCCTGCCTCCTTCCCTCCTGTTTCACAGATACTTAATTCCTATGGATCAATCTCTGCATTTTAGTTTCTGATTCTGATATTCAGAGGATGGTAGTTTGTTCAAGATCTGTGAGAATCTCAACCATCTTGTGTTTGACTTAAGTTGTAAAAATAATTTGGGGGTTTCCCGTTTTGTTTTTTACTTGCAAAATTTTGGTTAACACTTTTTAAAATGAACGATCTTAGAGGTTTTTAAAAAATATCTGTAGACTGTATCAAATATTACAAAGGACTTTTAAAGCAACCTTGTGAAGTATGTTATGATTCCCATCTTATTGATGATGTGTCTGAGGTTCGGATGAGAATGTCATGCAGTAAGAGAAGGCCAGGACTCTCATTCTCAACCCAGTGCTCTTAGCACAATGAAACACCTTTTTTCTAGAAGCATCATACAGGTCAAGAGCTCAGGCTAATGTGCTAGCCAGATCGCCATCTTAGAAAAGCATGTGTCTTGGCTCTTCCAGTTTTTTGTTTTCTGTGACCCCATTTCATTTAGGACTCATACTCAGAACATTAGTTGGACCACTCTATGGCATTTAAAAGAAGGAGATAAGTTGGTATAGTTGAAGAGATACCCACATTAAACAGTTCTTTCACAGGCATGGGTCTTTGGGCAAGTCAGATACAAAATGTGAGAGAGCTTGAGCTCCCTTGAAAACCACAGAGACGGCAATCACTTTTAGGGTGGGGAAGTGTAGGGTTTGCCATCCCTGTGTGCCCTGTTTACTGGCCTGGTCTCTAGGCTATCACTTAGTTTTCAAGGTGGAAATTACCCTCTTCAACCTATTGTCCGTTTATGTAAAAAGTCAGATGATAAGCTACAGATTCAAATTCTGTATTCATGGGAAAGGCTGGGAACATTTCACAGAGGACTGCTGGTTGCCTTGGCAACCTAACAGCCCTCTAGGACAGGAGGAGAGGACAGCAAGGCCAGGCCGATGTCTGTAGGAAGACGGCTTTCTGTGATTAAGCCTTCCCTGACAACGTTTATATCTGAAACATGAAAGCCCCAAGGCTATGTTCAGGAAGGCTGCCTGACAGTCAACAGGAGACCTAAACAGATCTGGTGTGATCGCCTGAGTAGAAGAACACATATTCCTGTTTTCCCTTTCACAGCTCCACCATTTGGATGACTCCAGAAGAAAAAGGCGCATGGAGTCATAGCTCTTGTCCAGTTAGCTTACCACCCTCCTGAAAATTATGACTTAGAAAATGGGACATGATGTTTTAAACAAACACACCAGAATTTACCTCTTCACGTGATGGCTTTCCTTCAAAGACGTGGGGTGGAGAGGGGGCACGACTACTGCCCAAAATATAAGTGGTTCTGAATGTGCTCCTTTTGGGGGAGTACCTTCATGGGCATTTGCTAGACATATAAGACAATCAATCTGGTTAGATTTGGGGGGGGCGGGCGGTCACACTCCAAGTCTGGTAGTTTTTAACTAAAAAATGAACTATATATCGATGTGTCTCTCCCTAGTGCCCAGCACATACTGGTAGTTCATGAAATGTTTGATGAATCTTCAGTTAACCGTCCATCTCCATCACTGGATTTTCCCCAAATCAAATCCACCTTTAAAGACTCACCAGCACCAGTAAGTCAAAAGGATATTCAGTAGAGTCTAGCTGGATTTCCAAAAGGGCACCCTAGAAAGCTGTAAGCAAGGACGGCAGCACTGGGTCAGTTATGTGGTATCCCAATGGAGACAGTATTCAGTTGGTGTCCCCTTTGAAGGGGGCAATATTCACTAGGTGCGGTGGGTTTGTTTGTTTTTTTGAAATATAGTTGATTTACAACGTTGTGTTAACTTCTGCTGTACAGCAAAGTGATTCAGATACATATATATATATATATATACACACACATATATTTTTTATATTCTTTTCCATTATGGTTTATCACAGGATATTGAATGTAGTTCCCTGTGCTACACAGTAGGACCTCGTTGTTTATCCATTCTATATATCATTGTTGCAGTGGTTTTAAATCATGGCCACAACTTCTTTGATACTTTCCCCGTGAAAGATGGGGTTTGTGTCCCCTACCTTGAAAGTGAGTAGTCCTGTGACTTCTCTGACCAACAGAATTCGATGGAAGTGGTACTATGTGACTACCAAGGCCAGGTCCTAAAGGGCATATTCCATTCCTGCCTTGTTGACTGGATACGCATTTTTAGAGCCTTGAGCAGCCATGTAAGAAGCATGATTACCCTGGTTCCACCATGTTATGAGGAAGCCCAGCACACAAGGAGAGGTCAAGTGTAGATGCACTAGTCAACAGCCCAGCCTTTGAGGCATTCCAGCTCAGGCATCCGACATATGAGCAAAGACATTTCAGATGATTTTAGTGCCCAGCTGTTCCAAGTTGCTCCCAGGTATTTGAGTCTCCCCGACTGAGGCCCGAGACATTGTGGAGCAGAGACAGGCAACCCCTGCCATACTCTGTCTAAATTCCAGAGCCTCCAAATTTGTGAGCATAACAAAATAGCGTGCTGCTAAATTTAAGCTAGTTGTAAAACAGTAGGTAAGTTGAGCACTTAGTATGACAAGTACTGGATAGCTATTAAAGTAAGTCCTGTTATTTTAAAATCATACCTCTCCTATCTGCTGCAGATAAACCAAACAAAGATTGTAAAAAACAGGGCACTCATTTTACCGTGATTGCACCAAATGGTGAATCTAAGTTTTAGATCTCATGGTACTGGTGTCTCCTGTTAAGGCTGCCATGAGTGAGGGGTGGGTCTTTCTGGGCCTTTGTTTCTTTATCTATAAGATGAGCGATAGGTAATCCCTAACGATTTCATGATTCTAAGGTGCAGGCATGAACTGGGTGCAAAAAGTATTATTTAGCATTTAGTAGTATTTAGCATTATTCACACTAGCCAAACACAATAAGATAAACAAAATGTGACATAGACATACAACAGAATAGTATTCGGCCCAGAAGAGGAATGAAGTACTGACACATGCTACATACAGCATGGATGAATCTTGAAAACATCCTGAGTGAAATAAGCCAGACACAAAAGGAAAAATATTATATGACTCCAATTGAATGCGGTACCTAGAATAGGCAAACTCATAGACACAGAGAGTGGAACGAAGGTTATGAGGGGCTGAGAGAAGGGACAGGGGAGTTCGTGTTGATTGGGTACAGAGTTTCAGCATGAGAGGGTGAAACAATTCTGTACATGGTTGAGCAACACTGTGGATGGATTTATGCCACTGAATTATACACTTAAAAATGGTTAAGGGCTTCCCTGGTGGCACAGTGGTTAAGAATCCGTCTGCCAACGCAGGGGCACAGGTTCGAGCCCTGGTCCGGGAAGATCCCACATGCCGCAGAGCAACTAAGCCCGTGCGCCACAACTACTGAGCCTGCACTCTAGAGCCTGTGTGCCACAACTACTGAGCCCACGTGCCACAACTACTGAAGCCCGCACACCTAGAGCCCATGCTCCACAACAAGAGAAGCCACTGCAGTGAGAAGCCCGCTCACCACAGCAAACAGTAGCCCCCGCTCGCCACAACTAGAGAAAGCCCGTGTGCAGCAACGAAGACCCAATGCAGCCAAAAATAAATAAATAAAATAAATCCATTTTAAAAAATAATAAAATAAAAATGGTTAAAATGCTTTTATGGCATGTATATTTTACCACAATAAAAACAATTAAAAAAAAAGTTTTATTCCCATAAGCTTTGGCACTGGAGCCCTAGGCCTCTCATTGTTGTGAGGAATGAGGATGTGTACCCTTGCTCACCTTCATGCAGTCACCTACGGGGAGCTGGAAATGTCCTCAGCCTTCTCAGTGGTCCCAAGAGACAACCCGGTCATTCACCAACAGAGATTTCCAGATGCTGAAAAGAGCCTCCAAAATTAGGTGGCTCAACACCCTCACTTTGCAAGTGAGGAAAGAGGAAATATAACTTAAGGAACCACCTTCTGTGGGGAAAAAAGTAATCCAGCTAGATACCTTCAAGTTATAAATAAACCAAATTTGGCATTCTTCTTTCTAGGGTAATAGTCTACTTTCCTCTAAAAGTCCTATGTTTAACTTGCTTGTCATTTTTGTGTTCATCATTAGGCCAAGGAAGTTATAAAACCCAGAATAGGACTCTAGTGAGATTATTCTGTTGAAGCTCTAATTTGAAATCTCCTTCTCAACATATTCATCCAGGCAGCCACTACGAATTCATTAGAGTTGGCATGAAAGGTGGAGTCTCTTTGCTGTTCCTGTTACAATGTGCCTTATTGTGACATGGTGGCAGGGGCACTGAACTTGAAGTCCAATGACCTGAATTTAAATCTAGACTCTGCCATGACCTGGGGAAATCATTAAACCTCTCTGTTCTTCAATTTGCTTCATCCGTAAATAAAGAAACTGGAGGAGATAAACACTAAAATGCCCACTATCTTCTATGACTCTGTAATTCTCTGATTATATATTTATGTTTGTTTGTGCTCTGAAAATAAGGAAGTGACCTAAATACTTGAAAGTTATGCATTGATCACTTCTACTGTGTTTTCCACACTTAGATAGAATTTGCCTTGGTGGGTGGGTGGTCTCATTGTAGCGGATGCTTCATTGCGTGGCTCAGATCTTCACGCCAGAGTGAAGGACTTGCTCCTGCAGCTGCTGGGGTGTTGCCTGCAGACAGCTCTCCAGTGTCAGCCCCTCTCAGGGACTTGTTCTTGGCTGAAGAGCCCCACTTTGCCAGAGGCATCCTGCCTTCCCCGGTGCAGCCTGTATCCGTTGACCGACCCGTGTCGGGTACAAAGGTCTAGGCCCTCTACCCCAACTTGGGACAGCTCTGAAAAGTTCTACGAGGTTCAGAGCTCCTTGTGGGGTTGGCTGAGGCCTTTGAAGAGACTACATCACAATCCAGCGTCTCCCTGTGTCCAGACTCGCTTCCTCGTCGTCCCTCACCTGAGCTGATTCTGGGAGCAGCCCCCAATCAAAGCCCTGCACGCTAATCTCCATTCCGACTCTGTTTCCCAGGTAGTCAACCCGCTCATTCACTTAACCCTCCCAAGGACATTACGAGGTAGATACAAATATTAGGGAACTTGTGGAGTAAGTTTCCACAGTAACCTTTCTAGGAAAGGGTAGAGCCAGGATTTACACCCAGGCTTCCTGGCTCCACCATCCCTGTTCTAAGCTACTATTATATTTTGCCTCCTTGATTTCTCATTCATTTCTTAGATTTTTATACAAGTTTCCTCAAGCGTACATTTATGAATCACTGCTTAACTACACACATATTTTCCAAGTATTGCATATGTTTTCATGTTAGTTTACAAAAGTGAATGGAAGTTTTAAAATAGACCCCCAGGGCTTCCCTGGTGGCGCAGTGGTTAAGAATCCGCCTGCCAATGCAGGGGACACGGGTTCGAGCCCTGGTCCAGGAAGATCCCACATGCCACGGAGCAACAGAGCCCGTGCGCCACAACTACTGAGCTCACATGCCAGAACTACTGAAGCCCGCGTGCCTAAAGCCCGTGCTCTACAACAAAAAGAAGCCACCACAATGAGAAGCCTGTGCACCACAACAAAGAGTAACCCCCGCTCACCGCAACTAGAGAAAGCCCACACGCAGCAACGAAGACCCAACGCAGCCAAAATTAAAATAAATTAAATAAATAAAATTTTAAAATAAATAAATAAAATAGACCCCCCAAAATGACTTTCAAAATAAGTTACCTTACATATACACAGTACTATATATAAAATAGACAAACAAGGACCTACTGTATAGCAGAGGGAACTATAGCTCAATATTTTGTAATAACCTATATGAGAAAAGAATCTGAAAAAGAATATGTATAACATATATATATATATCTGAATCACTTTGCTGAAACTAACACAACATTGTAAATCAACTATATGTCAATAAAAAATTAATTAATTAAAAAAAATAGAGTTCCTAGAGTTAGGAACCTAGGAAAAAATCCATCAGGCCTACATCCAGCCCCTGCAACAGTTCTTCCGAAGATAGCAGTGAGGACAAGAAAGGAATCCTGTTGACATCCTGCAGGTGGAGAGAACTGAAGAAAGAAAGTCCCCCAGGGCAGCCCCTGTGGGATGATGCAGACAAGAGAGGTCGCTCTTCACACACCTGGATTATGATTCATGGTTCCCACCTGTGCTGGGGCACTGCCAAGCCTGGGACCATGACCGATCCCAGGTGAGCCCTGTGCTGCCTGGACCCTCTCTCCCACCATGTCTACCCACACCGGTGGTCTATGCCACTTTCAGCGACCATCAGCTGCAGATAGGGATTTTCTGTTCGGAGAGGGGATAAACCTGATCATCCCCATACACCAGGGGAGCCCATCAGAGTGGCTGTGTAGCCTGACATCTGGGGTAGTGACAGTAGACAAGGTTCCGGCCTCAGCTCTGCTCCCACCATACTCGGTGTTTTAGAGCAGCTGCAGACCTCATCCTGCTTCCGTTTTCTCATCAGTCAAATGAGAATAATAATATTTGTTCTTCCTTCATAGAAAGCAATTGTAAGAAGCAAATGTGACAGTCGCCTAGCATTGCTTGGAGGTTACAAGTAGAGTTTCCAAAACCCATTGTTGTGTCCACTGGAAATAGAAGTGGAGAATCAAGATTACTGTTTGTTAATTCTGAATTTTAAAAATATTTCATATCCTTTTCTTTCTTCCCACAGATGATTCAGAGATTACCCATATTGCTAAATGGCTTCACATTTTTCTTTCTTGTGTGAGGTCTTGTTGTGGATCTATATTAGCTTAATAGTTATCTAATCCCTGGTCTAAAGGTCTCAGGTTGGAGGGGTCAATGGAATACATTCAGCTTACAAACAGTGGATTTTGACTCCCATAATGTTGTGGTTGTTTTTTAAACTTGAATTAGCTGACAACAAAAATCCAGATTTCCAGCTTTGTTAAAAAATATCAGAAGGTCTGACCTCTTTCCCACTTTGCAACGATAGGCTGGTGAAGAATAGCAGCTGCCCAGCCTTAGGCAGGGCATGTGGGCTCTGGTCTGCCACAGTCTCCACTGTTCCCTATTTCGGCCCTTTCACCGGGGCCTAGTGTCAGCTGTAGTTCATCATCGCACTTACAAATCCATTCTGCTCCTTAAATTTGCCTGGCCCCCAGAGTCTTTTGAACCTGTCATCTCTTATTCTCAAAAATGCCACATTTAAGTCCTGGCCAGTGGCCAGGGCCCCAAAAGCACACTTTTTTTAGGTGGTGTGGATTTGTGGTAACCCTGGTGCTCTTAACTGTTCAGGTTGGTTTAGCAACTGGGATTTGTGAGCCTAGAGGATTGATAGGCTATTTTCAGGCTGTACAACTCAGCTTTGAGACATCCTCAGATATGCTCGGATACACGGGTCACTTCTGTTGGTGGATCGTGCCTTAAAGCATTCTTTATAGCCTTCCCCTGAGTGTCTCTGAGACCAATTCCATCTTAGAATAGTCTCTAAAGTCTTGTTCTGTTTCCTCATTCCTATGGCTATGGGTTATAATTAACACCCTCATCTTATATTATATCACTGTCTCATTTCTTTCTTCTGCAGTCTATGTGCTTTACTGGAGCATTGTTCATCTTCCAACAGAACATATATAGTCAGCTCTCTCCTCCACTTATAAACCCCTACTGGTTCCTGCTTCCTAAAGGATAAAGTCTGAGCTTCTTATAAAAGGCCCTCCCCCATCTAACCCGAAACCGCTGCTCTGACCCCATCATCCACCCCATGCTGGACTCCTCCCACTTCTCCACAAGCGCCCTGGTATTTCTCAGCAGGCCGGCCTCTGCATTATCAATTCCCTCAGCCTGGACTATGGTTACCCACCTTTTCAGGTCTTGGAATTTCAAAGACCAGTACATTTTTTTTTTTTAATGTGGGTAATGTGTTTTTTTTGTTTGTTTGTTTGTTTTGCGTATGCAGGCCTCTCACTATTGTGGCCTCTCCCGTTGCGGAGCACAGGCTCCGGACGCGCAGGCTCAGCAGCCATGGCTCACGGGCCTAGCCGCTCCGCGGCATGTGGGATCTTCCCGGACCAGGGCACAAACCCGCGTCCCCTGCATCGGCAGGCGGACTCTCAACCACTGCGCCACCAGGGAAGCCCTAATGTGTGTTTTCTTTATTGGGCCAAATAAGAGATGCTTGAAATCATAATGATATAATTTGTTACCGTCTTGATTTCATAAGAAAAAGAAAAACTGCAACACTCCAAAAGTAGGAAGAAACCTCATCTCAAACTAAAATTTCTTTAAATTGAATAAATCTACATTTTGAAAAACTTACTACCTTGCCCTTGTTTTTCTCATTTTCCCTGGGCCAGTGAAAAAATTAATCACCAGCATCTGTCCTGAGCTTGCTTTTGAGACCCACTTCCGTACCCATCTTCTTCTTTCTAGAAAATTCCCACCCACCCTACAAGATCAAATTTGAAAGCTGCTTCTTGAGTCTTTCCTGACTCCCCATGTCAGAGGTAGGCCCTGTCCCCTTGTTTATATCTTTGTTACAGCGTAAAATACATGGATTTTTAATGGCAGTTTCTTGGGCCTGTGGAAGAGGGAGTAATACCACAGATCACTAAAGCCCCTTAAAACCCTTCTGAGAAACCTAGGCCTCTCCGAACAGAAAATCCCTATCTGCAGCTGATGGTCGCTGAAAATGGCGTAGACCACCGGTGTGGGTAGACATGGTGGGAGAGAGGGTCCAGGCAGCACAGGGCTCACCTGGGATCGGTCATGGTCCCAGGCTTGGCAGTGCCCCAGCACAGGTGGGAACTGCGAATCATAAAAGCCATACTCTCTTCTCCCAAATTTCCATTCCCTATGGCAGCTGTGCCCCCCTCAGTCTCTCTTCCTTTTTTAATAATTTGCTAAAAATAATTTTTAATTGAGGTAAGATCGACATATAACATTACATTAATTTTAGTGCACATGATGATTCAATATTTGTATATATTGTGAAGTGACCACCACAAGGTCTCGTTAATATCTATCACCATACATAGGTATAATTTTTTTTCCTGTGATGAGAACTTTTAAGATCTACTACTAGCAGCTTTCAAATGTGCACTACATAGGGCTTCTCTGGTGGCGCAGTGGTTGAGAGTCCGCCTGCCGATGCAAGGGACGTGGGTTCGTGCCCCGGTCCGGGAGGATCCCACATGCTGCAGAGTGGCTGGGCCCATGAGCCATGGCCGCTGAGCCTGCGCGTCCGGAGCCTATGCTCCACAACGGGAGAGGCCACGGCCGTGAGAGGCCCGCGTACTGCAAAAAAAAAAAAAAAAAATGTGCACTACATATTATTAGCTATAGTTGCCAAGCTGTACCTTATATCCCTGTTTCTTATTTATTTTATAACTGGAAGTTTGTACTTCTGACAATTTTCATCCAAAAAACCCAGCTCTGCATCTATGAGCTGGGGTTTTTTTGCTTTCTGTTTTCTTTTTTCTAAATATCCCATATAAGTGAGGTCATACGGATTTGTCTTCACAAATTTCACTTCACATAATGTCCTTGAGGTCCATCCACGTTGTTGCAAATGACAGGATTTCATCCTTTTTTAGGGCTGACCTCACTCTTTTTAAAACGTCTCTTTCAGCCTTTCTAGGCCCCTCCTCCATCTGCATTACCTAAAACTGCACTGGAACAGAGTTTAGTAAAGCCTAACTCTGTCTTCAGCCCAAAGGTAAGCTACTGTGCCTTAAGCATTCCTTTAATCCAGCTCGCCACTTATCCATCTACTTAAAGTCTTGCAGCCTCAAGTAAACTGGTAAACAGGGCAGAAAGAAGTCACCTTTGCACGCTGTGCCTCACGCACACACACACGCACACGCACGCAAACACATGCATGCGTGCACACACGCACACGCATGTACACAATTTAGAAAAATAAAATAATGAGTGAATGAATGAATGAATACAAGTTCTGTAGCCAATACTGACACAGTAGATGCCACTGTTCAGTCCTTGGGGACACCCCTGCTACCTTCTCCACTTGCTACATGTCTTGTTCCTATAACCACAGTCTCTTCTCTAGAATGAGGAATAAAACCTTTTCAAGACATCAGGGTAACTCCACTAGGACACCAACATCTGGCAACCCACCAACATCTGGCAACCCAGGGGTTATGGGAGACGTGATGCTGAAACATGGGGGAAAGCCATGCTCTCTCCTGAGTGCCAGTCAAAGGCAGGGGTCTTGAATGGTGGAACGGAATGGATCCTGATGTGCTTGTAAATGGGCTCCACGCGCACCAGCTTATATCAACTGCATTAGGTGCTTGTTCCCATGACCCCTTTGGCCAACTTCTGGGCCCTGGCTGTCAGTCCAGTTTGAGAAGTCAGAGAGCAGAGGCCCCACGTGGGCATTGGTATGGGGAGAAATTAACACAATAAGTGTACACCTGGAGTTTCTAGAAACTGCCTGTGGCTCAGCCAGGCCTGCTGTAGGTAGGGTCTCATGCCAGCTGTGCAGGTTGGCTAATGAGCAATGAAATTCTGGGATGAAATCATGCCCTCTGTGCTCTTTCCTCTCTTGCAAACTGTTGGCACTGTTGGTTTAACATGTCCCTTATCTGACTGGGGAGAGGGCTGCCCAAGCCATGGCTTGTAACACTGTGGTCAGACCAGTTGGGAGCAGAGTATGTGTGGCATGTTCGAAGGCTTCTGTTCACTTGATTCTTCCTTGTGTGTCTTGCTGCTTATTGGCAATTCTTACACAGAAGGCAGTCTGTTTTCAAGGTGCTTGAGAAAAGAAGTACACTTACCCCCCCTTAAAGAATACATTATTTCTCCCCTTGGGCTGTTTGTTCAAATCCACATTGAAATAGGAACATCATGTAATCTTCCCAAAGAAATGACATGATAACCCAATGATGAAAACATGGAGGACGATGGGTGTCTTTTCTTGTGAAGGTAGCACTCAGGTGGCGGTGATCTGGGTGACAGAAATTGGTAGCCGTTGAAAGAGATTTTCTCCTTGCAGAAGAGTCTAGATCAGACCTTTCATATACCTCATTGCTATTATTGTCTTTTACTTTGCTTTTGTTTATTTGGATGGATAAAGGGGCAGGTGGAGCAGAGAGCAGAAGGATGCTTAGTTTTTATCAAGATCACACCTGGTTCAACATTTAACCTCTGAAAGAAGCAATATCCTTCGTCCAGCTTCTCTGAGGATAAGGGAAAGCGTGGTGATGGGAGACATGGGTCTTTCGCAAATAAGCAAGCTGATGCCCCTGCAGCTCTGACTGTCTCACAGCCCTTGGTGCCCCCAGTGAGGCCAGCTTCCTCCTGACTCTTGAGCTGCTCACGTGGTCCAGCTGCCCATGACTTCTGGTGGTCCTGGGGTGTCTGTTCTCCCCTCACCTGCTCCACCCCTGCTAGCTTTCAGCTGTCTCCAGCCTGTGGGAAGACCCTTCCACTGCTCCAGTCTAGCCTTTTGAGCAGCTTCCTTATCCCGGTGATTTAAGCTCCCAAGAAGATCGTCCTTTAATTTAGTTTAGTTACTTCTTTACAAGTACTCTCCTTCCTGGGGTGCCTGTGCCCCACCTTAGGAATGAGGCAGGGCGCATCACCCATGACCTTGAGAGAGTCAGAGCCCAAGGCCCATTCTGCTGCTGAGTCTGGCTCTTTCAACCCTCCTCCCTCACCTGTGCGGAGGTAGTCTCCTGGGGACCCGGTGCTCGGACCTCGTGTCTGTCAGGGCCCACCGAGCCCATCAGATTTTCTGCATATGCACTGGGATCCCAGCTCTGGACAGGATACAAGTTCCTTCCCATGGAGCTTCTGGCAAATCAAGGGTGTGGCTAGAGGATTGCTCATGTGTCCTTTAACATCCCTTGATTTTTAAGGAGCTTGGCCTGTCCCCGGCACCTGGACTGTCTCTGCATCTCCCCATTTCAGTGTATCTGAGTCTTTGGCACAATCAAAACTCTGTTGCTGGAGTTTCTATGTTTATGTGACAGGAGAAACTGCCACCCTCTCCCCGCCTTTTATATGAAATGGCTCTGGAGTCATTTATATGAAATGGCTGCTAGGGGATGAGAGAGCAGCTGTTACTGGGGAAAAAGACCCTTTCGTGATTCCAGCAAGAGATTCCTTAGAAGAACATCTGAAACCAAACTCTCCTCCATTTCAGGCTGGAGACCACTAGCCCTAGGAGCCGAGCGAGTGCCTTGCTAATCGAGGAGCTCCTCAGGGTGGGTTCAACTCCACTGTCTCCAGGAGGAATCATCATTTGTCTCTAAGAGGTGTGTTTGCTTACTAGATCAGCTAGAAAAATCCCAACTGGCCTGCAGCCCTCTTGGTGCCCTGAGTGGGAAGAAGAACCCATGAACGAGGGTGCACCCTATGGGAAGGAGTGGAGTTTTTCAGAGGGTGGGGTGAACTTATGAACAGAGACACTGGCAGCACTGGGGGCTTGTGTTGGAATGAGAGGATCATGGATGCAAACTGAGGATGAGAAAATCAGGTTTGCAGGGGTAGGAAGGGCCCTGGGCATCCCCCCCCCCCCCCGAGACTAGGTCGCCAGGGGCCCCAAGGATGACTGTCCATGTGTAGAACCTTAACACTCACTCTCTCACATTGTAATTCTTCTTTTTTTCAAAGCCTCTTTTTTTTTTGTAATAAAGTATACATAACATAACATTTACCATTTTCACCCTTGCTAGGTGTAGAATTCAGTGGCATTAAGTATACTCACACTGTTGTGCAACCATCATCACTGTCCATCTCCAGAGCGTTTTCATCATCCCAAACAGAAACTCTGTACCCGTTAAACGACAACTCGCCAGTCCTCCTTTCCCCAGCCCCTGGTAATCTCTGTTCTGCTGTCTGTCACTATGAATTTGCCCCTTCCAGGTATCTTCTCATATAAACGGAATCATACAGCATTTGTCCACTTGTGTCTGGCTTTTTTCACTTAGCATACTTAGCATAATGTCTTTAAGGTTCATGTGTGTTGTAGCCTGTATCAGAACTTCACTCCTTTTAAGGATGAATAATATGCGGTTGTAAGTATATGCCACATTTTATGCATTCATCTGTTGACGGACGTGTGGGTTGTTTGCGCCTTTTGGCTATTGTGAATAGTGCTGCTATGAACATTGGTGGGCAAGTCATTGTAATTCCTTTTTACAGTTGCCCTCACCTTGCAGTCTGGTGGGCTACTCTGGTGGAGATGAAAAGGGTCAGGTGGCATAGAGGAGGTCCTAGCCCTCTACTCTCACCTAGAACCTCTGCCCAGGCTCCAGCTGGAAGGACCACAGCTCAGAGTCCCACACAGCAACATGGGCAATGGTAGAAACCCATGATGGCAGAGGGTCATCCAGCAGGGACATTTGCAGGAGAGAAAGTGTGGCCAGTTTCCAATTACTTCTCTGTGTAGAGAATGCTGCCCAACCCCCCCCCCAGAGGAGATGGGGGGGCCCATCCCACACCTGTTTGGTGATTGCATTCATAGTACATAATCTGGAAAGATATGAACCAAAATGTTTGCAGTGCTTATTTTGGAGGATGGCATTATTGGTGATATTTACTTTCATATTACACAAAAATAGAACTATTTCTGTTTTTAAAAAATAAATGCCAGGTTGATTACTCAGATTAAAAAAATAACAAAGTATTCTATTTTAGTGCTTGTTTCAAATACATTGTTAACATTCCAGTTCAACTGTCCCTTCTTCTAGCTTTGTCTAGCAGGAAGCTTTTCTACATCAGAATTGTCACAAATTTTATTAAGCTTTGTTTTTTAATGTCAATCTTAAAGACAGTGAATTTGTGGCATTAATTGAGCATCTATTGTGTGCATAATGCTGTGTTAGAAAACTACAAATAAGATGGGTAAATATTTATTCTCTTGAGTTGTTGTAATAAATCCATGTAATATACCTAAAAATATAAGATCTAAAATCGAATTTCCACCAACCTCAATAGAAATGCTTTTATCACATGCTGCATGTGTTTGGAAGGTAGAAAGCTTTATGCACACCCACAGGGCCAGTGTTCTTGGGGTGAAGTTTTAGGGAAATCCAGAAGGCCCTGCTGCTCCTTCACCGCCCCAGAGAGCACAGGAGCATGTTGTCACCTCAGATGCTTCCATGGCAGGAACTTAGGTGAGTGAAGCAGGCAGGGTATAGGTGGTGACCATATCATTGATCTTCCAGATGTAAACACTTTTAAGGGTGAAAAGGGGAGCTATTACTAATTGCGCAGGGATAACCAGCGTCAACTGGGACCATCCAGGTAAATCAGGATATATGCTCCCCCTTGGATATAAGGCATATGGAATGAGGGGACTCTAGCTCCAGCTAGAGAGCTGCTCCTTATCTAGAGGCAGTGAGATACAGCAGTCTTTAAAATAGGGCTCACACCAAACACACAGCCACTGATTTACAATATTTGAAAGCAGATCCATCCTTAGCAGCGCCCCCCCAAGGGGGTTAAAGCAGGGCGTCCGGGCACACGCCTCCTTTTAGATATGCCACAGAAGCTCAGCCAGTGACACACGTACACATGACTCTCCCTTCTGTTACACTTGAAACTGGACACAGCGGAAATGTTCAATAATATGAAATGATGGGGGAAATCATGGTCCAGTCATATTAGCTTTTACTGATACTGTCTTTAAAGATTTTTCAGTGAGATGAACAAAAATGTCATGATATAATGTTGAATCCCAAAAAGGCTATGAGATGACATACATAATATGAACCCAATTATGTGATATATATATATAAATACACACATATACACATATATGAAAGTAGGAAAGAGGTATGTAAAAGTACAATTTGCCCCTGGGAGATGGATGAGGAATGATTTTTGTTTTCTAAATTTTCCTTGAGGTTTTTTTTTAAACTGTAAGTATATATTGCAAAATAGGGGGGAAAAGCTCTTTATATATGTGTGCGAAAGCTTAATATATATGTAGGTGTGTGTATACATATACTGTTTTCTCATGTGGTCTGTCCAGCACCAGTCCATCTGGCCAGAGAACCCCGAGTCATCTTACACTCGGCCTTGGCTGGTAGCCTGTGTCAGGATCGTGCAGGGCCCACGGAAGAGCCAAAAGGGATCCTCAGAAAATATCTGCTCCCTGAATTCTCTGCCCAGCCTGGTGCCAGGAAGGCGAGTGGGTGTAATCTTGTTAGAGATTAGCAGGAGTAGCTGTGTACCTATTTGCAGTGAAAAATTTGCCTATTATTACATGATCCTTAAAAATGGGCTTTCCTCTGCTGAGTCTGTTTTCTCAGTTATCTCCTCTCTTCCCTGCCCCACGCCCACGAAAAGGAAGGTTTTTGTTGTTGTCGTTTGTTTGTGCTAAAAGCAGTTCTGTTGGTGAGGTTGGATCCCATATCCCGGCCACAAAGGGGGGACCCGTTTAAGACCTCTGCCCCTCCGCGTGTTCCATGGGCAGGGAGCTGGGTCCAAGGGCTGTCACCACACAGTCTAGGAAGAGACCCTTACCTTCTCTGTTTTGCTGCTGGTTCTTTGGATTAAAAAGTATCACAGAAGCTGGCAAAGTTGCCATGTTTTCCTCTTTGGATTCAGTGGCAGGATATCGTATCTTCATGTGCAGTTTGTACTTCATTAGAAAGGCTTTGAGATGGCATAGCAGCGTTTGTATTCTTAGGTTTGATTTTACTTATTACATTTGTATTTTGGGGTTTACCAAAATTTATACCTCCATAAAATTTTTTAAAATAAGGAAAGAAATCAGAGCAAAGGGAAAATAAAAGTAGAGGAGGAGGAGACTAGATGGGAAATTCATGCACAGGATGCCTGTGGTGAGGTCATGCTGAGTTACAAAGGTTGAGTGGGACACTGAGCCGTGAGCTCCCTCATGCTTAAAGAGAATCCCAAACAGAAGAGCCGCCTTATAACTGATTCAGTGAGGAGTCTTCTTTATGGTTCTAATCATTTGAAAGCACTATCAACAGGTAGCTGATACTGCGTGGAAACTGGTGGTGAAGACGGCGGAGCTAAAAGATGGGGAAAAGACCGAGAGCCTGAGTCCCCGCCTGCAGGAAAGCTGCCCACCTTCCAAGAATTTATATTAAGCATTTGGGAGCTTGTATGTTACAGCAGTCAACCTGCCCTAACACACCCAAGAAGAGAAATCACTATTGCACACTTTGGTGTCATTACCTTTTTATATGTTTGGGTTCCCTCTCTTAAGCTGCAAATTCCTTTGGAACCCACCTTTTATTGTTTTTTTAACTAAAGAAAAATTTTTTTATAACCCCAGAGAGTCTAGCATATAGCCGTGCACACAATGAGCCTTCAGTAAATGCTGAATGATAGATTCAGCGAGCTCCTAATGGGCTGAAACTGAGCCTTTGCCTTTTGTTTCCAATAGTACTTGGGATAGGATTATGTGCTTTTAGTCACTTTTAATTAAGGTTCTTACTAGTAAGGAACTTGAGACCCAATATTCTTATAAAGAGTGGAGATCTAGAGGAAAGAGATAAAATAGATATGCCCAAAAATCCATTTGGAATTTCTCTGAGAGATGTTTCTCTCTTTAATCCCTGCAGTTATTGAATGTAACGGAAGCTTCAGTAGAACTTGAACAACCTGTGAGTCGAGAGCTTGGGGTCTCTTGGCTTAGCTCCGCCACAAGTTGTGACCTTCAGTTTCTTGCCTGTAAGATGAATAGTGGTTCCTAAGTGAAATTCTATAGATTAATGGAACATTGGCTACCATTCAGTTACATATCTGTGTCTCTATGTCTATATAGTCTCCATGTGATTTTGATGCACAACCTGATTTGGGAACCACTGGACAAAGTGATCTTAACCTATGAGTCCATCTTTTATAACATGGAAACATAAAGTTGCTTTCCTGACCTGAGGTTGTAGAACTTAGAACTGGAAAGAGACAGAGGACTGAATTAATCCATCTCTTTGTGGGAGTAGGGGGAAATGAACAGTAATAACCAAAAACCACTTTTAGCTAGTCCAAGGATGAAATGGAAAGATTAAAATGTTTTAAGATGATTTGGTAGAAGAGATATTTTCTTTGACAGGATATTAGAGAATTCGTCAAGAGTTATTAAACAAGGAAGTCAGAGGTTCCATTGCAGGAACTTAAATATTTGTTGATTAATCCGTTGATGTGCTAGTTCAAGCAGAGAAGGAATTTTGTTGCTGTTATAAAGTCAAGGTTTCTAATTGTCCATTCAGGGAAAAAAAACAAAAAAAACTTTGTGTTGCCCTAAGCAACCTAAATTATCTATTCCATTATTCCAATAAGCACCAAAGAGCATTTAATGTATCCTTTGGCAACTGAAGCTAGAACTCCCACTCAAGCTTCTTTCAGGCAGATATTCATGGTTACTTTTAGTTATTGAGAAATATCACATGATCCATACCCTGAACTTGAGAAGTAGACTTCAATTCTGCCCCCCCCCCCCCCCCCCCCCCCCGCCCCCTGGAATCTGAGGCAGAACACCTTATCCTTTAGTGGTGGCTTCATTCCCTGCCCCTGGGTGTTTACCGTGATTCTGAGTGAAGCCCAAATGATAATGGCAGAGCTTTTCAAAATAGAAAAGGATCCAAGGTCTTTTCAAAAGTGCAGCAATCAGAAGAACTCTTGATTCTGAAATTGAGCAATTTCCAGGGGGACCAAAGAATTGGCATATCATAGTAATTAGAGCATGTCTTCTCTTCAACACATTCCAAATGATTTTCCATTCAAACATATTCAAAATATATTTTAATCCAACGTATTCAGAATGTTCCTTCTTCAAACAGTATCTCCCGATTAGCCAGCATCCCTCCTCCCCCCAGCCAGTTGTTCCCACCTTTATTCTACTCGGAGGGCTTAGCGGCCACTTGAATGCTCTTTGCTCTGAGTTGCTCTCATTGAAACAATGCACTTAAATTTCATGTGAATTTGAATTATGCAAATTTTAAATCATGCTGTGTAAAATAGTAATAAAATATTTGAAATAGTGCAAATTCCTTCAGATTTGTACGATCGATCCAGAAGGGCATAACAAATCCAGAACACCAATTTAGGGAAAATCCCTTGTCTGGGGGCCAACCCACGTTAGCGGTAAACAGAAACCCCCAAGGGCCTTGTCTCTGTGAATCAAGCACAGAGGGTTTTGTGAGTGATTTTGGTGACTATAGTGATGTTATTTTAACATTCATCGTTTTGAGAGTTTGACATCTTTTCTATCCTATGATAGTACCATCTAAACTTTTATAAGGTACTGTGGGTGAAAATGTGCTGTAAATTACTAAGAAATGAAGTTAGATGCAAGAGATAAAGAAGGCCCTGGCAGTGATCCACAGTGCTGTTAATTTGGGAGAAAGACTGCAAACTAAAAGGGATATATTACCAAGACATTGTTTTAAAGCATCATTAAAGCAAAAATATGTTACTATGATTATAGATTTGTGTACTCTGAGAACGTATTGCCCCCCACCCATTTTGTGATTATAACTATAAGAAAATTATACTTGAATTAGACAAGTTTTGAATGATGTAGTTCTTCAGGAATGCAGTTGTCTTTAAGGCATCTTGTGAATATAGTTTGTACTCCTCCTAGATTACAGTCTCTTTAAGAGGAAGCAGAAACCACCTGCTATTTGCATATAGTCCACACTCCAAATACCTACTAATAATCATGGTGTCTTTGCTGTAGAAGTTCTCTGTTTACAAAGCTAATTGTCTCAGTTTGCCCTCATAATGACCCTATGAGGTAAGTTTTCTTGTTTTCCCCATTTTACCAGAACCCAGGGGTCTAGGTTCCTTGATTTGCTGTCACTTAGCAAGGCGTGGTAGGTAAGGAAACTGTCAGATTGGCCACTGAAATGGGAACCTACGGGCATCTGAATGGACTTTTAATATTCACCTCATTTGAAGTCCTAAGTCTGATTCCTCCCTCTGTACATAGGCATGTTCTAGCAACAGGGAGGATGAGAACCTCTCTCTGTTGGTTTACAAACTGACCCCTGTACTCAACAGGGCAAGGAGAGACTGAAGAAAGAGGCAGACACTCCATATCTGTGGGTGACAGGTTTAATAATTAAGGGGAGGGGCTTCCCTGGTGGCACAGTGGTTAAGAGTCCACCTGCAATGCAGGGGACACGGGTTCGAGCCCTGGTCCAGGAAGATCCCACATGCTACAGAGCAACTAAGCCTGTGCGCCACAACTACTGAGCCCACGTGCCACAACTACTGAAGCTCGCATGCCTAGAGCCCATGCTCTGCAATAAGAGAAGCCACCGCAATGAGAAGCCTGCGAACTGCAACGAAGAGTAGCCCTCGCTCGCCGCAACTAGACAAAGCCCGCGCAGCAACGAAGATCCAATGCAGCCAAAAATAAAAAGGAAATTAAAAAAAAAAAAGAAAGAGAAAAGAAAATAAGCAAGGGCACTGACAAAGGACGCTTGTCTTGGGCCCTGAAAGACAGTAGGTCTCCACACCCATTGCCAGATCTTAGAAGTTTATATAGAAGCCTTCACTGGGCTCAGTCACATATGTCATCCAGATGGTCTCAACCCACATCATTATCTCAAGGCTGTGTCCTTGGGGCAGCTTCTGGGAGCAGGGATGGCAAGCTGAACGCACATTCTAAGGACGGGGACAGGGTGAGGAGCCTCCAGTCACCTGGGTCCAGGTCATGGGTCCACCGGCAGTCACATCCCCTCCATGAAGTCCTTGCACAGGCCCCTGCGTCCCTCCTGCATTAGCTGTGACTGTGGGCCTGTATCCATTTCCCTGGAGAATCTTTTAGTTCAGGCAACAGTGTCCTCTGGGGCTGGCTCCCTGTGTGCATTGATGTTCAGGGCCTGAAGTGTGTCTCTAGGGAAGGTGAGAAAGGAAGGGGCTCAAGCATGTCAGAGCAGAATTGTCGTAGCTTCAGGTCCCAGCGAGAGCAGCAGAGTCAGGGGACTGAATTGTGTTTCCATTCGGAGCTAATCAAGAGATCACCAGAAAAGCCCTCTCTGAGCCTTAATTTCCTCATTTGCAAAATAAGAGTGACACTTGTCTAAACTGCCTTCCAAGACTGTTGTGAACGAGGGGGATGTTTTCCTTCTTACACTTGCAGCCTAGGAGGGGACAGACCCAAGGGCCTGTGTTTCCACAGGCAGGAAGCCTTCCCAACCTGCCAACATGTCCACCCATCCAGCCCTCCACTGGCTCCCTGGTGGGCACAGGCAGGGTTTTGTTGTTGATTTTGAAAGATAAGCTCAGCTTTTCAGATTCAGAGAACAAATAACAAATATGATAGCTGGCCAAAGAAACTGAAATACATGTTCATAAGCAAACCTACTTTGTTCATTTGTACAGATACGAAATTATGTCTTCTTCTGGTCTATAAACTGAGATCTATAAAATTATTCAGGTGTAAGAAGTAAAATCAGTTCAAAACATTTTATTTTGAAAATGCCCAGAATAGGTCACCTAGATGCATTATTGATGAATCCTTTCCCCTTGCCCTGAAATATGCCTAGGGCAGGGGTTTGCCACACCAAAGACCTGGGAGAGGACTTGTCCTTGTCAAGCAGAAAACAGTGTGTGACTGTGCAGGTAACACAGGCGAGCAGGAGGGGCCAGGTCAGCCAGGCCTGAAAAGGCTCAAAGCTCCTACACACGCAGCCCTGGGGAAGGGGCTGGACAAAAGGCAGCAGCCCCTGTCCTCTCCAGGCCCCCACCAGGTAGCATCTTGTCCTTGGGGGCCAGCCTCTCTTTCCCAGGCTGTCTCTAGCGTGCGTGGAATTTCACCTGAGTTCATAGATTTGTGGGAGATGGTTACACACAGTGGGGTTTGCTCCAGGGAAGGAGAGCAATACGTTCCATCTTGCAACAAATTGATCCAGGCTGCCCGGAGGCCACGTTCAAAATGAGTCTCAGGCCAGACCTGGGTGGGGCAGAGAGTGATGAGCACCCTTCGCATGTAGCTGCAGCCTTTCTCCTGAGCCTCAAGCTCCCTTAGGATGGTCGTGGCTATAGCAACTGAACTTCTTTGTTTTATTTTACTCTTTTTTTTTTTTTTTTTTTTGGCGGTATGCGGGCCTCTTATTGTTGCAGCCTCTCCCGCTGCAGAGCACAGACTCCGGACGCGCAGGCTCAGCGCCCATGGCTCACGGGCCCAGCTGTTCTGCAGCACGTGGGATCCTCCCGGACCGGGGCACGAACCCATGTCCCCTGAATCGGCAGGTGGACTCTCAACCACTGTGCCACCAGGGAAGCCCTGTTTTATTTTAAACACACCAGAATTGGGCATAAAGCAAGGGTGTTATATTAAAGTTCTTTATAGAGAAAGAATATATGCAGATAGGTAAGTAGATAGGTAGGTAGGTAGGTAGGTAGGTAGGTAGGTAGATAGATAGATAGATAGATAAGAAATGTGTTACAGGAATTGGCTTGTGTGGTTATGGAGGCTGAGAATTGGGGGTCAGTTGGTCCAAAGGCCCAAGAACTAGGGGCACCTATGTCCAAGGGCAGGAGACGATGTCCCTGCTCCATCAGAGACAGCAAATTTGCCCTTCCTGGTGTTTTTTATTGTTCTTGTTCTATTCAGGCCCTCAACAGATGGATCATGCCCAGTGGTGAGGGCAATCTTCTTTACTACAACCTGTTCAAATGCTAGTCTCCTCTGGAGACATACTTGCAGACACACCCAGAAAGAGTGTTTTGCCAGCCATCTGGGCATCCCTAAGCCCAGTCAGGTCGACACATAAAGTTAACCATCACTGTGTGCGTTCGTGTGTTGAGAACAAGGGCCTTCCATCTTATTCATGATATAAATGAATTGTGTAAATGTGGAATTCACAAAATCATCAAATTGCAGATGATCCAGGGGACCTCTAGATACTCTCCCCACCTGCCCCCCATTTTAGCAGCTTTAGTACTTGCCATTTTGAGGTTGAGGAGGGAGGCTCAGGGAGGTCACATGACTTGCCTGGAGCTACTTAGCCAATTAGTAGAAAGCCAGGACTAGAGCCATTTCTCTGTACTGTCCTGTCCGGGGACACGGCTTGCATGACCTGGTTACCTGTCAGATGGGAAGGGGCATGAGGATAAGATCCTGGGACTAGGTGTCCCTACCCGAACGGAACAGGCACCTGGAGAGCACACTGAGAGGCCTTTGCTAAGAGCAGGGACACTCTGCGAAACAGAGTGAGGTCTCTGAAGGCTGTGGCTACAGAAAGAGGTGGTGTAACTGACAACTGTTGGAACCCAGCGAGAAGCGGGGAGCAGGTACGGTTGGGAGATCTTGCAGGCGGGTGGAGTTTCGTGCCCTGGGGGCAGGCAGCAGGCCCCAGGCACTGGGCCCATTTTCAAGAACAGGTTTCCTGCTCCTGGGAGGGTGTCTGGCACTAGAAACTCAGAAACTCAGCCCTATAAGGACTGAAGTGGTTGGCAAGACACACACATGGACATTCAAGTTTAAGAAATAGAGCAGGAATCCAACGATCAAGTCCAAGATGGAGTCCATTTGGGGGAGTAAAGCAGGAGCTCACGAAGCAAGGGCCAGAAAAAGGTGCTACGGCCTTGGGCTAAATCCACTAACCTGGGGACAGGATTGACCTGGGGCCAGCCTGAGGTTGAGTCTGCAGATTTAGGATGTGTAAAGGGGGCTGGTGCAGGGACAAAGGTGGAGACTGCTGACCAGGCAGAACTTGGCACTGACCTTTAGCCCAGTGCTCTTTTCTATTAATTATTTATCTGTTAGGAGTTCTGCCGAGCTGGAAACATTTCATCCTTTACCTAAAAAACAAATGAAAGAAAGGGTAAAGAGATAAGAGGTTCTGATCCGCTCCTGCCAGTTTGGGGAAAAGCAGTGGTATTTACCCAGATTTGGCAATTGCATGTTGGATAACTCAAGCAAGGGAAAGTCACAGCTCTCAGAGTCTCCCTTGGCCAGGTTTCAAGTTCTTCATCCATGCTAGGAAAATGGGCACTTTAACAGTGTAACATAGGTCATCCTTTCAAAAAGTCAAGCAGGGCGTAAAATGTAGGATCAGTCAGTGAGCTGATTGTCATGGATGCTTGTGCAGGAAGAGGGGGATTGAGACCCGTATCTGAGACAGGATAGAGGCGGGGGAAGAATACTGGTCTTGGAGTCGGAAAACTTGGGTTCTGGTCAGGGCTCTTCCATCGAAATTGCTCTGGGCAGTGTCCTCATCTATGACCCGGGGACTGTACACCTCGGCCAGGGATGGGGAGTTGATGGAATCACGTCTTTGCAAGTGCCCTGAAGGAAGTTGCAGAGAATCGTTCTCTTGTACTTTCATTTCATAATCCCTTCCTTCTTTCTCTGAGACTCAGATATTCCTGGCTGGGTGAGGAGAGAGGACTCCACTTGATTTGGCCTCTGTAGACTGAGCCTCAGGACCACTCCACTGTCCTGCAGGAGGTTGGTGGCTGGTCCTTCCAGCAACTAGTCACCTTGTGTGTGATCACACTTCACTTTCTGAGAGCAAAAGAGAGGCTCGATTTCTCTCACTCTCCACGCACCTACGATGATTGGGATCAAGCCCTATCAAACTAGGAGTGAGGGAGGTTGTCGAGATCCAGGGAAAGAGGAGGCTGAGGTTCCCATGGAGCCCCCGAAGCTCTTTGTGACTCCCCCATACAAATGCTCTCTCCTTCCTACTTCTCCCAGGGACACATCCATTGTCCACGCCTGTGGGGCAGGTAGCTCATGCTGGCCCCCTGGAATTGGGCAAAGCCAGTAGGCAAGGGACTGGCCATCCTAGAACTGGCGTGGCCCAGCACAGGAGTCAGAGGAGGCCCTTGTGGGCCCTTTCAAGGCATATGACGTTTATTTCCTGGGCACGTTCTGTATGTCTGGCGCTGTGCTATCTGCCATCTATACATATTGAAGAGTGTGTCATCGTAGAGGTGAGTAAGATGAGGAATGTAGGAGTTAAGTGGTTGCTTAATGTTGCCAGCTAGCAGGTAGCAGAGCCAGAATCCAAGCCCAGGTCAGCTACAGAGCAAAGCCATGCTGTTTATATGACACCATGAAACCTCCTTCTCAGAGACGTGCTCATTACCTGGGCTCAGGGGGTAGGCTGTGCACTGGAGCCGGAGAATCAAAGGCTCGCAGCCAATTAGATCAAGGCCAAGAGTCCCACACTGACAACTGAGACCCTCACCCTCCCTTTCCTTTACTCCTTCCCCTCCTCCCTGCTGTTCCTTTACCGGTGGCGGAGACCCCTGGAGAGGTGGGGGGAGCTTGGGCTGGGTCTGGAGGTGCTACCAGAGACTGAGGCTCTGCAGACCAAACCAGTGAACCAGAGCTGTGAATTCAATCCCACAAGGACTCATCGAACGTGTACCACATGTGCTCGATGAGGACAGCTTGCATCTTCATTAGGGAGCAGGACATTCACCCCGAATTGTTCATGACAGGCAGGGCTGTGTCTGACTGGAGGCCAGAAGGAGGGCTGCAGGCCGCAAAGGCTCAGTTGGTGGTTGAGACCAGAGGAGAGCAGTGAGGATGAAGGGAAAGGCTCCCGAGAGGCACAGGGACCCAACGGCAGCCTATACAGTGTCTGCCTCAGAGGAGTGTTTGTTGAATGAATAAATGAAAACTAAAGGGTAGTTTGAATTCAGACAGGAAGAAATGAGTTGAGATGACATTCCAAAAATGAGAAAAACACCAGAGAAGTCTTAGGGGCAGGAAGCAGCAGAAAGAGGGAGAAAGGAATGGGGATAACATTGGGTAGTTGTGTGGGACTGAGAAAGGCGGGACTGGGAAAGAAGGCGGGGCTTCAAAGCCCTCGGAAGACTCTGGCCCTGCCACAGGCACGTGCTACTTGCGAGCGTGCTGGCATCTCCTCTGGGAGGCTAATGGCCTCTCGGACTTTACTTGATTCAAGCTGAGCTCTTGTCTTTCTCTGCCAAATCCCCGTTTTCACATCTTAGTCCCATGCTTCCACTTGCTCAGGCCAAAAGTCTTGGAGTCGTTCTTGACCCTTCCCTTCCTCTCACAAACTTTACATCTGGTCCACTAGGGGAGCAGGCAAGCTCTGCCTTCACAGTCTCTAGATTCTAGAACACAGCCCCGTTTCACCCGTCCGTCCACTCAGCACCTCCTGCCGAGATCACCGCAGTGGCCTCTGGGCCGACCTCCCTCTTTCCACCCTTGCTGTCCTAGTCTGTTCTCAGTGCAGCAGCCAAAGGCATTCTTTTAAGCTGTAAGTCAGATCCTGCCACTGCTTTACTCAAAACCTGTCATTGGCTGCCATCTCAGCGAAAGGCCAGCATCCTTACGATGTCCTGGGAGGCTGACGGCTCCGTATACTTCTGTCCACCCCCCACAGCCTCACCTCCCCCTGCCCGTCCCCCTTCACTCCCTCTGCTCCAGCCACGCGGACTCCTTGCTTGTCCTCCATGCTCCAGACACGCTCTGACCTCGGGGCCTTTGTAATTGCTGTTCCTTCTGCCTCGAACGCTCTTCCCCCAGGTGTCGACATGGCCTCCTCGCAGCTCCTTTATGTCGTTGTCCGGTGTCACTTGCTCAGGAAGCTCTTCCCTCACTCTCTAACCTAAAACTCCTCGCCCTTGGCACTCGTTACCCTTCCTTGCTTTATTTTCCTTCATAAAATTTACTATAATCTGGGGGCTTCCCTGGTGGCGCAGTGGTTGAGAGTCCGCCTGCCGATGCAGGGGACACGGGTTCGTGCCCCGGTCTGGGAAGATCCCACATGCCGCGGAGCGGCGGGGCCCGTGAGCCATGGCCGCTGAGCCTGCGCGTCCGGAGCCTGTCCTCCGCAACGGGAGAGGCCACAACAGTGAGAGGCCCGCGTAACGCATAAAAAAAAAAAAAAAAAAAAAAAAAAAAAAAAAAAAAAAAAAAATTTACTATAATCTGACATATTTATGTCTGTCTCTGGCAACTAGAACTAAGCTCCATGAGGGCCAGAGTTGTGTGTTTTGTTTATCGCTGTGTATCTAGCCCCTAGAACAGAGCCTAGCACATGGTAAGAATTCAGTAAATCTATGGTGAATTGATGACTGAAGAACAGGAAACTTGGTAGGGAGGATGCTGAAAGCAGATAACAAGAACAGCTAATAATAAGAAAACTTCTCAGTTTCAGCTTGTATCTGCTTCTTTGTTTAAGCTCCACCGGGGTGTTGTTTCGTTATCTGTCTTCTCCCTGTTCAGCCCTGTCAGATGGTAGTTTTGCAGTTCCGTTGACAGAGGAAAGTGATTAGATTGTGTTGTGAGTTGAATTGTATTTCCCCCCAAAAGAGGTAGGATGTCCTAACCCCCAGTACCTCGGAATGTGGCCTTATTTGGAAATAGGTCCTCTACAGAGGTAATCAAGTTAAAATAAGGGCATTAGGATGGGCCCTATTCCAATATGACTGATGTCTTCATAAAAGGGGAAATTTGGGCATGAGACAGACAGGCACAGAGGGAAGATGATGTGAAGACACACACAGCGGGGTTGGGGGCCGGGGGAAGAGGCCATGTGAAGATGGAAGCAGACACCGGAGTTACACTCCCACAGCCAAGGAACTCCTGGGGCCTCCGGAAGCTGGGAGAGCACCATGGAGCAGATTCTCATCGCAGCCCCCAGAAGGAACCAACCCTGCTGACACCTGATCTGTCTTGGTCTTCTAGCCTCCAGAACCATGAGACAACACATTTCTGTGGTTTGAAGCCACCTAGTTTGAAGTGCTTTGTTGCAGCAGCCCTGGAAAATTAATACAGATGGGATGCTTCCTCTTCACCAGGCAGTCAGCCTGATTTGGGCAGAAAACAGAAAACCCAGGCCTCGTCTCACCCTGATGCTGACAGGCGGGCGTGGAGATGAACTGGGATAGATGTGGAGGGTGTGGGCCCCGGGTTTTGGTTCCCACCTTGGCCACTCCCATGCCTTATGCTGCAGGCAAAACACTCCACCATCTGGGCCTCCGCATCATCACCTGTCAAACAAACTTTTGGGAGTGAATCTTGTCCCCAGCTCCAGCCAGCTCTCCATGTTCCATTGCTCTACAGCATTCTCAGAGGTCTAAACGACAGCGGAAGGCAAGAGGAGAGAACATTTGATTAAGTGGTGACCTTGAGGAGATTTTCCAAATAACTCTTCATTTGCAGAGCCCAATTAAACAACTTTTTAAAACTTTGTCTGTTACCATTAGCTGGCTTTTCCTCAGTGTTTATTTCCAGCCTGGGCTGATGTCATTGATAAAGTGAATGGAGAGGAGAATCAATGCTTGAGTAGAGTGATAGGTCCTCATGGTAACTCCTACATTAAGCTAGCTGTAGCCTCTAAAGTTCAGTTCAAAAGCAAAAGTGAGGGACTTCCCTGGTGGCGCAGTGGTTAAGAATCCACCTGCCAATGCAGGAGACACGGGTTCGAGCCCTGGTCTGAGAAGATCTCACATGACACGGAGCAGCTAAGCCCGTGCGCCACAGCTACTGAGCCCGCGCTCTGCAACTACTGAAGCCCGTGCACCTAGAGCCTGTGCTATGCAATAAGAGAAGCCACTGCAATGAGAACTGCACCGCAACCAAGAGAAGCCCCCGCTCGCTGCAACTAGAGAAAGCACACGTACAGCAAGGAAGACCCAACGCAGCCAAAAAATAAATAAATAAAAATATATTTTAAAAAGTATAAGCTCTACAAAAATCTCTATAATAAAAGACTATTGGTAAAGGATTAAAAAAAAAAAAACAGCAAAAGTGAGAAAAAATCATGGAAAGGGAGAAGCCCAAAGAAAGATCATTTTCTGTCTGTTAGAGAATAGATTTGCACCGAAGGGCCTGAAATACTACATAATTGGCAAGCTTCCTGTCAACTCTGCTACTTTTGTCCCAGCAGAATTATATGTCAGTTGTGTAAACTGCTATAAATAATTATTGGTTTTGCAAAAATTATATCCAGGCAGAAAAGCAAGTGTCATGTGGAGCCATTTCTCTGAAATATCCAGATTTGGAAACAGGATTAACTGCCTCCAAAACCTGCCACCCCAGCCTGCAATCACTTTAAGTGTTGCAGCAACACAAGTGCAAGCACTCCCCTCCCCGCAAAATAGGGGTGGGGGGCGGAGGAGCTGGTGCCAAGTTGGTCTGGACAAGACACAGCTGTTGTCCACGCCAGAAACGGGGACCTTAGAGGTTATTGATGCCACCTCCCACTCACCTCAGGCAAATAGGGTATGATGGAATGAAAGGACCTTTTCTCTGATTCATTCAACATATCCTTATGCGAACCCACTACTTCCCAGCGCCAGACCCTAGAGACACAAGACAGACAATGTTCCTGCTTTACAAAGCCTACAATTTCAGATAAAATACCTGGAAATTATCCGGTATTATCCGGAAAGATCCAGGAAGGAAACAAACTAACAAGGACACAACTTTGATAATTGATCTTTGAAAAGGTGAAATTGAGACCTAACAGATGGGGATGTGAAGATTGAGATTAAGGCCATTCCAAGCAGAGGGAACAGCGTTTGCAAAGGTCCTGAGATGAGAAAGTTAAATGTCTGCTATTGAAGTAGAAGGAAATATCTAGATAAAAATCTGCACATCGGACAGAGAATTATGGATCTAGAAGAACTACAGAGAACAATTTGCCAAACACCATTATTTTATGTTTTCTAAAGTTTAGAGAATCTCGTTACCTTCCCTGAAATCTCATAGAGGCCAGTGGATGAGGGGGACTAAGACCCAGCACTCTGGACTATCCTGTTACCAGCCCCTCTCATTAACCAAGCTGAGCAACTGAGTTTACTCCATCCCATTCTTCCAGAATATTAGTAGCTCTGTGTCATACAACAAGTGAATTGCACATTTGGAAGATGTAAGAGGTCATTTTATGCAATTGCATTCATTCATCCATTCTTTTTTTGTTTTTTTTTTAAGATGGGAAGTTTTCTTTTTTAATATTTATATTTTTAAATGTACTTATTTATTTCTGGCACGTTGGGTCTTTGTCGCTGCGTGCGGGCTTTCTCTAGTTGCGGTGAGCGGGGGCTACTCTTCATTGCCGTGCATGGGCTTCTCATCTCGGTGGCTTCTCTTGTTGCAGAGCACAGGCTATAGGTATGTGCGCTCCAGTAGTTGTGGCACGCAGGCTCAGTAGTTGTGGCATACGGGCTTCGTTGCTCCGCAGCATGTGGGATCTTCCTGGACCTGGGATCAAACCCGTGTCCCCTGCATTGGCAGGCAGATTCTTAACCACTGCGCCACCAGGGAATCCCCCATTCTTTCTTTCACTCACTTTCAACTGCTCAGTGCTCTCCTCAGGGAAGCCCTTGTACCCGTCTCATTGCTACATTTCTGGCAACTGCACTTCACCATGTTGTTCTTATGTCCTGTGTACTGGTCCAGAGGTCCATGAGGAGGTCAGGATCTATCCCGAGTGCCAGAGAACTCCCAGTGCCTACTTAGCCTGGCACATAAAAGGTGCTCAATTAATATATGCTGAAAGCTGAATGAGTGACTGAATGGATAGATGGAATCAATGAAGGTTGAATATCCTCAGCTCTCTACTGGAATGTTCACCTGTGAGAACGTAGCTCTGTATTCATTCATGCTCTGGTCTTGTCTTCAAACACTGCCAATAGGGAGTTGATAAATTATTAAATGCTTGTCTACCATTAAAGACCATTAAAATCCAGTAGCAAATTTTACAAAGACCATGATAATTTCTCGAATATTTTCTCAGTTTTATTTTTGTTGCTTCCAATAGGTAATATACATGCATAATTCCATAGTCAAAGCAACATAACAAGGTGACTTTGTGAAGTGTCACTCCCACCTGGCCCCAGTTACTCTGTCCCCCAGACCCCATTCCCACCCCTCTAGGTACAGACTGGTTTGTCTAGGACTGTACCAAGCTGTACCTATTGTCTTGGTACAAATATTAATAGTGACCCCTTTCACTCTCAAAAATATCCCATTTAGGCAAAGAAACAATTTGGTTACCCTAGCTATAGTTAACCATTTTCACTACTTCCTTCAAGCTTTTCTTTATTCAAAGTCAAACAAATAATATCTTAATATATGGCTTATTTAACCATTCTGCTACTGATGGGCAGCTGGCTTATTTCCAATTGTTTGCTATTACAATCAATGTGGCAATGCTGTATCATTTACACGTGTGGAGTTGTGTCTACAGGAAAATACTTAGAAGCAGGATTGCTGGGTCAAATGGCACATGAATCTGTAATTTTGATAGAAATTGCCGTATTTCCCTCAGTTGGGGTTGTGACATTCTGCAGTCCTAAAACAAGTTAAGATAAATCCTGTTTTCCTATAACCTTCCTCTCAAATGTCACAGACTACATGACTTGATCCAAAATTAGCAACTGGGACCTAGAGAGGAACACTGTTGGTTAATCCCTTCCCCAGAACTTGACCTGGTTCCCTAGACATGCCAAAGAAATGCTAGTGTATTAATATTTTGTTTCAATCAAGTGATGTAAGTTTAAAAAAAAAAATCTTTAAATCAAGGGCTTTCGTCAATACTAAGAACTTTCAGTATTTTCCTATTTTTTTTCTTAATAATTAATAGTTTTTCTATTCAATCTCCTAACAATATTATTCTAACCAGTGGTCCTTTAATCTGAGGCATACAAAATTCTAAGAACTATGGAAGGTTGTTCTGTCAATGATATGTTAGGGTGCAGTAATCAGGTACGTAGCACTTGGGCAGCACTTCCTCATCATCACAGTTTTCAAACCCTTTGTGCTAATGCAGTTAGTTGAGTTAATTGCCCATATCCTACTGTTAGAGTGTTCTTGCTAGAATAAAGAAAATGAGCCCATCTGGAGCAAAAAATCAGGCTCGTTATGAAGAGTTTCTCAAACTGTGGCCCTTGGGCCACCTACTTCTGAGTCATCTGAAGTGCTTGTTCAAAGGGTAGATTCCTGGACTGGCTTTATATCTACTGAGCTTCACAATTCCAGGCTTTTCACGTCATTGTTCTGATCATTAACACTATTGTTCATAATTATTGTCAAAAGCCATGTGCAGGACACCAGTCCAGTGCTCTGTAGGAACCTCCTAGCTCCCCTCACCCTGATTTTTAGAGAGGATTTCCTTTTTGGTTTTTTTTTCACTGTCTCATGATTTTTAAAAAGTATTTTGTTATGAAAAATTTCAAACATAGGTGAAAATAGAGAGAATAGTACAATAACCTCCACGTATCCATGATCAACGTTAGCAGTTATCAACTCATAGCCATTTTGTTTCATCTCTGTCCCTACCAATGGCTCCCCAACACTAGAAACCTTAGACATCTTATTTCATCCGTAAATGTATTTTAGTAAAGTACCGAGAGTTTCTCCTGCCCCCCTAGAGGAGCAGCCGGTAGCAGATGGGGCTGGAGAGGCCTGGGGTGGGTGGAGGGAAAGCACTGGAGGGGTGATGGCCCAGCGGCATGTCCAGTGGGTCTCCTCTGGGCTGGCTGTTACCCTGCTATGAGAAGTCTGTACGAGGCACATCCTGAGATTCCCCAGGCTCTAAGATGCGATTCTGTCCCGTCTCCTGAGGGGGCTGTCCCTGCTGGGGAGAAGCTCTCCTGATGTGGACACGCTGAGTATCAGTGGCTGAGTGCAGCTTTGCTTTAAGTGAAGTACTTTGTTGCAGCTTGAATATGATGCCAGACCTTTGCCATGCTTCACTAGGTTTGGTTTCTGTATTTCATTAGCATTTTGTCCTCACTCCCTTTCCTTGCACAAGCACGTAATTCCAAAAAGCATTCACTCTTCTGCAATCCTCAATATCCTACCTGAATTGGAAGTGGATTTTTCTCCCCTTTTAAAGAAAAAGATGGCCCTATGCAATATAATAATTTCTGTTCCTGTAGAGAAAACCCAAGCACTTCACTGACTGTGTGATAAAATGCCATTTCATGCTTTTGGAGCTGTGATTGGCTATCACTTGTACAGTAGTCCTCTAAGAGCCTAAAAGCCTTCACTCCATTGTGCTACTGGCCGAGACAAGCATAGCAGACAATGGGGAAACCAAAGCCCGCACCTCTCAGGTCAGTAACACAGGTGGCAAGAATGAACCACAAACCCAAACTGCAGGCACTCCAAAAGAAACCTCTTCCTCATCTCAGAGTTATAAAGTTTCCTACTAAATCCTGAGACGGGATGTGTGGTTAGGGTTAGGCTCTTGATTGACATTTGCCCCCAAAGCAAAGAACTTCTTGCTGTTGGAACTGCTTTTCACATTCTGATTTCTACAGGGTTTGTTCTTTTTTTTTTCTTCTCCAACATATTCCCAATAACAAGGGTCTTTCATCATTTGATAAACTGTTTAAAAAGAGATATATTTCTTCATCCTTAAGACACCATTCTGCAATCTTGTGAAAGACCGTGGTTTCGATGCAAGATGCAAAGGGTTGGGACACGGGCTCAGATTTCTCAGCCTAGTCAGCACCTTGCTGTTTGACTGCTCAGGCACTTGGGACCTAAGGGCACTTGGTGGAAGCCTGTTGGGCAAAGTCAGCCACTGTGCGAGGCACCCTGGAGCAAAGAGGCACCAGGTACCATTTTTCTTCTTGCCTCTTTAACAGCTTGGTAAATTGCACCTTAATAAAAATGTGAAAAAAATGTAAGCAAAAAAAAGTAAAATTATAACAACACTAAGCTACTTTTTCACCCATATAATTGACAAATATTTCAAAGAATCATAATACCCTAAGTTAGCAATGGTGTGGGAAAGGAGGTCGCTGATAATGGGAATTTAAGTTGATACAACTCTTCCGAAGAGAAATTTGGCAGGACCTGTCAAAAACCCTTTCAAATGCATATGTTTTAATCTACTAATCTCTCTCCCAAGAAAATAATCAGACTGAGTTTGAAACTGTCTGCAAAAAATGTTTATAATAAGAGAAAATTAAATGTCCAAGTATGTAGATTGTGTTAAGTGAGTTGTTATAAATTTGTAAAATGGAAATCTCTGAAGTCCTAAAAAATTATGAGGTAGAGCTATATTTATTGGTATGGAAATATTCCACAGTACATTTTTTTTCTTTTGCATATATTTCTTGTTGCTTTACCCACCTTCTGTCCCTACAAATGGCTCCCCAACACTAGAAACCTTAGACATCTTATTTCATCCGTAAATGTATTTTAGTAAAGTACTGAGACCTTCTTTTGGGAAAAAGTAGCTGAACCGTGTAGTCACAACTCTTATCCTCAGATAATCACCTTCCATCATCCTTGGAGGATTCCATGGAGGGAATATTTCCTTATCTCATATTTTTCTCAAAAAGGTCTTGATGGAAAAGTGAAATTAGTGCAGCTGGAAAATTAGAAATAAATGACAAACTGCTAATTTAATACTGAGGTAGGTAAAAAGGAAGAAGGTCCTTTATTATTTAAAAGTCTTTGAATCTAAAAGGTATGTTTCTAGACATTACTTGCAAAGGGACCAAAACGGAGAGCAAACATTGAGGTGGGTGGAGAAAATGCTTAACAACAATTAGAAATTTGGTCGAAATTCTCCCCAAACGATGCAAAGTTTGTTTTTAAATTTACAAATTTGTTCATTAAACATTTATCAAGCACCTGTTGTGTGGCAGCTCAGATATATAAAGATGAACAAATAGGCTCTTCTCAAAAAGCTCCCAGGCAGGGCTTCCCTGGTGGCGCAGTGGTTGAGAGTCCGCCTGCCGATGCAGGGGGCACGGGTTTGTGCCCTGGTCCAGGAAGATCCCACATGCCGCGGAGCAGCTGGGCCCGTGAGCCATGGCCACTGAGCCTGCGCGTCCGGAGCCTTTGCTCTGCAACAGGAGAGGCCACAACAGTGAGAGGCCTGCGTACCGGGAAAAAAAAAAAAAAAAAAATGCTCCCAGTCAAACTGTCCTGGATTTGGTCAGGGACTACACCATGTTTCAGTTCTGGTCTATGTGGGCAAGTCCCCTTCTGCATAACCACCAGTGACCCATTCCACTCATTTTTTCACATGTTTAAACTAATTTAACTAACTGGTTGTTTCAGTGTCACACAGATATAACCTGTCTCCATATGTTGGGGTGTCCTAGCTCTCAGTCCTGGGCCCTCTTCTCTTCTTTGTACACATTATTTCCCTAGTTGATCTCATCTAGTCTTACTTATGGCTTTAATTACCATCCAAATATGATGACTCCAAATTTGTGTCTCCAGCCCCTACCTTTCCCGAGTTCCACAGTCAAATTTGCAGTGGCCTATTTGGCATCCCACTTGGACATCTAACACACATCTCAGATCTCTCTGGGGACAATGGCACAGATTCTGTGCTCTGGTTGGCCAGCCCTGCTGTAGCAGGTGCTAAACTCTGCCGATGCTGGCACTCCACACAAGAGCAGGAAGGAGGAGGGGCCTACCTCTCTTGGTTGTTCACTTGGCAACTTGCTTATTTCCTCGGTTACTTCTGGTCCTTGTTCCCTTGACTGTGAGCTTGGAATTCTGCCAGAAGCTCCCCTGACCCCATAGCTACCTTCTGAATGTGTTTTGGTTTAGGGTTTCCTCGGTTAATATGATCCCTTCTGCTTTTTATCATTCATGAATTTTTTCAAAGTCTTAAGTTTCTGGTTGTGCCTCTTATTTTCTCTCTCTCTTTTGAATTCATTCTTTTAATGTTTTAAGGTATTTTTTCTGGATGTTTTGCATGGGGGTAGAAACGTACACTCAGTTTTCCATCTCGATTCAATATCTATTCTCCCTTTCTTATAGATTCAGTGATGTACTGAATATAAGCCAATTTAATACCTCAGTTATTTTGTTAATTATTGTCCTGTGCTCTAGGACTAAGATACCTTCAGGAGCTATTGAGATGTGTGGCACTACTGTACCCAAACACTAAGTGACACTCAACTGTTTGTTGAAGAAGTAGAAAGCAATCAGAGGTCTCCTGGTTATTGTTTCCTTTAGCTATGAATTCTCACTTCTCACTTCCTTCACTGTCTCACTGTTGTAATTGGTGGTCTTATGTTTCATACAGTTGCCTCTCCTTTAGACAAAAAAACCCAAAAAACATGCATGTGCTTTATGAAGCTTTTGCTTCTCAACACCACCACCCCAGGGGGAAGATTTCTGTCTTTGCAATTACATTATATGGGAAACATTTCCCCAGATTATTTCTTTCTAAATATATGATGTTCTACTATAATTATAATTTTTTAAGCCTTGAAACAAAGTAAAATTGGGTTTGTTTAAGCTGAGAGCCTGTGCTTGAAGAGAGCACTGTATAATTTACCTCTCGAGTTGTTCTGCTGTCTTCAGGGTATGGGAAGAAAGAAAAGCTATGTTAACATCCTCTGATCTTAAAATATAATATCCTCCTCTACCTCAGTAGCTAGGCAAGAAGGTTGTGATGGTTAATTTTATGTGTCAACTTGGCTGGGCCATGATATCCAAATATTTGGTCAAACATTAATCTGGATGTTTCTGTGAGGATGGTTTTAGATGAGATTTACATCTAAATTGGTGGGCTTTTTGTAAAGCAGATTACTCTCCATAAGGTGGGTGGGCTTCATCCAATCAGTTGAAGGCCTTAATAGAACCAAGACTTACCTCCCCCCAAGCAAGAAGGAATTCTGCCAGCAGATGGCCTTCCAACTTGAACTGCAGCATGAGCTCTTCCTGGGTCTCCAGGCTGCTGGCCCATCCTGCAGATTTTGGACTTGCCAGCCTGCAAAATAGTGTTAACTGATTCCTTGAAATAAATCTCTTTATATATGTATGTTTTTTTTAAACCTCTAAATTGACTTGGAGTCCTTGCATATCCTCACAGTGAGGGTTAGACGTTACAGAAATCAGAGTAAACACTACATCTATTCACGTATCTGCTTTGAGACTAGAGGTCAAAATCCCTTCTCTAGAGACCCTGTTGGGATCCACCTGCTCATTACTGCCTTTGTAGACTCCCCTGGACCATGAACTCTATTTGTCTACTAAAAGCCGTGACGGCAGCCTTGCTTCTAGTTCATTGGGCATTCCCTGGATGTTGGATTCAGCTCAATTACCAGAACCACTATGCACAGCTGTGACATCATACCTTCACTAAACTCCTAGCATTTGCATTTGCTTCTGTCTCGCAGTCTCTCTGGACTTCCCAGTCATTGGATTGTGCCTTCATGTCCAGAGAAGTAACATTCACTCATGTCGTCATTAACTGGACTCCCAGTCTCAGCCAGTCCAGGTGTTCTGCCCTGCTTCCCACCCAGTGACCATAGCGAACACCACAGATCTTAGCCTCGTTTTTCCTGATTGTCATGACAACCTTACAAATTTATGTTTGTGTCCTTTGTTTTAATTTCTAATTTAGTTCCTATATTTTAATGTTATATTCCATAATATAAAGTTGACCTTAATAAGAAGGATGAAATTTTACAAATAGGAAAAGAAAACTCTTTTCCAAAAATTCAATGCTAAGTATGTCATCACAGACTAATGTTAAACTTGGAAAATACAACTGAGACCTGAGAATTCAAATTAAAAGACAGCTGAGCAGTGCTTGCCCTTTTAACAGTGCAGAGCCAGGTGTGCCGATTCTACTTGAGTCAGTCAGCGGCAAGTCAGGGGTACAGACCTCAGCAGTTATTTTAACAGACAGAGTTTAATATAAAGCGTTATAAACTAGGTAACTACAGCAGCTTCCTATCGCTGCTGTAACAAATTATACCACAAATGGAGTGGCTTAAGACAGCACAGACTTATTATCTTATAGTTCTGGAGGTCAGAAGTCCAAAATCAGTGTCACTGGACTCAAATCAAGGTGTCAGCAGAATTGTATTGCTTCTGGAGGCTCTGGGGGACAGTCTGTTTTTTTGTCTTCTCCAGCTTTGAGCGATCACCTGTATTTCTTGTCTCACTGGCCTCACGTCACTCCAGCCTCTGCTTCCATTGTCACGCCTCCTTCTCTGACTCTGACCTTCCTGTGCCCACGCATGTCGACCCTTGTGATTACATTACAGATAGTCCAGGATACTCTTCCCATCCCAAGATCCTTAAATTAACTGCAAAGTTCCTTCTGCCATGTAAGGTAACATATTCACAGGCGTGGGGGATTAAGACATGGATATCTTCGGGGGACCATTATTCTACCCATCAAAGTAACCGACAAGGCAAAAACAGAACAGAAGGTACCACACTTCATAGATTGAATCAGCAAGTGCAGGAAGCAGATACCCCCCTAGGGTTCCGATGAAGGAAAGATGTTGGAATGTTTAAAACTTAGATGCTTAGAAAAGGGGCCCACAGAGCAGAAGCCTAGGCTCTGAGGCCCCGATGCTGGCAGCTAGTGCTGGTGTGTCTGCAGGGAGCAATGAGGCTGGTTCTAGGAAGGTTAGGAGAGCTGCACACTGCTGCATCTGCAACAAGCACGGCTGCAGTGGGGAAGAAGCAAGGCTCTGATGCCGACCAGAACCGGAAGCAACCAGGAAGCCCACTGGAAGCCACCAGAAGGAGTAGATCCCTTTCCTCCTTCCCTCCCACCAGTCTTCCTCTAGGGCTCCTTATTGGCAGGAGGGAGCCAGCTGGCAAAAGAAAAATGTATGTGGAGTCCCAGCCCCACCGTTACAAAGCCAAACACAGAAAGTAAATTGGAACTCGAGAGACAATAGCTTTACAAGTGACACAGGACTCAACTTGATGAAAAGCAAAAAGCATAAATCAACCCATTGTTTATATTAAGCGTCCTGGAACCATGACTTTTTCCCCTCAGTTCCTTGGGTTTTTTCTGACGTGTTGCAGCCTCAGACCACCTTGAGACATATGTATGGAAATTAGTGTTTTTAGATACACTTTATTTTTTGGGGGGGCGGGAGATTTTTTAAATAAGTCTTTATTGGAGTATAATTGCTTCACGATACTGTTAGTTTCTGTTGCACAACAAGGCGAATCAGCCATACGCGTACACGTTTCCCCATGTCCCCTCCCTCTTGAGCCACTCTCTCATCCTCCCTATCCCACCCCTCTAGGTCATTGCAAAGCACGGTGCAGATTTCCCTGTGCTATGCAGCTGCTTCCCACCAGCCAACTGTTTTACATTCGGTAGTGTATATATGTCGATTCTACTCTCACTTCGCCCCAGCTTCCCCCTCCCACCCCATGTCCTCAAGTCCATTTTCTATGTCTACCTCTTTATTCCTGCCATGCGACTAGGTTCATCAGTACCTTTTTTTTTTTTTAGATTCCATATATATGTGTTAGCATACAGTATTTGTTTTTCTTTCTGACTTACTTCACTCTGTATGACAGACTCTAGATCCATCCACCTCACTACAAATAACTCAATTTCGTTTCTTTTTCGTGGGAATGTAAATTGATACAACCACTATGGAAAACAGTATGGAGGTTCCTTAAAAAACTAAAAATAGGACTTCTCTGGTGGCGCAGTGGTTGAGAGTCCTCCTGCCGATGCAGGGGACACAGGTTCGTGCCCCGGTCCGGGAAGATCCCACATGCCGCGGAGTGCCTGGGCCCGTGAGCCATGGCCACTGAGCCTGCGCGTCCAGAGCCTGTGCTCCGCAAAGGGAGAGGCCACAACAGTGAGAGGCCCGCATACTGCAAAAAAAAAAAAAAAAAAACTAAAAATAGAGCTACCATATGACCCAGCAATCCCACTACCGGGCATATACCCTGAGAAAACCATAATTCAAAAAGAGTCATGTACCACAATGTTCACTGCAGCTCTATTTACAATAGCCAGGACATGGAAACAACCTAAGTGCCCATCGACAGATGAATGGATAAAGAAGGTGTGGCACATATATACTTTAAGTAGTGCAAGGATTCCAAACTTTTTAGAAAGGATGCACTCTTGGATTTTTTGGTTTTACAACATCCCACATGGTCTCCATAAATCCCTTCTGGTACATATTTAGTTTTTTAATTAAATCAAATTACAACTGGTAATTCATTTGTTTAGGGATTTCATACCATTCTTTAAGACAATTTAGGATTACTCAAAACAGGAGGAAGATTTCTGGATCAAATCAGTGGATGAGTCCATCAAACCATTTCATATAATTCAGGAAAAGAAACCCATAAGGGAGACCCCCTGAGTCAGAAAGTGAGATTAAGAAAAATATAACCTATTTTCAAAGTGAAATCTATGTATTTTCACTTATATTTTGGCCTCATACTTTAGTGGCTTGTATGAACACTGTGTTTCTTGACCCGGTTTTCAGTTTTCATATACCAGGTTTATGTTCTACAGTACTATGTATTTTCTGTAATATGCTCTCCATATTTTCAAGTTGTTCTCCAATTATAAAAGCAGGACTAAAAGAGCTCAATGTTCTTGTGTCTATCTAGCATCTTCTTCTCCATGTTGACTTCTAGAATGTACCAAGCTTGAGTGCCTGCAGTGCTGTACGTGGTGTACTCTTTCATTCTCAAGTAAACAAATTATCATGCTCTTAAGTCCTATCCTTGGTCGGCTGGTTTTGCTTTCAACCTCATTCAGTAGACTTCCTTGTCATAATAACCAACGAATGGCTTCAAGCTAAAATACTCGTTTAACTGCTTCTAACTCTCCATCCTCACTAATTCTATTTCCTTTCTTCTCCTGCATTTATAAGTGTATCTTTTGACTTTGTACTGTTGTACTGAATTGCTACAACTCTGAAAGTTGTACTTTTACTTCAAATCATTGATTAATCACATCACTGGAACCTTTTTGTAAGCAGGTTTTTATGAAAAAGAAGCCAATACAAGGAAGCAAAAATTATATCAGGAATTTTTTTCCAAAAACATAGTCCAGGATAAATTGGGTCTGTGTAGATTCATCCTATTCCCATACACATTTCATATTTCCATCTGTTCAATAAAGACTGTGTTCAAAGTAGTGATCCTAAAAAGCTGATTATAAAGTCCTAAAATAACAAAAAATCTTGAAATATATAATATGCATTGTAACTATTGAGGTGGGAAATAATAGATTAACTTGTGTAAGACTGATTTTTCAATAAGAATTTATATTTAAGGGCGTTTTCTGTTTAAGAACTTTTGTTTCCTTAAATCTTGTTCTAGCACCACTTGATTTTCTATTATTTTTGTTGGTGATAATGTTTCTTTAAGACTTCTTTCTTTTTCTTTTTGTTAATGCTGCTGTGCTTTTATTTTGGTAGCACTAATCTGCTCTTAGTTTTTTTCGCTCCCTCCCAGGAACCGTAGTCATCCTAATTATTATATTTTAAGTCTTTGCTATTCTCACATATTTTTATCAACTACATTTGGCCCTCTGTAACCATGAGTTCCACAACTGTGCCTTCAATTAACTGCAGATTGAAAATATATACATTTTTTAAATGCCAGAAAGCTCCAAAAGACAGAACTGGAATTTGCCACACACTGGCAACTATTTACCTAGCATTTACATTGTATTAGGTATTATAAGTAATCTAGAGATGATTTAAAGTAAATGGGAGGATGTGCATGGGTTATATGCTAGTACTACCATTTTATATAAAGGACATGAGCATTAGGGAATTTCGGTATGGGAGAGCGGGGCAGGGGTGTGGATCCTGGAAACAATCCCCTGTGAACACTGAGGAATGACTGTAATTAATTTTTGAATGACAACTTTCTGTCTCTAATAATTAATTTACTATTCGTACCTTATTATATTGCTTTATTACTAAGTAACTGCAGTGTATACCATTTCTTTTTCCCTCTCTAAATTTCTTATATATTCTCACAAATAACTTGACAGTTTGGGTTTATGTAACAAATTTCCTCACACTTCTCAGGCAAATGTACCAAAATAAGGAGATGAATATTCATAGGGGAGAATATATATCCATATATATATGAATATTCATATGTATATGGAAAGTTAAAGATAAAAGAAATATTGAGGAATATTAAGAGGCTATAGCTATGTTTCACTTATGTTCATTTTATGTTCTTCATATTTATGTTCATGTACATATGATTTCTAATATTTTATTTTGTAGTCTGCCTTCTCCTTCACTCTGATTCTTTTCATTTATACCTGAACATTTTTGTTCTTAGGAATTCCAATTCTGGATGTGGTAGTGTAAATAATTTGGATTAATCCTCCTGCTGAGAACTAGAATATCTGAACAATTATTTTTTTAATGTTTGAAGTCATCAAGGAATTATGAAGTTAGGAAGAATCAAGGATCCACAATCTTAAAAAAGAAGGAAACACAAAGAGATGGTCATTGCATTCAGGTCTCTGGAGCTTCCGGAAGAGGCAGATGAGAAGCTGAGCAGCTCAGCAGAGGTACTGACAAGTTCATGAAGTTAGGAGAAAAACCTGGAATTCGCAAACTACCGAAGAAGAGGATCCCAGGAACCCCTCTAAGCTTTGGATAAGCTACAAGGCTACACTCTAGGACTAAGTGTGAACTCTAAATGAACTGACCTTCAAAGGGACTAAAGCAAGCTTCAGATAATCTCAGCTACTAACAAGAAGAAAAGCATAAATGCTCTATTTAAAGATACCATCATCTTAGACTCCAATTTATCTCCCAATTTTTCATATACAATATCTGCTACTCATTAAAAAAAATCAGGAAAATGAGGAGACAAGTTAATGTGATAGATAAACAAGGGGGGAAAACAATAATAAAAACAGATTTACAAGTATACAAATAATCTGACACAAACCTTAAAATAACTGTACTTAATATGTTTACAGAGATAAAAGGTGAAATTGAGAATTTATGTAGAAAACTGGAAATGATTTTTAAAATGAAACTTCTATAACAGAAAAAATTTATAACGTGTTTAGCAGCTGGAGAGAGAACAGTGAACTGGAAAATCAGTAATAAACATCCAAAATAAAAGCACAGAGGGGCTTCCCTGGTGGCGCAGTGGTTGAGAATCTGCCTGCTAATGCAGGGGACACGGGTTCGAGCCCTGGTCTGGGAGGATCCCACATGCCACGGAGCAACTAGGCCTGTGAGCCACAGCTACTGAGCCTGCACGTCTGGAGCCTGTGCTCCGCAACAAGAGAGGCCGCGATAGTGAGAGGCCTGTGCACCGCAATGAAGAGTGGCCCCCGCTTGCCACAACTAGAGAAAGCCCTCGCACAGAAACGAAGACCCAACACAGCAAAAATAAATAAATTAATTAATGAACTCCTACCCCCAACATCTTCAAAAAAATTAAAAAAAAAAAAAAGCACAGAGGAGCAAAAGGATAATAAATGCAGAAAAGAGGCTAAGAAACATAGGAGCTATGGTGTATGAGGAATTGGCCCAGAAGAAGAAGAAAGAGAGAATTAGACAGAAGCAATATTTGCCAAGATAACAACTGAGAATTTTCCAAAATGGATGGATGATATCAAACTACAGATTCAAGAAGCACAATGAAACCAAGAAGGTCACTATAAAACATATCACACCTAAGCACACCACAGTACAACTGCTGGAGATGAAGGGCAAAAAGTGTTAAATGTAGCTAACAGAAGAAGAAAAATGAGCTTCAAAGGAGCAACCAGACTGACAGCAGAAATATCCTTCAAAAATGTAGGTGAAACAAATACATTTTCAGACAAACAAAAATGAAAAAAATTCATCGTCAGCAGACCAACACTACTGAAAATACTAAAAGATGTTCTTCAGCCAGAAAGAAAATGATTCCAGCTAGTAGCTCAGAGGTGCAAAAAGGAGTGAAAAGAAACATAGAAGATAAACGCAAAGGGAAATACAAACGAACATTGAGGATTGAAACAATAATAGTGAAGTCTTAGGGGGTTTTAAATATATAACAATCAAAATACATGGCAAAACCACTCTGGAAAATAATTTGGTAGTTTCTTAATAAGTTAAACATACACTTACACGTGACCCAACAATTCCAATGTCCATCAAACGGTGAAGGTATAAACAAATTGTGGAATTTTAACACAATAGGATATCACTCAGCTGTACCTAGTAATGAACTAACTGATCGATTTTTCTGAACCAGCCATCTGTGAGTGGGCTGTGTCAGTCTTTAAGGGCTGGCTTGCTGACTATCAGATGAGTTTTGATGAGCTTTGACACAGCCAAGTCCAAACTGTCACGGAATGATTTTGCCCTGGGCTACAAGGCTGCAGACTTGCAGCTCCTCACTTCTGTGAACCACGGCACTGAATTTGGAGGTTCTATCCAGCAGAAGGTTAAGGAGAAGGTTGAAATGTCACCGAACCTCGCTTGGGTGGCTGGCAGTTAAGGATACCCGTTTCTGACATCACCGCTACATACAAAGTGACTTATAGAACTTCTCTATCTGCTAAAGTAAGTCATGCCAGCCTGATTGGACAGGGTCATACCCGAACACTTTGCCCAGGAGTCAGACTGACCCTATCTTCTTTGATTGATGGAAGGAACTTCAATGCGGGAAATCACAAGGTTGGGTCGGGATTTGAACTAAGAAGCTTAACGTGGTTTTGAGTAATGCACCAGCTTTGTCCCTGGGAATTAAGAGAAATGAACCCACTGTGTCCTGACCTTAGTCAACGTCTTCTGTGAAATTTGAAAAGTGTAAACTTTTATTCTTCCGAAGAATTGTAATCTTGCCCATACTGAAGTCTAGAGATGGTAAGTCCATCCTAAGGGAGGTGCTTGAAGGCATTCCTGGAGGTTGTCACGTTTGTGCCACCTTTTAGTTCCAAAGTGTTACTTTGAGTGTGTTCCTCAGTGACGATGTAGTGTCATGTTATAAAGAAATAATGATCCTCCGGTTTGTACATCACGTCCTGCCTGTCCCTCACTTCCTCATGACCTTTTATTATATTGGTCTCTGTGCTGTAGTGGAATCTTTGGTTTTGCATCAGAAGAAAATAAAATAAAACCATCATATTTGAAACAAAAAAAGAATGATTTAACACCTGAAAAATTTTGTCATATTAACAGAATTAGGGGAAAATATCATATTACCTTATAGATAAGTGCCAAAAAAGAACTTGCCAAAATTCAATATATATTCATGATTAGAACTTTTAGCAAATGTAAATAAAACTGCTTGAATCTGATAAAATGTACCTATAAAAAAAAACGTACACAAACATTATGATTAAATGTTAAAAACTTTCCCTCTGGAACTGAGAATGAGACAAGAATATCGGAGCCAACTAATAAGAAAGATAAAGAAAACAAGTGTAAGAATATGAACACAAGGACAAAAACTGCCCCTATTCACAGGCAATTTGGTGGTGTACATAGACTATCCAAAAAGATCTACAGCTAAATTATTAAATTAGTTAGCAAGGTTGCTGGATATACCAATATACAAAAATCAATTGTATCCTTCTATCCCAACAACAAGCAAAAAATTAAAATTTTTATTTATTTATTTTTAATTATTGAGGTATAATTGACAAATAACGTTATAGTATTAGTTTCAGGTACAACATAATGCTCTGACATTTATATACATTGTGAAATGATCACTATGATGAGTCTAGTTACCGTTTGTCATCACAGTTACGAAATTATCTTTTCTTGTGATGAAAATGATTTAAGATCTACTCTCTTAGCAACTTTCAAATACACAATACAGTATTATTTGCTATAGTCAGCATGCTGTACATGACATCCCTGTGGCTTATTTATTTTATAACTGGAAGTTTGTACCTTTTGGCTTCCTTCACCCATTTTGCCCACCCCTCACATCCCCTCTCTGGCCACCACCAATCTGATCTCTGTATCGATGAGCTTGGCTTTTTTATTTGTTTGTTTTGTTTTAGATTCCACATATAAGTGAAATCATGCAGTATTTCAAGGTCCATCCATGTTGTTGCAAATGGCAAGATTCCATTCTTTTTTTTTATGGCTGAGTAATATTCCTCTGTGTGTGTGTGTGTGTGTATCACATCTTCTTTGTCCATTCATTCAATGATGGGCACTTAGGTTGTTTCCATGTCTGTCTATTACAAATAATGTTGCAGTGAAAATGGGGGTGCAGATATCTTTTCAAATTTTTGTTTTTGTTTTCTTCAGATAAATACCCAAAGGTGGAATTGCTGGATTGTATGGTAGTTCTATTTTTAATTTTTTGAGGAACCACCATACTGTTTTCTGGAAAGCCATTTGCCAAGCAAATTGGAAAGAAAGCATCAAGAGAAGTTTAGATAACATAATTGTCACAGTAATTCACCTTCTAAGACTCTATCCTTAGAAAACAATAATATCACAAACACACTTGGACAAAGGCTTATGTCCAAGGGTGTTGCAGCCTTGCTTACCATGGCAAAAGACTGAAATAACCTAAGTGTTCAAACTTAGGAGAACAATTATAGCGACACTGTCTCTCAATCAGATAAAATGTGCCTGCCAAAAGAAAATAATAAAATGGATAAATATATAACATAATTATAATAACTATAATTATTATATATGTAAATATATTCATATTATATATAATATACAATAAGAAATATTTTAATAAAATGGAGAATGATCATGAGATACTATAAAGTAAAAAAAGGAGATGCAAAATTGTAAATATGTACTGGAAAAACCCAAATATCCATCAGGAAATGAATGGATAAATAAAATGTGAAACACACACACACAATGGAATAGTAGTCAGCCTTTAAAAGAAATGAAATTCTGAAAAAAAAAAAAAAAGAAATGAAATTCTGTTACATGCTACAACATGGATGAACATTGAAAATATTACGCTAAGTGAAACAAGTCAGGCACAGAGGGACTAGTAGTGTATGATTCCGTTTATAGGGGGTACCTAGAATATGTAAATTCATAGGGACAGAAAGTAGAGCAGCGGTTATCAGGGGCTGGAGGAGGAATGAATGGGGAGTACTGTTTAATGAATATAGAGTTTCAGTTTGGGATGATGAGAAGTTCTGAAATGGATGGTGGTGGTGGTTGTACAATCTTATGAATATATTTAATGCCACTGAATTGTATACTTTTTTTTTTTGACAATGAAAAAAGCTTTAATTCTGTCTTGAAGAAGAAGAAATGTTACCAGTGAATCACACACAAAAATAATTCTTAGGCAAACAGACCACACTAGTCCTGTGATTTTTTTTTTTTTTTGGTTGCGTTGGGTCTTCTTTACTTTCTCTAGTTGTGGCAAGCAGAGGCCACTCTTCGTCGTGGTGCGCGGGCTTCTCTTGTTGCAGAGCACAGGCTCTAGGCACGCGGGCTTCAGTAGTTGTGGCACACAGGCTCAGTAGCTGTGGCTCACGGGCTCTATAGCGCAGGCTCAGTAGTTGTGGCGCACGGGTTTAGTTGCTCCATGGCATGTGAGATCTTCCGGGACCAGGGATTGAACCCGTGTCCCCTGCATTGGCAGGCGGATTCTGAATTGTATACTTTAAAACCGTTAAAATGATAAATTTTATGTTAGGTGTATTTTACCACAATAAAAACATGCCCAGGAAAAAAATACACAAGTTTACAGAAAATGCATGCTTAGAAATATGGGATGATGTGCAACTGATATTAAGATGTAATCTCTGGATACCGATTGATTCATTTTTAAAATTGGGATTGATTCATACAGAAAAGATGTGGAATTAAACGCCTACTATGTGCCAGTTACTCTTCTAGGATCTGGGGGTAGAGCTTGGTAAACAAGACAGGTGGCCCCTTAGGGCAGGAGATAACAAATATTGAGATTATAAGAAATTCTTTCTTTTTTATCTCTTTCTATATTTTCTAAATCCTTCTCTTGAGTATGCTATTTTTATATTTGGGGAGAAAACATAAGTGAAAGAAGAGAAGCAGTTGAGATGGACTTTCTCCCTTGTTGTAAACTCATACCCCATCTGTATAGAGAAGAACAGGCCTGATGATGGGTGAGGGGCTGAGGGGGGATCAGAATTTACGGAACCAGAGAGACCTGTGGTTCCTGCTCAGTCTGCCATCCTGCTTTTCTCCCTGTTATGTTTTGGGTTTTCCAGCTTCCCGAAGCGTCTGGACTACAGCTACTCTGTTAATCCTGCCCACTGCATCCCATTCCGATGGTTTACATCCGTATCCGAAAGATTAAGAGCTTCGCTTTTCTAACGCCAGGATTTTATTTCTTTGAAAATAGTCCTGCCACAACTTTTGAATCATTGTGTTGGCCTTCTCTCTACTTACAAAAGGCCATGAACTGTCTTCTAGAGACTCACAAAGCCGATCTGCAAATATCAGGCAGAGGTCAGTAGACTCAGGGGTTCAACACGTCTCCACCGAGGAATCAGAGCAAAACTGAGATAATTTCAAGGCTTTGCAATGTAAGGAGTCCCCAGTGGCCTCATTTCTACATCCTCTCTCTGCCCCCAAATAATTGACCCTATGGTTGTTCTTTCTTGTCTGATACGGCTGGGATGAGGGGAGGAAGCTTGACCTGAATGAGTGGAATTATTTGACTTTCTTCACAAGAACCTCCTCCTCCCTCCCCTGCCAGCTCTTGCAATTCTTCTGTAACTTTTGGCCTAGGGATCTATTTTAGGCAGCCCTTTCCACACTCTACTAGAAACCTCTCCTGTTGTTGAACTAGATTTTGGAGGTGTATGAACATCTAGTTTTTAGACTGTGAGTCCCCTAAAGCTGATATCATGTTTAATTCTAGCTATTCAGTGAATGTCTAATCTATAAGTCTATGAGGCTTGAATAAAACCAGCTTTCATGGCTTCATTTTCATCTTATTCTCAAGACAAGATTTATTCCCTGTATTTTCCCCACAAAAAAACTAATGTTTTTCTCTTCTCCATTTCAATTCTTTTCCTTTCTCTTTCCCCAAATCTCCAGTTACCAGTTCTTACCACTGAAAATTCCTTCTCTACTCTCTGTTCCTGCTTGTTCATGATCTAGCAGCCTTGCCTAGGAAAGACGGTGTGGTTTGGTGGTTATAAAGCACGGGCTGCCTGAGTTCAAGTTCTGATTCCACCACTGGCTTGTAACTTCTGCGTGTCTCAGTGACTTCATCTATAAATTGGGGCTAATTGACAAACTATGTGATAGGGTTGTTGGGGGAGGGGTCAGGAATGCAAGGCACCTAGTGTGGAATCTGGCAACTGAAGAAGGATTCAATGACTGTTCGCTGGTAGTGGTGTTGCCTGAATGGGTATAGGGAATAACATTATTTAGATAGGTAGTCCTTCCTTCATGGACTTTGTCCAACTCTAGACTTGATCCTATGAGGAGAAAATGGATCATTGACCAGTGAGGGAAAATCCGGAAGAATGGGTTTTGGCCCCAGGGGAGAGGTGACTGAGAAGGGTGACAGCTGCCACTTGTCCAGCGCCTTCCAGCTCTGGGAGCACTTCTGTGTGCCTCAGACCCCTTGATGCTCCAGCATCCCTGCCATCGGCACAAGCTCTCCGAGATTCGGTGACCCTCCTCATCAGCTGTATGGTTCCTCCCTTAAAAGGAAGAAGCCACAACCTAGAGATACAAACCATTTGCCTGGGGCACACAACCAATGAGTGGCAAAGCTGAGCTGAAGTTCCCGGTCTTCAGAGGACCAACCTAGGACCTTTTGGAGACAGCAGAGCTGCTGGGTCTGTTCTTCATGTCCACTTGATCCACCACATTTCCATGTAATCGACCCTGCTCTGGGGGCCTTGCCTTCCTAATCAACACACAGTTACATCCTTCCATCCCCCACAGCCCTGGAGTCAGTCCTGGACGCCACAGATGCAAACCATGAGTGTCTCCACCCCTCCTCACATACCTAGGGGGCTTGAGGATAAGCCACCAGCCCAGACTGGGTCCTGTGGCCTGGCCACAATCACTGGGCTTAGGTGACTCTTGGAGGGATCTTGTGTGAGACCTGGCAGCTTCCAGAAGCATCCAGGGGGCTCACCTAGTCCCCAGCCCTCTCTCTCCCTGTGCCCATCTCTAGCTAAGCACTGCTTCCTTAAGTCTGGTCTGTTGCCCTAGCTAGTCTGTAGGCCATGGGGAGGCCAGCCTTATTCTGAATCCCGGTTCAGCTGTCAATGGACTTGGCACCCAGCCTGGCCCCGTCTCTGGGATTTGAACTGACCCATAGTGTCACCTCCTGCCATAAACAGATGTCTGGGAACCGTGCTTCATCCTCTTGGCTCCCGAGCACTAGAAGGCTGCCTGTGTCCCCCAGTCCTAGGCCTTGCCCACCTGCTTATAGACACTTTCTTTACCTACTGCTTCAGAAACGGGCCTCCCATCCCTCTGTTCCTCCCTCCTACCACCCATTTTGTCAAAGGACCCATGATATTTTGCATCCAAGTAACCTCAATTTCAACACAACCATAGGATTGCTAATACCTCTTTATGGAGTAGAATTAGACTATTCACTCCAACTGTGACATTGGGCAAATTATTTCACTGCTTCAAGACTTTACTTCCTTTTAGTTTTATAGTGGGCATTAAATTAGGTGACATCTTTCTGGTATAAAATTCTGTATTTAGAGCTGAAACATCTTTTCTGTTACCCGAGACCTCTAAGAGAGAAAACACGGTTATTGGTCTAATGACTTTAAGTAAGTCTGTCTGCCTTCCAGGGGGAGATTCTGCACATTTTCTCTGCCATAGTCAAAGAACTCTAGTCTTTATTCCCAACTCATATCTCTCACGCTATTGTTTGAGAATGATATTTTCTGTCTGTATAACCTCTATCAACTGGTCATTTTTTAAAATTTTCAAATCTACCTTTGACACTTCTATAAAATACCCTCAACTTGCTACATTAAGGTACTTGCATGAAAAGCATGATCATTTCCTTCAATCTGAAAGAGGTTTGGAGACCTCAAATAACCTTGGGAACGAAATAGCACCCTGATGCAAAACTGAAACACTGAAGTTCCTAGATCTCAGCTATTTCAAAACTCTGTACTTTTGTCTTTTAATAAATGCTGTAATTCTTGGCTGAATGATTAATTTTCATAATTCTCATTTCTGTTTCTTAGGCGTTTTTTTTATTTCTATGTTTCTTGGTGGGGAAGAATTAGCTCCCACTATATCCCTATAGAAGCTTCATTAATTTAGTAACTCATTGATTCAACAAATAAACTTTTGCAGTCTCCATTTACTCACATTCTTTTACCAAAAAGCACATGAGACCCATAGGCTTTTTGGGTCTTCACAACCCAAAACATCTGTTTGAAATGAAAAATTTAATCATTCCATGCTTATAGGCATGTTGATTGGTAGAAAAATTTGAATCATTATTTGGATTTTTAAAAATCCAACCCAGTATTTTCCTCCATAGGGATTAACTCACCCCTCCTATTCCATAATCCTAGGAAAACAGTCGAATTAATTTCCCAGTCACCAGTGCATCTAGGTAGGGCCTTACAACTTGTTCTCAACAATGAAATGTAGATCCCTAAGTGGCAGTGATCCTGCCACTTAGGGACTAAGGAAGTTCTCTTCCCGCTTCCCCCATTCGCTGATGGATGATTCCAGAATGATCTTGGGTTGAAGACAGCAGAACTTCACTGAAGGAGCTGCTTCCCTGAATTACTATGTGGAAGGCCACCTGCCTAACTCCTGATTGGACATTAGAGTTCTGGGATTGTCTGATATAGCAGTTTGCACAACTGGTGAACACATCCCTCTTATCCTTTAAGTCGAACAAGCTAGTGACTGCAGAGTCTTTGGGGTAAGTAGCCTTGCCTGCTTGCCTTGGCCTGAGGCCAACGAGGCTGCTCTGCAGGTGATTTACAGCAAGCTGGCTACTTACTCTTCTTCACATCATATAATATAACCTACATCCCCTCTGCAGAATAATACAGGGGTTCAAAGCCATGAATACATGCTCTCCTTTCAGTTCTCCTTCGCTGCTCATCCATGGTGGCCAGTCCCACTGGTCAGAGTTCATCAGCTTGTCAAGATCTCTCCCGATTTTGGCATCTTAAGAATATAGCAGATGGGCTCCCTGGCGTGACTCGATCTCAGAAACCAAAACAAAGCACCTGTATCTAGCCTTTTTCACTTCTTCCGGGTCACTCTATAAACATAATCTGGTTTCTTTCAAAATAATACGTTTATCTGATTTCCTTCCCTAGTGGCTAGTTAAGCAATGAATCTGGCTTTCCACGAATTTACTGGGTCCTTGAGTTCATTTAAGGCTTTTCCTCTTACTCTTTCATCAGTCACAATCTCACTTCTTTAATATTGCCTGGGTTTTTCTGTTTAAATGTGCTTCCTGGTTTTTTCTGTGTGGTTTACAAACGTGAATGTCTTGGACCCTCTCTTCAGTATTTCCAGCTCAGTGCATCTTCACACCGTTCTGTCTCTTTCACTGCCTGAAGATGTGTCTCACAGCATTTCCTCCTGGGTTTATCTCTTCTTTAGGAGAAAGAATTTAAAAGTAAGAGATGAATAATACAGAGATCTACCATTTCTCTGTCCCTATACTACAGTTGATATCAACTCTTTTTCTGTATCTCCCCTACTGGTTCAGGCTTCTTACAGGATAATCTAAACACCATCATTGATTGCTAAATCAAATCAAACAAGAGAATATCCAATTTGCTCCTTTTTCCTCTCACATTTCTCCTAATGTTTAAATTTCCCCATCAATCAATTAACAAATCACTTTGGTACACTTTGCCAAGAGCTTTGAGATGAGAACAGAAGAAACACAAACAAGTTCACAAGTAACTTGTGAGGCTGATTTATGCAAAACCATTCAAGAATAAGATAGTATATGATACTAGTTGTCTAGTTATATAAAAAGTGCATTCAGAATTGTAGACGGGAGAGACCAATGTGTGCTGGAGTAAAGGAAAACTTTAATAAAGATGGGATTGGGGATTAAGACATACAAACTACCAGTTATAAAATAAATAATCCATAGGGATGTAATGCACAGCACAGAGAATATAGTCAATATTTTATAATAACATTGTAATCTATAAAAATATCAAATCTAACCTAATATCTACTGTCTAATATAATGTCTGCTATAATATCATAAGTCAACTATACTCAATTTTTAAAATAAATAATAAAAAAAAATAAAAATGGGATTTGGCCTTTAGGAACTGTTAGGCTAGAGCAATATGAAGGACAAGCATTTCCTCCGTGGGGGATATCATGAACATAGGCACAGAGGCAGGAATGATAGTAACAGCCACAGTGGGTCCTGTTTATTATGCACCTATTATGTTCCTTGCACCATGCCAGGCCCTTTACATTCATTGTATCGAGTCCTCACAGCCATCCTGGGATTATGAGGTAGGTATTTCACAAATAAGAGAACTCAGATGTAGGGAAGCGGTAGATGTCAGATTCATGATTCAATGTCTGTGCTCCACCCATTACATAGGAAGGTGGGGCCGTTAAGAAAGGTGCCACTCTGGAGAGTAGAAGGCAGTAAACTAGACAGATTGGTGAGGCTAGATTATGGAGACACTGGATGCTGGATTTGACCTGAAAAGCAACAGGAGACTGTTGTAGATTTTTTAGCACATATGTAGCATGACAAGACAGAAGTTCAAGGCCATATTCATGTTAGCTGTAGACTCTGGGAAACATGGTTAAACTTGCTGAGATTCAGTAAATGTAAAATGTGTTTAACAGTAGTATCAATTCATAGAGTTGAAAGGCTTAAATGTGGTAATGTATTTAAAGCTTCTACTAAAGTACTTGACATACAGTAAGTGTTTAGTTATGATACTACTATGATACTACTACCACTGCTACCGAAGCAGTGTTTAAGGAAGAAAATTTAGAGAAAAACAACAAACATTCTACTCCCTGGAGAGATGTAACGAGATGGCTTGGGCTTCTTGGGATAAGGAGAGACAGGTATGAATTTGCCAACATGGCAAAGATGAGTCCACAGGACTTGGTGACTGATGTAAGGGACAAAGGAACACAAAAGCCCAAAGACACAAATTTAGAAGAATTTGGGTGTGAAGTGTGATAACATGGCCAGAAACTAGGAAGTGAGGGGGGGAGTTAGTTTTGGGAGATAGCTGAGGAGGTAAGTTTTGGATGTTTTGAGCTTGAAATGATAATAATACATAAAGGAGTATGTACTACAAGCTTTGACAGAAAGGTGGTCTGTGGAAATGCAGATTTGGAGATTATTATAAATGTATTTATTTGAAAAGTGAAAATGAACAAGAGTCCAGTATAAAGAGAGCAGGCCAGAGGACTATGATTGACACCTGGGGGTGCCCACAGTTGAGGAGCATGATGTGGGAAAGGAGTCACTGAAAGATGAAAGGAAGGGGCAGAGAGAGAGAGAGAGATAAGACACTAACGTAGGTCACGGAGGTCACAAATCAGGGAAGAGAGTTTCCAAAAGGAGAGAGCCCTACTGTGCCCAGGGCTCCTGTGGGGAGAAAAGACTGAGGGGATTAGGAAAAGACTTCTACCATGACAGCATGGAACCCAGATGGGGAGGAACCCAGTTAGCAGGCACTGCCCATTGATGTGAGACATAAATATACAGAGAGAACGAGGCTGTAGCTAGAGGTAGTAGCAAGACAAACAGAGGAGGTTATTTCTTGTTCCTGGAGAGGCCAACACCACCAATTATCCTCAGAGTGAGCTTCCGTTCATCTCCACCCCTTGCCACGGTCATCTCTTCACGGACATGCCGCCTTTTCCCATGGCTACTACAACCGTCCTAGTCTGACCTCTATTAACTCTCATTTTCTCCTTTAGATCTCACTATTGCTACTGCACTCATCAACCTCATCCACTGGACCCCAAACCCACCATTTCTGATGATGTTGTGGACCCTATGATCTTTAACAAGCACAACTAAGATTGTTTCTCTTTCAAAGGCATCATCAGGAATGAAGATTATTTTACCTAATTTATTTTCTTCTGCTTAGACACAGGTATCTAAAAAACGATAGCAATTGTTATTCAGATCACTCCTCTCAAGCACGCTCAAAGTTCCTTTACCTCTTACACTGTAATTGCATCATGAAATGTACCCAACAGTTATTTGGAGCATGCACTGGGAATAACCTCCCTGCTCAGCCAACTTTGTGATTCTTAGAATCCTATTTCCTCCACAAACCCTCTGCAGTTGGATTTCTCTGATTCCTACCCTGTTTAAGCATAGGACTTCAATGATTATTTCCCATTTTTCTTCTTCCAAAACATGCTACCTGCATTCCATTTCAAGTAACAAATATTGTGTGCCAATGAACAACGTAGATACAGTTATTGCATCGCGTAAGTAGTGTCTTATTTTCCTTCTGTTGTTGGTTTTACCCAATGAGCTAGCCTGAGTTAGCTTCATTTTACGTTACCCTCCATCATACAGGTCAGAAACCATGTCTAATCCAGCATGTGTAACGAAAGGCCATCCTCTACACTCCAGTATCCCTGCACAGTGTAATGTGCGAAATGGTACTTTATTGGTGCTTTTTGTTGATGAGTTGATAATGATTGTGACCCCATTCCTATTCTCTACAAGTTCATCTTTCATGGTAACAGCCAGATAGCCTCATTTTTCTTCCACTTCCTGCAAACCCGCTGCAGGCATCGTTAACTTTCTTGGTTGCCAGCAGCTCTGAGTTCCCGTTCTTCCTTTCAGAGAGTTTCTCTCTTAATACTTGTATCATAATGTTTACCTGCTTTCCTTGCATTGTATTCTGACTTTGGGCAGGTACAACAATTATTTTCTGATTGGAAGAATTCTCCACAGACTAGCTTCCGGTTATATAAGTTTCACACTTTGTTTCTCCTCCACCGCGCATATGTTTTCATTCTAATTCCGGATACCATAGGACACAGTCAGATCACAGTACGAGCTCTGGCCTCGGACTTTAGTATCACATTCCTGGATGAGTTCCAGTAAGCCATAGGAGTATTTCTGGAAGTCATTTCTGCTTTGGGAAGCCCAGTAATAACAACTATATGTTGAAGTTACTGAAATCCACATCTATAAATCCCACTCCAGCAAAACTAAATGTATCCATAATTCACTTTCCCCTTAACAGGATCTCCAAAATGCTCATAATCATTCCAGTGACACCTGACACAAGGAGTATTGTGATGGAGAGGAGGTCAAGGTGGAAAAGTACAATGGATTTAACCAATTGCAGTTACCTCTGAAAATTTACAAAACATATGACCCTGTGAACACAATTCTGGGACCCTCTTAGGACCTTGGAAGAAGGTGTCTGTGCTAGTGAGGGGCTCTGAAACTAAAGCTTCATTAAATTCATGGCAAATCCACCTTTCTACTCTTGTCTCTCTCAGTTTTGTTTCCTCATCTGCAAAATAAGAATAATATTAGCTTTGCCTATTTGAAAGGTTGCCATGATATATATAATAAAATTATCTGTGTTTTTAAAAAGTGCTTTATATTACCAGTTAATGCATCATTAGAGATGGTTCTCACATATATTTTCTAAAATTGGCTATCACTTCTCCCTTCCCACCTTCTCTTCTTACAAAGAACTTTGATGCTCCTCGCATTGGGAGGCGGAGTCCCTGTTCCCTCTCTTTGCATCTGGGCTCGTGCTCACAGCCAAAGTGATACTCTGACTCCCTGAACTAGGTCGTAAAGGCGACACGTCTTTGTAAAGGCGACACCTGGCTCTCTGGGAATGCTTACTCTTGCAACCCAGCAGCTGTGGGGAAGCCCAAACTATAGAGGAGCCCACATAAAGAAGAAGAGACAGCCAACCCTCCAGCCGTGGGACGGGGTCCTCATGAAAGTGGATCCCCCAGCCCCAATTAAGCTGATGTTGAGTAGAACAAAGGCAAGCTATAGATTCATGAGCAAAATAAATGGTTGTTGTTGTTTTAAGCCTTTAGGTTTTGGAGTGGTTTGACTTGATGGGAACCATCTATCTTTCCAATGAAACCCCTCTCCACTCACTCCAGACTGAACTTCTCTGCATTCCCTGACCACACCTCACAATTCCCTACCCCTATGCCTTTCTCATACCATTTTCTCTATTGGAATGTCCTCTTCCCATTGAAATCTTACCTATCCTTGATGGGCTCACTCAGTTGCCACATGTCCTATGAAGCTCCCCTCACTGCCTCGGTTGGTTGTGATATCTTCCTCCTCTCAAACCTTGAAGAACTTTGTTTCCACTAGTCATATAGTACTTATTGCCACGATTGATGTTCAGCTTATTTCACTACTGGCAAGGCCAAGTACCGACCAGTCAGAAGGGGGCCTCCTGAGTTATCTATCCTGTGATTTGATGACCCTCCGCCTTGCAGCAAAGTTGGTTCTATGTAGTCTTAGCTCCTCCTGTGTTCTGTATGCACCTTCAGGGCAGGGTGCCTCATATATTTTTGTCAGTATTCCCATCCCCCATGCAAAACATAGGGTTGTGCATGTAATATACTATATACGTTATGAATACTTCGTTGAGACTTAAAAAATAGATCCCTGACTAATAAAAGAGAAAGTCCAGAGAGTATATACAGGGAAAAAAAGAGCTTAAAACTTTAAAACTGTAAATAACTGAAAAATAAGATAAATTTTCTCAAATCAGGATCATGAAGGTTTTTGATCTGAGAGCTTAGTGATCATCTAATTGCGTGCAAAAGGATGGCTTGGGGAAAACTAGTGTGTGTTGGTGGGGAGAGAATGCAGATTCTGGATTCCACTCCCAGACATTCTGAATAAGTAGGTCTGGGTGGGGCTGCTGAAATCTCCTCCTTGGTGAGATATGCAGGGGACTCTGGTGCGGGTGGTCCGTGGACCACACTTGCAGAAACCCTGGTTTAGTCAGGCCCCCTCCATCGTTGTCTGGTTTACGCGCTCATGCTGTGTCCTGTGCCCTTTGAACTGGCTGTGGCTGTGGGCTGCCATGGACCGGAAGAGCTAGCGTGGCCAGAAAGAAAGAGAAGGTGGGAAAGCTGTAAGTCCAGGGCTGTCTTTGAAGGAGAAATCATTGCCTTTAATCTGTGGGTGGTGGCTAAATGAAACAAAACACTTCACGGAGCTCAGCAGGGAAGCAAGTAGCCTGGCTGGGGAGTCTTCCGTCCGGGGGTGTCCTCGGGTGGGTTGACCTGTTTCCTCACAGTTGAGTAAATTGTTGATGGTGTGCATCACCTCATGCGGTTCAGTCTCCACCCTTGGCTACCCGGTTGCTACCAGTCCAATGCCTAATTTCATTTACTCACAACCTCAGAGCTAACATTAGAAGCCTGGATTCTAACAGATTAGCTTCTTCAATGCCTTTTTTCCGGAATAAAATCTGTGTGGTTCTGAGTCCTTCAACTATTTAAAAATAAACTCACAGGGTCTTTCCAGCTTTGTTCTTCCAGTTTCACTCGCACCATCTTCATCTTCTAGAATCCTTTGCCCAGTGAGCGAGTCTGCCCTGGAATCTGAGTCTCTGGAAGAGGCCTCTGAGTCACTGCTTACTCCTGTGCTGTCACCCTGGGGTCTCTAAGAGGCAGGGCCCCAGCCTTTCAAATCTCAATATTGCCCTGGAATAAAAACTGCCAGATGACCTGTAACTCAAACAGCTTTTTGTTCCCAGCATCTTCCTCACCTTAGAAGGCAGAAGAGGAAAGCAGGGAAGCAGTAGGCAGCTACCACTGACTCACCACGAATCATCCTCCACCGTAAATTATTCAGGAACTGCAGAATAGCCATCTTCTGTAAAATTTTAGGCCTTTCTGAAAGCACTCTTCATCTTCCCCAATCTTTGTGCCTTTTAAAATTTTCATAAATACCTGCCTGGAACATAGTCTAGCAACTGACATCCACTAAGTGATAGAGACCCTGTGGAACTTGCATACTGGGCTAGCATGCAGTGTTCCACAAATGTAACCACAAAGACGGGGAAAGTCCCTTTCATTGCCACAGACCTTCCTTAGAGCAAGATTCCAGACTTCCTGTCGTTGGTCTTTAATAGTTGTGCTTTGTTGATTTTGTTCAACTCGGGCATTCAGCATTTGTATCAACCTGTACAAAGCACTCTCTCTCACGTGAGCTCATTTCATTTTCCACAGCACCGTGAGACGGGTATTGGTTTCAAATCAAGAAACCGAGGCTCTGAGAGGCTTGGTGACTCTTCTAAGGTCACAGAGCTAATAAGTGATGATCAGGAACTTGACCTAGGACCTCAGTGTCAATTCCAGGGCGCAGCCCCCCATGTCATGTGGCACTTGCTCTGTGTATGAACCATGCAGGGCCCACACAGCTTGTTCATGAGAGAAACTGGACATGGGCCTGAAAGCGGCCATGGGGGCGCACCTCCCAGACCTCCAGCTACCAGGGGCATCGCTGGTCCAGGGCACCAGCTGCCACTCTGAAATCCATCTCTGCCTTGGCCAAGGTCTCGCTCCCCACAGGCAGCTCCCCACCGATGACTGCAGGTGGCAGGGGCGCTAGGAACGATCCCTTCCTGGGGGACATGGAGCTCTTCTGGCTGGCTGGGGACTTTGTCTCAGGCTCCCTCTGGCTCTGCCCAACTTTACCACGACTGCGAGGAAGAGTCCATCCCAGCTTCCTTCCTCTCCTTCCCTCAAGTCTGCTGGCAGGCTCGCCTTCCTGCAGCTCCCTGATCAGTCCTTGTCTGCTGCTTTTCGAAGGCCCCGGGTTATCACAGCCTGTCTCATTCCTTCATTGCCGACGCCCCTGCAAGGCACATCTCTAGGCTCAGGAAGCCAGGGGAGGACCTAGTGTTCAGACTCTCGTGAAATAGCAGATGAACCAAAAAGGCAAATGGTAGAAAGGCTGGGCGATTTTCAACATGCATGCCCATGCTGGGCTGAATCTGTCCTTAGACATGGAATCTTCAGGGAAACAGTTAAGCAGGGAAACTGCCATGGGCATGTCTGCATGGGCAGCCTTCTTGAAGTGGTCGGGAAGAAGTACTTTTCCTAAGCATTGCTCCCAGTGAAGCCCCATCTCACTGTTGGAGCTTCTGCACCTCTCTTAGGTTTCAGAAGCCGCTGTCCTCAAGACCTCTTTTTACTGACCTTTGAACTGCACGTGATGGGGAAGAGGCAACCAGCTATGACGCATACTTGTTAAAGAAAGAAATACCCGTGTTGATTCTTCCTGGGAGGAAGATGTCAGCGAAGGCATTAGTCTTTGTCTATATCTGTCATTTGAAGAAGGAACCAAGTTCAGAGACATAATCCTACACACTTTCCTCCCCTGAGTCATGGAACAAGCATAGCATTCCCGTGTTCACTTGCTGAACACATAGTGGGCCCTACCACGGCCAGGTGCTGGGATTCAGAGGAGAAATACCAAGTGGAGTCACCACGATGTGTCAGGGACACATGACAAGGGAGGTTGTCCACAGAGACTGCGGGATTGAGACAGCTTGATTTACAGAAAGCCAACTTATTTTTTTAACCTTGCCAGTAAACATACTTACCATGGTGGTAATGCTGCCATTGTAAAAGCACACAGCAGTTATCCTCCAGTGGGTCACTAATTAATCTAGGTGTGGCTGGGGACAGCTGGATACTAATCTGTGGAACGATAACACCTGTGTCAGGTTGCCATCGCTGGCCCTTCAGGCAGCATGAACTGATGGTTTTGCTCTGGGGCCGTGATCCTCAGAGGTTCCACCTCGTTATTGTACAGCAACCTGGAGCCCCAGATGGTCCCCGATGTCCTGAGATAATCAGTGGGCAGAGGGAGGGGTTTGCATATCAAGGAGCAAAGTTGTACAACACACTCTAGGTCTGAGCTGTCCAAGAGCCACGTATGGCTGCTGAATGCTTGAAACGTGGTTAATCTGAGCTGAGATGTGCTGTACGTGTAAAATACACAATGGATTTTGAACACCTAATTTAAAAAAAGTAAAATATCTCATTAATAATTTCGATATTGATTACATGTTGTAATGATATTATTTGGGGACATATTGGGTTAAATGACACACATTATTAAAATTAATTTCACCTAATTCTTTTCAGCTTTTTAATGTGGCTACCAGAAAACTTAAATTTACATATGAAGCTCAGATTGTGTTGCAACTATGACCTAGGTGTCAAGGTCGATGAGGGCGGTGATTGGATCTATTTTTACTCATCTTATTACCGTTGTAACCCCAGAATTCAACACACCATCTAGCGCTGAAAAGCACTCAATAAATATCTGAGGAACAAATGAAAATATAAATTGACAAATAGACATCAGTTCCTCATTTCTCTGAAGCCGAGAAGGATTTCTTCCCCCTCCTTACCTTAGCCTAACACCTGAGAAGGAGGTTGGAGATCTGCAAACTCTATCTCTCAGATCTGAATCTCCATGCCGGAGCTCCCCTGAGTGTACATCTGACAGCCTGCTCAGAAACTCTGCTTAGATGGGTAGTAGACCTCTCAAACTTAACATCCCCAAAGCAGAATTATTTATTTTTTTCTCTCAAACTTGTTTCTGCCGAAGTCCTTCTGATCTCAATAAACGGAACCATGATCCACCAGTTTTTCAGGGCAAAAACCTAATCATTTTAAGTACTCTATTTCCCCCATGAATAACACCACCCAACCCCATCCAATCAAGAAACAAGTCTTGTTGGTTCTACTGTAAAATATATTCCAGATATATCCACTTTCTCCACCACTGCTACCACTTTGGTACAAGCCGCCTTGGTCTTTCACTGGCACTACTGTTCCTAATTGACCCACATGTTGCTGCCACTGCCCCCAGAAACTCTGTGAACCATTATTATCCTTCTGACAAAGACAAAGAAATGGATGCCCAATAAACTTGACCATAAGAACATTTTTATCTGTATTTAACAAACGTGCTTCAATCAGGCACACCAACTGCGGGATGGAAACAGCTGGGGCAGTCATCTAAATATATGCTTGCCTTCACGCAAGTATTCAGTTAGGCTGGTCCAGACAGAAGTTAACTCTATTTCTAAAGCTCTCTGCAGATGTAGGATCCAGAGGCAGGTGGGTCGGGCTTTGCCTATCTGTTTATTAACTGTTTGACCCCAGCCTTCCCCCGGTGGTGGGTACAGTGGCCATAACAGCATCACTCTCCATCCCGGTGCTTTTGGGCACGTCACCAACGATGCTCCCTAGCTCAGAAGCAAGCAAAGCAGAGCCCTCGCCCCTCCACTTAGAACATACAAAACATACAAATAGCTTTCAACTGCTGGATCACAGATAAAACGAATGCTCACAGATAAAAGAAATCAAACACTCATGGAACTAAATCACAGGCACACTTTGCTGACTGGGTTATTTAACGAGCTTGTACTGCTGCAGAATTGCAAGGAAAATTAGCTTAAGGGAAGAGGGACATGCTGAGCAGGAACCTTTCACAGGGACCTCAGCCTGTTCCCTTCCACGACAGGAGAGCAGGCATCTTCCCTGCTCATCTCTGCGATTAGACTAAGGCTCTACATCTCCATGGCCTCCCTCCCCCAGCCCCTAATTTCACCTTCTCCTGGGACGATCCTCCTTAAACATCCTCCTCCCGTACAAACCACTGCCATCCTTCTAGTCCCCCGGTCCCTCATATCCATCGCCAACTCTTGTGCAGTGCTTCAGATGTTTCTTAGACCTGTTGGTGCTGTCTGGAGCATCACGTTCTTCCCCGTGACTACACGTTTCCCGGGGAGTGGGCCGCTCTTCACTTTCCTCCCTACTCAGTCCTACTCATCATGTTCATTTCTACCAGGTGAATCTTCCAGAAGCACCATTTTTTCTAAGTCATTTTCCTGAATATGAATCTCCGTAGCCCCCTATGGCTTATTCATTCATTTAAAAAAATCCATTCATCCCACAAATATTTTTGTCAGGCCATATGCTAGGTGCTGGGGATGATGATTAATGAAACAGTCTAGTGCTAACTCCCCGAGTCTGAATGAACTCTGCACTCTTCTGTGTGATTTGTAATACTTCACCATTTCTTAGACAGGCCTTTGCAGTCATTATTTCCCCAAATTGGAGTTCCACCTTTGCTCATTTTCATCCTGTGAATTTTGCTCATCATGAAAGGACTGATTCAAAGCCTCCCCCCGCAATACTTCTCTGAATTTATATTACTTACTGATTTTCTTCCTATCCTTCACTGTCTCATTTCTTAAATGCAGTTATCTTTTCGTATGTGTAGGTCTTATCCCCACAGTTAAATATAAATATAAACACCCTGAGGGGGATTCTCCCACAGTGTCTAGTTGGTAGAGTGTTTTGCAATATTTTTTGATTAATTGATTGACTTCTGTAGAAATTTATTATTTGAGAGATCTACTCCATTATCAGTGAAAGTCATATATAGATATTTTCATCATCATACTCAATTATCCAATTGAATTTCTATTGTGAACTTTATATTAAATCTTTAATAAGCAGATATTTAATATCTATTCTCTACACTGAAAAATTGTTTAAAAATTCTATTCGTAAAGCAGGAGACATGCTCAAAGTCAGGATTTCCTATTTTACTTTTTGTTACTTCTCGTGTTTAATATGGCATTGAGCATACAGCAAGTGCCTGATTAAAAAAACGACTGATGGTAATAGTTCCCTCTATTTCAATGATTGATTGCTTGTTGAACTTTGCCATTACATTCTGATGTTGTCAAAAGTAAGATTGTTTTTTGCCCACTGCTGCATCAGCAGTGCCCAGGACAGGCCTGCTACCTGTTAGAAAGGAAAAGAATCAATGAATGTGATGGATGGATGGATGGAACAGCAGCGATTTCTTCAAGCCTAGGGTATTAGAAATTTCCTGAAGGAACTGATATTTGAGCTGTGCCATAAAGGCTAAGGAAGCTTTACATGTGTGAGATGGTAATAAGGGCAAACCTGGGCAAAGCAAACATCTTAAACAAAAGCGTGATCGACCAGAAGAGTTCGACTGAAGTTGGCAAGATAGGAAGTAATGGAAAATAAGGTTGATGACTGAAAATGTGTTTGACATACTTGGGAGTCCATTGAAGGGACTTAAGCTCCTTGAGGGCAGGGCCAGTTCAGGGCTGTGTTCCCAGAGCTTAGCACAGTGCCTGCCACCCTGATATAATGGAATAATAAAAAATTTGTGGACGAAGGTTAACCCTTGGCCACTTCTCTGAAGTCATCCCTGTCTGTTTTCCTGGCTCACTCTTATACTCTGTTGATAGCCTTGCCCTCTCTTCTTTTAAACTTGTTTTCTTTTAATAAATTTATTTATTTATTTATTTTTATTTTGGTTGTGTTGGGTCTTCATTGCTGCATGTGGGCTTTCTTTAGTTGCGTCGAGTGGGAGCTACTCTTCGTTGCGGTGCGGTGGCTTCTCTTGTCGCAGAGCACAGGCTCTAGGTAGTTGTGGCACATGGGCTCAGTAGTTTTGGCTCGTGGGCTCTAGAACACAGGCTCAGTAGTTGTGGCTCGTGGGCTCTAGAGCACAGGCTCTGTAGTTGTGGCGCATGGACTTAGTTGCTCCGCGGCATGTGGGATCTTCCCTGACCAGGGCTCGAACCCGTGTCCCCTGCATTGGCAGGTGGATTCTTATCACTGCACCACCAGGGAAGCCCAGCCTTGTCCTTCTTAAACTTGACTCAGAGTTTTTGCACTTGCTTGTCCCATTTCCTGAAACATCCCTTATTCGGTTCTGTCCTCTCTGACCTTCCTGCTCTTCCTTAAACACACCAACCTGAGACCTTTGCACTCGCCCTTTATTTGATCACTCTTCTTGGAAAATTCTCCCCACCTGTTTTCATGGGACTCAATCCCTTCCTTCATTTAAACCTCTGCTCAAAAAGCTCTTTCACTTCCTCTAGAAGCCTTCCCTCCCAGCCTATGTAGGGAGTGCCTCTCTCCTTCTGTCACTCTCAATCCCAACTTTTATTTTTCTATTGTTTTAATTTTCTTAATAGCATGTATCGCCACCTTACATTGTTAGAGTTGTTTCTTTACTGTTGGCCCCCTCCCTGTTAGAATGTAAGCTCTCATACGGTGGTGAGGACTTTTCTTGTTCACTGCTATTTCCCTGAAGCCTACCTTGAGCAGTGCCTGACACATAGAAAACACTTAATAAATATCTGTTGAATAAATAAACAAGTAGTTTAAGTACCTTTTTCCTAAAACAGAAGGATTTTTTTTTTAACTTTATTTTTGGGCTGCACTGCTCAGCCTGTGGGATCTTAGTTCCCAGGACCAGGGATCAAGCCCGTGCCCCCTGCATTGGAAGCGCGGAGTCTTAACCACTGGACCACCAGGGAAGTCCCCTAAGGCCTTTTATGTGCATCCTCCAACGTACCTTTAAACTAAGTCCTAGAACTTTAAAGGTAGAATGGACCACATTAGAATTATGTTACCCGTTCAAAGCATTTTAAGATGACACCAACGAGGCCCAGACAGGTAAAGCCCAGGTTGGAAGCCAAATCACACAGTTAATTGGTGAAAAAGCCAGAACTGGAAACTTGGTCTCCCCAGGCCTACTCCAGGCTTACCTAACCCAGGCCAGTTCCTGCCATCTGCCTTCCTGAGTATAAGAGGAATGGAGACTTGAAACACTGTTATTATTCATTTAACAGTGTCTGTAGATAATTCACTGCTACCACCAGACTTGGTGCTATGGGCTCTGTGTCATATAAAGGTGAACAAGGCACAGTCTGTATGTGTGCATGTTGCACAAACAAGTGATCACAATTGAATGTGACAAGTCCTATACCAGAAACACTATAAAGAGCTGTGGGAGCACCTCCAGAGGAAGGAAGGATTATACCTAAGGGAATGAGAAGCAGTTCTACTGGAGGTGGCCTGTCAGTTCAGTTAAATAAACGTGTATCAAGTGCCAGGCACTGCATTGGCATGGGGCTGGAAGATGTCTAGACGCCGCGTATGTGCTGTCAAGGAGCTCAAAGCCAGGCCACAACAAAGGCCCTGCGTCAGCACAGCTCTGGGAACAAGAAACGTGTGTGTGTGCACGTGTGCACATGTCCTGGAGAAGGTGGTGCCTCAGTTAGGTTCTGGAGGATAAATAAGAATTTAAGGGGTTGTAGGTAGAAAGAGGAATAGATACAAAGGCTTTCCAAAGAGAAGCAAAAATACTAGTAATTATAGAGTGTTCACTTGGCACCAAGCGCTATACTAAGTGCTTGGTGCCAAGCACTCTGTGACATATGTCACGAGAGACACCCCTTTTTTAACATAATGGTCCTTTCTTGGATAGGTGACACTCAGCCCCAAAAGAGCCTACCATACTCCAGACACATCTATCCACCCATCCATCCATCCATCTGTATCTATTTATCTATCAGCATCATCTACCTATCGATCCATATCTCTCCCAGTGTTTATTCAGGAATCAGATATAGGATTTTCTTTTCTTCAGAAATTATAGTTTTCTTCTAATAAGTAGAAAACACATTTTCAAAAATATTGGCTTAAGTATTCCTCTATTAGGTTGGCTGAGTGATTATTGAGCGAAAAGAGAGTACCATGTATGGAAGACAGGATTGTGATTCATATTTAAATACCTTGAAAGGAGCTCTCTTGGTGATATATTTCATCTCGTCACCCTAAACTGTTTAAAGTGACATTCCAGGAATTTGTGGTTTGTCAGAGCAGTAGTGGCTATGAATTGGGAGCTTTAGTTCTATAAACTGTGCGGACTCAGTAAAGTTTATGTACAGCTGGAGGGCTCAAATGGTGGACCTGCCAGGAATGCTCCAGAGCAGACACTCCTTAGGGAAGCTGTGTGTACCGTTGTCGTCCGTTGAACTGGGCAGTCCTACAGGCTTTCAGGTTGATCAAGGAACTATTTCCTTGGCAAAAACCCACAGAAGCATTATTTTTCCTGCAAGAGCATTATTTCTTCTGTGAAAACAAAAGGACTACAGGATTGTAATCTCTGAAGGAAATGGGGGCGGAGGGGGAAGGCTTTGTAAATATCTACTGTTTAGAATGGAGAATATTTGACTTACTTTAGTCATAAGAGTAAAGAGTGGGATTCCTTTCTCCTTCAACTCTAATATCTTCCAACTTTAGCTGTATCCTCTTGTACTTCTTTCCCTCCAGTCTCAGAAAAAGGTCTTTTCCTCTGCTAGAAGCTTTACCTGTTTTCAAAAACATTTCCCTCCCATCTCTTCCAACATTGAGGTCGGACTCCACCAATAATCCCTGTACCCATTTTTATTTTCAGGACTCCACCAATAATCCCTGTTCCCATTTTATTTTCAGGACTCCACCAATAATCCCTGTTCCCATTTTATTTTCAGGACTCCACCAATAATCCCTGTTCCCATTTTATTTTCAATCTCTTCCATTTTGCTGGCTTCTGACTCAAAGCTTATAGGTTTACACATGCTTTAATTTCTCCCACCTTTATAAGTTAAAGCTACAGACAAAATAAATATTCTTAAACTCTATGTTCCCTTTAGCAAATATATTTCTTCTCTGCTTTATGTTCTTAAATTGAGACATAATTGACACATAACATTATATTGGTTTCAGATGTACAAGATAATTATTTGATATGTATATATTGCAAAATGATCACCGTAATAAGTCTAGTTATCACCATAACAAGTCTAGTCCATCACTATTACTATATTTTGTATATTCTTAGCTGCATAATTTTCCAGATTTTATTTTTTATTTTTTACATCTCTAGAATCAGGATGTGAGGTACATAGTTTGCAAAATGGCCACCACGGTTCCCCTCCTTGTATCCATGTCCTTGGGTAGTTCTTTCCCACATGGATTCTTGACGTGGTCATGTGGCTTGCTTTGGCCAATGGAAGTGCAGCAAACATGATGCAAGCAGAGGTTTGAAAAGCAATTGTACATTGGGACTTGTCCCCTTTGCTGAGTTAGAGCCTTGAGACCACCAATTGAACATGCTTGAACTAGCTAACTGAAGTGGCCGTGTGGAAGAAAACTAAAGGATCCCAGCAAATAGCCTGACAACCATCAAATGTGAGCGAGGCCACCCCTGGACCATCCGGCCCCAGTTTATCCACCAGCTGACCAGCTGCAAGAGAGAACCCAAGAGAGACTAACAGAGGAACTGACTAGCTGAACCTGGCCCAAGTGCCAGCCCACAGAATCATAAGCTAATAAACGATCATTGTTTTAAGCCACTTAGTTTTACGGTGATTTGCTATAAAAGCTAATCAATATAGGATGCATCACCCAACAGATGATGTCTTGCAGTTATAACGCGCAACATTTTTTTTTTCTTTTTCAGGGGTACATAAAGTAATGGTGTGTCTTACAATTGATTTTGATTTAAATTGGACAAAATACAGTACTATACTCATTTGGCAGATGAGAAAGCTAGGGTCCAGAGGGTTTTTTGCCCTAGGTCTGCAACCGGTAAATTGTGGAATTTGAATTCAAGTGGTCTGACTCCAAAACTTTAGCTCTTAACCTGCAAGTAGCTCCACGCAGCTGGAGAGGGGAGTGGCCAGAGAGCTGGCTGGTGAGAAAAGCAACCTTATGAAGGGCATCTCACAAGTTCTGATAAAGAGTTTGAATTTCATTGGTTGACAATGAGAAGCCAGTTGAATTGGAAGATTGGGGTTCTTACAATTTCTATTTGATGGACTAAAAAACAATCTTCATCCCACCTCAAGAAACAGAAAGTCTAGTGTTGTGGGAGTGCAGGATAGAGTCTGGAAGTCCTGTCCTCATCCAACAGCTCTGTGTTGGGGCAGCCCTGAAAAGCCAGGAGAGGGCCTGGAGAGCACCTCTAGGAGAGCTGGTGGACCCTCACCCAGGAGGAAGAGGGGCAAACCCAGAGAAGTCACTGCCTGCGCAGCTGTGGTCTAGCTCTCCCTCATAAAGTTAACAGAGTCGGTGGTCCAAGTGCATTTAAAAAATAAAAGAGATGTGGGAGACGGGAGGACTATGGCTTCATTAGGACAACTAAAGACCATGTGATAATCATCAGTAGCTCCAGAACAGTGTCAGTTTGGAGAAGTATCCTCCCTCCCTGTTGCTGGAAGCACAAGAGAGTTGCACTAGCAAATCTGACCAGTAGCACGGTAGCTCTGCAAAAAGTCCTGCCAACTGTGAAGCTAACGTAGCTTAATTTTCAGGTCCCCTCCTTACAGGAGCCCCTTGTAAGACCTGGAAAGGGCTCTAGCAACATGTTCACATAGTTCAATGTTTCTGCAAAATTTGCAAAAGTAAGATAATTTAACTGCAATCAGTTAACACTGTTGCCATTCTCTACTCCAAGTCCCCTCTGTCACCACCCCTCCCTTGGCAGTGCTGAAGTGGTCAGGTCGTTTTTGGCACCCAGCTAAGGGGAACTGGAGTTGGGCATATATTACTGTGGGTTTGGGGAGATATATATGGGATGTTCAGTCACTTGCATGCATATTTATAACCGCAAAGTGTAAGAAAGCCTTCAGGACTATTCTCTCTGCCAACTCACGCAGTATCCTGGCAGAAAAGCTCAGGGCCAGTGCTCATATTTCCTTATCAACCTGTCCTAAGGCATCTGGAAGTATTTGGGCAATGAAAGAGAAACACAGGGTGAAAGGTACATAGCCAGAAGCTATACTACTGAAAATTCTTCTGATCAGCGCTCATTTAAAATGGAAAGCACTGGATCTGGTTCTCATCAACAGCTAATCAAAGCTATCATTAAAAAAAATTCCATCAACCATGCTGAAGGAAAAGAATGAACTTTCCTTCTATTCTCTCCGTAGACAATTATATAATAAAAATATCATATGTGGTCTTCCTTCCCCAAAATCCATACTTATTGTGAGAAAAACCCTGGACAAATCCCAATAGAAGGACATTTTACAAAATAAAATAACCAGTATTTCTCAAAACTGTCAAGGTCAAAAACAAGGATCGTCTGAGAAACTGTCACAGCCAAGAGGAGTCTAAGGAGATACAACCACAAAATGTAGTATAGTGTCTGGTCAGAAACAGGAAAAGGACATTAGGTAAAAAATAAGGGAATCTGAATGAGGTATAAACTTTAGTTATAAAAAAGTATCAATGGTGGCTCATTAATGTTAACAAATGTGCCATACTGGGGACTTCCCTGGTGGTCCAGTGGTTAAGATTCCACGCTCCCAATACAGGGGGCCCAGGTTTGATCCTTGGTTGGGGAGCTAGATCTTACATGCTGCAACTAAAAGATCCCATGTGCCACAACTAAAGATCCTGCACCCCGCAACAAAGATCCTATGTGCTACAACTAAGACCTGGCATGGCCAAAAAAAAATTCATTAAAACAAACATCTCGTTTAATTCATTAAAACAAGATGGCAGAGTAGAAGGACATGTGCTCACTCCCTCTTGCGAGAGCACCAGAATCACAACTAACTGCTGAACAATCATTGACAGGAAGACGCTGGACTCACCAAAAAAGATACCCCACATCCAAAGACAAAGGAGAAGCCTCAATGAGATGGTAGGAAGGGCACAATCACAATAAAATCAAATCCCATAACTGCTGGGTGGGTGACTCACAAACTGGAGAACACTTATACCACAGAAGTCCACCCACTGGAGTGAAGGGTCTGAGCCCCACGTCAGGCATCCCAACCTGGGGGCCTGGCAACAGGAGGAGGAATTCCCAGAGAATCAGACATGGAAGCCTAGCGGGATTTGATTGCAGGACTTCGACAGGACTGGGGGAAACAGGGACTCTACTCTTGAAGGGCACACACAAAGTAGTGTGTGGATTGGGAACAAGGGGAAGGAGCAGTGACCCCAGGGGAGACTTAACCAGACCTACCTGCTAGTGTTGGAGGGTCTCCCGGAGAGGCAGGGGCCAGCTGTGGCTCACCGTGGGGACAAGGACACTGGCAGCAGAAGTTCTGGGAAGTACTCCTTGGCGTGAGCCTTCCCAGAGTCTGCCATTAGCTCCACCAAGGGCCTGCAGGCTCCAGTGCTGGGTCACCTCAGGCCAAACAATGAACATGGAGGGAATTCAGCCCTACCCATCACTAGACAAGCGAATTAAAGTTTTACTAAGCTCTGCCCACCAGAGCTCTACCCACCAACAGTCCCTTCCATCAGGAAACTTACACAAGCCTCTTAGATAGCCTAATGCACCAGAGGGCAGACAGCAGAAGCAAGAAGAACTACAATCGGGCAGCCTGTGGAACAAAAACCACATTCACAGAAAGATAGACAAAATGAAAAGGCAGAGGACGATGTACCAAATGAAGGAACAAGATAAAATCCCAGAAAAACAACTAAATGAAGTGGAGATAGGCAACCTTCCAGAAAAAGAATTCAGAATAATGATAGTATCCAGGACCTCAGAAAAAGAATGGAGGCAAAGATCGAGAAGATGCAAGAAATGTTTAACAAAGACCTAGAAGAATTAAAGAACAAACAGAGATGAACAATACAATAACTGAAATGAAAACTACACTAGAGGGAATCAATACCAGAATAACTGAGGCAGAAGAACAGATAAGTGACCCGAAAGACAGAATGGTGGAAATCACTGCCAAGGAACAGAATAAAGAAAAGAGAATGAAAAGAAATGAAGACAGCCTAAGAGACCTCTGAGACAACATTAAATGCAGTAACATTCGCATTATAGGGGGTCCCAGAAGGAGAAGAAAAAGAGAAAGAACCTGAGAAAATATTTGAAGAAATTATGGTCAAAAAATTCCCCAACATGGGAAAGGAAATAGCCACCCAAGTCCAGGAAGCACAGAGGGTCCCAGGCAGGATAAACCCAAGGAGGAACATGCCAAGACACATAGTAATCAAACTGACAAAAATTAAAGACAAAGAAAAATTATTAAAAGCAACAAGGGAAAAATGACAAATAACATACAAGGGAACTCCCATAAGGTTAACAGCTGATTTCTCAGCAGAAACTCTACAAGCCAGAAGGGAGTGGCACGATATATTTAAAGTGATGAAAGGGAAGAACCTATAACCAAGAATACCCAGCAAGGGTCTCATTCAGATTTGACGGAGAAATCAAAAGCTTTCCAGACAAGCAAAAGCTAAGAGAATTCAGCACCACCAAACCAGCTCTACAACAAATGCTAAAGGAACTTCTCTAAGTGAGAAACACAAGAGAAGAAAAGGACATACAAAAACAAACCCAGAACAATTCAGAAAATGGTAATTCAGAACACACATATCAATAATTACCTTAAATGTCAATGGATTAAATGCTTCAACCAAAAGACACAGGCTCACTGAATGGGTACAACAACAAGACCCATATATATGCTGTCTACAAGAGACCCACTTCAGATCTACGGACACATACAGACTGAAAGTGAGGGGATGCAAAAAGATATTCCATGCAAATGGAAGTCAAAAGAAAGCTGGAGTAGCAATACTCGTATCAGATAGAATAGACTTTAAAATAAAGGGTGTTACAAGAGACAAGGAAGGACACTACATAATGATCAAGCAATCAATCCAAGAAGAAGATATAACAATTGTAAATATTTATGCACCCAACATAGGAGCACCTCAACACATAAGGCAAATGCTAACAGCTATAAAAGAGGAAATCGACGATATCACAATAATAGTGGGGGATTTTAACACCTCACTTACAGTGATGGACAGATCATCCATACAGAAAATTAATAAGGAAACAAAAGCTTTAAATGACACAATAGACCAGATAGATTTAATTGATATTTATAGGACATTCCATCCCCAAACAGCAGATGACACTTTCTTCCCAAGTGCACATGGAACATTCTCCAGGATAGATCACATCTTGGGTCACAAATCAAGCCTTGGTAAATTTAAGAAAATTGAAATCATTTCAAGCATCTTTTCCAACCACAACGCTATGAGATTAGAAATGAATTACAGGGAAAAAAACATAAAAAACACAAACACATGGAGGCTAAAGAATACATTACTAAATAACCAAGAGATCACTAAAGAAATCAAAGAGGAAATCAAAAACTACCTAGAGACAAATGACAATGAAAACACGACCATCCAAAACCTATGAGATGCAGCAAAAGCAGTTCTAAGAGGGAAGTTTATAGCAATACAATCCTACCTCAAGAGACAAGAGAAACCTCAAGTAAACTATCTAATCTAACACCTAAAGGAACTAGAGAAAGAAGAACAAACAAAACCCAAAGTTAGTAGAAGGAAAGAAATCATAAATATTGGAGCAGAAATAAATGAAATAGAAACAAAGAAAACAATAGCAAAGATCAATTAAACTAAAAGCTGGTTCTTTGAGAAGATAAACAAAGTTGATAAAGCTTTAGCCAGACTCATCAGGAAGAGAGGGAGAGAACTCAAATCAATAAATTTAGAAATGAGAAAGGAGAAGTTACAACGGACACCATAGAAATACAAAGCATCATAAGAGACTACTACAAGCAAACACTATGCCAATAAAACTGACAGCCTGGAAGAAATGGACAAATTCTTAGAAAGGTAAAACCTTCCAAGACTGAAGCAGGAAGAAACAGAAAATATGAACAGACCACTCACAAGTGATGAAATTGAAACTGTGATTAAAAATCTTCCAACAAATGAAAATCCAGGACCAGATGGCTTCACAGGTGAATTCTGTCAAACATTTAGAGAAGAGCTAACACCCATCTTTTTCAAACTTTTCCAAAAAATTGAGGAGGAAGGAACACTCCAAAACTCATTCTATGAGGCCACCATCACCCTGATACCAAAACCAGACAAAGATACTACAAAAAAAGAAAATTACAGTCCAATGTCACTGATGAATATAGATGCAAAAATCCTCAACAAAATACTAGCAAACAGAATCCAACAACACATTAAAAGGATCATACACCTTGATCAAGTGGGATTTATCCAAGGGATGCAAGGGTTCTTCAATATACACACCTATGGTCAACTAATCTATGACAAAGGAGCTAAGGGTATACAATGGAGAAAAGACAGTCTCTTCAATAAGTGGTGCCAGGAAAACTGAACAGGTAAATATAAAAGAATGAAATTAGAACACTCCCTAATACCATACACAAAAATAAACTCAAAATGGATTCAAGACCTAAATGTAAGACTGGACACTATAAAACTCTTAGAGGAAAACGGGAAGAACACTCTTTGACATAAATCACAGCAAGATCTTTTTTGACCCATCTCCTAGAGTAATGGAAGTAAAAACAAAAATAAACAAATGGGACCTAATGATACCTAAAAGCTTTTGCAAAGCAAAGGAAACTATAAATAAGTCTAAAAGACAACCCTTAGAATGGGTGAAAATATTTGTAAACGAATCAACAGACAAAGGATTAATCTCCAAAATATGTAAACAGCTCATACAGCTCAATATTAAAAAAACAAAAAACCCAATCAAAAAATGGGCAGAAGACCTAAATAGACATTTCTCCGAAGACATACAGATGGCCAAGAGGCACATGAAAAGCTGCTGAATATCACTAATTATTAGAGAAATGCAAATCAAAACTACAATTAGGTATCACCTCATGCCAGTTAGAATGGGCATCATCAGAAAATCTACAAACAACAAATGCTGGAGAGGGTGTGGAGAAAAGGGAACCTTCCTGCACTGTTGGTGGGAATGTGAATTGATACAGCCACTATGGAGAACAGCATGGAGGTTCCTTATAAAACTAAAAATAGAATTACCATATGACCCAGCAATCCCACTACTGGGCATATACACAGAGGAAACCATAATTCAAAAAGACACATGCACCCCAATGGTCATTGCAACACTATTTACAATAGCCAGGTCATGGAAGCAACCTAAATGCCCATCGACAGAGGAATGGATAAAGAAGATGTGGTACATATATACAATGGAATATTACTCAGCCGTAAAAAGGAACGAAATTGGGTCATTTGTCGAGACGTGGATGGAACTAGAGACTGTCATACAGAGTGAAGTAAGTCAGAAAGAGAATAACAAAAATCATATATTAACGCATATATGTGGAATCTAGAAAAATGGTACAGATTAACCGGTTTGCAGGGCAGAAACAGAGGCACATGTAGTGAAGTAACATATGGACACCAAGGGGGGAAAGTGGTGGGGTGTGTGTGTGTGATGAATTGGGAGATTGGGATTGACATATATAATATGTATAAAATGGATAACTAATGAGAACCTGCTGCATAAAAAGATAAATTCTAAAATTCAATAAATAAATATTTTTTTTAAAAAAATGAAGATTAAAAACAGTAAAAAAATAAGAGAGAGATAACTAATAAGAACCTGCTGTATAAAAAAATAAATAAAATTAAATTAAAAAAAAAAAGACACATGCACTCCAATGTTCATTGCAGCAGTATTTACAATAGCCAGGTCATGGCAGCAACCTAAATGCCCATCGACAGACAAATGGATAAAGAACATGTGGTACATATATACAATGGAATACTACTCAGCCATAAAAAGAACAAAACTGGGTCATTTGTGGAGAAGTGTATGGACCTAGAGACTGTCATACAGAGTAAAGTAAGTCAGAAGGAGAAAGACAAATATCGTATATTAATACATATATGTGGAATCTAGAAAAATGATACAGATGAACCGATTTGCAAGGCAGAAACAGAGGCACAGATGTAGAGAACAAACGTATGGACACCAAGGAGGAGAGCGGGGGGTGGGGTGGGATGAACTGGGAGATTGGGATGGACATATATACACTAATATGTATGAACTAGATAACTAATAAGAACCTGCTGCATAAAAAATAAAAAATAAAATTCAAGAATAAAAAAAGAAAAGAAAGCAAAAACTAAAAGCAAATATACCATACTAATGTTAGATATTAATAATAGCAGAAATTGGGTGTGGGGTTTATGGAAATTCTGCAATTTTTCTGTAAATCTAAAACTGTTCTAAAAAATAAATTTTAGGACTTCCCTGGTGGCACAGTGGTTAAGAACCCACCTGCCAATGCAGGGGACACAGATTTGAGCCCTGGTCCGGGAAGATCCCACATGCCACGGAGCAACTAAGCCCATGCGCCACAACTATTGAGCCTGTGCTCTAGAGTCCGTGAGCCACAACTACTGAGCCCATGTGCCACAACTACTGAAGTCCATGTGCCTAGAGCCCGTGCTCTGCAACAAGAGAAGCCACCGCAACAAGAAGCCTGCGCACCGCAACGAAGAGTAGCCCCCGCTCACCACAACTAGAGAAAGCCCGCGCGCAGCAACGAAGACCCAACACAGACAAAAATAAATAACTAATAAATAAATAAACTTTAAAAAAATCTCATATAAAGAAGCAATTAATGAGTATGCAGCCAAAATGGTAGGGGTAAAAACTTATTATAGAGGTCGGAAAAAATTAATAAAATGTTTAGATTTCTCCTAGTTTTTGTGAAGTGTATGGTGTTATAAAGTTTTAAAATTTGAAATTTATTTTTATTTCTTGTTTCAATCTATAGAAACTTTCTCTTTTGTATTCAACTTTGTAATTTTCTTAAGGAGGCCCCCTAAATTACATAAACTTCCAGTTCCACAAAACCTGGATCCATGCTTGTTTGATCATGTGTGAATAGTTAGAAAAGTATGTCCAGTTCAACAACTGAGTACGTACTGTGTGTAAATAGTATGCTAGGACTTGCATAGGCGTGTGGGGTGGTGGTGGTTTATGAAGATTAATAGGATACAGTGCCTGCTCTCCAGACACTTACAGTTTCATGGGGGAGGCGGTTATATGTCTAACGTAGATGTCTACTGATGCCAACCCTTTCTTTAACCATCCACCTCCCAAGGTCTGGAAGTAAAAGCACATTGGCCATTATTACTTACTTAATTTTTTTATTTTAGCTGTGCCGGGTCTTAGTTGCATCACGCAGGATCTTCATTGCGGCATGCGAGATTTTTTAGTTGCGGCATACAAACTCTTAGTTGTGGCATGCATGCGAGATGTAGTTCCCCGACCAGGGATCAAACCTGGGCCCCCTGCATTGGGAGCGCATAGTCTTACCCACTGGACCACCAGGGAAGTCCCAGCCATTTTTTTAAATTGTTCATACATTTAAAAAAATTTTTTATTGGAATATAGTTGCTTTACAATCCAGCCATTATTAACTGATGTGGCTTAGTTCAGAGGACCATGCTCAAAAGCAACAGATGTAGACGATTAATAATCATCACAACTTCACAGGGGGCAACTGTACGTGAGGGCTTTGGAGACAAGGCCATTGTCAACCTGCCCCTCAGCTTGTCTCCAAAGGAGGACTTTGACTCACTTTAGCTTCTCTAGAAGATTGATGTAGATTTAGATCTAGCTGGAATTAGCCACAAAATTCTAATCAAGCCAAAATGTAATGGGGGTGAGAACAACTGAGAAGACTCAAGCTTCTGTTAGGAAATTCGTTGCACTGAAACATCCAGTTGGCTCTTGGTCGCTCAGGTAGAGAGTCTTTTGGAAGAAATAAAGTAGAAAAGAGGTTTGAGACTGGATTCCTACTTCTACGCGAGTCACAAAATGGAACCCCCAGCTGTGGAGTCTGGAACTTTCATTTAATGAGAAGACTGAGGCCAGAGGATGGCAGTCCTTGTGACACCCTTCTAAGGTCCGTACTCTTAATCTCGTTTTACAGAGGATGGAATGGGGCTTTATGCAGGTTGGCCCAATCCCAAAGCCTGTGTTCTCAACTTCTGTGCAATACTGCCACCCATCATGTCTGTATCTGATGGTCACAGGACAACCCCATAAACTGTGAAAGTTTTTGAAATGATTACAGAGCAAAGGTTTTTTAAAAAGTCTTTGTGACCACCTAGAAGGGTGGGATAGGGAGGGTGGGAGGGAGACGCAAGAGGGTGGGGATATGGGGATATATGTATATGTATAGCTGATTCACTTTGTTATACAGCAGAAACTAATACAACATTGTAAAGCAATTATACTCCAATAAAGATGTTAAAAAGAAGTGTTAGTGCCGAAAAGGACCTGAGAAATTATTTCTTCTAGCCCCCTTAATTCCTGAGGGGAAACCTGCACTTCTGGGGAGTGAAGTTGCTTCCCAGCGTCACAGAGTAGCTTCTGCCAGCAGGCTAGGAATCGAGATGCAATCCCCGGTTGTGTGCCAGACCCGGTCTAGAGCCTGAATTAAGGGCTAGAACCCAGGGACAGGCATGCTCATTAGGAGAAAAGTGTCCCTGGAGAGGGAAGGGATAAGAGGAGGCAGCCAATGACAACTGTGACATGTTATGGGTGGAATTGAGGGCGCCCCCCCATTTATACGTTGAAGTATTAATCCCTAGGACCTCAGAATGTGACCTTATCTGGAGATAGAGTCTTTACAGAGGTAATCATGTTAAAGTGAGGTCATTATTGTGGACCCTAATCCAGTTGGACTGGTGTCCTTATATGGAGAAATCTGGACACAGGCACATATGGAGGTAAAGCCACACAAAGAGACATAGGGAGAGAAGAGGACAGCTCTAGAGAGAGGCCTGGAACAGAGTCTCCCCCACACAGCCTTCAGAGGGAACCAACTCTGCTCTCACCTTGATTTTGAACATCTAGCCTCCAGAACTGTAAGATGATACTTTTCTGTTGCTTAAGCCACCCAGTTTGTGGCACTTAGTTATGGTTGCCCCAGCAAACTACTGCACCACAGACCTTGGGAAGCATCTGAGGAGGCACCGGGGCTGAAGGACCGGCAGGAGAAGTCAGGGGGCAAAGGAGGGGCTGATATGATGAAATTATGGGTGCGGAGAAGGAGACACAGGCAGAGATCTAAATCCAGGATTAGCAAGTGGAACATACAACCGAAAGTGGAGTCCATTTTTTTCTTTTAAGTGGAGAGCCAAGATCTAGCCGATCTAGATGAGAAGGGGGCCTAGGAGAAGTGAGCTGTTACAGAGGCCGCTGGGGTGTGGGCTGCCTCACCATCAGCTTCTGGAGCAGTGAGAGAAGCCCAGGGGGAAGTCCTTAGGAGATTATCGTGGAGTCAGCTGCAGTCCGCTTTGAGGTCTCCATGAGCACAAGTTCACCAGAATGTTAAGTACAAGTACACTTGCACGGCCTGACTATTATGGACGTGCTCTGGAGGCCGACTGCCTGAGTTCCCAGTGACTTTTGCCCTCACTAGCATTCAACCTCTCTGGGCCTCAGTTTCTGAATCTGTGAAAAGGGAATAATGACTGCACCCACCTCATAGGGTTATGATGAAGATTCAATAAAATAATGTGTGTGAAATGTTTCAGTAAAAGTTATCTGTCATTATTAGAGGTGTTTATTACAACAATAACTCTTCTCCTGCCTCCAATTCCAAGCAGTACTAGATAAAAGCCCTCCACGCACTGCGGGGCACAAGCGCCACTGTAACCTGGACCACCGGTATTAGAGGTTAAGGATACTGGCAGGCCACAGGTGCTAAGAGGAAAAATAACATTTGGGCTCCGAGCCTGAAAAAAATTGCGTTGGCTTCTGAAAGCCCCAAATCGGCATCGCATGCTCACAGACAGAAGTCCTCAAAATAGCACAGCCAGGACTGAGCAGTGGACAGGCCACAAGAATTGTCAGGTGAACACTGCCCTTGAGCCATGTCGAGCATGCGCTCTGCTCCACCTATACCTGGGCTCATCTGTCCGGGTTGCTTCATGTCCAGGGCTCTGCAGAAATCCAGACCAGAGCCTTCCCAGCCAGGGAGTGTGGCGAAACTCTATGTGGGGGCCGTAGTGAAAAGAGGTTAAAAGGGGTTACGCACGTCGCTGCCAACTTAAATAGGAAAGGAAAGTCCTCGGGCCCCCAGGGCCCCTCCCTGCAAAAGCCCCTCCCGCCAAGGAGTCAGCGGGGCACGCGGTTGCGGGTGGAAAACGCAAAACGGCGTTTCCCGGCCGCCGCAGCACCGCAGCCTTCCGGGCTGAGCCACCACAATTTACCCCTTGCCCTTCCTCGAACTCATTATGAAATCCACGGCAGTTCGGATGACTAGAGATACGTGCGCCCTGGGACACTCCGTGCCCTCCCGGCATGCGCGCGACCAGACGGGAAGGCGAACGCGCGGCGGGCGGGGCGGGGCCTGAGGGCGGGGCGGGCGCGGCACTAGCACCCGCCGCAGCCTGGCTCCAAGGCGGCGGGGCCTGGGGCGTAGCCAGCCACGCATTGGCGGCGGCCCCCTTAAATAGGATCCGAAGTCGGCTTGGGGTCAGCAGTGGTTTGCGGTGACCGCCGGCGGTGCACTGCCGAGCCTGTGGAGGAGGTGAGTGCTCCTGCCGCGGGGAGCCGCATCCGTGCCCGCTGCGGCGCCGGCGTCTCGGCGGGGCGCGGGGCTGAGGCTGCCCTGCCGGCCAGAGCCCAGGAGGTTGCGGCCGCAGCGGAGGCACGCGAACAGGGCCTCGGCTCGCAGGGACGTTCCGCTTTTCCGGCCTCTGCCCTGCGGCTCCTCGGGTTCCCGCCGCAGCGGAGGCCTCCGGGCCGCCCTAGCCGCCGCCGCTTCCCGTGCCGGAGCCGGGGATGCCGGCCCGCAGCTCCCCGCGGGCGGCGCGGGCTTGGGGCTGGTGCACGGCGTGGTGCGTGTGACGCGCGCCGCCGGACCGGGTTCTTGTTTGTGTGGCGGCGGGGACCGGCCCGGCGGGAAGCCGGACCCGGAGCTGCAGATACCAGGCGATGATCCCGCGGGGCCGTGACGGTGCTCTCTGGGCCGCGGCCTCCTTCCTGCCCCCGTGGCGGGGTTTCACGCGCTCTCGGACCGCGCGTGGAAGCATCGGAGCAGGCGGTCTCCCAGCCTCGGCGTGACGGTGGTCCCTGCGCGCAGCGCCCGCGGGAGGGTCAAAGGCAGCATCAAAAGTCTGTTGCCACCATGTGGAAATTCTCGCGGTGCCTGCAGAGGAGTGCCCATATCCGCTGCACGTGGCCGTGATGGAGTCATAAAGAGCCTGGCATGTTTTGAAATTAGGAAGCAAAAATCATGTTATCTATTACCTTGTAGCCTAGACGGTGACTTGAATGAACACGTGCACGAGAACCGAGAGACAGATGCTCATGCTAATCGGTGTGTACGTTAGAATTGCAGACTCTTTCCCCACCCCACTCACTTTCAAGGTTATGGAGCTTAACTAAGACCATTATAAAAGTGCCCTTGCCTTTGAAAGTTCAGACTTTTAAGCTTCTTGTTGATGCAGGAATATACAGAGTGCCCTAACTGTTAATATTCTTACTTTTATTTTTGACCTTTGCTTAGCATAAGAGAAACTGGTTAAATTTCAGTTTCTGACACAGATTTCACCTGTGATTATCTCAATGTAAACAATTATTTGCTTAACACTTAACAAACAAAAAGCCAGTCAAAACCTCTGGTTTGATGCAGCGTTTTCAGTTGGAGGTGGCAGGTTAGATTGGCTTCAAACTTAAGGTCTGAGTTGACAGTCTGGTTGGGTGGGCTTGAGAAGGTGGGACTTTCACCTTCGCTTGCCATCAGGGTAGAGCCAGTCCTGGGAGACTTTTTTTCTTATTCTGACTCAACTGGGAGAATCGCTTCCTAGTATGAAACTTGACTCCTCATTTGGAAAAAACTGCATTAGACCAAAGTCTTTCACAGCTAAAATTCTGTGACTAGAAAAAGCAAACCCTGAAGAGTAGCACACTTCATACCTCCCTCCCCCACCTAAAATAAGATAGACGCATCATAGACCATGTGTTACAGATTTCTGTTTTCTGCATTTGCTGTAAAATGAAAAGACTCTTATTAAATCGCCCTTCTCTCACAATTATAAGCATGTTGACCTATTTCCTTCCCGTCTCTGTTATGCATAGTTTAACAGTATTTTTATTATCGTTGTGGGCAGCCTGACTAAAAAGAATCTCTGGGCTTTTGAATTTGGGGCATTTAAGAGATAGATACTTGTGACAAAGGCAGGTAGAGACAGGTGTCTGTTTATATCACAAAGATCAAGTGTTCATAACTGTCTCTGCTTCTGGTTGAGCTTTGGAATAGCTGACAGTGTACCGCATGCCACAGTGTCCTGCTTGATATCCAGGGCTGGTTACATCTTTGGTTTTTGATGTAGCTGTCTTGTGGAAGTTTGGAGGAGGGCCTGGGGAAGGATCATGTTTTGTCATTACAGCTGGGGATTTCTCCTCTCTCCCTTCAAGTTTCACTTTTCTGGAAAGAGGGAGACTGTAGGAATAGTAGTAATTTCTAGATGTGATACTCAGTAACCTTGGGGGAATAGATAATTTTTTAAGGTCGGTTGCTGAATTTATTGTGCAAATTTGCCACCTATGTCCATTATTCTTTTGCATTTAGTATCTGTTATAACCAAATTCTGTCAGTGTTGACAGAATTAATCACGTTTTGTGAACAGTATTGTTTGGATGATGCAATGTGTTAGACTCCCTGTCTTAGAAAATACAGAAGAACCTCCTTTAAGGCAGCTCAGAGCTGTAGTTATCCTAAGTCCTCTTCAAGCTCTGCTGTCTGACAGGCTGTGGTCAGTCAGGAGGGAGATCAAAGATGCCAGAGTTTTTATTGAAGGTTATAGATCCAACTTGATGTGCAGACAAACACATTAGAGTCACTTTGCTTTGACGCTCCTGCCTGGAGGCCAAGTCTCAGGGAACAGAGAAGGTGCCAGGGGTTGAGTTTGAGTTTCAACGTTCTAGTACTTAAAGGAGCTTTGGAGAGCTTTTAAACAAGCACAAGCCCCGAAGTCATAGCTGTACGTGATGAACTAGAAGGTAGAGGCAAACTTACCAGTGCTTGTGTCCGCAACTCCATGCCATTTCCTCGCCCTTTCCTCATCTAAAATGCTGAATGCCAGCTCTTAAGAAATCCTAGTTTGTGTAAGCTCGAGGTGATACATAATTTGTACCACAGTGACAAGAGAAAAGGGTCACATAATTTGAGTTTGGTTCATTTTTCTGCTTTCTCACATCCTAACATTTAGAATTTCTTGACTGTGTTGGAGGTGACACAGTTATTAGTCATAACTTTTGTGGAATCAAGAGGGAAGGAGAAATATGACAGAGCCTTCCCTGAAATTTGGCCGGCTTGGAGGGATGGCACTTTCTTTGGCCAAAAACTTAGCTGGGGGTGAGGACTCTGTTTCCCTGCTGCAGAAGAATACATTTGGCTGGAGGCCAGCGTCTTGTCTCTAGAATCTAAGATTTCAGGACTGGTGCCTCCATGTAGTTTTCAAGTTTTAAATAAAATTTGAAAGCTGTCTAATATCTAAGTCAAAACCATTTGCCTCAGAAAATCTGTATGTATAAATAAAATTATATATTTATATAAATACAGTATACAATAAGACATCATTTTTATAATATATACATTTAATGTTGTAATAAAAATCTATGCTTGTTATAGAAAATTTGTGAACTATAAAAAATAAATCTGGGAGTTCCCTGGTGGCCTACTGGTTAGGATTCTGGGCTTTCACTGCTGTGGCCCGGGTTCAGTCCGTGGTCGGGGAACTGAGATCCTGCAAGCTACATGGTATGGCCAAAAAAAACCCCAAAAAACAAAAACCTCTCTTCAAGAGATTGAATATTAGTAACATTTTCATGTATTTCCTTTTTGTGTTTTTCCAGATTTTTTTTAAGCTTAAGTGTATATTTTTAATAGAAGATAAAATTTTTGATAAATTTTAATCACCTAAGTTATATCGTGAACAATTTTTTTCATGTTACATACTGTTGAAAAAAATGAGTTTTGAAGGTGACTGCCTTATATGGTTTATGGGATATGCCATAATTTATTTACCTTTCCCCTATTGTTGGATATTTAGGAACAGCTGTCTATTTCAGAGCAGTTCACCAAGCTTCTTATATATTTCAGTATATATTTTTTTAAGTTTGGGCATGTTCTGCTTTAAAATTGTTGAAATTGACAATGATTTGGAAATTATTTTTATTAGTGTATGGTTTTAATGGACTTTTGGGTTCATGTGTTCTAGTCAAAAGCTGTTCAAATAAGGATTTCATGCTTTGGAAAGATAAGTGAAAAGAAGTTAGGGCATCACAGGAGGAAATGTGGGCTGCCTTTTGCACCATTTCCTCATTCTAGAGGGACTTCTGATAAATGTATTATCTGTCCATTTGCACACTTATTTGGCCGCTATAGAAGTTGGCACTTTCCCCACAGGTTTGTTGTGGGGAAAATGTCCATATACGTAAGGCCAAAATGCCCTGAGTACCATTTATTCTTTTGTTAATCAGAGTAAAGAGAAAGTTCCTACAGGAGCTCGTTTCTCCCTCCAGGCTCAGCTGTCAACTGCAGAGCAAGGCAGTGTCAGCTCAGTGGACAGGACAGGGGGTGATGACAGCTCATAGCGCCAGGCACTGTTCTTGGTGCTTCAGATCTGTTAACGCATTAATCCTCCCACCTACCCTGTAAGGTAGGTCCTACTTTTATCCATATTTTACGGAAGGTAAAGGAACAGGTGCAGGGATTAAGTCTCCCAAACCAGGGTTTGAACCTCGGCAGTTTGGCTTCAGGGCCGGAGCGCCTAATGGCTTGGCTCTGCTTCTTGAACTTGAAGGGTTCTTAGTCCGGGGGGGCCTGGAAAGTTCTAGGTTATCCAGCAAGACTGAGGACAGAGCTGGTTCTTCTTCCATATCATTGCTCCTTGGTCATCCCCTATCTCATTCACACGCTGTCTTTACTACCAGCGGGCTGAAACGACAACAGATTTTGATTCAGCTCCATTCGGCGAGTGATGAGATCACTTGTTACACAGCTGTGACGTTCTAGAAAATTAAAGAGTAAAAGGCTTTGCCTACCCTGGAAGTTAGTCTTGTTCTAGATCGTGCTGGAAACTTTTAACAGACAAGAGAATAGAATTGTGGATTTGCAGGGTTTGAAGGCGCAGAGGTATAGTCCAGTGGTTATGGCCTCCTTTCCCTAGGACAATTTTAGGCAGAACCCCAATATATGAAATAAATAAAAGCAGGACTGCCATGGTTTAAGGAGGGAGGGGTGGGAATCCCAGATCACAGAGACTCGAGACACGGCGGCTTCCTCACCTCTGAGACACTCCAGCACACCCCAGGTTCCCCGGGTCCCTGAGCCTAACTCACTCATCGCCCGATGCAGTACCTGGTGCAGGAGAGGAGGTGACTTACCAAGGTTACACAAACTGTGTTCCCCTCGGGCCGTGACACACAATGGCGTTTGTCCCTGGGCCCTGGGCCTGTTCGAGGAACGGCTGGACCTCGGGGTCATCCTTGACTTGTGCCCCAAGATCCTGCCAGTCAGCAGGTCCTGCGTATTCTGTACCGTGCTGCCCAGCACACACACATTTCTTCCTTTCATTGTCCATGTCACTGCCCTGATCCAGAGTCTGTCACCTCCAGTTTAGACAGCAAAAGTCCTTAGTTAAAAAAGAAGGGGAGGATGATGACTCTTCCTAACACAGAGTTCGGATCGAATCCCTCCTCCTCCCGGAAGCCCTCCAGGGCCCCTCTGGAAGGCCCCAAGTCTTCACGTAGCTTGGCTCTTGGGGGCTTCTGGAGTCTGGTTCCAACCTGCTGTTTCCCATGAGTCTCCCAAACCACCACGAGCTGGGACTTTTTTTGGTTTGTTTTGGTTTTTTTTTTGCGGTACGCGGGCCTCTCACTGCTGTGGCCTCTCCCGTTGGCGGAGCACAGGCTCCGGACGCACAGGCTCAGTGGCCACGGCTCACGGGCCCAGCCGCTCCGCGGCATGTGGGATCCTCCCGGACCGGGGCACGAACCCGTGTCCCCCGCATCTGCAGGCAGACTCTCAACCACTGCGCCACCACGGAAGCCCAAGCTGGGACTTTTGGAAAGAGACTCTGGTGGCACAGGGTTGAACCAAGGCCTCTGCACCCATGACTCTGTCTTCCACCCGACTCACCGTCCCGTGCCCCGGACGAGCCTCCCGGGCCTGTGTGCCCACCGTCCCCCGTCTGCAGTGACGTTCTTCATCCCACCCTCGTTGCCCATCGCTCCACTGTTCAGAGGCACTTTCCCCAGAGGGACCGTCGCCATCCTCAGACTCCACATCACTCACTGAAACCCTCGGCTGACAGCAACTGGTGGTTAAAATGATGAAACACCCCCATTCCGGTTAGAAGACAGCTGCTACCCCAAGAGCCCTCACCCCTAATTCAGAAACTGTAGAGTTAGCGCCTGGCCGGGGAGGCTCTCCTGAACCCTGTTCTGGTGGTTGGCCTCCTTCTTTTCCAGTTGCTTGGTGCCAGGCTGTACTGGTTACCCCGCGTTTTGAGTGCCCCCCACCGCTCTTCCTTTGCCTCTTCGTACGCACATAGCTCACTTCCCCACTAGGTCCCCCAGCCATGCACTGAGCTCTGTGCATTTAGGAGACCTAGTCACTGTTGTTTCTGTTTTCAGCAGCGTTTAACACAGGGCCTCGCTGCTAGTAAGTGCTTGGTGTTATCTGATGATTGATTGAGACCAGGAGACATTCAGATGGACAGATGTCTCATAGACGGTGTCACTGACAAGAATGTACATTTCATTGTTCCAGGTTTGTATGTTATGATCCTGTGCAAGGCTTAGATCTCGTAGCTGAGATCAAGGCGTTGAAAATCTCCGGAGGCGCCCCAGACTGAGTAGCTGGCAGGGACCTTGCTGTCACACCATCCAACCAACCAGCTCTCCGGGGAGGGACCCGCAATGCAGAGGGTATGCCCAGCAGCCCAAGCAGGCTAGATGCCGGAGGCGGTGCCGGGCTACGTTTCCCCTCCTGGCATGAGTCAGGGAGCAGCACGTCAGACTCCAGGGCCTCTCTGCAGGGCACGCAGGGACTCTAGCTGAGGTCCCGGGACAGACCGCCTCCGATGAGCCAGGCCCTTAGCCTGCCGGGGCCCTTGCCTAGAGTCTCCTTCCTCCAGAGCAGCCCGCTCAGTCAGCTTGGCCTCGGCACTAGCCCGGGTGCCTGTGACGTGCGCTGTACTGCCCTCCCTGGCACGCTTCTTTCCATCACAGGGCGATGCGGAGTATTTTTGTCTCCCCCTGGATAGAAAGTCCATGTGCAGCTTGGGCCGGCACTGTTACCCTGCGTCCTGGGTGCCGCGGGCTGTTGCAGGCGCTCCGGTTAGCAGATGTATTTACCGCTGCCCGTAGTCGGGAACTGACAGAGACTCTAGCCAGGCAGGTGACAGAGAGGAGGTGGGGCGCTGGTCTCCAAGATGGGGTGCATGTGCCCCGGGTTGGGGAGACCATCTATAAGGGTGCAGGTGGATGTATTAGAACTTCTGTAGGTATTTATTTTTTAGCTTTCTTTTTAAATTCATAATTGTATGTTTCATAATGTTCAGAAAATATTTGTACATGTGTACAGTTTATAGATAAGTGTGTCTACATATCAGGGTTACATTTACTTATGATTTTGGATGCATTGTCAGAAGTTTAGAGAGCCAGAAAATTGACTCCTTCTCTGCCACCAGTATGGCACGACCCCTCCAAATGCCATTTTTAAAAGAAAGGGATTTGTTAGTTAAGGGGGGATAGACACTGCTTTGTGACACTGGGTTGTGATTCGTGTCAAATTAGCCTCCGACTTTAGGAGAGCCAGGTTAAATCTGGAAGATGTTTTGCCTTTGGCCAAAACTTGACAATGTAGAAAGAAGCATCTTTAGGACGAGGATTTCATTTTTTGTCTGTTTTATTCATTCACTCCTGTGCCTCAGGCAGTGCTTGATGTAGAGTGGGTGCTACCTAAATATTCTCAGTGTGTACACAGGTACCTTTTTCTTGCATGACAATTAAATACCATGCTGGGTTGGCCACTTCAAGTCAATATTTGAGTTGGCTTTCTCCGTTTAAACCTTTGATCAGTGGCAGGTTACAGCATCTGTGCCCATTTTACTCCTCTTAACTAAGTTCTCAAAGCTGTAGGATCGTAGAGCTAAAACGGGCCTCAGAAGTGTCACTTGAATGATAAGAAGTTTGGGATTTGCTTTTAAATTGTTTTTTAAGAATGAAACAATGCTGACAAGATGTTGATCATTATTGAAACTGAAGCTGGGGTTATTATGGGTACATGGTGGCTTCTTATACTACCCTGTATACTTTTGAATAGATTTGGAAATTTTCATAATAAAAATTTAAACAAAACATAAAGGGAAAATTAAGACCCCCAACTAGCGTCACCTGTTCCGAGGAGGTATGGCCAGATGGGACAATCTCTTTTTTTCCCCTTCCTTCTTTTAAACACTGGGTCATTATTCTATAATCCTCTGTAACTGGTTAGATTCGTTTTGTCTTTAGCTTCCCCAGGGCTAATCACCTCTTATAGTTACCTGAACTCTGGGTGTAACCCTCGCTCACCGAGGCCTCCCTCATCCCTTCTCACACAGCGAGCCAAATCCTGCTTAAACCTTTTCTCTGTTTCTCCTGTCGCTTTCCTGCCGCACCACTGACGGTGTCCCCAGAGCTGAGATCTGTCAACGCTCAAAAGTGGATTTCTCCCAGGTTTGGGAGTAGCTGGCCTTGCTCTCTCTCTGGGTAGAAATCTGCCTTTTATTCTGTGTTCCACTCACCCCTGCTTTGTTAGCCATTTCTCTGGTTTATCTGTCCCTTTGGAACCTTGGTCTGTTTTCAGAGGTGTAAGTATCTGTACCCAACCTTGTGTCCCCTCAGCCTGCTTATCCAGGTCACTGACATTTGCAACCTCTGGGAGCTGCAAGGGCTGGTCCTGCTTCCCTCTGGCTCCTGCACCAGCTTTGCTCAGACTGCCGCCAGGCTGCTCTCCTGGGAGAGAGGCGTGTCGGGGCCTCTGGTCTATGTCACTGTTGTCCTTAACCTACCCGCCACCCCGAGTGCTGCCAGCACAGGCCGGGCCTTGACGTTTCCCCACCCCCAGCTGCCTCTGCCTGTTCCTGTCTGGCTCTCGGCTCGCTGGACCGCCCTCCCTCTGTGCTCCAGCCCATACACAGTGCTTTCTCCCCTCTGGCTCCTGGAGCCCAGGGCCCTGCATAGTTTGGTTAACTCCTGCAGGTGTGTTAACTCTTACAGGTGCGTTAACTCTTACAGGTGCGTTAACTCCTACAGGTGCGTTAACTCCTGCAGGTGAGTTAACTCCTGCAGGTGTGTTAACTCTTACAGGTTAGGGCAGACGGTGAGAGCTTAGATATATATTTTCTGGGAGGGGCTTTCACCCCATCTGTCACTTTGCTGGAAGGACAGGTTACCACCCAGGGCCCTTTCTGGAGCAGGTGGGAAATACATAAATACAGGAGAAAATGAACTGACCTGACCTAGTTATAGCTTGTTTTTTTTAACAATGGGCTGTTTTCTTTTTATGTCCTGCCATCACAGGAGTTTCTGGGTGGGTGGGATCCTGTTATTTAGTCCCAAGTGCCGGGACTGCCTGGCCAGCTTTTGCCTCCTTGAGCATCACCTTGGAGATGCTCTGTGGTGTTGGAGACAGAAGGGGCGGAGCTTCCCTCTGTTCCCCCTCCCTTCCTTGTCCCCCGGGGGCCTACGCAGGCAGCAGGGGGCTGGCTCAGGTTTTGCAGCTCACGGGGCACAGCCAGTACCTGGACAGAGAGCTCCGTGCCTGTGGGTCTAGCGTTCTTTCATGATTCTGTTCTGGCCCCTCCCATGGCCACTACCGGAAGTTGCTAGCTTTGGACAGAGCATCTGAAGGGACCCCAGGACTTCGGTGCCTTCTCTGTGTGCAGCTGCTCAAACAAATGGACCTCCTCCCGGTCCTGAGGCCCTTAGAGGAGGGCCCCTGCCAGCTGGGTCCAGCCCTGGTCGTTGTGAAAGACGTGGGTCCTGTTTCCTGTTCGATTGTTGTCCCCTCCTCTCGGGGAGCCTTCTGCTTCGGGGTTTACTTTGTGGTTCATCGCATGCCAGGAAGGTAGAGAATCTTTTCTTCTGGATTGTTTAGTGGCCACACGAATTTTATTTCTTCTCCAGCTATTATCATAACAGGCTCTCCTTGTGTTGCCTGACTGCCCCATACCACGGTGTCATTCTCTGTGACATGCAGGCCCCCAGACGTAATCAGGACCCTCCCTGTGCCCAGATCAGCTGAAACAACATGGCTGTCAGACCCACTGATGAGCGGGAAGCCTCACCTGCAGGAGCCTCTTCTGTCTTGGTTCTTGCAGAAGCCTGGGGTCAGCCTAACAAACAGCCGCCTGGTCTCCAGCCGCTGAAGCAGGGCCGGCTGACTGTGGGTCTGCTCTGTCCAGGGCTGTTCCCTTCTCTGGCTCTTCCTGGGAAACGGCCCTGCCCCGTCGTGACTCGTATCTAGATACCACTTAACAGTAGTGAATCGCTGTTCGAAGACCAGCGGAGACATCTTGCTTCTCTTCGGAATGTTTTTTTTGAATGGAAACATTTCCTCTTAAATCCATGCCACTAAAATTTCACCCTGACAGAGAGGCTTTTAGGTGACCTGCATATCTTCACCAGGCAGGGCCTGACTATAATTATCGTTTTCCCAAGTGGATGTGCCTGACAGGTCTCTGTATCTGTGTTGAAGAGAGAAGGGAGGAGAGCTGTGTGCTTGGTGGTTTTTTTTCTCTCTGGGGAATGCTGGACAGGTCCTGCTTCGCGCATTCCTTGCATCCCAGATGGCCACCCACCCATCCACGCTCTGGGCCTTTCTAAGGGCTCCTCACGCCAGCCCGCCATTGTGTTCCAGCCCCTGGGCAGTTTCTCTGGTTGGGAGGATTTGCTTTCCTTTCAGAGATAAAACTCACTTATAGAAGTTGGTGGCCAACCCTGGGGTCAGGCTCTGGACTCAGCCCTTCCTCTGGCATTGGCTGTTCTATTTAAGAAAGGGGTTTGCTGTCTTGTCTTCCTCCTGGGCAGCCTTGATTTGTTGTAAACTAACCCGCAATCACATGTCTGAATGTATTTCTACAAAGGAGAAGTGAGGACCCTTGCCCTTAGATGACCTTGGGGGTGACATCATACATAAGTGAAAGAGTTTGAGAAATAGGCAATGGGAAGATGGGAAAATGGACATCCTGAGATAGCCTCTCAGTCAGTGGCTTGCCATCCTGTCTGCTGGTTTGTTTCTTTCCCCTTCAGGTCCCCTGGAAGGTGCTGCTTCCTCCCAGCTCACTGCCTCATAGCAGCAGCGAGGGTGCCAGGGGAAGATGCTGAAGTTTGGAAATGGCCTGAATACCCGCTTTCTCTTTGGAGAATCACAGCTCTGTGTACATACACATCTTCCAGAGGCTTGCAGTAGAGAACTGGGCAGAATCACAGAGGGTCGTTCATGACTCAGGAAATGTTTAGGAAGCACCTGTTCTGGGCAGGGCACCATGTTAAGCACTGAGGGCATCTTGAGACGGTTGGGCCAGGGCTCCGGTCCATGAGGAGGGGTAGCCTCTCCCCAAGGGAAGCATACACTCACCATAAGCGCAAAACAGGAGACGCTAAGGACCACACGAGGGCTACAACTAAAGCATTCCTGGAATTCAGAGGAAGGACTCCCGGCTTCTGACTGAGTGGGTCCTGTAAGAATTTATTCGGGAAAGCAGCCTCTGGCCTTTGGGTAGGATTTGGACATCTTTTTTTTTTTTTTTGGCTGCGTTGGGTCTTCGCTGCTGTGCGCAGGCCTCTCATTGCGGTGGCTTCTCCTGCTGCAGAGCACGGGCTCTAGGCGCGCGGGCCCCAGTGCTTGTGGCTCGCAGGCTCAGTAGTTCTGGCTCGCAGGCTCTAGAGCGCAGGCTCAGTAGTTGTGGTGCACGGGCCCAGCTGCTCCGTGGCATGTGAGATCTTCCCGGACCAGGGCTCAAACCCACGTCCCCTGCACTGGCAGGCGGACTCTCAGCCACTGCGCCACCAGGGAAGCCCTGGACATCTTAAAGCAGGACCAGGGAGGAGAGCTGTAGGTGAGGGGGACTGCGGAGTGGGTTTGGAGGCACAGGGACCTTCTTCTGGGCTTTGGGGGGCTTGTACGGTGCAGCAAGGGCAGGGGTGCCTAGGAGGAACGGAGGTGGCGTGCGCTGTGACACCTGCCTCCGTGGCGGCCCTGAGGCTGGGTCGGCAGGGGAGCCCAGAGGAGCAGGGGGAGAGGGGGGATCGCCCTTCCACTTGCGCCAGGACGAGGGCCTACAGATGCCTCACGGCCACCTCCGCACTTCATGGCTCCACCACCATTCTCCAGACTCCAAAACTCACCTTCCAATTCCTTCTCTTTTTTCCATTTATATCCACTTAGTTACCGAATCCTGGTACGTATTGTTTTTTCAGTGATTAAATTTTTTAAAATTCTGGTAAAATATGAGTAATATAAAATTTACCATTTTAACCATCGCTAAGTGTGCAATTCCGTGGTGCTAAGTGTGCAATTCCGTGGCGTTAAGTGTGCCATTCCGTGGCGTTAAGTACATTTCCAGTGTTGTATAACCATCACCACACTCTAGTCCAGACTTCTCATCTTCCGAAGCAGAAACTGTACTGTGAAGCAGTAAACCCCCCCACCCCCGTGTGTCTTCTTCTGTCTCTATGAATTCACCTGTGTTAGGCCCCTGGTATAAGCAGAATCGTATGGTATGCGTCCTTTTGTGTCTGGCTTCTCTCACTTGGCATAACGTTTTCAAGGTTCACCCACGTCATGGCGTGTATCAGAATTTCCGTCTTTTGTAAAGGCTGAAGAATATTCCATCGTGTGCATGCACCGCATTCTGTTTACCTCTTCACCTGTGGGTGGACATTGGGGGTCACATCGCAGCTTTTTAAAGCCCCATGTGTCCTCGCTTTTTGTCATCCTCTGCGTTGTGTCCCACCTTTGTGTAGATTTGAATCACCGTGTGCCTGGGTCCCAGCACTTGCCTCTTAAGGTCCAGTGGCCTTGCCCTCAGCCCAGCCTCTAGTCCTGTTCTTGTGTGGAGCTGGGCAGGGACTTGACCTTCCCCGCACGGTTTCCTGGCCTTTGCATTGACAGTAACAACTCCGGGCAGTGAGGACTGTTACTACACGTGCTCTCATGGGTGACTGCTCAGCACCGGCCTGACACGTGCTACGTGCTTAACTCACAGTGGCCTCACAGACATCGTAACCTCACGCTGATTTCCCCAAACATCTTCCTTCCCATCTCCCGTGCAGCTTACCCTGTCATGCGTTCTGGATTAACTTGCTCCAAATCCTTGAGCTGAGGTGGGGAGCTGCTTCTCATCCCCGGAGCCTGAAGTCACGCTCATTTTCTTAGGCCACACTCACCTCCTGCATCCACACACAGCTCCCCCGAGACGGTGTGATGGTGTCCACAGTTTCTTTTGTATTGTTGTTATGCGGTTTACTTCCAAGCCTCATGAATGGCGTCTGCAAGTTTTCGAAGTTTGTACCCCCAAGTGGATATTAAATCATGTACGTGTCCAATAGAAGGTGAGGTTTTCCCAAACCCTCTTTCAGTCCTCGCGTTAAAAGTCTTACCAAGCCTTTCACGCTACAGAGTGCTCTCTCGGGCGCTTTATTTTGAACAACATCAGTAGAGGGGGCAACCTGTCTTTTTTTTTCATGTATTTATTTTATTTATTTATTTTTGTTTGCGTTGGGTCTTCGTTGCTGCACTCGGGCTTTCTCTAGTTGAGGCGAGACGGGACTGCTGTTCGTTGAGGTGCGCGGGCTTCTCATTGCGGTGGCTTCTCTTGTTGTGGAGCACGGGCTCTAGGCGCGCAAGCTTCAGTAGTTGTGGCTTGCGGGCTCTAGAGCGCAGGCTCAGTAGTTGTGGCGCACGGGCATAGTTGCTCCGTGGCATGTGGGATCCTCCCGGACCAGGGCTCGAACCCATGTCCCCTGCATTAGCAGCCGGATTCTCAACCACTGTGCCACCAGGGAAGCCCGGGCACCCTGTCTTGAAGCCACACCTGCCAATCCGAATCTTGGGTTCTTGTAAAAGTCTAAGGCAAAGAAATTGAATGCTGGCTGGGTAGTTACTTCTGGGGGTTGGACTTTACAAAGGCAAGCGTTGGATATTATTATAAAAACCTTTTAAACATCAGTTTAAAAAGCAGTGAAGTATGTGGTTTAGTTATATGAATATGGACCCATAGGACAGATTTTTTTTTTAACTGTCCTAACATTATACAGATGTGGTCCTGTGACCTGGGAGAATTTTTGCAGTGGTAGCTACAGATGGGAGTTCAAAAAATGCTTCCACTTAACCAGCTTAAATGGAAGAGAAAAATGTGAAGATAGGCCACAGAAAACTGTTAATCCTCAAAATGTGGCTTTGGAGATTCTGAAGACCCTGTTGGAAGAAGCATGTTCAAAGACTTTGAATAAAATATTAATGAAATGTGAATAGAAAACCAGTAAATATTTCTAAAGTAATGTATATTGTTGTGTGACTTAAATATATGTATAGCTTGGTGAATACAGAGACTATAATAAGCAGGCATTTGACCAGTTTCATCTGGTCCCTAAAAGTTGATCTGTTCCAGTTGGGCATGTTATATTTGGAATCTCTTTATTTTGGGATGTATGTGGTAGTGGTGGCCGGTGGCCAGTGTGAACGGGTGAGGCCTGGCCCTAATCTTACTGGAAGAAAGTCAGTCTAGCCCTATACTTGCCTGTGAAAGCTTTGTGTCCCGCTCTGGGACAGCTTTGTGTCCCGCTCTGGGACAGCTTTAAGGAGATGGGAGTGCTTGAGTGTAGAATTACTCGGCTTGCCTCGACTATTTCAATAGAACAGTTTTCTAAAAACAAAGCATCTCCACTCCCTTTGTCCTTTTAAAATCTTCTTGGAAATGGAACTGGGGATCCACACACAGAATCGTTTTAATGAAAATTAGGTGGCTTTAAGGTTTACTATGCTTCCTTGGGGAGGAAAGCCCCAAGGCGGCGGATGGGGATAATTCCCTGTGGAACTACTTGCTCCTTGTGCCTGGGATCCCTGAGTGACCCAAGTGGTCCTTGTCCTTCTTGTGCTCAGGATGAGGAGATGGTCCAGGGGCAGCGACCGCCGTCAGGAATTCCTCCGTGGGATGGGGTTGGAACAGCAGACCTGGGCACCTCTGTGGAGCTTCTGTAGCTCCCACTCTCTACAGGGAGCCTGATTGCTCTTTCGGTTCCAGGGGGGATGGTTCAAGCAAATCTAGCTTTAGGTACTTTGCCAGCCAGGGTTAAGGAGCAAGAATCCAGCGGGTCTGGAGAGGCCCCGTTGAAAGAACAGCACACGGTCTGGCTGCTGCTCTCTTGTTGCTCTCGAGGCCGAGCTGTGCCCAGCTAGTGCCGGACACAGAGGGCACTTTCAGGCCTCTGTAAATAGCCTGTTGTGCAGGGGAGGAGGTGGATAAAGAATGGCAGCATCTCGCCAGCTTGGCTTTTTGCTACTTGAAAGCGAGACGTCAGGACTTCTTCATTTGCTGCTGCCGGGGCAAGGGTACTATTTATGTGGGTTTGTTTGAGGGCTGCATTCCTGGTGAAATAGTCCGTCAAACCGCTATTATTCAGCTGGATGAAAGCTCGAGGAACTTTAGAAGGAGAGAAACATCCAGCTCACCCATTTGGGGGATTTATAAATGACACGAAGAAAATAAAATGCTAATGTAAGTATACGTTTGCAGAATCGCAGGAGCTGTGCATGCGTGTGTGTGTGTGTGTGTGTCCATAGAGAATGATGCCCTTGTGAGTCACCTCTGGCCCTGATCCACTTTTTTCCTGGTGCAAACAGGATGGTAAGAGGTGACCCTTTGTGTGCAGTAGGCCTTGAACCCACGTGCTCCCAGGCCAAGGTAAAGGGGTGAATGCTAGCGGTTCTGTAGGACGTGGAGAGGGAGATGGATTTCAGATGCCGAGCTCTCCTAATACTGTGGCGTGTGAGTGCTGGAGGGACCTGTAGAGGCCGCCTGCTCTCATGGTTCCTAACCTGGGGTGTGGGCTGCGGGGGGCTTGTGAGCCCCAGGTGCAAACAGGTACGTGCATGTTCTCAGTGGAGCGAGTCAGCGGCCCAGCACAGGGTAAGAATTGTTCCTGTAGAGGAAAAAGCATGAGTTTAGTTGGGTTGGTGTCCCGGTCTTGGGAGATACCTTCCGGAAGCCTTGTTAAGTGTCCAGCCTCTGTTTCCTCATCAGATTTTATATTTTGATGTTTAAGTGAGACACACGATGTGAAAGCCTTTCCAAAACACCACATTGATGCTAATTGTATCATTTAGCTCCTCTTCCCAAAGTTCGGGCAGATGGGTGCCAGGATTTCTGTTTTCTGACAGTCATGCAGTCCAGTTTCTATTCCCCTGCTCGCACATCTATTTCTACCCAGGTCTATTTAAAGGCGTCCTCTGCTCTGGTTCTTTGCAGTGAGCTTGTGCCAGGTTTCCCCCACCATTGGTACACTCCCCGTCATCCTGTGGTTTTAGACTCCAGCTTTATAGGAATTTCAAAAGACTCAACTGAGCGAGCTCACTTTCTGTCGGTGTGAGAGTAGCTATAGGGAAGGAGGAGCTGGCTGCCAGTAGGCTTGTGTGTGCAACAAATACTGGCCGCTTAAGCCGGCTTAAAAGCCGACTGGATCATGTTCTTAGCAAACAGCACCATGATTATATGCCTGGGCTATAAAAAACTTCCTGAGATGGTGATGTGGAAATTTAAGAATTAGGAAAAAGATTCCAACTAGAGCACCGCTGGAACGAGCATAAAATCTGGGTTTTAACCCCTTGTTGGCAAGTACGTGAGTCTTGATACTTCTTAGAGACCTGCTGGGACTGTCTTAAGACGTGGTGTTTGTGTTCAGCTGGAGCATTGAAAGGCTATTTATTGTGGCTAATTTTCTTTGAATGTAGGTCTGCCTCCATTTCTAAATAGCCCAAGTGCCGTTTCCTTAAGAGCAGTTAAATAGCAGGGAAAAGATTTATAACGCTCCCCGTTCACATCGAAGAGTTCTCCCTTGCATGGCTCTGCATGAGGCACTGCCTTCGTTCTTCCCTGTGTGGACTGTAGTTCTCCCATGGACAGCATTAGCCCATTTGTTCAGCAAAGTGGACTTGCAGCTCGCTACCTGGCTGCCAGCTAAAAGGCATGAATTAAACTGCGATAGCTTTTCATCATCACCCCCGAAAGATAAGAATTTAGCTGGATTGAAATCCTTAGTGTTACCGATTAGTACCTAATAAAATATTCTTGCATGGGTGCTACTGAATCAGCACTTTTCTGTTTTGTTTTGTTTTGTTTAAGTTTTCTTTCCTAAACTTATTTCTAGAAATAGACTTCTTTCTTAGTATAATGCTACCTAATCAGCAATTTTCTGGGTTTCGTTTTTTTTTTTTTTTAAGTTTTCTTTCCTAGACTTACTTCTAGAAGTAGACATTTCTTTCTTAGTACAAAGCTACCGAATCAGCAATTTTCTGGGTTTTGTTTTTTCTTTTTTTTAAGTTTTATTTCCTAGACTTACTTCTAGAAGTAGACATTTCTTTCTTAGTGCAATGCTGCCGAATCAGCCATTTTCTGGGTTCTGTTTTGTTTTGTTTTAAGTTTTCTCTCTTAGACCTATTTCTAGAAGCAGACGTTTCTTCCTTAGTGCAATGCTACCGAATCAGCCATTTTCTGGGTTTTGTTTTTTCTTTTTTTTAAGTTTTCTCTCCTAGACTTACTTCTAGAAATAGACTTATTTCTTTCTTAGTATAATGCTACCGAATCAGCCATTTTCTGGGTTCTGTTTTGTTTTAAGTTTTCTCTCCTAGACCTATTTCTAGAAGCAGACGTTTCTTCCTTAGTACAAAGCTACCGAATCAGCCATTTCCTGGGTTCTGTTTTGTTTTAAGTTTTCTCTCCTAGACCTATTTCTAGAAGCAGACGTTTCTTCCTTAGTACAACGCCGTCTACTTGTAGCTTGCCTATAGCTGATGCTGAATATAATAGAATATAAAAAATTAATCACTTGTTTATGACCGTGTTTGTTTATGGGGGGATGATTTAATATTCTCACACAGGGATGTGAGTCTGTTGAACAACTCCTGTAAATTCGCACGATCTAGGTTTCATGGAAATGACTTCAGGGACTTTGGGGAGAGAGGAGGGAAGGGCAGGCTTGTGTGTAATAAATAGGGTGGGTACCTCCCCTCCAGACTCGAAGTGCTGTGAGGTGATGCAGACAGCCAGAATGATTGGAGGGAAAGGCAGGTGTGCACATTGTATGCGTAAGGTTTCTGCGCATCCGTGGGGTTACAATACTGTTTATGAAATCTGACCACTCGGGGCCAGTAAGACCTGGACTTGATTTGTCTGCTTATCCTCGAGGTCTCGGTGTAAACATCCCCTCCTCAGAGGGGTGTTCCCTGATCACTGGATCTTAACGGTGCTAACACTCACTCCACCTTGCAGACAGATACTGCTTGTTTATCTCCCCCACTAGCTGGTTAGCCCGTTGAGAGCCCAGCTCTCACTTTCTTCCCAGCTCCTAGCCCACACAAGATGCCCAGATTTGTTGGATGGCTGGGGTAGTTCAGTTCGAGTTATGAATTCATCTAGAAGAAACCTGCTGTCAGTGTACCGATAATCAGTTACTTTCTTGATCTGTCTTATGTCTGTTTGACATGACCACCCAACATCTGATCGTTCATTTCAGTGGTTTAAAAAAAAAATATGCCCATTGTCTCTCCTTCTTGGGATGCTGAGCAGAAAGAAAACAGTGTCTGTCTTTGGAACTGGCACCGGCATTGACACTCACTGGTCCTGTCCCTGCCCAGTGGGGTGACTGCGCCCAGCTTCTCATTGGCCTATCCTCCACTGTCTGTTCTCTTGGGAAGTCAAGTACGGACTTTGTCTGCTAGTTACCTTTAGCCCAGTGGGCAGCAGCACAGGACTGCGCATGTGACGGATGCCCTGAGAGACCTTGGCAGGCTGGCTAAGCACCGGGTGAGCACGTCCACCCCCTACTCCGCCCCTACCCCGCGGCCTAGTCTGTTTCTGCAGGGGTGTGTCACCCAGCAGCCAGCTGTTGGTGGCACAGATGGTGAGTGGTTTTATAAGTGCTGGTGCTTTCTCTGCACAGTTATGACCTGCAGAAATGCACTTACCTGCTCCTTCTCTGTTGTCATGTTAAAGCTCAAAATTGTCTGTGTGTCTGTGTGTGTGTATGTATGCCTACACAGGGCTGTTGTAGCACAAGATTGCATTACATTGCCTCCTAGAGAGCTGACGGCCAGTGAAAGCCCCTGATATTCTGCAGCTCTGTAAAAAGATATATACGGTGATGTAAAGTTAAATTTGAAGAGGATTTCTATATTTGGAAAATAAAAAACGATTTTCAGTCTTGGGACATAGCTATTTAAAAAACATAAAATAAGGAGCTCAAAAATACCGTCTGAATTAATGATAAAGGTTAACACGTCGCATTGCCAGGCAGTTTTTGAGAAAAGTCTTTCAGATCGTTTCCTAGGATTTCCTTCCCTGTACTGCCAAACATACTTTAGAGCAGTTATTCATCAATAATTTTCTAATTAGAATTATTCTTATTTGTTCTCTGTACTGCACATTAATTTTTACATTGATATATATATATAAATTGTTTATAATATTCAGTTTGAGGCTTTAATATATATATGGGGCTGTTCATCTGATTTTCTTCTGTGTGTTTTGGCTTCTTAATTTTGTATGTAAACTCCTCGTAGTTGTGTCATCTTTTGTTACCTCTGTCTCTTACTGTTCTCCATGCAGGACTAATCACAGAATGTCAGTAGAGGAAATAATAATAATGCCCAATGTGGATTGAACACATTGTGGTGCCTCACACCATTCTAAGCTCTTTATGTGAACCATTTAGTCCTTATAAAAGCCCTGTGAGATAGGTGCTGTTTTTATGGTTGAGGAAACTGAGGCACAGAAAGGGCAAGTGATTTGTCCCCAGTCATACAGCTGATAAGCTGGGGGGGGGGGGTGGGATTTGGCTGTAGAATCTAGGATCTTAAATACTATTTTGTACTTTCTCTCAAATACTATGCTATAATCTCTCTAGATATTTGCTAGATAAATATCTCTAGATATTTATGCACACCCTTTTATTATTTATTTTAGCTATAATAGCTTGAGGAATATAAGTGACACTGTTTTGTTAGAATAGCCAACGCCAGATTCCCCTGCGCTTATACGGCTGCTTTTGTGGGGAAGGTGAGGGGCCCACTCAAAACCCGGCTTGGTCTCCTTCACCAGCTGGGGAGCTTGTGCTGAGCTTTGTCAGAAGAAATGGAAACTGATGGCCTTTGGGTGGTTCGGGCTACTTTCTGCTCTCTGTTCTTCTCCCCATCAGCTGTGATAATGAGAGTTGAGTGTGTTTGATTAGGTGGAAGAGAACGAGAGAGAGAATATAAGGCAGGAAAATAGTAACTTATGCCCCTTGTTGTGAACATTTTATGGCAGGAATTCTGAGTGACTAAATCTTTTTAATATGGTCAACGAAAACTTTACACAAGATGATAGAAGTAAAACGAATTCCTAAAATGTTTTTAGAAAAATGAGATTTAACAGCCAGGAAAAGACCTGGACCATCAGCCTGTGGCTTTAATGCCCCCGATTGGTCAGCCAGCGTCGAGCTGATGATCGGCCCCGGGGAGTCTGGAGCAGCATTGCGCCACCCTGGAATGAACGTGACGTTTTTCTCTCCGGCAGATATCGGTGTAGGGTGCTACCAACCCAGGACGATGCAAGCCCACGAGCTGTCCCAGTTCTTTCGGATGCCAGAGATGGTTGACTTCCGGCAGTACGTGCGCACCCTTCCAACCAACACACTCATGGGCTTCGGTGCGTTCGCGGCGCTCACCACCTTCTGGTATGCCACGCGGCCGCGGGCCCTGAAGCCACCGTGCGACCTGGCCATGCAGTCGGTGCAGGTGGCGGTAAGTGGAGCCTGGCCGCCCCCGGGCCTCTGCCTGTCTCTCCACAGGTTCCAGGCCCCATCGAAGGCGGCGTCGGGCAAGATCCTAATCACAAGCAGATATTGGTGGGGCACTTTGTAAACTGAAATGTGCTCCCCAAACAGAATTTCAGCAGTGATGAGAAGAGGAGGGCAAAAAAATAGGGCAGAGGGACACAGGCAGTGATGCTGCTTGGGTGTCTGGCCACATCACATGGAGCAGAGGCTCGTCCCGTAATCTCATGGGGCTTCTGCCCTGCGCTGGGCTCTGAGCTGTGCCCGGAGGATCCTGAGAGGGGAAAGGACAGAGACAGGGTCCCTGCCCTCAGCGGAGAAGAGGGTTGTCAATTGTTAGAGAAAGAAGGATTTCACCTGTGGGTGTCTGATACCTGGAACACATTGCACAGGGGTTAAAAAGGACTCAGGGGGCTTCCCTGGTGGCGCAGTGGTTGAGAGTCCGCCTGCCGCTGCAGAGGACATGGGTTCGTGCCCCGGTCCGGGAGGATCCCACATGCCGCGGAGCGGCTGGGCCCGTGAGCCATGGCCGCTGAGCCTGCGCGTCCGGAGCCTGTGCTCCACAACGGGAGAGGCCACAGCAGTGAGAGGCCCGCATACTGCAAAAAAAAAAAAAAAAAAAAAAAGGACTCAGGGATTTCTTTTTTTTGTTTTTTTGGGCTGCATACTCATTAATTGCTTCTTTATATCAATTTTTTTTTAGTTGAGATTTTAGAACAGTTTTAGATTTACAGAAAAATTACAGAATTTCCATAAATCCCACATCTATTTCTGCTATTATTAACATCTAACATTAGTATGGTACATCTGTTTTTTGGTTTTGTTAAGCTTTTTTTTTAATTCTTGAATTTTATTTTATTTTTTTATACAGAAGCTTCTTATTAGTTATCTATTTTATACATATTAGTGTATACATGTCAATCCCAATCTCCCAATTCATCCCACCACCACCACCCCACCCCCGCCGCTTTCCCTCCTTGGTATCCATATGTTTGTTCTCTACATCTGTGTCTCTGTTTCTGCCTTGCAAACAGGTCCATCTGTACTATCTTTCTAGATTCCACATATATGCATTAATATATGATACTTGTTTTTCTCTTTCTGACTTACTTCACTCTATATGACAGTCTCTAGATCCATCCACGTCTCTACAAGTGACCCAATTTCATTCCTTTTTATAGCTGAGTAATATTCCATTGTATTGTATTGTATTGTATTGTATACATATTGTATACATATTGTATATATGTACCACATCTTCTTTATCCATTCGTCTGTCGATGGGCATTTAGGTTGCTTCCATGACCTGGCTATTGTAAATAGTGCTGCAGTGAACATTAGGGTGCATGTGTCTTTTTGAATTATGGTTTCCTCTGGGTATATGCCCAGTAGTGGGATTGCTGGGTCATATGGTAATTCTATTTTTAGTTTTATAAGGAACCTCCAGTGGCTGTATCAATTTACATTCCCACCAACAGTGCAAGAGGGTTCCCTTTTCTCCACACCCTCTCCAGCATTTGTTGTTTGTAGATTTTCTGATGATGCCCATTCTAACTGGCATGAGGTGATACCTCATTGTAGTTTTGATTTGCATTTCTCCAATAATTAGTGATGTTGAGCAGCTTTTCATGTGCCTCTTGGCCATCTGCATGTCTTCTTTGGAGAAATGCCTATTTAGGTGTTCTGCCCATTTTTGGATTGGGTTGTTTGTTTTTTTGATATTGAGCTGAATGAGCTGCTTGTGTATTTTGGAGATAAATCTGTCATCCGTTGATTCATTTGCAAATATTTCTCCCATTCTGAGGGTTGTCTTTTCGACTTGTTTATAGTTTCCTTTGCTGTGCAAAAGCTTTTAAATTTCATTAGGTGCTATTTGTTTATATTTGTTTGTACTTCCATTACTCTAGGAGGTGGATCAAAAAAGATCTTGCTGTGATTTATGTCAAAGAATATTCTTCCTGTTTACATCTAAGAGTTTTATAGTGTCCAGTCTTACATTTAGGTCTTGAATCCATTTTGAGTTTATTTTTGTGTATGGTGTTAGGGATTGTTCTAATTTCATTCTTTTACATGTAGCTGTCTAGTTTTCCTGGCACCACTTATTGAAGAGACTGTCTTTTCTTCATTGTGTATCCTTGGCTCCTTTGTCATAGATTAGTTGACCATAGGTGCTTGAGTTTATCTCTGGGTTTTCTATCCCGCTCCATTGATCTGTATTTCTGTTTTTGTGCCATTACCATATTGTCTTGATTACTGTAGCTTTGTAGTGTAGTCTGAAGTCAGGGAGTCTGATTCCTCTAGCTCTGTTTTTTTCCCTCAAGATTGCTTTGGCTATTCAGGGTCTTTTTGCCTCCTTACAAGCTTTAAGATTTTTTGTTCTAATTCTGTAAAAAGTGCCATTGTTAATTTGATAGGGACTGCATTGAATCTGTAGATTGCTTTGGGTAGTAGAGTCATTTTCACAATATTGATTCTTCCAGTCCAAGAACATGGTATATCTCTCCATCTGTTTGAGTCATCTTTAATTTCTTTCATCAGTGTCTTATAGATTTCTGAGTACAAGGCTTTTACCTCCTTAGGTAAACCTTAGTTAGATTTATTCCTAGGTATTTTATTCTTTTTGTTGCAGTGGTGAATGGGATTGTTTCCTTAATTTCTCTTTCAGATCTTTTGTTGTTAGTGTATAGGAATGCAAGAGGTTTCTGTGCATTAATTTTGTATCCTGCAACTTTACCAAATTCATTGATTAGCTCTAGTAGTTTTCTGGTGGCATCTTTAGGATTCTCTATGTATAGTATCATGTCATCTGCAAACAGTGACAGTTTTACTTCTTCTTTTCCAATTTGTACTCCTTTTATTTCTTTTTCTTCTCTGATTGCTGTGGCTAGGACTTACAAAACTGTATTGAATAATAGTTGTGAGAGTGGACATCCTTGTCTTGTTCCTGATCTCAGAGGAAATGCTTTCAGGTTTTCACCATTGAGAATGATGTTTGCTGTGGGTTTGTCATATATGGCCTTTATTATGTTGAGGTAGGTTCCCTCTATGCCCACTTTCTGGAGAGTTTTTATCATAAGTGGGTGTTGAGTTTTGTCAAAAGCCTTTTCTGCATCTATTGAGATGATCATATGGTTTTAATTCTTCAATTTGTTAATATCACATTGATTGATTTGTGTATATTGAAGAATCCTTGCATCCCTGGGATAAATCTCACTTGATCATGGTGTGTGATCTTTTTAACGTGTTGTTGGATTCTGTTTGCTAGTATTTTGTTGTAGGTTTTTGCATCTATATTCATTAGTGATATTGGTCTGTAATTTTCTTATTTTGTAGTATCTTTCTCTGATTTTGGTGTCAGGGTGATGGTGGCCTCATAGAATGAGTTTGGGAGTGTTCCTTCCTCTGCAATTTTTTGGAAAAGTTTGAGAAGGATAGGTGTTAACTCTTCTTTAAATGTTTGATAGAATTCACCTGTGAGGCCATCTGGTCCTGGGCTTTTGTTTGTTGGACAATTTTTAATCACAGTTTCAATTTCATTACTTGTGATTGGTCTGTTTTTATTTTCTATTTCTTCCTGGTTCAGTCTCGGAAGGTTGTGCTTTTCTAAGAATTTGTCCATTTCTTCCAGGTTGTCCATTTTATTGGCATAGAGTTGCTTGTAGTAGTCTCTTAGGATGCTTTGTAATTTCTGCGGTGTCTGTTGCAACTTCTCCTGTTTCATTTCTAATTTGATTAATTTGAGTCCTCTCCCTCTTTTTCTTGATGAGTCTGGCTAATGGTTTATCAATTTTGTTTATCTTCTCAAAGAACCAGCTTTTAGTTTTATTGATCTTTGCTATTGTTTTCTTTGTTTCTATTTCATTTATTTCTGCTCTGATCTTTATGATTTCTTTCCATCTACTAACTTTGGGTTTTGTTTGTTCTTCTTTCTCTGGTTCCTTTAGGTGTAAGGTTAGATAGTTTTTTGAGGTTTTTCTTGTTTCTTGAGGTAGGATTGTATTGCTATAAACTTTGCTCTTAGAACTGCTTTTGCTGCATCCCATAGGTTTTGGATGGTCGTGTTTTCATTGTCTCTAGGTAGTTTTTGATTTCCTCTTTGATTTCTTCAGTGATCTCTTGGTTATTTAGTAATGTATTGTTTAGCCTCCATGTGTTCGTGCTTTTTACATTTTTCTCCCTGTAATTTACTTCTAATCTCAGTGTTGTGGTCGGAAAAAATGCTTGATACGATTTCAGTTTTCTTAAATTTACCGAGGCTTGACTTGTGACCCAAGATGTGATCTATCCTGGAGAGTGTTCTGTGTACACTTGGGAAGAAAGTGTAATCTGCTGTTTTCAGGTGGAATGGTGCATAAATATCAATTAAATCTATCTGGTCTGTAGTGTCATTTAAAGCTTTTGTTTCCTTATTAATTTTCTGTATGGATGATCTGTCCATTGGTGTAAGTGAGGTTTTAAAATCCACCACTGTTGTTGTGTTACTGTTGATTTCCTCTTTTATAGCTGTTAACATTTGCCTTATGTGTTGAGGTGCTCCTATGTTGGGTGCATATGTATTTATAATTGTTATTATATCTTCTTCTTGGATTGATCCCTTAATCATTATGTAGTGTCCTTCCTTGTCTCTTGTACCATCCTTTAGAGTCTATTCTATCTGATATGAGTATTGCTACTCCAGCTTTCATTTGATTTCCATTTGCATGGAATATCTCTTTGCATCCCCTCACTTTCAGTCTGTATGTGTCCCTAGGTCTGAAGTGCATCTCTGTATACGGCTTATATACGGGTCTTGTTTTTGTATCCATTCAATGAGCCTGTTCTTTTGGTTGGAGCATTTAATCCATTGACATTTAAGGTAATTATTGATATGTGTGTTCTGAATTACCATTTTCTGAATTGTTCTGGGTTTGTTTTTGTAGGTCCTTTTCTTCTCTTGTGTTTCCCACTTAGAGAAGTTTCTTTAGCATTTGTTGTAGAGCTGGTTTGGTGGTGCTGAATTCTCTTAGCTTTTACGTGTCTGGAAAGCTTTTGATTTCTCCGTCAAATCTGAATGAGACCCTTGCTGGGTAATCTTGGTTATAGGTTCTTTCCTTTCATCACTTTAAATATATCATGCCACTCCCTTCTGGCTTGTGGAGTTTCTGCTGAGAAAGCAGCTGTTAACCTTGTGGGAGTGCTTTTGTATGTTATTTGTCATTTTTCCCTTGTTGCTTTTAATAATTTTTTTTGTCTTTAATTTTTGTCAGTTTGATTACTATGTGTCTTGGCATGTTTCTCCTTGGTTTTATCCTGCCTGGGACCCTCTGCGCTTCCTGGACTTGGGTGGCTATTTCCCATGTTGGGGAATTTTTTTACCGTAATCTCTGCAAATATTTTCTCAGGTTCTTTCTCTTTTTCTTCTCCTTCTGGGACCACTATAATGCGAATGTTGTTGCGTTTAATGTCCAGAGGTCTCTTAGGCTGTCTTCATTTCTTTTTGTTCTCTTTTCTTTATTCTGTTCCTCAGCAGTGAATTCCACCATTCTGTCTTCCAGGTCACTTATCCGTTCTTCTGAGTCCGTTATTCTGGTATTGATTCCTTCTAGCGTACTTTTCATTTTAGTTATTGTATCGTTCATCTCTGTTTGTTTGTTCTTTAATTCTTCTAGATCTTTGTTAAACATTTCTTGAATATTCTCAATCTTTGCCTCCATTCTTTTTCCACGGTCCTGGATCATCTTCACTATCATTATTCTGAATTCTTTTTCTGGAAGGTTGCTTATCTCTACTTCATGTAGTTGTTTTTCTGGGGTTTTATTTTGTTCCTTCATCTGGTACATAGCCCTCTGCCTTTTCATCTTGTCTGTCTTTCTGTGAATATGGTTTTCGTTCCATAGGCTGCAGGATTGTAGTTCTTCTTGCTTCTGCTGTCTGCCCTCTGGTGGATGAGTCTATCTAAGAGGCTTGTGCAAGTTTCCTGATGGGAGGGACTGGTGGTGGGTAGAGCTGGGTGTTGCTCTGGTGGGCAGAGCTCAGTAAAACTTTAATCTGCTTGTCTAGTGATGGGTGGGGCTGAGATCCCTCCCTGTTAGTTGTTTGGCCTGAGGCAACCCAGCACTGGAGCCTGCAGTGTCCTTGTCCCTGAGGTGAGCCACAGCCACCACCCCCACCACCACCACCACCACCCCCGCCTCTGCAGGAGACCCTCCAACACTAGCAGGTAGGTCTGTCTCAGTCTCCCATGGGGTCACTGCTCCTTCCCCTTGTTCCCAATCCACACACTACTTTGTGTGTGCCCTCCAAGAGTGGAGTCTCTGTTTCCCCCAGTCCTGTCGAAGTCCTGCAATCAAATCCCACTAGCCTTCAAAGTCTGATTCTCTGGGAATTCCTCCTCCCATTGCCAGACCCCCAGGTGGGGAAGCCTGACGTGGGGCTCAGAGCCTTCACTCCAGTGGGTGGACTTCTGTGGTGTAAGTGTGCTGCAGTCTGTGAGTCACCCACCCAGTGGTTATGGGATTTGATTTTATTGTGATTGCGCCCCTCCTACCGTCTCACTGGGGCTTCTCCTTTGTCTTTGGATGTGGCGTATCTTTTTTTGGTGAGTTCCGGTGTCTTCCTGTTGACGATTGTTCAGCAGTTAGTTGTGATTCTGGTGCCTCTCGCATGAGGGAGTTGGGACTTGGGGAGTTCTAATAGGATGAGGCCGGACTGGGAGCCTGCAGGGTTAATGTGGCCACAGAATTTAGGATGGGTGTGAAGAATCAAGGACATTCAAGAGGTGTGTAAGGTGGGATAGGGAGGGTGGGAGGGAGGGAGACGTAAGAGGGAGGAGGTATGGGAACATATGTATATGTATAACTGATTCACTTTGTTATAAAGCAGAAACTAACACACCATTGTAAAGCAATTATACTCCAATAAAGATGTAAAAAAAAAAAATCAGGAAAAAAAAAGAGATGTGTAAGGTAGAGTTGGGTGCCATGGTTGTGTTTAACTTGGCCAAACAAAAGGTCAGGCTCTCATCGCTCTAAGAACCAAGCAGAGAGTGATGTTCCGTAATTCGGGCTTACTGCGGGGGGAGGTGATCGGGAAGTCCAAAGGGAGGGTCTCAGCGCTCCTGCTCTACCTTCCTTCCCTTGAGAATCTCTTTTTAAGGTTAATAGAAAAGATGAAGCAGCCAGGTGTTCACTGGTGCTTTGACTCTTTTTTTTTTTATTTTTTGCGGTACGCGGGCCTCTCACTGTTGTGGCCTCTCCCGTTGCGGAGCACAGGCTCCGGACGCGCAGGCTCAGCGGCCATGGCTCACGGGCCCAGCCGCTCCATGGCATGGGGGATCTTCCCGGACCAGGGCACGAACCCACGTCCGCTGCATCGGCAGGCAGACTCCCAACCACTGCGCCACCAGGGAAGCCCTGGTGCTTTGACTCTTCACCTACTCTCTGTAGTTTCCTGCTTTCCCCTACCCAGGTCAGAATTCATTTTCAGAATTTATGACTCGCAAAAGAAAAGCATTGGGAAACAGAGAATCACCTCATGTACTTTTAGATGTAGCAGTGAATTGTCGCCCCGCACCCCCTCCCTGCCCTCCTCTGACCTGGACTGATGGTCGAGCAGGAGAGTGTGTCCTTCCAAATGAAGCCCTGGCCTAATTAATACCTTTTTGTTATTTACAGGGTTTCGGTTCTTTGTTTCATTTCAGACAATTTCTTGGATTCATTAATGTGAAACTCTTAAAATATATAAAATGATATGTCGGTGTAATTCATGCCAAAATGTAAAAATAGAATGAACTACTACTGAGGAAAGCTGGCTTTGCATTTTATTTCTAGTTAGAAGGTAAACTTAGTATCTCACAACGTAAATAGAAGTTAATTTTTTCTAATATGTGTGAAGTTTTTGGCATCCCTTCTCTTCTGGCAGAGGACCTGGTGTCTCACCGTAGCATTGCCATCACTCTGAAAAGAGTACTTGGCCAGTATAGATTTAAGATATTTTTAATTAAGCAGTAACTGTAAAAATTTAAAAAGCCAAATTCTTATCGTATGAGAAATTGGAGAGGCACGTACAATGTGGTTTTTAAGTTCCAGTTTAGCATAAAGTCATTGAGCCTTATTAAAATAATCATACATGTTCTCTGTAGAACAATTTAAAACTGCAGATAAGCAGAAAGAAAATTAAAATCTCTAATTCCGTTACCTGGGGTATGGCTTCCTGATTTTTCTCCTTGCTTATAGGAATAGATTTAGCTCTGATTTTCAGAATTTGTAGGTCTTAGGAAGAGATACAAAATTTGCTTTGCATATCTAAAAAAGAACTTAAAATATTGAATTTGGGATTATGATACTTAGTAACATAGATACTTTAATCTAGCTAGCATCGTCATATGGACTTGCATGGCAGAAAGAGTAACTTAATTCATTAAGTGTTAATCAGGAGCCTGTCTGGCTGGCACTGTTGAAGGGGCTGATCGGCCGAATAAAGCATTGTTGCTTTGTTCCCACTTTGAAGCCAAGCAAGCACCATTTGCCCATCCCCACCTTCACACCCCCCTCCCATTTTGCATAGGCAGTTTTTTCACCCTCCTCTTCCCATAAACTCTTCATGGCTGTGAGAATGAGAGGAATCTGCCCTTTGGGTTTGGCTGCATCTCATCACTACCCACACGGGCTGCTTCCCAGTCACACTTTTCTTTTAAAGCAGCAGCACAGTGGGGACTTCCCTGGCCGTCCAGTGGTTAGGACTCCACGATTCCACTGCAGGGAGCGTGGGTTCCATCCCAGGTCACGGCACTAAGATCCTGCAGGACCCACAGTGTGGCCAAAAAAAAAAGGAAGAAAATAAATAAATAAAGCAGCAGCACAGAGGTTCTGGATAAGTTAAAGCTTCTAAAATTTCCTTTTACAAATCAGGGTAATAAAGTGGATGTTAGCACCCGTGCTGTAGACCTGTGCAGGAAAGGTGATACAGACACACGCTGTAGAATAGGGCAGCGAAACTGGAGTTGGCAACGGAATCCCAAGTCTCTCATAAATTTTTGAGCCTGGTTTGATCAAGACCCTATTTAGAGAGCCGTTACCCTCTGTCTGCAGGTACAGCTCCCAACCTGCAACAGTGCGTGTCCAGGAAGAATTCTGTCTTCCACAGCGTTTCTCTACTGTAGCTCCATAACTTTGAACAGGGGATGAAAGCAAGTTTTTGTGTGTATATCTGGGTTTTTTTGGTTTTTGTCTTTTAAATCACATTCACAAGTGATATGCAAGTTTTCCAATTTTAGCTGGTCTCAACCTGTTCTCTGGAATTGAGATCTCATGTCCCACTCGTGAAGGTGATCTTTGCTGGAGTGACCAGAAACCCTTTGGGATTGGTCAGGGCCCAGGCCGTGGTAGTTGCAGTTATGGGGCGTAGGAGAGCATTTTGGAGCCGGAAGGGACCAGAGGGACAGGGGCAGCTGTGGCCGAGGCTGGACCTGACCGCTCTGCTTGAACCAGGCGGCCTTGGGCAGCTCACCCAGCCTGACCTTCAGATTCCTCATCTGGAGAACAGAAGTGACGGGACCTTCCCTCCTGCAGTGTTCAGAGACTGCACAGATGCAAGCAGCATCCACTCGGCCCGAGAGAGGTGTTCAGTAAATGTTAGTTTCTTCTTCCATGAAGGTCTTCTCTTTGAACCCTCACATTTTATACACGAGAAAATAACTGAGCCCACAGAGGTGAGATTATACCATACAGTTAGTGGAAGTTCTGGAGCTCTGTTCTGCTGCCTCATTACGGTAGTTGAAAGTTATGTGCTATAACTAGGACTCTGGTTGGGGGAAAAGGATAAAGCAGGATAATAAGGAAACTTTGGATCCGTGTACGTAGGTAAATTTGACGAGTCAGTGGCTAGAGTTTCTAAACCCAGGGGCAGACTCTTCTGAAAACAGAGTTACAGGCAAATGAGTCCAAAGGTAGTAATGGAAGGAGGAGAAGGTACAGGTAGGGTAAGAAACGGAGTCTGGGGTCCCCCACACAGGTTGGATGTATCAATAGGATCAGAAACTGTCAAGAATGAGGTGGAGGTGGGGGCCGGGGGAGGGGCAGAGCGCTGTCAGAATCTGGACAGCAGCCTGCGCGAGTTGTGGTGAGCTTCTGCCTTCCCTGGACCGGGTCGGACATAGGTGGGGTTAGAGCAGAACTCGGTGCTCATGGGGTCGTGGGCCTGGGTTTAAGGGGTTTAGGCAACAAACCATTACAAAGTATAGATGAGAACCATTGCCATTGCGGGTAGGAGGTGGCAGGAAGAGTATGTGAATTCCTCCAATTGATGAAAGAAGTCTTACACACATTGAGATGGTCTTCTCAAATTACGTTGGAAAGATTTTTGAGACCTACCATGAGATTATAATGCACTGAAACGAAAACTCAAGTTAACTGTTTTGTTTTGTTCTTAAAAATTAGAGAAGGGAATACATCGTAGCGAGTAAAAACGTTTTTATACCTTCCAATCCTTAGCGTTTTGGTTTTTTTGGTTTTTCTTTGTTTTTTTTTTTTTGCGGTACGCGGACCTCTCACTGTTGTGGCCTCTCCCGTTGCAGAGCACAGGCTCCGGACGCGCAGGCTCAGCAGCCATGGCTCATGGGCCCAGCCGTGCCGTGGCATGTGGGATCTTCCCGGACCGGGGCACGAACCCATGTCCCTTGCATCGGCAGGCGGACTCAACCACTGCGCCACCAGGGAAGCCCCTTAGTGTTTTAAAGGCTTCATTTTAAGACTGTCACAACTTAGTTGAAAATGTACCTCTGGTAACTCAACCAGTCAGTCTTTAACAGAGTCACTGTTTAGACTTCTTACCAGGGCTTGGCTTAGTGTGGGTTCATACCTTTTAATATGTAGAACCAGTTCTCTGGGTATAACTCATCCTGCCTCCATGTTGGATGACTTACTTCCACCCCAGATAACCTCATGACATCCAGGTCACATGCTGGCTGGGTGACCCTTTTGCATGAAAGGTTGAGATTTAAACATTCATATGTTGGGATATATATATGGTGAGGAACTTGCCTTAGCATTTTAATCCCGTGCTGCTGAAAGTCAAATATAGAGGCTGTGACACTCTGGATTCAATCCTCCCTGAGTCACAGAGTAGGTATGAGATGGGCATTCATTCAGCAAATACATGGTGTGCCCAGATCAGGCAGGAAGAGGCTGCTGCCCTTGTGGAGTGTACAGCCCAGCAGGAAGGACCACCAAGGACTCCTTCCAGCCCTGGCAGAGGACAATGGCCATCCTCAAACTAAGAGTCACATGAGTGACTTGTCTTCATGCCATAAAACTAGAACCACAGTTCTTTATCAGGAAGAACTTGAAAGAAGCAAACTAAAGGTAGCACATCCAGCCTGTGGAAGACGTGCTCAGTAAATAGCAAGGCTTTCGAATTCAAAAGTCCCCTCCTCCAGGGAGGCCTTCTTGATGCCATTGCTCATCTGGACAAACCTCTGGCCTCCCAGCTCACGTGCCCACTGTGACACGGACTGGCATTCTTAGTCCATGTGTGCAGGTGCCTATGGAGTCTGTCACTGAGTAGGATTTCCCCCGTGGCTGGCAGAGTCACGCTAAACACAGGGTGTGGGTGTAAAGACCTCCTTGCAAACTGGCAAAGCAGTTTCCACACGAGAAGAGAGCAGGTCGTTGTTTGAAAGCCTTTATGAAGTTCTTACCCTGGACTTGTGGAGACAAAAGGGGTGATGATGGTGCCCTCCCAAAAAAAGAGTTGAACTCCTAGAAACAGTGAGTAGAATGGTGGTTGCCAGGGGCTGGGTGGGTGGAGGAAACAGGGAGAGGTTGGTAAAGGGTCCAGACTTTCAGCTGTCAGAGGAATAAGGTCTGAGGGTCTGATGTCTGGCATGGTGACTGTAGTTGATAATGTTGTATCGTATAATTGAAATTTGCTGAGAGAGTAGAACTTAAGTGTCCAAAAAAGATTTAAAAGGGTAAATATGTGAGGTGATGGATGTGTTAATTCACTCGATGGGGGGATCCTTGCACGACGCGTGTGTGTATCACGTCACGTTGTCCTCTGTAGATATGTTACAGTGTTGTCAATTACACCTCAGCAAAGCTGGAAAAACACAGCGAGGATGGCGATGCCCTTCTGGACCTGAGTGGAGGGGCTTAAGCGGCTGTTGAATTAGGCAGGATGAAGGGCAGCAGCGTCAGGACGAGCCCGAGGGCAAGCTGCAGGGGCAGAGCAAGAGGAAGGCTGTCCAGGAAGGGCAGGTGCGGCCAGATGGCGGGATCACTCACTCCTCTGACACAGCCCTGTGGGCGTGCGGAAGACTGGCAGGGCATCTGCGAGGGGCGTTAGCCTCCTCAGGCCTCGGTCTGAGCCAGGTCCACACTAGGAGGAAGGGGGTGGGCAGCCTTGTTCCTGCAGTCGTGTGTAAAAGTGAACGTAAACGTGAACCTCGTTCTCATCTCCGGGAAGCCTGGGCTGGGGACAGTCGACTCGGAGAGCGTGTGAGACGTTGGAAGAATCCTTGGTGGGAGGCTCTGGCTTCATATCTGTCTGGGATCCTTGTGCAGATCTGTGATTAGGCATTAACGCTCACTTACTTACCATTTGTAATTGCAAGCTTCTGTCACTGTTCCCCACGGCCTGTTCTTCCCCGTGATATGATTATGCACGTGGTCAGGTAAAGAGGTGGGCAGAGATGTGCCTTTCTAGCCCCACCACTGGCGACCTTGCTGCTGTGAAATTCGGAGAATTTTCACACAGGTTTTCCAGAAACATCACAACTTCAGAGGACATTTTCAGCCAGTTGTCCTAGCAGTTGGGGCACAGAGGGTGGGATGGAGGGGACACGGGTTTAAGCCCTGGTCCGGGAAGATGCCACATGCTGCGGAGCAGCTAAGCCCATGCGTGACAACTACTGAGCCTGAGCTCTAGAGCCCCCGAGCCACAACTACTGAGCCCATGTGCTGCAACTACTGAAGCCCACGTGCCTAGAGCCCGTGCTCTGCAACAAGAGAAGCCACCGCAATGAGAAGGCCACGCACCACAACGAAGAGCAGCCCTCGCTCGCTGCAACTAGAGAAAGCCCGCGCACAGCAACGAAGACCCAATGCGGCCCAATAAATAACTAAATAAGTAAATTAATTAATTAGCCTCGCCCCAAGCAAGGTCCACTCCTATCAAATGAAACATGGCAGATGTAGGCCTTCTGAGCCTCTGGGCAAAAACCCCGCCTTCACAGCAGCCTCTAAAGGGCCGAGCAAGGGTAAGGAACAGACGCGTTTCCTTCCGCCTGTGAGCTAGTGCCTCGCACGTTCTCAGTGGCCAGCACTCGGAGACGCTACAGGCAGGCTTGTTTTGCTGGACCAGTGTGTGTTTGTGGGAATTTGGATTTTGTGCCTCTGAACTCTCTCCCCTTCCACGGAGGTGGGAGGGAGCTTTTTCCCTCTTGCAGTTGGCTAGTTTTGTCTGGTGACGAGATTGACCTGTGTTTGGCGGCACAGAACTGCTTTGCTAAGTACTGAGTCGGCCTCCCCCACCCCTTAGGCAGGTCCTCCCGTCGGTACAGGGGGCGCTCAGGAAGCTGAAAACTGGAGAGGAAGCTGCGGTGGGGGGACAGGAAAGCCTCCTGAGGATTAGAGGAGAGTGATAGAGAACCAGACCCCCCCCAGGTGGCCACCAGGATCTGGGCTTGTCTCCTGCAAGGTGGAGATGAACCGTGTGTGGGTGAGTTTGAACCCGGATGTCCTACAGGCTGGTCTGAAGCTCGCTTTGCCGCATTTTAGACGTGGGACTGAGACGAGAAGGTCTCCCCACCGTCTGTTTGTCCATTTTCTCATCTTCGAAGTGAATACTTCCTTCCAAACCTCCCGCACTCGGATGAGAACACCCAGCACCGGTTGTGACGGATGCTTCTGCCCCTTCTTCACTCACTGTGTGTAAAGGATCTCAGGAAGTTGGCTGGTTAAATGGTGAGCGCAAGTAGTAAACCTGAGGGTTCATGGTTGCATGGTTACATTTATGTCAACATAATGGAGGAGTCTAGGTATTTTTAAAATACCCTGTTCATTATCCTAAAAAATCTGGTTGGGAACATCACCTATTGGCTGGTCTTGAATAAAGGCCCTAGTTTGCTCTGTCAAAGATCTCGTGTTGCTGGATAGAACTGATGGCCAGAGAGCCTCTAGGTCCCCGGATGGAAAAGTCTCTTTGTGCCTGTTTATAAAAGGCTGCAGGTGATGGTGGCCTGAACAGGTAAGATGCATGTGAAATCTACGTGCTGGGAGGAGTGTATTTTACATGGACGATATTGGAAAGAGCAAAAAAAAGTCATTTTTACCCCCGAGAACTGCGGTTTGCACCTGCTGCTTTTCTCCCTAGAGGTGGATTACATAAGATCCAGCCCTGTCTTCAGCGGCCTCTTTAGATGTTACTGGGTTCTCCCCACTCCCTCTCTGCTGTCCCTTCCTTCCCCTCCTCCCTCCCTCCCTCCTACTTCCTGCCCTCCCCCAATCCATCTCCTTAGAGAAAATAAATGGTAGTAACATAATAGGTGGTTGACTGTTGGGGCCATTTTCTAGATGGAGATAAATGGGACCACAATTTGTAAAGCTCAGGCCTTTCTATCCCTGAGAAATCCTCAAGGATGTAATAATTTGCTTTTGCATTTATTCATTCATTCATTCATTTATATTTATTTTTGGCTGCATTGGGTCTTCATTGCTGCGTGCAGGCTTTCTCTAGTTGCGGCGAGCAGGGGCTACTCTTCGTTGCGGTGCGTGGGCTTCTCATTGCGGTGGCTTCTCTTGTTGCGGAGCACAGGCTCTAGGTGCGCAGGCTTCAGTAGTTGTGGTTCATGGGTTCTAAAGCACAGGCTCAGTAGTTCCTCGGCATGTGGGATCTTCCCGGACCAGGGCTCGAACCCTTGTCCCCTGCATTGGCAGGCAGATTCTTAACCACTGCGCCACCAGGGCAGTCCCTGCTTTTGCATTTAAATATGGGAGTGATGCAAAATGAGTCTCACCATCAAATGTTCCTTTTTCTCAAATATTGGCAAGAGCTCTAGTGCTGGGAACCATCGATTCACAGGTGTTCACTGTCTTCCTGTCCTTACTGCCCCTGAGGGGAACTTGAACTTTTATTTCCTAACTCAGCCCACGTGGGGAGACTGACCTCTAGAGGAACCTTTGCTTGTATAGCCATTGCCAAATATCCTCGTGACCGCGATTTGACGGTAGGGTGGTCACTACCCACTGACTCACAGTCTTTTCTTTTTTTAAAACTGTATAAACCGCATTAAAGAGGAAAGAAAAAACCCTTGATCCTCCCTGACTGAATCTTATCGGCCAATTTCCTGCACATTCCACTGGGGTTGTCTGCATAGCTCTCCCTGTTTTTTGAGTACAACTGAAACCCACACCTTCACCCCCCATCTGTAGGTTATGTCAGAAGTCCAGAAAGGCCAGATTTAAAATATTTCTTCATTTAAGTAGGTGTTCCTAGAAATAGCTGCATGTACTTGGATAACCCGATAGTTAAATGCCCTGCCTTTGAAATGGCTCAATTTTGTAGCACATATGGACATTTGAGCTTCTGTTGCACTCAGCATGTAAGCCCTCACCTTGCAGGTGTAACTAAAGTTGCTAACATCCAGGGTTTATGGGTAGCACTTTCGTTCAAGATGAATGGTAACTCGTATGCACATCAAAAATGATGAGTCCTGGGCTTCCCTGGTGGCGCATTGGTTGAGAATCTGCCTGCCAATGCAGGGGACATGGGTTTGAGCCCTGGACTGGGAAGATCCCACATGCCGCGGAACAACTAGGCCCGTGAGCCACAACTACTGAGCCTGCGTGTCTGGCTGTGCTCCGCAACAAGAGAGGCCGCGACAGTGAGAGGCCCGTGCACCCTGATGAAGAGTGGCCCCCACTTGCCGCAACTAGAGAAAGCCCTCGCACAGAAACGAAGACCCAACACAGCCAAAAGTAAATAAATAAATTAATTTAAAAATTTAAAAAAATATTACTTCTAATTGTGATATAATGTTTACCATCTTAACCATTAAAAAAAAAAATGATGAGGCCTTACGGGCATACTGTGATCATCACGGAGCAACAAAACACAGACCTTGTTGCTCGGTCTTCCCTACCCTCATTTCACTCAGCTCCTCTCCTGCAATTACAGAGTACGCCTTACAGTTAAGTGACAATGTGACCTGTCACCCAGTGTTTCACCTATACCTTAAATTGTACAGTTCTGGCATAGAATTCATTTACTGCTTTATCGTCAAACTTTTGCTACTTTGCTAATGAGAGTAATAATAAATGTCTTGTCCTCGGGTTCCTTTGCCAAGATGATGGCCTTATTTGGGATGTGATTAGCTTCTTTAACTTTGATTTGGCTGTTTTACCAGCATGCCTCTCAAAGTCCTGAAGATCATATACCACCAAAACGGTAGCATAACCAAAGAATTACTTAGGCAAAAGTTTGTTATAAAACGATACTCCAGAGCAGTGATTCTCAAAGTTGGAACTGGGGAGTTGACCTGTTGTCTTGAAGAGATAGGGTCTCCATATATCCAGAGCTAAACTTCATCTCTTTTTTCAAACCTACCCCCAATCCCTAGTTTCCTATTTTGGATAAATCAGAACTGCTGTTGTCTCAGGCCTCCGACTCTCCCTTCCTGTTTTCCTGCATCCAGTTACCTACCAGTCCCATTCATTCGTGCTTAGCGCCTCCAGTCTCACGCCCCTGCCCTAGTCCAGGCCCACGTCAGCTGGTCTCTGTCCATCCTGTTCCGTACACTGCTCAACCTCCTTGTAGATTTTAAAGCATTACCCGTATATTCACCACTCCCCTGCTGGGGACCTTAATGCCTCCAGGCTAGCGCACCAGAGTCCCCCGAAGGGCCGGCTGAAACGCGGCTGCTGGATCACACCCCCAGAGTTTCCGACTTGGTAGATCTGGCAGAGGGTTCACTAAATGCTTTCCCTACAAGGGCCAGGTGTTACCTTGACCATCCTCTGAGGACCTCAGCTCTGGGGTGAGCCTGTGCTCTGTAGATTCTAGGCTTCTCCTCTCTATTCGTTCCAGCTCCCTCCATGCTCCTCTGCTCAGCCAGTACTCCTGGAGTCCCTCTGGTCATGTAGGGATAAAGTTTAGCCACCTTCAGAACAAACCCTGTATCTTATTTGCCTGGTTCCCACCAGCTCTGTTGGCAGCTGTGGGCACCGCTCAGCAGAACGCACTGGGAAGGCAGTATTGCTTTTGCAGAGAAACAACTGAGTAGTGCCATGGATGAGCGACTGTCCTGAGGAGAGGTGTAGGTGGCACCACGCTAGGCTGAGGTCATGAGGGCCTCTCCGCGGGCCACCAGGCTGCCTGGGCCTTCAGGTCATGTGGTGACACGCAGAGCAGGTCGCAGGTCGGGTGGGTGGCCAGGAGACAGCTATTTAATGGCGGCTGGCTCCCCTTTAGCAGGCACACCTTTTACTTTTCTCAGCGTTTTTTCTCCTTCCCATTTTCTGTCTTTCAGTCTCCTGTCTCTCTCTTTCTATCTTAGCCTCAATGCCCTGGGTCTTTGGGGTAGCTTCCTGGGTTGAAGAGGCTTCTGATGTTTACTGTAAAGCCACGAATTGCTTCTGAATTTTAATCTGAATATTTGTTGGTGAAATGATGTAGGCTAAGAAGGACTGGCCTTGTAGTTAGGACACGTTATCAGGTGTCTGAGTGTTTTACAGGAAAGTTCTTGTTTAACTAAAACTAACCCTGGACGTGGGCACGTGATATCCCCATTTTACAGAAAAGAAAACAGACTCCGAGATTAAGCAATAATAATGCAGGATTCTCAAGGGAAGAGATTTTTCCATCTTTATGTGCACGAAGAATAACTTCTTTGCTTTTATAAAGTAGCATGTTGTAGTTAATAATTGTATTTGGAATAATGGCTGCAGGTCTTAGAAAGTTTCTGCCACGATAAGACTGTGTGACGATGAGAAAATATGATTGGGTGATGTTTACCCCAGAAGACTATTAGCAGTTGTAGAGCAAGAGTTAAACACACATATGTAGCACATAGTAGATATTAAAAGAACATATATAAACGTATACGCAAAAAAAAAAAAATGTCTGGAAGGAGCTCACCAAACTGATAACAGGGGCTAGTCATTTTTTTCCTTGACATACTTCTATACTATAAAACATTTTAATAAGTATATAAATGATAACTTTTTTTTTTTTTGTGGTATGCGGTCCTCTCACTGTTGTGGCCTCTCCCGCTGCGGAGCACAGGCTCTGGACGCGTAGACTCATCAGCCATGGCTCACGGGCCCAGCCGCTCCGCGGCACGTGGAATCTTCCCGGACCGGGGCACGAACCCGTGTCCCCTGCATCGGCAGGCGGACTCTCAACCACCGCACCACCAGGGAAGCCCTAAATGATAACTTTTTAAAAAATATTTATTTATTTATTTGGCTGTGTTGGGTCTTAGTTGCAGCATGCGGGCTTCTCTCTAGTTGCGGAGCGCAGGCTCCCAAGCTCACGGGCTTAGTTGCCCCACAGCGTGTGGGATCTTAGTTCCCCAAGCAGGGATCGAACCCATGTCCCCTGCACTGGAAGGCAGATTCTTAACCACTGGACCACCAGGGAAGTCCCCTATAAATGATAACTTAATAGGGGAAGGAAAGAGCTAATGGGAGGAGGAGTGAAGAATCCTAATTTTTAAAAAACAACAACAACAAGGAAAAGAATCCACCAGCACCTGTCTGGCTGTCTCTTTGCCTTATAAAGGGTCTCCACATTGGTCTGTCCCCTGGAGTGCATCTTGTTTCCCCATCAGCTCTGCCTCTTCAGACTGTTTCCTCTTTGAGACCTCGCCTTTTGCCCCTTCCTGAAGCCTTTCCTAGTTTCTTCCTTCAAACCTCATGCTAGAAACAATGTCTCCCACTTTTGTACCGTGCTTTCTTGTGGTACCAGAAGTCCTTGTATCATAATCTAATCTCCCCCAAGAAATTTTAAACAAAAATACATCTGTACCCCTTGCAGTATCTCTGGGGCCCCAGCATGCTGAGCTGCTCACTGGTTGAGAACTCCTGCCTCTTGAGATGACTTGCCAGTTAGGGATTCTTGTCCATAACGGGTATACTTTCTGAGCCAACAGATGGCAACTTAGAGGAGGGGGCACAACGGTAGCAACTCTGCCTCCTTACAAGTGCTGCAGGTCAGTGTGTCCATGCACATCCTACATTTTATAGCTGATGGTGGTAACTAGTAGATGCTACCTGAGAAACTGAAGTTGGCAAAGAGAAAAAGCAGTACACATGATCTCCAAAAGAATATAGATGACATGATGGAAGTAAAACTGAACAGTGTGTTCTTTCCACAAGACCCAGCAAAAATCGGTCTTCTGTGCTGCTGGCCACAGTTTGAGAATCAGCACAGTGCATTTAGGGGGTTGGTGTCCAGTCCTCAGACTCCTCAGCCTTGTCTGGCAGGACCAGTGCTTAGAGGTCTGTGAGCCTCTTTTCTTTTTCCCTCAGTTGCTTCCTTTTCCCAGGGGTCCTGGATGGACATGGTCCCGGCCTTGCTTCTCTGAAGCCTGCACTTGTCTCCAGGTGGATGATTTATATCAGACACCAGCACATCCCGCCCTGGAGTTCATCCAGCAAATGCTCACCGAGCAGCTGCTCCCAGGCCCTGGAGAGGATTGAAGGTGCACACGGTAGACTTTTATTTTTGATGCTTTCTGCTGATGTGCTGTCTGTCTTTTCCCCAGGGCAGCGATGGTGCCCGGAGATCCGTGCTCCTGGACAGTGACGAGCCCTTGGTGTATTTCTATGATGACGTCAGAACGCTATATGAAGGTTTCCAGAGGGGCGTACAGCTGTCAAGTACGCATTTGACTGAATCCGTGTGACTAATGCTTCATGTTTCTCCTTCAGAAAGAGGGGTCTTTCGTCAGAAAGCCATATTTGCTCCCAGCTTTCTCCCACTCAGGCTGGCTCCCAGCTCCCTGTCTCCTCCCATAACTTCCGCAGAGTGAGTCTCACTGCACACGGGTCCCGCTGGGTGTGCCCCGCGGCCAGGGGGCTTCCGTGGTCACATATGTGTTTCATGGAGAGTCACACGTCTTTTAGCTCAGAATAGGCTCTGACGTTTCTTGCAGTAAAGAGACCTGTTTAATTGCACCTGATCCAACATTTCTAACTTGCTTGACCAGGAGACCCATATTTTGAGAAATAAACACTGACATCCAAGGAAGCGGGGTTCCAACAGAGACACTTGTGGGGTGTCGGCTCATGGGACTGCCCTTCATCCCTGAGGACGGCACGAAAGACCCCGGGTACCCGGAAGCTGCCCGGCCTTGCAGCCCCTCTCCCTCCTGTCCCATGTAAGAAACAAAATAGAAATAAAGAAACAAACAAAGACTCAGACCAAAACCCAGGGAGAAAACATTTCCAATCTGAATTCATTGTTTCACATCTGAGGACCACAGTAGAATCTACCTGATACTTTGTGGAATGAAAGATACAAACGAGAATCCAGGAATATTTATGCGTGTTAAAGCGAGAATCTAGGAATATTTATGCATGTTAAGTCCATCCTTTTTTTTTTTAATTTTTTTCTCCTTTCAGATAATGACCCATGTTTAGGTTCTAGGAAACCAGACCAACCCTATGAATGGCTTTCATACAAACAGGTGAGTTTTCTGGCTGTGTGGCCGCCTCACGCGAGCCATAGTGCTGGAACATGGCAGTTCTTGGAGCTGTTGAACGTTGGGCAGGAAGGAGTAATGAGCTGTAGGTCCGGTGGGCAGAGGGATTTCTCAGTGTTTATTCTGCCTTACCAGAGCCAAATAGTAGTTTTCAGATCTCTCATTTTCACAAGTGGTGTAAAAACAGTTCATGTGTGTTGGAAATTTCACATTGCACGATGGTCTTCAGGCCTCACAGAATCTTCAAGTGCTTCTGGGTTACATCATCTTCTTGTCATGTTACTGTTTTGTTCAGGTCTCAGCCTGTCAATAACCAGTATTGTGGCGGGACCAGCCCTCGTGTTTCATATTATGATTGCAAGATGCCTTTCAGCAATAACCATAAGGAAACTTGGAAAAAATAAAGCTTTCTTACTACAGGACATGGAGATGATGCAACACACCTGGGCCACACAAGCGAGGCCTCGGGTAGGGAGAGAGAGAGCGTAGAGCACCTGGGGTTCTGCTTTATTGGGGTCAAAGATAGGGGCCTAGGGTTTCGAGGGCTCACTCTTATTAATGGATCTGAAACAGAAGAGCAGGAACTTAAAGCACAGGAAGAGAGAAAACAAGTGGCTCAGACTGTCAGTTATCAACATCAACCGAGATTGTAAAACAAAGGAGCCGGAGCCTCTTGCGGGGAGGGGGCCTGGCTCCTTACCTAGCCTATGGCTGGTGATGCGGCAGCCTTGGCTTGCAAGTGGATGGTCAGCAATCAGAGCTTAAGGCAGGCACTTGCATTACAAAAAGAGAGAAAGCCCAGCCCTTGGGGTTTACACTACAGTTACCTATAGTGATCTGTTCCTCTATTGCTTCTGTTATATATTGGCTGGAGGAGAGAAAACAGGTCCATTGCAGGTGGGATGTTTGAAGGCAGACTGGAAATCACTGGGGTTTCAGAAGTACAGTTGTACATTTCAGACAGAGGCTGGTGAAGATAAAAAAAATAGACTTAAGCTAACTTCGAATTTGTATATTTTTACTTTTTTTTTTTTTTTTTTGCGGTACTTGGGCCTCTCACTGTTGTGGCCTCTCCCATTGCGGAGCACAGGCTCTGGACGCGCAGGCTCAGCGGCCATGGCTCACGGGCCCAGCCGCTCCGCCGCATGTGGGATCCTCCCCGGCCAGGGCACGAACCCACGTCCCCTCATCGGCAGGCGGACTCTCAACCACTGCGCCACCAGGGAAGCCCTGAATTTGTATATTTAAATCACTTTTTCCCCCTAGCCCAGTGATTCTTAGCTTTTGGGGCTAGGAACCCCTGTAAGGTTTTTCGAAGAAAGGTCTGGACCCTCGTTCTAGAGATACAAGTACATGCATAGAATCCCAATAAGCTCTGAAAACCATCTAGGTACTCGCAGGTTCCCAGCCCTTACACACAAGCAGGAGTTGTGAAACAGTCCATGGGGTATGGAAGTAATAAGCATGTTAATGTCATTCTTGCTGTCGCCTGGCCAGTGTTGCTTTCACTGCCATTGCTGCGTACGGAGGGGCACTGTGTGCCAGAACCCACAGGCTTCTGGGGCAGGAGTAGGTGTGGTTCTGTTTTCTGCGGGCGTGGGTGTGGATTTAAAGTGCTCTTGAGAATTTACCAACTGAGAATAAAGAAGAGAATTCCAAATTAAGATTTAAAAAAATTTTTTTAGTTCATTTGGGGTAAGAATGAGAGGATGAGGGATGGGGGCAGGGATATAGCCCTGCCTAATTTTTATGAATCTACCTATTTTTACATAGTTGTATTTAATAGTATGCGTTCTTGTATTCATTTATCTTACTTAAAATTGTTACAAATACTCTGTTTGATATGGTTTTCATAACTGTAGTATTTACTAGCTGTAGAACATTTTCATAGAGATTTACCATCATTTACTTAACTATCCAGCCATTGGTCTTTTTTCCCCTAGACTTTTGTGACTTTAGATAATTTTGAAATACATATCTCTGTACCTAAGTTTTTTCAAACCTCTGGTTAGGATTGGGTTATTTCCAAAGAATAAATTCTCAAGAATAGAATTGTGGAGCCTAATGATAAGAGCTTGTTCTTTTTTTTTTTTTTTTTTTTAAAGATCTCCCCCAAACTTGTTGTTTGTGTGTTTATATCAAAGGACAAGTTTTGGCTGCTTGGTTGCTCTTTATAAACACAGACACAAAGTTCTGTGTCCCTGGATTGCTTTTATAATTTTATAAAACTGAAGTATAAAAGTATAAAAACTAAACTAAAGTATAGAAACTCTGACATGTATCATCTGTGACCTGCAGCTGTTGGGGTGAAGTTCATTTGCTTTGCAGAAGGAAATGTGTGATCAGTTTTCTTACAGTGAGTTCTGGTGATTCAAACCTTGAACTTTACAAAAATGTGTAACTAAAGGAATACCTGTTTGCCCCTGTTCTTCCCCGAAGGCAGTGCTGCTTCTTGGCTAAGGTGTTAGGCTTGGCCATCACAGGAAGCTGTGTTCCTTGAGTTGGGCCTGATGCTCTTTCTGATTTTTTCTCCCCCGTTTTAGGTTGCAGAAATGTCAGAGTGTGTGGGCTCGGCGCTGCTCCACAAGGGCTTCAAGGCGGCCCCAGATCAGTTCATCGGCATCTTTTCTCAGAACAGACCTGAGGTATTAACCATTAGGCACTGACCGTACATGGTTTGGAGAGGTCTCAGATGGAAGAACCAGTTAGGGTTCACACCTACCTCTGCTTCAGACCAGATTCTTTGGTCTGATTACCTCTGAGAACATGACTTTGTGTTATGCCTTAGAGAGTTACATGTATGAAAACCCAAACCAGGCCCTTCTTAGCCTTTAGGTAGGAAAAAAAAAAATCACTTTTAAAGAAAATTATGGGTTTCGTTTTTTTAAAATCAGGTCCCCAAACAAAAACTAGTGAAGAAAGTCTTAGAACAAATAACAAACAAAGAAGTCTTCCCACTTTAAGGGCTTCCTCTGTGATTAGAAAAATGACATTAATAAATGACAGAGAAACTTGGATACATTTTTGTCAGTCGCAAACTCTCATCTTTTCTCTCTAAAAGGTCTGAGCTCTCTCTGCCCAGGTTATAAAGTTTAAAATCCCGGGGGCCATGGGGAAGGGGCCTCACTGGGAGCTGGCCTTAATTTGGGCAAGCAGACTATTGTTTAGCTATCCGGGCCCATGCCTGGTGCTTCTGTAAACCACTATGTTAAATTACATTTAAATGAGAAGCCCCCTGGAGCCATTGCCTGTAGTGTGAGTAAACAAATAGTGGCATAGCTGGTACAGAAAAATTCAAGCACTGGGCTTGAAGAGATTGAACTGATTCTTAGACCTACTTGGGTCCAAAAGACATGTTGGTTCAATCCCTGTGCTACTATTTTATAAATTAGAGTGGTTTCTCAGCGGGTTTTTTAAAATAAATTTATTTATTTATTATTTTTGGCTGCCTCGGGTCTTCGTTGCTGGGCACGGGCTTTCTCTGGTTGCGGCGAGCTGGGGCTACTCTTCGTGCGGTGCGCGGGCTTCTCATTGCCGTGGCTTCTCTTGTTGGGGAGCACAGGCTCTAGGCGTGTGGGCTTCAGTAGTTGCAGCACGCGGGCTCAGTAGTTGTGGTGCACGGGCTCTAGAGCGCAGGCCCAGTAGTTGTGGCGCACGGGCTTAGTTGCCCCACAGCATGTGGGATCTTCCCGGACCAGGGCTTGAACCCGTGTCCCCTGCATTGGCAGGTGGATTCTTAACCACTGCGCTACCAGCAAAGTCCAAGGTGGAGTCCTGATGCCTACGAGGGTGGGGAGGCCAAGGGAATGTCAGGAACAATGGCACGCTTGCGTGGAGCAGCATGTCTGTGATGGGGGATGAAGCATTTCATTGTGGTGGAGGGTGGAGTGGCAGGATGAGAGAGAGAGACAGCTCCAGGCCAAGTGAATGTGAGTGGGTTGTGCTTGCTCCCCATGGCCGCTGTGCCCTTATCCATGCCATGTGTTCTGCGGACGATGGGGACCACTGAGGATTATAAGCGAAAGAGGGACTCTGCTGCCTCTCGCTTGTAGGCGGGTCAGTTGCTGTGTGGCTGATGTGTTTAGAGGAAGATGACCAGTGACTGTGTCACTTCTTTCCTTCCTCACTTTCCTAGAGAACCTTCCAGGACAGTTTTCCCGGTAGACAGTGTGTCCCTCTTCCTCTAGTCCCAGGCCCTACGGCACACTGTGGCCAGATTGCTGTCCCTCAGAGCCCCAGTTGCTGTTTGGCCGAGAAACCCCAGAGGCTGCACCTTGCCAGGGACATAGAGCCAGGCTCCCCAGTGGCCTCAGGCCGGCTCCAGCCCTCGCTCCAGCCTAGCCAGTCCCCACAGCCCTGCTGGGCCGTCCCTGCCAGCCTGGTGGCTCACTGATGCCCCCACTCGCTGCCTTTTTTTTTTTTTTTTAGTATTTATTTGGCTGCGTTGGGTCTTAGTTGCGGCGCGTGGGATCTTCCTTGCGGCATGCAGGATCTTTCATTGCGGCACGCGGGCTTCTCTCTAATTGTGGCACACGGGCTCAGTAGTTGTGGCACGTGGGCTTAGTTGCTCCGCGGCATGTGGAATCTTAGTTCCCTGACCAGAGATTGAACCTGCGACCCCTGCATTGGAAGGCAGATTCTTACCCACTGGACCACCCTCCCTGCTTTTTTTTTTTTTTTTTAACATCTTTATTGGAGTATAATTGCTTTACAATGGTGTGTTAGTTTCTGCTTTATAACAAAGTGAATCAGTTATACATATACATATGTTCCCATATCTCTTCCCTCTTGGGTCTCCCTTTACCCTCCCTGCTTTGATCTCACAGTCCCGGCTCCCAGAGTCCCCTTACCTTTCTCTCCACCTGTCCAAATCGTGCTGCTCTTGCAAAGGGCAAGCTCAGTTACCTCCCCCACCAAGGAGGCCCACTGCAGGCTGTCTTGCCTCTGAGCCCATCACTCTCATGCTGTTCATTCTCTTTTCACATATTTGCCTCAAATTTTCAGGCAAATTGTACTTTCCTTTTAAGGAGTGAGCAAGTGTTTTGCTCTCATTAGGAATCCCTTTGGTGCCTGGCACATAGTAGTAGATACACAGATGTTTTGCTACATCTGGTGTTTCCATGTTGAATCTCTATAGAGTATTGTTTACCCTGGAGTGGTTCCACAATATCTTATTTTCTCACCCTGATCTGTACGTTTTCTTTAGTGGGTGATCATTGAACAGGGATGCTTTACTTATTCGATGGTGATCGTTCCCCTCTACGATACCCTCGGAACAGAAGCAATCACCTACATCATCAACAAAGGTATGTTTGCGGCCTTTAGGGGCACTTTAGCATAGTTATTGGTTAGATACAGAGACTGCATTGGCTGATACGTGATATGATAGGGATTTTTCCATTTAAATGTACATCTACCCTCCTATTCAAAAATGTAGTACTTAACCTGGTGTCAGATGTCACAGTCAAGCTTTTAGTATCCCAGAGCTGGTTCCTCACTGTGTCTCTTCACTTCCAGCTGAACTCTCTCTGGTTTTTGTGGACAAGCCAGGGAAGGCCATCCTCTTATTAGAAGGTGTAGAAAATAAATTAACACCATCCCTTAAAACTATCGTTCTCATGGACTCCTATGGCAGTAATCTGTCGGACCGAGGCAAGAAGTGCGGGGTGGAGCTCATCAGCTTGAAGGCGATGGAGGTGAGTCACCCTGCCCTGCCCACCTCGCTGCAGGGTTTCCCTGAGGTCATTTTGGCTCAAAGGTGGTGTCCAGTGCAGCCACAAAGTCCCAGCTCTGGCTGGTCCTGTAAAAGATGGAGAACAGAAATCTCTGTCTCATTACTGGAAAGAAGAATTCTACCCGCATGCCCAGTGTTAATCCATCACATTTTACAGGAAGTGTTCTCATCAGGCGAGCTGCAGTGCTCACATACTCATTCTAGAGCACTGACAAGCCATGCCAATAAATGCTGGAAATGGGAATTTCAGATTCAGGCAGAGATTTAAGTTTGTATGTCCTCTTTAGGCTTTAACACCTTTTACTTACTTATTTATCTCTTAAACAGAGCCAGACATAGAAATCTGCCTCGTTATTCCTTTCCCCAGGTTGCTTTTATAGGGTCCTCGTGAATTTCTAGCATAGAGGCTTGATTTGGTTTATTTTTGTATTATATGTAAGATTCACATTAATCACAACTTTAAAGGTAACCGTTCTAGGAAAATGAGTGTGGTCCATACTTCAATTGATTGACGTCGGATCCTACAAGAAGCTAGTCTCCCCAGTTTTTGGATTAAACTTCAATCCAAAACTGGGCAAGAGGAGGCCCTTGTTATTGTGTGCACATCACAGGAAGTAATAGGTTCAGTAGAATAAGTCATTCTCTTTCTGAAAATGTTATAAATATTTTCCTGGAACTGTTATAAGTAGGGTTTTGAATTTTATTTACAGTTCTTCTAACGAGAATTTGAGCTACGAGGAAGGATCTATAAAACCTTTCCTGGGGAACTTAGTTGTCACAGAGAATCTGTCATTTGTTCTGTCAGAGCTTCTGCCTCTCTCTCACTCACTCACTCACACACACACACACACACACACACACACGCACACACGATAGCATACAACAGGAGTCCATAAGAGCTAATGGGTGTGCTGAATTGTTAAATTGGGCTTTTAGCTAGCTTTTCACCTAGCATTTCCCTGTTTTTGTATTTTTTACTTGTAACCCCATTTCATAATTATATCTTTTCCCCCATTTTTCCTCTTCCTGCCGCCCGCACCACACACAGACACATACACAAGCATTTTTTGGTCTTTTTTGACTGCTCTGTATGATAAGGAAGTAATCTTAAGATTAAAATTTAGATAAGTAAGTGACCAAAGATTATAATGTAAAGTTTATATTAAGATATTTATAAAAGACATTGTTTTACACTTACCTGTATAATATGATTCATATTGGGTTTTTTAAATTTTTATAAGCAAAATATTAAATTTTTAAGCAATGAATTTAAAACTAACTTTTTGGTTGATCATGTGATCTAATTTTTATTAATGTCTATTTTTATAGCATCAAAAATAGAAACATTGGTATTTTTGCATTTTTTCCAATATTTTGTTATGAAAATTTTCAAATATGCAAATAAAAGAATTGAGCAGTAGACCACTATATCCCACCAAGAGTCTACAATTAACATTTTAATATATCTGCTTTATCACAGATTAATCATTCTATCTCTTTATTCACTTCACTGATTTGTCTTTTTTTATTCATTTTCAGTAGGGTACAAATTTTATCACCCCCAAATACTTCATTAAGTAGAATTCAGTTTTCCTTCTGTTTATGGTTCTTTTTTATTTTGGCATTTGGAACCTAAAGATGACAACTTTAATTTTTATAATAGCTGTATTTTTTCCTAAATAATGACATAAGTCAGGCTTCAGGCTATGAAACTCTCTTGGCAAATAATGGACTACTTTGGATAATTTTTTTCTAATAAATTAAAAGTCTAATTGCATATAACTTGCTTTATTTTACTTAACATCAATTTTTGAAGAATTAGAGATCTTAAGAAGTTAATGTAAGAATTTTACAAAGATGAGTGGAAATTTGGATCTGATAAAGATTATTTTAGAAAAAAGATTGGTGGAATTATCGTTACTTTAACTCTTAGCTGACTTCTATTTGGATGTCAATGTTCCTGTTTTTAATTAGTGGTCTGTTATATATATATAATTTAAAGTGTGATTAGGATTTAAAACTGTATGCTGGGTAGAAACTCACTGAGCCCTGAGCCCACCCATCTAATTTCCATTTATTTCTAGGCATGCTCACTCAAGCTGTTCGATTTTCATAGGAAAAGAATATTAATAGTGCATTAAAAAAATTAATAGATATTAAAGTGGTCATGGAGACACCTTCATGAAGTAACACCATCAGAATTAGCCCTTGGTAGTACCTGGGAGTCCGCCTTTGGGAAATGCCGTACCTCAGAAATGAATCTGTCGTTCTTAACCTTCATAGCCATTCGCGAGCGACCTTAGAGCTTCTGTCGTGGCCTGTTTTATAATCGGAGATGCCCCAATCCTTCCTCTGCTCCATGTGGGGAGTACAGATAGTTGAGCCTCTCCAGAACGGCCACCAGTTAAGTCCGGCAGAGACTGATTTTCTCTCTCCAGATTGAAGATGTCAGTTCTGCAGAATGGGGTGATCACATATCTGTGCTGAGCTCTGGTTTTGCAAGGGTACAGAGCAGCTGTGGTTCTCTGATTACGGTGTGGAGCCGGGCTTTGTTAAAGGCTGTGATAGGGGAGTGGAAACCAGAAGAACGTGTAAAAGACTTGGATTCCTGTCTTCTGAATAAATCCTGTTTCAAAGTCCAGTCCTAATGCCATCGATATAGTTTTATATAAGAGAGAAAACCAGAAAATGGCTTCTTAGAACGATGGGTAAGTATTTGGGTTCAGGTTAATGAAAATTGCTGTAGTTTATTTAATTTGAAATCTGTGCTGTCTTTGAGTCAGCTGGGAGCGAATCCCACAGAAAAGTCAGCTTGAACTGACTTGATGTGACTTTTGTTCTTTACATTTAGAAAATGTTTCCATTTAAGATTTTTTTTTCTCTTCTCTTTAAGGACCTGGGAAGAGCCAACAGACGGAAGCCCAAGGTGAGTGCACCATGTGCGACCCTGCCCCAGCCTCTGTGTAGCTTCCGTGTCTAATCAGCTCAGAGCCTAGTAGAAATCTTGAGTGATTATCTTATGACTTAAAGTTTTCTATTCTATTCTGATTTATACTGGCTTTTTTTTTTTTTTTAATATGCTGCAGCCTCCAGCACCTGAAGATGTTGCAATAGTTTGCTTCACAAGTGGCACTACAGGTCAGTTTTGAAAAGGAATTGTTTCTGAGTGGTATCTGGAAGTGTATATTCCCTGCCTCTTCTTGTGGATGACTTATTCGAGCTATAGATGGACTAGAACTAGAAGAGACAGAAGTGTTCAATCCTGTCTTACGGTAGCGCTATAAGACGTTCCCAGAATCTGAGCACGTCCTCAAACATTTATGAAAGGTCACAGTAGGTAGGATCACCCATCTTCCTGGGACAAAGTGTATCCATGGTTTCCAGAAATAAAATTGCTGGATTTTCTTCTCTTACTGCTACACACACCCTCTAAAACTTGCCCATATTAGTAAAGATGGTTTAAGATAATAAGTTTCATTTTAAAGGATTCCAGATGGCTCAGGAATTTAATGTGACTAACTTGTGGCTTTCATGGGTGTACCTCACACTACAGGCATCAGAGGCTCTAATGATATGGGGTTTCTGTCATGTGCATCATTCTTGGGTGGAGTTTCTGTCCTCTAACTTTGTTCTGTTCATATGTGTTCACAGGCAACCCCAAAGGAGCACTGATCACCCATCGAAATGTAGTGAGCGATTGTTCAGCATTTATTAAAATGACAGAGGTAAACTTTGGGGATACTGTCATCTTTCTTCATATCCATTGGTTGGCATCAGGCCTCAAGAATGAAGGTGGTAAAAGCCCCACTATCATGTTAGGCATGGGCTGTATTTGAAACACTGTCTGAAATATAGAGAAGGCCTGAGCTTTCGTACGTTCACCTTCTCCCAAATAGTTTTCACTGTGGACCTAATCCCCAACTCCTGCTGTGACCGTTAGGATGAATTGACAGATAGAATTTATTCCATCTTTTATATGGTAAAACTTTATTTGGATACTGCTCTCTAAATGTTTCCAGGAAAGGACAGAGAAGAACTGACTCTCTTGTTTTTATCTCCTATTTTAGTATGGAAAAGAATTAATTTCTTTAAGTTGACAAAGAAATGTTAAATGCTGCTGAAGGTTTTTTTGATTATTATCGTTTTTATTATTTATTATGCTTGATTTGATTTGGCTTCCACTTTATAAGAAGGATTAAAGCCTCAAACTTTAGTTACTTCCTATAATCTTAAAGTTTGCTTTGTAAGTATCTTAGTCTGCCTGGGCTGCCGCAACAAAATAACGCAGACTGGATGGCTTAAACAACAGACATGTATTTTCTCACAGTTTTGGAGGGTAGAAGTCCATGATCGAGGTGCCAGCAGGTTTGGTTCTGGTGAAGGCTCCCTTCTTGGCTTGTAGACCGCAGGCCCCTCACCACCCCTCCCCCGACCTCTCCTCTGTTTGCATACGGAGAACAAGAGAGAGGTTTCTGGTGTTTCTTCCTGTTCTTACAAGGACACCAGCCTTATTGGATCAGGGCCCCACCCTCATGACCTCATTTAACCTTAATGACCTTCCCTGTCTCCAAATACAGTCACTTTGGGGGCTAGGGCTTTAACATATGACTTGGAGGGGGATGGTCACAATTCAGTCTGTAACGCCAAAGGTCTATTTCAAACTTGCCGTTTAAAAAAGTACTTATTGAATAATATAATGAATGCCTTTCCCTCATATCCTTTGCACACTTTTACATAATTTGCTTTTGCAAATTACATGTCTCTGGGAGGGCTCCATACGGTCTACTTTTTGTGGTAGGAGCCTGTGCTTAATGGTTTCGGGGAATGGGCACCTTTGGCGACTGCAGAAGCTCGATCTCACTTTCACTTATACTTACACTTTCTTAATCCTTTTCGTATATACTTTCTAAACAGAGTTCAACATTTAGTACCTTACCAAGTGAAATTTTAATTTCCTTATTGACCTTCAAAGAAAACTTAAAATTCATGAATCATTGAAGTAAATGTTTACAGTTAATGTTAATATTAAGATTAATAATTTGTAATTTATAATAATAAAATGGAAAATTCCTGGAAATTCTAATGCTTTTCTGCCTGTCTGGTGTCTATGCTTTCCAGGGTGCATTCGTTCCTTCCTCAGATGATACTTTGATCTCTTTCTTGCCTCTCGCCCACATGTTTGAGAAAGTTGTAGAGGTAGGCACTGAGTTTTATTTTGTTTGTGCACATGCGTTTGGTTGTGTTCTGCTAAGTTGTGTTTTACAGAAAGCACTTGTCTTGAATGCTAGTGACACAGACATTTCATTTTTACCATTGTACACATGCATGAGTGGTTCATGCAGATAAGTTTGAGTGTGCAGACTGTCCTCTACGTAGAGAGTTCTTTGCTCAGGCCCATTTTAGAAATTGAGCTAATTATTTAAGAGTATAATTTTTTTTCTGGGTCCAGATACTTGAACTTTAATACTCATTTTAAAATTGGAAGCTCAGACTTTTGAAGGACACGAATATGGACATGAATTCAGAAAGATGAGCTGTGAATGTAGAATTTTTATGAATACCATCCCACAAAGGCTGGTGAGGCTTCAGTTCTGTAAAAAGTCTCTATTTTTTTTTTTTTGGCCACGCCATACGGCTTCTGGGATCTTAGTACCCCGACCAGCGATCAAACCCGTGCTCTCTGCAGTGGAAGGTGTGGAGTCCTAACCACTGGACCGCCAGGGAAGTCCCAGAAGTCTCTATTTTTGACTGTGCTTGTTCATAAGGCACAAGTTGACTCCAGATTCATTTTTTCAGCAATATTCCAAGTGCCTTTGGCAAAGCGGGATGACCTTCAGCTGACCTCTGTCTGAGCTCCTCATACACAAGTGTGTGACTAATTTAAAAACTGACCAAGAACCATCTTTTTTCCTTCTTGGACAGTTTTGGATTGTATGCTTATAGGAGAAACAGTGAGCACTGCTCACTCATTTAATGAATGTTCACGGGGCACCAGCTGTGTTGCAGGTACTGGGCAGGTATTAGAGAGTGAGGGGCAGCTGATAAAATCCTGGCCCTTTGACTAGCTGCCGCCCTGTGTAGGATTCACTTCCCCCAAAGGATCAAGGATCTTCCATCAGATACTTGTGTCTCCTGCACGCCTCAGGAGACCTTGTGAGTTTACAGAGTGATTGCAGACGTGTTGACAGTGGAACTAGTTTTCAAAGTGTGCCCAGGAGGCAGGCCACACTGAACAGAAACCTCCGAGCTTTAATTTTTAAACAATGAACCTTTCTAGTTGTTTCTGCTTTCAAGCCTGAGACCGTTTGTACTTCCGTTGCATCATCTCTTGAATCTCTCTTTCTTTTTAAAATTTAAAGCAGGCAGACTCTTTGTCAAGTGCCTGTGGCTTGCCAGTGCAGCTTGCATCAGACAGGAAAAAATTCAGGCACTAGGTTATAGCCGAATGCAAACTGCTGCAGTACAGATGGCCTAGTGCCTCAGCCGCAGCGTATTCTGACTACTCAGAATTTTTTAGTTAGATTCAGATAGAAGAGATGAGTCTTTAAAAAGCTAAGGCAAGTAGCTAAGTTTTTCTGATGAGAATAAGTTAGACCTAAAGTTTCTGGAAGGCTAAAAATACTTGGATTATCGAATACCATGTCATTCATTCAGCAGGTATTTATTATTGAAGCTAAAATAGCAGAACCCCTCTGATCATCACTGAAAACCACGTTCCCTGGTTTCTTACTAGTCCTTTTATCTTCAGGATAATCGAGAGCGATGCCACATGCCCGTGTTGTATGAGGACACAAGCACATTGTTTTAAAAGCTCCCGACATTTAGGAACTTTATGATTTCTGGAAGCTGGTCTGAAATGCTAACACTGGAGCCTTGTGTGTCTGTGTGTGTTGTGTAATGCCTGCTGTAATGATGACATGTTGGATGTTTCTATTTACCTCTCTAGTTTTTGATGCTGAGTCACGGAGCTAAAATAGGATTTTTCCAAGGAGACATCAGGCTGCTTATGGATGATCTCAAGACCCTTCAACCCACCGTCTTCCCTGTGGTCCCCAGACTGCTGAACCGGATGTTTGACAGAGTAAGTGCCAAGCGAAGAGAAGGGGCAGAGCTCCAGACCTTGAGTCCAAGACCACGTGTGACCATGGCCGCTGCCGTTACTCTCTCGAGGGACTGCAGTTTACCCCTCTGCTAATAAAGCTGAGTGCTTTTACCTCCCAGAGCTGTGAGTGACGGTTATAAGAGAAAGTGCCTATGGACACACCTTGTCAACTGGAAGGCACAATACAGGTGTGAGGTGGAGCTTGTTTTATTTTCATGATAAACTCTTTGAGCCTCTGTTTTCTCATCTTTACAGTGGACTGTTACCTCCTCCATCTCATAAAGATGCTAATTACATCATATGAAAAGGCTTTATATATTGTAAAGCTCCACTGCATGAAAAATATTACTTACTTAGCCACCCTGAGAAACGTGACTAAACCAAGCCAGGGACCGAGAGGAGATGGTGAGCCTTTAGAGCACGGACCCCACAGCTGGGGCAGGACCCCGTGTGGTGTGAGCAGTCTCTAGAATGAATTTGGACTGGGCAATTCTAATACTCTTTATTTTGAGACATGGCTTTCGTCATCTATAGAGAACCTTCTCATTTTTAAAAAAAATTTATTTATTTTTGGCTGCGTTGGGTCTTCGTTGCTGCCCACGGGCTTTCTCTAGTTGCGATGAGCGGGGGCTACTCTTTGCTGTGGTGCGCGGGCTTCTCATTGCAGTGGCTTCTCTTGTTGTAGAGCGTGGGCTCTAGGCACGCGGGCTTCAGTAGCTGTGGTGTGCAGGCTCAGTAGTTGTGGCACATGGGTTCAGTAGTTGTGGCACGCGAGCTCTGAAGCGCAGGCTCAGTAGTTGTGATGCATGGGCTTAGTTGCTCTGCGGCATGTGGAATCTTCCGGACCAGGGATCGAACCTGTGTCCCCTGCATGGTCAGGCAGATTCTTAACCACTGCGCCACCAGGGAAGTGCCAACCTTCTCATTTTCTTAATAGTTCTTTTTTAAAAAATTGTAAAACAGCTTTATTGAGATATAATTCACATTACATGCAATTCACCCATTAAGTGTGCGATTCAAAGGTTTTTAGTACATTCACAGAGTTCTGCAACCACCATTACAGTCCGTTTTAGAACATTTTTATCACCTCAAAAAGGATGTGGTATCATCCTCCACCCTGCTACCTCCCTCCACCACCCAAAAAACTCATCTACTTCCTGAATCTATAGATTCCCCTATTCTGGATTTTCATGCGAATGGAATCATGCAGTATTCTTTTGTTGCTGGCTTCTTTTGCTTAGTATGCTTTCAAGGTCCATCCATGTCATAGCATGCATCCATACTTCATTCCTTTTAATGGCCAAATAATATTCCGCTGCATGGATTCAACACGTTTTATTTATCCATCCATCCATTGATGGGCATTTGGGTTGTTTCTGCTTTTTGGCTATTATGAATAATGCTGCTGTGAACATTCACGGGCAAGAGGCTGTGTGGACATGTGTTTTCATTCTCTCGGGTATGTGCCTAGGAGCGGAATTGCTAGTCGTACAGTCACTCTGTGTTTAACTGAGGAACCACTGGTCTGTTTTCTAAAGGAGCTGCACCATTTTACATTCCCACCAGCAGTGTATGAGGGTTCCAATTTCTCTACATTTTCACCGACACTTGTTATTATCTGACTTCTTAGTATCTCGCCATCCTACTTATTGTGAAACCTTCTTGCTTCTTGACTTATTAGATTTTTGCTCAGGCAAACACCACGCTGAAGCGATGGCTGTTGGACTTTGCCTCCAGGAGGAAAGAAGCCGAGCTTCGCAGTGGCATCATTAGAAACAACAGCCTGTGGGATAAGTTGATCTTCCACAAAATACAGGTAGCACATTGACTCACAATGGTTATTTGTCATGTAAGCGCCTTTGCGTTTCAAACTTTCTGTGAGGACTCTTTTTTTTTTTTCAACTGAAGTATAGTTGATGTACAATATTATATAAGTTACAGGTGTACAATATAGTAATTCACGATTTCTAAAGATTATACTCCATTTATAGTTATTATAAAATATTGGCTATATTCCCCATGTTGTACAATATATCCTTGTAGCTTATTTTATACCTAATAGTTTGTACCTCTTAATCCCCTACCCCTATATTGTGTGAGGACTGTTTTTAAAAGAGAAGGTGAGAGAGAGAATTTCTGGCACATTTCTAAAAACTAAGGACAAAGCCATTAGCAAAACCTCAGTGTCCAAGATAAATCTGAACAGTGTTTAGCCATCCAGGGCAGAAAAGGAATCAGGTAGCATAGCCTTTCTGATTCTCCATTTTGTTTTACCATTCTGGAACTCTTGAGGTATTTTTTTAGGCATGAGTGATAAAGAATATGGAATAATATTATGTCCCCCAGAAGGTGGTGGTTGCCATAAACCCATGACACTCTTGTTCTAATTCCTTAAAACACCTGCAGGTATAGAGGTGTTGCTTTATTTTCCACACCTGTTGAGAGTGAATGGAGTGGTTTCGGGTGGAACCAAACTCCAGTCAGGTGTCCCCCTTGGGGTGCCTGTGCGTCGTCGGGCGCAGTGAGTTCTGTGCAGCCTGCAGACAAGGAGCTGGTGGGTTAGAGTATTGGGGTTCCAAGAAGGAATCTTTGAGAAGCCCGCCACCTTCCAGTCACTTGCCCCTCACCCTCTCCCCTCTCCCTGCCTTGCAAGTCGAGCCTGGGAGGAAAAGTACGGCTGATGATCACAGGAGCAGCGCCCGTGTCCGCCACCGTGCTGACCTTCCTGAGAGCCGCGCTGGGCTGCCAGGTGAGGCGCCTCCCTCCGCACCTCCCCTGGTCTCGGACCGAGTCCTGCCCAGGAGTCTGCTTTCCAAAAGGCACTCTTCTTCTCCTCCGTGTGCCATATTGTTGTTTGGAAGATCATGTTATTCCTAGGTTGCTTGGAGAAAGGGGTATAGGCACACCTCGGAGATAACAGCAGATTCAGTTCCAGACCACTGCAATAAAGCCAATGTTGCAACAAAGCCAATATCGCAGTAAAGCCAGTTACATGAACTTTTTGGGTTCCTGGTGCAGATAAAAGTAATGTTTACACTAGTCTGTAGTCTGTTAAGTGTGCAATAGGATTATGTCTAAAAAGCAATGTGTATATCTTAATTTAAAAATACTTTATTGCTAGCCGTCATCTGACAACGCAGCGTTGCCACAAACCTTCAATTTGTAAGAAATGCAGTATGTGCAGAGCAAATAAAATGAAGTGTGCCTGTATATATCCTTTACCGCAGGCAGACTATGCATTTGTGTCCGCCACTGGGTAATTTCCTCTAGGGTGAGGCACAGAAGATACCTTTAGATCAGGTGTGAGGGCATGGGGATTGGCAGTAAGTGATAAGGCGACCTGCAAAGCATGCAGAGACCCTTTCTTAAGGGGGGGAGGGAGCCAGCAGAGACTGGGTGATAAGTAGCCGAGCCGACGGAGTGAGTGAGTCCCTGGGCAGGTGGTGCACGGCGTGACCTGTGAATGCCATTGTCTCCTACGTGGGTGAGTACGTTGGGTGCTGTAATAAAGCGTGTTGTAGTGTATGGGCTGAGGTTACCAAACGAGCTAGAGGAACTTAGTTACTGAGCACTTCCAGCAGAAGTGTGACTGTCCCCCTCTCTTCCCGTCCCACCTCTTGGTGACCCAGTTCTACGAAGGCTATGGACAGACCGAGTGCACTGCCGGGTGCTGCCTGACTGTGCCTGGGGACTGGACTGCAGGTATGATGGCAGGACTTTCCTTATCGGGATCTTACTTTTGGCATTGGAATTACTGGAATTGGGTTAATAAACCAACTTAAACAAGTGCTGTGTCTCTGATGATTAGGCCTTGGGGTCAACAATCTTGGAAACCAGGGGGCCCTGTGGCAGAGTGGGATGTGACTTTGAGGCTCCGACTGTCAATGCCTGCCAACCTGGGTAGGTGGCAACAGAGACTTACATAGATGCTGAAGGTCACATCTAGAGATGGTGTTCTTTATACCAGGTTCAGAATGTTTGGCCCAACAGAGCTTTCCAGGAATTGATTGGGGCCTAATTATTTGCTGGTAAATTTTAATTAAATTTCCAGAGACTCCATACAGAAATAAACACAAGTCCTTTGTCCCAAAAGGAAAAAACAGGGGAGGACAAACTGTCCTGCCTGAGGTTCTGCCTCGGGAGTTTATGATGCATGTTATATGCGCTTCATCCCAGCACCCCTGTGAGAGAAGCCCTGTTACCTCTGCGAGGACATGATTGATTGTTGGCTAAAAAGCATGTCAATAATTTATAAGAATTTACACAGCTTTATATTTTGGAGCCAGGATTCCAACCCAGGTCTGACCACAAAACTCCTATGCTTTCCCCTGTCCCACACCGGCAGTGTATTCTACACTGTGATAAATAAATTCTGTGATTTGTTTGCTGTTTTACACATATGAGCATCTAATGACATAGATTCTAGTATCAAGCACTTTCTAGTAGCATAATTCCACTGCGATTGGCACTAACAGTCTGTGAACCTTTTTCATGGTGTTTAATTTTTTTTTAATGAATTTATTTATTTTTGGCTGTGTTGGGTCTTCGTTGCTGCATGCGGGCTTTCTTTAGTTGTGGCGAGTAGGGGCTACTCTTCGTTGCTGTGCGTGGGCTTCTCATTGCGGTGGCTTCTCTTGTTGTGGAGCACGGGCTCTAGGCACGCGGGCTTCAGTATTGGTGGCACATGGACTCAGTAGTTGTGGCGCACGGGCTTAGTTGCTCCGCGGCATGTGGAATCTTCCTGGACCAGGGATCGAACCCATGTCCTCTGCATTGGCAGGTGGATTCTTAACCACTGCGCCACCAGGGAAGTCCCTGTCTGTTTAATTTTTAACTCCTGGTGCCTTACCGGCTAGAGAATTTGAATAGTGACTTCTTTAAGCTAAAATTATCAAAACATAGGAAGAATGACTTGTGATACTCTTAAAAATCTAATATCTGTTACTCTTGTTTTGGGAAAAGAACCCAGTCCTAGCACCGTTTGGCAAGAGAGTTAAGTGAGCTGTGAAAAGAATCGCTGTCCTGTCTTCATAAACTTACATGTAAAACATGTTCATTTATAATCAAGGGAATAAGGCCGTAGTGGTCAGAACCATCTGACCCGTCAAGGTCTGTTCTTATAGAGAACGGGGACGTGACCTCTGTATGAGGGAGAGCAGGGCCCTCAGATCATGGGAACCAGGTGAAAGTTTCAGGAAACCTGCTTCCAGGTGTTCAAAGAAACCCTGAAAATGAGCAGCCAGATCATTTATACTTTGAAAAATAATTTGGAGCATCAGACTTGGGAAAGCTCCCTAGGAGACATTGGACTGTTTTTGTCTCTTTTCTAGGAATAAACTCTGTAATTTGCCAGGGGGAGACAGGCTGTGATTGCCGAAACCAGAGGTTTATACCCTCTGTTCTCATCGTGAGTGGGCTTGTTTGTGATAAAAGTGATCTGTCCTAAGGATATCGGTAGTCACGGTAGGAGTGATCAACTTTTATTTGATATACAGGCCATGTTGGTGCCCCAATGCCTTGCAACATTATAAAGCTTGTCGATGTGGAAGAAATGAATTACATGGCTGCCAAGGGCGAGGGCGAGGTGAGTGAAATCCCGCAGTCACCCCCTCACTGCGGGCTCCTCCAGTAACCAGCCACCTCTCAGCACCACAGCACGTAAAGCCACTGAGCTTGGTGTTGCTGGTGACCCTGAGTCACACAGGCTTCTTTTTGACGGTACATTTATGCCTAACTCGCAGGGCGGGTAGGGAGGTGGGGGGGCTCTAATGCCTGCCTTCTGCCGCCAGCCACGATGGGGCCGAGGGCCCAGGAGGGTACAGAGGCTCCAGGGCCTGAAGTCCTGGGCCACGGCTTCCTGTCTGCTAATTGCCCTCCATGCCTGTTAGTGAGCTACTGGCTAGAGGAAGGAAGGCCAAATTGCTTTGGGATTTCACCCCCTTGGGATTTTCCAGAAGCTCTGATCCAGAGCCTAGGGTGAGCGTGAGCCCTGGAACTTGACTACAGCCAAGGCCATTATGGAAGGGAAGTGGGGGATTGGAGGTGCTGCCACGATGCCAGCGGGGCTCTGGTAGCTCTGGGAGAGACACACACACACACACACACACACACACACACTCACACACACACGAGTTTTCTCTGGAGAAGCCCCAGTCAGTGCTCTTAACAGATCATCTTTTTCCCCCTCCAGTTTTGTTGAGATATAATTGACATCTAGCACGGTGTGAGTTTAAGGTGTACAGCATCATGATTTGACTCGCATATATTGTGAAATGATCACCGCAGCAAGTTTAGTAAACATCCATCCTCTCATATAGATACAAAAAAAAGAAGAAATGTGTTTTTTTCCCTTGTGATGAGAACTCTTTAAGATCTGCTCTCTTAACAACTTTAAAATCTTCCATATGGCTGTGCTAACTGTAGTCGCCATGCTGTACATGACACCCCTGGTCCTTATTTATCTTATAACTGGATGTTTGTACCTTTCATCCACCTTCTTCCAACTCCCACACCTCCCTCCCGATCTTTTCCCCTCAGGTGTGTGTGAAAGGGGCTAATGTATTTCAAGGCTACTTAAAGGACCCAACAAACACAGCAGAAGCTCTGGATAAAGACGGCTGGTTGCACACAGGGGACATTGGAAAGTGGTTACCAGTAAGTGGTCCCCTCCCCTGTTCACAGACACTTTTGTTCCACCATAGGGAAGAAAAAACCCCACGTCGCAGTGGCACCCTAGCTTTCCCTCCCCTTTCTCCTTACCGAGTGGTGGAGCGTAGACCCTTCTGTCTTCTGCAGGAAACAGGCTTATACTTAGCATCCTCGTGTAGCATTTTCACTTTAATGGCAGCAAATATGTTTTGTTTTGATGCTTGACATCCTTTCCGGTTGCTGCTTCTGGCTTGAAATCCAGAGACACTGTGTCTGGCTTTTCACATTTCACTGCTGTGCCTTGATGTTGAGGCCTTAGTTAAGGTCTGGGGGCACTGCATAAGCTGCCAGGCATGTACGACAGGTGAAAATTTGTGAGCACACATGTTTCTTAACATTGTCATCTCAGTAAAAACAGGATAAGTACTTAGAGGATCAGGCTATCCCTTTGAACTTAGCCTCAGAACCGTTTACTATAGAGAAATAAGGAGTCCGTCTTTGGAGTGAGATGCTTGTGCAAAAAGCCGACCTGTAGGTTTCACCACTTTTGCTTGTTGTGGTGACACCACTGCTTTTTAAAGTTGTTACTGTGTTTAATTGCAAGCACTCAAATGGCTAGTGTAATTTTTATTATTGTGTATTGTTCTAGTCTTACAGGTGCTTTATTTATTTATTTACTTATTTATCACCTATGAGGAATGACAACTTAGAAATTCCCCTTTATTTCTGCTGTTCTTGGACAGTTTGAAAAAGGAGAAAAACATGATGACCATTGGTTTAGGGAACATTAGTTTTAGAACTTTTTTTTTTTAATTTTTTAATTGTATTTTTTTATAGAGCAGGTTCTTATTAGTCATCAATTTTATACACATCAGTGTATACATGTCAATCCCAATCTCCCAATGCATCACACCACCATCCCCCCACCATCACTTTCCCCCCTTGGTGTCCCTATGTTTGTTCTCTACATCTGTGTCTTAATTTCTGCCCTGCAAACCGGTTCATCTGTACCATTTTTCTAGGTTCCACATATATGCATTAATATATGATATTTGTTTTTCTCTTTCTGACTTACTTCACTCTGTATGACAGTCTCTAGGTCCATCCACATCTCAACAAATGACCCAATTTCGTTCCTTTTTATGGCTGAGTAGTATTCCATTGTATATATGTGCCACATCTTTATCCATTCATCTGTCGATGGGCATTTAGGTTGCTTCCATGACCTGGCTATTGTAAACAGTGCTGCAATGAACATTGGGGTGCATGTGCCTTTTTGAATTATGGTTTTCTCTGGGTATATGCCCAGTAGTGGGATTGCTGGATCATATTGTAATTCTATTTTTAGTTTTTTAAGGAAGCTCCATACTGTTCTCCATAGTGGCTGTGTCAGTTTACATTCCCACCAACAGTGCAAGAGGCTTCCCTTTTCTCCACACCCTCTCCAGCATTTGTTGTTTGTAGATTTTCTGATGATGCCCATTCTAAATGGTGTGAGGTGATACCTCATTGTAGTTTTGATTTGCATTTCTCTAATAGTGATGTTGAGCAGCTTTTCATGTGCCTCTTGGCCATCTGCATGTCTTCTTTGGAGAAATGCCTATTTAGGTCTTCTGCCCATTTTTGGATTGGGTTGTTTGTTTTTTTAACATTGAGCTGCATGAGCTATTTATATATTTTGGAGATTAATCCTTTGTCCGTTGATTCATTTGCAAATATTTTCTCCCATTCTGAGGGTTGTCTTTTCGTCTTGTTTATAGTTTCCTTTGCTGTGCAAAAGCTTTTAAGTTTAATTAGCTCCCATTTGTTTATTTTTGTTTTTATTTCCATTACTCTAGGAGGTGGATCAAAAAAGATCTTGCTGTGATTTATGTCAAAGAGTGTTCTTCCTATGTTTTCCTCTAAGAGTTTTATAGTGTCCAATCTTACATTTAGGTCTCTAATCCATTTTGAGTTGTATTTTTGTGTATGGTATTAGGGAGTGTTCTAATTTCATTCTTTTACAGGTGGCTGTCCAGTTTTCCTGGCACCACTTATTGAAGAGACTGTCTTTTCTCCATTGTATATCCTTGGCTCCTTTGTCATAGATTAGTTGACCATAGGTGCATGGGTTTACCTCTGGGCTTTCTATCTTGTTCCATTGATCTGTGTTTCTGTTTTTGTGCCAGTACCATATTGTCTTGATTACTGTAGCTTTGTAGTGTAGTCTGAAGTCAGGGAGTCTGATTCCTCCAGCTCCGTTTTTTTCCCTCAAGACTGCTTTGGCTATTTGGGGTCTTTTGTGTCTCCATACAAATTTTAAGATTTTTGTTTTAGTTCCGTAAAAAATGCCATTGGTAATTTGACAGGGATTGCATTGAATCTGTAGATTGGGTAGTATAGTCATTTTCACAATATTGATTCTTCCAGTCCAAGAACATGGTATATCTCTCCATCTGTTGGTACCATTTTTAATTTCTTTCATCAGTGTCTTATAGTTTTCTGCATACAGGTCTTTTGTCTCCCTAAGTAGGTTTATTCCTAGGTATTTTATTCTCTTTGTTGCAGTGGTAAATGGGAGTGTTTCCTTAATTTCTCTTTCATATTTTTCATCATTAGTGTATAGGAATACAAGAGATTTCTGTGCATTAATTTTGTATCCTGCAGCTTTACCAAACTCATTGATTAGCTCTAGTAGTTTTCTGGTGGCATCTTTAGGATTCTCTATGTATAGTATCATGTCATCTGCAAACAGTCACAGTTTTACTTCTCCTTTTCCAATTTGTATTCCTTTTATTTCTTTTTATTCTCTGATTGCCATGGCTAGGACTTCCAAAACCATGTTGAATAGTAGTGGTGAGAGTGGACATCCTTGCCTTGTTCCTGATCTTAGAGGAAATGCTTTCAGTTTTTCACCATTGAGAATGATGTTTGCTGTGGGTTTGTCGTATATGGCCCTTATTATGTTGAGGTAGGTTCCCTCTATGCCCACTTCCTGGAGAGTTTTTATCATAAATGGGTGTTGAATTTTGTCAAAAGCTTTTTCTGCGTCGATTGAGATGATCATATGGTTTTTCTTCTTCATCTTGTTCATATGGTTTATCACATTGATTGATTTGCGTATATTGAAGAATCCTTGCATCCCTGGGATAAATCCCACTTGATCATGGTGTATGATCCTTTTAATGTGTTGTTGGATTCTGTTTGCTAGTATTTTGTTGACGATTTTTGCATCTATATTCATCAGTGATATTGGTCTGTAATTTTCTTTTTTTGTACTATTTTTGTCTGGTTTTGGTATCAGGGTGATGGTGGCCCCATAGAATGAGTTTGGGAGTGTTCCTTCCTCTGCAATTTTTTGGAAGAGTTTGAGAAGGATGGGTGTTAGCTCTTCTCTAAATGTTTGATAGAATTCACCTGTGAAGCCATCTGGTCCTGGACTTTTGTTTGGAAAATTTTTAATCACAGTTTCAATTTCATTACTTTGTGATTGGTCTGTTCATATTTTCTTTTTCTTCCTGGTTCAGTCTTAGAAGCTTATACCTTTCTAAGAATTTGTCCATTTTCTTCCAGGTTGTCTATTTTATTGGCATAAAGTTGCTTGTAGTAGTCTCTTAGGATGCTTTGTTTTTCTGTGGTGTCTGTTGTAACTTCTCCTTTTTCATTTCTAATTTTATTTATTTGAGTCCTCTCCCTCGTTTTCCTGATGAGTCTGGCTAATGGTTTATCAATTCTGTTTATCTTCTCAAAGAACCAGCTTTTAGTTTTATTGATCTTTGCTATTGTTTTCTTTGTTTCTATTTCATTTATTTCTGCTCTGATCTTTATGATTTCTTTCCTTCTGCTAACTTTGGGTTTTGTTTGTTCTTCTTTCTCTGGTTCCTTTAGGTGTAAGGTTAGATTGTTTATTTGAGATTTTTCTTGTTTCTTGAGGTAGGCTAGTATAGCTGTAAACTTCCCTCTTAGAACTGCTTTTGCTGCATCCCATAGGTTTTGGATGATCGTGTTTTCATTGTCATTTGTGTCTAGGTATTTTTTAATTTCCTCTTTGATTTCTTCAGTGATCTCTTTGTTATTTAGTAACGGAGTGTTTAGCCTCCATATGTTTGTGTATTTTACATTTTTTTCCCTGTAATTCATTTCCAGTCTCATAGCATTGTGGTCTGAAAAGGTGCTTAATATGATTTCAGTTTTCTTAAATTTACTGAGGCTTGGTTTGTGACCCAAGATGTGATCTATCCTGGAGAATGTTCCGTGCGCACTTGAGAAGAAAGTGTAATCTGCTGTTTTTGGATGGAATGTCCTATAAATATCAATTAAATCTATCTGGTCTATTGTGTCATTTAAAGCTTTTGTTTCCTTATTAATTTTCATTTTGAATGATCTGTCCATTGGTGTAAGTAAGGTGTTAAAGTCCCCCACTATTATTGTGTGACTGTCGATTTCCTCTTTTTCAGCTGTTAGCAGTTGCCTTATGTATTGAGGTGCTCCTATGTTGAGTGCTATATATTTATAGTTGTTATATCTTCTTCTTGGATTGATCCCTTGATCATTATGTAGTGTCCTTCCTTGTCTCTTGTAACATTCTTTATTTTAAAGTCTATTTTATCCGATATGAGTATTGCTATTCCAGCTTTCTTTTTTGTTGTTGTTGTATGCGGGCCTCTCACTGTTGTGGCCTCTCCCGTTGCAGAGCACAGGCTCCGGACGCGCAGGCTCAGTGGCCATGACTCACGGGCCTAGCCGCTCCGCGGCATGTGGGATCTTCCCGGACCGGGGTACGAACCCGTGTCCCCTGCATCAGCAGGCCGACTCTCAACCACTTCACCACCAGGGAAGCCCTCCAGCTTTCTTTTGATTTCCATTTGCATGGAATATCTTTTTCCATTCCCTCACTTTCAGTCTGTATGTGTCCCTAGGTCTGAAGTGGGTCTCTTGTACACAACATATATACTGGTCTTGTTTTTGTATCCATTCAGCGAGCCTGAGTCTTTTGGTTGGAGCATTTAATCCATTCACGTTTAAGGTTATTATCGATATGTATGTTCCTATGACCATTTTTTTAATTGTTTTGGGTTTGTTTTTGTAGGTCCTTTTCTCCTCTTGTGTTTCCTACTTAGAGACGTTCTTTCACATTTGTTCTGGAGCTGGTTTGGTGATGCTGAATTCTCTTAGCTTTTGCTTGTCTGTAAAGCTTTTGATTTCTCCATCAAATCGCAATGAGATCCTTGCCAGGTAGAGTAATCTTGGTTGTAGGTTCTTCCCTTTCATCACTTTAAGTATATCATGCCACTCCCTTCCGGCTTGTAGAGTTTCTGCTGAGAAATCAGCTGTTAACCTTATGGGAGTTCCCTTGTATATTATTTGTCGTTTTTCCCTTGCTGCTTTCAAATTTTTTTCTTTGTCTTTAATTTTTGCCAATTTGATTACTATGTGTCTCGGCGTGCTTCTCCTTGGGTTTATCCCGTATGGGACTCGCTGCCCTTCCTGGACTTGGGTGGCTATTTCCTTTCCCATGTTAAGGAAGTTTTCGACTATAATCTCTGCAAATATTTTCTCTGGTCCTTTCTCTCTTCTCCTTCTGGGACCCCTGTAATGCAAATGTTGTTGCGTTTAATGTTGTCCCAGAGGTCTCTTAGGCTGTCTTCATTTCTTTTCATTCTTTTTTCTTTATTCTGTTCCGCAGCAGTGAATTCCACCATTCTGTCTTCCAGGTCACTTATCTGTTCTTCTGCCTCAGTTATTCTGCTGTTGATTCCTTCTAGTGTATTTTTCATTTCAGTTATTGTATTGTTCATCTCTGTTTGTTCTTTAATTCTTCTAGGTGTTTGTTCTTTAATTCTTCTAGGTCTTTGTTAAACATTTCTTGCATCTTCTTGGTCTTTGCCTCCGTTCTTTTTCCGAGGTCCTGGATCATCTTCACTATCATTATTCTGAATTCTTTTTCTGGAAGGTTGCCTGTCTCCACTTCATTTAGTTGTTTTTCTGGGGTTTTATCTTGTTCCTTCATCTGATACATAGCCCTCTGCCTTTTCATCTTGTCTGTCTTTCTGTGAATGTAGTTTTTGTTCCACCGGTTGCAGGATTGTATTCTTCTTGCTTCTGCTGTCTGCCCTCTTTTATGGTGCTTTATACTCCGAAATTTTTATTGTTTTGAAGAACACCCCCCCAATTAATTTCAGAGTACCCAAGCTCTTTATTTTTTTCATAGACATTATGGTACTTCACCGTGGTTCTTTTTTTTCTTTTTCTTAATATTTATTTATTTATTTATTATTGATTTATTTTGGCTACGCTGGGTCTTAGTTGCAACATGTGGGATCTTTAGTTGCAGCATGTGGACTCTCAGTTGTGGCATGCATACAGGATTTAGTTCCCCCACCAGGGATTGAACCCAGACCCCCTATATTGGGAGCTTGGAATCTTACCCACTGGACCAGCAGGCAAGTCCACCCAGGCTATTTAGAAATAAATTAAGTCCCTCTTTCCAGACTCAGGAGGGATGAAGTATCCGTTCTAATTCTGACTATGGCTCTAAGGAGCACATCTCATAATCTCCCTGGACCTCAGTTGGCTCCCTTTGGAAACGGAGGAAAACTGATGTGGGCTGAGAACTTTCCAGTGGATGACTCTCTGAAGCGAGAGAGTGGCCTCGGGTGGGGATGGGGTTTTGTTTACGGGAGATGGGGAGGTGGGAGCTACTGGCATTTGGCGAGTCTGGTCTGGAGATTCTCGCATCCCCACAGTCATCATGGGGGCAGCTGACAGCCCCCTCCTACCCCCGCCCTGGAACAGGGACAGAGGGAAGTGAGCTGCTGCCTCTGCAGCCCCTGCTCTGCGCAGAGCCCTGTGGGAGGATGAGCGCATCTCAGCTCTCGAGGACCTTTACCCCATTGAGCGGCCGATTCAGATATGAGACAAAGTGAAACTTGCTGAGCTGAAGGGAGCAAGTCGGGTGCTCTGGTTGGCTGGGAGTGAGGGGGGCTCCCAAGTCCCTTCTCTGTCTCTCTATCTGCTCAGTGGCCTGGGGGAGGTTACATAATCTCTCTAAGCCTCAGTTTGCCTCTCTGCAAAATGGGTTAACAGCTGACGCCTGCCAGAGGTTATTAGGATTAAATGATAGTGTACAGAAAATGCCTGCTGCTGGGGGGAAAGCAGCTGCCGGACCTGCTCACAGGCCGCTCCCCGCCCTCCAAACAGAATGGCACCTTGAAGATCATCGACAGGAAAAAGCACATCTTTAAACTGGCACAAGGAGAGTACATAGCTCCGGAGAAGATTGAAAACATCTACCAGCAAAGTGAACCTGTCGCTCAGGTGTTTGTCCACGGAGAGAGCTTGCAGGTACGCACTGCCCCAGCCGTGAATTCTGTGGCCAGCATGGCCCGGGCCTAGAAGTCCAGGGCCTTTCAGTGTGATGGGAAGTTTGTGATGGGTGTGAGTTGACTTTCATGTCTGAGGTGCTGGAATATTATCAACACATTACTGGTTTTTACTGCTTGGCGTTTCTTTTTTCATCTATTTTGTAACTGGAAATTTGTACCTCTTATTCTTGGCAATTCTTATCCAGAAAAGTTTTTTTCTCTTTAATTTCATATTACCAAGGGAAGTTGGATAAGGATACCAAGGGAGTGGGTAAAATAAGCTTCTAATTTAATTATGAGGGGAAATATTGATATACAGGTTATAAGAAACTTTAGAATTTTCAAACATATTAAACCCAACTTGTTATGATATGTCTCCTACGTCATTTTTGAGCAAATGGTGGTTGTGAGCCAACATATCTTAAAGTCGAAAACCAACATCAGTATTGCAATGAGACATCATTTGCTAAAATTTTGGACAGATGGTGGGAAGGAAGAGAAGGGTGTCTGGTTTCCTGAGGGTTAATATTTCTACAAATCTTGAAATTTTCAAATAATTTTGGAAGAATATTTTCTTACAAGAAAGTGAACCTATTTTTCTTCGACCTGGAATCATACCCATGCCTCTAATTTTTATTCAGTTTCGTCGTCTCTAAATTGTAAAGAATGAGGTATTAGAGTTTCTTCTAAATGAATCTGCATACATTTTCTCTTTTTATAAAGCAGTTATCTGATATCTATCCCCTTGTTTGCTTATTTGACCCTGTTTTATTTTTTAAAATATATATGAGTAAGTAAAAATTAGGGTTTTATTAGGTTTTGATTTCCAATGGTGGTTTTAAAACATTTATTGCAAAATCCCCAACGCTGTCTATATTTCAGAGGCAGGAGTTAACCTGGGCCCCACAGACTCTGGGGCTGGTAACATGCTCTGAAAAGAGGATCTGTAACTCCCATCAGATTCTCCCAGGGGCCCAGGCTGCAGATAATAAAGAACCACAGTTTTAGAGCATCTGGATCAAGCCCGTTAATAACTTACTTGTCTCTGTTAAAGGCATTTCTCATAGCAATTGTGGTACCAGACATTGAGACGCTAGGTCCCTGGGCCCGGAAGCGAGGCTTTGAAGGCTCCTTTGAAGAGCTGTGCAGAAGCAAGGTAGGTTCCGAAGTGTGCAGCCTACTTCTGACCCGCCCTTTGCATTAAGTGCAAAGTTCAGGGACTCCCGCCACGGGAGTAAGGATCTTACTTTTCTTGCCTTATTAGGGTGTCCAAAAAGCTGTTCTGGAAGACATGGTGATACTTGGGAGGGATGCTGGCCTAAAACCATTTGAACAGGTAAGACTTGCATCCAAGTGTATGAATTCCTGCAAAACGGGGTTTTGACTGGAGGATGCTTTTTGTGAATATATTATAGAAGAGGATGAGGTGACGTAAAGACATCTGTGCGGAAGGGATAGTGGAGTGGTTTGGTAGGGGAGGGGATTTTTGTAACCAAGGGTGTGAATTCTCTTCCTGGAGGTCAGGCCACAGTCCTGATTCTGTACTGACAACAGGCCACTGCCCTTCGTTGTGACAGTGCAGTGGGACCTGGCCTGAGAGGCTGGCTTGAGTCGCCCAGAAGGGTCTTTATCCCTTGGGAAGCTTAAGTGCTTTTTAGACTCAGGTGGCCTCCGTGCCCCTTTCCTCCTTTGACTGCCTGGTTTCTTTGCAGGTCAAAGGTATTAGTCTCCACCCTGAATTATTCTCTGTCGACAACGGCCTTCTGACCCCAACGATGAAGGCTAAAAGACCAGAGCTTCGGAATTATTTCAGGTCACAGATCGATGAACTCTATTCCACCATCAAAATCTAATGCGAGGAAGGAAGTTGGGAAGAGGCCGCATGCCTCCGCGGTCTTCTCCTGCCCGTGGCCTCAGTGGGTAGTTTTGACAACAGCAAGTAGGGAAGGAGCGTCTTTGTCTGCCTCGTGCGTTCAGATTCTCATCACAGGAAGCTTAGAGGGAGTGGAACACTGCCTTGTGGTCACGTCGCATTGCAGACCATGTTCACGGTGATACATAATTTCCAAAATGAGCCTTAAAATAATTGTAAGGGGGAAACTATAAATGTGCTAAGTTATTTACGACTTCCTCAGTTTAAAAAGAGGGTGAAAACTTGTCTCCCTTTTTTGCTAACCAAGTGGTTAGGACTTTGCTATTTCTGAGATGTCTGCTACTTGCTGCAAATTCTGCAGGTGTCTGCTGCTCTGAAGAGTACCGTGCACTGGAGGGAGCCGTCCCTTACAAACAAGAACTGTCCCAGCTGCAGGAGGTTGCACGTGGACCAGAGGTTTTTTTTTTAATCCCTGCCACTGTCCCCTCCCCGTCTCATGTGACCCTTCTGATTAACCCCTGTCACTCCTGTTGGAGCAGAGGATGGACCTAACTCAGAACAACGCAGGTATGGGTGGATGGCCGCTCACCAGAGCAGGTGGATTCTGGCGTCCACAGAGCAGAATATTCGCCGACCCTCTTCTCGAGACCCGATTCCCTCCCTCCATCCCTTCCCAGGGGTTATTAAAAAAATCTGCCTTAGACTCTGCAGTGAAGACAAGCATTTCAACAAGGAAACAATGACCTGGATCAGCCATGTTCAACTGTGACGCCTGAAGAACTGTCCACTTTATCTTCACTGAACCCGTCGCTCTGTCTGTGATGGTTTTTAATGTGGTTTTCATATCAGAAGAGTACGTTGTGATTAAGTGGCTTTTTTTCCCCAGAATAAACTCTCAGGCAAGGCATGTCTTTAAAAATATTAAGGGGGCTTCCCTGGTGGCGCAGTGGTTGAGAGTCCGCCTGCCGATGCAGGGGACGCAGGTTCGTGCCCCGGTCCGGGAGGATCCCACATGCCGCGGAGCGGCTGGGCCCGTGAGCCATGGCCGCTGAGCCTGCGCGTCCGGAACCTGTGCTCTGCAACGGGAGAAGCCACAGCAGTGAGAGGCCCGTGTACCGCAAAAAAAAAAAAAATTAAGGGACTAGATACACTTGGCTACTTATTGAAATGGATGGTAATTAATGCTCTTCTATCATAATGCTACCTGATTTCTATGAAATGTAGTTGACAAGCCAAAATTCTAAGACATAGGAATCTGGAAAACTCATTTCCTGGGGTTAACTTCTCAAGGGATTTTTTTTTTAAGTTAATTTGGGTAATTAACAGCATTTCACTTTACTGCAAGTCTTTGCCACATGTGACTGAATTTAGTTGTCATTTATATGTTGAAAGCAGTTGTTTGTGGATATGTGACTACCTGTATTATACAAGCACAACAGGGTTTGCCCTAAAGAGTTGTCGTAATAACGCTATTTGGTAGCCTAGCTTCATACGTGCATTCTTAATTGCACAAGAAGTCAATAATTTGTCACAATGGGCTTTTGAATGTTTGCTTTAAGTGTTGGCTGTTTCTATGTTTTATAAACCAAAACAGAATTTCCAAAAACAATGAAGGAAACCAAAATAAATATTTCTGCATTTCAAGTGAGTGAAGCCTCCCTTTTGCGTCAGGTGTCGCGTTCGGCGTGGCCTCTGATGTGCACAAGCGAAGAGCAAGAATGACCTCAGCCTCCCAGTTCTTTCCTCCCTCCCAGGTCTGCTTCCTAGGACGCAGTCATCCCGACACTTCCAGTTGCTGACGCCGGGGCCCCGGCCAGCTCCCAGCAACGGCCCTGCTATGTTGCAGAGAAGAAAGTCTTGGTGTGAATAACATGGATATTCTTGAAAGTGCAAATCTCAGGGGGAAAGCGGCAGTGCAGGAGGCATCGCAGCAGTTGGTGGTCCTGGGGTGGATTTCATTCGGCCTCACTGGAGTCATTCTCTCCCCGTGGAACTGTCGGAGAAGGTGTCCCATTGACAGCAGCCGACTGTTTCTTCTGTCGCTACCCTACGCTGTCATTTTAAAGATTTTCTTCTCCAGAGGTCTTGGTTAATCACCCCCTAAGTTTTTCTGTAGCCTGTTTTCAGTCCTCTTTCCCTGCAGTCTTGGGTTTGGGGTGCTGATGTCTGCTTTCTTCCTCTAAAGCTCAAGCCCTGTGCACCCCTCTCTGGTAAGACTCCTCATACACGGGACTTCCCTGGCGGTCCACCTTCCAGTGCAGGGGGTTTGGGTTCAAGCCCCAGTCGGGGAGCTGAGAGCCTACATGCCTCAGGGCCAAAAATCCAAAACATAAAACAGAAGCAGGGCTTCTCTGGTGGCACAGTGGTTAAGAATCCGCCTGCCAGCGCAGGGGACAGGGGTTCGAGCCCTGGTCCGGGAAGATCCCACATGCCGCGGAGCAACTAAGCCCGTGCGCCACAACTACTGAGCCTGTGCTCTAGAGCCCCTGAGCCATAACGACTGAAGCCCGCTTGCCACAACTACTGAGCCTGCACTCTAGAGCCCATGCTCCGCAACAAGAGAAGCCACCGCAGTGAGAAGCCCGCACACCACAACAAAGAGTAGCCCCCACTCGCCACAACTAGAGAAAGCCCGCATGCAGCAACGAAGACCCAACACAGCCAAAAATAAAAATTTTTAAAAAACGGAAGCAATATTGTAACAAATTCAATAAAGACTTTTAAAAAAACAATGGTCCACATCAAAATAATCTTTAAAAAAAAAAAAAGCCTCCTCATCCAGTCTGCCTCTTTAGTAAGGTTATCAAGTTCCTCGTGTCTTTTTCTGCCCTGCGCCCTCTTGCTCTCATTCCCTCACGGGAACCGTGACCTTTCTGTCTCCTCCCTGGGCTCCCAGCACAGGACTTAGCAACTGGTGGGTGTTTGTTAAATCACTCTCATTTGAACAAATATTTGAAATTTTGAACCAAGCTTCTGTAATGAGGTTGACAGAAACACTGTTTTGTTTTCTTTTTAAAAACACTTCTGGTAAAATACACGAGATTGATCATCTTCATCATCAAGCACACAGTTCAGCGGCGTTTAGTGCGCTCACACTGTTGTACACCCGTCGCCGCCATCCAGTCCGTCTCCAGGACTTTTCATGTTGCAAAACCGAAACTCTGCGCATTAAGAAATAACTCCCATTCCCTCCTCGCCCCAGCCCCTGGCCACCGCCATTCTGCTGTCTCTGAATTTGACTACTTTAGGTGCCGCATAGGAGTGAATCATACAGTGTCTGGCTTATTTCACTTAGCATACTGCCCTCGAGGTCCATTCGAGTTGTCTCTCACTTTTTATAGCTGAATAATATTTGTACAATTACACCACATTGGGCTTCCCTGGTGGCGCAGTGGTTGAGAGTCCGCCTGCCGATGCAGGGGACACGGGTTCGTGCCCCGGTCCGGGAAGATCCCACATGCCGCAGAGTGGCTGGGCCCGTGTGTCCGGAGCCTGTGCTCTTCAACGGGAGAGGCCACAACAGTGAGAGGCCCACGTACCGAAAAAAAAAAAACAATTACATCACATTTTGTTTATTCATTTGTTTTGTTTTTTGGGTTTTTTAAATTTGTTTATCTTTTTATTTTTGGCTGTGTTGGGTCTTTGTTGCTGCGCGTGGTCTTTCTCTAGTTGCGGCGAGCGGGTGCTACTCTTCGTTGCGGTGCGCGGGCTTCTCATTGCGGTGGCTTCTCGTTGCAGTGCACGGGCTCTAGGCGTGTGGGCTTCAGTAGTTGTGGTTCACGGGCTCTAGAGCGCAGGCTCAGTAGTTGTGGCGCACGGGCTTAGTTGCTCCACGGCATGTGGGATCCTCCCGGACCAGGGCTTGAACCTGTGTCCCCTGCATTGGCAGGTGGATTCTTAACCACTGCGTCACCAGGGAAGACCCTGTTTTGTTTTTTTTAGATTTTTTTTTGATGTGGACCGTTTTTAAAGTCTTTATTGAATTTGTTACAATAGTGCTTCTGTTTTTATGTTTTGGTTTTGGCCACAAGGCATGTGGGATCTTAGCTCCCCAACCAGGGATCGAACCCGCACCCCCTGCATTGGAAGGTGAAGTCATTTTTTTTTTAATTAATTATTTTTGGCTGCATTGGATCTTTATTGCCCCACATCCTCACTTTACTTCCTGTTTTCTTTTTTTTTTTTGATAACGCCCATCCTAATGGGTGTGAAGTGGTATCCCTTGTGGTTTAGATTTGCATTTCCCTAATGCTGATGAGATCGAGCATCCTTTCGTGTGCTTATTGGTCACTTGTGTATCTTCCTTGGAGATGTGTCCTTTGCCCATTTTAAAAATTGGTTTTTGCTATCGAGCAGTAGTAGTTCTTTATATATTCTGGATATTAACCCCTAAACACTGTTTCCAATTCTTAACTTCCATGGTGTACTATATACAGTAGCACTCCATCCCCCAAATCAAAACCACACCTCAAGCCCAGGGGTCTCTGTCTCAATCCGGCAGCAGTGACCCTACTGCCCTGAGAGTTCACCTTGCCCTCCCCGCAGGTCCAGCTCTGACACACCCTCACTCTGTGTCTAAACTCAGCAAAAGTTTGTTTTTAAGTATATCTGGCATTTGGTAGTTAAAGTATTTTTGCCTCACTTCTGCTTTTTAGATTACTTGGAGTAAGAAGAAAAAGAAGAAGAACTAAAATGTGTTGAGTGTTGCCACGTACCAGGCACTCTTCTGAGCATCTTACACAGGTGACCTTTTCATGTTTGCAACCCTCTGAGCCAAATGCCCCTGGTGTCCCCATCATACAGTGAGGAAACTGAAGCACACGACTTGGGTCAGGGTCATACACTGAACAGAGTTGGAGCTGGGCAGTCTGCCTCTGGACCCTGAGCTTTCAACTTCACGCCGTGGAGGTTTCTTGTCTGCCTGCGCCAGTAACCTCCTGACAAAACGTGTCATTGGATTGTTTCTTGGTGCCAGCAGTTATGCCTCTAAGCTTTGGTCCAAACGGTTTTGATTCCTACCTAATGATTGTTCTTTGTCATAGCAGAGGCTAGTACCACTTCCCAGTTTTATTCTGGTTCATGGGTCATCAAAAATTAAATATGGTTGCTCTCTGTGATGTTGGAAAACCCCAAATCCATCAAGGACCAAAAGTTAGGTAGAACCTGCCGCTCTATTTCAGGAGGAAAGTAAGTGTAGAGCTGGGTCACAGACCTGTGGCATGTTCATGAGGTCCCTTGGACGTCCTAGGAATCATCAGCTACGGAGGTAGTAACAGCTGTAAGGGGCTGTGGGCTCGCTCCGGGTGGTGAGCTATGCTGCGCTCTTAACTTCTCAGAGGGGTTACATGGTGTGATGGTTAGCATTCTGGACTCTGACTTATGTTCTCATTTAATGCTCACAAAACCCCTGTGAGGCGGGTGACCCACCCAGACTTCTGCGTCTAACATCAGCTAAGTGCCAGACACAGTTCTGTGCTATGGGGACGCAGCCATGAGCACAGCAGACAAGATCCTTGCCCTGGGGCAGCTGACTCTCTAGCCGAGAGAGATGGACAGTAAACAGGAAAGCAAATGAACAACTTCAGATTGCAATGGGTGCCTTGAAAACAACGCGTAGAGTCTTGGCGAGGGGCCACAAGGGCCTATTTTAAGTGTTGGGGTCAGAGAAGGTCTCTTTGAGGAGGTGACACTTGAGGTGATCACCTGAAGAATGAGGAGGAACCAGCCTTGCAAAGCTTTGGAGAAAGGTTTCAAATAGCAGAAGCAGTGAGTGCAAAGGCCCTGAGGCGAGAAAGAGCTCACGCTAGTCCAGGCCCTGAAAGGAAGCCAGCGTGGCTGCTGCGGCATCGCAAGCACAGGAAAGAGTGGAACCGAAAGCAGTTAGAGAAGGAGGGCCGGTTACCAGGCCTTGCAGCCCAGAATGGAACCTGGATTTTTCTCAGGAGGAAACCAGTGAAGGGTTTTGAGACAAGGAGTTCACTCCCTGAATGAACCCCTCCTGGTGGCTGCAGAGGGATCAGAGGAGAAGCACGGAAACCTAGTCAGGACAGGCTTAGTGTAAGGCAGCCTGAACCAGGTTGGTGGCAGTGGAGATAGAAGACAGTCGAAAGCAGCTGGAGGTGGGACCCGTCACGTGGGGAATCAGGAAAAGGGAGGGTTCGGGGGTGAGCACGGTTGGGTGGATGGTGGAGCCCTACCTACCGAGACGGGAAGACCCCGGGGCGTTGGTTTTGGGAAGGGAATCAAGAGGTTGGGTTTGGGCAATTTCCATCTGAGGTTCCTGCTGGACAACCACGTAAAGATAGATACGAGTCTGCACCTCGGAATAGGGGTCCCCAAGCCCCGGCACCAGTCCGCAGCCTGTTAGGGGCGGGGCCGCACAGCAGGAGGTGAGCGGCGGGTGGGGGGGAGGGCGGAGCTCCATCTGCCACGCCCCATCGCTCGCGTTACAGCCTGAACAATCCCCCTCCCCTCCCCCCGTCCATGGAAAAATCGGCTTCCAGGACACCGGTCCCTGGTGCCAAAAAGGTTGGGGGCCACTGCCTCAGAAGACGAGTCAGGAGACAACAGATTGCAAAGTCTGCAGCACAGGAAAGATATTTCAGGCTGAGGGGCTTTATCAGGCAACCTGGGGACCGGGAAACCTGGATAGGAAATCGAGGCGGCCCCACACGGAGCCCTGGGGACCTCCACAGTGGGGCGTTGATGAAAGAGCCAGCAACGGGGGTTGAGAGTCACCTGCCATGAGGAAGGTAGGAACCAAGCGCGTGGCATCCCTGAAGCCCAGAGGGCGAAGTGTTTCAGAAAGGGAGGGAGGGGCGGGCCAATTACGTGGTGTGCTGCTGTAGCAGGGAATGGCATCCACCTTGGCAATGAGTGTCCAGCAGAGTGGGGAAGCCAGCAGCCTGCTGGAGTGGGCTGAGGCCTGAACTCCTAGGGAGCCAGGAAGAAGGATGGACAGCTCTGTCCTGAAGTTTTGCCGTGAAGGAAGTCAGATGAGTGGATGGATGGTAACTGGAGAAGAAGGGGAGGTGGAGAGGTTGGCTCTTCTTTGCTGGTGGTGGTGGTTTTGAAGATGAGAGATACAGAGCGTTATGATGTGATGTGATGATGATGACCTATCATCCCAGAAAATGATGCAGAAACTAGGGGAGAACAAGGCTGTCCCGAGAGCGGGAGGGGTTACAGCCCACAGTCAAGTGCTGAGATCGGTGGGATATTTCAATAGGATGATTCTTGCATTGCAACAGGAAGGGGGCTAGGGAATGCGGGGGTAGATACAGGTAGATCCAAGGTGATTGACGCAGAACAATTAGGGAGCTCCTATCTGAATATTTCCTCTTCTTTTTTTTTTTTTCATTGAAGTATCACCTCCTTGTTATGCGTGAGAAAACTGAGGCTTGGAGAGATCCGCTGACTTGTCCTAGTAAGTGGCTGAACCGGATTTTCTGACTCCAGGGCCTCTCTGTGTCTAGGCCACCTCCCTCCTGACCCTCCCCCTGCATGGCGTGATGCCCACTGCCCTGAGCGTCTCAGGGGCCCAGTCGTCATGTTGGATGAGTTTTCTTAATTAGCGCCTCGGGTGCAGTTACAGTCTCCAGTGCACTTTGAGTCCGAATATGAGGAGGGGCAGGGTGAATGCCAGGGACTCTGGACCTTCCTTTTTGTGTTTCATCCATATTCCCAGTGATTGTTGCTTTTCACGGCAGCAGAAGAGAAGCTGCCCGTCTGTCCCCAACTGCTGGGCAGAGCAGGTGGACAGAGGGCAGAAGGCTCTGGCAGCACCGTGACAGGTGAGGGATGGATCTGTTAGCCAGTCAGGCCCCGAGCATCCCTCCCATCCTCCAGCCTCCACCCCCTCCGCGGTTATTTCGGATGGTGGCCACGGCTGTGTGTGTGACTGAAGGGGACTCTCCTGTGGCTCACAGCACTGAGGATGAGCTTCTGTGTCCTCTCTGAGCAGAGCGAGCCCACCTCCACCCACCCCCTTGCCCAGCCGCCTTTCACTCCTGTATCCCACAGTGGGTGCTCAGACCTGTGTTCATCTTGATCTCACCCCTTCACCCAGCAAGAGGAATTGGAAGACTGACCCACCTTCCTTATTATCCATACATTTGGCATAAAAAGAAATCTAGAATTTTCCTTTTGACTTTTAACTCCTTTGCTGTTGATTTGCTCGAATGGTCGCAGTCTTGCTGGGTGAATTCTGCTTCTTGGCACCATTCTTCAGGTACAGAGAGATTCTGCTCTTGCCTTGGAAGCAGGGTTTTTTTCCACAAATGTATTTTGCATGTAAGTTCTTAGCCACTTTCTTTTGCTGAGATTTTTAGGGAGGGGACTGTTTGGGCTGTCACATTTCTCTAACACAAATCGTCCTTGCTAAATACGAAGGCTGCTGGATTTTCCCCCAAGAACCCTGAGCAGGCTTCCTGCTTTGCACGGGGCTTGCTGAGCTGGAGGGTGAATCACGGGCGCGACAGCAGTGCTGCCCAGGGGCGCTGGAGTCCCTGCTCGGCTGTGACATTCCTGGCACGGGTGCGGAACCAGTTAGCTCACGTGCTGCGTCGGGCCACGTGCGCAGACACAGAGGGACTCTTGTTTTCGAGTCTATTGCTTCCCCGCACCCACGACACTGCTGCCCCTACCCCGTGGGCTCCTGCCGGCTGCCCGGCCCTGCCTGGGCGGAGCTGTCACCAGGCCCTGCGTTTGGGAGAAACTCCAGGGCAGCCCCAGGCAGCTCGGCCACTGCCCCTGCTGCTGCGTCCCCAGCTGTGCATCAGATCCACCCAGTTCCCTGCATCCCTTAGTCCTCCCACCCAAGCAGGGCGGCCGCCGTCTCCTGCCAGGACAACGGCGCCAGCCTCTTACTCCGCCTCCTTGCCTTCGATTTTGGCCTCCACTTTCCCTCCACTTCGCAGCAAGAATGATTTCTCTAAGTCATGTGTCTTAATCATGTGATTCACCTGCTTAATCATGTCGATGTTGCCATTGCTCTCAAGCCTGAACTGCTGAATGTACTTAGAGGAAGGCTTGGCAAATGTGATGGCGCATCAGATCCCCTGGGGGAGAGTAAATCTAGAATCGGGCCTGAACTTCTGCATTTCTAATAAGCTCCCGGCTGAAGCCAGCGCTGCTGGCCTGTGCATTGCACTTTGAGGGGCAAGGAACTGGAGGGCCCCTGCCTCATCTCTGGCCACCTCCTTGACTCGTTCAACCATATGGGGCTCATTCTAGCTCCCAGAATGCATGATGCTCTCACTCGCCCCTGGGCCTTTGCACATGTACCCTGCCTCGAGCACTCTCTTACTCCCCCCCGTGGCTGGCTCCTGTCCTTTATTTCAGTGAGATTATAGGTGTCACTTCCTCTAGGAAGCCTTCTCCGATTCTCCAAGCCCAAGAAACAAGTTGTCGAGCATGTTTGTGGCTGGCAGTGGTGTGAGGTGGAGGGGTAGGGTGATAACGATCTTTTTATGCCAGGGCACAAGGTCAACGGGGTGAGTGAGCTAGATCATGAGGTACAGGGTGGCAGCCAGAGGGCGGGGGGAGCCGTTTCCTCCTACAGAAGGCTCTAGGAAGAAGATTTTTGTGTCACCTGGGGTTAGAGGGAAGCCTGTCTGACCTGAGCTTGTCTGAAGTGTCCCTGGCTCTTCCACTGCCCCCTCCTCCCTGCTCGCTGAGCAGAAAGGATCCCTGAGGAAAGGACCCTGCTTGCCGGGAACGTTCTGAACAAGGTCAGCCTCACAACTGTGTGTGTCCTCAGGCCACCCGAAAGTCATGTCCGAGTGAGCAAGGTCATCACAAGGATGAAAACTTTTTCCAGAAAGTTCTTTTCTGACCAGAGGTTGAAAGTGAATCATGGAGACAAGTTTCTACTGTAGAAATTTTATGTCCCTTTTTTCCTTAAGAAAATCTTTTTCTTTGAGGTGTTCTTCCATTTTCTTTTCTCTTTCTCCGCTTATGTGCTCCTTTGATCCTTGTACAAGTTATAAACTTATTCCCTTCACAGATTGGAAGTCGGGTTTTTTTTAGCTAGTGAAATCCTGGATTTTGCTAGAATGTTTTTGCCAGGGTTCCTGCACCAGACCCCCTGAGTCCTGCAGGGAGCTGGGAACGGAATCTGAAACATGAGACACAGCATCGTCAGGATGTAGTGATCCGACCTACTTAGCCATGTGATCTCAACTTGGGTAGGAGAAGTGCCAATTAGGTCTGGAAAAAGTAGAACATTAGTTACAGAGCAAACAAGTTTACTAGCCGGGTATCAGAGCCAGGGCAGTGTTGGAAAGCACATGACCTGGGGAGGGAGCTAATGTCATTGCAGTTTGCTCCGATGGAAAAATCTTTCTGCCCTCCAACTTAAAAGACACCGAATAGTACTTCCTTTCTGAATTTTTATTTCCCCTTTTTCTTAAAAGGGGGCATCCAAGGGAAGGTCTCTTTCCTCCTGGCCCCCCCGGCTCGCCCTCCTGGGATGTTTCAAGTTTGTTTTGCAGTGTTGTAGTTGTAGATGTCAAGCCATTGGTCTGTTTGAAACAGATAACGACTTTAGTTTCTTCCCAATGAGAACTGCCAAGTTTAGTGGGTTATAACTGTGTACCCAGTAATTCGCAGGTGCTGTAAGAAGTTACAAAAGAAAGTCGGAAAATTGAAGAAATAAATGATTTTCTTTCCCACGATAGAAAATTACACTCTTTGCCTTAAGGGAAACTTACAGGAATGGATTTGATAAATTATGGAAGAAGATTCTGCACATGAAGGGGAAAATGAGTTGAGCAAAGGCAGTTAAGATGTCTAGTCCTATTAATCTTGAACCCACTTTGAACTGACGGTAAACATTATTGACAATGTCTGAACATGGGTAAGTAGCTCTGGTCTCTGGTTACGTTTTCCAATCTCCAGCCCATTCTTCCTCTGCCCCCTAGTGGACACAGCGCTGAACAGAACATGTAACAGAAAGAGCTCGCTAGAAAAAAAAGCAAAGAGGCACAGAAAGAAATGATAAGCCCTTCTATCTGTCTAGGAACCTCCAGATTCTTTATCTCTTTTTTTTTTTTTTTTTTTTTTTTGCGGTACGCGGGCCTCTCACTGTTGTGGCCTCTTCCGTTGCGGAGCACAGGCTCCAGATGCACAGGCCCAGTGGACATGGCTCACGGGCCCAGCCACTCCGCGGCATGTGGGATCTTCCCGGACCAGGGCACGAACCCGTGTCCCCTGCATCGGCAGGCGGACTCTCAACCACTGTGCCATCAGGGAAGCCCCAGATTCTTTATCTCTTATCTTCATGGTAATCCTATAAGATAAATAATAATATTCTCATTTATATTTTCATTAAACATCAAGCTAATAATTCCAAAATATAGAACTAATATATAGATCAACCTACTCCACAGGGAAGATATATTTCCGCAGGGAAGTGTCCATACCTAACCATTCAGTTTACCCCAAGGATCCAGGATGTCTTGTAGTTCTTTATTTTCTATATTTGTATTATAAAAGCAGTAGTTTTTTTTTTTTTTTTTCATTTCCCAAACATGAAACTTAACGACCCGCCTTGTAGGTCCTGCAGTCTCTCTGAGCTTCCCCGTGCCGCTCCGGGTTCCCCCGAGGCTCCAGACCCGCTGGCTCCACTCCTGTGTTTTCTGCCCCAATCCGCCCCGTCCTGAGCACTGTCCCTACTTCTTCACAACCCCAGTGGCACGTCCTATTAGTTCTAGCTCTCTGGGACCCTGACAAATACAGGTAGGCATGTCACGAAAGCTGGTCCAGTTAGAGTAAATCTCAGGCCTTTTCCTGGAGAAGGAGTGCTGGGACATAGCTGCTTTCTTTCTCTGAAGGGTGGAATTCCGATGGGAGACTTGGAAGAGCGCCAGGTGCAGGCTCTGGGCCAGAATCCTCAGATCTTGTGCAGCCACAGTCACTTACCTCCTGTGGGGCTGCTCCTTAGTTTCCCCATATGCACAGTGGGATTCTGGCGCCTACCACAGAGGGTTATTGAGAGGGTTAAATGGCTTCATTATACTAAACACTTGGAACGATGCCTGGATCATGGTAAATGCTCAGTAAGTCCAGGCAATGATGATGGGGATGGGGATGATGATGGCAGGACCCAGGCTGAGGAAAAAGCTGAGGTCCAAGAAGAGCAGGGAAATGGATTCAGAGCCCTGATGGCTTCTCCAGCCTCTAGATCCAATTGAGCTGGACAGCCATCCTACCGCTGGACTTTTCAAGGACACGAGCTCATAAATTCCTTTATCATTTAAACTACTTGGGCTGAGATTTTACTTCCATCCAGGGTGCTGAACCTCTTCTTGTCTTAACAGAAAGACAAGAAGTACAAGCACAAAAGGTTTGACTGTAACCCCTTTCCTGGGAAATGGAGCTATATTTCCACACTCTTACCGGTGACAACTTTCAGTGATTCCAGGAACCCTATTTCTATGCATCAGAGGGGAACTACCTTCAAATCCTCACAGGTGATTTACTCTTCCGTGGCAATTGCCCAAATGATTCCTGGATGGGGTGAACAGGTATTTCACTGAAGAGGAATCAGGAAGGACCTATAAACAAGGAAGAGATGATCAACTTAAGGGAAATGCAAATCAAAAACACAATAGGATACCATTTCAACTTGCTAGTCAGGGGAAAATATTTAAGTCTTGAAAATTCTAAGTATTGACAAGTGTGTGGAGCCAATAGGGCTTTTATACACTGCTGATGGGGCTGTAAATTGTACAGTCTGTAAAACGGTGCGTAGAACTTGGCATTCTCACATAAAGCTGAAAATGTCTTTATCCCATGAGGCAGGAACAGTACTACTGAGTCTATCCTTGTCTCTTAGATATGTGCCCTGCAAGACACTTACAGGAATGTTTAGCATGGCATTGCTGGTGACAAACAGCAAAATGACTGAAAACAACTGATGTTTCCATACACGGGAGAATGGATTAATAAAATGTGGTGTATTTACTTAATGCCTTCCAAAGACAGTGAAAATGAATAAATGACAGCTACACGCATCAATGTGGATAAAACCTAAAAATCATGAGGAAGAAACAGCACTTCCAAAATACATACCAAATATCATTTATATAAAGTTTGAAAACATACAGTAAGGCTTCCCTGGTGGTGCAGTGGTTGAGAGTCCGCCTGCCGATGCAGGGGACACAGGTTCGTGCCCCGGTGCGGGAAGATCCCACATGCCGCGGGGCTTGCGCATCCGGAGCCTGTGCTCTGCCACGGGAGAGGCCACAACAGTGAGAGGCCCATGTACCGCAAAAAAACAAAACAAAACATACAATAATTAATACATCATTTAGGGATATATCAAGGTAGAAAAACATGGGAATGAGAAACACAAAATCAGAAGAGTGGTTATCTGTGGAAGGAATGACCGTTATTACTTTCCTAACCCAGTGGTGAGCACATAGGTGCTCCTTTTTATCTTTACGTTATATATGTTATATTCTTTAGTACGCATGAAATATAATAATTTTTATTGTGGTAACTGTACATGACATAAAGTTCAGCATTTTAACCATTTTTAACTGTACAACTTAGTGTAGTTACTTATGTAATTCACACTGCTTTGCAACCATCCACCATTAACCACCTAGAACTTTTTCATCATCCCAAACTGTGCTTTTGGCTGTCACATCCAAGAAATCATTGCCAAGTCCAATGTCGTGAAGCTTTTGCCCTATGTTTTCTTCTAAGAGTTTTAGCTCTTACAATTAGGTCTTTGATCCATTTTAAGTTCATTTTTATTTATGGTGTGATAAAGGTCCAACATCATTCTTTTGCAGGATAGTACATTTTTAAACACAAAGAATCAGAGAATATTAAAAGGGGCCCTCCCCATTTACGAATGAAGAAACTGGGGTAGAAATAATAAGCCAAGCTCACACCACTGCTTCAGGGCAGCAGCAGGGTAAAAGTCAAAGCCTATTTCCAATGCATTACACTAGACAACTGCGCAGGCTCCTAAGCACCCAGCGCGCCCCGCCCTGGCTTTGGATCTACCCCTCGCGGGAGAGCGCCCTCCGACTTTCCGGCACTCGCTCCTCCCCTTCCTCGCCCCCTGGGGCGTTCTGGCGGCTCAGGAGCGCGGAAAACGTGCGCGGCGGACGTGGGGTGAGGGAAAACCCGGGAAACCTTTGGCGTCTCGTGGACCCGTCAGGAACTGCTTGTAAGGCGTAAACTCCAGCTCCGCTTTCGCGCTGTGCCAGGCCGAGTTTTCTCTCGCGCTCTAGGACGGGGAGGAGCCCTGGCCCTGTAGGAAGCAAGCTCGGGAGGGGGCGTGCCCGCCTGCTCTGCCCGGATTGGCCGCTGGAAGCAGCGCGGGGTTTGGCGGGAACTTCGGGAGCTGCGCCCGCGCAGTGAACGGTAGGCTGAGATGGCCGCGCCGCGGCAAGGGCGGCGCTCGGGGTAAGTGCTGTGGCGTCTCGGGGCGCCGGGCTGGGGGTTAGGCCTCTCGGAGCTGTTCGTGCTCCCTGGCTCTGCCACTGTGCAACTTGTCCTAGTGACTAACCTCTCAGGGCCTTGGTTTCCCCGTCGGTAAAATGGGAATAATAATATTCCCACCTTGGAAGGATTACGGTGAGGTTTAAAGGAGTCAGTTTAAAATCGTGGCCGGCGGGGAGGAGAGAACGTTGGCTAGTGTCAGCATTACTTTGTGTGGGTGAGTGTAGCCTAAAGTAGACTCCAAATATTTTGAAACTAACAAATAATGAGTGTTTACTACTTGCCAGACATTACGTTCTAGTGACGCTTACACTCTGGCTGGTAGTCAGTATTCTTATTTTCAAGACCCTGCTTGTTTTTGTAACACAAACCACAGACTGTAAAGCTGAACTAAATCTCCCGCCGCGGGGGCCCCAGCTGCCGCTTGTTTTTCTTAAAGAGGGCGTCCAGCCGGGATGAGTCAAGCTTTTTTTTTTTTTTTTAATCAAAAAGGGCTTGCATTTTAAAATAGGTTACAAAACTGCTCTCTAAAATGTTATTCTTTATGGACTCATGGGCACGTGTCTCGCTGGCGGCGTCTGGTGTGCATCCAAGGCCCTGTGTTGTCCTGGTTGGAGAGGCCTCGGCGTGCTTCGCGCTCCGGCTGGTACTCAAGGCCTTAGGAGTTCCACCTGGGCCGTGGGAAGGCGGTCTGGAGAAGGTGCATTTGTAGATGCGGGTGAGGGTGTAGGCAGCCAAACAGCGTAGGGGCCAGGCTGGAGCAGGACAGTTAAGTAAACGAGACTAGGCTCCCGTGGCCAGTGGGGAGGAGGGTTGGGAAAGAATAAGGGGCCTGAAACTCAGCAGACGAGTGAAACTTTATCTGATAGGCCAGTGGGGTTTTTTCTCTTTCTCTCTCCCTCCCTCCCTCCCTCCTCCCCCCACACACGTATACACGTACATATTAACATTTTTGCCTTTGAGACTCCTAAAATCTGTTTATCCCTCCCCCTGAAACGCACTAATGCGCATACACCAAAATATTTTACGTGTGTTATCACCGAGGTTTCCATCTTTTGGGAGCCTCATCTTGCTCCTAGCCTAAGGTGAGGAGGGAACTTGACCGCTTTTTTGAGCACAGACAAGGCAAGAAAGGGTGGAAAGAATGGGTTAAGAAGTTGTATGATCTGGTTTCTCGTCCTATCACTTGGCTGTGTGACCACTGATGTCACTTAACTTTTCTGAACCCCAGAATCGTAAAGACCGTAAAACTAGTATCTGCTCTACCTTGTTTTTTGGGTCTGAGAATCAAATAGAGCCGTGGTTTTCAAATGTGGTTCCACTGGGAACTTGTTGGACATGCCGACTCCCAGTGGCCACCCCAGGTTTCCTGAATCAGCAGCTCTGGAGGTGGGGCCAAGTAGTCTTGTTTTTACCAGCCCTCCAGGTGATTCTATACCTGAGGATTGAGAACCACTGCTCTAACAGTTTTCCAACTTTTTTTTTTTTTTTTACTGTAATTCACAGTAATGATGTTTTACATCACAATGGGTACACAGACGTGCATGTACGCACACACATAATAAAACCAAAGGTTTAAGAAATTGTATGTTTTATATTGTATTTATTTTTTTTAAATGCTGGGGAAAACCTTAAAGGACATGATGGGGCAGTTGATGAAACTTGGATATGGACTGTAGATTAGATAATGATGTCAGTGTTAAATTTCCTGATTCGGAAGTTGTACTGTGACTACACAAGGTAACACCCTCTTAGGAAAGACACACTGCAGTGTCCCCAGTTTACCATACACAGACACACAGGAAGCAGGTGAGACAAAATGTAAACAGTTGGTGAAGCAGGTAAAGGGTATACAGAAGTTTCTTAGAGTAGTCTCAGTTTTTCTCTAAGTTTGGAATTATATCAAATAAATACTTGTTCCACAAAGAAATACTCGTTCAGACACTAAACGGACTTTGCTCTCCGCTAACGGGTGTCTGCAGAGCACTTTTGAAAGTCAGGGCCTGTGCGTGGTGGTGTAGGGCATCCCCCCAGCCCTGGCACCATGCCTGGACCACAGAGGATACTCAAAGCATAGTTCCTGGCGGGATTATTTCCTGCCTTTCATATTTCCACTTTTTCTTCTGGTCACTATTGTCATATCTTGTTTACTTTAAGCTCCGTTGAAGGTACGCAACTTTATCCTTTTATCCCAATGCCCACTGGAGGGAGCCTGAAGGGCGGAAAGAGGGCAGCTCTGGGTTTGAACTGATGCAGATGCTAACGCAGGCTTCCCTCCTTCCTGGCGGCGTGTGGCTTTGGGCAAATACACATCTGGAACGTGGGATTCACTTCTACCTTGAGGACTGTTTCAGAGCTAAATGAGAAAATGTGTGTAAGAGAGCCAGGCACGGATGGAACGGGGGTCCGGTGCCTGAGAGAGAGCTCTCTTGCTCGTTGCTGCAGAACACCAGCCATTGTTGTTGACTGCGACTTGAGGGACAAGGATGACGACAGCGTTAGTTTTCTGTGTCCCTGAGGGCAGAGCTATGCTATTTATACGTAGGTGTTATGAGTCGCCCTATAAAAAGTTTAACTCAGTGTGAGACACGGGTTCTACTTTCTAAAAGGATTTTGTTGCCATTACCTGAATTTCATCATGCGCACGTCGTTAGTGCAGCTAACGAGGAATGTGATTTGGAAAGAAAATGCTTGGATGAGGTGTAATTCTGGTGTTTCCCCAAGTTATTTTTAAGTATTTCCTAACTCTTGTGTGTGTGTTTGCTGTTTCCTAGTACGAGATATTCAAAGAACACTGTAGGAAGAACACATTCCACGAAAGATGTAAGTTATCTTTTTTATATTTTAATATAATTTTTCTCGTAATTGACAATACAAAATAACGTTTTATAGGAGACTCAGAGTTTCGTAGACTTGGTAAGCTCAGTGTTTTCTTGTGAAAAAGCATATTCCTTTTCCTCCTACTCTTTCCAGTATAATGGAGAAAATGGCCATTGCTAACATTTTGAATCTTTTTCTGGGCCTAGGCTGGTTTCATTTTCATTTGGATAATGGACATCGTTGAACAATTGTACAATGTTCTGTGTTTTGCTTTTGTCACTTGTAGCCATTTCTCCATGTTGTTACAGTTTTCCACAGTTTGATTTCATAATATTCCATTTAGTTTCACATTCGCATGGTATTTTTACTTCAGGGTGGAGTCTAAGAGTAAATGTCTGTGGAAGGCAGGTGCATTTGTTTAACCCTCTGGCTAGCTCACTTCAGAGTATTTTCCAGTGGCTTGTCCAACTGGCCTTGGAAATTCACATGAACGACCTCTGATAGTGCCTGCTTGGGGCTGCCCGGGCGTCGGGAGCTCTCCCTGCTCTGTGCACTTCCCCTGGTTTTCTCTTTTGCACGGTCTCTCCCCTCTGCTCCCCTAACTCCCTCCCCGTTTGGAGGGGGCCCTTTTCCTCTCTGGAAGGGTTTCTTCAGCTTTCCGGTCCTCTTCCCTCCTCGGGAAGGCAGCTGCCTTACACGGGCCCATCTGCTTGGGGAGGATGGAGGGTGTCACCTCCTCTTTGGCCTTCGTTCTACCCACACACACTCCGGGAAACATTTTTCCCTGAGGGTCTGTGAGTGGTAGTGTCTGTTTTATTCCATCTCCTGTATATCTTCCAGGATTTCTGTGAGTATTTCCCTGTCTGTTAATCGCAGCCCTCCACATTTTCCAGAGCTACTGTGGATGTTTCTCCATTTTCTGTATGTTGTCTTTCATTGGGATTTGAGGGGCAGTCTTTCTGGGGCTTATTAGTATATTGCCCTGTAAGCCCTCGTCTCTCTCCTGCAATCAGGAGTTTTTAACCTCTGTGTTTAGGAACTTTCATGGGCATGTGTCTGGGGCGAGGCCCACACGGGCTCAGGAGTTGGCAGGCTGTGGCCTGTGGGCCGGATCTAGCCTGCCTGCTGGTTTTGTAAAGCCCTGCGAGCTAAGGGTGGTTTTTATATTTTTTAAATGACTGAAGCAAAGTCAAGAGTGTCTCATGCCATGTGAAAATATGAAAGTCAAATTTCAGTATCCACACACAAAGCTGGATTGCAGCCCAGCCGTGCTGCTGCTTTCTGTGTTGCCACTGTCTGCTTTCACAGTGCGACGGCTGCGCTGTGTAGTGGCACCAGTCCCCACGGCCCGTAAAGTCTAATATACAGGTGACCCTTGAACTGGGAGGGTCCACTTCTACCCGGATTATTTTCAGTAGTAGGTGCTATACCATCTGCAGTTGAAACGGCAGGTGTGGAACCCGTATCGGGAGGGCTGACTGCAAAGTCACACGGGGGTTTTCGGCTGCGCGGAGGGTGGGCGCCGCTGCGCCCTGCGTTGTTCGGTGGTCAGCTGTGCTTACCCCCTGGTCCTTCATAGAAAAGCTTCCCAACCCCTGCCTCAGATGATCAGAAGAGCCTCTGCCCCGCAAGAGCGTGAAGGCTCACTTCTTAGGCAGCGGTGATAGCGGGAGGATCCTTGCCACGTAAATCAGCTTTGTAGTGTTCATTTTGGGAGGGCCAATTCAATGACTTTGAACTTTATTCATTTTTAGGAAGCTGGCCAAAAGCACAAGCCTACCGATGTATTTGATTTTCCTGATAATTCTGGGATCTCAAGCATCGGCAGGCTGGGAGAAAATGAGAAAGATGAAGAACCCTATGAAACCTTTGGTTAGTATTTTAAATCTTTATCCTAAAATCTTTAAAGTGGTTCAAGCAACAGCGTTTAGGCTAGTTACTAATAAAAGTATACAAATGCCTTCAAATACAAAAGCGAGGTTGTCTGCACATGAATACAATGTTCTGGGGAGTATTTGGTAATTTGAATTAATTTTTCTCACTTCTAGGTACATTGGAACTAAGAACTCTGTTAAGTGTTGTCAAAGTGGAGCTCTCCTAGTAGCATTTGTCAACAAGTCAGCCACATTAGGACACCTGTTGTAGACCTTTATAACAAGAGGAATATAAAATATATTTCTCACTTCATAGCTCCAGCAGTCATTCGGTAAGGGGCTTTAATTTAGGAAGGAGCAGAGGGTGCTTCAGGAGAGCTTCACCTGTGTTCCTTGGAGTGTTAGGAAGACAGGACTGGTACCTGCTGACCAGGGGTGTGTGAGTTGTCCAGACAGGACAGCTTCTGTCAGTGTGTCACTGGCCACTCTAGAGGCCAGAAATGATACAGGATGTGCCATGTGCGCCCACATCTAAAACAGCAGTAATCAGACATTTTTTGCCAGAATAAGTTTTAAGGGAATTTTCAAAACATACAACTTCTCACGTATTTTTAATTTGGCATCTAATATTTCTAGTCTAATTTTTGTTAATAAAAGAAAATATTGTACATTTTGTAGGGTGAAAAGTAATCATTACCAGAATACCCCTTTTATTATGACTTGATAAAAATGTTTTAACTACTCATCTAAAAGAAATCATAATTTAAAAAATTGAGATGTAATTCACTTGCCATAAAATTCACCCTTTTAAAGTGTACAATTCAATTCACTTTTAGTATAGTCACAAAATTGTACAACCATCACCATTTTCTATTCCAGAACGTTTTAATCACCCCAGAAAGAAACTCCATGCCCAGGAGTAATCACTCCCTATTCTTCTTCTCAGACCTTGGCAACCGTAAATCTACTTCCTGTCTGTATGGATCTGCCTATCCTGGACATTTCATTTAAATAGAATCATACACTACGTATGTGGTCATATGTGACTTGCTTCTTTCATTTAGTGTAGTATTTGCAAGGTTCATCTATGTGGTAGTATCAGTACTTCATTCCTAAACGTTTTTATAGTTCAATAATCCATTGTGTGGATAGACCTCATCTTTTTATCCATTCATCAGTTGATGTACATTTGCACTGTTTTCACTTTGTGGCCATTATGAATTATCCTGCTGTGAACATTCATGTACCAGTTTTTTGTATGGACATGTGTTTCTATTTCTCTTGAGAATGTAGTCATCCCTCAGTATCCGTGTGAGATTGGTTCCAGGACCCCCCATGGATACCATAGTCCAAGGATGCTAAAGTTCCTTATATAAAATGGCATAGTGGGGACTTGCCTGGTGGTCCAGTGGTTAAGACTCCACACTGCCGATGCAGGAGGTGCGGGTTTAATCCCTCTTCAGGGAACTAAGATCCCACATGGTGCGTGGTGTGCCCAGGAAAAAAAACAAAAAACAAACGGAAGATGGCATAGTGTTTGCATATAACCTATGCACATCCTCCTGTTCACTATCAGTCATCTCTGGGTTACTTATAATACCTAATACGATAGAAATGCTATGTAAGTAGTTGCCTGTGTGCAGCAAATTCAAGTTTTGCCTTTTGGAGCTCTCTGGAATTTTTTTTCCCCAAATATTTTCAATCCCTGCTTGGTTGAATCTGTGGATGCAGAGCCCATGGATATGGAGGGCCAACTGTACACCTCAGTCATGTGATCCTGCTTCCGCGTTTTGAGGAAATGTTTACACGGCAGCTGTACCACTTTGCATTCCCCCCAGCTATGTATGAGGGTTCCAGTTTCTCCACAACCTCATCAACTCTTGTTATTATCTGACTTTTTGATTCTAGCCATCCTAATAATGGGTATGAAATGGTATCTCATTGTGTTTGTGTGGTAAAATATACATAACAAAATTAACCATTTTAATCATTTTGGTGTCTGGCTCTGTGGCGTTAAGTGTGTACGTCGTCGTGCAGCCATCACCCCATCCGTCCTCAGGACTTTGTCCTTTCCTTCCCCTGAAGGAAACTCTCTGCCCAATAGCCGACGGCACCGCGCTCCCCTCCCCCTCTTCTAGCTTTCTGTTTCTATGAATTTGACCACTCGTGAGAGGAATCATACAATATTTGTACTTTTGTATCCTTTTTCTCATGTAGCATTATGTCTTTAAAGTTCATCCATGTTGTAGCATGTGTCAGAAGTTCCTTTTTTTTTTTTTTTTTTTTTTTTTTTTGCGGTACACGGGCCTCTCAGTGCTGTGGCCTCTCCCGTTGCGGAGCACAGGCTCTGGACGCGCAGGCTCAGCGGCCATGGCTCACGGGCCCAGCCGCTCCGCGGCATGTGGGATTTTCCCAGACTGGGTCACGAACCCGTGTCCCCTGCATCGGCAGGCGGACTCTCAACCACTGCGCCACCAGGGAAGCCCTCTCTGTTTTTTTCAATAATACCTATTCACATGGATGTGCAGTAGTATCTCAATGTGGTCTTGAGTTGGATTCCCCTAATGACTAATGTTGAGCATCTTTTCAGTGCGCTTATTGGCCATTTGTATGCAGGCACACCTTGGGAGATACTGCGGGTTCGGTTCCAGACCACTGCAATAAAGCAAATATTGCAATAAAGTGAGTCACGAATTCTTTGGTTTCCAGTGTGTATAAAACTTATGTTTACACTACACTGTAATCTGTTAGGTGTGCAATAGCATTATGTGTAAAAAAACAATACACATTCCTTAATTAAAAAGTACTTTATTGCTAATCATCATCTGAATGCAGGGTTGCCACAAGCCTTCAATTTGTAAAAAACACAGTGTCTGCAAAGTGCAGTAAAACGAGGTACGCCTGTATCTTCTTCGAAGAAGTGTCTGTTCACATCCTTTACTTGGGTTGAAATCAGGTTATTTATCTTTTTATTGTTGAGTAGTAAAAGTACAGCTTGTGTGACTGGTTACATATGGAGATTAAAAATTGGTCTGGTTTTCTTTTTTTCCCTTGTTATTCCCAGTAGTAAAGTAAATAAAGCCCTTTGCCTAGTTGAGGCCAATACAAAGTATATTACTAACTTTAAAATTGTGCAGTTGCTGTGTTCATTATATAAGCAGCTGAAACGTTTAAATCTGAGAACGTTTAAATGTGTGCAGCCAGCAAGATCCTTTCTGACCCACCTCCTAGAGTAATGGAAATAAAAACAAAAATAAACAAATGGGACCTAATGAAACTTCAAAGCTTTTGCACAGCAAAGGAAACCATAACCAAGACCAAAAGACAACCCTCAGAATGGGAGAAAACATTTGCAAATGAAGCAACTGACAAAGGATTAATCTCCAAAATTTACAAGCAGCTCATGCAGCTCAATAACAAAAAAACAAACAACCCCATCCAAAAATGGGCAGAAGACCTAAATAGACATTTCTTCAAAGAAGATATACAGAATGCCAACAAACACATGAAAGAATGCTCAACATCATTAATCATTAGAGAAATGCAAATCAAAACTACAATGAGATATCATCTCACACCAGTCAGAATGGCCATCATCAAAAAATCTAGAAACAATAAATGCTGGAGAGGGTGTGGAGAAAAGGGGACACTCTTGCACTGCTGGTGGGAATGTGAATTGGTTCAGCCACTGTGGAGAACAGTATGGAGGTTCCTTAAAAAACTACAAATAGAATTACCATATGACCCAGCAATCCCACTACTTGGCATATACCCTGAGAAAACCAAAATTCAAAAAGAGTCATGTACCAAAATGTTCATTGCAGCTCTATTTACAATAGCCAGGACATGGAAACAACCTAAGCGCCCATCATCGGATGAATGGATAAAGAAGATGTGGCACATATACACAATGGAATATTACTCAGCCTTAAAAAGAAATGAAATTGAGCTATTTGTAATGAGATGGATAGACCTAGAGTCTGTCATACAGAGTGAAGTAAGTCAGAAAGAAAAAGACAAATACCGTATGCTAACACATATATATGGAATTTAAGGGAAAAAAAATGTCATGAAGAACCTAGGGGTAAGATAGGAATAAAGACGCAGACCTACTGGAGAACGGACTTGAGGGTATGGGGAGGGGGAGGGGTGAGTTTTGACAGGGCGAGAGAGAGTCATGGACATATACACACTAACAAACGTAGTAAGGTAGATAGCTGGGGGGAAGCAGCCGCAGGGCACAGGGATATTAGCTCGGTGCTTTGTGACAGCCTGGAAGGGTGGGATGGGGAGAGTGGGAGGGAGGGAGACGCAAGAGGGAAGACATATGGGAACATATGTATATGTATAGCTGATTCACTTTGTTATAAAGCAGAAACTAACACACCATTGTAAAGCAATTATACCCCAATAAAGATGTTTAAAAAAAAATAAAAAATAAAAAAAAAAAATAAATGTGTGCAGCACGCTAAAGCCGGAGCGTGAAGAGATGGGTGCTTGGCCGTTACCAGGCGCCCCTGCAGCCATTCACTTCACGCTGGTGGCCTCCTCCTTCCCCCGCCACAAGCCCAGGCCAGGGTGCCGAGGCCTCTCCTGTGACCCCCCTCTTCCTCAGCAGGTAGGAGCATCCTCCCACCAAGGCCATGTGGTCTCCTCTCCTTTATCTCCGTTTCTCCATTATCTTCATTATCTCATTATCTCCTTTATCTTCATTCCAGTTAACTTTTTTTTTTTTTAGTTTTGGCTGCGTTGGGTCTTCGTTGCTGCACAGACTTTCTCTAGTTGGGGCTACGCTTTGTTGCGGTGCGCGGGCTTCTCACTGCGGTGGCTTCTCGTTGCGGAGCACGGGCTCTAGGTGCACGGGCTTCAGTAGTTGTGGCTTGCGGGCTCTAGAGTGCAGGCTCAGTGGTTGTGGCACACGGGCTTAGTTGCTCCACGGCATGTGAGATCTTCCAGGACCAAGGCTCGAACCCGTGTCCCCTGCATCAGCAGGCGGATTCTTAACCACTGTGCCACCAGGCAAGTCCCCATTCCAGTTAACTTTTTACGCTTAGCTCAAGGCTCTAGAGTAAAGGAGAGAGGAGGGGAAGTGCGGACGGACTGGGGTCCCTCCCCAAAGGGCTAGTCGTCCACAGATGTCGAGTGCCCACCCTGTGCCAGGCACTCGGTGGGGTAATGGAGTTGCAGGAGTGGGGCAAGCACGCCAGACCTGAGTTTATTGTTCATGCTGTGTCTCCCAGGTAGATGTGTGATGCTCCATCAGGTGAGGAAAGAATGTCAGACCTCCTGTTTATCTTTTAGCTCATTTAAAAGTTTCCATATAATATATAAGGACAGTAAGGTTATAGCTTAACTATCCATGTGTTTATTGGTGAAGTGGTTTACATTTTTTCTTGTTGAGGTGTGAGATCATAAGTAGCATATGTAATTGGTTTTGATTTTGTTAGCCATTTAAACACAGCTTGCTTTATACTCCAGTGTAAAGGAACAAACTTGAATACTGCTCAGACAGCCAGACTTCTGAATGCCCTTTTTAAAAAAATCTTTTGTAGACCCTCCTTTACACAGCACTGCTATATATGCTGATGAGGAAGAATTCTCCAAGCACTGCGGGTCATCTCTCCCCTCAACTCCTCAAGGAAAAGAAGCAAAAAGAAGGTACGGGTGGATCTCAAGCAACTGTTTACTCATGGTTAATGGGATTTCTGAGACGGTTCTTTAAGACAGAAGCTTATAAAACCAAAACTGTTTAAAGATCTTTTGAGCCAACTTACGTTTTCCCTCAAGAAGACTGGGACATGAAAGGGCAGTTTTTCAGTAATTGACATTACTTATAATAACTGTAACTGACACCTGATTATCCTAGAAAACATACCAGTGAAGGTGGTTTAGCTTTGAGGTAAAACAAAGAAGGAGGGGAAAGGTTTCAGGAGCATAGAATTTTAGATGATTTTGAGAGGTCCCTTTAATTTACAAATATGCTTAATTGTCACAAAAGATATGTTTTCTAGTTCAGGGTGGGAATAGGGAAGAGAAGCTGATAATCCCAAAGGACACGCAGTCTGTTGTAAATTTCAGCTGCGTGGTCCCTAAGCTGCATTGATTTGAGTTTTCAGATTTATGTGGAGGCCTGAGTCAGGAAAATCTGTAAAAATGACACCACAGAGGCAATTCGAGAGCACATACAATGAAGAAGTCTTCAGTAGCTGCAGTACTAACTAAAAATTATTAGCTAGAGCAAATCCTTGACTTAAGGACCTCTGTTAGGTAATAGGTCAGTTCTAGTTACTATATTTTGAAAGTAACAAAACTGTATTTTTAAGACAAATATCCCACTTGGGCAGAAATCTAGATGAGGACATCTTTCTGAGGTTCTCTGCACGGGGGAAACCTTATGGTACTTGGTTATTCGGGAGACTCCAGTTTTTCTATGAGCTGTTATTGGAAATTGGTAACAAAAGCCAAATATTTGGAAAACCGCACAGTTCATTTTAAATGGTGGTGAATGTAATTTTTCAAGAAGAATTTTTGAATAGGTGACACATTCACATGGTTTAAAAATATTAAAAGGTTAATAATAGTCTTTACGTCCTCTCCACCATCACCCAGCTCCTGCATCCACTTCTTCCTTCTCCGCCACTATTAATTTCTTATATGTCTTTTCACAGTTTCTTTGTGCACATCAAAGTAAGAATACAGAGTTTTAACCTTTTTCGAAAAGGCAAGATACCTTGCTACCTGGCTTTTTCCGCTCTCTGTATCTTGGAGATCTTTCCGTATCAGTGCATATGGAGCTTCCTCATTCTTCTGCTCACAGTCGCAGGTTTTCCACAGCCTGGATCTTGCATAGTTTGTTTCCCCAGTCCTGGATCGACAGGCAGTTGGGTTGTTTCCAGTCTTCTGCTGTCACCAGCAGTGCTGTAGTCAGTAACCTGGCACATATGCCGTTTCACACACGTGCCTGTATTTTTCACATATGTGCCTATATTTCTGTGGGATGTGTTCATAAGGGAAATCCTCAGTCAAATGAAATATGTTAGCAGTTTTCATAGTTACTGCCACGTTCCCACCAGCGTGGTATCAGACTTGGAGTTTTGCCAGTGTGATATGCTGTCTCAGTCTAGTTCTAGTTTGTGTTTTTCTCATGACTGAGTTAAATAGCATCTCTTACATGTTTCACAGGTCCTTGAATTTCTGCACGCTCTTTTTATCCTTTTTCCATTTTCCTAGTGTTGGTCATTTTCTTCTTGACTTCTGTGACTTCATCTGAACACGGGTGAAATTAGTCCTATTTGTCATGGACAACAACTGGCTTCCTGTCGTGTAAGTGGATTGAGATTGTGCCATCGAGTAGGATAGGGCTACCTAGGAGCTTGAGTACTCCTGTCATCGTGAGGCGGTCATGAACTTGGTGTGGAGATGTTAGAGACACTGCTGTGTACTTGGGTCTGGTGTTCCCAGGAGGGGCTGAGCTGGAGTTCAGACTGAAGTGGTTTGGTACAGGAGGTGTAGGCACGGGTGAGCGCTCCCAGGGAGAGACGGTGGGCCGAGAGGAGGCGGGGACCTGGGACCACCCTGCAAGAAAGCCTGGCATCTGTCCACGTGGAGAAGGAGCTTGCAAAGCAGAGAGAGGACCAGTGGCCAGAGGGGGAAGGAGGAAGCCAGGAGAGGGTTTGTGCTCGGGAGAGGCAGGGCGGGTGGTGAGTAAGTGTGTGTCCTCAGGAGGACCAAACGCCAGTCGGGGAAAGGCTGAACACATGGGTCGGTTTAACTGTGGATGTCCTTGGTAATCTTGGTTTTGGTGGTGTGATACGTCCAGACAAAAAAACTTTATTTGGGTAGGTTAGACCAGGCTTATATATGGATACAGAAGGAAGTCTGGGCAGAAGGGGTACACGGGGAGGGGCGCGGGTGGGGAGAGAGGGAGCGCACGTCAGCGTTCCCCAGGACTCACGCGGCATCAGCAGCCAGGCCCCCGGGCCTGTCCAGGGCCGTCGGGTTCTTTGTTCCCAGATCTCCTCTCCTCTTTCTGTGTCCGCGAGTCTGCTCTCACCCTCTCCTCTCCACCCTCCCCCATATTCCTCTCGTGGCTTTAACGACCCATAAGCCGCTGACCCCAGGTCTCCCTCTTGCCCAGCCTCTCCCGAGGCCCCAGCTGTCCTGCACCGTGGCCACGTTTCCCTAGATGCCTATAGGCACCTCGGGCTCAACAAAGCCGAAACCAAGCTCCATTGTTCCTCCCTCATCTGGTGTCGACAAGCTCCTTTGGCGTCCTCTAGCCTGATGGTCCTGCTGCCACCCAGTCACCCCACAAAGCTGTCTGGGAACCGTTCCTGGTACCTTCTGTTCTCTGACCGGCCTCCTTTGTTCTGGCCTGTGACTCCCTGAGAATCTGTTTTTCTTCTCTCTGTACACCCTCCGCCTCCCTGTGGCCACGGCTCAGGCACCTGCAGCTGGTCCCTTCGTCTGTGCGACCACCACCACCCCCGCCCCCGCTTCCAGTGCGTGTGTCTAGCATGGAGGCCTTAGCTCCCTCACCCCCAACCTGTAGGCGTGGTACGGGGGCCCCCTGTGTCTGTCTGGCTCCTCGGGTAAGTAGACCCTGAGGCAGAGTGAGAATTGAAGAGATTTATTAGCAACATCAGGGAAAGTTACAGGTGGAAGAATCCGGATTGAGCAGAGATGGCCCCAGACTGCAGCACAGCTCTCACAGCTCTGGCCGACCCCAGGTGGTGGGCAGCTCTGAAGGGAAGGCCGGGCAGCAGTGGCCGCCACGCGAGGGTCGCCCTGGCGCGGCAGCCGAGCACAGGCAAGTCTGAGCAGGACGCCTCTGGCCACCTCGGAGCCTCCCCGGCCCTGGCCTTGGGCTTCTTCCATAGTGTTAGCTTCTCTTTAGCAAGACACTCGCTCTGTACTCTGCTTCCCATACGTCGAACGGGCCAGGCTGTTTTACACCCCTGTGCTTTTATGTTTACTTTTCCTTCTTCCTTAAATCCCCTTCCCTTTGTTTCTTGGCCTGGAAAAGTGTTCTCAAAAGTCATCTCAAGTCTCATAACCGTGATGGGTTTCCTGATTCCCCAGCCATTTCTCCACATCTCCTCTGCACTCACTGCCTTTGGCCTTCCTACTGGTCAGTGAACCCATTAAAGGAAGGCTTCTCACTTTTCAAGTAATTTTATTCCTTGTACTTGCATTTTGAGGTTGGTGTTAAATAAATGTTTGTTGAATTGAATGAAAAAAATGAACTCTCACCAGAAGTTGAGGGTTATTTTTTCCTTTTCAAAGGATGAAAGAAGGTATTCCCTTTTCTATCCCCTGAGCACGGGCCTAGTGTCTGTGGATTAGTACAGATGGTGGCCCGTGCACCTGGGAGTGGTGACGGGGAGAAAAGAGCGGTTCTCAGACAGGACCATGAGGTACTGCAGTTACGGGACACTTACTTGCCTGCCAGCACTAAACTGATGTGGCCTGGGTGTGGGAAGGTGTGGGAGATGACCAGTAAATCTGGGAAGGTGGCAGGCCCACCCGTGACAGGTGGGAAATCTTATAAATTGAGCTTGTTTTTGTGTTGGAGGAGCAGCTTTTAGAAGACATAGGTCAATAAAAATGAAATGTGTGCAAGATATTGATGGTTTGTTCTTTGGTACAGTTCGGACACGTCTGACGTTGAAGCAAGTGAAAATGAGTCTGTAAAAATTAGTGCAAAAAAGGTATGTAGGCGTGTTCTCCTATCTTAAATTGTAAGATATTTCATATCCAGTTAAGTTGGATGCAAATAGAGAAAATGTTCTGTAGCAACATTTTTCATAAAGAGTATATAATGTTTTAGAAGATTTTTTAATAAAAATGAAATATTTTTATATCTGAAGTGTTTTTCATTACAGAGATCTCAAATCTCTGTGTACCTTGTCAGTTTTCATAGTGTTCGTGTAATGTGTTTAGATGGTGGTTTACAAAGGCAGAGTGATTTGTTGGGAGCGTCTGCTTGGAGCCCTTTAGTCAAGGTTTCTCGTCCTATCCGCTCATCGTGTTGCCATCTTCCTGTTGCATTCAGTCTTGAAGTTTAGAGATAAGAAATGTGGACTTTATGGTTATCTAATACAATAGGAATGATAAGCATCTGTACTTTCAAAACAGTAATGCTGTTTTCTTGACATAGCCAAGAAGAAAACTCAAGCCCATTAGTGATGAATCTGAAAGCACTGAAGAAAGTGATGTAAGAAGAAGAGTTAAACCAGCAGAGAACTTAAGTACACAACGTGAAGCTGTTTCAGCTACAGCATCTTCAGAACCTTCAGAGAAACCAGCTGAATCGGTCACGCTTAAAAAGGTGGGACCCCTTGGTGCCAAGCCCTCTGTTGAAAAAGAGACCCTGGAAACCAAAAGTCAACTGGTAGGAGAGTGTCTGCTATCCCCTTGGAAAGAAAAAAAGTTGATAGAAAATGTCTAGGAGGAAAACAAAGCATTTTCTCTTTTTCCTTCACTTCTTTTAAAAGATAAGTTTTACACTTTTCTTATTATAAAAATAAGTTTATTTTAGAAAATTTGGAAGGTATGGACAGGCAGATAAAATCACCTATAATTCCATCACCCCAAAAATAAAATAACCACCACATTTTTTGGTCTATACTCTTCAATTCTTTATTGAGCTTTTCTCACCCTAAGTGGAACCATATCCTTGTCATTAAGTATTCTACATACCATTTTAATAAATGCATGACATTTCATTCATGAACGTGCCATAGTTTAATCTCTTACTAATGAGCAATTGTAATTTTTAAAATGTAAGTGCTTTGATGATTTTCTTTTCTAGCTAAATCTTCGTGTACATCCTTGATCATTTCCTTAGAAGAAATAGCTATGATAAGATTTCTGGGTCATATGTATTCTACTTTAAGATTCTTTTTTTTTCCTTTTTTAAAAAATTTTATTTATTTATTTACTGGCTGCATTGGGTCTTCGTTGCTGCGCGCGGGCTTTCTCCAGTTGTGGTGAGCGGGGGCTACTCTTCATTGCAGTACTCGGGCTTCTCACTGTGGTGGCCTCTCCCGTTGCAGAGCACGGGCTCCAGGCACGCGGGCCTCAATAGTTATGGAGCGCAGGCACAGCAGTTGTGGCTCGTGGGCTCCAGAGCGCAGGCCCAGCAGTCGTGGTGCACGGGCTCAGCTGCTCCGCGGCACGTGGGACCCTCCCAGACCAGGGCTCGAATCTGTGTCCCCTGCACTGGCAGGCGGACCCTCAACCGCTGCGCCACCAGGGAAGCCCCTATTTTAAGATTCTTGACATATCAATATATAATATCTTTTAATCAAGCTTTTAATATGTCATAATATGCCGGCACCTTCATTTTGGCCCATTGAAATGGATTTCAGGCTTCTGAACTCCAGAACTGTGGGAAAAGAAATTTCTGTTGTTTTAAGCCACAAAGCTGTGGTCGTTTATTATAGCAGCCACAGGAAATAAAACATCACCCAGTGACTTTCCCTTTTCAGTAGCATGCTTTTGGGTTCTAGAATTTCCAGAATTTCCTTTTTTTTTTCCCCATAGTTTCTACTTCTTGGCTGAGATTCCCTATCTGCATAATCATTAAGACCATTATTTCCTTCTTTGGACATGTTTATAACAGCTGCTTTAAGGTCTTTGTTTTCTAAGTCAGGTAGAGTCAGTCCTCTGTATCTGCAGGTTCCACATCCATAGATTCAACCAACCGCTGATTGGAAATATTTGACAAAAAACTCCATCAAGTTCCAGAAAAGCAAAAGTTGGATTTGCCAGGCACCAGCAACTCTTTTCATAGTATTTCCATCATGTTAGGTATTATAAGTAATCTAGAGATGCTGTAAAGTTTATAGGAGGATGTATATAGGTTACATGCAAATACTACACCATTTTAGAAAAGGGACTTTGAACATCGGCGGATCCCCATGGGGGATCCGGGAACCATCTTCCTTGGATATTGAGGGATGACTGTATCTGGGCTGTCTCAGGGTCAGCTTCTTTTGAGTACTTTTCCTATCTTGACTATAGGTTACATCTTTTGTGTCATTTTTAATCTGACACTTTTTGTGTATTGCACATTGTTGGTAGGTTGTTGAGGTTTTGAGTTGTGTCTTCTGAATGCTGACTTTCATTCTAATAGGTATCTTAATTATTGGCTGATCATCTTGAACTGCTGTAGTGTGGTTTATCCTTCATTAGGGCCAATCTGTGGAAAGCCTAAGGTGTCTTCCAAGCCTCTCTAACTCAGTGGGACTCAACCTCTGTAATAGTTCTCAGTAGCTGCATAACAAAATACCACAAATTTTGTGACTTCAGACAACATACATTTATACCTCACAGTTTCTATAGGTCAGAAGTCCAGGCTCACCTTAGCTGGATTCCCTGCTCGGGGTCTCAGAGGCTGGAGTCAAGGTGCCAGCCAGGACTGAAATCTCATCTGAGGCCCAGGGTCCCCATCTAAGATCATGCAAGCTATTGGTAGAATTCTGATCCTTGCCGTTGTAGGCCTGAGGTTCTTGTTTTCTCTCTGATTAAAGCAGGGTCACTCTCTGCCCTTAGGTCCTGGTCACGTGGCCCTCTCACAACATGGCAGCTGACATCTTCAGAGCTAGCCAGAGAATCTTTCCAGTCTGCTGCAGTGGCCTTTTATGAAACAGAACCTAATCGAGGGAGTGACCATCCCATCATATTCACAGGAGCCACCCACACTCAAGGGGAGGGACTTGTCCAAGTCATTGGGGATCTTACTTACCACACCTCCCATCTGTCTCCCTGGTGAACCTGGCCAGAGACTGGTTTTAGGCTTTGTTAGGGTGAGTCTAGGGTAGGCCTTACTCTAGAGCAGTGCTTCTCAACCCTCTTCCATTGTCCTCCCTAAGAAGCCTTTTTAGACATTTTTCCTAACCATCCCCCGCAGTTAAATTTTAATATCATAAATATACTGTGTATCTGTGTATATACTAGGTACTGCGGAGGGTCACAAACCATTGTACTATCTGAGAGTTTCTGGCCTGCCCCCTTGGGAACAGTTTCACCGTTCGATATTGCATGATCTAGGGTACCGTTCTTACCCCTAAGTTGTGGTCTCTCCCCAAGCTCAGCTGGATAGACAGCTGTTAACTTGTTGTTAACTAGTTGTTAATGAGGTCTCTGCATTTTCTCCATCTGATCTCCCCCAGAATTTCTTGTCTGTTACTACCTGTTATGTTCTTAATCCCACGATAGCCACGTCCCAGTATACTCTCTGTAGCCTCACGCGCATGTGGAGTAGGCGGTCAGGGGCTGTCGGGGACCCGCACCCAGACCTGTGCCCTTCTCCCTGAGCAGCTTACTGCAGGTCTCTGCCTCCCGCGGACAAGGGTTACCACTCTCTGCTGGGACTGGGCCTGCTGTGCTGCTGTCTCAGCTGTCCCCAGGCGTGCGGGAAGGCCGGCAGCCAGAGTCCACCTTCTGAGTCTCTCAGGCTTGTTTTGCCTGTTGTCCAATGCCTGAATGAAGGTGCCACCCCTCTCCCCACTTTATGGCTGTTTATGGCAAGAGGGCTAGTTCAGAAGCTGTTACTTCCTCTTAGCTTGGAGTAGAAACTGAGCTGATTCTACACATTATTATCTTAAATAATAAAAGTTCAGTTTCCTCCAAGGCACCCACTGTTACAAGCCAACTGAAAGTTTTAATTACTTTTTATCTTGAGGTGGTTTAATTTTTTTCAGCATTTCCTTATATTAATTTAGATAATTTATATAATTAACTATTAACTTAGAACAAAATGAGAATTGTAGCTAAAATATTGACAATGTCTGGTAATACTGTCTTAATTCTGGTTTTAAGAGAAACTCCTCTTAAAATAAAAATCTTTGCTGTGGTTTTTTTTGTTTTTTTAAGAAAACTCAGAAAAAGAAGATGTTTCGTGGCAAAAGGAAGAAACCAAGAAGTGAAGCCACAGACTTGGGTATACAATAGTGTTTTATACATAGTCAATCATTCAAGAATTTTTTAAAAATATATTTCTTAATTTGATAAAGTAGTAAATTTAAGTATATAAAATTGTTATTTTAAAAAGTTAAAAATATGTGACTTTGGAATAACTGATTTTCCCAACATCATGAAAATTTTCAACATACAACAAAGGACAAAGAATTTTACAATATATATTCATAAACCCACTACCTAGATTTTACTGTCAAAATTTATTATACTTGCTTTAGCACCTATTCATTAATCTATTTTAATTTTTCATAGCATAGTATATACTCTTTTCATATAACATAGTATGTACTCTTTTATAGAAAGCTTCTTTCACTCAGCATAACTTTGAGATTCATCCATGTTATTTTACATCATTTTTTATTGACACAGTTTATTGAAAAATGGGAGGAAAATAAAGCATTTTCTCTTTTCAATTCTTTTAAAAGATAAGTTTTATATTTTTATTATAAAAATGCTTCTTTTAGAAAATTTCAAAGGTATGGAAAGGAAGATAAAATCGCCTACAATTCCATCACCACAAAGTAACTACCATGTGTTTTGGTCTTTACTCTTCAATTCTTTTACTGAGCTTTTCTCACACTAAGTGGGCTCAAGTCCTTGTCATTAAATATTCTACAATACCATTTTAATGAATGTATAATATTTTGTTCACAAATGTACCATAGTTTAGTTAATCTCTTATTATATTCCTACAGCTATCTGAATCAATAGACTCAGTAACCTTTATGTGTCCTAGAAGTGGCCTATCGGGTAGATTAAAACTATGAAAATACAGTTAGCAAAGATCTCAATCACGAGTAGTGTTAGATAAGAGCAGACTGTTAAGTAAAGACGCAGCAAGGTAATGAAAAGGCAGCAGTGCTTTAGGCTGCTTCAGCAGAAATGGAAGAACCGAGCAGATGGCAGTTAGAGGGTGAGGTACAGACAGGGGTTTGTGAGACTGACTGGGAGAGGAAGAAGTGAGCATGTCTCCTCCCATGTGCTGCTTCAAAAGTTCTCGCTATTTTTAGCAATTTGGTGGAACTACTTTTGTTGTAGGCTTTTAGAACCCTGGACCTAGAGCTAAACTGTTGATAATTAGTATATTAACTTGACTTATCCTAATGTTGTAGATACTTCCGACTGTGTACCTATTTGGTGTTTAAAAGAAAAGAAAACCAGTGACATCATGGAGTTAGATGTCGTTTTGTCTGCATTTGAGAACATCCTCCTAGAGTATAAGTAAGTCTTTTGATATTGTGATATATGTACCTAATAAATTTCCCTGGAAATAGCACTTCTACTCACTCCACAGCTTCTGGTATGTAGAATTTTCATTATCACTGTTTTGCATATTTTTAAACTTCCATTATGATTTTTTTCTTTAAGCCTGTGAGTTATTAAGTAGTATGTTTTTGTATGTCCAAATATGTGACTTTTTAATTTATATTTTTGTATTAACCTTCCATCTTAAATAGTTACAGTCAAATTTCATGGGCTGGTGATACCTATTTTTGAAATATTGAGGCTTCCTTTATGGCCTGGCACATAATCTGTGGGAAAGCTCTAATTAGTGGTTCTGTGTAGAATCTCTAATTATTGTATCTATGTAGAATCAGTATAACTCAGTTTTTCCTGGTACTTCTATCAATTTATGCTATTTATATAGAGAGATTATTTTATTAAGACATCATGTTTAAAATTGCTCTTTTATTTATTATTTTATTTTTGGCTGTATTGGGTCTTTGTTGCTGCGTGTGGGCTTCCTCTGGTTGCGGCGAGTGGGGGCTACTCTTCGTTGCGGTGCGTGGGCTCTAGGCACGCAGGCTTCAGTAGTTGTGGCACATGGGCTCAGTAGTTGTGGCTCGCGGGCTATAGAGCGCAGGCTCAGTAGTTGTGGTGCACGGGCTTAGTTGCTCCGTGGCATGTGGGATCTTCCTGGACCAGGGCTCAAACCCGTGTCCCCTGCATTGGCAGGCGGATTCTTAACCACTGCGCCACCAGGGAAGCCCTAAAATTGCTCTTTTAGATTGAACATTTTATCCTTATGTAGTGACCCCTTCCATTCCTAAAAATGCTTTTTGTCTTAAAATCTATTTTATCTGATACTGATATGTCACTAGATTTCTTTTGCTAATATTTGCCAGATTTTATATTCTTTTAACTTTTATTTCCAACCTTTGTCTCACCTTAAACTATTATTTCTTATAAAATCTTTTTTAAATCCAGTGTCCACCTTTGAATTCCACCTGTTGGCTTTAGTCCATTTACATTTATTTTAATTATCCATATATTTAGAAGAATGTACTGATCCACTGTTTTTAAAAAAATTTTTTTTTACTTTTTGATGTTTTTAAATCCTGTATAACATTTTTTTAAAAAAAATAGAATTTACAACTCCCCACCAATAAGGTTAGAATTTTGGCAAGCTCTCATGTCTTAGTCTTCTCACCCTTACCCCACCCCAAAACCCATCATGTTTATAATACTTAGAGACTTTAATTCTGGGAGAAGGGCTATCACAGTTGATGTGAAATGGCTTCTCTTACCTGTTTCAACATGGGTTCTTGACTTTGAACTTGCCAGGGTACTGCAACTTCTCAACTGGTTTCTGGAGTTCTCACAAAGGCTTTTCGGGCCGTAGGTTTGGTTTCCCTGTGGGGTTTCCTATTCCACCGTCTTCTGATATCACTAGAAATACTCCATTTTTTTTAATGAAAACTTCTTCAAAAATCTGTATTCAGATGTGTAGGCCTTCTCTAATGTTATGCTTAGCTTCTGAAGAATTAGGCCATGGGTTTAGCCCCCTTATGCTGCGTGACTTTTCCTCATGGATTTGCCCCAAGAAAAAAATAACTGTAAGATAAACTGTCACACAAGAGATTTATTTTCGATTAAAAGCACAGTTCATAGTGGCGCACTGTGCCGAGGCAGAGTAGGGCTGGCTGCCGCCCTGGCAGTGTGTGCACTGCTCCTGCACAGTCACTGTGGGTCTGTGTCCAGCCAGAGTGAGCCAGATGGGAGACTGGGCTCTTTTGTCCCTGATGACAGGGACCTGAGCCAGTTTTGGGTCAGCTTTATAGTTTTTGCAGAACTGAATGGCTGGCTTCTGGCTACTTACTCATTGGTTAGTCCAGATGTGTTATACAATTATTTCTCCAGTTATAGCAGGGAGGGAGGAAGGAAGGGGCTAAAGTCTGCTGGTCACTGGATCAGGCAGCAGAAAAAGACAGGGATTGGCTGAAAACATTGCTTTCTACATGGCTTAGTGTCACCTGCGGATGTGGCCAGTGTCAGGGAGTGCTGACTACATACATGAGGGTTTGGGGGAAATATTTCCTGTTCTTTTTCTTCTGTTTGTTGAGATGTTTCCAGTATTTTTTTAAATCTGAGAAAGGGCTGCAAGCTGACCATGCCATCTTAGATATTCAAAAGGGCACATACCAAACTGTGTGTGTGTCTATGGGTGTGCTAAACAAATGCAACACACCTTTCAAAATCCTTTATGTAATACCTAAGTTTAACTTTCTTTATTCTGCTATAGACAAAAAACAGACTCTAGAATTTGTAAGGAAGCCATCAACAAATTTCATTCTAATTTGAAAGAAGAACTCATCAAAATGGTAAGTTCACTGACATAAATCTGTTGGTCTAGATATTTTTTACTAATCCTGAGCAGCATACTGTTATCTTAGAAAAGCTTGCATTTGCTGGCAACGTGGTAAAGAACTCATTGGAACTATACGCATTTCACATGCTGTTTTTAAACTAGATGTGGTTGTATCGTAAACTGATAAACAGTTAACTGTGGAAAATGCAGGCGAGTATTTATTTTTTGTTTTGTGTAGCTTAAAGAAGTCCAGATGTTGAAAACTCTGAAAAGGAAGAACACTAAGGTAACTCACTTATGTGATTAGAAACACAGTCCTGTAGAACGTGCACATATGTAGAGTTAAGACAAGACCTGACTCTGGGTTTTACGACCTTGAGGGTTTGTATAAGATCTTTTATCTTTTTAGTCAGGCTCTTCTTTGGTTGATCTGGTGACTGATCAGATGAGTATCCTGCAAGCTGAGGGACTGGGGATCCTCATTAGCCTAAAAATGGCTCTCAAGCCCAAAATGGCCACTTACGTGGATAAGTAGTACATAATGTACATTTATGGCCACTTACGTGGATAAGTAGTACATAATGTACATTTATCACTGCTGTGTATGTCAAAAACCGTTTAGACTAAAGAACTGTCTTACGTCTCAGGTAAAAGGGCAGCCTGGTTTCTTGTCCTGGTTCTGCCCCTTCAATGCACTGTGTGCCACTAGGTTTGCAAGGAAACACGAGGCCCTCCTTGCCCGTCTGTTTATAGTTGGACCACTTGACATCCCATGTTCTAGCTCCAAACTTGCATGAACCTACGTGTAGAAGCACAGCTCCCCCTCTACACTTACAACAGAAATGGATTTGAAATGTATACATTTTCCTTCTGGTGATTATAAGCCTTTGTTGTTTTTCAGTTTTAGTCTCCTGTTGGTCAATTCTGCATTTCTTATAAGCAAGCAGGAGTAGTCTGAATGTCCAGCAGTGGAATATGAGGTAGTCACTAAAAGTGATAGTTGAGATAATACAGCGTATTATATTGAAATGTCCTTTTTAAAATACAAACTGTCATGACACTCCCCTGCTTCAATATTTTTCTAGTGTCCTAGATAAAATGGAGACTCCTTCCTTTATAGCTCACAGGGTGGTAAAGATCTGACCCCAGTTCCTCTTTAAAGTTGTCCTCAAGTGGATACCCCTGTTCTTTCCGTTCATAGTATGTATCACAAGTTGTAATTACATCCTGTTTGTATGTAATATCTAGCTTCCCTATTAGACCAAAGTTCCATGATGGTAAGAATGGGGTTTGTCTTGTTTCCCACTATATTTCCAATACAGTGTACAAGGCAGTGCTCAATATTTACAAAATTAATTTAACTGTTGTGTTACTTAGATGATCTCAGATATCGAAAAGAAAAGGCAACGTTTGATTGAAGTCCAGGATGAACTGCTTCGGTAAGATAATATCAAAATCCTCTTTGAGAACCTACAAGAAGGATTGAATCACGATATGCCATGCGAGGCTTTGTTGTAAAACTTGCTGCTGTGCTGCGTTTAAACCCCAGGCTTCTCTGAGCTTGGAAGCTCAGTGAAGGCAGGCTTTGCTGCCAAGTGGAGAAGCTGTGAGCGGAGGGGAATTCAGCAGAGGCCCGTCCCCCCATGAGAGCTCTCAGTTCTGGCCCGAGAGGCAGCCAAATTAGAGAGTTAGTGCATGCACAGACTCTCTCTAGAACCAGACTGCCTGGCTTTGAATGTAGGCTCTGCCACTTACTGGCTGTGCAACCTTGGGCAGGTTACTTAACCTCTCAATGCCTCAGTTCCCTCATTCGTAGATGAGCACAATGATAACTATACCTCACAGGGTGTTGTGAGGTTTAAATGAATAAATATACAGAAAGTGCCTCACGGAGACTGGGATACAGTAAGTTTTGTATTAAGTGTTAACAGTTTTTGTCAATCTTGTTGAAAGGTATAGCTTGGCATGGCACTCATGTGAGTCCATTCCCAAGTGATGGGCCAGGACAGTTTCCACCAGGGCTGTCTCCATGGTCTGGTTAGGAAGACTGGAGCACAATCCATCAGCTGGTCAACCAACTAGTATTTTTTGGTGGTCTTCCATACAGACAGGGCTGCTGTGTGAGCTGGAGGGTTGGTAGTAAAGCAGTAGAAGAATAAGCATATCAGATATGCTCTCTGCTCTTAAGGAGTTTAAAATAGCTTGAAAAAGTGGTCTTATCAGAAAAGACAACCTATAATTAAGTACTAAGTTTTAAAGATGAGATGGCCACAGATGTTTAGAAGTGGGAAAAATTGGTTGTCTAGGCCTTTGGTTTCCAAATCTAGTGTATGGACAGGTGCTGCTGGCCCATGCTAAAGCTTTCATTGGCCCAGGCCAAAATAAGAAAGATAACGAGAGGAAGCTTTTTAAGGTGTTAGCTGTGTGTGTTGGGCACTGTCCTTCAAATGCTTTACATACTAACTCATCGCTGTAACCCTGTGTGGTAGGTTATTTGGCCATATAAGACAACTACAGAAGACTCATCTGTCTTTGAGATCTACTGTTCCTTTTCTAGATAGAATTTTAAAAGTTGAGAAGTATAGTATTTTGAGAAGGCGCAGAAAGAGAAAAATGTATGTCATTATTGTAACTTTACATGTGAAAGACCTAAGGCACAAGGCAGTAACTGACCCTCAGCCACCCGCCTAGGAAGTGAGGGAGCCACAGTCTGGTGTCTGCCGACTGGCTCCAAATCGAGCACTCCTGCCCACGACCCAGATGGCACAGTGAGTTTTCCAGAATGCAGCACCTGTTCAGTGTACAGAACTGTTATGAAGACTTTTCTTTTGTAAAATGATATCAGAGCATATTTTTTTTTATATCTTCATTTGTGAGAATAAAAGATGGTAGCCTCTCCCCATCCTTTTATAAATTGGTCCACAAAATCCAAATTATACCTTTTTATTTTATAGTTTAAGAAACTAATAATCTACTGAGAGAGAGAAAGCGGGTTGCCCAAGGTCACACATTTCATCCAGGCACTGAGAGTTTTTCCACTGGTTTTATTAGACCTTGGAAATGGACAAAATTTCAGCAAGAGGAAGGGGCAGAGGGAAGGCTTTTTGTCCATACTTTTACTGTTAAACTGCAGTGCCTGTCTACTTCCGCCTGGGGCACTAAAATCTTTACCCAAGTATATGTTTTAATTCAGTAGTTCCCAAGACTTTAAAAATGACTCGATGAATTTTAGGACATAACAGGCATACTCGTCTGTGGGCTTCAGTGCTGAGCACTCGTTGTGCATCATGTCTCAAGAGTCTTTTTTGTGTGTTGAGTCCAGAGTCGTTCACGTTTGTAATTTCAGAGCCAAAGATACCTTGGACCACCTAGGCCACCTTCTTCCCTGCTTAAAAAGCTTCACTCAGCACCCTGACATACTCCATCTCATCTACCTATTAGGCTGTTGTTGCACTTTATGTCATTTATTTTCAGGAAAAATTTTTTTTGTTTTAGGTTGGAACCAGAGCTGAACCAACTACAAATAAAGTATGATGAACTTAAGGAGAGAAAAGCTTCCCTTAGGAGTGCAGCGTATTTCTTGTCTAATTTAAAACAGCTTCATCAAGCTTATTCAGATATTCAAGAGGAAGAACCAAATGTAAAGGAAACGGTAACTTCAGTTTTCACTTTTCACTATGCTTCAGAAGATACAGGGCATTTGCATGCTACAGTACAAGAGCTATGAAGAGGCAGCGTTGGTGTTGGTGTCTACCCAAAAAGCATCACTATAAACTGGTGAAAATTTGTTATCACCACCTTCTTTAGCTAATTAATCAAGGCCAGAGGAGTAAAGAAAAATCCAGAAACGTTGATTTTACTAAGATGTTATACTTAAGCTTCAGAGAACTGAATTTCTTTAAGGGAAGTGTATCCTCTGTGTACAAATCTCAAGTGAACAGCTATGCTTTATTACTGTAATTGTCATCAACGTAAGACCACTCATACATGTTATAAAGACCAACCTCTTGTTCTTTGTTCACCCCATACTTTAGTATCTTTTGTATCTGAAAAACTAGGCATTATCCCATTATAAACAGTAGGTGTAATTTTACAAGTTGAGAAATATTAAAAAGGCATGTAGTAGGGAAAAATGTAAATTTTTTTATTGAAGTATAGTTGATTTACAGTGATTCAGGTGTACAGCAAAGTGATTCAGTTATATACATATATGTATATAAGAATCTTTTTCATATTCTTTTCTGTTATTACAAAATATTGAATATAGTTCCCTGTGCTATATAGTAGGTCCTTGTTGTTTATTTTATATATAGTAGTATGTGTATGTTAATCCCAAACTCCTAATTTATCCCTTCCCACCGCATCTTTCCCCTTTCGTAACCGTAAGTTTGTTTTTGAAGTCTGTGAGTCTGTTTTGTTAATAAGTTCATTTGTATAACTTTTCTAGATTCCACATGTAAGTGATATATTTATATGACATTTGTCTTTCTCTGTCTGACTTACTTCGCTTAGTATGATAATCTCTGGGTCCATCCACGTTGCTGCAAATGGCATTATTTCATTCTTTTTTATGGCTGAGTAATATTCCTTTGTATATATATACCACATCTTTATCCATTCCTCTGTGGATGGACATTTAGGTTGCTTCCATGTCTTGGCTATTGTAAATAGTGCTGCAGTGAACACTGGGGTACCTTTTCAAATTATGGTGTTTTTTAAAAATTAATTAATTTTTGGCTGCACTGGGTCTTCACTGCTGCACGCGGGCTTTCTCTAGTTGCGGTGAGCCGGCTTCTCACTGCTGTGGCTTCTCTTGCTGCGGAGCACTGGCTCTAGGCGTGCGGGCTTCAGTAGTTGTGGCGCACCGGCTTAGTTGCTCTGCAGCATGTGGGATCCCAGGGCTTGAACCTGTATCCCCTGCATTGGCAGGCGATTCTTAACCACTGTGCGACCAGGGAAGCCCTATGGTTTTCTTCAGATACATGCCCAGGAGTGAAATTGCTGGATAACTTGGTAGTTCTATTTTTAGTTTTTGAAGGAACCTCCGTACTGTTCTCCATAGTGGCTGTACCAATTTACATTCCCACCAACCATGTAGGAAGGTTCCCTTTTGTCCACACTCTCTCCAGCATTTGTTGTTTGTAGACTATTTGATGATGCATTCTGACCGGTGTGAGGGGACACCTCATTGTAGTTTTAATTTGCATTTCTGTAATTAGCAATGTTGAGTATCTTTGCATGTGCTTTTTGACCATATCTGTATGTCTTCTTTGGAGAAATGTCTATTTAGATCTTCGGCCCATTTTTTGATTGGGTTGTTTTTTTGATATTGAGCTGCATGAGCTGTTTGTATATTTTGGAAATTAATACCTTGTTGGTTGCTTTGTTTGCAAATATTTTCTCCCATTCTGTGGGTTGTCTTTTCGTTTTGTTCAGGATTTCCTTTGTTGTGTAAAACCTTTTCAGTTTAATTACATCCCATTTGTTTATTTTTTAAGTTTTCATTATTCTAGGAGGTGGATTCAAAAAGATGTCACTGCAATTTATGTCGAAGAGTGTTCTGCCTACGTTTTCCTCTATAAATACTACACTAATAAAGAGTTTTATAGTATGCGGTATAGAACCGGGTATATCTTTCCATCTGTGTCCTCTTCAGTTTCTTTTATCAGCATCTTAGTTTTCAGAGTTTTCAGAGTACAGGTCTTTTGTCTCCTTAGGTAAGTTTATTCCTAGGTATTTTATTCCTGATGTGATGATAAATGGGATTTTTTCCTTAATTTCTCTTTATATTTCATAGTGTATAGAAATACAACAGATCTCTGTATATTAATTTTGTATCCTGCAACTTTACCAAATTCATTGATGAGCTCTAGTAGTTTCCTGGTAGCATCTTTAGGATTTTCTATGTATAGTGTGTCATTTGCAAACAGTGACCGTTTTACTTCTGTTCCAGTTTGGATTCCTTTTCTTTTTTCTTTGATTGCTGTAACTAGGACTTCTAAATAGAAGTGGCAAGAGTGGGCATCCTTGTCTTGTTCTTGATCTTAGAGAGAATGCTTTCAGCTTTTCACCATTGAGTATGGCGTTAGATTTGGGTTTGTCATATATGGCCTCTATTATGTTGAGGCAAGTTCCCTCTGTGTCCACTTTCTGGAGAGTTTTTATCATAAATGGATGTTGAATTTTATCAAAAGCTCTTCTGCATCTACTGAGATGATATTTTTATTCTTCAGTTTGTTAGTGAGGTATATCACATTAATTTGTAGATATTGAAAAATCCTTATATCCCTGAAATGAGCCCCACTTGATCTTGGTGTGTGATTTTTTGAATAATGTATTGTTGGATTTGGTTTGCTAGATTTTATTGAGGATTTTTGCATCTGTGTCCATCAGTGATACTGGCATGTACTTTTTTGAGATATCTCTGGTTTTGGTATCAGGGTGATGGTGGCCTCACAGAATGAGTTCGGAAGTATTCCTTCCTCTGCAAATAGTTTCAAGAAGGATAGGTATTAACTCATCTCTAAATGTTTGGTAAAATTCACCTGTGAAGCCATCTGGTCCTGGACTTTTGGTTGTTGGGGCATTTTAAATTACTGATTCAATTTCGGTAACTAGTAATTGGTCTGTTCGTATTTCCTGTTTCTTGCTTGGTTCAGTTTTAGTAAACTTTGTAATTGGTTCTGATTTTTGCTGCAGACTTTGCTACTGTTATGATAACCAACTCAGATTAATAGAAATATTTAAATTATAGGAAAAATTTGTATATTTTATATAAAATTATGATATACAAATATAATGTATACATACATCTTATTTTTCACTTCCAAATTCAACTTCAAAGTTTTGATACTGATCTAAAAGTTAGGCTCAGGAGAATAAAGATTTGTTTATATTCAGGATATTAGAGATCTGGAAATAGAATGTTTTTAATTTTTTTTGACAGTACCAACTGGTTGGTCTAAAGCTTATTTGGAGTTGGGGATTTTGGTTAGTAGAAGAAATTAACAATGACATTGGTTGAATTTGAACATTATAACTTTGATGAGAACTGAGACTTAGTGACTGCCTTGTTTGGAATACATCTTACTAACATCTTGTTCTATGCAAGCCTTCAGGCGTTCTGGACTTCCGTTGTAGCAGCTGCTGTGCGTTATGCTTTCAGAGTGTAGATACTGGGGTATATGTCTTACCTCTTCTCCTAAACTAAGAATCTAGCACCAAATGTTAGTTCTTCCCCTTGCCCACCCTCCCTGAGAGGAGGTGCCCCATGGTAGCTTGAACACATTAGGCTCTCAAATACTTGTTAAACTGAATTGCCTAGTAATATGGTAAGTGATATTCTAGAAAAAACTCCATTATTATTGGGTGGTAGTCTAGTCTGACAGCTTTTCTGCTTAATTTCACTTCCAAGAAAATCACCTTGAAAACATAAGCAACAAACTATCGTAAGTATGATACAGCTGTCGGGTGATGTTAGTCACTCACCCTTAGGTACAAGTTGCACCGTGATATTTGGCTTTGTTAATTATTTCAAAATCATGAGTTGAGCTTTGTTTTCTATTTTACATTGGGTTTGTATTTAATTTTGTCTTTAATCATTAAGGACAGTTTGGATTGGCAACTTTTAAGACACTTTACTGATCTTCCCAGTAAGTAATTTTTCCAGATGATGAATTTTAGGGACCTGCTGTTCCATCAGTTCTTATAGTTCTTATAGTAAAAGTAAATCTTCCATATGGTCTCCTGTGTTTAAAATAGCATGAGATCAAGCCGACCCCACAGAGCTCTAGCTGACTTGCCCAAACCAGGTCATACCCTGTCCCAGGGATGACTTCGTTTTAAATAATTCAGATGCCACAGTTCTTTGAGCCAATTTCTCTCCCGGGATGATTAGCTCAAGCTTTGCAGAGCAGTTCCCTTGCAACCTTACTTATCAATTGTCCTAAGGCAATGAATTAAAACCAATTTTATCCAAAAAATGAGAGGAAAAGTGATTCAGAGAAACCTCTATTAATATTGGCATTTGGTCATAACATTGAGTTACGTAAAACGGATAGGGTTCTAAAAGTTTTTGATATTTGTTATTCTGAATATTTTCCCTCAACAGTATGACTCATCCAGCCTTCCAGCTCTGCTATTCAAAGCAAGACCCCTTTTGGGAGCTGAAAACCATCTGCAAAATATCAACTATCAATTAGAGAAGCTCCTCGACCAGAAATGAGACCAGTCTACTAAAGTGTGCACATGTAAAAGATAAGTCTCATGCTACTGCCTGTTACCTCCTGAAACTGTATGTATTTTTCCACAAAGGAGATGGGGGAAAAAACCCAAACTTTATTACTATTAATTTGAATTGAATATTTCTATTGTTATGTTATAGCAACATTCCCAGGTACATTTTAAAAAAGTAAACTTGTCTATTTGTTCAGGCTGGTTGTATGGTCTTGTCACCAGAATTTAATATTACTTTGTCATTAAAATTAAATGGTTAGGTATAGAGTTTTAGAGGCCATAGTTAATTTTTCTGGTTAATGTCAAGTAATAAGTTTCAAAATGTTTTAAAATGTTGACACCTAATCAGCCCTAGACATAAAAAAGTTTTACTGTAAAAATAAACATGCAAAATTAAGCTGATACGAACAAAGACTAATAACTGGTTAATCAAATAAGGAGACTCATACTGAATTGAAGCACACTGGAGCTAATTTTCAATAAAACTGGTTTACTTCAATAAATAAGATTTGGAAGCAAAGTAATAAAACTTAGCTGATACAACAGGCTTTGTAAGTTACTAGTTTGTTACTAAATGTTTTCAAGCAGATTACCGCCTAGTTATTTAAGTGTCCATAATTAGCTACTCTTATAATACTTCTATAATTAGTTCATCAGGAATTTCATCGATTCCATTATAACCAAGAAGACTGTTCTCTGCAGCTTCTGCCAATTCAGCATCTTCTGTAGCCTCCAAAATATAAGCATCATCAATGCCATTATCCCAGTCAGCATCAGAAAATGTACCTTTTGACGATGCACTAGAGGATGGTTCATGAGGATTCTTGGTTTCATTGTCCCTTGTTTCATCTGTTGTAAACTCCTCTTCCTTTAGTTCCAAAGTGGAGGGAGAATAGAGTAGGAAGAAAATACTGCTTATTCAGACAGAATGTATGATTTCACCATATAGTCGGTCTCTACTGAATTAAAGTATTCAGTTCAACAGATATTAAATTGAAAACACTAGGGCTTCCCTGGTGGCGCAGTGGTTGAGAGTCCGCCTGCCGATGCAGGGGACACGGGTTCGTGCCCCGGTCCGGGAAGATCCCACATGCCGCGGAGCGGCTGGGCCCGCGAGCCATGGCCGCTGAGCCTGCGCGTCCGGAGCCTGTGCTCCGCAACGGGAGAGGCCACAACAGTGAGAGGCCCACATACCGCAAAAAAAAAAAAAAAAAAAAAAAAAAAAAAAAAAAAAAATTGAAAACACTGGATGATATTGTCTCCAATACAGTCACCATGGGGATGGGCTCACTGTTGCTGCCTTTGTGGCACACTCTTGAAACTCCAAATTTAGAAATGCCTGCAGTTCCTGTGGTACATTCTTTTCAGTGTACACAGATGGGGCTACAGCAAAGGTAAGACTGATTTTTTTAAAAAGTGGATAGTCTAGCTGAAGGCAAACTGGTTTTTAAAATGTATCTGCTATCTTAACATATTTCTCTATCTTTAAAGTATTTTAAAAATTAACATGGATTGAAAAAAGTTATGAAGAACAGTTTTGAGACAACTGTCGAAGTACGAGTGTGGATTTGTATATTAAATAATGTATCAACATGAAATTTCCTGAATTTAATAATTTCACTATAGGTATGTAAGAATGTTCTTTATCTCTTAAGTATGTAGCTGGAGAATAAGAAGGATTTTGATGTCTGCAACTTATTCTGAAGAGATTTGTTATGAACTGAATGTTTATGTACCCCCATCCCCAAATTCATGAGGTTAAAATCCTAACCCTCAATGTGATGGTATTAGGAGGTACAATATGATGGTATTAGGAGGTGAGGTCTTTGGCAGGTAATTAGATCATGAGGGCAGAACCCTCATGAATGGGATTAGTGCCCCCTTATAAAAGACCACAGAGTGCTCTGTGATCCCTTCTACCAGGGAAGGACACAGTGAGAAGACAGCTCTCAATGACCCAGGAAGCTGACTTGAGTCTGCCAGCACCTTGATTTGTTTTTAAGTCACTCAGTCTCAGGTACTCTGTTATCGCAGCCTGAAATGCGTGTGGCCAAATGCTTAACAAGTCTAGAGGAAGGGCATACAGGAGGGTTCCTTGTTCTGCTGCAACATTTTTGTAGGTTGGAACTTCTTTTAAAACCAGATGAAGCAAGAAATGACAAGCAGAAATGACAAAGTATTAACTGTTAAAACTAAGTGACAGGTTTCTTATTTTAAATAAAGAGATAAATCCAAGCAGTGGTAATACTGTACACCAAAAATACTTTCAACTTGGCATTTCTGAGGTATTACTGGATAGGCAGGAAAAAAAATCAGAAACCACAAACATGCATCAAAATAACACTCAAAATGAACAAGGATAAAAGATTCTTCTTAGAGGCACAATTTAAAAAATCTTTTTGGTTATCTCTTTAGTTCACCAGAGAATCTGGCTATCAGCTATTTTATATCCAGCTCCTACAGATCAAGAATGAGATTTCTACCATTTCAGTATGAATTTCAGGAGACTTTTTAAAATCAAATTTAATAGGTACCAGTCAATTATCTAGACTGTAAACTCAAGCACTAATTCAGCTTGTAGCAGGTAACTTTCATTCTAACCATAACACTATAAACAAAAAGGCTGATTGATGTGGGGAAAAAAACACTAAAAAAGTCTAGAAAATAACATGACAAAAGAATACTTAATGAAAAGTTCTTGTAAAATATTAATAAGACCCCATATAAAAGTAGAGGGCAGTTACAGGCAGTCCATAATAGAAACACATAGTAAATCTGATGAAAGTTAAACTGCATTAGTAAGTGTAAATTAAAACACCTGAAATACCACTTTATGCCTACCAGGTTGGTAAAGATCAAAAGGCAAAAACAAGCAATGTTGGCAAGTGTAGGGTAATAGGTACTCCCATAAACTGAAATCTAATTTCCTGTCGTTTTTGGAGAGCAATTGGTAATATGTATGGAAAATATCTGTGATAGTTTAAGTAGGAAAAAAAGCCTACAATATAGTACGTATACTATATAGTATGTATACTATGACTAAAAAAACATGAGGGTACACAGATAACAAATTCTGGAAGATACAGACCACAACATTTACATCAGTTATCTGCATGGTCAAATTATAAATGACGATACTTTTTTCCTTTTGTGCTTTATGTATTTTCTAATGTTTGTGTATAATGAATGTGAATTACTTGGGTAAATAAAAGTTTTAAAAAGAAATATTGGTTTGGCAATCTATATCCTTTGACACAGTTCTACTTCTAGAAATTCTTCTTAGAGTTTAAAGAAACTATATTTTGTTATACTTTGTAAAGCAAAAAATGAGAAATTTATTAAATGTCTGAAACTGTTTAAATAGCTAGCTAGCTACATTAATTTCTTATGTAGCAGTAGGAAAAAATGAGGTTCGTGCTGAGATGAGACAATCACTACAACATATTCCTAAGTGAAAACAAGGTACAGAACAGGGTGTTTAAACAGTATCTGGACACACCTGGACACCATTAGCTCATTTACCATTATACCAAGAACTAGTTAGTAATGAGAAGGAAACTAAAAACTGCACTTACCTCTTTGAGAAGAAACAGGAGACGCACTTCAGCAGGTAATGGGAAACCTGAATCAGAAAAACAGTAGAACTATTATATAAATATCTAATTTTTACTTTGTGGTAAATGTAAAAATTAGTAACTCACAGTCAGATTTGAAGTTTTCTGCTTTACATATAGGGTCATGACATTTTTGATACCAAACTTCATTTTTCAGGTCAACCAAAATCCTTTACATTAAAAAAAGAAGAAAAAATTATTTACTATCTAGACTTGATAGAAAACAAAATTCAGCTACATGCCATTTACAAGAGATATGCCTAAGACTTAGAGATGGAGAAAAGTTAAAAAGTAAAAGGATGAAAATAGACATTAACTTGGCAAACCATGGTTGCCAAAAGTATCACACAAAATGAACTTCAGGGCAAAAATTACATACTGACAAAAGTTCCTCCGAGGAATATACCATTCCCAACTTCTATCCACCAAATAAGAGAGTCTCGAAATATGTGAGCAAAACTGACCATTTCAAGGGTAAACAAATCTTCAACCATAAATAAAGATTTTTTAAAAACTATTCTTTTGGTAATTGATACCAAACAACTCCCCAAAACTCAGGATATCAAAAATTTGAGAATTTAAAACAATTATAAAAATTGACTATGCTAGGTACAACATGAATCATCAAATTTAAAAGTATTCATTCACACAACACATTCTCTGACCACAAAGCAAATTATTTAGAAATAAGCAACAAAAAGATAGCTAACTAAAACTCAGAAATTTAAAGTTTTTTTTTTTTTCAGTATGCAGGCCTCTCACTGTTGTGGCCTCTCCTGTTGCGGAGCACAGACGGGACGCACAGGCTCAGCAGCCATGGCTCACGGGCCCAGCCGCTCCGCAGCATGTGGGATCCTCCAGGACTGGGTCACGAACCCTTGTCCCCTGCATCGGCAGGCACACTCTCAACCACTGCGCCACCAGGGAAGCCCTAAAACATTTTTCTTAATAACCAAATGACTCAAGGAAAAACCATGATGGAAATTAGAATATGCTTAGAACTGAATGGAACTGAAATTACATATTAAAATATGTGAGGGGAATTCCCTGGCAGTCCAGTGGTTAGGATTCCAGGCTGTCACTGCCGAGGGCCCAGGTTCAATCCCTGGTCAGGGAACTACGATCCCACAAGATGCGTGGTGGGCAACCCCCCCCAAAATAAATAAAAAATAAAATATGTGAAACAGAGCCAAAGTGATCTTTAGAAAGAAATTTAGAATTCTAAAAGCTTATTTACAAAAAAATGGCTAAACACAACTTACAGAAGTAACAAAATAAACCTTAATAAAGTAAAAGGCAGGAAGTAATAAAGAGCAAAAATTTAGAAAAATCAACAAGGACAAAATGTGAAGACTAATAAAATTCTTTCAAGATTAAACAAAAAGAGGTAAAGACATAAATGTTATTAGAAACTGAGATATAACTACAAATGCAAAATATACTAAAAATGTACTATTGTGAACTTTTTCCAGTAATGCTGAAAATTTTGGTAGAAGAGACAAAGTACTAGATAAGAATAAACCAAACCAAGCAAACTTAAAGTTACAGAAAACCTAAACAATCCTATAACCACTAAAAATTTTTTTTAATTTAACTAGTAAGGAAACAGAATTGTTAACAGTCTATGTGGTGTTGGGACATTTACCAAGGAGAGAAAAATGCTGGCAACCCAGTCTAATGGCCCCATAAACATTCCAATAGACTTCCTAATAAACAGACTAATGCTACAGTTCCCAAACTACACCAAAGTGCCCCAGAGTGACGTAGGATATTTATCTTTCTAGGGAAACGGTGATACTACATCTGTCAAGCACCCCGCAAACTACTTGCTTGTAATTCATAGCTTCAATATATCACCTTTCTTCATTCCTTTCAGTGATGTCCTATCTTTGTAGAGCTGGGTTTTTTGGTGGTGGCTGTGACGAAAAGTACCATAAATGTGGAATGAGATGTGACAGTGCGGGTGGCAGTATCCAGCCTAATTCCAAGGTTTAAGAGTTCATGCAATGCTCAAAAGGACACACATCCCATTAATAATTACATTTAAGGAGGTTCAGAAGGTCCAACTTCCAGGTATAAATCAGTCAGTCATTGGGATATAATGTACACATGGTGACTATAGTTAATACTACTGTATTACATATTTGGAAACTGTTAAGAGTAAATCTTAAGTTCTCATCACAAAAAAAACAAAATTGTAACTGCATCTATCCATGGTGATGGATGTTAACTATTTAACTAGACTTACTGTGGAGATCATTTTGCAATCATGTTGTACACCTGAAGCTAATGTCAATTATACCTCAATTTTAAAAAATGAAATACAAATATTTTCTTTCAATTGATAAACATTATTTTTCAAAGAGCTACTAAATTATTAGGACAAATACTAAGTTCCTTGAAACTGATTAATAAACAAACTGTTAGGTATTTCTTTTGTCCTTGGAGCAATGTGAAAAAATTATTACAATACTAAGGGCAACATAACTGAGAAAGTCTGGGGACCAATGGCAATTTGCTAAGTTGAGAGTCCTTATCTACGTAGAATGTTCTTCGCAGGATGTTTCTGCATATGGTAAACAAACCTAGAGTCTGGATTTATGAGGCATGGCTCCCTGGACATGTCACACATGCTATGTAACTATGAATATAAAACACAGATGTTTCATAACCTCAAAGCTGCCTGCTGTGTACAGTGACTGCTCACTTCTGCCTCAGCTTTCAACCTGAGTTAGAGAAAAGCATCCAGTGCAGGAAGGAGCCGGGTCACCGTTCCAGATGTCCCAGGCCTCACTCTGCTTCACCTGTGCCTTTGCTTCCTTATATCTTTAAAGCTACTAGTAAAGCTTATCATTGGGTAAGATCTCTGATTCGTATGAGTGAGGTTTGACAATCCAATCCTCAAATTTATTAGTAATCAGGGAAATTCAGATGAAAACCACAATACCATTTTAAACTCACCAGATTAGCAAAACAAATTTTTTAAATCTAACAATAATAAAGTTTTGGTAAGAATATGGATCAGTACAAAATCTGAAAACACTGCTGGTGTGAGTGTAAAGTAGCGTGACCATTTGGAAAAATAATTTATTATCTAATAAAATTAAATATGTGCATATTCTATGACACAGCAGTTCTAGTTTTAGAAATATTTTGAAAAACTTGCATATGTGCACTAAGTGATATATACAAGACTATTTGTAGCTTCACTGTTTATAGCAGCAAGCCAAATGTCCATAGTAGGACAATAGATGACCTGGTATATTTATATAATGACATCATATACAATGATGAAAACAAGAATAAGCAACAGCTACATGCTGCAGTACAGTATGAATGAACCTCACAAATACAATGTTGACCAAAAAAGCAAGTCAAAGGATGCAATTTACCTAAGATTCAAAAAAATGTAAAATGAAATAATACACTGTTTGGAGATACAAATATATATGGAAAAACCATAAAGAGAAGCAAGGGAAAGATTAACACAAAATCCAGGATAATAGCTATAATCTCTAAACAAACTGGGGCTGGGCCCACAAGGTACTTCTGAGGTTTGGATAAATTTTGTTTCTTATGGTGAGTGACAGATATGGCAAGTTATCATTTTAGTATTAGTTCTTAAAATGTACATATATCAATACATTATATACACACTTTTACATACATGATGTATCTCACAGTTAAGAGAAAGAATATTCTGTGGATACATAATACAACGTGGTAATTCTTCAGAAAGAAACATATAGCAACCTGAGTATCTCAAGAAGTTAAAAGATGATCATTGTATGATAATGATTTTCTGGCAAACTTTCATGCATAGAAAAAAGACTAGAAAGATACACCAAAATCTTAACCATAGATATTACTGGTTCTGGGACTATGGGTGGTCTTTTCTTTTGTGTTTTTCTGTTATAGCTTTCTGCACTGAGCATATAGTTTTTAAAGTTTTTTTTCTTTACTGAATTAATCTACATATATAGTATAGCACTGAATAATAATATCTAAGATGTTTTCCGGCTTTGTAACAAAAGCTTCATGATCATTTTCTCACATCTAGCCCATGTGCTATAAAAGCTTGATATATCAAAGTCTGAGCTTTGACATTATGTATTAAAACAACAAAATTTCTCACATCATAAATGATAACTACTGGGTTTCTATTTTATCCCTATTCTAAATATTTCCTTATATGATTTAAAATTCTTATGGTTTTACTTCTTCCTTTACTTCCTCTCCTTTTGCCAGGGGCATTTAAAAGAAAACTCTTAAAAACAGGGCCTGGCATATACAGCAAGCACCCAATAAATACCAGTTCCCTTCTATACCATTCTTTGTCTTGAACATGTTAACATAACCTTAAATCCAATTCTTAAACACTGACGGAGTAGTTTCCTTCTGGTCCAAATTTGCTCACTTTTGATTTAGACTCCATAGGTGTCAAGGGCCAATGGCTACTACCTCTCATTTCTTTCTAGCCACACTTAATTCTACTTTAGTTTCCTCAAAATTTTACTATTTAAGGGATTATTTTACCAAATAAAGTACAAATAAAGATATGTGCTAGAGGCAAGGTAATAAGAAACTCAAATATTAAAAAACACAAACCAGGGCTTCCCTGGTGGCGCAGTGGTTGGGAATCTGCCTGCTAATGCAGGGGACACGGGTTCGAGCCATGGTCTGGGAGGATCCCATATGCTGCAGAGCAACTAGGCCATGAGCCACAACTACTGAGCCTGCACATCTGGAGCCTGTGCTCTGCAACGAGAGGCTGCGATAGTGAGAGGCCTGCACACCGCGATGAAGAGTGGCCCCCGCTTGCCACAACTAGAGAAAGCCGTCACACAGAGACGAAGACCCAACACAGCAAAAATAAATAAACTCCTAAAAAAAAATAAACACAAACCAAATATACATTGAATTACAACTAAATCTATTATAACAAAATCACTTTTATATTCTCATCTTTAAAAATTATAAACATTTAAAATATAATACTGGTTAAACACACAGAACTCAAACAATATTACTTACATGATATTATTACTCTTGTGGGCTCTTCCAATGTTTTCACACCAGCGGTATTTACAAATATCATAAACCAATAATTCTTCTGGGAAAAAGTAGTTCCAGCGCCGAATTCCTGAACCACAAATAATGTTTCTAAAGATATTATTATTGTATCTTATAACAGTTAATTAAGAATAAGACTGTTTACCTCCTTTAATGCCATTTTTATTCACCAACAAGAGAACAAATTGATCAATTTCAGGGTAAGGTGAACACTGAAAACCTTCAATGGTTTCTACTGCAACAAAAAGAAAAATTAATTATAAATCATAACGGCTAAAACATGAGGAGTTAAATTTTAAGTTGTTTAGTACAACCAGGGGTTTTGCAACCTGCCCCTGCCAGTTCGTTTTGGGTTTTTTTGGCCTTCTCTGCAATTTGTCTTTTAGTCAGTCATGGATTCTTACAAGGAAGCAGGTAAAATTCAGACCTCTCAATTAAATTTTAGCTAATCTGCATAAAAAGCATTTAGTATCACTTCAGTTGCTTGCTTCATTCTGATAAAGAGAAAAGCAGTCCCTTGCATCCAGGAGCTGTCCTAGTATTATCATTGAGGCCTTGGTGTTGCTACAAGCTGGCTGGGGACTCACAGCTCAGCCCTGGTGTTCTCCTATTAATCATAAACTATTTCACAGAACTTCAACATCAGATAAGGTCACTCTGTGGCCATGATGATTCAAGACATAAATGAACACCACTCTGTAATCATGTGTGAACACAGACAAAACATGAACATTTTCCAAACCACAAAAATGACCAAGCGCCCACCTATCTTGTCTAATGTAAGTAGCTGCTCCTCCTTTGCCAATTGTAGCTTTAGTCTCTCTGTAGTCGGCCTTCCTTCTAGATAAGATTTATCAAGATATTTAATCATAAAATTGTCACCGACAGCACCCAATTCAAAACAAACACACTTCCTTGGAGACTTCAAAAGCATCTAACTCAAGCCTGAATCCTATAAGTCCTTTCTAACACCCTTTTACTGAGATGCCCTCAGTTTCCTATGGTGTGCATTCTCCACCGTGGTGACCAGTAATAAACTCAGCTTACCACAGGTGTGTTCTCCAGTGCTCTTTAGCTGTAGAGCACTGACATTCATTATATTTTCTAAGACTCTAATGGAATAATTAAAAATAATTTACTTAAAATCTTACTTAAATTTAAAGACAGAATACTCTTCTTAAAATAAAGCCCAATTTCACTTACAAAAATAGTACACATAATTTAAGAAATTTTAGAAAATATATTACAGCAGAAATGAGAGGAATGTCTAGAAATAACTGTTAAACAACCAGAGGAAAATAAACATAAGAAAATGTTATCCATATTTTTAAAATAAACCTGTGATCATACCTCACATATAATTTTGAGTCTTAACGTCATAAATGGGCATTTTTCATATTATATAGGCTTTATAAATTTAAATCAAATGACTACAGAGTATTTTACAGTATGTAACCAATCCCATTTTGTTGTACATTTAAATTTTCAGTTTCACTACTATAAATAATGATAGACCAAAATATGTGTATAAAAATATTTACTGGAGAGTTTATATATATCTTAGAAAAAGATCTATATTTTCTTCAGTACAGGAATGAAGAACACATAGATTTTGTGAAAAATTATATGGCCATTAAAAGAATGCAGGGCTTCCCTGGTGGCGCAGTGGTTGAGAGTCCACCTGCCGATGCAGGGGACACGAGTTCATGCCCTGGTCCGGGAAGATCCCACATGCCACGGAGCGGCTGGGCCCGTGAGCCATGGCTGCTGAGCCTGCGAGTCCGGAGCCTGTGCTCCACAACGGGAGAGGCCACAACAGTGAGAGGCCCGCATACCGCAGAAAAAAAAAAAAAAGAATGCAGAAGCTCTCCATATACAGGAAATATAGGAAAAGCTCTGCTGGGTTAAATAGGCAGTTATTAACAGTGGTTACCCATCTCTGATTGTGGACAGAGGGGTGAAGATAACTTTGTTTTTTCATTTTAACATGTGCTTTTTATATAAACAATCTACATTTTCATATTTTTCCCCAAAATACCATAAAATGAAAATTAGTAAAGAAGCTTTAAAATACATCAATTTTTATACTTTTTCCATTTTGGATAGAAACCCAGTTGTTCTGAAGGATCAGTACATATGAATACTTAAGATTTAAGATTTATAAGCAAAATAAATTTTGCATCCTTAAATTTTCATAGGAAATTGTTTTCTTAAAATTACCTGAAGTACTGGTATGGTTAAAATTCTCAACTCGTTGTTTATTTTGAGATATATCACATGTCAGAATTCGTAAAGTATCTGAGAATCTGAAGAAGAAAATATGTACAACAAAAAGTAACAATATATATTAGAATTAAAGAGACGTGACTACCAAAAGGACACAATTTCAAATAGTTTCATAATAAAATCCTTTGTTCAAGAGATAACTGTTCTAGGATATTTATGCCACATTTGCCTACAAAAGCACCAATCCAACCCATACAAAAAAATAGTTTGGCGATCATTTGAAACTGATGCTTTCCTCTACTACAGAGTAAATCAGAAGACACTAGGACTGCTGAAGCTGCAGAATGAACTATTCCCCAAACATACAGAGCCTTTGAAATTTATGTTAACAAAGTCTGGATAATAAGAAGAAAAAGAGAGGGATGAAATCAAAGGGAAAATAGATTAAAATTAACTGAAAGCAAAAATACATTCATAAAGAATTTAGCCTTTATTTCAGGAAGAAAAATACCTGATATTTAGTTGGATACACAAATGACAATTAAGATAACTCTACTCAGTAGAAGAACTCTCCACTTCTGTAAACTTAACATTGAAACTACAAAAGAAATGAGATTTGGTAATCAGGAGATTACCTGTACTTCAGGCTGTTATTAGAGACTAACTGTGTTGCTTTTCCCATACATGACAGAATATGACCTTATTCTGGTGCCAGCAACAGTGGGGAGCAAGAATCATGTAATTTTTAGGACCATGCTACCTCTAGAATCTCAGATATGACGAATAATTAACATTTATTGAGCAGAGACCATGTGCCAGGCACTGTTGTAAGCACATACATACAGCTCTTATTTAATCCTCACGACTCCATGAAATAGATGTTAATATTATTTCCATTTTAAAGGTAAGGAAACTAAGACTTTGATGTTACTTCTAAGATTTGTTATGAAAACTCAAATAGTCCATAAATATATAGAGAAAAACAACACATCTTCCCACCCTCCTAACTGCTATCAAATCAACATTTGGACACAACTTGCCCTATGGCAGTGTATTTTAAGTATTTTTATTAAAATTTGTCTCTATGGAATTTCTCTTTAAACTTATATGTAAGAAAGGCAAAAAGGAGAAGAATCAGAACAAGTTAATTCAGCGAGGCAATTCAGCCTGACCTTTAACCACATGTCCTACACTAACAAAAATTGCCAGCCCAGAGTGAAGGGGAATAAAGGCATATACTTCTGTTGAAAGATGTCTTTCACACTTTTTAAAAATGACCAAAACATGGGAATTTAAATGTTCAGTAACAGAACTGACAATAGAGTATATCAGTATAATGGAAAATTATACAGACATCAACAATTTTATTTACAATTTACTGTTGGTAATTATTAACTTGACAAATATTCATGACATAATGTTGAGTGGATAAAACAGGTGACATAACAATATAAATAATGATCTCAAGAAATATGTTTTAAATGAAGGAGCTATGTAAATTTTATTTCTGTATGTGCATATATAAAAAGAAAATTAAATGTTAACAGTAATTACATTTCCAAATGCAATACAAGTCATTTTTCATTTTTATAGAATCATTTTTAAAAACTGGAAAATATATCAAATATAATCATAAAAGGATATAAAGAGAAAAATGGTTAAAAAGAACTTTTACTATTATTATTTACTGGACAAAAAAGAACAGTTAACGTAGAATTTTAAGAAATGACTTTCTTTTACTCAAGATATAAAAAATTTATACAATTCACATTTTAGTAATATACAGTACCGTTCACTGCTTAATAAATATTCATGAACACACAATGATTTAATTCTGGTCCTGTATACCTGACATTGCTGACCAAAGAAGAGAGGAAATATTGATTTTCTTTGGAAATATTCTCCGATTGTACAGGATAAAATTTGTTATCTTCAGCAACCTCCAAAGGCACATACTTTCCTATTTTTGATGATTTATACAGTCGAAAGTTTCTATTTCTTGTATAAACTCCTATATCAAAAATTAATAAAACAATATGAATGCATGTTTTCAGTGATTTGTTTTTATAGTCAGCAAATATTAAGTTAATTCTGTATAGTATTATTAGAAAAAACACCTGGTTATTGTTCAAGATAGTGACGTAGGAAGATCCTGAACTCACCTTCTCCCAGGGACACACTGAATCTACAGCTATACATGGAACAATTTCCTGTGGAAAAAAATCTGAAAACCGAATGGCCCCTTCACATCAGACAAACGAGAGAGAACTCACACGGAAGCAGACAGGAAAGGCTGAGAGGCACTCTCACCATAAACCCCACCCCAGGCACGGCAGCACAGTCAGAAGGGAACGCAAACCCGGAACTTCTCCCCAAGGCGTACAGGTTCATACCCCACATCAGGCACCCCAACTTTTAAGACCAGCACCTGAGAGATGAGCCCTTCAAATACCTGGATTTGAAGACCAACTTGGCTCACACCCATGAGACCCACAGGACCATGAAAACTGAAAACGGCTCTTAAAGGGCTCACATGCAGACTCACCTGCCCCAGGGTCAAGTGCAGAAGCAGCCCATTGAAAAGCACCCATTCGTTATGTGAAAGAGACTCATTTACTAATTTTAAAGCACTGGTCTGAGGGGCAAGGTCCTGTTGGGATATTCTCTAAGGATGGAGGCTGGTGGGTGCCTCCTTCCTGCTCTCCTTCTGCCTTGCTAAAGCTGGAGGGAGCCATCTTTCTTTTTTACTTTATCAGCAGGTACCGTCTTCATACCACCCCTCTGCCTTGCTCCAGCAGTGGGTGCCATCTTTGTGCTCTCCCTCTGCCATGATCCAGAGTGCCAGTAGCTCCCAGAGGGGAGCTTCTACACACATCTGCTGCCCTGGTTTTCACAGCTGGTGACACACTTTCTGTGGCTACCATCCAGATACCCCCTGATCTCCTGGCTCTAGAGGTTAGGGAAGCTTGTGATCCTGGGTCCCATGGAGCTGTAACAATCAAGAGACAGCTCTTTGTAGACTACCACTCCCAGAGTACTGCACAGACAGCAGACTTAAACACACCTCCAGTCTTTCTAACAAAGAGGCCTATTTGCTTGTCCTGGAGCTTAGGGGCTCTTAGGGAATGGAGGCCAGTGGACACCATCTTGGCACTCTCCCTCCACCTCACTACAGCTCACCAGTATCTCAGAAAGGAGCTTATACACTCATTTGGAGCCCCAAATTTTGTGACTCCTGCCCAGCCAGACTGCCTGGCTCTGGTGACCAGCAGGGCTTAGGTTTGTGGTCCCACAGGAGTGTACATATTTGCATTTTTTAAAAGCTGCTGCCTGAAGGTCTGGTTTCCAATCAGCTTGAATCTAGGTGCTGACTGAGATCCTCCCCTTGGGGCACTGACTGCTCTTGGCACACACTCAGTTACCAGGAACTATTAAAAATATAATAGGGGGCTTCCCTGGTGGCGCAGTGGTTGGGAGTCCGCCTGCCGATGCAGGGGACACGGGTTCGTGCCCCGGTCCGGGAAGATCCCACATGCCGCGGAGCAGCTAGGCCCATGAGCCATGGCCGCTGGGCCTGTGCGTCCAGAGCCTGTGCTTCACAACGGGAGAGGCCACAACAGTGAGAGGTCCGCATACCGCAAAAAAAAAAAAAAAAGTGTATATATATATGTATATGTATATATACATATATATATATATATATAAAAAATAGGCTGCTTGGACAAGCACAGAGGTTTGTGACAACATGAGCTGAGACACGACTGAATGATAAAGTTCATCTTCTACACAAGGCCAACCCTTCAAGACTGGGAGAAGTGGCTGTTGCATCTAATGGGTAGAAACCAACACGGAGAGTCAAGCAAAATGAAGAAACAGAGGAATATATTCCAAATGAAAGAACAAGATAAAACCTCAGGGGAAAAAATCTTAATGAAACAGAGAAAAGTAACTCACCTGATAAAGAGTTCAAAATAATGGTCATAAAGATGCTTGCTGAACTCAGGAAAGAATGGAGGAACACGATGAGAACTTCAACAAAGAGAAAATATAAGAAAGTACCAAACATAAATCAAAGAACTGAAGAATACCGTAAGTGAACTGAAAAATACACTAAAGGGGTTCTACGGCAGACTAGATGAAGGAAAAGAGAGGATCAGTGAACTCGAACACAGGGCAGAGGAACTCACCCAATCAGAGCAGCAAAAAAAGAAAAGAATGGAAAAAAAAGTGAAGACTGCTTAAGGGATTTATGGGACAACATCAAGCAGACTAACATTCACATTAAAGGAGTCCTAGAGGAAAAAAAAGAGACAGAGACAGAAAGGAAAAGAAGACTTATTTGAAGAAATAATGGCTGAAAACACCCCTAACCTGGGGAAGGAAACGGACATACAGATACAGGAAGCCCAGAGAGTTCCAAACAAGATCAATCCAAAGAGACCCATACCAAGACACATTATAATTAAAATGCCAAAAGTTAAAGGGAGAGAATCTTAAAGTAGCAAGAGAAAAAACTTGTTACATACAAGGGAACCCCCATAAGACTATTACCCCAGAAGGGAGTGGTATGATATATTCAATCTGGCCAACATAAAAAAAAATTTCCAACCAAGAATACTCTACCTGAAGTTATCATTTATAATTGAAGGAGAGAGAAAGTTTCCCAGATAAAGGCTAAAGGAGTTCACCACCACACCACTAAACCAGCCTTGTAAAAATATTAAAGGGACTTCCTTAAACTGAAAAAATAAAAGGGGTGTTAATTAGTAACAAGAAAACATATGGGGACTTCCCTGGTAGTCCAGTGGTAAAGAATTCACCTTCCAATGCTGGGGATGCAGGTTCTCTGGTCAGGGAACTAAGACCCACATGCTGCAGGGCAACTAAGCCCACGTGTGCTGCAACTTCTGAGCTCACGCACCCAAACAGAGAGCCTGCGTACTGCAAACTATAGAGCCTACACACTCTGGAACCTGAGCACCAGAACTACAGAGCCCACGTGCCCTGGAGCCTGCACGCCACAACTAGAGAGAGAAAACCCACATGCCACAACTAGAGAGAAGCCCGCACACCACAATCAAAGATCCCACATGCCTCAACAAAGATCCTGCATGCCATAACTAAGACCTGACACGCCAAAAATAAATAAATAAATCTTTTTTTTTTAAAAATGAAAGTATAAATCTCACTGGTAAAGATAAATATATAGTAAAGGTGGTGGATTAAGACTTATAAAACTAGGGACTTCCCTGGTGGCACAGTGGTTAAGAATCCCCCTGCCAATGCAGGGACATGGGTTCAAGCCCTGGTCTGGGAAGATCCCACATGCCACAGAGCAACTAAGCCCATGCACCACAACTACTGAGCCTGCACTCTAGAGCCTATCAGCCACAACTACTGAGCCCACATGCCACAGCTACTGAAGCCCACACGCCTAGAGTCCATGCTCCACAACAAGAGAAGCCACCGCAATGAGAAGCCCACGCACCACAACAAAGAGTAGCCCCCACTCACCGCAACTAGAGGAAGCCCGCGCACAGCAACGAAGACCCAACGCAGCCAAAAAAATTAAATAATTGTTATCAACTTAAAATAGACTGTTATAAGTTATATGCAAGCCTCATGGTAACCACAAAGTAAAAACCTATAGTAGATAATACACAAAATGACAAAAGGAAACTAAGTATACCACTAGAAAAGTCATCAAACCACAAAGGGAGAGAGCAAGAGAAGTAGAAGGGAACAGAGGAACTACAAAACAGCAGAAAACTATTAACAATATGGCAATAAGTACATACCTATCAATAATTAAGTGTAAATGGACTAAATTCTCCAATCAAAAGATACAGAGTGGCTAAATGAATAAAAAAACAAGACCGGGCTTCCCTGGTGGCACAGTGGTTGAGAATCTGCCTGCCAATGCAGGCAACACGGGTTCGAGCCCTGGTCTGGGAAGATCCCACATGCCGCGGAGCAACCAAGCCCATGAGCCACAACTACTGAGCCTGCGCGTCTGGAGCCTGTGCTCCGCAACGAGAGGCCGTGATAGTGAGAGGCCCCTGCACCGCGATGAAGAGTGGCCCCCGCCTGCCGCAACTAGAGAAAGCGCTCGCACAGAAACGAAGACCCAACACAACCAAAAATAAAAATAAATTAAAAAAAAAAAGATTCCACATCTTCGCCCAACGTTGGCTTTCCTTTAAAAAACAAACAAAAAAGCAAAACAAGACCTATCTATATGCTGCCTACAAGAGATGCACTTCAGACACAAGGATACACACAGGCTGAAAGTGAAGGGGTAAAAAAAGATATTCCGAACAAAGAGAAGCAAAAAGAAAGCTGGAATAGCTATACTTGTATCAGACAAAACAGACTTAAAACAAAGACTGTAATGAGACAAAGAAGAGCATTACATAATGATAACTGATAAAGGGGTCAATACAAGAAAAGGACATTTTTTTTTTTTTTTAAGAAAAGGACATTTGTAAATACTTATATACACCCAACATAGGACCATCTAAATATATAAAGCAAATATTAACAAACCTAAAGGGAGAAATAGACAGCAATACAATAATAGTAGAAAAATTTAATACCCCACTTACATCAGTGGATAGAGCATCCAGAAAGAAAATCAGTAACGAAATATTAGCCTTAAAGGACACATTAGATCAGATGGACTTTACAGAACATTCCATTCAAAAGCAACAGAATACACATTCTTCTGAAATGCACATGGAACCGTCTCCAGGACAGATCATATGTTAGGCCACAGCAAGTCTTAACAAATTTAAGAAGACTGAAATCACATCAAGCATCTTTTCTGACCACAGCGGTGTGAAACTAAAAATTAATTACAAGAAGAAAACTGGAAAATTCACTTGTATGTGGAGATTAAATAACATGCTAATGAGTAAACAATGGGTCAACAAAAAGGAGAAATAAAAAAATACCTTGAGATAAAAGAAAATGGAAACACAACATACCAAAATGTACAGGATGCAACAAAAGCAGTTCTAAGAGGGAAGTTAACAGTGATATAGGCCTACCTCAAGAAACAAGAAAAATCTCAAATAAACAATCTAAAATTATACATCAAGGAACTAGAAAAATAAAACCAAATGAAGCCCAAAGTTAGTAGACAGAAAGAAATAAAAGATCAGAGCAGAAACAAATAGAGACTAAAAAAAAAAAAAAAAAAAAAAAAAATCAATGAAACCAAGAGCTGGTTCTTTGAAGAGATAAACAAAATTGATAAACCTTAGGTAGATTCACCAAGAAAAAGAGAGGACTCATATAAATAAAATCAGAAATGAAAGAGGAGACGTTACAACTGACACAAAGGATCATAAGAGACTACCATGAATAATTATATGACAACAAATAGGACAACCTAGAGTAAATGAATAAATTCCTAGAAGCATACAACCTGCCAAGACTGAATCATGAAGAAATCGAAAATCTGAATGGACCAAGTACTAGTAAGGACACTGAATCAGTAAACAAAAACCTCCCAACAAAGCAAAGTCTAGGATCAGATGGCTTCAAATGTGAATTCTATCAAAGATTCAAAGAATACTAATCCTTCTCAAACTCTTACAAAAAATAGAAGAGGGAACATGTCCAAACTTACTTTACAAGACCAAAATTCCCCGAGAGCAAAACTAGACAAGGATACCATAAGAAAACTACAGGCCAATATCACTGATGAACATAGATCAAAAAATCCTCAACAAAATATTAGCAAACCAACTTGAACACTACATTAAAAGGATCACATACCATGATCAAGTGGGATTTATTCCAGGGATGCAAGGACAGTCCAACAACCACAAGTCAATCAATGTGATGTAACAACACATTAACAAATGAAGGATAAAAATCATATGATCATCTCAACAGATGCAGAAAAAGCATTTGACAAAATTCGACATCCGCTTACAATAAAAACTTTCAATAAAGCGGATACAGAGGAAACATACCTCAACATAAAGGCCACATATGACAAGTCCACAATTAGAAATACTCAGCAGTGAAAAACTGAAAGCTTTTCCTCTAAAATCAGGAAAAAGACAAGGACGCACACTCTCGCCATTTTTATTCAATGTAGTATTGGAAGTCCTAGCCACAGCACTTGGGCAGGAAAAGAAAGAAAAAAGGCATCCAAATTGTAAAGGAAGAAGCAAAACGATCATTGTTTGCAGATATATTGTATACTTGATATTATACAGGTCTGCCTCAACTAACAACTGGTTACATCCCAACAAATAAGCTGAAAACGCATTTAATACACCTAACCTACTGAATATCATAGCTTAGCCTAGCCTATATTAAATGTGCTCAGAACACTTACATTAGTTGGGCAAAATCATCTAACACAAAGCCTATTCTGTAATAAAGCACTGAATACCTCATGTAATTTATTGAATAGTATATTGAAAGTAAAAAGAACAGAATGGCTGTCTGGATACAAAATGATTGTGACTGATCTTATCACCTGACTGCATGGCTGACCGTGAGCTGCAGCTCACTGTCACTGCCCAGCATCACAAGAGGGTATTATACCACATATCACTAGACCAGGAAGACATCAAAACTGAAAATTCAAAGTATGGTTTCCACTGAATACATTACTTTTACACCACTGTAAAGTCAAAAAATTTTAAGTGGGGAAGAAAAAGTGGTAGGTCAAACCATCATTAAGTCAGGGATCATCTATATGTAGAAAACCCTAAAGACTCTACCAAAAAAATGTTTGAATAAATGAATTCAGTAAAGCTGCAGGATACAAAATCAATATACAGAAATCTGTGGTGTTTCTATACACTAATAACAAACTATCGAAAGAGAAAATAAGAAAACAATCCCACTTACAATTGCATCAAAAAGAATAAAGTATCTAGGAATAAATTTAACCGAAGAGGTGAAAGACCTGCACACAAAGCTACAGGCATACTTCAGAGCTACTGTGGGTTCAGTTCCAGAACACCACAATAAAAGCAAATATCAGAATAAAGTCACATGAATCTTTTCGCTTCCCAGTGCTTATAAAAGTTATGTTTATATTACATTATAGTCTATTAAGGGTATAACAGCAGTCTTTAAAAATATACATACCTTAAGAAATACTTTGTAACTAAAAAAGTGCTAACCACCATCTGAGGCTTCGGCGAGTCATCGTAGTAACATCAAAGATCACTTATCATAGATCATCAAAACAAATAATGATGAAAAAGTATAAAACATTGCAAGAATTACCAAATGTGAAACAGAGACACAAAGTGAGCAAATGCTGTTGGAAAAACTGCGGTATCAGTGGTTGACTCAGGGCTGTCACAAACCTTTAATTTGTAAAAAACACAATATCTGTGAAGTGTCATAAAACAAGGAATGCCTGTTTTATTTCCAAATTCTTATACTTGGTTGTCAGGGGTGCTAGAAAGATATGCAATACAGCAGGAACACTTCCTATTCTCAGCCTGATTGGCCTGGTAATCTTGCTTATAGCTTAAACCTACTTTTCTTCAACTTGTAGACACTGAAGCTCTCTGAGTTGCTCTAACCATCAATGGCAAAAATGCTGCTCTTATGGCTTTTCAAATCACAAGCTAGAACTCAACATAAAAATGAGGTTTAGTTCACCAAATTGGATCTCAGCTGAATTAGGGGTCCTGACTGGCCTGTGTGTTACCTAAACAGGCTGAGATCCTGTGCCAGTACTTCATATATCCTCAGATTCAGAGACCAGAAGCAAGCAGGGCAGAAGAGAGCACAGCTGAAGAAGCCACCAGTTTTATCATAGGAGGAAGTTGATGAAATAACCCTGCAAAGCTCTTCAGTGCAGAAAACACCAGGCTTACTTTGCCACCTAATAGCTCCATTTTTACTTTGTACCTATTTTTACAATTTATTTCATCTAATTAAACCTGTCAGCAGCACTGGAGACTGCTATCCAACTGTCCCCTGTCATGAATCCTGTGAACATTTCAGAGCAGGAGCCAGCCACAACCATTCCCTTCTGGAGCTCAGGCCAGCCTGCTGCTTAGGTCCCACAGCACCCCTTTAAGATCTCCTAACAGAAACCTACTAGATTTCCTGCACCTGAGCTCACTGATCACATTCTGCTAGTGACCCCAGTTGTTGTGGAGCAGTGGTGGTAGTAAGAATCCTAAGCAAAGTGACAGGTGGGCACTGACTGGTCTCTCACAGAAGTACACAAGGACAGTCCAACAGATAGCTGTCAATTCTACTTACCTAGATCTACAAAAAGATGCTTTTCTCCTACGTTATTCATCACAATTAAAAATGAAAGATCAGGACTGCTTTGCTTAGCTGACCCCAGCCTCTCCAGTTTCTTTGAATTCGTTGTCCAGCTCTCTTCCATATCCTTATCTGTGGACTTTTTGCTAAAGGAAATTCCTTGTTTAACTGGTGTTTCAGAAAAATGGGAAAATTCATGGCCCATTGTCTCTGGAGTCATATCATCATCTTCACTAGCAATTAAGTGAAAAGCAGGCTCTAACATTTTTCTCACAAAATTACCTAAAGGAAAAATAAAAAGGTTAATCTAATTCTTTTCTGCAAACTATAACAAGATCTAGACACAAATCTACACAGGACAATTTTACACAGTAAGGCTTCTACTTTCGATTTCTGGTTTTAAAACTGAGTTGTTGGTCTTCCCTGGTGGCGCAGTGGTTGAGAGTCTGCCTGACGATGCAGGGGACACGGGTTCATGCCCCGGTCTGGGAAGATCCCACGTGCCGCGGAGCAGCTGGGCCCGTGAGCCATGGCCCCTGAGCCTGCACGTCCGGAGCCTGTGCTCTGCAACAGGAGAGGCCACAACAGTGAGAGGCCCGCATACCACAAAAAAACCAAAAAAACCAAAAAAAACAACTGAGTTTTTATTATAAACTGCAACACACCTCTCCTATACTTCCTCTTGTGTAATCTTTTACTTTTTAAATTCCTTTTGACAGGGGAGTTTGGTGTAACTTGTAAACAAATCATCTTAGAAGGGAAGGTTAATGTGAGACGATTTGTCAATGTTGCTAGTATGGGCCTGGGCCGAATGCTCTGTCACCAAAAAAGCACCATTTTAATGAATACAAATTGAGTAGAATTTACATTCACAATCAATGATTAAAGAATGCAAGGTTTACACAAGTAAACAGTGCTGCCACACTCTCCCTATGTCAGGACGTCAGCAAATTTCTCAGGACTTATCTTTTCTCCTTCACTCGAATGACACGCCCCAAGAACCTGGACATTCACAGCCATCAGTTTAAGGTTCTTGCTCCTCCTGCCTCTCCCGATAACTGGTCATGAGCGGGGTTGTGGCCCAATAACTAAAGTCCAGAACTAAAGCAATTAAATACATCTATTGTATTTCAACATTTATTCTAAGAGCTCTAAATATGAGTGGCGCTATCTTTACACAGAAAAGATGGTATGACAATCCAGAGCTTCTTTCAACTCTCATAATTTGTATCATAAAATCAAATAATCTGGTTAAGTTGCTTCACACATAACAATACTGGAGAAATGCACTACTATAAGAAAAACTTAATTTTAGTCTTTAAAAATTGGTATAGTCTGGGTTTGTCACTTTATTTACCAGACAGCTTGAACCCTTAAATCATAAGATACACATGCTCTAAGTTCAAAATTCTCTTTCTCCAAATTAGACTTAATTACTTTCCTCCTCAAAGAAACAAATCCACTATCTTCTAAAACTAAAAATCAAAATGAAAGCAAAAGAATTTGATCCTTGCAATCGTATATAGACATGATTATCTCTGGAATGAGGAAAATAAGGTAAATAGTAAAAAGAAATCATGATATATCAAAGGACAATAAAGCAGTCCAAACATAAATTGATAAAGTAAATTTTCCTGGAAATGTAAAACTACACCTACTTGACACCAGGAAGGCGTGGCTGCAGAACCAGTTGCCAAGACTGTGCTTAGGAGGCCGGGCTAGGACGATGGACGGTGTAACCACCTTAATACTAACACCGGCTCCAGCAAACTACTCTGCTTTCTGCTGCCCTTCCCAATAGTATCACCCTCACCTCATCATTAATACAGGGACAATTTTATTGGCTGGGAATAACTCAAAAGAACATATCGATCATAGAAATTTCAGGTTCTATGGCAAGCTGGTAGGAAAGTATTTCAAGGAGATCAAATTTGTACATCTTGCTAACATTCTATGATCTTACACTTCCTAATTCCTCTTTCTGAAAGGTTGACAAAAGGAAGTGGAAATGTCACCAAGAGATACATTGAGGGAGGGGAGCCAAAGTGGTGAATGTGGACTATTTCAAAATCTCTGCATCTCTGGTTCTGACAGTTCATAATTCTGGAGGACCGAAGCCGCAGATGGTATCCCGTTTACCAGGTCTGACTGTGTCTCCCACTCCAGCCACACTAGCTGCTCCCCAAATTAGTCACGAACTCCTACCTCTATACTTTGCTTGTGCTGTTCTGACAGTAAAGCCTTTCTTATCTTTGCCTGATGGAATCTGATTTAAAGCCCAGCTTCAACGTCAGTAGGAGACACTGCTCATTACCGGTCAAATCTCCACTCTCCTCTTCCGCCTAGCAGCAAATCTCCGTGCTTAGCCTCGTGGCTAGGAGCCAGAGCAGACCACGAGGAGTAAATAGGAATCAAAGAAATACCTGCTTAGGACTCTACCCCCTGCACCAGACAGCAGAGCCACCTAACATTCAGTCATTCATTCAGCAAATATTAAATGACTTCTTGTATTTATGGTAGCTGCTGCTGCTGCTGCTACTGTTATATTATTATTACTGATAAAGACATTACTATCTGATAAGCTCTGGAAATACAACAGTGAATAAGAAACAATCCATGCCCTAAAGAAACATTAAGTAGAATAGAGAAGACAAGACAAGAAATTACCCGAGGAAGTGGTGAACCCTTTGGCATGATAGGCACTGGGCACGCTCTGCAGCCCAGAGGGAACACGAACCTAAGTCTTAGGGTTTTGGGATGTGACAGAAAAGGCTTCTCAGATGACAATACCTACACCGAGTCTTAACAGACCAGGTGAACTGGTCAGACAGCAGCGTCAAAAAGTGCAGAGGCCTAAGGACTAGAGAAAATGTGGCCCCCGTGGGAGCTAAGTGAAGGACAGAGTTAGAAGTGCCAAGTGGTGAGAGATGAGGCCAGTACACAACGGGCCTCATCATGCAAACTAAGACACCTGGACTTTTCCCTGAAGGCAAGGAATAATCCTGGAAGGGTTTGAGGCACACAGTAGTATGATCAGACCACTCTAGCTAGCTGACTAAAGAAGTAAGCAAGACACAGCATTTCCACTTGGGTAACTGGGTGAATGGTCATACCACTCGGATATACACCTCACAGGAGAAGGAGCAAGTTTGGGAGAAAAGATGAGGAGACTGGTCTAGGACACACTGAAGCTCTGAGCTTCAAGTGTCTGTATGAGGATGTTTAATGGGAGAACTGTCTTGGCTGCAGATAAAGACTTGAGTCATCAACACACAGATGGGAACTGAAGCCATGACAGTGAATGATCATTAAGGTTACAGACGGAGTGAACAAAGGGACAAGGACAGATTCAACAATTACTAATATCCAAGGGATGAAAGAAAGAGACAGAGAAGAAATGTCCAACTAAGCTAACAGAAAATGGGGAGATAATAAGGAGTCCTAGGTATACAGCACACTAGGCCACTGTGACCTAGTGTTACCCTAATCTAGCAATTAGACGTTGACTTTTATGCCAGTCTTTTAGTGACTATGTTCATGTCTTTTGCCTTTGGTACTCTGGAAACTGTCAGACACTTTTCTGAAATGGATTACCTGTTACCTGAACTTCAGTCAATCATCTGCTTGCTCTACCCCTGCTCTGATATACACTCAGGATTTTTGCTTTTATTCAGACCTGGTTTTCAGTGTTCCCTTTCTGCCTATCTGTTCCCCTTTGGACTGACTTCATTTTATACCTGGGCCTATATCTCTAAATGTCCAGTCCTGGAATTAATCCTCTGGTTACACCTTCAGGCTTACACATCTACACTTCTCTCCAACCCTAAGGTTTGGCCTGGAACAATAAATAAGGCTTCGTGAGTGTGGCCTGGAACCCAAGCTCAGTTCTCATGTACTAAAAGCTGAGGCAAGGCTAAAGCGAAGGTCAGAAATCCAGATCTGAGGCATCACAGATAAGACTTGAATTAGGCCTCTCCTGCATTACCCAGAAAACTTCTGAAAGGACTCCTGTTGGAACAGAAACCAGGACCAGGGCATGCATGGCCATCCCAGTATCTACAGCAAGAGGCACTAATGCCAAGGATATCCTGAGTACATTAATGTGTCTAAAATGTATCTAGAATAGGAAGATAGATCTAGAACTAAAGGCCAATCCTGAAAACATGAAAAATCATGATTCATTTTTATAGGGCAGGTTAATGACCATAAAACCTGACAAATACAAAACTTTAAGAGGAAAGGAAAGCATAAGTTTTTAATATAATTGTGACTTTTTTAAAAAAAATAGTACTTACCAACATGAATATTATCTTTAAATACCACATCATGGAGTTGAAATATTAAATGGCGGCTAAATTTTTCATTGGTGCTAGAATCCAAGTTGAGAACATCTTCAGCTGAACAACGAACCCTGTAAAACTGTTGAAGTGCCTTACAAACATGCTGAAAACACAAGTAAAACATCAATAATTAGTGTTTTTTGTTTTAAAATTTTTCCATGAGCAAAATTCAAATATCTTGGTACAAGTCTAATCTGTTTCTTATTTTGATATCAGATTATTACATAACAATTTTACTGAATTACTTATGTACTGAAATATACATATTTAAATTATTATATATGTTTATGTTAAAAATGCATAGGCTCTCAGGGTTAAAGGCCTCTCAGAATTCAATTTATCTTATACATTAATCTCTAAAATCAAAATCAAAATATTTCTTTTTAAGCACCTCTTTTTATAAATTTTATTTATGTATTTATTTGTTTTTTGGTTGCACCAGGTCTTAGTTGTGGCAGGTGGGCTCCTTAGCCGCGGCATGCATGTGGCATCTAGTTCCCTGACCAGGGATCGAATCCAGGCCCCCTGCATTGGGAGCAACAGAGTCTTTATCCACTGTGCCACCAGGGAAGTCCTAAGCTTCTCTTTAAATATTATCTATGAGTTAAAAAGTCACAATTCCATTGTTTCTAGTTTCAGTTTTCAGAAAGTTGCTCATGCACACTGAGCCCAAATCTACGTCCAAGAATGTGGCCTCCAGGGCTAGGTGATGCTAGTAATGAAAGCAGTTACGCATCATAGGAAGGTAGCGAGCGCAGGGTTAGGAGCACACAATTAGGAGTCAGAAAGGTTTGAGTTCTGGCTTTGCCACTTACCAGCTCTGTCGCTTTAGTCAAGTCCAAACCTAACATTCCTCAACTGCAAATGGGACAATAATAGAACCTAACATTTCAGGTTGTTGTAGGGAGCAAAGAGAAAATGGGAGTAAAGAGTTGGCCCAATGCTGGCACACGTAACTGCTTAAAAGCATCAGCTGTGCAGCCACAGAACAAGTCACTTCTGAAGCCTTAGTCTTCTCTTTTGCAAAATGAAGGTACTTTTAAGAAACACCACACAGGTATGGTACTGCCACAAAAACAGAAATATAGATCAATGGAACAGGACAGAAAGCCCAGAGATAAACCCACACACATATGGTCACCTTATCTTTGATAAAGGAGGCAAGAATATACAGTGGAGAAAAGACAGCCTCTTCAGTAAGTGGTGCTGGGAAAACTGCACAGGTACATGTAAAAGAATGAAACTAGAACACTCCCTAACACCATACACAAAAATAAACTCAAAATGGATTCAAGACCTAAATGTAAGGCCAGCCACTATCGAACTCTTAGAAGAAAACATAGGCAGAACACTCTATGACATAAATCACAGCAAGATCCCTTTTGACCCACCTCCTAGAGAAATGGAAATAAAAACAAAAATAAACAAATGGGACCTAATGAAACTTAAAAGCTCTTGCACAGCAAAGGAAACCATAAACAAGACGAAAAGACAACCCTCAGAATGGGAGAAAATATTTGCAAATGAAGCAACTGACAAAGGATTCATCTCCAAAATTTACAAGCAGCTCATGCAGCTCAATATCAAAAAAACAAACAACCCAATCCAAAAGTGGGCAGAAGACCTAAATAGACATTTCTCCAAAGAAGATATACAGATGGCCAACAAACATGAAAGGATGCTCAACATCACTAATCATTAGAGAAATGCAAATCAAAACTACAATGAGATATCATCTCACACGAGTCAGAATGGCCATCATCAAAAAATCTACAAACAATAAATGCTGGAGAGGGTGTGGAGAAAAGGGAACCCTCTTACACTGTTGGTGGGAATGTAAATTGATACAGCCACTATGGAGAACAGTATGGAGGTTCCTTAAAAAACTACAAATAGAACTACCATACGACCCAGCAATCCCACTACTGGGCATATACCCTGAGAAAACCATAATTCAAAAAGAGTCATGTACCAAAATGTTCACTGCAGCTCTATTTACAATAGCCAGAACATGGAAGCAACCTAAGTGTCCATCAACAGATGAATGGATAAAGAAGATGTGGCACATACATACAACGGAATATTACTCAGCCATAAAAAGAAACGAAATTGAGTTATTTGCAGTGAGGTGGGTGGACCTAGAGTCTGTCATACAGAGTGAAGTAAGTCAGAAAGAGAAAAACAAATACAGTATGCTAACACATTTATATGGAATATTAAAAAAAAAAAAGGTCATGAAGAACCTAGGGGCAAGACGGGAATAAAGATGCAGACCTACTAGAGAATGGACTTGAGGATACAGGGAGGGGGATAGGTAAGCTGGGACGAAGTGAGAGAGTGGCATGGACATATATACACTACCAAATGTAAAACAGATAACTAGTGGGAAGCAGCCACATAGCACAGGGAGATCAGCTCGGTGCTTTGTGACCACCTACAGGGGTGGGATACGGAGGATGGGAGGGAGACGCAAGAGTGCCGGGATATGGGGATATATTTATACATAGACGGAAGAGGGAAGAGATATGGGAACATATGTATATGTGTAACTGATTCACTCTGTTATAAAGCAGAAACTAACACACCATTGTAAAGCTATTATACTCCAATAAAGATTTAAAAAAAAAAAAAAAAGAAACACCACACAGGGTTATCTTGGAATTAGCAAAAATGTCTGTACACTGCCAAACACTTAGATACCGAAGAGTCATGCAGTAAATTGTGTTTATTAATGTTATTTTGGTATTATAGCATACCACCTCCCATCATGCTCTCTGATCCTACTCTTCTTCAGTAAATTCTTTCTCGGAGAAGTCTTCCTCAATTTCCTTATCTACATCAAATTGCCCCATATATATTCTACCTCTATTTGTAGTACTTACACAGCTGCAATTTTTGTGATTATTTTGATAGGTTTCCTCTATATCATAGAGAATATCCCTCAGGATCTGTTCTCTCCTGCTTCTGTAAATAGAACCCTGATTATTAGCTAGATATGAGGTTATCGAGAATAAAGACCATGTTCCCCAGACTCCCTTGCAGTAAGGTGTGGCCATGTGATTAAGTTCTGGCCAAACAGGATATGAGCAGAAGGAAAATATTCCACTTCTACATTATAATCTTAAAGGAAAGGGGCATGCTCACCCCTTCCCCATTTTCTACTGTCTAAAATGTAGACACAGCAATGCTGAGCCATCTTGGACAATGTAAATAATGGCATCTTAGGAAGAGCAAAGCAACAGGCCCAGACCCCTAATACAATGGAGTCACATCCAGGTGTTACATGAGAGAGAAATAACTTTCTATCTTGTTTATGCCCCTTTAATTTTAGGTCTTTATTATGGCAGCTAAATCTATCCTAACTTATTATCCTCCATTACATGATAAATTCTGTGAAGGCAGAAATCATGTCTTTTTGGGCTAGCCATTGTATTGTTAATGCCTGGGCACACTGACACTAAGAGGCTGAAAAAATTTTGATAAATGAATAAAGTCTAGTTATGTACTTTGGAGCTATACAGAATAAATGTAATAACTGTAGATAATAAAAGTAATCATAGTCCCATTAAGTTCTTTTTCCCAAGTTAAATTTTAAATAAAATTTTAAGTTACAGGGAATATAGCCAATATTTTATAATAACTATAAATGGAGTATAGTCTGTAAAAATTTTGAATCACTATTGTACACCTGAAACTAATATATTATTGTAAATCAATTATACCTCAACTTTAAAAGTTTTTAATTTATTTAAATATTTAAGTTGTAAAATCCAGAAGTTAAAAATATATGATTATTTGAGCAATGTTACCTGTCAACATAGTTTTATAAAATGCTTTAGCACCAGAAGTCATTCCATCTGGCAGAAGTGGCTTACTGAAATTGTCAGTTAAAAAGTGTCAGTATCAAAGGGCATTACATATTATCACTAGTTATTATTAGCCAGTTATTTATTAACCATCTGTTATGATAACAGCTAACCTATGCCTCCTCACACAGAGACACTAAAGGAAAAGTACTTATTGTATTATACACTTGTTACATACACAGTAACCAGTAAATGAAATTAATTTCAATATAATCATTTGTAAAGGTTATATTAAGTAAAATAATCCTAATAACTTTTCTACCAACATGAGTGTGTTAAATTAAAATGCTGTATAATTTTAAACTCAGATTTCCACAACTTTTTCCAACTTTTGTTGATGTTAAAGATGAGTTGTTCAAGACTAATTTGGATAAGATTGTATAAAGAATTAGGAGGAAAAAAATTTAAACACCTACATGATCTTTGCCATACCAGTGTTTATTCTTGTTACAAATGGGATTTGCACTAGTGTTGATTCCATTAGGGATAAGTTTCTAGTTTCTAATACAATGAAGTACTAATACTTCTTTTTTAACAGTATCACCATACTAAAGTGCCAGTGAAAATCTCTGAACCTTAATTCCTTGGTGGCCACACAGAGCCCACATAACAAATCCTACCTTAGACTGTAGATCATACACTAGAAAAGAGTCAATATCTATGGATTATTAAAAATGTAATTAAGGTTAAAAATTAAATACAACTTACCAACTATAATGAAATAAAACATTTAAATTTATTTTTAAGGGTCCAATGGCTATCTTAAGAAAAACATAACTTTTCTGCTGTTTTTTGGGAGGGCTGGGGGGAACTTATGTATATTTCTTTTGCTTCAAAGTCAGGAGAAAGCTGACATGATTTTTTTAAAAACCAGTATTTGCATACATTTTTCAAATTTAAAATAAAACATGTAGAGATCCGACAAAATCAGCAGATATTTTTAATCAAAAACATTCTAATTTGGATGTATTTTTAACATTACAAAATGAGTCATCTACAGCTAACATCTAAAACAAAAAATAGTTAATGTTAATACCTACTTTGAGTCCAAATAATAGTCAATATAATTTTAGTACACCTTAATACAATCTTAAAAGATTTTATAAACGAACCTAATAGAGCTTAGTTGCACAAGCCCATATTCCTTTTATTACTAAATAATAAAAGGAATATGGGTTGACACTGCTAAATCAAAAATATATACTAGAACTACGCTTTTTCTCTTTGTGAAAAACAAAGAGAAATGATAATTGTAGTTCTAGACCAGGATTTGCCAGTAACTAGTTGTTGGACCTGGAGTTGGAATTAAGTCTCTCTAGGCTTTAGCTTCCTCATTTATGATAATGTAAGACAGAAGAGTTTCCAAAATTTCTGCCAGCTCGAAACTTCTGATACTATTTTTATCAAAATTTTCTTGAAGATTATCTTAGTACTCAATTTTTCAGTAAAAATTACTTCACCTAACCTTCACCAGAGTCAACTATTTGTAATGCAAAAGAATATATAATTAAGAAACAGAAAATTCCCAAACTGCCACCTTTCTCAGTTTTTTTGGGTTTTTTTAATGTATTTATTTTTGGCTGCATTGGGTCTACGTTGCTGTGTGCGGGCTTTCTCTAGTTGTGGCGAGCAGGGCTACTCTTTGTTGCGGTGCATGGGCTTCTCATTGCAGTGGCTTCTCTTGTTGTGGAGCACGGGCTCTAGGCACACGGGCTTCAGTATTTGCAGCGCATGGGCTCTAGAGCGCAGGCTCAGTAGCTGTGGCGCACAGGCTTAGTTGCTCCGCGGCATGTGGGATCTTCCCGGACCAGGGATTGAACCTGTGTCCCCTGCATTAGCAGGCGGATTCTTAACCACTTCGCCACCAGGAAGTCCTCTCAGTTTTTTTTGATACAGCAATATTACAAAATATATGGACATAAACTGAACCTTCCTCCTTTCCAGAAGTTTACTCAGAGAAGTGGCATTAAGAAATGAAGTCAAAAGGAAGAGTAACAAGAAAAAGGAGGAGAAACACAGAACCTATATATTACATAGGTTGGATTCATTTAATGACTGAATGAGTGAATGAAAAGACATACAGGTAGATATAAGGAGAAAAACCTGAGTCTGTAATTTACCTCAATGAGTAATGCAACCATCTTTTTCCCATCAGCTCCTGGATTGGCAAGTCTGTTAAATTCCAAATCAAAATAAAGCTTGCACACAGCATTTTCAGGAATGACTTCATAGCAGTGTAAGAGATTTCTTCTGAATTGAATAATTCAAGATTGTTAGGTTTTTATCTCATACCTTTTAAATCACAGAAGTTGCTCTTGTATCTCAAGATAGTATATTAACTGTGACGTAATGACAGATAACTATGACATAATGAAGACAAGATAAAGTGAACAACTGCTTACCACAGGTTTACAGAACACAGTCTCAAGAGTTTCCATCAAGCAAGATCTAACAATCATTTTCTGTAACATTATTTAACTGGAAAATATAGCCAACTTCATACTGCTATTTATTCACAGATAATTTTGATATCAGGTAACACTTCTAAATTTGTTTTTGGTATCACCATGAAGCAAATTTTGTTTAAGAACTTTCTCAAACTGTGATCCCACAATCACATATTCTTGGGATTCCATGAATTTTTTAATGAGAATTTTTAAGTTCCATATTTTCATTAGGAATATTTTAAAAACTGGTTACATACACTCTGAATCACCTGACTTCAATGAGCTTTCAGTGCTCACACGTGCAGTTTCATTCTCACTGGTATCAAGAGGTATGACTTTAAGATGGGTTATTAAGAAGAAATGCTGACTTGATTAGTAAATGATAAACTGCTTAGTGCCATCATATACAAATAAAAGGTTTACAGTAATTTGAACAAAGAAAAGTGATGGTGGGAATTGTGTCATCACGTGGTACAGAAATTCAAAACACACACAATTTCTCTCTCCTAGCACCTGGTGAGATAATTCAGTGTTGCTATCACAAGGAAACTCCAGAATTCAATTCTAATAGTAAAGTAGTAACTAACTGCGTGACTGAGAACTATGAAAGCCAAGGCAGCCTGATTTAATTTCACAAGCATTTCCAGATGAAGGAAATGTAAGTTAATGTGTTGTGCTTTAAAAGCTACTTACCGGGATTTATAGTAAAACCAAAGTTGAGTATACGTTGTTACGAGGTAAATACGTTGTCCATCGCCCACTTTGTATTCCAAAGCAAATACATGAACGTCCTTTACAAAACCAAAAATAATATTCAAAAAATTAGTAAAATGCAAATTTAAAATCAACTGTAGCTATTAAATGTTCATAAAGATTTTATCATTCAAATTTTCAAAAACTGGAACATTTGTATTATTGAAAACAAGAAAATTAATCACCAAATCTATGCCAATCAAAATCTAGTTATTTGTATTTATTTATATTTAGTCACTCAGGTAATAAATGTTCAAGGCAGAAACAATTAGAACATCCAGACTAAAACAAAGAAAGAAAAATCATTTTTCAGTCAGTCGTTTTACTTCCTATTATAGTTTTATCTGCCAGTTTATGAAAAAGAACTTATTTTTTTAAAACTACCTGAACATTATTGTAAATAATTTGGACTAAAGTTAATAAATTTCCTAGAGTATATAAAAATACATGAGAACCATTTTAAAAAATATATTTGTATGTAAATCTTAAAAGCTTAAGGAAAGTTTTAAAATGCAGAACAAGTAACTATAAATTATTGTTTCATAGAAAAGGAATACACAAGTTCTTTTGTTTCCACTTAGCTAGAGGTAGCTGTTGAGCCTATAAAGGAACTAAACTTCCATTTTCATGAGAGAAATCATAAAAAGACTAAGTTATCCGATCCTATTAAAAATCTTCTCGAGATAAATTTTATAAACTGATGACTGGTAAATCCAGCAATCATACAGCTATATTTTTTTTAAAGTCAAGATTAAGCGAATCTGTATTTTAATTTCTGATACCTGAATTAGGGTTACACAAAATGCACACAAAAGGCTTTTCTTCTATTTCCTAAACTATTCTGATGAGATATGAGTGAGCTTCTGTTTACCAGGGAAAGAAGGTCCTCCTCCTTAAAAACTTATAGCATTTTGAGTTTCTATACATATCAATTTTCAGAATCACAATGTATTTATGCTGGATTTATGTTGGATAGATGCATCTTTTCGTTATATTTCTTTATATTCCCCACAGTGCCCAACAAAAAAAGATGTGCAATACACACCTGCTTGTTTATTTTTGAGAACCATTCCCTTTGTGAGGCTAGCATATAGCAAGCACTTCTTCCTCCCACTTTCCTAATGTGTTGGAAATTATGATAAATCCACTCTACTACTCCAAAGCACAAAAGGGACAGTAGAAAGATAAAAACATGTGTGCGTTGGTACTATGATTTAAGTTTTAGGGCTCATTAACTCAAATGACATTTGAGACATTTTCATTTGCGATTGTTTAAATTCAAATTTCCAATCCCTAATTTCATCCTTAAAATCTCACACTCCGGGCTTCCCTGGTGGCGCAGTGGTTAGGAATCTGCCTGCCAATGCAGGGGACACTGGTTCAAGCCCTGGTCCAGGAAGATCCCACATGCCGCGGAGCAACTAAGCCCGTGCACCACAACTACTGAGCCTGTGCTCTAGGACCCGAAAGCCACAACTACTGAAGCCCGCACGCCTAGAGCCTGTGCTCCGCAATGAAGAGGAGCCCCCGCTCACCACAACTAGAGAAAGCCCGCGCGCAGCAACAAAGACCCAACGCAGACCAAAAAAAAAAAAAAATCTCACTCTACTTACTCATTTCCTGATATTTCTGTGGGTATTATTTTAGTTTAACTCTTACACTCATTCTATTATTTTTCAGTCCATGAATACAGTCACTTCTCCTCTAAGCATAGCTTCATTTCTATGTCATTACAAATTTTTTAAACTATTTGGCACTAGATATGTCATTTTTTTCATTATTAATATAAAGTAAATGATTAATGATTCATGGATATCTTTCCTAAATAGTACAAAAAGATCGCAATTAAATTCTTCTGGTAAAATACGTGGACTGAAATGAAGACAAACAACAGATTTTTTTTGGAAATCTTAAGGTATAGTAGCCCTAAAAAAAAGATGAGAAAAATTACCTCTTTACAACTTTTAACAAAATTAAAAGCTTGAGTTTGCCGATGAAATAGTTTCCAAATGGATGGTGGTTCTTCTGGCTTAGACAATCTTGGTCTGTATACCAAGGACAATGGTTCCCTCTCATAATGGGATGCTCGTTCTTCAATTTGCTTCAGCCTTGCTTCCCATTTTCTCTTCATTGGTAGAAGTATGGGGAGACTAAATCCTATCCCAGGTAGGATCTCTGTGAATTACTACTAAAACAAACAAACATGAATGCCAGTTTCTTTGTTTAAAATATATTTTGTTTGGTAAAACTTCAAAGCTCATTTCTGCTTATTTCTTTGCTTTATGGTTTATGTTTTGCATGAAGTTTTGTTGTTAAACAAGGACAGGGCTGGTTATCAGAAATCTTTAGATCCCGGCTCCTCCATCTAATAGTGCTACAGTTTTGAACAGGTTAATGAAGCTCCCTAAATTGTAATCAGCTGCAAAGTGGGAATCAACATTTTTATGTAGTTATCTTGAGGATACATGTCATAAGACATGAAAATGTTTTGCAAATTCCAATGCCTCATGTAAATATGAGTTTTTTGCATCACTATGGTTTTTATTATAATCATTTTGTTGCATCAAGTGCCATGTACCTCACCCAGATGGTGGGCATCATTCCAGTGCTATTATTTCTTAGTGTAGAATTCATTTCTAGGCACCACTGTCCAGTTGTTAGCTCCCTTTTCCTCTTTTTCCTTCCCATTGCTCTTCTTTTCTATTCAAACAACTATTAGTTGGGAGGATAACCAGTGTAGGAGTGGGAATTACAATACTGGCTAGTTTTGGTTTGGGATGTGTGGTAATCATAAGCATGACTTAAAAAAAAAGAATAAACGTTAATCTGTTAACTTAATGACTACTTTTGTGATTAGTCAATTGAAATGTTTACATTTTAACCCCTGTTTCCTAATGATACATGCAAACAATGCTTCCATGTTAGCCATGCCAAAGTAAGGGGACCAGGCAATACCTTTCCAATTTGGGATTACGGTTTACTTACAAAGGAAAAAGGATAGGTTTTTAGAAGAGGGGGGAGAAGCTTCCAGTATAGAGAAAAAAAGGGGACAAATTCTCTGGCATTCCTGCCATCAAGAGATGCCATCTAAAAAAAAAAAAAGGGGGGGGGCTTCCCTGGTGGCACAGTGGTTGAGAGTCCGCCTGCCGATGCAGGGGACGCGGGTTCGTGCCCCGGTCCGAGAAGATCCCACATGCCGAGGAGTGGCTGGGCCCGTGAGCCATGGCCGCTGAGTCTGCGCGTCTGGAGCCTGTGCTCCGCAACGGGAGAGGCCACAACAGTGAGAGGCCCACATACTGAAAAAAAAAAAAAAAAAAAAAAAGATGCCATCTAAGCCCACTCCCATACAGACTCTTGGCCATGTGACTTGCCAATGTCACATCGACAAATGTGAAGCAAGCAGAGGTTTAATCAGTGCTTTTGCATTAGATTTGGCTATCATGGAGTCCTGCTCTGAGATCATCATGCTATAACTCTAGCCTCACAGAGGATAAAAGGTCATCTGGAGAACCAAGGTACCCCAGCTGATAGCAAGCACCAATTACCAGATACATGAGTTAAGCCACTTTGGATCATCCAGCCATCATCTGAATTCAATGCTTGAGTAAGCCTGAGTGAGTTCAGGTGAGAGATCCAGCAAACTACCCAGGCAACCCACAGAACTCTAAGAAAAAATTAATTTGTTGTTTTTAAAGCAGCAAGTTTTGGCCTGGGTTTTACACAGAAATAATAGTTTCCTTCTTCACTAAAATCATCTATGTTGTAATTTATGTGTGTAGAAAACAGATATATTAGGTTTTAAGTGACATAATATCATACACTAAAGCATTTGAAGGTAAAATCCCTATTTACCTTTGTCAATGCCTATCTAGTACTTGCATTGATAAATATGCTCTTGAATTTTAGCAGAAAACTTTGCAACATAAACTCACTGGCAAATGAAATATTCCCTGGAAAGAAAAACAGAATCACCCAAAAAGATTAAGAGAGAGTAGGAATATCCTAATGCATTGTTAGAAAAAAAGGCATATTATCCACAGATTTCAAATCTGACTTCAACCATAACAGACTTAAGATTATACTCTCAGAATTACACTTAATCCACATGGATATTATAAATTATAAGCCAAGAAACAGAAATAAAATTCTAAAGCTATCAACATAAATTTCATAACAGATTTGCCTAGGAAAGGAATACAATTTCTTTGGATTGAAGAGATGGGGCAATTTTTAATACAACTGTGTTAATTTTTCAATATATGTGACAGGGCTCCTTATTGCTAAATAGATTCTGAGTATTAGTTTATTTAATCTGCTTCACACACAGATAAAAATCCCCTCCATTTAGACAACCTAACTGAGAAACTTTCTTCTAAGAAACTGACCTTTAATAAAGCCCACCAATTACTTAACGAAGAAAATAAACACATAATGCGATCAGAGGTGAATTATGACTCTAGTATCTAGCAAATAACTGACTAGAAGTAACCATGTGGATGTTCACACTTAGTTACAATGACATCGGGAAAATTTTTTCTGGTTTTGTAAAAATATTGGTATGATCATAGGAGTATATCATATATGAAAGTCAGAGTCACAATGGAAAACCAGTTTAACACTTACTGGACTGAGGAAACCACGCATGTCAACAGAAAAAAAGAGAAGCTCAAAATATGTTATGCCCCCTTGTTATTTACACAGTTTTAAAATTTTAACAGCTGGGCTGAAAGACAACTGGGGCTTAGACTCTTCAAGCAGCAGGGTTGAATATTAAAAGCAAAGGAAATGGAGAACAGGAAGGCATCTGGCATTCTCGTTTTGGACTATCATATTCCTCATGCCTACCAACCAGGGAGAACATATCACCATTTCAGAAATGCTGGTGGGGAAACAGTGCTGTCTTTTTTTATATACATATAATTACACATGAAAACCCCTTTTCACACAGGGACCATAACTACTTTTGTAACAGTTTCCAAGGCCTAAAGAAAAATATTTATTGTATTTTAAAATAGCAGGCTTAAGAGCTCTATTATTTATTTCTTAGCATCGCACGGGAATGATTGTTTAACCATTTTTGATACCAGTTTCAAAACTAAAGGTGGTCAGGCTAGAAAAAAGGTTGGCTTAGTCTTTTCAGAGTAACTATAGTGGGAGAAGGGAGAGTGAGGGTGAAGAGATGACTCAGCCGACCTAAGCAGTCCTGGTTTCCAGAGGTTTATGCCTACACTTGTTCATCGGTGACACTTGACGGCCTGGTCCCCAGGAGCAGCTGGACCATGCGGCCCATGGTTCACGAGTACTGGTTTCTAGGGACAGATGAAGCCTGCCTCGCATGGCTCTCTCTAGCCCAGTTCTCCTAGTTTCTTTTCTTGTCTAATCACAAGTCAATTCCTATTCCCCAACTCGAACTTCTCCCTCTGCCCTGAGAATAGATTCAACAGTATCTTGTGTTTTCTGCATATATGTTCCAGTTCTAATATTTAGTAATGTTCTGGTATTTGGCAATGTTTTCTTAATATAATTCCCTTTATGGCCTCTTGTAATACATTTATACTATTTCTCCCACTGCTAAAGTATTCATAATAAAGTATGTGATTAAACTTCATTTACAGTAATAATAGTTTACTTCCCAGATGAATAACACCTTACAAAATTATTAAATATACTAATTGACTTTTTCTTCTTTTCCTACTTCAGTCACCTTGCCTGTCTATGCTTGAACAGAGTAACTCATATTTAAATTTCCCAAAAGTCTCCTATAAGGAAGAAAACATCCAGTGGAACACTGTTTTTTCCAGTTCCACCTTTCTACCATCCCCACAGGATCTCCCATCCAAAGAGCCTAATTCTGCCAGACTAATCACCCTTAAGACCATTTTCAACAGCCAAGACATGGAAGCAACCTAAATGTCCATCGACAGAGGAACGGATGAAGACATGTGGTACACATATACAATGGAATATTACTCAGCCGTAAAAAAAGAACAAAATGCCATTTGCAGCAACATGGATGGACCTAGAGATTATCATACTACGTGAAGTCAGACAGAGAAAGACATATCATATGATATCATTCATATGTGGAATCTAATTTTTTTAAAAAATGATACAAATGAACTTGTTTACAAAACAAAAACAGACTTCCAGATATTGAAAACAAACTGATGGTTACCAAAGAGGAAACAGGGGCGGGGGGGGGGTTGTAAATCAAGAGCTTGGGATGAACACACACACACTACTATCTACGAGACGGATAACCAACAAGGGCCTACTGTACAGCACAGGGACCTCTACTCAATACTCTGTGATAACCTATATGAGAATCTGAAAAAGAATGAATATATGCGTAACTGAATCACTCTGCTCTACACCTGAAACGAACTCATTAGCACTGTAAATCAACTATACGCCAATAAATTTTTAAAAAGACCATTTTCATAGCTTTTCCTAGGGACACTCATTAATGATTCAGAGCATCACTTAATGCACGCTAAAGTTTACCTCGAGAAGTCCAAACTCTCCAGAATCTGGCCCTCAACCACTTACCCATTCGACTTCTTGTTCAGCCTTCTCACCAAATGAATGATGATGACCACTGCCTGCACCTGGCCCACTCCAGGAGCCCTCCTGCAAGTTTCCCTCCCCTGGAATGCCCCACTCACCCTTCCTGAAGTCTTCCCCTCCCAGGCCCAGATCAGGTTCTGCCACCTGAGACACCTCTGTAGAAAGAAACTTCCGACATTGCTTCTAGCCAGCTATTTTACTATAATTAAAGTTTCTCCAAACTAATAAGTGTCATTTACACAAAAAAAAACAGAAAACCGCTGCTGCTGCCACTGCTTTAACTAGAGCATAATTTTGGTAAGAAAGTTTAGCACAGGAAGGGGTTTGTGCATCACTACGGGGTAACAGGACTGGTTAAAAAAAACTAGTACACTAGTGCCTGCCTTACAAATAACTGCATGCCAACCACCGTGCAGGCTGGGAGTGGGTCCTATTCTTCAGTTTTACTGCAGCAGAAAAAGGACTGCCAAACACTGGTCCTCTCTCAACTTGGCAGGGATAAAGGCCTAGGTTTTATTCCTAGGATCTGAGTTTAACTCCTGTAACCCTTAACAAGAGCAAACTACTTAGCCTTTTTAATTAAGCCCAGGTGGAAACAGGAATTCCTACCTGCAGGGGCTGCTGAAAGAAAAAAAAATGCATTGCCACAATGTGAGAACACAGATAAGCACTCAAGGAACGGTAGCCATACTCAGAACGATGTATATCTGTGAACAAAACGGCGCCCTCATTTATATCCAAGTAAACAAAAGTGCTGGAAGTGGGCGAGTTCTTCACCTGGGGACCCTGACTTGTCAGAATGTCCTGAACCTCTTGAAATTTGATGGAGAATTTCGTGCTCAATTGGGTTGGTACATTCTTCTGCGAAAACGCCTCAGAGTCTGAAAAGAGTTCGTGACCCAAGACAGGCGGAGGCCCAGCTGGGCGGTTAAAGCTTTTGGTTTCGGGACAGGGAATTCGAGGTGACCTAAGGGAAGGCCTCCGGTCGCCCGAGGGGAAGCGGGGACTACCGGCAGGCCGCGACCCGCTCTCCTTCCTCCCGCAGGGCCTGCCCGTGACTCCCTTCTCCCTGCCCCCGGGGCCCGGCGAGGCCTTCGGGTTTCCCTCCATTTACCTCCAGAGACGCTCGTCGTGGGCGGGAAGCCGTGGGTCCTCTGCGGCTGGCAGGACACACAAGCCGCCCACTGTGGCGGGACCGAGTCTTCAAACCTGGCGCGGAGGCGGGGCCGGGGCGGGAAGTGGGGAGAGCGCGGGCCAGTGAGACGACAGCGTTCTGGGGCAGGACGGGGACTGAAAGGGAGCGGAGACCAGGAAGGGCCTAGAATGGCCCGGAAGCGTGCCTGGAAGCCAGGAGCTCCCGGGACCCGTGAGTGGGCGGTGCTCTCGGGCTGAGCGGCGTTCTCAGGCGCGGCGGGACCCGTGAAGGGGTGGTGTTCTCGGGCGGAGCGGTGTTCTCGGGCGGGGCGGGGCCTGTGAGGGGGCGGTGTTCTCGGGCAGAGGGAGCCGGGGCCTGACTGACGTGTCGGCGCGGCGCGGAGGTCGCAGAGCTGAGGGGAGGGGCCGGAGTGGGGCCAGAGTGGGCGGGGCCTGTTCGGGCGCCTACCTCTGAGCGCGGCTGCGGCGGAAGCAGAGCAGGAACCGATCCCAGCAGAGCGAGTCGGTGGCAGCGGCGTGGGGACTGAGAGGTGAGATATGCCCTCGACGCTTCTCGCTTTGGCGCCATAGGTCCTGGGCTGGTTCCCTCCACTCTCCCAAGCTCAGCGCCTGACCCGGGGGCCTGCATCGGCCTGCAGCTGCCCCGGGGAGACGGAGGAGACTGACCTGGTCCGGGCGGCGGATCCTTTGTTTTGGCGCGACAACGGGGGCGGGGACGAGCCCTGAAGCCCGGAGATCGAGAGACCTGGCCTGGGGACGGGAGGCCGGGCCGCGGAGCAGAGATCCGGCTGGAGACGCCGAGCCTGGGGGACGGGAGGCCGGACCGAGGATCGAGAGGCTGGGCCGGGGGTGGTGGGAGACCCGCGTGGGATGTGGAGGGCGGACAGCGGGAGGCTGGGGAGCGGAGACCCAGCCGGAGACGCCGAGCCCGGGGGACAGGTGGCCGGGCCGAGAATGGGGGTTGTCGGGAGACCCGGGTCGGGTCGCTGAAGCCTGGTAGCAGGAGGCTTGACACGGGTCGCTGAGCCGGGGTAGAAGAGGCGCGGGAGGCCCAGGCGGAGGCGCTGAGGCCGGGGGGTAGGAGGTCGGACCCGGGAGCGGGAGGCAGCGGGGATCGAAGGCTGAAATTTTAATCGGGAAGGTGGTGAGGAGGCTGGGCGCGGAGAAAAGATGACCTGAGGGCAGGAGGCGGGCTGGTGCTTTCCTAAGGGCTCTGGCCCTCAGGGCTTATCCTCCCATTGCTGGTGAGGATTTGGTCTCTGCTGCCTTCTTTGTCTAGATATTATGAGGTTGACGGGTGACTCCGCTTTCCAAAGAGGTAGTTTCAAGTATTAAACTCCTATTCACTTTCAGACCTGAAGGCCTCCATACATCCTTCTAGCTCCTGCGGGTGACTATGTATCCATGGCCCAAATCCCTTAGGCTTTGAAATCCCCTCAGCCCAGGTTGAATAAGAGTGCCTTAGTCACTCCTGTTTTCAGTGGGTGTGCTCTCAAGCCTTACTTCCCAAGGCAGCTGTCTCTTTCCCAGTTCTCAATAAGTGGCTCCCAAGCCAAGAAACTGGGAACCAACCTTATCAGCTTCCTCTCCTGGCTCCTCCAGTTAGCAGCCAAGCCTCCTGGCCCTCCTAAATATCCACTGGATCTGGCCCCCTTCTCTCCATCTCAGATTTAAGCCACCCTAAGCTCTCACCTGGCTACAGGAGACCCCTCTGGCCCCTCTCCAGTCCATTCTTTATAGCACAGGCTGAGGGATCTTTACAGAATAAAAATCCAGAAAGCTGTTCCTGTGGTCATAGGATAACCCAGTCCCTTAACACGGTTAACAAAGCCAAGCATAGGCTGGCTCCTTGGTCCCCTTCCCCTGCCTAATCTTTCATTATGGCACCGTTTCACTTTCTGCAGAGCCATGCTGAGCTTAACACTAACTGTTCTCTGCCTGGAACACTCTTGCGTTCCCTCTCTCTTCCCAACACCGCACACTTGCTTGAGGAACTCCTATTTATGTTTCTGTTCTCATTAAACATTTCAAGGTTAAGTCTAGCTATTATGTGTTCCTTTGGCATCCGTCTCATCCTAAGAGGAAAGTGTCATATCCTTTGCAGTTGCTTATTTTTACACTCTCCCCTATTAGCTCCTAAGCAAATTCCACAAGGAACTGTGTTTTTCTCGTTATCTTGTTCCGTATTGTCTTTCCCCATATTTGGGGCCTGGCACAAATGAATGCCAATACTACAGTATTATGCTTTTTAATAATTACGCCCTATGTAGAAAAAAATCCTATTTTAAGGTTGCTTAGCAAATTATAATTAAATGATGCGGACTAGAAAGGAATGGTAGAGTTGAAATGCAGAGTTGCTGCAACAATGTGTTTATGCAGGATCTTATTAGGAGGTGCTAAGCAAGCTGCATAGACCAGCCTGTGGCAAAATGGGCTCAGCCACTTTGAATGTATTGTGGGTACGTGATGCCTAAGAATGAAATACAAAGCTTAAATCATCCCTATCCCAACCTGATGGTTTTGCTTTGCTCTTTTGCAGTGAAGGCTTTTGAAAGTTAGAATGTGGTTTTTTTTTTTTTTTTTTTGCGGTACGCGGGCCTCCCACTGCCGCGGCCCCTCCCACCGCGGAGCACAGGCTCCAGACGCGCAGGCCCAGCGGCCATGGCCCACGGGCCCAGCCGCTCCGCGGCATGCGGGACCCTCCCGGACCGGGGCACGAACCCATGTCCCCTGCACCGGCAGGCGGACTCCCAACCACTGCGCCACCAGGGAAGCCCAGAATGTGTTTTAATGAATGAAGGAATGAACAGTTTATTGGAGTGTAGCAATAAAACCTGTTCCCAGTAAGAAAGAAGTGAAACATTGTATCCAATTACATCAGATTTGATTTGCTATCCTGAAAAAGAAGTCTTACCTCCTGCGATTTTTTTAAATTATTATTTCTTTTATTTTTTATTTTTTTTGCGGTACGCGGGCCTCTCACTGTTGTGGCCTCTCCCGTTGCGGAGCACAGGCTCCAGACGCGCAGGCTAAGCGGCCATGGCTCACGGGCCCAGCCGCTCCGCGGCATGTGGGATCTTCCCGGACCGGGGCAGGAACCCGTGTCCCCTGCATCGGCAGGCGGACTCCCAACCACTGCGCCACTGGGGAAGCCCCCTCCTGCGATTTTAAGAGACTGACATCTGAGAGAGGCAATTATAATGCTTCTTTTCTGTTTTGCTTTCAAATCCAATTTAACACAATCTCCTATTGGTTCATCCCCTTTCTGATGCTGGAAAGCAGTCTTTAGTTTCATGAATGGCATTAGGTCAGTTCTGGTGCCCAGTATCAGATAGTTCTTTAGGCTCTGCCTCAAAGATGGGAAGCACTGGTGTTGGATCTAAAAAAAGATGTGGAATTCTTAGACTGTTAGATACTGGTGTACACATTTAACAAATACAAATGTAATGGAGGGGGATAGGTACTCTGCTGTCATAGGACCCGAGGCCACATCCCAAGGGCAACACTTCCTATTTCATCCATAAATTAGGCAGGAGTAATATACATACCTCGCAGGGTTATTATAGGGATAAAATGAGATAATGTCTGTGACAGTGCCTTGTAAATCTCTTAAGTAATGTTGTTAATTCTCTGCCTATTTTGATCTTCAAGTTGCTTACAGAGTTTCTGCATTAGGGTAGAGTAAAATAAAGTTATCTCTTTTGTACTGAACACTGGCCATCTGTCTTGTTGAGCCACTTTTGAATACAGTGAGCTCTGGTGCGAGTCACACATTGGGGTAGGATCTTGGTCTCCACTACTTCAAACACTCAGGGTTTACGACTCTGCACACAGTCGGTGTTCAGTCAATTGTTATGGTACAAATAACAAATAAATACCACTGACCCTGGCTTTTCGCAGTTTCAGACCTTCTCTGGCAGGTGGTTGTAAAACTGAATCACTTCTAGAGGAGTGATTCTCAGTGGGAGGGAGGAGGCCTTACAGGTTATCTGTAATTTTTATAAAAGGCCTCCAAGATCCTTCATTCTACATTTATTTCATAACACAATATTTAAGTCTGCAAGGACTTTCGCATTTCTCCTTCTGCCCCTCCAGAGATACCATCTTAGGACAAGACTTCAGGTAGGTGAGGGAAACAGGCCCCTTGCACTTAGTAAGCATTGTGTCCTTTCTGGCTTGTGGCTTTTGAGTAGTGGGGAAGCCCTCCTGTCTGTGTCTTCCTGGTGGTGTGGTCCTTGCCAGAGAAAAAGAAAGAATGGTTTTGTTTGTGTGGCACAACTGAACTTACTTAAGTTTCTTCTGTATTTAATTTTACTTGCCATGTGTGAGATTCCTCCTTTATTACAAAATAAATATTAAAAGTCTGACTTTTACCAGGCCCAATGACAATATCCAGTTTGGTGACTCTTCCCAAAGCAATTGCAGGGACCAGATGGGAAATTATTTCAATAAAACCTCTAGTACGTCACAGCAGAAATCTCCTCTTATCCAAACTGTTGTGAAAAAAGTATTTTCTTCTTTCTGTTTCACTTACCAAATCTGGAAACATGACTGCTTTTGAGACTTCGTCCTCTCTAATTGGTAATAAATATAATCCTGATGTTTATCAAGTTCTTTGGCCAAAGTATGGGCCACCCTCCTTGTCTGTAGGTTCTTAACCAGATATGGAGGGCCGATTCTCCTACACCGTTGTACATAAAGGACTTGAGCATCTGCAGATTTTGGTATCCCTGGAAGGAGGAGGAAGGCGGGTGTCCTAGAACCAATCTTCCATAGATACTGAGGGAGGGCTGAATAATCTCCCCACAAGTCGTAGTGAAAAGTCTTCACCTCTCCTTTAGAGGCAAATAGGGACATAGGAAAAAAGTGTCTGAATGACATCCTAAATGCTTAATATGAAAATTATTCATATTTTGTGAGTAATTTTACTTTTAGAAGTAAATTACCCAGTGGCACCCAAAACACCATAAACATCATTCCTGGTTTCTTCATGAGTTGGAATGAGTGCACTTTATACTATTTCACTGTCCTTGCAGTCAGTTTCTATCATGTTTATGTATGCTTCCTCTCTCATCTTAGTGTTTCTAGGTTGTGGATTTTTGTTTCCTTTCTTGAAATTATTGATAGCATTACCCCTCCTATGTAGAACTAAGCCATGTAGAGGTGTGGGAAGCTGACAGATCTGAGTTTGAATCCAGGCTCTGCCATTTAAAAGTTACTTAACTGGGGCTTCCCTGGTGGCGCAGTGGTTGAGAGTCCGCCTGCCGATGCAAGGGACACGGGTTCGTGCCCCGGTCCGGGAACATCCCACATGCCGCGAAGCGGCTGGGCCCGTGAGCCATGGCCGCTGAGCCTGCGCGTCCGGAGCCTGTGCTCCGCAACGGGAGAGGCCGCAACAGTGAGAGGCCCGCGAACCAGGAAAAAAAAAAAAGTTACTTAACTGCTTTCAGCCTCAGTCAACTGAACTATAAAATGGAAATCTCATTATGCCTCGAAACATCGTTGGAAGAACTAACTAGAAACACGTAAATAATGAATACATGCATAGATAAATGGACCTTTTAGCTCAGAGTCTAGCCCCTATTAGCCAACAGTAAGAGGACCTCTTATTACACAACGCTCAAATCACATATCGTGTTATGATTTTGGGGCTTTTCTTTGGCTACCTGTTTTGGTAAATTTTTACTTATAATTTTTTTGAAGATACTCGTATTTGTGGAGATGATTCAGAAGTGAGTGATGTTGGTTCCTATGTCTCATTTTGAGATTTAAAACCCGTTTGGTAGGGCAAAGACCAGGTTTTAGACCTTACCTCAGTTTCCTTATAGGACAGGCACCAAGGACAACCCACTGATGGGTGACAGGTTAACTAAGTAGGAATAACTTAAACTGGTTATCCTAATTTAATATCTCATTTTGAAATTTCTACCATAGGCACAACTTTCAAGCCATTTTTTAAAAAAAATAAATTTATGTATTATTTGTGGCTGCGTTGGGTCTTTGTTGCTGCGCGCAGGCTTTCCCTAGTTGCGGCGAGTGGGGCTACTCTTTGTTGTGGTGCGCGGGCTTCTCATTGCAGTGGCTTCTCTTGTTGCAGAGCACAGGCTCTAGGTGCGCGGGCTTCAGTAGTTGTGGCTCGTGGGCTTAGTTGCTCCTCGGCATGTGGGATCTTCCCAGACCAGGGCTCGAACCTCTCTCTGTCCCCTGCACTGGCAGGCAGATTCTTAACCACCGCACCACCAGGGAAGTCCTCAAGCCATTTTTTTTTTTTAACATCTTTATTGGAGTATAATTGCTTTACAATGGTGTGTTAAGTTTCTGCTTTATAACAAAGTGAATCAGCTATACGTACACATATGTTCCCATATCTCTTCCCTCTTGCGTCTCCCTCCGTCCCTCAAGCCATTTTTAATAACAGGTTGTTGTTGGTTATTTTTCCTAAAATGTTGATACTTTGTAACTTCATATAGAAATTTCAATTTTAAAAATTAATTTTTATTCCTCTCTTTGAACTCTGTAGATAATTTATTCTGCTTAACTTCATTGTCGCATTATGCAACGGTCCCTTTAGTTGGCTAACCACAATAAAAAATTGGGAAATCATTGCAACTTTTCACTTTAGGAAAACACAGCCTGAAATGCTTATGTATTTTAGAGTGACAGTAAATTTCTACTGACAACATTTTTTAACTTTTGAAAAATCTGACTGTTGTAGCTTCAGTGGCGAGTATTAAAGGGATCTAGGAACTCAGAGACCTGATTCTAAGACCCAGGTTCCAGGTTGCCATCTAATGTCAATTGATCTACTTAGAACTTATCTGGGACCCAATATATGTCTAGAAATTTATTATCATCAGCATCCTGAATTGATGGAAAGAATTACATACTCAGTACAGTAAGAAACAATTAGCGTTAAGTCCATTGCGGTGCTACAATATATTTGTTATTTTTATTATTTTTCTTTTTACTTTTTAAATAGCTTTATTAAGACATAGTTTACATACTATACAGTTTATCAATTTAAACTATAGAATTCAGTGGTTTTTAGTGTATTCACAGAGTAATGTATCCATCACCACAATCAATTTTAGAACATTTTTATCACCCCAAGAAACCTCATAACCATCAGCAATCATCCCCAATTTCTATCCAAACCCCTAAACTTAGGCAACCACTAATTTACTTTCTGTTTCTATGGATTTATTCAAAATTTCATTCTTTTTTCTGGCTGAGTAGTAATTCATCATATACACACACACACACACACACACACACACACACACAATATATATTTTTTAAGCCCTATTGTATATTTTCCTATTTGTGGCTTGTCAAATGAAAGTGTTCTAAGAACTTAAACTCTCGTCATCATATAGGGCATTTTTTTCCCTTGGGGGACAATTTTTTTTATCCTTCTGAGATGAGATCACCATGTCCAGAATAACTTATATTCAGCCAGGCATTAGCTCATGGAGGTGAGGTAATGCTGAGTGTCACTCTTAAGTAAGTTCTGCAGGAACCAAAGCTCTGCTCCCAAGCGTGTGGATTTGGTGCTTTCACGTGGGAAAAGCAGATGGTGACAAGCAGAAAGCAAATGTGAGCAAGTCTGATGCAGTGAGGATTTTATCATTATATAAATTTTCCGTAGTAAATGAAGGTCAACTGACAGGACTGGGTGAAACAGAGACTCCGCTCTTGAAGGGCACACACAAAGTAGTGTGCGCATCGGGACCCAGGGGAAGGAGCAGTGACCCCATAGGAGACTGAGCCAGACCTACCTGCTAGTGGTGGAGGGTCTCCTGCAGGGGCGGGGTGTGGCTGTGTCTCACCGTGAGGACAGGGACACTGGCAGCAGACAACCTTTTCTTTCAACTAAAGTCAAATGTGTTTGGCTTTCAAACCATTGTCTCAGTTTGGAATTTAAATCTCTCTTGAAACCCAAAACTGAGCAATGACTTTTTTGTTCTAGTCATTATCTGCCTTCTCGCTGATTTCCAGTGTTTCTAGTTTATAAATTACACACAGTAGGCTCAGAAAAACTCATAATTACTTCTTTTTCTGTTTGTTTTAATATTTTTGTTGAGTTTGGTGTCTCTTTCATGGTGTCAGTTTTGCTTGAACAGTTAATGATTTCTTGGTTATTCCCTTTTTCTGTCTGCCTGTGTTGCTTGTGATGGGGCACTGGGATGGCTGGACTTACCTTCGGAGTTTAGGTGCCAAATCGGTTGGGTTTGGCAAACAAGTTGGATGCCAAACTCCAGTTTGTGTTATTTGCTAATGTGGGTACTCTGTTTACCAGGTTTCAAGTACACTTTTATTCCTTAAAACCTGCGGGGAAATACTCTGACTACTCACTATTCAGCCAACCATAAGAAAAGAAAGGGACAATCCCTCAACTGCTCCAAATGCAGCTCACCAAGAGATGACCCTAAAATTCTCCTTCCTTCCACTTCTACCCACTTCTATTCCACTTCTAATGTTCTCTCAGCTCAATTTCCCAAAATCATTCCCGTCACCTCAGGAATCTTTCCCTGATATTTCCTACTTTCTGTCTCAGCAATTCCTCAAGATTTCTGCTCCAGGATCCTTGTTGATTGCATATCAGCAGAGTAAAGAAAGTGAAATAGGATGAGGGAAGACATCTGGGAGAGGTGACCTTTCAATAGAGACCCGAGTGAAATAAATCATATTATCTTATATAATATTATATAACATAATATATCGGTGAGACTAGTATTCCAGGTAGTGGGAATAGCAAGTGTGAAGACCCTGAGAGAAAATTATTTTTAAACCGTTCAAAAAATCCAGTGGGACCAGAATATAGCATGCTACTTGCTTACTGGTGGAATTGAGAGACGAAAAACCATCACTATGTCATGGTGTTATGAGAGTAACAAATACACATAAAAAGCAATCCAGGACTTCCCTGGTGGCACAGTAGTTAAGAATCCGTCTGCCAGTGCAAGGGACACGGGTTCGAGCCCTGGTCCGGGAAGATCCCACATGTCACGGAGCAGCTAGGCCCGTGCACCACAACTACTGAAGTCCAAGGGCCTAGAGCCCGTGCTCCGCAAGAAGAGAAGCCACCGCAATGAGAAGCCCGCGCACTGCAATGAAGAGTAGCCCCTGCTCACTGCAACTAGAGAAAGCCCGTGCACAGCAACGAAGACCCAGTGCAGCCAAAAATAAATAAATTAATTAATTAAAAAAAAAATCCAAAACAGGATAAAATGAAAATACAAGAAGGGTTCTAATTACATGCTAAGTAAATATATAGGTGGAAGAGATTAATTCTGGCATGGTGGATCAGGTGCAATTCTGTGAAAGACTTTAAAGGAAGGGGTTTATTTCTTGTTTATGTAAAAGTGTGAGTTTGTTTGTTGACCCTGCCACATGACTTCATAAAGTCGTCATCATTGGTTAAAAAAATATAAAAAAAAGGGAACAAAATACGTCATAGTATTTGTTCCTGAGAAATCCTTATCAGATAGAAACTGTTTTAAATACTAGTCTTAAAAAATTCAGATTTTTTTTTTCTTTCAGCCATCAAGTACCTTACTGAAACAAAACTGTCTATTTGATGTCTAATATTGGAAATTATTAATTACAATTACTTGTATTAAGGCTAATCAAGCTGAATCGTTTTTAACTTTTAAGAATGATTTGCTTAGGGCCTCCCTGGTGGCGCAGTGGTTGAGAGTCCGCCTGCCGATGCAGGGGACACGGGTTCGTGCCCCGGTCTGGGAAGATCCCACATGCCGCGGAGCGGCTGGGCCCGTGAGCCATGGCCGCTTAGCCTGCGCGTCCGGAGCCTGTGTTCCACAACACGAGAGGCCACACCAGTGAGAGGCCCATGTACCGCAAAAAAAAAAAAAAAAAAAAAAAATAATGATTTGGTTAAAGAACGTTGATTAAATGTATGAAAAGGAAATGACTACTTGAAAGTCACCTTAGGGGCTTCCCTGGTGGCGCAGTGGTTGAGAATCTGCCTACCAATGTAGGGGACATGGGTTCAAGCCCTGGTCTGGGAGGATCCCACATGCCGCGGAGCAACTGGACCCGTGAGCCACAGCTACTGAGCCTGCGCGTCTGGAGCTTGTGTTCTGCAACACGAGAGGCCACGACAATGAGAGGCCCACGCACCGCGATGAAGAGTGGCCCCCACTCGCCGCAACTAGAGAAAGCCCTCACACAGAAATGAAGACCCAACACAGCCTAAATAAATAAATAAATTTAAAAAAAAAAAAAAAAAAAAAAGAAAGTCACCTTATATTTAGGTTACATCTTTTTTTTTTTTTTTTTTTTTTTGGCTGTGTTGGGTCTTTGTTGCTGCGCACGGGCTTTCTCTAGTTGTGGCGAGCGGGGGCTTCTCATTGCGGTGGCTTCTCTTCTTGCAGAGCACGGGCTCTAGGTACGCAGGCTTCAGTAGTTGTGGCTCGCGGGCTCTAGAGCGCCGGCTCAGTAGTTGTGGCACACGGGCTTCGTTGCTCGGCGGCATGTGGGATCTTCCCGGACCAGGGCGCGAACCCGTGTCCCCTGCCTTGGCAGGCGGATTCTTAACCACTGTGCCACCAGGGAAGCCCTAGGTTACATCTTAACCTTGGTATGAACCAAGAAGCCAAATGCAGTTGACTCTTGAGCAAGGAGGGGTTAGGGGACCCTCCCTATAGTCGAAAATCCGAGTGTATAATTTTTAGTTGGCACTCCATAGCCATGGTTCTGTATCCATGGATTCAGCTAACCTCAGATGGTGTAGTGATATAGTATTTGCTACTTTTAAAAATCCACGTTTAAAAAAAAAAAAATCCATGTGTAAGTGGACCTGTACAGTTCAAACCTGAGTTGTTCAAGAGTGAACTGTATTTTAAAATTCTGGAAAGCTTGCCACTATGTAAATCTAAACTTTCTATTACCGGTCATAAGGATAGAATCGCTTTGTCCCACAGCTTTATTGTTGGCAAGAAATAAAAGATTGTTAGAAGTTAATATTTCAGTCCAAGAATCACTGCGCTGTTGCAGAAGTGTTTGGTAAGACGTCTTATGCCCTTGATCATTGGTGGGAACATAGCAGCCTTTCGGGGTTCCTGAACAGCTACCGTGCACCCTGCATTTGGCAGACTCATTCAAAGCGCCAATTTGAGGCAAAACTCTGGGACCAGAAAGACACTGGCAGGAGCTCTGGGTTCACCTTCAGAAATTTTATTGTCTTTTTTCCCATCCCACTGTGTTTTCACTCCAGATTTTCCACAGGCTGGCCAGAAAGTCTTGAAACATAAATAACACTATTTTCTCATGGATTATAATATAATGCCAATAAACCATTTATTATGTATCTGCCTGCATTTCCAGAATTGTTAGCCAACCTATATTGTTCTCTCAATTAGTCAAATTAACAACTTTGTTTTTCAACCATGGATGGATAATTATTTTGACTTGTGTTGGGGCAAGTTGGCCTCCGTATTTATGGTTGAAGGAAGTTTGAGATTTCTATGTGCCTATTATGTGTTTATTATACATACAAAAGAAGAAGAGAAAGAGAGAGAGACTGGGACGTGGTACACAGCAGTCAAGGAAGGGTTGCTGCTTTCATAGTAGTAAAGTACCACTATTTTTATCGCTCTTGAAACAGGGCTGAGAGTTGAAACTGGCTAACACAATACTGGTTGGTATAGTCTACCATTGTTGGAGGATATTATTTTATAAAATAATGTTTACTACAGTTTCCTAACTTAAAAAAAGTAGACATTATAGAAAAATAGAAAATATGAAAAATATTAAGGAGTAATTAAGTTGCCAGTGGTCCCATCACGCAGAGATAGCCACTGTTAATAAACAGTTAGTTAAAAGGTAAAGATACTGTAGAACCAGTGTATTGGATACACCATGACTTCACTATTTCTCTGCACAGATTTTCAATATTTTGATGAGTAATACATATCCTTCCCCTTCCCTCCTCTCCCTTATCCCTAGAGTTATTTCCTTAGGCTGCATTCTTAGAAGTGTAAGTTTCCTAGAGCAGATGTCAAGCCTTTTATTGAGGAGTGTGGGAGGGACATGTTTCGGGAGGTGATACCAATTTATGTCCCTTCTATTCATGTCTGGGAATGCCTGTCTCACACAGCTTTGCTAGACGTATGCATGATGAGTTTTTGTATTACTTGGTAAAATGCACGCATAAGTACTCATGAAGGTATAGTTAAGACATTTGGGGATTTTTGTCTCAAAGTTGTCTCTTCTAAACAGAGAGAAAATGGGTGCCATCACGTGAGAAGTGCCTCATCCTCCTTGCATCCAGTTCACCAGTCTTCATACGTTGTGCCCAAATAATTTGTCTTCCTTGCGTTATTATAGTGGATGAGCCCTCACTTGTTCTTATCTGAGGCTAATACTTCCCCATATGTGAGCTAGATTCACAGACCCCCCTCATCCCTCCAAGAACTTCACTCTTTTTCTCCTCTTGCCTTATTAATTTCTCACTTTCTATGGATCATTCTCATCTGCATAAAATCATGCTTTAAAAGGCTCAAAACCAAGCCAAACAAGAAATGTCCTCTACCCCTGGTCCCCTTTCAGCTACCATCCCCTCTCCTTGCCCCTTCACGGTAAAACTATGTTGACTCACTTTTGTTGTCTTTACTCATTTTTCTTTTCCCATTTTCTCCTCAACCCATTGCAGCAACATTGATCCTTTTAAAGTATACTTTTCAAAAAGTATGAAACTTGACAGTTGTGTAAATATAAAATATGTCAAACATTTTATTCAATTAATTGATAATAGAACCAGTCCGTTGTTAAGACCAGTTCAAAGGAGACTTTGAACAATAAACATAGATGTAAATGGTTGGGTATAATGAAATGAATTTGCTAATAGAAGCAAAACTAGTTAATACCCTATAAGGCAATAAAGTGTAATTTGGGAGGGTCATCTTTTCTACAAGTTGCAAATCCATTACATCATTACAAGACAAAACTTGTTTTCATTGCTATCAATAAGAATCATCTGCATGGCTTCCTTTTTTTGTGGCTTAACTTCCTACAAAGTTGTAAAATAGTCTAGTCAGGAGAAGGTCAGTGAAAAGAGGACACCCTATACAAATGAACTTATCTACAAATCAGAAATAGAGTCACAGGTATAGAAAACAAACTTATGGTTATGGGTTAGGGGAGGGATAAATAGGAGATTGGGATTGACATATATATACTACTATATAGAGACAACTAGTAAGGACCTACTGTATAGCACAGGGAACTCTATTCAATACTCTGTAATGGCCTATATGGGAAAAGAATCTAAAAAAGAATGGATATATGTATATGTATAACTGATTCACTTTGCTGTACACTTGAAACTAACATAATATTGTAAATCAACTATACTCTAAAAAAAATTTTTTTTTAAATAATAAAGTCTTAAAATGGAAAAAAAAGACACCCTGTAAAATCGGATAATCCCCAAGCTTTCTCTAGCCAATGCCTAGTACCACCCTGAAATAACATCCAGTAATTTCTTCACCCATTTCCAAGTCTGGGACAGTTTTTCCTGACAATCCCCACTATGCCCATTACTTCCTTGCCAAAGCTAATGGTCTCTGTCCTCATCTGAAATGACCTCTTAGCAAGATCTGAAATGATCAAACACTCTTTGGAAGGCTTCTGCATATTTTGGTACACCCCAGCTACCTGATTTCCCGTTTCACTCACTTCTTTTTAGTCTCCTGCTGGCTCCACTTCCTCCAGTAACCCTCTAATCATCAGAGTGCCCCAGTATATCTCCAGCCCTGCTCTCTCCCCAAGTTGCAGACTCTTAATTACCTATATCCACTATTTAACTATAGTCCAAACTTTATCATCTCTTTCCGGGACTATTCCAGAGGGCTTCTCACTGGCCTCTGTGCTTCCGCAGTGGATTCTCCACTCAGCAGACAGAGTGATTTTTTTTTTTTTTTTTCCGGTATGCGGGCCTCTCACTGTTGCGGCTTCTCCCGTCGCGGAGCACAGGCTCCGGACGCGCAGGCTCAGCGGCCATGGCTCACGGGCCCAGCCGCTCCGCGGCATGTGGGATCCGGCAGGCAGACTCTCAACCACTGCGCCACCAGGGAAGCCCCAGAGTGATCTTTTTAAAGCATGCTGTCCCTCCTCTGCTTCAAGCACTCCAATGGTTTCTCCTTCTTGCAACAAGGATAGAATCAAAGCTCCTCTTGGCTCCTGAGGCCCTATATGATCTTGCCTTTCCCACTTCAATTCCCTTCACTCCTTCCCTTCCTTTTCCATGCACTAATCGAACTGGTTTTCTTTTCTGCACCTTGAATACACGAAACTCTTTCAGGGCCTTTGTACTTGCTGGACGTTTCCCCAGCAAGGCAGCCTCTCTAGGTGGCCTCTATGTCATTTAGCTCTTTCTGTCAATGTCACCTCAGAGATGGCTTTCCCAGCCTCCTCAAAGTAGCTCACACTACCAGTCTCTCTATTACTCTACCCTATTTTGTTTTCTTCATAGCCCCTATCAGTATCTGAAATCTTATTATCTGTAATTATTCTTCCTCTCTAGAATGAAAGTTTCTTGAAGGTAGGAATTTTGTTTTGTCTTCCACTCTGTCCTAGAGCCTAGAATGGCACCTGGCACAAAGAACGTGCTCACGAAGTATTTGCTTATTGACTGCAAGATGGTTCATCCCAGTTGTACACAGCATCCTGCCTTAGTTTTCTAGAAAAACTGCAGGAAGTAAGATGATAGAAAAGCAAAGAGCTTTTGTAGAAATGCACAGCAAAGACTGACTTTGAGAGAAGGTGAAACGCTACCCCCTTCGGTGGTTCCAAAATGGTGACACTTCCTCTCCATATTTTTTTCTCCATCTTCCCCCACGATAGGTGCACACCGTACTTAGGGACAGAGGAGGAAGGAACTGAGCTTTGGAGAAGAGAAGAGATGTCTCCTTAATTTTCAAGAGACCTTAAAAGGGGGGACTTTGGTAATGGGGAGGTGTGGGAAGATAAAAAAGTTCTGGAAATGGATGGTGGTGATGTTTATACAACACTGTGACTGTCCTTAATGTCACTGAACTGTACACTTAAAAATGGTTAAAATGATAGATTTTATGTATATTTTATCACAGTTTTAAAAATTTAAATTTAAAAAGGGGGAGGGAGCCTAGGACTTTCTGTAAACGCTTTTGTGGTTGAGTGAGTCCTGTTGACGGGGTGTGTATTCTTTTAAGATTTCTGATTTTAGCGTGGGAGTTAGGTTAAAAGTTCTATTTTGATTGGAATTTTTGAGATAGGCAGGACTTCTAGAGGCTGGAGAAAAATTTTTTGTCCTTGTTTTTCTGTATTCTTTATTTAGGGAGGCAGATTGCCATAGAAGTACCTTTGCTTTGGGGAAGCTAGAGAAGACATGGTAGAACTCCAGACAGGTAGTAAGGAACTGGCTTCTTCAGAGGCAGTAGGGAAGAGTGGGAAGAAGGGGGCCTCCATCACTAAGCTTTGCGTCTGTGGACAAAGCTACCTAATCACTAGGAGTTGGGTTTCCTGACTTTTCAGATTGTTGGGAAAATAAAAGATAAGATGCCTAGCACAGTACTTGCTGTATAATAAATGCGCCATAAGTGAGAGCTGCCTTGATTAGGACTCACTCACTGTGGGAGGTAAACAGAATTGTCTGACAGAAGAATAAAGCAGGAACTTTAGTTTTTACTTCCAGGTTTCCTAAAGCCAGTCCACCACCTTAAATGAGAAAGTGGGATTTTCATGTCTAGTTTAAGAGTAAAGATTATGTGGAGGTTTGGAACTTCCTGGTGCTGAATCTCTTGGGAATCTAAGCATCGTAGAATAGTGTTATGTGAGGTATACCGTTTTTGGTTTTTGTTTTAACTGCATTGAGTTGGAAGGCAGAGTTCTTACCAATGACCAGATCTGTTGTAATAGAAACAAGTTGCCGTGTGTATCTTGATCTGGTGGGGTATCCAAATGTAAAAATGTATCAGGCTGCACACTTCCTATCTGTGCACTATGTGTACTTCATAGCTCAATTAAAAACGAGAGAGAGAAATGGGCGACCTTATACATACCTTTACAAAGGATTGTTCTCAGGTTTGACTCACAGAAGCCTTGAACAGTAGAGGTGAAGCTGGAAGAGTGATGGTACTGCTAATATGAAAATATTCGTATAGTGTTTATTTAGAGACATAATCATTGGAATAATTAATGCAGTGATCTTATAATGACTGATTTTGATTAACATCATTTTCTTTATATTCTAGTTAATAAAAGTATCCATGGAGAACAATGAAAATTCAGTGGATTCAAAATCCATTAAAACTTCAGAGACGTGAGTATTTAAATGGAATCTCATACAAGCAGAGAAAGATGGGTGTATGTAGTACAGCAAAGTTTGAGGAAGCAGAAAGAATATGGGCTTTCAAGCCAGAGAGGCCCAGATGACTTCCTACCTCCTGTGACAGCTGCATGGCTATACACATGTTAACTTATCCTCTCTGAATCTCCTCCTTAAAATAAAACTTTCACGGAACTGTGGGGAGGTGGGAGGGTGCCTGACGTGTTGTCAGAAACCCTGCCTTAGTAGCAGAAGGATGACCCAGGAGAGGCAGAGGCACCCTCCGAATCTCTGTGCAGGATGCGAGGTTCGTGTTTGGGGGAGTTTTTTGGCCTCCTGTTTATTTGTGAGTTTTAAGGCTAAAATAAAATGCCAGTTCTCAGTCTGGGGAAGAATTGCCTGGTTATAGATGATCTTTTACCCTTTGTCTCCATCTTCCTTTTTGGAATATTCTGCTCATTAATGCTTCCAATAACCAGCAGATGGAGAAAGGGAAAAGATAGAACTCAAACACTCTTAATTCATGTCTGTTATTATCCATTTGGGATCTCTTGTGGTATATTTAATTCTAAAAGTTTATTTCTGGGGTCCAGTATTATTATTCTGGACCACCCAGGGAATTATAAACTAATTTTAGTACTAAACAATACTGTTACAGCAGAGCTATTAACAGGTTACCAATAAAGATTTTTGCAATATTTGTTTAGCAAAGGAATTTGCCTAGAAATTAACCTTTTGAAAGGCAGTCTCATTTTAGAGGTTTCTTGCCTTTTTTTAAACCCTTTTAAACTGATTTACACATTTTCCTACCTTTTCCTATCATACAGAACATAATTTACTATTTTAAAAGGTAGTAATTTACTATCCTTTTCCAACAGTATTTTTAGAATTGCATATAATGTGAAATACTCCCAGGTTGAGTGTGTGGGTACATGGACGTTAGGTATCAGTTTTTTGCTGTTGTTTCCTGATTCCTGGTCCAGGTCAAGGATCAGGTTTGCAGACTGTTTCGGTCAAGTTTTATTGAAGCATAGCCACACCCATTCGTTTACATATTGTCCTGGACGACTTCCACCAGCTGGATGGAGTGGGCTGCAACAGAGTCTGTACAGGCAGCCAGCCAGCCTAAAATACTTAATATTTGGCACTTTGAGAAAAAGTTTATTGACCCTGGTCTAGATAACAGAGGTTTTTGGATAAGTGACCTTTAGACAAGTATTTTCAATTATTTACAACAGTGATTCTATGTAGCAATAAATTATTAGTTTGTTCAGTGCACAGGGTTTAAGGAACAATTTAGGAATTGTGATAAATATTGTGTTTTGAGTCATAGTTGCCTTTTGTTGGTTTCCCTATCATTTCAGGGTAATTTTTATGATTTCACTCTTACCTTGAAGGATAAAATATTTTAGAAAGTTTAAAAAAATTTAAGTATAAAATGAATTTGATGAAATTTTAATAAAATTTAGAGGAAAGCAAAATACAGAGATTAAAAGTCTGAACTCTGAAGTTCAACAGATGCTTTCAGCCTTGGGTCTGACACTGTATCTGCATAACCATCAGCCTCATAGTGGTCACTTCCTCATCTGTGAAATGGGTTTTTGTGAAATTTTAGTGAGGGAAAGCCTGTTGCACACAACCTGGCATATTATATTCAACAAATGTTAACTGTTCCTATGTGTTAGAGAAGTTGTGTCAATGTGAACAGCAGCATTGGTCATTTCTCTCTTTGTAAACTGTTGTTTGATTTCCAAACAGAAAGATCTTACATGGAAGCAAATCAATGGACTCTGGAATATCCTTGGACTATAGTTACAAAATGGATTATCCTGAAAGGGGTTTATGTATAATAATTAATAATAAGAACTTTCATGAAAGTACTGGTATGTATCATAAGATAGTTTTTAATCCTTTACAAGTATTTGTACCATTTATATTTGGTGTAGTATAAAAAACAGAATTGATGTTATTATTTAGTAAACTAATGACACAGAATAGCCATGAAGTAGAGATAGAGCAGGACCCTATGGGTCCTACAATTCAACATGAACTCTTAATCTTCTACCCATCATCAATATCTCTCCCTCTTCTATCTGTATGTTTATCTCTTCTGCCCTGACTTCTGTGTAACCCTTGCTTCTTTATCTTCCTGCTCCCTCTTTCATGTTAATGGAAGGATCTCAACAAATAGTAAGTAGAAGTATTTTTCCATTCCAGGAACTGTGCAAGGCACTCACAGAAATTGTCTTGTTTAATTCTTAGAGCACCCCTGAAAACTAACCACCATTAGATGCCGAAAGGTTAAAAATCCTTGCACAGAGTCCCACAGATGATTTAGTAGCAGAACTGGGACTCAGCGTTGGTGCTCTGAATCCACTTTCTGTGCCACTTCACCTGTGCCTTCATTCATTCTGTTGACTTTCTCTTCTTCCCCTGAAAAGAAAACAGACTCCCCAACCTTAAAGAGACCTTTCTTTTACCCTGCTGCCTCTTAAGCTTTGATCTGATTTTTGTCTCCTTCCCTAAATCTTAAAAACACGTACTTTAAACTTGCCATCTTCACTTCTTTCCATTCCTTTGATTCTGTTTTCTCTGTTTCTACCTCAACAGCTCTGTAGAAGTTGCTGTTAGGTTCACCATAGCCTGATCACCAGATCCCGTTCTCAGTCTCTATACTATGTATGGCTTGAATCTAATAATACTTTCAGAGGTTGTTTTTAAGAGAATGTAAAAAATAAAATCCCTCACGATCCTAAAAAGCTATTTAACATCTTACTGTATTACTTGATATTTTTTCCTTGACAGTTTCTTTCAAAGCTTAATTTTATCCATAATAGTAAGCAATATTGTATTTTGCTTGTTCCATTTAATGTAATATAAGCGTTTTTTGTGTTGCTGTATAATTTTCATATCTGTTATTTTAATGATTATATAATATCCCATTCCCTAAATATAATGTTCACTTGACTTGCATAATTTACCATATGAATGAACACTTTGGCTGTTTCTTCATTTTTCATTTTTAAATTGGTGCTCTGATAATTCTTTGAATTTGCATATTAATTGTATTAGAATTAATTTTAGTTAAAGAAACTAGAATCTGCTGATTCAGTTTAGGAGGCTATCTACCAGAGTGCTGGTGAAAAGGGAAAGAAGCCAGATTACACTGGAAAGATAAGCTGGATTTGATGTTAGATTCATTATAAGGAGTGAGGAAAAAGTAGTTGAAAATGAGTGTCTAAACCTGAATGGCACCATTTATATTACTTTCGGCTCTAAGTTGAGATACAACCTTCAACCGTTGGGTATTCTGCCTCACGTTGCTAGTTATAATGCCCTTGTCCCATAGAATTTTACATTGTTGAACTTATTGGAGTTTTTTTTCTGTCCAGTTTTATTGAGATATAATTTACACACAGCACTGATAAGTTTAAGGTGTACAGCATAATGATTCGATTTCCATAGATCATGAAATGATTATCACAATAAGTTTAGTGAACGTCCATCAACTCCAATAGATACAACATTAAAGAACTAGAAAAAAGCTTTTTTCCTTGTGATGAGAACTCTTAGGATTTCCTCTCTTAACAACTTTCATATATAACATACAACAGTGTTAATTATGTTTATCACATTGTATGTTGTATCTCTAGTACATCCCGAGTACTTACTTATCTTTAAAGGGGGAGGGGGAAAATTGTTCTACTCTCCCCCCAAAAATACTTAGGCCTGTAGTCTGGCTTTAGCCTTAGAGTGAGCCCCTTTTCTGCTTTGAAATTTGAAGATCAGGTTCTCACAGCCACCTCTGACAGCCTGGTATTTTTTGTTCAACTACTAAGTGGCTCACAAACCAGGACCAGAGTTCAGTCACCTTGTCACACAGCTGCATGGTGTCCTCAGCCTTTCCAATGTCAAAACCTTGATGAGCTTACTTTAATTTTATAAAAATAATATATGGCCATAATATACATTTCAGAAATTACAGATTAGCAAAAGAAAAATTGAAATCACACCTAATCACACTACTCAGATAATCAACAATAATTTGGAGCTAGAAACATCTAGTCTTTTTTCTATGCATATGTGTTAAGTTTACTCAATGTGTGCCCTCCCCCTGCAGCACTTTAGGATTTTTAAATCTGAATTCACTGTTCAGTCAATCCGTACGTGTATGTGGAAGGTGCTGTAAAGGCATGAGGAAAGCCCAGGACTCCTGGGTACAGTCCGCTCACCAGCTTCAGTACTTTGTTCAAGTTCCTGGACTCCTCTGTGCTCCCACATCTGTGCAAATGAAGCCAGTCATGATAACGGTCTCATGGTGGTTAGAAGGCTTAATGGAGACCACGCAGAGCAGAATAGCTGATGAACAGTGCTAAAGTGGCTAGTGGTTTGTGGGGTTTTTCCTGAAAAGGTGTTATGAAAAGTACTAATGTATCTTAGAATTGTTGGGAACTTGAAATCAAAGAAATAGTTCCTCTGAGTTTGTGAGGTGTGTATTGATACATATGTGTGTGTGGTGGTATATGTGTGTTTGTGTATGTACAATATGTATGTGTGTGTGTGTGTATATACTTATAATTTTTTCTTTAAAGTAGGATCCTATGCTTTTTTTTTTAAGTGACCATTTTCCCATGGCAAAATTTTGTCTACAAAATTTCAGTGGCAGTATAGTATCCCATTATATAAATGACTTTTAATTTATTTAACCAAACCTCTCTTGTTAGGCATTTAAGTTTGTTTTTCACTATCTAAGCAGCTGTGAAAGACGTCTTTGTGACTGTAACACTATAACAGTTTATGTTATGAAGTGTCTTATATGCTAAGAAATGAAAGAGACTTTGTGTCACCACGATCAGAATATTGAATTTTCTTAGCATTTGCAAGGAAGAGTTTACTGTAGATTGTGTGAATCACTGAATAGTTCATTTCAAAGCAATTTATGGGTCTTTTTAAAATTTATTTTTATATATTTTTTATTTTTGGCTGCACTGGGTCTTCATTGCTGCACACGAGCTTACTCTAGTTGTGGTGCACGGGCTTCTCATTGCTGTGGCTTCTCATGTTGAGGAGCACGGGCTCTAGGCACGCGGGCTTCAGTAGTTGCAGCATGTGGGCTCAGTAGTTGCGGCTCGCGGGCTCTAGAGTGCAGGCTCAGTAGTTGTGGTGCACAGACTTAGTTGCTCCGTGACATGTGGGATCTTCCCAGACCAGGGCTCAAACCCGTATCCCCTGCATTAGCAGGCGGATTCTTAACCACTGCGCCACCAGGTTAAGTCAAATTTTTTTTTTAATGCAACTAAAAGTAACTTTTTCTGTTCAAGGGATGGCATGTCGGTCTGGTACAGACGTAGATGCAGCAAACCTCTGGGAAACCTTCACGAACTTGAAATATGAAGTTAGGAATAAAAATGATCTTACATGTGAAGAAATTTTGGAATTAATGTACAGTGGTAAGAAATAATGAAAAGAATGATCTTCGTTGTCCAATTTATGTTACAATGTAGCTGTAATTATACACATATAAAAGTAAAGCATGAGAACTGTGGAACTAAACTGTACACAATCCTACTCTCTCTCTCTCTCTCTCTCTCTCTCTCTCTCTCTCTCTCTATATATATATATATATATATATATATATATATATTTTTTTTTTTTTTACTCTATATATTTTATGTCAGTAAAACAAGTTATTCATACCAACTCACTAGAGTGGTTTGAGGTGTGTTGCTCTGCCCTAAGTTGGGTTTACATGATCTCTTAGTTCTGTTCTCAGGTTTCTTCATCTTATTCCCATACAGTGCATATGAAATGGTTGAATAAAATTGCATTGGTTTTCTGATGGTTTTCCTTGTTTGTGAATGTTTTCCCAGTTTCTAAAGAAGATCATAGCAAAAGGAGCAGTTTTATTTGCGTGCTTCTAAGCCATGGCGAGGAAGGAAAAATTTTTGGAACAAATGGACCTGTCGATCTGAAAAAATTAACAGGTTTCTTCAGAGGGGACTGTTGTATAAGCCTAACTGGCAAACCTAAACTTTTTGTTATTCAGGTAATATATAACTGAGCAACCTGGTTATTGAGGATTCATTAGGGATTAATTTACTCAATTGCGGATTATCAAAAAAATTTATTTTTTTCCCTGAAGCTACTGAACTATTGTTAGTTTTTTGTTTATTTAAACTACCACTTAGGAGATAGAGGATAAATTTTAATTTTAGACTTCTAGCAAAAGGATTCTGCATAATTAACATCAATTTTTACAGAGCCTTTGCATTTCTTAGAAATAACAGTTGTACATGTACACACATATTTTTTTAAATAAATGTTTAGTTTCTTTTCTTTTTTTTAACTCTTTAAATAAATGTTTATTTTCTAACCTCTAGGCTTGCCGAGGCACAGAACTGGACTGTGGTATTGAGACAGACAGTGGTGCTGAGGATGACATGGCCTGTCAGAAAATACCAGTTGAGGCGGACTTCTTGTATGCATATTCTACAGCACCTGGTAAGAAACGTACTAATACTGAATGTTATATGTAGATTTTAAACAATGAAGAGTGTGTTCCAAAGGCTGTCATGATTTTGATATTCATAAAAAGCCAACTTGGGGCTCCCCTGGTGGTGCAGTGGTTGGGAGTCCGCCTGCCAATGCAGGGGACACGGGTTCGAGCCCTGGTCCGGGAAGATCCCACATGCCGCAGAGCAGCTAGGCCCGTGCGCAACAACTGCTGAGCCTGTGCTCTAGAGCCCGTGAGCCATAACTACTGAGCCCACGTGCCACAACTATTGAAGCCTGCACGCCTAGAGCCCGTGCTCCGCGGCAGGAGAGGCCACCGCAGTGAGAAGCCTGCGCACCACGGCAAAGAGTAGCCCCCGCTCGCTGCAACTAGAGAAAGCCTGCACGTAGCAACGAAGACCCAACTCAGCCAAAATAAGTAAATAAATAAATTTTTTTTTAAAAAGCCAACTTGTCTGTATTTTAGGGTACCTTAACCACAGACAAGTCTCAAAAAGTTGTCTTTAGCAAAGTTGGGCTAGAAAATATGCATCTATAGGAAAGCATACTTACATAGTGTCATTCATGAACTTGATACCACATGGAAACTGTATTAAAACATAGGACAAGTCAGAGCTTTGCCCACTTCCTGGAATAGGGGAGAACTGTGTTTTCCAGGAATTCTTTGGAAGATAGGAAATTGAAAGGATAAGCCTGAATAGCATATCCGCAGGTAGAAATGGAATGAGGGAAAATAGAGTTAAAAATGATTTATGAATAGGTTATCAACCTCCACTTTTTTGTGGTTGTATTATACGTGTCATCATATAAATAAATATTTATTGATCATACAACTGTTTACTTATACAACTAAGGGTGTCACAAAGTTTGGAAATATAGGGCAAATGTATTTTTAAACAGTATTACCTTTTTAAATATAGTCAATGTGACTTCTTTTAACCCCCAGGCATCTTTCCAGATAAAGTACTTTCAAATTAAAAGCAATGGATCCAGGGAATTCCCCAGCAGTCCAGTGGTTAGGACTCAGTGCTTTCACTGCCACAGGCCTGGGTTCGATCCCTGGTCGGGGAACTAAGGTCTCACAAGCCGTGCGGCACAGCTGAAAAAAAGGAATGGATCCAATAGCTGATCTGGGAAAAGAACAACAAATACACTATTTCCCCTTTTTGGACTTTTGAATATACTATAATGTGTTTATTATACTCTATTCAGATGCCCTGTAGACAAATTTAGGCCACTCAGATGTGTGTGCGTACGTAAGCAGGTTATTTCTTGGATAAGCCAATAATCTGATTGCAACACGATGCTACTTATAATGATCCTTTTCATTTCTTTGCTTTTGCATCTTCTGCACGTTACCCTTTTCTTCCCTATTGGAAGGGAAGCCCAGGAAGTAAAATTCTCAGTAACTCAGTGGTGAAGTTAGTCCACAACTCTTTTCCTTGTCGAAGCAGAGGTATACATAAAGCACCCATTTGGTTTTTGTTTTGTTTTCCCCCGGAATCAAAGGTGTCATTTATTTATTTATTTGTTTGTTTATTTTTATGGCTAATAATACCTATGGATGCTTATGCTTGTTTTTACCTTCATGATTATGTCGTAATTTATTAAAGCAGCTAACATTGGCTATCCATGATACTTTGGTTACATTTTGCCTTGTAGGTTACTATTCCTGGCGAAATTCAAAGGACGGATCCTGGTTCATCCAGTCACTTTGTGCAATGCTGAAACAGTACGCTCACAAGCTTGAGCTTATGCATATTCTCACTCGGGTTAACCGAAAGGTAGCAATAGAATTCGAGTCCTTTTCCAATGATTCTACTTTTCATGCAAAGAAACAGATTCCTTGTATTGTGTCTATGCTCACAAAAGAACTGTATTTTTAATCACTGAAGAAACGGATGATTTTTTTTTTTAATCTGTATGCCAAGTGAGGAAACGGTGTGACTGAAAAACTATATTTTCCTCTCTCATTTAAATCTAATCTAATCCCCCAGGTGATACATGGAAACATGTCACTTTCATAGCAATAAAACTACTATGAAGCTACCTCAAACACAATCAGGTAGTTGAAATTGAATTTAATTAAGAATAAATAAAAATGGATAATGGTACAGTCATTATGAGAGGAAATGATTGTAAATTAACAGCTCTCATAATTAGCAAGTTTTAGTGATTATGCTATGCTACAGATTTTCAAGGAATTATGGAAGAATTTAAACATTGCTGTAATGTGTTTCAGTGATATTGACAATGCTCTTGTTTCAGAGAACATGTTCTGGTTTTTGTCAAACTATAGACATGATGATGTGGAATAATGTATCCTCGAACTTGGTGGTCCATGTGCATGGTCAAATGCTTGAAGACCTTGATCTTAGAATTAGTATTTGGAGACAAGACAATAGTATTTTTACATCACCCATCTGAGCACATGGTGTTGTGATGTCTGTCCCGAGTATGTCCTTGTTGTTTAAAAAAAAAGAAAAAATCATGTTTAGTATTGAAAAAGGAACTAAATGTTTTACTTGAGAATATGCAAGAAAACTAAGTTGACTCTCTCAGGTTAAATGCAACATTAATAGAGGGAGACAGAGTTAGGACTATAAGGTGCTGAAATGCAACTCTTCCCACCAGCTGCTGGGCCTCGCATTCCCACAGAGTATCTGAAGGGCTCTTATGCAAAACCTCAAACTTTGATCACACTGATAGCAGCATGAATTGAAGAAATTCTATAGGAACATACTAAAATACAACTTACAGAATACACAGTGAGGTGTGAGGAAGAAACAGTAAATCAATCAGCCGGGCACTTGTAATTAGAAGATGGCTTGAGCCTGAACAGGGACACAGCGCATCCTATGTCATGAAGGCAGAGCCATAGACTACGGCTTCAGGAAAAGGAATGCTGGCTAGTTTCTTCATGTACATGGAGGTGTACATGGAGGATGCTCCCAAGGCAAGAAGCTCCAAGAAAGTGAACCAAATCAAACTTCTGAAATGGAAATTTTCAAAAGATGGTGAGAGTCATAATAAAAGTTGTAGCACTTTTTTTTTTTCAATTTTTTCAATGACAGCTTTTAATTGGATATTAAATTCTTATCTGCCTTTCTGCAGATAGCACATTATATAAAATACAGCTAGCACCATTACCACTGTACTGGATACACTGAATAACAATTCACTTCTCACTTTACACCGAGGGGGAGAAGGGCTGCAGTTGTCAGCCTGTCAGAAATTAAGTATGTAAATTAATGCTTAAGTGTATGAATATGAATATGATTTATAAGACGCTCGGAGTGTTGTTGGGGGAAAATCCTGAGGTCTCTCATTCCCCTTCAACGATAACAAGTGCTTAGTGACCTTGACAGACGGCACGCAGACATGGGTGTGGCCACGTGTGCACTTGGCCACCAAGCTTTGGGAGCTGAAGTACTCCCGAAGAGCAAATCCTGGACTCCTTCTGGAATGTCCCTTTCTGCCATCCATGAATGTCAGCCCATAAAAGCAATTTCATTAGCATTTCCTCATTTTCCAAAATAAGCAGTGAGTGTGGCCCAATAATCTGGGCCCTCAACCATCCTTTGCCAAGGATGGGAAAAATCATAGCACTCTTTGTAGTAAAATTTTTGAGCATGTTAAGTTGTATTTTGTTGACATTTATAATCAAAGGAGAATGATACTGTTGTGATCATATACGGTTCTCTGAAATGAAAGGACCATGGCATGCAGGACGTTAGCAGTCATTCAGTCTTCCCTCCTTTGGTGCCCAGGGAAACTGAAGGCCAGAGAGGAGAAGCAGCACAGCCCTGAGCCGTGGACAGCAGGCTAGGAGCCTCCTAGCTCAGGAGATGTTGAGCTGTCCCTGCATCGCTGTATCCTGCTGCTTTTCAGTCTGACATTTCCTGTGAGCCTTCTTTTGCTGAAAGAAAGGAACTCACGTTTATAAATGAAAGCTTTTTGTTTTGGCTATGTCTGTAATTTTTTCGAAGTCAATGAAGTATCTTAAAGTGTGTTCCTGTGTGACAATTTTTTTTTTTGCGGTACGCGGGCCTCTCAGTGTTGTGGCCTCTTCCGTTGTGGGGCACAGGCTCCGGACACGCAGGCTCAGCGGCCATGGCTTACAGGCCCAGCCGCTCCACGGCATGTGGGATCCTCCCGGACCAGGGCACGAACCTGCGTCCCCTGCATCGGCAGGCGGACTCTCAACCACTGTGCCACCAGGGAAACCCCTATGTGACAATTTTATTAAAAATTTGTTATTATGAATTTTTATTTCCAAATATAAATTTTAACTTAAAATTACCATCACATTCAAGTGTTTGTTGTTATTTCTGATGTGCTACTCACTGAAATTAAAATATTTTTAACCAAGTGCTTGATTTGGAAGGGCCAGAGAAGATGCAACAGGACCCTTTAATCAAATACTTTGAGATGGTGGCAAATTACCGAATAGGATAAGCAGCCTTCCTTTTCTCCCAGGTCCCTCTCAGAAGACCATTTCTAAAGTTACCATGATGCCAGGAAGGATACGAAGTTTGCAGAGATCACAGCCCCTAAATATGACCATATTTTTGTTTGTTTCCTTGCTCGGAGGAATGGGGAGTAGCAGAGTATAAAGGGTATTGCTGAAATGAATCATTTCAACCCATAAATTTTTAGTAGGGCGAATAGAGGGTGGGGGGAAGAACTGGGGGTGGGGGAGGGTTGGAAAAACACCTGTGATGTCCCCAGATGGTCAGCTCTGGGAGAGGAGCTGTGACAGGGGAAGAAGTCCCCTTTGTGTTTTATGTACTTAGAAAAGAAATATGAGAAAGTGCAAACATGAGTGGTTTACATTTCTTCCAGTATTTCTATAGTGAATGTACATTACTTTTAAGTCAGAAAACTAATAAAATTCTCTAATTGGGACTAGGGGATTGCTGTTTCCAAGGAGTAGAGGGTGACATGAATAACTCCCTTAAGACTTTTAAAGCTATAGTTCTGTAGTACGTTGATAGTAGAGCCCATTCTAATCTCTGCTAAATAAAGAAGTCTTCAATATTAAAAAGAAAAATACCAAGGCCAAGAACCCAATAGAAAAGTGGACTAAGAGCCATGAACAGACAGTTCATAGAAAAACACCAAATGTCCCTTACACCTCAGATGAAAATCTTAATCATCACAAGAGAAATTCAGATTAAACTAAGGTATCATCTGTCATCTAGCAGACGGACAAAAGACCTCATTTGACAACATTCTGTTGGCTGAGCTGTGGGGAAATGAATCCCCCGTTGGTGGGACCGCACAACCACGTGTGGAGGAGAATCCGGCAATACCTATCCAATTATTTACTCTTGAAGTAGCAATCTCAGGTCTTGGAGCTCAAACTGCCCATACACCCGTACATGTACAAAAGTATATACGCAATGATTCACCTCAGCATTGTTTTAATACAGCAACCCAGCTGTAAAAACGATAGGTTAGATACACTGATACATCCACACAGTGGAACACGACTTGCTGTAAAACAGAACGAGGAGGACCCTCTTGAACTGATAAAGGTCTCCAGCATGTATGATCAGGTGGGAAAGGACGAAACACAGAACGCCATAGACAGTATGCTGTAATTTGTGTAAAAAAGGTCTAGGGGGCGGGGAGAGCATAAGAATATGCATAAAGCAACACCAGGAGGATAAAGGGCACTAATATAAATGTAAATGGTGGATGGGAACAGGGATGGAAGTGAAATTTCTTTTGTGTTGACTTTTCTATATCGTTTTGACTTTTTGGAACCGTGTCAATGTATTATTAATTACCTGGCTTCAAAAACGGAATCAAATCAAGGGGGGATGGGGATGGCACAAAACTTTCAGGAATGAGAACGTGGTTCCATACGGGGGTAGGGCTGGGAGGGATGCCATGGCTGTCCATAGCCATGTTGCAGGATTTTGTTTAGCTTGTTTATTTTCTTCTTTGCTTCAACCTCTGTAGGTATTAGCTGAGAAATCGTAACACTCTTGATATTAGAACTTGAGCCTAAAGTAATACTCAGCATCAGCTTTTTATAGCTCAAGGAGCAAACGACTATTCACATTCGTTTCTTAGTTCACTCTCTAGTTGTTCCATCCTTATCCTTTGCAATATGATTGTAATAAATTATCACATGATGAGGCAGACCAAGAAATATCCATCAAAGAATTTTTGTGCACAGAATCTCTACCGTCTGCTACGTTGATAATTGAAAGAACTGAGGAACTGACATGCTTAGGGATGTTCAGAAAAAGCAAGCATCTCCCTTTCAAGAAAATGTTTTTCCAGATTTAAAGTTGGTGCAAAAGCTATTAAGTAGCATGTTTGAGCTAAGAGGCCAATGTCTGATCTACACCTTACGCTTTGGTTTTAGGTGACTTAAATGTCAGCTCAGGGACCTAACAGCCTCATATACAGTTTCCCAAGAGGGAAGCATGTTTGGCCAATGTATTGAAAGCTAATTCACTGATTTTACTGAAATATTTCCAAAGGCTCATTTCTTCCTGGCAGGTTTAAGGAGCATTGAGGAGGCCACTGTGGGTGGAGGGGAGTCAGCTTGGGACCTTGCACTGCGAACAAATCAGATTTGTCTGGCTTGTGTGTATCAGCTCTGGTCTGATTTATCATCACACCCTTGACCCAACCCAGGCTGATACAAAATTAAATGATCTAAATATTAAAAGTCTGTCCATTAAGGACAGATTCCATTTGCCTATTTTCGTTTCAGTTAATCCCTGTTGAAGGTAACCTTGGTACCTTCTAAACAAATTTTTTTCAAAAAACCTTTAATGTGAGAAATTTAATATGAACTTTTTGGGTATATCTCTCTGATATTCAAAGCAATCAAATATCCTTTATATTTCATTTGAATTTCTCATGTAAGTACAAAATGGGACAAAATTAGAACCTGATTTACCCGCTGGGTTCTCTCATCTCCTCACATGCCCTCAAGCATAGAGCAGAATTAATAGGTTGAAATAGTTGAACCAAAACAGTGGTTTGGTTTATCCAAGGAAAACATAAAAAAGATAAGCTAGACTCAGAGCCACTATAATACATTCACATCCTTAAAGTTAACCACTAAAAGTGTTAGGGATTCTCTTTACAGTTTTCTTCTTGAAAGTCATCAAGTCACTGATGGAAGCTTATTGGGAAAGTCTATCTATGAGCCTTAAGGGCATCTACTCTGTGTTCAAGCCCTGATGTAAAAGTCCCTTCAAACCACTGCACTGATATCAACTTGCTTAGTTGGACAGGAGCATAATTTTAAATCACATCAATTCTGGGAAATTCCTAGTTGACACCTGCACTGTCTGAAGGTCTTAAGTTTGTGGGGCAACTCATTTTTTTCAGCATGTGAAGCTTACAGGTAAACTATGACTAAGAAATGTTTTTCACTAAATACAGTCACAGTTCATTTCAGTTCAGAATTCCCCCCCCGCCCTGCTTCACCTCCCACGTGCCCACTTCCTCCACTGGGTTGGTTTCGTGTAGTTTGGGTAGTACCAGCTCTGGAATCCGCTCGCTAGCTGCCTCTTCCCCAGTCTGAACTCCTGTTTCTCTTTCTCTAAAATGGGGGCAATAATATCTTCCTTCTAGTAGTAGTGACATGAGAATTTTTAAAAAGATAACGATGGAAAAGTTGTCTTGACAGATTAAAGCTCTAGAGAACCATGGCAGGTTATTCTACGTATCCATCAGTTTGCTGTTGTTGGAAATGCCAGTAGAACTAGGGAAACTACTTTCTTGACTTAGCTGTACTTAGAGCTCTCAACTTTGCGCCCCTTCTATTCTAAGTGAGGCTTACATACCATCCTTCTTGAGCCAAGAAGAAGGGGTAGGGGTCTGGGCTTCAAAGGGCAGGAAGACAAATCACAGGAAGAGGAGAAGAAAAAAATGTCTGGTAAACAAATGTTTGCCTTGCCTTGCAGATAAGTCTTTCTGATTTAAAAGTTCTCTCTAGTAATAGCTCTTTTCCTGCAACAAGCCCTTTATCTAAATTCCTTTAGGCAGTTAAGGGAGAGGCAAAAAGCTTTTCCAGAGACTGCTGGGTCTTCATTGCCTTCAGGCCAAAACATCCACGTCAAAGTGGCTACTTTGGGGTGGCATATTCTGCTTCCCCTCACAACTTTCTCATTTAATGACAAAACGAAAACGAGTTAGTAATGAGTTTGAAGTCCCTTATTCAAGGATTTGGGGAGCACAGCGTCTCACAAGCAGTGGAACCCACTTCCGGAGGGATTTTGGCCAAGAAGGAGTTTACAGAGAGAAGAGGCCACGTGGAAACAGCACGACTGGGTAGGAGGGTGGGGATTTCCTTACAAAACTGGCAGGTCCTGTTTTCTAGGGTAAGGTAAACTAGCTAAAGCTGAGTTGGAGGATTGTGAGTTGTGTATGTCAGGTTTCCTTGGCAGGAGTTTCTGGTAAAAGCAGGCTGATTTAGGCTTAGATCTGTGACATGGGTGGGGTCACTGGATACGCGAACTGTCTTTATCACTCTGTTAATATGTCAAGTTACTTGAACCTCAGTTCTGCTTGGTAGTGGAGAACTCATCGGTTTAGAGCAAACCCAATCCACTCAGAGTTAAACCATCCAACTTGGGGCTCACTCCCTGCCTGCGAGTTTGTGAAGCATCATGACACGCAGGGAGGAGGAGGTTGGAGGTATCTGGTCTTCCAGTGTCACAGGTGCCCCGTGGGTCCTGCTGAGATGAATGTCGTTCTGTGTGGCTGTCCTCCTCCCCTCCCCCCACCCCCGGCATCCATCAGGACACCAGCGTTCCCGTGGGGTTTCTGCTCTCACAATGTACTCTGCGGCCACTCTGCGTCCTCTCATCCCCAGTCACGAGGCCCTTGTTGGGGAGGAAAAATAATTTTCCCTCTACCCTTCTGAGTTCTTGGCTGAGGTCCCTGTAATAAAAGACAGATTCACAAGACAATAAAAGAACAGAAGTTTGTGAACCTGTGTGTACATGGGAGACACCCAGCAAAACTGAGTAACTCCCCAACATGACCTAAACCACTGGCTTGAATAACCTCTTCACTAAAGACAAAAGAAAGAAAAGAGAGGGGAGCTCAGTTATGGGGACGGTTGCCAGGAAGAGCAAGGTAAACAAGGGCAAGGTTTGTCACACAGATTTCAGTCTTACCTCCTCCGTTGTTAGGTCCCTTGTGATTAAGGGTTTTCCTTCCCTTCCTGGTACGGAGAGGGAGATAACCCTACAAGTGGAAATTTCCTTTGTAAATGTACATTTCTCTTGCAAAAGAGTAACTTCTCCTTTGTTTCCAGAGCTTCTCCTGTGTCTGTAGTTTCTCAAACGAATCCTATGCCGAAGAGGCATTTCCAGGCCGGCATATTCTCCTGCTGCCCTTCACCCATCAAAGTCAGCTGCATCTCAGAGCACAGAGGAAGGTTATTGAGCTGTTTCCTGAGCCCTGGTGGGACAAGCAGGGTGTCTGGGAGGCTGCCCCCAGCCCACCTACTTAAGCCCTTTCTACCGCTTATGCCTTATTCTACAGCTACCATGATGCAGCGGGCGCGGCGGGAGCTTCTCCTTCAGGGATCCAAGAAGGAAATGGGGTGCCAGTCTGTTCTAAGTTGCAGAACCCCAAATCTAAGGGGCTGCACAGCAGGGCTCCTTCTGTGAGGCCCTCAGCATGGACTCACCCCGGCTCTCTCCTAACCAGGTCTCCTCCCTTCCCCAGCTTGGAGGATTTTCACCTGGTGGCGGGGAGGACGGAGAGGGAAGAGGCAGATCAGCCTTCTCTGTCCGTCACACCTGGCCTTCAGCTGGTAAACATCAAAACACAAGAACTTAATGCAACAAGTCTCCTTGGGGCCATGAAGGCCTTGCGTCTCACAGCCAAATCGACAGTGCGGGAACAGGAAGTTGTGACAGGGTGAAAGGAAGTGAGGATGCAGATTTTGCCACATGTGCTTATGATAGTAGCTACCCTTATGCAATTTCTCTATGCCAAGCTCTTCACAAACAGTATCTCCCTTAATTCTCACAAGAATCTTAGGAAGTAGCATTATCATCTCAATTTGCTAACTGAAGTTGAAAATTTGTAATTGAAAGCTCAGAGGTTAAACAACTGGCCTAAGGTCACACAGCCTGTGGTTGGTAGTGCCTGAACATGAATCCAGGCATTTCTGCTTCCCAAGTCGTTGTTCTTTCTACAATCCCCCGATTACTCACTTCTTTAAAGGACACTGAATGAAAACACAAGCCAAAGCATGCACCTGGAATCTAGAAGGGAGCGTGTGTCTGTAAAACAGATTGGGAAAACACCTTACACCTGATCCTCAGAGCTTTGTCCTCGTGAGATACTGCATCAGCATGTGTATGGAGAGTTGGTCAAAGTGACAGACGATCAGAAAGGATCTTTTCTTGGTGGGGGTGAGGGGGAGTAGCTGGAGGAGAGAGCAGAAGAACACAAGATCTCAGATCGTTATGAACAATGTGAACACATGGCAGAGACTCACTTTTCCAGAACCTGCCCTCAAGATGACCCACAACTATACTTTAGTGCATCACTTAAAGAAGCCACCTTAAAGGAGGGTAAACAAGCCTCAGGATAGAGCTGGCACACTACAGAGTTGGAGTCAAATTTGGTTGAAAATGGGCAGACCCCTATCCTGTGATGTATACACTGGTTTTCTTAACTAAAACATTTTGAAGTCTCTTGGCAATGCTTTTAACACACCATAATTTTCTTTTTTGCTTTCCTTTTCGATTTTCTATCCAACTCCATTCTTCTTTCACCCATCTGTCACCTTAGGATCCAGAAAGCAAAACAGCAGCAGCTCCTATAGCTGGCGGAATGAAGTCGGGAGCACCTGTCCATGGTGTTGTGTGTGGGTAGCAGCAAACATACATGAGCAAGAAGACCCACAAGGAGAGTCTGGGCTCCAGGCATCGCTCCAAGCAAGGAGTGACTGTGTGAGCATGCCACAGAGTTGGGCAACTGGGAAGCCGAATGATGATGTGGCTTTTAGGAACTCAAAAACAAAGTGGAGGTGAGAAACAGGAAGGAGCCATTGTGAAATTGAAAGTTCCCTGGCTTTGGGATCAGCAAGGTCCAGTGACGAAGCCTGATGTCTCTGCTCGTTTACTACATGACCTTGGGCATTTTCGTTCACCTCCGTGAACCTCAGTTTTCTTATTCATAAAATAATTAAAACCATAACATCATCCTTGCAGTGTGGTTGGGAAGATTAGAGAGGATGCATATATAACACACGGCTTAGGACTTCACAAGCAATCGGTTCTGTCCTACATCAAGGCTCATGTATTTCCTAAGGGATCGTCCATGGCTTCCCTCAGATTCCTAGAGCTCATAATAGGTTGGATTCACAGCACGTATGTACGTGCAAGGCGGCTGTGCTAGTGCTGTGAATTCAAGGTGCAAGCAGCTTCTGCAGAAAGCTGCAAGAATGTGAATATGGATTGGTCCCTGCTGCTTTCATTTTCTACTGATGCAAAACCATTTACCACACACTCAGCATCTTAAAACAACACGTTTATTCTCGCACAGGTTTTGTGGTCTGGAGTCCAGGCACAGTGGAGCCCTCAGGTCAGGGGCCAACCAAGCTGAAATCAAGGTGCCCGTGGGCTGTGTTCTCATCTGGAGGTTTGACTCAGGAAGAAACCATTTCCAGGCTCATTAAAGTTATTGGTAGAACTCAGTTCCTTATGGCTGTTTTCTGGCTGACTGTCAGCCGGACATCACCCTCAGCAACTACGAGCCTCCCTCGGGTCCTTGCCTCGAGGGCCCCTTTACAGGCGGTTCATGACATGTTGTTTGCTTTTAGGCCAGCAGGAGGATCTCTCACTTCAAATATCTCCTCCCTCCAGAGAAGGCCCAGGCCCCCTTCTGAGGTGTTCACTTGCTCAGGTCAGGCTCAGCCAGGATCATCTCCCTTTTGATTATTCACAGGCAACCAGTTGGAGACAGTTACATCTGCAAAATCCCTTCACTTCTGCCACGTAACCTAACCTATGACAGGAGTGAAATCCCACCATATTCCCAGGTCTCGCCTGCACTCAAGGGGTGAGAATCATACAGGGCATGGACACCAGCGGGCAGGAATTGGGGGGGCATCTGAGAATTCTACCCACTGTGCCTGCCTGGTCATGCCCAGCTCCAAGTGAGGGCTGAGGGCTGCGCACGGAGGTGAGTAACACTTGGTAGACACTTTATGAATCAGCTTTGATTCAGCTGGAAGTTCACCAGGTGATTTTTCTTCTTGCTAGATTAACGTATTCTACAGAATTACAGCAAAAAAATTCCGGATACCACACCCTGAAAGAAAATTGTCCTTTTAGGAAATGTTTTGCCCTGGAGGAAGCATCTCTTACCATCTCAGACACCTTCCATCCTGTTCTGCAGACTTCTTGAGGCTGTAATGTACATTCACAAGAATTCAGGTCACGTGGCCTGAGATCTACTTTTTAAAATACTCTCAATCTAAATATGGGGAAACTAAGGCCCATACAGGACTAAATGCACCTGGCCCCCTTCTCTGGGCCTCTTGCAGTGATGTCATGACCAAAATGTCCCTGCTGTTTAAGGAGAGACGTATCAATTGAGTAGGATTCCTAGTAGGTGGTCTAATGAGTAGGTGACCACCAGAAAATGGAAAAAATACTAGCCAGTGTGGGGTGGGTTGAGGGATTTTCCAAATAAAATTTAATGTCCTGATGACTACCACTATAAAGAGAAAGAGATGGTAAAAGTTATTTTCAAATTAATTGAAACTGAATTATTGGAATTAATTGAGGAATATTTCTTTTGCATAAAGTCTTTTTTCCCTCATTTTCAATGAAAAGAATTTTGTATTAATATTAATAGGCTCCAGGTCTATTGGGATTAAAACAGCTACAAAGTTATCTTGTTCATTACCTCCTATCCAGATCACTGAAACCTGATTGGTTTACCAGTCTCTAGTACCCCTCCAGAAGATTTTTACATCTCTTTCAGGCTGAGCTTCTTAACAACACCTGGCAGTATTAGTTTTCCCTTAAAGAAGGATCCCCGGGTAGGATGGGGAGGGTGGGAGGGAGACACAAGAGGGAGGAGATAATGGGGACATAGACATATGTATACGTATAGCTGATTCACTTTGTTATAAAGCAGAAACTAACACACCACTGTAAAGCAATTATACTCCAATAAAGATGTTTAAAAAAAAAAAAAGAAAGCATTCCCCTGTGCTGAAAAAAATGTGGGGTTAGATTTGAGAAAGACCTGTCGGGGTCAAAAGTCAAATGGGAAGAGTGGTTCTGGGTCTGTGCAAGAGAAGATCCCAGAGTCTGTCCTAACCCAGCACTCCAGTGCAGGGAATTTAAAGAGCTAAGATGGGGGGCCGTGGGGAGTGGGCACGGACTAGCTTTACTAAGAAGTGCCATCGGCTGAGCGTTGCACCGAAACCATACTGGCTTGGAGGGATCCTCATTAATGTTGGAGGCAGGGACCCCGGCCAGAGCCCAAGGATGTGATGTGAAGTCATCAGATTCTCATACCCCACTGTTGGTAATGCAAACTTGGACAGCCACTTGTGAAATCAGCTTGGCACTTTCTTAAAAGTTAAGTATCCACTTATTATATGAGCCGCTCGTTCCACTTCTAGGTGTTTATTCAAGAGAAATAGAGATGCATGTCCACCAAAAGACTTGTATGTGAATGTTCATAGCACCTTTATTCATAAGGGCCCAAAATGGAAACAACACAAATGTCCATCAAGAGGTGAATGGATACACAAACTGAGGTATAGTTGTACCATGGAATAGTCATCACCAGTAAAAAGTAACAAACTACCAATATACACAACGTGGTTGAATCTTAGAGGCATCTTGCTGAGTGAAAGAAGCCAGACAAGAGTACATACTATAAGATTCCACTTAAATAAGGGATGAGAACAGGCAAAAAACCAAGCTCTCAGTGAGAAAAATCATATTAGTACTTGCCTGGGGAAGAGATTAGGACTCTAGAAACTGCAAAGGGGCAGAAGGAAGATTTTAGGAGGTAATGAGAATATTCGATATCTTGATGGTGGTGATGCCTACATGGGTGTATATATTTGTCAAAACACATCAAAGTGCAGTCTTAAGTGCATTCAATTGTATATAAAATATTCATTATTAAATATTAAATATTAAACCAACCAAAAGTTGATTTTTTTTTTCTTTTGGCTGCGCCATGCGGCTTGTGGGATCTTAGTTCCCCGACCAGGGATCAAACCTGCTCCTTCAGCAGTGAAAGCAAGGAATCCTAACCACTGGACCACCAGGGAATTCCCAAAAGTTGATTTTTTAAAAATGACCCAGGTGCAGGGTTTCTACTGGAGAAAACTCTGATGAAGTGTACTCTGTGCATCCCTAGAGGCCTCCGAAATTTATGCTGTGTCTCAATTCCAATGGAATTCCTATTTAACTGATATAAAGATACTGGAGAGACCAAGGTGGAGTCAATTCACTCTTCTTATTCGTTCTGCTAGAAAGCCTGGATGTTATAAAGCAAATATAGAAAACTCTGAAAGGGGAGAGGAGGAGGGAGATGGGGAAATGACCTTAGAACCCAGGGAGTGATGTGGCAGTGAGTTCCCTGAGTTTTCTTATTGTCTCATGCATCCTGGATTGAATAACAGAGAAGCTGGCAACACAGAAAGGGCAGTGGGTGCAAACCAAAAAAAAAAAAAAAAAAAAGCTTCCAAAGAAAGGGGCAGCCTAGGAAGACAGAAAACGTTTAGACAATAACCAGCCCGCTCAAGCCAACACGACAGGAAACGACCTCGCTCCACACCCAGCTGAACACCAAGGGCACCCAGGCAGCAGAACCTCTTCTTCCTCAAGTGAGTACTGTTTCCTCTTAAAAAAAAAAGTGTTAACATTTTCAATGGCACTGGCTATGCTTCGAGGTAATGATGGTTATAAAACCACAAGGGTGTCTCAGTTACGCAGGAGGTGAGATGTCCAAATGGCCCTTCTATGACCACCTCTGTGACGATTAAATTGCTAGGTCACTAACACAAGTCATTGCTCTTCCTTGTCCCCAGATTGGACCCTGGATTTAAAAAAATGACCAGTCTTCTCTGACAACACTAAATTCAGTGGGGGAAAATACTTAGGAATCTGTTAGGGTGACTTTGTACCCAAATTATCTTTGGCACTCCCTCGATGGCCACTTGGTACTGCCAAAAAATTACTTCCATCTCCCACTAATTTAACTCACAGCTTGGCACACAGGAACAAAGAAGGGGTTCTGCGAATAATTAGATGTGAGTAACATGCTCTACAGTTTTGCCAGTGGAGCTCACCAGGACTGTCAGAACTGCCCTATTTTTCAAGCTTACAGCAAGAGAAAAACCTTAAAGACAAAGGAGGTAGCTCATCCTTCTCCTGGAAGGATATTTGTAATTATTCAGATGATCTATTCAAATAAAATGTTATACTTATAGATATATGCTCCAGTAAATAAAATGTTATCCTTATAGATATATGCTCTAGTATCTTTTCAGGATGGGTAGAAGCAGCTCACATTCAAATACTTATTCAGCAAGTTTTAAAAGACTGTATTCCAACATTTGAAACACCTTGTCCATTAAGAGTGAGTGGGCTTTTTATGGGATGGTGTAAACATTTTGTAAAGCCCTACACATCAACAATGCCTCCTCTACCCAACAGGAATAGTAAAATATCAAAATTGCATTTTGAAAAATAAACTTGCCATGATCTGTGTTAAAACTGGCCCTGGGGCTTCCCTGGTGGCACAGTGGTTGAGAGTCCGCCTGCCGATGCAGGGAACACGGGTTCGTGCCCCGGTCCGGGAAGATCCCACATGCCGCGGAGCGGCTGGGCCCGTGACCCATGGCCGCTGAGCCTGCGCGTCCGGAGCCTGGGCTCTGCAACGGGAGAGGCCACAGCAGTGACAGGCCCGCGTACCGCCAAAAAAAAAACAAAAAACAAAAAAACTGGCCCTGGACTTCCCTGGTGGTGCAGTGGTTAAGAATCTGCCTGCCAAGGCAGAGGACACAGGTTTGAGCCCTGGTCCGGGAAGATCCCACATGCCACAGAGCAACTAAGCCTGTGCGCCGCAACTACTGAGCCTGCACTCTAGAGCCCGTGAGCCACAACTACTGAGCCCGCGTGTCACAACTAATGAAGCCCGTGCACCTAGAGCCCGGGCTCCAAAACAAGAGAAGCCACAGCAATGAGAAGCCCGCACACCACAACGAAGAGTAGCCCATGCACCGCAACGAAGAGTAGCCCCCACTCGTCGCAACTAGAGAAAGCCCCTGTGCAACAATGAAGACCCAACGCAACCAAAAGTAAATAAATTTTAAAAACCTCCAAAAACTGGCCCTGCCCGTAGCTCTTATAAACATGAAATCTATAGCTTAAAAAAGACAGGCACTCTCACCACATGAAATGTTAATTTGTAGGATTTTGGGTATTTCAGGCACTTCTGGAAGAATAGACGTGAGCTGAATGGTGCTGTGTTGGATTATAACAATACCTCTGAGGTGTGATATTTCATTCACAAGTAAGAGAGCTCTACCAGTTGTTCTGGATGATCGTGAAATAACACTGGTTTCACATTTGGGTTAATCAGTTTTCACATTGCCTAAAGGTCACTGGACAGGGTTTTATCAAGCCCCACGAACGAATATGGCTGTCAAATCCTAAGTTCTTATATCTTAAACCCCTACCTCCCATAATAAGCAGATGTCAGCCCCACTCATTTCATAACTCTTGGCATTAATGTCTCTTTTTCTCCCTAGACACAGGGGTTAGCAACCCATTCTCCATCAAGTTCAAAATCAGTAATGGCATCATGGTGTTTTCCCAAGGGTGACCTGAGGCTACAAGGACAAAGGACAGGCCCGTTACTCTCACCTAGATCTGCCAAAGACTAAAATTCAACCTGTGTTCCAAGCTTCCTGAGCTCTAAGTAAGTTCATTCTGATACAATTTAAAGACTCAAGAAAATCCCCAAGGAGACATTTTCTTCAACCTACCTGTTGTCAACAGGAAGACAGGTCTAGTGACCATCACATGTATCAGCAGTGTATCAGCACGATAGTGAGTACACACCAGGATATTTGTTATTTGCTGCATTGCTCCATCTAAACTTTCTGGTCAATGAATCATGGCAGAGAGGTAAAGGGAATTCACTCTTAAAGACCAAGTCTCACCCTCTCTGGATACCATGTCTTGACCTCATTACTGTCACTGTGGTCTTATCTTCAGGAACTAAACATACAATAACAATTTGTTCTTTTAATTGTCACACTGATATACAACATACTTAAATGCTTCTAAATGCAGGGTCTGCACTCATGCATCACAAGGCACTATGGGAAAATCCCCATACAAGAGGACCTTTTCACCTAAGATGCTGCGTGTGACAGTTGAACAGCAAAAGGCTGAAAGAACAAAGCCCTCCAAATGTTACGGGTAACACAACTAGTCTAACTTCACAGAGTTTGTACTTTCCCTTTCCAACTCAGTGGAAAAAAACAGAGATAATTAGCAACTGAAGATTGGCGTGCTAGGCCATTGATGGATCTGTACTGTTAGAAACTAGCATTTAATCCTACCTTAGGCTACTTTAAAAATCCACCCAGACACTTGTAGAGTAGGTATAGTGCCACTGAGTTCTAGATGACAGTTATAATTGGAAAGGAATAATAGTTTACATGAAACATGAAGACTTAGAACATGTTGCAGGAACTGAACCTTTAAAAGCACATATTCTGGGGACTTCCCTGGTGGCCCAGTGGCTAAGACTCTGCACTCCCAATGCAGCGGGTTTGATCCCTGGTCAGGGAACTAGATCCCACAAGCTGCAGTTCACACGCTGCAGCTAAAGATCCCGCATGCCGCAACTAAAAGATCCCGCATGCTGCAACTAAGACCCAGCACAGCCAAGTAAATAAATAAATATTTTTAAAAATAAAAGTACATATTCTGAATTTTCTCACCTGGATACTAACAAATAGTGAACACTATATATTTAAGAATAGAGTTGGAAAAGAAATCTGAAGAACCAAAGGTAAGAAATCTTACAAGGAATCAAATTTAAAATAAAACATTGCTAAAGAGGTAATGAAGAATTGTAGAATAAGAAAATGACAAGAAGCCCAATATTCCATTTGTTAAAAATTCTTTTCTGTTGGTTTACTTTTCTCTGTTTTTAAAATGACTTAAAGTACACAAAATGGATTAATCATAATCCTTGGTTCATGGCACATCTTGGTTCCTATGTCATCCTTGACTGTTCCTGGGCCTCTATGTAAATATATTTGAGTGCATTTGAATAAACCAGTGATCACCTGTGAACCCACCACACAACCCAAGAACAAGAACTCTGGCCTAACATCTGCTCTACCCCTGTTCTTCTCCTTGCTTCATACCCTCCAGCCCAGGGGTAACCACTGCCCTGAATTTACGCTTATGATTCCTGGGCTTTCAAAAAAATGTTTTATCGCATATATATGATTGCTTAAGCAACGTATTGCTTGGTTGTTTTCCTTTTTTAAATGTATAACTTATATCCATTCTCCTGTTAATTTACCCATTCTCTTATGAATGAACATTTGGTTTATTTCCAGCTTTTTGCTATTATGAATGGCACTATGTGAGGGTTTTTTTTTTTTTTTTTTTTTTGTCTTCCAGTACACATGGGCAAGTTTCCCTACAGCTTATACTTAGAGGAATTTTTCTGTCATAAAGTATGAGAATGCTCAACTTCATGAGATAATCCAAATTGTTTTCCAAAGTGGTGGTTCTAATTTAAACTCTGACCAAATAATATATAGCTTTCTCTTCATATTTGATCCACAATCTCTCCATATTTGGTATTGTCAAACTTCTTAATATTTGCCAATAGAATAGACGCAAAACGTCTCATTGTTCATTTTCCTAATTACTGAGATTGAGCCATTTTTTATGTGTTTATTGGCTGGATGTTTCCTCTCTGTGAAACTCCTATTAAGGTCTTTTGCCAATTTTCTATTGTTGTTTTTCATTAATTTGTAAGAGCTCCTTAAACTGTGCTGATATGTTAATGCTTTGTAGGTTTTATGTGCTGCAAATATCTTTTTCCATTTTATAGTTTCTCTTTTCACCGTTTGATGAAAGAATTTCTTAATTTTGCTATAGTCCAAAATTTTAATCTCCTTTAATAGTTAAACACGTTTTTGCATCTCACTTGCTTCTACTTTCTACTAAACATTTTAACATTTTGCTTCTGACATTTAAGAATGATCCTCTGTGGATGGACCTAGAGACTGTCACACAGAGTGAAGTAAGTCAGAAAGAGAAAAACGAATACCGTATGCTAACACATATATATGGAATCTAAAAAAAAAAAAAAAGGTTCTGAAGAAGCTAGGAGCAGGACAGGAATAAAGACACAGATGTAGAGAATGGACTTGAGGACATGGGGAGGGGGAAGGGCAAGCTGGGATGAAGTGAAAGAGTGGCATGGACATATATACACTATCAAATGTAAAATAGATAGCTAGTGGGAAGCAGCCGCATAGCACAGGGAGTCAGCTCGGTGCTTTGTGTCCACCTAAAGGGGTAGGATTGGGAGGGAGACACAAGAGGGAGGAGATATGGGAATATATGTATACATATGGCTGATTCACTTTGTTATACAGCAGCAACTAACACAACATCGTAAGCAGTTATACTCCAATGAAGATGTTAAAAAAAAAAAGAATGATCCTCTGGAATTAGTTTTTGTATATAGAGGGAGTTAGGGCTATAATTTTATTTTTTCCCTATACCAATAACAATTTTTTTCTAGTTGTGCTTATTGAAAAATCCCTGCTTTCCTTGCTGATCTGCCATGCCATCTATATAATATATCAAAGATTAAATATGTGAGGACTGTTTGGGAGTTCTGTATTCTCCTTCATGGGCCAGTTTCACTGGTCAGTTTGTTTATCTTTGTAGAAATACCACACTGTCTTAATTGCTGTAGCTTCATAAAAGTTCGGATGTTGGGCAGGGTAAATTTCTTCTCTATCCTCTTTAATAATGTCTTGGATGTTCTTGGCTCTTGTCTTAATGATAGACTTAGATTATTGCTATGATCTGTGAAATGTAACCTACAACCTTACAATTCTGCAATTCAAATGGGTTGTTTTACTTAATAATCAGTTGCTCTGTTTAATTATATTTAAATTGGCATAAATATTAGTGAGGTTTCTTGTTAATTCAGAAGAAGCTTCACCTTCATTGACCAACATGACTTATGCATTAGGGTGTGAAAAATCGCCCAGCTCCTTTTTTTTAAATCATAGCATGCACAGAAAATAACATTCCTATAGCAGATAGGGGTTAACGGACAACAATGCTTGTGGCCTAAGATAAATGCTCAGGGCCCCAGGCCAAACTGAGGCCTCCCTGATGGCTGAGAGCATCAGTAATCTCCACACACATATAACACACGGTCCCCCAGAACACAGATCAAGATGCTCTGCGTTATTCAAATGAGTGCTTGACACTATCTCATTTTAATTAAATAAATAAGCATTTACATATATTTAAAATAGGTTGGATCTGTGTCCCTTTACAAAAGCAAATTGCTTAAATTAAACCACAGGCAAAGGCAGAGTTAACATAAGTTGAGCACATCTGCCTTCTGTGAGATACTATTCCAAAATCTAATTTGAATCTAACAGAGTGCCAATAAAAAGTTTAAACACTGAACAAATTAATTTATATATTATTTTACTTTAATTTAGTTGCTTATTTCTATGACTTTACTTTTCTAAAAAGTGCTCATCTAATAAAAAATCAATGATCATAGCAAGGACGAAGAAGATGGTAAAGAGCCATTCCCAACCCCACAGCCTACAAACCACCATCGTTAATAGAGGAAAATACATGCCGTTCACCCTCTGGGCTCATAGACGGATAAACAGGAAGACTGAAAGATAGATGATGGAAGGGTGGATAGACTAAAGTAATTCTGAATAAATGGTAACACTATAATGCTAATTTTGATTAAAAGTTTTACACTTAATTGAATTTTAAAGCTCTATTGTTTGGTACATACACATTTAGTGTCTCTATGTCTTCTTGGTGGATTTTTTAAAATCATTATATAATAACCCTCTTTAAATTTTTTTTTAAATAAATTTATTTTATTTATTTATTTTTGGCTGCGTTGGGTCCTTATTGCTGTGCGCGGGCTTTTCTCTCGTTGCGGCAAGTGGGGGCTAGTCTTTGTTGCGGTGTGCAGGCTTCTCATTGTGGTGGCTTCTCTTGTTGCGGAGCACAGGCTCTAGGCACGCGGGCTTCAGTAGTTGTGGCTCGTGGGCTCAGTAGTTGTGGCCTGCGGGCTCTAGAGCACAGGCTCAGTGGTTGTGGTACACGGGCTTAGTTGCTCCGTGGCATGTGGGATCTTCCCAGACCAGGGCTCAAACCCGTGTCCCCAGCATTGGCAGGCGGATTCTTAACCACTGCACCACCAGGGAAGTCTATTTAATTTTTTTCTGTTATCAATATACCACTACTCTTGCTTTCACTATTTTTCATGTTAGCTTGACAAATCTATTTTTATCCTTTTACTTTCAAATTACCTATGTCATTGTGTTTGAAGTGAGTTTCTTGTAGACAGCACGTAGTTGGATTACACTTTCTTTTCTTTTTAAAAATCTATTCTGGGGCTTCCCTGGTGGCGCAGTGGTTGGGAATCTGCCTGCCAATGCGGGGGACACAGATTCGTGCCCTGGTCTGGGAGGATCCCACATGCCGTGGAGCAACTGGGCCTGTGAGCCACAACTACTGAGCCTGTGCGTCCGGAGCCTGTGCTCCGCAACGGGAGAGGCCGCGACAGTGAGAGGCCTGCACACCGTGATGAGGAACGGCCCCCGCTCACCACAACTGGAGAAAGCCCTCGTGCATCGACAAAGACCCAGCGCAGCCAAAACTTAATTAATTAATTAATTAATTTTTAAAAAATCTACTAACCTCTGCCCTTTAATTAGTATGTGTAGACCGTTTCCCTTTAAAGCAATTATTGAAATGTTGGAGCTGAAGTCTGCTACTTTATTATTTGTTTTCTGTTTGTTTCCTATTTCTCTTTTCTTGTTTTTTTTGTGGGGTGCCTGGCCTCTTTTTTTTAGGATTCCATCTTGTTTAATTTGCACTTTTTTTGAGCATATTGCTTTGTATACCTTTCTTTGTGGTTGCTCTAGGTATTACATACATGACATCACAATCTATTGATTTTGATGTTTAACTGCAAGTGAAGTATTGAAAACTTACTTCCATTTAGGTCCTTTTAACCCCCTACTTTTAGAACATAATTCTTTTAAGTGTTTCTTTTACATATATTGAGCACCAAATAGATGCTGTTTTAATTTTTGCTTCAACCATCAAATATGATCTCAGAAACTCATGAGAAGGATAGCTGACTATATTTACCCATATTTTTACCCATTCCCTTGCTGTTTTTTTTTTTCTTTCTTTCTGAAATCCCAGGCCTTCTTCTGTTATCATTTTCTATCTGGAGAACTGCATTTCACCATTCTTTAAGGGTACATCTGCTGGTGACACATTGTCTTAGTTTTCTTTCATCTAAGGATGTCTATTTCTTTTTCCTTCCTGAGGATGGTTTCTCTGGACACAGAATTCACATCACCTCCTCCTTTCTTTTATTACTTGAAAAATGTTGTGCCACTTCCTGCCAACCTCCATGGTTCATGGTTTCAGATGAGTAATCTGCTGTTATTTGAATTGCCGTTCCCCTATAGGAAATGTGTCATTTTTCTCTGATTGCATTTAGATTTTTTTCTTTGTCTTTAGTTTTCAGATGTTTGATTACAATGTGTCTTAGCATGGATTTCTTTGATTTGGATTTCATTCAGTTCTGTGAATCAACAGGTTTACATCTTTCAGTCATTATTTCTTCAAATGTTTTTTTCAGTTCCCCATTCTTTCTCTCTCCTTCTGGGACTCCAATGACACAAGTAGTATAACTTTTGCTATTGTTCCACAGGTCCCTGAGGCTCTGTTCATTTTTTTTTTTCCCCAAAATATTTTCTCTCTGTTTTTCAGGTTGGGTAATTTCTAGTCACTGTTCTTAAGTTTTTAATTTTCTGTCATTTCCACTCTCCTGTGGAGCCTATCCAGCAAGATTTAAAAAATTCTTTTTGAGTTGTCATATTTTGTTTGAATTTAACAGAAAAAAATAACTGAAGCAAAAGTGAAGTCAATGCTGACCTTTGGAACAATTTTTTTTCACTCCATGACTAGAAAAAGCTATTCCCTCAGTTCCCTTCTTCTCAATACAGAAAATAGTAGCAGGGCCTCTTAGAAATTATGGCAGGTCTTCAGTTTTGGAGACACTCTTGTTCTTTACTGTATCAAACATGTTAAAAGGATCACATATTTCACATTACATATAATTTTCCTATAAAAATATTTGAAGGGATTTTAATAATACAGCAATGAAATTTTTATTAATTTTCATTTCTTTTTTTTTTTTTTCATTTTGAGACAACAGTGAACATTCTTGGAAGTCCTTATGGTTTTGTGGTCCTAGACTCTGCACCTGTGCTGTCCAATGGCTCTGGACTCATTTTGTTGATGAGAGTAGGTTTGACACCTGGCAGAGCCTTGTCAAAAATTTTTTTCTCTATCATTAACCAACATCTCCTTCTGAAGTTTATAGCCTGGCATTATACCCTTTTCCATGTTGGTTACTCCAAGGCAATTATGCTGTTTCTTTTGGGGTGATTTATATCATTAGGTATTGAGGTAGGTAGATTCTGTGATCCAACTTCATTCAACCTTCTTTAAAAGTGAAAACTATCATTTTTAGTCCTTTCTCAGAGACACCGACATGAAGACATTGTTAGCTTTTGATATTTTAGAATGTGTCTGTCATTCCTTGGTTATCACTTGTTTAGGTAACATTTCCCCCTAAATTACTAATTAAACCCCAATTAAATTAATCCTAAATTTTGGCCTGATTCTTTCTTTTTAAATGGTTCAAAATTGCTTCCATCTTTTTAACCAAATTTGCCCAAATCTAAAGCGTTATTCCTTTTGTTTACCTACTGAGGATGAATATATTTCAATTTACTTTTTTTTTTTTTTACTTAAAAAAAATTATTTATTTATTTATGGCTGCGTTGGGTCTTCGTTGCTGCACATGGGCTTTCTCTAGTTGTGGCGAGTGGGGCTACTCTTCGTTGAGGTGCGCGGGCTTCTCATTGCGGTGGCTTCTCCTGTTGCAGAGCTTGGGCTCTAGGCACGTGGGCTCTAGACGCAGGCTCAGTAGTTGTGGCGCACAGGCTTATTTGTTCCTGGGCATGTGGGATCCTCCCAGACCAGGGCTCGAACCCATGTCCCCTGAATTGGCTGGCGGTTTCTTAACAGCTGCGCCACCAGGGAAGTCCCTCAATTTGCTTTTTACTGAAATTTGTTAACACAGTTGGATCAATGCATATTGCCTCTTTTCCATCTTCCATTTTGATAATAAAGACACCCAGAGCTCTGGACACTATTTTCTTTTCCCAATACTGCTTGCTAAGTTTTTTCTGTTTGCTTCATTACCACACTTCCAACTATTTTCTATTTAATTTGTAATTTGGCCTGTTTTAAAAGTTTTCCCTTTCCATTGTTTTGTTCTGGCAATCCTATATCTAGCAAGTTAGTTTTTCTTCTCTGATATCTCTCGTGTTTGATGCTTTTAATAATATTATTGTAAAAATACAATTTGTTGCTTCTACACTGATACTGGAAAAATAATAAAGTGGTAAAGTTAGTAGGTGTTTTTTAAAATGTGACTAGTAGGCAAGTGGGTTTTTTTTTTTTTTTTTTTTTTGGTGGTGGTTTCTTGTTTTGTTTTGTCTTCAAAGACTACATTTAAAAGTTTATGGAATATGAGGAAAATTATCTGTTGAAAGTTGCATCTTGTGACCTCAGGCTGACTTCAGGCTTTGACAAGGACATCAGCCTTCTTGGGTGTTTGCATCTTAAAAGAGGAGCCTGGAGCGGCAGATATGGAAGGTTTATTTCAGATATTAGGAGAGGGAAGAGAGTATCCCTGTACTCCTCCATTTTCATTTTGTTGAATTGCTATTGTTTAGATGGAAAATATGAAAAATATCATTATACTGTCTATTATCACGCACATCACACTGTGTAATGATTTGTTGATTGTTCATTCCGGGGCAAGAACTGTGAGTTCTTTTTGTCAAAGGCTCTGTATTATTCACCTTTTTATCCCAAGAGCCTAGAACAGTGCCAGGCTCATGGCTCATTTCGATAAATGTTTGCTGAATAATACTTGGAATATTTAAAACATCTTTCCATGGTCTTGGGTTGAAGGTTAAAATGTGATTTTCCAGTGCTTGTACATAAAAGGTGTTTATTCATAATCATATGGATGCTATTCTAATTTCTGAAGAGGAGGACAAAACCTAGGTTATGTGGCATTGTTTCTAATGATGGGTAATTGTCTATTCTCATGTCTGTAAATGTCTGTTTCCTGGAGGCCCTAATGCCTGTGTCCTGTCCTTGGGTGTGCCTTTTTACCTCCACCACTAGGGGGCAGCACAGGTAATGAAATCAATTCCCTCCGGTTACACCTTGCAGGATCCCTCCACACCAGTCTGTACAAAATAGCCCCTTGCTTGTAGAAAACGTTATTAAATAGCAATGTGCAACCATTTCAGGTTTTAGGATTCTTTTTTCCAAATCTATAGAAAACTCCAATACATTATCTTAGACTATAATCCGATGACAGAATCTCATGTTTTAAGTGAGGGATTAGTCAAAGGTTGCTTCCAGCTCTAAGACGACTGGTTTCCCAGGTTGATCTTCTCTCTGCCACCCACCCCATTTTTGGTTTTGAAATGTGGATGGAAATAGGAGGTGATCAGGTTCACCTTCAGGTCAGGAGTGGCTGAAGGCCTCAGGGCAGAATCAGGCTGTGAGGAAGAAGAACCCCATGACCCTAACTAAGTCTCCTATTGCATGGTGACCCTATTTTCTTTTGCTTTTTCTTTTTTTTAATTTGCTTTTCTCTTTTAATTCTCTGCCTGCTCCAACTCAAAAAATTGCCGGAAATTAAACAGAAGTAAGCTGTCAAAGAGTCAAGGCAAGCCAGCCCCAGGTAGCAGGCTCCCTCCCATGGGGGCCAAAGTCTGGGCAAAGGGGTCTCCACTCAGAGCCATTAATAAAAGCTGGTGCAGAATAAGGTGGTTCTAGAGGCTGGTAATAACCCGGCCCAGAGGGGCTTTCTGCAGTGGCGCACACCTAACCGGGCCAGGCTGTGCAAGAAGAGGTGTTGACTGGCCTTGTCAAAGAGCCCCTTCTCATGGGCACCCAGGACCTGGATGCTATGTGCCCCATAGGAGGCCCCGGATTCACACAAGGTACCCAGGCGACAGCAAGCAGCCCCTCGCCTGGCCACGGCCGTGGATGGTCTGGGACCCTATTTTCTGAAGCTTAAATCTGGACAATGGTCTGACAAGAGGAATGTGTTTCCAAATCTCATGTCAAAAATTTGAAATGGGACTGTCCAGGAAAATCTGGAGTCCACAGTCTTCAGCATGATGGTCAGCTGTAAAAAGTGCTGTTTGCACTTTGTCATGTTCATTGGCATCTTTTTTTTTTTTTTTTTTTTTGCGGTATGCGGGCCTCTCACTGTTGTGGCCTCTCCCGTTGCGGAGTCCAAGCTCCGGACACGCAGGCTCAGCGGCCATGGCTCACGGGCCAAGCCGCTCCGCGGCATGTGGGATCCTCCCGGACCGGGGCACGAACCCGCATCCCCTGCATCGGCAGGCAGACTCTCAACCACTGCGCCACCAGGGAAGCCCCTCATTGGCATCTTTGATGTCAAAATTAGTCGCAGCTTTTCGCCTTTGGTCTGCTCCCCCTTCTTGTTCCTTTTCCATAAGCAACTCCTTCCATCCTGTCTCCCAACGGGCCACAGTCAATTCAGGGAAATTTTAACCCGGAAAGTGAGGCATCACATGAGGAATTTAGACACTGAGGTAGAGGAAAGAGCAAAGGGACCGCCCCCTCCAAGAAAAATAAAACCAAACAAAAGACCTCTTTAGTAAGAGTTTAGGTTGTAATATAAATGTCGAGGACACTTTCTCCTTAGGAAACGTGCTTACATGATCGTTGGTAAAGGTCACCAGTGAGATTGTGTCGATGATGTGATTGTTCTTGGAAGGCGCTGGTCCTTCTGTTTTCTGGATTTGTCCCTTTATTCCTCTGAGTACCCCCAAAGCAGAGCCTGAGGGGTGTGGGTGGTTTATTTGGGTGGTGATACCAGGAAGCAAGAGAGTGAGACAGGGAAGGAGGAAAAGCTGAGACCAGGGTGGGCTGCTGAGGTTGCTGCTGTGAGCGGTGGGCTTGTTTCCACTGGGATCTCAAAAGAAGCCCAGGGAAAGCTGTTCAGAATTGTCCGCCCGAAAAAAATGGAAAGCTTTGCCCACCTGCTTCTGACCTGGACTAGTTGAGGTTTCCTCCTAGGCTGTGAACTTCCTGGTATTTCCGGGCTGCATTTGTGTGTGTTGGAGATGACCTTGGGGCAGAAAGTCTGGCTTGAGCTTGAGCTTGAGGTAAGATGCTGACAGCACAAGGAAAGTCTGTGCTTCCATGGAACGGTTCACTGTGGCTGAGACTGAAATGAAAGGGCTGAGAGCCCATGATGTACCACTGTTGACTGAGCAGTTGATTTGGGCAAGAAGGCCCCTGCCTAGACCTTGTGCTTTAGAACGTGCCTCTCTGGCCTTCCCCGCACTGCACCGCTTCCCACCCAGAGCTTGTGCCCTCTCTTCTGGAACAGACTGCATACTGAGGACCCTCCTCAAATGGCTGTGAGCCTGCATGTTTCTTCTATCTTCAAAGGCAGGCTGCTTAGCCAAATGGTACCCAAAGTGCTGCTGTCTGAATGGGGTGAGGATGTGTGGATGGAGCTTGAATGGGGCTTAGGAAGTCCACACAGGGGATGCAAGGCCCCTCATGTGAGAACAGGGCTCGGGTGAAGGGGAAGGTGATTGGCCCAGGGTTGGGGCCAGCTTTCCCTCTGCTACCACATTCCTGTACAGACCACCAAGGAGTCTGAGAATTCTAACTTCAACCTTGGCCTTTATAGGTCATTACTGTGGTATATTTGTCAAGGTAGGAGAACAGAGCATGTTTTATTTAACACTTTGCTGGCTTCATTTATACCTCATATTATTTAGACATATGGCAAATGTAGGAGTCAAGTTCTATCACGTTCCAATTTTTGTGGCCTTGAACTGAGAAAAAGGAACCTTGGAAAATAGGCTTTATATGCTTGGATGATTTTATATAGAATTCCCAAGTTCATTAGCTTCTGTGATGACTCACGGTTGTTACTAAAATAAACTTTATATTATCTTCAAAAATCTAGGGATATTATTTAGGTCAGCCATTTCAAGGCACTAGACTCAATGTCTCTGTGAACCAAAGGATATGAAGGACTAAATGCAGGAGAATTATTACCTGAGGGTTGAATCTCAGAATATTACATGTGAGATTTTGCTTGTTGACTCAGTGCTGGCTGCAGGCGGGGCAGGAGGGCATCGGGAGTGGTGCAGATCTGGGTCAGTAAGCAACGCGGGAAGCAAAGCAGAGGGAACTGGGCCTTGTCCAGGCAAAGATGAACCTTACAAGAAGAGAAGAAATTTTAGAAGACAAAAGAAAGGTGGACTGTGAGGTTGAAGTGGGGACTGCAGAAACTGAATGGCAAAGTAAAGCACCAATTTATCAATGTAAAAATACATATCAGAAGCCGGACCCATGTGTTACACGATATTCAAAAATCAACTCAAGGACTTCCCTGGTGGCGCAGTGGTTGGGAGTCCGCCTGCCAATGCAGGGGACACGGGTTTGAGCCCTGGTCCGGGAAGATCCCACATGCCGCGGAGCAGCTGAGCCCGTGCGCCACAACTACTGAGCCCGCGCTCTAGAGCCTGCAAGCCACTACTGAGCCCACACGGCACAACTACTGAAGCCCGCATGCCTAGAGCCCGTGCTCCGCAACAAGAGAAGCCACCGCAATGAGAAGCCCGCGCACAGCAATGAAGAGTAGCCCCCGCTCGCTGCAACTAGAGGAAGCCCGTGTGCAGCAATGAAGACCCAACGTGGCCAAAAATAAAATCAATCAATAAATAAATTTATAAAAAAAAAAAAAAAAAAAATCAACTCAAAGTGGATAAAAGACTTAAATGTAAGACCTGAAACTGTAAAACTCCTAGAAGAAGACATAGGGGACAATCTTCAGAACATTGGTCTTGGCAGTGATTTCTTGGATATCACACCAAAAGCATAGGCAACAAAAGCAAAAATAAATAAATGGGACTACGTCAGGTTAAAAGGTTCTGACAAGCACAGAAAATAAAAACTGAGTGAGAAGGCACCCTACAACATAGAGAAAATATCTGCAATCCATATATCAGAGAGTGGTTAATTTCCAAAATATATAAGGAACACATACAATGCAATAGCAAAAAAACAAATAATCTGGTCAAAAATGGGCAAAGACCAGAATAGACATTTCTCCAAAAAGGACATACACATGGCCAACAGGTATAGGAAAAGATGTTTAACACACTAATCATCAGGGAAATGCAAGTCAAAACCACAATGAGACATCACCTCACGCCTGTTAAGATGGCTACTATTAAAAAAGGAAAAGATAGCAAGTGTTGGTGAGGGTGTGGAGAAACTGGAACCCTTGTACAAAGTTGGAGGGAATGCAAAATGGTGCAGCCACTATGGAAAACAGTATGGAAGTTCCTCAAAAAATTAAAAACAGAGCTCCCATGTGATTCAGCAATCCCACTTCTGAGTATTTATCCAAAAGAATTTAAATCAGGATCTTGACAACATATTGACCCTACCATGTTCCTTACAGCACTATCCACAATGGTCAAGATTTGGAAACAAACTAAATACCTGTTATACCTATCAACAGATGAATGGATAAAGAAAAATATGCTATATCCATATAATGGATATACCTCTAGCCTTTAAAAACAGGGAAAGCCTGTAATATGTGACAACATGGATGAACCTTGAAGACATTATGCTAAGGGAAATAAGCCAGTTACAGAAGGACAAATACTACATGATCCACTTATTTGAGGTATTTTAAACAGACTCACACAAGCAGAGAGCAGAATGGTAGTTGCCAGGGGCTGCAGGGATGGGGAAATGAGCAACAGCTAATCAACAGGCACTGTTTCAGTTATGCAAAATGATGTAAGTTCTAGAAATCTACTGTATATCACTGTGCTATAGACGACAATACTGTACTGTGAACTTAAACATCTGTTAAGAGGGTACATCTCATGTTAAGTTTTCTTACCACAATAGAATTTTAAAACATCATATCAATGTCATTTCCTTTCACATCACCAATATCTGGTATTCTTTTGAGAAGCTGAATATAAAGTAGGAATCTTTCTCTGAGTCGATGATGGTGATGATGACGATGATGGTGATGATTAAATAGTAGATGACAATGACTGAGTGCTCACTATGTGACAAGCTCTCCTCAAAGACCTCTGCCTATACTGTCTCCAACCATAAGTGTTAGGTATTATTATCATCCCCATTTTACAGATGAAGGAACTGAGGCACAGAGAGGCTACGTAACTTGACCATGATCCAGCAGCAAATAAATGATGGAGCCCAGATGCAAATCCAGGTAGTATCCTTCTATTACATGAAGTTCAGTATTTTCCTATATTCATCTTGTTATGAATATACGTATTTCCAAAAGGGTTCTGAAGCTACTTTAAAACTTTGTTTTTTAACTTTAGGATTTCAGAGGTTAGCTGCTGAATAAGGGGTGAATTCAACATGCATTTGGTGAGGACTCTGAGGCATTTGAGGATGATGCAATAATGGATAGTCAGGAGTTAATAATAATTTATACCTAAGTCATTGAACAGATTATAACACGAGGCATAAAGTGGCAGGTGTTCAAAAAGAAGAGGTATGAAGCACTATGAGAATGCAAAAGTGAGGAATATTACCTCTCGGTGTTGTGGAAGGATTAGGGAAGAGTCTGGGAAGAAGTTCCTTTGCTTCTGGGCTGGGCCTTGAAAGATGGGGAAGATTTTGACAGCTGGAAATCGAATTTTGTGAGCCTGGCCATGTCAATAGATTGTACTCATGTATTTTTATGTCTACCAAGATTTATTCTTAAGTACATTTTTAAAAGTGTTTATTGAGCACCTACTGTGTACTCTGTGCTTAGCAAGGTACCATGACACTTATGACACACTTATGACATGCACTTATGACAGCCTCTGCCCTCAAGGAACTTACACACTAAAATAGGAAACAGGGGACTTCCCTGGTGGTCCTGTGGCTAAGACTCCACGCTCCCAATGTAGGGGGTCCGGGTTCGATACCTGGTCAGGGAACTAGATCCCACATACTGCAACTGAGAACCTGTATGCCACAACTAAAAGATCCCACGTGCCACAACGAAGATGGCACAATGAAGATTCTGCACAAGGCAACGAAGATCCCGCATGCCACAACTAAGACCCAGTGCACCCAAATAAATAAATATTTTAAAATAAATAAGTAAAATAGGAAACAAATATGTATATAAATATAATATAGTATGATAGACATATGCAACAAGTAATCATCATTTTTTATTTTATAAAATTTTAAAGTATTTCCTCCCTTTCCCCCCAAAATTCATTGCATAATCTTAGAGGAAGTTTCAGTTTGTAACCTTTATATAAACTGTAGTAGCCTCTGCTGGTGAAATACTGTTTTGTAACTATTAGAATAGTCCAGATAATAGGGAAAGAATTGCATTATTTTAGAGGTGTACAAGGTACTGTCCACAAATCTCAGAAAAGGATAGGAAGTTCTATGGTAGAGGAAGAAGATGGCATCCAGACTGTTCTCTTAAAGCTATAAAAGCTCTACAAGTATCTTGCAGGCATAAAGCTCCAAGTATATGCTCACAAATCCTCATGCCTCAGAATTGACACCCTTGCAATCCTGTTTTTCATAACACAAGTTTCCAATTCAGTCTCTTCCAAGACAACTTTTTATAGCTGTATATTTCCAATGTTGTAGTGCAGGCAAAGAAACGGTGGGAAGGGGACTAATCTTTGTTGAATGCCACCTGCTCTAAGGACCAGGCACTGCCCATGGCATTTGTGTTAGTTTTCTTTTATGCCACATCAATCATAATGTGTAGATGTTTATCGCCATTTTGCAGGTGAGGAAATTCAAATTCTGGGGGAGTTCATAACCTACCCAAAGTCGTGCAGTTTCTATGTGTAAGGGCTGGAATTATAATCCAGTCTGTGTGGTTCCCAAGTCCCTCTCCACCATATGGTTTCCATTTTACTTTGCAATCAGCGTAACTGGGATATTTCTGCCCTAAAACAATAAGTAGGAATACTGGTCTCTCTACCTCAACTTAATATCCATGGGTCTGCTTTTAGCATTTGGAGGTGTCATTATATTACAATAACTTGCTTTTATTTGAATAGTGGGCATTATACTACTCAGTCTAGAGATTTGTGATATTCTGGTCTAAATTGAATGAAAGCTATTAGGGGTCTTTAAGATTAGCATAGTATGATATAATAAAACAGAAACAAGTTGAATTGCGATGAAATTGCTGCTCCTGAATTTAAAACTAGTCAAGGTAAAACAGATGTTCAAAAAGATCGCTATAATCTTCACCTGAATACTAATACATTTTTTGATCAAACAATATATATATTTACATATGGAGAAATAAAACCCACCTTAAACTGCTACTGTCATTTTCTCTGCTATTTCTTGAAGCAAAAAAAAAAAAAAAAATGATGCTGAACTGTTGACTATTAGGCAGCAACATGTTTCAGAGAAACTAATTGACTTGAAAAAGTAAATAAGATTTTCAAAGATGAATGAATCATACACCTGCATACAGCATGGTACAGCAATTAGTGTGTGCAAACTCCAGGTGCATCAAGATTGTGACATGAAGATGAGGCATATATAAAAGTAAGAGTATTTTTAGCTGAATCTGATCTGGAAGTCAGGAGACTTAATTTCCATGAACAATTTCTTTCTTTGCTGGTTTGTTCATTCTCCACGTTCTTCCAAAAAATATCTAATATCAAACTGCTTAATTTGTTTTTGACAGTGTGACTTTGGCAAAAATCACTTAAATATCTGAGGTTTTCTAGCACCATATTTATTTCTTTTTTCCTCCTAAAAATACTGTAAGTAGCAGCAAAAGTTCCTGGTGAACTCCCTTGCAGGTAATGTTATTATTATCTTTTGTTGTTTGTTTTTCATTACACCAACAGGCTAACCTCATACTATTCCCCACTTCTAATAGCTGCTCAGTTATTGCCTTCCCTCCAGAGGGTTTGACTCTGATTAAAATAGAAATGGGACACGAATTGAGTTTTTCTGGGCAAACTATCAGAGAGACACAGGCAGGAGAGACATGGTATCAGGACATTGGGGTCAGGAGAAGACAGGAGGTCAGAGATTTTGCTTTGAACACTTTCTAAAAGATGTGCATGGATAATTTATGGAAATTTGGTGGCAACTTCCAACCAGAAATCTGGATGTTTCACTAGGCTGGCACCAAGTTCTCCAAGAGAAATCATAGTCACAGATGCTCTACAATAAATTGATTTTAGTAGTTTCCCATTACAAGTTTTCCCTGATATCACTTAAACACCCTGATAAATGCTTCTCATACCAAGGCCCTCCCCCCATCCCCAAAGTGTCCCCATTGCCACTACTTCAGCCCATGTGGCAGGATCACTGCTACCTGCTGATCACACGGAGTGTGGCGTCCTCTGATCGTGAAGTCACCTTTCTCCTGGTTCCAGGCTTTCTCGAGTGGACACAGGTCTGTGCTCTAAATAATGAGCAGGAGGTGTCTGAGCAGAAGGCCCTTTGATCAGGTTGGAGACTTAACTAGTAAGTAGGTCACGCAGGGCTGATTACCCTGTCCTCAGGGGAAATATTTCTGATTGGCCCAGGAGACTGCAAGGTAATAAAGTCCTGGAAGGCAATGATCAAACTGTCTAGAGACCCTAAGAGGCAAGCAATGACCACCATTAACTTTCCTGCTGCATCCCGTCCCAGGTGAGGTTGTGTGTTTGTGAAGTAGCAAGAAGTCTATGTACCATGGGAGTAGCTTTCAATTCTCCAGAGTCAGCAGAGGGATGGGGTAGTCTGGTCTCAGCAGAAGTGACGGGAGGATAAGCAGTGAAGGGACCAGACAGACCCTGAGGGGAGATCTATCTTTGAGTGTCTATTCGGAGTCAATGTCTTGAGGAAGGGAAAGGATATATCCAGGAGGATATTCAGCTGATTCAGCCCAAGGACTAGGCCTTGCTCTGGACTGGGCCCCTCAGAGGGCAAGACTTCTGTCGGATCTCCTGAGTTGGTAGGAAGGTATGAACTTTTGCCTTGAACTTTCACACCCAGAGCAACTTCTTCTAGAAAGCAAAGGGTAAACCAAGTTGAATGTAAGTTTGAATTTCTTAGGAGAGCAGGCTGAAATGAGTAATGGCAATCCATTGTCCTATAGTCTAAAATGAGCCTACAATATCACTGAGGGTTCACACCTTAATACAACTGAATTTCGGGAAGAGGTCAAACCCTTCTCTCTGTGTTAGAATAAGCAGGGGTCTTCCACCAGAGTGTGATTAACACCTTGTATCCCTCAGCAAAGTGAAGCTGCCCGCTTCCCAATCTTCTAAACAAAGGGCTTCTTCATATTCTTATTTCATTCTATCTTATCTCCAGCTCATCTCCACGCCTTGTCTGCTTGGTCCCCAGAGGCCTTGTGTCCTAAACTCCACCCCTGCACTATTTAGGCAATTCTGACAAAAGACTTCCAGGATGGATTGGTGAACCCTCTCTGTTTGCATCTGGAACATAATTACCTTAGTTTTCCATTCCAAGTATGCAATTATCTATGTTCTCTACTTCAAAATGCATTTACCTCCGACAGAATCCTAGCAAAAAAAGACCTGGTCCAGTGGTAACTATGAGGCAGGAGACATGATGTTTTTAAATTAAAAACTAAAAATTTTCTGACACCAAAAGCACAGGTAACAAAACAAAAATAGGTAAATTGGATTTCATCAAAATCAAAAACTTTTGTGCATCAAAGGACACTATCAACAGTGAAAAGGGAACCCATGGAATGGGAGAAATTATTTGTGAATCATATATCTGATAAGAGATTAATATCCAGAATACTTAAAGAACTCCTACAACTTAATGACTGTAACAACAACAAAAACAATTTAAAAATGGGTAAAGGGGCTTCCCTGGTGGTGCAGTAGTTGGGAATCCGCCTGCCAATGCAGGGGACACAGGTTCGAGCCCTGGTCCGGAAAGATCCCACAAGCCGCGGAGCAACTAAGCCCGTGAGCCACAGCTACTGAGCCTGCGTGTCACAACTACTGAAGCCCACGTGCTTACAGCCTGTGCTCCGCAGCGGGAGAGGCCACCACAATGAGAAGCCCATGCACCGAAATGAAGAGCAGCCCCTGCTCTCCGCAACTAGAGAAGTCCCGTGCGTAGCAACGAAGACCCAACGCAGCCAAACATAAATAAATAAATTAATTAAATAAAATAGGTAAAGAACTTGAATAGCTATTTCTCCAAAGAAGGTATGCAACTGGCCAAGAAGCACATGAAAAGATGCTTAGCATCAGTAGCTCTTAGGGAAACGCAAGTCAAAATCATGAGACAACACTTTATACCCATTGGGATAGCTATTATTAAAACAAACAAAACCCAGAAAATAACAAGTGTTGGCAAGGATGTGGTGAAATTAGAACACATGCATTGCTGTTACAGATGTAAAATGGTGCAGCTATTGTGGAAAATGATACAGCAGTTCCTGAAAAAAAAAAGAAAAAAGAAAAGACAAAGAAAAAAGAAACGTAGAATTACCATATGAGCCAACAATTCCACTTCTGGATATTTACCCAAAGGAACTGAAAGCAGGGACTTAAACAGATATTTGTAAATCCATGTTCATAGCGGCGTTATTCCCAATAACCTAAAGGTGGAAGCACCCAAGCGTCCAGTGACAGATGAATGGACAAATAAAATGTGATATATGCATGCAGTGGAATATTATTTAGCCTTAGAAAGTAAGGAAATTCTGACATGTCTATAATATGGGTGAACCTCGGCATTATGCTAAATGAAGAAGTCTGACACAAAAGGACAAATATTGTACAATTACACTTACATGAGGTACTTAGAATAGTCAAATTCACAGAGGCAGACAGTACAGTGGTGGTTGCAAGGGGCTGGGGTGGGAGTGGAGAGGGTAACAGAGGGTTGTTTAATGGGTGCAGAGTTTCAGTTTGGGAAGATGAAAACACTCTGGAGATGGATGATGGTAATGAGTGTACAACAATGTGAATGTACTTAATGCCACTGAATTCTACACTTAAGAATGGTTAAAATGGTATATTTTGTTATATATATACATATATATCTCCACAATAAGAAACTAAAAGCTTTTTTTAAAATTAAAGCTTTTAAAAATTAATTAAAGTAAAATCAAAATTAATTAAAACTATTTAAAAATTAAAGCTAGGGCTTCCCTGGTGGCGCAGTGGTTGAGAGCCCGCCTGCCAATGCAGGGGACACGGGTCCGTGCCCCGGTCCGGGAAGATCCCACATGCCGCGCAGCGGCTACCGTGAGCCATGGCCGCTGAGCCTGCGCGTCCGGAGCCTGTGCTCCGCAACGGGAGAGGCCACAACAGTGAGAGGCCCGCGTACCGCAAAAAAAAAAAAAAAACAAAACCTTGGATGAGCATCATTTCTTCTAATTCTCTTCCTCTAGCCCACCAGCCACATCCTACATCCTGCAAACCACACCTGACAGCTATTAATTATTGTCCTGCCCCTCCCCCAGTTTCCTGGAGTACCTGTGCTTTTACGTACCACCTCCGGCTGCTCTAGGCTCCATCTCTGTGCAGTTGGGTACCTTGTATTGGTGGTAACTGTTTACCCGGATAAGCAAGAATTACAATTAAATTGCTGTTTTCTCCTTGCAGATGATGCAGGAATAGGAGAATCTTTGGGTGGCCCATCTCTGTCCACTCCTCCTTATTAGCAATGTAACACATGTTTTGTGGCTTAGGATTTCAAAGAAGGGGGATTTTCTTAATTTATCAGCTAAACCAGTATTACAACAGCTTATGAAGAGTTTGCAATTGTTTGGGTGTAAAGCAGGAACAACATGAAACACTTAATGAAAAACTTTCACAAAACTTGGACTCTTTCCAGCAACTTAGCTATGTGAGAATAACTTCTACACCATGACAACTCTAAAAATAAAACATTTTTAACTTAAAGCTGTTCTTCCAGTTGCTGTTTAAAACTTTATTCCAAGAACTGAGATGCTATTCAGCAAAATGCAACTACAGGCTTCTCAACAATTATGTTCAATAATCATTATATGTTTCCTGGTGATGGATTTATTTTTTATCTTTGAAGTTTATAATGATAGCTGTAAAAGTGAATGTCAATAGTATTACTATCATTTAATTTCTAATAGAATGATTTTTATTTTTATGTGTTAGTCAGAGCTATAATAATTCTAATAATATTACCAGAATTTATTTTGTGCTTTATGATGATGATATCAGTACACCATATTCCCAGCAACATTTTGCTATGTTTCGGCTTATTAACAGAATTATCTGTGTTTTAAAACTTTGGTGTTAAAATATACCTTCAATAATGCCATTATAATGATCATGTGTTTAAAACTTGTGTAAATAACTATGATATAAGCATTTTTCTCTAAAAAAGAGACTTTTTATTTCTATCAGAGTAGAGCTAAGTTTCTTAGATTAAAACTGTGATTCTTAAATTGTGTGCTGAACCACCCTAGTGTGACAAGCAAACTTACAGAGGCACTGTGGGTTATTTTAAGTTTTTGAGGGGCACAGACAACGGTTGGATACCACGCCAACTACTACTAAGTTGTTTAGACCACACTACTTAATAAAGAGAATTGTTCAGGTATTTCTTTTGGCCCAGGGGCACCAGGAACCGGGAAAGTTTGGGAATCTCTGGATTAGAAAGATTAGTGGACATGAAATATAAGATAATTGAGAATTACTTATATAGTACAATCCTGTCATTTTATAGAGGAGAAAACTGAGGTCCAGCATGGTTAAAATCTTAAAACTAGTGAGTCTTAAATACCCAGCCTCCTAGCTCCCTTGTCAGACTGTTCAGTAAAAAAGATCTGATGAACTTGATAGTCTGCTGAGGTTTCTATTCTTCATGTACCTATCTCTCTGCTTTCTGGTCAGTAGATTCAAGCTTTGTAGCCCAGCCTGACCACATAACAGCTAAATATCTTAAGCCAAGTTCCTTACCCTCTGTGAACCTTAGTGTCCTCATTTGCAAAATAATTGGGCTGATGATAACGGCTAATAACAGGTAAAAATGGAGTCACTTCTAGAATAGTAATAGAAATAATGCACTTGAAAAACATTTTGTAAATAGCCAAGCACTTTATAAATTACTGGTTTTCATTCAGTAGTATTTAAACATCTACTATGTGCCAAGCCCTGGGGAGACAAAGAGAAAAACAAAATTGTCTCTGCGTTTAAGAGGCTTATCTCTCCTGGAAGGGAGAAATATAAATGATTATAATCAAAATTGATAAATGGTATAGTAGAGGTAATGACCAAGTATAATGTGGTAGAGAAGGACTGAGGGGCAGGGGAAGTCCTGGCAGAAAAGGCAAGGGTTCCGGCCTGACTTGGAGGGTGGGTAGGTAATGAGTGGGGTGGGGAGAGCAGTCCAGGGAGGGGGAGTGCTCTGGACCAAGGAGACAGGTGCAGGAACAGAGCGCCTTCAAGAAGCAGCATAGTGGCACTTCCCTGGTGATCCAGTGGTTAAGAATCCGCCTTCCAATGCAGGGGACACGGGTTCGATCCTTGATCCGGAACTAAGATCCCACATGCCGCAGGGAAACTAAGCCTGTGTGCTCTAGAGCCCGCATGCCACAACCAGAGAGCCTGCATGCCGCAGCGAAGATCCCATGTGCTGCAACTAAGACTCGACACAGCCAAATAAACAAATAAATATTAAAAAAAAGAAAGAAAGAAAGAAACAGTATAGCATCCCATACGGCTGGAGGGAGGAGGATGGGAAACAGGAAGTGGAAGATTACAGATGGGAGAGTAAGTGTGTGTGCTGGACGCTACTCCCAAAGGCTCTGGGATTCCTCTTGAAGGAGTGGACATTACCCTGAAAAACTGTTTAAGGGTTTAAAGCGAGAAGGGAAGCAGCCCAATGGGTAAATGTGATGAGCTCTCCTTATCCTTTCCTAAGAAGGAGACTTGAGTTTGTTAGCTTCAAGAACTGTGGCGCTGTGTCTGTATAATTCCTTTAGTCTGGCAACTTATTCTGAAGAGAAACACAGCACTTAATAAAGGTTTTAATGATTATGTGTATGGCAAGGTAGTAGTGAGATTCTTTTTTTTTTCTTTTGCCAAAATAAGATTTTATTTTGAAAGTTATTTGAAAGACACTGGTAAGGAAGAACTAACACTCAACGGATGTAGATTCCAAATTTATATTCTTTCCAACTGCCACCAATGGTCTTTGTCATGCCAAAAAGTTGCTTTTTTTGGTAATTCCTATTTTAAGCTCTCTGGAGGAGAGATCTTATTCTATAAGCCAAGCCATTTTTTTTTTCCTTCCTCCCTCGTTTCTTCCCTTTCTTCTTTTTCTTTCTTCCTTTCTTTTTCTCTCTCTTTCTTTTCTTCTCTTTTTTCTTCATTTCTTTCCAGGAAACAGTTAGCTGGGGATGGGTATTTTTTTAAAAACATCAAGGTAGATCTAATATGTTCCACAAAGAGGAGGGGCTTAGCCAAATGTGAAGTCAAAAGGTTCTCTACTATTTGCTTATCATCGTTTTTTGGTTTTTTTTTAATTTATTTTTGGCTGTGTTGGGTCTTCGTTGCTGTGCACAGGCTTTCTTCATTGTGGTGCGCAGGCTCCTTGTTGTGGTGGCTTCTCTTGTTGCAGAGCACAGGCTCCAGGCACACGGGCTTCAGCAGTTGCAGCACGCAGGCCCAGTAGCTGTGTCTCATGGGCTCTAGAGCGCAGGCTCCGTAGTTGTAGCACGCGGGCCCAGCTGCTCCACGGCATGTGGGACCCTCCCGGACCAGGGCTCGAACCCGTGTTCCCTGCAATGGCAGGCGGATTCTTAACCACTGCGCCACCAGGAAAGTCCTGCTTATCATCTTGCTGGAACCAGGAAGCTACATGAGGAAATGGCATCCAGGAATGCGGTCTATACGAAGCCATTCTGTCTTTGCATCTGAAGTGCTCATCATTGGTCCTGTTCCAGCTCCCACAGCCCGCAGCATCTCCTCTGGACCTTGACCTTGGAAGGAGGTTCCGTAAATCTCAGCAGTTTTAATCTTGACAGGAAAGCCAGAAATGACTGTAAAGTGATTCTCATTTTCTTCTTAATCTTTTAATTCTGTCACACATAGTATCACTGAGTGAACATCATCTCCTCTGTCAAATTCACTGATAAGTTGATGAGTACGTTTTGGTGACAACTGCCTGACACTCCCCTATGTGTCCATTATCAATCACTCTGTGTGTGTGTGTGTGTGTTTGTGTGTGTGTGTGTGTGTGTGTGTGTGTGTGTGTGTGTGTCTTGATCCGGGATATATCAGCGCTAAGCAGTTTTAAAACTCCTAACTGAAACAGTCAGAATAACATAGGAAAGAAACAAAAATTAAAAACAACCCCCCCAAAGAAACCCAAAAAGAAAAAAAAAGAGAATTACACAGGAACTAGTCTCAAGTGGGTAACTTGACCTATATATCCTCATGTTGTCATTGCTACTTGAATGGTTATCAGGTAGTTTCACATTCATGTTCTTACTTGCTTCTCCAGAATTGAAATAGGTTAATGTACATCTTGAACCCAACATGGAGATTTTAAAAGTGCATACGACATAAGACAATATCCACTGATGATACTTCTATACTGAAAGTTCTTGGTTGAACCTATGTCAAATTCTTCTCTGAACACACTTGGAACTCTCTATGGCTTAGATGAGCCCGAAATCAGCTGTTCAGTGGTACAGCTTATACTGGCTCATGAGAATTGTTGTGGACAGCCCTTTTAACTCTGCATTCAGTCATGTCAGTTGGCCATGACAGAAGTATTTATAGCAGGTGTATTCGTTTCCTAGGGCTGCCTTAAAAATTAACACAAAGTACCATAATTGAGAGTTAACTATTATTATGTGTTTATTAGTTATTTAGTATGCAGTATAAATTATTTTCTTAACCAATATAATAATGCAACTAATTGATATTATAAAGGATAATATAGTGATTTAAATGTACTGTATTCCCTTATAGTTCTGGAGGCCAGAAGTCTGGAATCAAGGTGTCACCCGGGCTCTGTGCCCTCTGAGATGCTGGGTGGAATTCTTCTCTGCTTCTTCACTGCTTCCAGTGGTGGCTGTCAACCTTTGGTGTTCTTTGGCTTGTAGATGCATCTCTCCAATCTGCACCTCTGTGGTCACTGGCATTCTCCCTGTGTGTCTTTGTCTCTGTGCCTCTTCTTATAAGGACACCAGTAATATTGGATTAAGTGCCCTCCCAGTATGACCTCATCTTAACTAATTACATCTACAATGACCCTATTTCCAAACAAGGTCACATTCTGAAGTACTGTACTGAGGGTTAGGACTTCAACATATATTTTGGGGGTGTCACATTTCAAAGCATAAATAACACTGCGGAAATCAGCAAATGCCACAAGTCAGGGCTTTTTTGAAGGGGGGAGTTGGTCTCCAACATATCAGTGTGTTGGTCTGTCACATGACAACAGGAAAGGGCCACTCACCTCAAATATCACTTTTCCATGGGAGTTTTTCATCAGAAACTTCCTCATATGCCAAATGGCACCTGGCAGAGTGAGAATTAAAGGTGGATGTAGTTAGGATTTTCCAGCCATTTCTTAGCCCTTTAAAAATATCTATGTATTTCCATTATTTAAAAAGATTGAAAAATATAGCTGGGTAGAAAGAGTAGAAAGCCAAAAATGAATTATTCATAGCTTCATCATCCAAACAGAGCTATCACTGATTCTTGATAAATTTTCTTCAAAACATTTTTGGACCTTTTTTTTTTTGCTATTTACATTTCTCCTTTTGTGCCAAACCTGTCTGAATGCCTTGCCCTCTTTTCTTCATGCTTTTTTATTTTATAAATTAAAAAAAAATGTGAGTAATAATACATTAAGACAACACGCCAGTTAGAAAAACCACACAACAAGACTAAGCAAAATCTGTTTTGATCACTACCCCAATCCCAATCCTCTCTCTGGAGCTAAATACTGTCATTGGTCTTAAATGATTCTTCTAGACCTTTTAAAATGCCATAAACCATATCATACCATGTATTTTATCCCACAGCTTACTTCTCTCCTCCCTCCCATTAAATTGTATACCCTTGAGAGCTTTTTATGTCAGATTTAACATGTTATCTTTAATTACTGCAACACATTTCATTCTATAGATGCACCATAGTTTAATTATTCTCCTATTGCCAATGTTTAGGTTGTTTTCAATCTTCCACAATTACAACTAAGAGGCAATGAAAATCCTTGTACATGCCCCTTTATGCATAAGTACAAGTGTTTCTCTAGGATAGATAACAAAAAGCTGAATATCTGCGTTGAAGACTATAATTTTAATATGACAATTTTCCTTGAAGACAGCTCCAATACACCCTTCCAATGAGAGTGCAGAGAGTATCCATATATTAAATAATTAAAGAAATAAAAATCACAAGCCAGAGGCTCTAACTGGACTCCTTATTTGTTTTAAATTTCAAAAATTTCCAAATTTCTCTTCTCTGAATTTACTAGGTTTCATCCAAATTCTCTGATTTATAACCTTATCCCTTAGCCAGCATGTACAATGACATGGAATATGTCATATGATGAACAACATAATTTTTCCAAAGAACTTCTAATAGTTTAGTGCAACTGGGACATAGGGAATGAGGTAGGCATAAGTGGAAGAGGTAGCTGGAGATGCAGGCAGGTTAGAGACACACTTGGGCAAGGATTTGTTTAGCATTTGAGGTTGTATAAAGCAGAGAAGTCAGTAAATGGGCTAGTGCGGTAATATAGGCAAGGTTCTGAGCTGAGGCAATAATGGTGGGAAAATGAAAAGGAAGGGAGAGTATCTAGACCTATTTAAGCAGTGGAAATTTATAGAACTTAATGAATGTGAATTGTGAAAGAGAGAAGCTTAGAATATTTCCTGGATTATTGGCTTCGATGACTGGTTTTCATGACTGAGGTCAGCCACAGAGAAGAACACAGCGGTGATGGTCATAGTATTAGCCAGCTCATTTGGACAAACTGGTCAAGGCTGTAGAAATGTGGAAATAGGTATTCTGAAGGTAGGTGGATATACAAGCAAGAAAATCAGGGCTGGAGCTATTGAATAAGGTTCATCCATGGTTAGCACAATCCAAGGGAGTGGTTGAGACTGTCCAAGGGGAGAGCAAAGAGTAGCAAGAGAAGAAATCCAAGGAGGAAATACTAGGAAGCACAAACATTTACAGGACAGGCAAAAGAAGGAAAAATCTGACTGATCCATCTTAATAGTTTGGCAATTTCTTATCAAGTTAAACATACACTTTTTTTTTTTTTTTTTTTTTTTTGCGGTACGCGAGCCTCTCACTGTTGTGGCCCCTCCTGTTGTGGAGCACAGGCTCCGGACGCGCAGGCTCAACGGCCATGGCTCACGGGCCCAGCCGCTCCGCGGCATGTGGGATCCTCTCAGACCAGGGCACGAACCGTGTCCCCTGCATCGGCACGCGGGCTCCCAACCACTGCGCCACCAGGGAAGTCCTAAACATACACTTTATGACATGGCTTTGCTTTATTAAGCAAAAACAAGCAAATATGAATATGTGTTCTGACTTTTACTTTCTATTATGGAAAAGGTAGCATACACAATTGGACATTGCCTTTTCTTTTTAAATCTCAAATGGTATACTGAAGAGCTTTCCAATATAGGTATACAGAGAGCTCCCTCATTGAATTGCTGAAAAGTACTCCATTGTATGATGGTACCAGTTTATTTAGTTATTCCCTATGGATGAACACTTGGATTGTTTCTTATGTTCTGCATTGTGAATAATGCGGCAGTGAATAAATTTACACTTTTCTGAAAATAAAATAAAATACGACATGACAAACCCACTCTTGTGTAACTACCCAAGAGAAATAAAAGCTAATCTTCACCCAAAAACCTCTATGCAAATGGTTATAGCAGCTTGATGTGTATTTGCCCCAAACTGTAAACAACCCCAAATTTCCTTCAACTGATGAGTATACGAACAAATTACAGAACATCTATGTATTGGGGATGCTACTCGGCAATAAAAAATCTATTGACACAACAACATCATTGAATCTCAAATGCATTTTGCCAACACCCAAAAGGCTATGTAATGTATAATTCCGCTCGTATCACTGTTGTGAGCTGAAGGTTCATATCCCCCATCCCCAAATTGATTATGTTGAAACCTGAACCCCAAGTTCGATGGCATTTGGAGGTGGGGCCTTTGAGAGGAAATTAGGTTTAGATGAGGTCATGAAGGTGGAACCTCCATGATGGGATTAGTGTCCTTATAAGAAGAGGAAGAGAGACCAGAACTCTCATAGTGAGAAGGCAGATGGCTGTAAGTGAGGAAGCAGGCTCGTACCAGGAACCAGATCTGCTGGCACCTTGATCTTGGACTTCCCAGGCTCCAGCATGGTGAGAAATAAATGTCTGTTAGGACTTCCCTGGTGGCACAGTGGTTGAGAATCCGCCTGCTAATGCAGGGGACACGGGTTCCATCCCAGGCCTGGGAAGATCCCACACGCCACGAAGCAACTAAGCCCGTGTGCCACAACTACTGAGCCTGCGCCCTAGAGCCCGTGAGCCACAACTGCTGAGCCCACGTGCTGCAACTACTGAAGCCCACGCACCTAGAGCCCGTGCTCTGCAACAAGAGAAGCCACTGCAATGAGAAGCCCGCACACCGCAACAAAGAGTTGCCCCCGCTCACCGCAACTAGAGAAAGCCTGCGTGCAGCAACGAAGACCCAACGCAGCCAAAAATAAATAAATAAATAAAATTAATTTAAAATAATAATAATAATAAATGTCTGTTATTTAAGCTACCAGGTCCGTGATATTTTGTCATAGCAAACAGAGCAGGCAAACACAATCACAGACTCAAAGAAAGGCAAAACTACAGGGACAGAAAGCCTTTAAGTGGTTGCCAGGGCTTCAGGTTGGAGCAGTTGTCTAGAAAGAGGCACGAAGGAATATTTTGGGGGTGATGGATCTGTCTTCATTGTGGTGGTGGATACATCACTATATGTGTTTGTCAAAACTTATAGAACTGTATGCTAAAAAGGGTGAATCTGACTATGTGTAAATTATATCTCAATAAACCTGACCCCTAAAAATGTTATGTATGACAGCAAGATACAAAGTCAATGCCTGGAAAAAAAATGAGTAGAACAATGAACTGGCTTAGATGTAAATGGGCAAAGAAAAAGACAACAAAATAATAAATAATTAGGAATACTGAAAGTAATCAAAAATAGGAAAAGCTAGTTTCTGGTGAGAAGCCATTCAGGAGAAAACGATCAGGAGCTTTCTGTGGGCTACAGGTTTAATACATACACATACTCTGACTAAAGAGTACACAATACACAGCGCTCTGTGTTTGTTGCTATAACAGCTAAAACCTTAAGACAGCCTTAAGCAGAACTCATTAGAAATATGGTGCCCTCTACACAATCAGGGAAATGTTGCTCAGTCCTTGGCATGCATAAAGAAAGATATTGAGAAGTACTATAATAAAATTTAAAATAATTAAAATATAGAAATAATATAAAGTATTATGGAAAACTTAGAATAAAGAGAAAGACACCATTATCTAAACACAATGTAAATCTAAAATAGATTACTTTACTACATAAATAATATGTTTCTTGTAGAAAATTACCATACCTAGATGAACCAAAGGAGAAAATGAACAAGAGCCCCATTTTCAAAATTTAAAAATTCTGACAAAATCAAGTAAATTTTAATTAAAATAATAACCAGATACTACTGTAAGTCTATCAGGCTAACAAAGAAGACGTTATGACAACACTCAGTTATGGGAAGAATGTGGATCAGAGGAGATTCACAGTCCATTTTGGTGGAGTGAAAAGCGGTTCAAATACTTTGTAGAGCATTTTGGCAGCATCCGGTGAAGCTAAAAGCAGGTATACTCCCAAGACCTGGCAATTTCACAGGTAAATGCCCTAGAGAAATTTTTGCACATTTTCTTAAGAATCTGTATAACAGTATTGTTTATAAGAGCAAAATATTTGGGACAGAGTAAATATCCCTTATCAGATTAGATAAATTGTGTCACTGTCACACAATGCAATAGCCTATAGAAGTTAAAATAAATGAATTAGAATTATATGTATTCTGTTTTTTGATAAACCTAAAAAAAATAAAAACAGGATGCAGCATAGTGAGAAAAGCAAATTACATAATGATTCGTACAGTATGTATGATACCATTATCTGAAAAACATACAGTATACACACACTTGTATGTTGATACATACACATATACATAAAAACTCTTCAGAATGTGTGTGTGTGTGTGTATATTTCTCCGCAGAAGAGAAAGGACTACATAAGGGACATCTCTATTTGTAGCGTTCCTCCCTCCTGACCCCCCGTAATTTTTTTCTTTCATAATTTAGGAAAGAAAGAGGGAGGGCAGGAGTAAAAGAGGAAGGAAGGAAGAAAGGAAGGGAGGGAGGGAGGGAGGACCTGAAGCAAGTAAGACAAAGCTTTGTGGTAGATTCCAGGGGGATTAAAAATTGCTCTATATACTTCTCTTCATATTTGAAGTATTTTATACCAAAAAACGAATACTTAGTCCTTGTAAACAATTCAGAAAATACATAGTGTTAAAAAAAAAAAAGTAATCCCTCATTTTAAAAAATGAATGTTAGGGCTTCCCTGGTGGTGCAGTGGTTAAGAGTCCGCCTGCCGATGCAGGGGACACGGGTTCGTGCCCCGGTCCGGGAAGATCCCACATGCCGCGGAATGGCTGGGCCGGTGAGCCATGGCCGCTGAGCCTGCGCGTCCGGAGCCTGCGCCTGCGCGTCCGCAGCCTGTGCTCCGCAACGGGAGAGGCCTCAACCGTGAGAGGCCCGCGTACCGAAAAAATAAATAAATAAAAAATGAATGTTTACATTTTGCTGCATATTTTTCCATGTGCCATACTTTCATTAGCCTGCATGTTATATACATAATTTTTTTGGTATCCTTTTCGAAGAGGCCAAAATTTCTCAAAAATGTTCTTCTGATTCATGAGGTGAATGATACTGAAGTCCGTTTTTTCTCTCTTTGGGACGGCTTCTTACCTTAATTCTACACTATTTTCTCACAGTTCCACAGTCCTGTTTGCACATTTGGTGGCTTGTCCTTCGCCCCACTCAGTCCACTTGGGGGCTGTCTCAACCCATCTGAGATCTACTGTCGAACGGAAGACGACACGCACAGTTGCCAAACCAAGTCTCCCTGTCCGTCGGGCATTCGCTGAGGGCACCCTCGCTGTCTGAAATGAGAACTCTCAGAACTGCACCGTCTGACCTTCTGACACTCTTAGTCTACGTAATGCAGGAGAAACTACAATTCCCGTGGGGCTCTGCTCCTGGGCGCCCGCCTCCACCCCTGCGCCTGCGCATTCTGAGCATGGACTACAACTCCCAGACTGCATCGTGCTGCCGCCCTCGCCCCTCTACTTCCTGCTGGGGCGTTTCGTGACAGCTTCTCTTCGAGTCCAAGAGAAGTTAAAGGTGGGCGGAGTTTGTGGGCTGCTTGGGAGGCCGTTAGGAGTTGCTTACTTTCTTTCTGTCTCAAGAAAGCAGCAGGTCTGCAGCAGATTTCTGATGTGCAGCTGCCTAGATATCGGGTGTGCACGGGCTTGGCTTTTCTGAACCGGGAGAGGGGTCTTTCAGGCACCTGCACAGGTGGTCACGCCTTGCGCTGGTCCTTGCAGTCAGCTTGTCCTTGGAGTTGTCCAACATCCTTCCCAGGGCGCGGGACAGGCTGACAGTTCTGGGTTTTATTGGAGTGGTGGGTTTTTTTCCTTCTTTTCTTTATATCTTCGCAGGCATTTCATGGGAAATTAGTAGACTGTGCATTTCATGGGAAATTAGTAGACTGTAGAGGAGGCTGCAAGTCAGATATTTTACCCTGGAAATCCACGCGCGTTTCTTGAAAGATTGCGCCTAGTTATAGTTTCGTACTTTGTTTCGGTTGGGCCTGGGATCCCTGTTTTCATGATCTTTCAACTAGTAATTGTTAATGTGCTCTGAAGACAGAATCCTGGAGGAATGCCTGTATTTAAGGGGAAATAAGTCTCCTAACGCACCTCTTGACTGACACCCTTGATATATGTAGTTAATATATGTGATATGACATGATTAATAAATGTAATGCGTGGGAAACTACAGTCCCCACCCCATCCCGCTGAAAGCAGAAAGGCTCCAGTTCCCAAGTGGGGAATGTCAGAGAGAAATGGGCTGAAGAGCGAATGGCAGGTGGGAGGTGAACAATTACAGGTGACCACAAATTGCTTTTTCAAAAAATGTGCTCTTGTTGAGGAGAAAGCTGGATGGTGGGTTGAGACCCAGCTTTGCCATTTATTAACTCTGTAATTTCGTACACATTAGTTCACCTCTTTGAATATCAGTTTCCTCATCTGTGAAATAAGGATGATTTTACCTTTCCTCCCCACATGACAGTTTTTGTGAAGGCAAGTTAAAGTATATGTGAACATACTTCTTAAACTCCATAATCACCCAAAAGTGAGCTGGTAATGATAGTAATGTGGCAAGTGTAATGAAAGGCCAGGGCAACTAGGAACACCAGTTAAAAGAAGGGTTGAAACTAATGACCATGGGGTCAAGGCCGAAGAGTAAAGCAAATGAATCTGGGAAGGGCCTGAGATTCTGGGAGAAGACAGATGGGTCAGCTGGCAGTATCTCTCTCTTTCTGTCTTGTTGCTAAGCTTGAGAATGGTAGGAGTCACATCTGATGTTCACAGTTGTCTGCTTGATGTCTGACACAGTGTCCAGCACATGGTGCCTTTGCTCTTACCTTCCCTTTGCCTGGAACACTGTTACCCCATGTTATCAGTCAGGATTCTCTAGAGAAACACAGCCAGTAGGAAATGTGTGTGTGTGTGTGTATGTATACACACATATATGTATATATTAATGAGTATACATACATATATGTATACTCACTATATATATGCATGTATACAGTATACACATACATATATGCACATATGGTAGCACATACACACATATATAAGGTATACTAAGAGATTTGTTTCAAGGAATTGGCTTCTGTAATTGTGGCAAGTCTGAAATCTGTAGGCAGGTTGGAAACTTAAGTGGGAGCTAATGTTGCAGTCTTGGGGCAAAACTTCTATCTTGGGGAAACCTCAGTTTTGCTTTTAAGGCCTTTCAAGTGATTGGATGAGGCCCACCCACATTATGGAGGGTAGTCTCCCCCTTACAGCTTGTAGATGTTAACCACAGCTCCAAAATAGCTTCACAGCAACATCTAGGTGAGTGTTTGATTAAATAGCTGGGTACTATATCCCAGCCAAGTTGACACATAAAACTGACCATCATATCCTGGAAAGTCTTTGCTCAATATTATGTTTTCATAACATTTAAAATTGCAGTCCTTCACACACACAGCCTTACATTCCCCACTCTTCTCTTCTTTTTCTAATGTTTCCCTTAGTACCTATTATCTTTGATCCATTGCCCTATTTTTGATTTCTTATGTTTACTGTCTTTCTGCCCCTTGTAGAATATAAGCTCCACAGGGCAGGGATTTTTGTGTGTGTTGTTTACTGATGTATCCTCAGCACGTTGAATGGTACCTAATGCACAGTAGGCCCTCAATAAATCTTTGTGAATGACTGAAGGAATTTTGAAGGTGGCTACTCAGTAAATACTTGTGGAATACATGGAGGGTTTCATCCTGAAGTATTCCTGAACAGACTCTCTTGAAGGGTGGAAGGATAGTAGATTGCAGGAAAAAAAGGAATAATTTCAGAGTTCATATCTAGGAGGTGGAAGAAGCAGCAGATCAGGGTGTGCATTCCCTTTGCCCTGTTACTTAGCTGTGTGACTTTGGGCAGGTTATCTAATGTCTCTGGGTCTCAGTTTCTTCATTGGTAAACTGAGAATAATAATACTTAGTACACAGGGTTCCAATAATGAAGAATTGATGTAATAATAGGTTTAGCCTAGGACCTGCCACATAGTGAGCAGTAAGAGGTAGCTGTTGTCAATATCATCATTATTATTCAATATCAAAGTGGAGACATTAATAAGAATCATTGAAGTAGACTAAAAGTAAAATTATTGGAATTTAAAAGACGAAGGGCCTGTGAGGTTGGGATGCTAAAGTCTGCAGTGATGTTAATACACAAGTTTGGGTCTTGCAGAGAGGGGCATAGTTCACTTTAGGTCAGGGTCCTTTAATTTTGTTTCAAAACAGAATGAACATCTTTCAGTGTATGCAGCCTAGAAAACAGATTAATTGACACCAAACCCTTCAGTTTGCCCCAGGCTGCCATTTTAACTGCAGGGCTAATTGGTTCCAGGTCAGAGGTCCCATTCATTTGCTTCCTACTGACACTTGAGAGAAAAATGTACATTTTTGCTGCTGACGTTTTGCTCACCAGAATTCTTTTGTTTTCTCCTGAGGTTCTTGCTTTGGGCAACAAGAGAGATGGTAGATTCCAAAACAGCTTTCTATCTACCCTGACCCAACTCCACCATAATTATTACCTTATACAGCTAACAGGCGTTTTTAAAAAGATCCAAAGGAATACATTGAACCCAGTGCATGTCTTGTGGCTTACCTATTGATACAAACAGAATTTCTAGTTTTGGTCCCCTCTGATAAAACATAATAGTTTTCCCGATATGTGGGTTGTGTGTTCGTCAGAAAAATACTAATTTTGAAAAACACAGTGTGGACCTGGTCATTCTGTGACATCATGTCTGATTTTAGCTTCTTGGGAGGAAATATTTATAGTCACGAAGACAAGTAGATTTCATGTAGAAGAAAGATGAAGGCCGGATGTTTGAGGTTTTTCTTCTGGTCTTTCTGCTTCCCATAGTATCTGACTACAGCTACAACGTTTCATGTTTGTTTAAGGAGTGGGCAGATTGTGAAAAAATAGACAGTTGGCTGCAGCATTCTGAGCTATGTTTTTGCTTCTTGATTTCTGCTTTGCTCCGTTGTTATAAGAAATAAACGGGAGTGAGAGCCACGTTTAAGAATGATAGATTCTTTCAGCAGTTCTTTTTTTGACCCAAGGTCATTTCTTCACATAGAGGACTGTGGAATTTGGAGTAACATTTTTTTTGAGTGTCATCCAGTTGTGGATGGCTGGACTTTGGTGGGGAATAGTGGTCACCTTGACCTTCCTTCAAGATTACAAGATAATTTCTTGTCTAACTGTTAGGGGTGGGTCAAAAAAGGATCACTGTTCTGTGCTGCTTCCCAAGTGAAAAAAAAAAAAAAACCCACTGATATAAATGGAGTTCCTCCTTGCTTTCCTGTGTATTTTGTTTGAGACATGCTCATAATAGAGAATCAAAACAGTACTTTCACATTTATTATTTTCAAATTAAGGATAATCAAATGTCAGTTTAATTCAATGTCAAATTAAGACTGATTGATGTCCTGTCCAAAGCATTAGCATATCTTGATAAATCCTTTTCTAATAGGAATAACTTTGGATGAGATTGGGTGGGACTTAACACTTTGTTTTGTTTTCGTGGTAGGTTGTCCATATCTGTATCCTTTCTGATAACTAAAGCACCTAGCAGAGATGGAAGCCTCACCTCCTGAGTTAACCTTGTTTCAAAGCCTCAGGCCTTTCACTGCATAATCCCAGGAGGTGTCATTCACATCAAACTGTGAGTTTTTTTCAAGGAGGGGACCTTGATGACTTATTTCCATCATTTTCCTAAAAGGTGGATAATTGATGTTCTATTTTTACCTTGTTCTTTTCATTCCTGAGATATGACAGTTGTGGTCACTTTTTGAGTGAAATTGGGATTGAGTTCCTATGGTTCCCTCCACTTTCCAGGGACACTCTGGCTCTGAGTGTTTGTTCTTACCCGACTCACTATCTCAGCCTCCATGGAAGGACCCTTTGTTTTATCTTGCCAGATTTTCACCAGACATCTTTTTTTCGAACTCTTGCTTCCTTTCCTGTGTGTGGTTCCCCTCACCTTTCCAACTCACATGGAGTCCAAGGTTTTACTTCTTGGGCCTCTTTTCATTTAGGCTCTCCAAGGAAATTAAAATTTTTGTCTTTAGCATACAGGGCAGTTTAGCCTTACATGCCTACCTCATATTTGGACTTTATGTTTGCATATCCAAAAATCATATTAACGTGTCCTGCTCGCCAAGGTTCATCTACCCGTCAGTACTGACAAGAGTTTCAAAATTTTGAGTCTTTTCTTCCTTCTCTATCATTTATTTTAAGTGGATACGAGTCTTACTTTCTAGCTGATATGAATTATAGTTCCTTAAAAATAAGACAAGTAATTTTTTAAATTTAAAGTACTTTTTTTAACCCAGCTAGATAGATTATCCTGTTCATTATTTAACTTGATAAATAAATACTGGACCCCTATTAGGTCCCGGGCAAAGATAATAGGTATGGGAATATAACAGTGAACAGGACACAAGAAAAGGCCCTTCCCTCATAAAGTTTACATTCTAGTGAGAGACATACAATAAACACATTTACAGATTATATAATGACGGGCAATGGTAAAGGATTAGAAAATGATGGTACTGTTATTTTTGATAGGATGCCTAGGGAAAGTCTTTTAGAGAAAGTGTCGGGTTCCAGAATAAAGTGAGGAAATGAGCCACACAAAGATCTTGGAGAAGAACATTCCAGAGAAGGACATAGCAAATCCAAAGGCCTGAAGCTGGAGGGAGCTGTGGAACAGCAGGGAGGGCAGAGTGACTGGCACACATGAGAGATGGCAAGAGTGCTGGGTGAAGACACTGCAGAGGAAACCAAGGGCCAGATCATATAGAGTCTTGTAGTCTAAGGAAGGACTTTGGATTTTATTTTAAGTGTGATGGGAAGCCATTGGAGAGTTTTGTGCAGGCGAGTAACAAGATGTGGCTTATACTCCGTATTTTACTTTTGTTGAGATGTATTTCATATATGGTAAAACCTACCCTTGTAAAGTGTACGATTCAGTGGTTTTCATACAGTCACGTGATTGTGCGACCTCCGCCACTATATTATTCCAGAATCTTCTGTCATCCCCCAGAGAAACCTCTTAGCAGTGCCGGTGAGCAGTCACTCCCCATTCTCCTCCCCCGGGCCCTCGAAACCCCTAACCTACTTCCTGTCTCTATGGATTTACTGATTCTGGACATTTCACAAAGGAATCGTATAACATGTGGTGTTTTGTGTCTGGCTTCTTTCACTTAGCATAATGTTTTCAAGGTTCACTCATGTTATAGCATGTACCAGTATTTCATTCCCTTTTACAGCTGAATAGTATTCTATTATATGGATATACCACATTTCATTTATCCAGTGATGGATATTTGGGTTGTTTCCACTTTTGGGCAATTATGAATAAAGTTGCTATGAGCATTTGGGTATAAGTTTTTGTGTGGATGTGTGTTTTCACTTCTCCTGGATAATATAACTAGGAGTGGAATTGTTGGATCGTGTGGTGACTCCATACTTAACGTCTTAAGGAACTGCCAGACTGTTTTCCATAGCAGCTGTGTGAGGGTTCTCATCCTCACCAATACTTATTATTTTCTTTCTTTTGATTATAGTCATCTAGTGTGTGTTAAATGGTATCCTATTATGGTTTGAGTTGCATTTCCCTAATAAGTATGAAAAATGAAGTTGCGCTTCTTTTCATATGCTTATTGGTCATTTGTTTATCTTCTTTGGAGAAACGTCTATTCAAATGTTTTGCCCATTTTTTAATTGGATTATGTCTTTTTATTGTTGAGTTTTGTCCTTTATATATTCTCAATAATAGACCCTTGTCAGACATGTGATCTGCAGGGTTTTTCTCCCCGTTTTGTAGGTTGTCTTTTCACTGCCTTGGTAGTATATATTGAAGCAAGTTTTTAATTTTGTTAAGTCCAACTTATTTATTTTTTCTTTGATTGCTTGTGCTTTTGGTTTCCTACCCAAGAAACCATTGTCTAACCCAGGGACATGAAGATTTATATCTACGTTTCTTTCTAAGAGTTTTATAGTTTTAGTTTTCATATTTAGATCTTTGATCCATTTTGAAGTAACTTTTGTAAATAGTGTGAGGTAGGGCCCAAATACATTCTTTTGCACATAGATATCCAGTTGTTCCAGCATCATTTATTTAAAAAACTATTTCTGGGAATTCCCTGGCAGTCCAGTGGGTTGGACTCGGCACTTTCACTGCTGTGGGTCCAGGTTCAATCCCTGGTCGGGGAACTAAGACCCCACAAGCCACACGGTATGGCCAAAAAAAAAATAAAAATAGGGGCTTCCCTGGTGGCGCAGTGGTTGAGAGTCCACCTGCCGATGCTGGGGACACGGGTTCTTGCCCCGGTCTGGGAAGATCCCACATGCCACGGAGAGGCTAGGCCCATGAGCCATGGCTGCTGAGCCTGTGCATCCGGAGCCTGTGCTCCGCAACAGGAGAGGCCACAACAGTGAGAGGCCCGCGTACTGCAAAAAATAAAAAAATAAATAAAAAGGCTGTTTCCCAAATTGAATTATCTTAGCACCCTTGGCAAAAGTCAATTGATCATTGATGTGTGGGTTTATTTCTGGATTCTTACTCTCTTCCATTGAGCTATATATTATCCTTATGCCAGGGCCACACAGTCTTGAAAACTGTAGTTTTGTAATATGTTTTAAAATTGGGACATATGAGCCTTCCAACTTTGTTCTTCTTTTTCAACATTTTTTTGGCTATTTTGAGTCCCTTGAAATTCCACATGTATTTTAGAATCACCTCATCAATTTCTGTAAAAAAGCCAACTAGGATGACTTATGCTTTAAAAGTAACACTATGGAGAACATACTGTAGAGAAACCAGTTAAGAGGTTACTTTTAGTAGTCCAGGTGAAGGATGATATTGGCTTGGAGTGGGGTGTTAGCTGTAGAATTGATAAGTGGTTAGAGTTTGAAGGTATGACTCTCTGGGTTTGTAGATGGATTGTGGTGTGAGAGAAAGAGAGGAACTGGGGGTGATTAAAGGTTTTGATATAGGCAACTGAGTGAACACTTTTGCCATTTACTGATATGGGGAACCCTCATGAAAGAGAGCAGGTTAGAGGACAGAAAATCAAGACTTTGCTTTTTACATGCAAGTCGGAGATGCCTATTAGAAATCCTTATAGAACTGTCAAGTAAAAAATTATATGTGTATAATTCTGGAAGAGATCAGAGCGGTAATATAAGTGAGTGTGCAGATAGTATTCGATATCTTGGGACTGAATGAAGTGATTAAAGGAAGGAGTATGAATAGAGAAAAGAAGAGTTCTGAAGATGGATTGCAGTGTTCCCCAACTTTGAGAGGTTGGAAAAAGGAAGAAGGTCCAATAAAAGAGATGCAGATAGCTGCAAAACCAGGAGAGTGTGTGTGTGGTATCTTGGATGTGAAGGGGAAAAAGATGGAGGAAGTGATTAATTGTGTCACAAGCTGTGAGCATGGGTAAAATGAGGACTGAGAGTCGTGTGTTGGAGTTCACCAAAGAACTTGATTCAGCAGTGTTGGGGATAAGAGTTTGGAGTGAGTTTGAGAAAGAATGGGAAGGAATGAAGTGGAAATGGAAAACTCTTTCAAGGAGTCTCTCTCCCCCCCCACTTTTTTTTCTTAATTTGTTTTACTTACAGACACTTTCATGAACAAAAGTAGCAGGAAGGGAGACTTTCACTTCTAGCCAAGATGGAATAACAGGGACCATTTTTACTTTCCTGCATGAAACAATTTAAAAATGGACAAAATATATGAAAGAGTGGTTTGAAAGACTTTGGGCAACAGGCAACAAAAGACAATGATGCCTGAGAGGCAAGAAAAAAAATGAGTGAGACATATGACTGCTACAGCTTACTGCCTTAAGAGAGTTTTCGGGTCTCAGCACAGGGAGGGGGACAGAGCCTGGTGGACTCCATGAGTTGAGGAGATAGAGCTGAGAGTCTAGGGAGACCAAGGTGGCTGGAGGTCACAAGACAGAGTACTGGAGAGAAGAGAGCACTGAGAGAGAATTTCAAAGATCTGCAGATGGTCCCTCTTGATTTTTTATCCGAATACTCATCTGAATATGGTCCCTCTAAAATGATTAGCAGAAACAGTGTCTGGTGCTCACACAGTATTGGTAACAGTGCCTTTTTCCTCTATCCACAGTGGAAAACAGCAAGATTCACATGGCATTTGGTACTGTACCCAGAAGTTTTTGCCTCAGTAATGAGACTAATTAGCCATAGTTGGAACATTTCTGTGCTCTTGCCTGACAAGAACAAGATCTTAAAGGCAAGATCCAAAAAGATCAAATCATTTCCAAGTATCTTAACATCGCAGGACAAAGCTCAAGAATACTTACAGGAACACTTTTTGTCATATTCAGCATTGTACTGAAGGTTGTAGAAACAAAACTGTCTTTATTTGCATGTGACATGCTTAACTATATTATCTCTGTTGCACTACTCACCTTTGCCATTGTAGTGCCAAAGCAGCCATAGACAATATATAACCAAATGAGCATGTCTGTATTTCAGTAAAACTTCACTTAAAAAACAAGCGTCAGACCACACGTGGCCCATGGGCCGTAGTTTGCAACCCTTGGTCTATGTAGAAAATCTCTTGGAATCTACAAAAAAGTTACTAGAACTAGTGAAGTTAGAAAGGTTGCAGGATACAAGACCAATACACAGAAACCAATTTTGTTTACATACATGAACAATGAACAATCAGAAATTGAAATTTTAAAATAACAATTCCATTTATAATAGCATCAAAAATATAAAATATTTTGGGATAAATCTGAAAAAGATGTGGAATATCTGTACACTGAAAACTATAAGACATTGCTGAGAGGAAGACCTAAGTGTGTGGAGGATCCTTATTCAATGGCATACATATATATGACTCAATATCGTTAAGATGTTAATCTCCTCAAATTGGTCTATAGATTTAACACAATCCAGATTACAATCTCAACAGGCTTTTTTGTAGAAATTGAAAAATTGGTTCTAAAATTCATGTGGAAATGAAAGGACCTAAAACAATCAAAACAACTTTTATAAAGAAGAATGAAGTTGGAGGCCTAACGCTACTTGATTTCAAGGTTTATTATAAAGGTACAGTAATCAGGACAGTGTAATATTGTCATAGACAGAGACAAATAGATCAGTGGAGCAGAATAAAGATACCAGAAGTATTGCCACAGACATATGAACAATTGAATTTTCAACAAAGGTGCAAAGGGAATTCTGTGAAGAAAGGATGGTTTTTCCAGCCAGTGGTGCTGGAACAATTAGATACCAAAAAAAAAAGAAAAGAAAAGAGAAAGACTTCAATCCATATACCTCACACAATATACAAAAATTAACTCAAATGGATTATAGACAAATATGAAACCTAAAACTATGAAATTTCTAGACGAAAACATAGGATAAAACATTTATGACATTGAATTTGGCACAGATTTCTTAAATACAACACCTAAAGTACAATGCATAAAAAAATTATAAATTGTACTTATCAAAATTTAGATTTCTGCTCTTTAAAAGACACTGTCAAGAGAATGAAAAGACTGCGATAAAATATTTGTAAATTATGTCCAAGAAAGGATATATATCCAGGATATTAAAAAAAAAACTCTCAAAACTCAACAAAAAGAAACCAACTCAATAAAAAATGGGCAAAGATTTGAACAGACGCTTCACCGAAAAAAAGTTTCTGGACGGCAAACAAGCACATGAAAAGATGCTCAACTTCATTCGTCAGTAGGAGCGTGCAAATTAAAACCACAATGAGAAACCACAACTATTGGAATGGTAAAAAAAATAAAATCTGATTACATCCCAAGTGTTGATTAGGATGTGGAGGGTCTGGAACTCTCCTACACTGCTGGTGGGGATGTAAAATTGTACAAACAACCTGGAAACAATTTTGCATTTGTTTTGAAATGATCCAGCCATTCCATCTAGGTATTTACCCAGGACAAATGAAAGCATATCTCTATACAAAGATTTGTACATGAATGTTTATGGTAGCTTTATTTGTAATAGCCCTAAACTGGAAGTAACCCAAGCGTCCATCAACAGGTAAACGGATAAACCGTGGTATAAATAAATAATACTCAGCAATAAAAAGGAATGAAACATTTGTACATGTTGCAACATGGATGAATCTCACAAGTATTAAGCTATGTGAAAGAAGACAGACCAAAAAAAAGGAGTACATATTGTATGATTTCATTTATAAGAATTCTGGGAAACGCAAATGAATACATAGTGACAGAATGAAATCAGTGGTTGCCGGGAGTAAGGGGTGGGAGGGAAGGGATTTCCAAGGGGCATGAGGCAACTTTCAAGGGTGATATGTTCACTATCTTGAATGTGGTGAGGGTTTCATGGGTATATACATATGCCCACTGTACATTATTAAATCGTACATATGAAATACATACAGTTTACTGTGTGCCAATTATAGCTTCAGTAATTTTCAGGATTCTGCTATTCTCTTTCAGGGAGTTTGGGGGTAAAGGGGAATCAAGAAATGCGGCGTACTTAGAAGGGGATATGGGATCAAGCATGGATTTTGGTTTTTTATTAAGTTGGGCTATGTTATAGCATGTTTATATTCTGATGAGGGGAGAGGACAAACAGATGCAAAAGTAAGAGGAACTGACAGAATCCTTGAGTGGGCAGGAAAGTCTGGGCTGGTATCCTGTGTGCGAAGGAGGCATGGGCCTTGGAGAAGAGGACAGCTCATCCACAACGGGAGTAAAGACAAAGGCAAGAGTGAGGCTTGCTTGATGCGCCACACTGGCTCTTTGTTAGTAATGATGATAATATCAACAATTACAACAATGAGAACAGTTAGTAGGCGCTGTATTCATTAATAAAATGAGTCACACAAATTCCGCAGTAATTGATTTTCTTTGATGATGTTTTCAACCAGGACACAAATGAGCATCTTGTTGGTACAGATTTCTGGGTGTCTCCAGCTGAGAAGGGATAATAATGCCTGCAACTCCAGCTCTCCTTTGAAGCAATGCTCATTTGGTCTGAATTGGAGTAATCAATTGATAGAGAGAATGGAAAGCCCTCTGCCTGTGTATTCAGTGTAAAATTTTACTGCCATTCAAGTTTTTCAGTGTTAGTAATAATTTTATAAACGAAAACCTCTGTTCTCCTGTCCCCTTGTCGCTACCATCACCGTCACTCCCAGAACCATTGCAGCAAAACTAGCAGTAGCTACCAAAGTGGTGCTAGACACGAAACGACTATCTCACTGCATCTTCGCACCAGCCCTGTGGGGCAGATGTACCATGAGCCCCTGTTAATAGTTGTGGAAAATGAGTCTCACAGAGGTTAGATTATTGCCTGAGGTCACATCTCCGAAGTAGCAGCCAGAATTAAAATCCAAGTCCGTATGACCCCAAAATCCTTGCTCTTAACAAGAATTGTATGCTGTACTTACCTCCCCTTCTGAATGAGAAGTTTCACTGGCAAGAGTAGATTATATGGAATTTCCCTCCAATTCTTATTCATTGCAGGGACCACCTTTTGACAATAATAAAGGAACTCAGATGAATGAAAATAATTCATTTTCAACATCCTGCCTCAGCAACTGTTTTCATCTTTCTCCATTTCCTTTCGATCCTTATCCATGTGTACATATTTCACATAGTTGTAGATGCAATGTTATATTCTGCTTTTATGGTTAATGTTATACCAGGCATTTTTCTTGTTGCTCTTTAGTCTTTAATGGATACATAATATTCCACTTTGTTAATGTGCCGTGATTTAATTAACCAAATCCCCTTGATGAACAAAAGTTGTTCCCAGTTTTTCAGTTTTATAAACTATGCAAACTGATTTATCCCCCATCTTTTGTAATTTTTTTCAAAAGAATAAATTCCAAAGAATGAGATTACCAAACAAGAATTTGAACATGTTTATGTCTTTGGTACTTTAAAAGAGAGTGAAATTAGGAAAGTTTGTACCTTGGATGATGGTAGATAAATTTCATAACTGGCACAAACAGATGAATAGTTTAATTATTGTTCAGGAAGACCAAAATTGAAGACAAATGGGGAGTGACTGCTCAAGGGTACAGGCTTTCTTTTTGAGGTGATGCAATGTTCTGGAATTAGATAGTAGCGATGGTTGCACGGCTTTGGGAATATACTGAAAACTGAATTGTATGTATACTTGAGAGGGGTGAATTTTTATGATATGTGAATTTTATCTCAATAAAGCAGATATAAAAAATTAAAGACAGTTTCAGATATTCCGAGTAATTGTTTCAGCCCTTGCTAAATTACTATCAGAGTGTCCTGTATTTGTTTTTATATTTGGAAGCAGCGTTTCACAGTGCTTAAGATCATCAGACTGCCAAATGGCATCACCACTTAGCAGCTGCGTGACCCCTGGTGAGTGCTGTAGGTTGCATCCTCCGGAAGCCTATCCCGAGACCGAGTTTGGGGTGCAGGATGTTTATGAAGGATCAGGACTTAGGAGGGCAAGGCAAGAGCAAGACTGGCTGGAGGAAGGGATGGAAGTGAGATGCAGGTCTGACACAGCCTCAGCCAACCCCGACTGTCAGTGTCCTGCACTGGACTGAAATGGCCAGGCCTTTTTTACAGGGAACTTGTGCAGAGGTTTGGTGTGTGCTGCTCCAGAGGGGGAGGGCTTCAGGCCAGGGGTGCGCTGCACCTGCGGCCGACTCTGAAGGAGCTGATAGCAGAAGGCTGACCACTCTGCTTCCCGCAGGTGGGCAGCAAGACCGGACACCTGGGTGCAACATCTCCGTGTCAATCACAAGAAATTGCTTTAACCTCTTTTGCCTCAATTTCTTCACCTGTTAAACTGAGATAATAATACTATCTACCTGTTAGGATTGTTAGAGAACTAAATGAGGCAACACATAGGGGACACTTAGAACAGTGCTTGTCATAAGTGTTCAAAAAATACTAGCGGTTATTATTTTATTATTCTATCATTATTTATAATACTATATATTATTAAATATAATTTATAAATATAATTTTATAATAATAAAATTATTAAATATAATATATAAATACTATCTAAGTATATTTGTTACTGTTGTTATTAATGTTATTAATATAGTCAGTTTTTAAGAATTGTAATGTAGCATATACCCTGAGAAGGCTCTGAAGACCTCTTTTATTTTTTTATTTTTAAAAATTTATTTATTTAGTTTTGGCTGCGTTGGGTCTTCGTTGCTGCGCGCAGGCTTTTTCTAGTTGCGGTGAGCGTGGGCTACTCTTCGTTGCAGTGCGCGGGCTTCTCATTGCAGTGTCTTCTCTTGCTGCAGAGCACCGGCTCTAGGTGCGCGGGCTTCAGTAGTTGCAGCACGTGGCCTCAGTAGTTGTGGCTCGCGGGCTCTAGAGAGCAGGCTCAGTAGTTGTGGCCCGTGGGCTTAGTTGCTCTGTGCGTGTGGGATCTTCCTGGACCAGGAATCGAACCTGTGTCCCCTACACTGGCAGGCGGATTCTTAACCACTGTACCACCAGGGAAGTCCCTGAAGACCTCTTTTAAATAGACCTTATTTTTTAAAGCAGTTTTAGGGTCACAGCAAAATTGGGCAGAAAGTACAGAGAGTCTGCCCCCCAACACACGTACAGCCTCTCCTACGATTCTGAAGGCTTCTGAGGAATGACATCTTTCTGAGATGGCTTATGTATATTTTGAGGCCGGGCTGGGCAGGCCTCTCATACTACAAAGAATGAGTTGAATGATGTTCTGAAAGCTTCTCTGCCCAAGATTTCCCTGTGATCTGTCTCCTTCCGACTGATATTTCTAACCCATTCAGTCATTCTTGGTTGTTAACACCTCCACTGGTGAGATGGGTTACTGGATCCTTCCTGCTCTGGTAGTTAGCTGAGAGCGGAACCTCATGTGAGGGAAATGAGTTCTGATAAACAGTTGTGGAATGGGGGAGCTCCCCAGTGCAGGGGCTCAAGGGCAGTGGGCCTGGATGTTGCACACAGCAAAGTCTGTGCATTTGTGGGGAGGGCAGCATGAACCCATGGGTTCCCTGCTTGTGGTTTGGGGCGGGTGTGGGGAATCGGGAGAGGAAGACAGATGCTCGGAAAGGGAGGAGGAGGGTAAGAGGAGCCTTTGCTTAGTCACAGCTTTACCAAGGGCTGACCCTTGGGTACAGCTCTGCTAGAGGAAGAACGGAAAGACAGCTTAGATTTTTTTACTTTTTAATTTTGGAATCGATTTCAATTTTATCCACATTGTGTAGGAGAAAATTTCTAAGTGTTGAAGTAGCTTTGCTTTGAAAAAAGAATCATCCTACAGGTAAATGGACTTTGTATGAATGTTAATAAATTCATGTAACCAGCTGCACAGTCAGCATACAGAACAATTCTACCATCACATAAAATTCCCTGTGCTGTATCTCTGTACTAACACTCACCTCTGGCAGCCATTGATCTGTTCTTCAACACCATAGTTTGAGACAGCTCTGCTTTGAATAATTTTGCCTTTTATCCTCATGGAGTTTGCGAAAACTGTGGGTTTTTGGGTCAGAGAGAAATGTTACCTCTTCCATTACTAAGTATGTGATTTGGGGAGGTTAACTTAATGAGACATGAAAAGAAGAGGTAACATATTTATAAGGTCCTGCCCGCTGAGGATAAGTCTGTCTTTGCCATCTTGGTATCTTTGCCTTACTCAACAGATCAGAGTGAAGTTAATGGCTGGTGGCGTGGGGATGGGGTGGTCTGGACTAAATGAGATAATATATGTGAAGTACTTACAACACTGGTTGTCATATAAGAAACGTTCAAAAAATACTAGCTGTTATAATTTCATTATTATTCTGATGAAAAATACAGTCGGTTTTGTCCAGACTGCTGAAGAGTTGTGATGTAGCATATACACCAAGAAGGCTCTGAAGATGTTTTTAAAATACTGAGTTTATTTTTTAGAGCAGTTTTAGGTTCACAGCAAAACTGATTTACAATGAACAGGTAGAAAGTTACTTAAGTAAAGAAGATAAAGGGTTTGGGAGATGAAATGAGATGGGCAAAAAGTAAAAGATCCAGCATAGGGTGTGTTTGAAGAGAGAGATTTGTTCTGTTTTGGGGGGACGGGGTTGAGACATGGAAAAAAAATGATTGGATGTAGTTGAATGCTGTGATCAGTAGGGCTTTTTTGCTGGATGAGGAGGATGTTATAGACATTTTGTTGTGTATTATAAAGGAAAATTTCTATGGCATTTTCAAAAGATGATATAAAGTTTTAAGTTGCTTTTAAATTATTTTTGGATATAATTTACTTATGTGTTCTGTTTTTTGTTTTTTTTTTTTTTTTTTTTTTGCGGTGCGCGGGCCTCTCACTGCTGTGGCCTCTCCCGTTGCGGAGCACAGGCTCCGGACGTGCAGGCTCAGCGGCCATGGCTCACGGGCCCAGCCGCTCCGCGGCATGTGGGATCCTCCCGGACCGGGGCATGAACCCGCGTCCCCTGCATCGGCAGGCGGACTCTCAACCACTGCGCCGCCAGGGAAGCCCTGTCTTCTGTTTTTGAGGCAGACCTTGAAGCAGCACAATAGTCTTTTTTATTTATTATATTATACTTATTGTGATATATATTTTAATAAATGTGATGTATACATGCAGATTTAATAAATACTATGTGCCAGGCACTGTTGAAGTGGCCTTATCAACCTTATCTCATTTAATCCTGAAAACAACCCTAAGAGATAGGTATTGTTATCAGTATTCCCTTTTATGGAAGAGGAAACAAAGATTTACAGGGGTTGAGTAACCCATTCAGAGCTATTAAATGGATTTGAACGCAGGCTTTCTAACGGCAGAAATCAGTCGTCTAGCCATTATGCTATATTGCTGCCACTCAGCTTCAGATTTCTCATCTGTAAGATAGAGAATAATTCCTAACCCATAAAATCATTCTGAGGCTTAAATGAGATCATTATAACCTCCCTGAACGGTTTATTCTCATTCTTCTTTGATTCCAATTGTCCATTACCGTGCCTTGCACATAGAAGAGATTTCAATAAAAGCACTACCATTTTATGACTAAACTTATTCCATACCGACTCTAGGTTTTACGCAAGAAATTATTGAGTTAATAATTACTGTGTTACCACTGGCGATACAAAGGTAAATAAGACAGTCCTTGCCCTGAGAGCTCAAAGTCCTGTGGGTTAAAAACACACAAAGAGATCATTCCCAGATATTGTGGGCAAGTGCAGTTAGAGCAGAAGTACAGGTGTCTGGTCTGCCTGAAAGCTGTTTTAAAGGATAATTTGGAGTTCAGAGGGTAGGTGAGTAGAAAAAGGTGGGCTTAGGAACGCAAGACACCGATGGGAGAGTGGAAAACCAGTGGTATTTGGTGTTTGTTGCTGAAGCATAAAATGCCAAGCAAGAGGTGGCAAGAAATGAGGTTGGAGAGGTGAGCACCGTGTGTGCCACGTGGAAAATCGTGGACGCCATCTTGTCAGCCATTGTTTCCCAAACAGCTTTTCCCCACTCTCTTTAAATTTTTGCCATATCCGTGTTGTCTCTATAATATTATTTAATACTAAAATCAGTTCATTTTTACTTAACCTTGGCCTAAGCAGTAATATCCCCGAAATCACAGTTTTGTTATACCAGCTTTATTTTTCTAATACACTTTACAATAAATGCATTACAATTACAAACTTAGAAAATATTTATCTATGGATCACTTAAAATCATCTCAGATACCCCTGAGGGAATGTGTACCATGCTTGTTCAGGTAAGCAGTGGGGAGTCCTTGAAGGGTTTTCAGCAGAGGAATGATTCAGTTAGATTTATTTTCTTTATGAAAAAATTTTACATAGGAAAAGAATGAGCAAATAGGCATTTCTCATTACAGAATGTTCTCTTTAAGATTTAGGGTTTATATTCCCATCTCTAGTCTATGGATCCCAGAGAAAAACTAGTTTGTCAGCTTAAGCCACAGTACTTCTTTTAAGAAGGTCCAAATGAACAAACACTTGTTTATTTTCCTAAGCAAATACAAAGCACTGTATTTGCTTAGAAAGTTTGCTCATCTGCATGATTTTGTGAGCCTATTGTTTTTATTTTAAGAGTTTTGTCTTTTTCTCTTTTATTCAATTTTGTTTTATAATCATGCTTCCAAAGTAAAATCTACAAAACAAAGTTTTTTTCAGAGAAATCTAGTTTCTACCCTTCACCTCTAACTGGTTCCCTCAATCTAGGGAATTATTTTTTCAAATTTATTTGTGGTTTCCTGATACTTTTTTTAAATTAATTAATTTATTTATTTTTGGCTGTGTTGGGTCTTCGTTTCTGTGCGAGGGCTTTCTCTAGTTGTGGCAAGCGGGGGCCACTCTTCATCGCGGTGAGCAGACCTCTCACTATCGCGGCCTCTCTTGTTGCGGAGCACAGGCTCCAGAAGCGCAGGCTCAGTAGTTGTGGCTCACGGGCCCAGTTGGCTCCGCGGCATGTGGGATCTTCCCAGACCAGGGCTCGAACCCGCGTCCCCTGCATTGGCAGGCAGATTCCCAACCACTGCGCCACCAGGGAAGCCCCTGTTGCATTTTTTAATCGCCTTGGCACCTGGAGCCATGGAGGAAAGACCTGAACCTTCTCTGAAAAAAAAAGTTTTTTGTTTTTTTTTTTTAACTTTTGTGACTTTGGCAACAGGGCCTGAAAGTGTCACAGGGAGAATAACTTTGAGCATTACTACTTTAAGGCAGAAAATCATTTTAGCTCTATTGTTACCAGCTCAATCCTGTTGGGGTACCCAAAGTATTATGTTTGTAATCGTGCAGGAGCCTGTGAATTCAATTAAAATCTGGTGTGACTTCCTGAAAATCACCATTTAGGATGACTGAATTCCTTTAACTTGATTGGGCAAGAGGGCACATGTCCTAAAACGTGCTGGAGTCTCTTCCTAGCACCTATTTCTTACCACCCAGAGTCCAAGAAAATAGTCCTCACCTTATGGTCATTAGTATTTACTGCAGACCCTCGACTTCCCCTGTGTGTTTTCTCAGCATCCTGTGCAAGGAGCAGGTTGGGTTTGAATGTCATGGTTATTGAGCAAATTTGAAAATAAGTGGGTTTGTAGGAGTCAGAGTGAGAAGGGTAGCTGGTCTCGTAAGAGGAGTGAGAAGTTAACGGACTGTGGGAGGGATGAGTCATAGCTGCTCTGAGCTTCAGAAACAGCTCAGCGCGGCCAGCTGTGGGCACTCAGCCTTTTAGCAAGTGACTCTCTCTGTCCTCCCCCAAATGGGCTGGGACACAAATGAGTTGGGAGGTCCTGAAGAGGAAACTCCACATTTGAAAACTGTACCTTAGCCTCTCAGTTCCGCACAGGGACGGTCTTTGAAAACTGGTCATAAGTCCGAGCTCACAGGAGTGACCTGAAGGAGGTGCTGCCAGGGTGACAGAGGCTGCAATACACAGAATCTCTCTCTCTCTCCCTCTTTTTTTTTTTTTTTTGCATGGGGTTAAGCGGAAGGATCTGCTGCTATTGCATATCCAAACCTAGGCCATGCCTAATGCTTCATCGTCTTTCTCAGTTCCGACAAAAAAAAAGTTCGCGTGTACATTTACGCACCGCACCCTAAAAGGTGTTGGGAGGAAAAAGTTTGCAATAAAAAGAGGTACAGCAGTGTGGTTAGGTTTCATTTGCACTGCCCTCAAACTAGTGATCTCATTGGAAAGAAGCTCAGAGACGTCAGAGGTGTAGAGGGAAGGAAAGGCAAGTTGCTCCAGGTTGGATCAACAATTCAGCATAACCATTCATCAGGAGTTGTCCAGGGAGACTCCTGGATCCGGCAGCTTTGCTGCCGGAAGCTGTGGCCCGTGACTTTGGTGAGGCTGTGAGGTTAGGTACAATGCAGGGGCGTAAATGAAGGAATATTCCCTTTCTCCTCTCCATTGCTCTCCTTCTTTCCTGTATCCTCTTAGTGTATCTTACAAGGATCCCAAATTGTAATTCCCTTCGTGGTTGAAGGACTCTACTGTAAAGGGCCCTTCAGTTTTTGGGCAAACACAGTTAAGATGAAGGCCCTCCACTGAGGCCCCTGAGTCACAGCTCTGAATTAAAAGACATTTGCTCTTGGGATCCTGGTGTCCAACTCTGCAGGCTTCAGTACTACTGTGTCCCTATAAGGGAACACAGATGAATACTATCCAGCATTCACCTGAGAAACCCCAGCATGGTTGGCTTTCTCAGACCCACAGCTTGTTTCCTGTGGACATTACAAGATGACAAATCCCAGAGTCTCTTCTGAGTAAGGTCCTCAGGTTTGGGACAAGGACAGAGAAGGGGTCAGCTTCAGCATCTCTGTGTACTAAACCCTATTGTGTAACTTTGTATTCTAGGCCCTAAATGTCCCCTCAATCAAGGACATCTTGTTTCTGTGGAGAAAAATTAAATGAATACATATGACAATCCAGTGGCAAAAACAAAACCTTGACATTTTGTTTCTATTCTATTTTTATGACGGAAAGAAAGGCAAGACAGAGGGGTTGAATAGATAACAGAAGGAAATGATAATCACACCCATTATTTCTTTTCCTAATTCTAGAATCTATAATCATTACCCAAAATTCCTCCAGAACACAACTAAATACCATTAGGTTTGCACTTATTGTTACAGATACTTGGTGCAAGTATTTGGAATATGACCAACTCTAGTGTGGTCAATCCTGAACAATCTAAAAAGAAAAAAAAGTAATAGCCGAGCAATAAACCAGCGTTTAATGTCTGGTCCTGAAATGCCCAGATAGAAAAGGACATGGGATATAAGTGAAGTCTGCCAGGATCTCTCTGATCCCGTTAAGTGCCAAGCCAGGTTCGGGTCCACTGATCTGGCTTGCCAGGCGGATATGCACCTTCTCCCTTCACCCATCTGTGGGTGCCCCTCCTGGAGCGGTGCTACAACCTCACAAGCATGTATTTTTAGAATTTTAAGGAAAAAACTCGAACTCAGACTGATGGAGTTTTGCAATGTTAAAATGTTATTAAAATTATGGTGTTCACTACTTAGTTCATTCAACTAACATGTATTGTCTATACGCTATACACGCTGCTTGTTAGTTAGGCACTCACTTCTTGACTGTTAGATGACAGCACTGAAAAATCCACAGACCTTTCTCTCTCATTTTGCCTGGAGGGAATGAGGGCTTTGCACCCCTGCTGCACGCAGGTGTTTCCTTATTCAGAAAGAGGGCCGAAGGCTGCTCCAAACAGACAACTCTGTCATCTCAAGAACAGTTCTTTTTAGAGCAACTCTGCTGGCTTGCTGTCCTTTCTTCTCACATTCAAAACTGACTCTGTAGGTCTGGAGCTTAATTGGAGAAATATTTTAAATTCCACTGATAGGTGGCCCTTCACTGATTCTTGGAAGTGGAAAATATTTTGCTTTGGTCTGAAGCAGCTCCAGAGACAATGCACAACATTCAGGCTCTTGCACGGAGTGGTCAAACAGCTGCAGGTTATTACAGGAGCTGGAGAGCGTTCAGTATTTAAAATGAAATCTCTACACCTGACAGCAGCTGCAAAATCATCTATGCAGAAGGGAGAAATGGTTCCCATGAACAAGGGCCGTTGAAATGTTACACACCAGGACAAAGCCCTCCTGCTCTAGGGCAGGGTAAATTTGCCTGCATCCCACAATCATGCCATGTGCAATCTCTAATTAAATTTACTTATTTGGGTCTCCAAACTTTTTGTGTGTGCAGGCACAAGGGTTGGCTTGCCATGCACCTACTCTTGCTTTTGAAAAAGGCAGTCATGTGATGAACCATAAGTATTAATGAAGATACTCATTAAATAAAGTAATATATATTTAGAATAGTCATCGCTTCTGAACTTTCCTACATTAGCATCAAAATGCTTAGAAGGATAAAAAGGCATGAGAATTCCAGATAGGGCTTTAATTCTAAAGCATAGAAAAACCAAATTAACTATATCCCCAAGGCACTCGAGGGCATATTCCTCTTGCCCAGCAAAAACATAATCTTGGTTCCTAAGAATCATACCTGACATTTCTCTTGATTTAATTGATGCAAAAAAGGAGCAAAGCCACATTTAAGTGAATGAACATGAATGCCTAATTATTATTATTATTATTTCTGCGGTACGCGGGCCTCTCAGCGTTGTGGCCTCTCCCGTTGCGGGGCACAGGCTCCAGACGCGCAGGCTCAGCGGCCATGGCTCACGGGCCCAGCCGCTCCATGGCATGTGGGATCCTCCCGGACCGGGGCACGAACCCGTGTCCCCTGCATCGGCAGGCGGACTCTCAACCACTGCGCCACCAGGGAAGCCCCCTGCCTAATTATTTTTATTGCAAATTATCTGCATGTTTTCCTTACCTTTGTGTGGCTTGCTGAGCCTTTCACAGTGTTCTTACCTGCATTATCTTATTTGAATTTCTCAGCAATCTTGTGAAGAAAACAGGTGACAGAAGTGACTATCATCATTTTGCAGGTGAGGAAACTGGGGCTCCAAGGTCTCAGGGCTGAGAACTGGCAGTGGCACTCTGCACCAAAAGTAAGGATTTAATCTTTGCTGCCTTCCAGAAGGAACCGAGGCTGTTTGTCAGTACAGCCGATACTTGTGTGCGTGCCTTGGTATAAGTATGGAGACGAAAGGTAGCTGGAAGATTAAAAAAGAAAAAAAAAAAATATGGAAAATGGACTAAAGGGGGGTGAGAATAACTAGAGAAGTTATGGGAAAGTGTGGTTCAGTGCCGCAGAATCAGCCCCATGTGCCATAGGGTGAAAATATGAAATGAACAGCTATAATATGTGCTATGAGAATTCTTTGGTTGACACCCTAGCTAGTTGCTAGGCATTGCTTGTAGCAGATATTGTAGTTAGTACATGGAGTAACAATAAGACACAACTTTGAGATAAAGTTAACCTCCGGGACTCAATGAGGAAGTATCAAAAGATAATGAATGTAGTCAGTAAATTATTGCCTGAGGAGATAGAGATGCCCTAAGCTAATCCATGCTTTATATCAGGACATCTGTATGAAGTTTTCTGAGGCTGAACATAATAGGTGTTATCAACCTGGAGGAATACAGCCAATCAATTGTGTTTGCTTTATCTAGGAAAGAATGACTGTCAATAGGAGGCGGATGGCTGAACACCACCCTCTCAAGCAGGAATTCGGCAGTAAGGGTGGGGGGAAGGTGAGGGGGTGGGAGAAGGAAGTAACTGGCAGTCACTGAAATCCCCTATTATGGCACGGGATGCTTCATCAGGTGTTCCGGGGCCTGGGCATCCCTGTGCTCTGATTTCATGCTCATCCAGCAGCCTCTAAAGGGACCTGGAAAATGAGAAGGGGCTGCTGAGGTTGGAGTAAACAGTCTGGAAAGACCTATTCCCCCTTAGCGTACAGTAGTAAACTAGCATTCTGCTTTAGATTTCAGGTCTTTGGGTATAGCTGGTGTGAGTCTGTCCTCCCATGATGCAACCAGTTCTAGGGTTTCTGCATCAGCAAAGCAGAACCCTGATCTTTAAGTGTGATGGGCATACCAAGGCTCTTTGCCCGTTTTGACCGTCCCATTCTGGTGGAAGCCAGCATCCTTGGATCACAGCTCTGCTGATCTCCCATAGTGACAGTGCACGTGGTGCTTTTTTCTTTTATTTAAATGAATAATTTACTTGAGGCATGTAGGGCAGTAGTCTGGTTCAAGGGCAGTTGCAGCCACACACTGGGACTGGAGAAAATAGGGGTTCTTGCCTTGGTGCTACCACTAGGCACATCTTTGATATTTCTAACTATTTAACCTAGGTCTAGGTTTCCTCATCAATACGTTGAAGGGATTTCACTATGTGATCTTGGTAATTTGCCCAAGGTCACTAAGCTGATCAGTGACAACTGAACATTTACCCAGTTACCCTCCTCCAACTTTACTTCTCTCTGTGTAAATTTGGGAGCAGAGTGTGGGTTAGTGAGGGCAGGGAGAGTCCCAAGGGAATAGTGAGATAGTCTGAAGGGGATTTTACTTCTCCTTAACTGGTTGGAATCAGGGTAGATTATGCACAGAATTTTGTTACCTATATGAAGTCCTCATAAATCAAGAACGATTTCAACCACAACACAGTCTCCCAACCTTCTTCATCCCACTGGACACATATAGAGAGTGATGATGATAGAAAATTGTACTTGTGTAAATGTGTGGAGCTGCACGTGGCCACCCCGAGGGATGAGGGACTCAATGTTTTGGCCCTGCCTGTAACCCATGTGCCCAAATACACTGTCTGGAATGCTGTGTCACGGGCCCTCTCAAACAAGGGTGCTACCAGGAGTAAAACTAGATTAAGTTGTCTTCTCTCTTGGCATCTGTCTCTTATTGGTAGGATAATTTCTCCTCACCCAAAACTGGAGATGCAGGTCACAACCTCCCTTTGCGCTCCACATACAGTGATGGTTTATTGTACAAGGGCTGCAGGTAGGAGAGAATATGCTTCTTTGGTTTGGTGTCTCTCTGTAAAGGGAGGACCGTTGGCTTCTACACTGTTGCTTATTTTGTTCTTGCTTATTTCTACATTTATCATGACTATTGTCTTCTTTCAGCATGATTTATTTAATGGTATAGTACGCTTTGTTCCTTAATGATTAACATCCTAACAGCTGGTCAGGAAGCCAACTTCCAGCATTCAATACATCCTCTCAGTCTTTCTGTATGTACCATAAAAAGCAGAGTCATCCTTATAACGTCTTTTCTAATAATATACTCAAATTTCAGGTCCCATCTCCAAATGTCATAATTTTGCATTGTTAATAGATAGTAACTCACTTGAATGCTACCGTTCTAACAGCAGAGATGTAAGATCAGTATGCATCAGTCTAGTTAGTACATTTTTTTCTTGCTGTTTATTTTATTTTTTGGCCGCAAGGCATGTGGGATTTTAGTTGCCCAGCTAGGGATTGAACCCGTGCCCCCTGCACTGGAAGCGTGGAGTCTTAACCACTGGACCGCCAGGGAAATCCCTTGTTTACTTTTTAAATGAAGTATAGATTACATACAGTGAGTGCTAGCACATGTTTTGCACCACCCCTTCAGCAGGTATTTTTGGCATAGCTCTCACGTGTTAGGGCCTCTACTGGACCTGCTTTCTCCTCAGTTTTTGTTTCTCACCTAATCATCTTTATCTCCTCCCTCGGTACTTCTCTGACGCTGTATCTATTTTTTGGCCCATTTTCTTTTAATTTCCTCTTTTATCTTTTCTTCCTTTTCTCTCTTCCGTCATTATTTATTCTGTATTTCTCTAAAACATTTCTTTAGATTTCCATAATGTGATACTTTGTTTATAATAATTACACTCATTACTCTTCCCCACATTCACAAGGGGTTGCTGAGCTTCTGATCTATCGAGGCTTATCGTTCCCACCTCGTGACAGGTGAGGAACTTCCTACTTTGCTGGTTCCACATCTGATGGCTGAGGTTACTGGGGGTGGATCTTGGAGGTATTCCTAGTGTCGGCGTCTGGGGTATGGGGATCCCTAGTCAGTGAGGGACTGACTAGTCAGTGGTTTTCCTAAAGACCAAGATGAAAAGGGCAAACAACACTATGAGAACAACAGGGTGGGGAAACTTTAGCGACTGAGATGTAGGTGGGAGGTAGGATGGTAGATCTGGAGAAAGTCTGAGAGCTCATGAGCAAGACACCAAAACAGCTGTTTTTATGATCCCTGTTCTAGTTCCCTGTTGCTGTGTAACAAACCGCCCCAACTTCAGTGGCATCAAACAACAAAAATCAGTCAGTGCTATTACCTCTCAAAATTGTGGGGTTGACTGGGTTTTGGCAGGCGGTTCTCAGTTGGGGTCTCTTATGTGGATGCAGTCAGGTGGGGGCTGGTGCTGGAATCTGGGGTTAACGCTGGCTGTCAGCTAGGACTTCAGCTGTAGCCGTCAGTCAGTACTACATGTGACTTCTTCGTATATCTGGGCTTCTGGACGGCATGGTAGCTGGGCTCTAAAAGCAAGTATTCAAAGAGAAATCCAGGAGGAAACTGCACTGCCTTTTATGATCTACCCTTAGAAGTCACAAAGTATCACTTCTGCTATACTCTGTTGGTTGAGGTAGTCACAAAGTTCCACCCAGGTTCAAGGGGAAGAGACGCAGACTCCACCTCTCAATGGGAGATGACAAAATCACATTGTCAAAGGAGCATGTGGGAAGGGAGATTCTGTGGGGGCCGTCTTCGGGTGATCCAGTCTGCCACAGGCTGCCCTCTGCCACAGTGACTCACACCCCTTCCCCTCCCCAAGACCCTCAAGGACTGTGACTCTCTCTGTCCTTTCCTTTGATCAGAAAGAGAGAGTTTCTCTTGCACTTTTTCCTGTGTGTGCAACTTAAGCAGTTCTGAGTTCCAGGTTGTCCTGCATCTTTGCCAAGAAATGTGGAAGGAGAAAAACCCAGGACACTCACCATCTTACTGGACCTTCTTGGAGTTTTGATTTCCCTCCCCAATCTACCTGCTATTATTTCCTTTCAGTCTTCATTAGTTGCTTTATGTGTTCTGTCTAGGGTTTATAGATGGAACCAGTGGGAGAGAGACCGTGGAGTCTGCTTACTCCATCTTGACTGGAACCAGATCCAGAAGCCATTTCTTAATTTTAGATTTGCTTGTCATCTGAGAATGAGAAACAATTTTATCTTCAAACTCAGCAAGACCTGTCACCTTTATATTGAAGTGTTTGTTCTTTAGCTTATCTTTACACCCTCTCATTTTAATGTAGGAGTTGGAAGAGGCCAGGTGGCACTGTCAACACTGTGCCTGGACGATTTTGCGGCTAGACCACGTGGTTCATCGGTACAGTTTCTATCTTCCCAGTTACCATGGATGTCAATGTTGCTAAGCTTCCCACCGCTGCATAAAAATGTCTCCTTCATTCCAGATTCCAAGAATATTTTCCTCATGTTTATTTGAGCCTCCACCGACAGACGTTCAAGGCCAGTCCCAAAGCCAGTGCACGTGTCTTAGGTTTTCATTACAGCGTCACTCACTCTGGTTCCAAATTCTGTATCAGTTAAAGTTTGATCAGAGTTGCAAAACCACTTTAAGCAAAGTAAGGAATATATTGTGGGGATTAGAACACACATGATTATGGGAGCTGGTTATGCAGTCTGTGCAATCTGTCCATGCTGAGTCAAGACCTGGGTCTGAGTCAGCGGGATGGACAAGTTTCATGGGGTAGGTGGGGGGGAGCGGGGCAAGGATGCTAAGTGGAGAAGTGAAGATGGCAGGGGCAAACTGGAACCTGTGTGGATGGATGAATGGGAACCCGTGTGTCCCACCTCAGTCTCTCATGCCTCCAATCCTCCAACTTCGGTGATGAAGGCGACCTGCAGAAGAGCTGGTGCGCTTCACTGTGGAGTTACACGCAAACCTAACCAGGATTTGGAGCTGCTGCCCTCCGTCGCCAGGTGAGCCAGCGGAGGCACCGCTGTGCTGGGAGCTGCCGCGGCACCTGACCCCACGTGGACCTTCTGACTTTCTGCAAACGCTGCTCCCATCTCACTTCTGCCTTCCAAATGTTGCTCAGGTTTCTGGGATCCATAGTTCCAGCTTAGCTACACTGACATTGTACAAAACCACCACAGTCTCCAAGCTGCTGGCCAGGGATTAGGGGTATAGCCTGAGAATGCACAGGAAGCGTTTGTCTCTCTGTAATGGCAGAGATTGGCCACTTGAGGATGTGTGTGAATCACGTGCAAACAACACATGTAAAGGTAGGAAAGTTCGTATTTATAAACCAGTGATACTACAAAACTAGCAAATAAAAATGAATAAATGTCCAGAATAAATTTTAGTAAAACTATTAAAGTGATGATTAATGCTGTTCCAGCATATACGAAACTGATCATTAAGATGCTGATAGGTTTTCTGCATTAGTCTGCTAGGGCAGCCACAACAAAGTACCACAGACTGGGTGGCTTAAACAACAGAAGTGTATATTCTCACAGTTCTGAGTCTGAGATCCAGGTGTTGGCAGGGTTGGTTTCTTCCAAGGCCTCTCTCCTTGGCTTGCAGACGGCGCCTTCTTGCTTTGTGTTCAGATGGCCATCTCTCTGTGGGTGCACCTGTTGGTGTCTCTGTGTCCTAGTCTCTTATAAAGACACCAGTCATTGGATTAGGGCCCACTCTGATGACTCTACTTTAAGTTAATTACTTCTTTGAAGGTCCCATCTCCAAATACAGTCACATTCTGAGGTACTGAGGTTTAGGACTTCAACATATGAATTTGGAGTGGGGGACACAATTCAGCCCATAACATTTTCTGTAGTACAGTAACGTTTGAGCAATACTACATGCTCTGTTTTCTTCTTGGAAATCCACAAAGTCTATTTGTATATGAAAGATTATACAAAGTCCTGAAAAATATCTAGTATTCATCTTTAACACACCCCACCATTTTATACATTTGTCGATAATCCTAAACCATCTTTTGTCTCTTATACATTGGCCAGTAATGTTGAACAATTGCACGGTGATCCTACCTGCCAGCTGGTGGTGGCAGTCAGATAAGGAAATACACGTGAGGCGGAGGAAAGCAAGTACAAACTAGAACGCAGGTTCAACTCTCATCAGAACCTGTGCTGCTCTTTCGGCCCCTCCAAGCCTCAAACTTTGAAGATGCTTGGTGAGTTTCTGTAGATCTACACTGAGAGATCGCTTTGTAAGGGGGCAAAAGGGTTGGCCTTTGCCACATGGAATTGCCTCTTCCGACTGTACCAAGGGGATCTTCCAGACTGCTAGGGACCTGGAGTCTCCTTGCTCACCTGTAGCTGCTGGCCTTTCACCTGGCCCAGCCTCTGCTCACTTCTTTGTTTTCTTGTTCTTTGCAGGTGAGGAAAGGAACAGAGCTGTGGACACCACTGGGGTGTGACAGGCAGCTGGGCAAGGATCCATCCAGGAAGGTGAGGCCAGGTCTCAATGGGTGGGGATGGGTGACAAAGGTTACTGGCTTGCACGGGCAGCTAGTTGTGCAGTGGCGGTGGAAGAAAGAGTCCCTGGCCACAGCCCAGCTCCAGAGGGCCCAGTCAGCCATCTAGCTGTAAATACCACTTGCTCAGGCCTCTCCTGGTCCGTGGCCTACTTTCTGCTTCCTAATCTTACCTTTCCAGCCTAATGCTCATTTCAGCTAGAGTTCTTTCCCTGGGCCCTGCGTCCCATTCTGAGCAATTCCTGTGGCTCTGGCCTTGCAGGAATTATCTGAGTCAGACCCCAGACTCACTCCACACCTCGGCCAAGGGAGGACCCTCCCCGCTACCTTGGCACCTGCGGAAGCAGATGGTTCTTTCTGTTCTCGTCGTGCTCTCATTGTGAATCATCTCCAGGCATTGCAGGTAGAATTTGTCAGCTTCTAATGTCAGCTAAGCTTTCGAAGTGGTATCTTTGCAGCCTAGTGAGGATGATATGATTTTAACGAAGTGTGCATCTCAACAGCGACTGACCCGGCTGGTTAGCACAGTAATAACAGCTTTTGTTTGAGCAGGGCACGGTGCAAGTTGCTTTACATGCAGCATCTCTACTCCTCACAAGAGAGCCAGTTGTCCCAATTTTACGGAGAAAATGGGCTCCCAGAGAGCAGCTTCTCATGGCTAGAGCGCGTCAGAGCATCAGCTTGGGCCCCTGGCTCCCGACTCCAGGGCCCGGGCCCTCACACGAGCCTTCACAGACATACTGGTTTATGTTAAAACAGCCCTTAGCACAGCATTGTCCTCACTGTCTGTGGAATTACTGCATTTCCCTCTAAATCCCAATTCTGAGTGAGTGCCTCTCCTCCCCCTGCCATAGCCTCTGTCAGAATGCTCCCCTCGGAATTCAGTACACTCAGTTCCATGAAAACCATTCGTACCCCGAGCCCGGTTCGCTGGGTTGCTTTGGGAAATATACTGTTTCCAAATTAAAACTGCCACATAAATGTGAGGGGAGGTATTGGTGCATTTCTCTTCCTGGCTGGTCGCAATCTGTTACGTCTGCACCTTTTCTTTTTCAGAATCTCCCTTTCTCATCGCTGCGTCCAGCAACGCCCGCCCTCCATCTCACAGAATGTAGTTGCATTTTAAGCCAACACCCCTTAAAATCTTACACACGTCTTTTCTTTTTATATTTTAAGAACAAAATAATACATTTAAGAACATACCAATTTAACCAAATAGGCTTAATTGTGGGGCTGTCACAGCGGTGTGTATTTGGTAGAATTTCGTGTTCTCGTTTCACCGTATTCAGAGAGGATGAGTGAGAGACTTTATGTTCAAGTCATAATTTACAAGGCAGTTTTACAAATGTTTTCTCACTGGCCCCTTAAGAATCTCTCAGAGGCTTAGACAAGTTGGTATTTCACAGAAGAGGGAGAGTGACTGTCCGTGATCCTGCAGCTGATGTGGAGAGAGAAGGCCTTCTGGTCTAAGAGCTGTGCACTTTGACTCCACCTCACACTAAATTCAGGTCCTTCTTTCTCTTTTTTTATGAACATATATCCCCATATCTCCTCCCTCTTGCGTCTCCCTCCCTCCCTCCCTCCCTATCCCACCCCTCTAGGTGGTCACAAAGCACCAAGCTGATCTCCCTGTGCTATGCGGCTGCTTCCCACTAGCCATCTATTTTACATTTGGTAGTGTACATATGTCCATGCCACTCTCTCACTTTGTCCCAGCTGACCCTTCCCCCTCCCCGTGTCCTCAAGTCCATTCTGTACGTCTGCGTCTTTATTCCTGTCCTGCCCCTAGGTTCCTTTTTATCCACAGGGTGACTGACTTCTCCTGTGGACCAGGGCACTGTGATGAAAGAACACCTCACCCTCCTTCCCCTCTTTACACAGTACGCCAAGAGTTCTGGGCAGTGCCCAACGCTTCGTTGGCTATCGTCTGACAGGGCCGGGGAGGGTCTCTGAAGGCTCCTCTGTTCCCTGGAGCCTGGGAGATGGAGCTCATCACCATCCCTTCCTGCAGCTCCGTAGGCTCTACTTTGCAGGTTAGGAGCATCCATTCACACCGACTGCAGGAGGGATCACCAGCTCAGTGCACTTCGGAGCCTGGCCTCCAGAAAGCTTCTCCTTTCCTCGCTGCTGCCAGAAAGGAAAGAAGGAAGCTTCAATCCACCCTCTCTAGCCAGGGATCCTCTTGTAGGTAAGAGATGCGGTCTGATAGTGTATGACCTTCTGCTGGGTTTGCCCATGTTAAGTGAGACCTCATGGAACAAAGCAGCCATGCAAAGAGCTGGAGAAGAACATTCTAGGAAGAGAGAACAGGAACTAGAAAGCCCTGAGGAGAGAATGAACAGGGTGAGTTTTAGAAACGGGAAGGAGACCAGTGTGACGAAAGCGGGGTTCAGCAAACTTTTCTTGCAAAGGGCCAACTAGTAAATATTTTAAGCTTTTAGGCCAGTCAGTCTTGGTTGCAGCTACTCTGCTATTGTAGCACAGAAGCTGCCCTGGACAATACATACACGGATGAGCATGGCTCTGTTCCAATAAAACCGTATTTGTGGACACTTAATTGAATTGCCTATCATTTTCACATGTCACAATATAGTGTTCTTCTTTTGATTTTTTTCCCAACCATTTAAAAATGTAAAAACCATTCTCAGCTCAGGAGCTGTATGAAAACAGGCAGTCGGCTGGGTTTTGCCCGTGTGCTGTCATTTGCTGACCCCAGGGCTAAAGCATGGGGAGCGAGTGGGAGAAAGATTAGTCCCAGACGGCGTGAGAGAGAACGAGGTGGGCGCAGGCCAGACCCCATGCAGGGGTTTTGTAGGCCATGGAAGCGAGAGAGGATTTTATTCTAATTGCTCTGGGGAATGCCTGAGGGGCTTTAGGCAGGAGTGTGACGTGATATATTTTAATAACACTCTGGTGCATCTGAGTCTAGAGTGGACCGCCAGGAGACAAAAGTAGAAGCAGAGATACCAGTAATTTTTAGGAGCCTTCCCCATCAGACCAGGAAGAGATGACAAAATCCTGGAATGGGAACTAGATCCCCAACCTCACAGGGAGTGGCCTACTGGGGGGATAGGTGTTTAAGCAGAGCACCTGCTACATAGCATGTTCTCAGTAAATGTACGTTCCCTACACTTTCCTTCCTTCTTTGGTGATAAAAAGGCTGGAATATGGGTTTGGTCCAAATCTCTCACAACTCTCAGAAAAATGAGTCATTCTACTAAAAATAAGTCAGATAATATCATGAAAAGTGAGTGGACACACACTTAAGTTTTGTTAATGACTCTGTGATAGGTTATGTGTATATATGTGTGTGTGTGTGTGTGTGTGTGTGTATTCATATTTTTGTTGAGCCACATGGAATAGCTAAAATTTTCTACTGATTAAGGTTTATCGAGATCACTGGCCTTATTGGTGCTCTGAAAATACATTTAGTTTTAATCTATTTAGTTGTCCTCATTAAAAGTATTAATATGTAAATCAAACCATCATGCTGTATGCCTTAAATTTATATAATGATGTATGTCAATTATTTCTCAATAAAACTGGAAAAAAGAATTAGTATATTGAAAAGGTTTTTAAAAATTATCCTTAAGTACCGAGAGAAAAAAACAAACTTGATCCTTTTGCCAGAATTAACAAAAACCAACCTTTATACACCATTCCATGTTCTCCCAATCTCTTAATCTTACCTGACATTGAATCAGCATAAAAATGTAAGAAACACCAAAGTCACGAATTTGCCTGATATTGGCAAATTATCAACTTGAAAAAGGGGGATGAATCACCCTGGATCCCTTATGGGACCACATAAGACCACGAGGTTGAGATGAGGTGTGATAAAAATCTAACCAACCCAGAATCTGGGCATGAAGTAGACAGTTGTAGGGTTAAAGATCTTAGACCTATTTGATTTTATGTACTTAGAAAGGTAGAGGTGGTTAATCAGTAGTTATTAATATTATATTTACAGCAAAGCATACATACGACCGGAGTTCTTGGCCCAGGACGGCTCTGGGGAGAATCCTTCCTCGCCTCTTCCAGTTTCCCGTGGTTCCGAGCATTCCTTGGCTTTTGCAGCTGCATCACTGTAGTCTCGCCTTTGTGCTCACGTGGACTTGTCCTCTGTGGCTGTGTCTTCTTCTCTTCTTTTATAAGGACACTTGTCTTTGGATTGGGGGCCCACCAGGATGGTCCAGAATGATCTCATTTCCAGATCCTTAACTGATGACAAGTCTGCTGTCATCTTTATTTATTTATTTATTTTTTTGCGGTACATGGGCCTCTCACTGTCGTGGCTTCTCCCGTCGCGGAGCACAGGCTCCGGACGCGCAGGCTCAGCGGCCATGGCTCACGGGCCCAGCCGCTCCGCGGCACGTGGGATCTTCCCGGACCAGGGCACGAACCCGTGTCCCCTGCATCGGCAGGTGGACTCTCAACCACTGCGCCACCAGGGGAGCCCCTGTCATCTTTATTTTTGTTCCTTTTTATATAATACCTTTTTCTTCTCTGGCTGCTCTTAAGATTTTTCTCTTTATCATGTGTTTTCAGAAATTCGGTTATGATTTGCCTCACTGTGTTTTATTGTTTGTTTGATTGATTGTCTTGCTTAAGGTTTGTTGAGCTTCTTGCATCTATGGGATTCATCAAACTTGGAAAATATTTGGTCATTATTTCCTCAAAGATTTTTTTCTGGCCTTCCCCCACTCCTGTTTTCTCTTTCTGGGATTTCAGTTAAATATACGTGTGTCAGATTGCTTCGCATTGCCCCAAAGGATCACTCAGTCTTTATTTTCATTTTCTTTCAGTCTTTTTTTTTTAATCTCTGTGCTTCATGGTGGATAGATTGTATTGCTATCACTTCATATTCCCTGGCCTTTTTTGCCTAATCTGCTGCTATTCCTATCCAGTGAATTTTTTTGAAATACACTTTTATTTGAGAAGAGTCTTAGATTTACAGAAAAACTGCAAAAATAGTACAGAGTTCCTGTATACTCCTCACCCAGTTTCCCTTATTGCTAACATTTTACATTATTGTGACACATTTGTTACAGCTAATGAACCAACGTTGGTATATTACTATTAACTAAAGTCCATACTTTATTCAGATTTCCTTAGTTTTTACCTAATGTCCTTTTTCACCTCTAGGATGCCACATTACATGTAGTTATCATGCCTCCTTAGGCTTCGCTAGGTTGTGACAGTTTCTCATACTTTTTTGTTTTGGATGCCTTTGAGAGTTTTGAGGAGGTATTTTGCGGAATGACCCTCAGTGTGGGTTGGTCTGATGTTTTCCTCATGGTTAGACTGAGTGTATTAGTTTTTGTTTTTTTTTTTTTTTGCTGTGGTAATAAATTACTACAAATTCAGTAGCTTAAACAATACAACACAAATATATTACTTACAATTCTGTAGGTCAGAAGTCCGACATGAGTCTCACTGGGTCAAAATCAAAGTGTCAGAGGGCTGTATTCCTCTCTGGAAGTTCTGGGGGATTGTGTGTCCTTGTCTTAGCTTCTAGAGGCCATCTACAACCCCTTGGCTGGGGGTCCCTTCCTCCTTCTACAAACCGAGCAACTCTCTCTGACCTTCCGTCTCTGACCTACCATCGTCACATCTCTCTCTGTCTCTGGCGACAGGACAGTAAAAGGTCTCCACTTTTAAGGACTCATGTGATTAGACTGGGTTCACCTGGATAATCCAGGGAATCTCTGGATCTCAAGGTCCCTATCCTTAATGTCATCTGCAAAGTCTCTTTTCCCATAAGGTAATATATTCTGGGGTTTAGAATATGGACATTTTGGGAGCCATTATTCTGCCTACCACATTGTAGTTATGGAGTTTTGATACAAAGGCCACTGAGTCATTTTCATTACATCATATTAAGGGTTCATGCTACCAACATGATTTATCACTGATGACGTTAACTTTGATCACTTGGGTGAGGTAGTTTGTCAAGTTTCTCCACTATAAAGTTAACTTTGCCTCTATTTCCATACTATTCTCTTTGGAAGGAATTCACTAGGCGCATCCCACACTTAAGGGATTAGAATTATGCTCTGCCTCCTTGAGGGAGTAGGACCTACATAAAATTATTTGAAATTTTTCTATATGCATTTATTTATTTATTATCATTGATTTTTATTAGTATGGACTCATCAATATTTATTTTATACTTTGAGTTATAATCCAATACTTTTTCTTTCTTCTTTTTTTTTTTTTTTTTTGTTCAAACTCTCTCAGCATAGGTCTTTCATTTGGCTCCTTTGTTCCTTTGACATGCCTCCCTCATTTTGTTTTTTTGAGAACTTTCTTGCTTTCTGTATATTCTCTGCCCCAGCTCTAGAATCTCATTTCTCCAAGAAGCCCTGGTTTCTTTTATTGGAGAATGGATTTAGTAACCAAGATCTGGTTCTGGGTTCATCCAGTTAAACTTTCAGATGGTGTACTTTTTATCTTGGAATTTTCATTTATTTCTTTTTGATATCTTCCTTTTCTTTTTCTCATTAGGTTCATATTTTCCTTTAAATATGTGTTCACAATTATAAGATCTTTAAAAAAAATCTTTGTCTTCTACTTCCATCATATCTGGCTTTTATTTGTATCTATTCCTATTGCTTTTTTTTTCTTGATTATGGGTCATGTTTTCTTACTTCTTGGCATGTTTAGTAATTTTTTATTAGATTTTAGACATTGTGTATTTTATGTTGCTGAATGTCTGAATTCTTGTTTGCTTGATTTTTCATTTTTAATGAGTTTTTGGATTTGTTTAGGCAAATAGTTTTACTCGCATTTCAGCTTTATCCCTTCAAGACCTGATTTTAATTTTTCTAAGACATATGGAGAGTAGCCCCACTCCAGCGTTTGTTCAGCCCTACCAGAGAGGCATAAATGGCTTGGCATCTCCATTCTGCCTGTGGGGAATTTGATCATTTCCAAGGTCTGTGTAAGCTCTGGGAATATTTCGTTTACCATGCCCCAGTCATTCTTTGTCCAGCCTTTTGGAGTTCTGGTTTCCACGTGCCTAGTCCAGAACTCAGCAAACGCTAGAGGGGACCGTACAAATTTCTGGAGCTCTTTTTCTGTGTAACTACGTCTTTTTGGGAACTCTGCCTCACAACTTCCATCTGTCTAAGCTCCTCTGATGTCTGATCTTTGTTTCCTCAGTTTCTTCCCTGCTTCTATTTGGGTCCCCCCATCCCTGCAGCTGCAGCATGGAAATCACCTCCAACAGAAAGCCCAGGGCTCACTTCATCTGGTTCCCTTTTCTCAAGGATCATTGTCCTGTGCTGCCTGAAAAACTGTTGTTTCATATGTTTTGTCCAGTTTTCTAGTTGTTCACTGCAGGTTGTCAAGTCTAGTCCTTATTACTCTTTCATGGCCAAACTATTCCTTCCTTTCTTAATTGTGATGATGTCTTGATACAGATCTTCACATCATATCTTCATTTACATATTGGGTTAGACATTGGGGTGCCTTTTAAATTTGGCAAATCATGTCCCTCAAAATTTCCTGAGGAACTTTCTTATGCCTCTACTAATTTCCTGTCCACGGTTATCTCAATTCTCATCTTCTAAAATTTGTACTAGATACTGGATCTCTTGCAGTGAGTACCCATTTGTTATTTTTTTTTTCCTATTGTCCATTTCTTTATTATGCTTTATATTGACTTTATCTTCCAGTTATTCTATAGAATTAAAAAAATGTTCCATCATATTTTTAATTTCTAGGAACCCTTTTGTATTCTCTAATTCTTCCTTTTAATATCATTTTTTTCTTCTTTTGTAGATGTAATATCTTCTCTCACATCTTTAATGACATTAACATTTTTTGACATTTTCTTTCCTGCACCATCTTTGTTTCCTCTGAGTTCTTTGTTCCGTTTTTTTCTTCATCATGGTTATATTAGAGTGTCTCTTGGCCCTTGAGTGTTCACTCTTAAAAGTAAGGCACCAAAAAGCTCACCTGACCAGAAGCTCAGCATACATGTGTTGGTCTTATACACTGGTGGTCTTCACTGAGGCAGATCGGGGGACCAGTTGTTGTTTTTACCGAGGCCCTGCAAATATCACTGTTTACAAGTATTTTCTCTGGGGTAGCACCCTCCAGTCTCCTCTCTTGGAATTTTATTCTGGGTGTTGGTGTTCTGGGTCAGAGCAGTAGAAAAGAAATGGAGATTTCACTCTTCCACACACAGACTCCCTCAATTCTCTTGCTTCAGATGGAATTCCACCTCTGCTCACCTCAGAGTCTGGGGGGAGAAGAGAGGTCAACAAACTGCTTGGGAACTGGGTGGGGGTGGAGAACTGGGGGGATCAATTTAATCCTGCTGCCCCCTGCCCAGTTTTTCCCATTCCTGTGCTTTTCTGGGTTCTGTATGGAAAAAGCAGCTCACTTCTCAACTCCCTTTGCAGCCACTAAGGTTCGACCTTCCTTCTCTCTGCTTAGTCTTTGATATTCATCTTTCCAAATTCTCTCTCCATGTACTGTGGGCACAGACATCTCCTAGTTTCCGAATGATGGATATGCATATCTGTTACCTGTTTTCCTTGATGTTTCTTGGTGAATTTTGAGAGAAGGTGGTTGGGTGGGTATATCTTTACTCTGTCATTCTGAAACCAGATCTCCCACATTTTTGTAGCAGAAAACAGCACTCTTATAATTCCTTTATTTTTGTTTCATTAAAGCCTAAACTTGGAGATAAATTAAATTTTAATCTAATCTGAGCTTTATACTGGCTAACAGGAAGAAATGAAGTATATAGAAAAAGGGTTAGAGGTCATCAAACATCTAGATAAATACTAGCTTAGTGCACAGGTGTTTTGCCTACGTGACCACAAGCTAAACATCTGAGCATTAGGTTTTTTCTTCTTCAGTTTTCACCAGCTGTCTGGTATCATGGAATCATCATAGCCATGTAATTAAAGTAACTTGTGAGCGGAATGCTGATTTAACAAATAACTTGAGGCTACTCTTCTGTACATGCTGAACGTGGCCATGGACAGATCCGGTACATTACATCAGCCCGTCCACTGATACACGCCCTAACCTAAGAGCGTCCAAGGAATTCACATCTGCAGGCACTCATCTGGTGACTGTCACCTTTCGCTTTCATTCCATGGAATCAGTTAAAGTATCCCAAGGAAATAGTTCTCAGCCTATAGTTTTAGAGGCCAAAGAGCTGCCTTAGCGATCTTCTTAAATGCACATGTTTCTTCCACATGTTGGATGTAGGAGTCTTTCTGCCCCCATATCCACTTTTTAACTGAAAAAACTAGTTTCCTAACTATACCAATATATTTAATGTATAATTCAACAAAATCCCTTCGGCCTAAACACAGAACTGGTGTGGACTGTAGGACCAGATGAATTTGTTAGATGGGTGTTCTGTGTGGGATGAGAGGACGTTTTAAAGTCCGAAAGCTTCTGTGAAGGATTTTTAAAGCTGGCTATTAAGTATATACACACACACACACAAATCTATTTTTAATTTCTCATTTATTTATTTATTGTGTGAGCATTTTATTTATTTTTATTTTAATTTTTTTTATTGGCGTATAGTTGTTTTAATCGCTAATTTATTTTTAACCTATTCTTTAAGGTACAGCTCAAATCCCACTACCTGTAGGAAGCCTGAGCCGTTCTTCGGTATCCTTACTATGCTTCGTTGTTTACCATGTGGAATCATTTATTTTTGTGGTTGACTGATGAAGGTGTCATGCTGATGTAATGGACACCTATCACTCGGTGAATAATCCTCAGAATAGGTACAGAGAAAACTGGACTAAGGTCCCTACTTCTCCTGAGGCCACTGAACTGATATCATGGACATACAAGTAATGTTGAACAGAAACGCACACAGCACCTTCTCAAAGTGTATTCAGTGGGCCAGACTCCAGCAGCTGCTTGCTTCCCTCCAGTGAATGCATCCAGCCTGCCTGGAGGGGAAGCCGTGTTGGTTCTGTAAAATGCTGTAGGGGAATTCATCAGGGTGAAGCAGAGAACCCTTAACAAGAGCAGGGCTCAGGCTGGCATGAGGCTGGCATGAGAGCAACAGCCTTTATTCCCCCAGCTTTACACTTCAGGAAACTCCTCCTTACCTTTCAGGTAGCAGATATACACAGAAAGGGCCACGACGGGCCTTTCCCATAGGGAAAGCAGGAGGCTTTTATAGGGAAGTGAAATGCCAGCCTGCTTAAATGTGTCTCCATCGTGGGTCTATTAGGTGGCTCTGGGTTAAAGCACTCTTACCAGAAGGGCCCTGAAGTGACATAAACATAGTGGACACTCAAGAAGAGTCTATTGGGCTTCCCTGGTGGCGCAGTGGTTGGGAGTCCGCCTGCCGACGCAGGGGACGCGGGTTTGTGCCCCGGTCTGGGAAGATCCCACATGCCGCGGAGCGGCTGGGCCCGTGAGCCATGGCCGCGGAGCCCGCGCGTCCGGAGCCTGTGCTCCGCAGCGGGAGAGGCCACAGCAGTGAGAGGCAGGCGTACCGCAAAAAAAAAAAAAGAAAAGAAAAGTCTATTGATAATTATCAAGGGCAGTTTCTCTCTCTTTTTCTCTCCTTCTCTCTCTCTGACACACATATAATACCAAGCAAAACAGAAATCAGAAATCAAAGTGATTTTAATCTTTCTCTTTAGTCTGCTCTGTATTTCCAAATTTTCATTTGTTTTAAAATTAGCATCTTCTTCCTCAGTACAAAAATAAATAAAGAAAAAAATTAGTAGCTCACCTGTCCTTAAGGTGACCATTATTAACAGCTTCATATCTACACCTTTATCCTTTCGAATTCAAACTTTTTTGGGGGTGTCCACTGTTGTCTTTGCAAAAAGGAGATCAAAATAGGAAACTTTCTTTCCATCTTGATCTTCATTCTTTATAATACATCCTGGTCCCCTGTCCAGAACAACAGATATTCTTAATTTGTTCTTTTTTATTGGTGCATAACATCCCACAGAATGGATCAACCCCAGTTGATTCAATCATTCAGTTATCAACATTCAAGTTCTTTCTGATTTTGTCACTACAGAGAAGTCTGTATTGCTCTAATATTCTTCTATAATCATGTATTATTTATATTAGAAAATATCATTTAGACTATAAAAATAGAGAGATAATTACTATAAAGTCAAGAAACAGATGCTGAATGAACAGATAAATGAATGTATTAAAATGTTACCTGGGAGTGGGGCCACATGCCATTTCTACTTTGAAATAATCATCTTTGCACTGTGGGCCCTGACTCCCAACGTGGACTGCAAATGCCTCAAGATCAGGAAGCAGGCCTCTTTCTTCCTCATCGCCTCCAAACTGCTGAGCACGGTCCTGCAGAGGGTGGGCAGCCGCAGGCCCACATAAACGCACTGAGCCCTCATAGTGTCTTTTGAAAACAGCTGTCTAGATTTCAGAATGCAAGTTTCCCACGTGTACGATGTTATAAAATGGTGTATTCCCGGGCCAGCCCACAAACTCCTATTTTAACCCATAATGAAGGAAAACTATATACTTTTACCATCATGGTTTCTTATTATTTCTGTGGGAAAAATGTTCTGAATTGAGTTTCTGCATGCAGAGAATCCTCCTCTACTGTGTGTGTGTGTGTGTGTGTGAGAGAGAGAGACAGAGACAGAGAGAGAGACAGAGACAGAGACATCCTACCCTTTACTGCCTTCAAATGAGTTGTTTTCTCTCCCTTCTGCCAATCCTGTTATATGTGGAAGTTGAGCAAGTAAAATAGGAAATATGATGACTAAATGTGGAAGTGCCAGAAAGAAGAAAGGCAAAAAAAGAAAATATTTAACATAAAATTTTGATAATTTGCTTAGAGTCTTCATTCATGTTTGAGATCTAAGAATTTGAATTTGATTGCTAAGAATATAGTAATATTCTTGCATACAAATGAAATGAAACTACAAGTAGAAGAGATTCTTTAGTTGTTACAGATTTCTCCTAAGTCAAACTTTTTCAAACGGCATATTTAAAACATGATGTGAATCAAAGCAAAAGCTTATTTAAATATTAATAATGATTATGGAATGTATCACTTATTAATAGCCATTGATCTGGACACACGTTAGTTTGTTTTTATATGTTCCTTTGGAGAGTCCTGTTTGGAGGGTCATTAAAAATGAATATTTTGATAAAATTAAAGACTGGGAGAAACTATATAGCATTTGTAGGAAAAAATTATCTTCTACACAGAGATTTAAAAATTCTTATAAGAATGTAGTGTAAAATATAAGATGTATTAACCAGTGCTTTGTTTTTTGAAGTCCCATGGATAAAACTAGCTAAAACTTACAACTCAGGCTTCCCTGGTAGTGCAGTGGTTAAGAATCCGCTTGCCAATGCAGGGGACACAGGTTCAAGCCCTGGTCCGGGAAGATCCCATGTGCCATGAGCAACTAAGCCCGTGCCCCACAACTACTGAGCCTGTGCTCTAGAACCCGCGAGCCACAACTACTGAAGCCCGCACACCTAGAGGCTGTGCTCCGCAACAAGAGAAGCCACCGCGATGAGAAGCCCACGCACTGCAACGAGGACCCAACGCAGCCAAAAATAAAATAAATTAATTTTTAAAAAACCTTACAAGTCCTTTACATAAAAATCATAAGCATATCAAGAAATAATTTTCTGAAATCACCTATAAAAATATATTAAAATGTTTACATTAATAAAAGGAAAATCTATTCTTAAAAATGTTAATTTTTCAAAAGGAAAAAAATCACCCATAGTTCCATCTCTCAAAGACAACCACTATTAATGTTTTGATGTAGTTCCTTTTCACCTTACTTATATGAACATCTGTAGGGTGACCTTACTGTACATATAAAACTTTGTTTTCCTTTTACCCTCAATGGAACATAAATTTCCTGCTATCTTACTTAAGTTCATCATAAGGAGAAATACCAGTAAGAGTGTATATGTGGTAAAATATTTGTAAGCATTGTGGAAGATGACAGGGCTAGGGTAGTGTTCCTCTAATTTCTCAATGAGGGAAAAGGCTTGGTCAAAAGTGTCATATAAACATGACATCAACCACATACATTGTGAAACGAGTTGTCATGAATCTGTTGGTTCTGCATCCCTGAAAAGATGAAAAGTTCTCATCAAGGTAGGAAATAAAAACAAGGAAATATGGAGACAACCTGAGCAACTCAAGTGAGGGTGAACCTACAATGTTGGCCCCTTCGCAGAGGCTGGCTCCGCCCAGCCACCCAGAGTGAACTCACCCATCAACCCTCCCTCGGGCGTCTGTTCCTGGGTCTGCATATTTCTTTCTCTCCTTCAGTCTTAAGGGTCTTCACTTATGGTTTGTCGTGTTTTCTTTCTTATCTCCGGTTATAGGAAAATGAAGCAAAACTAACTTCCAGTAGTATTGGTGGCTTTTTTCCATTTTTTTTTTAAAGCGACAGAACCTTTTCCCCAAATGAAATCTTACGCAGAACCTCAATATGTAAAACAGGAAAGAAAGTGATATTTTTTTTGGTTGTCCGGAAAGAAGTGGTGCTAAAAACCCAGCATCCACAGCTGGACATTGACAAAATATATGGTGGGCTGTTTAAACCAACATTTGCTTTCAAATTACAAAACACCCAAGGCAAATCGTGAAGTTTTACTTACGCCGATTGTTCTGCCAACAAAAATTCAGTTTTGTGGAAACTATTTATTACACACAAGGGGTTTCTGATGGAAAAGAAATTTGAAAATTTTTAGAAATCAAAAAAAGAAATACATTTGAAACCATTAAATTTTGGAATGAATGTTGATTTTGTGGTGACACAATCTCTGAAAATTATCATCATTCACTCAAAACAGGAAAATAGCATGTGCCCGGAATCCACAGTTGAATATATCTTCTTTTTTTTTAAGGGAAGTTTTTATGGGGATAGGGTAAAAAGAATGAAGTAAAAATTTACTTCTTTTATTTGTGGAGATGAAAATCAGACAGAAAGTTAAAGGGAAAGAAATACCTTAGGAATGCCAAAAAGAAATGAAAAAGAAGATTAAACTGTTTCAAAATATCCCCAATGCATTGTTTCCTCAACAAATTCATCATGTAATGAACTGAGAGGTCAGTGCAAGAACAGTTACAAATTCTTCTGAGAAATACACAAATTAAGAAATCCTTGCATTTCATTGATGTTGAGGAGACAGTTGGGAAATTTATAGCGTGACCTTTTAAGACCACAGAACCCTTCAAAATCTTCCCATTGATCTTGGAATAAAATCCAAAGTCCTTGATCTGGCCTCTGCCCACCTGCCTGTGTCCTTCTTACCTTCATTCAGAACTCTTAAGTCACATTCACCTTCTTTTGGTTTCCAGAATATGCCAGACCCTTTTGCTTTTCATGGCCTTTGTGTTCAGTCTTCCCTCTGGCTCGGGGCTTCATCACACGATGGATATCAGTTACGTGTTGAAGTGTGTCCCCCTCAAAATTCATATATTGAACTCCTAATCCCCCAATATCTCAGATTGTCTTTGCAGATGTAATGAATTAAGATGAGATCATATTGGAGTATGGTGGGCCCCTAATCCAATAAGACTAGTGTCCCTATAAAATGGGGAAATTTGGATACAGACACACATCCAGGGAGAACACCACGTGAAGATGAAGGGAGAGATGGAGTGATGCTGCTACAAGCCAAAGAATGCCCAGGATTGCTGGCCAACACCAGAAGCCAGGAGGCAAGGAACAGATCCTTCCCCCATAACCCTCAGAAGGAGCCAACTCTGTGGACACCTTGATCTTGGACTTCCAGCTTCCAGAACTGTGAGGCAATGCGTTTCTGTTACTTCCACCACCTGGCTTGTGGTACTGTGTTATGGCAGCCCCAGGAAACGAATACAGTCTCCTCTCCTCCAAGTTTTGGCTTAAATGTCATTTTCTCCTTGAGAAACCTTCCTTGACCACCTAGATCCCCCAGTATTTTCTATCCAAAGTCGTGTTTGTTTCCCTCAGAACACGGATACAAATCTGTAACTATTTTCTTGGTTTGTTTGTCTGTCTGTTGACATCACCCCCACTAGAATGTAAGCTCCAGGAGAGCAGGGGTTGGTCTTGCCTTGTTCTTACCTGAGGAGCACGGCTAGGAAATGTCTTGGAGTTGCATCTCAGGAGAAGGAGGCAGCGCCGAGAGGTGTACGTGTGAATTGTCGTGCACCTTTTGGATGTAGTGGAGATGAAACTTTCTGAGGAAGTAGGAGTATTTAAAAATACTGTCAGTCCTTTGTTTTCTGACTCTTCTGTCTTTCTGATTGGCAAACTTCCAAACATTTTCCAATAGGATAAGGTGTGTTATTCAAAATGCTCAGAAGTTTTGGGACAAAGAGAACAGACTGAACATCATCAAGGTTCACATGCTGTGAATGAGGAGCTTATAGGGAAGTGGTGGAAGCTGTAACAAAAATTCTTCAAATATTCGGATTCAGTGAATCCGAATATTCAGTGGTTTGCTGAATTTATGTTACAAACTGGAAATTTATTTAAATTTTTATTTTATTTATTTATTTTTGGCTGCGTTGGGTCTTCATTGCTGTGCACGGGCTTTCTCTAGTTGTGGCGAGCAGGGGCTACTCTTCATTGCAGTTCGCGGGCTTCTCATTGCAGTGGCTTCTCTTGTTGTGGAGCACAGGCTCTAGATGGGCAGGCTTCAGTAGTTGTGGCAGGCGGGCTCAGTAGTTGTGGCTTGTAGGCTCTAGAGCGCAGGCTCAGTAGTTGTGGTGCACAGGCTTAGTTGCTCCGGGGCACGTGGGATCTTCCTGGATCAGGGCTCGAACCTGTGTCCCCTGCACTGGCAGGCGGATTCTTAACCACTGCGCTACCAGCAAAGTCCCTAAAATATTTTTAATACTTGAAACTATTATAGTAATTTTTTCTAAAGAACTTCAAGGCAAGGCTATAGGCACTTTTTCCTTCTGACTTTAAAAGCACTACTTTATAGTTTATTACCTTAGAGAAATAATGAATATTTCAAATCCATTTGGGATGAGACAGAGAAATTATAGCAAAAAAAATTTTTTTGAAGTTTTCAAATTGAAAGCCTTCCTTTTGGACGAGAAAAATTCACTCATCTCTCTCTCCCTCTCTGCCCCTATACACACACACACACACACACACACACACACACACACACACACAAACATCTTGGCACTTTTAAAGAGTATTTCTTCCCTTACGTCATCAGAAGAACAGGACAAAATTAATATTTGTTACTAAGGATTGGGCAATATATTGCTCAATTTAAATTCATTATTTTCAGAGAATAATTGCAACACAATGCACCTCATTTTAGAGTTTCTAGCAAAATGGAAGAAACTGTTACATGAGGTAATAGATAAGAATTTCTCCAACTTGATGCCTATGGTCCCTGAACTTTGATTGATGGCTTTTTCAACATCTTTGCAGTTCTACTGTTTCAACTGCAATCTAATGTGGCTGTATATTTATTCAGTGTGGACTTCACAATGATATTCTTTGCTTTATATTGGCCAACTGCTCTGGCAAGTGTGGAACACTCATTTTCCATGATTTTATAACCTCTGCTAAATTATAGCAGCATGGAAGAGAGCCTTGGTGGCCAGGACCGAAGTGGTACCAGAGATACTGTGGGGAAAATTAGGGCATCAACTGACAGACTGATGAGGGGGGCACTGATTTAATCACACCTATAAATACTTAATCCTTTAGTGAGCACGCCACCATATTCTACATTCATAACTTTAATATACAGTTGTAAAGACTGCGATTATAGATGGAGGTGATGTCCGAGTCATTACTAGGATGATACAATGGAAATTAACATTCCAATTTACTAGACTGTAAGAAAACTTCTTGAAAGGCAGAGATTTTCATTTGTTTTGTTCATGAGAAAAGTCCTTGGGCATTCAATAAATGATTATTACTTGACTCAATAAATGATTCAATAAATTATTATTACTTGGTTCAATAAAGGATTATTGCTTGAATAATTTTATCAAACTATTCTCATTTATCAGAAAAATAAATTAAAAACCCATTTGAGAGGGGCTAACCTTGAATGTATCTTTAAGCTTCAGTCATGGAGAGGTCAATTGCTGCATGGCCAAGTAACCTGTCCTTTCTCGACTCCCTTGAAAAGAAATGAGTTCTGATGCATCCAGGTAGACGGTCCTAGGATGTCCATCCTGCAGGTGAAACATAAACATGCCTCACTCAGGAGCTCACTCTAGTTTCAATATACTACACTGCTCAAACAACATCTGTTGCTTTAGACCAGGTGTTTGGTCAGATTTCTTTGGTATGGCCAAGGCCATTTTTTCCAGAAACTTTCAAAAAGGTTATATTTTGCTATACTGATCCGTTTTCCACAGAGATTTATGACTGTATGCATCTCATCAAAGGGCTAAAATATTTCTTGATGATGTATATCAATACACAGTGGATTTGGGGGTCAGATTTACATGTCTTCCAGCACATAAGAACCGAATGAAATTCAGTCTACGTTTTATGAGTTTAGGGGCCTGGAAATTGGAAATGATACCCATGCCCAGGGAGCTCCAGGGGCTCAGGAAAGGTGGGAGTTGGTGATGCCTCCCAGTTCCCTGGCTGGTTAATGAAGTGACAAATACAAGGTGGTGGGGAAAGATGTTATAAGTTTAGTTTTGGACATAACTAATTTGTTGTACCCGAGGAACATCTAGAATAAATGCATCCAGAGCTTAGAAATTATAGATTATGGAGTTATCACCAAATAGTGATTATCTGAAGCTTTGGATGTGGGTGAAAGCACTCAAAGAGAAAGCATGTAGAATGAGAAAATAGGAGGGGTGAGGACAGAATGTCTAGAAACACCATAATTTAGGAGGCTGGCAGCAGAAGGGGAGCCAGCCAAGAAATAAAACAGGAGAAGGTTGTCACATAGGCATCAGGCAGTATGATGGGAATTATTAAATGATACAGAGACACTGAGCAGATGAGGACTGGAAATGGCCCTTGAGAAAAATTACTAGAGGGACTTCCCTGGCGGTCCAGTGGGTAAGACTCCGTGCTTCCACTGCAGGAGGCACAGGTTCGATTCCTGGTCAGGGAACTAAGAGCCCTGCATGCTGCGTGGTGGAGCCAAAAAAAAAAAAAAAAAAAAATTACTAGAAGGAAACACATAAAAATATCATCAGGTCTATTCCTTACTGGTAAGATCGCAGGTGTCATATTTTCTTTTCAACTTTTCTGTACTTCCTGCATTCTGCACAATAGATATCGATTACATTTATATTAAAAATACTCTGATAAAGTCTAAAATATTTTTTGAGAACCCAGGGCAAGGAACTATTAATTCCCAAGTAGTCGAGTGCCTCTGTGCTGGACACCATGCTAAGGATAAAACAATGAACAAGAGGATGGCTCTGTTGTTTTACCAAAAGGAATGGAAGCTGGGTTGACAAGGGAGGGGTGTAGAGCTCGTGGGGCACAGTAGCAAGAGATGGGGCTGGAAAGGAAGTTTGGTGCCAGATTATAACGGGCTTTTTATGTCTTGTCAAATAATATGGACTTTATTCTGAAGGCTGTGGGGAGATTTTTGAGGGGTGGAGTTTGGGTTGCAATCGTGCTTCACCTGAAGTTGATTTTCTGCTTAACCCGGCTGTTAACCTGGATGAGCCCTAGTTCAGAAGCCCAGTTCTGAGGCCACTGCCATAGCTGAATAAAGGCGATGCAAAGGGGATGGAGGAGGGGCCAGGCCCAGAGAGATTTGGGATCAGCATCAACGGGTCAGTAGGTTACTACCGATTGGATGTGTGTTGGGGGGAAGGAAAACATTAAGGACTACTGGGTTTTTAATTTGGGCCCATGGGTGGTAAAGAGGGACAACTGTCCTACAGAGTTTGTATACAGTTACTCTAATCACCTATAATAGTCATTGCTTTACGAAATAAGAAAGTGGCTGGCTGGGTCAAATAGTATTCTATGAGGGGATAAGAAATAATGGTGCATGGGAAATCTATTTTTGAGACCACGGCCACAAAACAGAAGCGTAAACCCTCAGCTGTCTCCTCACCAAAAGCATTGAGATACTTTTCTTTTTCCAGTCCATAGAACTGAATACTTCTGTGACAAAGAGGGTGTTGGAGCTATGTTTTTAGAAAAGTGTTTACATATATGTAGCTCTGGCCTCTCAGGAAGGGACTTTCTGTGTCGGGGAGAGAAGTTTGGGAGAAGGCCAATGAAACTGCATGTGGGGGAAGAAACAGGTATAACCAGGTGAGAATCTATACTTTAAAACAAGGGACCCCAAAAACGGCAGGTCCCAAGTGAACTGTATTAGTTTGAGCTAACACACCTTGAAGGTGACAGGTGCTGCCCCCGTATTCTTGCATTCTCTCACTCATCCCCATTTCAAGGCATTGAATACTGAGGCGTTAGGTTAAGCAACTTGACTGGGGATGCCCAGCTAGTAAGTTAAAGAGGCCAGATTTGAACCTAGCTGCATGTACTACAGTATAAAACCCCTCTCCTGGACCAGCCACATTAAGACATCTTTCAGGAAAATTAGCTCTCACCCTTGCCCATCTCATCCTTCAGGGAGGGAACTTCTGTTGCACACTCAGTCTGGGAGGACACTGCTGGTGACTTACTAGGGGAAGGCCTTCCTTTTCGCCCCCAGACGGAGCTCCAGGCGGTGTCCCTGATGACAGCTGCCCTTCAAATGGTTACACGCTCAGCTACTGATAAGGGTTCAAATAAAGTTAAGGATGCGTTATTGGCCCAGTTACTGCTCTAGTATCTAAGTAATGCTCTCTCGTCAGTTAATCGCTCCTTGTATTCCTTGGAAGTGGGCAGTGTTACAAAGTGAATTTTTATTCACTCAGAAAACAGGCTCTAAACACGGCTGACACCTGCCCCACCAACTGCATGGCAAGAGCTTTGCCTCCCCGACACGCCCTCCTCCTCCCTCCTTCCCTACCTTCAGGTGACCCTTAGGATGGAGAGTCAGGTAGGTACCTGCGGTCCCCTCCTACCGCCGCCAGCTTACGGCCGGAACCCAAGCTCGCGCCCAGTACCCCACCCCCCGGACCCCCACTCGAGTGTGAGCGCCCGGGTGTGCGAGCAGCAGACTCACGCGCAGCCGCTTGTTGCTCCAGCTGCCGCGACGTGGGTAAGTGAAAATGAAATTGACTTTTCTGAGAAATGATGAAAGCGGCGCTGCCTGCCAATGAACAGCGGCGGCGAACTTCCGCACCTCCAGGCCGGGCAGCTCGCGCCCTCCCTCCGCCTCCACCTCCCAGTTGCACAAGCTTGAAACAAACACTGGGGAGGAAGGGCGGAGGGAGGAGGGCGGAGGGGGGAGCGAGCGAGGGACGGAGGGAGGGAGGGAGCGAGGCACCGGGAGGGCGGGGGGTGGGGGGATTTCCAGCCTCAGCGCTTCGCAGTTTCCTCTCCTTGTTTTGCTTTCGATCTGGACTGTTCTCAGGCAAGCCGGGGAGTAACTTTTAGTTTTGTTCCTGCGATTATTCAACTGACGGGCTTTCATTTCCATTTCACACATCCTAGCAACACTTAAGCCTTGCGGAATTGTATTGATAGCGTGAAAAAGCACACTGAGAGGTAACATTTTTCAAATAATAGTTGTGACTGTGCGTGTGTGTTTTTCTCGAGGGCATGTTTATGAGGACTGGAGGGGATATGTGTGTGCGCGCGTCCTGATGGTTTGACACGATGTTTTGCAGACGGAAAATGCTGAGGTTCATAAATATTAATACTGATTTTTGGAGGAACAGTCGGCGCTGTTATGGATCATCTGATTTTAGGGGAAGCAGGTTCTGCTGCTGTTGCTGCTGCTACTGGGGCTGCTGAGGCTGCGAGGAGGAGGAGGAGGAGGTTGGTGGAGGTTTAATTTCACTTTTGGATTTGCAGATGCGGAGAGGTGGCTCCATGGACACAGACCTGCTCTGTGTGATTCTGCGCCCCAGGTGGTGTGTGGGGGGTGCAGGTCCGCTAGAGTCGGGCCTCCTTTTCAAACAAAATTCTCGCGTGCATGTGTGTGCGTGTGTATGTTTACGGAGGCCGTCGCCACCAGGTCCGAAGGAGGGGAGCGGGTCCTTCTCCTTGCCCGCTGGCGGTGCCTCTCTCCAGGCAGCCTCTGGCGTAAATAGGCAGGAACCCGCAGTCCACCCTCAGCCTGCGCCCCGCGCCCGGGCCGGGAGAGGCGCCTCCCGCCGCGGCCAGAGGAAACTTGATGGGGCGCCCGGCGGCGGTCCCGGGGCTCGCCCGCCCGCCGGGCTCGGGGAAGAGTCGCGGGCGTCGGGTGCCAGCGGCCGGGGCCGGCGGGCGGGCTTGGAGCGGGGCTGCGCGCGGGGCCTGGCCGGCGCGCCCGGCTTCCTGGGGGCTGGGCCGCTGCCGCCACCGCCCGGGAGGCACGCCGCGTCCTCCTTCCCGCCGGCCAGCGCCCGGCCTGGCCCTGGGGCTTTGTCACTGCACTTGTCCCGGCGCGCGGGGGGCTCGGGCGGCGCGTCCCGGGAGGGCGCCGCGCCCAGGGGTCAGCGGCCCGGCCGCGGCCTAGCGCCGGGCGCCTCCGGGTCCCCGCGGGCGCCCCCGGGCCGTACTCGCGCGCTGGGCCTGACCCGCCTTGGCTACGGAGCGGGCGAGGTGGGGGCGGGGAGCCTCCGGGGACCGAGCGGCGCCCTGCTGGCAGGCCCGGGGCCGGCGTCCCCTGGGGGTCCCGGGGCGCCGGCGGCGGCGGGGTGGGGACGGGAGTGCCCGCCCCGCGCCCTCCGACCCCGCTCGGGGCGCCGAGTGGCATTCGCCCGCCGGCCGAACGTGGTTGGTGCAAAGCCGCGGCAGCCACTTCCTTTCCGCCTCGCGGGCCGGGCTCGCCCACCGAGCGATGCCAGTCGTGGCCGATCGTGGCGCCCGCCCGCTCGGGGCGCTACGGCCTGGAAGCCGGCCCCGAGAGGGCTCGGGCTGCCTTTCCAAGTTCAGAGGGTTTCAGGATGCAGCTCATCCCCCTACTGGGACGCGCCGGCATCTCTGTTTGGGCCCCAGGTGTGGCTGCGTGGGCCGTCCTCACCCCCTTACCCCATTAGAGGGGGAGAAGCGGAAAGGAGGCAGGCAGCCCGAGCCGGGCGCAGAAACAGCCTTCCAGGCACCAGGCGAGGCGCTGAGGTCAGTCGGTGTAGGCAGGACCGCTGGTCATCGTTGTGAATGTGACCCCCGGCACTAGCAGTCGAGGTTGCCACACGCGAGCGGCGTGGCTTTCAGTCGTTTTTGCCCCCAGAGTATAGTGTTTGGAACTTGGGGACATTTTACCTGCTCCCTCCCTCTTCAGCCTCCTCCCTGCAGTGTGGGCAACGGGTAGTGCGCCCTGTCCTTGGTTAAGAAAACGCAGAAGCTTCCTACTTGAGGAAGCGTGCTGGCATTTGCCTTCTGCCCCCGGCCTCCCAGTTGCTGTGACTCGGTCTGCTTTTGATGAATGGCGAGGGAGGGTGAAGGATAGTTACATTTCCTCTTGTGGATTTTCAGGAATCACCAAGGTTGCTGTCAAGCCTGCCTTCATTTAGTAGTTTCAGACCGACTGCAGATAACATTGGGATTTAGCAGCCTGCGCTTTTTGGTGCTTAGGGGCAGGTGCAGACAGGGGCCTGGTGACAGACCGAATGGGAAAGGTGGATGGTCTTGATGTTAGGCAGATGTACGCTCCTTGTCACGACTTGGAGGGGGACCCCTGTTTAACTTCATGCACACAGATTCAGGATTTTCTAGTTTTCTCACCCGCCCCCCCCCCCATCAGGGTGAAATCCCGGAAGAACTTGTGTTTTCTAAGGAAAGTTCAGCAGATGGAATATTTAGGACTTAACCTGGTAATTTTAAGGGGTAACCTTGAAAAATCTATTGAACGATGGGGCAGAGTCCAGAATTTCACTGTAATTAGTGAATGATTATAATTTATAACTTAGCCTGTTGTGTAAGAAGTTAGATTTTGGCCTCTTAGATCCGGGTTCTTGTCTGTTATGATTCGTAGCTGATTCTTAATATTAAACATTTACATACTTTATTCTCAATGAGTCGAGTTTTTTTTTTCTTTTGACCTTCAAAAGTTAGAGATAACTCTGCATATTTCAGACTTACTTACCTGTAAAAATGTCATCCTAATCGAAAGTAAGCATTTGTGGTTAAATTGGAAGCCAATTATGGCAAACAAAAGTCCTGACAGCTCAGTGAACCATGACCCAACTTTTCTGTTCCTCCACTTTCCTGCTTTATTAGGCAACTGTTCAGTATACCAAAGCTAGTTAAACACGTTTAAACCCAGTAGTGGAAAATTTGAAACTTTGGATGTTTAACATTTGGATGTTTGACATGCATCGATTTTCTCTTGTTTCCAAGGACACTGTACTTTTATTCTTAGTATAATGGCATATAAGCTCCCTTGTTTTTAGAGCATTTTTACACAGTTTCCTTTTGATAGAGAACAGACCAGTGAACTCTAAATGGGGTATCTGGGACATGGTTCTATTATGTTCTTTATACCAAAAAAGGCTTAAAGCAGATAAGGGAGTTTATTCATTTAATAACTATTCCTAGAACATTCACTATGCCCCAGACACAGTGCTACGTTCTGTGGGTTCAACTGGGAACAGGAAGACAGTTTCTTTACCCTCTGGGGAGATTGCATTCTAGTTGGTGAGCTGACAATACCCAGCTAAAAAATAAAGACAGTAATTACCTTTAGGGGTGAGTGCTATGGAAGGCGATAATAATACTTAACTGTATATCTGATAGGGTTGCTTTTGGGAACAAATGAGATACTGTTATGAAAGAAGGTTGCATAAGTTATAGCAATCTACAAATGTGTAAGGCATTCACTTTCAGAATTTTATCAGATTATTCTTAACTTGAAAAGCCAGGGAATCATGACTGTGGATTAAGCACTGACTTTCTCTTATAGAATTTTCAGCAAGAAGGGATTTTACTTGTTCTGAGAGAAAATAATAATGGTAAGAAATTAAACACAGCATAACTATTTTATGTAAAGCATTAAAGTATTTAACAGTGACATATGATATTGTCAGTGAGTTTTTTTTCTGTCAGAAGAGAAGATAGATGGTGTCCATGGAGACCAAATGATATGGAAATAAAAATGATTGGACCAATGTATTTTCCCTCTTCATATCAAGAAAAAACCTTCCCAAGCTCACTTTGCTGTAGTCTGAATTTTCTTCATCATTGCTGAAGACTCTTCATTATCTGTTATTAATTGTATGCCCTTAACTGATTTTAGTTTTTGCTGTAACATCTTTAAAGGGACTCAGTGAACTTGCATTTATTGAATGCTTACTATGTACCTAACACTATATATGTGAAAATGATATGTGACAGCATATGTGAAAATAAATATAATAGATAGTATATATTTACAAGAGATATAAAATACATAAAGTGGTATATAAAAATAACATAAATTGCTGTGAAATAGTTATTGTTAACAATAAAATCAGTTCTTCTTTTGGTCTGTATGGGACCCCTTCTCACACAGGGGTAGGAAGTTAGGGCTTTCTGTCCCTGTTGGCCCCATTCGTGCCCTACTTTTGGCCTGAGTCTGATCAGTATTTGGTTGTAATGTCTGCCCAAGGCGGGGTCAAGCAGTGGCCCTCACGGTGGAGGGGTGCTGGTGGGCTTGGGAGTGACGAGATTTGATTAAACGTTGATTTTTTTTCAGCAAAGAATGGTAAGTTATCTATAGGGTCCAGATTGAGACCTGAAGTCAGTATTTTATATAAAATACCAAGAGAAATACACAGGCAGGAAGAGTCACGTCCACAGGCACCTGAGGCTGGGCTCTGACCCGTCCAGAGGACGCACAGTCACCAGCGTTTTGCCTTGAGAGAGCCTTTTAAAATGATTTCCCCTCTCCCCAGCTCCATCTTTTGACAGATGGTCTCTGAAACAGATTGTGTGTAGTTAGGAAGACTTCATATGCCCATTTTTATTACTTAGAAACACGTTAGACTTGCAGTCAGAACTCCTGGTTGACTTGAGAGAGCCAGCATCAGCAAATCTAGTTGATCTAATTCCAGCCCAAAGTAGAGAAACTTGACGTTGTAGGCAACCTGGGCAGCCGTTTCTTAGATAAGCTGTTAGACCTATTGGGCCTTCTGAGGTTCTAAAACTAGTTACCACCTTCCCACTCCCATCAGTAACTTTGAGTTCTACTGGGGATCCAGGGACCCCATGATATGAACCATTGCAGTAACTCAGGCGATTATTTTATTCAGTGAACGCAAACACTGAGTCCTTACTTCATTTATTTATTAAATATTTGTTGACAGACAGCTATGTACAAGGCTCTGGGTAGTGGGAGGTGCATGAACTCAAGAGTCCAGAGGCCCAGAGTTGACTCAGCTCTTTCATTAACTCTCCAATCACTTCTCCTTTCTGGACCTTAGTTTTCACATCTATAAAATGGGGTTGCATGGTTCTGTCATCTTTGAGGGACGGGACTTATGTGTGTGTCAGAATCATGGAGAGGAGGGGGCTTTTAGAAACCACACAGAACCTTCAGACTTGAGACCGTCTGCAGCCCCCTCTTCTCTTTGTCTCTCCCCCGACCCCGTAGTAAGCCTCTCACGTTCACCAGTGTATCCTGGATCCCTGTCACTCAGGTATGTGGGCCAGAGCAAAGGCAGAGAACCACTGAGTCAAGGATCTCTTCCCAGGGCCAAACCTTTTCATTGTTTCATTGAGGCCAGGCTATGCAGGAAAACAAGCTGATGGAACTTGTTCTCCACCTTTTAGGCAGTGCTTTGAATAGGGAATCTGTGGTCCCTCCCTGTTGGCTCTGCCCATGTTGACCTTGCTTGTCATACAAAAATGGGATTCGCGGTACAGTTGTGATACTTTGAATTTTCCATTCTGAACAAGCAAGAAGGACTTTGTTTCACGAGTGTGTCGCTCTCTAGGAAGGCCACAGAGTCATGGGTTTGTTTTTTGTTTGTTTCTGTTTTGACTTATAGTCCACTTTATCAATTTAGTATTCAGCTTCGATAAGCAAGAAAGAACAAGAGGCAAAGCAAAAAATGTCTCCGTATGTCCCGTGCCCTGTGTGCATGCCTTGTAGCCCCATGTTTATGAGAAACAGAAGGCTGTGCTGTTCTTTCTGGTGATGGATTCTAAGCATTTTTATATCAAGGGCAAGACCAATTTAGTTCAACAAAATATCTTACTTCAGGGTTTTGTGTGATAAAAGCCTATCCAGTTTTTCTTTTCACGTCTTTATTGGAGTATAATTGCTTTAAAATGTTGTGTTAGTTTCTGCTGTACAACAAAGTGAATCAGCTATATGTATACATATATCCCCCTATCCTCTCCCTCTTGAGACTCCCTCCCACCCTCCCTATCCCATCCCTCTAGGTGGTCACAAAGCACCGAGCTGATCTCCCTGTGCTATGCGGCTGCTTCCCACTAGCCATCTATTTTACATTTGATAGTGTATATATGTCTGTGCCACTCTCTCACTTCGTCCCAGCTTCCCTTTCCTCCCCTGTGTCCTCAAGTCCGTTCTCTACATCTGCGTCTTTATTCCTGCCCTGCCACTAGGTTAATTGGTACCATTTTTTTAGATTCCATATATATGCGTTAGCATATGGTATTGGTTTTTCTCTTTCTGACTTACTTCCCTCTGTATGACAGACTCTAGATCCATCCACCTCACTACAGATAACTCAATTTTGTTTATCTTCATGGCTGAGTAATATTCCATTGTATATATGTGCCACATCTCCTTTATCCATTCATCTGTTGATGGACACTTAGGTTGCTTCCATGTCCTGGCTATTGTAAATAGAGCTGCAGTGAACATTGTGGTACATGAGTCTTTTTGAATGATGGTTTTCTCAGGGTATATGCCCAGTAGTGGGATTGCTAGGTCATATGGTAGCTCTATTTTTAGTTTTTTAAGGAACCTCCATGCTGTTCTCCATAGTGGCTGTATCAGTTTACATTCCCACCAACAGTGCAGGAGGGTTCCCTTTTCTCCACACCCTCTCCAGCATTTATTGTTTGTAGATTTTTTGATGATGGCCATTCTGACTGGTGTGAGGTGATACCTCATTGTAGTTTTGATTTGCATTTCTCTAATGATTAGTGATGTTGAGCATCTTTTCATGTGTTTGTTGGCAATCTGTATGTCTTTGGAGAAATGTCTATTTAGGTCTTCTGCCCATTTGATTAAACATTTTTGAGAGTTAACTACTTGCTCTGTCATTTTCATAAATAATTTCTTTTCCAGCGTCCTTAGCAGTCTGTTGCTATCTGTGTAAGAGCATTTGATACTCACACACCTAATGTGATCAAAGAAAAGATGAGCTTCCTATTTAATTTGTTCTTTTTGAGCTTATGGATGTCAGGTTTTTGTAGGAACCAAAGAAATACCTTCTAGATAGAAGACACTGTCCTGGCCCCATAAACTTAGAATCCAACTGATTTTCCCATCTCATGAGGTTGACATTTTGAGTGAGAAGAAAGTGCATACAAATAACTTTGTTTCAAGTAATATCTATCATGTTATTTTTGAAGAGAGCTTTTCCTGTTCTCCTTACCCTACAATTATTGAAGATGATGAGAAAAGTTACAGTGGTGGACCAGAGTGTCCTGGCACGTGGTTAAGATGTTAGTGGGTGTGTGGGGTGGTGGAATATGAGTGGGGAGGGTGTTGGAAGGTGACAGTTGGGAGAATGAGGTGATGAAAAAAGAGACTAAGGTGGAGAGTAGAATAATGCCTCCTGAATTCTTGAATGGGGGACAGGAGGGAGTCAGGCAGGTAGACCCTGTGTCTGCCACAAATGTCATTGAAGGCGTCTTGAGGTAGAGGGGACAGATTGCTAGTTAATTGGTAGTGACTGCAGGACAAGTTGAAATGAAATGCCGGAGGACCCTCCATTTCTGACTTTGAAGTCTGGCCTTTTTATCTGTGTGGGGGGGTGCACTTAATGTCTTAAAATTTTTGAACTCTCTGCTCCCGTAATTCCACTTCTAGGAACCTACATATGTGAGGTAATGAGAGGTGGAGTGAAGATTTATGTACAAGGATGTTTAACTGGTAGCTTCTGTAATAGTGAAAACTCGGAAACACCCTAAACACCCAACAGGAGGAGCACGTTTAAATGAGTTATGGCACAATCCACACACTGAGTATAGAGAGCCGAGGAAATTTATGTTTTTGTATTTAATAATGATGGGAAGATGTTTGTGGAATATGCTGAGTGGAGAAGAAGAGGATATTCAGCTGTGACCCTAATTTTATCTTTAAAACGTGTGTGTGTATCTGTATACACATCATTAAGAAAAAACTGGGAGGAAGCATTTCGATGGTGTGATTATGGATTTTTGGCTCTTTTTTCCCCCTTGAAACACTTGTATTTTCCAAATTTAATACAACAACACAGTTACTTTTATAACCAGAAAAATATTCTCAAGACAGCTCTGCGGTGTGCCCTCTGACCTCACGTCTGGTAAACATAGGCGGAGGACAAGTAAGTTGGATGTTGCTAAGGAGGATGTTGGCGTGAACTTGGCCCTTCCTGGGCCCCTTGTGCCTTGATGTGCAGAGCCAGGCTCTAGAATCAGGGCCTTCCCAGCCAGTGCTGAGAGATGCCCTTGTCCCCATTCATCTGTTACTCCTTGAAGACACTGAGATTGATGGCTCCGTGCTGAGGTTGGGACACACTGTTTTCTGAAGAGCTGTGGAGGGTCTGAGATGTTACCCCACTTCACAGATATGTCTTCTATGTATGTGAATACTGCAGAGGCCCCAGACATGGGGGTTGGAGGAAAGAGTTCTTTATGGAGCTCTACAACCAGGTCAGTGGCCAGAGAGATGTTGCAGTGTTGGCCCCCCATACCTAGTCCCTGAAGTGGTTAGTGATGCCATGAAAGCTGATGGAATGTGGGTGTGGTACGGTTAGAGCAACCATCCCCCTCCTCTGCCAAAGGAGGGGGCACGGGGAGGTGGGGGAGAGAGAGAGAGAGAGAGAGAGAGAGAGAGAGAGCGAGAGAGAGCGCCTTTGCTCCTTTGAGCCAGCGAGGAAAGGATCCAGGGTTTCCATCCTAACCTTTTGGAAGGTCTGGGCTAAGGTCTGGGCTTCTTCCCTTTTGAAATGTACATGCTTAGAGACATAGGTCTTCCTGGGACCCTGCAAACTTAACCCAGGGACCTAGTCAAGGCTGTAACCATTTGACCCTCTTGTGGAGATACGAGAAGTTTGATTATCCTTCTGGATCAGAGCAATTAATTTAGACAAATGGCTACGGATCCAATTCTCATGGTAGGTGAAGAGTAAAATGCTTCTAGGGGAAGTGAATGCAAACATTCACTATCTTTCATTCACTATCTTTATGTTGTGTTCATTCCTGTGTCTCAGGTGGCTCAACTGTTTTACAGGAGCACTGAGGAATCCAGGGAAGTTTTATTTTCCCCACACAGCAACCTTTACAAGTCTCCACGGGAGAATGACTTCGTGTGACTCAATCAGAGTGTGACTTCTGAGTTTCCATAACTGAAGAAGCTTCCAAATCCTGAATTTGTGTCTGAAAAAAATTTTAGAATAGTTTTGATCCCTTTATAGATCCGGGAGACGTTTTTTTGCATTTGTTATGAAACTAGGGCTGGGCGTAACCGTAAGGACTTCAGAGGCAGAATGCCAAAGGGCAGCGGAGAAAAATGAGTATTAATTAGGACCGCACTGTCCAGTACAAACAGAATGTGAGTCACAGGTATAATTTTTAATTTTCTAGTAGCCACGTTAGAAAAGTAAAAACAAGTAGGTGAAGTTAATTTTAATACCATTTTATTTAGCCCAGTGTGTCCAAAATATTATCATTTCAACATAAAACAGATGTAAAAGTATTAATGAGATTATTTATGTTCTTTTTTTCATACTGAATCTGCCAAATCCAATGTATCTTTTACACCTTCAACACATCTTAATTCAGTCTGGTCACATTTCAAGTGTGCAGTAGTCATGTGGCTGGTGGCTATCATATTGGGTGGTGCAGGGTTAGGAATTGAAGCAAGGTGTGAAGAGAGATACAGAGAAACATTGTAATACAAGGCTAAACCTAAAAAACCCAGAGGAAAGCAGAGGTGGGTCGTTTGGTTATAACTGCATCTCACTGTGCCTCCCCCAACAAACCTTACCTGATCTCATCAGCTTAAAATAATAAGATGCTCTGAATCTCTTCAGAAGCAACGCACTGTGTGTGCCATTCCTTTGGCGATTAGTCACAAACATCTTGAATCTTTTCCACCCTCTGAACTGTTGTGAAAAATGTCGATTCCTTGGATTTTCCCGTTTGCAACACCTCCACGGGCAGGTTATCTGAGAGCTGGGATTGTGTCGTATTTCCTTGCATTCTCCCCTAGTGCTTGATACACAGTAAGCACTAGATAAATATTTGTTGATTTGATTTTCAGCCCTAAAGCAAAGGTTAGCTTCAAAGGCTGAATTCCAGCTTGGGACCTATGGCCTAGATCTCCTTTGTGTTAGAAACCTAATGGTATATGTATTGAGCACATAAACATTGGGATTTGTCACTTTGCAATAGGATTTGTCACTTTGTATTAGGCGTTCAACATCTAGAAGGTGAAAAAATTGTTCGGTTTTCTCCTTTTTACCGAGGGCTTAACAAAAGTCTTATCAGTCTATTCCTTTGACATTTATGTCCCAGTGCTGATAGTAATACCTTCCTGTACATGTAAATAAGCTGTATTTGCTGATAAACCCAAGGTATACATTTGGGAGCTGCTACTTTCTTGGTGGGTTAGTTATTAACAATAACTTCGTTATTAACAAACACTCAGCCCGTAACTTATGTGCAGGGAAGTTCTTTTGAAATCAAGCACCGGTATCTTACAGTTGCCTTCATCTGTTCCCTTTGACTGTAATTGCTGGGGAGAAGCAACAGACTTATCCACAGAGCCCAGGCAATTTATTTTTACCGAAGCCTACCTAAGAACTGCTTAGGTAGCTTTTCTCTGTGAGATTAAATACGACCTTCAACTGAATCATGTTAGCAGGGCCAGCAGCTAGAAAAATAAAGACTAAACCAAACCTTCAGCAAAGAAATTCCCAGCTGCTCAGCAGGTCAGAGCTTTCGTGATTGCTTTCTTCCAATGAAAACACTGTAGATTAGTTTTAAGTGAATTCTAGTGGGTTTGGGGATTTGCAACTGACAGAAGAACAGGAAAGTGTAATCTCACTTTAAAATCGTAATCCTGAAGGTAAACCTTTATTGACTCTTTGTGGGGATGTTGGGATTTTGTTTATATGGGAAAACTTAACTCATATGCACTGTTGAGCTGACCTGGAAAGTTAAGGTCCTCAGGGATGAGGGACAGAGAAGTGAGATAAGGAGCCGGTGCCCCCAGAGAATGCCCTGGGCACGTGGGGTGCTCTAGGTAGCTCCGAGCACCGACCCAGATGGTCCCCTTTCTTCTATCCGTTACAAAAGCGAAGTCCAAAGGCCCCAGGAGGGAATGTGGATGAACTGCTATTTCCACTTTTGGGTGTGGCTCTGTTGGTGATTCAGGAAGTCGGGGTGAGTTTAAAATATTATAGGAGAGGATTTATTTATTTGCCTCTCTTACAGGTGCTTTGAATGCATCAAGATTTTTTTTTTTTTTTTTAAGTCAGGGTGCAGTTTGGGCTGCATTCTGGGCCCTGAAAGGAAACAGTGGACAACTCTGATCATTCATTCAGTCGTCGCTTACTTAACAGGTGTGTACTCACCTCCATGTGGAGGGAGTAGGTCTAAAAAGGTGGCGAAGTCCTCAGCTTGGAATTGAGTGAGCTCGGTAGATGATCTGTGCTCCCTGCAGTGAGGGGCCTTCGTCTGGGCGGCTGAGACCTCAGTTCCAGCAGTGATTTTTGGTGTCTGAGCATCCCTTTTAGAGGCCTTCTTCCACCCCTCAGTGGGCCACAGGGGGTTGTCTCAGATTGTAGGGGAGGTGACAGTGCTAACATGGCACGTTCTTGGGCCAACTGTGTACATTTTATTTTCTAAAGGATAGAGTCTTCGTAAATCATATAATGGGTATAAAACAGCATCTTGTTTTGTTGTTCTGGCTGTTTCTCTACCGTTTTCTCCCCCTCTCAGTTTGGCACTTCGAATTCAGCTGGCTGCCTGTTGTCTGGTGTCTTTTGTCACGAAGTGGCTGAGTCTCTATAGTTATCTCCACTTTCTGCTTCCCTTTCCCTGAGGGGAGATGGTAACTGGAAGTACTGCTGATAACAGACGGCTCTGAAGCCCTCCCTGGAGGTTTGTGCTGGGAGAACCTCTCCCTTCACATACCATCCGGGAGAGGCTTTTCCCTCACACGGCTTGAGATGGCATCGCCATGAAGGGGAAATTGGCCCTTATTTAATTTTGAAAATCTGTCCTCTCCCTCTGTCTCCCTCTCTCTCTGTGTGTGTCTGGAGGGGAGGGGTCAGTAAGTTACCTTCAAGTTACCTGGAAGTAAAGAGTGATTTGTCCACGGTAGGACTCAAAGAAACAGTGACAGCAAGTAGTGAATTCATAAATGCGTGTTTGTCATTCTTTTTTTTATTATTATGGTAAAAGTTACCTAACAGAAAATTTGCTCTTATAATCATCTTTAAGTATCAAGTCCAGTGGCAACAAATTCACTTACAGTGTTTGCAGCTGTCACCACTACACTTCTCTAGAACTTCTTTTCATCATCTCAAACAGAAACTCTGTACCCATTAAACAAGAGCCCCACCTCCGAGGCTTCCCTGGTGGCGCAGTGGTTGAGAGTCCGCCTGCCGATGCAGGGGACACGGGTTCGTGCCCCGCTCCGGGAGGATCCCACGTGCCGCGGAGCGGCTGGGCCCGTGAGCCATGGCCGCCGAGCCTGCGCGTCCGGAGCCTGTGCTCCGCAGCGGGAGAGGCCACAACAGTGAGAGGCCCGCGTACCGCAAAAAAAGAACCCTACCTCCCTCTGCCTGGGCAAGCACCGTTCTACTCTGTCTCTGTGAACTTGACTCCTCTTGGTGCTTCATGTAAGTGGCATCAGACAATATTGGTCCTTTTGTGTCTGGCTCATTCCACTTAGCAGAATGTTTTCCAGGTTCATCCATGTGGGAGCATGTGTCAGAATGTCCTTCCTTTTAAAGACTGATTCATATTCCTACATTTTGTTTCTCCATTCATCTGTTGATGGGCACTTGGCTTGTCATTACCACTGGCTATTGTGAACCTTGCCGGTTTGAACACTGCTGTAAAAGTATCTGTTTTGAGTCCCTGCTTTCAGTTCTTTCAATCCAGTGGATCATACGGCGATTCTAGGTTTAACCTTCTGAGAAACCATTTTCCACAGAGGCTGCACCATTTTACATTCCCATCAATAATGCACAAAGGTTTCAATTTCTCCATATCCTTGCCAAAAATTCTTTAATTTTTTTTGTTTTTGGATAATAGCCATCCTAATTGGTGTGTGGTGGTCTCTCATTGTGGTTTTGATTTGCATTTCCCTAATGGCTGGTGATGTTGAGCATTTTTCCATGTGCTTCTTGGCCATCTGTATATCTCTTTGGAGAAATGTTTATTCCAGTTCTTTGCGCATTTTTTAAACATCTTTATTGGAGTATAATTGCTTTACATTGTTATGTTAGTTGCTGCTGTATAACAAAGTGAATCAGCTATACATATATCCTCATATCCCTTCCCTCTTGCTTCTCCCTCTCACCCTCCCTATACCCATTTTTGAATTGGTTATTTGTTTTTTTGTCGTCGTTGAGTTGTAGGATTGAGTCATTCTTTTTGTTGGTTCCAAAGTGACATACAGATATGGTCTGAAAACTCAAAAGATTCTCCATTATTACTGTATGTGTAGCGTGTGGCACAAAACCATTTTCCAAATTTTGAGATGTTACAGAGTTGATCAAGCACCTATTGAGGAATTAAATTATACTGAATTAAGTACATCAGAGTGGAGTAGAAAATGGGGAATCAGCTAAAGGTACTTAGCCTTCTCAGAGAGTACTAGAATTGGAAGTTTTCCTAGAGATTATAGTCTGTTCCTTCATTTTTACAGCTGGAGAAATCAAGCAACCTGCCCAGGGTCAGGTGGCTGGATTAAGTACTTAGTACATTTTGTTGAACTCTGTAGTAAACAGTTAATTTTTTTTTTCTGTTGTATTTTTGAATCCTAAAATTTCTGGTGAGGGGAAAAGCATAGCAGTGCTTGAATATGGTAGTGAATTAATTGTAGCAGCCTCTCATATGGTACCTTCAATACTTGGGGCTCATCAAAAAGCCCTAGTATTGCGGTATTTTGGGATAAAAGTGAGTAAAAGCAGCCTCCCGATAACATTTGGGGGCTTGAGAATTTAAACATGATACATTCAGTAATGGTTCAATACTACTACTTGAGTAGATGAAACAAATATTGCTGTAATAACAGATCTCTTAGGAAAAATGAATGAAAGCATTTGTGTATTTATTGTGAATAACCAACAGAAAGAGAAGCCATTTATTTCTCCTTATACGAGCTATAATAGAGGAAAAAATGCAGTGAGACATCAACTTTACAGTAGCAAATTAATTGTTGGTTTACTTTTATGCTCTGCTCAAAATTTTCACTTCACTCAATTCTTTGGAGAAGTTGGTCTTTATTGCATAAGGTAGCCTGACAAGCTAACATACAGATTATAACTAGGAGTCAGTTGTAAATAATTGGGAAGCAGATAGATAACTGCAAAAATTTGTATTAAATTTGTATTCCCTTCAGGCTTGGGGCCAAAGCTTTTATTTTATTTTTTTTAGTTAATTTATTTATTTTTGGCTGCGTTGGGTCTTCGTTGCTGCGCACGGGCTTTCTCTAGTTGCAGAGAGCCGGGGCTACTCTTTGTTGCGGTGCATGGGCTTCTCATTGCGGTGGCTTCTCTTGTTGCGGAGCACAGGCTCTAGGCGCTTGGGCTTCAGTAGCTGTGGTGCAAGGGCTTAGTTGTTCCATGGCAAGTGGGATCTTCCTGGACCAGGGATCGAACCCGTGTCCCCTGCATTGGTAGACGGATTCCTAACCACTGCGCCACCAGGGAAGTCCCCCAAGGCTTTTAAAAAGTCTGTAAAATTAGCCTCAAGTAATATGAAAAGAAATGTGATGATGAAGTGAAGTTGAAGACTCCTTTCTGCAAACAAGTATTTTAAAATACAACTCTCAGAAGAGTTAATTCCTTCAAACAGATGTTTCTGGACTGCTGGTGTGACGCCTGGTGCGTGGAGATGCAAACTAGACAATTTCATCTTCTCACAGAGCTTATCATTTACTTAGAGAGACAGGCAGGGACATCTATAGGGACAAAAAGAATGAAATATATGCTTAATAGAAGCACAGCAGCAGAAGGCTACGGGAGGGAAGAGGAAGGAGCTCTATCTTTGGCCAGGGATGCGCTTCACCATGAACTCCCACCTGTGGTAGGAGGAGGGCAGGGTCAACTGGTGGCTCATGGGTGCTCAGGGCATCTTTGGTCGAAAGAGCAGTAAGAGCGAAACCATGAAGGGTTGGAGATTCCTTATGCTCTTGGAGGATGGAGAGTTCTCTGGTCTGATGGGAACAGGCAGGTCAAGGGAGTGTCAGGGACCGTTCCTGGTGGCCACGAAAAGTTCCTTCAGTGCATGTGTTCCTGTGTTTTCTAGCAAGGAAAGGCTTTATTCTGAGCATAGAGCAAGCTTTTGGGAGGAAGGGTTATTGAGGATTTGGAACATCTACCTCCCTTACATTTTAGAAGGTGATACGTAATGACTCCTAGCAGCTGGATGTGGCAGAGCTGTGAACCTGTCACACTTAAGAGGAGCTATGAGAAGGTGTAAGACTGACGCATGCATTTCATTCATAGACACATGGGCATCGCAGGAAGGACCAGACTGTGCTTTTGATAATAACCAGACCTGTCTTTGAGATGCTTTCATACGTTTGTAAGAGGAAGTGATACACAGGTACAAAAATATTTTTTGTACCCTCTTTTGTTTGTTTTGATTTAGTTTATAAAGAGAGGGAAGTTATTATGAATAGGTTTACAATACTTAAGTGAGGAGGAGGTAGAGACGGCTGCCGTTAATACAGATGAGAAACCCAAGTTAGAGGACCAAGACGACGGCAAGGTGCCCCCAAACAACAGCTTCGCACAGCGGAAGTGTTTAGGACAAGGCATCCCCGTGGCTCTGAGAGTGACTGGATCTGCTGTCATCTCAGCAGTGAGACTGCCAGTTGCGGTAGGACATGTGGTGTGCTTGGCCATGTTGTCCGAGAGACACCGTGGAAGACCCTGGAAGGGCTGGCTTATGGAACCTTAGAGTCGAGCCTCAACTACAGGGACTTAGGAAGCCTGGAGGGAGCCGGGAGTGTTGGTGCACCAGGTGGGGCTTCTTCCCATATGCATCCCCCCAGCATGACCAGGTGACAGTGGCACCACCATCCGGTATGAAAGCCATAACATGGTTGATGGCTGCATTGATGGCATTTATTGGATATTTGCTGGGCTCTTCACTTAGGTTTGAAGATCTTATTCAAAGGCCCAAGATATTTCTGTGTTATATTTCAATATATCATATGCTCTGCATTTATTATCAACGACTGCCTTGTTGACCTGATTGTAAATTTTGGAGTGCCGTTATGTGAGGGCTCAGTAAAATGACTTGCATCTACCCGGTGCTCAAGAAATGTTGGATGAATTAAATTGTAATGATTGACCTGGTTCTGCATCTGTAATTTCCTCTCCAGACAGACTCCTTGGTAGGACCTTAGAGGTAATGGGGCTCATGTGCTGGGTTTTCTGGTGAGAAAGGAGGACAAGACAGCAGGTGGGAGGCACCTTAGCCACGTGTGCATGTGCCCTGGGGTGTACAAGGGTGTTTCCCCTCATCAGTCGGCAGGGACCCTTGTTGAGGTGCAAGGACAAATGTCTCTCTGTTAACTAGCCAGCCTTAGTGAGCCTTCCATTTGTTTCTCTACCATATCCGTCCCGTTTTCCTGGGGCACAGCTTTTCCGTATTGCTAATGGTTCAAACCTGCTATCACACTTCCTCCCTCTTGCCTTTGTTGTTATTCTTCCTTTTGTTTGGAATGTTTTTCCTTCCTTTCCGCCTGAGAATCCCCTACCTTTCCAGGCCCACTTCAGACGCCCCCTCTTCTTTGAAGCCTTCCAGTGTTCTCTCTTCCGGGCTTTGACATAATATAGTAAAACTCCCCCGAAATGCCTTCCCAAAAACTCACCTATATAAAATGCAGGGTCCTTTGATTGGGAGGTTAATGAAATGATTGGGGTGAGTCCGATGCAGAGAATGAACCAAGAAACAGTTGTGTTGAAAGCCTGAGTTCAAGAATCGGGCTGTATTATAGCATCAGCCACATCCTGGATGGTTTTACCATCTGTGATTTGTTTCTCTCGTATCACCTTCAGAACATGGTGCCTAGTTTTCGAGCTGGTTGTGTAGGTTCCAGCCTCCATCGTTACCACGTAAACTTTTTGAGGACAGAAATCACGTCCCCATCATCTTTGTACCCACCACAGAGCTTTTCACAGGACTCAGCTCCATAAGGTTTTTTGAATGAAATGCTAAATAAATGTAATTCAAAAGTTGTTAACATACTTAACTCGACTCACCTGGAAAATGTCATAAAAATAGTGAAATTATTCTTCTTTGGGTTGCATGCTTTTTTGCAGTCATTTTTCCCCCACGTGTTTATTACTTGTTCATATTAAGTTTTATCCATCACAACATATAGTTCATGTCATCTGCCTTTTCCTCCCCTTTCCCTGTCCCCAGAGGGTTCTCCAGGAGGGATTATCCACTTTCTTATCAATAAATAATTACTACATATCATTATGTGCAAGGAGCTTTACCTGATGTTTTGGGAGTTCTGAAGACGAGTAAGATGTGATTCCTGCTCACAAGGACTTTAGCCAGAGCTCGGCCTATTTTCAAGTACATGAAGCTGTGAGCTCTGGTTGAGTTTTAGAAGGTGGAGGAATTGGTGGGATAAGAAGTTAGAAAGGTGGGACGGGGCTGAGTTTTGGTGGCTGAGAGTCCAGGTTTTATTCGGTGGGCACTGTGGAGCCCCGGAAGGGTTTTGAGTCAGGTGATAAGGTGTTTGGGAAGATTGATCTGCAGGGTGGAGATGACACTAATATTCCAGAACATGGACCCTGGGCACCGTCCTGCTCCTTGTGAGAGATTCTGGCTGGGTCCACTCTGCTATGAGGTGAGGCACTGGCTCTACTCTTCGGAATTTCTTTGGGGAACTCGTAGCGGAGACCAAAGCAGTCGTCCTATACTTTTCCTTTTACTAGAAGCTGCCTTTTTGTTGTTGTTTTTGTTTGTTTGCGGTACACTGCCGTGGCCTCTCCTGCTGCGGAGCACAGGCTCCGGATGCACAGGCTCAGTGGCCATGGCTCACGGGCCCAGCCGCTCCACGGCATGTGGGATCTTCCCGGACCGGGGCACGAACCCGCGTCCCCTGCATCAGCAGGCGGACTCTCAACCACTGCACCACCAGGGAAGCCCTAGAAGCTGCCATTTTATCTATTTCTTCCTCACAGTAGCTCTGCCAAGTTGCTATTAAGGTCTCTGTGTGTAGATGAAGAAACTAAGATTCGGAGAGGTTACAGGTTGTGAGTGGTGAGGTTCCAGTCAGGTGTGCTTGACACCAAACCTGAGCTCTCTGCAAGCACCTTCTGCTTCTGCAAGGAGGGGGAAGGAAACCAGTGTGGTCATGGGAGGGGTTGGCAGAGAGGGAGAAATGCTAACATACAGTGGATGCCAAATCCAAGTTTCAGGTACCGTTGGGAACTTGGCTAGTGGCATTAAGTATCTTTCAAAAATATTTGAAGACATTTATGCAGCTTGTAGAGGAGAGATGTGTTCTTGAGTCAGAGGTCTTATTGTATCTAGGGTGGCTAGCAATGCTGGCTGTCATTTCCAGGTGGAATTCATTGGTAATCAGGATGCCTTATTGTAGGAATAGAATCATTAGTGTATACGGTTATAGTTTGTGTGTTGGATCTCAACCTGATTTGAACAAAAAGAGCTGAATTGAATGGCTCTATAATATTATATAATAATAAGTAGTAGAATAGGAAGAAAAAGAAGAAGAGGGAGGAGAAGGAGAACAAGAGGAGGAGAAAAAGAAGAAGCAACAGTAGAAACCTTACCGAGAGTTTACTGGCTGAGGGGACAACTCAAAGGAAATCCCCAGAGGAAACATGGCAGCAAGAAGGAAGTTGTCGGGGACCCTGTGGATGTGGCATGAGGGAGGGAGTCATTTATTCTTATCCAAGGGAAGAGATAGACATTGCCCTTCAGTGCCAACCCTTTTCAGAGCAAATTATTTTCAGGCAACCATCTTAGGGGAAGCATCGGTTTTCAACATCATCGGCCAGTAATGGATTTGAAATCAGATGGTAGCAAATAATTTTGCCATTTTATGCAAATAGGTTTTCTTAGAAGTTTCCAGTATGCTGGCCTTTCTAAGAATCCCTGATATATGACTTTTCAAACTTAAGTAATGAAAGCATTGCCATCTCCTTTTTCCTCACATCCCCTTGTCTTTCCTTGTGTTCCCTGTGAGACAAAATATACCCATAGTATATATATCTTAGAGTTTCATAATTTAGTTGTATCTGGAAAGTAATTTATCTGTGTGACTTCACACAGCTTTCTCATCTTTTTTTTTTTTTACAAGAAAGAATATTACATTTGTATATGTAACATACATATAGATTTAGATCATTGTAGTGTTTTATTGTTTATTTATTTATTTTTAATTTTTTTTTTTTTTTTTTTTTTTGCGGGGGATATAAACAGCTCAGAGAATTTAGGTCCTGCCCATTTCCTGCCATGTTCCTCCTTCCCAAGCTACTTTGTGTGTCTCAGTGATTCACTCTGTGGTCCATAGTTTTCTCACATGCACCATCTTATTTAACTTTTCCTGTACTTTCCCCATGTACTTGAGGACCAAGATGTCTTTTCTGGGCTTTTGTATTGCTGGCTTAGCTGGATGGCTCCAGGGACACCCATCTATTCATGGAAGGAGGGACAGTCTGAAATGAAGTCCCCACTTAACTGCCAAAAGGAGAAGTCGTGCGTTTCACTTTGCTTTACAGCAAAGGCAGTGCTCAGAGGACATGCTGATTAAGGGAAAACTAGGGTCGCTTCTTTTCCCATTTTCCATATGGAAAGAAGGTTTGAACGTGCAGTATGAGCCTGAGTCCATATGCTTTGAAATCTGTCCATGATTCTTGCTTTGCTGAGCTGCAGGATCTGATGCCATCTAGGTACTTGGGTCTGGGGCCAAACACACCCAGTGGTCCCACCATGATTTCAAATGTATGAAATATTTTTTAAAAGTCAGTCTACGCTTTTAGGTCCTCACTGCCTTCCATGAGTTCTTCTAGAAAATACTCTTTTAGAAGGTGATGGATTTTTAAAAAATGCTCTTAGAGTTTCATAATTCAGTTGTATCTGGAAAGTAATTTATCTTTGTGACTTCACACAGCTTTCTCATCTTATTTTGTTTATAAGAAAGAATATTACATTTGTATATGTAACATACATATAGATTTAGATCACTGTAGTGTGTTTTTTGTTTATTTATTTATTTATTTTATTTTTTTTTGCGGTACGTGGGCCTCTCACTGCTGTGGCCCCTCCCGTTGCGGAGCACAGGCTCCGGACGCACAGGCTCAGCGGCCATGGCTCACGGGCCCAGCTGCTCCGTGGCATGTGGGATCCTCCCGGACCGGGGCACGAACCCGCGTCCCCTGCATTGGTAGGCGGACTCTCAACCGCTGCGCCACCAGGGAAGCCCGGTTTATTTTTTTAGAAAACATGTTTCACACATGGTTAAATCGTCTAGGAAACATTTGACCCATGGCTGGGTCAAAAGGTATCCTTTAAAATTTTTGATACCTGTGGCCAAGCTACTGTCTGGAAAATTTGTAACTATTTGTACTCCAGCGCATAGTACATATGAGACGTAAAGCACTATTCTAGATGTGTTACAGGGTTCCTTATCTAATCCTTGCAAAGCTCTTTGGGAACAGATAGGGTTGATAACCTGCCTAAGGTCACACAGCTAATAAGTGATAGAGCTGGGATTTAGAACCAGGCTGGAGTTCACACTGTTGCCTTTTCTGCTCTGTTACTGCCATGGCAGGCCTTGTGAGGAAATTAACCAAGGGGTGCTGTGATGAGACTCTTTCTTCCTTCTGTGAGTCCTTGGGTGTGGATAGAAGCTCTTCTTTAACCCTTATAGTGGATGCATCAGATAAGAGAGGTGCAGAGTGATTTTCCTGAGGCAAAAACTTTGGTCTTCACATTCTTTCAGAAACTGTACACAGACAGTGTTCTCAAAGAGAGATCTTTTGAAATCCAGCCCCTTTCCTCAGCTCTTCCTTGCCCCCTTGTTCTGCTGGCTGCAGGCTTAGACAGTCAGGAGACTGTTAAAATCTTACCCTTATGACCCTTTTTTCTGCCTCCTTCTCCCTCACGGAGGTGTTGGTAGGACCCATCATGGATGCCTGTTGGGAGGCTCAAGTGGTTGCCAGCATCCCCCAGGGGGCGTGTTGAATAGAGGTGGGAAGGTTTTGCAGAGTTTTGCTCGGGGACTTCAGCTTTTAAATCCTTGCTTCTCTTTGCTGCTGGATCTGGTGAGACAGATCTCGGGGGCGCGCACGCGCGGGCACACACACACACACACACACACACACACACAGTATTTTCACCAGTGCAGCCCTGGAGTCATACAAGGTCAAAAGACTTCCTCTTTTAGGAAAAGCCCCAGACAGCTCCCTGTCTTCTTGTTCCATCCTTGTTTGTGGGTGATTTGTATTCTTAGTTGCTCCGCCCTCAGAACAGAGACCCAACAAAACAGAAAGTGTAGGGAAACGCCACCACGACTCGGCTCTGCGTTTTCTTTCTGGATCTGTAGGCCCGCAGGACTTAAACGTTCATGTTCCTGAAATGTTCCTGACGTGAGGAAGCAACTGTCAGAACTAGCATGGTGTCCACACACCCGTTTTCTAGTGTGTATGTTTGAGAACCCAAAGGGCACGTGTAGAGGAATCCTGTCCACTCAAGGTTGAAGCCTGTCCTGGATGCTGGGGTCTCATGATAAAGGACCTCAGCGATGGAGAATCAGCTTTAGCAGGGGTTAAGCCACGGCTTCCTCCTCTGAAAATGGAAATAATAATAATAGTACCTACCTCGTAGGGTTGTTGTGAGGGGTAAAGGAGATAATGTAGAAAGAGCGTAGAGTTTAATACCAGGTACATATCATAGTCGTTGCCATCATCATGCCACCACCATCTTTACCTGCTGAGGAATCAGGAGAGCATTTTTTTGGAGGCAAGTTCGACTTTTTCAATGCATATATTTATAAGCAATTCAATTCAGTGCATGTAAATGTAATCTCTGGTGTGAGTGCCTTGGCCCTTTTGGTGGGAGGTCTCTGGGGCTCCTTCACCTTGACCAGCGTTAGCCTTGCTATGTTTTCTTTCTTCACACTGCCAGGAGGAAGTGTGTGTGCAAGGATCTCTGAATTGAATCTCTACCCAAGTGCTGCAGAACTGAAACAGTTCAATGTACGTTAGACATCTCACGTGGCAATGATATACCTGTGCTTTCATTCAAAATTATTTTAATTGTAAGAGTTAAACTTTCCAGACAATTCCTTGAGTGAATTTACATTTGTGCCACTTGGAGTATTTAGTCTTCTTGTATCACGTGCTGGTTTCCACAGAGCAGTAGGGCTTATAAGAAGTGGGAGGATGGTGTATGTACCCGTCTCAACAGATGACGCAGTTCTCACGCTGCATAAACTATAGTGAACAGCAACAAATAAAAGTGACTTAACTTGATACCCGTGAAAGTATTCTTCGTAATACATCTAATTTTTGAAAGCAAATATTTAAAATGTAGGAAGAGGAATGATGTCATTTACCGATGTTATTGTAAGGAAAGCTTAGGGAGGATATTTTAAAGAAATTTTCAATCTTATTTAAAGCTTTTCTTATATTATAAATGTCTTTTTTGTATTAGATTGGTAAAGAAAAATGTATATATATTGCTAGGTAGAACTACTGTAAAGGCAGTAATAATTTTTAAATGGCTACCTCAGATGTCAAATTAAAAAAAAACATTCAGCAAAAGTACTTCCTCACTTTTTAATATGCAAAAGCAGTTTGCATCAAAGTTTTCCATTTCAGGACTAAAAATGTGCCGTTATTCACTAACTCAAGCACAGTGCATGCCAGATTAATTTATAATGTAAGTACAATTTAAGGAGGAAGATGCTGATTTTCTTGTATAACATGGGAACAATAATATATTCCAAGGATAGAAATAACTTGAAATTAATTACAGATCCCAAATCCCTTCTTTGCGATCCAAACAGCCCTGAAAACTGAAAGTTTTTATCATGACTCACTTGTCAGTAGAGTCTGCCTCGAATTGGCATGAAGCTATTTATAGCTTTTACTAATCCCAATCTGTGTGAATGTTCACGTTTTACTGCAGAAATATTACTGTATTAGATTAAGGGGTTCTGCTCTGGAGGTTGCTGGGGATGTTATGTTCTATATGGTACAGGCACCATATTATCTCTCGAAAATCCCCAGGCTGCTGAATTCTGAGACATATCTGGTCCAGGGATTTTGAATAAAAGAGCAGTTATCTCCCATGACTTGAACATCCCCTCATCCTGGTTTTTCCAGGGACAGTTTCTCTTTACATCTGTTTAGAGGAAAGGTATAATTATTAATAAGGCCCCATTCACGCTCAAAAGTGTTCCATTTTGGACGATAGGTGATTGGTCACCATGCTGACCATCTATGCATTCTGGGTAACGGAATGCTGATGGGCTTCAGTAAGTTTCTTGTGAATTTCCATATGTACAACTTTGAAATAAGCTTCCAGATTATATCTTGAAAGCCTAAAATACTGTAAAGCAGTGTTTATAAGAAATAATTTTTTAAATGTAAAAATACATATCCACTGCTTTCTTCGACGAATTCTTCATAGTATTTAAATATACACTTTTTGTTTTCTTAAGGGCAAATCATCATTTTCCTTATCATAATTGCTTGTGTACCAGCCTTCTTTTACCAGGCTGCAAGCCCCCCTCTCTGTTCCCCTTCACATTATCTTTGATGCCTGGCATCCACAGTCAGGTCCTAGTTTATTAACTTAGCATCAGTCTTTGCCATACTCTTGGGCCCTGGGAACAGAGTGGTGAGCAGGCAGAATTGGTCTTGGGCCTTGTGGAGATTCTTGTCTAGGAAGGCAGACAGATTTGAGGCCTGGCCTGGCCTGCCAATGACGTGCTTTTGAAGCTAAGAGTTGAACAGTGTGAGTCAGCCAGTGAAAGGCGATGCCCTTGAGGACGGCAGGTACAGAGGCCTTGGGCTGCCCTGCTGGCCGGAGGGTCAGGGAGTAAGGCCAGCAGAGGGAGGGGAAGCTGGAGCCAGCGTGGGCGACAACAGTGGGCTCTAAGCAGATCATGTTTATGCTTTTACGAGAGCGTTCTGGCTGCCTGGCAGAGAGCAGACCGGGGTTGGGAGGTGGTGGGGAGACGTCAGAATGGCTGCTTGGTGCCGGCTTCGCTGAAGGAAGGAATTGTTCTGGAGCCGCTGGTTTCACTCTCTATTCTTACAGTGTTATAGCGACTCTCTTGGGAAGCAGTAAATACGTGCTCTGCTTGTTACTTGGAGGCCAAAGTGGTTACTGAAATGATCAGCCAAGTGGGAGCAGGTTATTCAGGCTTCCGTTTTCCCCAAGTTGAGGAAGAGTTGTAAATAAGAAACAAGAAGCAATAAAATAAAATTCAAGAATTAAAATTAAAAAAAGAGGAATGTACCACAGTGCTCACTGCAGCACTATTTACAATAGCCAGGACATGGAAGCAACCTAAGTGTCCATCGACAGATGATTAGATAAAGATGTGGTGCCTATGTACAATGGAATATTACTCAGCCATAAAAAGAAACAAAATTGAGTTATTTGTAGCGAGGTGGATGGACCCAGAGTCTGTCATACAGAGTGAAGTAAGTCAGAAAGAGAAAAACCAATACTGTATGCTAACGTGTATATATATGTAATCTAAAAACATAATAAAAATGGTACTGATGAACCTAGTTGCAGGGCAGGAATAAAGACGTAGACATTGAGAATGGACTTGAGGACATGGAGTGGGAGGGGGAAGCTGGGACGAAGTGAGAGAGTGGCATGGACATATGTACACTACCAAATGTAAAATAGATAGCTAGTGGGAAGCAGCCGCATAGCACAGGGAGATCAGCTTGGTGCTTTGCAATGACCTAGAGGGGTGGGGTAGGGAGGGTGGGAGGGAGGGGATATGGGGACATGTGCGTGCATACGGCTGATTCTCTTTGTTGTACAACAGAAACTAACACAGTATTGTGAAGCAATTATACTCCCATAAAGATCTGTTAAAAAAAACAGAAAGAAAAAAAGAAACAAAAAGCAAAACCCTTATTCATGGTGGGCTTTTCTTGAGCCAAGTGGTGGAAAAGCTGTGGGATCCGGAACTATTGTCATGAAAGAAAATGAAACTATGCCAGGAATGCCAGCTTTGGGGGCTCTGGTGACAACTCAGACTGGCCTGAAATGCCCTACAGAGAATCCTGTGGCGTGGGGCCTCTGAAGACTGAATATCTAAACCCTGCGTCACTGGCAGCCCAGGGACCCGTGCTTATGACTTCTTGCTTCCGCTGCTAACTTAACTTACGAGGTGAAGTAGTGTCACTTGGAAGCCAACCTCATGTTTTAGAATCTAAATAACTTCATGTAAATATTAGTTCAGAAGTTTAACTGGAGGTAAATCTTTGATGCAGAAATCTGAGAGCCTTCTCTAAGATATGCAGGCGGGGGACTTCCGTGGTCACGCGGGTGGTTAAGAATCCGCCTGCCAATGCAGGGGACACGGGTTCGAGCCCTGGTCCGGGAAGGTCCTACATGCCGTGGAGCAACTAAGCCCGCGAGCCACAACTGCTGAGCCTGCGCTCTAGAGCCCGTGCTCCGCAACAAGAAAAGCCACCACAAAGAGAAGCCCACGCGCCGCAACGAAGAGTAGCCCCCGCTCACCACAACTAGAGAAAGCCTGCGCCCAGCAACAAAGACCCAATGCAGCCAAAAATAAATAACTTTATTTTAAAAAGTAAAATAAAATATGCAGGTGGGCTTTTGGGTCATCTCACTTTTTGTTTTCTACACACCCGACACTTTAAATGACTTGTGGACCATCTTCCCCAGCAAATGAAGCTTCGAGGTTCCTTGTTCAGTTCATTGTCGCTTGATTGCGTGGCCCCTTATGGATGGACGGATAAAGTGATTGACGCGTGTACTTAATACAGTCGCCGTGCCTGGATTGAGAAAAAACTATCAACAGTTTAATTTAAGCACCACAGGGGGAATTTGCTAGAGTTTGTCGTATTTGCAGAAATGCTGTCGTTTCTCCCTCTGGACTGTAAATCACTTGCATGCTTCACTGTTGTCTTTCGTGCCAAGTCTTTTTCTTTGCAACTAGTTTAAGACTGCGAAAGTTGCAAAAATATTTGTAAAGAATTTTTTTTTTCTGAAACTCTGGAGAGTAACTTGCCAACTGAAGTCCCATCACTCCTGAATCCTTGAGCGTGTCTGTCCTGCAGACAAAGGCACACTCCACGTGACCGTCAGAATCAGGCATTTGACATGAGGACCATCTAACCCACAGACCCCATTCAGGTTTTGCCAGTTGTCTCGATAATGTCCCTCGTAGCAAAAAAAATCCCATCCAGGCTGAGGTGTCATGCCGTTGTCACCTTTCCTTAATGTCCATGAATTTGACATTTTTGATGATTATAAGCCAGTTATCTCATAGAATGTCTTTGAGTTTGTTGGTGGTTTCCTCATGGTTAGATTCAGATTATGCATTTTCTGCAAGGATATTTCAGACATGATGCTCTGTTCTTTTTGTTGCCTCCCCTTAGGTGGTGTATGTCTTTGACTTGTTCCTTTTTTGGTGATGTTCATTTGATTGTTTGAATACGTAGGTATCTGTCAGGCTTCTCCATTGTAAAGTTACTCTTTTCCCCTTCGTAATAAAAAATATTTTGTGGGAGGTGCTTTGAGTCTATGTAGCTGTCCTCTTCTCATCAACCTTTCACCCACTGGTTTTAACATCTGTGATGTTTCTTAACTGAATAATTACTACTTGGATCGCTGCCAGAGGCCATCTTCTAGTTCCAGCGTCTTTCTGTGGCAGGCACTGCACCTTGTGGAAAAGCTTCCTCTTCTCCCTATTTAGTTTTTCCGTAGATCCCTATTTCGTTCAGTGGGCTATAACACAATTTTATCATTATTTCAATGCTCAGATTGTCTCAGATTTGGCCAGTGGGAGCCCCTTCAGGTTGACTGCTATGTTCTTTTGACGTGTTCCCGGCATTCTTTGATCAGTTCCTTACTTTCTGGCCCCCAAGGTGGTTCAGGCTCATCTTTTGCTTTCCCTGCTCTAGCCCCGGAATCAGCCATTTTCCCAAGAAGCCCTGATTCCTTTTAGTGGAGACTGGTATTTAGAAACTAAGACTTGGGCATTACATGTGCTCATCACCATTGGTGTATTGCTGTCCCCAGACCCTCTTAGTGGACAGGGTTAGGGAATATTTGTACTGTTTATATGTATACTTACACATACACTCACTATTTACATCTATGTTTATTTCTGTATTTATGGAGATATATGAAAAACCGTGAAATTCAGTCCTATTCTAATGCAACACCCAGGGTTAGTCTCGTTTTCTTTCTGTATTTAAACTTCCTTCTCCCATAGTGAGCAACCTGGGTCACATTATCCTTAATGTATTAGTTAATCTACTCAACTGCCTGAACGTTTCTGATCTCATGTTCCCACGGCTGCCCCACCTCACTTCACTCTGTGGGTTCCTGTAATTTGGACTAGACAGCTGCCGCCCTCCTGTACAGGAGACCCTTCCTTCTGCTTGGGCCCTGAACCCCGCTCTGGGCTGTCCCTCCCTCCTGCGCCCATCCTCACTGCCACACATGGGCTTCAGCACTCCAGGCCTCCTCCCACCCACCTCTTTGTGCCAGTACTCCACACTGGGATGCTTCTGCCCTGCTTCCCTAATGTCTGCCATATTAAGTATGTTAGGGCAGCCATAAGTACCAACAGACTGGGTGGCTTAAACAACAGGAGTTTATTGTCTCACAGTTCTGTAGGCCAGAAGTTCTAAGTCAAGGTGTCAGCCGGATTGGTTCTTTCTGGGGCTCTAAGCACAAGTCTCCATGGGGAGAAGTTTCTCCTTAACTCTGGTGATTGCTGGCAATCCTGGACTTGTAGACGCATCAATCCGATCTTCAATCAGTCCAATCTCTATTTCTGTCTTCGTTTCACTTCTCTGCCTGTGGGCCTTTGTCCAGATTTCCCTCTTCTTGTAAGGACATCGGTCGTATTGGATTTAGGGCCTGTCCTATGGCAGAATGACCTCATTGTAACTTGATTACATCTACAGAGACCCTATTTCCAAATAAGGTCACATTCACAGTTTCCAGGTGGACATAAATTTGGGGGAACGCTGTTCAATCCATTGCCTCTGCTTTGTTCAGTTCCACCTAATGTGCTTTTGGGAGGGAGGGAGGAAAGAAGGGTAGAAGGAACTCTCTTAGTAGTTTTGAAAAGAATGTTCTCTGTTGACATATTCTTATTTTCTAAGCTAAAATTAGGGCACTCTGCTGACATCAGGACTCTTGGAAAACGCCGGACTTGGAGAGAGCACAGGATGGCACTCACTGTCATGTCGTGGGACTTTACAAGTCCCCACGGGGACTGCATCCCTCACGATACCTTTTCTGGAAAGCATTGCAGCCCGTTACTCTAACTGTTCAGGAAGCTTGATATGGTGCTGCCTGGGGTTGGGGTGCCCCCTCCCTGACCCCCTGTCCCCTAGCTGCCCAGTTCCAAGCAACAGTGTCTTGGTGCCCCTTGTCAGTCCCATACTAGGCGGTGCTGCCGGCTGTGTCTGAAGAATCGCTGGAGCACTTGGGAAGGGTGAGCCCTGACTGTCATCAGCACCTTCCAAGAAGGGAGCATTGTCAGTGCTGGGACCCAGGAGCCTGGGGAAGCCACCCCCGCCCTGGAAGTTTGCTGCCCCGATGCTTGAAAACCGACCCCACTCCCTGCTTCTTTTCACTTATTACCTTGTATTATATTCTGAGTTATCTTAACTTATATATTACTTATATAGAATACATTAAAATCCATACATAGAATATATAATTATGATTATTAACTATATCAACATATATATTCTGAGCATTTTCCCATGCCAATGAAATATTCTTCCATAGTTACAGTATTCCATGATTTGAGTCTACCACATTTTATTTAACCATCTTCCTACTGTCTGATATTTGGGTCAACTTAAAAATTTTGCTACTGTAAATAATTCCATCAAACATCCTTGACCTTAAATTTGTGTCTGCAGAAAATATTATTAAATAGCCACTATTTTTTTAAAACATCTTTATTGGAGTATAATTGCTTTACAATGGTGTGTTCGTTTCTGCTTTATAATAAAGTGAATCAGCTATATATATACATATATCCCCATATCTCCTCCCTCTTGCGTCTCCCTCCCACCCTCCCTATCCCACCCTTCTAGGTGGACACAAAGCATGGAGTTGATCTCCTTGTGCTATGCGGCTGCTTCCCACTAGCCATCTATTTTACGTTTGGTAGTGTATATATGTCCATGCCACTCTCTCACTTTGTCCCAGCTTACCTATCCCCCTCCCTGTGTCCTCAAGTCCATTCTCTACATCTGCATCATTATTCCTGTCCTGCCCCTGGGACATAACCATTGTTTTAGATTCCATATCTATGTGTTAGCATACGGTATTTGTTTTTCTCTTTCTGACTTACTTCACTCTGTATGACAGACTCTAGTCCATCCACCTCACTACAAATAACTCAATTTCGTTTCTGTTTATGGCTGGGTAATATTCCATTGTATATATGTGCCACATCTTCTTTATCCATTCATCTGTTGATGGACACTTAGGTTGCTTCCATGTCCTGGCTATTGTAAATAGAGCTGCAATGAACATTGTGGTACATGACTCTTTTTGCATTATGGTTTTCTCAGGATATATGCCCAGTAGTGGGATTGCTGGGTCGTATGGTAGTTCTATTTTTAGTTTTTTAAGGAACCTCCATACTGTTCTCCATAGTGGCTGTATCAATTTACATTCCCACCAACAGTGCAAGAGGGTTCCCTTTTCTCCGCACCCTCTCCAGCATTTATCGTTTGTAGATGTTTTGATGATGGCCATTCTGACTGGTGTGAGGTGATACCTCATTGTAGTTTCGATTTGCATTTCTCTAATGATTAGTGATGTTGAGCATCCTTTCATGTGTTTGTTGGCACTCTGTATATCTTCTTTGGAGAAATGTCTATTTAGGTCTTCTGCCCATTTTTGGATTGGGTTGTTTGTTGTTTTGATAATGAGCTGCATGAGCTGCTTGTAAATTTTGGAGATTAATCATTTGTCAGTTGCTTCATTTGCAAATATTTTCTCCCATTCTGAGGGTGAAATAGTAGACTGGCACTTTGCATGTCTTGTTTAAGCATTGCCACAAACACTAAGGAAACTATCCCCATTTTACAGATGAGAAAACCGAGGCATAAGGATCTTGGGTTCTGCTACCCTCTGCATTTGGTTCCTGAAGCATTGCCCTGGGGAGTGGCCTTAGGTACTGATGGAAATACTCCCAGACCTGGACGACTCCTACAGGAGTGGAGATAGTGGCAGAGACTAAGGAGTTTCTGAAGTTTTAGGGGAATGGCACATCGATTTCTCATTTAAGGGCACAACTACCCAGTCCTTGTCTCACATAAGGTATGGTGATAAAGTGGCAGTAGCCACAGACTCACTCCTTGCCCAGCTGTGGTGGACACAGGAGCTGCCGAGGTCATCCCTAGTCTCCACCTACCTGTGGATGGCCACGCTGTCCCAGAGTCACAGTGGCAGTCGGACCTCCAATAATGTCCTGCATCTTGGCCACCAAGTTAAATAAGGACAGTGCTAGGCCCTGTGGAGATCTAATCACTTATTCAGAAGTTCCAGGTCAAATTAATTAGCTGAGTCAGACAAGATCGATTATCATTAATATCTAGATATTTCTTGGGGCTGTCATATCAGTGTGAACAAAATGATCCTTGTGGTAATAGTTGAATCTGCATTGGTCAGGGAAAGCTTTTTTGGAAGGGTAGATTTAAAACTGGCCCCCGAATTCCAAGAGAGAAGTGAGCTGGTGTAGAGCGTGTAGGACACAATGGCGCTGAGAGATTGAAGCTGGTTGGAGTGGAATTGTGGACTGGGGGTTTGGCACTTTTCAGAGGTCCTGAAACTAAAAATGAGGGAGAAGAAAAAAGGCCTCACAGGCAAGTGATTGCTCTTCATACACACGGAAGGGTGTGGAAATTGACAAACACTAGCACTTTATTGGTTTTCAGTACCTTACAAAAGTATTCCTGTGAAATTAACTCTGAGATGGTGGACCATGGCTTCCATGGGGTTTAATTGTGTTCCTGAAATAGTTCTCCAGGTGAATCAATAATAGGCAGAGCCAGGCAGGATGCACTTTCCTCCTTGCCTGGTTTCATAAGACCCCTCTAGGACCCAGGTGGCCAGTGCTGGGGCCAGGTGACCCTGTTTTATGGCAGAGGCAGAGACTAAAATGAAACAACTGGAGAACACATCCAGTGACTCAAGTTAAAAAAAAAACTCTAATTCTTTCCTGTTGCTTCCTAAAGAGGGGATGGAAGTAAAGGGCTAGAGAGTGGAAAAATATTTTTATTTTGGAGTATGGGAACAGAGAAATACTGTTTTCCTGGTACCAATTACAAAAATAAAGCTCCAGCTGGACAGGATATGCAGTGCGTCTTGCTGATTTCCACCAGCCAGGAAGGTAGTAAAAGGGGCAGGAAGTGTGCATTGAAGGGGGTGGACTGGGTAACCAGGTTGGGACGCTGCTTTCTATTCATTAGGCCCGGCGAGTGCAGCCTGAGCAGTGCTCCCGCTGGTAGGGCTCCTAGGGTGGGTGCTGGGAGAGACTGGGAGGCACTGGGCTCTCAATGCCTCTTTATGTGGTCCCCAGTTTGACTTCATGGTCCAAAGGCTAAGTAAGGGCCTAAGACTCCTGTTTAAATCTGAGCTCTACCACCTGCTGTGAGCTTGGACAAGTTATTTAACCTTATGTGCCTCAGTTTCTTAATCTATCAAATGGGGATTTTAGTAGTACCTACCTTACAAGGTTGCTGTGAATCAAGTGAAGTAATACCCCTGGCCAGCTTAGAACTTGCCTAACCCTTCATCCTTGTTATCTAGTGTTAGTGTCACGGTGGTGTGGCATGGGATACTCTGGGCAATCCCTGTTTTCCAGGGCTTGCAGGTCTAGGTGGGATAAGGATGGCTCACACAGAAGCTCCCCCACTTAACATCAGGCTGGCTTCCCAAAGTTAATTCAGCTTGCTGAGGGTAAGTCAGGCTTTTCAAACTGGCCTGACTAAAAACTCAGAATAGCGCAGTTTCAGGTGGGTAACTTGCCTTTTCAGGAACCCCACAGGGGTGTCTTCTGAAGATACTTTGTTTTTACCTGGCACTGGACAACTCACTGTGATTTGGAAAGACTAGAACCGGCCTCAAAACTGTGTGTCTATCTTTGGGAACAAATGGTTCCCCATTCACGCCAGCCACATCTCGGGTGTTCGGTAGCAGTGTGTGGCCATTGGCTGCCTTGCTGAGCTGTGTGCGTATAGAACATGTCCAGTATCGCTGGATAGGGCTGGTCTGCATTTATTGGCTAGCTGCTGGGTGCAGAGTGCAGGGCTGGCTAGTTCTACACGTTAACATGTGTAGCGGTGTTAACAGGTTTGTGTCAGTGGAGAAAAGGCTCATAAAATAGCAGCAAAGAATGTGAGGCAGCAGAAGACGCATGTTAGAGGCAATGTGGGTTTTGTTTTTTGTTTTTTGTTTTGCGGTACGCAGGCCTCTCACTGTTGTGGCCCCTCCCACTGCGGAGCACAGGCTCCGGACGCACAGGCTCAGCGGCCATGGCTCACGGGCCCAGCCGCTCCGTGGCATGTGGAATCTTCCCGGACCGGGGCACGAACCCGTGTCCCCTGCATCGGCAGGCGGACTCTCAACCACTGCGCCACCAGGGAAGCCCAGAGGCAGTGTGTTTCATGGATTCAAGGGCAGTTGTGAATTGGCCAGGGTGGGCTTTGTGGAAGAGATGGCCTGTGAACTGTCTATAAAGGGGTCCCTGAGTACTGCCAGGCAAGACCTTTCTCCTGAGCTCTGGCCTCAGATATCTAATTGCCCATCCAACGTCTCTTGGGCTATCCCAAAGATATCTCAAATTCAGAAGTCCTGAAACCAATCTCAGTATTTCTCCTCTCGTTTTTTAAAAATTGAAGTATAGTTGGCTTACAATATCATGTTAGTTTCAGGTGTACAGCAAAGTGATTCAGCTTACATATATATATATATATATATATATATATATATATATACTTTTAAAAAATTCTTTTCCATTATAGGTTATTACAAGATATTAAATATAGTTCCTCGTGCTATACAGGAAATCCTTGTTATCTGTTTTATATATAGTGGTGTGTATGTGTTAATCCCAAACTCCCAATTTATCTCCCCTCACCCCACTATCCGTTTGGTAACCATAAGTTTCTTTTCTGTGTCTGTGAGTCTATTTCTGATTTGTAAATAAGTTCATTTGTATCATTTTTTTGGATCCCAAGTAAGTGATATCATATGATATGTGTCTTTCTCTGTCTGACTTACTTCTCTCAGTATGACCATCTCCGGGCCACTTGCAGCAACATGGATGGGCCCAAAGATGATCATACAAAGTATTTCTCCTCTTAAACCTTCCACGTTCCCTGTTGCAGAGTGGTTTGAAGAAGGAAGGGAGTCAGACATTCAGAAAGAAGAGTGGTGGTCTCTGTTTTTTTCTCTGGAGCTGGAGACAAGATCATTTGCTGGGATTGATGAGCGTGGAAGTGAGGTTGGAAAAATCTGAAAGTGCTCCCATGGGGAACAGGAAGCACTGATGAGGGAGAAGAAGAAGAAGAAAAAAAAAAAAAAGACCTGCAGAGACTTTTTGAAAGCTCCGGTGAGGTGATAAACCATAAATCTATAATGGTATTATTATTATTATGACAGGGTACTATTCAGCCCAGTCCTGAATTTTTGCCACCGGAGCAAACAAGAGGGAGAGACCCATGTGTAGTAAAGTGGTTGGGAAGCTGTGTTTGGGAAGAGTGGGACCAGAGAGTGGACATACTAGGGAGAGGAAGCGGGGAAGTGGAGCCTGAAGGGCAAAGATGGACCCTCTCTTGGAAAAGTGCACATATGCACAGATGCAACGTGTGCCATATATTTCTAAGGCTTACTCCCTGGGTCGAGAACTTCTGTTCTCTTTAGGCTGCGTTGAGAACTGTTTTCTAGAATGACCGTTGGCTCACCTGCAGTACTGAAAGCCAGAGATATTTTGGTGTCTTTCTAGCACACGTGTGGAGGCCATAAGTCAACTTCTCTGTCAGCTTATGGTGTGATTCAGAGGCTAAATCGTACTGTTTCAGGTACCAGGGTAGACTGTGGTCAGAGACAGGGAAATTTTTGTAAAGGAGCTATGGTAATGTCTTCTAAAAGGGTATAGAAAACATGCCTAATAAGAAAATTGTGGGTAGAATGGCAAATATGCAAAAACTATAGTCTGGGTGATTCTAAGTATGGGAAACTGTTTCTGTGGTATTTAGAAGTATTTAGACTTTTAATTTCATATGCATTTATATTCCATTCATGGTGAAATCTATTCCCCATCGGCCTCCCTGTTTTCCCATGACTCAACTGGAGATATTCATGAGACATACGAGACCTGGAAGGCCATTGGTTAATGGTACTAAATGGCAGTGATACCTACACTTAGCCGCATGACAATTATCCTAGGATAATAAAAAATAACTGATTCTTAAACCCTGGAGATTCTTATTCAGTAGTTCTAGGATGGGGCCAGGGAACCTTTTTTTTTGATCCCCCAAGTAATAATGCTGCACAGGCAGTTTTGGGATGCTGGTATAGGTGAAAAGAAAGTATAGCAAAGTATGCTTATGATATACTGAGCCATACTGGGTTATGATATATTGAGCTATTTATAGCAATCCTGCCACATCATTCAAGGTTGGGTTCCTGAAAAATCCATATAATAAGGGAATTCATGGTTGAATTGCTTAAAACCTGAGAAACACGGGGCTAGAAACTAAAATACTTAAATGAATCTATGACGTGTCTTTTTAACATTCAATAAAGTAAAACAGTAAGTGCATGAAATTATATCCGTGATACAATGGATAGCATACAATTGATTTCCATTACCTACTAACTCTCCTGAAGTTTAACAAAACTTTAAAATTGGTTTTGCATTGGTGTGGATAATATTATGCCGAGAGGCAAGCTTTTTTCTGCGTCGAGCGCTCCATCCAAATGCTGAATGTCTTTCTGATTTCCTGACTGCTAATTGTTGACTTGGCCCTACGGTCCCACCAGAGTATGTAGCGTGATTTGAATATTGTAGGCAGAGAAGTATTAAGTATAGCCAAATGGGTAAGTCTCAGACCCCCTCCAAAATGCACAGAGTCCTTTCATCTTAGCTCTGAGCATGGTATTTTCATGCCAAGCACATGCTGTTGAACTTCGCTTGTACATTTCACTTCTGTCTCCTGGGAGTCAGTTACCGCTGTAAGGGTTTGCCGCTTCTTCTCTTCTATTTCCTTCTCTTCCGTTTTCTACTTTCCACCATGACCTCTGCCTCCCCCACCATCCACATGCTCACACACATCTGTACACACAGCTGGGAACCAGTCTAGCTCAGTACGATGCTTTTTATACTTTTTTGGCCACAGTACCAATATAATAATATAAAGTTGAAACAAAAGTTTAATGAAACAATGCTTACTGTTATTTGGGGAACCCTCATAGTTTCTGTTCTGTAGTCTCATACATTAAAGTGCTTATCGTCATCCTGTAATTCAGATCTTAATCCAATAAACTGATTTCCTGACCCTCTAATGGGTTGCTACTGGATGTTTGGAATAAAAACTGTTTTAGAGGTTTCGGGCATATTCTTCCAGTCAGGAAGATCTGGGTTTGAATCTTAGCTTTACCACTTGACAGCTCTGCATCTTGGGAGGTAGCTTCATTTCCTCATCTGTAGAGATGGAGATAAGATACTATACCTCGTACAGATTGTTTGAAGATGGAATGAAATAATGCATGAAAAGCATTGGTATCCCATTCTTAGTAAGGGCCTGAGCCAATGTGACGGGGTTAAAGAGAATGATGATGATGAGAATGGTGGTGGTGGTGATATTCAGTTTTCAACTACAGCTTCCTCTCAATTCACATAATTTTAAACTGAAATTCTTATTTTTTCAAAAAGGTACACAAAAGTCAGTGTGGGGAGTGTAGGATGTTATGTAAGAGGAACTTATATTTTGGGAAGGATTACTGCATATTCAGGAAAAATCACCACTAAAAATTGCTATTATATTCCTACAGATGTATTGCCACTTGTGCGTGCGTTTTTCTTTTCCTGCGTGTTCCCATAGCCACCATCCTGGACAGAGCTGCAGCTCTGGCTACCGGCTTCCTTGCCTCCACGTGTTCCTGCAGAGAGTGCTGCTTGGTTCACGATGAAACGAGGCCATTCAGAGCTTTTTAGTAGCCCCTGTAAACAAGCTGAGTATCTAGCTGGGCATTGGAGACCCTCCAGAAAGACCTGGGCTCAAATCTTGGTTCCCCATCTGGGGGCTTGTGTGACTTGGACACTTTTTTCTTTTTTTAAAGTTACCTTTTCAAGCTATCCTTTTTCTCATCTCTAGAATGAGGATAATAATATTTAACTGAGTAGGGCTGTTGTGAGGGTTAGTGATGATATTTGTAAACTATCCAGTCTGTGCTTCTCACACGCTGGCTGGCTCGTATGAAGCTTCCCCCATGTTGGTACATGCATCAGTTGCTCTGCCCACATCAGCAAAGACATCTTCCTCAGTTCTGCTTTGGCCATTAGTACCAGCCTTTACCTTGCCTAACTTGGCCTGCAGCCTTTTCTCTGCCGAAGTGATCCCTCCCTACCTTATAAGCTCTTCCTTTACCATAAAGCTTTCGCTGATGAACCCATCTAATAATGATTTATGAACGAGTTCACCTAGTTGGCAGTTAATCATATACTGCCTTCGGATCTCTATTGCAGTCTTTTATTATTATAATTATAGTATTATCAGTTAGCTTTATATGATTTATGTCTCATGCCCCCAGGTAATTTATTAATTCCTTGAGGGTAGCGATACTGTCTTACACGTCTTTGAATCCTCCACAGCACTTAGCACAGTTCCTTGTAATAACGTGTATGTAATAAATATTTGTTGGTACACTGGATGACTGGATACTGCAGACAGCACATCCACAGGAGGATTGGGTCCAGTGCTTAGAGTTGTGAGAGAAGGTTTAATGGATGAAAATAGACTTGAGCTGGCTTTTGTTGGGAGGGTAACATTGATGTAGGTTGATACGAGGGGTGGTGCATGGCTATGTGGGGAGAACTATTAGGTGACAGGAGCCTGCACAGGCATGTTTAAAACAAATGATGCAGCTGCAGAAGAGATGGCACTGAGCACTGCTGTGATTGGCTTCTGTGACACAGCCTCAAAGTTAGGTCCTGTGCTTAGCAACTCAGCTCCCATCCCTTTGCTTTCCCTGTTGCCCGGTTGTGGCTTATCTCCTGTGACGCTGTAACTGGGAACTGATGCGCTGTGGGGCTTCTGGTAGAAATTCTCTACGTTTTCCTCTGAGTGAAGATGCCTTTATCTCCTCTTCATTCCCAAAGGAAATTTTCACACTGTATATAACATTTTAAAATAGCAATTATTTTCTTTGGGTGCTTTAAAGGCATCTTTCCATTGTCTTCTGTTTTCCATTGTTTCTGTTGAGGAGTCACTGTAAGCCTTCTGGGTTTTGTGTTTTTTGGTTTTTGAAGGTCATGAGCCTGTTTTTCCTCTGGCTGTTTTTAAGATTTTTCTCTATACTTTTGGTTTTCATCAAGTGTGCCCTACAGTATGCCTAGGTGTGGTTTTATTTATAGTTGCCAGTTTGGGGTCTGTAGTGAGTATTAAACCTGTGGTTAGGTGGTCATTGATCACTGTCTCTTCAAATTTTGCTCCTGCTTCATTCTTTCTCTTATCTTTGTGGAACTTCCAACTACCCATGTTTAGACCTTTGTAGGTCTAAAATACAGTCTATGGATTTTATGGAGTCTGTTTTTACATGTTCCACTTTTTTGTCTCAGTGCTTCATTCTGTCTGTTTCATTGTGACCTCTCTTCTGGTTCACTATTTCTTCCCCTAGTGATGTCTAATCTATTGGTGAACCCATCCATCGAGTTCTTAATTTTAATTATTTATACTTTAGTTGTAGAATTTCTATTGTTTTATAGTCTCCAGTTCTCTGAAAAATTTTTCCATCTTGCCTTTTATTTCCTTGAATGTATTAGGCATAGCTGTTTTAAAGATTATGTCTGGAAACATTTGCTATGTGTATATTCATTATATCTGTATAAAATCTGTGTATGTATCCCTATTGGTCCATTTCTATTGTTCATTACTTCCCTTGGTTTTCTATTTTCTTGTCTTTTAGCCTTGTATTCCTAGCTGTATTGATTGAATGCTGGGCATTGTATCTGAAAAACAGCACAGAGAATATGAATCTTAGGATAATGTCATCTTTCCTCAAGATATGATTTAACTTAACTTCTGGTAGTTCCAGATCGTTTTAATTTGGTCAAGGATTGAAATTAATCAAAGCTGGGCTTTAGTCTTTGAGGTTAGTCCATTTCCATTTAGTTTTATCCCTTACAAAGCTTGCATGTTTGGAAAGAGGGAGGTTTCCAGGACTCCCTTTTCTTTAGCTTCAATTCTTATCCCCCTAGTCACTGAATGTGTCAACAGCTCTGCTCAGCTTTGATGCCCTAAAGCCTCCTCTTCTGGATTCAGCAGATGCCCCTAGGCTAGGAGAAGAGCTGCCCCAAACATCAGGCTTACCATCCTGGGTTTCTTTCTTCTCCCAGATCTTGCCCTCCTAATTCTTTACTACCATCTTAGTTCTCTGATGTTTCCAAATATATTTTTTAAAACACACTTTGTGGGACTTCCCTGGTGGCTCAGTGGCTAAGAATCCGCCTGCCAATGCAGGGGACACGAGTTCGATCCCTGGTCCAGGAAGATCCCACATGCCGCGGAGCAGCTAAGCCCATGTGCCACAACTATTGAGCCTGCGGTCTAGAGCCCACGAGCCGCAACTACTGAACCCACGTGCCACAACTACTGAGGCCCGCACGCCTAGAGCCCGTGCTCCGCAACAAGGGAAGCCACTGCGACGAGAAGCCCGCACACCACAGTGAAGAGTAGCCCCCGCTCGCCTCAACTAGACAAAGCCCACGCACAGCAACAAAGACCCAATGCTGCTAAACAAAACAAAACAAAACAGAAAACACACACTTTGTTTAGGTTTCTTAGTTATTCACCAGGAGAGTTAGGTCTGAGTTACCTACCGTGCCATTACCAGAAGCAGCACCCTGTCAGCCAAGGATTTTATTATCTAAAATCTAGCAGAGATGTTTAGAAGTCTGTAATACAGAACACTAACATGATTTAAGTGGTATTTTAGGATGACTGATACGTCAGTGGTATGCAAAACAGAGAGGGCTTGGGAATACCTCCATAAGTAGAACAGTTAAAAGACCATCATAACTGAATACTTTCTGAAGTGAGAGGAAGACAGGCATTACGGTTTCTGAGTCTGGGGATTTGCAGACAGACCTGAACGAGAGTCTGGGCTCCCCTACTGACCAGCAGGTTGCCTTTGGGCAGTTCCCCAACCTATCCCCTCATCTGAAATATGGGGTAGTAAAGTCCCTGCCTCCTAGGGTTAAAAGAGAAGTGAGAAGCTCCCAGAAAACCCTGGTTTTCTTGCGTGGCATATAGGAAGTACTCGGTAGTAGTAGCCATTGCTGTTACTATTCCAAGACCCGAACCTCAGTTATTTAAGTTAGAATTCAAGATCACTGTTAATGACACTGATCAGGACCACAGTTAGCATAGTCAGCTTCATGGGGGATGCGATTTATGTCCTGTGTATCACAGTGAACAGCTCATGTGCCTTTATGGAGCAGCCCTGGTGCCAGTAATATTCTAAATACTTGCCATGTACTGAATTGATTTGTAGCAATGCCATAGTTTTGAAGATGATCCCAACCCGAAATCTCCAAGATGTAAGGATAGCTGATTTTCCAAAGTCAGGCTTGAGGGTAGAAGCTTCATATTTTAGGTTTATAGAACCATAAATTTAAGCATTTCACTTTTAAAAACAGCACAGTGTACAAGAAATGAAGCTTACAGAAAAGATAGATCAGATTATGAGCCTTCATGTTACCAACGGATTCCTAGAATCACAGATAACCTAAGAAATTATCTTTGTGAAACCTCTCCTTTTTCTAGATGATCAAAGTATCCACCAGAGAGATTGAGTGACTGGCCCGAGGACACACAGTGGTAATGACAAAGCCAGGACTGGAACACGAGCATCCCGATTTCTGGTGTATTTTGGTCCTCATGGCAAAAATAGCACCTCTTTGTCTTCTCTACCGAGTTCCATGCCTTCTTCAGCTCTGTTCAAGCAACGCTGGCCTGGGTGTTGCTGCCCATGGGAAACTTGCCTTAAAGAAGGAAGACCAGTCTATCATCTTGAATTTCACTGATAGAAGCTAGAAAACACATGCCACGTAGGCATGAGTTTCTGGTGCTGGCTGCATGTAGAATTCTACCTTTCCTTTCTTTCACCGGAGGATGCATACTTGAGCGTCATGAGAAGTCTATGTCAAATGGCAACCTTTTTATTCTGGGTTGTGTGGCAAGACGACTGGTAATTCATTACCTGTTCAGTGTGTTTGTCGCAGGGGGCGGGGGAGCAGGCTGTAAAATCAAGTAAGACAGAGGAAGTGCCTCCAGGTAAAAGGGTTACCTTTCATTGTGTATCATCGGGGATGTCCTAGCTGTTAAAAACAGCAACACCATAGAACCTGAAATAAGTGAAGCCCTTGATAATAGAGTTTTCCCTACTCGGATCAGATATTTGCTATATTTGCTTTTCCTAAAAATCTGCTTGTAATTAATGACAGCCCTGATGACTGACTTAGAACAGTTTTTACACGTGTGACTTCCGTAGTGTTTTGGCTAGGTGAGCGATAAATGTTGAGGTTTGGCTGAGCTGCATCCTTGTTAGAAACACACAGGATGGAAATAGGGGCTGGGCCAACGGGTAGATGATACAGCAGCACCTGCCACACTGAGGCTAGTAGAGGAGGCCTGTCTGCCAGGATGACCAGACTTCGTAGCGAGTCGCAGAGGAGCCAGGTGAGTCTGGATCCTTGTTCCGTGGAGTGTGGTCCAAGGACCTAGGAGCTTGTTAGAAATAGAGAATCCCAGGACTCACCAAAACCTGCTGAATTGAGATTTGTATGTGCGTTAATGTCGGTGAAGCACTGGTCTAGGTTTTGTAATCAGCTCTTATCTTTGCTCTTAACAACACTGATCATCGGCAGGCCGACTCTCAACCACTGCACCACCAGGGAAGCCCTAGGCTTTAGTTTTAAAGACAGAAAGCTTTTTGAACTATTACAGGTGACCGTTGTTTCCAAATGGGTTGTCTGTGAAAAAAAATAGGGGAGGGGGCTTCCCTATTTTGAGAAGTCCGCCTGCCGATGCAGGGGACACGGGTTCGTGCCCCGGTCCGGGAAGATCCCACGTGCCGCAGAGTGGCTGGGCCCGTGAGCCATGGCCGCTGAGCCTGCGCGTCCGGAGCCTGTGCTCCGCAACGGGAGAGGCCACTGCAGTGAGAGGCCCGCGTACCGCAAAAAAAAAAAAAAATAATAGGGGAGGAATATATTATTATAATGACGGATTGGAAGCAGGGGCGTGTTTCTGTGTTGCTAAGCTTGTCATCTTGTCCCCTCGGAAGCGCGTGTCACTACGTAGCTACTCTTCCTACTGCCCTGACTTAGCTGCGCCCTTTCTGTGTCTTAAGATCTTCTCAAGGAGGAGGATCTGATCGGATTGACTGGGCAGAGCCCAGTGCACACTCGCCCAGTGCATCTAATGTGGGCAGCTTTTCCTGACGCTCCCAGAACTCTCCATAACTCCTCTTATCATCCTGGACACAAGATGCTCCGTGGGCTGTGGGAATTATCTTCTCCCCTGTCTCCCGCTAGACTGGGAGTCCCTAGATGGCAGGGACTGTCGTCTTCTTCCTATTCCTGGAACATCACTCTTGATATATGATCTTTGAGTGGGTGGGTGAAAGAGTGAGTGAGTGGAACAACTTGAGACCCACTCAGAGCAGCTGTGTTGGGGGCTCCCTGTGGCCGTTCCACGTCCTTTTGGACTGTCCCTGCAGTTCCTGTCACTCCTGAAGACACCAGATGAGTGGGCGGGGCCAGCCTGCCATGGTGACGGCACCTTGCCTGATCTTCAGAACTGGCCCGGTCCTTGTATTGCACATCTCGCGGGGGCGGAGTGGGGGTACGGCCGCATTTAGGCTTTCTGGATTAGCCAAAGACCTAGAAGAGGTAGAGCTCTTACTCCCAGCGAATTTACACTTTGGTTAGGAAGAGAGGCTGAGCACAGCTGAAAAGTTTACATTTAAGATAAGAGTTAGATAAGAAGAAAGACAACATTGGAATAGCTGCCCTGATGCAACGTTCGATTTTCAAATGAGCAGTTCAGGATCCCTGGGTATTGTGGGGCCTGGAGGGGGACGGGTTCCTTCCGCTGGAGCGTCCAGGGGACGGGCCTCGTGGTGGAGGAGGGCGGAGGCTGCGTCTTGGAGCACTGCTGGGGATTGGCAAGGCCAGGAAGGAGGAACAGAGAGGCAGCGGCAGGCGGCGTCTGAGACAGCGAGTAGGTCAGAAGTGGGGCAGAGGGCCAAGGGAAAGGCAGGGGCTAGGATTTAGCTCCAGAATTGAATTAGACTCTACAGGCAGAGGGTGGGGCCCCAGGTGGCAGAGCAGCTGCACGTAGGGGAGATGGGAAGGCCTTTGTGAGCTGGACGAGCAGATTACTGAGACTTTGACCATCTCAGCCTGAAGTCATCTGGATAGAATATTCAGAGCTCGTTTTCGGAGGAGAAAATGAATAAAGGAAAGATGAGGCAACCAGGGGTTGGAAAGAGGATGATGTCCCACTGTGCACGAAGTCCTGTGGAATGGATACTTGGTCGCCATTGCCTCTGCTTTTGAATCCTGCATCGAATTTAAACTTCCGTGTAAACAGGCTGAAGATGAGTGATAGACGGCACTGTGTTAGTGACCCCGCTCTGGGTGTATTTAGGTGGACAAGGGAAAGACTGTATAGAAATGCATCTGGAAGGAGGGGAGAGAGGTGTTATGTGGGCTGGTGGAGGACAGGTGACCCCAGGCCAGAGGAGGCGCATGGCAGTGAGGAAAGACCCTGAGGGAACACTCCAAATAAGAGATGCTTTCGGGCTTCCCTGGTGGCGCAGTGGTTGAGAGTCCACCCGCCGATGCAGGGGACACGGGTTCGAGCCCTGGTCCGGGAAGATCCCACATGCTGCGGAGCAGTTAAGCCCGTGTGCCACAGCTACTGAGCCTGCGCTCTTGAGCCCACGTGCCACAACTATTGAAGCCCATGTGCCACAACCACTGAAGCCTGCGTGCCTAGAGCCTGTGCTCCACAACAAGAGAAGCCACTGCAATGAAAAGCCCTCGCACTGCAACGAAGAGTAGCCCCCGCTCGCTGCATCTAGAGAAAGCCAGCGCACAGCAACAGAAGACCCAACGCAGCCAATAAAATTAATTAATTAATTAATTAATTAATTAAATTAATCTTTTTTTTTTAAAAAAAAGAGATGCTTTCACATCAAAGCGATGCTGAAGCCAGAGCTAGAGGCTGGTGCACTCTGCAGGGAGACAGACGACATCAGGAGGGGTGGCCAGTGGGTGAAAGGCCTTGGAATCGCGTGAATTGATTCCGTAAGCGCTTGGAAGTGCCCATGCCGGGGCTTCGACACACGTCTGTTACCCAGATACCCTCGAGGAATGACATGGTTATTCTGTCCACCCTCGGCTCTTGGAAGGATAATACCCAAAGGTATTTGTCAGGCCCTGGTCCTCTGAGTACCTGATACACTGAAGGTACCTGCCGTAAACACAGCCCAGCGTTAGGTGTCCGGGCCCTGTGACTGGCCGAGTTTCTGCGTCATGGGACCCTCTCAGCTGAGAGCAGGGGTGGCCTGCACCACCACCCCACCGAGACGGCCCCTGGGGAATGAGTACCGCACTCAAGCAGGGGCGGGGGGCTCTAGGGCAAAGCCCCTAATAAGCTCTCAGGGCCCCCCCAGCCCCCATGTACACATAAGCTGTGCGGTTTTGAGGAAGAGGAAAATAGAAGAGGGTCAGGCAGGGGTGTCAGACTTCACGGTGCAGACATGACAGTGGGTAGCAGAAATGCCTGACGTGTTGCTTCTCTTCTGCAGAAGGGCGCCATGCCGGTGGAGAGGATGCGCATGCGCCCGTGGCTGGAAGAACAGATCAACTCAAACACAATACCAGGGCTGAAGTGGCTTAACAAGGTAAGTGCGTGTGTGCGCGTCTGCTTGTATGCGCATGGGTTTGTGTATCTGTGTGAGAGAGACCCTCACTAAGCCGGTGCCTGTGGATCACCGCAAGTGAAACTGTTCTTCGTGTCCAAAATATTATGCTTATTTACAAAAAAACAACCAAGCAAAAAGGATCATGAAAATATGAAATTATCATACAAGGAAGACTTACCATCCTCTCAGACTGTAGCCTCGACCCCGAGGTAAGGCTCTGGTCTCGTGGATGACTGTTGATGGGAAGCTTCTTGCTGTATTTCTGTTCAGTAATTCTTACCCTTTTCCTTCTCTAAATTCCTTTCTTCTGGTTTTCGAGGATTAGAGGACATGGAAACTGTAGGGCTTTCTGCTGGGAATGGAGCATATTGATTTTCTTTTCAGTATTCTTTATGTAAAGAAAACTTTTGTTTTTGTCTTAAAAAATGGTTTTATTTTTATCATGAAATCCTGTTTGTGTGCCTACCTGTCCTAAAAAAGCAGTATTGCATCATTTACACCCCCTATCTATACATAAATACTTCCTTACTTTTATCAACCTGAAAACTCTCAGTTTACTTGATCCTGCCTCTCATGGCGGAATCAGGAAGACATTGGATGTGAAAGTAAAGACCACCTGAAAACATTTAGTTAAAATCTAGAAAAGCAACGAATACATCATGCTTTCTCTAAGATGGCCCGAGAGAGAGATTGCTCTCGCACTACCAGGAATTGCAGTTCTTCGGAGCAAATGTCGTCTTCCTCTTCTGCCTCCCCTCTGCGTTTTTAATCTTAAGGACACGATGAATAATTTAGCAGGTCAGCTCCAGAGCTTCGAGCCAGATTGTGGCCGCTCCTAACAAGAGTACAAAATATTGCAGCATACTTTTTTTTTACTAATGTTACTCCTTGCTTCATTTTATTTTTTCAGTTGTCTCTCAGATCTTATTTCTTTTTGTTCTTTTCCCCTCATTTACCTATTTTTTCACTTATTTTAAGTGTAACAGTGTATGTATTTGAATGGATCTGAGTCCCTTCTGAAACAAGATGGGGTAGAAGTAAACAGAAATACTTTAAGTAAAGCGTATGCTCACTTCACGTGACCTGTCATATATTTTAAGGTCTAATGGCAAACAATATATTTTTCCAGGCTTGCAATGTCTATAGTGTTTTAGGTTTATATCCTGGAGGGGCTTTGTAATTAGCCTGTTGCAAAGAAACAAACGACAAGTCAGGTTGCCCCTTGTCCTGCTGGGTTAGCAGGGGCGCATGCAGAGGTGTCAGTAAAGGGGAGATGATAGTCAAAGGAGAGTTGAAGAGACATACGGTCCTCAAGAACAAGAATAACGATAGTGATAATGATCATAATAAAACTAATTTGTGAAGTGCAGGCACTTCTCTACGCCAGATCGTGCGTTCACTCCCATAATCACCACTATGGGGTAGATGCTGTTATTTTTTCCATTTTGCAGACAAGGAAACCAAGGCTTGTAGGTTTAGTAGGATTCTATTTTGAAGAACAAAGTAACATTGCCTATTATTGATTTAGGGTGTGAAATTAAAGCAGATGTTGCTGATTTCCGAAGAGAAGTAAGTTTGGTCTTGCTTTTTCTGTTTTTAAAACCCACCCACCCGTTTTGGCTGGCTCGATGCAGTGGCGCACGCACAGTGTCACTGCGTCTCCTGTACCAGGTGGGTGCTTGATGTGCTACAGTTTGTTCTCTGTAGTAGGTTGAATGGCGGCCCCCTCAAAAGATAGGTCCGCATCCCGAGCCCCAGAACTTGTGGATGTGAACTTATTTGAAAAAAAGAGTCTTGGCGGGTGTAATTGACATAAGGATTTGCGGAGGAGATCATCCTGGATTATCCCGCTGGGCCAATCCAACGACAAGAGTCCTTACAAGACACAGAAGAGGAGACGCACATCCACGGAAGAGGAGGCGGAGACTGGAGTGATGCAGCCACAAGCCAAGAACACCTGGAACCGCCGGAAGCCGGAAGACGCAAGGGAGGATTCTCCTCAGAGCCTCTGAAGGGAATGCAGCCCTGCTGCCCTCTTGCTTTTGGATTGCTGGCCTCCAGAACAGTGGTAGAATCCGCTTCTGTGGTGGTAAAGCCGCCCAGTGGGTGGCAGTTTGTTACGACGGCTGTAGGGAACTTATACATCCTCGCAGGGTAGCTTCCTCACCGGTACTCTGCACTGAGACACCTTTTCCTCCCGCCACTGTGCCCATGTTTTTCGGATAGAGGACCAGAAAGTGAATGGGTGCCTCTTGGTGCAAGTGAACACTTGACCCCTCTCCGGCTCTTGGCTCGTGAGTTCCCTTCCCTGGTACAGAGGGACAGGAGACCGTCCCCTTGTCCTCTGCTGGGCTGGGTGTGGGCCAGGCTGAAGGAAGGAGGGTGTGCTGTGGCTACAGTACACGGCACCACTCAGGACGGCGCTGTGCCAGGAGCTTGTGGGCTGCCTGAGCGCCCAATGCGGACAGAGCTGTGCCTGTCCCTGTAGACCTCAGGTGGCCTCAGGGCATTTCCTCTCAGTACCCACAGCTCCCCAGGGCGTCTATTTATAGGTTTCTGCCAACTCAGGCTGGCTGGCGTTCGTCTGTCCACAGAAATATTTCACTCAGACCTTACTGTTATTTCCTGCCCATTCATAAGCCTAAGAATCCCTGTTCGTGGGCTTCCCTGGTGGCGCAGTGGTTGAGAGTCCGCCTGCCGATGCAGGGGACACGGGTTTGTGCCCCGGTCTGGGAAGATCCCACATGCCGCGGAGCGGCTGGGCCCGTGAGCCAATGGCCGCTGAGCCTGCGCGTCCGGAGCCTGTGCCGCGCAACGGGAGAGGCCACAACGGTGAGAGGCCGGCATACCGCAAAGAAAGAAAAAAAGAATCCCTGTTCGTGTTTTGAGTGGTTTGAGGCCATTCCAAATTCTCTTCTCTCACTGGAGCCTGTTGTGACTCCTGGAGCACCTGTGCTGTCTGCGGCACTTTGTCATTCACTTGTGCTTTAGCTATGTTCCAAGTGTCAGTCCTCATGGTGAGGCACTCCAGGCTGGCCGTGCCAGAGGGCAGGTACCAGGGCTGTCTTGGTTGTCGCTGTGAGCTCAGTGCCAGGCCTCGTGCCCGACACCCAGGAGGTAACATCGTGCTGAGAATGAATGGATGAATGATGGGCGCTTGAAGGGGAGGAACATCAGTGACTCTGTTTTTGTTCTGTTAAGATAATTAGACTTAAGAACACGGGGTTGGCAGCTGTCACGTGTCTCTCAAATGGGGGCGCCGTCAAACCCAGTGCATTCTTAGCAAGAGACAAATAGGTGGTTAATTAATGCCTTAAATTTGTTTCCACCTCCTCCTTTCAATACATGAGGGGTGGAGGGTGATGGAACGGGTCCTCTGGGTTCCTCTGGAGGAGTGGTGAGGAAGTTTGGCAAAGCAATATTAGAACTAGTTCTTGAAAGGGGTCGTGGCTTGGGCCAGTTACTTTTTATTATGAACATTTGCAAATAGACATAGTGTGCTTGAATGATCTAATGACTAGGAAGAATAGCGCAGTAAATTCCCATCTAGATTTGAAACTCACATCTAGATTGAACAATCATTAACATTTAAAAAGGATCTGTGGGGTGTGTGGTAAAGCAGCTCCTTGACACTGTACATCTATAAGATCCAAGAAGGTTTCTTATAGAGCCACAATACCACTATAGGTAATCGTAAATTAATCGTAAGTAATCGTCACTTAAAATGTCATTACTGCCCTGTTCATATTCAGAATGCCTTGAGTATTCCCCAGGTATCTTTTTACAATTGATTTGTTCAATCAGAATCCAAAGAGTGTGCGCAGGTTGTGTTTGGTTCCTGACTATGAATGGTGCGCTCTCCCTTTTTTCCGTCTCTCCATTGGCTTGTTGAAGAGACCAGCTCAGTTCTGGATTTGTCCTCATTTTTGCTTGTGGTTTCCCTGGGCTGTTTTTTGAGGAAGGAAGGAGGTGGTTGCATTCAGGTTCACCGTTTTTCTCGTCGCTCCGATTGATTCCCACCCTGGTTTTTTTGTTTTGTTTTGTTTTGTTTATTTATTTCTGGCTGCGTTGGGTCATCGTTGCTGCGCGCGGGCTTTCTCTAGTCGCGGCGAGCAGGGACTACTCTTCGTTGTGGTGCACGGGCTTCTCATTACGGTGGCTTCTCTTGTTGTGGAGCACAGGCTCTAGGTGCACGGGCTTCAGTAGTTGTGGCTTGTGGGCTCAGTAGTTGCGGCTCACAGGCTTAGTTGCTCTGCAGCATGTGGGATCTTCCCGGACCAGGTCTGCATGTCCCCTGCACTGGCAGGTGGATTCTTAACCACTGTGCCACCAGGGAAGCCCCCCAACCCTGGTTATTGACGTTCTTATTTCTTACCGGAGATCTGCCTGGACCAGGCACCAAGGCCCCTCCCCAAGCCTGGGAGATCATCAGGTAGCTCCCGACCTTTTCCTGCTCTGCACTTTGAGAGCAGGCTTGTGCTTGTGTAAATATCAGGTCATCTCGGAACAAAGTAAGAAGTCCAAACAAAAGTAGCAAATGACATCGGAACATCTTGTAAATATTGGGGGAGTGAAGAGGCACAGGGAGATAAGAGGACTAGTTTCCGTTTGGGGCCAAGCTGTGTTTGCTCTGCTTTGCTCAAGATCATCTCGTCTTCTCAACTCGAGCCGGGCTTCTCTCTCCTGCCTGCAGGTGGGCAGAGGTCTCTATGTATCTAAACATGAGTAGCTCCGCTACTGCATTTAGTCCTTCCGTGCACGCTGTGTGTAGACACCAGGGGTGGGGACCCGGCGCTTGGGATTCTGATGGCACAGCCTGATGTCACAGAGTCTACACAGAGCAACGCCCTCCCTGTCCCATACAACCAGAATGTTTGCTGGTCAGAATCTCTTTCAGGTTTAAAATGAGTTTTGCCATCTTTATCTTTCAACGTAGTTCTGCAATTTGAAAAACTAGTTAAAAGTTACATGTAGCTTTTTAAAAAATTTACCATTTAAAACGTGCAATCCAGTGGCATTCAGTACATTCACAGTATTATGTAGCCGCCGCGACCGGAACTTTTTCGTCACCTCAGAGGGAAGCACTGTGCCATGAGGTAGTCACTTCCCACTCTCCTTGCCCTGGTTCGTGGCAACCACTGATCTGCTGTCTGTCTCTTTGGATTTGCCTTTTCTGGATATTTCATATAAATGGACTCTTTCAACATGTGGCCTTTGGTGGAAGGTGTCTCTCCCTTAGCACAGTGCTTTTAAAGGTTCATTCCTGTTGTAGCACGTATCATACTGTGTTCCTTTTTGTGGCTGAATAATATTCCATTTTATGCATGTATAACACATTCTTTTTCTGTTCCATCAGGGGGTGGACCTGTGGGTTGTTTCAGTCTTTTGACTCTTGTTGAATAGTGCTGCTATGAGCATTCATGTATAAATGTTTGCATGGACAGCTGTTTGTAATTCTTTGAGTGAAATTATTGGATCATGTGGTAATTTGTGTTTTGGGTTTTTTTGGTTTTTTTTTTTTTTTTTTTTTCCTTCGGTACGCGGGCCTCTCACTGTTGTGGCCTCTCCTGTTGCGGAGCGCAGGCTCAGTGGCCACGGCTCACGGGCCTAGCCGCTCTGTGGCATATGGGATCTTCCCGGACCGGGGCACGAACCCATGTCCCCTGCATCGGCAGGCGGACTCCCAACCACTGTGCCACCAGAGAAGCCCTGTGTTTAATTTTTTGAGGAACAGCCAAGCTGATTTCCAGAATGGCTGCGCCATTTTCCGTCCCCACCAGCGATGTGTGAGGGTTCCAGTTTCTCCGCATCCTCACCAGCACTTCCTATTTTCTGTTTATTTTTTTAAAAAATTCTAGCCGGGGCTTCCCTGGTAGCGCAGTGGTTGAGAGTCCGCCTGCTGATGCAGGGGACAAGGGTTCGTGCCCCGGTCTGGGAAGATCCCACGTGCTGCGGAGCGGCTGGGCGCGTGAACCATGGCCTCTGAGCCTGCGCATCCGGAGCCTGTGCTCCGCAACGGGAGAGGCCACAACAGTGTGAGGCCCGCGTACCGCAAAAAAAAATAAATAAATAAAAAAAATTCTAGCCTTCCTAGAGGATATGAAATGGTATCTTGTTGCTGTTTTGACTTGGCATCTGCCTGATGATTAGTGATGTTGGGCACCTTTTCATGTGCGCATTGGCCATTTATTTATCTTCTTTGGAAAAAGGTCTATTCACATCCTTTGCCCATTTAAAGAGGATCCACGGTGGATAATTGCTAGGTTCAGTCATTACTTTTGTGGTTTCATGGTTTGAGCATGGTTTCTGGGAAACTAGTTTTGGGAGGTGTGTGCGTGTGTGTGTGTGTGTGTGTGTGTGCCTGCAGACACGCAAACGCTTGAAAAGATCTACTTATAAAATCAACTTTGTGTCTTAGGAGATAGATTTCAGATTGTGTCACCCCAGATCTCCTTTGTCCTAGAAGAAAGTACACCAGCAGATTCTTTAAGGATCTGTATCTTTAAGCATAAACCTTTAGGTTCTGGTTGTGTAGTTCAGGAAAAGTTCTTTCACTGAGATAAATTCATTTGCACGTTTTCCCCTTTCATGTGAACGTCAGACACTGCATTAAGTGACTTTGCCCTCTTCTTTTCATCTACAGTAAGAAATAAAGTCTCACTCAGCCCTCTTCTGATCACTGCCCTTTTGAGTCTGGCCAACCTGAAACCCTGCCCTCTCTCAGTGGATGCTACAGCATGAACCAGGAGGGAATTACGAAAAATCTCTCGCTTTCAGTTCTTCTTTACTGACCAAGTTTTAAATACATAGAATGTTCCCTTTTAACAGTTCTGAGGAGATCTCAAATGTTCTGACATATTTTCAGTTCAGGCTTTGCAATATGTTCTGTGGGGAGGGCCAAGTCCCTTTTGGGTCGGTGGGGACCGTTTGTATCTTGCATTGTGTGAGACCAAAGTGGTGGAAAATCCCTACTGACATTTTCCTTCCTGCTCCAGTGTATTGTGCAGAGATCTGCATACCTAGAGATTATCAGACCTACCTTAAGAGCTTAAAAAAATATGGTTTTCCTGGGTTTTAATCTCCATGGAGTCCAAGTCAACAGATCTGTTGAAGGACAGGAAATCTTCTAAATCTAAACCCTGGGAGACAACGGGTGATATGAATAAGTGACTGAATATGGGATTACACGACCTCGGTTTTGAATTCAGATACTTACTACTGTAAGTTCCCAGTTTCCTCAACTGTAAAGCGGAAAAAATAACATACGCACAGCTCGTTAGGGTGTTGCAAAAATCAAAACTGAGACCACGTGAACATGCCAAGTGAACCAAGTTTCACATAAGTAGTTTTACTACAAGTGTGACTTTGTTTCCAAAGCACTGGTTTCTAATCATATGTTTGCCAGGATTGATTCTAAGCAATTTTGAGTTACCTCTTGGGATATAAGAGAGATGGAGAGGGTCTGCTATAAGAACAGTACTCGAGGGACTTCTTTCCAGAAAAGGAGTATCATCTTCGTATAATTGGTACATCTTCGTTTGCATTTATTGCTATTTCATGCAGGGTAGTAGACACATAGGGATTAGAACAAAATCTTTTATTTCTGTTGGCTGCGTGAGCAGATTGAGATAATTAGTCTCTGTGACAATGGCCTCAGACACCCTCAACTTCCCTTTAGCGGCAAAGTGAGTGTTCATTTGGAGAGTTGCCTAAGTTTTAATTTACCTAAGGCAGAAGGAGTTCCTCTTTACCAAGTGATGGGAGTAGATGATAAGACTAAGCATTAGAAATTTCAGTAAATGGCCAGTTACCTGTGTTCCTAGAAAGGAAAGGAGGCACATTGGCATTTCCCAAATCATCACCGTTGACCTTGGAATTTATTTTTATCCTACCAGACTCCACTTGCCTCTCAATCTCACCTGGTAGACTGTCAAGGTTTGGGGCCCAGTGGGGAAGTGGGTTTGGTTTACAGTAGATACTCAGCAAACCCAGTGATACTTAGCAGGGAATCTTCCTAGCTAGAACTAGCTATAATCCTCTGCCATGGTGGCCTGAAACCCAGGGCTGCAGTGCTTATTGATTTATTTTTTTTTCAGGAAAAGAAGATTTTTCAGATCCCTTGGATGCATGCAGCTAGACACGGGTGGGATGTGGAAAAAGATGCACCGCTCTTTAGAAACTGGGCCATCCATACAGGTATTAACCCCGCATTGTTTATAGAGCCCGGCACTGTTGCTTTTTTGTGGTTGTTTTCATGCCTTTAGGTATAAGTGACAAATTAGATTGCAAAATATTTAAAGTGTACATTGTTTTCTGGTGACAATGTTTAAGTTCTACTCTCTTGGCAAATTTCAGTTATACTGTAGACTGTTAGCTATCGTTTATTTTTACTACATATATAAAATCTCCTGGCAAAAAAAAAAAAAAAAAAAAAAAAAAAAAAAAAATCTCCTGGCTTATGACTTCATGAAAATAGCTCTGATAAACCTGGGACTTGTTCCCAGGCACATCTAGGACATGTGGGGTACAGCCTGCATCACTCAGAGGTGTTGCTCGGGCTTTCCTGGTGGCGCAGTGGTTAAGATTCCGCCTGCTAATGCAGGGGACACGGGTTCGAGCCCTGGTCTGGGAAGATCCCAGATGCCGCGGAGCAGCTAAGCCCGTGCACCACAACTACTGAGCCTGCGCTCTACAGCCCGCAAGCCACAACTACTGAGGCCTGCACGCCTAGAGCCCGTGCTCCGCAACAAGAGAAGACAGCGCAATGAGAAGCCTGCGCACCGCAACGAAGAGTAGCCCCCGCTCTCTGCAACTAGAGAAAGCCTATGTGCAGCAACAAAGACCCAATGCAGCCACAAACAAACAAATAAATAAATTTATTTTTTAAAAAAAGAAGTGATGCTCAACCCATTCCATAGAAAACTTAGTCCTTAAATTTCCTGTAAATGTGGTTTTCTGATGAAGTTCCCCAGGTGTGTACCAGGGGAATATAGAACTTATTTGTTTTGTGTCATATAAACTTGGGTCAAATTTATCTACCCCAAAGGTAGTCAAGATTATATTTATTTATAACAAAATTTAACTAGCCAGCTATTTGCAGGAACGGACTTTTACTTAATGTTTGAGAGTCAGATGAAAAAGAGACCTTCCAGTTGCCTGTGCTTGTCGGTCTACTGGCCTCCTAGCTTTGTCTCTTCCTTACCTTGATTCTCCGTTCTTCTACCATTATAATTTTCTCTCAAGCTGTTTCGTAGAGGCAGGGTGACCAGTTTGTCCCAGTTTGCCTGGAACCGTCAGGTTTTAAAACAGAAATTCCTGCATCCCAAGAACCTGCTCAGCCCCAAATAAACCAGGAGGTTTGCTCACTGTAGGTGTGGCCTAGAATTAAAAGGGTTCTCTGTACTACCTGCCAGCAATCCTGTCTCCAGACATTTTTACTCTAGAAATAATTTTCCCCCTCTTTTTCTTAACCTTGATTCTTTCAACTATTTTGTTAGGAAAGCATCAACCAGGAGTAGATAAACCTGATCCAAAAACATGGAAGGCGAATTTTCGATGTGCCATGAACTCTCTGCCTGACATTGAAGAAGTCAAAGATAAAAGCATAAAGAAAGGAAACAACGCCTTCCGAGTCTACCGAATGTTGCCTTTATCTGAACGACCTTCTAAGAAAGGTGGATAACAATATTTACTGACTAAAACAATGATCGCTTGATATACCTTATAGTGCCTTTGTGATTTCTTTATTTCCACATCTGTAGTCACAGCAAGGATGCAACCCTCGTTCCCGTTGTGGATGATAATTCTGCTCTTACCTGGCTGGGGAAAATGACTCTCAGGGCCCCCCCAAAGCAGTCAAAGAAGCATTTGGGATCTTGGCCATGTACAGATTAAAGCAATAAGTTCATTGAGAGTTTCAGAAAGAATTTAACTTAGGGAAAATGCCTCTCTGTTCTTCATGAATTAATCCAGAACTATTTTTGTTGCCACAGGAAAGAAACCAAAGACAGAAAAAGAAGACAGAGTGAAGCACATCAAGGTAATCTTTGTTCAGAGAGGAGGCCAGAGTTGTGATCATACTACTGATTCATATTCTGTCTCATAAAAATAAGTGATGTGATCTCTGTGAAGTATTTAATCTTGCTTCTTTTGCTGTTGTGTTTCATGTGCTTTACACGTCTCCTCTTTGGCATGTACCCACTTGTAGACTCAAGTACACACATCCCCTGCTTCATCCAACTTCCCTGAGCAATTTATGAATGAACTCACAAATCCAGGCTGAGCTTGACAGTCTCAAGCCTCCATCTGGTCCCTGCAACTGTTGCCAGCATGTCACTTAGTTCCAGCTAAGCTCCAGCAACCATCTGATGATATTAAGTAGATTTTCAGGCCATTAAATATTTTTTAAAGTACATTAAATAGTATATACTTACATTAGAATGTATTACCTATATTTATATATATGTATTGTGTTGGCCAACTTTTTGGCCAACCCAGTATGTGTGTATGAATGTATGTATGTATGCATATATTCCAAGACAAGCCATTAGTTTGGGGACACAGAGGTCTGTTCAAGCCCTCTATTCGTGTGGATCTCAATAGTTTTTTTTCCTGCTGTACTATAGAACCAGCTTTCATAACTTCCAAAAGTTTTCCGTAGGGATGCGTTTGTGTGTGTGAGCTTTTCAGTGGGCTGTGTAGTCTGAAATCCACTGCAGTGTGAGGGTCTTTGTGTAGATTAGGTGGCCCTTGTTCAATAGCCAGAGAACTGCCAAATATCCCATGCAAAATCGAGGGTGAGCTCAAGTTGCTAAGCGAAGAGCAGACACTGCAGTCCAGACTCATAGACCATCAGAGAGAAGATTGTCTGTTTCACCGTGCCCTGTTTGCAGATGAAGAAACAGAGGCTCGAGAAAGTTGAGTGACATAGACCCAAGGGCAGTGGAACATGTGGCCAAGTTCGCACGGTTATTTAGAACTGAACTTAAAAGAGATGCCAAGCATTCTGGTTTCTACTCTAGAATAACTCTTGAAGGAAAAACCAAATTGCCCAGACAGCACAATGTTTAAAAGCAAGCCACTTAGTCAAAATAATCGGAAAATAATACCCAAAAAATGTACTTCAGTTTGAATTGTGAAGGTAGAGGGAAAACTTAGGTAAATTGTTAAAGTTTTAGACACATTTACTCCTGCAACGGAAAATCAATTTTTTAGCTAGAGTGTTTTAGCAGTGAGACCTCCAGTTTCCACTTCCAGTATTTTTAGTTGGTGACTTATTTGAAATATAGCATAGTATAAGCCTCATTTTGTTATAACTTTTTATTATGGAAAAACTTTATACAGGAAGGAGGCAAGTGAGTCAAACGTACTTCATAGACCGTCACCCTGATTTCAGCATTAATCAGCTCGTGGCCATTTTGTCTCATTAGTACCTCCCTCCACTTCCATACATCCAATATGAAACTGCAGATGTTCAACCATTTTTGACTTACAAAAACAATTTCATATGGTTCAGCCCAATATTTTAAAGCAGATTCCAAACATCTTATTTCTTTCATGACTACGTCAGTATATATCTTTAAAAGATAGACACTCCTTAAAAATAACACAGTATCATTATTGCATCCGAAAAAATTAACAGTAGTTCCTCAAAAACATCAAACATCCAGTCAGTGTTCAAATTTCCAATTTGTCTCATAAGTGTCATAATTTTGATACAGTCTGTTTACTTGAATCAAGATCCGTATAAGGTCCACATGTTGTGATTTTTGGATATGTCTCTTAAGTTTTTTTAACCTATAGGTTTCCCCTAGATTACTTTAAAAAAATTTATTTTTTCTTGGAATGAAAAAAACCCTGTTATTTGTTGTAGCAAGTTCCCCACAGTTTGGATCTTTTTAGGCCCTACATTCTGATTATTGTTGTTTAGTCAGAAAAGTGTAACTTCCACAGATATGTGATTTTGAAGAATCTGCTATAATCTTAAGTACAACTGTACCATATTTGCTGCTAGTTTCACAGCATCTAGCTCAGTGCCTGGTACAGAACAGATAATTAATACATATATGATCACTGAATAGATGAATGAGTGTTTGTTGACTAAATAGATGCATAAATAAATGTAATATATGGGGAGGAGGGAGTGGGGGGTTTAGAATGCAGATTTAATTTTGCAATCTCAGTTAATGGAGAAATGAAAATGGAGTAACAGATGTTCACTTTTCAACCAGCTTTGCTCAAACATAACCACCAGACTTCACTGAATATCAGATGCCATCGATTGGAAGATGCACCGTTATTTTATGTATCTGTAAGCAAGAAAAAACTGCTTGCAGTGAAATCATGACACAGAATTGATTAGAGGGCACGTCCCATTTCAGGGGTGTGGAAATGTGAGGAATGTGCTCCTTAGAATTGATGACACATGGTGTTCTTGTAAGTAAAGGACATCTGCAGTCACATCACCGATGGCAGTGTTTTCCACATGGCCAGACACCGCACTGACCCAGGGAAGCAAGTGAGAGATTTCCTCTTAGGTGCAGCCATGTGGGGCCCAGCAGAGAGTACAGTGAGAAATCCTCCTGTGATGTAGACATGGTCAGTGTCCAAAACATGGCCCTCATAGAGACATTGTTCCTTCAGCAGAAGACAGGTGATTTTCATCGGAAAACTTTTGAATTTAAATCTACTCGCATCTGTCCTATGATGAAGCCTCAGAACGTGGATAAGGCGAGCGGGCTCCCCAGGTTCTGTGGTTCATGACTGCACAGCGTTCATGTTTCTGTAGAGTGGTTCAAAGTTAATTCTCTAGGTTGTCTGGAATTATATATATAAAGGACCTTATCCTTACTGAGCTATTAATACATTACTTTTTATTGTTTGTCAAACACCTAAGCTCTGAGTTTTCTGTTCTGTGCATATATATATATATATATATATATATATATATATATATATATATATGCAACTGGGTAGACTAGGTTGGTTTCTTCCGCAGAGAAAGTCTGTCTTGTATGTAGTAACTAGGTATGAAAATTTGCTATTAAAACAAGCTCTTCCCAATCTTCCTTTAATTCAAGTTGAATTTTTTTAAGATACCTGAAGAAATCCTAATCTTTTTTTAATTAATTTTTTTTATTGGAGTAGAGTTGATCAAGTTGAAGTTTTAACTAGCAAAGGACGTTTAGAGCACGCAGGCCCACTGTCAGAATATTTCTTGGGCTATTCAGGCAATTTATCTCTGTGCTCTTTGTCTCCTCCCTAAATAGCTTCCCTGAAACTGGGAGACCCAAGGCTCCTTGACCATGTAATATGTGCAGAAATGCTGCCCCTATATCCCCTGATGTTCTCTTTGGGAGTATATGCTGTGCACTCAGTGAGCCATCTTTTAGTTGAACTAAGCCCTGCCTGCGTGGAGGTAACTGGCTGTCTAAGGAAATAAGAGTAAGAAACACAGTAGTGAGCTGTATGAGATGGGACATCATCAGAGCATATTGGTGTTTCAGAAAATGTCACAAGGCCAAGATCAGTAAGGACAGAGGTGGATAAAGCAGCAAGGTGGTGGCTGACGTTTTGGAGCCCCTACCCGGTTCTCAGCTCTGATTATTATCTCATTTAGTTCTTCCTGTGATGGGCAGGGTTTCTCTCTTTTGCATACGTGGGAATGGAGGCACAAAGATGTTGAGTAATTTTCCCAGAGTTGCTCCGCTTTATGGAATTGGGATTTGATTCCGGGTTAGTCCAACCTCAGAACCTGTGCTCTTTCACTGCCCTCAGTGCCTCTCAGCCTCTCGGAAGCTGTGGGCTCTGATCCAGGCCTCGGGGGACTCTCCAGTGTATTGGTGGACATTCCCCAGCACCAGATCATACGTGAAGCCCTGGAGATCAGAGCTACTGTTTGGTCTTCGCTGGATGAGTCAGGACACCGGCTTCATTAGAGCCAGAGCCTGAGTGAGGGTACAAGGGGAAACAGAGGCATGTAGGTAGGGAGGATTCGGAATTAATACTTCCTGCCTCAGAGGATTGTTTGCAGAGGACATATGCGTGCTTCGAAGCTGTGAAGTGCTTCCAGATTAAAACATCGGTGTGATGATGGAAAACATGATCAGGGACTGTCTCTAATGTCACTTGGTAAAGACTAGGACTGATCTGTATTAGTTCTGAGTGCAGGCCTCTGGGTGGAGGTTACAGAAAAGCAGGTATTGGCTGAGCAGAACTTTCTAATAGAGCTCTCACCGCCCACAGTGACTTGAGCTGGAATATGCAACAATATGCTCCCTGTCACTGTCCAAAGACAGGCTGAATGACCGACCACCTGTCAGGGCTGATACTGGAGTGATCTTTCCATGGGTTGCAAGGGGTCTTCAGTTTTTAAGCCTCACGCCGGCAACCCACCTGAACTTTCAAGAGATGAAATCAGAGCTGCCCTGGAGGGAGCAGGTGGGGGGCCTGCCCTGCCCACTCTGGTGCCTCGCTTTCCTCCTGGTAGCTCTTGGGAGGACTGCTCAGAGCGCAGTCTGCAAACTGGTTGGCAGAGTAACCTCCGTGGATGCTTTTGTGAGATAAGGCACAGCTGAACTCCTTGGGAAGGCTCTGGAGCATGGAGGGGTTGATATTTAAGGGAGGTTTTTCTCACCGTGATGGGAAGCAGCAGATGGGGGGCAGAGACTGCAGTAGAGAGTTTAGGTGAAGATGGTGGCAGTTGGAATGGAGAGGAGACATTTCCCTGGAAGAAGAGGTGGGAGGAGGAAGCCAGGTGTGGATCTAAGAGGTGGCCCTGACTTCTCAAGCTTCCTGGAGGGGATGTTGGAAGTGGAGCATGTTTTGTGGAGAAGAGGGTGAGTTTAACTGTGGACGTAGTGGGCTAGAAAGGGCAGAGGGCCCTCTAAAGCAGACACCAGGTGGACAGTGGGATCTGACAGGCACCGAGCTCGGGTGAGTGTTGGACGCCAGGTGTGTGGTCATTTGCCCAAGAACGATGTTGGAGGCCGTGGGAACAGATGCCTTCTCCAAGAGGGAAGCTACATGAAATGAACACGGAGACCCAAGGAGAAAACGAGGAGAAAAGCCAACCAAAGAAAGAAGTCTAAGGGGAAGTTGCAGTGGGAGCAGTGAGGAAGAGAATGAAGACGGCCTAGTTCCAAGGGAGGAAGGTGTCCTAGGGCTGGGCAGGAGGCCGCAGCCTGTTTCAGCTGCACTCCTGTTCTTAGTGGCCTCGGGGCCTCCGAGGTATAGAGTGTGCAGTTCCCCGGGCCGACTTTGACTTTCATGAAGCCCAGCTGTCAGCCTGAGATTTTGTTGGTAGAGAGACCTAGAGATGCCCTTAAATTTGGCTTTCAGGAGACTGGCTTTGCACAGATGAATTAGGGCCTTTCTGGAGGTTGGGGATGGGAAATGGTCTTACAGCCATTATATTTGGCCTCAAAGGAGGGGACATGTAGACAAGGGCTGTGGCAACAGAATGAGTGGCCTTGGTTGTCCTCTATTCGGCCCACCCCCAAGCTCCTCCAGCAAGCATGGCTTTGAGACCAACCAAAGGAATATTATTTTAGAGGTCTAAGGAAGGCTGCCCCTGCCCCTGCCCCTGCACGCTCTCTTGTGCTGGTTTGCTTTTGCCTAAAATCCCTTAAACTGTAGAACAAACCTTGGATTCTATAATGAGAAGAAAGGTTCTTGGGCATAAATATTTGGCAGAGTTAATAGATCATGGAGCGGTCTGAACCCAAGTACAATCTGTTTTTTGGTTTTCTTTGGGGCAAGGTGATTTACAGGAGAGCCTATATCTAAAGTAAGAAAGGGAACAGAAAGAGGAGGCTAGTTCAGGATTCACCAGGACAGGTCATGGTACAGCCAGGCGGGGGACAGGGCAGGAGTGGGCATCACAGAGAAGCAGAAGACGCTGTGGGCAAAGGCCGTTCGTGACCTGCAGGATCTCTCTGTACATGTTCTGTAGAGAAATGTGCACCCATTTTCTTAATTTGTGTTCCTTGCTTTTTAAAAAAAAAAAAAAAAAAAACATAGTTTAGGTTTCAATCTTCCTATTCTAGTCATTTCAAAAATTTCAACTGAGTGTAGTGAAGGTCCCTGGTTTTCTGCACCCTGGATGGAGACCTTTCAGGGAGGTGCTGGCTACATTTCAGTATACAATCTGCTATATTGTCCTTCTAAAACCAGTGAGAAGGTTTGCACTGAAGACTTGGAGATCGGCAGGTTATTTTGGAAGTGGGGATGGGAGGAGGTAAAACAATGTTCAGAGTAGTCCAACTCAGTCTCCATTGGTAGAGTATTCTGTTTCGTTGCAGGAGTGCAAGAGGCAAGGTGGGGATCTGGGGAGTAGAACAATGTTGAAAATAGTTCAGTCTCAATCTCCATTGGCATTAGTACAGGATCCAAGGGTTTATTAAGACAGAAGCTACTGGAATTGGACCATGTTGCCTGACCAAAGATGTGAGTTCAGTTCCTGTATCTCCTCAGAGTAAAAGCAGTGTGGTCTTGGAAAACTAATTTCATCTATGAGTCATAGTTTTCTCAAGTGTAGTGTGATAGAAGTATCACTTGCCACTAATTACACTGTAGATCATGTGAAACTCTTTTGAAGTCTCCAACTGAGAAATCAGAATAATTTAGGTTTTTAAATATATGCAAGTCTGACTCCCTCATTACCTTTATAAGAAGCCTAGAAGCAGAATGAGTGAATAATAACTTGGCAACAAAAGAAACCCACGAAAACGAGCAGTTCTTTACATAATTCCTTAAAACGTTCTTAGTTCCTTTTGGGGATTGAAGAGGTGGAAGGGAGAGAAGATGACACGTGGGGCATGATGGGGGGTGGGGTGGGAAGGGGGCCATTGAGGAAGCCAGGGAGAAGGATGCCATCAGAAAGGTGGAGAAACAGATTTTGTTGCCAAGGATGGAGAGTACAGGCCTTCCTGTTGGATGTCAGAGTGTGGGGTTGAGGGAAAGAGACTTGCGCAAAGGTCACTGGATTTGGGATAGTAGCGTCTTATCGGTGACCTTAGATAATAGGTGCCAGGTGCATATTTATCTCATTTAATCTTCCCATTATCCCTATGACGTGGGTCCTGTTACTGTCCTCAGTTTACAGCTGTCCGCAGCATCCTAAGAGATCACTAAAGAGGCTAAAGTCCTATAACTAGAGGAAGACTTGGGCCCCAGGCTCATGTGACTCCAAAGCCAGGCTATCTCACCACCCCAGCCCCAGGAGCTGGGAGCTTGATTCCACAAGTGGAGTGGCAGCCAGACTGCAGGCTTCATGGTGGTGCAGTGAGGTGATGCTGGGAAGGCAGGTGCACAGTCAGGAGTTTGCCTCTAAAGGAAGAGAAAAGTGGTGACTCAAGTCACAGGCAAGGGAGTTTCTTCCCAGAAAGGATAAACTCTTCGGAATTTGTCAAAGAGATGCTGCAGGAGAAAGGGATAAACATTCTGTCCAGTGGGGCTGTCCTGGGCCCTTCCTGGATTCAACCTTTGGTACATCTGGTCAACCCTGCCGTGTATGATTTTTTGTTTGTTTATTTTTTTGAGAACTGAGCTATACAGTGAGGTGATGTCTTTGAAGCCGTGGTTATCATGGCGGCAATTTGCCAGGTGGGATTGGGAGGGAGGATGTAATTTCCCCCTCCTTCCCTAAGATTTGCTGAGGGGGTGGGGTTCATCATTGGTTCCAAGCAGCACATAAATTGATAAGAACACCCAGCATGCCTTGCAGCATCCACTCTAAATTTTTCAGAGCACAGTCATATCCACCTCACATGATCTCCTGCTCCTGTCTTCTATTCTTTCCGCCTCTCCAGTTTGGTCTCCCCAGGAGTTGTCACGTGTGGCTTTTTTTGTCTGATTCTGTTGCTGTCATAGACGCCAGTGTAACCTCCCCTTGAGGAGAAGCTCTCTCATCAAAACGCTGAAAGTCAGTGTGTACTCCAGCGCTGGCTCTCCCAGAGCTGTTGGCGCGTTCAGAGGTTGGAGGGCTCTGGTGCACTTGGATAAAGCAGAATTGAGAGCCAAGCTTAGGAAGAGGAGTTTGCTCTCCTAGTTTCATTAATATGAATGTGTAGCCTCTTGGGCTGCATGGGCATTCGGAAGGCATGCCTGCGGAGCCATGGGTGTGGGCTGTTTCACTGGACTCCACGGGGTGACGGAGGCTTTGGCTATGAGTCTGGCCCGTGTGACCGGCCACCTGCCCCCGACCCTGGGGCAGGATGCTCAAGTGGCCAGAATCCAGAGCAAACCCTATCCAAGAAGAATTCATCCACCACGTCCTCTGGATTTCGTCCTTGGGCTGATAGTTGAGGCAGAGCTTTTCCTCCGAAGTTAAAAAAGAGGTGGCAAGATTCCTCCCTTAGAGAGAAAGCCAGGAGCTGAGTCTTATACGCACCCCTCCCTCAGAGAAGGATGAGTCGGGATCTCAGCAGCAAGGTGCTTTGCCTAGGCAGTAACACAGCTCCGCTTAACCCCAGGGCTGCCTTGTGCAGGGATAAGCATTTCAGGAGGGCAAGCCAGGTGCACGGATACCGTCTCCTCCAAGGAAAAGGAAAGAAAGGGAACCCTTGGCGAGACACTCTACGCAGAAATGTGCTTCTTAAGCTCCAGGCTGATTTAAAACACGTAGGGACTGCGTTTGGGAGACGAACGTGACCTTGGCATTAAAGAAAGTGGACGGAGGGTAGAATTTAAGCTAAGCACAGGGAGGGAAAAGGAAGTGTTCTCAATTCTTTTTTCTTTTCTTCTTCCTAGCAAGAACCAGTTGAGTCATCTTTGGGGCTTAGTAATGGAGTAAGTGATCTTTCTCCTGAGTATGCGGCCCTGACTTCAGCTATAAAACATGAAGTGGATAGTACGGTGAACATCATAGGTAAACTGTTTTGACATCTCATTTTTTTATACGCACGAGTAGCTCCCTGGGGTCGAGAATTTGTAAAACGTGATTTGAAATAACGTAGTCAGCGGGAGGAGGTCTTGGAACCATCTCAAAATGCAAGTTCAGGCCCCCAGATTTCAGGACTGAAGACTAATAAAGGCCTTTGAGGATCAGGTAAAGGAACTGAGGCAGATCCGCCTCAAAAAAATAGGCAGATGAGATGGGGATGCTCCCCCCAGCGGCTAAGGATTAGCGGTTCTCAATCGTTCAATAATTGGTCACGTGGACAAAAGTGTTATTTCTTTAACTTGGGAACAAGGAGGGGGGAGACTGTCCCTATGAGTCCTCTCAGCATCTGCTCCAAGACGGGCCTGCCACAGAGGTGGTGCTCATCTCACAGACGGGGGAACAGAGGCACGTGGCCAGAGGGCATCCTGTGATCCCACAAAGAGTGTTGAGTGCCTTCTGTATACCAGACGTAGCGCTGTGAGCCAGAAACAGGTTGGGGAGCAAGGCGGGCCCAATCCCTAGTTTCATGGAAGAAGACACATAATAAACAAATAAAAACTGCACGTAACAACAGCATTACCGTGTGTGATAGATGTGCCAGAGGAAGAGTGGAGAGATGAGATGACACCAGTGGCTGAGGACCTGCAGTGTGGGTCCCGATGCAGGAACACGCTTGAAGGACTAGAGGGAAGGCCGGTGCTCGTGGGGAGGGCGTGTGAGGTCCCTCAGAAGGGAGGCGGGGCGGGCTTATGGGGACCTTCGAAGACCCTGGGAAGGAGGTTGGGTTTTATCCCCAGACTGCTGGAGGGTGTGGGGTTTTTTGTTTTCTTTTTTTTTTTTAAGTTTTAAAAAATTGAAGTATAGCAGATAGTAAAGTACCCAAATGTTTTCCATACACACACCATGGAAACACCACCCCTGGAGGCTTTTAGGCAGGTGGGTGACAAGTGTAAATTATATCTCAATGAAGTCCCGCTGGGATGCTGCCAAGCACGGATGGTAGGGACTCTTTGCAAGCGTGGAAGAGGCCCAGACTTGACCTTGTATTCTGACTCCAGCCCTGGAATCCAGAACCTCGGTTTCTTTGCCCGCAATACCTTTTGGTTCATTACATTTTGTTCCATTTTGTAAACAATTAGGGCTTCTGATGCCGGTAAGAACAGGAAAAATCCTGTTCCAAGAGCAGCCCTCACATCTGAGGACCTTCATTTGTGGGTTCTCAGCTGAGTAGGGACAGGAGGCCGCAGCCTCCTCTCCTTCCCCTGGGCTTTGGAGTTTGGAAGTAGAATCACATGTGCAGGGTCTCCAGCAGCGTGGAGCGTGAAGAAAGAATGAAGCCTGGGTTGAGACTCAGCACGTGCTGTATCTCATGTCAGGATGGCCATGGCTTCCTCGCAGGGCTCACGTCTGAATGGGGCACTTTTGCCTAGAGACAGATGGCCCTACAGTCATTTTGAGCCGAGCGGACTCTCCGAGAGTATCTTTCTCACTTCCCCTCTGGAGTGAGGCCACTTGCCTGACCGGAAGCCCAGCTCTCCTCCCTCCTGGGCCGTTTTTTCCACGGCTGAGGGCTGCTTCCCCAGCACCTGGGTTTTTATCATCCCTTTCTCAGCAGGCTGTCCTCAGAAAGCCTCTGCCCACTGAGCCCTTTTTAAAAAGGAAGATAGTTGCCGATCTCCCAGGCGCGCTTTCTTAAGATTCAGCTTATTTCGAGGCAGCTGGCTGGCTTTTAGAGCTCCCCTTCATTAAGGAGGTGAACTCAGCCTCAGATAAAATGCCAAACAAAAGCCAGAATTGGACCAGTTTTCTTTACCTTTTTTTTTTTTAACATTTTGGTTGAGCCTTCGGTAGGTAAATTCTCTGCCAGGTCGATTGTTCATTGCCCTTATGGTATGATTGGGGCTACATGGTGTTGGTACTAATTTAATGAGTCATTATCCTGGGGCAAAGACAAAGGCCAGGTTTGGTTAGAGAATCACCTACTGGATTAAATGAGTCTCTTCCTAACAATAAAATCATAATGGATGGCAGTAAAATGAGTTTGAATATCTCTTTCTAATTAGTCAGTGACCCTTGTGAAGGTATGTAACGATAGATGAAGTGGATCTATGCAAGTATTTTAAAGGAGTGGGTAATTTGTGATTATTACTAACAGTAGCCCTAGCTCGGATTTTAAACCCTTCGCAGAGCTTTGTCTACACTCTCCCAAGTGACCAGTAATTAGCCATCCCAGCCTCTGCGATGTGTGGACCGAGATGAGAAGTACAGGGGTTCTGATTCCAAGGCCACTGTGGCATTTGAGAGATTCTCTTTCGGGCTCTCTTTACTTTTTAAAAAATGCTTTATTTAAAAACGAAACCATTTCTTACTTTCCATTCATTTGTCTCTAAACCCAGAGTTCCGGCCAGTTTTGTATCCAGGCACCAAGATGAAAACCTCAAGATGTTTTCATTCTACTCTTATAAGCCCATGTTTATAAGATTAAAAATGGGAGCTGAAACGAGTCCTTACTACAAGAGCATTTTTCTTGTTGTCAGTAGGCTCTGTCACTAGGGAAATAGATTGAAAATCAATATCTTAATCCCTTGGAGGCCAGCCACCCAGTACACTTCTATTCTGGAGGAGGGGTGCTGTTTGGTAAGTGAATCCAGTAAGGGTGTAAAGCACGAAATGTCCTTTACCCTGACAGATGAACTCCTGCTGGATTGCTGCTGTGTTTTACTTTTATTTCTACGGCAAATCATGGCAGGAAAACACACACACACACACACACACACGCATGAGTGTGCACACGCCCATGGTCAATGGGCAGTGTCCTGGTCTTGCCTTCTTGTCCAGAACAGCTGAATGTACGTCCAGATTTAGCAGGCTGTGTGCTTCAAGCAGGAGGGCAGCATCTCACTGCTTAAACCAGGTCTTTTCACGTTTCATCTCTCCCTCCTGTTTAAATGCACAGGTCAGCACCTCCAAAGATCTTCCCTGCTATCCCTTTAAGGGGAGGGAGAAAAAGACTCATTTTTATTTTTACTTTTCTTTCACATTGAATTATTTTGTGTGTGCGGCAACTTCTGTTTTTAGGAAGCGGAAGAAGCCAGCAAACATGTTGGATTGTTCTGATAATACCCTGCTGGCCTCTTGCCCAGGTCAGCAGGGCCTCTGCTGAGCAGTATTGAAATCACCTCCAGGCCAGTGTGAGAAGTTAGCAGGTGCGGACATTCTTTCTCCCTGGCCTAGGCGGGGCTTCATAACCCCATTGTTTCTTGATAAAAGGTAACCCCACCCTTCAAGAAAGCAAAGATTACTGTGAAATGAGGGAGGCTATTCATGACCCTGAAGTAAATCAAGCTGGCCTTAGGTGACTAGACATAGACAATTAGGAAATAATGTAATTTGAATTCTGTCGATTTTGGTGGCCCAAAATGCACCTTCTAGGATGTACCTTTTTCTAGTAGTTACTTCCAAATTTGACCAACTTTATCTAAAGTAAACCTTAAGTAGCTTTTTTTAAGCCAAGCTTAGAAACTTGAATATCGACAGGAGCAGAACAACAACAAAAAAGTTAAAAAAAAAAAAGGAGCAAAACAGATTCACAACTAAGAGACCAAACTTAGGGTACCCCCAGGGCCTCACGGTCATAACTCAAGCCTGGCAGCCTCTGGTACCAGAATTCATAGTGACTTGAGGATGGCCAAAGGTGATGCCAGGCTGTAGAACTGTCTTCAACTTTTCCAGATCCTTTGTTCCCTGTTTTGTTTGCTTGCTTTTGTTTTTTGCCATTTTCTCTGGTGCTTAAGATATGAAAAATTCCATCTACAAGATAAAAAGTAGATTTGGGGTGGTTGTTTAGATGGAAGGCACCCCTCTTGAGAAGGAGCGAGTGAAGGCTTTCCATGCTGGTTCATCCCTCAGGAGCGGGGTCCAGCGACAAGGCATCCAGTTTTCTCAGGACCCCTAGAAAACTCTTAGCAACAGGAGAGTCCATGTGAGGTGTGAACCCAGATCTCACAGTAAACCCAGACACAACCGATAATACATCTTGTTTTTCTTCGGTGAACTGGACCTTGGAGAAGCCAAGGTCACAGAGGTGAGGCTGCATGGGATGTGCCCTCGGTCACCACGTGCACCGGCAACCCTGGGCAGTGGACATGGAGGTTTTTTCAACTTTTAAGGGGTTTTTATTTACCCAAGAAAGCTGCCAACTTTTTACGAGGCTGTATATATTTTTCCGCCTTGACACCTCCACCTTATTTATAATTAACTATCGAATCCTGTCTTCCCCTGTCCTATTCCTCAAATCTGTCCCCTTTCTATTTCAGATGCGACTCCCAGTCACCTTCGTGCTTGCCTCAGCTCTGCTTCCATGCTGCCCCTTCTCCAGACACAGTCATTTGTTTAAAAATGCCAGTCTTACCATGTCACCTTTGCCCCCAAAGCCCCCAGGACAAAGACCCGCATGTCCCCAGTGTCCTGGTGACCTGGCCCCTGTCCACTTCTTTTATACCTGTTTTTGAAGTCGAATTACTCTGAACAGTTGGACTTCCATGTGCCTATCCAGCAAGAAAGAGAGGTCTGGGTTGTGGGTTTTGTTACTGTGGGGTAGACGCTATAGCTCTGTCAACCCAGCAGAGTAAGGAAGGGGCGTTCGGCGGGTCCGTCGGGAGGGGTACGCTGCCAACCCATGAGGTCTTAGGCAGGTATCTGCTACCAGACCATTGACCCTTGAGACACGGTGATGAACTCAACTGAGATTTTACTAGAACATATTATATGCCCCCCTTTATAGCAGAGCAGCATGTGATGATGTTTCCTCGTGTACCACACCCTGCACCCATGTCGACCTGTCACTGTTGAGGCAGGCTGGCCCCTTCTCTGAAAGTACTAACCCCGTAGAGACTTGTGTCTCCCACCATCGCCCTTGGATGCCTAAAGCGAATCATGGCCAGAGTTTATTTTAAAAAAGAAAACAGAAAGAGCACCAGATTAGAAGTTAAAAGACTGGGGTTCTAGACCTAGTTCTGCAGGGTTTTATTTATCACGTGATCCTAGGCAAACTCCCTCACCTCTCTGAGACTCAATTTCCTCGTTATCTAAAGTGGAAACGAGGGGACTTCCCTGGCGGTCCAGTGGTTGAGACTTCGCCTTCCAATGCAGGGGGTGCAGTTTCAGTCCCTGGTCAGGGAGCTAGGATCCCGCGTGCCTCGCGGCCAAGGGACCAAGGCGTAGAGCAGAAGCAGTGTGGTCACAAATTCATTAAAGACTTTGAAAATGGTCCACATCAAAACAAAATCTGTAAAAAAAAAAATTAAATACAGTGGAAATGATAAAAACTGATCCCACCTACCTCACAGGATTGCTGTGAGGACCAAATGAGTGTAACAGAAAACTCACTGTGTGGTTAGAAGGTGGTAAAATTAATATTATGATTGTGGTATTATCAAATCATATTAAAATATATTTGATTAAGAGACATTGCCCCTGTCTGTGCTGCGTCAACAGGGCTGGTATTCACAGTTTAAATTCTCGAAGTTTCAGATCAGGGCGAGAAGAAATTTCTCTCCATGGCAGCATGCAGATGGCCGGCTTTTATAGGCTTTTATCTTGACCCTGCAGCTGCCTGAGTGACCTTGGCAATTTACCCAACCTCCCTGGGTTTCAGCTGCAAAGTGATAGGACCAACCCACCTTCACAGAACTTTCCGGTTCCTAATAGCCTACTTTTAAGAGCTTTCTCTGAGGCTTGGGGGCAAGTACTTTCGCAGGTGGAGCCCTGCGTTGTCAACAATTGTTAATAAGGTAAGAATGACCTTTTAAGGAATCTAACCGGTTCATCAGTAACCAGCCATGAATAATATTGTTGTAAGTCTCAGCACCGAGGTCCAGATAAAATTACATGCCTGCGGGGGACTCTTCCTGATGCGCTGTCCTTCATAATCTGGAGAAGCTTAGTGGATTTCTAGTTCCCTAACCGTTCAGGAATTTCCTTGGCACCCAATATAGAACTGTTGAAAAGCAATTTCACTATTGGTTATGAGCCCAGAGTCTTATTAAGGTGAGATTTGAAAGGTTTTATCCTAAGAGGGGCTTAGAAAGCCCAGGGAAACTCAGTTTGAACTTCCTTAACTCTTTCTTTCAGGGAGACGGTGCTGTTGAGAGGGAAAGCTGAATTTGCCTCCGGAGGCTGCCACTTTCCCGCTGTCTGACCTTGAATTAGTCCTTGAACTCTTCGTTAGTTATTTAACTCTCCACGATGCTTTTCCTCCTGTCTAAAATGGGGTGATAACTGTGTCTTCCCCGTGGAGTTGTGAGGTCTGGCAGGTGATAGGTCAAGGTGGGAAAGACAAAGTTCGGGGCCCAGGAAATGCTAGGTTTTGTTATTATGGGTTATCAGTCATGAGGCTCTAGCACCTAGAGGGCTCCCACTTCTGACCTTATGTGCTGTAGCAGTTTGCTAAGCTTGCTATTCTTGTGACTTTTCATTTGTTAGGAGTCAGTGGCACTGTCTGTGTTGTCCCTTAGGGCAAAGTTTGGTGGTTCAGGGGAAATCAGCTCTCATCTATCTCCATAGCTGGATAAAGAGAGAGCGATGGATTAGGGCTGGTGCGTAAAGCCCTTCCAGAGAGCATCTCACATGTTGGGATTTCCCAGCTTCTCTCTTGGACTTGCGACTTACGAGTTCAGAAGTTTCTAAAGCGCCCTCAGTCGTGCTCAGACGGAGAGCAGCGGTCGTCCTGTCCCAGGCACAAAGCCACGTACTCCTAGGGCAATGTCTGGCCTTAGAGATCATGTAATATTAACTGGGTATCTAGATGTAGCCCAGAAAACTAAAACTTATTTTTCTATCCTGGTCACCAGCATTTGGGATACACTTAAAATTTGAACAGAGATGCTCATCTACTTTTTGTCTTAAGGCATGTATGTTAAGTGAAATACCGTAAAACTAACCCCCTTTAGGTGTGCAGGTCTATAATTTTTGACAGACGTCCTCAGTGGTGTGACTACCACTACAGTTAAGACATAGGACATTTTCCTCACCCGCAAAAGTTTCCTCTCCCTCCTTCCAGCCCCTGGCGGCTATGGCCTACTGTGTCTTTGTCCCTTCACCTGGGTTTTAAAAAGCCCGCTTGCCAGGAGTCTGGAAATTTTCTAGAAAACGTTCGTCATTCCATTTGGTATTTACAAGCGGTCCTGAACTCCTGCAGGCCTCTGGCTGCAGTCTGGGAGCCCTTCTCTGTTTATTCATCTCTTTACTCAGCAAAGATTCACTGAGCTGCTCTCCGGTACAAGCCGTGAACGTGTGCTGTGACTTGAGACAAAAAGTTCTAACGCAGGGTCTCAACTCTCTCGGGAGCCACAGTGTGGCTGGGAGACAGCACGTACTTATAAAGAGTTAAATAAAGGGCCGCTGCATTAACTGGGCACGCGAGGCCGAAAGTGAAGGCACGTCACAAGGTCGCGTCATGCTGTCGTTTTGGCCAAGCCATGGGGACAGCAAGCGAGGGGCCCGCAGGAAAGAGAGGGCAGTCTGTTCTGGGGGGTCAGGAAAAGGCCCCCCGAAAGCAGAGGCATCTGACTCCTGCCTGCCACTCACCCTCCCCTTCCGCCCACCGCGCTGCCGCCTCACCGAAGCCTTTGATTTCCTGTAACTGGAAAAAAAATATCCCACTTCCTGAACTTTCATCACGGGCCCTCCGCCCTCCCCGCTTTTCCTTTTCACTACTGTCCTCAGTTTATTCTCTAGATCATTGTGTGCTGGCCTCCAGCCCTACTGGACTTCTTACAAACCAGATCCTGGACTAGATTACACTTCCTCTACCCTTCCTACCTGACAACAGTGCCTTGTACAAAGAGGATGCTCAGGAAATCTCTGTTAGTTGAATGGCTGAGTTGGGACTTATGGGGGAAAACACTGAGGGAGAGAATTCCTGGTCAGAACAAAAGGACGTAATTAGGAAGATGCTTGAATGGCTGCCATAGTTTATACTCCCAGGAATGACAGTGCAAGGGAGAAATGAATTTTGGAGGATTGGAAGTTAAAGGGGCCTTGATTTAAATCAAATCTGTATAAGATCTTCATTTTCTTAGTATGTAAGGTATCAGTTTTATCCACCCCCTCATCAAACACACACACACACACACACACACACACACACACACACACACACACACGTCCTGTTTGGTTTCTATCTCCACCCACCAGTTTGGGAAAGGACAGGACCCATCTTGTTTTCCTGCCGTCTTATTTTACTTGGGAGAGGAGGCAGAAGAAACTTGAGAGAGGTCAGTGTCAGCGCTCAGTCTGTGTCTGGTGAGCTGCATAATTGATGCTCTCAGGCTCAAGTAGTATAGTCCAAAGGATAAAATAAGAATTTGGGAGTCTGCCTGCCATATTTAGCCTGCCTTCCTTTTCTTTAATTTTATCCCCTCCAGGAAAACCCACGCGGCATCCAGTTTCCCTTCCATTCTGTATGCTGTGGCTTTGTGGAGTCTTTTATCACATCCCCAAATCTCCTTTCCCAGCCTCTTCGGTGCTTTTCTTTTCTTTGCTAGAAAATCCATGAATTCTCACTGCCTTCTAAAACCTTACCTGAGTAGAAATCAGGTAATGTTCTCCCTACCTTACTGCTAGTCACTTCATCACCCCCCTTCAAGCAGTTAAAACAGAAACCCACGTATAAACAGAAATACTTGAGTAATCAAAATATTATACTTTGAGCAGTGAAAACAGGAACTGGCCCATGATGCTAACTTCTCAAGGAGACTGGAATGTGGCCGCCTTCCCGCCTAATCTGAACATTTTACAGGTGGCCGGGGACGTAGAGCACAGCCCATAATCCACGCTGTGTGACTTTGGACAAGCTACTGTACTTCTCTGTGCCTGACACTCTTCATTTATAACAGGATAATGATGCTTTCCCTGTCATTCCCATGTGTTGAAATGTTAAAATAACTTATACAGGCATGAGTAAAACATTGATTATGAGGGCAAAGTGCTTTGAGAGAGGCCCTTGGGAAAACATTGTTGGTCCCATTTGTTTATGGGTGCCAGTTTTCAGGGATATTCCATCCAATCAATTGTCAACAGAAGTATAAGGTCAGCTCTGTTTGAAAGTAAGACAGGGCATTAGAGGCATTCAAATTAAAACCACGATGAGGTATCACCACACATCTATCAGAATGACTAAAGTCAAAAAGTAGTGACAGGGCTTCCCTGGTGGCGCAGTGGTCGAGAGTCCGCCTGCTGATGCAGGGGACACGGGTTCGTTTCCCGGTCTGGGAAGATCCCACATGCCGCAGAGTGGCTGGGCCCGTGAGCCATGGCCGCTGAGCCTGCGCGTCCGGAGCCTATGCTCCGCGACGGGAGAGGCCACAACGGTGAGAGGCCCGCATACAGCAAAAAAAAAAAAAGAAGTAGTGACAACACCAAAAGCTGGCTAAAATGTGCATAAATTAGCTTGTCCATACATTGCCGGTAGGAACGTAATATGGTATAGCCACTCTGGATACTAGTTTAGCAGTTTCTTGTAAAACTAAACATATAATTACCATGTGTTCCAGCCATTGCACTCTTGGGCATTTGTCCCAGAGAAATGGAAACTTATGTTCAGATAAAACCTGTGCGTGAATGTTCATAGCAGCCTTATCCGTGATAGCCGAAGAATGGAAAGGAACCTACAATTCCTTCGGTGGGTGAATTGAGTTGGGTTCCTCCAGTTGAAGGAACCTACAGTTCCTACTGATACACCCAAACACTTGGATGAATCTCCAGGGAATTCTGCTGAGTGAAAACAGCCCATCTCAAAAGGTTACTGTGTGAGTCCATTTGTGAAGCATCCTTGAAATGACAAAAATTATAGAAATGGAAAACAGATGAGTGGTTGTCAGGGGTTGGAGACAAGGGGAGAAGGCTGAAGGAAGGTGGATACAGTCGCAGAAGACGCTTGTGATGATGAGACTGTTTGGTGTTTTGACTGCGGAGGTGGGTACGTGAAACCGCGCACGTGATGAAATCGCACAGAGCTAAGTACACACACACGAAGGAGTACAAGTGAAACGGAGGAGATCTGAACAAGATGCGTCGATGGTCAAATGTCAGTATCCTGATACTGTATGATAGTTTTGCACATGGGTAAAGGGCACGTGGGATCTGTGTATTATTTCTTACAACTGCACGGGATCTCGGACTGAAAAGTTTAATTAAAAAACAGTTGCGTCAGGATTTCAGAGGCAGGGTGGTCACAATTCATATTATCAGCGTTTTGAGGAGTTGATGCTCCGAAGGTGTGTTAGAAAATTGGGAAAGCGTTCTTTTCCATTGTTTTGATATGACATCCATTGTCTGCAGAGGAGGAGGCGGGCTGGGAGTATGAATGGATCATCCCACAGCTAGAAATGGCACAATAGGGTGGATTTTGGTGGTCCTCCCTCATTTTTTTTTTTTTTTGCTGTACGCGGGCCTCTCACTGCTGTGGCCTCTCCCGTTACGGAGCACAGGCTCCGGACGCGCAGGCTCAGCGGCCATGGCTCACGGGCCCAGCCGCTCCGCGGCACATGGGATCCTCCTGGACCAGGGCACGGACCCGTGTCCCCTGCATTGGCAGGTGGACTCTCAACCACTGCGCCACCAGGGAAGCCCCTTCCCTCATTATTAAGGTTTGATGATGTCTCTTTGGACCCCAGGACCCAGAAACTAGCACAGCAGCTGCCTTTAGAGTGAGAGCAGAGAACAGAAATGGGTCAGGTTCAAAGCACTGTTTATCTCTCTGGCCCTGGGGCTAGGTCTGGATGCAGCTCTCGTCCTGCAGCCTTGGCTGTGGCCGGGTTGAGTTTGGGATGTTGCCACGCGTAAGCACCATTGGCAGGCACACTGGAAATAGCCCTGGCGAGCCAGGTTATTGGCAAGTTGCTTCTCCAGAGACATTAACCCAAAGCTAAGGCTTGTTTTTGTTTCATGGCAGATGACATTTGGTGACCAGGAATCTGACTCTTGGCCTCTCTTGGGGGGAGGTTTCCTTTCTCGAGAGTGTGTGCTAGGATTGTGAAGGCAGGTGATGTTGGTGCATGATGGCTGTCTTTTCTTTGAAGTTGTAGGACAGTCACATCTGGACAGCAACATTGAGGATCAAGAGATTGTCACTAATCCACCAGACATCTGCCAAGTTGTGGAAGTGACCACTGAGAGTGATGAACAGGCGGTCAGCATGAGCGAGCTCTACCCCCTGCAGATCTCCCCCGTGTCTTCCTACGCAGGTAAGGCGGGGGCGGGGCGGGGGTCAGAAACTCTGGAACTGAGCAAGGAACCAGGGAGGGCGGTCCTTTAGTCTAGGGTCACTCACTGGTTTCACCAACATAGCAGAGAACCTCTCCTGTGTCCTAAGGATTATTCTGTCTGGAACTAGTCTTGCTTTAATGTCCTCAACCAACATCTTCTAGGATATTTTTGTTCTCAATTCGAAGACCCAGTCACAGCATTTCACTTGATCACCCGTAACATGTTCACGCATGACTAACGAATAAGAAGATTTCTCTGGGGAAGTAGTTCATCTGAGTCCATTTTATTTGCGCAAGTTATCAGAAATTCGGAAGGATGTTTTTAATGGAATCTGAGTTTGAGCCAGCTGGATAGGACCTTAGGGATCACCTCTTCCGGTTCCTTCGTTGGAATAGAAGGGATTCCTTCAGGCCACACGGCTAGTAAGTGTTTGGGTCAGGACTCAAACTCAACCTTCAGACCCCAAGTTCCATTCTGTCGTTCACCAAGTTTACTTGTCACTTCCACGTATTTTCCTCTTCTTTTTCAATTTCATACAGCTTCTAGCTGGGCCAGGGACTGAGCCCACTGCAGATTCCCCAGGGAATGGCCACAGAATGGCAGGAATTGGCCCCGACAGTCACAGGGTTAGCAGCGGGTTCAGTGGGTTCTTCCATCCTTACGGGATAAAGTGGCGGCTCCTTTTTCCCACCAACATTACATCCCCTTATACACTCCTTTTCATGGTCTCCACTTAACTTTTGGTGACTCAGTTATAATTCTGAAATATAAGTTCTGAGTCAGGGTTATTGCTTGCAGATATTACAAATAAAAAGCAGAGGCCCTATCATGGGTAACCAGAGTCGCTCAAATAAATAGTTCAGGAATTCTTCCCAGTGTCCTTTATGTGTTGCCAAATAGCGTGTCCTTCAGTCAGGACGCCACCGCAGTGAGCGGCACAGAGTCCGGATTAGAATTAGGTTGATTCAAATGACAAGTTGTCTGTGAATTATCCGCCCCTAAATTAACCTCATACTTCCTGAACCCCAACTTTCTTTCATTTTAACTTATTTTTTTCAACTGTGGTAAAATACCCACAGCATAACATTTACCACTTTTAGCCATTTTCGGTACACATTGCAGCAGCATTAAGTGACCTAACATCGTTGTGCAACTAGCACCACCCTCCGTCTCCAGAACTTTCTCATCTCGCACAACTGAAGCTCTGTGCCCATTATACAATAACTCCCCCTCCCCATCCCCCAGCCCCTTGGCCAACCCCCTTTTACTTTCCGTCTCTCTGAATTTGGCTACTCTAGGTACCTCGTATAAGCGGAATCCTACAACATTAGTTCGTTTGTGACGGGCATATTTCACTTCGCAGAATGTCCTCGAGGTCCTGACTTTCTTTCGTGCTGGGAACATAAAAGGAAAGTGAGAACGAACCTTGGCTACAAGAAGCCTATGATCTTGTCAGACAGGATAAGCTTGTCATCAGTTATTTATTCATGAAACATATTTTGAACTCCTGCGTGTGCCAGTCCCTCTTGCATATCTGCCAGTCCTCGTAATAATTACTATTTGTTGCATGTTTGTTGTACCCAGGGTACTATGCTAAGTGCTTGAAATCGATTGGCTTATTTAATTATCATGAGAATAACGCCGTCAGCCTGGGTACTGTCATTATTCTCTCTTTAAAAGTTAGGGGCTTTCCTGGTGGCGTAGTGGTTGAGCGTCCGCCTGCCGATGCAGGGGACACGGGTTCGTGCCCCAGTTCCGGGAAGATCCCACATACCGCGAAGCGGCTGGGCCTGTGAGCCATGGCCGCTGAGCCTGCGCGTCTGGAGCCTGTGTTCCGCAGCGAGAGGGGCACAACAGTGACAGGCCCGCGTGCCGCAAAAAAAAAAAATAGATAAATAAAAGTTAGGTATTGGGGGCTTCCCTGGTGGTGCAGTGGTTGAGAGTTCGCCTGCCGATGCAGGGAACACGGGTTCGTGCCCCGGTCCGGGAAGATCCCACATGCTGCGGAGCGGCTGGGCCCGTGAGCCATGGCCGCCGAGCCTGCGCGTCCGGAGCCTGTGCTCCGCAGTGGGAGAGGCCACAACAGTGAGAGGACCGCGTACCGCCAAAAAAAAAAAAAAAAAAAGTTAGGTATCGGGCTTCCCTGGTGGTGCAGTGATTAAGAATCCGCCTGCCCAAGCAGGGGACACGGGTTCGAGCCCTGGTCCAGGAAGATCCCACATGCCGCGGAGCAACTAAGCCTGTACGCCACAACTACTGAGCCTGCGCTCTAGAGCCCGCGAGCCACAACTACTGAAGCCCGTGTGCCACAACTACTGAAGCTTGCGCGCCTAGAGCCTGTGCTCTGCAACAAGAGAAGCCACCGCAATGAGAAGCCTGTGCCCCACAACAAAGAGTAGCCCCCGCTCACTGCAACTAGAGAAAGCCCGCGTGCAGCAGCGAAGACCCAATGCAGCCAAAAATTAAATAAATGAATAAATGTATTTTTTTAAAAAATGTTAGGTATCTGAGGTCAGTGGGGTGAAGCAGCGTGTCCAGAAACAGACAACCCGTAGCACAGTCAGACCCATACGTGGCTGATGCCAAAGGCCTGCTCTTAGCCCCTTGACTGCACTGCTGCCCTGGAGGACCGTGTGGGGCTCTGCCATTCAGAACAGTCCACCTCCCAGAATCTCAAGGACCAGCCAAAGGAGGCAGAGCAGAATGTTTATGCCCTAATTTTACAGTTGAGATAACTGAAACTTGAAACACTAAGCCACTGTGCTTACATTTCACTGACAAGGGCTGGAAATGTGTGACTTTCCTCTATATCATGCTGCTGCAGGCATTATTACACCCCAAGTGTTTTTTTGTTTTTTTGTTTGTTTGTTTGTTTTTTTACCCCGTTTTTGTTTTTTTTTTTCTTAAGGGCTTGGAGCTTTAGAATAGACTTTTCTATTTATCTATTGAGTTAGACTTTTCTGAAGTCTTCTTGGGGATTCTGGAAAGGCGTCTTCTTGCTGTTCTGCCAGCACTGGCATTTTGCTTTAGCAGAAGAGTCCCAAGAACAGCTGATTCATGCAGAGAGAAATGAAAATCTCATTACCCTTTTCAGGACATTTGCAAGATTCGAAAAGAAGGATTTTGGTGCCAGGCTTGCGGGCAGTGCGGGTTTGGTTGGAGCCTGATGTCTCAGCCTGGCCTTTAGTTCTTTCTATTGTTTTCACTGTCTGAATTTTCTAGAACCCTGTGGAGGGAAGCTTCCTGGATAGAGTCAAGACAAGTCATCGCTGCTACTTTTCTAGAGCCTATGACACATAAGAAACTTATCTGTTACTGACCATGGGTAGCTAAAATCTTTCAGTCAGGGATCCCATAGCTTGCTACTAGGAAAGGCAGCTCTTTGGTGGTATTCACTTTCTAACTTTACGTTCCCCACGAGAATAGGCTGTTTGCCTGTTTCTCATGACAGGGTCCCTTTGTGTAGACTACTGAACTGAATTGCAGCCTCCTCAAACCACTTCATTCACTTAGAAACCGGTATTTGGAAGCGGTTGTTGGCTATTTTTCCCTCCTACTGATCATTGAAATATAACCCCAGTAGTATTACAAAAACCACATTCATTTTTGCAAGTCTGTCGTCTCCATGGTCTAAATATTACGGTGAAGCAAGAAAAGGGACAGTTCCTTTGAGTGCACGTACTTGCATTGGATTGTTTTAAGACAACATGAAATTCTAGTTGGATTCATAAAACTATGTCCTGGGGAGGGATGTCCCAAAGCCCAACCTCGGGAAACTCTAGAGACGAGTCATTTTTATTTTTAAAGATCTACCGCAAAGTGGCCTGTTGCCTGCTGTGTGGCACCAGGATTTTATTAGGTTGTGGGTGGTTTAGTGAAAGAAAGCCACAGTGGTATTTTGGGGAAGGCTGGACGAGAGTATGGAGAAGAAAGTATAAGACGAAGGATTGATTGGTGACAACTGAGAGAAGGGAGATTTCCTCCTGACCAGTGACCAGCGGGAAAGACTTTGGGTCCTTCTGGAAACCATAGCAGGCTTGCATTTTGTTGGGTGCAGCAAAGATAGAAGTGCTGTCAGAGGACTCTGATTTGAACCTCTTCATTGAGCCTTCTAGGGAAAGTAATTAAGGAAATGATTGAGGGAAAGGAATCGTTGTCAATCTTATTAATAAAACTTGTTGAACAAGAGCCTTCCAGAAAATGTACCAAGATGTCGTAGTGCAAAAAGGCTGTGACAGAAGACGTCTCCCTCCCCGTCATGTTCCTGAGATGGTCTGACGATTAAAAAACGGCTAAGTGGAGTGTGAGCCTGAGACTAGCATCACTGTAAAACTGCAACTCTGGAAGAAGCATCTTTGGGGTCATCTAATCCTAACCTCTTCCTTCCCTCTCACCCCAGTCGCTTTCCGGGAAACGGAGACCAGAAAGATGAAGCAAACTGCTTAGGTACCTGTTATTACTCTGTAAACACTTGCAACTTACTCAGACCGTGCTCGGGAAGCAACTCCAAAAATTTTTTTTAAAATTCCATTCTACTCAAAGCAAATACAAATCCAAAGTAATCAGAAGGAAAAATGAAACAACTAATGTTGCTGTGTCGGTGGTAACATAGATCTGGAAGCAGGAGCTGCCATGAATTCATTTGTTCTATAAGAACCGATCTTGAAAATGGCAATGATGGAGTAAAACCAAGAAAACAGAGGAAAATGGGCATGAGTGTCCCCAACAGAGCACCCTGAGCCAGTGACCCAGGGGTGGCCACGAGCACCACTGTTACTCTAGAGAGAAGGGTTTGGGGTCCTCAGGCTAGAGCTTCAAGCATCTCTGCTCCTAGGCTGAAGGCGCTCAAGGCCATTCTCTTTTTTTTGTTTTTTGGTTTTTTTTTGCGGTACACGGGCCTCTCACTGCTGTGGCCTCTCCCGTTGCGGAGCACAGGCTCCGGACGCAGGCTCAGCGGCCATGGCTCACGGGCCCAGCCGCTCTGCGGCATGTGGGATCCTCCCGGAACGGGACACGAACCCGTGTCCCCTGCATCGGCAGGCGGACTCTCAACCACTGCGCCACCAGGGAAGCCCCTCAAGGCCATTCTTTTAAACGATGAAAATGAGAACTCCCAGTTTGCTTATATGGAGAGTTTTCAAAACTACTTCAGAGGCAGTTGATCTTCCTTTAGAAACGGTGCTCTTCAGCCACCGTTTGTGTCAGCTGAAAACAGAAGTTCAGAGCATGTGAACTTGTCTTGTCTCCGACTATCTCCCTGAAGTTGAAAACTGGGTGCTTACAGGCGATTAGCATTCTGATTCTGTTCATGGTTCGTGCCAGGCCTTACCAAGGAGTCTTCCCCAGGGTCTGCCTTCCCACCCCTCCCACAACTGTCACTCGGGCTGTGGAATCCCAGAACCTTGGTCTAACCTGCTCGTTTTTGCCTATTTCCAGCGCCCAGAGCAAGCCTGGTGGCACCTTGTTTTTATGTGAAGGGGAGAGGAACAGAAGATGATGGTGTTTATGGAGGGTGATTAGGCGTGAGGGGGCCTAGACCTACAGGAAGGGAAGAGAAACCTTGGCTCCGGAGCTCTAAGAAAGCGAACCATAAAAATGGAAAGGGGATCTTGAAGTTTCACCAGAGGCTGGAGCAGCAGGAGAGCTTCAGCGCCCGGGGCCCTGGAATCAGAAGCTTGCTTTGTTTTCCCTCCTCTGTGCTGACTCAGTCCACGACGACTTTGGCTGGTTTCTCAACATCTCTGTTCCGCATTTTTCTTGGGAGTGGCTGCGCTGATTGCTGCCTCCTCAGGGTCCTGGGCTAGCCTGAAGGTTGAGTGGAGGGGCATTTTCCCTTGCTCTTGTGTATAATTTGCTTTTGTGTGGAAACCTCTCTTGTGCCCGGCGTTGCTGGTTTGCCCTGACAGCTAGGGTTGGGCCTTCTCCGGGCTTCTGCTGCCCCTGATGGGGATGCTTCGGGAAGTCGGCTCAGTCTGAGGAGTGGACGGGCCCGTCTTCTAGTTGCTGGGGGTTAGGTTTATCGGCAATCGCTTGTGCCCAGGTGAAGTCACTGGAGAACGGTGGCCGAGAAACGTGCATAGAGACCCCAGGGTGGGCCCCGTGTAGTAACTTTCAGTTTCTTTGTTCGAGGAATGAATCTGTGCCCCAGTTTGTCCGTTTGTTCCTTAGCCTTTAATTCATGGAGGGCCTGGTCTGGGCCTGGTGCCCTGGGTCGTCAGAAGGACTCTATCTGGGCTGGGAGCCACCTGGCCACAGCTGTGCCACCAGCAAGGCGTGAGGCTGGAGGCCAGTCCCTCTGTAGGTTTGGGATGGAAGGGGTAGAAGGCACAAGAACACATAAGGCCTTCTGCACAATCAAGGGGTGACAGGACCTGCTCCCTGACTTAGAGACTGAACAAGACCTGCGTGCAGAGCACCGGCCCACGGGCCCCAAAAACGTTCACTAATACAGCTTCCCTTCAGGCCATGTCTGCGAAGTGAAGGACCCAGACTCAGGGCTCTCTAAGGGTCCGTGTATTTTGGAAGTTCCACCCACTGTGTTTCATTTTCTCAATGCTGTGAACCCTGAAAAACGGCACACCATCAATTCTGTACTTAAATCAATTAACATTTTTCTACTTAAAAAAAAAATTAGTTTGCTTTAAAAAAAAAATCAAAATTTTTTTTTACTTAAAAGAATCTTGTATTCTGTGTATAGGTGATGTGTAATCGCTAGCTCTTGAGTGTGACCCTGTCACCCTAGCGTGTGGTGCAGATCCCCTGTTGAATGAGGCTCAGGACAAAGGCGCACCCACGTTTACTGGGTGTGGGCTGTGTTCCAGGCCCCGTACTAGGCCTTTCCCTTACTCATCACGTAATCCTCTTTGGAAGGTGTTTATACTCCCATTTTACAGATGGGGAAAGTGTGCCTCAGTGAAGTTAAGTAACTTGCTCTGTGTCTCACAGGCGGCAGGATGAATCAGGATGGTAAGTGAGTTAGTTATCTATTGCTGCGTGACCCTATAACCACAAACTTAGTGCCTTAAAACAACACACACTTATTATCCCACAGTTTCTGAGGGTCGGGGGAGCAGACATGGCTTGGCTGGGTCCTCTGCTCAGGGCATTCTCTGCACAGACCAGCAGCTGAGGTCTGGTCCAGGGCTGCTGTCTCATTTGAGGATGGGATCGGGGAGGATCTGCTCCCAGGCTCACAGGGTTTGGGGCAGAATGTAGTTCCTGGCAGGTTGTCAAACTGAGGGCCTCAGTTTCTTGCTGGCTGTTGGCTGGAAGCGGTCCTTAGTTGTCTATCATGTGAGCCTCCCCGCCATGGCTGCTGGCTTCCTCAAAGCCAGCAAGGGAGATGGTCTCCTCATTAGACAGGTTGCAGGGTTACATAACGTAATCACGTGCATCCCATCGCCTCCACTGTGTTCTGTTGGTTCAAAGCAAGTCACAGGCCCCGCCTGCCCTCCAGAGCAGGGAACCCCACAAGAGGGTAAACGCTCGGCAGCTGAGCCACCCTAGAATCTGTACACCCACAGTAACCCAGGGGGAAGGTGCCACTTTATTAACCCAGGATATAAGTACAGAAGGGCTGTGAGGGAAAGGAGGGATCTGAGGAGAATGGGGCTCATCTGGGGAGGCTGGGCTGGGACTTAAATGAACCAAATGCCGTGAATGGGAAAAGACCAGTGAGCGGCTTGTGATGGTACAGCTATGAGGAAAGGGCCTGACGTGGAGCCAGCAGAGGGCCGGGGGGCAGGGCGGGCAGAACACGGATGGGCAGCCCGGGGGCCCAGCACCCCGTCCTGGGAAGAGAGGCCATGAATAAGCATAGCCTGGCCGTGGGCAAACGAGCCACCCTTCATCTCTAAACTGCTCCCTGGCATCTCCCAGGCACACGCGTTTGACCTGACACAAGGGGACAGAGGTTATGAGTTTAGTGATGCATTTCTCTTTTGAAGAAAGACGTGCTGATGTATTGTTTTAAACACTGCCTGGGCCTCGAAACAGTTTGAGTGGCACGAATGATGGGCCTGTGTTTTTCTCTCTGTGAACAGAAAGCGAAACTACCGATAGTGTGCCCAGTGATGAAGAGAGCTCGGAGGTAAGCATGGTGGCACCGGGGCAAAGCCTTCCCAACTGGCACGTTGGTTTCCCCGCTGCTGGTGAAGTTTTTCTTTTGAGCCTGAGTTTCACTTTTGGATTTTTTTTTTTTTTTTGGTGATGGTGGTAAAGTATACGTCACGTAAAATTTACAGTGATTTTGACTTACAAAATGAAGCTTTGGGAAGTAAATGGGAGGGAAGGGGGTAAGATGTTACTGTGAGAAAGGAGGCTATGACGGCAGGAAAAGGCCAAGAAACACTGATATGCTTACCACCGTAAACATCCTAATTCACGAGCAGAAATAGAAGGTCCAAGTGGCCCAAGGCAATGATGAGAAGTCAGTGTCAGAAAGTGCTAAGCAAAAGTAGCTCCCCAGATACCGGGAGTGTCCCCTCCCCCCCAGCCCGCCCTGTGATCCCTGCCCACGGGCCAGGTATGTGTTCAGTCCGGATTCCAAGTGGCTTTGCTTCTGATCTCTCTCCTCTTGGCTAGGCTCAGACAATGGCAGGAAATGGCTGGAACTGTGAGGGGAAGCATTCCTGCGAAGCCTGCTTTGTGTCTGTGTTTGAGTGAGACAGACAGACAGACAGAGACTGACTACTGGTTGTCTGAATTAGTAATTTCCCAATCTACCAAATACTTTAAAGTATAGTCCAGGAATTCTGAAAAGACAGTGGGTGTAGATGCACACATACGTTCGGAACCTGTTTCTTGAAGGTCAGAATTCTAGCTCCTTCTCTGAATGACGCCACCCTTGAAGCCAGCTATTTGCATGCACTCTGGAGCTCTAAGCTGTACCCGTTTGAAAGCAATCCAGGGGCGTTCCCTGTCTTTTATTGGGTTCCTCGCTTCCGGCACTCTGAAAATGCAGCTTGACTCAAAGATCAGATGGGGCCATCTGTGAGGACTTAGTCGCCGTGACACACCAGCCATCCTGGCCCAAAGCTACCTAACCATGAGGCCGGGCAGCTGGAGTAGAGGGGAACCAGAAACCAAGTTGCTGCCTTGTTTTCCTGCCTTCATAGAACAGCCTTGGCTAGATTTCTGGGAGGTAGCCAATGAGCATGGATTAAAAAGGGAAGAGAAACTGTGCTTGGGGCATGCATGGCTGGGAATGGATTTCAGTTCAGGGGTGTGGAGTCGCTAAGAAATTCAGACACCAACACATGGGAAGAGTGGCACATTGTTTAAAAAGCCATTCAAGAGAAGGCAAAGGAAATGTATATCATGATTATTTTCTTTGAAAGGGCCGACCACACTGGCGGAAGAGGAACATTGAAGGCAAACAGTACCTCAGCAACATGGGGACACGAAGCACGTACCTGCTACCCAGCATGGCGACCTTCGTCACTTCCAACAAGCCCGACCTCCAGGTCACCATCAAAGAGGAGAGCTGTCCCGTGCCTTACAACAGCTCCTGGCCCCCGTTCCCAGACCTCCCCCTCGCCCCCTCCGTGACCCCAGCGCCCAGCAGCAGCCGGCCAGACCGGGAGACCCGGGCCAGCGTCATCAAGAAGACTTCCGACATCACCCAGGCCCGCGTCAAGAGCTGTTAAGCCTTCGACTTCCCCTGGTGGTTGTTGGGATTTCTTGGCTTTGTTTTATTGTTTGTTTGTATTATATTTTTCTTTCTGACACCTGTTTTAGACGAATCTTAAGGGAAAAAGCCTTGACAATAGAACTTTGATTGCTGTGTCCAACTCCAGTACTGGAGCTTCTTTTTAACTCAGGACTCCAGCCCCTTGGTAGACGGATATCTCTAGAGCCTGCTGGATCTCCCAGGGCTGCTCCCTCAAGTTCAAGGACGTCATAGGACCAACACCCACACGGGCAGTGAGGTGCTGCATTGCCTGCGGTCAAGGCCAGCATGGTGGAACGGATGCCTCTGAATGGAGGAGAAAATGTGAACTAGCTGGAATTTTTTATTCTTGTGAATATGTACATAGGGCAGTACTAGCGACGTTGCAGTCTGCTTCTGCACCTTATCTTAAAGCACTTACAGATAGACCTTCTCGTGACCCTGCTCTGTTTCATAGCACAGTCAGCACCCCTCTTCCCTCCTCCCCTCCCCCCTTCCCCCCTTCCCATCTCCTCCTCTTGCTTTGCAGCCCCTCCCCTCGTTTGCCTCCCCTTCATCCCACCCCCTCCCCTCACTCCTCTCCCCGGCCCTCCTATCCCTTTCATTTTCTTTCCTCCTTTTCCTGCCCTCAAAGGCTGTGTTCCACATCCCTGAGGAGGAGAAGAAAATGAACTTCTCCACAGATGTCCCATTTTAAAAGACTGCTTTAAAAAACAAAACAAAAAAAAAAGAAAAGAAAAAAGAAAATCTTTCTAATCTGCTATGCTTGAATGCCACGCGGTACAAAGGAAAACTATCTTGGAGAGATTATGCAAATTCCCAGATTTGAAGAGAAAAATACTCTAATTCTAACCAGAGCAAGCTTTTTTATTTTTTATACCGGGGAATATTTTATTCAAGGTAAAATTCTAAAGAAAATATAATTGTTTTTTATCTTTTCTACAGCAAATTTATAATTTTAAGATTCCTTTTCTTGTTTATCGGCAGTTGTTATTACATCCTTGTGGCACATTTTTTTTTTTTTTTAATTTTGTAAAGGTGAAAAAGCTTTTATGAGCTCATGTAGCAATCAAATTATCCTGTGGATTGATAATAAATGAATATGATATATAGTTAAATTTTTAATGGGCATCACGCCTGGCTTTGTGTGTGTGTCCCTTAGAGCACAGTCATGGGATTGGACTGGTGCGATATCGTTTCTTCTGGTGGACCAGAACTTTCCCCCTTTCGACCCTGGAGGTTTCTGTTGTGAGATGGCTTCCTCTGTTAGGCACTCGCCCGGGGCTGGACGTTGTGCTGCGTGTCTTACATGATGATTCCACTTGTTCACTCATCCAGGTTGTGCAAGGGATAGAGATTTATCTCTGTTTCACAGGGAGGAGATGGAGACTTAAAAGGAAAATGCCTTTACTCAAGGTCACATAGGTAGTCATAATCCAAGGCTGGTGTGACTCTGGAGGAGTGTTTTTTCCCCTTTCCACTACTCTCTACTGTCAGCAAATTCCACCCACTTCTGTGTTTATGTCACGTACCGGGCTCACAGATAAGATGTTTTTGAGAACAGGAAACATTTGTTGGGTTCCTCGTCAAAGTCAGTCTTCTTTCTGAGACCTAGGCCCTGCCCTCAGAACTTAAGGCGTGTCTTTTCTAGTGACAGATGTGAATTCCACACCCCAGACTCCTGCCACCACCCAGTCTCTGACCTTGGGAAAGAAGGCCGCGGCGCTCACCCCTCATGCTTCCACGATGTCCAAATAATCAGCCTACGAAGACTTAGCCGCCCCCCTACTACCTCTGGGGGCTTATGGAGGAGATTGCTAGGTTAATATTTGAAAAGGTTCCTTCAGTGAAAGGACAAAGGGCTAATTTTAATGCCTCTCTCTGTGGGTGGCTGCAGATATAATTAGTGGCCATAAAATTATCCAGCCCTGAACAAAAATTAACTGAAGCATTTTACTAGTTGCTGTGCTGTGGTTGAAATGCCAGGGTTGATGGTTGGCTGCTTCCGCGAGGAACACCCTGGTGACTCTGGGTTTACCTGCGCTTCACGGAAAGCCTCGCTTTCTGTGCTCTTCACTGGAGACCTACCCTTCTCCCAGATCCTGAATAAACAGGTCCAGTTCTTTGCGACTTGTATCTAAATCCTTCTACTTAGTCATCCTGTTTTAGAATAAATTAGAAACCAATAATGGAAGGTGGCTCTCCATCACATGGCCTGGAGATCAAAGGGTTAAAGCCAGCTCCTGATTCCTGCCCCCCTTCCCTCTTCCAAATACAGAGGGAACCCCCAGCTCACTTCCTGACCCCTGTCAGCAGCTCTGCAGGGCCCAGACGCCGCCTCACGTGCTTCCTCCTACACGGTTATGACCGGAAGTACAGCATCTTACCAGGTGAGAGAAGATGGGGGATCTGGAAATGCACCACTGAGGGACTGAAGGTGACCATCCATTGCCAAGCAGGCCACGGAAAACAGAATCATGTTTAAATTATTTCTGAGAAAGGCTGTCATGTTTCTCAGTGTTACTTGCGAGGAGTGTAGGAAAAGAAGCTAGTCAGCCCATGCCTAGGCTTGGCCTGAGGAAGAAAAACAAATGAGATGGGGCGACTCGGGGACTGCAGCCTCAGACCTCATTGTCTGTTACAGGAAGTGCTGGGGACACGTGCTGCTTTCGTCTGGCATCTGTGTGAGCTGATATGCTCTTATGATGGGCTTGTGTGTGTGTGTGTATAACTAGCAGGTTCAGCGTCTTGTTCTCTGCAGACAGCACCTAGGTCATCCCTTGGTAAGAAGGAGCCGGTACAGATGTGAACTGTGAATCCAGTGACAGGAACTTACGCCCACTCAGAAGGTTGAGAGAACCCAGCACATCCTGAACCACAAAGGGCTTCCAGAACGCCGTTTGCAAGTCTCTAAATAAATCCATACTCAACCATAACATTTTTTCCATGTTTTGATGAAGTAACTGCCAAAGGAGGTGTTTAGTCTATTTAAATGTATTTATAGAGAACAAGAAATACACATGGAAAAGAAATGCACACAAATCCATTGGCCATCAGGACCCCAAAATAGTGTCCTTTTTTACCCCCCTCCCAAATCTAAAGTGTACTAAACTATCAGGTAACCACTACTGAGATCAAAATTTTAGGAATGAGGAAGGCACCTGATTGGGTTTCAGGGTTCTGAGTTTTCAAATTTGAGCTTTTGGAAGTATTTTGCATGTGAATGAAAACGATGTTAAGTCCCAAATGGCCTCCTGCCCTAATGGAACATTAGACATTCCATTTGCTTGAGGCCATTCTTTGAACATTGAATTCATTAGGTTTTAAAAGCCCCCCTGTTATTCTAGCTATGGACAAACAGACCCAGATAAAAGGTGAGAATAAGAAGCCCGCTATTTTGCGGAATCTCTACTGAGGCAAGACAAAGAAAGCACACTAGGAAGAATTTTGCACACAGGTAGCTAAAATGGGTCCTGGCGTGCAGTGCCGGGTGCCCTGTCTCAGCAGCAGTTTTGGTTTACAAAGAGAAAGGAGGCAGAAACTGGTTTTTACCTGATGGTGTTCAGCCATCTCATCTTGAAATGCCACACCCTGGCGCCTCCAGGGCCAGGATGGTCAGAGCCAGTGGGACCTGAACCTGACCAGCCAAGGGGGCTGGGAACCAGCTCTCCATCTAGTTCCCAGGCTGCAGTAGACCCCTCCCTGAGGGGATCCCAGTCCGTGGGACTGGAAGCTTCTCAAGGTTGTGTGTCAGTCACATTTGCATCCCACATGTGGAAGTTAGGCAGTCGCCCCCAGGATCTCCTCCCCCTCCCCTGGGATCCACATACCAGTGTCAAAAGAACAGGGCCTGGCCCCTGGGCTGTCCCCCTTTGGAGCGTGGCCAGCCACAGACCTGGAGAGGAGCGCCCCAGGTTGTGCAAAACTTTGGGTCAGGGGACACAAGAAGACGGTGGGTGAGATGTTCCCTCCTGAGGCTGCCTGGCCTCTGGGCCCCTGCCGGCCCTCTGGGCCCTGGCACCATCCCCTGCCTTGGCTTGGGCAGTGCTGGCCATGCTGGGGTGGACAGACAAGGGTTTCTGAGGTTTCCTTCTGTGGCCACACTGACAACAGGTGCAGGGGCTCTGCTACCGAAAATAGTGCCTGGAAGGAAGGAAGTGGCCCGCCTAATAGCCGGTGTGAGCAAAAATGTGAAGTCTGTCCAAGAACTTGAGTCATACCGTGGAAGGATTGGAAGGATCGAGAAGTAGGACATGTCAGAGTTCACACAGTCAGAAAAGAGCATTTTCTGGAGTCCTTTAGGCAATGTCTTAAGAAGAAACGCAGCATGGGTGCTTCTGCCTCTCCAAGCAGCTGCCCTTGGGAGGCTTGGTCAGTTTCTCTGTATCTGCTTTGTAAACACGTTCAGACAGAGCTTGCTGGCTCTGAGGAATGCATTGTGCTGGATTGTGCAACTCTGCCTCCATTAACCCCTCACACACACACACACACACACACACACACACACACGGCCAGAGAAAAGCCACCGTCACGTGCAACAGTTGATTTTAGTAACACAACTGTTTTTGCATGTGCAAAACAAACTCCAGGGTGATCGCATCACTAAGTTTTGGTTTTGGTTGAGAAGAATATTTTAAAATCTAAACATCCAAACATTCAACACTGTGAATCATCAGGGAAAAAGAATCTCCAAGATGATCCATCTACCGGAAGCTTGGGTCGTAGATCTGAAAATGCTCGTATTCTCCAACTCTGTCTAATGCACCAGATCAAAGACATTGTTTTCAATCCACAAATTATACTTGAATGGGCTGTCTGAAGTTTCAGGATAATGTTAGCGCTAGAGAGTGTGAGTTCTTTATGGTTCGTGATAGCTAAGCCTTTATTCATCCCTAGAATTAACGAGATTATAAACAGATTTCTCTTGCCTTCCCTGAAGGATCTAGTGCTATAGCTTTTCTCTGGGAAGCTCCTGTATCATGTTTTTTCATTTAATTATGAAATATGCTATTAATTATATTTCACATGCTGAGCTGTAGCATATTCAACATATAGCCAAACAGGAGTATTAGTAAAAGTGTAGAATGCAGGCCAAGGCCATTGCTCAGATTTCACCCTGAGGGCTTCAGGGATCATTTGCAAGACAGCTGTGACATGGGAAGGAAACCACAGGCTGGTTTAAAAGATTTGTGTCTGCAAACTTCTATTTGCGAGATTGATTTAAAATAATATAATTCCAAATGCCTTTCTTTAGCACCTCATGAAGTTAACTAGGGAAACTAATTGTCTTCGGCTGCCCAGGACTGCTGAGGTTCCCAGGATGTGGGATTTTAGTGCTAAAACTGGGAGAGTGTCCGGCAAACCAGGAGGAGTTGGTCACCCTAAATTTAAGGCTGAGATCCAGAAAACACATATCATTTTGTGTTCATTGAGGATTTTCTGAACCCAGGTGAAAGCTTCATGAGGAGGCGTTATTGAGGGTATACTGTTGATGCCTCTACTACTAACATATTAATTTGGTAGTAGTGTTCTGTTAAGAAAAGTAGACTCACTCATTCCACACTATTTATTTATTCCCACTGTTTGTTAATAATTTTCTAAGTGTTAGAGGGCTGTACAGAAGTGAATAAAACAAAGTCTTTGTTTGAATAGAGATTAAATTCTAGTAGGGGTGGGCATCCAACCAATAAATAATCTTTCAGAGGCAATAAATAGTCTGGAGAAAAATAAAGCTGGGTAAGGGAGACAGGGAGTGATGGAGATATTCAAAGCTCTTATTTTAGAGGTTAAAGGATCCATCGAAGGGTTGACAGTTGCAAAGGCCAGCAGTTAGTGGGAAAGATGGGGAATGGTGTGTATCCGCAGGGTTCAGTTGCAGGAAACAGAACCCACTCTGGCTCTTTTCAGCAGAGAGGCATTGACCAGGGAGAAGCAGGTGTCTGCATGGTTGGAAAGGCTGGAGGGGCCGATCGCAGGGCTGCCTCCCCCTCTGCCAACCGTGAAGGTCGGAAATTGGGAGGCTGGCACTGGAGGCATTGATCGTGAGGACAAGCTGCCTTAGCTGAGATCTGAGAGCCAGGAAGTCCCTGTCAGCCCCACCCTAACTATCTCTCAACACCCGTTAAATTAGTGACTGAGCCTCGAGGATGCAGCTTTAGAAAGTCCCAGTGTCGCACAGTGACTTTGGCCAGTGGTTACAGGTGAATCCGCGGGAAGGTGGCTTCTGCTTCCATCCTGACTCCTAGTCTCACGCAAGCACAGATAACTAGGGAAACCTAATTCCCAGTTAGAAGCCCCAGGCAAGAAAGACTAGGAAGCACGGCTCTCAATTTATAGGAAGCCAGACGAGCAAAAGATGGGCGTGGGGCCTGCTGAGTGCCTATTTGGGACATGCATGCATCTCAAGGAATCCGCTCTAACAATAACAACAAAGGAAGTAAAAACTCCAAAGTAAGAACACCCAGAGAACAGAATCTTCATCCTATACTCCCTAGTGTATGTGGGAAGGCAACATGGTAGACTGGAAAGAGATGAGATTTTTGAAACCAGATGAACCTGGGTTCAGTTCTCACTTGCTGATGACTTTTGGGAAATCTCTTAATATCTATAAGAAGCAGGGTGTTTGTATATAAAATAGGATATTAACATCTTATTTGCAAGAATGCTGTAAGAAATAAGACCATGCTATTAGAGTCTGGGCTGTGTTGTATGCACTCAGTTTTATCAAGCATGTAATCTGGATATAAAATAGCTAGGATCCATATTATGGAGCGCTGCTTCCAAATTACCCAGCCGCTCCCAGACTTACATTAATTCAAGAATTTATCACTAAGGATCTGAGAGCTCAGACATGTGACCCCAATTTCTTTCTTTTTTTTAATGAGTTTTTTTTAAAAATAAATTTATTTTATTTATTTATTTTTGGCTGTGTTGGGTCTTCATTGCTGCACGTGGGCTTTCTCTAGTTTCGGCGAGCGGGGGCTACTCTTCATTGCGGTGCGCGGGCTTCTCATTGCGGTGCGCGGGCTTCTCATTGTGGTGCGCGGGCTTCTCATTGCGGTGCGCGGGCTTCTCTTGTTGCGGAGCACAGACTCTAGGTGCACGGGCTTCAGTAGTTGTGGCTTATGGGCTCAGTAGTTGTGGCTCGCGGGCTCTAGAGCGCAGGCTCAGTAGTTGTGGCGCACGGGCTTGGTTACTCTGTGGCATGTGGGATCTTCCCGGACCAAGGCTCAAGCCCGTGTCCCCTGCATTGGCAGGCGGATTCTTAACCACTGCGCCACCAGGGAAGCCCGACCCCGATTCCTATGTAGCTAAAATTAGCGGGTCTTGGGCTTCCCTGGTGGCGCAGTGGTTGAGAGTCCACCTGCCGATGCAGGGCACACGGGTTTCGTGCCCCGGTCCGGGAGTATCCCACATGCCGCGGAGCGGCTGGGCCCGTGAGCCATGGCCGCTGAGCCTGTGCGTCTGGAGCCTGTGCTCCGCAACGGGAGAGGCCACAACAGTGAGAGGCACACATACCGAAAAAAAAAAAAAAAAAATTAGTGGGTGTTTTTTTCACCCCTAGATCCTGGGCCATTCTTTATTGGGCAAAGCTAATTTTATTATTGAGTGGGCTTAGAAGGAGCTAAGAAAATATTCCTTCTTGTAGAAGTTGAAGGGGATCAGAATCTGCTGGTAGTGACTTTTATTTTTAACAACATGGACTCAAACACATTTTTAAAATGCCTTCGAAAACCACCAGGTGGAATTTAATTAACTTTTGATTATTGAGGTGATCCTAATTTGCTTCGTTCTGGGTCAGCAATATAATTTTCATCATAGGCCAGTTGGCACGGTAATTCCCACCAGATTCATGGGATGCGTGACATTTTGACTCAGCAATTTTGAAATTAGGTGCATTTCAACATACTTATAAATCAGACAAACTATTAGGCTTTTGTGTTTCTTGTTATACTCCTATCCTGTCCTAGAATGTTATTTTAGGTCAGGCACAGGATGGGGGAGCTTGTGTGGCAGATGCTTTGATAGAGGCTAGACATAGACCAGATGTGAGGGCAGGAGAACTCCCTTCCAGGGCATCTGTTTGCCGCAATTGATGAACACTGGAGCTGAGAAGCCTCCCGGGAAAAGAGCAAGCAGAGTGTGTCAGACACTAGATTCAGGGAAGACAATCTAGCCTGAGGATGTGATCAGTAAGATGCTGAAGATGGTGGGTGCTGTTCTCAGTAGCGTTCTGACTGCTGCTTGAGCCCATCACCCTTGGAGTGTAAAGACACTCCATCACCCTGGAGGGGTGGGTAGCCTGAGGAGAGAATGGCTGAGGGTACGTAAGCTGTCATCTCAGGACCACACCCCTTTCTACGCGGAGGTTTACTTCCTACTTCCCTAGCTCTTTCTTAGTGGTTGGATGAGCAGTGGCTGAGCCTGGGGAGCAGATCCAGTAGAATGGTGGGAACTACCCTGGAGAGGGCAGAGGCAGGTCATCTGAAAAAATAAAGATCTAAGAAATAGCACGCACTGCTGTATTTAAAATGGATAACCAACAAGGACCTTCTGTATAGCACAGGGAAACTCTGCTCAATATTATGTAACAACCTAAATGGGAAAATAATTTGAAAAAGAATAGATACATGTATATGTATAACTGAATCACTTTGCTGTACACCTGAAATTAACAGCATTGTTAATCAACTATACTCCAATATAAAATAAAAAGTTAAAAAAATTTTTTTTAAAGAAATAGCAAAGAAAATGTGCCAAATAAAGAAGGAAATACAGTAAACATAACATGCAGTGATAATAACATAAAATAATATGACAGCCTTGAGACTAAACATGTCATATTAATAAATGGAACAGGCTTTACTGGTTTCTTCTCTTTTCTTGTTGTAGTGACAAATGAGCCAATTATCAAATTAGCTTACAAGGCAACGTTATATTTAAGAGGCACACCTCAATCACAGTGATTCAAAAGACCAAAAATAAAGAAACAGGCAAAGTTATACCAGAAAAATAAAAACAATAAGAAAGAAGGGTGATGATTCTTATATTAGACAAAGTGAATTCAGGCCAGAAAGCTTCAAATGAGAGAAAAAAGGATGCTATTAATATATAAGCCTGAAAATCACAGTTCACGATGGAGATAAATTACAAACATCTATGCACCAAATAATACAGCAACCACCAATATAAAGCAGAAATGACGTGAAATGAGAATAACAATAGATGAAAACACGTTAGTAAAAGGAGACTTCAACACACCACACTCAGCATGGCAGTTCTAGTGGAAAGAAAATAAAGATATAAGTGTTTCAAACCATTTAATAAACAATAAGGTAGATCTTATGCATGTATATTCAACACTATGCCCTAATAATAAAGATTGTCTTCTTTTCAAATGCAGCGAACATGGATCATTTTGAAAAATTGATCGTGTATTCCTTTTGTGGTCTCAGTAAATTAACCCTCTGGGTGAGGGGGGCACCAAGCCCTCACAAGGTGACCCTTTCTCCCAGAGCTTTGTGTAAATTCCTTCCAGGCACCTGCATCTTGGCCTGGTTTGGCTCTGTCCTCCTGTATGTTCTTGTCACCTATTTCCAGATTGGGGGACTTCTTCTTTCTTTTAAAGCTAAGAAGTTTTTCAGAGGCAGTAAAGCAAAGCCCTTAATTGCTAAGCAGGAAGGGAGGGGCTTTGCTGTGTGAGCGCTTGTAACCACCATGAAAAGTTTGTCTGCTTTATAACTTTATTAAAAAAGAAAGAATCAAAGAACACCCAAAGCAAAAATAACCACACACATGGACACGCAAAACTGCAAAATACTTTTATAGGAATCATTCTTAATTTCTATATCAGATAGGAGTTGGTCTTTCACAATAGCCATGTGTTCATACTCATTCAAATGATGCTCGAGGCGCTGGGAAAAGGAGGCTTCATGTCTTAGCACAGCCATGAAGAGACACATTTGCTCATGCGCCCTCAGGAAATGAAGTCTGATATAGAAGAAATTAGCCTTATGGTAGTTCAGGCAGGAAGCTTAAAATAAGCATATCCATTGTCTTCTTCCTTTTTTAGATTGGTTTTCCCTCCACGCTGTGATTCGACCTCTGTGATCTCCAGGGTTGAAGCTGGAGGGGGAGTTGGGATGACAGAAAGGGTAGAGGTAGACACAAATTTTGAGCTGGTGGACACAGCTCCAGCTCTGCAGAATTCTCAAGGCCTTGTAATTTTTGGACACTGCCCTATTTTCTCTAGTTGAACACTCACTTTATTTTCCCATATGTTAACATTTATGAACTTGGGAACTGTAACGCATGCCCTGTCAAAATGGTTTGCCTGCTGCTGGGCAGAGGAGTGAGGTGCCAACATGGTTGGCACTGCCTATGGCCACAAGCTTTGCCAGTGTAGAAGTATCTCTCCCTCCACTTTGCCACTTCTGTTTCATTATTTGCATTGGTGGCACCACACACTGTTAAATTTGATTTGTGTCCCTAATGGTCACAGAAAATGTCTTCACAAAGCTTACACTGCTTTACTGTATTGAGGCAAAAGCATTACAAATTGCCCCATCACACAGGGTAAATTATGAAAATTTTCAAAACCAGGGAAAATTGGTGTGACCACTTCATGCATCATGAAAAAACTATTATTTAGGCTTCAAAATCTTTCAAAAGTTTCTAGTGACTTTCAATAGAAGCTGCATAACATTTAACTTTAAAAAAGGAAAAACAGAATTATATTTAAACAAAGAGGAAATGCCAACAAACCCCTAGGGTTCTCTGTGATGCCTTCAAATTACATTGTCAACCTTAAGTGTGCCAAGCTCTTTAGCATGACTCAGGGCAGCATCTCCTAAGGCTGTGAATAACTGTATGTGTCCAGAATGACTTGGAAAACTATTTAGTCTCTGATTATGAAATAAACTACAGCTAAACTCTGGTAATAAAATCAGCATATAATTGTGAAGAGTGGAAGGTATGTAGCTAGAATTTTTTTTTTTTTTTTGCGTGTGGATGTTCAGTTGTCCCAGTACCATTTGTTGAAAAGACCGTCTTTTCTCCATTGTGTTTTTTTGCTCCTTTGTCAAAGATCTGTTTGTTATATTTATTGGGGTGTGTTTCTGCGTTCTCTATTCTGTTCCATTGATCCATTTGTCTATTTTTTTGCCAATACCACACTGTTCTGATTATCATATCTTTGTAGTTAGTCTTGAAACTAGGTAGTGTCAGTCCTCCAACTTTTTTCTTCTTTTTCAATATTGTGTTGGCTCTTCTGGATCATTTTCCTGTCCATATAAACTTCAGAATATCAATATCCACAAAATAACATGCTGGAATTTTTATTGGGATTGCACTGAATCTACAGATCAAGTTAGGAAGAACTGACATCTTGACAATATTGAGTCTTCCTATCCATGTATTGTACATGCAATAATCTCTCCATTTATTTAGCTCTTCTCTGACATCTTTCATTGGAGTTTTGTAGTTTTCTTTGTATAAGTCTTTACATACTTTGTTAGTCTGACACCTAAGTAGTTCATTTTGGGGGATGCTAATGTAAACAATATCGTGTTTTTAATTCCAAATTCCACTGTTCATTGCTGGTGTATAGGAAAGCAAAGGCAGCATGTAATTGCGTGGGTAAATGAATACTAAAGTTATTTAAGACTATGCATAGTAAATTCAGCCACTCTCTCTCTCTCTCTCTCTCTCTCTCTCTCTCTTTTCCCCCTCCTTCTTTCTTTCTAACTTCTCTTATTTCCTTCTCCCACTGAAAAGCTTCTATTCATTGATAGAGCATCTTAAAATCAGTGGCATCTTAGAATTGGGGAAATATGATGTTTTTTAGGCTGCTCAAGTGAACCATTAAGGGATGAAGGGCTAGGGATGATTTCAAACAAATGAGATTACTGGGTGTTCTAAGAGAAGCCGCTGAAAAACTGGAATCACCATAGAGAGTCAAGGGCAGATAAATATAAGCAAAGACTGGGTTCTTCCAATGTATTTGGAGTAGAAAGAGTGGGTTTGTGAGCACGGCAAGTCAGTCAGATGGGAAGATCAGCAAGTTGCAGTCTCAAAAGAAGGGAAGTCAGTGAAGTTTGACATTTAGAATCCAAGACTTGAGTGGAAGAGATCTTGGTCACATCCTTGATGGATGCTTTCATTTAACAGATAAGGAAGACGGGCTCATGTGGCAGAAAAAATCTGCAGAGCTGAGACTAGCTCTTAGGTGACCAAGACCCTGTTCCAGGGATTTTCCGTGGGATGAATAAATAAATGATGGATCCTGGTGTGATTGTCTGAATGCTTCATCTATGATTTCAACCTACCACAAACTATGTTCCAAGTAAAAACAGTTCCATGGGATGTGAATAGGCATTTATTTATTACTTGTTTGGCATTCATTTTGTGCCATATTTTTCCTCTTGTCCTCACTTTAAAAACTGGCTGCGATATAACTTATATGCAGTTGATGTATTCAGTTCTGTGAGTTTTAACAAGTGCACAGCCATGTAGCCATCACTACAATTAAAATAGTTCCTTCATTTCAAAAACTTCCCCCTTGCCCTTTTGTAGTCATTCCCTCTCCTACTCCTAGACTTTGGCAGCCACCTATCAGCTTACTGTTCTAGAAGTTTTACCTATTTCAGGACGTCATATGAATGATATGATACAACACGTAGCCTTCTGAGTCTGGCTTCTTTCCTTCACGTAATGTATTTGCTATTCAGCCATGTCCTTGCATGTTTCAGTAGTTCATTCTTCTTTGTTACAGAGTAGTATTCCATTGTACACATCACAGCGTGTTCATCTATTTAAGATGTAGGGGAGGAAAAAACTTTTTCCTCTACCCTCTTAGGTTCACTGAGCGGAGCACTGAAAATTAAACAGACAAAAAAGATTAACAGGAAAAAAAAAGGAGGGGAGGAAGTTGTATCCCTTCATCTCAACCCAGGATCCTTATTTCCTGCCCCAGAAATGACCTCTTGCCAGAATGGTTGGCAGCTGGAATGTTACAACCTTCAGGAGAACCGCACCTCCACCTGCAAGAGGATGGTCCGGCTACAACAAGATAATCATATAAAAAGTGATATCAATCTATTTCCCCAAGTTTGGTTTCAAAAAGGCTAAGGATACAGGTTCACTCATGGGCTTTTGATGGCAAATACTTAACAGAGATTTTAGTGAAACAGTGCTTTAAATTATTAATGTACCATCATTGTTGTCTCTCTTGACAGAACCACGTGGGCTGGGCTAGAGGAAGGCAAGATGACTGTATGAGTTCTTAGACCTTACAGGAGCCTGTTAAAACAAGTTATCCTGGGTGTTGAAACAAGGGAGGTACCACTTCCTTCCTGTTTTAAAACCATTCCATGCATCCGTGCCATGGGCAGCATTTCAAGTCATGCTTGGAGGATGGCCCTACCTCTTGTAGCTGGGTCTCCACAGGACTGTGCAGAGTAGAGCTTTGCCTTTCTTTGCCAGTGTCAATTGGACACTACATGAGTGAGAAATAAATTTCATAAATACAATTTTATATTTCATATAAATAAATAATAGTATTTTGCCACTGAGGTTTGGGGGTTTATGTGTGACAGCAACGAGCACGATCTTAACTAATACAAGATGCTTTATGATTGACTTTCCCTAGAATGTCAGCCCGGGTTTGCTGGAGATTCGGCTACGCGGTGACCAGGTACTTGAGGGTGTCTGGTAGGTGATTACCCTGAGACCAATGTACCTTAAACCAATATTCAGTGCATGTGTACACCTTTCTGAACAACAAGAAGGAAGGCTGATGTTTAAAATATAAGTCTGGATCCTTGAATGTTGAGTAGATTTCCAATACACAGTAAGGACCAGCTTACATAGAAGGAAACATCCATTTACTGCAGATTTTTAAAAGTTCTTTCTTGGATTTCTATATCCAAATGAACAGTTTTAGAATTACCTGCTCAGTAATTATTTATTGATGAATTAATTTAATTGGAGAAGAAAATACAACAACGTTATATGCCCATCCTGGTTTGTGCAAAATTGTTCAGATATCTTAAACAAACAAATAGCCCAAATAATAATCACTTGGGTTCTTAAATGTCTTAACAATATCTATATAGAGGGGTGGGATAGGGAGGGTGGGAGGGAGGGAGACGCAAGAGGGAAGAGATACGGGAACATATGTATATGTATAACTGATTCACTTTGTTATAAAGCAGAAACTAACACACCATTGTAAAGCAATTACACTCCAATAAAGATGTAAAAAAACAAAACAAAACAAAATATCTATAGACGACTGCTTAACCACCAAGATAATATTACAAAATCTACTGTGTTTCGTTTTCCATTTCAAGCCTTCCCCCTATAAGGAAGGATCCCATGTTAGGACAGCTCACTTTCACTTCAGTAACTTTGGTGGGGCTTAGTCTCCCTCCTTTATCAGTCTGTCACAGGGGCTTCTTGGACTGGGAAGTTTGCCAAGCTCCTCACATTTCAGCCGCAGAAAGCAAAACTCACTGGAAGAATACACTTCCCTTCTCTTCCCAGCAATAACTGCTTTATCCAATCACCAGGAAGTCCTTTCCCCTGTCAGCAGTACAGTGTGTTTATGTGTGTGTGTGTATATGTGTGTCTTACCCACAATGTGGCATTAAAAAGACATAACTACTGGGACTTCCCTGGTTGGTGCAGTGGTTTAAGAGTCTGCCTGCCAGTGCAGGGGGCACGGGTTCAAGCTCCCACATGCCGCGGAGCAACTAAGCCCATGCACCACAACTACTGAGCCTGCGCTCTAGAACCCTCGAGCCACTACTCTGAGCCCACGTGCCACAACTACTGAAGCCTATGTGCCCGGAGCCCATGCTCCGCAACAAGAGAAGCCACCACAATGAGAAGCTTGCGCACCGCAGCGAAGAGTAGCCCCCGCTTGCCTCAACTAGAGAAAGCCCGCCTGCAGCAACGAAGACCCAACACAGCCAAAAATAAAATTAAAAAAAAAAAAGATATAATATGTAAAAAAAGACATAAATATTAAGATGCAACAGAAAAGCGCTTTTCCCATGACTCCCTGGAAATCCCTAATCTGTCTGATAAGCTTCGTTTGCTGCTTTCCTCCTGCAGGGACAACTCCTGCCTACGTTGGGTGATCTTTCCTATACCTGCCGGGCAGTTCACCCCGGGGGATCCTGGTGAGGGGGGGGCGGGCAGTTGTGCCTATTTGCATTGGTCTCTAGGCACCCAAATTGTGCTCACTTTTCTCTTCTAGAAAAGTGATTTACTCCCCCCCAAATATTTCTTCCTTTGAAGATGAGCACCGCGGACTGGAGAACCTATCCAGGGCCTCTCCACGTGAATGCTTCCTCACAGCATGGCGGCCCCAGGGTAGCTGCACTTCTGGTGTGGAAGCTCAGGGCTCCAAGTGCAAGTGCCTCAGCAAGCAAGACAAGAAGCTCCATGGCCTATCATGACCTGGAAGTCATAGAGCATTATTTCCACTGGCTTCTACTGGTGACAGTCGAGTCACAACCTTCCCATATTCAAAGGAATGGAAATTCGACCCTACATCTGGATGGTTAGTGGTAAGATGCTAGAAGAGCCTGGATACTCTTGTAATCTTTCCATCTTTGGAAAATAAGATCAGCCGCACCAGATTCTGCTTTAGAGGTTGCAAGGGGATTTGTGTTGCAGAATTTGAACCCACACATGGTCGGTGCTTGTGCTTTGCAAGCAAAGCGCTCTGGGGGTCCAGGAGGGGCAAAGTTTTTCCTCATTGAGATGAATCTGGTTGCATTTGAGCTAAACCTGGCAAGATAGGGGAGGCAAGAGGGAACACTAGGCAGGAGGAGACTGCACTTTTAAATACAGGGAGGTAGGGAAGTATGGGGTAATGTGACTACATCATTTTACCTACAGAGTTGGAGGGTGTGCGCCGGGGTGGAGGGAGAGAAGCTTTAAGTGTACATGGAGCCCGAATTTGTGTGAGCATTTGACTGACAAAGCAAAAGCCCAAGAAGGCTGTTTATATCTGTCCCTCTTGCATTCTCCCTCCCCGCCGTTAGTCTATATACATTTAAAATATTTTATCGCGTTGCTTGAAATAAGGTGAGCACTCCTTTGTTCTTCTGATACGTTTAGGCATAAACGTATTTTGCTGCTTTCTGGGCTCTCATTTTTATACTGTTACTTCTTTGCACACCATCTTGGCCCCTCATGACCACTTTGATTTTCTGAGACCTTATTCAAAATGTAGAGAAAATGGACCCACTCAGACTCGCTTGTCCCCGGCTGTCTCCTCCATTCCTTCCAGCTCTCTCCTTGCTCTGTCAAACTGCACCTGATTCGGTCTCACACTTATTTTTATCTTTAGTTGTATGTGTTATTCATGCCTGAAAGAGCCTGCCCCCTGGATGCTGGCCAGTCATCCTGAACATTTTGTAAGGCAAAGTTATTGGAAGTTGGGTCCATATTTAATCATCACTGTATCCCCAATGCCTAGCAAGAAGGTAAGGTACCGTGGTTGGCTCAGCACAGCCCATACCTGGATGTCATTCAAAGTAGAATCAGGAAGGAAAGTTAATTTAAAAATACCCTCTGAGGATCAGTTAGGAGTTTGGGATTAGCATATACGAACAACTATATATAAAATAGATAAACAAGGTCCTACTGTATACCACAGGAAACTGTATTCAATATCTTATAATAACCTATTAGGAAAAAGAACGTATGTATAACCGAATCACTTTGCAGTACACCTGAAACTAACACACCACTGTAACTCAACTATACTTCAATTTTTAAAAAGTGGTAAAAATACTCTCTGAGAATTTGAATCGGGCAATTGCTGTGGGGAAAAGAAAGACAAAGAATCAATCCCTCCCTTCAATGAGTTCCCAATCTATTGGGGGTGCCAAAGCATGAACACGTGGAAAGGTAAATGACAGGGTGGTGGCAGAATAATGGGCCCCCTAAAACACCCACGTCCTAATCCATGAAAACTGTGAATATGTTACTTTACGTGACAGAAAGAACTTTGCAGATGTGATTAAGTCAAAGCTCTGAGACGGGGAGATTATTCTGGATTATCTAGCTCAGCCCAATGTAATCACATGCGTCCTTGTAAGTGAAAGACAGAGGCAAGTCAGAGTGATACAATATGGGAATGACTTGAGTGGCCATTGTTGGCTATGAGCCAAGACATGAAAACAGACTCTAGAAGCTGGAAAAGACAGAAAGGAACACAACCCTGCCTACGACCACCTTGATTTTAGTCCATTAAGACCCATTTTGTAATTCTGATCTGCAGACGGTAAGATAACAAACTGGTGTTGTGTTAAGCCATTATGCTCGTGGTAATTTATTACACCAGCAAAAGGAAACTAATAACAGCAAAGTTAAATGAGACAAAAATCCACAAAATAGTGTCACAGGTCAATAAACCAGAAATTGCCACATACTGGGGTTTCTACTGAATGTCATATATGCATCATCCTTCCCCGCCCCCCAAAAAACCTGACTCCTAAACATTCAAGCATGAAAAATAATTGGGCTTATGGGAAAAGTAGGGTTGGGGCAGATCATTTAAACGTATGGAACTTACAACCAGAGCACTGATCAAAGTAATAACAGTGCTAATAAAAATATTAGTACAGGGCTTCCCTGGTGGCGCTAGTGGTTGAGAGTCCGCCTACCGATGCAGGGGACACAGGTTCGTGCCCCGGTCCGGGAAGATCCCACATGCCGCGGAGCGGCTGGGCCCGTGAGCCACGGCCGCTAAGCCTGCGCATCTGGAAAAAATATATATATATATTAGCACAGTTCATCTCAGCCGGCATTGCATCTACCTCAGTGAGTCCATCCTTTGCAGGTTTATACCCTGGGCTTGTTGCTTTCTCCTTGAGAATGGAATGTTCAGAGGACATTGGTTTCTGAGAGTGACTTGCTTCCTTCATTAAAATGAAAAATATTGTCCTGAGATAATAATTCTTGATCAATTACTCCTTTTTAAACACAGGGAGAAATGTCTTTGCAAATCCTTCACCTACACTTACAACTTCCCCAGATGTACCGGAAAGTCCCGTTTCTTGAAGTGATGAAACCAGCTCCTATTTGCATTAATGGAAGACGCTTCTGCAAGAGATTCAGATTTTTTTTCTAAGTTTTCGTAGAGCGCTAAAACTTTCTCTTGAATTCTGAAAACCCTTGCTGCTCATATCTGCAAAATGTTGATCGGCTTGGAAATATTGGGGAAGAGCAGACTGTAATTAGTAGAAGCAGTGAGTACTGTGAGTTCAAACAGTGGCAGTGGGTGGGAAAGGCCTCCTGCTGGCGATGGTCTGGAGCTGAGCCTTGGGGATGACTAAGACTGTGGAGGGTTCACACTACCTTCCAGGCGGAGGGAAGAACCATGGCAGCACCATCAACCTTGGTGTGTCCCTGGTGGGCTGCTTGGCTCGGGTACCACTGGCTGGCTCAGTGGCCAGAGGTAGGAGTCCTCCCATGCACGTGGCTGCTTCTCATGGTATTGGACGGTGGGCATTTAGAAGTTTCTCTCAAAGAGGCAGTGCCAGCCCTATGCTCATTCCTTATGCTACCGTTTCCTCACATATCCTTCAAGCTGCCTCACCGCTGTAATTTCCCCTTCAAAACAACGTCCCGTGATTTTGTGGCATTGGCACTCTTGGAGGAAATAAAAATATAGAAGATAAATTTTTAGACGTGCATACTTCCCCAACATTTCCAGCCAAGGTCCTTCAAATGATTGTAATGCCTCTGCCTATCACAGAACGCTTAGAGAAAAGGCCTCACCAACAAAGCAACTATAGGATAGGTGGGCCTTCAAAAGCACATGCTGCCTCGTGGATGTCAGCAGCGCCTGTGTATTGACGATGTGTACTAGGAACTTCTCAGCCACGGAGCCACTCTCTTTTTTTATTTTCGGTACGCGGGCCTCTCACTGTTGTGGCCTCTCCCGTCGTGGAGCACAGGCTCTGGACGCGCAGGCTCAGCGGCCATGGCTCACGGGCCCAGCCGCTCCGCGGCATGTGGGATCTTCCCAGACCAGGTCACGAACCCGTGTCCCCTGCATCAGCAGGCGGACTCTCAAGCACTGCGCCACCTAGGAAGCCCGCGGAGCCACTCTTAACCTGAACCAATTCCTCCTCCCCCAAGGCCCGTGCGTCTATTCTTCTCCCTCCCCTTCCCTCCTCCCTCCCCTCCCCCTTCTTCTCTCTCCGCGTCTCTATTGTAAATCAACTATACTCCAGTGAAAAAAATAATAATGAAAAATGAGTTACACACAATGGATTAGTAAATGCCGATAAAGCACAGATTAGATACCTAAGTGAAGTGGAGTTAAATTACACAATAAGGAGCTCTATTCGGGGCAATTATGAACCCTGCGCTGGAAGGCTTTAAAAAGAGGATCCATTAAACTTGGTTTAAACTGGGACTTATTAAAGGTAAGAGGAGGAAAGAGTTAGGGAGGTAATTTTCACTGTGCAGCCCCTGCCCAGGAAGCTGCACCTGCAAGTGTAAATATTTGTTCACCAGTTGGTTCAGCAAATCACCGTGCTGCCACACCCATTGGCTCCCAAGTTCTCTGATTTGAAGCTGGTACAGTGAGAAGGTGAGAGTCCTGTTGGCCTTTGTGTTCTAAAGCAGGGACACGAAGTACTGTGGACCTTGACCTTCCGTGAACGCCGCAGAGAAATGATCTCCATAATCCCCTGAATTCCCATCATCCCACTACATTAGCAAAGATATCAGGTGATATTTTTCCATGGACCATATTCCAGTGCAATGCCCTGGAGAAAAGCTTGGGAAGTTGGCACTAGTACAATGTAGTACAGGATGGTGGGGATGGGAGGCGGAGAGGAAAGAAAAGGACTTATATGTTTTCGAAAATTGCTGCCAAAAGATAAGGTTGTTTCTGCAACCTCCAACATGGATGGGGGCAGCGAGGACTGTGTGAAACCAGGACAGAAAGAACTATAGTCAGCAAATAAATACACGATTCACACTAGCCGGTGGGTGGGGAAAAGGGTTGGGAAAGGACTGAGTCTGCAAGTAGTCAGAGACTAATAATTTTTGAAGGCATATCTAGGGCTAGGTGTCTGATTTAATTTCATTGGTATGGAGTGATGATTTGGAGTTAACATTCAGAAAAAACAATTTATCTCATGCAGCACCAGACTACAAATAGAGGTCTCTTAATAGATCTTGATCGCAGGATTCAAATCATGATGTCCCATGTCCTGGGGGCCAGGTGGCTCTGCCACTGGCCTCACACTGACCTCTGGGTAACAGAGCCTTGCCGTGAGGGAAGAGGTGTTGGGCAGGCGCTGGGAGATTATGAAAGGAGTCAGTCACCTTAAGAGTCCTGGCTGTTACCAGGAAGGATCTAAAAAAAAACAAAAGAAAAGAAATATGCATATCAGAAGTTGGCACCGATCTTTTACTGAAAGGCTGTTTGGAGAAGTGCATTCACTTCAAGGTATTAAACCCCACGTTCTCTCTGGGTGGAAACACTGAAAGCTCCTCCTGGCTGCTTTGGGCTCTGAGTGTGACCAGATCATGCCTGGGGACCTCTTTCAGGTGGGGCAGGCTCCAGGGGAGGAATAAAAGCAGAGACTTTGATGAAAGTTTCTCAGTGACAAGCTCTTTCATCCATCATTTGTGTCCAGGAGGCAAGTTCCAAAATCCTCCTTAAGCAAAACTTGAAGAGATCCAAGGATGCTGCCTTAAAGCCCGGGGAATTCATCACAAGGCAGACGGACACGGCAGCAGCATAGGGGGTGTGGGTGTGGGACTCAAATCCAGCCACGGGCCGGGTTTTCTCAGCAGAGGGGAAAAAACTGACTCTGCTGGGGTACCTCTCTCAGGAAGACCCCGGCCCAGAGGAGACAGTCTGAGGTGTCTGAATATCCACGTGACTGTTCATGACATTGGGTAAAGCTCAGGGTGGGACACCATGAGACCTCAGATTAAGATTGAAATGTCGGCTGAATGCTTATGTGTGAATTTTATTTTTGAGTTGTGACTTCCTTCCTGTACCGGGTGGCCAATGCATGAGCTGGAGGAGGGAGAGTTGTTATCACTCTGCAAAAGATGTCTCCCCAATTTTCTGGGTGGATTCTTGAGTCAATAGAAACCTGACACTGCTGAGAAGTAATGTAGCCTCCTAATCACAGGCTCATGGGCCCAGAGACAGAATATCATGCATGTCCTTCCATCCATTTCTATTTGGAGACCCCAGAAGGGTGGGAGAAGGTAATTTCTGCAGCAGCCTTTGCTGTTCCACAGCTGAAAGAGGAACTAAAATTGAAGGCAGGAAAGTGACATTTTGAAAATGCCTATGGAATTCACTGAGCATTATAAAGCAATCTGTCTTTAAAACGTCCTAAGAAATCACCACTGGGGATATACGTTTTTCAGACCCTTGGGATGATCTGTCTTGTAGTTGTTGTAAAATTGAAGACTTACCATTATTGCTTTTCTGACCTCCTGCTGAAAATATGATGGACGTGAAATTCCAAAAGCAACACCAAATTATTCACCAAGAGGAAACCCCTTGTTAGTTGCTTCCCAGTAATGGGTTTTCATAAAATGGTGTTTAAAACCATTTTTCTATAGATGATATTCACCTAGAATGGAAAATTAAGCTAAAATATTTTATGACCTCAGAACATCTCATTTTCTATCTCTCTCTCTCTCCTCTCTGAGTTCTGTTTGGCTTAAATGTATAAAGCTTTGGACCATGGAGATATTCCACAGAACTAGGTTAGGAGGACAAAGTGTTGAGATAGAAGGAATTTTTAGCCAGCAATTCCCCAGTAGCACACGATTTCCTTTTTTTTTTCCTTGCTTCTTGTTCTCCTCCAGAGGAGAGCAGGGTGTGTGGGGTGAGGACCCGATTACAAGGCTGCCCAGGCAGGAAATACGCTCTTGTATCATCAGATTTTAAAAGGGAGAGATTTTAGAAAGTAGTATACATTTATGGTTTACTTCTTTCATTTTGCTCAACGCCACGGACTTCTTCATGCTTTGTAGTAGCTCAAAACGTTGCAAATCCCAAAGTGAGCCCGTGAAATTAAGTTTAGTGGCCACTCTTTTCCTAAAATGCTGGGGAATTTCTTTTTTAAAAAAGCTTAGTGTGTTTTTTCAGTTGGTCAGAAGATATTTATAGACCTCCCCTGGGTACAGAGTGATGTAATGGGTCCTTAGGGATAGCAATTAAAGAGCAGGCTTGGGCCCTGCCCAGCTGTATTTACAACCTTTTGAAAGAGGAGGCCTTGTGTGTAATGTAAGAAGCTTGCCCCGCGGAGCCCAGCAGATTGGGGTGCAGATAGAGGGAGGGGCAGCACGGGGGCCCACCATGGTGGAGATGAACAGAAACATTTGGCTGGGACCCCAAATTCAAACTTATACTGGGTTCTGGAAAAATATAAAAGTAAGTGGCCCAGGCCTCTCTCAACCTCTGAGAGACACTGGCAGGGAAAAGGGGACACAAGGAGAAAGACAACTGTGACAAGCGGTGGCCGTCCCAGCCCCTCCACTGTTTCTACACACTTGTCTGAACCCGTCATCTGGCTCTTGCCCTTTTCTGCCCAGCCCTTCTCCTGCTCTTTCAATGCTTACATCTTAACTCCCAAAGTAGATTGGGAGGCTGCTGGTGTCATGGAAATAATATGATTCTGGAGTAAGCTGGACCTGGGTTCAAATCCTCTATCTGTACACATTTATAATGTTAGACTTTATGTTCCCGTCTGAAAAGTGGGAGCGCCCATACCTAGCAGTCGGGGTACTTAGGAAGACTAAGGTGGTAACGTGTGCAAGCGTACAGCGTGGTGCCTAGCACAGGACAGAGGTTCAGTGAAGGTTACTCGTCCTCGGCCCCCGTAGGGGGAGCCAGTCATCAGGATTCGCCCATATTGATGTGTGAGTGGACTAGATAGGGCACGGAAACTGGTTGTGTTGCCGACCTGAAGTGAGGTCCCCCAGTTCCCCTGTTTCTAAAGAGGCTGGAATGATTCCACTGGAGTTTTGCAAAGTGGAGTGTGACATGCAAGTTTTCACCAGCATGTACGTAGTCCCTGCTCACCCTAAGGAAGAAAGGAATAAATGGCCAGGAGGAAGAGCGGTTTGATCATCAGATGGTTAAATGTGGTGAGATAATGTTCTATTAGAGGTTTTGAAACATTCAACGTATGCTCTCTTTGCTTCCGATCGACCTGAGTAGAAAACATTTGGAGATACACACACATCTGTGTGAAATATCTGTGTATAATTCGAGCCTGGGGCTGGTTCTTTGTCTGTAGCCTCTCAGCTCCGTTCCCACTCTCCCCGCCCTTCTCCATGGAGGGCTGGAAGGCTGCAAACTACATTTCCCAGACTCCCCTGCCAGCTGGCTTCTAACTGGGCTCTACCAATGGGAGACACGGCTGGGAGACTGGAAGGTAAGTGGAAAGGAGAAGCCAATTTTTAAAAAATTCTGCCGAAGTCTTTGGCAGCGGCAGCAGCAGTGGGTGATGTGGGTTTGTGTTCAGGTAGTGGAATTTCAGCAGGAGAGGCAGAGATGCCCCTGGAGCCTCCACAGCACAGAATTCCTGCACACTGGCTCTGGCAGCAGCAGGATGAGTGATAGACACCTGTGGGTGGGAGTTCAGCCTCCTGGGTTCCAGAAAGATGTTCCAACAATAGCAGTGGAGTAGTGGATGTCCTAGCAACCTCAGCAGCAAAGCAATTGTGGATTCTGGATAACACCTTTTTTTTTTTTCCTCAACACTATTTTTTCTCCGTTTGGTCAGCCCTAGGATGGTAGTAGCTTTCTGCAGTTACTAATCTCTGAGTGATCTCAGCTTCTCTTTCTCTCTTTTTTATTTCCCTCCAGCCCTTCAACACATTTGTAGCTGATTTCCTATGTTAACGCTCCTCCATTTGAAAGTCCTACAGTGGTTTCTGTTCTGCTGACTGGACACTGACCCATACGCACACATTTAAACTAAACACAAAAACTGAAGACAAATCAAATTAAAATTTCAATGTGCTTCATCTCCTACTCCACTTGCATTTTGGAGCTTACAATAAGGAAGGGATGAGCAAGACTTTATCCCCAAAATTTGACAACAAAACTCAGTTCCTTGTCATTGTCTTGCAGGGTCTACCAAGAAAAAGAGACAAGTTAACATGACAAGTGTTTTAGAACAGGAGTCTTTCCTTTGAGAGATGCCTGTCTATAACCTTAGTCCATAACGACCTTAATAATAGAAGCCCTTTCAGCAGGTGTTTTTTATATGTTAGGCCTTTCAAAGATATTATTTCACTTAATTACCATAATAACCCTAGAAAGTAGGTATCGTTCTTATTTCACATACGAGGAGAATAAAATATTTTTAATGGCACTGGTTGATTGTTTAATGGCTACATATCCCTCCTTTGCTAGAATGCATACTTTTTGCAACGTGGCCCACCCACGCCTCTTATTCCAGCGGCACAGTCTGTTTCTTCACTCCCTAGAACTTGAGATGACTTTGTGACTTATTCTGGCCTGTAGAATGTGCCAGAAGAGACCCGCGAGTCCCAGAGCCCAGGCTCAAGAGGTCCGGCAGCTTCTGCCTTCCTTCGCTTGGAACATTGCCCTGTAATGTCCCTGAAGGCCTGAGGCTTTGCCTATTGGAGGATGAGAGACCCTGTGGAGAAGAAACATCAGAGCATTTAGAGTTATAGAAAGAAAACGTTAGGGACTTCCCTGGTGGTCCAGTGGTAAAGAATCCGCCTTACAATGCAGGGGACTCAGGTTCGATCCCTGGTCTGGGAACTAGGATCCCACATGCATGCCACAACTAATCCTGCGCTCTACAGCTAGAGAGGAGAAAACCTGCACGCCACAACTAGAGAGAAGCCCACGTGCTGCAACTAAGACCTGACGCAGCCAAAAAAAAAAAAGAAAAAAAAAAATGTTAGAGTTCAAACTGGTTACTTGAGGCCAAAACATCATTTCCTCAGGCTAATTCCACTGGTGACCCTGGGAAGGAATTGAGCTCTAACCTGGTTACCACCACCTGGTAAATAGGGTTGGTCCAAGGCACAGGCAAGAGAAGAGAGGCATCACTATTGGATACAGGCAGATTCTGACCAAGACTCCAGGCCAGGGGAAAGAAAAGAGAGAGTGCTCTCTTCATCCCAGAGCCCAGCTGAAGGCCTGGATCTCTTGTCTGAGTTCCGACTAGAAACAATAAAATGTCATAACAAAAGTGCTGTAGAGTCTTCAATTGACATAGGCAGTGTGATATCTGTCTCTATTTAACTGACACCTCAGGAGCAGGTAGTTAATATTGAAGGACCCTCCTCAGGAATGAATACGCCCTCCAGGGGAGGTTTGTGGGAGGATTTTTAGAAAGGTCCCACTCTAGGGACAGCTATAAGCACTTCCCCTATCTTCATTCCCAGTAAACACCAGCAGCTTGGATATTTAACACAATGGATCTTGGCAGTACTTTTCACTGGTGAAATAAGGTGTTCCAAATATGTGAGTTGGTTGAAAGTACTGCATCAGACATTCCTGCCCTTGTTAAAAAGGGTACTGTGATCTAGAAAGCCTAATTGATAGTTTATGCCCTTCCCAGTGCAGTCTGTCTCTGGCTTAGGATTTGAAACGGGACCTGTATCCACAGCTTGTAGGAACATTGTCGCACCGGACCGTGACTAGATGTGTAGCTAAATGTGGTGTTAGAATATTGTCACATCTGTTATACAAGGAATCTGTCAGAGCGCCAGGAGGATGGAGAACTGATTCCTCACTGAGTTTGCAGAACTGGTTATGCAACTTTTTCGTGACTGCTGGCTTCCAAATGTTTATTTTATGGCAGAATTCAGTCTGAGACTTGCTTTCATGGTAATGTACCACCTGGTAATGCAATTGAGGACAGGAGACCGTAGCCCTCCCCTCCCACTATTGCAGGCACACAGACCCACCTGGTGCCCACATATGAAGGTTTATGTCCCTTAGTTTGAGAAAGTTCTCAGAAGCTCGAAGCCTGGAATGAAGCATGTATCCCTTGTTAAGGACCTTGGTTGCAGCAGCAGAAGCGTTCTTTATTTCTAGGACCCTTTATATTTCTACATATTGGCTTTTCCACCATTAAACCCTTTACAGTAAGCTACCTCAGTTCTTTTATTAGAAAGGCTTATAAGATGAAGGAAATGGTATTGAGCTAGGAGAATATGAACGAGAGTACCCTGCTGCTCCAGGAACCATTTTTTTAAATGTGTGTGTTTGTGTTTATAGGGTCAAAAGTTTCAGCTTTTGAAAGATACTTCAGGCAGGGCTGACATCCCTGTAGCCAACAAACCCCCCTAAGGCTACAATTTCTACCCCCTGGCTTGAGCCAAGTGCTCTTCTTAATTTCGAAGCCTCAGAAAACCTGTCCCACTCCAACTTATTTTTGCACTGAGCCAGTTACTTTGCTTTTAGTATCTTTCAGTACCACCACCTGAGGTGGTGTACTTCTTTTTTCTGTGCCGGATCACCCATCTCTGTACCACGAATACACCATTGAGTGACTCTTTACTTCTGTGTCAGCCGACTTTGGTTTTGGTAAGTGAGAAAATGCTTACTTTTTGCTACCTATGGTGTGAAATTCCTTTTGGAAGCCCCACCAATAAAATAAATAAGACCATCAGGAGTTCTTAGACTCGCTAAAATTCCAGACTCTATAAAAACAATATTTCCTGTCTAATCTTAATGTTAACAAAATGATCAGTTGGGAGCCGAAGCATGGTTGTGGGATGCACTATTTTGGACATTAACTGCCTGATGTTTAGAGTAGCCAAGTCACGGTCCACATTAACTTGCCAACGTGAAACATTCATTTCTCTGATATGCATTTATAAATACCTCATAGTTGTGTATGTGTGTGAAGTGTGCACCCCAAATCAGTAGACAAAGCAGATAGTGTCATCACTACCATAAACATTCATGTTGAAAATCTATCATCGATTTAACGTTTTTTCACTCTTGGCCTTGAACTAAGCTTTGTGACCACTCTGTGAAAACAAAAGCATCGTAAATGCAAAATCGTCATGGGTTAAATGATTCCACAGAGGTGAGACTGGAGAGCAAGCAACATTTTCGGAAAGGGACTTTGCTGTTTGTTAGTGGCAAAAAAATATGTTTCCTTAGGAGGACGGTTACCTCTTCTTTAAAGGCCAGAGGATGGGAACAGGGGAGAGTGGGATGATTGTCTGATTGGAATTTACGCCAGTGGAATGCAGGCGAGCTGTACTTATAAGGCTTTATGTTCACCCAGCTGGGCGCAGTCCTATTCAGGAAAGCCATGAGATTTTTTGGATGCATCAAACTACAGTGATCATTCTTTCATAAAAGCTTGGGCTATTTATCATTAGGTTTGATGTAGTAGAATGGTTCCTGGACGTTAACCAGAATGGCTAAGGAACTAGGCAGGGGGCTTCTCAGCTCTTTTCCAGAATCCGCCTCCTTTCTCCATTTACCCTGTCATTCCATGAAAACAATTCTCTGTCAACCCTGGACCCACTAAACCTGGGTTTAGCAAACAAATTTTGATTCAATGACCGTCAACCCCTCACCTATCCACATATTCAATGACCCCAGCATTTGCTGTGTTCCTACTGTGTGCTACTGACTGAATTTTATAGGTGGGCGAATCGAAGCTCAGAGGATATATAACTTCCCTAAGGGCAATAGCTGCTAAGAAGCAGAGCTGGGATTTGAAAGCATTTTTAAAGTTCCTTAGACTTTAAGCCCTATGCTTTGTATTCATCTAATTTCAACATCTAGCCAAAATTTAAAAACTAGTGATAATTCACCTGTACTTATGGATCACTTCACTCTTAAATGGACTCTTCCAGCTATTCTGCCCACTGGCTCTGGGTATCTTTAGTGCCACCTTCCTAAATGTCTTTGGCTTTATCTTCTCTAGGTCAATATACAAGCAATTCAGGAGGAGAAAAATAGGCTTGAGGTTGGTGATTGGGAATATTGGTTCAGAGTGGGCACAGCCTTAATTGCAGGATCTTATATTTTTAATAACACTGTGGGGTAGGAAGAACTTTTCCTCTACCTTCCGATATTCAGTAGCAGAGGGTGCTGGGAATTATATTGACAAAAGACAGAGTAACAAGAGCAAAAAACAGATGTAATTGATTCATTTTTGCCATATTTCTTCATGGTTCTCTAAAAGGCCTCCCACCAGATAGTGCTGATTTGCCAACTGGGCTGATTCTCTTGGCATCCGAAGAAATCAACCTTTTAATCCTGGAAACGTTGATTGGACTTGATAGCCATGCCGCAGAGCATCGATCGGAATGAGTGTCTCAGGAGGATGTACATGCCCGATTCACGTGGAAGAAATCACTGTTAAGTCAGCTCACAGAAACTCCCGTGCATCCTCTGTGCTAGTTAATAATTGACTTTACATGGTAATTTATAATAGGGTTTTTCACCGCCATTGTGTCGTTTGATCCTCACGTGGGCTAAGTAGAGAAGACAGGCAAGGGAAGTGAGCTGGAAGGAATTTCAGTTGCAGAGAAGGAGCTGAAACTCACATCTTCACCCATAAGCCCTGCCTCTTTCCTTCTTCTCTGATGAGTCCTGTTTATCTTACACTGGGGAGTATGGCTTGAGGAGGAAGAGGACACAGGGCTTTGAATGCTTAGCTGAATTAGCTGCTGAAAGTTCTTCCGAGGTAAGAAGCCAGTAGCCGATGCTGCCCTCCACTGATGTGAAAGCTTGGATACCCACCCAGAGTGGGCAGAATTGACTCTTCTAAGGAAACAGCAAGGGTCAGCTATCAGGCACGTGCATCTCTAGGTCAAACAGCCAGGCACCCTCACTGGTAATGACCTTGCTGTGGGCTGGATATGAACGTTGTGGTCCACCTGGGCACGCTTGGTCTTGTTTGACATGCGTGGACTTTCCCACTGTGAATTATCGAGAAGTGGCAGGTCCTCGGACAGCAAACCAGAACTCAGAAGGTGGGCCTTCGTCAGGCAAGAGAAGGAATCCAGAGGTTTCTCTGAGTCTCACTTCTTGGGTCTGAGATTTAAGGAACTGAGAAATGCTTTAAAGGATCCTAAGCGTTAGGAGTTAAGTCTGACCCCAGGGTCGGGAAGGCAGTTTGGGAATCCCACACTGAAGACCGGAATGCTGTATTTTCTAAGTCAGGATAGTCAGCATTCTCCGTGTGTTCATGGAGAGTTGCTATCCCATACCTGTAGAGGAGGCTATCAGAGGAAGGGTCATACGCCCACCCTCGGGCCATATTGGTAAATAAGGGAGAGGCGCTTCTCTCTACAGCCCGCTCTGAATGTCAGTAGACCGCAGGGAGCAGGACCTGTGACAGAGACCACCTGCCCTTTTCAGTCAGAGTTGGAGGGGACACGGGATTTCCCAAAGCTGGTATCTTTTGGGGGCTCCTTTAATATTTCCAAGTCAAGCAAGAGAGATACACTGTGCATCTATGCAAAGAGAAGTTAAATCGCTGCTTCTTCTTTCATGGTCTCTTGCGTGCTCCAAGTTCACCAGATGTTCCAGTGCTTTGGGGACCACTCTTTGCCCTGCCACCTTTAGCTATCTGGGTTTGAAGTTTTAGTGTTTAGCTGTTATCATCCTGCACCTTGCAGTCTGTCCAAACACCAGAAAAGATGATGTGATGTTAATAGGTGCCCAAATCTTAAGTAAGTTTTTTTTTTTTTAAATAACTTTATGGAAAACATTCTGGAAAACTGACCACTTAAATATCTCAAGCAGGTGTTTCCTGAAAGAGATTAAACTTCGGTTTGCCTTGGGGGCAGACTGTTCCTACTTGGCTGGGTCCTCACCGTTAGCCAGATGTAATCGTTTGTACTTGGCTAAGGCTCTGTCTCAGTCACTATTTTGTTGGCACCGAGGGAAGGTGGGCAGAAATGCTTCCTGGCTTCATATGGACTTAGAATGAGTCGTACCAAAGCCTGCTGTCCAGCCTGGACTGAACCCGGCGGGTTCTTCTCATCGTGAGGTTATGTTCTCTGAACGGTTGTTCGTACAGGCTGGCAAGTTAAGAGCAGCCTTCTGCAGAAGGGCAAGCAGATGGCTCCTCGGCCTGTACCAGCGGAACGAGCATCACCGGGATGGGCTTTGGCCCAGCTCTCCCCAGATCTGACCTCGGGGTCCAGCGAGTGAGCACGATTCCACCAACTCAAGTGCCCGCAGGGGCCAGGCAAGTAAGATCAACGACAAAAAGAGACTGGGTGGGATTCAGGCGAACTGGAGAATAAGGCCCCACTTAGAGAGAAGAGCTGCTCCTCAGCTTGAGCTCCTGGCTGGCAGGCAGATGCATGGGTGAAGGTTGCTATGTCTTCCTACTGCTCAAGAGAAGAGGGAGGCCTTGATTTTTTACAAATATCTCGATTGGAATATTGATTAATAATTCGTAGTTTTGTTTTTGTTTTTTTTAGTACGCAGGCCTCTCACTGTTGTGGCCTCTCCCGTTGCGGAGCACAGCCTCCGGACGCGCGGGCTCAGCGGCCATGGCTCACGGGCCCAGCCGCCCCACGGCATGTGGGATCCTCCCGGACCGGGGAACGAACCCGCGTCCCCTGCATCGGCAGGCGGACTCCCAACCACTGCGCCACCAGGGAAGCCCTGTTTGTTCTTTTTTAAACTGCACTGCGAGTGTATTGCACAGAAGTTGAAAGTCTTTTGTCTCAACACACTGTTCTCTTACACTGTCTACAAATTCGTCCTTGACAACAGTAATAAAATTGACCTGTACAGCCCTGATTCTTTCTCCCTTCCTTTTACATCTCTCGGGGCTTAGAATACATGACTTTTGAATACATGACTTAGAATGAATTCTTTCAAATGTCCTGATAGGTGGGCGGGGTGAGACTTCAGCAGTTTCTCCAGCAGAGAAGACTCCCAGGGCCCAGTAGGCTGCTTCTCTTCGCTCCTACTCTGCGCCCCTCTGGGTGCGGGGTAAACACCTTCCGTTGCTGAAATGCAACCCCTACTAGACTGAAGCAGGACACTGGGTTTCTCTTGCATCAGTAATAACGCTGTTCAAAAGCCTAAGAGAGGAAGTAAGAGAAAAGCCCATTAACCCCGTCCAGACCAGCAGGGAAATTCGATGTCGTAGGTTCTGCCCATACAGGTGGCAGCCCTGCTCGATGGTGACCTCTGGCTCCGTGTCCCACGGTGCCTCTGAAGCGTTGACAGAAGGATGGATCATCGAGGTAGGCGCTGGGCTGGCTGCACGTACTGATGCCAATGTCAACGCCAGCCCCATCACAATGTCATAATCTGAAGGTCAGCAGATGGGTCCCCTGGCATTTGGGGTCTGCAGGGGCAAATAGGCACCGTAACTCCCATAGTGCCCAGACCACATCCGTCCTATTGGCTTCCATGGGGCCTGGGGCCAGGCTGGGCCCTGGAGGCAGTTGGGAGACAGTGTTTGAGGACGCAGAAGCCCCACGGTTGGGTGCGGTGGCGGCCAGGCCTTCAGCGAGGTCTGCCTGGGTACTTTCCTCCCGTCCCCCAGAATGAGAGTTCTCTGAGCCTGCTTTACTTCTGATCGTGATCAAAGTGTTCAGGGCAACTACACGTCCGCTGAGAGGTGGTAAAAATAAGAACAAGACGACAGGACCAAGATAGGTGTTTTGACTTTGAACAGAGCCCCTGTGGGTGTCCTGCGGCAGGGGGCTGCCTCGGATCTGGGAGCCCCTCTTCTGCTCCTGTTTCCTTTGGGGAAGGTGTGTCTGGGGCAGCCTCATTCCTTCAGGATCGGTCTGCCCTCTGATTCTCCCTGTGGTCTATATAGCTTTGCACGATTTTGCTTTCCTCTACCGGAGAAATATGAATGGAAACAGAAACATCACACAGATGTCCACAGGCTCCTCCCCAGTGTCACAGAACAACGTGCTCAGAGCCAGCGGTTTTGAGGAATGATGAAAAACATGTGGTTTTACCCCAACTTCCAAGAACTAGAGGCAGACTCTAGGAGAGTGGGGATTGTCTGGACTTAAAAAGAGTAGGCCAACACATCCAGTGAGGAGCTATTGCTGCCCATTAAAAGGACAAATTAGGTGTTGGTCTGGGGGGCAGGGCATGCACCTTACAGGCTGTCCCCAACCAGGCCCAGCCCTAGGGATGCTGCCTGCCCTCGAGGTGGAGGGGTGATAAAAATTCCCTCACACACTTCTAATGTCCACAAAGAGCAGTGAGCATCTGGGTGGTGAGTCACACTCCCCTGTAATCGACCCCCACTTGGCCAGAGAGAAATTTCTAGAACTCAAGCCTGCCCAGGCATGTCACTCCCCTATGTATATTGACTTCCTTTGGTTCCCAGACTCTGCAGGTTATACAAACCCCCTCATGATCAGGCTCCAGCTTATCTTTATACCAGATTACTCGCAGGTAATAGTCCATGTTCTCACTTGCTGCTCGGTTTTGTTTCTCCGTTTGTTCCAATTCTCTTTCTCTGCTTGACTAACTCATACTTCAGCATTCAGGTATCAGGACATTTCCGGGGTGGCTGCCCAGCTCTGCCTACCCCATCCACGTCCCTGACCTGGCCTTACGCATACACTTTGAATGTCTTTTTCCTTCTCTGTGTTTTCCATCACATTATCAGATCTCCAAGGGCAGGAACCACATCTCCCCTTTGTTCTCGGGAGTACAAATGTCTCCTTCAGTAAATACGCATTGAGCTCTTCTGCTAAGCTCTGTAAACACAATGGCAAAAAATACAAAAATGAAGCCATGATCGCGGCCTGTATTGGTTTGCTAGGGCTGCCCTAACAAAGCACCACAAATTGGGCAGCTTAAACAACAGAAGTTTATTGTCTCACAGGTATTGGCAACATTGATTCCTTCTGAGGGCTTTGGGAAGAATCTGTTCCAGGCCTTTCACCTGGCTTGTCCTGGTTTGCCGGCCATCTTTGGTGTTCCTTGGTTTGTAGAAAGCATCACCCCAATCTCTGCCTTTACGTGGCCTTCTCCCTGACTGTGTGTGTATGTGTCTCCAAATTTCCCTTCTTTTTTTTTTTAACTTTAAAAAAGATATTTTTATTGGAGTATAGTTGATTTACAATGTTGTGTTAGTTTCAGAAGTACAGCAAAGTCAAACAGTTATACATATATGTATATCCACTCTTTTTTAGATTCTTTTCCCATATAGGCCATTGCAGAGTATTGAGTAGAGTTCCCTGTGCTACAGTAGGTCCTTTTTAGTTACCTATTTTATATATAGTAGTGTGTATATGTCAATCCCAACCTTCCAGTTTATCCCTCCCCCCCACCCCCTGGTAACCATGTTTGTTTTCTACATCTGTAACTGTTTCTGTTTGGCTGATAAGTTCATTTGTACCCTTTTTTTAGATTCCATATATAAGCAATATCATATGATATTTGTCTTTCTCTGACTTACTTCACTCAGTATGACAATCTCTAGATCCATCCATGTTGCTGCAGATGGTATTATTCCGTTCTTTTTTATGGCTGAGTAATATTCCATTATATATATATGTACCACATCTTCTTTACCCATTCCTCTGTTGGTGGGCATTTAGGTTGCTTCCATGTCCTGGCTATTGTAAATAGTGCTGCAGTGAACACTGGGGTGCACGTGTCTTTTTGAATTATGGTTTTCTCTGGATATATGCCCAGGAATGGGATTGCTGGATCATATGGTAGCTCTATTTTTAGTTTTTGAAGGAAACTCCCAAATTTCCCCTTTTCACAAAGACATAGTTATGTTGGATTAGAGTCTACCTTAATGACCTCATTTCAACTTGGTTAGCTCCGTAAAGGCTCAGTCTCCAAATGAGGTCACATTTTGAGGTAACGGAGGGTAGGTCTGCCACGTATGAGTTTGAGGAGGGACACAATTTGATGCGTACACCCAGCCTCATGAAGACTGTGATTTCACTGGGGCTGGAAGCAATGTGGTGTGACCAGGACGTGGCGTGTGCTCTTCCAGGAAGCCAGCCTAATTTTGACATGGTCCCTGGGAACAGGGACTGGCTCTGGGGGCCTGAGGGACTGTCGGAATTCATCAAATGAGGGGAAGAAGAAGAGGGGTTAGAATAGCTGTTGGCAGCAGAGGGAACATTATGGGGGAATGTTCTGAGGCAACAGGGAATATGGCTCTTTGCAGAAATGTAAAGAGCATGGAGCCAGAGGAGGGACTGGGGAGGTGAGGCTGAAACAGGAGTAAGGCCAAGTTGCCATTCTAAGGAAACTGGGCCTTTGTCCCAAGGGCAGGGCAGGGTCCTGGAGGGGCGTTAAGCAGTGGGGTGAGGTGACGAGGTCAGCCCTCCAGAACCCCACGGCCTCGTGGGAGAAACAGACCTGCTAAGCAATCGATCCCACCCCGATAATAACGGCCACGCTGGAAACACGCGGGTGCAGAGGAAGCAGCAAAGCCAGAGGAATTCCTGCCCTAGGCAGAGGGCTCAGGAAAGAGGGACACGGGTGGCCAGGGGGCCCGTCAGGAAAAGCTGTGGAGTGGATTTGGTTAAAGACCTTCTGCCCGAGCAGAGAGGCCCGAGGAAGCTGCCCCTGAAGGTCTTTGCACGAAGGAGTTGGGGTCTGTGTCTGCACCTGCCCTGGGCGCACTCTTTGGCGGGTTTTGGTTGAAACAGAGTCCATGGTGTAGCTGTTGTTGTCATGGGGGTGTGGATGGGGACTGAGCAAAGTTGTGTCATATCATAATCATACAAGCCAGCCAGTGTTCTCTATTGTGGGGTCCAGGAGCGTCACCCCGGGGTCGGGGGGAGGGGTGTGACCAGGTGAGGCCAGAGAGATGCCGAGGACATAGCATCCTTGCATTGATTGCACAGCCCTGAGAGTGAGGGCTCCCTCCGTGCCAGGGGATGGGCACGTTTGCTTTTCCCATCACCAGGTTGGGCTCGGGCGGGCGCCAGCTACAGGAGGGAAGGATTCACCCCTGTGTGGTTAGGAACACCATTCAAAGCTCATTTTCTTACTTCATTTAACCTTCACAACTATTGTATGAGTGTCTGAGGAAGGTGCCTCTATTTGCCCATTTTTACAGACAGAAAAGTGAAGCTTACGTTAAGTAGCTTACTCAAGGTCACGCAGTGATGAAGGGATTTGAGCCCAAGTATTTCAATTCAAAAGTATTCTTTTTTCTAATCCCCTGTTTAGCAAACTTTTTCAGTGAAGATCCAGATAGTGAATATTTTAGGTTTCATGAGCCACACAGTCTCTCTCTTTTTTTTTTTTAATTGACATCAGTTGACGTTCATACGATGTTAGTTTCAGGCATTCTACATAGTGACGTGACATTTGCACACAGTACGAAATAATCACCACGTCAAGTCTAGTAACCATCTGTCCCCACGCAAAGGTATTACAGTATTACTGACCATATTCCTTACGCTGTATATGACACCCTTGTGGCTTATTTATTTGATAACTGGAGGTTGTACCACCGTGTCCAGACTACTCAGCCCTGCCCTTGTACTGTGAAAGCAGCCATAGACAGTAGGTACACAAACAGGGGTGACTCTGCACCAGGTTAACTGTATTCCCTTTCTCCAGCCTTGCGTGGTTTCCTCATAGGCAGGCTGTGATCAGTGTTCAGCCAGTGTCTCAAGAGTGAGCCTCTGCAGATCTCTGGTGCTCTGCCCTGCAGACGCTAACTGCCTGCTCCCAGGATGCCATCCCTGTCTGTGCCACGTACGGTGACCACTGGGTTCAGCCAGGGCTCTGCTCCGTGGGCTGTGCCTCAAAAACTCTCTCCGGGCAGTGAGCTGGTCAATCACATGACTCCCCTTCCCTCAGGTAGCACTAGCCTGTGATGCTTGATGGTCAATGTCTGAAAACCATTGTATAAATTTTGTGCAGTTGGGCTTCCCTGGTGGCAAATCTCTCTCTTTCACTGTAACAGGGAATGATACCTTGGCTGCATCATTTCTTGGGTTGCAGTTCTTTCCTTTTGGCGTTCTGTGATATTTCCCAGTATTCCTTGTGACCCCTAGCGTTGCAGAAAAGAAGTCAGATGTCAGCTCATTTTTCCTTTTGTATGTAACTTGCTCTAAATGTCAAGAACTTTGTAATATATTTCTTTTTTGTCCTTGGAACTCAGAATTTTTTAAAACTAGGATATCCCTCTTTTGATCAATCCAGCCTGGAACATATTAAACTCTAACTATAGACTCAGCCTTTCTTCAAGCCAGGGACAATTTTTCTCTACTTCTGTAGTCATTACCTTTCCTTCATGTACACCCTTTTCCTGCTATTGGAAATCTTAATATAGGGTCACAATCCCTTATCTAAAGTTTTTAATTTTTGTTAATTTGTTTTCTAAAAAAATAAATTTCCAGCAAACACCTTTGGTGGAAAAACATAACCTAAACTAATGTGAGGCTATTTTTGGTCATTAAAAAATATTAGTATGAATATTCATATGTTTTGCTCCTGAAAATGTTTGATTTCAGAGTACTTCCCATATATCCCTGGAGATATTATCAATATATAGTATATACTATAAGTATGTAGATATGAATAATGTAAACATATGATATACATAAAATGAATGCATACATAAATATATAATACATACATATATACATATATATAATATACAGTATTATCTCTAAAAGCTGAAACAATTTAAAGTTCACAATTCTTCTGGCTTCAGTGGTTTCAGATAAGAGATGGTAGATGTGTAATCACATCTTGCTCTCCTGGATCTATCTTCAGTGCTAACCTTTTCCTCATCCTTTGAGTTTTTCTCTAAATTTTCATCTCCTTCACCACTTGACCTTCTGAGCTATTCATCAAGCCTCCATACTTACCACCATCGACTTAAATTACGTTAAGACAAGCACATATAAATTAATCTGTGCTTGTCTTAACGACTGAAAATCATGACTTATTTATGGTACAATTAAATCTCTTTTATGCTTTCTCTCTCCCTGTTTTTGATAAAGATGCATGCTTTCTCCAGGAGTTCTATTTTACTGGGAAGCTGTAATAGTAACAGTCCTGTAAAACAAGTTTTGGAATAAGCATTGTAGGAGTAGGGTTTGGTTTGACTGCAGGTGACAGCTTCCTTTCCCTCCCAAATAAATAAAAACAGCTACTCAAACAAGATAGATGTTGATTTTCATATGTTGACTCCACAGTTATCAAGGAAACAAGTCTTTCTATTTTGTTGCTTCACCATCCTTAACACTTGGCTTCTGTCTTGTGTTTGGAAGTGGCCATCATGTCTGTAATCCAGCCAATAGAATTGAGGTACAAAAAGGAGCCAGGCAGAGAGCTTCCCACTAAGGACATTTTGTTGAGGTCGTATATATCAATTCTGTTTCCGTTCCATCGGCCAGAACTTAGTCAATGACCACACCTACCTGCCAGGCTGTCTGAGAAACGTAGTCCATATTTGGGTGGTCATGCGTCCAGGTAAAAACCTTTATAGAATACGGGGAGTATGGACATTTGGGAGACTCCTGGTGGTCTCTGCCTCTGTCTACTTGAGTCCGTTATTGGCTTTTCCCTACTCATTATCTCCATTCACCTTTTGTGTTCAGATCAAGTTGTTGGCACAAGTTATATGACACTGTACTTGGCTGTCTCTTAAGACATACCTCTTCTTGGAAAATGGTAAAAAGAATGGAAGTGTAGTTTTGCCATCCATGGATACAATAATAGGAAAATATTTAAATACAAAGTTTAGGGACTTCCCTGGCGGTACAGTGGTTAAGACTCTGCGCTCACAATGCAGGGGGCCCGGGTTCGATCCTTGGTTGGGGAACTAGATCCCACAGGCATGCCACAACTAAGAGTTTGCATGCCACAACTCAGGAGACTGCCTTCCACAACTAAGACCCAATGCAACCAACCAAATAAGTAAATATTTTTTTTTAAATACAAAAAAAAAACACTCGGAAGTTCAGAAGCAACAGACTTGATTTAAATGAAAGCAGAATAAAATACGAACACTGATGATAATAATCTTCACTTGGCACTTTAGAATTTTCATACATTTTTCCACGTTTTTAAAAAAATATTTATTTATTTGGCTGTGCTGGGTCTTAGTTGCAACACGTGGGATCTTTAGTTGTGGCATGTGGACTCTTAGTTGTGGCATGCATGAGGGATCTAGTTCCCTGACCAGGGTTCAGACCTGGGCCCCCTGCACTGGGAGTGCAGAGTCTTAGCCACTGGACCACCAGGGAAGTCCCAAACATTTTTCCACATTTTGAATAAACACTACTGTGCTTGGTAATGAAAATGACCACCAGTTTTAGAAATCTGTCTTAGTTTCCTATTGCTGCTGTGACAAATTGCCACAAACTTAGTAGCTTAAGACAACACAAATTTATTAACTTACAGTTCTGGAGGTCAAGGCCAGAAATAAGTCTCATGGGACTAAAATCAAGGTGTTGGCAGGGTTGGTTCCTTCTGGAGACTCCAGGGGAGAATCCATTCCTTGCCTCTTTCAGCATCTAGAGGACACATCACTTCAATCCTTGCTTCTGTGGTCGCATTGCCTCTACTACTTGTTCTGACGTCCTACCTCTCTCATATAAGTGTCCTTGTAATTACACCAGGCCCACCTGGATGATCTCCTCCTTTTAAGTTTCTTGAGGTGATTACACCTGCAGGTCCCTTTTGCCATACAAGGTAACACTCACAGGTTCCAGACATGAGGATGTGGACATTTGGAGTGGTCATTATTCAGCCTGCCACAGAAGGCAACTGTATTCCACATACCACGCTCCTTGCTTTCCATATACCACCTCGAATCCTCGCGAGATCCTGTAAGTGTGATATTCAATATAGGTGTTGTATTCAGTTTGCCGATGAGAAATTTGAAGCTCACAGATCCTAAATAACTAATAGGTGTCACACAATCTCTAAGGGCTAGAGACAGAATTCAAAGCCAAAACAGCCCAACTAAAGCTCGTTCTCCCTTAATAACTACCAATAGTCCCATTTCACAGATCATGACCATCTATCATTGAAAACAGCCTTAAATAGGTCAGGGAGCATCAGTGACTTCATGAATCCTCCCCCCGCCCCCCACAACCTATTCCCAAAATTCTTGAAATTAATCCAGAAATCTGGGCCAGTATGAATCATCCACGTTCACTTCGTGAGTAAAAGTGTCCCTCAGATGCTAAGAATGTAAACACGATGGTAGAACATAGTGAAACTTATGGCAGAGAATCAGCTACAATGTTGAAGACGGGACCTTTGGGCATATTTCTCTGTGTGGGGAGACATTGATGGAGTTGGGGATGGCTCCTCTCAGGGAGCGGAGATGCTGTCTTGTGATTTCCTTGGAAAGGGCAGGGCTGTGTTTTTCTGCACGTTCTGCAGTCATTCCTGTCTTACAGTCTCAAGGACAAAGCACAGTCATTGGTTAACTACTGGAGCTACTGACTCCCTTTTCTTTAGTAAACACTGCTGGGAGGTTCCTTCTGCTTCCTCCTCGCAACCATAGTAACCGTTGTTGGGTAATCCGTGGTTGCCAGACTGCTCAACTGAAGTGAGGGTTTTTAAAAAACCTAATGTCATATCCAGGACAAACAAGAAAAGTCCTTTTACTCATATCAGACTCTTTACAGCTACGGTGTTTCCGAAGAATTTATACGTCCCCGTGTGCCCCTTTCTACTACTTTGGAAAGTGTAGTTTACATACAGAGATCTGTCTCTATTCTGAGAATAGATGGAGAAACTGTGATTAGAGATATTGCACAACAAATTCTCGTAGAGCCAGAATCCATAGGTGAACTAATTCAGTTAATCCTCACAACTGCCTTTAAAGCAGGCACTCATATAATTCCCATTTCACAGATGAGAAAGTTGAGCCCTGTGTCAAAGCTGTGTGTCAGTCAGGGTGGAGCTGGGCTTTGAAACTGCCATGAATGAATCCAGGCTAGAGTTTGTGTCGTAAAACAATCTTGTTAGTCTGCCTTCAGTTTAGTTTACATACTATCCGTTATGCATGTTTATTTCATTACCAACTAGCTTTCTAGTTCTAGAACCTATTCTTCTCCTTCGTATATAAAATACAGACTTTCAAGAAACACGTAAAACCAAGGCAAACTTTAACTGGGAGAAAGGGAGGATTCCCTGCAAACGAGGGAAGTAAGGAGCTGCCGCTGTCGCTCCAGCTTTGATGTGGCAGCTGCAGGCTCCAGCCAGTGTGACGGCAGGGGCCGCCCTGGGGCCTGCAGCTCTGCCCGCTTCCTGTGGGGGGGGGGGGGGGGGGGGGGAGGGGAGGGGGGGGAGGGGGGTAGTCCTGGCTCCTGTGAAGAGTGGCCAGGCACTGGGGACCTGCAATGACCTGGCATAAGTCACTGACCGAACCTTAAGCAGTGAACGGCTGGCATCTAATCGCGTTCAAGCATTCAAATTCCGCTGCTTTATCATGACACGCTGTCAGGACACTTTATAAATTAGGATGCAATATGGAAACCAAAGGAAGACAGTTCTTATAAAATTTTTATTTGAGGGGCTGTAGTTCCCAAAGTGGATTTTCCCAGGGACCCTTTCCATGGCAGCACGTTACTACCCTGTAAGGAATTTCTATTATTATTAGGAATATTAGTATAGATTATATAATAATATATTTATGTATTATATTGTATATTAATATACTAGGAATAATATTTTTATTGAACTATCTGGACTTTATTGAACCCTCAGATGTAGGTTAACATTCTTAATGCATATAAAGATGTCTTATAGCCTCATACAGAAATAAAGACAAAAAAACCCACACAAAAATGGGAGAAATAAAGAAATAAGCCATTCACAACAAGGAAATATAAACTGCCCTAAATTATAAGAAAGTAGACAATCTTATTCTTAATGAAAACAATTTAAAATAAATGAGATGCTATATAATAAGTTACCCACCAAATTGTCGAAACCACAACAGATTTAAAACGCAGTGCTGTAGAGAGTATGAAAAAATAGAGTTTATATAGTGAGAGTATATGTTTGGTTCAATTATTGCAGAAGAGCATTTTGGAAAAAATATAACCTTTAAAGAGATAGATAATAGACAGATACACACATACATATATACATACAGAAATATAGATGTGCACATACACACACACACTGCATATCTTTTGACCCAGTAATTAAATTTTCAGGAATGTGACCTAAGAAGGCCAATAAACTCAAAAAGATACTTAGTATTTTAGAAATCAGGGAAACGCAAATAAAATACCATAAGATCCATTTTTAATCAGAGAGGCAACAATCCAAAATTTGATCATGTAAAGCGTGGATGAGTTGGCAGCGACACACATACCCTCATTTGTTCGCTGGTGGGAGCCTTCTTGTGTAGCCACTTTGGTGGGCAATTTATCTCTTGAAATAAAAAATGTGCCTTCTCTATGACCCAGCAATTCTACTTCTCTGAATCTCACCAGAGAAACATTTGCACGTGTGCACAAGGAAAAGATCTAATCCAGCGTTGTCTGTCTTAGCAAAAAACTAAAAAGAGCCCAAATACGCAGAAGTAGGGAACTAACTCAATAAACAGTGATTTGTCCTTATTATGGAATCCTATACAACAGTTGCAGAGAAGGTTCCAGATCTTCATGTGCAAACATGGAAATGTCTCCAAGACATGGTGCCTAGTGAATATATATAGCATGTGAGCATCTGTGCACCATTCCCAGACTCACAAATAAAAACTATCCAGCACTATAGACTTTATTTAGATACATGAACATATATGTAAACACATTAAAAAAGAGAAGATATGCATTAACCAATAACAATAGTTATTTCTGTTTGAATGACAGTGACTAGATTGAAGTTAGTCACTAATGGGGACTTTAGTCATATCTGTAATGTTTTAAGTTTTTACCAAGTGCATGTGTTCATTTATTACATATGTATTTCAAAAATATTTGAAAGAATGATTGCAAAGCTTTTGCTACAGTAATATTTATGGAGGCATTATTTAGAGTAGTGAAAATCTGGAAATAACCTGAATGTCCAACAGCAAGAAATACTTTATGGGATATCACATGATGGATTACAACACAACCATCAAAATAACATTTACATGTCTACTAAATAACAGAGGGGAAATGTTCACAGTAATTGTCAAGGGGAGAAAGCAGATGAGCAAACAATGTGTACATTATTAAATACCTGTTAACTGATGGGTCCAAAGCAGAGATGTCAGATGACAAAATGTGAGTGCTAGCCAAAAGGATTTTTAAAAGCTTCACTAATACCAAAGTCAACAATATTGATGATTGAAATGATGATAGCATAACCAAGGGCTAGAGAAATTGAGGAGGAAAAGAGCTTGGCCAGGCAGCCAAGTGGAGGATGGAAGTGAAGCGCTAATGACGCCACCGAGGATGAATCCTTCGCAACCTCTCCTTGTTCAGGACCCTTCTGGAGTCCAGGATCAAACTGGAGTCGGCCCAGCTCTACCTAGAAGATCTGCTTCTTCACTGGATATGATCATCCTGGAGGTGGTCTGGTCCCCTCCCTCCACCTGCTTCAGCAGGAACCTGTTCAGACCAAGGACGTATGTCTCCTCCTGCTGCAAGATCTTTTCAGAGTAGAGACTGTGACACCCACCCCCCGCCCTGCTTTGCTGGATAGTAACATGCATTCCACATGCAACTCCATGGAGCACAGAGCCCCATGTCACTTTCTGAGGGCAAAGCTAGGTGGTTAACACCTACAAGCCCCTTTTCTGTGGCTCAATAAGAAACCACTCATATTAATCAAATCATGAAAAATGTCACACAATACGGTGAGGGCCCCCTTGAAAGTCAAAAATGAATGTTAGAAAATTCCATAGTAAAATTAGTCAGAGAGAAACCTTTCAATGGCATAGATTTTACATTATGGAAAAGGAACAGAAAGAAAGAAGAGAGAACAGAAAAAAGGGGTGGATGGGAAAGAGGAGAGAGAGAGAGAGAGAGAGAGAGAGAGAGACTATGAATCTGGAGGAGAAAAAGACCAGAGAGGTTTCCACATTCACAAATGATGATGCTCTTTATTTCTAACTGCCTGCCTCCAGCAGCACCAGAACTTGAGTGAACTCATGCCCTCCCATTTGGTGGAGGGTGGGAAGAGCCGCAAGATAAGACAAGCGGATGGGATAATGAGTCCAATTTGAAAATGCAGGTGGAAAATAATCTGGGTCCTAAGTGTTAGGCAACTGTGATTAAAACAATTAAAATAAGCCACCAACCAAACAAACTAATCAAAATCTCAACATGGGGCTTCCCTGGTGGCGCAGTGGTTGAGAGTCCGCCTGCCGATGCAGGGGACGCGGGTTTGTGCCCCGGTCCGGGAAGATCCCACGTGCCGCGGAGCGGCTGGGCCCGTGAGCCATGGCCGCTGAGCCTGCGCGTCCGGAGCCTGTGCTCCGCAACAGGAGAGGCCACAACGGTGAGAGGCCCGCGTACCGGAAAAAAAAAAAATCTCAACATGAGTGTGGGAACAGAGAAGAAGAATAATAAATGTGGGCATGGGGAAAACAAGGAAGAAGCATTTCTGATGCAGGAGGTGAATTGCAGGTGCTAGGAATGATTCCAGAACCTGTGAGCCTGTAAGTTCAACTCACTCCTCTCATCGTTCATTTTTCCTCTGCTGTTTTTAAATCTCTTTTCCCCCCTCTCCTACTTTTATACCTGCATGAAGCAGTTACCCTCCGTGAAGGGGACAAACAGTTCAAAGTCCCTCCTTGGTTTTATAACAAGTGGTCCCTTGCATGGAAAGGAAGCTCCCAGAAGGGGCAGATGTGTTAGGAAAGTAGCTGTTTGCCCATGGTCTGCAGACTTGCAGAACTGCAGACTTGCCTTGGTCAGGTGGGAGAACTGGTGAAACCTGCACGCCAGCTTCAGAGATCTGAATAACAATTTGCTTTGTTTCTGTGGTCAAGCTTACAAACATATTTAAAAGCTTTTCTGGGTGATTTGCCAATGGATTTACTTAAACAGTTTACATCCTGACTCTAAGAATAGGTCTGTGCTTTTGAGCAATACTGACACCCAGTGTTTGAATTTTTAGGACTGAAAAGGAGGAAGAAGAAGAAATCCTAAATATAACATCTCTCGTTCATTGAAGTTCATTGCACCAACTGAAGTTCAGAAGCGTGAAGTGATGATGCGCTAGCTTGTTTTCTTGCTCTGCACAAGGCTGACTCCACTCAAAAACCAACGTGTGTGTCAGGGTAAATTTTGGGGGCTTAGGGTCCTTTTTTGCGGAAAAGATTACTCAGGGACCATTAGGTTTTAAAAATTAGTATTCAACTTATTGAAGGTTACAAAACTTTTTAAATAACCTGTTTCTTCCTTAAGTGTTTAAGTTCAACTTCCAAATCCTATTATTTTATTTATTAGTAAAGTACATTCTCAACCATCATATTGTCAAAGATTGAAAGAACAACGCCCAGCATCAGACTTGTGAATTTCAGTTTTTATTCAGGGAACTTACTGAGGGCCATAGCCCGGGAAACAACCTCTCAGTAGCTCAGAGAAACTGATCTGAAGAGGTAGGGGAGGAGTCAATACATATATAAATTTGGGGGGGCTGGGAAATACATGTAGTCAAGCATGCATCTTGGTAAAAGATGACTGCTCATCGCAGAGAACAGATATCTCAGGTTAATGATTTTGTGCTTTTCTATGTTTGGGAAGATGCAAGAATCTGGAGTCGTTAGCATTCTCCCTGAGATACCATCTGAATTATCGGTGGATCCCTTTATCCAAAGCACAGAGTGCCTCATCCTGTTTTTTTTCCTTCCTGAATTCCCTCCAGGGAGCATTGTCCGTGGGCCACTACAGAGAGTTGTGACTTAACCTTTTCTATAACTGGATATGAATGACACGGTTCTTCTTTTTGCTGTTGTTGTTCATAACATCTGCTGTTTGGGAAAGTCTGTCCATAAGCAATTGAAATACTTAAAAAGAAATCTGAATATAAAAAAGGGGGACAATGCACTTAACATATTTAAGGGGGCCAATGATGTTTGTCATGGGATTCCCTCAAACACTGTCATTTCATTTGCAAATTTATCATATTTACATATCTTTTGGAGCACATCTGACAGAAAAGCCTTTCCAAATATCTTATAATAACCTTTAAACATCAGATAAAGCAAAAACACGAATAAGACAGTTTGTTAAGTTACCGAAATGACTCAATATTGGTTTCAAACTGAAAATAATTATCTTGTTCCTTTCCACTTAAAATTATAAGTGTGAACAATTGGTAGGGCAACTTTTATCACAGTGTTCTTAGAGTTGTCAATAATGCTTCTACTGACACAGTCACCCTTCACAAAATCTCATTTGCTGTGAAATAGTGCTCCAGGGGTGCTTCCCAACGTTTCTTTCATGTCATGGTGCACATGGAGAATGCTAACATTTACCCAACCACTGGGGCCCATGGAGAGGCTTCTCCAGACTGGAAGTGACTGTCCAGCCAACACTGCCTGACCTTCTGAAAGCTGAGGGCCCCGTGACTGTCCCCTGTAGCCCATCAGCAGCCCAGTGATGGGCTGCTGCGCTCTCACCCGTTGGGATCTAGCACTGGTTCTGGGCCTGAGTGTGGACCAAAAGCAAAACCTTAAAATGAGAAATATCACAGGCCATGCTCTCACCAAGGGATAGTATAATTTCTGTCAATTAGAAGAAATGAGTAACCGGTCTTTCAAAACTAGTCGTCAGATTCAACTCCAACATGGTCACAGAAAGTACTCACCTTGTGCTCAGATAGGCACAGAAAAAGTGCTTGTGTCTGGCTCATCTGATTTTTCTTATGAGCCCACCCCCACTGGGTAACAGGAAAAACAAGCTACACTCTGCTTAGAATGAGCTGGCGCACCTAGTCTGTTTGCAATAATATAAACTGTCCCAGTTTGAGAAAACTCCTCAGTCCCTTTAGCAGAAATGCTCAGACTTCTCAGTTTCTATTGTCTTGCCTGCTTCTTCCTCAAGACGATGGCTGTATCCTGGGTGGAGTAACCATTATAACTCATCCTCCAAAGGGGCCACTTTAAAACACACGCACACACACACACAACTGGTACAGCAAGCCATGCATATAAAATAGCAAAACACTTTCCATATCCCCACCCACTGCCCAGGTAACCATTGTTAGCAGTACCTTTCCAAACACGTTCTCTGCAGATGTGCAAACACAAAGAAACCTGAGACATACAGGTGATTTTTTTTTCTGATTAATAAATGGACTCACAATATGTATCTTATTCTATAGTATTTATTCTACAACCACACATGCCAGATCAATTTGGGACATGTTTGAGATAGAAAGCACCGTTAAGAATTATTTCAGGACGACAGGTGGAATGAACCGGTGAGGTTGGTATACCTGGTAATGGAGGAGAGGCGTGGCTCTTGCAGCCTCATGGAAGAGGGGATGATTAGGTCCATTTCGTGTCCACTGTTACATGCCAGTTTGTGCAATGAAGTGGCTGGGTTGGGCTGTCTCCTGCACAGGTCCTCCTGTGTGGGCTGCTGGCCTCATCTGGCCCGTTGGGGTGCTATACTGCAGCCCCCAGTGGAGTCTGGAGCCCTGGCCATTTCCTCTGATCTTGATGTCTGGAATTACCAAGGCCTTTCTGAAGTGATCCGAGATCTCTGTTGGCGGATGGCATTCTTAGCATGGCTCTGCTCCCTTCCTGTGGCACCTAGGACTGTTGGACTCCAGCCACACACAGGCCCAGGGCATCCAGAAGCCCCGCCTCGGGTTTATCTGTCACCCACTTGCCATTACCTTGTGCCATTTTGGATATGGTGTTGAGCTGAAGGCTGGTGTTCCCCATGGACCTGAAACTTCCCCTTCCTCTGCCCAGAGACGTGCGTTTCCAATCCTGAGGTTCCAGCCTTCCTTCAGCGATCTGGGTGTTCCTACAGCTCTCTTCCTAAGACCTGGTCCTGAGAGAAGAGGTAAACCACAGCCCCAGAGTTTGTCCTCCTTTATCTCCTTCCCTTTCTCCTGTAACTCCTCAGTTCTAGAAGGGACAGGTTCTGGGCTTCCTGTTTCCTCCATGTGACAACACCCTTCTGCCTAAGGATTCTAGCCTAACCAGCTTAGCTGTCACTGAAGGATGGGGGGATTTTCTCTATCTGTGTGGAAAATGATCTGGGTCATCTCATTTGGTTTTTGACCTAATTAAAAAATGGAAAAAAATCTCTCTCCCAATAGGAATCTGCTTTCAAGCTGACTACCTCACTGCAGACACAAACAAAACCCCAGCTTGTTGGTCAATGTGGAGCAAAGATGTCATCGTTATGGTAGAGACCTGCCTTTCCCCCGCAACCCGGCACTCAGCCCACGCTATTGAAGGGCAGGAAGCCTTGAGTAGTCACTACGCAGGAATGGTAGCACCAGCCCAGGTGTTACCCTGACCTGACACACTCTTGGGGTATATATGGGTGACTTACTGCCTCTGGGGTCAGGACAGGAAAGAAGGAAAGAAAAGTGAGAAAGGAGGCTCCCACCACCCACAGAATTGCTATTGTTCCAGCTCATCAAAACAAGAGTCTCAGACAGTTGCTGGAAAGTACCTTGAACGATCCCTTCATAGAAACAAGAGCAGAGAGGAAAAACTGTACGGTAAATTTTAGGCACTAAGCAAACATTCTCCACTAACTGTCCTGCTTTGTCCTCCCTTTATCTTGCTTCTCCCAGCAGCTGGGTCTCATTTCCCCTGGATTCTACTCCTCCCAATGTTTGAGAAAACCAAGTCCTGTTCCCAGAGGCTCCGGACAATGCTCCTGGCAAGTCAAGGAGGGCACAGCAGGGCAAGGGGCCAGGCGGAGGGTAGAAGAAGGGCAGGATTTGGGAGAAGGCAGACCCAGGTCTGAGTCCCAGGTCAGCGGATGTATGACCTCCAGCCATTTACTTAATCGGTAAAATGGGATTAATATTATCCACTTAATGGGCTGTTGTGGGAACTAACTGTGCTCCCGGGTGTGGTGAAATCAGCTCTCTGTCGGAGAGACATGTTGCGTGAACGACCTAAGCCTTCCTCAAACCATGCAGTTGCCGGCAGGTGTCACAGCGGGGCTCTGGGGGACATGGTGATGGCCTGTGTTGCTGATTTCTTTCCTGGCCACTGCTTGTAGAATTTCAGAAATAGAGTTTACATTCATTCTTGGGAAGAACTGTTTTTACACTTAATTTCATGTGTGAGAGAGTTGATTAACGTGTTCAAGTGCAAAAAGAGCTCAGGACCATGAGTTCAAAAGTCAGCTAAAATCCCCAACTAATATTATGACTGAGAAAATCACCCAGCTTCCTGGAGGTGAGTTTCTTCATCTGCAAATGGAGGCTTAGGGCCGGATGATCCCTGAGGTCCCTTCAGCTATGACATGTTTTTTTTTTTTTTTTTTTGCGGTACGCGGGCCTCTCACTGTTGTGGCCTCTCCCGCTGCGGAGCACAGGCTCCGGACGCGCAGGCTCGGCGGCCATGGCTCACGGGCCCAGCCGCTCCGCGGCACGTGGGATCTTCCCGGACCGGGGCACAAACCCGCGTCCCCTGCATCGGCAGGCGGACTCTCAACCACTGCGCCACCAGGGAAGCCCTATGACATGTTTTGATTTCACATAACGTTGAAGAACGCAGCTGGCTGGCGTTTTTCCCTCCCGAATGTTCTCTGGCCAGCAGTCTGATCACTGACTCCTTCTTTACTGACATCAGACTCAGCTCCCAGTCCCATAGTCCCCTCCATATGCCGACTCCTCCAACTTCCCTTTTCAGTTCAGGCCTGTAAGGGAAGTTATGCTAATGAGAGCCGGCAGATTCAGCTGAAAGGGGAGCCCAGGGGCTCCCCATTATCTCAAGGCCCTTCCTTGCCTTTTCTCTTCTGCAGAAAACAATCTTTCACACCTGCCTGATGCTCCAGTGACATTTGAGAACTGTCCTAAACAGAGGCTCCTTGGATCTTCCAAGAAACCAATTCAAGACACTCTTTCAAACAGTGGCCAGATTCTCAATTCATTATCGATTCATACAGAGACATCCCAACATGTCTCTGTCTTAGAAAAGCCTCCACGTGGCACCATCTCCAACAGACTATCCATTGGCCAGAGAGCTCCAACTCTGGCTTCAAAGCTAAGAGGAGCTGAAATCACAGACCAACCAGGATTCCTTAGGTTTCCTGATTGTAAAATGACAAATGCAGTAATGAAAATAACTGTAATAACTGCACTTCAATGTTTCCAGGGGCATTATAGAAAAAATGAGGTAACCTAAAGCATGCTATTCAAAGTGAGGTCTAAGGATCAGCAGTGTCCCTGGCTATCATCTGGGAGGTTATTAGAAATGCAGCACACCGGGCCCCACCCCAGAACTACTGAATCGAAATCTGCATTTAATAGGATCTGCAGATTTCCAATGCACATAAATGTTTGGAAAGCACTGATCTAAACTGCCTTGAGAAATTAGAGGAACTCTGTGTTGAAAGGTCAAGGATTTACATTGCTAGCTCTTTAAGGAAAACAGTATCTCCTGGGAAGATATCGTTACACATGTGTTTAGATGCATATATGACAGAAACAAGTATAGGAAGACCTTCTCCTCTTTCTCCTCCCTTTCAGTGGCAATACGTAAAGCTGGAAGAATTGAAAAACTTAGTGCAGGCAAAGACAGAAACAGGAGGTTCCCTCAGGTGGAAAAGAATAGCTCACAAACTTGGGAAGAGATAAGGGTGAGAGAAAGATGAGAAATTCTGGCTGAGAAGCTTCTGGGATTAGTGAAATTTAATGAAATTTTGCTAAGGTGGGTGATGACTTTGCTCTCACTGCTTTTGGAGTTAGATTTATATTTCTTTTGGATGTAATACAGCAGGAAGATGGATCATAAAGTGATAGAAAGAGTCCCAGAATTTTCCAGCACTCACGTGTAATCTCCCCATAATTCTACTTCTTATGCTACCACTGTTTGCCCAGAATAGTGTTGGGAAAATATAAAAATATGAGATGTTCAAATACTATTTTAAAGTTTAAAGATACCTTGAATGTCATAACTCCAATAATCTCACATTACAGATGAACATCCTTGAGTCTAGACATTCCAAGTACACGCCCAAAATTCACAAGGAAGAGCCTGGCTCAGATGCTGGGCTACACGCCCTTGACATTCATCACAAACTAAAGTAATGCCACATCAAAACCTCAGGTCCGGGCTTCCCTGGTGGCGCAGTGGTTGAGAGTCCCCCTGCCGATGCAGGGGACGCGGGTTCGTGCCCCGGTCCGGGAAGATCCCACGTGCCGCGGAGCGGCTGGGCCCGTGAGCCATGGCCGCTGAGCCTGCGCGTCCGGAGCCTGTGCTCCGCAACGGGAGAGGCCACGACAGTGAGAGGCCCGCGTACCGCAAAAAAACAAAAACAAAAAAACCCTCAGGTCCCCAACTCTTCTTCTGAAAACTTGAAAGCAGTGGATACATCTGGTCTTGTGCACGACTGGGGAGGAAACACTAAGCTATCTGGAAATTACCCAACTCCCATGGAAACTCCCAGCTGACACCCCATCTGCAGATAACTGTAGTGGTTTGAAGGGCAGGCAGCTAAGAGTGAAGATGCCAGCCTTGAGTCCTCCCCCGCAAGGTGGCCGAGAGCCCTCTTCCTTCCCCACCAGCGTCCTCTTGTTCCCCAGCGCGGGGCGCCGAGCCCTGCAGGGGCCGCTCCGACAGCACCACCGCGTGGCGGACAGAGCTCCCAGCAACACCTCCCTTTTCTGCAGCACCCGGTTCTTGGGCCCTCGGAAGTAAGCTGCTTCCTCCCAATCCCCTTAATAGCTGCTTTGTAGGGTTTCAATGAGTAGTGCTCAGATGGGCTATTTCAGCGACCTGAACATCCGTCTGGCCCAAACACTCTTCTATTTCATGCCAGAGCCCAACTCAGGCGACTCCTGCTTTTCCTCCCAGCAATGAGAAGTGGAGACCCAGGAGGAGGTGTGGGAGAGGCAGGAGGCTGCGGGAAGCGGAGGCCAGGGAGAGTGGCTGCTAGGACCAGTGTCAGCGTAGGGGCCGAGGGGGCACCGGGAGTGGGCTGTGGAGTAGTAGGAGTGACAGTCACTGAGGGGCGGCTCTGCCTGCCCCGGCTGACTGGTGTCAAAGACAGACAAAGCTGGACACTAGTTAAAGTGGGAAGGATGGATTTTAATCAGTAATATACCACTGGCACAGGGGAAAGAGCCCAGTGTGAACTGAACTCAACTTCGATCTTACAGAAGTCACCAAGCGTTTTAAAGGGAGAATGAGGGAATATGCGAGGCGGTGAGCAGGGCTCAGTAGACTCAGGGAAGTGAGAACTCACAGAAAGTGAGGGCGGGGCGACTGGTCCACGTGAAACCTGCCTGGGTTTGTCAAGTGGCACTTCGTGAAGTTAGCTGCCCTGCTCCCACAGAGGCTGGGAGCCGGGGGCCCTGCACTCAGATGTTGGCTGGAACAGTCAGTTCTTTGTCAGCCTTGACTTTTCTCAAGCTGACAGTTTAAGGGGGACTTTGGGTCACCTAGGGATGCGGCTTTGAGCTGTGAGAAACTAGGTTAGTGTTTGTTCATGTCTATATAGGACAAAGTTGAGATATAGTTGAGAAGAGGGCTCAGAGGAGCCTGGCTGGAGTTTGGTCCAGGAGAGACTCTTCGTCACGGCCTGAGGGGGTGCCCCTCATGTTGAGAATCTTCAACGGTGGTTTTTCAAGCGGCGCTCCCTCCCTCCGATTCTCAGGGCAGACCCACTGAACACAGACAGCTGATATTCGGGCTTGCGCCGTGCTGGGCACCGCGTGATTCCCGCTCGCTGAGAGAGCATTTGGGAGCGTGGTGGCCTGCTTTCCAGCCTGCCCCAGATGCTCAGTGTGGGGAGGATGCCAGCCAGCTCAGAGGAACCATGGAAACAGGCTGGCTTTGCCATTGGAACTTGGTCTGGATCCTGATTCTGCCACTCATTGTGTCTAAGCTTCCATTTCCTCACCTATAAACTGAGGGAAGGGCCTCTCTCCTTGGGCTACTGGAATAGATGGACTCGTTCTGTACAATGGTGGCATATGAGGAGCATTCAGTAGAAGGTCATTCCTTTTCTCCTCTTGTAGAAGAAAGTTCAGAAAGTGCCTGATTTAATAAACAGGCTAAAGACCAAAATTCCCCTTGTAAGTTAGTTGTTTGTAACTTAGAACCAAAATACATTATATTTAGATTCCCGGGACCACTCACAAACACTCATTTATGCTAAATATAGACGGTTTGCTACATGCTTACAACAAAACATGCAGAAGCAAAAACCGTGGTTTTTTTTGGCCAGCAGTTTCAGTGTGCGAGATATTTACAAGGGAGGCATCTGTTCTCTGAAGACTCTTCCTGAGAGCGCTGAGCCCAAGCACCTGTAACTCTTGTCACCTCACACCTGGAACTTTCTGTAAAAGTTAACAGAACAGATTTTAGTGCAAAGCAGACTTGAGTTCACGTCCGGACTCCTCTACTTAGTTAATTGTGGTGTGGGGCAAGCCATTTAACCCACCTAAGCCTCAGTTCCCTCATCTGGGAAACGGGCTAATAATGGAGGGTTCTTGGAAGGATCGAATGAGAAAACGCAGGAAAAATGCTTGGTGGAGTGTCTGGTCAGCGCCCCCTCAGGATGTTCATTTCTGAGCTGCCTCGTGCGCATCCACTGCTCAGGGAAGTTCTGGAAAACTGATCTAAATAAAGGGAGAGGGTAAGGAAGAGGACTCACCCCCGCCTTTACGACAGCAACACTTTTCTGGGACTGTGCTTCACGACAGCCATGCTTTACGGCAGCCGCACTCTACGACAGCTGCTGATCGCGGCAGATCGTGGGGTCTCTGCTGGGCCGTTTTGTTTTTTGGGTTTTTTTTTTGCGGTACACGGGCCTCTCACTGTCGTGGCCTCTCCCGTCGCGGAGCACAGGCTCCGGACGCGCAGGCTCAGCGGCCATAGCTCACGGGCCCAGCCGCTCCGCGGCATGTGGGATCTTCCCGGACCGGGGCACGAACCCGCGTCCCCTGCATCGGCAGGGGGACTCTCAACCACTGCGCCACCAGGGAAGCTCTCTGTTGGGCCATTTTTACAGACTGAATAGGCGTGGAGCTGGAGGAACAGAACGCTACACAACTTAATGGTCTTCCAGGCATGTGTGCAATTTTCCAATTCTCTATAGAAACCCGTGCAGGAAGTCACATGAGCTCCAAGGGCTCCTTCAAGCTCTGAAGCATCCGAAGAGTCAAAGCTTTGGTCTTGGCTTGACTGAGAACTGGATGGTACCCAAAAACACAGATTCGGAAAGGGAATTTTTATTTCATCTCACTGAAGACTTGTTGGAGGAGGGGTGAGCTTCTAGAAAACATTTACCGATTGTTGATGCCCCTATGAGGCATCAAGAAAGCAATAGGCTTTGGCCGGCAGCCCTGGTGGGCGTTAGAAATGCGATGACGGTGACAACGACCCCGGGGCCCTTAGCTACCTCATTCATTCATTCATTCATTCTCCAAACAGTGCTCCCATTGTGTGCTTGGCACCGTTCTTGGTGCTGTGGGCACAGCTGGGAACAAAGCAGAAAACCCCCTCCCGGCCCGCATGGGGCTGACATGCCGGCATGCACCTGTCTTCCAGGAATAATTCCAGAGTATGGGGGGCAGGAAGGAATCAAGCAAAAGCGGGGAAAAGGAAAATTGAAGAAGTAGAAAAGCAGGAGGGCGGAAGAAGAGAATGAAGAAGCTCATGTCAGGGCCTGGAAGAATCCAACGCCTTCTGGAGGGTGCCCCTGGTTGTTACCATGGTTATTGGTCTCTGGTGGTCATCCTTGAAGTTGAGAGCACGTTTCTGTTATTTTTGTGATATTCGTATGTGACAGTCACAAAGCCTCTGTGTGGGCTGACTAAAACCCACTAGTGAAATCCAATACTGAGGAAATGACCCAGAAATTCTCAGCATTCGGTTTTCTTCTTAAGACTGGGTATATCTACAAAAATTTCAAATATCTTACGCAAAGGGTGGCAGGGACTTCATTTGACCTTGTGGTGAATTTATCAGAATATGGTCACAAATCTAGAAAGCAGGACCTGTCTCCATAGAAAGCATGCAATCCAGAGGTGGAGGGTTGAGGGTCGAGGAAGATCTGAAACATGGGCATTGTTAGGACAGGCCTAGGTGGGGTGCCACAGTAAGATGCTCAAGCTGGCATGAAGCTTTTAGACTGTGGCCACTGGATGCCTGAAGTTTCCGGGCAGGGCCTGGCTACATGTGACAATGTTTAACTTTCTCACTTTACCATTTTCCCAGGGGGTATCTCTACCCACTTGACTTCCCAGAGGAAAGTCACTTCTCCACGCCATGCTCAGAGCACCAAGGACTCCCATCTCATCTCTCCCCACATGGAACTTGACTCCTGGAATTCTGTTGGATGGAGAGGCCCTCCCTGTTGCAGCATGGGAGAGCCAATCCTGTGGGAAGCAGCTCAACCTCGGCCCTTCCTGCCCACTGCCCTGCCCCAGGTATGTTTTCTCCAGCTCCCCACCTGGGTGTGCCCCTTGTTCTCCCAGATCCTGCAGCCACCACGTCTGGCCTCATTGAGCACTTGGATCATCTGAGCTATCCCAGTGCAAATAATGGAAAAGAAAAGAATCCTTTTCCACTGATATCAGTCAAGACAATCAAGAGTTTTTAAATAAATTGTTCAATGGCACAAGAAGGAAAAAGGTAACAGAATTCACAAGCTTAGAAGGGAGCGAGCATGGGTCTCTCTGACAAGCATCTGAATTCTCTTCCCAGACTGACTTGGGCTCAGGTCACAGGCCCCAGCTGTTGGAAACTACACTAAGCTCTTCACCTTTTCAGGTAATTTTAGCTGGCTCTAATTGGACGTCTTCTTCTTTTAGAATCTGCCTGGAAAGTTGGAGCAATGTGGTGGGACAGTCTTGGGGCTACACTGGAGTTTTGATCTTCCTCTGCTTTGGTTCTGCCCATTGGATGAGGACAGTCTTACCTTACCTGACCTGTCTTTCCTCTCCTACCCCACCCAGAATGACTGGTAGATAGATAGATGGATGATAGGAGAAATATTTGTTGTAGAACATTGCTTGTTCATGTAAAGTTATAAAAATGGTGAGTTTGGTATCCACTCGGATCAGGGGTGGGCAAACTTTTTCTGTAAAAAGCCTGATAATAAATAGTTTTGGTTTTCAGTGTAGTTTCCTATAATAAATATTCATGGGTAATGGTTATAAGCCAGTTGCCCTTGAAACTGTGAAAACAAACTTTTCAATATTACAGAAAAGCTCTTTACCCTTCTTTATAAACAGCTATTCTGTTCAGCTTTGTGATGACAAGATACAGGAATAAGTATCGATTTACCTTGATTGATATGCTAAAAGTTTTGTACATATTCACCAAGCATTGCCCTGTTGTAATTATAAGATGAAGGATAAGCTGCCCGATCTATCTTCTTTTTTTTTTTTTTTCCGATCTATCTTCTTAAAGCACCTATATATACCAGCTAAGGCTGAATTGAGAAATAAGTTGCCTTTAATTCCCATTTCTCTGTTGGTTATGAGTTCCAGTTGTGTCATATCATTCCAACTGGGTCAGTTCTGGACCTAATTAAATACTAAGGGATCAACATATAAATATCCTGTCCTTCTGGAACCTCAGCTTCACCTACTGAAGAGTCAGGGAACTGTAGCTCTTTGGAGAGACTCTCCCTGGCTATTTCATCTAAGTAGTTCTGCCTATTCATCTCTAAACCATCACCCTGTTCATTTTCTTCACAGCCGTTATGCAATCATGTAAAACAAATCAGAGTATTTTCACTCACTGTCAAAATTTTCACTCACTTTTCCCAATTTTTGTAGATATTCAGGATTTTAGAATTTTATTAGTAGTATAATACATTTTTCATTGTATAATTTTTCTTTCAAATATAATGGAGCATTTTATTTGCTTTCTATTTTGAAAATATATTTAACACTTTATAGACTTATTTCTATGATTAAATTAAAACATTCCCATTCACTTTTTCTGTATCATAACTTCTCCATTCTTGAGACACCCCTTGTTAGAGAGGAGTTGAGTAATTTTTTTGTGGGTAAAAACATGTGGATAGTGTATTTTCTTAGCCCTTGTGGATGTGTTCATATCTTTTTATTGTTTTCTCACATGAGTAACAGGGAGGGCTTTCTGTAGAATTGTTGAGTCGAACTTGTTATGATTCAAACCTCTAGATGTAGCTCCACTGCCTTCTGGTAGTTACTGTTATGGAGCAAAAGTCCAAGGCCATGCGGATTTTGCATTTTTCTCTCCAGATAACTTAAAAAAAAAATCTGATTACTTATTTTGTAAATTCAAGCATTTCTCAAGGAAATATCCAGATGTTGGACTGTAATTTCCCTTGGTAAAGAATGAGTTTTTACATTTTTAGACTTAGGTATTTTTCATTTCAGGACAGTATTCTTTTTTCTTCCATCATTGTTTTTACTCAGTTGCTTTGGTTCCTTCTTTAGAAATACCAAGTATTCAGAAAAGAGTTCTGTATTCTTTGTCATCTTTCTCATCTCTGTAATCTCTGCTCTCTTTTGCTCTGCGCTGTGGGAGAGTCTCTCAGGTTTGCCCCTCACAGCCTACCTTCTATTTTCTGCCATTTCAGTTCTGTTCTTCAGTACCTGCAACGTGGTTTTAGTTTTGCTGTTGCATTTTTAGTCTTTCCTACTGTTCTTTCGTATTCTATTCATGTACGTTGTCAAGCCAGACACCTGAATCATGCTTAATGCCTTGCTGTCCTTCCTGACTTCCTCTAGTCCATCAGTAGTTACAGTTGTTTCAACCTCCAGATATTTTTTTCAACTGTCGGTTCGTCTCCATCTTTACTGCCATCACCTCAGTTCAAGGCACCATCATCTCATCCCTGAATTAAGATCGTCTTTTTGCTTCCTTTTTTGTCTCTTCTCGTTTGTTCTCTATACCGTAGCAGTGAATAATGTATGCATATATTTAAATATATGTATATGCGTGTATGTATATGCACAAATAGATACATAGAAATACACCCACATGCACAGACATACACATACACATTTGCAGTCAATTTCCTTTTGTACCTAAAATTTAAAGTGCTTTTCCTGGCTGTAAAGGTCCTAGATGATCTGACCACTGCTTATGTTTCCAAGTTCATCTTGGACCATTCGCCAGGCACATTGGTGTTTTGTCAGTTCCTCAAGCACGCAGAACACTTTTTTCACCCTAAGACCTGCTGCTTTCTCTGCCAGTAATGCCCTTTACTTGCTCTTTCATAGCTGACTCAGATGAAATACCACCCCTTTCCAGAAGCCTTCCCTGATGACTTTATCTAAGTAGGTACCCCCTGTTATTCCCTAAATAAGCACCCTGTTCATTTTCTTAATAGAAATTGTCACATTTTATTTATTTATTTAATTTTGCCTGCGGCTCATGGGATCTTGTTGAGGCACCTTGTGAGATCAGTAGTTGTGGCACACGGGTTTAGTTGCCCCACGGCATGTGGGATCTTAGTTCCCTGACCAGGGATCGAACCCGCGTCCCCTGCACTGTAAGGCAGATTCTTTACCACTGGACCGCAAGGGAAGTCCCTCACATTTTAAATTATTTGTTTATTATTGTATTGTCCATGAACCCCACCTAAGTATAACCTACATCCAAAGTGGTATTATGTCTGTGTCACTCATCTCTGTATTCTCCACCCCTAGCACAGTGCTTGGCTCAAAATGGGTTCTTAATAAATATTTGTTGAAAGCATTAGTTTATCTCATATTACTCAGTTTTCATCGTCACTTCTTTCTTTATGGTTTCTTGCCCTTGCTTATTAGAGGTTATATCTTCTTATATCCTGTAGAAATTGCAGTTTGTTGAATCTTCTGGATTCTGCTGTAGACTATTTTAAGAGAAACCATTCTTCTGGATCATCAAGATAAAATCCCTTTCCTATTTTTTTGTAGCTTTTTAGAATTAGCTCTCTCCATAGGGTTTCCGTCTTTATTTGTTCTCCTTAAATGAAGTGACATCTGTGTAGAGCTAGTATTTGTAAAGAGATAGGGCAAGCTGATTATCCGTGGTCACGTCCCCTTGTGTGGAATCTCATTCTTGGACCAATAGCCAGAGGGTAGGTGGACAATACAAGTTCCTGTTCTCACTTTCTGGCAAACTTTGACCTGTAGAAGCTCTGTTTTACCAGACTGCCAACTTCTCCTACCTTGTCTAATTGGTTCTCTGATACTGTATTCTGAGTCCAAGAAGTGCATGGAAAACTTAGGTTTCTAATATAACGTTAGCCAGTATATTTCGTCCTCTTCTATTACTTAGAGAACTTGTGGGCACTGTTTTTCCTAAAATGTGATGAGCTAACCCCAGTTCCTTCTACTTTCTGCACAGGATTTTTGTTTTTTAAAGTTCTTCCTATCTCTGAATGAATATAGATTAAAAGGGGAATGGGATGGAAGTGGAATCACAATGAGAACTGGATATCACAAAGAGGAACTTCTGTGTGATTTTCTGGTTGTTTCAGGGTTCAGATCCTGGGTCCTGGAAGGAGAGGGCAGACTGCAGGGTTGTACGACATACCTTCCAACTTCTTTTATGTGGTCTCAGTTTCCTGAAGTGAAACCTGGATGCGCTTGAGGAGAAGACTGTGGGTAGGTGTTCCTTCCACCCAGTTCTGTCTGCTGTGCCATTAATAGAGTTTGTCTACATTTTCCATTAGATTATCTGTTAAGCCTAGATTTGGTGATGGTGTAAATTTTTGTTTTTCCTCGGGCAGCTGAGAGAAATTGCATTTTAGGGTTGCTGATCAGATCTCATTAAAAAACAAAAATATATTATTTTTTTATGTGAGACACTGACATGATTTTCCTCAAAGCAGCATAAATAATTATAAAATATTAAACACTTTTTCTCAATCAGCTGTATGTTAGCAACTGTCACTAAAGGAAGTTAGAAGTTTCATATTTTCATATTTGGTTGAGACTATTTAAAGCCTTTCTTCCTCATAGGTACAGTAGGTTCTCTTATTTTCCTCTGTGCTTTCTGTCCTGATTAAGGGAAGATCAACAGCAAATGCCTATTTCTCTTTGAACGAATCTCTCCCCCTTGTCTTTTCTATTTTCAACTATATCTGAACAAATACGGGCTGGAGAAACATAGATTTTAAAAACCTTGAACAGGTCAATAAAAAGGCTATTCTGTTTTCCCAGGGTTTTTGGTGATTATTATGGGGAAAACAGAACCACTGGAGCCAGAAAGCATGTATTTATCACTCAACCACAGAGAGAACTTGAAATGTACATTTTAAAATATTATATATATATATATATATATATATATATATATATATATATATTTTTTTTTTTTTTTGCGGTACGCAGGCCTCTCACTGTTGTGGCCTCTCCCGTTGTGGAGCACAGGCTCCGGACATGCAGGCTCAGCAGCCATGGCTCACGGGCCCAGCCGCTCCGCGGCATGTGGGATCCTCCCGGACCGGGGCACAAACCTGTGTCCCCTGCATCGGCAGGCGGACTCTCAACCACTGCGCCACCAGGGAAGCCCTAAAATGTATATTTTATATATATAATATAGAATATATTCAACAGGTGTTTTATATATAATTGGAGTTACAAACTATGTATTTAACACTCAACAGAAGAAAGAGATTTAAATATATAATATGTACAATTATATATAAAATGTAGTAGATAAATATACATTTAAATATATACTCTACATTTATACACAAAATAAATATATAAGTATATTTTAAATTTTACTTATATAATATATATAAAATATATATTTTATGTTAGAATATATTTTAAATATATATTTTAAATTCTCTTTGTTGAGATAAACACGTTTTGTGTCTCCCCTGGTTCTGTTTTCAATATATATGTGTATCTCCATTGTATTTACTTTTAAGACAATAATCTAGGGACTGAAATGGAAAAAGTTCAGCTCATGGCCGGCTTACAGACTGTAGACTGCAGGTTGGCCAAAAAATCTGGTTGGGAGCCAGTGGGCTTGGTGAGCAAATCCTTGCAATAAGCCTTTGACATTGTCAGGCTAAGGCCATTTGAGTTGAAAGCCAGTTCAGAGCCAAAGGATTAAGATTTTATTTTGAAAATAGAGCTCCACCTAGTGGCCATTTGAAGGCTGACTTCTAAAGTTGAGTTCTAAGAACCCACCAGTTTGGGAAGCACCTCTCTGAACTTGTTTTCTTTCTGCTGTTATTTTCTACCCCTGTACTTGCGCTAGATTTCGGCTTCCACTCGCCCCCTGGGTCGCGAACCCTTCCAAGTTCCTGTTCTCAATTTCTTATGTCTGGACGATGAGGACAGACCCTTCCCAGATTGTCATCAGATGGAAGGATGAAGGGTCAGGGCTCACTTTGGCTGCTGCTTGATGGTTATTAGATGCCTGTAATATTGGAGGCTGGTGGTGGGAAGAACACTGGGCCGAGACTCCCAGGACAGCCGGGTCTCTTCCTGGCTGTACCATTGACTGTATACTTGTTTCTCTCTTCAGGTCTCAGGGCCGTCATCTATGTAACTAGAGGCCTGAAGGATGAGTCTCTGAAGGGCACCATCCGGTTCTGAGATTCTGTGGTTCCAGAGAGTGTTCGGGAAGGAAGAGGGACTTTAGACTTTGGCATCTGCCGTTTCTCAGGGGCACCTTATTCTACAAGCTTAGTCGCTCTGAGGTTGGGTCATGGGGCTCGCCTGGGACCCAGTGAGAAAATGTCCAAGCACAAGCCTCTGTTACTCTAGGGCAGGGGTGGGTGCCCGTGTCCTCTTCACAGGGACCGTGGGCAGCAGATTTTGCTGACGGGAGGGTTCTCGGAAGAGGTACCTAAGGGGGAGGAAAGCCAGTCTTTAAAACGGGCAAGCACGATGAGGGACTTATTTTAAATCTATCAAATTAACAAAGTTGTTTTGTTTTTTTCTTTTTAAATTATGCTTAGGCAAGGGTGTGGGGAGATGGGCAGATCGATGGGATTATAAACAGGTTGACCTTTTGGGGGCAACTTGGTAACATCAAGAGCTTTGAAAACGATCATTACCCTTTTCTTGGAATTTCAATTATAGAGGCAGAAATATAGGCAAAGATTACTGTACAAAGCTATTCATGCAATTTTCCATTATGTTAGAGAAAACTGGAAGCAACCTAAACGTTTAGCTTTAGGGAAGAGGTTTAACATGGAGGTATCCAAATGTTATTTTTGTAGTCTTCCATGGAGGCTTTCTTCAAGTGGAATATTAGGTGAAAGTCTAATGTGCAAATGGATTGACCGAAGTGGGGAAGGGGTTCTGTTCCGGCGCCCCACTGGATGAGGACCTGGTCAGTCCCCACTCTCCACTGTGATACCTCCTGAGGCATTTGCATGGAGAATTCAGGACTGCATGGCACAGCTCAGAGCCACTAACTTGGTCAAGCTCTGGATACTGATAACAGCATTTTACTCTGACTGGTGGAATTCTGGATGATTCTTTCCTTGATTCTTTTACTTTTCTCTACTTGCCAAATTTTTCATCATGATCATATATTTTTTTTCTGCCACTGAATATTTATTTTAAGAAATTAAAAATAATGTTAGTTTATTATTTTAGAATTGGATGTATCATCGTCACACATGTCTACATCCAACTTGTGTCAGCTGGCCACCATATTCTTTTTTTCTTGGCAGATCTCCAGGCTTGTGTGAGAACCTGAATCAACAGAAAAGCAATATGAAGAAAAAAACCCACTCAGAATCCCACCACCTAGAGAAAACGATTGATAGCATTTTAGTGTATCTTTACAGCTGTTTTTCCTAAGTGATATATATGTGTGTATACATAATATGTATGTATTATTAAATATATTATATAAAATAAATTTATTATGTATCTTACATACATTTTATTTATTATAAAGTTTTCATCCTGTTTACTTTTGTAAACATTATATTGTATAGTCCCCAAATGTTTTGAAAACATGATGTTTAATGGTTTTTCAGTATTCAATGCTATTGATAAAATGTCATTTTTTAAAAAAATGTCATTTTATAACTAGTATTTTTGCTGTAATAGACAGCACCAATGTGAACATATCTATACATAAATCTTTTCTCTATTTCTAATTATTTCCTTAGATTGGATTCCTAGAGAGAAAATGGCTGGGCCAAAGATTATGAATGTTTTCCAGGCTCAGGAAGCCTGTGGCTCAATTTCCCTCCCATCAGTGATTATGACACTGAAAAAAAGTCCTCCCAAAAGTAAGTGACCAGGTGACTTTACTTTGGTAATCATTGATTGATTTAAGATTAGAAATATATGTAGAAGGTGGCCTGTTCATTAGGAAACAAGTCTATTTGTTTAGACAGTGATTATAAACCTACTAAATTAATTTACATTTAAATGTTTTTTTATTTGTTTCAAATGGAGCTATAATCTGTTGACTGTTAAAGAGTCTTTGCTTTTATCAGCATATAGTCCATTAGTATTGTAGAGTTAGTTAAAGAAAGTAACTGCTTTTCTGTTTCCTGTTACTAGCTGCAGTCGAGCCAGGACTGACAGCATTGTTTGGCACAGAGAATTAAGGCAAAGTGAGTAAGCAAGCAGCCCCACCACGCTTACTGAGTGCAGTCTTTTGCTGCACGAAACTTTGTGTTCTGCACTCTGTTTTCTGCGCACTCATTCTCAGAAGCTCGCCTCTGCTGTTGCTCCGTATTCATGAGCGTAGGTCGTACAGAAGGAAGCTGTCTTCAGTGGGCGTGATGCTGCTCCCTCTCGGCTCTCTGTGTGTCTCCTCATGGCTGGAGCGTTTCCCTTCACCAACTAGATTGTCTTAGAACCTGGGCAGAACATTGTTCTGTTCAAGCATTCAGGTCAGATGCTGACAGTGAGCAGAGGTTTACATAAAAATCCACATACTCATAGTTTTTAAAAGTGACTTTCTCGGAACTTTTCAAGGACAGCAGTCCCCCGAGCCTAGCACAGTGTCTGACACAGGATGTACTCAATAAAGAATCATTGAATTGAAAACTGTCTGAGCATGTAAAGGTGGATAACGGTATGGAAATATTTTGAACATTATTCATCTTTCTAAAATAATTCTAAAATAATTGGAAAAAATAGATTAAAGGAAATTAAGCTTTTTTCTTGAATTTTAGAGAGGTTGTATTTTTTAAACCTCATCAAGTGTTCACATCTCTGTTCTGCCCGAATCATTAACAGGAAATTTCAAAACATAACAAAGACCCTGTTCTTGCTGCTCCCGTATGGCTTCGTGTGACTTTCAGCCGCAGCTCTGCTGGCTGTCCTTACTGAGGCCACTGCTTCTAAACATTAGTCAATTTAAATAGTGTAACAGCGATGGTGCCTTACGTTTGTAGTTTGCAAAGATTCTTCATGTATATTATCTCACTTAATTCCTTAGTAATTAATTAAAACAATCCTTAATGCAGTCATGTGCATTAAGTATTAGTGTCTTTGTTAGTAGCTCTGAGGCTGCAGGAGAGTCTCTTAATGTCTGTGAATCTTAATTTCCTTACTGCAGAATGGAACTAATAGCACTCACCTTATAGGACTGTAAAGGATTAGAAATAGTACATGCAAAGTGCTTCTTATATGTTTGGTAGAAAATAGTTGCTCAATGAATAGTATTATTATTTTTCTTACTACCACTACTACTACTACTATTATTATTATTACTTCTATTATGATTATTGCGCCTCCTTTGTTAATGCTCTCTGTCTCACACTCCATGTTTTGGACACATTTCCATTACCTAAGGCTCTGGGGCTTTGATGACTTTGACCCCTGTAATCTACCCTATAAGCTGAGGGCTGTTCCCCCACTTCCCATGTCCAGTCTTGGCTGGTGGGGTGGTGACTGCAGTGAGGGGTCACCAGTGGTCACTCTGCTCATTTTCCAAGAGGGACCCTGATAAGTAGTCAGGGTCCCAGCAGAGTGATTAGACCCAAGAGATTGTGGGAGAGACCTGCTAGGATGGTTGTCCCTGGACCCAGTTGCATCTGTCCCCTCTTGGGGTACACTGAGCTCTCCACGTTCCCCAAGGATAGTCTCGCACTTCACCTAAGTGAACTCAGGCCAGCTCTCCTCTTGCAGCAGCAATGACAAAATTCCTGGTTAAGACTCCTGGAGTCTCCAGTTCCAGGAAGGGGAAATCAGATACTCCCTGCCCCCGCTTTATGCAGAATAGGCCCCCATCTAAGGACAGGCCTAGGGACTTCCCTGGTGGCACAGTGGTTAAGAATCTCCTGCCAGTGCAGGGGACATGGGTTCGAGCCCTAGTCCGGGAAGATCCCACGTGCTGCGGAGCAACTAAGCCCATGTGCCACAACTACTGAGCCTGCGCTCTAGAGCCCACAAGCCACAACTACGGAAGCCCATGCGCCTAGAACCCGTGCTCCGCAATGAGAGAAGCCACTGCAACGAAAAGCCCACGCACTGCAACAAAGAGTAGCCCCCACTCACCACAACCAGAGAAAGCCCGTGCGCAGCAACAGAGACCCAATGCAGCCAAAAATAAATAAATAAAAATAAATAAATATATAAATTTAAACGAAAAGAAAAAAAAAGAAAAGGACAGGCCTAACTTTTTTTTTTTTTCTTGCGGCACGCGGGCCTCTCACTGTTGCGGCCTCTCCCGTCGCGGAGCACAGGCTCCGGACGCGCAGGCTCAGCGGCCATGGCTCACGGGCCCAGCCGCTCCACGGCATGTGGGATCCTCCTGGACCGGGGCACGAACCCATGTCCCCTGCATCGGCAGGCGGACTCTCAACCACTACGCCGCCAGGGAAGCCCAGGTCTAACTCTTAATGGTTTATATCATATGCTCAAGACAAGCATATAGCTTGACCCATCAGCGCCCGTGCCCCAAGGAACCTGACTCTAGAAGGCTTTTGTGCTCTGGAGGATCAGAAATGACTCCGGCAACCTTCTTGCTTGACCCCTGAACTTCTGGATCTGAACTTGTAGAGGCCCATGTGAATAACATACTGAATATGCTGTTTTGCTCTGAAGTGGACATACAGTGTTTGATTCAGGGAGAACACGTGCCCCCCACAGCCTTCCCCAAGCCTGTGGCAGACATTGCTAATCAATCACAGCACTCTGCAATTGAGCATCCTTCTCCTCACAGTTGTACTTGATCTTCTTGGAGAATTCACCAGGTTTGTCTTCACAATTGAGTGGGCTTCCATGTCTGAAGACCACACAGTATAAAATGGCTATCTTGGATTCAGCTCTTTGTGAGTTCTTTGCACATGGAGAGTATACATTCCACAAAGCTACTTCAGCTTCTGAAAGTCAAAGGTTAATACCCAGGGAAGGTGAAAGTCTAAAGTTGCCGGTGAAAGGTGGGCTGGGCAGTAGGAATAGAGAATTGGGCTTATGGAGCAGCCTGGGTTTCCATAGAAACAAGATGCAGCTGAATCAAACCCATGAGTAAACTTATCCACACTGGTTTTGAGCCTGGAATGAAGCTGGAAAAGGGTATTTACTGACCACGCAGGCAGAGTGAGAATTTCGACAGGAAAGTCCTCCAAAAAGACTCAGCCAAAGTAAATGGCAGCGGCTCCCCACAGAAGTCACGTGGGAGGCCCAGATACAGATTTACGTGCACTGGCTTGTCGTGTGCACGAAATTGTCCAGCGTGGAGAATGCAAGGTGTTGTAACTCATTCTGGAAATGTATCACCCTTAAGAAACACTTAGCGCAGGGTAGTGATTTGGGGTCTGTGGGGTTTAGTGAAATACAGTGTCATGCTTGGCAGGTCCAAAACCTCCAGTTTATTGCAGACAGTTAAGAAAGCTGAAGATGTGATGCTGCTGCTGTGGGCAGCTCAGCCTGAAGCCCCCTGTGAGTGGCAACTCGAGCCTGTTTTCCAGCAGCCTGGCGGTGGCGGGGGCACTTCTGTTCAAGCCTTCCCTCAGGCAGCGTGTGTGAACTTGTGAGACTGTGGTGGCTGCCTTCCAGCCGGAGCAGGAGAAGCTGAAAGTACAGCCTTGAGCAGAGTAGGGCTTGTCTGGAACAACACCCGTTCTCTCCCTTTTTTCTCCTGGGCAGGAAGGATTGGGCTCCCAGGTAAATGGCCAGAAAAGCCTTCCTTGTCTCACTTTGATGGAACCCATCGTGGAACAGATGGAGTTGCAGAAGCAGAAGTATCGCTGTTGTTACTTTGCTTGAAAGGCTAAGGACTTGTAGATCCATAGAATCTGTAGAGCTCTGGGGGACCAATGAGGTTCTTGAATCCAGCCCTTTCATTCTACAAGAGAAGAAATAGATTTCACACGTGAATGTGCTTGCTGCCTGGCCAGGCTTAGGGAGAATGCCAAGACGAAGCCCGCTCAAGATGGGGAAGATCCCTGAGTAACTGCGCTGTGGGGTCCATGTTCTTATACCTGAACTTGGTCAGATTTGAGTCTTCTGAGTCCATGGTGAGGCTTACTGGCAGGTCATTTCTGAATAGAGTAAATTCAAGGTCTGACAGTATTCTCTCTTTGCCCTGGGATAGCAATTAGGGCATGTATTAGTTTCCTATTACTGCTGTAACAAATTACTACAAATTTAGTGGCTAAAACAATACAGACTTATTATCTTACAGTTCTGGATATCAGCAATCCAAAATGGGTCTCACAAGGCTGAAATCCAGACACTGGCAGGGCTGCGTTTGTTTCCGGAGACTCTTGGGGGGAGTCCTTTTCCTTGACCTTCCCAGCCTCTAGAGGCTGCCCACATTCCTCTGCTCGTGGCCCTCTTCCATCCTCTTCAAAGCCAGCAGCAGTGGTTCAAGGTCTTCTAGTCCTCACAACACATCCTGACCGCCTCTTCTACTTCTCTCTTCCCTTCTGATTTCAGTGGATGTACTCCAACAATCCAGGATAATCTCGCTAGCAATTTTATTTTATTTTTAAAAAATTTTTATTGGGGCTTCCCTGGTGGCGCAGTGGTTGAGAGTCCGCCTGCCGATACAGGGGACACGGGTTCGTGCCCCGGTCCGGGAGGATCCCACATGCCACAGAGTGGCTGGGCCCGTGAGCCATGGCTGCTGAGCCTGCGCGTCTGGAGCCTGTGCTTCGCAGTGGGAGAGACCGCAACAGTGAGAGGCCCGCGTACCGCAAAAAAAAAAAAAAATTATTGGAGTATAATTGATTTACAATATTGTGTTAGTTTCAGGTGTACAGCAAAGTGAATCAGTTATACATATATCCACTTTTTTTTTACTCTTTTTTTTCTAGATTCTTTTCCCATATAGGCCATTACAGAGTATTGAATAGAGTTCCCTGTGCTGTCTCTAGCAATTTTAATTGTCTCTTCCCCATGTAACCTATACACAGATTCCAGGGCTTAGGCCATGGGCATCTATGGGGGCATTATTCTGCCTACCACAGAGCACCCCCAGTTTGTCAGGAGCAGTCTCTACAGCCAACCTTGACGTCCACAGTCTTGACTTCTGAAGATCTGAAGGTTCTTGGTTCCCGCTATTTGGAAGTGACAGGCGGGGTTCATGACACATAACCGTTTGCTCTTCGACCTCTATGAAGCTTTGGCTTCAGTGCCAAAGCCAGCGCCTCGCCAGTGAGTGCGCCTCGCCGGCCTCCCAGCTGCGACCCTGTGGCGCTCCTCCGGTGATCTCATTTGATGATGCTCAGACATTTTCTCACAATAACCCTTTGAAACTGGCATTTTTCCTGATTTATAGCGAGGAAACTTACAAAATTACATGCTATAACGATGTTTCCAAATTCAAGGATTGTTTACATACTCCCCGCCAAGATGAGTGGTTTTATGTTCTTAGGGGACACAGGCTCCTTTGTAGGCTTCTGAGGCTTTCTAAAAAAAAAAAAATCTTTGGCCACTAGAGGGAGACAGCTCTTTGAAGAACTGAGGCCATTTCTCATGTTTCTCATAGATGAAATCCTGTGTGTGTTTTAAAATGGTATCCAGGGCAGACGTAACAGGACAATGAAGGGGGCAAATCCCGCGCTCATCCTCAATGCAGGCCCCAGCGAACAACTTCTCCATCACCCACGGCTCCCTCTTCCATAGTCACTCCTGCCACTCGAAGCAAAGTTCCTTCCTTTTTACTTAGCCACTGACAGCTTATCATTAAAAAAAAAAAAGAAAAATCTTCTCTTTCTCCCTGATGGTAAACTTTGTAGAGATAAAGCCCAATAAGTTGTTAACACTGATTCTGTATAAAAACATAGAATCCCAAAGATTTCAAGTGCTGTCATGTAGGGTCTAAAACAGAGGCCACTGCTCCCCCAGACAAGCCCTGTGGCAACCATGTGTCCTCCGACAATATTGTTCAGAAATGGGAACTAGGGCGTGTTTTCTCTGTTAGAGAGTTCTGGGTTTCCCGACATAAGATTTGCTCCCAACATCTCTTGGTTTAAAAAATGCAACTTCTGTGTTAAAGAGATTGCTTTCCGTGAGGTAAAACGTCTAGTGTGGAGATCATGTGCGCCTAGTCGAAGCAATGTGGAGGCACATCAGCCACAGGAGTCCAGTGGCTGCAGACTGGGCCCAGTAGGAATGAAGTCGGGTGACTTTATTTAGCCTGCTGCCCTGTGTGGCGTATCTCAGAGATGCGATGGTTTATTGGATAATAACACGCGCCCACCTCACCTCTGTCTCTTATACTCGCGCAGAGATTCTGACTCAAACCTGGAAGAATTAGCACAAAAACCATGGTTACTAACAGGGATGTGCCGTATTGCTCATGTGTTTTGAGGAGGTAAAAGGGTCTCCGCTATGAAATCACTTGGTGTTTTAGTTGTTTTCAGCAGGTAGGTCAGTCTTGGTATTTAGTTCATCATATTTCTAGAAACGACATCCCCATCAGGCTCTTTAAAGGTTTTGTTGACTGTACTTCCTTTTTTTTTTTTTTTTTTAAAGAAGACACATTTGCTTTATTGGCAAATGGTGTCATCTTGATCAGGAGGCTACTCCAATTAACTGATAAGTTGGCTGAGCTCCTCTATATAGATTAATTCTATAACCAGATTTAAAATTAAACTTGCGTTGCAGGCAGCAAACGTTGGCTTGGGACGTGCGTTCTCTGTGATGTGTATATTTAGCCCCTTTACAGCATAAGGCTACAGTGCCGCACATATTGTGCATAATAACAGCCTCTGGTGTTCAAAATTAGTCACTGTTTTCAATAAGATAAACTGTCTCTGTAATGAATTCATATTTGCAAATTGCTTCAATCCGTGGATCTCTCCACTGAATAGACTCCAAGTAACGGGACATTTGGGGTCAGCCCCTTGCAGTCATGGGAGAGCTTGGGTCAAACCAGGACCAAACTCTTCTGCCTGGATAAACATAGGTCTAGAAGGTGTCTTCCTAGGTGACCTGGGCCACTTCTGCTTCCACCTGAACCAGTTAAGGCAGATGCATCATTAACATTCGTTTCAGTTTCTCAAGGAGGGGGACTGGAGACTTCTTTCTGGAACCCACCAGTGAGGCCCTGGGTAGAAAAGAAGTACTTTATGTGACTTGACAGCTACTAGTCTTACTGTTGGTTGTTGGTGCCAAGATCCATCTCCCTCAGACCCCCTTATGAAAAAAGGGTTCACTGAAAGGATACCGTGGACTAGAAATGGAGCTGGCAAGGACCCCAGGCAGCCGTGGGACTGGCTCCACCCGTCCCTTTCTATCTTTCTAACCACGCTCTGCACAGACGTGGCCTCACCACGCCCTGTAGACTAAGAACAAAGTATATATCTTTACCTAATACATTTAGAGTTTTCTCCCAAACATAAAGCTTATGCTGTTATCCACAATTCTAGAATTCAAAAGGCTCTGAAAATGTAAAGATTTTGATAACTTACTTGAGGAAAATCCTGATCTTATCTGAACTCACTGGGTGGCATGTACTCACCTTGATGTAATGGGAGGCTACTTATGGTCTTTATTTACCCCACTTAGTGTGAACGTGGATACATTTTCTTCTGTGGAAATGTTAACAGATTTGATTATCGGGTGATGCTTCTAAAGCTGCAGGTGTTTATATGATATATTCTACACGCACCATGTTACCTTTTTAAATCAGAAAAACGCTCAACTCCCAAACATAGCTGGCCCCATATAGGGTTTCAAATAAGGGATTGTGGACCATTACAAGCAGGAGATAAATGTATTTCAGGCAAATAAACAATGAAAGGGAGTGGGGTGGGAAGAGAGGCAGAATAAATAAAGTTGAAATTTTAAAAAGCTTTAATATGGGAGATTATACCTACTCTGGACTCTGCCTTTATTTACCTTTGTGATCCTTCAGGCAAGTTCTTATACTTATTTGACATGCAGCTTTCTCTTCTTCAAAATTAACAGATTACCACTAGATTGTTTCTCCAATCACAACTCTATAATTCTGTGATTCTAGTTACTTTTTTCAAGGCAGTTCTTCCCATCTGGCAGCAACCAAGATGTGCCAATTCTTTATCAAGGTTTACATGCTACTGTATTTTCCCTTCATATTTCATGTATTTAATGTAAACTCAAACATAGTCCTTTGACTAACCATTTTTTCAGTTTTCTTAAAAAGAAAAGCATTGAGGAGTTTCTATTGGTTTTACCTGAGTTTTTACATTCGACTTTTATGTAATTATTAAATAATCCATTTTACTTTCCTCAGCGTACATGATGATTTCTATTTATCCAGCAAAGATGTAAAGAGAGAACATTAGGTCATTTGTACAAGAGTATTTGAGCCAGGACTCAGAATTGCTCACTCTTGACGGCTCTGCTGAGATCACTTCCCTAGTTCTGTTTTGAAGATAAAGTCCCTTTGTTACCTTGGATCATGGTTTGAATTAGGTTAACTTCCCTCTTTTTTCTGATTTATATAATGAGGTGATTGCTTAAAGATGGCGATTCTCCTACAGCACGAGTCTTGACAAATGTACTACTGCGTCATTGAAGGCAGAACCTTGGGAATCATCTAAGACCCTTTTCTCCCCCTAACCACCCACATGTTCAGTTCATCACCAGGGCCTGCTGATTTTTTTAAAGTTATATTATGTTTCTGGCCTGCATAAAATCCAAGAGCATAATCTAAACAACATCCTTGTACCAACCCTCACGTTTGTGAAATTGTAGCCTTTTGTCATATGTATACACTTCATGTTCTTGTTTTGTTTTGTTTTGGCCATGCTGAGGCTTGTGGAATCTTAGTTCCCCAACCAGGGATTGAACCCGGGCCCTCTGGGCAGTAAAATTGCAGAGTCCTAACCACTGGACCTCCAGGGAATTCCTTGTTTTGTTTTTTAAATGAATAGAACATTACAAACAAAGTTGAAACCCCCAGTGTACCTCTCTCTGATTTCATTCTCCTCTCTCCTTTCCAGAGGAAACCTCAATCCTGAGTTTGGTGTTTGTCATTTCTGTGGTCTTGGTACTATTATTATATAGAATATCGTGCTGCATTTTTTTTTTTTTTTTTTGCGGTACGCGGGCCTCTCATTGTTGTGGCCTCTCCCATTGCGGAGCACAGGCTCCGGACACGCAGGCTCAGCGGCCGTGGCTCACGGGCCTAGCCGCTCCGCGGCATGTGGGATCTTCCCAAACCAGGGCATGAACCCGTGTCCCCTGCATCGGCAGGCGGACTCTCAACCACTGCGCCACCAGGGAAGCCCCTGCTGCATGTTTTTATGTTAATATTCTATACTGTGTGTATCCATCTGCAACTTGTTTTTCTCACTCACCATTATTTTTGAGATCTTCAAGAACTAGACATTTATGTCTAGTTCATTCTTTTGGACGGCTGTATAGTGTTTTATTCTATGAATATTGATATCACTTATTCATACTCTTGTTCATGAACCTTTAGATTATTTCTGTTTTTTTGCCATTACTGACACTGCAACAATAAATATCCGTGTATATATCTCCTTGTACAATATGACAGCTTCTGTCATATATGACAGCTTCTCTAGGGCACAGTGGAGTAGCACAACATCCATGATTTCCTTTAACAAACTGTTTTTTAATGGTCACAGTGTTATAAGCTTTCTGTCATTGGAACCACTAGAACAAATATTTCGATATACAGAAAATCTTTTGCCTCTTTCAGTAAGAAGGCTTAGAAACTTACCATGACAAGATGCAGAATAACTCAGTCTTCATTCTTGTGGTAGTAGTATGTACAGTCCTTCCCTGGTATCCACAGGGGATTGTTTCCAGGACCCTCCCCTGTCCCTATGCTGAAATCCGTGAATGCTCAAGTACTTTATATAAAATGGTGTAGTACTTGCATGTAACCTATGCACATCCTCCTGTATACTTTAAATCATCTCTAGATTACTTGTATGTCTAATACAATGCCAATGTTATGTAAGTAGTCGTAAATACAATGTAAATATTACATACATATTTGCCAATGAGTGGTAAAGTTAAGTTGTTTTCCCCTGTACTTATTTATTTATTTGGCCATGCCACGTGGCTTGCAGGATCTTAGTTGCCCGACCAGGGCTCGAACCGGGCCCCCAGTAGTGGAAGCTCGGAGCTCTAACCACTGGATCTCCAGGGAATTCCCTTTTCTTTCTTTCTTTTTTTTAATTGAAGTATAGTTGATTTACAATGTTAGATTAATTTCTGCTGTACAGCAAAGTGATTCAGTTATAAATATATATATATTCTTTTTAATATTCTTTTCCATTATGGTTTATCTCAGGATATTGAATATAGTTCCCTGTGCTATACAGTAGGACCTTGTTGTTTATCTATTTTGCATGTAATAGTTTGCATCTACTAACCCCAAGTCAAGTTTTTCTTTTTGGAACTTTCTGGAATTTTTTTTCTGAATATTTTCAGTCCACAGTTGGTTGAATCCAGGGCTGCAGAACCTGCGGATACGGAGGGCTGACTGTTGTGTATTCGAGATAACCTTCTCTCCTAGCTTCTAAACAAGGGCAATTGTTTCTCCATTGTTTTGTATTCTCAAAAACACTTTTGTCTTATTGATGACAGGCTTCTGATTTCAATTTAAATTCTTAAACTTTATTTTGAAAAAGTTTTGCACTCACTGAAAAATTGCAGAAATAAGGCAGAGTGTTCCCATAGCTCTTCACCCAGCTTCCCCTAAGGTTAGCATCACACATAAGCAGAGTACAATGATCAAAACTAAGACATTAACATTGGTGCAATACTAATAGCTAAGCAACTTTATTCGGATTTACTGACTTTTGCTTAATGTTTCTTTCTGTTCCAGGATCCCAGGCCACATTGCATATAGTTGTCATGTCTCCTCAGCTGCCTCTGGTTTGTGACAGTTTCTTGATCTTCTATTGTTTTTCACGACCTTGACATTCTTAAGGAGTCCTTGCCAGTTATCCTGTAGAATACCCCCCAGTCTGGGCTTGTTTGGTGTTTTCCTCACGATTAGACTGGCGTTTTGGAGTTTTGGAAGGAACACCATAGAGAGAAGCGCCGGTCTCATCTTGCTATATGAGGGGTTACATCAGGTCTGCATGACATCACTGGTGATATTAACCTCCATCACTTGGGTGATGTGTTTGCCAGATTTCTCCACTGCACAGTCACTGCTTTTCCCTTGTCCCTACTCTCTTCTTTGGAAGTGGGTCACTAGGTCTAGCTTACCCTTGATGGCGAGTAGGTAGGGGTTAAGTACTACCTCTTGCCGTGAGGGCATCGGCATATATTACCCAGAATTCTTTTGTAAGGAAGATTTGTCACTTCTTCCCTGTTTATTTGCTTGTTCAATTATTTGTTTATACTAGTATGGGCTTGTGTATTTATTTTATACTTTGGGTTAATATTCTAGTACTGCATCATTTATTTTATTCTGGTTTTGGCAATTGGGAGCTCTTTCAGGTTGGCTCCCATGTCCCTTTGGGGTGCCCCATCCTTTTGCTTTTTGTACACTTCCTCACTTTCTGGTTTTCCCACTAACTTTAGCATCCGTCGGTGGATGTTGCCTGTGACACTTATTTCTGCAGTGTTCTAATGGTGGTTTTCTATTCCCCCCTCTCAGTTTAATCAAGATAAGCTAAAGATACTTAGGGTTTATTATTTTTTTCTTTTACACAGTCTGATTTTTCTTCCTAATTTCGCAACTTGAATGTATTCCCCTAAAATATAAAGCTATAGAAGAGACCTGGGCTTGAATTTCAGTTCTGACACTTCAGGCTGTTTGACATTAGGCTTCCCTGAACCTTGATTTTCTTTGCATTTTCGGGATGTAGATACTTACCTTACAAAATGATCAGAAGATCTAAGTGAAGTTTTGCATGTAAAGTTCTTAAAATCAAGGAAGATGGATGTTGTTATTCTTGCTTCCACCGGCACTGATGTTGCCTCCCCATGGCTTCCAGAGCCTGCTTTCTAAAATGCAGATCTGATGATGACATGACCATGTTCAGGCTTGTCCATTGCTGCCTGTCATCGTCAGCAGTGTTTCCCAAGCCTAGCTTTTGATCAAAATTATATGAGGGGGCTTCCCTGGTGGCGCGGTGGTTGGGAGTCCACCTGCTGATTCAGGGGACACGGGTTCGTGCCCCGGTCCGGGGGGATCCCACGTGCCGCAGAGCGGCTGGGCCCGTGAGCCATGGCCTCTGGGCCTGTTCACCCGAAGCCTGTGCTCCGCAACGGGAGAGGCCGCAGCGGTGAGGGGCCCACGTACCGCAAAAAATAAAAAATTATATGAGGAACCTCAAAAGATATATAATAGCCCAGTCCTGCAGACTAGAATTTTGGTGGGGTGAGTTCAGCCCTTGTCTGTACTCCGGAGGCATGAGACCTGAGTCGGAGGCTCCCTCTGAAGGCTGATCGTGGGTTCTCCCTCAGTGAGTGCTGACAGTGATCAAGAGAGGGGCCCTTCTCCCCACCATGAAATGGCCAGGTAGGACCAGAGCATGAGATTAGGAGTCAGGCTAACAGTTCTTAGATAGTCCGTGTAGTATCTGTGTAACTAATCTGTATGGTTAGCTAGCTGCCTTTTATGTACGGAGTATGTTCTTGAAGACCGTTTAAAGTGTGCACAGATAAAACTACTTTGCTAGCAGGAACAAGTGGAATGATTGTTGTACGAATTTTCTTCAGTGCTGCCTTTTACTCTTTTTTACCTTTAATTCTAATACTTTGTGGAGTGTTCTTTTTCTCTTTTGTTTTGATTCATTACAGAAATATATTATGAAAAGATTATCACAATAAGGTTAGTTAACACCTCCATCACCTCACATAATTACCTTTTTTTGTGGGGATAACATTTAAGATCTACTCTCTTAACAACCTCCAAGAATATAATAGAGAATTGTTAATTACAGTCACCATACTATACATTAGATCCCCGGAACTTATTTATCTTATAGCTATCTTATAACTGGGAGTCTGTACCCTTAAACCAGCATCTCCTTAATTCCCCCACCCCCAGCCCCTGGCAACCATCATGCTACTCTGTTTCTATGATTTTGGTTTTTTAGATTCCACATATAAGTGAGAACATACAGTATTTGTCTTTCTGTGACTTATTTCACTTAATGTGATGCCCTCAAGGTCTTTGTATGTCGTTGCAAATGGCACGATTTCCTTCTTTTTATGGGTAACATTCTATTGTATATACGTACCACATTTTCTTTATACTTTCACTCTTTAATAGACATTTAGGTTGTTTCCATGTCTTGGCTATTGTGAATAATGCTGCAGTGAACATGGGGGTGCAGATATCTCTTTGAGACAGTGATTTAATTTCGTTCAGATATATACCCAGAATGGGATTGCTGGGCCATATGGTAGTTCTATTTTTCATTTTTTGAGGAACCACCATACTGTTTTCCATAATATTTGTACCAATTTAACATTCCCACCAACAGTGCACAAGGGTCCCCTTTTCTCCACATCCTTGCCAACACGTGTTATCGCTTGTCTTTTTTGGTAATAGCCATTTGAACAGGTCTGAGGTGATATGTCCTGGTTTTGAGTTTCATTTCCTTGATGGTTAGTGACATTGAACATCTTTTCATGTACCTGTTGGCCATTTGTATGTCGTCTTTGGAAATATGACTGTTCAGGCCCTTTGCCCATTTTTAAATTGGATTGTTTGTTTTTTGCTATTGAAATGTTGAGCTCCTTATATATTGTGGATATTAACCCCATATCAGATTGATGGTTTGTGAATATTTTCTCTCATTCTATGGGTTGCCTTTTTTTTTTTTTTTTGCCGTACGCGGGCCTCTCACTGTTGTGGCCTCTCCCATTGCGGAGCACAGGCTCCGGACGCGCAGGCTCAGCGGCCATGGCTCACGGGCCCAGCCGCTCCGCAGCACGTGGGATCTTCCCGAACCGGGCCACAAACCCATGTCCCCTGCATCGGCAGGCGGACTCCCAACCACTGCGCCACCAGGGAAGCCCTATAGGTTGCCTTTTCATTTGGTTGATTGTTTCTTTTGCTGTGCAGAAGCTTTTTAGTTTGATGTAGTCCACTTGTTTATTTTTGCTTTTGTTGTTTGTGCTTTCAGTGTCGTATCCAAGAAATTATCACCAACACCAATGTCAAGAAGCTTTTCCCCTATATTTTCTTCTAGGAGTTTTATGGGTTTGAGTCTTACATTTAAGTCTTTAATCCATTTCAAGTGAATTATTGCGAGTGGTGTAAGACAGGGGTGCAGTTTTATTCTTTTGTATAGGAAGATACAGTTTTCCTATCATTAATTGAAGAGACTATTCTTTCCTCATTGAGTATTCTTGGCTCACTTGTCAAATGTCAGTTGATTACATAGTGTGGGTTAATTTCTGGGCTCTCAACTTTATTCCATTGGTCTGTGTGTCTGTTTTTATGCCACTACCATACTGTTTAGTTTACTATAGCTTTCAAATAAAATTTGAAATCAGGAAGTGTGATGCCTCTAGCTTTGTTCTACTTTCTCACGATTGCTTTGGCTATTCAGGATCTTTTATGGTTCCACATGAATTTTAGGATTGTTTTTCTTATTTCTGTGAAAAACGCCATTGAAATTTTGTTAGGAGTTTCATTGAATCTATAGCTAGCTTTGGATAGTATAGACTTTTTTTTTTTTTTTTTTTTTTGCGGTACACGGGCCTCTCACTGTTGTGGCCTCTCCTGTTGCGCTCCGGACTCACAGGCCCAGCAGCCATGGCTCACGGGCCCAGCCGCTCCGCGGCATGTGGGATCTTCCCGGACCGGGGCACAAACCCGTGTCCCCTGCATCGGCAGGCGGACTCTCAACCACTGTGCCACCAGGGAAGCCCGGTAGTATGGACATTTTAACAATATTAATTATTCTGATGTATGCACATAGTATATTGTTCCATTTATTTGTGTCTTCAGTTTTTTCATCAATGTGTTGTGATTTTCAGTGTACAGGTTTTTCACCTCCTTAGTTAAATTTATTCCTAAATAATTTATTATTTTTGATGCTATTATTGTATAAATGGATTGTTTTCTTTATTTCTTTCTCATATAATTCATTGCTAGTGTATAGAAAAGCAATTGGTTTTTGTACATTAATTTTGTATTCTGCAATTTTACTGAATTCATTTACTAGTTCTTTTTTTAAACTTTTTTGGGGGGGGTTTAGGATTTTAGATATATGGTATCGTATCATCCGCATACAATTTTACTTTTCCTTTCCAACTTGGATGCCTTTTACTTCTTTTTCTTGCCTAATTGCTCTGGCTGGGAGTTCTAACATTATGTTAAATAGGAGTAGTGAGAGTGGCATCCTTGTCTTGTTCCTGATCTTAGTGGAAAAGCTTTCCTATTTCACTATTGAGTATGATGTTAGCTGTGGGTTTGTCATGTGCAGCCTTTATTATGTTGAGGTAGTTTACTTCTCTATTAGCTATGCCTCTTTGTAGTAATTTTTAGTGGTTGCTCTTGGCATTACAATATGTATCCTTGTTACAATCTACTTAGAGTTACTATTTGATCACTTTAGATTTTATTCTTCACATCTGACTTTTCCCATTTCATAAATGAATAAAAAAGTCACAACAATTTAATTCCATTTAAACATTCTACTACTGTCTTTAAGCTACTGTTTTTTATATCTTTTAATTCTTCATAAGTTATAAATTTATACATCCTAACAGAGTGTTATTTTTTACTTTAAACAATTTTTTAGGACATTAAGAAAAGAAAAATATATACTTTTTAATGTTTATCTGTATATTCACCAATTCTAATACTCTTTATTCCCTTCCTGTAAATCTTAATTTTTATCTTGTATTATTTCCCTTCAACCTGAAGGACATTCTTTAGTATTTCTTTTTTTTTTTTTTTTTTTAAAACTAAAAATGCCATTGGCTTCTTTAATTGGTTAATGTAACAGGCAGAAAGTCTCTTTTAAACAAATTAAAAAGCTGTGGGTTTTTTTCCCCCAATTCTCCCCAAATTAGATATATACATACCCGCAAAAATGGTGTGTGAAGGAAAACTGTCATACACAAGAAGTTGTATCCTGAATTAAGGGAAACAGCTGTTGAAATGGGAATTAACACAATAAAGTCATCAACAGGTTAACAATTTAAAAAATTGAGTCTTCAAATGCTGCATGGCACAAAGCTATACTATATAAAGTACTGCTAGGTATGAAGGAGGAAGTCTGTACGGATTTTAAGCAAAAATGCTTTTCCAGAAAAGCAAATCAAAACAATGCAATCAGTAGACCAAAGAGGCTACAGCTAGATAGCAGAGCTACAACTTCTCATATCTGAGCTAGAAAATTCTGTTTATACAGAATGGACTAAAATTTCAAGACAAAACGGACATGTTTTACATTTCTTACTTTATCCATATTAAGTTCTCTGTTTCTTTCTCCCTCACCCCTCAATTCAGCATGATCCAGCCAAAAGATGGCTGCTTTTAGAAGTAGCTATTTTATTTTTCTTTCTGTGGCAAGACTGTCATGAAGCCTGGATATCTCAGGCTCATATGCATCCATGACCAGGGTCCCGTTGTGGTCAAAAAACTTAGCAGTGGACTTGGTGAACTCGGCTTCCCGTTGCTGCTTTGTTCTTCCACTGATGAAGGTCAGCTTCAGAGTGTATTTTTCATCGAACCTTTTGAGACTGGACGACAGCTGCCAAATATCATCCCTGTGGGATCTTTCCTGTGGGCCACGAGAAAGATGCTCTTCTCCTTATATGAGGTATAAATGGTCAGGATCCCCATCATCACAAAATAGGATATAACACACAAAGCCGAAACAGGTTTGGACTCTGGAAAGGGGTGCATATAATCCCAAATCAAAGTCACTATGGCGAAGAAACAGGAGATGGTACAGATGATGAGGCGACCGTCAATTAGACCAAAATTCTGCACATACTTGTACTTTTCCAGAAGTACCTTTTTGGCAGAATCATCCAAAGAATTTTTCACAGCTGATCCATCCCATTTGTCAGTTTTTACAGGCTTATCATCAATCTTCCACTTGTCCAGCAAGCCGCTGCGGCTACTGCCTGTCCCACAGCTGGAACCACTGCCATCCCCACTACTGCCTCCGCCACCACTGGTTCTCCCTCCCTGAGCAGCCGCCGCCATCTTGCTTGCTTCTGCCTAGTATTCCTTGTAGTACAGGTATGTTGGGGACTGATTGTCTCAGCTTCATTTATCTGAAAGTGTCTTTATTTAATCTTAATTTTAGATGAATATTATCCTGAATCTAGAACACGTTCTGTAGGATTTCAATTTTTTAAAATCTATTAAGATTCTAATTCCAAGGCCTGACCAGAGAGAAGGCAGGTGGGACACTTGCCATGGTCAGGCTTTAGGGCAAGAACTTTGAGGATCTAAGACTGCTGATTTGTTGGGAAGGTAAGGGTTGACATGGGCCTACATGGGCTGCCAAAAATGTGATGGATTAACAGGGTCAGTGAAGGCTGATGTTGGCTAACATGGGCTGACTTGGGTCACAACTTTTGAATTCTAATTGATTCTGGGAAGGATCTTAAAGCCTCTATCACTTTCAGAGGGGAAAATTAAAGCATGGAAAGGCAACAGCTGTCTCAGAATCACACAGTTGCAGAATGCCAGAACCCAGGCTCTAGAATCGTGTCTTCTTTCTCTAAGCCCAGGACTCCTTCCTTCCATCTCATCTGCCTCTCCATGGAGGCAAGGCACCAGAGTGCTGACCCATCTGGACAGCACATTCCTGAGAGCTCATGCCTGTCCCTAGCAAGACCTGGAACAGCTTTCAGGACAAAGCTCGTTCCAAGTTCTGGAGGAAATTTTTCATGTTTCTGCATTATCTGGGTTAAACTCCTGTGGGCAGTGACCTTTATACCATTGTCAACCCTTGAAAAACAAGTGGCAAAAGGAGCACTTTTACATATTAGATGCTGAGGACATCCAGATAACAGGCATACAAGGTCTCGGACCACAAGGCTTTGGGCACTTAATAATAACCACATTTTCTAATCTGTTGTCTTTCCTTGCTGGCTTTTAGCTTTTCTTTCCAACCTTTTCTAGGCCACAAGGCAGTATAAGGCCAGGAGTCTGACTGTAGGCAGCGCTGGGATTTCCTTGGTTTGAATTCTATCCCATGTGTTTCTTTCTTTCTTCATATATTGGTATGTACATTAAAGATGCTTATTTACAGTAACGTATTGATCCAAAGCTTTAGAGAAACATCATCACAAAACAATGTTTAGTGCACAGCAGCAATGCCCGCACCCAGACGCACCACAGCGCTATCCATGGAGCCTTGGGGTCCTCTGGGGATCTGGGGACACTGTAACTTGGAGCTTGTTAGTTAAGGATTCCCCACCTCAGCAACTGGGTAAGGCACTCAGGGAGCTGGATTTGGGGTTGGACCTCCCGCTAGAGGCGGAGGGAAGTGGATGCCCCTTTTATATTCATCTTTAACATTTGGAGTCCTTAACCTCTCCCCAAGGGGGCTCAGGGGCCACCCCCAAGGCAGTTCATGTGGGTTTGCGTTATTATGCCATCTCCATAGTCCCCTACCCTGGACATACTCAGGAACTGACAGCGCATCTAGCTTTATCTGCTGCCTCGTCAGGCCCTCCCTACCGGAGGAAATTCTTTCAGTGTGTGTGTGATGGTCACGGCCAGGGCAGCCCATCGGCTTCGTCAGCATCAGCACCTTTCCCTTTGCTTTACTCCTTCCTTCCGTTTAGAATAACAGTACAACGTAACTCAAAGAGATAAGAATAACATTGTGTTTTCAAATTTAAAAAATATTAAGAATAAGCTGTTCTCTTTCTCTTATTTTTTTAGTTGTAAAAAGCATTACTTTTATTGGGAAAATGAAATCTGATCCTTGTCTCAGCCAGCTGAGATGGGAATGGTAATTTGGCCAAGGTGTTTTTTTTTTTTTTTTTTTCCCAGCACAATGTAGAAAGTGACCAGTGGTCTCATGTGAGGGCTTGACTCTAAATGCAATAGAATAGGATAAGAAGACAAGGCACAGGCAGAGGGCGGAGGTAGGGTGACAGCCACTGTAGAACTGATTAAGATCAGAGCGGCTGGTGTCTGACCGCCCTCAGTCTCTGTGAAGCTTTGCCCAGGGCCTTGCAAGTTTCACCAGGATCCAAGCAACGTTACAATGGTAATAATAGTTTGCATTTGTTAAGGACTTGCTATGGGCCATACACATTTTATAAGCCTTTATACTTAATTTTCTGCCAAATGAAAGACCCAGCCTAGGGAACCGCAGCCATCTGGACTTAGTGCTTTGTCTCCTGACTCACCTGTGTTTGCTGCCCTCACCGACCTCCTGGTCGGCCTCCCAGTCCCTCCTCTGCCTGGTCCTTCCTGGCATGAAGCCTCCTGGTTATCTCTTGCTGTGCTTGTCCATCTCAAACTATCGTCCTCCAGCTCTCTGTCTGATTGCTGCCCTCTTGGGCAGTGCTACCTCAGACCAATCTGCCACAATGACCCCCAAGTCTGTTGTTCAATTGTGGAACTTTCTGGCTCTATGGCTCTGCTGAGAGGCATCGCCTCCTACAGCTGGGTTTGGACACGGGCAACTTGAAAAGTAAAACAATAAGCGCTGTATAGAGATGCATACGAAAAGAAGAAGTGGCTGAGACATAGACAAATAATTTGTTTTTAAATGCTATGAAGATGGAGGCCCTGCTGAACAGTCCACAGATATGCCCAAAATGAATTTTATGGTCTCTTGTTTACATCCCGAGTTAAGAGGTTTGCGTTACTAAATTGTAAGCGAAAAAGTCAGTGAGAGAGTTTAAATTGGGCAGAGGTGTGGGATGGCAGCAAACCAAGAGATCACCCTTTTCCTTGCCTCCTCGTTTGGTTAGCCCAACTGCAAAGTTAGTGCTAACTTCTGTCATCTTCTCAAATTCCACCTCTCTGTGGGCGCTTGTATTTCTGGAACATTCGGCCCACATAATAAGGTTGCACTCTCTCCCCTGGTGTTAATTCTGGGTTGTTTGGGAACCTGGCTTCTCCGAAGAGGTCGATCTCCGGACTTTCTAGTAAAGGGTGAGCATAGATGTTTTTAAAAGGGGGTGCTGTACCTTTAAATTCTGAAAGTGAACTTGGCTCAGGAAGGCCAGCAGTCAAGGTCCAGCCCCTAGAAGAGAGAATAGCTACAGATTCTCCATCCTCAGTCTCTGCAAAGGGACGGCTGTGCCAGCCGTGCTCGGGCAGGCTCCTGGCAGCATGGCAGAGAAGCTCGGGGCGCTCCTGCTGGCCCTTGTTCTCAGCCTGGCACAGCCAGCCCCGGCCCGCCGGAAGCTCCTGGTGTTTCTGCTGGATGGTTTTCGCTCTGACTACATCAGTGATGAGGTCCTGGAGTCCTTGCCTGGTTTCAGGGAGATTGTGAGCAGGGGGGTGAAAGCGGATTACTTGACCCCAGACTTTCCCAGTCTCTCGTACCCCAATTACTACAGCCTAATGACTGGTGAGTACCATGTCCTCCTCCGGGCGGGGAGGGGCGGGCTGGAGTCCAACAGTAGCAGTTAGCTCCTAGCATTAGAGTCTCATGGAAATGCTCAGGTTTCCCTCATCCTTTGGGACACCAGAGATAGACAGGAAGTGTGTGTTCTTGGCTGAGATTTTTTTTTTCATGGGTGTGTTGTTTTCCAAAAGTTATTCCCAGGACCTGTTTTGGCTTCTCAGTGTGGAGAACAGAGAACTACATGAATAGATGATTGTTAAAGTGGTTATCTGTTTTACAAATAAAAAATTCTGGCCTACTCCGTATTTTCTAAGTTCAAATTTAAAAAGTCAGCAGGTCTTCATTTGTATCAAATTCCTTCTGTCCCTTTGCCCTGAAGTCATCTGTCATCCTGGAGCTGTTTTGGCTTGTTTGTCAGTGTGCTAGATTATGAAAGTTACATGTGGGATTCCTGGATGACTCGGAGGGAATTTTCAGGTCATATCCTGAAGTATTACTTAGCAATGCTACTTGCTCCTTCTTTTGCCCTTTGGGGCCAGGTAAAATGACACGGAGAAGAAAAACTTGATGTGTAGTTCAGATTCCCATTTTTAACTTCTAGCATCTGTTAACAAAACAAAACCCAACCCCCAGCTAACCCAGACTGTGCCTGGGTTTGGAAAAGCAGACTTTTGCCTAAAAATGACCTCCATCTGGGATTGCCAGCACGCCAAATGTGATTCCACGAATTTGATCCTCTATCTGTGCTCACACAGTGAGATTCCTACCTTCCGGTTTGTTTATCAGCTAACCTTTGTAAGGGCCAGCGAGAGGCGCTCAGAAAGAATTTAGCAAGCTGTCCAGGGAGGCTGGGAAGAATGCGCTGCTATTAATGCTGATGTAGGACTTAGCTGTGTGCTCTGAGCGCAGGGAAAACTATAAGTTCTGTTAACGGGAAGGGGATGAGAACTCTTGTATCTCATTATGGATCTTCACAGGACAGCAAAGCCCAAGGATCCTGGAAAGACAAATTGCTATCTCTGACTTCATACGTGGATACTGTATGCATGTGTACATAAAAATGCCATCAAATTAATGGGGAAAGAGATTTTGGAGAATTAGAAATAAAGGCATGGAGAGCAAAAAAAAAAAAAAAAAAAAAAAGTCCAGACGGCACACAGCAAGGAATTTATCTGCTCATTTTCAAAAATCTCCCCCAACAGACAAACAATCAGCATCTCTCAGATAAAGAAGATGAACAAAAGTCTCCTCGTCCTCCCTTGGCACGGATCTGCCCTTTCAGGGAAGCCGTTTGCGGGCCGCACATAGAGGTTATTGTGTGTCACAGGCCGACTTCGGCACTGTCCCGGGAGTTTCACACCTGCAGCCACCCCAGCACCAGTTGTCTCTCAGAGCCCTGCTGCGAGGCTCGATTCACAGACTGCCACGTGCACTTTTCTCAGTCTCAGTGGAAGAGGAGCAAAATCCATTTTAGCAAGTCAGACTCCAGCGAGCAAAAAGGGACCATTACGGTCTCCACGGAGAAACGCAGCCAGTGACTCGGCCCTTTGTCTGTCAGATCCATGTTCCTGATATCAGCACAAGGACTAATTTGCACAAAGCCTTAGTCAGGCAGACACTTTCTTGTCAGGCTGTGGGTATTTTCTCTGGTCTAGGCACGACAGAAGGGCCCTTCTCGTGGTGGGACAGTGCAGGCCCTGTGAATGTTTGACAGAGATCTTACCTTTACTATCAGACTGAGTCTAGCCCGAGAAAGCCACAGGCTGTCCATACGGCTTCGCCCTTCGAGGTTTTGATGGTAAAATGTAGGATCTGACTTGAAAGCTCGCTTGGTGCTTAAGTTGGCCTTTTCGCTTTGATAGAAGCAAGATTGTATATAGGGTGTGTCCAGCAAGGCTCATGCTCACGTGCCAGTGTCTCTGGGTGTGACTTGTATCTACTGAGTGGACGTAAAGGCTTGGAGTGGGATTGTGGGCCGGGGTGGCCTGGCCATCAGGGTGCTGCCACCTCCACTGCCCTGGAACTGACTCAGCGTGAAATCTAGACTGTTTCCCCCAATATCTATGCTTCTTTTTCCACCTGATGTTGAAAAATTCCTCTTTTTTTCATATAAGGAAGGATCTATCCATTGGGAATAGTAGTTAAACATATGGTTTGAGCATATGAACATTTCACGAACCAACGAAAGAATCATGCTAGATCCTTTCGGTACTAAAAGGTATGCTGTCTTAAGGTTCCTCAGAATTTATAAGACAGACTGTGATCTCAATTCCTTACGTGAATTATTGCCCATAAGCCATAAAGCCCTTGGTGTTCTTCTCTTTTCATAATGAGGAATGATGGGTTATTGGAAAGAACTTGGCCTGGGAGCTGGGAGAACTTGGTTGGAGTCCTTGCAGGGTCGGGATGGGCAAGCCATTGCACTGCCCTGAACCTCAGTTTCCTCAGCTTCTGGGTCCTAATCTGGCCAGAACCTCAGGTGTTGCCAGAAGCAGACGTGAAATTAGAAAAAGTTAGGACTGTCACCTCTTGGGAGGCCTACGTATTAGAAATTAAGCACATGACTGATCTTTAGAGAGGAGAATTTCATGGGAAGCCACGTGGATGGTGATGGGAAATGAACAGTCACAGGATTTGTGGGGAACCTTGGAAATCATCTAGCCCAGTCATTGACATGAAGCCACTGTGACTGATGTTTTTTTCCTTCAAAATGTGTTTGCATCAGGACAAATGTGGACACAATTCCAATAGTGATCAAGAAGATCCATCCAGGGAATTCGCGGGCGGTCCAGTGGTTCGGACTCCACGCTTTCACTGACCAGGGCCTGGGTTCAGTCCCTGGTCGAGGAACTAAGATCCCACAAGCTGTGCGGCCTGGCACCCCGCCCCCCTGCAAAAAAGAAAATCCATCAGACAATTGATTACTGGGAACACATAGAATCTTAAAACAGGACCATTTACCCAGGGAGCCTACATTCAAGTTGAGCAGGAAAGACACATCATATACCTACTAATATCCCAAATGAGTAGCAAGGGCCGAATGGTGTCCCTCCAAAATTCGTGTGTTGAAATCCCAACCCCCAGTGCATCAGAATGTAACCATATTTAAGGACATGGTGTTTAAAGAGATGATTAAGTTAAATGATGCTGTTAGAGTGGGGCCCTACTCCGCTATGGCTGATGCTCTTTTAAGAAGAGGAAGAGACGTCGGGGATCAGCGTTCACAGAGAAGAGACCTCATGAGGACAGTGTGAAGGCTGCCACCTGCAAGCCAAGGAGAGCGGTCTCACCAGAAACCAGACCTGCCGACTCCTTGATCTCAGATTTCCAGCCTCCAGAACTGCAAGAGACCAGTTTCTGTGGTTGGGCCACTCAGTCGGTGGTACTTCGTTAGGGCAGCCCTAGCAGACTGCTACACGAAGGACCAATGGGTAGTTTCCTAATATGCTGTGCAAGACCAGAAGAGAGGAGGATTTTCTTCTAGTCAGAGTAGCGTGTGAGAGCATTTTGAAGGCTGGAATAAACAGCCCCAAGCGTGGCGTTTATCGTAATATCTTACTTGATGCATAAGCTCTTTTCTGAAGAGCTGTCTGTAGATCAACTTAATTTTAGTTAAAATATAACCACAGTGTAACTTCTATGGGGAAGCTTTCTGTTTTAATCTTATTAATTAATTTGTTTATTTTTGGCTGTGTGGGGTCTTCGTTTCTGCGCGAGGGCTTTCTCTAGTTGCGGCGAGCGGGGGCCACCCTTCATCGCGGTGCGCGGGCCTCTCACTGTCGCGGCCTCTCTTGTTGCGGAGCACAGGCTCCAGAAGCGCAGGCTCAGCAGTTGTGGCTCACGGGCCTAGTTGCTCCACGGCATGTGGGATCTTCCCAGACCAGGGCTCGAACCCGTGTCCCCTGCATTGGCAGGCAGATTCTCAACCACCTCGCCACCAAGGAAGCCCTGTTTTAATCTTTAACTGTGGATCTTTTTGTAAAATTATTCTCTTTGAGGTAAATCCCCATTTGATTTAAGTAAAGTTTAACATAACATCCACGGACAAAAAGCAGTGATCTGTTCAATGCAGATCACGCATAAGAGAAAACATTGGGTGTGTTTTGAGGCAGCATAAGGTAGCATCATTTTGCCAAAGCCAATGGCAACAGTTGTTTGTAACTCTTGAGCACTTCTGATTAAGTGTTTGTGGAAGGTGGCCCAGAAATGTCCTGAGTAGCAGGGAAGCTGGTCTAGAATTTAATCTTCCTGAACATAATCTGCCAAGAGATGAACATATCCTGAGTTGTTCGCTATACAGTGTGTTATTATCATGTTAACATTTACAAGCTGGTAAATGAAGTGCAGGGAGACTGCGTGCTTCACTGCAGACACCTAAGAACCTCAGTAGCAGGGCTGAGATTGGAGGGCAGGCCTCGGAGGCCAGTTCTCACACAGCAACCAGCAGGGCCCCGACCCGAGTCCTGGCGTGCCCAGAAGGTTTTGTGTATGACCTGGGACCCAGGACAGAGGTCTCCTTATGACCAGTCCGGGAAGCAGCCAGAGCCTGGTTGAAGACACTTGATTAATCCTCTAGTGGAATCAAAGCAAAACCAAGGGTGTTAACTGCCTAGAATTAGTATCTGTGCCGATGCAGTCCTGACCGCCCTCCTAGAAATGACACGTGAAGCAAATTCTTCCCAGATATCAAGGCCTCACATTCTGGAGTGAGGGATTGCCGGGTAAGGCAAGCTTTCCCTTGCCTTTAAGAAAATAGCCGATTTAAATTAAAACCGGCTGTCACTTGGACCAAAGGAAATCAATGCAGAAAGTGTTTGAGAAATCATGTTTTGAAAAAAAGCCCACATCCTCAGCCTTCTGGAGAGTCAGTTTCACTTGTGGCGGCCTCTGCACGCCCACAGCACAAGCAGCATGGACACGGCCTCTCTCCAGGGCACCTGGCCTCTCCTCCCCCTGGATCAGCATCTGCTCGGGGCTGCTCAGCCCAGGGCTTGGCTTCCTTGGATTTAGATGCCTCTGTCTGGGGTGCCCACTGCTCCCCGCTTACTCTCTCTCCTGCAAAACCCCGTTATGCTTTGGTTTTCAGCAGCGGCCTCCTGGTCATCAAGGGTCAGTCCTCTGCTTTGATGGCCTCCTTCCTGATAGCGCCCTCAGCTCCAGGACGCCCTCCTCTCTCTGTTTCCTCCTATCTCACTGATTCCTCCGGTCCCTTCTGTCGGCCCCTCCCCATCTTCCTCACCACCTTTTCTCCCGCAGCTGAGTTGGCTCCGTTTTCAGGATGGATCGCAAAGCCTCTGCTTCTCCTGCCTCCATCCCTGGGGCCCTCACCAGAGGGCGCACCCTTGGGAGCCTAGAGCTTCCCAGCAGCTCCTGGTGCCCCACTCTCTCTGCCCTACAGTTTGTCTCATATGCGAACTAGACTAGTCCTCTTAAAACACATGCCCGATGGTGTCACTCCTCTGTTCAGACGCTCCAGTAGATTCAGGCTCTTACAGAACTGGCCCCAGGTCACCCAGCCCTTTCCAGCCTCATTCCCCACCATTTCTTCTCTTTTTTTCCTCACCTGTTCCAGGCAGGTGGCCATCCCAGGACACCTGAACTTGCTGTTCCTTCTGTCTGGAATGCTTTTCCCCAGAAAGACCCAATGTTTGAGGGATCTTAGTTCCCTGACCAGGGATTGAACCCGCGCCCTCGGCAGTAAAAGCACCAAGTCCTAACCACTGGACCGCCAGGGAATTCTTGCTCCGTTGCTTTTTTTAGATCTCTTCCCCAAAGTCACTGCAGTGGATACTCCTTCCCTGGCCACCCTCCCTTCACTTGTCATGCTCTGTCTTCAAACAAAATTTATCCTAGTGAAGAAGCATTATAATAATGATCAGAGGGCTTCCCTGGTGGCCCAGTGCTTGAGAGTCCGCCTGCCGATGCAGGGGACATGGGTTCGTGCCCCGGTCCGGGAAGATCCCACATGCCGTGGAGCGGCTGGGCCCGTGAGCCATGGCCGCTGAGCCTGTGCTCCGCAACGGGAGGGGTCACAACAGTGAGAGGCCCCGCTTACCGCAAAAAAAAAAAAAAAAAAAAAAAAAATGATCAGAGCATTCAGAGTTTCAGGGAACTTGATTGTTATTTTGATTTTAGATACTACTAAACTAGCAGGCAGAGGAAAAGACTGAAATTATGCTTTGCTTTGTGAAAGCAATGAACAGATATTTAGGTGAACCGATTACCATTTATGCCTAATAATCTTATATAACCTCAAAGTATGTCTATCAGTTTTGTTTTACATTTTGACTATAAGGTCAGGGGCTGCAAGAGGGTTGTAAGGAGAGTCACCCATGAGGAGGGTGCTGGGCCTCAAGGGCCTGGGGTGTAGGGGGTGCAGCAATACACTAGTCATCAGCGTAGCCCTAAATAGAGCCTCACTCCAGCCAAGACTGCCGAAGCCAAGGAGGCGGAGGCATCAGTGAAGCACGAACGAGGCGAATGGTTCAGAACCGTGAGAACAACTGTGAGAGGGCAGCGAAGGCCACGTTTTGTGTGGTCTTTGCTGTGAGGCCCAGGGATGGGTCTGGCAACTTAAAGGGTCAGGCCGTCTTGTGCTCTTGGTCTCCACTCCACATTGCGTAAGGCTCATGAGAGGCTCCTTAGATATTTGAAAACAGGAAATGGTTTATGGGCTGAATCGTGTCTTCCTTGTCCAACACACAAATGTATATCTTGAAGTCCTATCCCCCAGTGCCTCAGAATGTGACTGCATTTGGAGATAGGGTCTTTAAAATGGCAATTAAGTTAAATGGAGCTGTTAGGGTGGGCTCTAATCCACATAGCTGATGTCCTGATAAGAAGAGGAGATTAGGACACAGATGGGCACCAAAGGAAAACTATATGCAGACACAGGGAGAAGGTGGCCATCTACAAAGCCAAGGAGAGAGGGCTGTAGAAAAGACCAACCCTGATGACGCCTTGATTTTGGACTTCTAGCCTCCAGAATTGTGAAAAATAAAGTTCTGTTGTTCAGGTCACCTGGTCTGTGGTACTTTGTTATGACAGCTCTTGGAAACTAACACAGGCAGGATGGGGGCCACTGGGCAGCCGATGGAAGAATGAAGGCTTCTTTAGACATACCACTTCCACCCCCAGACCTACTTCCTGAGAATTCCTGATGGTTTATGCTCTGAAATTGAGGTGGTCATGGTGTTTGGTTTCCTAGGGCTGCTGTAACAAATTACCACAAATGCGGTGACCTAAAATAATAGAAATTATTCCTTCATAGTTCTGGAAGCCAGTCGTCTGAAATCAAGGTGCCAGCAGGGCCACGCTCCCTCTGAAGGCTCTAGGGGAGCATCTGTTCCATGCCTTTCTCTTAGCTTTCTTGCATTGCCAGCAGTCCTTGGTATTTTTGGTTTGTAGATTGCATCGAAGTGTCACTCCAATCTCTGCCTTCACTGTCATGGCATTCTCCCTGTGTGTCCCTTCTTATAAGGACACCAGTCATATGGGATTAGGGATTAGGGCCCGTCCTCGTGACCTCATCTTAACTTGATTACATCTGCAAAGATCTTGTGTCTAAATAAGGTCTCACTCACAGGTGCTGAGGGATAGAACTTCAACATAACTCTTTAGAGAACGCAGTTCAACCCACAGTACATGGTATAGTGGAAAGAGCTATGGATTTGCTGCCAAAGATCTAATTTCATCCATTCTCTCACTTTCTGACTTGCAGGATTTGAAGTGCTTTTGAGTTTTAATATTATTAAGCAGTAGAATGGAGAAAGTAAAACTTACCCAATAGGCTTGTTGTGAGGACAGAATGAGAAACTTTGTGTAAAACCACCGTTATAAAAATTGTACATATTACCCACTTTACCAATAAGATAGGCTAAATCATGTTGCAGTAACAAGCTCTGTCGGAGGCTTACCACAACTAAGATTTTTTTTTTCACTCATGTGCATGGACTTTAAGGATTAACTGCCCCATTTCCTCTTCATTTTGAGACACAGGCTGAAAAAGCCACTTCCAAATGAGACGTGCTTCTTGCATGGCAGAGGGAAAAGGGAAAATGGCGAACAGTGTAATGATGTTTAAAAGTTCTGCTCAGAGGTGGCACAAGTCACATCTACTCCCATTTCATTGGCCAAAGCAAATCCTATCACCAAGCTTGATGCCAATAGTTCAGGATATATAATCCTCACATAGAGGTGGCGGGAATATATTTAACTTTTATGCACTGAATGGATATTAGGTACATTTTATCAGAAACTCGTAGGTATTAATTTAAACAAATGGCATAGAGATTAAGTGTCTGCAACTCAGGGAGACAGGTCTTATTGGGAGTTAAAATGGTCTTGAACAGTTCCATGGAAAAGGTGGATCTAGGAATAAACACTGAAAGATGACTGGAAAGATTTTTAGTGGAGATAAATTTAGGGCCAGATCTTAAAATAAAAAATCTATGAAGACTCTGATGAGGGACATGGCACAAGTACAGTCAGAGAAATAGTCAGAGACACATTAACAAGACAGAGGGAAGGGTGCTAAACCCATTCACCATCCCCGGTACAGGGTAGAGGGTTAGAGAGAGAGAGGTGAATTTGTTTTATAAAAAAAGAAAAAAGGCATGCAGTTGATAGAAGGCTTTGAAGGCTAAACTGAAGATAATTCAGTAGGTTCCACCTTTCCTTTTTTTCTACTTCAAACGTTGGAGCATCTATTCTTTCCGATGGGCTATAAGTGAAGAGTTGAATTTGAGGAGCGCCCTCGAGGCAGAACTTGCTGATTGGGTAGTGAGTGAACATGGAAGAGCTGAAAAGAAGGGAACCTGAATCAATTCCAAGCCTACAAGAAATTCAGAAGTCTGGGTCTCCTATGAGCAAAGATGGGAAAGTTTGGACGGCTGTTTATTTGACGAAGTAAATTTTCATCAGAATAGATTTCAGGTTGGATTAGGTTATTCACCTGGAGTTGGCCCTTTAGGGGATCAGAGACAACCTCTTAAAGGAGAGTTCCAGAAACATGTAGAATAATCATGGGGGTCAAGGAGAGAAATTTCTCCTGTGGGTTCCAGTGGACCCCAGTATATGGACTTCTCATCTCTCTGCTTGCCCCCCGGCTGGTAGAGGACATTTCTCACAAACACACAATTAAATCTGTCTTCTCATCTGCATGAACTCTTGTCTCAATTTTGTCACTTACTTCCCAGAGATTTCACGTTTCCACTTAAAGCTATGGTGCGTGTAATGGGTCCTGAGTAAGCCGCCTGCAGAAAGCGGCTGGGTGTGTGAGGTGTCGGGTGACAGAAGCCGTGAGGGCCACTCACCGGCTCAAGCCCGGAGAAAAAAGCGCGTTCCAAGAATTTACGAAAATAATCTCTCCCGGCATGTCATTATTTCAGCTCTCGTCATCAGACCTCTCGACACTGAAGTGCCACTTTTCAAAAAGTATGTTTCTCTTGGCTTCCACGGTGATGGCAGGGTGTTCATTCGGCTGCTGGAAATGAAATGTACTCCCTGCAGGAGGGGACGGAGAGACTGGCGGGCAGAGCTGCGGTGAAAGTCTTTGATTATAAGCACAGCAAACCCTCTTTTAGGAGGTTCCCTTCCTGGAGCCAGGTGGTCTCCATACCAGGCTGGTCTCCTGTCTCACTCCCTCTCGCCTCTCCCCACTGCTGATTGGTGGGACCACAGGCTTCCTGCCAAGGCTGCTCTCAGGACCTGCTTCATCATCAGTGCTACGCCACAAACGGGTTAAAGAACATTTAGAATGGATTCAGAGGGAGCCTGAGTCAGCATGTTAACATTTATTTCTGAGACACTTTAGACAACACCTACTGGGGTTTCAGAGTCCCCGTCCGTGAATAAGGCCATTGTGTCCACGGTCTCCCGGGCGAGGACGCAGGGCAGGCCTGGGGCTCCTCTGCGTCCTGTGTGCAGCATTCGGCTCGCATCACATCTTGTGCTTGATCGTAACCTACTCCTGCCTTTGGCGCTTTCCCGGAGCGAGGAGAGGGGCAAGGGCTTGACAGGTAGGTCACAGAGCCACGAGGGGCAAACGCATCTGGACGAAGGGCTGCCCAGGCTGCAATCACAGACAGACCTGTGGGGAGGGGAGTGCCGAGCCTTCACCCCCCTGCTGAAGCAGCTTCCCCTGGGCGCCCGCCTTTAAGAGTGAGTGCTCCTGTGGTGCCAGGTCTGAGTCAGGAGGACAGACGCGCTCATTGGGAGAACTCACGTAAGCGTCTACAGCAGAGCATCCCCACCTGTGTGCTGTGGGCCGTGAGAGGGTTACAGGTGTGCTCAGGGGCCTGGTCCCCCGCCCCATCCCCTTGGGGAGAGCAGCCTTGTCTGTTCACCCCAGGTTGCCCAGCACAAATGTCTGACGGGCAGCAGGTTGGCAAGCCCTGCTCGAGCAGAAAGAGCGTGGGCAGGGAGTCAGGGGCTTCCCTCTGAGGACTGGAGACAGTCGACCAGAGCCCACCTTGGGTCCAGCCTCTGAAGGCCTTCCGCCTGCTGTCGTCCAGGCCGTCCGCATGGCAATCTACCCTGCTGCTGGTCTACACTCACTCAGAGCGACTGTAGTGGAAGGCGGGCAGTCAAAGCATCTGGGCCCAGAGCTTGCTCAGAAGAGACGGTTGATTCGTGTCTGTTGCACTTCTTTGATTCGGTGCCAGGAACTAGACTTGCATTCGATCCCATGGTGAAGCCTTATGGTATTTATCTGTCTTCTAAGTCTCTGGAGTTTTGGCGCTGAACCTCATCAGCTGAGGTCCCACTATTTTCTAACAAACTGCTGTGTCAGCACTGGATTCTGGATTCCTCCGGCCATACTCTGTAGGCTTCTGAGTCCCCTCCTTCATCCTCACGTGGGCTGTGCTTCTCCTTCCCAGGTCCAAACGAGCACCCCTGCCACATTCAGCCTGTTGTCCTGGACCTCCCAGCACCCAAGGCTCTGCCGGTTTTGCTGGGCTCTGTGGGTGGATCTAATTCCAGGTTCTGGTTACTCCCAGTCTGGCCCATTTCCCCACAGCTTAGCCAGCTGGCCTCACCCCAAAACATGACACCCCTCCCTGTACGTTTCTGTGTGTGACTTTCATAGTCCATTTTAGTGTGCATTTGTCGGTGTAAAACAGAACGCTAAAACTGTATGAATGAGCTTGGAACTATGTGACAAAACCCACTACATCCCAATCCAGAGTTTCCCCCAGAGACATTCAGAATTACAAAATGCGAAAAGCAGAAGATGCTTTAGGAATGCTAGTGCATTCATTTATCTCACTGTGCAGAACAGAGACTGGGGCGTAAGAGTCGGCTCCAGCGTCTATATAAGGGCAGAACCTCACCAAACACAGGCCTGTGAGTCAGGCTAGAGTCTGGCCTCCCTCGGATGTGCAGGGATGGAAGCCGAGGAATCCTTCCCAACCCTTCCTGCCTGTTTATCCACGCCGGCCACTTTGCCTGTGCTCTCTGAGCACTCCACTCTTTCCTGGCCGGGCTTCCCTGCTTGGTTTGCTTTTGCTATTTTCTCACCATCCTTGATGCCTCCCGAGATGTGTAAGCTGAAGTGGAGATGGGATTCGAAGAAGCTTTGTGTGTAGATTTCATCAAAGATCCAGTCAGGAAGGTAGTGGAAGCGCCTAGAAGATTGTGTGTGTTGGGGGTGGAGGGTGCTTAGACTCAGCTCAGCCATTCCGCCCCCCCCCCCCCCACCCCACCCACTTCCCAGGCCTTGGCTGGTCATCGGAGGCTGGCTGCTGTCCTTCACAAGCCTTAAATGACCTCACCAAGTTCTGATGGAACAGATAAGAGAGTCACAGTCCAAAGACTTCACTCTCAGACTGTGTTAACAGCTGCTAAAAGCTAAAATAATCAAATGGAAACAAAAATGCCTTTATTTACTCAATTCTCAGCCACCTGTTTGACTAGCCTTTTGAACTGACTAGCCAGCTGTGTGGTGAATCTCACCTCAGGAGCTTCCATCAGTGGAAACAGACTGATTCCTCCCCTTCAAACACAGGGATCATCAGGGTTCTGTTGGCCAGTTGTGGAACCCCTGCGGGAATGGAATTTTGCAGAATGACCTCTTTACCTCCCTGTTTTGGTTGGAGGCCTCTCTGAGAACGCCCAGTCCTTCCCTCTGCATATACTACTAATTACTTCTGGAAGCGCTCTACTCCCATCCTCCTTGGAACCCCCAAGCCTCCACCCCAGCCCGGACCCTGCTTCCCTCCACCCATCTTGTTCTTTGAAGCCAAAATAAGATGTCCCCCCTCTACAAGGCCTTGACCCACAGATAGTAACATCTCAGAGCTGGATGGCGCTCTGAGATCTTATTTTCATCCATTTGCTGGCTCCTTTACCACTTACTGTCTGAACCACAGAATTTGGTAATTACAACAGCATGTAATGTTGACTTATGTTTGTAAAGTACATTTGTGTATGATCGTTCCCTATGCGGGGATATATGATCATTTCCTAGGTGAGAGGTGCTGTTCTGAAGGGACGTGGCCTCTGTCTTGGATGAGCTTGCAGTTAAGCTGAGCAACTCAGTATGTGCAGAAAGAAATAGTCATAGGCCAGGACAGAATAAGGACAGAAAAGGCACAGGGTATGCGGGGACCATTTCTAAGGGTGTGTGGTGAAGAGGGAAGGTTTGCTGAGGTGACGCTGTTTGAGTGAAGCCTGAAGGATTTGGGCAGGTTGAAACCTGGCAGAAGGGCCGAGAGGGTAAATGGCGTTGCTCAAGTCGAGGGGCAGAGGCGGGAATAACGGGGAGCGTTTGGAGAGCAGAAGTGGGCTTTGAGATGATTACTCTGACATTTCTGAGTAGTGTGGGTTTGGGAGAGGCCATCCAAATCCAAGGTGAGAATGAAGGAGCCTGGGAGCCAAGTCCCCAGAGTTATGTAGCCCATCCTGTTTTCCTCTCTTCCTGCTTCCCTCAAGGCATATATGCCTTCCTTCCTTCTTTCCCCTTTAAAGTCATGTTCACCGTGTGTTTAAATGAGGTCAGTTTGAGATGATAAAAAGTCCCAAAGGAAGGAGTGTGTCCAGCAGGTAATATCAGCTCTCCAAAGACAAAAGGGACTGGACACCTACTTGAAACATTGTGGAAGGGAATATACCGGCTAATGTTTCAATAAAATATATCAATACAGTATCTAAGTCTCATACTTTGGGCACTTGCAAGACACCTGGGTGGTGATTTCTTTACTAGCCGTGAAGGCTGGAGATACAGATTTCAGAGTCGTCCTCATAGAGGTGGGCGTTATGTGAGTAGATGAGGCTCCTTGGAAGGATTGTGTCAAGAGAAGGGAAAGAGATCAAGATGAAACCTTGGGGGACCTTCTTACGTTTAGGGAGCACGACACAGAAGAAGAGACAGGAAAGGAGACGAGGAAGTAAAGACCTATCACAGAACATTCTAGCAAAGACCTCAAATGGAAATCAGGAGTCAAATAAGGTCAGAGTAATCAAGGAAAGAAGTTTCTATAGGAGATGGACAGTATGATCAAACAGAAAAATTAAAGAGAAGAAACAAAAAAGGGGCTTTGCATGTAGCAGCAGGGTTTGGAGACCAGTAGGGAGATGGAAAGTCTGGACAAGACTTTGTAGGTAAAGCCTGCATTTGGAGGACTTGGGGGCTGGTATTCGACTATGTAGCTGGGAATCTGAGGGATGTAACTTAGTCTTGATATGCTAATGAGGTCCTATATGTGGATCTCTATAGTTGGGCTCTCAAGGGATCTTTTAAAATTGTTAATAGATTTATTGAGGTATAACTTACATACCATAAAATCTATCCATTGTAAGTGTACAACTCAGTGACTTTTAGTATGTTTACAGAGGTGTGCAACTATCACCACAATATAATTTTAGAATATTTCCATCATCCCAAAAGGAAAACTTGGGCCGGGTAGTTGCTCCCCATTTTCACCTCCAGCCCTAGGTAACCACGAATCTTCTTTCTTTCTCTACAGATTTGCCCTTTCTGGACATTTCATATAAATGGAACCATGTGTTCTTTTGTATTTGGCTTCTTTCACTCAGCACGACGCTTCTGAGGTCCGTCCGTGCTGTATTAGTACATCATTCCCTTTCGTTGGCGAAAAACATTCCATTGTATGGATAGGCCACGCTTTGTTTATTCGTTCACCAGCTGATGAACATTTGGGTCATTTCCACTTTTCAGCTATTATGAATAAGGCTGCTGTGAACATTCGTGTACAAGCCTTTGTGTGGACATAGGTCGTCATTCCTCCTGGGTAGATACTGAGCTTGCTGGGTCATATGGTAATGCTACATTTAACATTATGAGAAATTGCCCAACTGGTTTCCAAAGTGGCTGCGCTATGTTATATTCCCACTGTATGACGGTTCCCATTTTTCTACAGCCTCAGTAACACTTGTCCTTGCCTTTCCTTTTCTACTATAGCCATTCGAGTGGGAGTGGCAGGGCATTTCATTGTGGTTTTAGTTTACATTTTTCCCTAAGAACTAAGGTGCTTAACATCATGTGCTTATTGGCTGTTTGATAACTTCTTTGGAGAAATGTCTACTCAGATTCTGTTACCCATTTTTAAAAATTGGTTGTCTTTGCATTATTAGTTGGGGAGTTCTTTATCTATTTTGGATATATATTTCTTATCGAGTGTATGATTTGAAAGCATTTTTCTCGCAGGCGGAGGGTTGTCATCCCTCTCCCCAAGTGTCTTGAAGTACAAAAGCATTTAATGTTGATGAAGTCCAATATCTCAGTCTTTTCTTTGTGTACGTTTTGTGTCATATCTAAGAAATAACTGACTGATCCAACATCGTGAAGATTTACTCCTGTGTTTTCTTCTGCAAGTTTTATACTTGTAGTTCTTACATCTAGGTCTGCAATACATTTTGAGCTAATTTCTGTGTTTGGTGTGAGGTAGTTGCTCTGGCACCATTTGTTGAAAAAACTATTCCTTTCTTGATATTTCTGTAGGAAGTCAACTGACCATGAATGTTAGAGTTTATTCCTGGGCTCTCAGTTTTACTTCCTATGTCCATCCTTATGCCAGGACCACACTATCACGATTGCTGTAGCTTTGTAGTGAGTTTTGAAATAGGGGTGTGTAAGTCTTCCCACTTCTTACTTCTTTTTGAAGATGGTTTTGGCTATTCTGAGTCACTTGTGTTTCCAAATAAGTTTCAGGATGAGCTTTTCAACTTCTGGAAAAAAAATCCAGGTAGGATTTTGTTAGGTGCTGTGTTGAATTTATAGAACAATTTAGGAAATATTGCTAACTTAACAATATTAAGTCTTTTGATCCATAAACATGAGATGTCTACTTATTCAGGTTCCATATTCTTTCCACACTGCTTTATAATTTTCAGTGCACAAGTCTTGCACTTCTTCTAAAATATTTCTAGGCATTTTATTTTTTGATGTTATTATGAATGGAATTATTTTCTTAATTTCACTTTTGTGATGTATGAAAACTCAACTGATTTCTGGGTGTTGATCTTGCATCTTGCTGTGCTGAATTTGTTTATTAGTTCTGATAGAATTATGTGGATTCTCTGCATCACAGGAATCTACAAGATCATGTTTCCTGCAAATAAAAACAGTTACTTCTTCCTTTCTAATCTTGATAACTTCAGACGATCTTTATAATCACCTTGGGAGTTATGTAAAGGCAAGTCTGCAGACGAGAGAGCTCAAGTCTGGGGAGGGTATGCAGTTTGTGTGAGGTCACCTAGCCAGGAATTGGATAAACCAGGACCAGAACGAGGACCTCTGCATTCCCCCAGCCCAGCCCATCACTCAGCATCTTCACCATGCAGCCTCTGGTTGGTGGAGTCAGAGTCTGCGAGGACGATGGAGGCCTCTGTCTCTGCAGCACTCCTGTTGTCCTCCTTTGTTACAGCCGCCAGATTTAGTCAAGAGGGAACAGGATGTACATTTCCCAAACGTCTGCAGGATTCCTACATCCATGTGTCTAAAGCACCTAGTCCCAGGTGCTTTCAAATAGTGTTTCAGTCAGTCCTCAGAAAACCATGTAAGGTGGGCATAGTTATCCTGGTTTTTGTTTTTTCTTTTTGCGGTACGTGGGCCTCTCACTGCTGTGGCCTCTCCCGTTGCGAAGCACAGGCTCCAGATGCGCAGGCCCGGCGACCATGGCTCATGGGCCCAGCCGCTCCGCGGCATGTGGGATCCTCCCGGACCGGTGCACGAACCCGTGTCCCCTGCATCGGCAGGCGGACTCTCAACCACTGCGCCACCAGGGAAGCCCTATACTGGTTTTATAGATGAGGAAACCGAGGTTGTGAGCTGTTTTTTAAAAATTTCTTTTAATTTTGATTATTTATTTATTTATTTTTGGATGTCCTTTTTTTTTTTTTAAATTAATTAATTAATTAATTTATTTTTGGCTGCACTGGGACCCCGTTGTTGCACGCGGGCTCTCTCCAGTTGTAGAGAGCAGGGGCCACTCCCCGTTGCAATTGCTTCTCTCATTGCGTTGGCTTCTCCTGTTGCAGAGCACGGGCTCCAGGCATGCGGGCTTCAGTGGTTTTGGTTCGCCGGCTGTAGAGCACAGGCTCAGCAGCCGTGGCACACGGGCTTAGCTGCTCCATGGCATGTGGGATCTTCCCGGACCAGGGCCCGAACCCGTGTCCCCTGCACTGGCAGGTGGATTCCCAACCATTGCACCACCAGGGAAGCCCTGGATGTCCTTATTTTTATTTCTTTATTTTAACATCTTTATTGGAGTATAATTGCTTTACATTGTTGTGTTAGTTTCTGCTTTATAACAAAGTGAATCAGCTATACATATACATATATCCCCATATCCCCTCCCTCTTGCGTCTCCCTCCCTCCCTCCCTATCCCACCCCTCTAGGTGGTCACAAAGCACCGAGCTGATCTCCCTGTGCTGTGCGGCTGCTTCCCACTAGCTCTCTATTTTACGTTTGGTAGTGTATATATGTCCATGCCACTCTCTCACTTCGTCCCAGCTTACCCTTCCCCCTCCCCATATCCTCAAGTCCATTCTCTAGTAGGTCTGTGTCTTTGGTCCCATCCTACCCCTAGGTTCTTCATGACATGTTTTATTTTTTCTTGGATTCCATATATATGTGTTAGCATACGGTATTTGTTTTTCTCTTTCTGACTTACTTCACTCTGTAGGACAGACTCTAGGTCCATCCACCTCACTACAAATAACTCAATTTTGTTTCTTTTTATGTGTGAGCTCTTAACTTACTCATTCAAGCTCACAGAGCCCCAGGATGGCAGAACTGTGAGTACAAAATCCCGTGCTCTTGTTAGGACTTCCCGCCTTCAAAGAAGTAGCTCTCAGCGCAGCACCGTCCTGTGTGGCCATCTAAGTGTCCGTCTCTCAGACAGTGACCTTGTAGCTGCATTATGCACATGACGCACGCCTGTACACACAGGCTCCACAGTGCATGTGTCACGGCCCTTCCAAGCTTCTTCCAGACTAGGCAACCTCACGGACAACTCTGTTTTTAAACCCTCCTTTGTGTGTCTCAATGGACAATACGAACAATAAGCGCTTCTGGGGTTGAGTACAAAAGAGAGGATTCAACCTCAGACACTCAGCTACTTATCTCAAATGGCCACGGCTGAACAGTTGTGAGGAATGGTTTAAACAGGCTTCTTTTGATAAGCCCCATCTGGGACACTGACCCAGGCCACCGAGGCGCTGCTTCGGACTAGCTGCATGTAAGTACACTTGATTCTGGGGGCCTGGGAGGGCATGGTGGTCCCGGTGAGGGCAGGACCCTCCCACTCAAGTGTCTCATCTACCCTCACACTTAGCAGGAGCTCCGGTAAGTGTCTCTTTGTGTTTGTTTTAAAATTAGTTGGAAGCTGCTTTGTCCTAAATACTCAGCCAGTTTCCTTTTAAGCTATTCTCTGCCCCATTCCACCCTTCACTCCTTACAGAAAGGCAGTCCCTGCTGCTAGGGCATCAAGGAGGACCTTTTTAGTTTCACAGCAGATGGAAAATCCAAATGGACGTGGCAAAGATTGCGTCAGACGTTGCCTTACGATTCTCCTCAGCCCCAATCCATACCCAACCCAGGACAGGTTTTAGGAATGCAAAGCAGAAATGGGTATAATTAAGTATTTTGCAAACTCTGTCAAATATTTTAAGAGGCAAGTAGAGACCCAATTTAAAACTCCTATGGTTTACCTTTTCACTAAATTCCAAATTGGTGAGTAATCCAGAGCTCTGGTGGCTTAAAACAACTTCAGTCTCATTCCCAAGAGATTTTAGGTTTGGGAGTTTAAGCCATTTATAACTGAGAGTCTGGGACAGTTCTCAGAAACAGCAGTCCCCTCGGGCGACATGGTGTGAGGTAGAAGGTATCCTGTTTGCCCAGCTTCCACCTCCAGGTGGTTTTGTGGTCAGCAGGAGAATATGAATTTCTTAATAATGTGAAATAAAAAGGCAGTGCTTCTGCCCAAACAAGATTACCTTGTATTTGACTTCGCCATATTTTATAGTTTTTCAGGTCACGGCCAGACTCTAACCACTTCTCCCCTCACATGAGCCCCCTTCCTCTCTGTGTTCGTGTGCCAATCTGGGCTTGGCCTGGTCACTTCCTCCCTGTCTCTTGATGGTGTCTGCGTGAGAAGGGTAATGGATTAGAAGCAAGAGATGTTGGTTCAAGTCCGGCTATGATGATTTCTAAACCCGCTGGCCTCAAAGTTTTTCTGGTTTCGAGTTGCTCTTCTGAAAAAAATGAAGGGGTTTAGGGCTCCGAGGAGTGAGTTCAAATGCTGTGGCAAGGTCCTCTTTCTTTATTTTATTTTATTTTTTTGCGGTACGCGGGCCTCCCACTGTTGTGGCCTTTCCCGTTGCGGAGCACAGGTTCCGGATGCGCAGGCTCAGCGGCCACAGCTCACGGGCCCAGCCGCTCCACGACATGTGGGGTCTTCCCGGACCGGGGCACGAACCCACGTCCCCTGCATCGGCACGCGGACTCCCAACCACTGCGCCACCAGGGAAGCCCAAGGTCCTCTTTCTTATCTGTTGTCGTGACCACTTCTGCTCTGCTTCCCCCGAACCTTCTGACCTTGGCTCACGTCACGGGGAGGGCAGTGTGTTGTTAGCTGATCCGTGCCCCTCTTCACTGCGTCGCTACTGAACCGAACGGGCACTGCGGCTGCGGTTAGCATTTGAAGCCAGATGACCATACATTTATTTTTCAAAGCAGGAATGTAGTTTTTGCCCCCCACGCCTCGCCCTGTTAAGATTCAGAGTTATGATTTTTAACAGGGGAAAAATGGCCTGGCTTGAGGTAGGATTTGGGGGATTAGAAGCCTAGGCCAGAAATTTCTACTTAAAATCCTGCTCTACCAGTTTACCTGAGGAACAAAGTTTAATTCTTTTTTGGGAAAAACCTAATGGACTCCATCCCCCGCTGTTTCACTGGAATAACCCCCATGTAGAGCTGTGGCAGGGAAAGGAGGACGGCGAGGGAAGAATTCTCTGGTGTAGCCAGGAGGAACTGTTTACCGTACCAACTCCAATCCACTTTCCCCGCGCAGGGCCTGCTGGCCCACCAGGCACACAGAGCTGCTAGGTTCCAAACCTCTGAAACAGTCTGACAGGTCGAGCGGCCGCCCTGGTGGGTCACAGATGGAAAATCCAGGAAATGAAGTGTTTTAAAAGAATGGCAAATACATTCGCTCGCTTAAGCACCTTACCTGTCATTTCGATTCCTATCAATCTTTCTAGGTGGATTCAGTTTCAAGTCAAGTGTTAATAAGACCAGATGTTGACTTCTACATGGTATCTATCAGTACCTATTCTGTCACATAAGGAAACAAATAAAATGCAAAAATGGCCCTGTCAGTGGGCCCAGTGGATTACTAATGAATCTCACAATGGCGGTTTGATGTCTTTATTTTGAAACGTCTCCACCATTTAATTGGTAATACATTCTCCTGAATCTTTTCTCATCAGAATTGCTTCTCCCTGAAGCTAAATTGTTCCTAAATTTCCCAACCTCTGGAGCTACTTGACATCACTTTTCACAGGTGGCTTCTCTTGAATTCCCTTTACATCTTACAAGAGATGCCCGCCTGTGCTCCCACGGAGGGGACTCCTAGCGACCACCAGCAAACATAGAGTGGTCAGGCCAAGGTGCGGCTTCAGGATGGAAGCTTCTCATCACGTGCCCACGATGACACAAATCGAACATAGGTTTCCAGATCTTCAGATAATATTGGGAGGAGTAGAAACGGCAGTTGGTGAAGAAATGACCTTCTTTACTTGGAGCAAAAATCTTGAATGATGTTTGATTTTGTTAACTAGAACAGGGTTGGTATTTTAAGAAAATGTTCACTTTGCCCAATCTCCCCACCGCAGCTGGGCTCAGTTAACGTTTTCACAAGGAGACACCACGAGGAAATGCTTCAGGCACAGTGAAAACCAACGCTTGACTCCTGGAATTGAAATGTAAACATGAGAATGAAAGCAAAGACCACTGGGCTTGTTCAACCCATGGCCATGTTACATTCTTTCCTGGGGTGGGCTCCTATGAGAGCATGTACCTTTAATGTTAGCTCAGAGAGACTTAAGACAAGATACCTCTGCTCCCATAAATGATCTATTACATTCTAGCATCCAATAATCAGTCTTTTATTTTTATTAAAGAATGTATACTCTGTGATAGTGGGGAGTCTTGTTCACTGCTGTATCCCCAGCTCCTGGAACAGTGCCTGACTCATTCATCCATTACATAAATATTCCCAGAGTGCTTGCTATGTGGACATGAGAGGTGTTCATCTTTCATTTATTCTTTACTCAAAAAGCATCCAGTGGGCTTCCCTGGTGGCGCAGTCGTTGAGAGTCCGCCTGCTGATGCAGGGGACACGGGTTCGTGCCCTGGTCCGGGAAGATCCCACATGCCGCGGAGCGGCTGGGCCCATGAGCCATGGCCGCTGAGCCAGCGCGTCCGGAGCCTGTGCTCCGCAACGGGAGAGGCCACAACAGTGAGAGACCCGCGAACCCCCCCCCCCAAAAAAAAGCATCCAGTGCCTTTCGTGAGCCCAGGGGTACACTCTTCTAGGTACTGGAGATACACATGAACAAAACAGGCCAGAGTTTCCACCCTCATGGAACTTATATTCCTGTGAAGTGCCACAGACAAATGAACAAATAATGTCATGTAGTAAAAAATTCTATGGAAAAAGTGAAAAAGGTTAAGGGCTCCGAGAACGCTGAGAATGCCATTTTATATAGAGTGGTCTGCAAATGCCTCTCTGATAAGATAGAATTCAAGCAAAGACCTGAAGCGAGTAGGGGGGCTGGCCACATAGATATGTGACAGCAAAGAGTTCCAGACGAGGGGACAGCAAGGATGAAAGCTCAGAGGCAGGCCCATGCTCGGGATCTTGGAGGGACAGCAAAGAGCCAGGGTAGCCACAACAAAAGTGAGTGATGGGGAGAGTGGCAGACGAGGCCTGGGACCTAACAAGTGGTGTGGCTGCCGCAGAAATGCTCGGCTCCGATGTCCAGCTGCGGGGAGCCTGGTTAACCCATGGTTCCCCTGCTGCCCGCTGGGCCCACCACTGTGCTGGTGCCGAAGCCCCACTTCTCCCAGGCTGATCCTAACCAATGACCGAGCAAGGCCGGGGTCCTACCTTTGCCCATTCCTCTGATGGGTGACTTTGGCTGAAGGACCGCCATCAATCTGGCCAAACTTTCTTACATTTACAGAGGCCCTTTCTTCCCAGCCCCTTCCTTCTCCACCTCCTTTCGCAAATGTCAGACCTTCACAGGTGGAGGATTCTCCCACCTGCTCCTGCTTCTTCCTCTTCATCTGTAACAGCTGCTTCCCTCAGTAAACTTCATGCATGTCTAATCTTCTCTCAGTGTCTCCTTCCCGAAGGGCCTGAGCTAACACAAGGCCACATCAGGTCCCTGGAGGTCATGCAGACTCTGGACCTTATCTGAGTGCAGAGAAAGGCACTGGAGGGTTTTGAGTAGAGGGGTGGTGTGATATAACTCTCATCGTAGAAAATCCCTCTGGCTACTGGGGCAGAGAACAGGGACCAGCGAGGGTGAGGGTGGAAGCAGGGTCACGCAGATGTATGAATGGCAGTCTAACTTTTGATGTCATCCTTCTACCACCACTGCTCTTCCTAAGTTCACCCAAGACCTTCTAATAGCAACATCCAATGCCATCTTTCAACCTCTCTCTGTGGAATTTTACCTTTTGACCATCCCTGCCTTCTACAGACTGTCTCTTTACTGGGTCCCAAGTTTCCATCCTCCTCTCAATCTCCCCTTCTAGTAACTTCCACTGACTTCTCTTTTGCAAGCCCTTCACCCTGAGGCTCCAAGAGGAGCTTGGTTCTTGTCCTCTGGTCTTTGCTTGTTCTCTCTTCTCATCTTGGTGGTCTCATCCCTCATGAGGTGTTTACCCCTCATGCACATTTATTGGTAGTTCTCATTTGTCACCACTTGGGCCCCAGGGAACCACTAATCTACTTTATGTCTTTTTAGCTTCGCCTTTCATGGATATTTCCCACAAATGGAGTCATTCAATATGTGGTCCCTTGGGTCTTGCTTCTTTTACTGAGCGTAATAGTTTTGAGGCTCGTTCACCTGGTGGCGTGTCCATAGTCTGTTCCTTTCTATTGCTGAGTAGTATTCCATGATATGGATATCTGCCAAGCCTTTATAATAAAAAAAAAATCTTAAAGCTACAAAAACGCTGAAATAGTATTATGAGTATCTGTGTGCTGTGATTCTCTAATCATTAACATTTGGCATGTTTGCTTTTATTCTCACTTGAGAAATGCAGGTTTCTGTTTTGTTTTTTGTGCTTGCTGAACCAGTTGAAAGTCAATTGCTGACATCATGACACTTCATCTCCCCCAATCCACAAATAATGCGGCATGTCTAGAATATTCTCACATAGGACGACAGTTATTTTCAGATTTTCTCAATTGCCAACAAAATATCTTTTATAACCTTTCCTGAAATAAAAATCTAATCAAGTGTCAAGCAGTCCGTTCAGTTGCCATGTTTCTTTGCTCTCCATTGAGTGGCATCCTTGCCTTTTTGTTTCATTTGGACTTCCACCGTGTTGACATACTTGAAAAGCCCAGACAGTTATGTGGTAAACTGGCTGCATTTTAGATTTGTCTGATTTTTCTTCATGGTTAGATTCATTAAACTTTTTTTGGCAAGAATACTACATTTTTCAAAATCCAAATTAGGACAAGGGGTCATGCAAGTTAGGACAGCGGGACAAGTATAAAAAGGTCTAAGGTGTCTGTACAGTTCCAGAAGAGGGTCCCCGCAGCTCTCCCTCTGCTGCCCTGCATGGATGCTGACATCAGGTGGCTCTTGGTAGCCTTGGATGGGTTGTTCCCACAGGCTTCTACCTAAAGGTTCACAGGGAGAATTTGTCACTTAGTTTTGTCATAGATGTTGTCCATGGGATGTTTGTGTTGCTCTGTTTGTCTCTATGGGGGGATTTGGTGACATTCAAAATCTGTGCAAATCAGGACACTTTTGAAAATGAAAAAAGGGGTTAAGAATCAGGAACAACAGGTGTAAACCAGAACTGTCCTGGGAAAATACTACCCATGACCCAGTAATTCTTCTCCCAGGTATGTACTGTGAAGAAGCGGATGTTCAGCATTCTCACTACAGTTTGTTTTGGTATGAATTTTGGTATTACAATCTAACTTGCTTTTTTTTTTTTTTTTTTTTTTTTCCGGTACGCGGGCCTCTCACTGTTGTGGCCTCTCCCGTTGCGGAGCACAGGCTCCGGACGCGCAGGCTCCGCGGCCATGGCTCACGGGCCCAGCCGCTCCGCGGCATGTGGGATCTTCCCGGACCGGGGCACGAACCCGCGTCCCCTACATCAGCAGGCGGACTCTCAGCCACTGCGCCACCAGGGAAGCCCTAACCTGCTTTTTGATGTGTTGGATTACTTATCTAAGGATTTGTGTATTTCATCAGTTTGGGAAAGTATCAGTTGTTATGTCTTATAATGTTGCCCTTCCTCCACTCTCCCTCTTCTTCCTTCTGAGTCTCTTATGAGATGTAACATAGAACCTCTCATTCTAATTCTCCTTATCTCTTAGCCTTTGTCTTAGTTTCCCAGGGCTGCTATAACAAATTGCCACAAACTAGGTGGCTTAAAACAACAGAAATTTTTTCCCTCACAGTTCGAGAGGCCAAAAGTCCAAAATCAAGATGTTGACAGGGTTGGTTCCTTCTAGAGCCTCTGAGGGAGAATGTTCTGTGCTTCTCCCCCAGCTTCTGGTGCTGCCAGAATTCCTCAGTGTTCTTGACTTGTAGATTCATCACTCTGATCTCTGCCTCTGTCTCCACACGGCCTTCTCCATTTTGTGTGTCTGGCTCTCCTCTTCTTATAAGGACACTTGGATAATCTAGGATGATCTCATCTCAAGATCCTTAGTTTCACTTGTAAAGAAGCTTTCCCCAAATACAGTCACATCCACAGGCTCTGAGTGGATGTATCTTTTGAGGAGCCACCATTCAGCCCACGACAGTCTTTCTTTCATATTTTAATCTCTTTCTCTTTCCTCTCTTTCCTCTGGGTCATTCATTTATGTCTTCCATTTCACTATCTTTTCAGCTGTGTTTATTCTGCTATTTAGCTTACCACCAAATTTTAATTCAAATGATTATATTTTTAATGTCCAAAGTGCTGTTTGATTCCTTCTTCATCCTGCCTGTTTATTTTTGATAGTCTTTTGCCCTTCGATAATTTTGATTCTCTTTTGTTTCTTTAAACATGTCATAAGGCTTCTTTCATATTCTAAATATGATAATTCCGAACTCTAAAGCCCTTGGTGCTCAATTTGTGGTTTCTTGTTTCTGCTGACTCTCACAAGGACGGATTAGTTAAGGTAGATTCACCTCCTGCACACTTAAACTCCGAACTCGCAGTGCCTTGACACTCTGGATCTTTTTTTCTTATTCCCAGAACATCAAGCTGGTAGACTGAGGTGGGACTTTGCTCTGTGCTGTCATTCCTGAAAGGTCCCTGGACCCTGGCTGAGGAAGGCTCTGCCATATTCAACACGTGGCCTCCAAGATCACCCTGAGCACCACCACCATTCTGCTCGTGGACAGGGGAGCCCGTAGAGGATCCCAGAGGTGGTCTCTGTGGGCCGGGCCTGGAAATGGAACCTGCCACTTCTGCCTTCTTTCTGTTGACCAAAGCACGGGTCGTGGCTCCACCTAGATGCAAGGGTGGCTGGAAGCTAGCATCGCCGGCTGGGCTGTTGTGTCCCAGCAATGATTTTTCACTGTGGAAGGAAGGCAAGGGACACTGGCTGGAAGCTAGCATCGCCGGCTGGGCTGTTGTGTCCCAGCAATGATTTTTCACTGTGGAAGGAAGGCAAGGGACACTGGCTGAGAACCACTTGCCTGAGCCACATGATTTATTTCTCTGTGTGTTTTTTGGCTTTTTTAAAAAAAAATTTGTATTTGATTGAACTTAGTCTATGGGAAATCTGAGGGCTTAAATTGGAACTTTCCTTGAAGGAAGATATTCGTTTGCATTTCTAGGAAAGAAGGGACACTACTGACCTGGGGCCAGTTGTGAGCTTAGCAATATTTTAAACTCACGCACACACAAGTGTGTGTGTGTGTGTGTGTGTGTGTATCCAGGATCTAGTTATATTGTGTATTGTAGTTATATTGTAGAGGGAGAGTCCTCCAGAGCATTCACGTCAGTGTTACTCACTTGCCTGTCAATGGTGGAAAGTATCTATGCTCATAATATTCGAATTTAATCTATTTCGTTGGCTGTGCAACAGCTGGAATTCTAAAATTAAAAGCTATTCAGTTATTTCTACATGCTCAATATCTGCCTAATAGAATCAGATATTCTTGTTATGTCCCATTAGTCTGACAATCTGGTTTAATACTAATAGGAACCAAAAAACCCCTCGGTGCAATAACACATACAAGCATGGTGTGCACACAGTACACCCAAACACCACACCACGTTGATGTAGCATCTTTCTTCCAAAAAGTTCTCAAACACTTTCATATTTATCGACTCTTGTGTCCTTAAGTTTAAGGATTAAGGATATTAAGTTTTTCTTAATCTTGTCCAAAGAGGTGAGATTCTTTTAGTCCCACTTTAGAAATGAGAAAACTGAGCCTCAGAAGGTTGTAGCTGAAGGCGGAGTCTCTCAAGGCCAAGGCCCAGATCCCTTCCTCTGGCCCACACGCTCCCCCGCAGTGACCACCTTCAGGGCCCACGCAGCAAAGGTGGCATGCAGATATCTCTGGCCCACACGCTCCCCCGCAGTGGCCACCTTCAGGGCCCGCGCAGCAAAGGTGGCATGCAGATATCTCTGGCCCACACGCTCCCCTGCAGTGGCCACCTTCAGGGCCTGCGCAGCAAAGGTGGCATGCAGATATGTGTTGTTCGTGCTTCGATGCTCTCACAATCCTCTGCTAACTCTCATGATGACATTTCCCACTGAGTCACTTTGAAAAAGGTTCAGTCAACTCTAACAGGGTTTTCCTTAGGCCCCTCACCTGCAGCCTGAGAACATTCATTACTCATAGCTCATGCCCCCACCCAGTGGTACCCAGAGCTCTGGTCCTCAGCACAGTCCTTCCTTCCTGCAGTTCAGGGCAGAGGGAGGTGTGCTCCCTGTGGCCCGGTGGACAGGCAGCGTGGCACGGCACTCAGGAGCTACACCCCAGGTCAGAAACCTGCACACACCTTCTCTCGCGGCCCCTCGTCACCTTGAATAAGCCACTTGACTCCTCTGGGCTTCCATCTGCTCCCCCATGTGAAAAGAGGATGATGGTAGTATCTTCTTCCTAGGGTCGGTGTGAGGATTAAAAAGAATTCTGGTGATGCCCCTAGTATCCTACTTGACCTAGACTCAGTATTTGGTACCTGCTGGCTGTGATGGTGAAGATGATGCTTGGCAAGGCCTTGGTCTATGGCCAAGGGTGCTGGTCCTGGAGTTGGATTCCTGGTTCTACCCCTTACCAACTACATGAACTTGGGATACTCAGCCTCTCCTAGTCTCTGTTCAGTGGAGGTAACAATGGTGCACGGCTCATAAGATGGTTTTGTACTGGCTTTTGTGGCCTGGTACCTGTCCTCTCCTCCATCCCACCCACACACAACCTGCCACTTTTCTGGACACCTGACCTTGTGCCACTGGAGGGACAGTGATGCTAGTGTGGCATGATGGTTTATGGCAGACCTGGCCCAGGTCTTCTAGTTCTGTTCTCATACATGCACTGCCCCACTGGGGGTGGGAATGCAGACCAGATTTGATGTAAGTGGGCTCCTACTTCTCAGTACTCCAGAATGAGAATTCAACTCTAGCTTTGCAGTTGGTGGAGCTTCCATTTAGAGAGAGTGCCTAATTTTTGGCCCACAAGTTAACAACTTATGGATTCCCATTCCAGCACTGGCTTTGCTTTCTCCCAGTGGTGTGATAAAGTGCCCTCTTCTGCAGAGGTAGCCCCAAGCCTAGGGCTTTTCTGTCACTTACCCTTGGCATCAACTCAGTAGTGGTATAGAAGGGAGAAAACAGGGCTGCTATGAAAATCACAGCTGCCTTTAACTCAGGAGTTATTTTTTAAATTTTTATTTGATATTGGAGTAGAGTTGATTAACAATGTTGGGTCAGTTTCTGGTTTACAGCAAAGTGATTCAGTTATACATATAGATGTATCTATTCTTTTCCAAATTCTTTTTCTATTTACATCATTACAGAGTATGGAGCAGAGTGCCCTGTGCTATACAGTAGGTCCTTGTTGGTTATCTGTTTTAAAAATAGCAGCGTGTACACGTCAATCCCAAACTCAACTCAGGGATTACCATGCGATTCTTTTACATGAATTCTCTATCATCCCTGTGAGAGGAAGAAAGGAACAGGTTGTTTATAGTCCTCGCTGATTGGGAAGGGGGGTGGATTTTAGTTTGCTGAAGCAGGGAGATGGGTGTGGGTCTGCAGGTTTGGAAACTGGGACTGGAATGAGCTGAAGACCTTTTTGCCAAAGACAAAGGAGAGGGACTGAGAGGCCGAGGGGATGAGGGGACAGATCTGGGTGGGAGGGAGTCAGGAACCAAAACTGAGCAGGGTGAGGGATGAGAGAGAGTGGGGTCCTGGGAGCTGCGAGGCCGAGAAGAGAGACTTGGAAATTGTATCTCGCAGGGGTTTCGGAGTAAGTGCTGCGCACAGTGTATTGTTAGGAAACCCTCGGTAAAGGGTACGTTGTTCACTGATGCTTTCATGGGAGTGGATTATTTCCAGTGTGTGCATAGACGTGACGATTTCTGCCTCAAAGTTGCACCATCTCTGTGGTGAAAACAAGAGATGAGGGCAAGCAGAGTTAGCAGGTGCATGGGTTACGTTTCCTTCATCTTAAAGAGGAGGAAATTGGGAGGCCCCTGAGTCGACCAGCCAGGTGATCAATGGAACTGGGGTTCCACGTGGACTCTGTGGACCCCAAGGCCTGGGTACTTGTGCAGTACGCTGAGTGTCTGAAGTCACCACCTCTCCCCTTCCATGTCCCCTGGGAATCTCCCAGTGTATCTCAGATTGGGAGCAGTAAACTCAAGTGCATGTACCACAGTTAAAAATCATATTTTAAAATACTGTTGGGGTGCAAATTAAATACAGATTAGTTCCAATCCTGGCACGGGAAACCTAGGTAACTTACTTCACCTATCTGAGCCTCGGTTCTCCCACCTGTAAAATATCTGCCACATAAGGCTAATGTGAAGATATGATGAGATTGTTCTGGAAACCTCTCAGCACAGTGCTTGGCACATAGTAAAAGCTTCTGTTCTCATATGGTCCCGGTTATTACTAAGCATGTTGCAGGCACATAGTATTTTGTATATTTCAGTAGCTTAGCCTAGGATTAAAGCAAAGCCACTGAAGGTTTGAGGTTGTTTGTTACACAGCAGTAGATAACTGATACATCCACCCACTTCCATGCAAGGGACATTCAGGCAAAGAGAGATTCAAAAAAGAATGTGTTTTCAGAAAATAGTTTCACTTGGGAACCATTATAAAAGGGATGGATGTAGGTGAGGATCATCAGTGGTTGCTAAAACCATTAGGTGAAGGTTGATGGGAAACTTTATAGTAAATGGATTAGCTTGACACCATCCAAACCCACAGATCAAGCTTAACAAACAGCAAGACAGCCAGATGTTCTGAGCACATGACGTGGTGCAGGAGCAAGTACACAGCACCATCTGTAATGGATTCTTGTGTGAAAAAATTGAACCTGAATCTAAGCAGACCTCTAGATCAAACTAGTAGTTGGTAAGAAATACAAGAGCCGAAGGAACATGTCAGTAACACCACGATGCTCTAATTGGCCAAATCCAGAATATGAGACGTTTTCAGGACAAAAGACTCAGTTTCATCAGTAAATAAATGGTGAATAAATAATAAATAAACAGAATAGAGGTGAATCCTTACAAATTAGAGGCGACCAAGAGTCATAACCAAACACGCCCTGCGTTTTGTTAGAACCCTGATTCAAAGAAACCAACTGCATGGAGGCATTTTTGAGATAATCAGGGAAAATTGACCATGGACTGGGTACTAGATGATGGCAAAGAATTATCGTTCATTTTGTTGGGTATGAAACAAAAGTGTCATTTTTTAAAAAAAGTTCTTCAGTATGAGAGATAGGCACAGAAGTATTTAAGATTTAAGATACGATGTCTGGCATTTGCTTTAAAAATATTCCAGTAGGGGAAGGAAAACATACAAAACCAGGGCAGAATATTCTCTGTTGTTTAGCACACTGTTTTTGGACGTGTGAAAGTTTCCATAAGAGAGAACTTTTAAATTGTATCTAAGCTCTTCAGCAGCGGCAAACCTAGACTTAGACCGTGAGCACTTTTAAAGCAAACCGATGTGTGAGATTTGCCACGGGTGAGTAAGCGTTGGAGGAAGGAGCCCAGCCAGACTGCTGAGGCCTGGTGTTCAGAAGCCACGCACCACCCAGGTCCAGGGCCTCCACCTAAAGTGGCTCTGAGTCAGCAGCCTCTGCAGCCGTGTCCGGGCGAGACACTGTGAGCTCAGAGGGAAGAGGGCAAAGTGCCGGGAAATGCCCACAGAGCCCGTGTGCCAGCTCCAGGGAGCTGAGTCCCGGAAAAGGTGAAGGATGCACGTGGTGGAAATCCAAGCCTGTGACTCTCGGCAGAGAGCAGGTTCTGGAGTCCCTGCACCCAGCGGCACAGGGGGAACTGGGAGCAGAGCTAAGGGCACAGCCCTGCCGGGACCGTACCGCCACCTCAGCCTCCGCTGCTCCTTTCCTACAGCCCACATGGTCCACATTCGCCCCTACTGCAGCCTGGATTTCTCCCCCCAGGGAGCGTGTATTCACGCTGGGGGCACTTCTTCCCAGCTGGGTCTCCCAGCATGAGTGCGGGGGGCGGGGCACAGCTCTGACCCGCCCAGCCTGGATCCTAGAGCACCTGTCACTGTGGCCAGGGGTGGGCACTCTAACTGGCACAGCTTGGGATGGATGCCCACTAACCCACAGCTAGAGAGGTCGGGTCTCGTAAGCTCCTGAAAGGACCACGTGTAGGGGGTGGAGGGAAGGAATTTCCCAAGGGGCAGTGGTAGCTGCTCCTAAAAGAACAAAGGGTGCTGGAGAAGTTAAATGTCCACTGCAGTGACCATTACAGATTGGGGTAGGAAAAGATCACCGACCTTAACCGAAAGAGGAAAGAAGAGAAGCAGGGGGATAAAGGGCTGGGGTCAAGGATAATAAAATACCAAATAGAAGCAACAATCTTAAAAAGAAAAGTGAAATGAAACGAGGATTAGGGTGGGGTGGAGTATGGGTATGAGCACGTGGAAACACAACAGAGACCTAGAAGGAATCAAGTCCAGACCAGGGGATCTCGTCTCCTTCCGCAGGGTGCACCGTTCACGTTTGCTGCGCTGACTTAAGGGGGCTGCCCTGGGGGTGTGGCCACCTGGCCCCGCTGGCCACACTGTCTGCCTCGGCCTGAATTTTTGGCATATTTAGTATCTTCACAAAAAGCTCTAGAAATTCTGGGGTGCCTTTACATCGTGAGATGCAAGGACAAAATGCGAGGCTCCTAAAGGTGCGTGGCGCCCAGCAAGACCGTGGGTGAGGCTGCGGGTGGTGGAGATTATTGTGACGGCCAGTAGAGGGCAGTGTCAGCCCAGGCATTTCCCAGGCTCAGGGGAGGCACTTTCTCAGCCGTCCAGAGCCCCGTGGTTAGTTTCTCAATTTGGGATTCACTCCTTGCAAACCTTCCTGAGCAATGGTAATGAGTGGTAGTGCTTTTTTTTTTTTTTCCTTCAAGGGGATTTGAGAGTCTGCTTCAGGAGTTGGTATGTAAATACGAGACAGGGTTGCCCTCTAAAGGGGGATTTAGGTGGTGGTGTGCGTTTACCAAATGCCTATTACGTACCAGACACTGTGCTAAAGTTTTGCCTACCCCAAATTATTTAACTGTAGACAAAGGTATGATTATCTCCGTTTTTCAGAGGAGAAAGCTGAGGATCACTGCAGTTCAGTGACTTGTATGAGGTCCCAGGCAGGGACAGACTTTGGTCTGTTGGGCCCCCAAATGCTTTCCACTAGGCCACATGCTTCTCATAGGTCTTCAGTTCCTGCCAGTTTTCATCCTTCCTGATGCTTCTATTTTTAACTCAAGAAGCTTCTCTGTTCCAAAGGTGTCTACTGTTTGGACTGGGAAACTATCAATACATCAGAAAGATACTTCTCACACCTAGCCAAGTGATGAATTGCTCGTTTGAGTTACTCTTTCATCCCTAAGGCAAATTATCTTTCAACACATTTCATATATGTTAAGAGCACCCAAGGAGGATTATATACACAGATCATTAGGCCAGGTGCAGTGTCAACTCCAGACACTGTGTGTTTATATGCTGATCGCTGGTGCTCGTTGATCAGGGCAGATAAGCTGTGGCTACAACCATGACCTGAACTGTTTTTTCCTCTCGTGACTTGGGAGACTGGTCTCACTATTCTGTGGTCACACCTGACCCAAGGCAGTGAACTTGATGGGCCAGCATCATACCTCACACATAGGTTTTTGTTTGTTTATTGTAGATTGGTTGGTTCACACTAGATTGAGCCAATAAAGTTGTAGATTACCTCACACACCTGAATAGCTGAATTTGATCATTCTTTATCAATTCCTGACATTAATTGTTGATCCAGTAATGTTTTGGTACCTGTCTTTGGAGCTCACCCGTCAGCCTTTCCAGGTTCTACACCAATTGAAAAGATGGATTGGGGAACGTGGCTTGGATACAAGACCTAAATGTGACCCCCCCCTTTTTTTTTTTACAGTATTGAACTCTCCATCCTTAACCCACCCCTGCCCCAGTCACAGGCGGGGCAGCTGGAGAACTAAAGAAACCCCCTGCCCTGGCGCAGGGAGGACTCCTGTCCTGGGTGAATTTACGGGGAGGGAACGAAAAAGGGGCCTTCCACCACCTGAAGGCAGACAGGATGGGAGGGGGCTGGAGCCTGTTTTATGCCAAAGTAACCACTCCCAGTAGCGTGAGGAATGTGGCCGGCCTGATGTCACTGGGGAAGGGGAGGGTGGCTCAATGGGCGGGGAGGAGGTGAATGCTTTATGACTAGGGAGAGAGTGGAGAAGCTTGTGGACAGAGGTATTGGCTGCGTCTCTCTCGTGTATGGAAGAATAAGGGCTAGGAATAAGGACTTTCCACCTCCAAGCACCTGCCATCTTTAGAAGTCCCTAGAAATACTTAGTAAAATGGGAGTGTGTTTCAAAAGGGATTCCATCTTAAATGCAGTAATTAATTCAAGCTCTTTTCCAACTCTGCACAGAGGTAAGGATAGATTAAATTGTCTGGAAATTTCTTTGAACTTTGATAAAAATTAGCTTTCCCCAAATAAAGAGTGTTTAAAACAAAAAGTCCCAAACTTACATTTTTGTCCTTATTCAGGAAAATAATTTTTGTTTCTGTCCCTGTATTCTAGTTGTTAAATAATTGCACCAAGCTAGTACACTCCAGAAAAATAAAACAATACATTCTTTAGAGTCCAGTGACCTCAAAACTATGAGCATGAATATCTCTAATCAAAAAATATCTCCCCTTTTAACATTTTGGGGTTATTTTTGTTGCAGTCCGTATACTTCACACTATAATCAAAGCCTGTTATCTTGGTCTTGCAATATTTGTGACTCAGACTTGATCAGGACTGTGTCTGGCACATACATCAGTAGCTGCGTTTAAAAATGTGCAAATTGTGAACTCTTCTTTCAGCTTGATCTTGCATATTTCACTTGAAACCACTTCTTTAACATACCAGATTCTGTCTTTGAACAAGTTAAGAAAATCAGATATATTTCCTAGCAGAGCTGATCATAAAGCAAATTTCGATTTGTAAGTTAGGTAGTTAACTTTGAGCAATGCACTGTTAATTCAAGTCTCTTGGGCATCAAGTAGTTATTTGAAAATTCACTCGTCTAAACAGGGTCTAAACTCATCTTTAGACCCTCCAGATGCTCAAGGAAGAGCTCAGAGAGGAGTCTAGTGGTGGGAAAGTCTGGCTTATATAATGTGCTCAGGCTGCCCGGCTCTGGATCCGGTGTGTAGTTACCTCTTGGCGTCATGTCAATTTGAGGTGATGTATATACATACGTTCACTCTCTAAAATGCACCCATTAGCTTGAGATCTCCAGATTTCAGACCTTTGGGAGCCTCTCGTTCCACAGCTGGACCCCTTCCAGAGGGAGAGGGAGGGGAAGATTCCCGTCCGCTTTGTTCGTATCCCTCGTCTGGCAGCCTTCCCTCCTTCAGAGATATTTATGGTAAAGTCTGTGCATGATAATGCATTGCAAGAGGCAGGAGCATCTGGCTTTCTGGAGATCTGAGCACCTCACTGTGGTTACCTTGGTGAGAGTCTTAGAGGCAGTCCTGGATTGTGGGGCAATTTCTATGAAAATGACCAAGCCCTATGGGGCTGGTGAGCCACCCAGTGGCCAGAAGGGAGTAGCTGCTGGGAAGAGCGCGGGCACCGTCAGTGAGACCTGGCTTCGAACTGGGGCTCTGTTCTTTTATTAGCTGCGTGGCGCTAGCCTCGCCACACAGCCACTTTGAGCCTTAGTTCTCCCACCTGCCACATGAGGACAGTATTATCTACCTCTTAGAGTTGTGTTGAAGACGAAATGAGATGGAAGCACAAAGCACCAAGTTTCAGGTACGTGGAAGGCGGCCAAGAGCTGGTAACTAGTCCGGTTACTAAGCTGATCAGCAGATACCCGTCAGGTTGGCTCAGGTCTTTGGCCTTCAGGTTATGACCCCTCCTGAGTCTAACCTGGCCTCTAGCCCATCCATGCGGTGCCCCAGGTAAAGTGCTTCCTGAGTGGACTGATCCCCGGAACCTGACACCTGGACTGAACGGTCCCCTGAAGTCAACCTGTCCTTGAGGGCAGAAGCTCTACAGATGGCATGAAAGCAAGCACAAAGTGGCAGCAGCTCCCTCTCCGTGGGCTTCTTAAGGCTGAGGATTGTATCAAGTGCCGGGTCATACACTGGTGAACCAGTGTTAGTGGGTTGTAGTGGTTAAGGGCGAGGACTCTGTGTCCAGCCTCCCTCAGTCAAATCCTGGCTCCACTCTACCCACTGGTGTGAGAATTTAGGCAAGCTACCTCTCTGGGCCTCGGTTACTTTACCTGTAAGGTAGGGCTACCAATAGCACTTATCCCTGAGGGTAGTCATGAAGATTAAGTGTGTTAGTTTCCTGAGGCTGCTTTAAATTCCACAAATTGGGTGCCTTGAACAACACAGTTCTGGAGGGCAGAAGTCAGAAACCAAGGTGCTGGCAGGTTGTGGTCCCTCTGAAGGCTCTAGCGGAGAGTCCTTCCTTGCCTCTTGCCGCTTCTGGTGGCTCCTGCTGTCCCTTGGCTTGTAGGTGGCCGTCTTCTCCCTGTGGCTTCACATCGTCCTCCCTCTGTGCATGTCTGTCTCTGTGTCCAACTTTCCCCTTTTATAAGGGCATCAGGGTCCACCCTATGACCTCATTTTGTTCAAAAACTTGATTATCTCTGTAAAGAGCCAATTTCCAAATAAGGTCACATTTTGAGCTACTAGGGGTTAAGGACTCCAACATATCTTTTTTGGGAGGGTACAATTCAACCTGTAACAGATGAACTTAGAACAATCATTGGAACATAGTAAGCATTACACACGTGTTAACTATTTTTATCTTTAATACTCACCCCAATCCAGCCAGGGAAGTAATGTTATTCCCATTTTACAGATGGAAAAATGAGGCTCTGAGAGGTTAAAGATTAGCCTCAATCCGCACAACTAGAAAGGGGGAAGACCCCTTAACCCCAACTCTGATCTGTCTGACCACATGTCCGTCCTCTCTCCATCGTACCCATCACCTCCCAGAGATGGACAGGTTGCCCACAGCCTGTTCCGTGTGCCCATCACACATGGTTGTAACCCAGACTTCCAGCGGGTGGCCCCAGAGGCCTGCCTGCAGCTGTGGACTCAGAACTCACCTGAGTGCTGCCTCTGGGTGAAAATGTATATGTTCTAAGGAAAGAATCATCTCCAAGGTCTGTATTAATATTTTGTAACCTGTATTTATATCTCTATGTTTTGGCTAAATTGATGTACCTAAAATATAACTTAATTTTTCACTTTTCACCCGGCTGTTTTGATATATAGTAGACACAGCCATATTCATCTAATGGAAACACATGGATGTCAGAAGAACGCAACGAATGGCTTTAATATTGCTTTGTAAAGGTGATTATACACCGAGAATTAAGAAAGCCTTTTGTATAATAGAGAAATTCCTCACTGGCTGTGGAACCTGAGTGTTTAGCGATACCATTCGCTATGCAGTTGTTTTTCTGCGTGTGTGTTTAAAGACGTAAGTAAATGGTTTTAAAAAAGAGCCAAGAGGTCTCATCTTGAAACCAGCATCGTTTTATGTTCCAGGATACAACTGTAACCACTAAATCTACTGCAGCCATGAAAGGTGAAAGAGTGGTGATTCAAGTTCCGGTTGTTCGTGTTCTCTTTGCCCCTGCACCCCACACACCATTTATTAGCACCGGGACAGTGAACAAAATATTCAGCCCTTTTGCAGCTAATATATATAAAATGCAGAGAGCCATTCCTCACTTATGAATTTACAGGTGGAGGGTTAGACCAGGAGGCCAGCTGAGGTCCCTTCCATTTCTGAGATGTGTGTGGGATCATACACACTCATAAGACCCTCTGCCGGGGACCTCAGGCTCAGGTCGTCTCCCATGTTTAATTAAGGACTCCTGCCCAAGAGGTCAACATGATTTTCTTGAGAAATCCGCGTCTTATGATTTTCTTTGGCGGTTGTGCCGGATATTGTCTGTTTGTCTCTTTGCCCTACTCACCCTTCCCTGGCCTGCCTGGAGCCCCAGGAGGTGCAGCGCCTCAGCTGGACAGCGGGAGGACAGCAGAGTCGGGGTATCCATCTCCGCCAGGCTCCCTGCTGGCCACACCCGCTGCCCTAGCTCTTCAAGCCTGGGGAGCAGGTGCAGGGTGGGTGGAAGTGGCTCCTTGTGACTGTTAAGCCTGGGTTGCTTCACCATGTCTTCTGGGCTCCCCAGGACCCTGGCCACCCCTTTGCAAATCACCCCTTTAATGACCAGTGATGTATTGTGCCAGGACCTTGGCTGAGTGAAGCTCTGGCTGTCTTGAATTGTATTAGCTCAGCATATCATTAAAAGCATCTCGCCTTTCAAGGAAGGGGAACCCTGAGTGATGGAGAGCAAGATTCTACATTTTACCTGAATAAGAAATATCCACACCCCCCAATCCCATCATAATTTTGCACATGCCATCATCTCCGTCTGCAGCGCTGTTTGTGCGCAGAAACGTCCTGCTTAGCTCTCAACTCCCAGCTCCTCTAGAAGCTTCCTCTGATCCTTGCAGGCAGTCTCTGCCACTCCTCATTCTACATTCCTTCTGGGCTGCGCCCACACCTGCTGATTCCACTTCTTATCCTTTACTGTTACTGTGAAATTGGGACAAATAAAGGATGCTTTCTCTAGAGTTGCCAGATAAAGTACAGGATATTCAGTTAGAATTTTAGATTAACAACAAATAATTGTTTCGCAGAGGTATGTTCCATGGACTACTTGGGACATACTTACAGTAAAAAATTTTATCTGAAACTCAAATTTAACTGGGAAGCTTCCAGCGTTTTGTTGTTGTTTTGTTTTGTTTTTTTGCTAAAATAAACCTGGCAGCTCTGACTAGAATAGCCTTATAAAGTCGGCGATTCCTGATCAAAGAAACACTTTCTTTCGGTTTCTTCCTTCCTTATTTTCTTCCTGCCCCCCCCACCGCCCCCCATATTTTTTCAGTATTCTATCAGTTAACGAGCTATGCAAATTTAGGAGCTCAGCAGGAGCTCTGGGGGGCTGAACTGCTTCTGAGAAAACTTTGACCTCCCGAGAGAAGTTTCGGAGGTGGGTGCTGTGGAGCAGAGAATGGAGCCGACATGAGTCAGTCAGTAAGATGCGCAAGGCTACGATCTTTCCAGTGACGGGCCAAGGAGGAGGCCCTGGAGGGGGAGGCTGGAAAGACTTTGCAGAACTTGGATGTCTAGTGCTCAATTTGAAGTTCTTTGCACTGTTCTCAGTCTTCCCCTGTGCACCCCACTGGATCCCCAGTAAAGTTCACCCCCCCTCATGACTATGTCATGTGAGTGGCCGTAAAGCACTGAGCCTCACCTCTGGGGAGCCATATGTTATGGGAGCAGGAGGCTAGAAGTAGAGAGGCCTGCAAGTTAGTGAGTGTCACAGGGAAGTGCAAGAGTCTGGCGGAAACAGGGTTGGGACAAATCATGTGGAGAGCTCGAAAGAAAGGAGGCTCCAGCTGATCTCTAGATTACATTTGTGTGTGTGACTCTCTACCCTAACAATAATAATATAAGTTAATCAGAACAGTTTTTACTGTGTGCTATGTATTCATATATGTATTTACATGTGTCTGTGTACACAAACACGCTCCTCCCTTTGCACTGTTTGGATAAGCACAAAATCCAGTTACTGCAGTTTAGCTAAATAATACCAGTTCTGCAACATGATTCAGATTTCAGTTACCATGGTATATTAACTAAAATAAATCTGGCAACCTTAATTGTAACTATTGCAGCATAAAATATAAACTTCATTCCTAGCTCATCAGTCCATAAATCACTGTGTAAATAACAAATGTGCATCATAATCAGTGACCAATCACATCACTTCTTTCAAGGTCTGTTGCTGCCCATCTGTTATTTAGTTCATGCACAGACAGCAAAGCATATAATTGTGTTCCCTCTTTGTCTTCCAGTGATAAATGCAGATAATTTAATTTTTAATAAACTACTACTGTTGGATAATGCTCTGGGTCACCCTGATTCTCTTGGACACCTGAAGATTTGAACATTTTCTTTTTATGACAAAAGCAATTTCAATAATCCAGCAAACAGACCATAGAGTTATTTCAATTTTTAAAGCCTATTATCTTAGATGGACTTTTGGACAGGCTATTGAGGCTACAGTGGGAGATCATGCAATTTCTTTAGCTGAATTTTGGAGGACATATGACATAGAACATGCAACTGAAAACATTCAAGCATCATGGCAGAAAGTGACAGCAAGTAATATGTGTGTGGTGTGGCAGAAATTTTTGCATTTACTGTGCAAATAACTTTGCAGTATTTGAATCAAAAGGAATTGGAATCATAGAGGAAATAGTTGACCGTGGGAAAGTTGACACTGACACTATTGGAGACTCACTATGCAGCCGGAGGAGCTTAGTGAAGGCGAACTTATCGACGAAGGAAGGGGTGGTGATGAAAAGGAGGAAGATATCCTAGAGGAAGTGACACCAGCAAAACTACTTCACATTAAAACAAGTCTCAGACATATTTCATGACATTGAAAACACAAAGGATAAAATGTTTGAAGATGATCCACACTTAGAAAGGGTCTGAAAATTTGCCTCAGTATAGAAAAGATGCTCCCTCGTATTGTTTTATATCTTGGGAGGAAGTCAAGCACTGTTCACACCATTCTTTCTTTCTTTTTTTTTTTTTTTTTGCGGTATGCGGGCCTCTCACTGTTGTGGCCTCTCCCGTTGCGGAGCACAGGCTCCGGACGCACAGGCTCAGCAGCCATGGCTCACGGGCCCAGCCGCTCCGTGGCATGTGGGATCTTCCCGGACCAGGGCACGAGCCCGCATCCCCTGCATCGGCAGGTGGACTCTCAACCACTGCACCACCAGGGGAGCACCAGGACCACATCTTTTGATCTTTGTATACCTGGCACGTAAACATTATTTGATAAATACATGTTGAGTGAATGAAAAAAAAAAAAGAATAAATGAAGTAAGAAACCATAAAAGGAATTAACGTTCAGTGCTTGAAAGTAATGAGAAAAGATTAAGACTGACTGAAGACTAAGTAGCAGCAACCTTACTGATCCCCAGTTCCAGGTACAATGGGCAGATCCTCAAGCATCTCATTTGATATGAATGCCAGCCATTTTTGAGATGTTTGGAAATATTTAATATGGTGCAGAGGATTATGGGTACTTGCTAAGAAACTTCTGGTGATGGTCATTACATCAGAACACAGCTGTCTAAGGCTTTGAGGAATAAAGAATGAAGGTGTCATATCCTGCTGCTTTCTTACAGCAGTTCTAGGTATGGACGCTATTGCATCAGCTCCCACCGAGAGAGACAAACAGCGGCCCCACCCTGGCCCCCAACGCGCGAGAGCCACTAGCAGCTCCCAGTCAAATGCAGGAGCTCTTGAGCTGAGGTGGGGTCTGCAGATGGGTTAAGAGTCCACAGCTCCGTCAAGTATCGGGCTGACTGCTACTTTTTATATTAATAAGTCTATAAACTCTTCGGTCTTAGGGATAAGGGGGGAAAAGGGAGAAAAATGTTCATCTGTGTTGGGGCATGTTTGTGCCAGGAGCTGCCTGCATTTTCACAGTGAGCGCTGAGCCTCCTGGCACAAAGTTTAAAGACCCACAGAGCTGCGTTTGGAGGAGGGAGAGGCGGGTAGAAGCAGAAGTGGACCTTCCTTACACCATACCCGAAAGCCACCTGAGATCTGTGGTTTGTGACGGTGTCAGGAAGGGTTCTCCTGATGCCCTGAGCAAAGGGTCCAAATAATCAAACTACAGCAAGATCTGCTTAGAAAGCCCAAAGCAGAGAAAAATCAAGCAAAGTTGCAGATGCATAAAAATAGATACAGGTCAGGCAGAAATATGGATACCAGAGCTTGTAGGCTGCAGAAGCCAGTACCCCATGTTGTGTTGTGTTGTTTTCTTTCAGCCAAGCAATAAAAACCAAAGAGCAAGAGAGGGCCTGGGTAGGTAAGGAAACCAGCTTGAGGAAGAGCAGACTCACGCTGTTACAGACACAGACCACCAGCCTTTATATATTCATGGGAAGGAAAATCGGCTCAGCTGGGAGAGAAGATTCGAGCAGATGATGAGATGGAGAGCGTACGTCTCCTGCTGGCTTCCGTGAAAGGCAGTGCTTCACAGAACAAAGGGATGCCTCTGGGGGCTAGCACTGCATCTGTGATGAAGCCTTTGAAGAATACACCCTCTCGCTTCAACTCAAGGCCCAGTCCACTAAAAGAATAAAACCCACTTTCTAAACAGGGGTCTGAGATGACCTTCTTGTTGAAACAGCTCCCTCTACACTTGGAAACCCTTTAATCATATAAGGAAAATCACTGGTCCCAGGATCTTCTTCGGCACCATTCACTCACAGGAAGTGGGCAGGACCCTCCGTGCTGGTGCCTCGCGTCCAGCCTTTGGAGAGGGGTTGGGTCTCGGGGGAGTGGGAATGGATCACTTACCTCCATGGGTCTGAGTTCCCCTTAGAATGGATGTGCCTTTCTGGGCCAGCCTAGACCAGCCAGGATGCTGGGTGGGAACAGGAACCAAAGCCATCTCTGGAGACCTCGTCTCAAAGACGCTTCCCTGAAGAACGCCATAATTAAAGGCTTTGAAGCTCACTTGAGTCTACGGGCACCACAACCAATTGGTATGAAAAGAAAATATGAAAGCTAATGCTACATCCTACCTAATGGTGAGGAGAGAAGACCCATTATGAAAAAAGCTAAGAGGCCCAGAGAACCACAGGAAACAAGACTTCATCATCTGAAATGTAAAAATATGGTAGAACTGTGTGTTAACTGCACACATAGATCCAACCTCTCCTCAATGAGGCCTTACGGGTGTTAAAAAAAATAAGTGTAAGAGGTAGAGAATTTAGCAGAAATTCTCTGGGAGAATATTCTTTCTGTCTCTGTCTCTCTGACACGCACACACACACAAACACCCCCCCCCACCCCCACCCCACAATCCAGTCATACTACAGCTCTACAGTCTAAAGGAGGCCATAATATTTTACCCATGAGGAAAAGAGCGAAGGAGGGTGAGAGAGCCTGCACCACCCTTTGGGTCTAGAGTGTTGAACGTGAGTGTTGAAAAGAAGAAGGAAATTTTATCAAATGATATTGTGGGGTTCTGCGATATACAAGTAAAGGTTATATAAGTACTTAAAAAATATTTTCAGTTACTTCATGCTTCTCTGGATGTAGCACGTTTTGGAAACTGAATCACGTGAGGCCCCTGCTTAGATTCGGGTTTCACGCATTCCTTCTAGAATAGCTGAAACAGTTCCAGTTAAAAGTAGAGACTCCTGCACACACACAACCCCACTTGGTACCTTCCCTTATTATTCCTGTATCTGATATCTGTAGCCCTTCTGACGCTCTCCCAGCGATTCACTCAGAGGCTCCGTTTGGTCTACTGACCTCAGTAACGCTTTTCATACACCCTTCTAATTTTCACCCTTCCTGTGAGTTTGTACGCACCAGCACCAGGTGAGATGCCCTCCCTGCCCTTGGTAGAGCGCTAGAGAGCATCTACAGAGAAAGACCCTAAAGGACACATTTCCCACGACTATTATCACGATTATCTTGCCTCGTGAAAAGGGTGAGTGAGCGTCATTAGGATGATAGAAATGCTTAGATAGGGGATGCAGTGTCTTGGGTTAAGGAAATAGATAAGAACTTTCACTCATGAGGCAGGTTCCCTTAATATTGTTAAACTCTGATACACCAGAAAGGATAACAGAACCAATAAGAAGGATGCCTCTCCTTTTAGTAGTAGGAATTATCCTCAGCACCCGAGTTGGTGACGATCCTTATAATTCTCCAGGTAAGACGACAACCTGGGCTTCCCTGGTGGCGCAGAGGTTAAGAATCTGCCTGCCAATGCAGGGGACACAGGTTCGAGCCCTGGTCCAGGAAGATCCCACGTGCCTCGGAGCAACTAAATCCATGTGCGATGACTACTGAGCCTGTGCTCTAGAGCCTGCGAGCCATAACTACTGAAGCTCACACGCCACAACTACTGAAGCTCGCCCGCCACCACTACTGAAGCCCGCGTGCCTAGAGCCCGTGCTCCGCAACAAGAGAAGCCACCGCAATGAGAAGCCTGCGCACCACAATGAAGAATAGCTCCCGCTCGCCTCAACTCGGGAAAGACTGTGTGCAGCAACGAAGACCCAATGCAGCCAAAAATAATTAAATAAAATAAATAAATTTATTTAAAAAAAAGACTACAACGTGGTCCCCTTCTTAGCCCCTCCCAGGAGGCCTGTCTCTTTTATGCAGGGGACCCTTTGTTGAGTATTACATAGCAATGCACTTGAGGTTGGGGACTACATTTATTCAGATTTGAGTCTCTACACCTATCACAATGTGTAGTTCATAGGAGCATTTAATAAATGTTAGTTGAAGAAATAAATAAAACTAAGAAGTTCCTTAATCACTGGATCATTTTCTCAAAGTTTTTATTTTTTAATTTTATCAGTTTACATGTGAAAGCTTCAGTCAGGGTCAAAAAACTAACTCTACAGCTTTGGGTAAACATTTTGTTTGGCTCTCTGGGCTTTAAGTTGCAAGCATCATTTGTGGAATGCATGGGTTTCTGTGATGAAATAAAAGGTTTTTCTTTTAAGATATTTTGGGTCTACGAATTTTTTAAATTTTATTTTACGGTTTCTCCTTTTTTTTGATTAAAAATAAAGTGTGGGTGTTGGGGGGCTTGCTGGCAAGAAGACAGAACAACAGCAAACAAACAAGCAAACGAAAAAAGCCACTTTGATTAAGCACAGTCAGTGAGCTCCGTGAAGCGTGTTTCAGCCCGACGCCAAATGACGCTCACTAAAATTGCAGCAATTTTTGATGCACGTGCCAATGTTTGTGTTATTTTTACTTTAAAGATGTAACAGATTGCTCCAAAATAAATAATTTAAACCTAATGTTTCAAAAGATTCCAAGCGCTGTGTCTTTCACTTCTGTAACCAACAGAAGCAACCCTCCTCTCTATGTAACGCTCCTTTGGGAGGGTTGTTTTCTTGCTTTGTTTTTCGAAGTAGACTATTATTAAGTCACGAAAAACAATGATGTACTGATTGATATTACGACATGGATGAACCTTAAACACATTATGCTAAATGCAAGAAGCCAGACATAAAAGGCCACATATTGTATGATTCCATTTATACAAAATATCCAGAACAGGCAAATTCATGGAGACAGGAAGTAGATGGATGGTTACCTGGGACTGGGAGTAGGAGGGAATGGAGAGTGGCTGCTAATTTGCATGAGGTTTCTTTTGGGGGTGATGAAAATGTTCTAGAATTAGACAGTAGTGATGATTGCACAACTTTGTAAATACAATAAAAGCACTGAATGTATACTGTTTTTTTGGTACGCGGGCCTCTCACTGTTGTGGCCTCTCCTGTTGCGGAGCACAGGCTCCGGAAGCGCAGGCCCAGCAGCCATGGCTCACGGGCCCAGCCGCTCCGCGGCATGTGGGATCTTCCCGGACCGGGGCATGAACCCGCATCCCCTGCATCGGCAGGCGGATTCCCAACCACTGCGCCACCAGGGAAGCCCCTGAATGGCTTTTAAATTCAGAAAATAAAGATGAAAAGTAAAAAATACCAGAGCAATAAACTGACAGCCTTGTGTTTTCATTAACGTAGGTCGCCATTGTGAAGTCCATCAGATGATCGGGAACTACATGTGGGACCCCGCCACCAACAAGTCATTTGACATAGGGGTCAACAGAGACAGCCTGATGCCTCTCTGGTGGAATGGATCAGAACCTCTGTGGATCACTCTGACCAAGGCCAAAAGGAAGGTCTACATGTACTACTGGCCAGGTGAGTGTGTTGACATCCACGCCTGTCCAACCTTCCAAATCTCAAAGCACCATTGGAGTCTCTGAGAACAAAGCATGTAGATGTGTTTGAAGACCAAGCCAGGATTTAGAAAATGGGGTCTTTGTTCAAGAAATGTCTTATGGACATGTTTCTTTAAGTTTTGGTTCAAACTCTCTAACATCAGACCAGACATAATGCCATTTCCTAATTCCCTTGGTTCACCAATATTTCTGCAGTATATCATGCGTTTTCATGGGTAAAATTTTGGATACACTGGAGAGATAAATTATAGGGTGCTTATTTGCTTTACAAAAGAACTTGGAGTACCATTTCTATAGATTTTGAGCTCCCCTACAATACTGAAAAGAGGATTCAAAGCTCTTACAACTTTTTGGTTGTGCATTAAATGAAGTCCCTTTATATTAATATTCCTCCTGTACATCCTAAATCAATGAGAAACTAAAGTACTTAACTTACTTCAGTGAGGGAGGTAAGCACTCATGCAGACTGCCCTGGCTGCTGTGAGGGGGCTTCAGGAGACTCATCTTGTCAGCCAAACTCTTGTTATTAAGGATGACAGGATTCAGTGACAACAGAATACTCAACTCGCCACTGACTTTGCATTGGTAGGATGTGTTCCTAGTCAGTGGGCAATATAACTTTTCCATGCACATGGCTGTAGACACGTTTTTCCTAACTCTTCCCGGTGCAATACTGATGATTGTCATTGTGGAGGAAGAGATCAGGAGGCCTAGAAGAAATGAAGGGACAAGTGGGGGAAGCATGTGGAGGGATCTTGCTGGCCTGGGCTGGAGACAGCGGCAGCCTGATGGAACTGTGCGAGCGTGGCGGGTTCTGGGGGGCGGGGGAGCGGGGGGAAGGGGGAGTGAGCCCGGGCTGAGTCACAGGTGGCCCACACCAAGGACGTGGGCCTGGAGCGAGAGTTTGGAGGATGCTGGTTGCAGGTGGCCACATGCAGAGCTGCTCCGGGGGCTCAAGGCTGTGCCAACTCTTGGAGGAGGGGCGTCAAGCAAGGACGGGTGGAGAGCAGGGAAAGCAGGCCCACGGCTGCGCTGTGTTGAGTGTCCTGAAAGCTGCCGCAGAGCAGAGACTGACATCCACAGGTGAGCCCAGGACGGCCAGGGCAGCTGCGTTCCTTCAAAACCCGGCAGAAGAACAGACAGACAGCCTGGTTCTGCGGGCAGATGCAGTGTCGGGGGAGTGCTGGAGTTGCTTCAGAAGACGCCTGGGGTTCGGTCCATAGCAGCTACCTGGGCTGACATAAGGAGAAGCTTTCAAGCATGGGAAGGGTTGAAGAGACTCTACCTTAAGTGGAGGCTCAACTTTTCACGGAGCTGGACGTAAGATTGAGAAAACAAGTCGGTGCATCCGCCAAGCTAATCAGACTTGGTCGAGGAGCCCAGCTCGGGTTCAGCCCCATGTGACGACGAGATCCAGAACCGAAAGATGTTGCTGCGCTTTGAGGTCATTCTCAGCAATCATCATCAACAAACACAAGGGCCCGCAGGCATAGGCCTAGGAGGGGCCGGGAGCAAACACGCGCTCTTAGGGACCACCTCGAGACGAACCTGAGGACCATCAAGACGAATGCTGTCCCGACTCCAGAAGGGCCATCTTCCCCGGGATCCGGTTAATGTGACTTTCTGTGTCTTGGAACTTGATCTCTTCTTGCTCTGAAGAGCACCTCCCCCGGCACCTCCCCCCAGATCCCCACATGCCTCCTGCACATATGCTGTCCTCTGATGGCCTTCTGGGAGCCCTGGATGCCAGTGCTCGTGGAAAGCGGGGGAAGATCTTAAAGGAGACAGTTGCCATGTTTCAGACTTCTCTCCGCTGTATTACAGAGCATCGCTCTTTATCTCATCCTGGAGAGTCTGGCTCCTTAATCATAATCAGCAATTTGAATTCATGTATCACTGAGTAGCTACAAAGTCTCAGTGCTAACGTGAATGTAAAATATCTTGTCGCTCCTCCAAAATAGCTCCTGAAGGGCGAGAAACGGCCAATCGCTTTCTTTGATTCAGCAGCTCATGTGATGTGACACATACGGCTTGAGATCAGTTTATGGTGTTTCCTATCAGGAGGGCAGAAGCTAAAACAGATAACCTCCCAGAATTTCCTCAGTGATCTACATGGATGTTAGCTAACCATCTGGCCGTGTTGAAGTCTTGATAGAAATTGGATGAAAAGTCTCTTGTTTCTTAGACACTGTCCATTCCTTCTAAACTGGATCCACAAATAAAGGCTCCCTGAGAACCAGCTGTCTCTGAAGGCCCTGCCGCCCAGCCCAAGCCAGGCGTGCTCTGGCCCCTCCATTCTTACGGGTTGACAGCTGAGGGATTAACGATCACTGCTGTCCTTTCTCCCTCCACCTTGGTCCTCTCCGGCCACAGCTCATAGCCCAGTGAGTGTTCATTTGTCTCTGCAAGATTTAGTGAAGTGCAGTGGCATTTCTTCTAAACATGACTTGGTTTTATTTTTCTTCTCAAACCCTCCTCTTCCTTCTCCAGTCCCCACCAGACATTGTACAGACCTCTCGATGAGGCCTGGAAAATCTTTATTGCTCCAGTGAGCTGTGTTATGACACTTTGAGTCTTGCCATTAAGTCAATATTTAGAAGTACAATTTAGAAATGGCAGTAGTTCAAGTCTTCCTGTCAGGTAGATAAAGCAGCAGACTGAAAAACTGATCACTGGTAAAGAGTCCAAAAGACCCCACCTCAAGCCTTGAGAAATTTAATATCGTAAACAGACCCTTTATTACCCCACCCAGTGGTGCCGTGGAGCTGTGCAGAGGAAAATGTGCCTCAGGGAATGATCCCAGGCCCTAACTCAAATATCTGGGGTCGGGGGAAGGCTCCCCCAAATCAGCCAGGACCAGCGTCACCGGGACCTAGAAGTGCTCTGCAAAGGATGAGAGCTGAGTGTGTGTCATTCACTAATTTTATTCCCCTATTCCATCCCTCTGGTCTGAGGTCAAAGGAGTTTCATTGAGTGGGGGGAAAGAAGAGGCTCCAATATTCACTTCATATCAAGAGCAACCCAAAGAGAAGGATGCCTTGCGGGAGGAGGTGAAGTGGGGGAGTATAGGAGGATACGTACTGATAAGATATTGCATGGAAGTAGAGTTTGCACTCCTTGGACAGTCGATGCTCCCTTACATAGTGGCAGCGGTTTTTAAGTTTATTCTTACGGCTATCGTGAAATACAAAAAAAGGAACAAAAACCAGCAGCCTTTAGGAGTCTGTAGTTTAAAAACTCCTTGGAGCAAGGGTCTGAAGACTCTCAGTTCTACATCTTCAGTCATGATTTTGCAGTATTAACTCCTTATGGCCAAGCAGTCAGGAGGAATTGGGGGCAACCATTCATATGGCTCCGGGAGGGTGTTGGGTGTGGGTCTGGGGTCTTCTGCTGTCCTCTTCCCGTCCTGTTTAGGTGTTGAGACAAATAAGACACCTTTTATGTGCGGAAAGACACATTTCCAGCTGGCTTCTCCTCCCCTACTTCCCAGAGGTGGGCTGGCTGGAGAGTTAACAGATGAGTATCTGACTCAGCTCCAGTCAAGTTTTGGTTGTTAAAATCAAGAGGATTTCCTCTGGATGCGTGAGGAGGCATGTCCTGACTACGGATCAGGAATTGTGGTTGTTCACAGAATCTTCCCCTTCCCTGCTGTGCTGGGTCCCTGACAACCTTCCATTGGGCTGAACTTAGATGAATGCACTTAGGCTCAGGGGAGGTCCGGAGCCTAGCATCAATCATGCAAATGTGTGGGTTAACGTTACAGCCAAGGTCTTGGACTCTATCTACATGACTCCAAATATCTGCATAAAAACTGAATTTTTTTTTCAGGCAAATATTTAACAATCAGATACAGGGGGTCCAGATTTTCACTAAATTTTCCAACGCTGCCACCAATTTGGCATTAAGCTTTAAGATGTATGTAATTTTAGGACCAGAAGAGGCTTTATTCTGTATGTAGTTTGCTGGTTCCTACACTTGTAAATCAAGACCTCCTTAGGATACTGATAAAAACTATGGATTTTTTTTGTATTAGAAAAACAAGCACATACATACTATACACACAATTTTGTGCTCATGTAACACAAGAGGCTACAATGATGAGGACTGCTAGATGGTCTTTGACACGGAAATGCATACATATGTATAATATCTAGTTGATTTGATTCTTTTCAACGTGAGGGAAATGTCTTAGAAACTCACTAAAGTATCAGTGAAGCCCAAACTCCTCTAGTTAATGTTGTTTGCCAAGAGTAGGCTTGGGTTAAAATTCTCTAAGACTCTCTGGGTCAAATTCACCTTGAGTCCTTTCCTTTGTTTGTTGGTAACTTGGGTAAGGTCTGCCTCATTGCCCTTGTCTGTCCGCGTCAGCAATAAGAAGATTACAAATTCACATGGCAAGTTAGAGGTTGTCTCAGAGAAGTGATCTGTCTTCAGAAGCATCCTGCAGGATTTCTAGGCGTCAACCGTTTCTGCTGCAGAGATATTGAGGAGGTGGTGCCTTTCTGGACTGCTGCCTGCAGGGGTGACTCCCCCAGCACTCGAAAGTCTTCTGAGCTGTCCAGCCACATCCAGTCTCCTTTTGCAGGATGGTGTCTTGGCCAGAAGAGCCCATAGTTTCTCAGCAGCATCCGTTACGGTAACTAGGAAGCCTTAAAGAGAAATCCAGGGACAAACTTCCATTCTTCACAAATCATGGCAAATCTGTTTCTTCATAAAACATCTTAAAAGGGTGTGACTCAAGGCCCTGTAATAAGCTCTCAGGAGACAACTGTTAGCAACACCAGATATAGGCTCTCCCCACCCTACCCCCAGCCCCCCAGAGAACTTACCATCCATTCAGTCAAGGAGACACGTGATAATCTAATACTCGCCCATAGAAATGAAAAGGCCACTTGTTTAAAGTATAACAGTGAAAAGCATATTGCATTGTGACCTCCTCTAATAGGGGATCTGGTTTCACCCAGAGGGTGACGTGAGTTAACACCTGAGGGGATGGGCAGGGTAGCGGGGTGGGAGCGCGGGAGCACGGCGTATGTTAAGGGATGGATGTGGCGTGTGGATGGGCTGGAGAGAAGCTGAGGCCAGGCCGGGCTCCGTGGGCCAGCTGAAGAATTTGGTCTTATGCTGAGAGGGGTAGGAAGTCACTGGAAGGTTCTAAGGAGGAGGGTGACAGTACCATATTTGCATTTGGCAAGATTACTCTGGCAGCACCGTGGAGAAAGGAACGTAGGCCTCCAGAGGGGCTGGATGAGGGGCGACCAACCCGTCAGGAAGGTACTGCACAGACCTAGCAAAGAGGTGAGAATAGTGTGGATGAGGGTAAAGGAAGTGGGGAGAAATGGGTGGGTTGGGGACATACTTAGGTATTAAAATTGCCAGGGCCTGGTGATGCACTTTGGGATTAAGGGACCGAGCAGTGACGGGCATGACACTTGGTTTCTGGCTTATAGGACTAAGGAGGGAGGGTGTGTCTTTGCCCATCCCGGGAAATTGAAAGAGGAGTGGTTTGGAGGCAGAGGAACGTCTGTGTCGACTCTGAGACGTGTCACGTCGTGTGCCTGGAGCTTGAGGACTGAGCTGGAGATACACAGATGTGTGGTTCTCGGGAGGGCCCGGGGCCGGTGAAGCTGTGGGCAGGAAGGTCAGCCGGGGAAGAGCCCACGTGAAGAGAGGAGACGGCCCCAGACACAGCCTGGAGTGGAGGAGGCTCATGCTTAACGATCAGATGGGGCGAGTGAGTCTGCGGAGGAAACAAAGATTGACTTGCTCGGGAAGCAGGAGGAAAGCCAGAAGAGCTGGGAAAAGTCCAAGGAGAGTGATGCCATCCTTTGAAGGTGTCTGATGGGGGGCTTGATGTCACCCGAGAGGCAGGGGAGGCGCCACTGGAGAGCGACACCAGCTGAAATCTATTGGCCCCTCTTGTTACAGAGACCAGAGGAACCGAATGGTTTCAAGAGGGGAGTGGCCATCCCCGGGCTCATTGTCGAGCGACACTGCGGGGCGGCAGAGACAGCGTGTGGACTTATTATCTGGGGCATCGCTGGCAAGCTCTGAACTTTGTAGCTGTTAATTTTTTTAACATTTTTCAACTTAGTCTCAAGAAAGGTCCATAATGATAACCCCAGGGTAGCCTTTAATTTCCCTCTATTGCCCGAGAGTCTGCTTGAATAGCAACAATGATCATTGTACCTCATCTAATACTGGTTTTGAAGAAAACATAGTGTACGAAGAATAAAATTTGCCGTGATTTTTTCCGCAAAGACGATTTTCAATTAAACAGGAAAAGTGACATTAACAAAACAAAACAAAACACCTTTTATTGTTCTGGTTAGTGAACCCTGTGACTCCCGCTGGGAGTTCGTGTATTCTAATGGTGAACAAGCACATCTCCTCAGGTCGGGAGGCCAGATAAGGAGTCAGCAGTCACCATCCACCGTGGATGACGCTGGGACTATAATAGACACGGTAATGGATGTGCAGGTGGGACAGATTTCTAGGAGCATCTGAGGCCGAGGGAAGGAGCATTGTGCTAAGGTTCCAAGACGAGCAGGCAAGGGCACGTCGTGTTCCTGAAACTACAAAGAATACGACAAGGTTGCAGCTGAGTGGCTAAGGCAGGGGTGAAGAGATCGGAAACTGGAAATGGCCAGATCTTAAGAACCAGGGACTTGGGCTCTGGTATGTAAAGGGACTTGTGTTTAAGGAACAAAGGTGTTTTAGATCATATCAGTTTCAGAAACAGATAAGCCCCAAAGTCTCAGTGGCTTAACCCAATGGAAGTTTATTTTTTGCTACAGAAAGTCTGAAAAGGGTCATTGTGATCCACAGTTGGCTCTCTGAACAAGGATACAGACACCGGTGGGGACTGAAACGTGTCCCCCAAATCCATACCTCAGAGCCCTAGTCCCCCATGTGGTGATGTCTGGCGGTGAGGCCTTTGGGAAGTAATCAAGTTTGGACAAGGTCATGATCCTTTTTACTCCCGCTGGGTCTTCCTTTCTTGCCGTTTAAGGGGCATCTCTGTCCTTGTTTCTCCCTCCTTAGGAGTGATTCTCCACCCTGGGTACGCTAAGAATCCCCTGAGGCCATTATGAAATATAAGAGCCCAGGCTGCATCCTCAGAGGTTCTGATGTCACTGGTGTGGATCGAGGGGCTGAGGACTGCAGCGAGAGACCCTCTGCAGCGGGCCTGGTGCATAGACCTAGCGTGCCTGCCCTGGGTGCCCACAGCCTTGGCATGGCTTCCAGCCCCACACTCCCATCCCTGCCGGTCACACTGTCCCAAGAAGCCTCTTCCCGTCATTCTCTCCCCCCTGCCTCAGTCCCCAGGGTCACTCTGTGTCGTTGGCGCTGGCCTGTCCGAAACCTGACATCAACAGGGAAAGGAAAAGAGATGAGTAGTTTGAGCATCTGAAGTGAGCTCAGCGCTTCGCAGACATAATTTTACTCAACCCTCACAACAGTCCTAAGACATGACTGCTGTCATCCCCACTTTCCAGACGGGGGCATGGAAGTTCCCAGAACACACAGCCAGGACACAGTAAGCCAGCTGGGCCGCTGCCGGGGCTGCCTGAGTCCACGCCCCGCGCAGGGTCCCTCCCTGAGCTTGGCCGAGGCGGGGGAGGGTCTTCCCACCGGCCATCCCAGGTTTGCCAGTTCAACTGCCCCCCACAGCCCAGGGTGGGAGCGGAGGGATTCAGGGGGAGGGATCCTGACAGAGTGAAGAAAAGAGCCCAGAGTCGGGACTTCCTGTAGAAACTCAGTCCCCGGTAGAGAATGCTGGAGGCTTGGCTTTTGGTGGCCGAGGCAGGCCTATACCCACCCCCGGGTCTGTTCCACTTTCCCCCTCGGCACCAAACACACCCTCGTTGCCAGCGGGCAGGGGGCTCAGCTGCCCCTGCAGTGCTTTTCTCAGCTGGTGGGCCGCTGGCTGTGGGATCCAGCATCTGTCAGAGGGATTCCTTAGGGTGAGACAGAGACGTGGCACTTTGACCTCACCAGAGCCCTTTGTGTGCAGAGAGCTCTGTCGCCTCCCGGCCTCTCCCCTCCTGTTCTCCCTGCTGTGCTGGATGGAGCCCTTGAGGAACCTCGGGGGAATGTAAAGAGCTAGAACATGACCGGAAAGAAAACAGCTGAGACCAGTTCAGCCACTTCTCTGCCGGGACCAGGGATAGTCACTTAATCTCTCTGTGTGGCGGGTTCCTTATCTGTCCCACAGGAATGACTACGTGTGCCTCTCAGGCTTGCTGGGCGTGTGAAATGAGATAAGATATAGAGAGTATCCGACTAGAATATACGGTTAGTAGCTATACAGTAACCCCACCCTTGCCCCCCGATTCTTAAAAGGGAGCTTCAGCCTGTGTCCTTCTAATGCGTCGCATGGGGTGCACGGGGGGAGGGGGAAGCTCTGGCCAGGTCACTCTTGGCCCAAAATAATGCTGCAAGGTCACATCAGGGCTTCAGATACACACTTGCAGCAAAGGCCACAGGGTGAAACACAAGTCCTGTTTTAAATCGCCATGAGAATTCTGAGACAGGCCATCATGGCCAGTCAGGGACAGGAAAGGAGTTTCCCAGGAAAGGGATGGATGGAGGGATCTGGCCACTGGGTCATCAGAAGACGGAAAGAGGACAGAGTCTGGCGTTTTGATGCCTCAGGGCTGGGGGGCAGAAGCCACGGACAGGGCGAGCTGTGCACACAGGACTCTGTGCAGAGGCGGGTGCTGAGTGCTCGAGGTGTGGCCACTGGGGCGGCCCTCAGGCTTTGCCCAGGTGTGCAGAGCGCTGGCTTTGCAGGGCCACATGTAGCACTCACTCCCGCTCCCAGCCATTCCTGGAAGTGGTTCAGAACCAGCTCAGAAGCTGGGGAGACCAGGGTTCCCCCAGATACATGGTGGGAGGAAAAGGGCAGTTGGTAAGACCTGGAGATCACAGACTTGAACTGGAGGGCTGGGGGATGAGGAATCCCTGGGTCGGCGCTAGAGTTCTAGCAAAGCCGCTGGCAAGGCTGAGCCTGCGGTCAAGGGCTTGCCGGCCTCCTGCATCCCGAGGAGGCCCAGGCTTCTTGGATCCAAATACCAGGAAACCACCTGCTCCGGGAGGAGGCTCTGGTGGGGACCACCACGTGTGCAGCAGTCGAGATGCCTTCCCCCTGGGGAGCATGACATCACTTGCAGGATTTCGATGACCTTGAGGCATGCGCCTCTGACCCAGAGATGCTGCTCGTGGCTGATATGAGGGCACCAGGCGCCCCTCACTCCTCACCTGGGCCTGCTGGGGAGGAGTACGGTCCCTGACCCTGGGACAGAGACTCTCCCATCTAAAGCTGACTCGCAGAGGCAGAGATCTTTGGCCTCACGATGCCTTGCTAAGGTTTCACCACTGCCTTCCTAAAGCAGACACCCAGCCTGGGTTGTGCACATGCCCCTCTGCCCTCAGGTTCCCATTATCACCTTTCACGCCCAGTGAGTCCTTTCCCGTTGAGTTTCCAGAACCGGCTCTAATGGATGAGTGCTTCTCATCTCACCAGTCTGCTCGCGTGCACAAGGCCAGTCTGCATGGCATCCCGTGTTCAGGCCAGCCCACCCCGCCACCTCCCCCATCCCAGCCCTGTGGGCCCGGCTGACCTGGGAAAGGGCCTCTGAGATCAAAGGCCACACTTTCCCCAAGGACTTGTCCCCATAAGCTCCTGGGCCTCAGCTGTATCTTCCTGGAGAAGGTGCCATGTTTCTAAGAGTTAATTGACTTAGCTGTTTTAATAAGCTCTCTTGAGACGCATATTCAACCGTAGTACACCTGCCTCATATCCCATAAAATGCAGCTCACAGGGGTTATTGTCACAAGGTGTGTGGAAGTTGGAAGCCGAGCGGCACTTGGAAGGCGGGACCTGTGTTCTGGGACGTTTAGAGAAATGCGATTTTCATGGGCTCAGCTTCCTTGGAGAGAGTTGGCAGGAAGCAAGGATCAGTCAGGAAAGCAGTGGAAAAGTATCAGAGCCAGGAAGCTGATTACTAGGTGGCAAGGAGACCTTGGGACAGTCACTTCTCCCATCGCAGGCATTTGTTTTCTCAGCTGCAAAATAAAAGTCACTGATGTAAGGCTGCCGCGAAGGGCCGTGAAAGCTGTTCGTTGTGCCCGGATGCTGTGTCCGCGGGGGCGTGGCTCACACTATAGTAGTCATAGATTTGCATATTTATTTTGACAATATGTTGGTCTGTGACGGTCATGTTGCTATGACAAAATAGATATATTAAAATAATTGTCTAGCAGATATAAGTTAAGTGTTTTGAAGAAGAAGTGACTTAAAATTTTTTTTTGGCACAGAGATGCATGGGCTTAGTGGCGCTCCTCTTTGGTTGTGCTTTAAGTTCCCTCCAGCTCAGGATATATTTATTAGGTTGCTGAGATGGGACTGTCCAGCAGGAAGGCAGACTCTAGACAGAGATAAGACGAGGACCTGAACTGTGAGCCCTAATTAAGGGCAATTCCCTTTCAAGTTCCCTGGGAACAATGAGGAAATAAGATGCAGGAAAGCCAAAGCCTGCCCTTGAAGCACTGGTGAAACCAAAATCTTACTGCCAACTTCCTGGTTGGTCTTTGAAACTGCAAAAGCCAGGCCACTGCCTTTGTTTCCCCACAGACCCCTGTGCAGAGATTCAGGAATCCCTGTTTCCTCAGGCACCGGTGGGCTGACCTGAAGGACCTCAGTTGCCCAGATCCACACTCCCTGGGAGGCCAGGAAAGCGGCCTGGAGGCGACAGCCCGAGGGGCTGAGCAGTGCGCCTAGGTTCACAGACTGAGCCCACGGTGGGTCCAGAAAGGGGCCCACAGGCTCCTGATTAGAGAAATAGCTCGTGGGATCCACACAACACACCCCTTCCAGCCTGATGATTTCCATCAGGTAAAGACTAAGGAAAACAAAAGGAAGCCCCCAGACTAATTCTTCCAGGAATGACGAGCCTTGCCGTCTCTAAATCTACCACTTTCACTAATTCCTTGTTCCATTGCCTCGTGGCATCTGTCATTGCTTGCTGGCTGTTTCCTTTGCCAGTCATTTTTATTCATTCTGGGTTTTAAGATTAGAGGTCTGGTGACTGTTTTTGCCTTGGGAGATTTCACCTGGGAGAGACCATTCAGGCCAGAGAGCGCAGAATGGCTGCACTTGCCTCCGTTTTTGTGAACTTGGGTCCCGGTCTCTCCCTTCTCAGGGCCACGTGAAGGTATGAAGCTTCGATCCAAATTAATTGTGTCTGCAGTGTCAGGGCATCTCTGCTGGGCTGAGACACAACCTTTTCACTCCTCTGGCTGGCTGTCTGCATATCTGAAGAGACAGTAAGCAATAATGCTCCGTTGGCTCTGCAGCGAAGGTTTTCCCTCTCTCTGCTCAGCTTATAGAGCCTCAGCTGGGGAGCAACCCTGAGAATAAATGACAACTGTCAGTCATATCTTACCTGCAGCTGCCTGCACCACTCTAAGCCCTGCTGCTTTCTGAACTTTACAGTTCCCTTAGAGTAGCAGCACTAATGCCTAGTTTCCTGGTTCAGGGTCTTCAAACTGTAAGGATTTCCAAGAGCAAGATTCATTTTAAGGGAATCTGTTTTAAGATCATCAACTTTCATATATATTGCAAAAATTGTCCTGATTAAAAACATGTCCTTTTCCTACTTTATATAAGAAAGGAGTACCCCTCAGCAATCAAGAACCTTACTAAGGTGCATTGCCTCCGTATATAAAAGCCTCCAGGGCCAAAGAAACAGTTCGAAATGTTGGTGTAGGTGGATAGAAAAGAATGCATCTAGTGACAAAATAACAAAACGTAAACATAGTCAAGTATTTGCCAATGCTCTCTTTTAAATTATTTAAGAAAAACTTAATTGAGTTGTCAGCTGAAACACTATTTAAACATTTATGATGATAGATCACTATGTGAATGTTGGCATTCAAAGAAGCCATTCAGAGAATTAAATGACAGACTACTTCTATTTCCATCTACTTATTTATGTCAACAACTTTCTAATCACTTAGATTTAACAAATAGGAATAGAATGGATTCTGAACTTGTCTCATTCTAGAGATCAATCATATTCATCCATGAATATACAAACTGATTTTTAAAAGCATCCTATTCCTTTCATTATGAGATGCATTTCCAATAAAATGTAACTTTTTATTTTAAAAGATCATTTATTGAAATTTGGGGTTCCACTCATACAATGACAGGCAAAGCTACTTTGAAACAACTCTTCTCGCCAGCAACAACTGAAAATGCTGCTGGACTCTGTGTGTGTGCGCGTGTGTGCACACAGTGTGATGGATCAGAGACAGACTAAGACCTAGAGAACAAGGTGTATCTGGAAATTGCCACCATGTCTCCCCTACATTTAAACACTGATTGCAGAAGCAGCAGCTGAGAGACTAAGAAACTGAACTGAGGTTTTGACAGAATCACAGGATGGGGGAAATGACAAAAATTGGAGTTCACGGGCCACCAAGCAGAAGAGATCTAGTAAATATCCTAGACTTTCGTTGGGACAGTAAAGGACAATGCCCTTGGAGTAAGAAGGAGCTAGAAGTAAACTAGGGGTGAAACCCTCTGGAGGACTGAAGCCTTCATAAAGCCCAAGCTGAGCTTCGAGTCATCTTAATCCCTGACTAACTCCACTCTGGGTTAAGATGGTCTGCCTGTAGCCTAGGTGCCCTTCATAAGCAAAAGCCTGTGCTCTCTAGAAAAAGATAACAACATACGGAGTGTCAAATGATATCTACAGTTTTCTGTATACAATATGCAGCATTCCCAGTATATGGGAAAACAAGTCCTGACTGGAAACTCAGGAGAAATAAACAGGCAAGTCTTGACTGAAAAATCAAGAGAAAAACAGTAGACAATAGACTCAAACCCACTGGTCCAGATACCGATATGACTTTAAAGAGACTTATGATAAAAGAACTAAATGACAAAATGGAGACCTGCACTAGTAAACTAGAATCTTTTTAAAAAGGTGAACTCTAGCTTAAATAGGCAAAAAGATGAAAAAGGCAGAAAAGAATGTTCGAGACACATGGGACATAGTAAAAAGGCCACAGAAGGATTAGAGAGAGAAGATGAGACACAAGTAATATTTGAGAGAAAAAGTTTGAGAACTTTCTGAAACAGACAAGAAATAGCAAATCATAGACTCAAGAAGTGCTGTGAAACCCATTAATTTCAGAACTGCTGATACCACAGAAATGAGAAAAACTTAAAAGCTGAAATAGAAAATTGTTCAAAGAAGCAGTGATAAGACTGACAGCTGACTTTCCAACAGAAATACTGGAATCCAGAAAGACATAGAATGATATCTCCAAATGATAAAAGAAAAATAATGATCAGTTCTATATCCAGTGAAAATATCCCTCAAAAGCGAAGGCAAGGGACTTCCCAGGTGGTTCAGTGGTTAAGACTCCGTGCTCCCAATGCAGGGGGCCTGGGTTCAATCCCTGGTCGGGGAAATAGATCCTGCGTGCCACAACTGAGACCCAGCATAGTCAAATAAATAAAATTTTTTTTTTAAAGGAAGGCAAAATAATGACTTTTTCTAGAGACAGAACACTGATAGAATTTATTGCCAGCACGTTTAGAGTGGAGGAAATGCTAAATTCTTAAGGTAGAAGGAAAATTGTCACAAATGGAAGCACAGAGATGGAGGAAGGGATGAAGAGCCACAGAAAGGGTAAACGTGTAGGAAAAACTAAGCTAATAATAATAGTAGTAATAATAATTTTTAGATTAAAAACCCATACGGAATGGAAATACATGACAACAGAAGCACAGAAGGTAGGAGAAATGTAAAATTCAAAGTTAAAGTGTTTAAATGTCTTTGCATTGCCTGGGAAGTTGTGGGAGTGCAAATTTATATTAGATTTCGATTGACCAATATTTCAATTTTTAAAAATCATCTCTAGGGCACTATTCCAGAAAGAGATTAATTAAAATATACAAATAGCAAGGTAATAGAGGAGAGGAAAAGGAGCAATAATAATCATACATACATAATCCAAAAGGAATTAAGAAAGGAGAGAAAAACTGTCAAATGTGTAATGAATACAAGACATGTATTTAGGTGGCTGATTTCAACATAAAAATTTCCTTAAGTACATTGCAAGTCAATGTTTATTTATTTTACTAATATTTCATTAAATACTCCAATTAATCTGAGTGAGTCTATTTATATAAAGTTCAAAAGCAGGTAAAACTAATCTACAGTGTTAGAATAGTGTTTACACTTGGAAGAACAGTGACTAAAAGGGGGCACGAGAAGGTGCCTGTATGTGAAGGTTATGTTCTGTTTCCTGATCTGGGTGCTGGCTACACAGCTGCATTTACTTGGTCAGGATGAACAGTACACTTATCATTTATTCACTTTGTATGTATCTATGTTAAACTTTAATAGAAATTCACATGTAAAACAACTATCAGACTAGATACGAGCAAAAACTAATATATGCTGCTTATAAAAGGTGTACATTAAATGTAAGTATGCAGAAAAGTTGAAAGTAATAGCATTTTTAAAAGACATAACACACACTCACCAAAGGAGAGCTGGTGCAGCTATAACATCAGTCGGTGCAGACTCTAAGCTTAGACTATTTTTAAGATAAAGAAAGACAGTTCACATTGATATAAAGTTCAATCTACCAAGAAGTCGTAATAATTCTAAATTTTCCAAAAAAAAAAATCTAAATTTCCATGCTCCTAATTACACAATCTCAAAATAAAGCAAATATTGATAAAACCAAAAGGAGAAATGGGTAAATTCACAATGATAAGTTTTAAGACATCTTTCTCCGTAACTGATAATATAAGAAAATTAAAAAATAGAAGGATACAGAAAATTTATGAAGCATAATTAACATATTTACCTAATTGATATTACTAGAACACTGTACCCAACTACCACTAAATACACATTATTCTCAAGTACACATGGAACATTTGTCAAAAATGACCATATTTTAGCCATAAAGCATTTCTCAACAAATTGGAACTGTATGAAATCATACAGAATGTGTTCTCCGACTACAGTGTAATTAAAGTATAATCAATAATAAAAAGAAAAATTTCAATTCTATATACTTGGAAAATAACCAGAGACTTCTAAATAACTCATGGTTCAAAGAAGTAACTATGCATATTTGGATTGTGGGATGCAAGTAAAGTCATTCTTAAATGGAAATTAATAGTTATACATCCAAGTGATGACAAGGGTGGAGTAACAAAGCCTCATATAGTGCCGGGAGGAACAAATTAATATAGCAACTTTGAAAACCTATTTGGCATTATCTGATAAAGGTGAACATACGCATACCCCAAATCTAGCAATTCTCCTCCTACACATATTACAACAGAAATGCATACCTAAGTGCATCAAAGAACATGTACAAGAATGTTTATATTAGCATTATTCATAATTTTAAAAAACTGGATATTCATACAATAGAACTTTTGTGTCTTAATGGGTATATTAGAAGGAAGTTGGAAGTTAACACTAAAAATATGTTTTTGGTTTCTTATTACAAAAATAACATATTTATTTTAGGAAAGTTAGTTCAATTCAATAAGCAATAATAAGAATATAAAAGTCAACTATGATCCTTCTGTATCAGTTATGAACTCTCTACTGCAAGTTTTAGAAAACCTAGCCAACAGTGACTAAACATATAGGAATTTATTTGTATCACATAAGAAGTATGTACTTTATGTAGTTCAGCTGTTTAACAATGTCATTTTAAAAACCTAGGCTCTTTTGATCCTTCTGCTCTATATTAGCATATTAACTTTTTCCCTTCATGCTTGTTGACTCATGGTTTCAGAATGGTTGCTGCCGGTCCAGGGATCATGTCCTTACAACCTTCATCCCAAACTGCAGAAGAAGAAAAGAGGTCGCGCTAGCAACTCACGTTAACTTTTTCATATCAAAGCAAAGCCTCCCACTCTAAGCATCTCAGCAGATCTCAATGCCAGTAGTGAGTCACATGACCATTCCTATGCACAAGGGACCCTGGGCAGATGAGAAAGCTTTCCTCTTTCTTTAGTAAGGGATGGAAAGGAAGAAAGAGGTTCAGAATGGCTTCAGTTTAGCCAAAAAAAGTCTACCAAGGCAGTCACACAAATTTTACCCTGTCATATTTTGTTATATTCACTTCCACTCTTTCTTAGACATAAATACGCTTTTTAAAAAAAATAAATTTATTTATTTATTTTTGTCTGCGTTGGGTCTTCATTGCACGCAGGCTTTCTCTAGTTGCAGTGAGCGGGGACTACTCTTCATTGCGGTGTGTGGGATTCTCACTGCGGTGGTTTCTCTTGCTGTGGAGCACCAGCTCTAGGCACGCAGGCTTCAGTAGTTGTGGCACGTGGGCTTCAGTAGTTGTGGCTCTAGGGCTCTAGAGTGCAGGCTCAGTAGTTGTGGCGCACGGGCTTAGTTGCTCCATGACATGTGGGATCTTCCCGGGCCAGGGCTCGAACCCATGTCCCCTGCGGTGGCAGACGGATTCTTAACCACTGCACCACCAGGGGAGCCCTAAATACGCTTTAAGTATTTACAAAAATGAGATCATCCTTCACAAACTATTTACTAGCCTTTTTTTTCACTTAAAATAGTATGGCAGTAAATACAAATGGCATAATAATTTTATATGCCTGCATGGTATTTCATTATTTGGATGTGCTGTAAGTTAACCATACCTTTATTACCAAATGTTTAAATTGCTTCTTAATTTTATATTCTAAATAATATTGTAATAAAGGTGCTTGTATATACAAATTTATTTTCTTAGAATATGTTCTTTGAAGTGGTTTTCAAGGAAAAGCATGTATACAATAAAAATTATATAAATATTGCCAAACATTGCCACTCTGGAGGAGAGTGACCCAGAAACCCACTCCTAGCTGTGTGCCTCATATTGGTGTTTTTCAAACACTGGTCTTGATTCATAATGGACAGTGACATCAATTTGTGGATTGTTAACCAGTTTTTTAAAAACCCACCTAAAACAGAATAGAATAGAATACAGTATTAGCATACTTTGCTCATATTTTAGTGAAACTTCTGTTTCCTCTGTGAGAGTGTGTGTCCTGTACTGTGTCATGAAGCAAAATGAGTATTTTGCCAAGGGTTACAGACAAAATTTTAAAAAAATGTTCCCATAGAGAAACACTCATGCGTGCCTCCTGATTTCCCGCACTCATTTAAAATTTCTGTTTGTTGTTAACTGCCTTGATAAGAAGTTCTATAACAGTAACAGATTATAGCGGTGACGGCAGCGCTCCTGATTTGCTTCGGACCTAAATGAAAATGTGTCCCATGAAGTTTTTTTTTTTTTAAGATTTATTTATTATTTATTTATTTATTTTATTTAGTTCTGGCTGCATATGGTCTTAGTTGCAACACGCAAGATCTTCGCTGAGGCATGTGGGATCTTTCGTTGTGGTGCCCGGGCTTCTCTCTAGTTGTGGCGTGTGGGTTTTCTCTTCTCTAGTTGTGGCTCACGGGCTCCAGGGCGCATGGGTTCTGTAGTTGTGGCACGCGGGTTCTAGTTGAGGCGTGTGAGCTCAGTAGTTGTGGCACGCAGGCTTAGTTGCCCCGCGGCATGCGGGATTTTAGCTCCCTGACCAGGGATTGAACCTGCGTCTCCTGCACTGTAAGGCATATTCCTTACCACTGGACCTCCAGGGAAGTCCCCCCATGAAATTTTTAAATGTAGCATTTTCACTGTTAATAACTAGCCTGTCGGTGAAGTTTTCATTTCCTCTTTACATCGTTTCATAAAGGTTTTCTTTTTTATTTATAAGGAGTTGGATTTATTTTTAGTTAACTGTTATAATTAATTTATAGTTTTATTACCTGTGGTCAGATAATATGCATTGTGCTGTATAATTTCTACTGTTTTGGAAGTTAATGCGATTTTCTTTGTGGATGAGGATATGATCAGTTTTTCCAACTTTTGTGTTTTTATAACAATTCCATTCTTATAAGAATTCTTTAGTAATAATTATGTATATTTGTGTATATTTATGATATATAAATACTCATTTACATTCTAAACTATTAATGTGGATTTGTAGCTGTTTCAGGCTTTTGAGACCATAATCAACTTGAATACTATTGAGAGAGCTGATTTTTTGGTTTACTTTTGGGGGGGTTTATTTGGTCTATTCCTTTATATCTAACCTTGCTGTGTAATTTTACCTAACCTGTAAATTTTAAAAATAGTTTATAGTTACCTCATGTTGACATTCTTGTAGAGTGTAACCCATTCACATTTATTTTGAATATATTTGATTTTCTCTTTTATTATGCTTTCAATATTAGGGCTTCCTAGATATTTCTTTTTTTTTTTCTTTTCATGTACTTTGATATTTGATTAATTTTGTATGCTTCTTTTTCTTCCTTTAGTGATTTGGAAGTTATGCATACAACTTTCTTCTGTATATTCCAAACTTTTAAATCAATGTCTAGAATGAACACTATATATTGACCATCCCTTCCCTCCAACAACAATGAAAATGCTTTTCCTTTCCTTTTTGGTTAAATAATTGGGAACTTTAGATCCAGGTTATTACATTAAACATTTTTTTAAAATATGCACTTTATTTTTCAATAAAATATTTTCACATAACTACATTAATATTACTAATACTTAACTATATTTTGTGATTTCATCGTTTACTGCTATTTATTTTAAAACCCTATCTTATTCGTCCTTGGGTTCTTTTATTTTGACTTATTTCTCGATTAGCTTGAGTAAATCTTAATAGTACAGAAAAATGTCTGTCTGTCCTTAATGTCCATAATGTCTGTCCTTGCATGTCTGAATTCGTCAGATACTGTTTTAAAAGAATACCTAAAGTTTTGGAGTCAGATAAAAGTAGATTCAAATGTTAGCTCTTCCTCATTATTGCCCTGAGACAATGGGGAAGTCTCTTCACCATTTTTTTTTTTTTTTTTTTTGCGGTACGCGGACCTCTCACTGTTGTGGCCTCTCCCGTTGCGGAGCACAGCCTCCGGACGCGCAGGCTCAGCGGCCATGGCTCACAGGCCCAGCCGCTCTGCGGCATGTGGGATCTTCCCGGACCGGGGCATGAACCTGCGTCCCCTGCATCGGCAGGCGGACTCTCAACCACTGCGCCACCAGGGAAGCCCCCTCTTCACCTTTTAGACTCAGTTCCTCCTGTGTAAAATGAAGGCACCATCAGCAATTTTATAGGATACATAAGGATCATACCAAGTGTAAGTGGGAATCATTTTCTCTGGGCTACAGAAAAGCTCACCATCTGGTCTCCAGACCCCCTTGCCTGGGAACGTTACCATGCTTGCTGTTCTACACACACACCTTATTGTTTCTCACTTTGAACTGTGCTTCCGCTGCTGTCTTTGCTTGGACGTCCCTTTCTTCCCACTTCTAACCCCAACGCATGGGCCAGACACAGTCTGTAAGACTGAGTCCAACACGGGGATTTGAGGAAAGCTTCCAGAAGGAAATAATATCTGCATTAAATGTGCTCGTCTGAGTCCTCTCACCACCCAGTAAATGTGCACTTCACTTTAGACTTCAACTATTACACTGTTTGCACGGAATCCTCCTCCTACTAGGCTAGATTCTGGGATGCCACAGGATGGAGCAAACACAATTAGAATTAAATACACCACTATGTCTGAACGTAGTGACTAGTTCATAGTAGGTGCCCAGTAAATACACCCAACTAACAAACTGAGACTGGCACGTTCCTCTCCTGCCCTATTTTCTGATAATGAGGTTGGATGTCTCTTCCTTGGGGCAACAATTTCAACTTGTTCAGGGGCCTGGGGCAGAAAAGCTGAAGCCACAGCAGCTCCCAACATCTGAATACTTTCATTCTTTTACTTCATTTTGGGAGAGGTAAGGGGACGGCTCAGGACCCTTGCTTTAACTCAGTGATTTTTAGACTTGCCCATCAGTGCAGTACTTCTGAGTCCAGCTAGACTAGTGAAGTCTTTATTTTCTTATTCCCAGGCTAATCAGATATTAACCTCATACTTGGTTCTAGAATAGGCAAAGATGCACTAGAAGAATTAGTAGTTATAAAAAATCTATAGAAAAAAGTTTTAATTGAGACATTCTGTGTACTAATTAATTTTTGTTATTGTTGTTTCAAATTGGGAAAGACAACCATTAACCAATTTTTGCCAGTCCCTGTCATGAGACACCAGTGCTGTATAGGAATGACGTTTAAGAGCCTATGCTCCAGTTAAACAAAATTAGAATTAAATACACCACTTATCAATAATACATTCTTTTATTTCATGAAAAGGAACAAAAATTTTTGTTTTGACTAATGGTATTTGCTTCCTAAAATAGGCTCATCACCCTACCTTGATTATTGAAGAAAGTAACCATTTACTGTCTTTTTCCTTCTTAGGCTGTGAGGTTGAGATTCTTGGTGTCAGACCTACTTACTGCCTAGAATATAAAAATGTCCCAACGGATATCAATTTTGCCAATGCAGTCAGCGATGCTCTTGACTTCTTCAAGTAAGTGTCCCAAATTCTTAGCCATGCCACTGTTCTTCCTGTTTCCAGGACCAATAATGAATGTTAAAGTGGATTAAGAAGGCTTGGTATAGGTGAAGTATGTCTCAGAGAGGTAGCGAGCCTCTCACACGGTGATTGCTACCCTCTAGTAGAGGATGATTGTGTGTTGAGTAATTTTAGGTAGGGGCACCCTTTGGAAACGTTGAATTGAGAGCAAGGAAGTCCCCAGGGGTTGAGGACTTTCTTCTTTGTGTTGATGGAAAATAGAGAAGCAATGTAAATGTCAGCATTTCTCTAATCATGATATAGTGAATGCCTGACTCTCCAAAGATATAAGTTTTTGACAAAAGAAGGAAGATCTTTGGTGGAATAAGTTTGGAAAACTTGACTACTCTGCCATCTTCTTGGAAGTGTACAAAGCCTATTAGCATATTAGTACATAGAACCTTTTTTTTTTTTTTCTCTTCCACATGGAACTATCACACCCAGTTTGAAAAATGCAGAAATCAGTAATGGTCTGAATAGCACACGAGTGTGTCAGGGAAACTGACTTATTTCTAAGTTTTCAATTAAAAAAAATGTATGTATTTATTTATTTTTGGCTGGGTTGGGTCTTCGTTGCTGCGTGCGGGCTTTCACTAGTTGCGGCGAGAGGGGGCTACTCTTTGTTGCGGTGCACAGGCTTCTCATTGCGGTGGCTTCTCTTGTTGTGGAGCATGGGCTCTAGGCGCCCAGACTTCAGTAATTGTGGCACACGGGCTCAGTAGTTGTGGCTCGCGGGCTCTAGACCGCAGCCTCAGTAGTTGTGGCGCACAGGCTTAGTTGCTCTGCGGCATGTAGAATCTTCCCGGACCAGGGCTCAAACCCATGACCCGTGCATTGGCGGGCAGATTCTTAACCCCTGCGCCACCAGGGAAGTCCCTCAATTTTTTTTTTTTAACACTCAGCAACTTCAACCATTCCTTTAACCATTCTCTCTCCCTAATTCTCTCCAACCCACTTCAGTAAGGAAAATTGATGTGACATTGTGAACTCTTTACATTGAAAAGAAATCTGGACAGGATCCTAAGGTGATGGGAGATCTGGGTGTCCCTGAAATCCAGGCTTGGGGGCCTCTTGCAGCTCTCAGGTAATTGGGCCGCTGGCCACATGTCCTTCTGGCATGGTTCCTGGGCTGAAAGCTATAAATGGCCAATAACAGATCTGCAGGCGTTTCCACCCATCACTCCTCACCCAACCGCTCCATTACAAATGAGCTGACCAGTGATGGAGACCAGATCCATGTGGAAAACAGCTGGCCACCAAGAATTTGTCAGCTGAACTCCAACAGGCAAGAGCTCTTAGCCCTTGAAGACTCAGGTCCCTCATGAATCAACGAGCTCCAACATAGAAGTCTTTCACAAAAGGCATATGTATTAATCCCCGAATCTCAACCATCACAATTCCAGTGTTCCTGGCATCTGGGGTTGACAGCTTCCTGACACAAAGCCATCAGGTGACTCTGTGAGACTTACTAGCTTTCTGATCACACGGAGATTTATGAATATGGCAAATAGCCTTAAAGAAACCAGCCCAGTGGCTGCTGTATTAAGGTGAAGTGTCTAAAATGTAGTGACCTGAAAGCATTTCGTTGAGCTTTAGTGCAACCAGTAAGCCTTGTGAAATTTTTCCCACATACAAGCCCCACCCTGGAAGTGTACACACCTAAACATAGGATGTTCTGTGTGAACCAGCGCATCTGGGATGCTACAGGCACAAGTACAAAAGGCAGCTAAGTGCGGAGACATATCCGAGGGTATGATTTTGTGGAAAGTTCCATTATGTTCAAACGTGGTGGAGGAAATGCCATCAGTCCGTCAGTGTAATGAACATGGGCCTCAAAAGAGTTTAGGGATATGTATGAAAATGCCATTCCCAAGTTAGAACTTTTCCCTACTGCCTACACACGTGTGGAACCCTTAGTGACTTTTTGTTCTCTGCTGTCTGTAGATGCAGGGGGCATTTGTGTTAGTCATTCATACACTAGTGAGTATGAATGATGATAATAGTATTTGTGAGAGACAAGCAAATAATAACTTACCCCAATCCCCATTGTGGAGGAGGGGGGACATGGTATTTGTTAAAGAAGGGCCAGTCTGTTTTGTTCTAAAAGGAGAAAAGAAAACTTGACTAGCAATTTCCCTTAACTGGAAACCAGCATATCCTCCAAACCGTGAATGAAGTACACCTCAGGGTACAAGAACATCACAGCATCATTAAAAGGTGTGCCCTCTTGGCAAGTATGACCATGGTGAAGGAGGATGCCAGGCTGAACATTCTCTGGAACCGATCCCCGTGTAGTGAATGGAGTCGGTGTGGACATTCAAAAGCCCGGGCTGGTGGAGCCAAGTGTTCTGACCTTGGACGTGGGAAGTTCACATTTCCAGTCCTAGCCATGTCTCAGAGGTCCGTGAGGCCTAGAATCCTTTTTGGCCTATTTCCTCATCTGCAAAATCTGCAAATGCTTTTCTCTAGGGACGCTTTTCATCTCAGATCCAGAATCTGGAGGCACATCGAAGCCGCAGACATAGAGCTCATGCCGAGAAATGAAAGTGACTCCGTTTCACTGCTGCCTTTGCCTTGTCTCACGCCCCACTTTATTGGGGTTGGTGGGATTCTTATAGCAGAATAAGAACCACTTCCACGTGGTCATTAGCAGAATGTTTCCCCATTGGTGCGGGCTGTTGCGTTCTCTCAGAGTATTGGGGTCAGGGTGTCGGAGCTCCACCTGGGTCTCAGTGCTGGCTCCACTTCTCACGAGCTGTGTGATGTGGGCAACAGTACTGAACTCTCTGTTTAACGTATTCCTGCCTGATAGGGTTGCTGTGAGGATGAATTACGATAATGTATGAAAAGCCCTCAACGTAGTGCCTGACCTAGAATAACTATGATTTATTGAGCACTTACTATTATTATACCTTCAACTGACAGTTACAGAGCTCCTACTGTATGCCAGACCCTAGGCTGAGCTGAGACACAACGGAGAATGAATGCATCCCGGGGTGAAAACCCCCGCAATTTAGAGGGGAGGGAAGGACACATCAACAGGCAATTACAGCACAGTGTGAAAAATCACAACCCAGAGATGAACCAGGAAAGCCGTGGGAGTGCCCAGAAGGGCCACCCACCTGAGCCTGGGCCTCAGGGATGCTTCCTGGAAGAAGCACCATCTTCCTGAGACTGGAAGGATGGGCGGGGTTGTGCAAACCACGCTCTGGAACTACTGTGAGGTTCTTTTTCCTCTTCTGTGGATTGCAAGGCCCAAGGCACCACAGGCGCTAAGGATACACGTTCTCTCATTCCAACTGTCAGGGGAGACCACACCAGGAGAGACCAGGCCACCTCACTTGTGTGTTTGTTTAAATAGAGTTTTTCAAGAGAAATAAGGCAGTCTGCCAAGAGGATTATTTATTAACCCTTAAAGTCCAAACAAAGGAGTTAGCCTTCATTCCTTTTCCACTGCTTCCTCTTTTGTCAGTCGCTGTTACTGCTACCCGCACCATCACCATCATCAGCGTCACTGCTCTGTTCAGGTGCTTTGCGGGACGTTGTGGGCAGGGCAGTCACAGTGGGAAGCTGTGCGCTGTGTGGAGGAGGGGGAACATTGCACGGTGTTTTCTCCCCTACCCCCCGACTCCCTCAGCCTCCTACTCCAGGTTTGTCACTAGTTCCCACTCAGTCTCAGCTTCGCACGGAGGGTTAAATAGTTGGATTTTTACCACCAATACTCTGGCCGAGGGGGGGCGTTTTTCCGGGATGCAGAAAGCGTGGTCAGTGCTAGAATTCACCCTGTGCCCACCCTCGAGCTGACCCTTCCTGGGTCTCCAGAGACATCAGGCCCTGAACACAAACACAAACCTGTCTGCCTCCTGCAAGGTTGCCTGGTAAAGCTTGTTCTTATTCTTGCGGGTCAGTGAAACCTACAGTCTAGTGTTTTATTTAGAGGCTCCCTCGAAGACCAGCAATAATGGAGGAGACTTTTTTTTTAAACATTTTTATGGGAGAATAATTGCTTTACAATGGTGTGTTAGTTTCTGCTGTATAACAAAGTGAACCAGCTATACATATACATATATCCCCATATCTCCTCCCTCCTGTGTCTCCCTCCCACCCTCCGTATCCGAGGAGACGTTTTTTGAATGATTGCTTCTCTTTTCTCTGAGCTTCTGGTGACAGCTGGTGGTGAGGGGAGTTATCAGAACTGTCCCCTGCCTGTCGCCACCTCTTCCGACTCCTGGGTCATGATGAGCTGAGAGGGGGAGGTGACCCATAAGCATGCTCCCTGACTTTTGTCACCAGGGTGCCCGGGACTGGCACCTTCTCCAAGGTTCTCTCTCCCTTGGAGAACCCCCTTGTTCTTTTTAAAGTATCACTGTGCCTGGACCACAGGGCAGGGGCTGGAGGATGCTCATGCCTCCGCCAGGACCACCGGGTGGGAGGGGGGAAAGCTGGCAGGGCCTCTCTCAGCTCTCACCCTGCCCGCCCCCTCCCCAGGAGCGGCCAGGCGGACCTGGTGGCCATCTACTACGAGCGCATCGATGTGGAAGGCCACCACTATGGGCCCTCGTCGCCACAGAGGAAAGAAGCCCTGAGGGCCGTGGACACCGTCCTGAAGTACATGACCACGTGGATCCAGGTGACCAAAAACCAGGACCACTGGGCTAACCTTCCCTCTGTCACTCTTCTTCTGTCTCCTTGACTGTCACACCCCTCGACATCTTCCTTCTTACTGCTGAGAGCTGACTGGGCCAGCTCAAGGGTCTGAGGGGTCTCTTTTCATCACACAATGCCCCCCCCAGGTACCACGAGCTCCCTTGTCTTATAGCCAGGCCAGTGGCACTGAAATGACCCAGATCTGCATTACCGCCTGGCTCAGCTGGCGAGATGGCCTGATGCTTTACCAAACCATTCAGTCTGGTAACCAGATTGGTGTGGCTGTGGAACCCAGGCCTGGGTTCTCTCCCTGATTCTGCCACACCCTTACTGAATGACTTTTAGCAAAGTATTACTTTTAAACTTTAAAAAATTTTATTTTTTATTGAAGTATAGTTGATTTACAATGTTGTGTTAGTGTGTTAGTTTCAGGTGTACAGCAAAGTGATTCAGATATATATATATATATATATAGAGAGAGAGAGAGAGAGAGAGAGAGAGATAGATAAATAGATTATATATGGTTCTTTTCCGTTATAGGCTATTACAAGGTATTGAATACAGTTCCCTGTACCATACAGTAGGTCCTTGTTGTTTATTTTGTATAAGTAGTGTGTATATATTAATCCCAAACTCCTAATTTATCCCTCTCCTGCCACTTTGTCTTTGGTAACCATAAGTTTGTTTTCTGTCTGTGAGTCTATTTCTGTTTTTTAAATAACATTTTTTAAAATCCCATATATAAGTGATATCATATGATATTTGTCTTTGTCTGACTTAAAATATTATTTTTTTAAACTTTTGTGGGGTTAATTTTTCACACGTGTAAAACGGGCGAGTGATAGTTGTATTCCCACACAAGTTGGCTGAAAGACCCAAAGAGGATGAAAACAGAAAGGCTACCTTAAAAGGCTGGAGTCTCATATGTATTATGTTCAGCGCTAATCGGACGGGCACTGGCTCTCTCGTTCCCTCCCTGCAGCGCTTCTGCTATGATTTTGAACCGTGTCTTATAGGGCAGACAAGCAGATGATTAAATTCAGAACTGGGGAAGGAGGCTTTCTCCTATAACCTGTAGTTGAAAACACCTCTTTGCCAGACAGCTGGTGTAAGAGGGTCCCCGTCTCGGCGCCGTCCTGACTGCCTGTCTCCCCACAGGAGCGCGAGCTGCAGGACGACCTCAATGTCATCATCTTCTCAGATCACGGGATGACTGACATTTTCTGGATGGACAAAGTGATTGAGCTGGATAAGTACATCAGCCTCCATGACCTGCAGCAGGTGAAGGACCGAGGGCCGGTTGTGAGCCTGTGGCCGGCGCCCGGGAAGCATTCTGAGGCAAGACGGGGGAGAAGGGTGGTGGGGGGACGGGGGCAGAGCGCACCCTCAGAGGCCATGACAATGCGCTGAGTCTGTGTGTAGCTTTAAGGTGGAGGCACAGGGCAGCCTCGGGAGCCGGGACTCTGGCGGCAGATGACCCACCTGCCTCCGTCCTCGCCGCGTGACCTCGGTCCAGTGCTTCATCCTTCCGTGTCTTCCTTTCCCTGAAGCGGGCACTGAACGTTAGTGGGCACGAAACGAGACGAGGGTGTGCAGCGCCCAGCACGTGGCGCGGGGCCGGTTCGTTCTTGGCCAAAATGCAGCCCTTCTCCTGCGCAGCTGGGGACAGCGGAAGCCGGCACAGAAGGCCCTTCTCTGGAGGAAAGCCGCCAGGCTGACCTGTTCTCATCAGGGACTGGAGAGAAGAAGGCGAAGGACGAGCACAGGCTGAGGCCGCGTGTGCCATGGGTCGGCCCCGTAGCTCGGAGCCACGCGGCCGGCCGGGGTTCAGACCCCCGCTCTCAGCAGCCGAGCAGCTCCCTAAGCGGCCCTCCTGCCGCTTCTCTGCTGCGTGTGCTGACTGACGACACTGTAGCTGCCCTCCTGGGCGGCCGTGAAGCACGGGAAGCAGCTGGGTCCGCTGCAGGGACGATGTGTGTGTCGCCTACGGTGATTACCACCATCCAAGGGGGCGTCCCCACGAGGCCGTGGCGGAGTTCCCACGGCGTGCAGATAGCGTGGGGCAGGGCTCCCGGGGACTTGGCACGCTCGATGACGAGGCCCCTGCTTACCCCTCCCTCCAAACAATCCTTCCCTCCGAGTGGAGGGTAAACCACGCTGAGAAGGTGAAGGAGCGAGTGGCCCCGCCGGCTGACTGCTTTGGCCCGTGTGGCCTGGGCGTCTCCCAGCACAGGCTCTGGGCCTCTATCCCCTGGGGGAGGCCTCCACCGCTGCCAGGGGCGGTGCATCGGCAGGGAGATGGGAATCAGCCTCGGCTGGGCCGGCTGCCTGCCCTGCTTCCCCACGGCAGGTGTAGGCTGGGATCCGGCCGTTTTGGCCCAGACAGAGACCTTCCTCCCAGCCCTGACCACTCCCTCCCACATGAGAGTCCGAGATCTGTGTGTCTGGGGTTGAGGAACTCGGTGCCCGCAGTGCGGCTTCTCCCCAGCCTCGTCCCCTGCCCCCGACGGGTGCCCCCTTTTCTCAGGCTCCACGGTCAGCAAGTGGAGGTGCTGAATATGTTTGCACAGGCTTCTCGTGAACTCCTTAAATATGAAACTGGGAAGAATATTTTACACGTTGGCAGGTCCCACAGTAAATGGCTTCTTGCAAAGAAGTTCTGTTTTCCTGGCAAGGAACATCATCTGTTATCTCCTATCTGGCACCTAGGGACATGCCGTCTCCAGGATGCTAGAGCATCAACAGCTCACGAGCTGGGAAGAGCTTCTTTCTTCCAATGTGGTGTGTACATCAGGCAGTTGCAAGCTGCCTAAAACAGTTGGTAGATTATTCAGAACTGGGGCTATGTTTGGGTGACACTTTGTCACGTGACGGACACAACAGTTTGTGAGGCCCGTTATGTGCCATCAGAGTTTTCACTTATGCAAAATCTTTCTGGTAATGCCCCCTACTTTTCTTAAGAATTATGGATTTTCTTAAGTAGGAAATCAACTCCTGGGGCCAGTAGAAACTCTACTAAACAGCCTAAAGACTAATTATTTTCCAGAGTTGAATTGATAAACTCAATTTTATATTCAGTTCTACCCAGGAATATATGCCAGCTTTGGCTAAGGGCCAACAAATCAACACCAGCCAGTTGATTTTAATTTTAGCCATAAAGATTTAAGCTGCTGCTAAATATTGGAAAGAGGTACAGGGTTTACATCTTCATCAGAAAATTAGCAGTGTAATTAATGGCAAACAGTCACTAGTATTTTAAAATCAGGCATAGGGCTTCCCTGGTGGTGCAGCGGTTAAGAATCCGCCTGCCAACGCAGGGGACACGGGTTCGAGCCCCGGTCCAGGAGGACCCCACATGACGCGGAGCGGCTGGGCCCGCGAGCCATGGCCACTAAGCCTGCACGTCCGGAGCCTGTGCTCCGCAATGGGAGAGGCCACAACAGCATGAGGCCCGCGTACTGAAAAAAAAAAAAAAAGAATCCACCTGCCAACGCAGGGGACACGGGTTCGAGCCCTGGTCTGGGAAGATCCCACGTGCCGCGGAGCAACTAAGCCTGTGGGCCACAACTACTGAGCCTATGCTCTGGAGCGTGCCAGCCACAACTACTGAAGCCCGCGCGCCTAGAGCCCGTGCTCCGCGACAAGAGAAGCCACTGCAATGAAGAATAGCTCCCACTTGCCGCAACTAGAGAAAAGCCCACGCCCAGCAACAAAGACCCAATGCAGCCAAAAATAAATAAAAATAAAATAAATAAATTTATTTTAAAAAATCAGGAGCAGATAGGACATGCTCTAGGTCTAGTCAAAGAATAAATGCTTTTCTTTGATCTTGGTGGTGTTTAACATCAGGCAGACCAATTTCTCATTCACCTTTTAATTTTACTGTAGTATTTTTGACATAAATAAGTTTTTATAAAGTCCTTCCTCTCCTCCAGGTCCAATAAATATTCACATACATTTAAGAGAGAGAATGCAAAACTGGTCATTCTTGGTTATCTTTGCAGATATATAACAAATTGAGAACAGTGGAGCACATGACTGTCTACAAGAAGGAGGCCATCCCGAGCAGGTTCTACTACAAGAAAGGGAAATTTGTCTCTCCTTTGACCTTAGTGGCCGATGAAGGATGGTTCATAACTGAGGTAAATATAAAACATATGATAAGATATTCATTATACAAATTCTATCAAACAGCCAAAGGTAAACCATTACTTACCTTTTCCACCTGAAAAATTTCACTTTTGCTTAAGTCTCATTTGTTGTATTATTTCCTTCTTTAGAGAATCCAGAGGCTTGGTCAGGTGACTCTGTAGACGCAAACTGGAGACTCCGACCCAGAGCCATGGTTTAGACTTCATGGCTCCAGACTTGCTGTATTTTAACAAATGGGCCTTAACTCAATTACCCAGGCTTACAGTGTAACCTATTCAGTTTAAAGTGGAACAGTTACTGTGAACCAAAGCAATTGCTTTAGGGCAGCGAAAAGCCAGGAGAGGCTCGGCTTTGCTTTCACCTTAAAGGGAAATGATTGGCAGACAAAAGTCCACAGGTCCAGGTCTCTGGTTTGCCAACTTGATTTTACAGAGCTTATCTTGCATTTTGGGCCCAAACCCTAATTGCCTGGTGCCCGGATGATTTTGGCAGCTTCCTCCATGCCCACCTGGACTCCAAGCTCACCAGGCCCTTGCATCAGCTTCTGATACCCGGCCAGCTGGTAAGGCACCCCAAAGGGGAATCCGCAGTCACGTCCTGTTTAGAGTCAGTTCCCAGCCAGGGCCTGGATCACTGTCAGTATGAGTACGAAGCTGGGTTACAAACTGATCACACTACAGGCTAAAAGAGAGTAGCAGGTGTTGGCGCATGAGAGTTGTTGGTCGAGGCCAACGAAGTACAGTCAAATTCGAGGCTGCGCATCTGTAGATTCAACCAACTCTGATCAGAAATATTCAGGGGGAAAATATCCAGAAATTTCCAAAAAGCAAAACTTGAATATGCTGGATGTTGGCAACCATTTACATCACATTTTCATTGTATTTACAACTATTTACAAAGCATTTCATTGTATTAGGTATCATAAGTAATCCAGAGATGATTTCAAATATACAGGAGGATGTGTGTAGTTATATGCAAATACTGTTTTGTATAAGGGATTTGAGCATCTACAGATTTTGGTATCCGAGGGGATCCTGGAAGCAATCCCCTGTGGATACTGAGGGATGACTGTATAAGGCCTAGGAGTGGTATTTAATCTGGCAGAGTTAGGGCAGGTGGCGATGGGCAGAAATACCGATCAGGCAAAATGAGTGGACATCTAGAGACCCAGGTGTGGAAAACGGGGATTCCCTGACGTAAACTTCAGTCGTTCGGGAGGACTGAGCTGTTCCTGTGTGTTCTCAGACCAGAGAAGCAGCTGGTCGCTGAGGAAACAAAGCAGAACTGGTCAGAAATGTCAGCTGCGCTGTCCGCGGCCAAGCTGGGTCCTCTGATCGGCAGACTTTGGCTTCCTATGCCATGTGATTTTGGAAGTTTCCAAGAAGGTCCCTCTGCCCCCTAACGCTCTCTTCTCTAAGCGCCCTAACGCTCCTGGTCACTTTATCACACCGTTTGAAGTTCACCCGGAGTGAGGTTATTCTAGGCTCACAGCGTTTTCATCTCCAGTGGTTTTCTTAGGACTTTGCACTGAACACACGTGCAGTCAGGTGGGCCACCTGACTGGGTGCCTCTTCAATTTTATTCCATCAAGCCAACTTCCCAAGCCGTACAAAAGGGCTAACATTTTGCAACTTGTTCCATTTAGAATATTCTGGTAAAATTGTTTTCAGTTTTTAAAAGCAAATAGATGCTGAGGGTTAATCCACAGTTAACTGTCACTCATTTCTCTGTAGGACTATGTGCCTCTATTGTTCACTTTCTCACATTTAGCTGAAATCAACCACACTGGGAGATTATAAGAGTACAGAGGTGATTTGAGATAATTTGTGGAAAAACTGGCTTACGTAGGGAGAGTGGCAAAGCCAGAGGGTGTCATGAAGACAGTGGACAACTCGTGAGGAGCCATCTCAATTCCTCCAGGAGGGGTGGACAGTCACCAGGGAAGTTGCTCCAGCCGTCAGTGCTGTCAGAGAAGGTTCAGTCTGGAAGTATCTGAGCTGTCAATACAGTATCTTGGCATTAGCACATCTAGCAAGACGATGCACGTTTTCCCAATGAGTGATTAAAACACAGTGATGGGGAAACTTGGGCTATCAGTCAAGATGCTCTTGGTTATAAGTCATACACCACTTGAATAAATGGGTTAAAAAATAAAGATTCATTATCTCACATAACTAGAAGTTTAGAGGTAAGAAGTTCCAGGGTGGTTCATCCAGCAACTCGATATCAAGGCCCTGAGTCAGTTCTTCTGCAGTTCTTTTGGCTTTCCCTTCAGAGCACAAGGTAACTGCTGTAGCTCCAAGCATCCCATCCTTCAGTTCATCCCAAAGCAGGAAAGCAGGGATGTGGCTTCTTCTTGTACATCTCATACTTTTATTAGGGAGCAAAATATATATCCCAGAATCAGAGGCAGATAGAAGTTTTGTGGGACTCTCATGATTATAATAAAATTAGGGGGAGGAGGTCTCTCTTTAAGAAAGTAATACTTAATTATGAATATAAAATTAGATACAGGGACTTGGAAGAAACCCATGCAAGTGAGAAGTCCTGTTGCTTAAGCTTCTGTAACTGCCCTATAAATCCGCCTCAGCCCAGAACCCACCAGCAAACTTCCCTTTAGGTCTCATCACTCAACTCACCAGTGTGGCTAGAAGACTCCTGCCTTGAGTCCGCTTTGGTCCTAGGATAGGGTACTGTGCTGACATGCAGGCCAGGGCACCACAATCGCAAGACCAATGTGATACAGCAGCTGGGAATCAGGCAGACAAGGTGTCTGAAACTTAGATCAGCAGAGAAAAGGAGGGGAGAGGAGAGTGAGGACAAATGACACCATCGCTAACGTTCTGACTGGTGGTGGCCACTTAGGCCAGTGATGGATCCAACGATGCCGCCTCCCGCCCCGCCTCCACTTCACTCGTACCTCCCCCGCTTCCCAGCGTCCACCTGCTGAGGTCCAAGTACCTGCTCCCTTGCAGGAAACTGGCATATTGCACTGTCTGTTGAGAGTGAAGCAATATGGTGATTGCGCACTATATATTATATCATTTCATATCACATATATCATATATATCGTATCATGTCATATTACATTTTGTATGTATCCCACAAATACACACACACACACACACATTTGTTTGTGTAAATCAAAACTAAGAGTCAACCAGTTAGCAAGGGCCACCTGGTATTTCATCCTATGGCTTAAGAAGCAGAGAGAAGCCATAAGAACGGAAAGGAAGAACGCCTATCGACAATGACTTGAACAGCTTTTTAAAAATATATAATTATTTCAAAAGGGAGATTTGAGGTAATTTTAAAATACTTGATGCAGAAATTTTTTTTAAAGAAGGAAATCAGAAGGAAGATAATAGGTTGAGATAAAATTAGTTCTGAAGGACTAGTGTTAACCCCCTAAATGGAGAGACTGTCAGTGTTACCTCATTTCGCTTTAATTAGTAATAATGGGTATTATAAGACTAATCTTCACTTATCATGCCTGGCTCATTAGATACTATAGAATGACTCCTCCCCCGGAGATTCAATGAAGTGAACGTAAAGTTATTTTGCCTTTCGCACATATAAAAAATCTGTCAAGAAAAATTTCTTTTTAAAATGTTGGTTGGCAACAATAATAATAGCCATCTTGGATTAAGTATCTCCTAGTTACCATTTCTGTTTCTCTCCATGACTCTGCATTGTAGATATTGCTAGTCCTGAAAATCACTTACCATAACATAGAATGGAACACAAGGTGGTTCTGAGCTTCCTAGCCGCCAACTCAGAGAAGAAAGTGCAATCAGTTATATCAGTGTAACTTACGGTGTCTGTAACATAAAAACACAAATGTTTCTTTAGAAAATCATGCCGGTCCCTGGTCCTGAGAGAAATTTAGGTATTTTTTAGTCAATCTTTTGCGGTACCTTAGTTTTCTAGACTGAATACCTTAATCATTTTACTCCTGTCTTCAAATTTACGGATTTTTATTTTTAAGATTCGTATATGAAAATTTTAATTTCTGAGCCTACTTAGATTTAATACTGGGGTTTTATCTCTTTATCTTCTGAAAAATCCTAAAAATGAGTGCCCATTCTTTCCCTGCTGTCTTAGACTTTTTTCTTTTACATCTCTCTGTTGTTTATTATACCTACTTGACTATAGAGAATTGAAAGTGCCGTTCTAGATCCCTGTCCCTGCACTGTGCCAGCACTATTAATCTCCCACATTCTTATTTGCAAAATCTCTCCCCACATGGTAAAAGATCATTGTGTTTGCTCTGGAGCCTAAATACCAGTGCACAGCCCGGGTGAGGATGTTCCTGTTCTGGATTGCACTTTGCATCTGCAGCAGGGCGAATTCTCAGCCCTGAAAGCAACTTCTCTGGGTCCAGGTTTGGATAGCAGATGAGTCTTTTTTTTTTTTTTTTTTCTGGCTTTGACATGATTAGGAAAACAGCCGAGTCAGGACAAATCGATGCTGGTTGGGGCCAATAAAATAGAATCCCACCTCCTCTTCCTTTTTCCCTACAACCACTATCCCGTAAACATACAAGATTTGAGTTCCTTGGCAAAAATGCCATTCCCATATAGACACCAACGTTTTGCCACCAATTTAAGTTTTGCAGACTCTGAGGCAGCTGCTCTAACAGGAAGATGCAACCGAGTTCTTTTTTTTTTTTTCTTAATGGTCACTTGGAGGGCTATCACTGAAAAAGATAAAGATAGGGAAACCTATTGACTTTGTCACCTGGAATTGCACAAGCATCCAGCGTGACGGCTGGCATCATACAAGAAGCTCCCTGCCCAGTGGCTCCCCCAGTTTGTTTCTCACTGTGCTCCTTAGTATACAGACTAGATTTCCAACTACTGCCAGTCCCTTCTCTGGCCTCCCCTCCTGCAGGGGCAGAAACCTGAAGGTGTTCATCTTCCCAGACGACTAACCATGAAGAGGCAAAAGACACAGGCCACCTGCCTAGGTTAAGCCCCAGCCTGTCACACCTGCCAAGCTCCTTTCTTCAAGGATGGAAACAGGGCTTCCTAAATGGAGGCCCCACCCCTCTGTCTCCCTGAGACCTGGTCACCATCCCCTGTAAACACTCTCTTTGCTTTTCCTTGCCAGGGGATGAGGGTCACGCTCTTCACGGAAGCATCTGAGCCCAGCACAAGGTGGCCTCACTCTCCCAGCCCATGTGGTTTTCTCACAGTCCTTTTCACTCACCCAGGCTCTGCACCCATCCCTCCACCAGGGGGCACTTGGAAAGGGGCTGGGGCAGACTGAGGTTGTCACAATGGCTAGCGTGGTCCGCGGGCCCTCAGGAGGCAGGTCCAGTGATGTTAAATGTCCTTGGCATGTGGGATAGGTAGGAACAACAGAGCAAAATGCAAAGTGGAGAAATTCTGTGGGTAGTTTCCACCATACTCAAGTACATTCTTCCCAAATCCACATACCTAAAAAAATCACTCATCTGCTAAATTCAACAGACATCTGCTGAGTGCCCGCTCCATGTAACCTACCAAAGTTCTGACTCCAATGAGAGCCAGGAGCCCCTGGGAGCTCCCTCATGGAGCTCACAGCCCAGGAAAGGAGCCAAATATGAAATAAGCACGCGTGCCATACAAAGGAATCAGCGTGCAGTTACAAAGCGCACTGCGTTATAATGCGGAAAGAGTGTCATGAAAGAGACGGTCTGGGAGGAGAGGAAGCCTGACTCAGATGAGGGGCAGAAGGTCTCTGACAAAGTGACCTCCAGGCTGGAACTTGAAGGATGAGTGGCCGTCAATGGGGCAGGGAGAAGGGGTTGCTTTCCTGGCCGACGGAGTGGGATACTGGAGGAATCTGAGGCAGGAAAGGGCCTTGAGAATTAGAGGAACTGAAAGGCTGGACCCAGCGGCACGTGTGGGGAGTGAGGAGAGGGACAGCGACACGTCTGAGGCTGCCCAGGGCGGCGGGGCCTGAGCAGGCCCAGCCACGGGCAAGGCTTCAAGTCCCACCTTAAGTGCAAGGCAAAACCATCGGGAATTTCAACAAGGGGGGAGCGCGCTCCATAATCCTCGGGATACTGTAACGCACAACTCACAAGGAAAACAAGAGTCTGAGCAACTGAGGCTGTGAGCAGTCCCGTCCAGTTATTATATTTCTTGTGCCTGCCCACTAAATACAGAGACCATCAGTGTTTTTTCATACACCTCTCCTTAGTGACAGTGAGTGCTGTAAAATCAATCTTTATTTATCACGGATCATTAGAACCTTTAGAATGAGCTCCCCACTACCACCGCCCAAAAGTTTCAATGACACATGCATCCAGTTATTGTGCATTTTTCAGATAATAAATATATCTAGAAAATTGTCTTTTAAAAATGTTGGTCGCGCTTCCCTGGTGGCGCAGTGGTTGAGAGTCTGCCTGCCGATGCAGGGGACGGGGGGGTTCGTGCCCTGGTCCGGGAAGATCCCACGTGCCGCAGAGCGGCTGGGCCCGTGAGCCATGGCCGCTGAGCCTGCGCGTCTGGAGGCTGTGCTCCGCAACGGGAGAGGCCAGAGCAGTGAGAAGCCCGTGTACCGAAAAAAAAAAAAAATGTTGATCAACAACAACAGCAGTAATAATAGCACCTTGAATTAAGTGTCTCCTGCTTACTGTTTCTGTATTGTGGACGTTATCCCAATTTTACTGAGTTAAGTGAGGCTCAGAGTTTTAAATGTCTTGACTAAGGTCCCAGAGCTAGGAGGGAGTGACAAAGAATTACAACCCAGATGTAACCGTTAAGCACGAAGTCCATCCAGTTCTCCAAAGAGCCTTCAAATCTTCCACTAAAATGTTCAAGGTATTTCTGATTTCGTGGATTGGAATCATGGACTCACCCTTCTGATTCCTAGTGGGGTCTGGAGATAAGTCTCAGCTCCTTCACAGCAGTTCTAACGTTGGCATTCATTTTTTTCTTGCTTTTGTCACAATGCAAAAAACTCTTCCTAACCAGCCCTCTCCTTTCCTCTCACCAACATGGGAGATTTGCACATAATTGAACCAGAATTTTCATATTTGTGAAAATGCTTTTTCTAATGCAAGACTCAAGCGTCAGGTGTCAAGTGGTTGGATCCCAACGTACTTCATGCTCTCCTGACCTGCTCTCCACACCTGTACTCAGTGGGTTCTGGTACCATCAATAGCCCAATAAACCATCAGTAGAATCCAGAGTGCCTTCTCCTTCCTGACTCCCGCCTGTTTTTTAAGCCCAACTCAGATACCATCTCTTCCATGAAATACCCAGCTCTTCCCTAATTTCCTCCATCTTGGAATCTCACAAAACCCTGAATCACTCCCCAGGTGCTGCACTTGTCTGTCTGCTTTTGAACTCTTCCTTCCTGGGGTGGAAGCTCCCTGAGGGCAGGTCTGTGGCATCTTGACCTTTGTTTTCCTCTGTGGAGCCTAGTACACGGCAGAAACTCGGTACATATTTGTGATATATGAATTAAGAGATGAATTCATAAATATTGAGAGAGTTGGTTCTTGATTACTTGTTGACAGGTTGTTTATTTTGTAGGTTAGTAAATCAGTGACCAAGTAGACAGAGAGGAAAGCTGAGTCAGGCCTTTAACTTTGGCTAATTATTAGTAGCCCTAGAAGAGATTTCAACAGGTAAAAAGATGTTAAACCACTAATGGCAATTGTCCTAGCTTCCGTTAGCCCACAGCTGGAGCCCAAGGGCGGCGGATACATCAGCTCTCCCCAGGCCCTACTCAGCTCCAGGGGCTAATTCCTGCGGCCTCTCCTGAACAGTGTCCACTTCATGCCACTGTGCTCAGAAAGTCAGCCAGATGCAGCCGGAAGCTGGTGAAAGACTGTGAGACAGGGCGCTTCATTGTTGATCTTCTGGGCTCTTGTCTGAGTGGAGGGAAATGCGGCAAATTCAGGCCCAAGCTTCCAAGGGAGGCCCAAATTTGTCTCCAGAGGAAAGATTTACTTTGAAAATTGGCAAAGGATATGAAATGCCGGGCTCAATTCTAAGGCCTGGGGTTGAATGGCAGTTGGGCCCGAACCCAAAATATTTGGGGAAATCAAGACAAGCTGGAGAACGTGGCTTCCGAGTTTTAGTGGCAGCTGGAGTGGTTTTGTCCAGGCCCAAGTAATGGAGCTTCAGGAAGCTGGTGTTGGGGGCTGGAAGCTGCTTGCTTTCTGGGGGTGACTAGGGCCATTGGTATGCACTGTCGGAGAGCACACGGACGCCCTCCTCACTGTTGGCACGCTTCAGTAAACACGGTCCGGGGGAGAAAAGAATAAAAGAAAGCCCATCGGGCTTCCCTGGTGGCGCAGTGGTTGAGAGTCCGCCTGCCGATGCAGGGGACGCGGGTTCGCGTCCCGGTCCGGGAAGATCCCACATGCCGCGGAGCGGCTGGGCCCGTGAGCCATGGCCGCTGAGCCTGCGCGTCAGGAGCCTGTGCTCCGCAACGGGAGAGGCTGCAACAGTGAGAGGCCCACATACTGCAAAAAAAAAAAAAAAAAAAAAAGAAAGCCCATCCACTCAGTGCTCTCCTCCAACACCTCCCTCCACTCCAAGGAATTCTGCTGCCCTTGGTCCCTGCTGATTTTGCTGTCATTTTCCATTTCCAGAATTAGGCTGCATGTGGCAGTGGGCTTGCCAGGGTCAGACCGGGGCCTGAGGACTGAGCAATCAAAGCCCGTCCTAGAAAGAGGCAGCCTTCTAAGACGGAGAACGAGAAACTGTTGGGGGACAAGTCTTTGCAGTGGCGCATGGCAAACACACATCTGAAGGTTCACGACCACCATTTCTGGGGGGCTCCAAGGAGTCATCCCCACAGGAAGCCCCTCGGGAGGAGGGTTTAAAATGACGATGCCACAAAACCAGAGACACGGTGCTTTGTAATAGACGCCTAGCTCGACCTTAACCCTAGCAGCAAAAGCCCAGAGCCAGGCGGACTGCGCTCCCTTCCACAAGAGTTCTAATCGAAGCCACTTCTGGTACATCACTGGGTGCCTTTTCCAGCCTGAGATGATGTGAGTTTATTGCAACGTGGAGGGCATGGGAAGTCGCTATTATAACCCTGTCCTAGGGGAATAACGTAGATTTCATTTGTATTAGGCCCCTCACACACCTTAGACAGGTGTTCACATTTTATTTATTGATTTTAATCGGACCAGATTTCAACTTTGTTCCCTTGGGCCCTAGAGGTGGGGTGAGAGGCCTCATCAAGAGAGGAGGAGGGGGCCCTCGGGTCCCTGACCCTACTCCTCGACAGGAAGTACTCTTTTAGTGGCTGACACGAGGGGTGATGGTCAAAATGTTTAACCAACAGTGAACCTGGCGCCGGCCAATGAGCCTCGATGGCAGGTGGGAAAAGCTGGTCGGCCGCCCAGGTTCCTCTTTGGAAAGCAGCCTGTGTGAGCAATTCCATGCTGGACTCTGCGCCTACCGCGGGGAGGCCCTGTGCTGTCTCTGGCAGGGAGGCCCTGCGCTGCTCTGTGGGACCCCACGAAGGGGCCTGAGGCACAGCCTCTGACCTCAGCGTGGTAACCCAGCATAACGCGAAGCGTTCTCAGGAAACGACGGATACTCACTGAACACGGCACGGGACAGATGCCAGGTGAATGACTGCCAGCGGTTTCCAGGCCAGACGATGCATCCCCGTCACCTGGGGGACAATGATTAAATAGACAAGAGTTCCTGCCTTACGGACCTGCTGAAGCCAAATACCCAAAGTGGGAGCCGGGATAAGCTCAGGGCACTGTGTGCACAGCCAGGCTTGGGATCCAGCAGTGTAGACGGTGAGTTTCAAGGGGGAAGACTGGAGAGCAGGTCACCCAGATGGAGCAGGGGGACCCAGACAAGACCCCGAACGGCACCTCTGGCCTGGGAGGGAACCCACGAAGAACAGATTACCACCTCCTTGGCTGCCCCAAGAGAAGTCATTTTGGGTGCAAGGCAAGACCGGGAGTCCAGATGTTTTCCTGGAGCTGGAAAACATTTCCTGCGCCCTCAGGAGTATTCTTCTCTGTGGCTTGGTAAACATTTTCTGATCTACGCCGAGGGGAAATCGGAAGGAGGCGGTGAGAAATATCCGTGCTGATATATTTCCCAAATGCAACAGTACAAAGTGAGTAAATGACCAGTTTATCGAAGCAAGTGCCTCGGCCACGTGCAGACAGACAGTAATGACTACAGACTGTTCAGGCCACCCTCTGCTTCTTCCCAGCCTTCCATCCCCGCTTCCACCCTGATCCTTGTTCCCAGTGCCACCCCCATTTCTGACTGTGCTACCGAGACATCGCAGCTCAGCAGCAGAAAGGAATCCAAAAATGGCAAGTCAAAGAGATAGGTCCAGGCAGTCGTTGAACCAACTTCATTAACTGGTTTGCTGATTTGGGGGTAAACAGTGAATGCTACTTTTTTTTTTTTAATGCCAAGGATGAATGAGACAAAGATCTCATTCAAAGACTTGTCTCAGACAAAGACACAAGTCTTATCTCCTAAGTAATCTGGCTTCCCCAGTTCAGCAGGCTTCTGGTAGACATTTCATGGTGAGCTGGTAGTGGAGTGAGGCATTAAAATACAACGCAGGCACCAAATAAAAGAACCCAAGTCTATAAACATAATAACAACCATTCCTCACAGTGAACTCTTTCTGGGTCCTTCCTGTTGGAAATGACGAACTAGTTTAGGGGCTCATGAAGGGGAGTGTCCCGGCACTGCTGTCCACCCATGTACAGAAGAGGGGTCCCGGAAGGTACTGGAAGGTGCTGAACAAATGGACTTGGTGAGGATTTTATTTGAATTGACAAGAGAGTGTTCATTACAGAGCGACCAACTTGCCCCGGTTCGCCTAGGCCTGTCCTGGTTTTCAAACAGGAAGTTTTGCATCCCTGGACCCCCTCAGTCCCCGACAAACCGGGACAGTCGGTCACCCTGTCGGACTGGCACAGCCTCGGGTAGACACCGCCTCACTCCTCCCGACAGCCTCACGGTGCTTTCTTCTCACGCTCTCCCCACGTGCGGTCACTACACAAGGTCCCCTGGCCTCGCAGGGCCTCCTCTGTGTCAGCCCTTCCGCCACTCAGAGCTCCCGGGGGCCGCTACTGCGGAGCCACAGGGCTGCCCGCGCTCTGCGCTAGAGCCTTCTGGTGGCCTCCTCACTCTCTCTCTCACACACACACACATACACAGACTCACGCTCACATACACACAGACGCTCACACACAGACTCACACTCAGACTCACGCTCACACACACACGCTCACACACACAGATTCATGCTCACACACAGATTCACGCTCACACACTCACGCTCACACACAGACCCCTCTACCCTCGCTCTCCTGCAGGGTTCGGGCACCTCCCCGGGATGTCACCAGGCGGTGCTGTGTGGCAGCCCCTGGGCCTGGTAGGGTCAGGAGGGGTGAGGCTCAACCAGTAGCTTGAGGACCCCCTGCCTGGGGACTGAGGTCTGGGGCGCTTCACCTGCAGGGCTGCCCCTGTGTGGTATGTGTCACATGGCTGCACAGGCCTGCGCTGGGATGCTGATGTGGGGATACAGAGCCCAGTGAAATGGTGAAAGCCACCGGGAGGGGACGAGGAAGGAAATCATCCCTGCACCTCCTTGAGGTTAATTACATAATGTCATTAGATTATGTCATGTAATCCGTTCAATGACTTCGCTTCTCACATAACCAGCCAGTTTACTATTACTTTTTTTTTTTTTTTTTTTTTTTTATGCGTTACGCGGGCCTCTCACTGTTGTGGCCTCTCCCGTTGCGGAGGACAGGCTCCGGACGCGCAGGCTCAGCGGCCATGGCTCACGGGCCCAGCCGCTCCGCGGCATGTGGGATCCTCCCAGACCGGGGCACGAACCCGTGTCCCCTGCATCGGCAGGCGGACTCTCAACCACTGCGCCACCAGGGAAGCCCTACTATTACTTTTTAAAATCAGTAAGAACAGTTGTTTCACTGGAGCAACCTGTCGTGTTAATAAGAACTGGTGGATTGACCTATGATCAGACCGATCCCCAGTTACCTTCAGGGCTGAGATTTTTTGTTGCTGTACGTTTGTAGTTGTTTAAGCTGGAATTTTAAAATCAGGCAATCAGTCCTCATCTCTCTTCCACCTGTCCCTTGGTCATGGGACACATATGTCCCATGGGGTTCATGATTAGTGACATCACCAGTGATATGTTCTACCTAGTTCTTCAGGAATCACTAAAGACTGGGGGGGGGGGGGGGGAGCAGCGTGTGATATTAGCGAACAAAGCTAAATTGGGATGTGTTGTGAGCTTCGCCACAGACAAAGAACAAAAAACGGTATAAGTCAGAAATGCAGTAAGTTAATAAATATATTCCCATTGAAAACTACAAGCTACAGCTGGAGAAGGCGGGATAGGGGATGATGGCAATTCAGGAAACAGAGAGTCAATGAAACAGTGTGATTTGGAAAGCGGTAATGCCAGGGACTGATTTATGGGGTGAGACTGGATGGGTGTGCAATGCGATGTGACAGCTAAATAAGCAAAGGAGGGTTCGACCCGGCCGCACAGTACCCGAGCGCCTCGCCCCGCAGCCAGTGGCATCTGCTGACCATCCCCAGCCATTTATGGAGCACCTACTGTGTTTCGGGCTTAGCGCACAGCCGGGTTATCCTCCAGAATCTCTGTGAGGCAGGTAGTATCACATCCAGCAAGGAAGCTGAAGCATGGAGAAGTTACGCAGCTTGCCCAGGATCACAGAGCTGGAAAGTGGCAAACTGGAATTCAACCCACATCCTATTCCAAAATCTCATCTCCATACTCTGAACTGGCCACCACTCAGTGAGTGAAGAGGCAAGGGACAGGGACAGCCCACTGTCCTGTGCTGGCAGGAGCCCTGCAGCGACCTCTGGCTATGGGGTCCTGGAAGGCACATGAAGACCAGGAGACTGTCGACCTGCGTTCCAATCCCAGCCCTGCCTCTCAACAGCTGTGTGACTTTAAAAGTGTCACTTAACCTCTCTGTGCCAAGGTAGGAAAAATAATACCATCCACAGTGGGAGGTGGTGATGATTAAGTGCACGTTGGGGGAGGCTCTTGGTGAACCGTACAGCACACAAGATACACGTGTTGTTACGAGTCTTGTGAGACAACCTGTAAATCCCTGGTCCTTGAGCTCTTCTGCTTCCAGGAGGTAGTCAGTTCTACCTCCTGCATTTGGAAAACTTGTAATATTAAACCCTGTGCTGAGCAAGATGACTAGAATATCGGAAATGAAGGCTTAGTCCGCCAAGGAGGGCTCGGGTTATGTCCAACTGGCTGCAGCCTCCTTAGGATTTGCAAAACCTCCTTTAAGCTTGTTGTCTCTCAAGTAAGCAGCAGCAGTCTAAGAAAATTTAGTTTTGCAGGAAAGAAGGGTGACAGGGCAGTGACAGTTCTGGAAGCCATCCTCAGTGAAGAATGGTCGAAGCAAGTGAAGATACCAAGGCCTGGAGCAGAGGAACACGGGTGCTATCTTCAAATGTTGACCAAATGGAGAGGAGGGGACTAATACGTTCCGAGTCACCCCCCGGGGTGGAGCTGGAAGAAAGGAGGACGGGTGGTTCCTGCAGTGGGCGCCCCTGGGATTGTGGGAAGCCAGCTGCCTCGGGGCTTCCGTGCTGTACTAAAGAAACAAAGTGATTCGATTAGACGCTGTGTTTTCCAGCAATAATTCTCCCATAGCAATTGGGTGTCCTACCATTCGATTCAATTCTGACATCACCCCAAGTTAGAGCAGACACACACTTCAAGGGGTTCCATCCCACAAGACTGCCTGCACATGTGAATTCTGACCGCAAGTCTTGGGTCCTCAGGATGCCCGCTCTTGTGTCCGACTTGGCTACAAATTTGAGGGTTCTCACAACCCCCCTTCAGGTTCGATAATTCACTGGGATGAATCACAGCACTCAGAAAGGTGCTATACTTATGATTACAATCTTATTACAAAGGATGCTACTCAGGGACAGGCAAATGGAAGAGATGCACAGGGCAAAGTATGCGGGTGAGTGGTGCAGAGAACCCAGGCCCTTTTTGGGTTCATCACCCTCCCATCACAACAATGTCTTCATTAATCCAGAAGCTCCCTGGACTACGCTGTCCCCGGGGTTTTATCTGGGGTTCCATTGCGATGGCATGGGTCATTAAATCATGGCCACATTGCTGAGCTCAATCTTAGAGGTCAGAGGATGTGGCTGAAAGTTCTAACCCTCTCATCCTGTGGTTGGTTCCTCAGGTGACCAGGTGATCCTGAAGCTATGTAGCTCCCTACCCCAGCGAGTCATCTCATTAGCATAAACTTAGGTATCAGAGCAAGGGGCTCATTTCGAATAACTAAACACGCCCATCACTCAGGAAATTCCAAGGGTCTAGGCATTCTGGGCCAGGGAACCCGGGACAAAGCCCAACTATATTTTTTATTATACCACAGGTAGACTTTCACGTCCCTTCTGTCTCTGACATGCTATACTTAGTGACTCTAAAACTGCTTACGAGGTTCAGTCCAGCCCGACATAAGAAGATACCTTCAGAACTAGAGCTCTTTGGCAATTCAATGGGCGGTCTCCAAAGGTCTGAGCTACCTGGAGTAGGAAGTGATCCAGCTGAGGTTGGATGACCCTGACTGAGACCGCTGAGCAGGAAGTCCACTGGGTGGCAGTTTGGACCAGATGCTCACTCGTCCGGATGTCTGGTCACGGGGCGATGTGAATGCCTTTTGCTTGATTGCAGAATCGAGAGACGCTTCCATTCTGGATGAACAGCACTGACAAGAGGCAAGGCTGGCAGCGCGGATGGCACGGATACGACAACGAGCTCAGGGACATGCGGGGCATCTTCTTGGCCTTCGGACCCGGTAGGAAGACACGACCGAATTCTCTTAGTCATTCCTTCCTAAGGAAGCGTCAGCCACCAGGGGCTGATGGCACTAGTAGAGCTGGAGTGATTTCTTTATGGACCCTCTTTATGAGCAAAGCTGAGCAAACCCAGCCGGTCTCCATGAAGTGTCTTCGGCTGGCTGGCTTTCAAATGCTTCTTGGTTTTGGCAAACGCGGCCAAATACCTTTCCTTGTAAGTTTTAAATCTCGAGCGCAGTGAAAAAAACGTTCCACATGTTTATGATTCATTTGTTTTACTTAATTCATCAAAATGTTCTCTCACAGCCATCTGATGTCCAGGAAGGCTTATCAGGCGCCAGGTTGCTGACAGCTGCGTGTCCTGGAGCTGACGCGATCGCTTCACAGGGTCTGACTCTTCCACAGTTCCTCCCTGGCTAGAGCACCCACCCCTGTGCAGGTCATTCGGTTTAGGGCCCACCAGAAGCTAGGATGTGCTCAAGGGCAGGCGAGGAAATGATTCTGTGACTGACTTTGAGAATAAGCCAGAATGACTCGGGCTGTCTTGGATGAAAGCAAATTTACTGTGCCTTCCTTGACCTACATTCCCAGGGCAGGGAGAGAGGGGAGATGGAGAGAGCCTCTTTGGTTATTTGCTTTAATAAACACAGCACTGTAAATTCACATTTTAGAAAAGTTTATCAAACACTCTAAAGATCATACTACCACCTGAATACCCCCTTTTAAAAAAATAGAGTAAAAATCAGTCAACAGCCATCCACAATCAGTGGACTGGTTCATGAGCTACTAACCTTCCTTCCTGCTGTCCACACTCCTTATTAAACACAGTAAGCTTACCCCAAGATCCATATTCCAAGTTCCTTTTTCTGCATGTTGATCAAAATGTTTCAGCCCATGAAAGTCCATGCTTTCCTTTCAAATTATAGGTTAGAGATCACGCCTGGAAGCCCTGCCCTTCTCCTTGATGTAACAGGACAGAGAAATGTGTCAGCCCCCTTCATTCCATCCACCTCAGGTCACTCTACCTACCACAAGATAGCTGCTGAGAACTGCAAGGTGCCAGCTTCTGCACCCTCCTTGGGCACCTCTGGGAGCCTGAGCTTAGGGAACATGTCGGTCCAAATCATTGCCCATGTGTCATCCAGGTTCCCGTGTCCTTAAGTAAGCGTCAGCACCAGTGGCAGCAAACATTTATGGAGCACAACTGGGGTCATGACACTGGCCTAAGAGAGTTCAGAGGACGCCCCAGCATGACGCCATCAACTGATAACAGTTAACAGGCCCTCCCTGTTAGCCAGGCCCCGGGCTAGAGCTGCGCAGCTCAAAAGCCAAGTGAATTCAGGATGGAGCCTTGAGGATGTTGAGGTGACAGCTGCTAGATCAGGTTAGAGACGCTCCAGGGCCATGGCCTTCATATGGGGGAACATTAGCCAGCAGGGCTTTCATTCAAAGACATCGCCTCCTCTTTCCCCAGAAGAGAGGGATCAGATCATGAATGCGAAACAGTTGTCGGTTGGAGTGTTTACGAGTAAGAGTCTCGGGAGATTTTAAAGCAGAAGCACGTCTAGCGTCAAACCGAAAACTTTAAACAAAGTACCCAAAGCTGCAATAGCTTAAATTCAGTGGGGAGATTTTGTCCATTAGCAAAGGCCTCCATCATACGTTCCTTTAAAACTAAAAGCCTAAGTCTTTTATAGACAGAAAGACGACCCCTGATGAAACTGGACTGGGCTAATTGCAAAAATGTTTCCAGGCAGATACAGCCTTGAGAGCCTCCCACAAACCATCACGTTTCTGGCTCTAATTCTCATGAAAGATTGAACAGCTTTACGCACTGACTGTTTACTCAGAAGAAAATTTAAGAGCGAGGCCTTTAATAGCTATCTAGCTGCACTTTGAGATAAAGGTACATCCCTCCTGATTAATTGTAGGTACTTCTCGCTCATGGAAGGACGCTGAGCATCGCTGCGGCTGCCCCGATACAGCTTTAGAAGTCAGTAAGTCTGGTCCAGCTAAGAGAAAGGGAAATAATTCTGGAAGATAGCCTCTCTCTGCTTAATCCCAGTTTCTAATTTGAACAACCTAGTCTTGCTGTGGAGAACTCCACATTCGAGATAAGACAGCAGGAGTGTGACTCAGTGAGCTGCCAGCGAGCTAGCAAGCCTCACTTGGAAAGCAGCCCAAGGTGTTCAGGTACAGCGGGAGCCTCCAGAACCTTCTCTCTTTAGGAGAAACAGTTTAAATATCCAAAAAATGTAAACCCACGGAAATAACTTGGATTCCCATTCCAGGTTCACACACCATCTTGAGCTAGCAGGGCTTGTCTGGCCTCTCCCAATTGGATCAGGTATTGTTTTGCTGTTCAGGAATTTTCTAGAAGCTCTCATTCCAGTCTGGATCATCTCTGCACTGGGCCCAAAATCCCAGCCCTGTAGACCGGGAAGCCGTGAACCAGATGGAGTGGGAAAGAAACCCCAATTCTCCTTCCTGCTTACATGTACCGGATTTGACTTTGTACTTTCAACATAAAAAGATGATCTTTTATAACATTTATTTTTTGTCAGTAGAGCTTGATCTCAAATTTTCTTGCCAAATGTTAAAGAAGGAGATGTCTGAAAGGCTGGGGACGGCTGTCTTGGATATGCTATTGTCTGCCGCCCTCCCACGTGACAGGACATGGCCACCAGGTGATGTGGCAGGATGATCTCACATCCAGGTCCACGGCAAGTCAGAGGGAGGGGAGTGGCTCCCACGTCCCTGGGACAACCTTGCCACAATCAGCTGCAGCTGGTCCTCCTCTGGGGCAGCGTTACCACCACCCTCTCTAACTGTAATGTTTTCCTTGATATTGGAAAGGTTGGCTTCCAGGGCAGCCTCTACGTTCTCCTTTCCAGGAGGTTCTGGATTTTCTAAAGTGAGTGTTTACCCTGAGGCGATGCTGACTCTTACCCTCCCTGCCCTAAAAGTAAAGTGAACCCTTCAAATAATCTATAGGGTGAATATTCTCAATCCATACTTTCCCTTGCTGGGCGTTTATTCTATTACTAATAACAGCTCCCATTTATCGAGCACACACAGAGTGGCTGGAACTAGGATTTAGGCGCCATCTCCATGCCTGTCCCCTGAGGTTACCCAGCTAGTAAGTGGCTACAGGCTGGTTGTAGAGCCCGTGAACCTCTTTATACTGAATTCAACTTTAATTCTTCAAAATGAGCAAAACCCGTCACTTGGGAATTTGCCCTGGGTCTAACATATGCTGTGGCAGAGTTTTCAGTGTATAGTCTCCTTCTGTATTTATAATTGCAGGGTTAATACAAGAGTAGAATTTGGTGTGGACACTTCTGGGCTATGTTGCTGTTTGTTTGCTCTTTAAATCAAGTATATGTGATCATTTTAGCAGAGCAATTATAAAGATTATTTTCTAAGATAGAAAACTTGGCTTTACAGCCCCCAAACTACCTGTTTTAAAAAAATATTTTTTAGAGGGACTAAAATCACACGCATGGGCCTTTATTGATGGATAAAACTCCTTCCTGAATTCAGCTTCTTAAGTTTTGGGTACTTTGTTGGAAGCTCTGGTTGGGAGCTTATGAATATTATTGAAGTCTCATACTCACTCTTTAAACACTTTTCATTCAGCATCTTTTCTGCCTCCTGTGGAGAAAGAGAGGGTCCACTTTGGACTGAAGTCCCTCCTTCAGCACCCTTACTTGCTATGCTGTGAATAGCTAGCCAGGCCCTCGGGGGCCCGTGTCCCTGTGGAGTTGGCACAGCCTTGGGTAGAGGCACAGCCCTCTCCCTCATGAGCTCCCTTGAGCCTTCACTCAGGTCTCTAACTCCACTACCAGTTTCGTTATTTTCCCCACAGTTAAGTTACTCTATCTGCCAGTGAAAGGCTCCCAAGGAATGTGCAACTGATCTTCCAGACATACTTAGGAGACCGTTGCTATTGCTTGTGAACTAGGCACACTGAGGAAACTATATAATTTCAGGTTCCATCCAGTCCTGGGACCTCCATGTGGCAGGAAAATGGGACACATTCTTGAACTGGGGAGCACCCAGGCTAACCAGTCCCTGCCAGATAGGTGGCCTGGAAGAAGAGTATGCAGCTGGAGTGGGTCTGGGGAGCCCGGCAGGACAGTCAAACTTCTGTGACCACAGCGGCTCCGCAGGGCTTGCAGAAACGAGCAGCTTCAGATGGCCCTTGGGTCCCCAAGGAAAGCTCTGTTGTCACAAGGGAAGCACAGTTATGCACAGAGAGAGTTTGCTGTCTGATCTGTCTTTCAAAGAAACATCTCCACGAGCCATAGAAAGCAACCTCCTACCATAAGCTAGAACCTTCCAGATCTCCTTCCAGGTCCACAATCCCTTGGCCAGGCCCTGCGGACGAGGCGGATTTTCCAGTCCCAAGCTGCCTGGATGCTGAATGCAACTCCTCCACATCGTGACTCCACGCCTGTCTCTGCCCTGCCCAGGAGTGACCGTGACAACTCGTTTGCTTGCCTTTCCCTTTCAGATTTCAAATCCAACTTCAGAGCCGCTCCCATCAGATCCGTGGATGTCTACAACGTCATGTGCAACGTGGCAGGTGTCGCCCCCCTGCCCAACAACGGGTCCTGGTCCCGGGTGACATGCATGCTGAAGGACCCGGCCAGCTCGGCCCTGGCTGTGCGGCCGGGTGCCTGCACGTTGGCCTTGGCGCTGCTGGCGCTGCTGTCCTGAACTGCTAGCGCGGTGTGTGCCGTGCCCCACTGGGGAGGCCTGGCCGTCTCCTATTTCACTAATAGCTTCGTCAGTTCAGTCAAGGCCATACAATTGTAAATGTATTAGTCTTGGATGGTTCTATATGTAAAAGTCCCCATTTCTTAAAAAAACAAAAACAAAACCACTTTGCTTTTTCCGGAGGTAAGGAAACTCCTAGCTTTTCATTTGTTCAACTATAGGTTATTTTCTCCTTTCGTTCCGTGTACTCAGATGAACTAAGCAGGGCCTCCCCCTGTAGCGACCGGACCTTGGGCGGGTATTCCATGGAATCCCGGCCCCTCTCTGTCCCGCTCTGCACAAAGCAGGCCCCTGTCTGTGCCCTGTCTAAACCCAGGAGCCGCCCTCAGGGTCTACGGCCACCATCCCACACTGCTCCTTCCGTCTGGGACAAAGGAGGCCCACGTGAAGCAGTAGCTGCTATTTCTAACTCAGCTCGTGGGGTTTCTTCACGTTATACAAAGTCCCAGAAAGGGCATATCTGAGCTTGGCTCACCCAGCAATCAAAATCAATGGGAACTGCAGAATTCATGGAACAAAGTGAAAGATACACGTTCCTTCCCAAAGTCTGAGTGCACGAAAGTTTCTCCCTGCCTGAAAGAGCATAAGAGTTTCCAGTAGATACGGGCTTTGTGAGCCTCCTTGTATCGTGGTGTGAACATGCACACGGCAGGCGCTGGATTGCCTGTGGGAAGGCTCACTCAGAGGCTGCCTCTCTTTGGAAACCCGTACCGAGTGTAGACACTAGCGACCCCCGACATCATCACGGGCGGGGAAAGGGGTGTCTGGCTGATGATGGTGTGGACATACTTAAAGAAATCTCACGTCATTGCTTGAAATGGTGATGCAGTTAAGCGTAAGTTTGATGCACCAGTGTCCTGGAGCACTGCTTATTCAACAACCACAGCAAAGTGGACCCCTGAGTGACCCAGAATTCCAAGGAAAATGGTGGGGCACGGGGAATGGCGGCCACATGATGGAGTCAAATCCCAGTCACTAACCACTTAGCCACTGGATTAGGAAACGGTCTGGTCAAAGTGCCACCTCAGAGACCTTAAGAAACCCCGAAGAAGAGGCACTGAGCCTGAGATGAAATGTTTTTAGTTTAGTCTTCTAAGTTTGCTGTAGGAGCTCTTGTTGCAAAACAAGGGATAACTGCATTTCTATATGATCAGAGTCATATACATATATCATCGCGTTAAAAATGAGTTTGCACTAAACGAGGCACGTCTGCAAATGAGGCTTTTTGTCAGGAAAGGGCAAAAGATCAGGTCTCGTCAGGACGATGAAGCCCTTATGTATTGTTTACCTTGAAAAATGAAAATGTATGCTCACCCTGATTCAGGAAGGTTGGGAACCGTTCCTGGGCCTTGCATCATGAGAGCAAAGGATCACTGCTTAAAAATACCAAATTTACCTTCACAGAAGACTTCTAAGGATTTATGTAATGGGTCTGTAAAGTGCCAGACCATCGAATCAGCTGGGAGGCAAATCAGCCTTTGTGCCCTGGCCGGAAGCCAGTTAGTGCTTTCGGAACACTGGCGCTGGTCGTTGCAATAGGCATCTATCGTTCAAAGGTTTCTTTCTCCTTAAAGGACTGGGTTCTACTGAGTCCAGTGCGGCCCACTGTGCTCCCTTGTGAGGAAGGAGACCTAAAAGAAACCCAGTGCAGCCCACAGGGGCACAGACAGATACACAGCCTCGGATTTGTCCTTCCTGCCCCGTTCTACCAATTTTTCCCCTCCCTCGTCCTTCACATCTTCAAGTTCCATAATAAAATTTCAGATATTTGTCTGACAAAGTACAGTTGCTCAATAAGTAGTCTTGAATAGATAAATGAGAATAAGATACTTTTGGAATCATGACTATTGGTAAATAATAAAGAAAATTCAGACACTAAATGGAGAAAAAACCTTTTTACCTAAAGCAATGCATATATTTTAGTGGCTTAATTATTTGGCTAGAATTTTTTCTTTTGATGTTTGTTTTAAAGGTATGTTATTTTCCCAAGGAAAATTCTACTTCCTCTAAACGCATTTTGTCCCATCGGAACGATACCCGCTAGGACGATACACGCACCTTGTCTCCTGGATTATTTTCCCACTTCATCGCTAATTCCAGGAGGAAGGTAATTGGACTGACCTGCAAATGCCGAAGACAGATGAAAGGAATGATCTTTAAATGAAGGATAAGATGAATGGCGACTTTCCCTGCCCATAGGCCTAATGGCCAGAACCCAATTCACTTAACTTCTGAAGACTTAAACATGAATAAGAGCAGGCCCAGGGAATTCTTCGTAGCCATCAAGAGCCCAGACTTGGGCTCAAGTCCCGGCTCTCTTTACTTTAAAAGGGCTCTTGGAAATCCACAGCAGGTCTGAATTCAGCCACAGACAGCAGTTTGCAAACCTGCTGGGACTGAAAGCGTCATCTGGCCCTCTTCCAGAGACGCAGGTTCAGAGGATCTGGCGTGGACACGACACTTCTAAGTCACGTGACTCTAAGGTCTGGGTTTGCTCTCAGGAGAGATGGGTTCTGATTTGACCTTGGTAGACCTGAGTCTCCTGACAGCAACTTTGTAATCTGCCAGTTTTTTCGGGAGCCATCAGGCTGGCATTGGCTACTGGTCCCAGCTGGGTCAGATTTCCGCCCTTCTTAAGCCAAAGCGGGTCTGTAAGCCCCAGTGATGGAGAGGCTTCTCCACACCCAAGTCCCTGTGAGTGTAAGATCCCCAACGGTGCTACCAGACAAACTCACTGTTCAAGACACACAGCTCTTTTATGAATTTTCTGTGAAAGTGTTTTACGTTTCTGTAAATATCGAGAGATTTCCAAATGTGATAGTGTGTTTAATCTTTGTAAGCAATCTGTGATAGACCAAAGTCAGCTCTTGTAAACTACTTACTAGGAGGACGAGAGACGGTAGCCTTGACAGCCTGGTTATAAAACGTGGGAAACTTGGTCTCAGGTCTCTGCTATGGAAGTTATACTTATGTGTTGCTTTGAAATCATAAAATAGCACCTAGTGCGGTGCCTCAAATGTTTCATAAATGTCCCATAAATATGTGTTGAATGAGAAAAAGAATGAATATCACTGAGGAGATTTGCTTACACAGCAGATATTCTCTCTCTTTGTCTGCAGTTCCTCAAATTAAACAAACCTTTCCGTTTTGGGTTGTTATTTTTTCTTATCACCCAACTGACAATATAATTATGCTTCGTTTCATGGACTAAGCATATTCCATCTCAAGCTTATAAACTTGACAGATGGATGGAAGGAAGGAAGGAAGGAGATTAGATTTTAAATATACTAAGCATATTTACTTTTTAAAAATAAAACAGCTTTATCGAGATTCAGTTCGCATGCAATCCTTCCCTTTACAGTATCAACTTAACGGCATCAGTATAGTCACAGAATCGTGCAACCATCACCATAATCAACTTCAGAACATTTTTATCACCCCAAAAAAGACTCCATATCCACGAGCATGTTAGCACTCACTCCCCCTTTCCCCCCACCCTGCTCCCAGGCAACCTCTAAGCTGCACTCTTATCTCTACAGATTTGCCTATTTGGAATATTTCATGAAAATGCAATAACCATGATCCCTGTGGTGGCCTGAGTCCAGTCTATAGCCAATGTTACCACTCAAACGTACTCAGCCTCTCCCAGAGCATCCTCATGGCTTCACCCCGGGAACCTGTAACAGCCCACGTGCCCCTTCTCACCAGCATCCCAGCCAGAAGGTCTACGTATCACTGTGTGTTGGCTTCCTGACAGGTCTCCTTGAGATCCTGGGGCTGGCTCCAGCTCGTTCTCCTCTCTTCCATTTGAGGGCCTCTCTCAAATGCAAGTCAGACCAGGTCATGTCCCTGCCCCAACCCCGACATTGACTCCCCCCGTCTTAATCTCACACCTGTAGCTTAATCGGGGCTGGCACCATGTCCACCCTTCTCTCTACCTGATCTCATATCACTCTCCCTTTCACTCTGTAAGCTTTTCTTGCCTTAGGGCACTTCCCTCACATCAATTTCTCCTCCTTGATTAGTACCCCCATCCTCATCTAGTAAGTGTCCCCTTGCCTTAGGACTCGGGCTAAATGTTTCCTTACACTCCTCTTGACCAGATTAGGCCTCCCGGCTGTACACTCTCTACACCAGCCGCATGCAACCCCACCCATCAAAATACTAGTAGCTGGAAGAGGCAAGTAAGGATCCTCCCCTCGAGCCTTTAGAGGGAGCACGGCACTGCTGACACCTTGATTTCAGACTTCTCGCTTCCAGAACCGTGACAGAATACATTTCTGTTGTTCTAAACCACCCAGTTTCTGGTAATTTGTTACAGGAAACTAACACACCCTTCCGATTGCTTTCGGAGTAGTCAGTCTAGTTCATCAAAGATTTCTTGAGTTCCTCCTTCACAGCAGGTACTGGGCTATGTTTTGGGGATGCATAGAGGAAAAAAGACCATTACTGTCCTCACAGAACTCACAATAGAGTCATTTCCTTTCTTCCATTTTTTAAAAAAAATTTATTTTTTATTGAAGTATAGTTGATTTACAATTTTGTGTTAGTTTCTGGTGTACAGCAAAGTGATTCATATTCATATGTGTTCCTCTTCATATTCTTTTCCATTATGGTTTATTACAAGATATTGAATATAGTTCCCTATGTCATTTCTTCCATTTTTCAACACAGTTGAATTCTCATTTCTGTAGAACAACATGTTCCAGTTGCTACGGGCAATGCATGGAGAGAATTTCAGAGAAAACAGGAGTAACACCTGTTACTGAAAGAAGGCATCAGCTCTAGAGCAGAGGAGCTGGTGTTGGGAGCCTCACCCACTGCCTCCTCTGGGATCTTGCTCTTGGCCATTTGATGTCTCCACGCCTGTCGGTTCTTTGCCTGGCCTGTGGGATTATGTGGCAGCAAAAGCAAGGCTGATCACATTACTCACCTGGTTAAAAAACCACCCTTGTCTCCCTTTCCTGTGTAATTAAATTCCAAATTCTGCTTCCCATCGTTTTCTACAGTTTGACTTCCCCCTACGTCTCTCAATGCTTCATCTCAAATTTCTCAGCTTAGCCCCTGAATGTGCCAGTGTCAACTCTCTTACGTTGGCCCCATGTCTGGGATGGACCTTCCCACTCTCCATCTAGCAAACTTTCATTTATCCTTCAGAGCCTAGACTCCCTGTAAGGCTTTTGTGCTTTCACATTCTTTTCTTGTTTCATTTATCGCAAAGCAAGTCACATTGCCTTGTAATAATTTGTTGTCAAGTGTTCTCCAACTAGGCTGTAAGTTAAGCAGAATGCCAGGATTGAATCTTCTTTTTTGGAGTCTCCAAACCAAATCTGCAGCACCAACAAAGTCTGCCACAAAATAGTTGATAATTGCCTGATGAAATGAATGAATTATGGAAGGAAGGAAGGAAGGAAGGAAGGAAGGAAGGAGGGGAAGAGGTTAGGACACTCTGGTTAGTTCACCTAAATCTGGACAGAGCTTCTCACAGTAACAATGGGTTGGAAAAGCCAGAGCTAGGAAACATTTTGTAGAGGGTAGAAGGATTTGACAGATGACTAATGTGTGACACGGGATCCAGAGGGCAGGGGTTTCTTTTTCAACATTTCAGCGGGCCCCCTCTTTAGCCATGAACACGAGGAAGTATAGCAGATGAGAAGAAAGGAAGAAAAGATAAATGAGCCCTGTCTTCACCATGCTTAATTCAACTTTTCAACAAGATGCTAACACAAGCCTGTACTGTCATCTCCCTACGGCTTGGAAGAGACAGAAGAAGGGGGTTCAGAGCCTTGGATGCTAAAGACGTAGCATGTGGAGAAGAAGGAAGAGTCCCAGTCACCAGCTCCCTCCCTCCCATGCCTTCTGATTCTGATCTGCCTTTGCTACTGAGAAGTGAGGAGTGGATGACAGGAGGAAGTGGAGAAAAGCCTTCAGAGGGAGGAAAGCGGTGTTTATGAAATCCCCTTCCTGGAAGAGCTGTGTTTCCACCCCTGCCCTTCTGCTGCTCAGGAAAGTCTGGCCTCAGTGTGGTGTCAGCAGGACAGGCAGGAGCTGAATTTCCACCATATTCCAGAACCAGGTGGTGTTCAGAAGGACCCCTCCACTCCCACAGTGGCATCTGGAGGGGATGGGGCAGTCTATCCACTAGAAGCCCTTGAAACTGACCAGTCAGGTCGCAATGCTGGGACAAGACCCTAAACTGAGGAGACTCTGCTGAAAGTTAAATCAAAATCCAGCAAGATAGGGACAATAGAGATGAAAGAAAGAGAAGGTCCAGATAAGCATGGCAGAAAAAAAGAGAGCCTGAAAAAAAAAAGAGAGCCTGGAATTTCTAGCCAGAAATGTCATATTTTTGAATACTACATGAAAACAACGAAGAAGATACTGTATAAAATCAGAAAGACTATCCTGCACCACATCTCCTTCTAAAGTTTAGAAAAATTAATTTCAAATAAAAATGTAAAAAGTATTGAAGTCAAATTCCATATTAAGATACTATTTTTAAATGATAATAAGGAGCAGAATAATAGTCCAACAATCAGTGAAATCGTGCCAGAAAGACCTGATCATAAAGCAGACTGAAACCATGACTTACTATTTCAAGATGAGCCAAAATACATTAAGAAAACAATATGAAAGAACAACATAAATCAAATTATAAGAAGGCAGAAAGGGTTGAACTCAAGAAAGAATAAGATATAAAAATAATTTCAGAAATAAAATCTAAGCTAGATGGACCAGAGAGTTAATAATCACAACAGATAATGCCTTAGGAGGAATAGAAGGTAAAAGGGAGGGTTAAAAAATCAAAATTAAAAGATTAAAAAAAAAGACTCAAGAGAAAGTGACAAATACTGAAGACAAGTAAAGAACACTGAATATACAGTAACATGAATCCAAGAAGAAGAAAACCAAAGCAAAGGAATAGAATAAATATTAAAACTGTAATGCAAGGAAACTTTCTTGAAATTAAAAAGAAAAAAGTTAACACTATATACTGAAAGAATACTTCACATATCTGAGACTGTCAACCAGAACCACTAATATCAAACCCACAAATTACTGGATTTTAAGACCAAGAAAAAATCCTTTGGGCATCTAAGCAAAAAGAGGACGTGATTTATAATAAAAATGCCTTTTCCAACACAATAGGACAGAAGAAAATGGACTAACATATTTGAGATACTAATGAAAAGAAAATGCATGTCAAGGATTTTTATATCCAGCAAAACTGACTTTCAAGTATGAAAGGTTCAAATTGTTATCAATAGGAAAGAATTCAGGAAATACTGTGCCCACGAGTCTTTTCTGATGAATCTATTAGAGCACACGCTTCAGACAATCAAACTGACCAGGGACACATGGACATAAGGCCTAGTGATGAACATGAAATAAACAGTTATTACAGAACAAGGATGAGAGGGCAGTGTGCAGTGTCTATGTGCTTTGGCAATGTAGATATGGTATAACTTTTTAAGTGGAGGGAAGATAAATGGGGAGAGACTTCGCAAAAAAAAAAAAATTAACTCTTGTCAGTAGTCTTATTGGTGGTGGGAATATCTGTACTCTTGTCCTGAGACTATTGTGTAAGTAATGTAGAGTAAAGCATGAGAGTTAATATGGGATATTCTAATTATATCATTCCTGTGTCATTGAGAACCAGGATTTGCAGAGTGGAAGAAAAGAGATGCAGATATAAACTGGAGGGTATATAAAACTCCTATGTCCTGAACTTGAATTAGAAATATCATTGTACAACATGGGGAATATATCCCATTTTTATAATGACTATAAATGGAGTATAACCTTTAAAAATTATGAGTCACTATATTGTACACCTGTAACATATAATACTGTACACCAACTATACTTCAATTTAAAAAATTATAATTTTCAAAAAGTGATGTGGAAAGTAAAAAAAAAGAAATGTCAATAAAAACTCTTAGAGATTTTATCTTTAAATATATATTTTCTAGCTCTAACTGCTAAAAAGACTTAGAAACAATTATATATCCAGTAGTATTCCTAGTATCCATGTTGTGATTTTTTTTTTTTTTTTTTTTTTTTTTTTTGCGGTACACGGGCCCCTCACTGTTGTGGCCTCTCCCATTGCGGAGCACAGGCTCCAGACGCGCAGGCTCAGCAGCCATGGCGCACGGCTCCGCCGCTCCGCGGCACGTGGGATCCTCCCGGACCGGGACACTAACCTGTGTCCCCTGCATCGGCAGGCGGACTCTCAACCACTGCGCCACCAGGGAAGCCCCATGTTGTGATTTTTTAAATACCACTTCCCACATGTCCTCTCAAATATGTACCCCCTCCCCCCCAAAAAAAACCAAAAGCCAGGGGAAAAAACCTTAAAAAATTACACCAAACTAGTAACAGGTATTTCTTATTTCTGGAGGTGGTAGGATTGTAGGTGATTTTGATTTTCTTCTTTATATTTTCTATATATTACAAATTTTCTATAATGAATTTGTAATTGAAAAAAATAGAGCTTTAAAATAAAAAGACAGAGAACAAAATTATGCTATGAAAACACACATAAAAAAATAAATTTATTAAGTTTTTTTTTTTTTTTTAAGGTATATGTTTTGAAAGAGGATTATCAGGCAGCCAAAAGAGAGCAATTTAAAAATCTTTTTTCAAGGACATCTTCTCTGAGGTAGTTATACACACACATCTGTCTCTCTTGACAGAAAGATTCCTCAAGTCTACAGACAGAAACGGCCTGGGGGCCACATGAGGAAATGTGCACCCAGAGGTCCCTATGGGGGACTCGGGGCTCCCAGGGAGCCCTGAATTAATCATATTCCGGCAGCTCTGCTGGGGAGCAAGAGGGCGTAAGCACGGCAAGATACCACCCTTCGTTTCAAATGCTTACCTCTTGGTTCCTGGGAATTGGGATTTATTTGGAAAGATCATTCCTTTCCAAATAAATACAAAACGGAAGAACATACCTCCCACCTGAAGTCTCCCAACACGGACATAGAAGGGTCCCCTCTCTTCACCCAAGGCAGGAAGTTGGCACACGTCCAGGAAAATGTTTCTATGGGAAGTGTTTCCAAATGGGTTTCCGTGACCACCGCAGAGCTCAGTGGTCAGGGAAGGGAAGGCACACGGTGGCCACCAAAAAGAGAAGTGATTTAACAAACCGTTTAGACCGTAGACCCCAATTTTCTTCACACATCAACTCTCGAACGCCTCAATTTCCCTCCTGCCAGATAAAGACAGTCTCACTAGTTATTTACTTTACAAGGGTGCCATGAAGATTAATGACAAGATGTTTATAAATATTCTGAAAGCCCCTGGGGGGGTGGTTGTATGAGCATAATGTGTTGCACATGCCCAACTCTGTTGGCACACACAAAAGTAGAGGGTAGAAGTTCCAAAAGGAGAGTTGGAGTCTTAAAAATACATCCCAGAGATGTATCTCAGTTGTCGGGGGTGTTATATAGGTCTCCGGATGCAACTGGCTTAGAGCTGGGCGATGATACCCTGCAGGGCAGAAATTGACCGACAGCCTTCCCAGCAGGCTCCGTGGGCCTGGGACGTGTGTGATGTGAGTTGCCGCGTGAAGCCGAACAAAGGCCTGGATGAGTAGCAACCAGAAGTTCCTAGAGAAACCCTGTCATATGTTGTGTGAGGGTCTATGGTTCTCAAACCTCAGGGAGAATTAAAATCACCTGGTGATTTTGATGAGCGGTGATTTCCAGGCCTTACCTCCAGAAACCATCATCGATTGGCTTGGAGTTCTGCCCAGTGATCTGAATTTAACTAAGCTGATTCTTCTGCAGCCCCAACTTTGAGACTCAGGGGTCTAAATTTTACACCTGCGGGTGAACTAACGCATAATTCTCTGAAGGCACAGATGGGCTGGGCCGATCTGAGTTCTAACCCTTGTTCTAAATTCTGCTTCAGAATGGATAGTGGAGAGAACAGGGGAAGCAGAATGTTCTGGGGCAGACTCCACACCACTGCTAAGTCACTTGTGTACCCAGAACAGCAAGTGGTAAGTGACTGAGGTTGTGTAGTTGGTCGGAGCAGATAAATACTGTGCATTCATGCTGTGTAATCGGGCAGCCACTAGCCACATGTGGCTACTGAGAACTTAAAATGTGGCTCGTCCGAACTGAGATTTAATATAAGTGTAAAAGACACACCAGATTTCACGCAAAAGAGTAGAGAAGATTTAATTAGCATTTTTACATTGGATAAAGGCTAATTTATCCAATAAATGTGGAAATAGTAACGTTTTGGAAATACTTTGTGAGCTAAAATATATTAAAATGAATTTCACTTGTTTTTCTTTTGTAAATAAGGTTACCAGAAAATTTTAATTTTCTTCTGTGACTCACACTGTATTTCTATTGGACAGTATGGTTCTAGATCAGTATACCATGTGGGTCTTAGTTTATAGAAGTGCTTTATCTTGGTGTGTGCCCCTTCTGGATAATGCTGGTGTGTCAAGAGCCCGTTCTTCATTGTGATCTTAACAGGGTGATTAAATTGTAATGGCTCCTCAAGGGAGAAAAAAGGAGGAAAAAAAGGCCTGACCCAGCTCATTCATTAGTCCAAAAAGCCTGCCAGACATGAGTACCCCTCCAATATAGAGTCAAAGGGTATAAATTAATTAACCACTGAAAAGATAATAAAAATAGTGGCGATGTCTAAAGCTGGTGACCACTCACGTGCTATAGCGTGGCTCTACCTTCTGGTGTTCTGCTCCTGCCTGCCCCTGTGGAGAAGGGAAGAACGAGAGGGATGCAGAGGTGGGGTGAGGGAGTTGGAACCCAGCTCTAGGGGGGACAAGGGCAGATGAGAGCCATCCCACTTTCTCCTGGAGTTCACTGTGTTGAACCTGAGACAAGCCTATCCAGTCCTATCTGCAGTGACTTGAAAATACTTTTTTGAAGAGTATTTCTTTAAAGTAAGTCATTACATTCTTATTCAGGTTCTCTTATCACTGGCCCAGATGCTAATAAATATACAATAAAGTATGAACGTAATTCTTTTCAAATGACAGAACAAGCAGAAAGAAATCCATAGGTTATTTGGGAGCATGACAGATTTTACACCTAGAGAAAAGTGTAAGAAAAAGAGATTCTCACCTTGTTAAGTAAACTGGAAGTGAAAATAAAGATTTGACGTGTTCTGACTTCCTGGCTGCTCTGGGCGCTGTGGCACCTGACGATTCTAAGAAGATTCTAACACTCTCACTGGCCTCCATCTTCCTGGTGAGCCCATTTGAGCTCCTCTTCCATCCTAGAGGTTTGGGAGGTTTGACAAGCGCTCTGCTTGAATCCCAAGACCCTGGGGAGCATCCATCCTTATGGCTTGAATCACAGCAATTTCACTGAGTGACCCAAATGGTAGCTTCTTCATGTACAGGCAAGAGCTGCAATTTGTGGCCAAAGAAACCCCCCAAAACAAAAAACCCAAAACTCAGCTTTTCAAAATGCCAAGTCCGTAGCATCTTGTCAGGCCTTTGCTTCAGGTGTGACCTCATTCATCCAGCAGAAGGAACTGTTTACCAGACTAGAAATTACATTAAATCATAAAGAGGGAAAGGGTACTTTCCTTTGTTCTAATCAGCTATGTCGTGGGATAGCATTCGGAAGGACCAGGGCAACTGCGTCTGCTTGTGCTGAGTTACACTACACTGATTGAGTCACACGTCAATCCGGATGCAGCAGCGGTGTACAAGGGAAGTCACACACGCGTTTCGTTGTCACCTCCTCCGTGTGGCAGTGAGTTTTTCCTCAGCCATACAGGTCGCAGAGGTCAAAGAGTCTCCCGATTCCACCTTTTTTGTTTTATTATTGTGGATTTTCTGACGGGAGATGGAAATTTGGTTGATAATTACCAGGCATAGAGATAAGGTTTCCTCATTAAAGTCTCATAAAACCATGAAAATAAATCATTCCAAGTGGAGAGAGAAAGAAAATCTTCTGTTTAGACTTTTCCATGACCGTTCAGACCAATTCTTTTTTCCTCTTCCAGCCTGGTGACTTTATTTCCAGCTAGCGTAGGGCCTGCTAATCAGAGGAAAGAATGCAGAGGCCTCGCAGACGTTTTCTGATTTCAAGTTAATGGCTTGGTATGTCAAGGACAGGCCGAGCCTGGCAGAATAAATTATGAAAGTGCAGCTGAAGAAACACAGTGTTGGAAACCCACATCATACATGTCTACAGAGATGATATAGACATAAATAAATCCTACCATTTCAAGGAAATGGAAGGGGTCCATTTGGCCTGTTCTGGAGATCAAAGCTAGTAGGAGTCACAGCAGCAGCTGACAGTCCCCAAGGCGACTCCACTAGAAATGGGGTCAGCCCCCCCTTTCCTGCTCCCCTCTCCAGGAGCATCCTTCCTGTTCTGAGCATCAGAGCCAGGTCCTTAGGGACCCTGATGCAACTCAGTTTCTCCCAGGAATTCCCCAACTCGGCCGCAAGCCTGGTAGCTTTCCAATTTTCCTACCAGAATTTTCTCTGGTCCCAAGTCCCAGCTTTTGGGGCATTTTGCTGTCTGCAGAGTTAGTGTGACCAGCCGATGAGAACAATGGTGTTACTGGATCACTAGATGGTAGCAGTGGCCTTCCAGGTTTCCTGACAAATACCTGACCTTGGTATGTTAAGATGGTTCCCAGTGGAGCTGTGCCTGCAGCCCGCTCCGTCATTAGAACGCCCTACAGGAACAGGCAGAGAGACCCACTCTAAGGTCAGTTAGTAATTTCAGACTAAAATGAATCCAGATTATTCATAAACCAGGTTATTAAAATGAAGATATCCAGGGCCGATTACTGGGTGGCAGGGTGACCAGCTGTCTGGGTTTGCCAGGGACAGAGGTGGACTCACAGTGATGAAACCTGACAAACCCAGATAAGCCGGTCCCCCTACCGGGTAGACCAGAGACATTAACTGAAACCCACCACAGTGCTCATTTCACCCTTTCCAAGGAGACTGAAACATGTCTTGGCAGTGACTGCAAAGTACCCCAATATAAGGTTTCGATTTAAGCCTATGAACCTAGTTCCTCACCTCCAGTGGCAAGTACGGCAGAGTCCTGAAGCTCCAGCTGAAAGGCTCCACCTGCCTCTGATGTCTTAGTCTGCTTGGGCTGCCATAACAAAATACCAGGCCGGGTGGCTTAAACAACAGACATCGTCCAGAAGTCCAAGACGAAGTTTCTAGCCAGTTCGGTTTCTGGTGAGGGCTTTCTTCCTGGCTTGTACATGGCCACCTTCCTACTGTGACCTCATGTGGCCTTTCCTCGGTGTGTCTGTACCGGGAGAGAGAGAGAAAGCAAGCTCTCGAATGACTCTTTTTTATAAGGACACTAATCCTACTGGATCAGGGCCTCACCTTTATGATCTCATTTGACCTTAGTTCCTTCCTCAGAGGCTACATTTCATTCCAGCCACGTTGGGGGATTAGGGCTTCAACATATGAATTCGGGGCCGATACCAAACATTCAGTTCGTAACAGTTGCATCACTCAAAAGAACTGACCAATTTTAAATCCCTGTTCTTAAAGATCTATTGAGAAAATGGATATGACAGCCCTTGGAGACCAGAATGCCCTGTACAAGTTAATCATACTGTGATGATCAGGGTGGTGATAACCAGCCATCAGGTTGGTGTTTTCTGTCTTCCTCTCGACCACCTTTCTAAGTGTGTTTCCTATTCAATGGCTTTTGTCTGCTGCTCATCACCTGTCACCTGTGCCTTCAAATGAGCCCCAGAATGACCTCTCCCAAGACACCCAGCCTAGCTGCCAGACATCCTCTTCCTCCACATACTCTGCCCTGCCTCCCCTCTCTCCACCCCGCTCCCATGCTCTGGTGCTGTAGCCAAAGCGCGGGTCAGTGGAGTGATTTGCTGTTCTGCATTTGAAGCTCCTGGCCCAGAAAGTTATTTTCCACATAGTTGTGTAAAGTCTCCAATTACCCAGTTAACTTTATTCAATTCCCTCTCAGTCTTATTTGATAAGGAGGGGTGCCTACTGTCCTCTCTTTTCAGAAGTTTTTATGAATTCTTGAATTTATGGTTCAAGTTTTTCACCAAAGAACTCTGGAGATATTACCAAGTATAGTGAAGAGGTCTTGGGCATAATCTCTCCACCATCCAAATCGACCTTGTTACCCTTTATCTCTAACTGAAAACATCCAGGCAAAGGTTTATTCCTAAATCTCAGTGTCGAGAGCCTTGAGTTAGTCTCTCATTACTTGAATTTTCATGGAAACAACAGCATGACTATTTTCATAGGTTTTGCAGCTATACTTTTGGGTTTTCCATTATATGCCATGTATTAAATGGCCTCCCTCGCTTTGTTAAGCGTTGTTTGTGACACTGCAGAAGGACAATCCCTGTTTGTCATGGGGAGCTTAATTATCCAGATGAAGTGCCCTTGTTGAATGTCGGTCCCATTGTAAGAACGTTTGTTGAATGACTACGTGAACTTTGATTCTGTTATTTGCTCCTGCATTCCTGCTTTTGCTCATACTGGCTGTGATTCCATGACTGATAAAACGGGGAAGAGTTTTAAATAAGAATTCAAGCAGAGAAGAACTGCTGGCTGTTCCCAGAAAGTGCCCAGCGTTCCAGCAGAAACTTTGGTTCTCCTGTCAGTGTGGTTCGTTCCCCGTGTTCAGCACCACAGCTGCAGTTTGGGGCACACACAACCTCTGAATATGTTTGCCTCCATTTGGACCACTGCACTACAGAACAGACAGCAAGGCCACGCAAACCTTCAAGGCTGTGTCTACACAAAGCATCCACTTGGTTACATAAGCAGCACAATCTAGTCACGAGAATAAGAGTTTTTGAAATTTAAAAGTCAGGAAGAGACGGACAAAGAGAGTAACTTTACAGTGGAGAAACCTGACAAACACTGCTTTAGCGAGGGACCAACGTCAAGATCAACAGTCATAAATTATGTTGATCTGTACCTTTAATATGATGTGATGAAAACGGCACTTTACATCTGTGACCTTCCTTTCAAAAACCTGTAACACCAGTCTCATAGTGAGAAAAACATCAGACAAATCCCAGTAACGGGGTGTCCTGTAATAAACCTGACCAGTCCTCCTTGAAACTGCCAAGGTCCTCAAAAGCGAGGAGAGTCTGAGAAACTGTCCCAGATACAAGGAGTCTAAGGAGACATGACGTCTCTATGTAATGTGGCATCCTGGATGGGGTCCTCGAACAGAAGGAGGACATTAGGTAAAAACTAAGGAGATCTGAATAAACTATGGATTTTAATAATGATGTATGGATACTGGCTCATTAATTGTACTGTACTAACGTAAGATGTTAACGATAAGGGAAGTTGTGTGAAGGTGTATAGGGTAGTATATTCCTATACACTCTGTACTAACTCTCTGTACTATCTGCTTAATTTTCCTGTGACTCTAAAACTGTTCTAAAAATAAAGAATATTAATAATAATAATAATAGTAATAAAATACATTTAAGGCAGTGGTACTAGTTTGCCCAGGCAGAGGGATGCATCAAGGATAGAGGAAATATTTGTTTATTTTTTGGACCTCAATAGACCTTGATGGCATTATGTTAAGGGAAAGAAGCCAGATAAAGACAAATACTGAATGATCTCACTTATATGTGGCATCTTAAAAAAGACATGAACTCATAGATGTGGAGAAGAGATTGGGGTTGCTAGAGGCAGGGAGTGGGGGATGGGTGAAGGGGTCAAAAGGAACAAACTTCCAGTTATAAGACAAATTAGTCCTGGGGATGTAAAGTACAGCATGGTTTAAAAAAAAAAAAAAAGGGGACTTCCCTGGTGGCGCAGTGGTTGAGAATCCACCTGCCAATGCAGGGGACACGGGTTCGAGCCCTGGTCCGGGAAGATACCACGTGCCGTGGAACAACTTACCCCTGCGCCACAAGTACTGAACCTGCGCTCCAGAGCCCGCGAGCCACAACTACTGAGCCCGTGTGCCACAACTACTGAAGCCCATGCGCCTAGAGCCCGTGCTCCACAACAAGAGAAGCCACTGCAATGAGAAGCCCGTGCACCACAACGAAGAGCAGCCCCTGCTTGCTGCAACTAGAGAAAGCCCGCGTGCAGCAACGAAGACCCAGCACAGCCACAAATAAATAAATAAATAAATTTATTTTAAAAGAATGAATAAAATACCACCACACCCTTGAATATGAAAGTCTACTAACGAGTGAACACTTAATAATCCTACTAAGTTTAATGTTTTCCACTTTATCTAGAGTAGAAAACGGTGCTTTAAAATAACGAAAAAGTCAGGTACAAAGATCACATATTGTGTGATTCCATTCGTATGAAATATTGAATACAGGTAAATCCATAGGGACAGAAATCAGATTAATAGTTGCCAGAGGCCAAGGAGAAGAAGGAAGTGGGAGGGGGACTGCCAGTAGGTGTGGGGGCTCCTTTGGGGCTGATGAAAATGGTTTGGAATTCCATAGAGGTGATGGTCGCACAACATGGCAATTGTACCAAATGCCGCCGAGTCACTCCCTTGAAAATGGTTAAATTTATGTTAAGCAAATTCTACACCAATCAAAACTAATTAATGATAATAAAATAATGTAATAATTTAAAAATAATGTTTAAAGAAATAGTTTAAGTATGATAATAAAATAATTAGTGATAAAAATAATAAGAACATAAATGCTGTGCTTTTGGTTTATCTGCTATTTTTTTTTCTTTGTCAGAATTCTGAATGTTAATTTAGCATTATTGTAAAAACTATAAATGACCAAATAAAATAAAAGCCCTTGTCATTTGGAAGAAGAAAGTCAGGGAGCAGTTAGATGACGAAAAGGGGGTGTGGCCAGGGGACCACATTTCGGCTGGTGGATGTGGTCTGTTGATGTGATAGCAGGAGGATCGGGCCGCAGTTCCCATCCAGGCTCCGTCCTTCAGGGAATAACTTGAATTCTGTGGTTCTCACTGTCTCTGTAAATCGAGAGGAGAAAGCCAGGGTGAACATTAGGAGACCTTCCCAGGAAGAACAATCCAAGTGTTCTCCTGCAAAGTTTTAGACCATTGGTGTGTGGGGGTGTCAGCAGGTGTGAGGGACAGGGGGAAAGGGGCCTTGCGCCAGCGGCCCGCTGACTGAGGGAACAGGTGACGGCCTTCCCTGAACTGACCAGTTGTCCTGGCCTTGTGCAAACCCAGTGGCGGAGCCAGGCCACGTGCTGTGGGCGGTTTCACCTGCGACAGGGCCTCTGTCTCACCAGTTTCTTGCGGCCCTTCGGCCATGCATCAAGGTCCTGGGATCCGGTGGTTTTCAGAAGGACGAGCTGGGAGCGGTTGAATCTTGCGCCTGGTTTGAGGGCTCCCCTTCCCTTTCCATCAGCCTCTCCGGCAGCCACAGATCAGGGCGTGCACTCTGCCGCAGGGGAGAAGCAAGGGGGCCCGACCCATTTTCCCTGTGTTGGGCACAACCAAGGAAACCCTCCACGGGTGAAGGGCTTAGGGTGCAGGCCAGGGGGCTCAAGAGACTCTGCTACTTCCCCTCCCTCTGCAGCACAACGTCCTTTTCTGGATGGGCGATGCCAGTGAGGACGGATTCACCACCACTGGCAAGGGGACCTACTGCCTGGGAGGTGCGGGCGTTACTCTGGAGGAGGGGCCTCTGAAGTCTCTCTCCCCATGCTGGCAGTCACCTCCTCACGCCCAGGACCGTCCTCCGGCGAGGTGCTCAACACTGATGGATCCTTGCTCCCTCGCAGATTCGTTTCCATCCTCAAGAGTTACTAAGCCGTCCATCATCCGGGTCTAGAGCAAGGAGAAGCTTCCTCAAAGGTGGGCCACGATTACCTAACTCAGAGCTCCCTCTTCTGTCACTCCAAGTGTCAGAATTAGAACTGGGGGAGAAAGCCATCATTTTCAGATTCAGGTCAAATAGGCAAAGTTTAAAATCTTTAGTGCCTTCAATAACCGTAAAAGATAGCAGAAAGCAGACACCTGTTTAAGACGTGGAGCAAGGGGCATTTATAAGTAATTCACCTTCTGAAATGTGCCGTCAGGAAGTTCCCCAAACAGGCACAGTGAAAAGCTGCTACATGCTGTTTTAGGCTGAAGTTGTCAATAAGTTATAGCCAGAGGTAACGGAAAGAAGAAAATTTCAACCCTTTGAAGTAACCATGATAAAAAAAAAAGACTCTCAATCACTTAGCACACCTTTCTTCTAATGCAAGACAGCATAATAACAGGGAGGCATCTTCTAGATGTGGTCATTTGGACACGTGTTCATTCATTTATTGAACAAACATGTGTCAAAGGTTTAGGATGGGCAAATTAAGGAGGCAGTGGGAATACAGGGGTAGGATCTCCACGCTGCCCAGAGTGACTTTATCAGTGAACACAGGAAGTAGATAATTAGCAGACAGGAAGTACTCTACTATGATACATATCCAGGGTTCAGTGAGAGGAAAAAGACTCATGTCTTCAGTTTCGGGAACATTCCCAGGAGAAGTGACACCCACCGCTGAGCCTAGAAAGACCTAACCAGGCACAAGGCGGTAAGTTGAGGCAAGGGAGTCGGCAACATGGGAACTGAATGAGGGCCCCAGAGACATTCCGGGAAACTTGGGTAGTTCTGTGGGCTAGCCCTGCAGACTTGAGTCTTCAGTGTCTCGAGAGCAGTGTGCCTCTCAGATGGTAGAGTGAGACCCGGGTTCAAATCCCACCCCTACCACTTATTAGCTGTGCAAGAAGCTTTTCCCCACCCCATGCACCCTTGACCCCATATATGCACACACAGCTTGGTCTGCTCAAGAGTGTTCCCACCTCTAGGGACTGCCCTGGTGGTCCAGTAGTTAGGACTTCATGCTTCCAATTCAGGGGACGCGGGTTCGATCCCTCGTCAGGGAGTCCAAGATCCCACAAGCCGTGCGGCGTGGCCAAAAAAAAGACTGCTCCTGCCTCGTAACTTAGAATCAAGAGGTCTACTAACCACCTAAGCCTAAAATCTCAAAGGCTTAACACAAAAGCAAACCTATTTCTTACTCACATTACACGTCCAACAATGGTCAACTTGGCTCTACTCCACATGGACACTTGGGGACCCAGGCTGGTGGAGGTGCCACCATATTGTAGCTGAACCTTCTAAATAAGTGGCCTCTGGAGACACCACGAAACCTGAAGAGAGACCTGGAGAGCCAGGTAGGGGCTGCCGAGGCCAAGCCTTGAAATGACAAAACTTATTTCTACCCACATCTCCTCAGGCAGAACTGAGCCACCTGGGCCCAGTCTAACAGCAAGAGAGGCTGAGAAACGCAGGGGAACTTGAGGATTTTCAGTAAAAGCGGATCGTTGCTGCCGTACCTGGATGGTAATGAGAAACTAAATAAGGTCAAGATTGCAAAGCATCTTGATTTCCAGGGTCAAGTGTTAGCACATTACCCTGGAGGCATCAAAGAGGCACCACAGAGGCACAAGTAAAAGGCCAACGTTCAAAGTGTTGCTTTAGAAAATTAAAACTAATGCCAGGATAAAGGATGGGTTAGAAGAAGGCCCTAGAGTGAGGGAGACCAGTTTAGAGGATGTTGTCACAGTCTTGGCATTTGGTAATAGAGATGTCTGAGCACGAGAGAAGGAGAGAGAAAAGTGGAGTGAACAGTGCATTTTCTGTAGAAGATTGATTACATGGACTGTCGAGATTGGAAATCCAGATTTTGGAGTCAAGAGGTGATATTTGAAACCATGAGAGCCTGCAAGGGAGGAAGGAGAGGGGTCCACCCAGAGCTTCGCTTTCCCTTGGCAAATAGGGCCTGGTGCAGGGACAGTGAAAAGTCAGCTCCCTCAAGGGCAGCCAGTGTTGAGAAGGCAAGATCTAGATTTGGGCTTTCTATGTTTTTGGACATTTCTCATGCTTTGCAGGAACAATCAAAGGACCAAGGATGAAAGTCAAGATTTCCCTGGTGGCATAGTGGTTAAGAATCTGCCTGCCAATGCAGGGGACACGGGTTCGAGCCCTGGTCCAGGAAGATCCCACATGCCGCAGAGCAACTTAACCCTGTGCGCCACAACTACTGAGCCTGCGCTCTAGAGCCCGCGAGCCACAACAGTTGAAGCCTGCACGCCTAGAGCCTGTGCTCTGCAACAAAGAGAAGCCACCGTAATGAGAAGCTCGGGCACCACAACGAAGAGTAGCCCCTGCTCGCCGCAACTAGAGAAAGCCCACGCGCAGCAACGAAGACCCAACGCAGACAAAAATAAAATATAAATAATAAATAAATTTATATTAAAAAAAAAAGACCCAATGCAGCCAAAAGAAACAACGAAATAAAATGAAGGCATGTTACCTTTGTAATAAGATTATAAAGTAAGGTTTTTAATATAAAGAAGAAAAGAAAAATGTCGAATTAAAAGCAAATTTCTATCTCCATTAACCGATCATTCTTCCATGAGAATCACATGTGTTTCAGTCCTGTGACCCCTGCCCCCAATCCTGACACACGTTTCCTGGACCCCAACGCCCACGGGAACTGGCTGGGAAGATTTTACCTTGGTGAACACAACATAACACACACACACAGCCCTGTTACGGGCAACTCAGTGGTTCTCTCTGTTCATCTTTATCCAGTCATTCCCTGACCTATCAATTAGTGAACTAGACTTACTGTTTGGAATAGAAAGTATCACATTCACTGGATGCGAAGAGAAAATCCCCTTTCTAGTCTTCCCACACTCTCCCCTTAGGCCACCCACCTCGTTCTTTATTTCAGGAAGCTCCTCTTTAAATGCCAGGTGTTGCAACGTGTAAGCTGTTGGGCACAAGACAAGTAAAACCCGCTCAGAATACAGGTGAATAAGCAAAATTCTCCTACTGTTTTTAAGAAAAAAAAAAAAGAAAGCTCAAGGTGGGTGCTGTATGCGCAGAGTCAAGAGCCTATCTTCATATATGAAGGATGACATCCTGCTAAAAACACAAAGGGTTCTGCTTTCATGTTTGACACTCTCAATCCGTGGTGTCTTTAGGAGACTCCTATATCAATACCCGCGATAAGCATAAATGACAAAAATAGACCATAGAATAGCCCAACACAGTGGTTAAAAATACTGCCTGTGTATTTAATCGTATTTGGATGCAGAACCTGGCTCTGTCCCTCCCCTCGTGAATGACTCTGGGCGAGTCCCCGGGCCTCCATTCCTGCTTCCTCGCCTGTGGAAGGTCAGCCGTGACTCCGCCGCACAGGGCTGCGGCAGCTACAGGAAGAGACAAGCATGGGAAGTGCTCAACCTTGTGACTCGTGCACAGGGAGCCCCTACAGATGAGGGGCCCTCTTCAAAACACTGCCGTATGATGAGAAAGTGAAGCCCCAACGTTTCAGTGACAGGACAGGGCTCAGCACAGGCCAAGCCACCCTCCTAGGACCCTGACACTTGCTGGCAAATTCACTCTTTTACTCAGTGAGGAGTGGGACCCACTCAGGTGCCCTCGGTCTCAGACATTTGGGCTGGGGAGGGCACCCGCAGCGGCAGCACAGCCAGACGGCATCCAGTCCTGGCAGGGAAACTGAAGGCAACACACTTCTAGAGATGCCGTCATCAGTCCCTTTGGTGGGACTTGCCCTTGGCTCTCCACGCTACAGCTCTGTCATTCTGGAGATCCAGGCTTTCCAAGGCCATGGCTGAATAACCAACTCTTCCTCTTGCTTCTTACTCATCCAGGGCTTCCGCTGCCTAGAGGCTCTGCTCACTGCCTTTCTCTGCTCCTCTGAACTCCCCAGAAGGGGCTATAGACATGGTAGGCGCCAAAGGCATCTTCTATGTAGCTAAAGCACATTGGATAAATTAAACATAGAGCTACCATATAATTTGGCAATTCCACTTCTGGGTAGATAACCAAAGGAAAGGAAATCATTATCTCGAAGAGGTATCTGTTCTTCTATGTTCCTAGTGGCATTATTCGCATAGCCAGAAGATGGAAACAACGTAAGTGTATGTCAATAGATGAATGGATAAAGTAAATGTGATATATATATACATATATATATAATGTATATATAATTGAATTATATTCTTAGAAAAAGGAAGGAAATCCTATCATTTGCAATAACGTGGATGAACCTAGAAGGTATTACGCTAAGCAAAATAAGCCAGACAGAGAAAGACAAATACCACATGGTATCACTTATATGTGGAATCTTCGGAAAAAAAAGTTGAACTCATAGAAACAGAGAGTAGGAAAGTGGTTTCCAGGGGCGGGGGGTGGGGCTGGGGAAAATAGGGAGCAGACTTTCAGCTATAAGATGAACAATTTCTGAGAACCCAAAGTATAGTACAGTCACTACAGTTGATGACACTGTTTTATAATTGAAATTTGCTAAGAGAGTAGAACTTAAATGTTCTCACACACACAAAAGAAATTTAAATACGGGGAGTGATGGGTGCCTTAACTGACTCATTGGGGAGAATCCCTGCATAACGTATGCACATGACAAATCACCACATTGCCCACTTTATCTTACAAATCTATTTGTCAATTATACCTCAGTAAAGCTGGAAAAAAATTCAGATCCTTATGTATTCCTCTACTTGAGAACATTAATTTGGGGTATTCTGAAGTTGGCCACTGATTCCTCTTATCCATGGTCATCAACTCTACATGCGGGTGATCAGAAAAGGAACAGCTCCTCTGTTTCAAATTTTGTCCAAAATGCACCATTCACTGATTTTTTTCTTCACAGTGGGAAACGTGATGGACTGGAAATTTTTCCATAATATAAAATAATCGTAATTATCTGATTCCATGAAGTAAGCAATGCCTCTTAGGAAATTGGAAACAGTTTTCCATTCTACTCATCTTCACCGGGCTCTGGTTTCCTTTGAATACCTCCGAAAGAGACATTGGATGTTTTCAGTTTCAATGTTATATGCTCAGTAAACTTGCATTCACTAAACTGAGTTTGAAACTATCTCTAATCCAGTTAAACTCAATATGGGGCAATCTCAGAAGGCAGGGACTAGGATATGATTTAATAAAATCAACTGTGTGGTGCCTTGATTGGAGAAAGACTGGGAACCAAAGCCTGGCAGGCAAGCGCTCAATAAACTTTTTCATGTGCACAGCTTGGCCAGTGGGTGAATATACATCCAGAACTTGGAAAAAGAGGAAAGGCCAAATAATCAGGGATTGACAAGATTGATGGGGCACAACCCATGCAGACAAGCAGGGAATCAATGGACACAGATGGAGTCAGAAGAGGTAGCCAGGCTGCTGTCTTCAGGCACAAGGAACAGGTCACTCCCGCGCCTGGATGCAGCCTCTCCTGAAACAGCTCACTTCCCTTGCCTCTGAATCCTTTGCTCACCAAGCAATCTACGGATCGCTTATTTAAATTCTCAGGTGAAATTCAAACTGGGAAAGGGGTAGAGACCTGAGCATTCTGATGACTGGAAAGGGATAAATATTTGGGAAGCACTGAAAAATGTTGACTGTGAAACAACTTCGGAATCGGTACCCAGAAATCTCTGTTTCGCATGGTTGATTCTTCTCCTACTCCGTCCAGAGCTCCAATAGATTTCAAAACCAGCCGTGAGCTTTGGGAAGCAATTTGTAAGAAGATGAACAACAACAAATCTGACTCTAAGCTCCAAATTCTTCTCCTTGAAACACCACGCATCTGGTTTCTCCCAGAACACAATCTCTCTTAATCCAATTTAAAAGCATGGTTTCCGTTCACTTTTCAAGAATTATGCAAAATAAACATTTCAGCAGACAGGACTGTGTATTAGCTTTGGCTATGCCGCTTCTTGATAGAATTATCTCACTGCCTTCCACGGTATGGCTTTCTAAGCATGGTACCCTCTGTGGTCCCACATTAGATAAATAGCCGGTAGAACGTGCCACACAGTCCAGATATGGAAGTGTCACATTTACAAAGTCACTACTCTAGCCCTGCAGTGAGGGAACAATATTAATTACCTCACTCCTGGTGTGGAAAATGACTAAAATGACCCATGCCACAAGGATGTCAAACTGTCTTTTTTAATCTGACACCTGCACTGGAAATGCTAGGAATCTGTGACACTCACAATTAAATACCTGAGATTACCGAGCACAAGTTCGGACAAGGCTAATTTAGAAATTATTGTCAAGACTCACTGAGGAACTGTCATCATCTAGGAGAGAACAAAAGGTTAAAATACCAAAAAGCCCCGCAGAGGGGCTCTGCACATGGTTTCCCCATTTAGAAACTGAACTGAAAGTCAAGGACATCTACTTCATTTAGACTAAAAGTCACAAAGATTCAAAGACAGGTGGGATTAAGAACAGTCAGTGGTCTTGAGCTGTTTCCAGAGAAGAGCTCTTTCCAGGAAGAAAAAGGAGAAAAATCCAAATACTGAACCTCCCTTCTCTCCTAGGTTTTGGCGAAGAACAGAGTTCGTCTCTGACTAATGTTTTTTTTGCGGTACGCGGGCCTCTCACTGTTGTGGCCTCTCCCGCTGCGGAGCACAGGCTCCGGATGCGCAGGCTCAGCGGCCATGGCTCACAGGCCCAGCCGCTCCACGGCATGTGGGATCTTCCCGGACCGGGGCACGAACCCGTGTCCCCTGCATCGGCAGGCGGATTCTCAAACACGGCGCCACCAGGGAAGCCCTGACTAATGTTTTTGTGTTAAAGTTTTGTGACACTTTTTTTTGCCCTGCACCGAGTAAAACTGAGACAGGAAGTAGTAAAAGATAAAAGTGCCAGGTGACGAGAAAACCAAGATCTATCCTAAGACGGACTCAAACTCTCAACAAGTCTCAAGTATAGCCCAAGTCATCCTTTAAAAAAAAACAAAACTAAACTAAGACTCAGAGAAGCACTTTCTATATCTTACATATGACAGGAAGATATTTCTCCTCAACCCCTTACCTGGCCAAATACAGACTCTCTGACCCATTTCAAAGAGATTGTCCATGTCTATCTGAAATATTAGTATTCAGAATATGAATAAAGTATTTTTGAACAAGGCATGACTTAATGTAAACCAAAGCTAAGAGAGTGGGAAGGAAGATTAATCTAAGAATATTACATGCAGCATAATGACAAACTAAAACCTGGCCAAGATCAGATACATTTCTTAGGGAAAAAAACCACCCTGTGCACTAAATCATGAAGTTGAGTTTTCAGTTCAGTAGCTCATGCTTGGGCAACGGCAAGGTGGGGCCCATTACAAAGGTGGGTGTCGTGCTGATGGAAAAGTTGGTGGAGGGGGGATTATAACATGAAACCATTTGGCATCTGTTAGCCAATGACAGCTCCAGAAAGGCCCAGGAAAACCCACAAACCGGCTGCGGGAATGACAGGTGTGAGAGGCCAGCACTGGTTTTTTTTGTTTGTTTTAACATCTTTATTGGAGTATAATTGCTTTACAACGGTGTGTTAGTTTCTGCTTTAAAACAAAGTGAATCAGGTATACATGTACATATATCCCCATATCTCCTCCCTCTTGTGTCTCCCTCCCACCCTCTCTATCCCACCCCTCTAGGTGGTCACAAAGCACCGAGCTGATCTTCCTGTGATATGCAGCTGCTTCCCACTAGCTAGCTATTTTACATTTGGTAGTGTATATATGTCCATGCCACTCTCTCACTTGGTCACAGCCTACCCTCCCCCCTCCCCATATTCTCAAGTCCATTCTCTAGTAGGTCTGTGTCTTTATTCCCATCTTACCCCTAGGTTCTTCATGACCCTTTTTTTTTCTTAGATTCCATATATATGTGTTAGCATACGGTATTTGTCTTTCTCTTTCTGACTTACTTCACTCTGTATGACAGACTCTAGGTCCATCCACCTCACTACAAATAACTCAATTTCGTTTCATTGTTTTGAGAGTTTTACATCCAAGACCCCAACCAGGAAAGAAAGAAGTGGACCCACCTGCTCTCCGGAGACAGCCTTCTCCTTCCCAGGAAGCGGGACCTGACTCAGGACACAAGGACACATGCAGGATGTGGTACTGGAGGTCAGGTTGCCTGCTCCCTGTGAAAAACCATTAAAACAGAGTTGCTACTTGCTTTTTGACATTCCTGCGACCGCTTTAAAGACACAATCTCTCCGCTTCAATCCTCAGGTTACCAGCTCAAATATCATAAACGCACAGCAGGCTGGGGGTTGAACTGTAAAGTAGGCAAAGCCAGTTTCTTGGGTGGCCACAGCTGTCTGTCACTGAGCTGTTTTCTTTCCTCTCTACCTCCGTATGTGTTGGGGTCCACGTGTGACATGGAACAGAGCTGGCTGGTCCTCCCGTGGCTGTGGTCGATAGATGCCCTTCGATGCTACTCTGGCTTGTGGTGTTGATGCGGGTGCCTTGTGCTGCACAGGGCCCCCCTCTGCTTCTAAGGATGGAGGGCTCACTGGAGAAAGAGTAACGGGGGCCGCGGGTCAGTCATCAGGGGAGGGAGCCTCAAATTTGAACCTGGAATTTGGAGGGAGAGCCTCAGATAGGACAAAGAAAGGGACCTGGTTTTCGGGGCCACGATCTTGATGGGTGAGTACGTTCTCGGAAGATAAGACAGGAGCTGGGACTCGACAACGCAGACGGGCTGACCCGGTTTGTGCCAGGTCTTTGGAGATGGAGAGGAATGAGCTCAGCCTTTGAAAGTAAGCCTGTTTCAATGTTCACATGTACAGTGTTTTCTTCTTCATCTGCTTCACCTTCTAGAACCCTGTTTGAAGGGCCCAGTCTGCTGTAGCTGTATTAACGGGAACACGGAGAAGGCAGTGGTGCCCAGGCTTGGGCAAGAACTTTCAAGTACGTACAGCCCTGGGGTCAGGGTCGGCAACAGAGCCCAGTGACATAAGAGAACCCCAGCAGAAGTGAAACCTTTACGAAGAAGGGAGCCCGGGGGTCCCTCTCCACCTAGAGGTTCTCTTCTGGCTCTAACCTTTGATTCTGGACTTTGGATTCTCATTCTAGATTTATTTAATTTTCATTAGGATGTTAGTTTTGCTAGTTTTACTAGGAAAGTGGTGATCTTACATTCTAGGCTCTTTCCCCCTACCTCCTAACAAAGCTCACTCCTAAGAAAAAAATCAGATCAATTTATTTAGCCAATATAGTCAAGACTTTCTGTGTGCTGCGCTCCAGGGAATGTTCTGGAAGCTACTACTGGGTGCTTCACTCCTGGCCCGCAGGGAGCCGAGACTCCCACTGGTGAGCGCTATCTCCACCAGCTGGTTCCATTCTAAGCCTTATCTCTGAGAGGGAATGAGAAAGTTTTATTTTATCCTCCCTTCAAGGAATATCCGATGTCACCAGCAGTTCGGGGCCAGTTTTCCGGACCCTCATATCTTTGCAAGGCCAATTCCGGGCACGGATCCCAGCTGACCATATTCTCTTTCGTGGCTCTACAACACTGATCAGATGAGGATACTTAGCACATTACCGAGTGACTCGATCTGTTTACCTGTGAGTAGTGAACAGGCAGAAACATGCTGCACCCCAGCTGCCTGGCTTTTAATCGCACTAAGTTCAATCTCCTAACAACTGTTTTCACAGTATCTTGCCCACTAACAAATTTAAATCGACACCCGGATAATAAACTATATTAAATTACAATGACTCTCCTAGCCTTTGGTGAGATACATATGCTAATAAAGCCTTATTCTGAAAGGAGTTAAAAAGTAATTGTTTCCCTCCCTCTTCCTGTGAAAGGCAACACCCAGACAGGAAAAGAGTGAAAAGACAGAACTTGAAAATAAAGAGAACATCAAGGTATCATCCCTACAGATACACATCAAAAACCAGGGAAGTCCATCCTCTTCTGAGGAAAGTCTAAACTTCCAAGCCTTGTCTCAAAGCCTTCTCACCCCCAGTGCCATTTCGGCCTCAGGCTCAACGCCCAGATTCAGTGCTTACAAAATGCTGTGAAATTAAAAACAAGAAAAAACTAACTGCCGTAAAAATACGAAAATGAAACTACAATATTATTTCAAATTCAATTAGATATCTAGTGTATTATTTTACTAATACCTAATAAAGAACCACAGATTGGGTATTGAACAGAGAAATTTATTTTCTCACCATTCTGGAAGCTAGAAGTCTCAGATCAAGGTGTCGACAGGGTTGGCTTCTTCTGAGGCCTCTCTCTTTGGCTTGTAGATGGCCATCTTCTCCTTGTGTTTTCATATGTGCTTCCCTGCACATGTGTTTGTGTCCTAATCTCTTCTTAGAAGGATGCCAATCATATTGGATTAAGGCCCACCCCATACCTTCATTTTACCTTAATTACCTCGTTAAAGGCCCATCTCTAAACACAGTCGCATTCTGAGATACTGGGGGTTAGAACTTCAACATATGAACGTTGGGGATATTTATAAAATATTTATAAAACACATTATGTCCGTATGATTATTAAACTTAGAATCTACAAATATTTTATTTACTTGAGATGTTTTATAGATTTTAAAAGTTATCACTTTATATGAATTCCTAAGTGCTCTCAATATAAAAATTATGCCCAATTGTAAACTAGATGAATTACTTGTAGACAAGTATTCATGGGAGCGATTTATATTTCCAGCCCATACTTCCCTTCCAAACACCACACCTGTATAATCTAACGGCCTGTTTGACATTCAGATGTCTACCTGACGTGTCAACATCAACAGGTGCAAACCCCCAAACCTGCTCCACCCACAACTTTCCCCTTCATCCTCATGGCAACCACGTCAATCGCTCAAGTCAAAAACCAGGGGGTCCAATCCTGGGTCCTGAGTTTTCTCTCAACCCAAATCCAATATAAGGAAATCCTTCCGGCTCCAACTTCAAAACACATTCATATCTGAACACTTCTCACCTCCTCCCCTGCAATGGTAGAGTCCCCGTTATCTCCAGCCTGGTTACTGCGCTCGTGTCCTAACAATCTCTTTGACCCAAGTCTTGTCTCTCTCTCTGTAATCTCTTCTCAACACAGCAGCGAGCGCAGTCTTTGTAAATCTCAGTTAGACCGTGGCAAACCCTGTCATGCTTTTCCAGTTCACTCAGAGTAAAAGCCAAGGCCCCCAAACAACCTACAAAGCCCACAGCATTCTGGTTCCCTGCTCCCTCTTGGAGTTCATCTCTCCCCCTTGCCCAGTCTTGGGGGCCTCCTTGCTGTTTTTCCAACGTGTTGGGGTGCTCTTGCTTTAGCAATTCCCTCCGCTGGGAACAGCCTTCCCCTAGATAGAGGAAAGCTAACGTCCTGACCTCCTTCAAGTCTAAGCTCAAATCTAACCTTCTCTAAAAGGCTTATCCCAGCCACCATTAGGAAACCTGTCCGCTCTCCGGGGATTCCAAATCTCCCTTACGCTGCGCTGCCCTTCCTTCCTTCCATGGCGCCCTCCGGCACACCATCCGTTTCGGATGTTTATTGCTGCTGCTGCCCCACCTGCCTGCAACCTGCTCGAGGTCAGCTCTGTGTCTGCTCCCAAATGCATCACTGCCGCCTAGACTGACATCGGCCCCACAGGTGGTGCTTGGTAAATATTTGTGGAATGACTTACTTCACTTAGGATGATAATCTTGAGTTGCATCCATGTTGCTGCAAATGGCATTATTTCATTCTTTTTTTTACAGCCGAGTAGTATTCCATTGTATATATGTAACCACATCAGCTTTATCCATTCATCTGTTGATGGACATTGAGGTTGTTTCCATGTCTTGGTTGTTGTGAATACTGCTGCTATGATAAACCATAATGGAAAAGGGTATTTTAAAAAAGAATGTGTGTGTGTGTGTGTGTGTGTGTGTGTGTGTGTGTGTATATATATATATATGTAAAGCTGAATAAAAAATATTTGAATGAGTGAGTAGATAAGTGAATTCAGGTACAAAATCTTTGCAACACTTTTCAATAATACATCAAAAGTGGTATTGAATGTAGAATATGGAGGACTTTTACATGAGGGTTGCTTCTAAAACTAAGAAGGCTTAGTCTCTTTGGATATTCTGCTCTGGCGGCTCCTCTATCTGTTTTTTTTTTAACAGAACTTTTACAATTCCTAACAAACAAGGGTATCATCTTCTGATTTCTGAGATAATTATTCACCTCTTCCTCCTATTTCTCCACCAAAATAACTCCAGGATTCATGTCTCTTCCTTACGACCAGGTATTTTCTGGACAATTTCTAAAAGAAAACAACATCCCAAAAAATGCCCTTCTGGGGCTTCCCTGGTGGCACAGTGGTTGAGAATCTGCCTGCTGATGCAGGGGACACGGGTTCGAGCCCTGCTCTGGGAGGATCCCACATGTCGTGGAGCAACTAGGCCCGTGAGCCACAACTACTGAGCCTGCGCGTCTGGAGCCTGTGCTCTGCAACAAGAGAGGTTGAGATAGTGAGAGGCCCATGCACCGCGATGGAGAGTGGCCCCCGCTTGCCACAACTAGATAAAGCCCTCGCACAGAAACGAAGACCCAACACAGCAAAAATAAATAAATTAATTAATAAACTCCTAAGCCCAACATCTTCTAAAAAAAAAAAAAAATTGTCCTTCTGGAGCCCAACAGCCTGGGTTTGTACCTGGCTTCCCTTTCCTCATCTGTACAACATAATAATTCGCGGTCGTTTGAAGATTAAAGGAATTAACACAAATTCTCCAGAACAGTACCTGGCATACAACAAGAGCTAAGTGTCAGCTATTTTTCCTGTCAGTGTTACTGCATCATAAAGAAATTTTTCTGTTAGATATACACTTTATTAGTTTAACTTGGTTTTAAATTATGTAGATCAACAGAACCAAAAATAAAGCAAAGCAAAAATAAAACTTCTGTCTTTCTGCATCACACAAAATATCCAGACAGGTTTTCACCAAATGTGGAATCATGTGACTTCAATACAGTGTCAGTGGTATGGTCAAAATTCACTTTGGGAAAACGCCAAAGGAAATTGCAGAATGATAGGCGGTATTTGTCCAGAACAGCAGAAACTCAAGTGTAACAAGAGTCTCATAGGACTGAAAATTAGGAGAGACGTGCTACACATATTAAGATGCCATTGACAGAGAAAATCGGAGACATTTTGAACGTAAGCCCTAAACTGCAAATCACAAGGGCAAACACTCCTAAATGCAGATACTGAGTTGCTTTCGAGCTACTTTCATATGAGTAACTCTGTGCAGGCTGACCCAGGTGAGATAGGGGAGTTGTTACATAACGGTTAATGCTTCTCCAAAGCAACGCTAGGGCGATCGTGGATCAGGTAGAAATAAATCAGTCCCTTTGGAAAAAAAACCCTGAAATTATTCACTCACTCAACTTTAAGTCTGAGGGAGACGATGAAACGTGGTGAAGCACAGGCTTTTGGGATATAAGGTCAACTCATGAGTAGGGAAGAGATTTATAACAGAATTTAAAAATTATAAGTGACTTTAGAAATGATCATTTTGCAGTTGAGAGAAATTAATAAATGGACAGGTTAAATCCATAGCAAAAAGAAAAGAAAAATCTCCTCTCTTGGGGCTCCCTATAATGTATGGATAATAAAAGATTAAAAATATATTAGCCTGCAGTGTCAAAGAGACTGGAGAGGGGTTATGTGCAGATGAGGGATTTCCACCGAATTCTGTGAGGTAGAAAGCCCGTGGAAAGTGATGGATGGGCCAGGCGAGGAGGAGGGAGAAGCAGCAAGTGCCTACCTGGGGGAATTTGGATCAACGGGAGGGAGAGACGGTGGGCCCAGCAGGACTCCTCTGGGCCTTAGGAACTGGAGACTTCAGAATGGCAAAAGCGGGGTGAAACTTGAGGCCGCAAACATGTGGCTTCTTTAAAGATCAGTAAATTAAGCAATCAACCTCCCAGCCTATTACACAGAATACTATTAACCTAAGCATTCCAAAGCTGAAGAATCATAGTTTCTCTTTTGGAAAATGAAATAGCTACCCTCTCCTCAAAAGACCTCCACATTCTGGTTTTTGATGGGCTCCCAGCATAACAGCTGCCTTCCTGACTGATAGACCTAAAAAACAAAACAAAACAAAATAAAACAAAAGCCCAATCTTATCCCAGTATATAAAGTTCTCAACCTACTTTTAGATTCTTACTCTTAAATATGAATGGACAACCTGGGAGCAATAAAAAGCACAAAAAAGAGAGTTCATGATAAACAGATTGAAAATGTGATCCTAGAAGGAAAGGATAATGTGGAAAATAGGGAAAGAACTAAATAAACATACAACTTTGGCATTCCCAAAGACATTGAAGAATTACATTGTATCTATAAAATGAAAGCAGGATGTTTTGATAAAGGAATGGATATGAAATAAGTTGAAAACTATTACAAATTAAAAGTGTGGAGCCAAGATGAAATAAACCAGTTGTGTAATTGGAGGAAGAGGTCAAGGAAATCTCCTAAAAAATAAAACTGACAAAGACATGGTGTAAGAGAAACTATAAGACACTAAGAGGAATATGCATGAGGTCTTACATCTAACAAATAGGGATTTGGGGAAGAAAGACTAGAGAAAATGGAGTGAAAATTAGCAAAGATATAATACAGAAAAATTTCTGGTTGAAAAATCAGTCTCCACATTTAAAGAGCCCACTTTAATAAATGGACAAATGGATGTATGAAAAAAGACTTGTATCCAAGCACATCATAAAGAAATTTCAGAATACTACAGATAATAAGAAGAATCTAATAACTTCTTGGGAGAAAAATCAAGTAACATACAAAATATCAGAAAACAGAAGCAACACCGCAGCCTAGGAAAAAGTAGAGGGAAAAGTATACTTAACCCTAGGCAAATAATTCATCAGTTTTGAGGGTGGATTATAGTCATTTCCAGATGGGACAATCTGCAATTACTTGAAGATATGCTTAAATTAAGCAAAGAACAGGAAAATAAAAGGTGAAGGGAAACAGAGTCTCAGGCAAAGTACAGATGGAGGTAGGTCAAGGGAGTTTCCATGTAACAAGTCTGCAGAGAAAGTAACCAAGCTTCCAGCAGGAGAATCAGAGCTGTGAAAGGGGGATTTCCCGGAAAACACTGGGCACAAGAGAAATACCTACTGTTATAGAACATTTCAAAAGCTTGAGGACATAATAAAGAAAAGCAATGCAAAAAATAATAATAACTTAAAACGCCAGGATAAATAAAAGGCTGTTTACAAAAAGAAATCTCATAAGTAATTTTGTGAATTTTTAAAAATTGTGGTAAAATGCACATAATATAAAATCACCTTTTTAACCATTATACAGTGGTGTTTGGTATATTGACAACGTTGTACAACCATCAACTCTATCTATTGAATCGTTTCAGTGCTTTACTCCAAAAGGAAACGCCATGCCCGGAAGCAGCCATGCCCCCTCCCCACCTCATTCCCACCTTCTCCCAGCGCCAGCAGCCACTTTTCTGCTTTCTGTCCCTATGGACTTGCCTATTCTGGACATTTCATACAAATGGAATCATACAATGTGTGGTCTCTTGTGTCTGTCTGGCTTCTTTCACTTGGCATAATGCTTTCAAGGTTCATCCACTTTGTAGCATATATTGGTACTTCGTTCTTTTTATGGCTGAATAACATTCCATTGTATGAATACACCATATCCATTCACCAGTTGATGGACAGGACATGTTTGGAGCCTATCTCAAGCTTCAGTGGAGCATCAAGAATAAAGGACCTTAAGATTTATGATTAAAGCTAGGCTCCAACAAATAACCTGTCTCCTTTTGGGAGGTAACAGCTCCTGGCTTGTCATTAGACCCTGGTGCTGGGGGGACAACTCCCTATGGTCCACCAGGTGACCAGACACCTGATACTTGCCATTTATGAACTGGTGTTCTCTGGTCCACCTGGCCATAAAATTGGAAATGTCAAGAAGTGCTCAACCATTCCAGAAAGATGATATACACAGGTTGATGCCTACCTGCTCCTGAAGGCACAAATTAGACCCAGGAGCAAGCCCGTCACAACCCAGCACGCCCGCCCTGGCCACACTGGCAAACCTCGGCCGGAACCCACGGCCTCAGGGCAAGTTCTCAATGACCAACTGACGAAGAAAGACAGCAATTCAAGCCAGATTTAGATGGCTCTGGACCAGATGCCAGCACCAGCCCAAAGTGGGCTATCAGTCATTGTAGCCCCACTTAGGGGCAGCCCTGGACATGGGGGAAAGGAAATCCTCCCATGGGCAGTACTTTGCCTGTAAGGGGAGATGGCCTAGAGTAAGACCCTGAATTGATCCATGGAGTGGCTAATGGCTGGCCATATGGTCAGAGGCAATGTCATGGTTAAAAGAAACCCCAGAATCTAATTTTATTAAAAGATATATATATATAATTTTTTTTTTTTTGCTGTACGCGGGCCTCTCACTGTTGTGGCCTCTCCCGTTGCGGAGCACAGGCTCCGGACGCGCAGGCTCTGCGGCCATGGCTCACGGGCCGAGCCGCTCCGCGGCATGTGGGATTTTCGCGGACCAGGGCACGAACCCGTGTCCCCTGCATTGGCAGGCGGACTCTCAACCACTGCGCCGCCAGGGAAGCCCGACACATATTTAAGGTTATGAAGCAAGTCTACTCTCGTGAAAGCATTGCAGGAAGCGCTCTAGCGTGTCACTGGCTTTCCTCTCTGCTCTGCTTTACTTTGGGAAACGCCGTAATTGGAGAAAGAAAAAGCTTCACTCATCCCGGGTGGATGAAGCTTGAGAGCAATAAAAGAGCTCTGCACTTAGAAAAGCATTTGATAAACTCCGTGGCCACAAGAAAGCCCTACACTTCACCTCGGTCCCGTCCACGATCTTCCCCCACATCAGGAGGAATCCGATGCGGCAGTGGTACCGGCAGCGAGCGCTGAGCTCCAGCCGCGGCCCCCAAGGGCAGAATGAGCACTTCTGCCAACTCTGCAGGGTTCGGTGACGTCATGCTGATGATAGCCTGCAATCAGCCGAGCTGGGAGCACTTAATGGCCACAGGCCCCTGCACACATGCTTTAAAGTTAGACAGGTTTGGATTTGTAGCCTGCTTTAACAATCTTATTAGCTTTGGGCCATAAGTCAGGACCACCGTGCTTTCATGAATCCTAGGCCCCTCATCTATGAAATCAGGTTGCTGAATGCATCTTGAAAGGCATAATCTCTAATCTAGGAGAAGGGCCAGCATAATACTGGGGAAATAAGGGAGGTTCAATTATTACCTAGTTCACTTTCCTTAAGGCAGCTGGAGACTTAACTGAAATTTTCTAGGGACCTGGCAGTTTTCCCTATGATTTTAAGGCAATAAGGGATAAAGAAAGTAGGAACGACTCAACCACAGCTCTGAGGAAGTAGAAGTGCAGGAGGCACAACCATGGGGAAGGCTAGAAATGGCCAGCAAGCCACTGCCCTGCGATGCTGTTCACCCCACAGTCCCCTCCGCATTCCTATGTGAGGTCCCAGTTTGCTGCATCTGAGCTATCTCCATCTCCAGGCAACCCCAAAGTCCTTTCGCCCTTAGTGCCAGCTGTGATTACTGAAATGTGGAGCAAGTTATCCATCAAGTGAGGTTATTAAGCCTCAAACCCTCTGAATCCTTTGGAAAAGAAAGAAAAAGATGTGTGTGTGTGTGTTTGTGTGTGTGTAAGAGAGGGAGGGAGGGAGTGAAGAAGAAGGGGCAGGAGGAGATGAAGGAAGGAAAAAAGAGAGGAAGAGGGAAAAAGCGCACAGCTCTTTCCCTTGATGTCATCTATTATGTCTGGGAATGATGGTCTTGCAGAAACATCTGGGACTCATCATCTGCTTTCTGCTCCACCAGAGAAGAGATGATTTCTGGATATTAATCTAACATGGGGGCACTCTATAAGCCTACCAAAGGGAACGGCAGGCTTTTCTAATTTATTGTGCCAGATGAGAGAATTTAGAGATTTGAGGGAAAGTTTTCATTGCAACGTCAATGTGGGAGTCCTCAGGACTCTCCCTATCCAGATAAGCACAAGCGGCACCTGTTCTAGGGAAGACTCAGACTGAGGAAAACCAGCTCACATTCTTGGTTTCATGCATACACTCGAAAGAAAAAATAAAAGTTCAAGGGCTTTTGAGACTTTAGTCAGCTAGGGTAAGAACAAAGTCGCGTTTTCTAGACGCAGTCAAGCCGTTTGCAGCTGCGATTCTCTTCTGTAGGTATTGATGATCACTAATAGCTTGAAAGAGTAACCTACAGAAAAGCTGGTGTTCAATTCACCTCTAGCGGAAACAAGCTGGCTCAGGTAGAAAATCACCGTCCAGAGCTGACAATGAATTTGCTATCACGGCCGACCATTTAGAATTCACTTCAACCTCAACAGATCTTGGGACAATTCGGAGATGATTTCTGCGATGCCTTGATTTCCTTTCATAAGGAAGGAAGCTCCAAGTTCAGAGTACATGTAGGAGTATGGTTGATATAACATATAAACAGATGTCTAATAACCAGGAAAGATATCAGCATACTTGCCAGTTCCCTGGGTATATAGAAAAGATGGTTTTAAGTCAAAATACAGCTGAAAGAAGTGCTCTTTTCTTCTTGATGACTTAAAAAATGAAATATTTATAGGATTTATAGAATTTTGTAAAAGCAATCATTTGCTGATTGCCAATTTGACTGTTATTTTCAATTAGGGAAAGAAGGTCTCCAGCTTTTGTGTGTTAAAAGTTGTAACTGTTTCTCGGGGGCTCGAGACCAAAACCTCTCATTTTATCGATGCTTATGACATATACTCAGCTATTAATCTTTAACAGTAAAGGCGGAGCATTCCGTCTAAGTTCTAGCATTCAGTGAGAATCTAAACATTTTCCCCCAATATTCGTTCATTACAGACAATTTCTGGTTCAGTGAAAGTGCACGGCATTACAAGACAACATTTGAAACGCTAGGGAGAAATATTTTTTCACCTATTTATCATCCTACAGGGTTTTCATTTTCTGCTGACTGTTATGACTTGAGAATAGACGGCCTCACTCAGGGCGGGGGTGGGAAGCTATTTATGAATAGTTTGTGATTTGGAGCAGCTGCTCTTCACCATATATCATCCTTTTCTTGATAAGCATGTTTTCACAAAAAGCTACCGCTAATAAGCAGGTGCGTGCTAAACGAACGGCAGCAGGGCTGTTACCTTGAAAGAAAGATGTCAGATAAAAAGCTCCTCCAGGTTGAAGTATCCTTGACTTTCTTCATTATAAGAGAATAATAATTCTGAAAACATGTTGCATCTTGGGAGTCTAATGTTCCAGATAGAGAAGAATACTGTCAAGTAGTTTCCATGCATCTTTCACTCTGGACTCAAACGAAAAACATAATGAGAGGTGGCATCCTCACGGGAATTAGAAATGCTTGCATTCAACCTGTACAGACAGGCTGAAAATATCTGGGTTGTATTGGAAATGTTTTCCTACCAAGCTGGAGACCTAATCATACCGGCACTGTGCTTCGAACTTGAGAATGACGAAGTGGGAACAATTCTGAATTGGAATATGCTGTTGCCGGCCATCTAGATGAAAAAGATATATAAGCAAAATAGTTCCTTTTCCTCAAGACGTTTATAAGAAATGACTAACTCAGTTTCCCATGGTGTACTTCTAAAGGTGAAAAAGCCAAGAAATCTGTTATCCTAATACTATTTTATTAAAACTTAATTAGGAGATGTGCGATACCCTTGCCTGCTGGAGGCTCAGTCGATAGGCAGAATAATTCCCCAGATTATACACCAGAACCTAACCCTTGAATACAGATGGTAAAGGAAAGGATACAGTTGCAAAAAATACCAAAATGAAATGACCTTTAAATATGTTAGAAACTAAATTTTATTATAACTTCTGGAGGGAGTGTAATTGGACTCAACAAATTGGGAATGGTAATTTGACAATATATTTTAAAAGCCTTAAACATGCATAGAGCTTTTGACCTAGGAATTCTAATCTCAGGAAACATTCAGATTTCTTCAAGGATGTATAGTGCAGCCTAAAAATTCCAACATCAGGAAAACGTTTAAAGAAAAGTCCGACAATGAGAAACAGAAGGAAAATGATTCAAGGAAAGACCCATTATGCAGCCATTTAGAGGAATATGGCGGAAGAATATTTAAAGACATGAGAAATGTTCATGACAACTATGGAAAAAAGCACGTTAACAAAAATAGTTTGGACTACGTGGTCCCAATTTTGTTTAAAGATATTGTAAAAATGTTAAAAAGAAATGCATACTGTATACTACTTGCGATCATCTTTGGGTGATATGACGATGCATAATTCTCGTTTGCTTCTTTTCTGCTTTCTTGTAATTTTCAGATTTCCTATGATAAACATATATTTGTTTTTAATTAAAAAAAGAATTAACATCAGTGAGGCATAATGAACAGACCAGACATTCCAAATGTTTATCTGTTCCCCACCTATGAATGGCTGTCCCATTCCTCACACTATTTGTGTGATACTGCACCACTATTGTTTGTACGTGTGAATACACACCTGTGTGCTGGAATCTTTTCGGCCAAGTACAATGCAGTGGTCATGTGGTACAAGGGGGTCAGTGGTTCAACGACAAGGCTAGTGATGGTTCAGGAGAGATTTGTATTATAAGCTTAATTCTAATTTTACTCATTTTTCAAATATATAAATAAGTTCTATCTCAAATATTTTTCAAATATCAGTGTTTTTGTTTAAAAAATTACTGCTGATAATGCTTCCCTAGGAATACTGATAAGAATGCCCCCCGCCCCCCGCCCCAAGAATATGTCAGGAACAGAGCCACAAGTTTTTGCTTAGAAACTTCTTGAAAGAATGGACTTTCATTTCATAGGCTCTTCATTTAGCTATCCACTCTTTGAAACAAAACAGAATAAAATGACATATGTTGAGGGGAATTTGGTATAAAGTCAACCCAGAGCAAGGCTTAAAATTTTTTCTTAGCTGATTTTTAGTATTTGGGAGTAATAGGCAAGGATTTTGTTAGAACTCCCTGGTTAGGCTTTTAAAATAGTCACCGCTACAAAATGAGTTAGTCACATCTGGGGACACTCTTGTAGGCAGATATGACAAAGATGGTCAAGAAATCAAAATCAAGGACTTGTTTTAAAAGTGTGTGGTGGGGTGGAGGGGAGAGAAATGAGCATATTAAAAGGTACAGACTACCAGTTATAAGATGAGTAAGTCCTAGGGATGTCATGTGCAGCCTGATGAATAGAATTAATACTGCTGTCAGCTATATAGGAAAGTTGCAAAGAGAGCAAATCCTGAGCTCTCAACACAAGGAAAATTTTTTTTCTATTTCTTTAATCTTATATCTATATGAGATAATGGATGCTCACTAATCTTTTTGTGGGAATTACTTCATGATGTATGTAAGTCAAATCCTTATTATTTAAGTACACCTTAAACTTATATAGTGCTCTATGTCAACTGTATCTCAATAAAACTGAAAGAAAACAATTTGAACCTCATGTATTTATCTAGCTTTGCAAAACCTAGTCTACAACTATAGGGTCCTAAATTTTAAAAATGCATCTGCTCTCATGGACTACATTTTTGGGGTGATATTTTTTTAAAGTCTATAGTTGAGATATATTTATTACAAATAATGGTAAGAATTGATTAAGTGCAACATGAATTGACAAGCACTAGATTTCCAGGTAGAGTAGGAAGTATCTGAAGATTCTCACTTAGATTCTGAGGGCAAATGAGACAGATCATTTGGGAAGAATATTCAATTACGAAAGTAATGACTAAGGAAAAAGAATCAAGCACCAGCTCATACCGCGTCCACATGATTCATCTGTCTTCCCTATGTGATGGCTCTTACTCCGCCCTTAAAAGAAGAAACAGTCCTTACCTTTAATCCTGGATTTCCCCCCTCTTAATCCTACCTCCTCTGAAGAAATTCTGGATTGCATTTTATTGAGACCAGGAGATTGTTTTTGCTCTGGAAAGCAGGAAGCACATAGATCTGCAACTTGAAAAATTAAGAAGTCTTTTTATACTCAAGAGAAATGTGCAAGCTTCAGAGTTCAGCCCCATCAGAGGTGAAGTGTCCAGAAAGTGCTGAGGGGAAAGGAAGGACTTAGTTGCCCAGGGAGGATTAAAACACAGGACGCACCTCACTCATGATTTATGACCTTTCTTTGGGTAACTGTATTCTTAAACATTTTATGTTTTCATAAACAGTGCTCTGACTTTAAATTAACATACGCTTACCGTAGAAAAATTGGAATATACGGAAAACTAAAATTAAGAGGTGGATTTCATAGAGGCAAGACTTTTAAGAAGAGTGGAATTAGAAGCCTCTGTTCAAGTTACCTGCAAAATCTCCCCGAGGGAACTAGACTGTGTCATCATTGAAGTCACCTTGACCCACAACCATACCCCAGGGTAGGACCCACATCCCCATTTCTGAGCCCTGGTGCCACAGAAAATAACATTGCTCCAGCACGCCTGCCCAATATGCCAATCTCCAACACCACAGCCGAACTAGAGCTTGAGGGGAATTTGGTATAAAGTCAACCCAGAGCAAGGCTTAACATTTTTTCTTAGCTAATTTGAGTATTTGGGAGTAATAGCAAGGACTTTGTTAGAACTCCCTGGTTAGGCTTTTAAAAGAAGTCACCGCTACAAAATGAGTTAGTCACATCTGGGGACACTCTTGTAGGCAGATACGACAAAGATCGTCAAGAAATCAAAATCAAGGACTTGTTTTAAAAGTGTGTGATGGGGTGGAGGGGAGAGAAATGAGCATATTAAAATGAAAAATTAGCTGTAGTCAAGATCTCACAGATGCAAAAAGAGAAGTAGCAGGAGGTTCGGGGAAGAAATGACAAGAAACAGAAAGAAAAACATGCGGCTAAGATGGGCGAGAAAACCCCTGAAATCCAGGGTGCAAATTTTCTGTTATGCTTCTGTGGATTGTTTGCATAAACAATAGTCAGCAGTCTTTAGATCTGAGATACGGTTAAAAGGAAACATATTGTGTCCGTGGCCACAGACAACCCCACCACTTTGGGGAGGAGCCACCCCTCACCAGCAGCCTCTTATTCCCCCGCAAAAGGACTCCCCACATGCCACTGAGTGAGCTTTGCCCCCTTCCCATGTCAGACAGTGGTCCATTCAATGGCTCCCGAGTCACAGCCCAAGAGCAAAGGATGGAGATGCCCTTGGAAGAAGGGACTAAAGCTTCCCATTAGCTTTAAATCTCTGAAAAACTTTCTGACACTTCAAAAGCCATGCCCTCGTTACTGGTGTTCTTTTGGGAGAGGGAAGACGCACCGAGGCAAAGCAGCAGTAACAGTAGTAAGCCCATCTCCAGAAGGCAACTTAGGTCAGAAGCAGACACGAGCAAAGCCCCCGAGGTTGTTGAAATCCTGCTTGAAGCCATCTCACCGAGCCCATTCCTTGCACAGCCCAGCCTACAGAAGATTTCCAAGCTCATAAGGGCCACCAAGAAACAGTCACAAGAGAAGGTCCTCCCCCAACCCCAGGAAATCCAATAAGTAGTATGAAAGTGCCATAAATTGCTTAGCTGAGGTCATGGTTTGGGGCGGGAGTCCGAAGCCTAGACTTTAAGACAAAAATTGGGAACACAGGGTTGGAAATGATAAATTTGCTGCAAGAGCGGGAAAGAGGCCATACTCTTGTCAGGACATGGAAGTAGGAAGGGATGTTCAGAGAGGCCTTGTGATAGAGAAGGCATTTGCTCTGGACCTTGAAATATGGCTACAATTCACATATGCAGAGACTGGAAGTGGGGAGAAGAAAGTAGTGTCTTATCAACAAGCATATGGGTATTGCTATTAAGCCAGCATACCACTTTCTTTCCAAGTACTGACAGTGTGACATAAGGAAAGAGGCACATTAAATAATATTAATCATGACCCTTTCCCCTCTCACCCTTAAAATTCTTCAGCACGAAATCCCATTAGGACCTACTAAACCCATTAATAAGTTTGTGATCTTCACAGCACTGCCATATTAAGTAAGGAAAAGTCGAGGAAACGTTCCATTCTTTCCACTTTCATGTTTATCCATATTTATCTAATCAGTTTCACAAAATGCAATGGATGAACTATTATACACATACACTGCAACTGAACAATTAAATGAATGGACGGTGATGGTGGGAGCCAGGATCCTCACTGCTGGAGTGGAGGTTATAGCTTAGCCGGGGGGCGGGGTGGTGGTGGTGGCGGTGGAGGGAGAACGGTCTATGCAGTAATGGATACGAGCTGGATACAACAGTATGAACTCACATTCAGCTTACTAGAGATACAGATGTTCCATCTGGAAATATTTATAGACATGTACATGTACACAGGTTAGTATACACACAGGTGTCTCCTTGTTCTATCAGTTGAGAGGGCTTAGAAATTATGGCTCTCCGACACTGGTGGGCACACCGACCACCTAGATCTTGGTTTCTAATATCATCTTTCAGTAAAAGAAACTAGGGTTCCTTGGAGAAGTGACTGATTCCGAGACTGGAGTGGGATATACAGGAGGAGCCTAGAGCATCCTATAGTGCCAGGAAGTTAGGACATGCTCAACAAACGAACAGACAACCACAACAGTGGGGGTGTGCCAAAGGGATACAGAAGCCCACCAAAGGAGCAAACAATAGCAAAAGCTTGAAAAATAGAGGCATAACATAAATAAAGTGGTAATGGACCACATCTCAAAACATAAAATAAGTATCTGTGGGCATACAGCAATGTGAATAAATTATTGTATAAATAAGTGGGGAAGAGACAAATTTCCCGTACAGAATTTCACATAATCTATTTAGATACTCTGCCCTTCAAGAGATGGAGCATAGCTCCTCATTCCTTGAGTGTGAGCTGTGCTTAGTGACTTTCTTCTAAAGAGGACAGTATGAAAACGAAGAAAAAGAGTGACTCTGCAGTGAAGAGACCTCACATTACCTGAAGCCAGGTGATCAACATTCACGTCAACAGTGGTGAGTCATACTGATAATATGCATTCTTGATACACGATGATGAACAGAAAAATGGCGGTAGGGACAAACTGAGGGAATCTGAGTAAAGTATTGCTTTAGCTAATAATGTATCAGGATTGGTTCATTAGTTATGACCAATGTGCCACCCTGAAGCAAGATACTAATAATAGGGGAAACTGGTAATGGAGCATACAGGAATTCTCTGTACTGTGGTTGCAGTAATTCTGTAATTCTAAAACCGTAATAAAATCTTTGTTTAAAAATGCAATGGAGGGACTTCTCCAGTGGTCCAGTGGTTAAGACTCTGTGCTTCCACTGCAGGGGGCACGGGTTCAATCCCTGGTCAGGTGACTAAGATCCTGCATGTTCCATGGCGTGGCCAAAAATAATAATAAATAAGTAAAGCATTTTTAAAAATATTTAAAAAATGCAGTGGAAGTGCTTTGCTCTCAATAAGCTGTCTACAAAATATTCTGACTGCTGAAGTCTTTAGGGAATTCTCTCCAAGTATTGGTAGTTCTATCAACTGGCTAGAGCAAAAGTCAATTGTAAAAGATAAGCTCTATTGTGCCCGTTTGGCTGACTTCTTATGCGGCCAGATGGAGCCCCCCCACCATCCATCTAATTAGATCCCTTTTAAAGACAGGAGACACGGAAGGGAAACAACTGGAAATGGCATCTTCTGTTCCCAAGGTCATCTCTCTATCCCCGAGAACCTTGAAACCTTCCCAGTCTGAATATCGATCCTTTGACATTCAACACAGATGTCCCACGAACTACCATCAAAAACATATGAAGGGACGAAAGAGAAAAAAACCCTTGTCTTTTCCAGTCCATTTAGGATTTCTTAATCTGTCACACGTCTTGTCAACAATGACAAGCAATATGAAGCTGGACTATGTAGGGCAGACCAATTGCCACCTCTGCAATCTGATAGGATAGCAAAAGGGGAAATGTCATGATTGTGGAAGGTATTCAAGAATGACATTTTAAATGCTAGAACCATTGAGCTGTTATTGATGTTAAAGGAGGTGCCTTTCAGGGGGAATTTTCCCCTGCAATATAAGATAGAGTAAAGAATGGGAGATGCTGGCTTGAAGCACAGATACAAGAAGGTTCAAAAATAATTTCCCGGGCTTCCCTGGTGGCACAGTGGTTGAGAGTCCGCCTGCCGATGCAGGGGACACGGGTTCGTGCCCCGGTCCGGGAAGATCCCACATGCCGCGGAGCGGCTGGGCCTGTGAGCCATGGCCGCTGAGCCTGTGCGTCCGGAGCCTGTGCTCCGCAACGGGAGAGGCCACAACAGTGAGAGGCCCGCGTACCACACACACACACACAAATTTCCCAAGCTAACAAATTCTCAATACATCATTAAAACGGAGTTACACTCTATCTTTCTGCATGACATCTCCTTTTGTTTTGTTGCCATTTACAGATTATAAAAAATACAGAGATCTTTGGTCTAATGCAATATCTGTGTATGTATCTATTTAATCATCTATCGTCTATGTATTCATCTACCTAATCATCTATCTACCCATCCATCTAATCGTCTATCTACTGATCATCTATCTATCCATCCATCCATCCATCCAATCGTCTATCATCTATCTATAGCATATATCGATCTCTCTATCATCTATCTATTTATATCTCTGAAAGTTTCTGGTGATTTCTCAGGCCTTTGATGAATCAGCTGGTAGTAGATTTATAGCTAAGTGTTGGAGAACAAAAGACTCTTGGTGCAAAGGTGAGTGGAAATGAGTTTGAGGAAAGATAGTGGCCTTTGGATATAAGGAGTGTAAGGCACTATAAATGTGAAAATATAAGTGCTAGTAATCAATTGTAGTTATATACAAAATTACTACGTATATAACTTTCATATTATTATACCTAATATAATATATACAATGTATATACAATTGTGTGCAAGATATACAATAATATACAATGTTATAATTATATTAATTTATGTCTTATATTAACATAATAGTTATTATTAATATAATTAGTGTTATAGTCTATATATTCTATTCTATATTATATACTACATTATTATATAAAAAATTGAGATCAGGAATGAGTTCAAACATTAATAGACAAGAAAGCATAACAAACAAAAATTCTTAGTTTTATACAGAGAAAAGAGTAATAGAGTGAAATAAACCCAAGGTAATAGAAAAGAACAATGATGTCCAGAACTTTATAACAAGGAAGGAAGAGAAACAAGGGGGACATGAGGTGGTCTGGGAGGCACGTGTTTGAGGACTTTGGGGGCTGCCTAAGTAACCCACGTACACGTTCACCTAGACAAGCCCAGGCTGGCACGTCCACTCCAGTTGAGCCACAGACACTAGTCCTAGATCTGATGCTGAGGAAGAGAGAATCTGCTCTTCACTGAACATCAGTAGTTCAGTTTTGCCCTTTGAATTTCCAAACTAACACCTCTGGCCTTACTTCTCTTATCTAACACATTGCACCTCCCTCCCCCTCTTACCATCATACTTGTAATGCAACGCTTCTAAGAAGATCCACCCCAAACCCTACCCAGCCTATCTTGCGTGCAGGTGCCTTGAATTTTTCTTGAAATTCCTGTGCGGTGTGTTAGGCTCTGTGAACACTAGTCACACACACTTATTCCATGTGTTAGATGACTAGCTATTTGCTTCACAGGAAAAATCTGGAGCCATGGAACGCAAAGAGGGGGAATATCACTAAATCCAAGTATTCCAGTAGTAGGGATAAGATTTCACAGTTAAATAAATGATTAAAGTCACCAGGTGAATAACTTTATTATTCAGTGGCTCTTGATTTCACAGCTGTAACAACAGAGATGGCAAATACCAAGGACTCTGCTTGGATTTTCTTTACAGAGGAAAAAACCCCAACCACTCCAAACACTTAAAAATAAATTAAAACCACACCATTTCCTTTGGAAAGAAAAGATTTTTGTGAACTGTGACCATTCTTACAGAGGAGTCAGAATCCTGCCTTCCAGCTTCTTAGTGAGTCACTACATTTCCTTCATGTGTGCAGCTCACTGGAAGGTTCTCAAAGGAACAGACAATTACCTCTCCTCCAGCACAGAGGTTTTCGGTCCTAGCAGAAAACTCACAATGTACTTCCAGTATCCTTGTTTTTCCTAGCTCCATGCTTGAAAAAAATGAAGCGTCTGTATTGAGACAGTTTAAAATACATATAGACAAACTTAACTAAAATAAGGCTTGTCCTTCAAAGTAGTCACCTTGGGTTTTCCACACTTACCCAAATGACACTGTCATGGTTCAAAAGATCTTGGGAAGCCTGCTTTGAGTATTGCCTTTACAAGACAATCAGGCTCCACCTTACAGCTCCATATACTGGTTTTGACTAATAATGTTGTTTCCTAGCTTAACCATCTGCTTGACAGCAGATAACTTTTGGTTTGCAAAAATCAGGTGCATTCTCCCAGGGCAGCGGTGACTCTCGCCGCCGCTGGGGAGAGTCAGAGCAGTGCGGAATAGATTCTGAGGGCAATTAAACATGGAAGCACTCCAAACTTGTGCAAGGGCCTCACTGGAAGACGTGAGTAGCCTCTGAGTATGTTCTGGAGAGGGGATCACATTTATTTGGGGGTAGCAGATGTGATATGAGTGATAACAAAACAAAACGAGAAAACCAACCACATTATAATTCCATTTATAAAACTTAATTATATGCATCCATAAGCCTCACTCAGTCTCAAGTTTGAATAGCTAGCTAAAAATGGGACTTTTCAACATTCCTCGAAAAATTTTGATCAGAAATTTCCATTTTCAGTTGTTTTAATTCAAAAGCTCTAATAACCAAGATTGTGCAATAAAAATTTGTTATGACGTCAAATTAATTGAGGAGAGAAATAAAATGGTCTTATGTAAGGTATTTTCTCTCAAGTACTAAAAAAAAAAATCCACTTAGACATATAACCAAATGTTATTTAATATCTTAAAAAGTAACACAATCCAAAATGGATATTTCACACAACACTACATAAACATGAACACAATATTACCATATGGAGGGACTTTCAAATATAGACTTACAAAAATCCCTGTGCTTTTTTTTCTTTTAAGTTATTATACTAAGCATGACAAGTAATCATCATTTACAATATGGTACACTGACACGATAAAAACCATGTTACAAATGTGCTGTTATAAATCAGTAACATTAGGGAAGACATTTCATGACTGTAATTATTTCATATGAAATACTATACAATATAAACAGAACATCCATCTTGGATGACCTTTACAGCAACCAGAGACCAAGTAATTAAAAAATTTTTTTTTCAGTGCAAACACATTTTATTCAAGGCAGTCTTGGCTGCAAAACTCCTTTCTAACATACAGTAAATCCCACTTGCACTTCTTAATTCATTTACCCTAATGCAATAGTCACATTCAGTCACTCAGAGAAAGATACCTGCAGAATTATGATCCCTTTAAACTTAATGTTGAAATTTAATTCTCTTCTAGACAGTTGTATCTACGTCAACTACGCTAAGGACCTTAATTTGTAGCTGTCAGTACTTACATGAAGGTGACCCTAGGGCAGCTCTAGTCCTAACCCATCCTTGTGTGCACAATACCACACACTGCTTTGCCCTTCCAATGTGGAAACCACGGCGGTGTATCGGTATGTAAGTGGGGGGATGGGAAGGAGGCAGGGAGGGTGGACCTCGGAAGCAAGGAGCCGTAAGTGCGTACACCAAGATGAACTTCCTGTAACTGCAGAGGATTCGTGTTGGAGGAGACCTCAGATCTCAGATTTGGTAGCTCTTTTTGGTGGGCGCAAGGGAATAGGCATGCCAAAGCCAGCCTCTGGACAGGGAGGGAGGCAGCCGTACACGGACCAAGCAAGCTCTTAGCCTTACACTGGCTTCCAGAGTCATTGCTGCCTCACCTAGGAAACCCCCTTTCCCTAGTTGGCAGGGCGTGTGTGTGTGTGTGTGTGTGTGTGTTTTCACATTTGAAGCCAGCAACGAGCAGACAAAGCCCTGTAACTGATCATAAATATACGATCATCGTCATCAGGTTTAGTTCCCCTTGTGCCTTGTAGAATTCTGAACCTTGCAAATCAGCAACTGTAAGTCCTAGAACAAGTGTAAGAATACAGGATTCTGTGTGAGAGGGGCACTGGCTGGGGAATCCCTCCCTTGGGATGTTGCTGTAAAAGACGCAGAGATTAACTCCATCAGGGAGACGCCAATGTCTATTTCCAACACACCAGGAAATTTAATAACGAACTTGCTCATGGATGTAACTTATGAAATGTCTCCCAAATAAAAATCTATGGCAAAACATTGGATGTATCCTTAATACTGTAAGACCTTCCGAGAGAGTTGACAGAGTGATGGCTGATTCTTTTATCTTACTTGGCAAAGATCAGACTGATAGTAACCTCTTTCCTGCCCGTATTTTACTATCCCAGAGCAAAGCAATGTCTTCCATGGCTTCTGCATTCATTTTTCCTGTGTTCTAGCTTCCTCAAGCCCTCAACGTGTGCAGAAATTGGCTCAACAGAAGAGTATGGGTGGGAGGGGCCTGGGGGGCTGGGGAGTCGGGGGTAAGGAAGGGATCGCTTCTGCGGGGGTCCACTGTCACCTGACAGCGCGCTGATAACTGGTTCTGTGACTGGCCTGTGATACACGGAGAAGGTCCCCGACCAGGATCTTTCATCTCATAATTTGAGAAAAAAACACTTAGAACTAGATCGGCTTCCCTGGGAAATCCAGATTCTTCAAAGTAGGGCTCAATAGAGTGTACTGAATTTCAGTTGTGCTAATGAGAAGCACTGTGGAGAGTACTTGATAACGTTTTTAATGAAAATTTCTGTCTCAGCACCTTCCACTGACAGGAGCAGTCGTGTTCCTGAAAGACAGTATTTTAGCACGGGATTTAGAGAAGCCCAATATGAAATTGTAAACAAGGGTGTATGTCCAGATCTACCTTGGACCACAATAGCATTTGGGTGGATTTCTGTGAAACTCCCAACACCCTGAACTTTTTGAATGAAAATGGACAGAAGTATCAAGTTGTATTCGTTTTCTTTGACTTTATTAGCACACATCAGAAAAATAGCATTGTATTTCGTGATTTCTCATGATGGTCTATCAAACAGATAGAAAATAGATCACTGATAGCTGCCACTGTGTTTCCGGGTAATCTTATGTCACTCCTCCTGTTTATTCATTTCAAGTATGGGTATTACAAATGTGACCTGCTTTGTTAATTGTGAATCCGAATGCTTTGGAAGCACTTTGAGATCCCAGAATGAGTTTGCAAAGTCCTCATAGGTTGTTGTTGGTTTTTAATCAAGCTCCAAATACTGCCCGTGTTATAAATTGTTAGACTTTTCAAATCAAGATCACTATCGTACTGTGAGCAATATGCCTTTCATTTAAGTTAAAAACTTTATTTTCAAGTACACTTTGTGGTGATAAGTGGTTCATCCTGGGTAGAATTTTACAAAGCTGTGCCAACCTAAAAAACAAACAATGCTTTCGTTACCGCTGAACAGGTTTTTTTTTTTTTCTCCCCATGGTGACTGCAATATAATTTAAATTTATATTTTAGAAATGCTGGTTGGGTTATGAAAAAGGGAGACTGGGGAACAGCTGGTGTTCAGATTGTTGTGACTCCAGATTAACTCTCAATGGATGCTTCCTGAACTTGAATTTCACAACATTGGAGAAGCCTTCATTTGTTACTTTTATCCAGCTAAGTCCTTTTTCTGCTCTTCTTATTTGTTTCCTTTTTTTGATGGACCCCTCCCCCTTTTCATATGCTTATGAAGGTCCCCTGAGATGTGCAAAATATATAAAATGAAATAAGAATTATGGAACAGAAGTTGTGGATACAACGCACAGCTCTTTTAATTCAAATGAAGTCTGAGCTCGATATGGTAGCATGCAAGTAGTGAGGCCCAAAGTGCTTCAAAGTTGGCAGTCCAAATCTCTGGTGTGTCTTGTGACCGAAAACCTAGAATTCAGATCAGATTTTATAGGAGTCAATAGCTTGCTGAATTATGTTTATCAAGTGGCTCTTCGCCGGAGAGAACTCACAGCAGGAATGAGGTCCGGGGCTGGTGGCAGGAGCCGGGGCAGGGGAGACAAGAAATTTAAACTTCCTTTTTTCATTCACAACAAATTCAAGTGTGCTTTTGTGGGGAAGAAGAGAGACAGGTTTACAGACGAGAGTGAAATAATGCCGTCAGAGAAAAACCATGGCAGTGAAACAGTCACAAGTCCACATAATCACTGACACACACACAGAACGCCATGGCCTAATGGTTAAGAAAGTTTTCAACTTTGCTTTTCCAAACAATACACTTGAACGCACTGCTGCCGCTTCATCAAATTTATGGAGGTAGTTATATGTAAAAATAAAAATTACCATAAAGTAATATGCTGTATCATAATAATACATACGTGTGCAAAATGCCGACAGATGGGTTGACCCTTTAAAGTTGAACACTACACAGAGATTCAACCAGATTCAGTTTTGTAAACCTTTCAGTTGATAAACTCTAAGTGAAGTCTAGATAAGCAGCCATGGGCCACAAAGCTATCGTTTCCTGGAGGAAAAGGATGCTGGCAAAGCTTGGAGTGGGTCACTGAGAACATCGCTGCAGACCATCTAGGGTCATATTTGTAATGTGCTTCCCGCCACCACTTCTCCCCCGTTCAAGAATCCTGATTCGATTCAGACGGGCATATTTCTACGTGGAACGTCTGCTCACATCATATCCTCTTTGAAGTCCATCATTTCTATGCTAATGGCTGCTGGTCTAAGGGAGTTTTTTTTTTTTTTTTTTTTAATCATGTACCTCATAGCATCAGGCAAAGCGTGGTACACATTTTATTCCAATGTCTTCTGTAAACCTATTTCTTGTGAAATGTTGATAAATTCATATTTTAAAGCTTCTCTTAAAGGTAATGCTTTCCTTTCCTGTTCACACAGTATTTGATTAGTATAATGGCTACCTTAGGAGGATCAACTAGAGGCTGATGTATTGTTTCAATGGTTCTATTATTTATGAACTGATGGTGTGACAGACGCTGGAGGGCAGGGTTTTGGGGAAAAAAAAGAATTTAGAAGAATTTAGTAATTGTGTGGCATACAACTCCCCAAGGAAACAGACTCTGTATATAGTCTATTCGATACGTTATCATTCCTCCCAGACAAATTTGAGCAGTGAGAGAAGAGTGCATTTCTGAGAAATCAAGGCATGCCTTGGAGGAAATAAGGCATGGGACTGAAAGCCAACTGACTTAAGCATCTTAAAGGTGCGGGAGTTTGCCAAGAAACGTGCTCACGTTTCACTATAAGCACAAAAAAAGGAATCTGTACTAAACTTGATGAGTCCAGTTTGACCCAATGCAACTTCCAGATACCTGAAAAAGCATGAGGAAGGACCCAAATGTTTCAAGAAACAGTTCAACTGTGTATATGACTCCACTCTTTAAACAGATGCCTAGTGATTCAACCTAATACCGAAGCAGAAGTGTTTCACAGATCCTATGCCAATTGCTGAAATCTGAGGTGAAAAGTTTTGGATATATATTTTACGGTATATGGCTCCAAACATCACATGCCACTTAACTAAATAAAACTTTTTGTCAGACCATTTACTTGTGTCACATGTAACCCTTTTGTGAATAATTTTCCGTTATCTATAGATTTATTCCATGGTTCTCATAAAATAAGACATGGGAACTTGGAGGTGCCTCTTTCTTAGAAGGCTGAATCTTGATTATTTGTAATCCCTTTGCTGCTGAGAACCTTCTTTGTATTCAACATGACATATTGTAAACCAAAGCAAAATGTTAACAAACCATTCTGAAATAAGTTGGGCTAAAAACTATACATCTACCTAAAAATGCCTCCTGAAACTGGTTACGAAGTATCTGTAAACATTACTCTGGCATAGTTCATGTATGCATAATTGTTATTCCAATAAGTTTTAGGGGCGTACAAGTTAGGATGACACCACACTTGCAGAATGATCACATTCTGTTGTTAATTACATGGGCACATGTATATTTCTAATCAAAAAGTATTTTAAAGTTTTCTCTATAGATATCTTCCCAGGAATAAAAGGCCTGAAGTTCAACTCCCCCTAAATTTGCTCTTTCCTATAACCACTAAAAATTATCTCCCACAGCCTAATTTAGGCATTCTATTTAAAACTACATAAAATAGATTTATGTCCTTCCATTAGAAAGAATAACGTCCCCAGGCCGTAGTCTTCGTTTGTATCACAAAGAACATTTTGATTTTAAACAAATTATCATATCTATTATAGTAAGATAGTATCACCGTCAAGTATCACAAGGAGGAAATGATCTTCCTTCAGTATCTGATGAACACCTCTACAGGTCCCCATTACCTCTCCCATCACTTAGTGCTGTGCCCCAGCCAGGCTGGGAGACCCTTCCTTTGTCCATTTCAGATTCAAAGGCCTATATTCCTGTTTGTGATTATGGAAGGTTAAAAAAATCAGACAAGCATCCGTGACACATTTAAAATCCTGAAAACAAACACTCCCAGTATTTGGATCACGACCCCTTCTGACACACTTCCGTGGGCTCCCGCAACATCTTGTCACGAAAACTCACAGTGCAAAATGACTGGGGCCTAAACGATTCACACACACTGGGCTGGGGTCCCCTTTAGTCAGTTTGGCATTGATTTCCCTAAAGGTAGACCCTTGCAGTTGACATTTTGTGGAGGCTTAGTTTTTGTTTTGTTTTGTTTTTTGTTTTTGGAAGTGTCAAGGATCAGTGTTCTGTGGCACCACTCGGTCACAGACTGGGAGCAACACACATCTGTGGCATTTTAGAATGGACTTGGCAACTGCATGACATCGAAAACGCATATTACACTGACAGTGTCTAGACTTTCCTATGTGTGCTCAGTTACAATTAGTGAAGCAAAAGTATACATATCACCCCTACTGCTATTCTTGTTGCTACAGAGCCATAAATGTGAAAAGCAATACTCTGAAATAACGATTTTGTTGTTGTTGTTTTTTGCCCTAGCCTACTTAGCAGCACAGTTTAAGTCAACACAAAAACTGCCGTTGAGATGCTTGTCTTCCCGAAGATGTAAACAACAGTCCCAGTGCCGTAAACTTGGCTGTATCGAATGAGACAGGAGATGTGAGGCAGAATGACTATCACACGCTAGTAACAGAAGCTTGCAAGCAGCTGGAAGGTTTCTGTAATTTCTCAGCTTCATTTGTGGGGCTGTCCGTACTTGTTCGGAAATTGAAGGCCGGGCCAGCTCCACCGTGGGCCGGGCTCCAGGTAGGGTTCTGACGACGGTTACTTTCAACAATGCTTGATGTGTTGGAAGCCAGGCTCTCCCGAGTGCTAAAAGAGTAAAAAGGTTTTGTTTGGTTTGGTTTGGAACATAAATAATTATATATCGAGCCCTAGAGGAAGAGCAAATGATGCAGTTAATGGATTTCCTCTGTCGGTTCATCATGTCATGTATTTACCATCTCATACTGATTATTCACATATGCTCCTCCAACCTGGACTTCGGCAGCTTTCACAAGACATGTTATAATCAGCATGCTGAGTAAAGGGTTTTTATACAGCTAAATAAATGTCTTCCCTTGCCTTTCACACTCAAGGAAACGCCTTCAAGATCTGATGTGCTAGATGGCTATCGCGTTCGTTTTTAAAAAAGAATAGTCTTCATAAATATACACAGGTAGTGATTTCATTTCAGGCTTGAAACTCATTGACAGAACTGCTCCCGAACAAACTCCATAATTTTACCCTGATGATTTTGTTTTCATTCTCGAGTAGCAGATTTTTGACTTTGGCGGTGAACTTCAAGTAAGGCCACTAGCCAGTATGCCACACTGATGGGAATAAAATTCTTTTTAAACACTTCATACCTCTGTTTCAAACATATAATGTTATAGTAAAAAATACATTCTATTTTCAGATAAGGAATCTTAGATTTTCCCTGTTTACATTGACTTGGTAGAAATATTTTATTTTTTAAAGGATTCTTATAGAACAGAGGTGGTTTAAAGGCTTTAGTATTTCGATTTCTCTTTTAGTTTTTCTAATTTAGAAATACTTGAAGCTATTTTATTGTTCCAAGAGGTTTATAAAATTTTACATGTCAGATGTGTAGGGCAACAGCAGAAATAAGATTACTTGGCCTGATTGATCAGAATTGAATGGGTTTCACGTTCAAGGTCCTCAAAATGGTAGTAAGAAACATCAACTTATAAAGAGGTGGAAGAAACCATAATGATGCTCAAAACATCCACTCTACTGGATAGATTCAAGATGTATAAAATATTCTACATGTGGGTCCCCATCACTGACTGAAGGTCAAACTACATAGGGGACATCCTCACAGCTCACTTTCATTCCCATCCTAAACTGACAGCAATTCTGTCTGAACATTATACCGTGGCAGCCATTCCTGACAGGCTATTTCATCCTAACCCCCTTGTGGCCTTAAGTTTGCTTCTCATCAAAAAGCCAAGAGTTAATTGTTTAAAAGGAATGTTGTTCACTGGCTACCAAAAAGACAAGTGGACCCTTCCTGACTGCAGAGGGCACGTCTGGAAGGTTAATACATTCATAGAAGTAAGTTAAGTTCTCTCATGAGGCTTACCGTAAATCTGGGCGTGCCCAAAGAATACATCATCACTAAAGCAATGGAAAGTGCCAGACTTACCTACTTACCTGCTTTACACCTCCTCTAAGAAAATTCATCAGAGGTTTTCCAGGACTACAACTGAGGGTCAGGTGGAGGAGGGAAGAAGGCAATAGACATGTAGAACCTCAAAGAGGTCACGGCGCGTTCCTTCAGTTTCATTCTTAATCACAACGATAACTTTTTATGGCATTTGACTTCCTCATCTTTAAAACAGGGCGAGCTATGTGTCACACCTACTCACTGAGTGACTCAGAAGAAGAAGTAAGCGATAATGAGGAATCCGTACACCAAAAAGCTAGAGAAACACAAGCTATTTCTGTAGCACATCTGGCATCTGATCAATTAAGCAGCCACTGCGGGTAGGCTTGGGAATCTATACACTACTAATGCCGTCTTATTTCTATGGGAAAATGCATTTTGAGGTCTCAGGGATCCACTTTTAAACCAGCTTTTGAGGCGGGAGTTTAATTTATCAAGACCCTACTGTCTTCCAGGCACCATCAACACACATCATCGCAACAGATGGTCTAAGGTAGGAGCTCTCTGTACTCAGACCACCCTTGACCACGGCCAACATGTTAATAGTGATAAATACATAGAGCGTTCCAGTGTCTCCAAAGGGTATATCTCATTATTGCTGTGACACTGAGTACAATGTGCGACAGTCATATGGAAGGCTGTGGATATGATGGTGAAACAGTTCACGGAGATGGAAGGTTAGCAGTAACAATAGACCCCCAATTTAAAATTCCTTACTTTTTTAAAGAGAACTAATGGAGTACGACATTAAAAATAACATCTCAGGAATTTATAGGCAGAAGAACGGAACCATAGGCCCTGCTGCGCCTCTTGCCGCACACGTTTCCCTTGGACCCACACTCGGACGGCACGGTACGCTGTGCAGACACATCCCTGGCAGCCTGAATCCCTCTGATTTTCATATTGTGGTTATCAACCGGTTTTTGGCCTCAGATTTGGAATAGCAGGCTTTGCATGTCGGGATTTTTCATTTGCAATATTAGATCTCACAGCATAGTTTAAGTTTCTGCCTTGTTTCCTTCTCTCAGTGCCCTTTGGTTCCCGACAAGAGGGACTGAAGACTTTTGGAAATGTGGCTGAACGTGACCTCTGAGCCAACACTGAAGACTGAGAGTATGAAGATCATCTTTTCTGATTTTGATTTTTCTCTTTTTTTTGGCAGCGGGGACGAGGTTAGATCGTAGTTGCTCTGTCAATTACTGAAAAATCTGAGTAAACGGCCCACTTAAGATTCCTGTATCTCGCAGTGGTGGAGAGGTGTCAGCGTGATAATACTATACGGCTAAAATGCTCACGCTGGAGAATAAAACTCCTTGTAACTCAAATATTCTCCTTCGCAGACCATCTTCATACATCAGAAAGGTAAATTAGGGCATTTACTGAAGTATAGGGAGATACTTCAAATGAGATAAAATAAAATTTTAAAGTAGTTTAAAAATAGATATAGAAAATAAGTTTGTCACCCAGCTTCTAACCAAAGGATATTAATTACGAAAGGGGTAAAATTAGGAATTGTTCTGTAGATTCTCTAACTGCATGAAATTTACGGGTGATCTACCTTTTTCTGTAGAGAAAATTCCACCTAATAACACTGGGCAGATACATAGCTCCTGGGTGAAGACTGTCTCCTTAGGAAGACCTTTTTCTTCTACCAGGACAACGCATTTGACCTTGACTACATTATTAAAGCAACGCAAATAAACTTAGTTCAAGAAATAATCCCATTCATAAATTCCATATTCTGTACTCCAAATCTAGAGATAATAAAATATATCCTGTGGAGAGATTGGTTCAATGATTACATGAACGTTTCTTTTTACTTGTTCCCAAACAAAAACTTTCAATATTATGCAGTGGTAAAGTTCTGAGTTAGAACTCACTAAACTACTCTCAAGGTCTCCTTAGCAGCTATCTCTGGAGTATTGCGGTTTTCCCTCCGTGGAGGTCCAGGGGCCAAGAGGGCCAAAGGAATTGCTGGAAACTGGTGCAGAGAAGCATCAGGCAGGGAGGCTATATAATAAGAAACAGTAGAGCATAACGTCCAGGCAAATGATGCACACCTTCCATAAGCGATGGTACTGAACTTCTACCATCAATAGCAGACTTTCACTTATGCTTATCTGGTATCCCTACTAGGAAATCAAGAGGAAAAACAAGAGTTGAAGAGGGAAGTAGAGAGAAAAGAATATATAAAATAACTGGTTAAGATTCGATTTGGGATTAAAAAATATTTAGCAAAAATTACGTTTTAGAAAAGTCACTTAATAGGCCAGTAGTTTTCAGACTAAGTGCCATGGCCCCCCGTAGTCTCTTAGGGTCCTTGAGGGATGGGCAGAGGAGATCTGGGACTCCTGGTCTCCACTTTAACCAGAGTGCCATCTCTGTGGTTTGTTTAGACATTAGACTTCCACACATGTGTTAACTTGGAAAAGAAGGTTACACGACAATAAAAAAAAAAATTAATAATAATAATAAAAAGAACTAGCCCTTTAAGAAATAACAAAGGCCCAATAAGGGACAAACAGAATAACGATTCCCAATTCTGATTTTGGGTTGCTCTGTCCCCAAATTATCCATAGATAGAGTGAAATGATTACAACATAACTAATTTTAACTCTTAATAATTAAAATATATGAACTACATAATCATATCTTGGACTTGTTAAAATAATAAATATTGTAAAAAGTTGGGAATCACAACAAATGGGAGATGTCAATCTCTCAATGTTATTTCTGCATCTCAGAGTCACCAATCTGGAGTAGAATTTAGAAGCAGAATCAGGTCCCAAGTTGCTCTTGGAAGAGAAGGAAGAATTAAGGAGAAAAAAGGAAAGTTGCATAGACTCCCTTTTGCTTTCGAACCCCCTGAACCACTTCACTGCATTGAACGTGGCCATCGGGCACTGCACACTCTTAGCTGTCAACCTCTGCTGAATTACCAGCACCTACTGAAAAGAAGACACCACGATCAGCATGCCTAAATGGTGTTAGTCCTGCAGGAGGAGAAAGAAAAGTGCTGGCACATGCTTTGAACTGATGGCGCACAGGCCCCTAATCTTTATGTAACAGGAACAGGTTCCATGTGTCTGCAGACTTTTGAGCGTGAGAGGAAGATGTATGAGAGCAAGGGGCGAGGGCAGCATAAAAAGTCGGGATTAAAATAGTAACAGGCTTCTAGATCCACTGGAAAGGTTTTGAAATTGGCTATTATATTCTCATTAGAAGGACTCCCCATCCTTGAGTCAATCAAGTTATTCCCAACCCCTACCTCCCACCTCCACACTGACTACTCATTCTACTCAAAAAGTTACTATTTTTGAAGGATCTTTAAAAAACCCTTCCTTTATCAGCATGGTGGCAATATAAACATCAAAGGAGAAATACTGGGAAATGTTGGTGTTAGATTGGATGGGAAGGGGCCAACCCACCAGTCCAGATTGGTGATCTCTACAGCTGCAGAAACATTTGTTTCAATTCCTGAAAAAGAAGTCAGAAACAGGCTGTTAACAATACAACTCACACAACTCTTAACCCTCATTCACAGAACTGAGACTGTGAAATCAGAAACCTTCCGAGTTATTTTATAAAGCCCCAGGCCCCGGTAGGTGTATGTGTGTGCAGAGAGATGCCTCTTCCTACCGTGGGGAGTTGAATCCACTGTCCACCGTGATACTGCTGCTGTCCATGCTGTCCAGACGCGCCGAATGGGTGGCCCTCTGGTTGCTGCTGCTGTCGGTTTCCTTTGGGGCAAGGAGGGTGAGGTTCTTCTCAAATTTCCTCTGTAAGTCTCTTTCCTTCTCCCTTTCCAGGAGCCACTGCATGGTTCCCACATCGTCTCTGTTTTTCTCCTCCTCTGTGTTCTTGTTTGCCCCTTCCTCGGACTCATCATCATCAGAGACGTTGTAATAGTCAAAAGAGGCCTCCTGGTTCCCCACTGACTCCTGCTGACGCTGGGAAGCTGGCATGGCTTGTGCAGCCGAGGTCCCTAGGGACGGCTCCAGCTTCTCACATCGGCCTGGCAGTGTGTCTGCGGGTGTCTTCGGGTGAGATCTGAGGACGGACAGGCTTGATTTGTGATAGCTGTTTACAGACAAGGTGCTGTGAAGAGGCTTGAACAGTGTGTCTTTGCTGAATATCTCTTTCCTCTTGTCCAGGCCGCTGGGTTCAGCACCGTGATGCTGGATGAGGCGTCCATTGGCAATCCCCTCGGCCACAGCGCCCGAAGCCACTGGGCCCCCGCCCGGCCCCTTTGGCGACTCCTCCTTGTGCCCTACAGGCTCCCTGGAGGGATGCGGGGCCTGCCTGTCCGACAGAGGCAGCTTTTTCACCCCTTCCGCCAGGGTCAGAGTGTCATGGTCCTCTTTGTTCTTTCCCAGAGGTGACGGCGCCGTGAGCACCGTCTCGCTGGAGGTGTTACACTGGAAATAGTCATCCGCAGCTGTTTTTGTTGGACAGGAGTTGAGTTCACCAAAGGATGGCAAACTCTCGGGCAGTTTGCCTGGCTCCAAGAGGCTGCAAGCACTGGGAGGTTCCTTGCTGCCACTGACTATTTCTGGAATACACACCTCTTTGTAGCTTGTGGACGAAATGTGAGCCCTTTGATGACTGACAGTCTGTGCAGGCCTTAAAGTACTGTCGTCAATGTAGGATTGGCTGGGGGTCTGGTCGTCTTGGCTACAGCCTTCAGCCAGGTCTTCAGGCATCCCCAGAGAAGAAGCACCCAGAGGACCTTTGGAGTTATCCATGGATCTGGACCTCTCCTTGGCCTTGTTGGATCTCTCATTCCTGGACCTTCGGTCCTGGGTATGGCTGTGGCTTCGGTGCACTTTTGAGTGGGAGCTTCCCCGGGAAGGCTCAGGAAAAGGCATCTCAGTTCTCCTTTTGGCCAGTTCCCCAGACACGTCCCATTCTGGAGTCATGGGGAAATGAGACTCAATCACGTTCGCGTTGCTATGCATGACGAAGTTATCACCTTTGTGTTCGATGATGAAGCAGCCTTCCCGGGGAGCCCTGGTAAGAGGATCGCAAAAGTCGTACTCTCTTTCACCCGGGATGTCCAGACGGGAGCCATCTGACGGGTCTCCTTTGGACACTCGCGTCTTGCTGTGCGACCGAGACTTTCCGTGGGACTTGCGATGCGTCCGACTCTTTTTACTTCTTCCGCTGTGATGGGCGGAGGACCCGGCTTTACTCCTGTGTGCTTTCTCTTCTTCAAGTTTCTTCATTAGTGCAGTGTGCCGCATGACATTTTCCACGGTCAAGTCCGGGTTAATGCGCCTAATGAGCTCCATTTCCACCTCCCGAGGGATAGTAGTTGGCGTGTCCTCGTCTCGCAGGGGCCACTCTTCGGGAGGAAACTGGGCGGAAAAATTGGCTAGCTGTTTGGTCTTGTCTTTTTTAAAACTGAGCCGGAATAACTTGAGTCCGAATTTTTTGGACTGCTTTTCACTGTCTTTAGGTTTGGAGAGAGTTTCCGTCTTATACGAAAAGTTGACAGTATTTTTGCTCTTTTCAGTGGGTGGCACCTGGCAGAGGGAAGGAGGGTAGTACGGGTCTTTGCAGTCCTTGGCGGTCTTCCTCTGCAGGGTGGCCGTGTGCACGCCGTGCACATCTTCCCTACAGCAGTGGCAAGAGTCGCAGTGGTTCCTGGGCAACGTTCTTTCCCTGACGCAGCCTGAGGCAGAGGGCGTAATGGTCCCGGGCTGGGGAGAGGTACACTGAGACCTGTCAGGTATCCTCTCATCCAAATGGTACCATTTACTGTTAGTTCTTATGAGGGAAGGAGTTATGAAATAAGTCTGTGGGGTTACGATGAAGTAGCCATCTGGAGTCGGGTAGATCTTCCGCTCCCGGACCAGCGTGTTCAGCGTATGCCGGAGAATTTCTTGGCTTGGGGTGGGAACACCTGAAACCCAAAGGACACACTCGTGAGAATGAAGAGGGGACGTGGTGTTGATTCCGGAGTTTTCCAAGTATGCTCTGGACTGAATGGTCCCCCTGCCGACCCGATCCCCACGTTCAAGCCCCGAACCCCAATGTGACAGTAATAGGACGTGGGGTGTTTGGGAGGTGATGAGGTCATGAGCGTGCAGCCTCTGTGATGTTGCGTTATGAGAAGAGCAGAGACTAAGCCCTCTCTCTCTCTCTCTCTGTGTGACTTGAGGGTACGGCTGTCTGCAAAACAGGAGGAGGGCTCTCACCGGACACCAAGCCTACAGGCGCCTTGGTCTTGGACTTCCCCGCCCCCAGAGTTGTGAGAAATAAATGTCTGTTCTTTCAGCCCCCCAGTCCATGGTACTTTGTTACAGTAGCCCGAATGGACTAACACAGAATCTAACTAATTTTGCAAGCCTCTAAGTAGTATCAGACAGAAACTAAGCAGGATTCACAGGTGTTCATTGAGTTTAGTGTGAATCCTAGTTTTCTCTGATAACTCTTATGGAATATTACTACCAACAGAACAGGAAAATATAAAGGCTGGGAAGTGAGACAGGGATGATAGATGGCGTTAGGTGGCTGCTGTTGTTAAAAACCTTTACTGAACTGAATCGTTAAAGACAGAAATTTTTTTTTGGCCTCCCGGCATGTGGGATCTTAGTTCCCCAACCAGACATTGAACCTGTGCTCCCTGCAGTGGAAGCACTGAGTCCTACCTAACCACTGGACCGCCAGGGAAGTCCCAAAGACAGAATATTTTTAAATGAAGAAAAAACGTTTTCGGTATATATAAATTTACAAAAAAGACTTTTTCAATAAAAGCAACTGGGGAAACAGGGTTGAAATAGCCATCTTGGTATTGAAAAACAAATCTAAAATACATAGAGGCTACCACGTACACTTGGAGTTACTCCACGCACTCATTTTAAGATTAAGTTTACTTAATAAACTTAATTTTATAAATTATATCAAAGGGCAACTAGACTTGACCATTGTTTAGGATGTACTCTCCAATTTTGAAATCATCACCTTCAAATTTGAAAGTGATTGGTGGAATTCAGGTGAGAAGTTCATCCTTGTTGGCAGGAGCCAGCAGGATGAAGGTGGTTTCTCAGATTCATAACCAGAGAGCTCTAATAAATACACCAGTGAAAGCTTAGAGGCTCTACATCTATCTGGTCACTGAGTCCCAAACTGCTGTCTTTGCTAGAATAGAAATTCCAGAAAAAAATCACAGATATTCCTTTGTACAGGGACTGATATCTTTTTCAAAGGGTTTTGTGTGCACGTTTAAGCATTGTCTACTTTGAGATAATTAAGAACATACATTCTTAAGAGAGTATAAATTCTCTAGGCTGTAGCGCATTTATTTTATTTCTTTCGTATTCTCCCTGCCTCAGTGCTAGGCAAATCACGGGTGATAATATTTCTAAGACTGACCTGAATGATGTCATTTGGAAATAGGTCAGGTTGAATCATCCTGGCAATATTCAACCGTGTCTGACCCACAAAAATGGCAATTTCAGTGGAGACTGAAAGCACGCCACCCCCCATTCATATGTTTAAGTCCTAAACCCCAGTACCCCAGAATGTGACCTTATTTAGATATGTGGTCTTCATCGAGATAATCAAGTTAAAATGAGGTCATTAGAGTGAGCCCTAAGCCACTATGACAAGGGGAAATTTGGACACAGAGACATCACAGAGAAGAGAAGATGTGAAGAGACCCTGGTAGAAGGCAGCTAACTACTAGCCAAGGGGAGAGGCTGAGACAGATTCTCCCCTCACGGCCCTTAGAAGAAACCAACCAACTCTGATGATATGACTGTTTTAGAGAACTACTACAGCTGGTGTCACCTTAGGCAACTTGCTTAACCTCTCTGAGCCTCTACTGACTGTCATCAAAATGTGGACAATAATAGTACCTACCTTCAGAGGGTTGTTGTGAGTTTAAATGAGTTTAGTGTATGAAGAACACTGCCTGACACAGTGAGCGCTCATAAATGTTAGCTATCAGTAGTCTCAACTTTGGGTCAGGATCCATGGAAACCCCCGTTACCTTCCAAGAACATTGTGTAACAGCCTAGAACAGCTGGGTAAGCTGAGAAGTTTAGGCTCCCCCAATCCTTCCAAAACTATGAAAGTGAAATACAAAACCACTGGAAACGGCCTGCAGTTCTCAAGGGGAGAGTCCATGTATGAGTAAGTTACATACCCATTTTTGTCACCCTCGTCAGAGGGCACCCATTGTGATCAAGGCAGAAAAGATAACACTGCTTCTGAATGACGTATTGTTTAATATAATTATTTAATTTTTGAGCTACACGGTTTCCTTTTTGTCTAAGGTTCTACTCTGGAGCAATGTATGTTGGTTTTTATGCAAATGTATGTTGGTTTTTAAGGCTGGTATAATAACAAATTTTTTTTTTTTTTTTTTTGAGGTACGCGGGCCTCTCACTGTTGTGGCCTCTCCCATTGCGGAGCACAGGCTCCAGACGCACAGGCTCAGCGGCCATGGCTCATGGGCCCAGCCGCTCCGCGGCATGTGGGATCTTCCTGGACCGGGGCACAAACCCGTGTCCCCTGCATCGGCAGGCGGACTCTCAACCACTGCGCCACCAGGGAAGCCCAATAACAAATTTTTTAAAAAAAATTTAAGGTAGTTTCCGTACAAAACAAAAATGAGTGCCAATTGAATTAGTGATACAACCCAAGCTATATATTTGCAATTCGTGAGAGCCAACATCATACAGAAAATGCTTTGCCCATGAGAGGAGCAACTTAAAAGCAGCTTCTACGCCCCTGCTAGTAACACTACTAATATTCTGCTTCTGCTGAACAACCTCAGGGGGCGCGAGTCACACAGAAATTTTTCAAACAATGGTAAGGCTCATTTAGAAGAATTCATGATTGACTGGTTTACGACGCTGCTATAAAAAAGGAAAGCTGGGCTTCCCTGGTGGCGCAGTGGTTGAGAGTCCGCCTGCCGATGCAGGGGACGCGGGTTTGTGCCCCGGTCCGGGAGGATCCCACATACCGCGGAGCGGCTGGGCCCGTGAGCCATGGCCGCCGGGCCTGCGCGTCCGGAGCCTGTGCTCGGCAACGGGAGAGGCCACAGCAGTGAGAGGCCCGCGTACCACACACACAAAAAAAGAAAAGCTGGAGAGTTATTCATAAAAATAGCTATTACTATAAAACAAAAAATTCACTGTATTACAGAATTTGCTGATTGGAGGCCAACCAAGTGCTGATCTTAGAAAACTCACAAAACTATATGGAATCATGACTACAATGCAATCATGTTTACTTACCACTTTCTGAGTGTTCCCAAATGAAGGAATAAGAAAGAGTTTCCAGAGAGAATTTACATTTAAAGTTTTGATGTCTTGGATTTTCAAGTGGATCAATCAAATAATGTTTAATTTGAAAAAACAAATTAGAAACATTCCCTGTCCAATCCATTTTCCATACCCCTACCTGTGAGTTTTCAAAGCTTTACCTGAAAGTCACTGATATTTATGATTATTATTTTATTATTAAGCTCCAGTATAATGACTGGTATCTTCAACTGTCTATGAAACCCAGGATTCCACTGGAAACCTGTAGGGCTCAACTGAAAAGGGGATGTGGCTGTGATAGAGATTGTCAAGGTCTGCGTATTCCATCACTTCCGTATTCTAGTCCCAAAGGTCATCATGAGTTTGGATTTTGATAGCGTAAAGAGCAAAGGTAAGCTTTACACTCAAATAGAGCTGGAATCTGACCTCTCTCTTTTCCTACACTTTACATCTCTCAAAGCAAAAACAGATATTTCAATATACTGCATGCCAATGCAAGGTTATTTAGACTTATATACCACTTTAATCTTGCAAATCTGACAATTGTTGGAACAGAGCACATATGTACATGTTCTGTATGGTAAGCATTGTAGACTGAAAACTTAATGGGCTTCTTCGGATGATTTCTTCGTGTTTGTGAAGGACGTTGGCTGAGGGGGAATTCAGTAGGAAGCGATGTAAATGGATGAACTGGAGACAGAACACAGTACAGATAATGTTAGTCTCCAGCAAACTCGAAAGTCAACTTCAAGCCCATAAGCAGACTTATAGGTCTAATTCTATTCCCCTGAGGGTCAGCTTTCCTCCCGGGAAGATCCAGGTGTAATAACTTAACAAGTAGTAGTCCAATTTAAATGATCACTCTGGATGGATGAGGACCTATTTATTTATTTTTAAAATTCATTTACTTTTAATTGAAGTATAGTTGATTTACAATGCTGTGCTGATTTCTGCTGTACATAAAAGTGATTCAGTTATACATATATACATTCTTTTTTATATTCTTTTCCATTATGGTTTATCACAGGATATTGAATACAGTTCCTTGTGCCATATAGTAAAACCTTGTTGTTTATCCATTCCATATATAATAGTATGAGGACCTATTTAGAAAGCTGAGAAGCAGTAATTATTCTTTTCAAACCTTTAAAAAATATTCTTATTTCTATAATGTGAACTGGTATATAAAAGTTGTTTTCAAAAATTTAACCAATATAGGGCTTCCCTGGTGGTGCAGTGGTTGAGAGTCTGCCTGCCGATGCAGGGGACGTGGGTTCGTGTCCCGGTCCGGGAGGATCCCACATGTCGCGGAGCGGCTGGGCCCGTGAGCTGTGGCCGCTGAGCCTGCGTGTCCGGAGCCCGTGCTCCGCTGTGGGAGAGGCCACAGCAGTGAGAGGCCTGTGTACCGCAAAAAAAAAAAAAAAAAAAAAATTTAACCAATGTAGAAAGATGATAAAAAAGTTTAAGTATCTGCATATCAGACATTTTTACTAGAAGACTTTTTAATAAAAAGTTTCTTTAGAATATGGATGTCCAAAACAGGAAGAGGCCAAAATCTAGACTATTCTTTCTATTTATAACATATGCATTAAAAATAAGAGCTTGAATGTTTTAATAATATTCAGTTAGACTTCAAAACTTTATTTTCAAGTAGTAAAATAATAAAAAGTAAACAGTGTTACCTTTAAAAAACAAAAAAAAAAATTTGAATCCCTCCAAAGTTTTAGAATTGCACTGAAATACATTTTTCAAACAGAATTTGAACAGTATTAAGTTTTCTAAATTGTTCTGTTCTGAAGTAACTTAAATGATGCGAAAGAAAAGCAGAAAATCAAAGGAAAAAAAGAAAAAAAGGAGGAAGAGAGATAAGAAAAGAAGGAAGGCAGGCAGGAAACAAAACTTCATTTCGGGAAATAGTAGTTTAAAATACAGAGCTACTGCTGAACAAAGTTTTAAATAATTACTACCTTGCCCTAAACCAGTGGTTGGCAAAGTTTTTCTGTAAAGAGCCAGATAGTAATAACTATTTCAGGCTTGATGAGCCATATGATCTCCCAGTTGCCACTATTCAACTCTGTAGCCTAAGGAGCCAAAAACAATATATAAACTAACAGGTGTGGCTGTGTTCCAATAAAACTTTATTTACAAAAACAAGTGGAGGGCCACACGCAGCCTGCAGGCCATAGTCTGCCAAGCCCTGCCCTAGACTCAGGTTTGTATGGTGTCCTTGCAAACTTCTAGGGTTGACCAATAAATCATCATATGAAAAAGGTTGTTAGCTCCTCTTGGTCCATCTGAATGCGAGGCCTTGGGATTTAGGGTCACTTACCATAAAAACTAGCAAAGAGTTGTTCTATGGATTTCTCTACAAAATATTCCAACTTAGTGGCACTGTTAGCAGCTGTCTGGCAGTGACCCACAATTACCTATTACATACTTGCTCTGTGTTCTCTATTTTTTTAAATGAATTTATTTTATTTTATTTATTTTTGGTTGCATTGGGTCTTTGTTGCTGCACGTAGGCCTTCTCTAGTTGCGGCGAGCGGGGTCTACTCTTCGTTGTGGTGCGTGGGCTTCTCATTGCGGTGGCTTCTCTTGTTGCGGAGCACAGACTCTAGGCGCACGGGCTTCAGTAGTTGTGGCTCATGGGCTCTAAAGCGCAGGCTCAGTAGTCATGGGGCACGGGCTTAGTTGCTCCACGGCATGTGGGGATCTTCGCAGACCAGGGCTCAAACCCGTGTCCCCTGAACTGGCAGGCGGATTCTTAACCACTGCACCACCAGGGAAACCCTCTGTTCTCTATTTTATGGTCCTGTAATGGGAGACATGTAACCAAGTTTGGAAAAGCTATGGGATCTCTCATGAACCTACATAAAAACAGAGGGATTTTAAAAGCAGCTGGGATGTTTGATGTCAGAAGAGGCTACCCAGGTAAAAGGCCAAAAAGAACAGCCTTCCTTCACAAGAGCATTAGTTCATGAACACATTTGTCCCCTTAAGTAATCTCACCTGGGATTCTCTTATCTTACTATTGAACGGGAAAGGAGTCGCCTGGAAGTTAACAGAGAAAGACAGACAGTGAAGAATATTCAGAAATAATAAAATGTTAGAAAATTTAAGATAATCAATAGGTTGAAGGGGTGGGCTCACGTCAGAACTTTTAAAGAGTACATGTAATTTCAAAACATATTACCGTCGACACTTGAACAAGGCAGGGGTTAGGGGCAGCGCTCCCCGTCGTGGTCAAAAATCCGGGTACTGCTATCTCTGCCTCAAAAACAGAGGAATTGATAAATGACTCACCCAAGGGCAGGAAGCTGAGATAGTCTGGTTTTGATTCCACATATCGTGATCTCTAATTGAACACAAACATTCCCTTACCCTTAGTTAATTTAAAGATCTATGAAAGGAAAATACAGATACTAGATTTATTGAAAAAAATTCATGGATAAATGAACTCGCACAGTTCTAACCCGTGTTGTTCAAAGGTGATAGTTAGAAAACCCCAAAAGGAGGGGAAAAAATCACTGGGAGAGAAATATGAAGTTCCTTTGGGGCAACAGGAAAAGTGGGGAGACTCAACACGGTGGGTGACTATTTAAAAGTAGTCCCTCTGCCGTCTCCCCATGGGTGGGCTGCATTTCCCTACACCTTGACTTTGAGTTTGGCCAGGTTTGCTTTGGTCAATGAAATGTTAGTGGGCGTGGCATGACCAGAGGTCTGAAGAGCCCCAGAGCCCCTGGACTTGTTCTCTTGGGCCTCTGCCACCCCAACGAGCAGAATAGGTCCCCTTCTCCAAAGAGGACGGAGTACAGGTGGAACAGTCACCTGGCAAGTTCCAGCCTGGACCAGCTGACTCGTGGAGAACCCGCAGACCCACGAGCTAAATAAATGTTCATTGTCATACATCACTGATGTTCTGTAACTGTTACCCAGCATTTGTGTAGCAAAAGCTAACAAATGCAGCCAACAGCTCATTTTACTGAGGTTTAAGGTCTCTTCTAGGTCGAATGAAAAATATGTCAAGTGTTTGTCGCTCATTTTTAACGTAAGCTCTGTTTCAAGCTAGGTATGGGTTGAGATCAGGCCAAGTTGGCAAACTGGTGGCCCAATAATGTGTTTTATTCGACTTGTATGTCGTCAGCATACACATGTTAAAATACACACACACATGCAAATTGCCATTATTTAAGGAAATTTATAGATTTCACCTAAAACTGTATTTCCAGGTTGTCTTAAAAAATTAGATTTGGCAACTCTGGGAGGGTTCTATATTTTTTGGGGGGGCAGATACAATACACTGGAGCTGAGTAGTGGGCTGCTTCTCTTGAGACAGGACATGAGAATTCCTCAGCTTATCACCACTCCTAACATCTTCTAGCACTGGAGGCATCAGATACTATTCATACAGTGGCTGGGCTATTATCTTCTTTTTATAATACTTAAGAGAAAAAGACGATCCTGCAATCCCACTCCTGGGCATATATCTGGAGAAAATTCTAACTTGAAAAGATACATGCACTCCAATGGCCACAGCAGCACTATTTACAATAGCCAAGATGTGAAAACAACCTAAGTGTCCATCAACAGATGAATGGATAAATAAGATGTGGGGTGTGTGTGTGTGTGTGTGTGTGTGTGTGTATTTTCTCCCCCCAATAGAATATTACTCAGCTGTTAAAAAGAATGAAATAATGCCACTTGCAGCAACACGGATGGACCTAGAGATTATCATACTAACTGAAATAAGTCAGACAGAGAAAGACAGATATATCAATATTACTTATATGTGGAATCGAAGAAAAGGATACAAATGAACTTATTTATGAAACAGAAACAGACTCAAAGACATAGAAAACAAACTTATGGTTACTAAAGGGGATAGCAGCGGTGGGGGGGGTGGTGGCAGAGATAAATTATGAGTTTGGGATTAACATGTACACACTACAATATACAAAATAGCTAAACAACAGCGATCTGCTGTATAGCACAGGGAACTACACTCAATATAGGGTAATAACCTATAATGGAAAATAATCTGAAAAAGAAAAAATATATATACATAATCACCTTGCTCTACACTTGAAACTAACAACACTGTAAATTAACTATACTCCAATAAAAGAATTTAAAAATTTTAAAAATTTTAAAAGGAAAAAGAACCATTTTGTTTAATTTTTTTCTTTTAAAATAAGGTCAGTTTAATTTATCAAATAGCATACTCTTAAAACTCATCAGGCCGTGACACGAGCATGCAAGATAATGTTTATTTTTGACATGACTCTCTTTGTAGCTGAATCCCTTAGGACTTAAATTTTCAGTTGTTTCTGACCCGGTCCCACGAATGAAGATGTTCACGTACTTTAAGAAGGTTGTGTTGTAAAGGTTAAATGGAATTGTGGTAGTCTTTCACAGAATTCTTCAAGGATTCTGATTTAATTTCTTTCCCTCAGTGCCAATTAAAAACTATTACAGCTGAAGAAGGCAAATCATTTTTGAAGTGACACTAATGCTTTGGTTTTTAATTACAGAACTAAGAAAAGTTACTGGTCAGTTTTGTCAAAGATTTTTCTTTTCCTATTGAACTTAAACATGGGATGAACTGTCCATAGGAAGTCCCAGGACAGCCAGAGCACACATCCATTTGGGAAGTGCCTCATTCTTTTCTTGTTACCTGGGAAACAGGTGGTCAGGTGCTCCATCAGTGCTTCTTGGGTGACAGGTTTTCTTGCCGAGTTCATTGCGGAGATGGCCAAGCAAAGGATTTCCCCGAGTGGGATAAACTGAGATTGACTGATGGGAGACATACTGATTGGTGACACATCACCTGTAGAAAGACAGTTTTCAAGTAAGTGGTTCATTAAGACCCAGCCACTTGTCACACACACACCTCCACACACACAGGCGCCTCTCCCGTGACTCTCACCTGTTCCTTGTGCAATGAATACAATCAACCCTCAACACTGAGGTGCATTACAGCCACGTCCTCTCAGGTGGAAAGACGTGCACAGAACGGCGGAAGCTTCAATTGCTTCTACAAAGAAGACTTGCGTTTAAAACCTGAGATCTTGTTTAAATAGACTTGCTACTGAAAGGCTTGCAACAACGGAGCCTCTTCAAATGATCTCTGCTTTTATTAACTCGGAGCTGATTTGTTTAATAACTGTCATTCACATCTCGACAAACGCACTTGTGGGAACTTGAGGATTCATTCATTCAAATGCTGGGTGCCCTTTGCCCCAGGCATCTGCTGGGGTCTTGGGAGTCACTTGGAAAAGTGAATAAGTCCCCTCCCACCAACATCTCTGCCCTCAAGGAGTTTCCATTTAAGCGGAGGAGACAGACCAACGTTCATCGTGCGCCAGAGAAGGCTGAAAAATAAACTCTGGGGCAGAGGGTAGAGTGATGTATGTACACCAGCCGGAGGTGAGGACAGAGCTTAGAACCAGGAAGTGAGAGGAGGTTTTACCAAGGTCGTGCAGCCTGAATCCGGTGCTGAAGTGGGAGTGTGCCGGGTGGCTGTGGGGCGTAGGGGTATTTTCTGGGGAGCAGCAGAGAAGGGAGACAGGTATATAGGGACTATTAACAGCAAAGAGCTGAGTGCCCAAGACCTTCATTCTATGAAGGATGGTGCGCCAGAGAAGGAATTTAAGGAATGACAATGTCAGATATGAATTTCAAGAAGAGGACTCCAGTGGCCACGTGGAGGATGATCTTACCACCCAGGAAGGGCTCTGGCATATCCTGCACACGTTTGCATCTGAAAGAGCCAGTGCAGGTGGGGGGAGGCTGCAGACCCAGAAGCCAGGGGCAGACATGGCCAATGCAGGTGGGGGGAGGCTGCAGACCCAGAAGCCAGGGGCAGACATGGCCACGTTTAATGCACATAACTGCCTTCCTTTCTGCAATCTTGGCGTCACAGTGTGGTGATTTTCAAGTCATGTTCCAAGGAAGGATCCCTAGCATTCCCCAGAGAGGCTTCTGGGGGCAGGGAGGGGTGCCCCCAGCAGAGGGAGGGGTGGGAGGGCAGGGAAATCTGCTCCTGACATCTGGGTGCCACCTGTTTCCTCCTTGGGGTTCTGTAAGGTTTCACTTGAGAAAGGCCATTCAGAAAGGGGGTGAAACCATCAGCGGAGTAGAAAATCTGTGAGCTTCTTTCCCACATGGATTTACATAATCTCTCCTCTTGTTTCCAAGTATGATTTCACTCTTGTTATAAATCACCGTGACTAACCAGAACTGGACTTGGGCCAACCTGTGGCATTAAACAACAGCCTCCAGGAAGGTGTCTGGGTGCTCTGGGGTGGACCAGCCTGCTGCACCCAGCCACAACTCCTAGTTTGATGGGGGAATCCTGAGGCCTTTTGGGAAAGAACGTGAACCCTGCTTTGATGGACTGGATGGGAAATGCTTTGCTGGATAAAACCAGGCAACAGCACCTGGGAATGAAAACCAACAGGTGAGGGGGTAAGTCTAACAGGTGCACCAGATGGAGCATCAGGACCCCAGTGTCAAAGGTTGAAGCCTGACCCCCCCCCATCCCCAGGACCAGCTCAGTCCAATGCTCCCCTCTTTCCTGCAGCCCTCGGGGCTCCAATCAGCTCTGCTGTGGCTCCATTCTCTGAAAGATGGGTCTGACAAGAGGGAGACACTTCCTCAACAGCCAGAGAGAGGGGGGAAATACACAAATCCAGAGCAGCAGAAACCAGGAGCTGACCTAACTTAAAACCCACAGACTGCCAGGGCCTATGGGATGTAAGTCTCATAAAGAGATAGACCTCTGAGAGATGCTCGCAAATATTTGTTGGGGTAGCAGAGGGCAGAAGCTGGAACACGGAATTCTGGGAGGCAGCTGAGGATGTGTTTCACTCACTGGCTGGTGAAGCTCAATTCATATTGGTGACTCAAAAATGACAGAATTGGGCTTCCCTGGTGGCGCAGTGGATGAGAGTCCGCCTGCCGATGCAGGGGACACGGGTTCGTGCCCCGGTCTGGGAAGATCCCACATGCCGCGGAGCGGCTGGGCCCGTGAGCCATGGCCGCAGAGCCTGCGCATCCGGAGCCTGTGCTCCGCAACGGGAGGGGCCACAACAGTGAGAGGCCCGCGTATCGAAAAAAAAAAAAAACCAAAAACCAAAAATGACAGAATTATGTGGACTGTGCCCATCTCAGTAGGCAAGCTTGCTACTGCCTAGAAGAGTGTATTTAAATCTTTGAAAAACTGTTGTACCCTTCATTCAAACACAACCGTATTCTAAAGGCTCCTGTGTAAAGGATGAACTAATGGTGGTGGTGAGATGCAGTAGAGGGGTGTGTTTGGAGCTACTCATGTTCAAATCTCCCCTCCCCATGGTGGCTGTGTAGCTCAGCCATAGCCACTCTAAAGATCTCTCCTGTGGATCCTTCTCTGTCCCTCCACCTTCTACAGGACAGGATGAGCCACAGTGAGGCAGGTTTCTTAAGAGTTGCTAGGTTGGTTACGTGGACTTCAAAGTCACCCGGAATTTTTTTTTTTGGCCATGCCACACGGCATGTGGGATCTTAGTTCCCTGACCAGGGATGGAACCCATGCCCCCTGCAGTGGAAGCACGGCATCTTTTTTTTTTTTTTTAATATCTTTATTGGAGTATAATTGCTTTACAATGATGTGTTAGTTTCTGCAGTATAACAAACTGTATCAGCTATACATATACATATATCCCCATATCTCCTCTCTCTTGCATCTCCCTCCCACTCTCCCTATCCCACCCCTCTAGGTGGTCACAAAGCACCGAGCTGATCTCCCTGTGCTATGAGGCTGGGAAGCAGGGCATCTTAACCACTGGACCTCCAGGGAAGTCCCTGGAATAATTTCATAAGTCAGATGAAAAGGACAATGGGGTCAGCTGACAAGCACGCAGTGGGGTGGGGTGGGGAGATCAAAGCACGTTCCAGTACCTTTGGCTCTGTGCATCATTTGGGAGGGTAACACCTTCTAGAATTTGCCTGTCATACTTATGGACTTCTCAGAAGACTAAAGATACAAAAATACTAAATAGGATTTTTAAAAAATAATGCAGGTCTATTTTCTAATTTCATATATGTTATAGGGAACTTGAGCTTTCTGTAAAGAAGGAATGACTATTAGCAAAATTAACGAGTTTAGGTCATGCTTGTCCTTATGCTGTTAGCTGAAATTCTTGTTTAGTTTAACTAACAAATATCAAACGTTTACTGATCTTCTAAGTTAATTTCTTTTCAGTCATTGCAGCCAACTGTAAGAGGCAAGTAAGCTTTAAGTGTCTCTTGAAACGCATTGGTATTGAAAAAGCTCAGTTTCACTATAATACTGAATACGTGGAATAACATTTAACTCAGGAGAGAGAATCAAATGGAATTTGGATGCTCTAAGTGACCATCTCCACGTCCTCTTGTTTTTATTTTATTTAATTAATTAATTTATTTATTTTGCGGGACGCGGGCCTCTCACTGTTGTGGCCTCTCCCGTTGCGGAGCACAGGCTCCAGACGCGCAGACTCAGTGGCTATGGCTCACGGGCCCAGCCGCTCCACGGCATGTGGGATCTTCCCGGACCGGGGCACGAACCCGCGTCCCCTACATCGGCAGGCGGACTCTCAACCACTGCGCCACCAGAGAAGCCCGTCCTCTTGCTTTTATACTGCACTAAGATAAATTACTTCTCACTCCCGTCCCACCCCACCGGCCATCCTGTGTCCTCTACACCCACATGCTTCCTGGGTCTCTTCCCTCCACTCCATCTGCCATGTGACCCCTACCCCAGGTCACTGTCCCCCTCACCTGGCCCATGACAATGGCTTGATGCCTCCTAGCACTCTCTCCTACCCAACTCTCCGTTCTCCACAGAGCAGTCTTCTTAGAAAAGCGTAAAACACGCTGCTTCCCTGCATGAAATCCTGCAGTGACTGCCGACTGCGCCTAGGAGATCGGAACTCCTTGCCGCGTCTACGCTGGCCTGAGCCTGTCCACCCACATCTGGGACCATCCGCCGACCCCTCTTCTGCTCCCCCCTACAACATGCTCACAACTTCCTCTGTTCTTTGAACTCACCAAGCTTTTTCCCCACTCAGAGCCTTTGCCTTTGTTGAGCCCCTGCCTGGGATGTGCTTCACGCAGATCTCTGCAGGACGGGCTGCTTCTCCGCCTCTGGGTCTCCATTTAAACAGGGCCTCCTAGGGAAGCCCTGCCCAGGCACCCGGTCTAATGCTGTCCTAAAACCACAGCACACTCTCTCTCATGTTACTGGATACTATGGTTTATAATAAGAAATATATGTTTGGTCTTCATCCCCATGTCTGGCACAGAGCTCCTAAAACCCTTGGAATTTCCTAAGTGGCGAGAGAGATCAAGGTATCTTTGTTACATCAGTGAGGTGATTTTTGGACCCGCACCTAAGGATGGGGGCTCATAGCCAGGAGAACTAACCACGTGGTTACAGGGTTGGAACTTTCAGCCCCGCCCCCGACCTCCGCCGGGGAGAGGAGAGTGGCTGGAGGTTGAATCAATCTTCAACGGCCAATGATTTAACCAAGCATGCTTATGTAACGAAGCCTCCATAAAAAACCAAAGGATGGGGTTCAGAGAGCTTCCAAGGTTGCTGAATACGTGGAGATTGGGGAGGGCGGTGCACCTTGGGAGGGCATGGAAGCTCCGTGCCATGTCCCTATTCCCTGCCCTATGCATCTCTTCCACCTGGCCCTTCCTGACTTGTATTCTTTTATAATACACTGGCACACGAGTAAGTAAAGTGTTTCTCCCCGTAAGCTGCTCTAGCAAAGTAACTGAACCCAAGGAGGGGGTGGTGGGAGCCTCCAATCTATCACCAGTCTTTCAGAACACAGGTGACAATCTGGGCTTGCAAGTGACATCGGTGGTCAGGGGTGGGGTGGGGTGAGGGCACTCCTGTGGACTGAGCCCTTAACCCATGGGATCTGATGCTTTCCAGGTACATGGTGTTGGAATTGGGATGAACTGTGGGACACTCAGCTGGTGTCAGAGAATTGCTGGTGGAGTGGGGACCCCCGCCCCACTACTGGAATTGGTACCAGGGTCCTTCCAAGTCACTGTCTTCACTCTCTGAATGTGTGTATGTGTGTACTGGTATACTGTCTGTCTCACCCACTAGAATATAAGCTCCAAGACAGAAGGAAACGTGAACCCCACATTCCTACATTCTCAGTGCCTGCAATAACGCAGAGCTCACCCCAGACACCCAGTACTTGTTTGCTGAATGAATGAATATCCATTTACAACATCGGAATCCAAGGGATTGCTCAGGGTATCCAAAGAATTGTGATTTTATTAATATATGTTGCTAAATAATTGCAAAACGAACACAGAATTTAATGAGACCGAATATACTTAACCATGAAATTTCTCCCTATTAATTTTGCCCCAAACATAGCAGTTACCACAGAAAAATAATTATACATTAAGTGAGGGCTAAGACATGCATTTAAGATCTCTATAAAAGGAATTATAGGTATCGATCAACACAACACAACATCTTATTCAAGTTTACAATGATTTTCTTTGGATCTTATATCAGACCTACTTAAGGAACCAACAAGTCATTCTTAAAATATGCTACTAGAAAATTCTTCCAACAACTGGACCACATTTATGGTCAAAGAAGAAAACAAAGGAATGTAAATACTGCTAAAATATTATTGGTCATCATAATCTATAGAAACGACCACATTTTGCATAAACTATGAATTGTTACTTGTCTATAATTTATAGGATGGATTTTTCTATTGCCAGAATTAGTTCTGAACATATTCATAAAGACAGCTCCGGGAAAAGCTCACGGCTACCTTGTGGGCTAGCCAATTCTTTCTAAAATGCTATCATTCTGTCCTATTGTTCTAGAAAGCAGGGGTAAATAGGTTTTATCTCAGCTTTATTTTCTTACGAACATCCATTTAAGTCCAGTCCTCAGGGAACATTTGTCAAATCCAGGATCAGTCAGATCAAGCCAAGCACAGTGCCTTGGACAGAGCAGGCATTCAATAAATTTCTGTTAAATGAATTTAAAATGTGAGAAGGCATGACAATATTACAATTCTAAGTAAACCTTGTTGATTTTAAGAGCATTTCACATTAGATTCCAAATACCTCAGGGAATATTTGGACACTTCTTTCGCTTAACGTACTACAGTCAGGCTAAGAAGTATGAGGACAAAGGTAAATGTGTCCGGTGGTGATGAGGAGAGTGAAGGATGCAGCCGCCGTGGCAGAGGCGGGAGTGAGCGTGTACGGCGCAGTGCGCTGAGCTGGGGATGCTGACGGCCTATTCTGGCACATCTGGAGCAGGCTGGGGGTGAGACGGAGAGAAATGCAGCCTCCTCGTAGACCAGAAGGCTCCACACTCTTACCCTTTATGCTGACAGGAACCCTGTGTATGTTTATACAGGGGAATTACATGACACGTTTGTGTTAGAAAATCACTCTTGTGCAACTGTGGGGAACAAACTGGTGACTATTACCACCGCCAGGCAACTGAAAGGAGGGTCTGCGACAACAAGCAGAAATCATGCATGTGCCGACTTCCCGTCTTTTATCTTCTACAGATGGTGACTTCTACCTCAGAAATATCTTTATCAGGCCCATGCATTTTTACTATTTAACCCCTTCTATCTACTCTCCCTTCCAACTTCTGGCCAGTTACTTTAGTTAGAATTCTTTCAAAAAAATTCTCTCTCACATAATTCATCCTTTCAAGAAATTTATTTGAGTGCCTCTTAGATACCCCAAACCTCTGAAACTCGAGTTCCAAAATCGTTCCTATCTTGGTTCTTTTTGTAGGAGAAAAAAAAAGTAACCAAAGCAACTATAATAAAGCTCAGTCCTCTATGAATGCCATTTTCCCCAGTCACTAATTTAGGTTCTCTGTGCTCCCCAACCTTTGCATACGCACGGGGGGGCAGGGCGGGGGAGGGTCGCAACTAAGAAGATGTGACTTCCATGACAACCTACATCCACCCCTTCCCAGATGATACCCATAGCTTTCCAAAAGATACCTACCAGAAAGACAAACGTAAATCTATTTCCTTTCATCTTAAAGTACCCATCTTCATACCCATCAAATACGAAAAGGAAAGCTGTAATTTTTCCAGGTGGATCACATCACAATAAACTATAATACAACCTTGAAAGTTCCCCAAAGTTCATCTTCTATCTTAGCCTTCTTTGAATAATCTTTTTTTCCCCAAGTACCAGCATTCCGTTCAAATTATCCTGTTTTCCTCTTTATTTTCACATACTGTTTTCCATCGTAAATGTCAATTCACTCTGTATTCTGGATTGAAGTTACCTTTGACCCTAACGAAGTTCATGAACCAAAGCAACCTACTTACAAACGTAGTTCTGAAACTGTACTAATTTATCATTGGGAAACTGCCAATATAAGAAGGCATTCAGGAGATAGTTTGGTAAGTGCCCAGTCTCTAATAACAAAATATAATTGCCACTCTGTGTCTGCAGGTGAGGGTTGGGATGACATAATTTCAAAGATTCCTTCAGACTCTCAAATTCTTTGATTCTATATCAATGCAGCAGAATTCTGGCATAAAAGCAGAATATAGTACCGCTGTCTACCTCTGTTTCCGTCTTGCTGGAGAAAACTAGTTTAATGCTCATCCAACCGGAAAAAGTAGGCTGTAATTTTAAAAACGAAAGCAAAATAGATTGATCGGCTATTAACTTTTTCCCGTGTAATAAAGGCTTCATAATTTACTCTTTTCTAACTCAAAGTCTTGCTCCTTAGGACCAAAGTGTGCCTGTTTTTGTTCTCTGGACTGCCAAAATTAACACTAAAGTTAATATTATAGATGTCAATAAAACTACCACATGCAGTAGATACCGTGACTCGTAAAAATGGTCAAACACGCCTGTAAAATGTACAGTGGGCACAGTGATAATACAGGTCTATTCCTTTCAACAAACTATTCATAGAACAACGAATGTGCCGAGTTTTATCTTCAATACCCTTGGGCCTGGGGAAATCATAAGCTCTCTGAGGTTAAGTGAACAGTTTCTCGGAGGCAGAACGAATCAGATGAATCTTGTGTTTTACAATTTAGTTCAATTTATTAGCTCCGATTTTATGTATAGGTGTTGTTTTTGGTTCTTTTAACAGACGGTTCTTTTTTAAAACGCTGTTCTAGAAAAACACACATCCCCTTCCTATACACCCTCTTGCAGACCGAAATACCCTTACAGAAGGGCAGAACACACAACAACCCCCATCAACTCACACGCTGCTTCATTTTAAGTAGCTTTCCCTTGAAACCAAATTACTATACTTGACTTTCAAATATTTGTATCTGAAATTTAAAAGGCACCCAGCATTGAAAAAGGCATTTTTACCAGTTTACTGTATGTCTGGCTTAAATGTCACTGATCTCAGAAATTTAAGGCCGAGTCTTCATTGTAATCGTCGATGGCAGTAAAGTTGACAATAAAAAATTTTTTTGGAAAATTTAGAAATTCTCTAACAGCTTTTCTAAAGCTCCCTGGTGCTTTATTTCAACACTTGATGGAGTTCTCTTAAAGAAGGTCTAATTCCTAAGCTTATTATTTAGATAAACTGTTTTAATTCAAAAGAAAATGTAAATACGAGGCTCTCATTAATAATCCTACAGTTAATGGTGTCTCTTAGCTATGACTTACTAAGAAACTTCTAATGAGAGTTAAATAAGAGTGGTCATGGTGGCAGATGGCAGACACACACACACACACACACACACACACACACACACACGGGTTAACGTCCACCGTATCACCTGAATCTGCTTAGCAGCCTGTCTAATGCAGAGATGCACTAGGTATAATGACAAATCAGCTGGTTCATTGGTTTACAGAAGAAACCCGTTATGTTCCCGAGGCTACAAGCTTTCATTAGCCATATTAGCTACTACTCTTGCTACTGAGATTTGACTACTGATGAAAAACTGTCATAGGATAAGCAGAGATGGACAAGCCACAAAGGGTGGAGAATCAGATAGAGAAGGCAATCAGTGGACAGGGAGAAGTGAGAACTGTAGTTCGGGAGCTGTCTTCACCATCACCAAGGATGATAACAGACATCTCTCTAATCATAGACCTTGAACACTTCTGGATCGTTCCGCTACTGCAATAGATTTGTAGCTGAAAAGTCACAATGAAAATATGAGCCATCGGGCCAATTATCCGTTTCCATAATTCAAACCTTTGCTAAGAAGTCTCCACATTATAACCCGAGTGGGGCGTATGTTAGGCACTATGGAATAAAACATTCGCACATCGGGCACTCAAATGTTGTTGAGTAAATAGGTACTACACATATAGACGAGGCAAGGTGAGACCCTGCTAACCGCCGAGATGTTTCCCATCAACAGCAGCCTCCTTGCTCCCTAGTCCCTCATCCAGGGCTCAGTGAAGGCCATTTACCACCAGTGATAAAATCATGATGAAATACCAGTCCTAGATGACAACAGGTAATAAAAGCTCTCAGATGTCATGCAATTCTGTACGGCACCTGGCTAACAAGAGTCCTGTGGAATCGAGTGTCTTCTTTTTCTGCGTTATAAGCGCATCATGTAGGACAGAATCTAACGCCCTATTTTAAGCTATCACACACTTCTCTTCCTTCTCCGTTCTGTATCAGAACCTAACGCCAGAGACATATCAGATGCTCCAAGTTCTGCAGATGATACTCTTCAACTATAGTTCAATACGTCAGTGTCAAATATCCAGGGTCAGCCTCTTCCACTCTTTCTAAGTTAGAAGCACCACAGCTGACGCTCAACCTTTGTTTTCTTTGGTTCATCTGTTTAGGTCCCAACTATACTGCAACCAATTTCTGTAAAATACAGTCGTAATAGAACCAGAAGGCCTAATTAAGTGCAGTTCAAATATATATGTTGATAGTTCCCAAATTACAACCAAATCATACAGAATGACTGCCACCAACTCCCCAATGAAGGAACACCTACCACCCCTTCAAGCTGTCATTGACAGAACTATAGACAAGTACACAGGGATGAAAGAGTACAAAAGGCCAGACAGACACACACACAGAAAAAACTCCCAACTCACTGTACCCGAAGTAACTTTTCTCTCCAAAGTCAGGCATTACAAGACAGTGGCAGAGGCCATGGACTCTAAGCCACAACTTTAAGTTCAGAGCCCAGTTCTGCTCCTCATGAGCTGTGTGATTTGGAGCAAATTAATTCATTTTTTGAGTCTCACTGCCTTCTTTTGTAAGGTGTACACAGTGGTGTTCACCTTGTAGAGTTATTGAGGGGATTAAGTGCTGACATGGTCCCTGAAACCTAATAGATATTTAATAAGTAGTTAGTATTAACATCATTGTCCCCAAGCCTATCTAAATTTATTCAACTTACTCTTTTTTTTTTTTTTTTTTTTGCGGTACGCGGGCCTCTCACCGTTGCGGCCCCTTCTGCTGCGGAGCACAGGCTCCGGACGCGCAGGATCAGCGGCCATGGCTCACGGGCTCAGCCGCCCCGCAGCGCGTGGGATCCTCCCGGACCGGGGCACAAACCCGTGTCCCCTGCATCGGCAGGCGGACTCTCAACCACTGCGCCACCAGGGAGGCCCAAACTGCCTTTCTTCTTAATCAACTATTTGTTGAGTGCTTTCCATGTGCAGAGAACTGCTAGGAGATGGGAATTGTGGAGAAAGGCACAAATCTTGATCCTTGCCTTCAGTGAGCTTATAATTTAGGTGGGGAAACATGATATAAATGTGTAGAAATATAAGCAATTATAATATGTTCAAATTACTGTTTAAAATGTCCTTAGAAGAGATGTAAGAAGAAAGTACTTGAATGGCTAGCAAATTAACTCCTATAATTCCTATGATAGGAATTTGGTCTAATTATATCTATCTATCTGTCTATCTAGAGAAGTTAATTCTATAACAGGGCTAAGAAATGACCTCCTGCTGGAGTATCAGAGAAAGCCCTTCTGTGGGAGGGAAATTTTGAATAAGGTATTTAAGGATGAGTAGAACTGATGGGTGTGGGGACATTATATTCTCAGCATGGTATGATGTGATCAAACATCCTTTGAAACTGACTCAACATCCTCAACTTTGCTTTGAAAATGCCAAGTACTAGGCACAAAGAAGATACATCTTTACAATGAAGAAAGGAAGCAAGCATTCTTTCCTTTGGTGAGAGGGCGAGCTATGGGGGTGGATATGAGAGCAAAGAGAAAAGAGATGTTTGAGGGCCCTGTCCAACGTACGGTTTGCATTATTCTAAAATGTTCTAATTATTATTACAAATGCGTTTCACATTCTCAGAAATATTTTTTTTAACGGAAAGCGCTAAAACCATAAATTGGATGAAGTGGTAAAACCATGCTTTCAGATTTGCCAAGGTTCACTTTGGAAAGGTAGCATGTCACGTACATTGGAGAACCAAATTTTACCACCTCACTATTTAAAAAGAAAAAAAAAAAGCTTTTGTGTGAAAAGCCCATGGACGTTGTAAGAAAACAGCTCAGTAATCGTCTGGATCCTACAACAGACTATGATGAAATACGCTTACTTCCCCAGCAGTTAACAGCTAACTCTGTCTGACGTTGGAAGCAGTCCCCGAGCATATAAAGCAGGCTTTCTCGGATTTTAGTGCATTGCGTGTAGGTTAACAGGCCAAATAACACACCAAATTTAGGGAGTATACTGAAAAGAAAAAATTTCAAAAAATATTTACTGAATGCCTCCAGCAGAGGAATGAAAGAGATATTTCCGCTGATGGAAATCTGGAGAAGTTTAATTATTTCCTATTTGCACATCCTACAGCTGACTCTGGTCTCTGATGTGAGGCTGTGACATGAATCATGCTGGCAAGGCTGCATCTGGTGGGCACCTCCATGAAGCACTTCTACTGCCTAGGACTGAGGCTGCGGGGGGATTATCACAGCAAGACCACGTTTCAGAGGACAGGGCACCCTTATCAAGGGAGTTGATGACCATACATTTGTATCCATAACCATACAAAATATGGATACATTTTACCATATTTCTTTGCACACAACAACTCTTGAAAGAAAAGCAGGGGAGACCTACCTGACCCTTTCTGGACTGGCTCCATCCCCCAGGTAGCTTTGGCGCTAAAGCCTGATGCATGCTAGGGGGTAGTATTCAGGCACAAGAAAGAACCAGTAACAGAAACAGACGTCCTAGAATCTGGAATAAGAAGAAAGAGTAAACCTTCAAGTCATAATATCCTAAATGAGCATTTCAGGTTGGCTACTGAGGGCACGTGGAACCCAACAGGAATCTGGTACTTTACCTTGATACGTCTACTTGGAAAAAAAAATGAGTCCCTCAACTCTCAGCTCTTCTGACAATTCAGGGCTGGAGATGCTGTTACAAGTTCAGTTCAAAAGCTGGCAGGAAGCACCTTTAAAAAGCTTTATGAATGGACTTTGCTGGTATGATTTCAGAGGGAAAAAGTCCTCTTTTCCGTTCTTTCCTCCTATTTGCCTGGAACAGCTGGCATTCCGTCCCATACCTATAGTCCCGTCTATCGTGGCCACTGGTCCTGAGGCAATATCCCACCGCAGTGCCTTGGGCATCTGCGCGTCACTCCTCTACTGCCTTGTTCTCTGCAAAGTGAAGTCATAGGGCCGGGTCAGCTAACCTGGCTTCTCATTACCCTGCCCAGAATCCTTTGTGAGCTGAAATGAGTCATCACTCCAAGAAAAGCTACAGCCTCTGGTTGTCGGCAGGGGCGCCTTTGTCTGTGCAATGCGGAGACTCTGGGCTGGGAATGCACCCCAGGCCCGGGGCTGCGAGGGGCACATCCTCCTCTCCAAGGAGCCCAGGCCCCCTCCCATGCATTGAGCACCAACTCAGATCTTTTCATCATGAGAACAGGGAAAAGGGCAAATACCTCCGGATGTTTGGAGAAAACACACACACACACGTTAACAAGGATCTGCCATCATACACTCACCAGTTCATAATTATAAACCTGACACATGCGCTCTCTTTTTTTTTTTTTTTTTTAAGGCTGGCTTTTCATTGCAGAGAAGGACGTGTCTCCCTCCTGTGTGTAAGAGGCGGTTCGACTGTACCCCAGATCAAAGTTTAGCTGCAGCGAGCTATCTGTCAAAAATTCCAGTTGCCGGGCAAGTCCTTGCAAGCCTGGGTCGCATCATTCCCAATGCAGTGCCGGCCGCCTTGCAGCAGAGACAACCCGGGAGCCAGCACAGCTTCTGCCAGGAGAAGGGTGGCATGGGGAATGAGGTCACTGTGTCAAGAGCTCGTTCTCCCCGTGAGGTGCCCCTGAGCTCCCAACACCACGGAAACCACGGCGGGGAGGGGGGTTGGATGATGCACAGGGTTTCTTTTACATTGCTGCTTCCTCGGCTTTTTCTCTTTTCTTTTTTAGAATTTCTGTGCCTCAGATCGGTAAGGCACAAAAAAGCCATTCCAGATCTGTGCAAAAACATCCTTTTCACTGCACTGTTTGTACTGCACCACACGCTTGGTGAGCCCCACGCTGAATCGCTCTGGCATAGGCACGTGTACACATTGTATTTACACACCCACGGACACACGGACACACAGAGGAACTTATTTTGACAGAACCGTAGAGAAAATGATTCATCTCTGTTTACAGTACAAGAAACGACACAGGAAATGGCTCGAGACGGAAAAGGGGTGGGAGTTGGGAGAGAGGAAAGGAGGAGAGGAATATCAACCATCCCGTTAAGACCACAGAAAAATGGAGTCTGAGAGGAAAAGAATAATTAAGAAGGACATGAATGCTGTTGTGTTGGTACTAATTCTGCCCAAACTCCCCCAAACAAAATAATACCCAAGCAGGCACCTCTCACTAGCTCCACTCAGGAACCAAAGAGATACCGATAAATTATCCCCTACTCCGAATTGAAGTAGATTTGGGTAGCTGAGGATGTCTGCAGAGCAAATTCTCCCACATCCTCATGAATACAGTAGCTAACCAACAATAAAGATGAAGTCTAGGATGAGACTGGAGCTGGGAAGTACAACAATGTAATGAATCTCTCAGCAAGACTACCCCGAATCTCTGAGGTAGAAGGGTTGCCAGGCTAAAGCTCCACCAGAATCACAGGGTGTCTTCACACCTGTGATTTAGCCCATCTTCAAGGCCCTCTTCCCTCAGACCTCGGGCCTCGTCCGAGCCAGGCACATCCTCCGGTGAAGGCCTCCCCCGCCAGCTGAGTCCTGGAACCCCACACAGTGGTTCCCATTCCGCCCTCAGAAAGCTAACCGACGCAGAACCCTCTTCTGTCTGATAACTCATCTGATGGCTACAAATAATAATCCCGTGCCTACATTCTAAGCCGTCTCTTCTCTAGCTGCCCACAGTGTGGGACACCGTAGGTAAGTCTTATTGTGCATTTATGGATCTGCTGGTATGTTCCATCTCAACATTATTAAATAAAACTTCTTCAGCTCCTTCTACCACCTGACGCTTTTCAAATCCTCTGCCCTCCTGGTTCCTCGCCTTTGCTCCCGCTCGGGCGTCTCAAACTCCCTCTAAAAATGTCATATGAAGAACGAGATAGACTCCGTGTCTCCCCACGGCACCATCACCTCCCCCGCTCTGGGCTCTATATCCACCTGATCTGAGACAGTGGTAGGCTTTTTGCTATTGTCACACTTTCAACCCCTAGAGAACTTTTTCACATTATCTGCAATTAAATCGGGTCTCAGTTATGCAACTTTAAAAAAAGAAAGAAAACGTCATCAATTATGCCGTATTCGTCTTATCAGAAACAGTCTGGTTGTGGTGTTCCCTTCCAATGTATTAATTCCTCTCCTTGGATATGCCACCTGAGCTCCCATCCATGACAATGTCTCAGTCTGCGGCCCAGCGCCAGGGCCTCCTCCCAAGACAGCTCACCTCTACTCAACACTCTGAGCTTGTTTATGTTGGTAGTCGTTATAAATCCACTGAAATCCACCTAACTCAGCCCAGTCCTCTTAGGCATAGTCTGATCGCTATATATATATATCGCTATATCGCTATATATATATCAGATATATATATATATCTGATCGCTTATATATATATAAGATCTATATCGAGACATCTTGACCTCTGGCACCCTAAGAGAATCTAGGGAAGCAGCTCTAGGTCACTGGACCACCTCTCGACAGCTAAAATCTCGTTTCCTCTATGACGTAGAAAAGGTTAAGTAAGTGGATAAATATTTTCTAATATCCAAGCTTGTATGTTTCCATCTCTATGTGGGCCTATTATGCCCGCATATAAAAACTCATCCAAGCTTTATAAGGACCCACTGAGGTAAGTACTGTTATTAGCACCGTTTTAAAAAGAAATTAGTTGCCCTCCTCAAGCTTCCACAGCTGGTTAAGTGGCAGAGGCAAGATTTGAACCTGGGGCAGGAGGCCTCAGAGGTCTGCCTGTCGACTATAGCCACTGGAAACAAAATTAAAAAAAAACCAGAACTCCATCCCTCAACTTTTACCTTTAAATGGAAGCCAATTCCCTTTGTCAGCACATGAGGCCAGTAAGGTGAGGCCCCCAGGCTGGGAGCAGGTGCCTTTGCTCAGTTCTCTAGCCCCTAACGGAGTGTGTTACAGCCTCAGCCACAGACTGTCATCGAATGGCCATGCAAAGGGGTGCAACTGACCCGCCAAAGCCATAACCTCCTTTTGCAGTCCTACTAATACAGAGATGAGTTTTATGATGGACACTCATTAGCCTCAACTCAGAAATAAAGGCAAGAAATCAAGGCACTCTGATGTCTTAGCTGCCAGTCTCTGATGGAGAGATGCACACACGAATCAACTGCAGACATAATTAGCAGTCCTTCTCCTCCGCCTGGTACCTTTTCCTCCTCTGAATAACAGAATCAGTGCTACAGTCAAGACGTACGAACCTCAGATAGAATATCGCGGAGGTGATCTCCTCGGCTGGTGGGGTGTAGGCAGAGGCTGCGCTTGGCATGTGGCTGGTTCCTCAGCAGAGGATTAAGTAGCAGCAGCACCAGTACTGACACAGTCACACAGGATCTTTAAAAAACGCTTTGATGACTAACGGTATAGTACGGTCTTAGGGCGACCGTACTTGATAAAACGGAGAGCCACGAAATGCCCTCAAATCAATTAAAGATATTTATTAGGGACCTAACTGCAAACATTTAAGATAGTGTACATAAGGCAGGGTATATACGTGGGTACACAAACTTTTTCATGAACAAATGACATGGTCTCCACTCTCAAGACGCTTCTAATGAAATCGAGGAAATAAGGTATTCACACATAAAGAGCACCAAGGATACAAGACAATGTCTGTCAAAAGGGAGGAACAGGTAACAGGTGCCTCTAAAAATGCAGGAGAGAGAACCTGGGCGGAAGCAGTCAGGAACGGCTTCCAGGCAGGACAAGCTCGTCCTAGCATCTGGACAACAGGGAAAGGGCATACCACCAGTTAGAACGCGAGCTCCATGGAGAGAAGGATTTTTGCATGCTCTATTGTTTACAGATGCATTCTTTTTTTTTAAATTGAAGTAGAGTTGATTTGCAATGCTGTGCCAATCTCTGCTGTGCAGCAAAGTGACTCAGTTATACACATGGAGACATTCTTTTTTATATTCTTTTCCATCACGGTTTATCACAGGATACTGAATATAGTCCGTGTGCTATATAGTAGGACTTTGTTGTTTATCCATCCTATATATAACAGTTTGCATCTGCTAGTCCTAAACTCCCCATCCGTCCCTCCCTCACCCCCACTCCCCCTTGGCAAGCACAAGTCTGTTCATACAGATACATTCTTGAAGGGTGCTTAGCCACCGGCAGGCAATAAATCACTCTGTGCTGAATGAATGAATGACCTGGAGAGAGGAAGTATGAACCAAGGTATGGAAGTACAGATGGGAGGGGCATGAGGCAGGAGCAGCGTGTTCATAGCAGGGCGCACAGGGAGAGGAGGGAAGAAGAGGTGTCCTCAGATCCGATTAAGGAGAGTCTTTGAACGAATAAGAAAATGACCCACCTGACACTTGCCATAAATTTCACTTATTTGTTATAGCCTTAATCAATCTCCCCCCCTAAGAAGCATTACCCTATCTCTAAAAACAAGTATTTATAAGCTGACGGCAGCTCATTAGAGGGAAGCTATGTTGACGGCATGGTCAGACGTTGCCCACCCCCGGGGTCCTCTCCACCTCCCATCACCACGGAGAAAGAAGTCTGTGATGCTAGGACTCTCTTCCCTTTGCAAAACTGTACCAATAGGGAAGAAAAAAAAAATCCTAGTCTGTAGCAATATTATATTAAACCTACCCTAATTCAATGCAGTTCAACTCGACCAACATTTACTAAATACAACGTGGAAGACTCTCTGCTTGTCGCTGAGGTCAGTACAAGGATGAAGAAGTCACAGCTCCTGTCCTCACAGTGTGGCAACAACATCTGAGTCATTCAAGGCAAAGAGGGACAGAGTGCCACGAGAACAGCGAAGGATGGTTATTTCTAATACAGGAGAAAGACGGCAAGGAAGCATGGAGAGAACTGGGTGGCATTTCAGGAACAAGGCAGCAGTTAAGGGACCCCAAAGATGGATAAGGAAAGGGGGAGGAAGAGAAAAGTTGGAGACGTCTTTCCAGGCAGTGGAGCAGCGTGCACAGTGCTGACGTGGAGTAGAGAGTCCAGGAGGTTCTGGAGCATGGCTGATGGTCTATCTAGCGTGGCTAGAGTGGATTCACAAAGGAGGTGGGTAGAGATGAAGCCAAAGAGTAAGTCAGGCTAGGTAAGATTTTGAAGAACATGAAATTCTAGGAGAAAAAGGCAGTTTTTACAGGGGAGTAATGCTACCGACGCTGAAAGTTTAGGTTACTCTGGCAATGGGGTATGGGATGCATCCAAAGAGAGAAGATAATTACTGAGACAAGGGAAGGGCCAATGATTGTGAGAGACCAAATGAGATGCAAAGAGGGCTTAAACAAGGAACAGAGAGAGGCACAGAGATATGAGGTACTTTCCTGTTTCACAAAGGGACTGTCCAAAGTTTCCAGCATGAAAATCAGAAATGCATTTCTCGAAGTACCATGTACATCGAACACAACTTGCCCAGAATCTATCCAACTGTCTGTGCTACGGTGATAGTCTGACATCTGGAGAAGTGCCCAGGGTAGAACATTAGTTCAAACTGACAGATAAAGGGAAGAGACGAAACCCTGTAAACAAAAATCCTTGGGCACCCGTAACAGATCAGACTTTCCTGGTTACACAAAAGCTGGGGAAGGGGCACAAATTAAAACTTCAGCGAAAGTGGTTTCAAAAACAGAAAGCTCCAAAGTTTTCAAGTTATAGCCCAGGGTTTACTGAGTTATGTGCATTTTTATTACGGTGGAAGAAACAATTTCAATTAAGTTGGATTTGATGCAGCACGGTATAGGCAAGGAAACTAAACATTTAAAGAACAAATACACTTGGTATTTGTTAAAGAGCATCGGTGTGAACACAAACTGAAGAGCGTGGCTATTCCATGTAACTTCATAAAATTTTCACACTCTTTGGATCAGTCAATTCTCATAGGATTAGGAACACAGAATAATGGCATTTTCGAGCTGGAGGAGACAGAAAGTCATCTCGTATGTTATCATTCGACTGAAGATAATCCTGGGGGCCAAGCGGGGAAGATGACTTGCCCAAGGTTACACAGAGTTAGTAGCAAAGCTAGAATTAGCATCCAGACCTCCTGATTCTCAGTGCAGACATCTCCCCACGACTCCACAACACCCTGTACAATTGATTCAAAGAAAATTAAACTCTAAGGCTTCTCCGATGCACTTTGGATGCACTTTGGATACAATACAGTAAATTAAGGAGGCAGATGTGCAGTTCTCCATACTACACACTGTGGGACAGATTATTTCTCCGTTCTCAGTTCTTCTAATCAATGTCCAAAGAAGGCAAGGAAGGAAAAAGAAAAACGGAGAGGCTGTGAGTTTTCAGTTTAAGTGGTAAGAAAACTATGGAAAAGTGTGGGGGAAATGAGAGGTTACCCTTCTCAATTATGATTTTATTACAACAGCATTTGGATTTGTGGACTATTCACTTCCAACACACCTGAAGGGATCTCAGACATTTCTACTTAGTATTTTCCATTGCACAGGATAGTGAAGGGATGCCCAGAGAAGTTTGCAATACGCAGAAAAAAAAAGATTCTGCTTGGAAGTCTCCCTGAAATTCATACAAGCTCTGTATTATGCTCTCTAACATATCGCTTTTGTCTTAATAAAATTTTTAAAAATTGTATCCATTGAACAATATTCAACATTACTTTCCAAAACTGACAAGTGAACTGACCCTCTGGGAGGACCTCCACGTTGATCTTGAGGTTGTATAAACCTGCAGAATAGGGCCCCGGTCCCCGGAGGCAAATATGCCCTCAATTTGAGAAGCAACAACTACATCTGAAAATACACCTGAAAGAGGTATTTCCCAATTAGCTTTCAAAGTTATCATCAGTATTTCTGTTGCTTTAAAGATATACCATGATTGGGTCCTAGAGCTCTTTTAGCTGGAATTAGTTAGAAGATCAAAGAGCTGAGAAACTGAATTACTTTATCACTGGCTTATTTAATTATGACCAAGTTATCCTCTCTGTGGGTTGCATTCCTCCTCTGTAAGATGGAATCGGGGAAAAAAATATGAAAGTTGCAAAGGCTGCCATATTTTTTCAAAGGAGACATATCTCCAGAGCTAACCTTTGACCTCAAGGTGCTTCTAATTAACTAAGGAATGAAAAGTAAACACACATGAAAGGAAGGTATCACAATACTTCCCCAAGAAAACTATGAATAAGAGGGGGAAAATGACTGAAACTAAGTCCAGATGGACTGGAAAGTAAAGAAATACCAGCCAAATCTTTCCATCATGAAGCTGAACTCGGCGTACTGGGTTATATTCATATTTCCTACAGGCTCCCATAGAATCTGTCAAAAGGGGTGAGCCACTAAACCAACACACGCTTCAGAGAAGTTGAGTCTTTCCATGGACTGCTTTCCTGACATTTCAATACACCCTGGTCTGACTGCAGCTAATGGCTACTCTACCCCTATTCCCAGAATGAGAACAGGGTTCACTGTATCTTCAGTACCCCAAAGAGTGGTTTCAGCCCCTAAAGTGGTCAAATATTTGCTGACTGAAAACAAAACATTATTTGGGTTCCTTATCACACACTTCTCTGTATCCACTAACTTCTTTTGCTGACGTCAATCCTCAGGGTTACCTCCACAAATCGTCTTATAGAATTTAGATCATACACCTTTATTAATAAAGTGTTTATAAAGCTAGGGGAAAAAATCATAAAATCCTGATGTCAAAAACTACAAGCCAGTCATATTTTGCTTTTATCTCTCTATAATGAATAGATGAAACTAAGAGAATTTCTTTGTTGCCTGGGATCACAGTGATTATACAATATATTTGCTCAGTGTAATACAGTAGCTACTGGCCACATGTGGTTACTTAATTTAATTTAAACGAAATTAAGTTTAGTTCCTCTATTTCAAGTGTTCAGTAGCTACACGGCACTAGTAGTCACCATACTGGACACAACACATAGAGAACATTTCTATCATTTCAGAAAGTTCCACTGATCAGTACGATCTGGTTGACTAAGAAGCAATCACAAGACTATCAGGTATCATTCCCTTTGACCATGAAAACCTATAATTTTAAAAACATAATTTAAAAAATTAACATATGCAAAATCAAGGACTTTTTTTAAAATTTATTTTTTATTTATTTTATTTTTGGCTGTGTTGGGTCTCTGTTGCTGCACGCGGGCTTTCTCTAGTTGCGGCTAGCAGGGGGCTACTCTTTGTTGCGGTGCGTGGGCTTCTCATTGCGGTGGCTTCCTTGCTGCGGAGCACAGGCTCTAGGCGTGCGGGCTTCAATAGCTGTGGCATGTGGGCTCAGTAGTTGTGGCTCCCGGGCTTTAGAGTGCAGGCTCAATAGTTGTGGCGCACGGGCTTAGTTGCTCCATGGCATGTGGGATCTTCCCAGATCAGGGCTCGAACCCATGTCCCCTGCATTGGCAGGTGGATTCTTAATCACTGCGCCACCAGGGAAGCCCTCACACATCTTAGTTTTAAACATAATCAGGAAAAATACTGGTTGGAAATTTGCAAACACAAAAAGTGTTTGTCTTTTGGTTGGTGAGATTACAGCTGACCAGATTTGAGATTTTTCCAAATTTCCTAACGCTTCTGTACTGAATATGTGTTACTTCTTTAATTAGAAAAAAAATTTTTAATGTCATTTAAAATATTTGCCTCTTAAATCAGACATTTTGAGGTCCTTTCCAGTCCTTTTCTTGATGCAGTGGGGACTGCACACTTGCCTAGAATTTTGTACTCCTCCTCCAGGTAGGTGATATTGATAGAGGGATGTTTGGAATACCAGGGCTACTGCTCAGAGAATTCTTCACTAATTTTTATGGGGTCAATCCACTTCTTTCTCCCAAGAAGGCTCCAGGTAAAATGCTTCGCCCTCTGATTAACTGCAATTTTCTCTTTGTTGTCTTTCAGAAGGCTGACTGGTAACACACACCATCCAGGGAGCCCCTATTTTTTTTCTGAATTTAATTTAATTTTTTTTATATAGCAGGTTCTTATTATTCATCAATTTTATACACACCAGTGTATACATGTCAATCTCAATCTCCCAATTCATCCCACCCCCCCCACACCCCTGCCACTTTCCTCCTTGGTGTCCATATGTCTGTTCTTTACATCTGTCTCTATTTCTGCCCTGCAAACTGGTTCATCTGTACCGTCTTTCTAGGTTCCACATATATGCGTTAATATACGATATTTGTTTTTCTCTTTCTGACTTAATTCATTCTGTATGACAGTTTCTAGATCCTTCCATGTCTCTACAAATGACCCAATTTCGTTCCTTTTTATGGCTAAGTAATATTCCATTGTATATATGTACTACATCTTCTTTATCCATTAGTCTGTCAATGGGCATTTAGGTTGTTTCCATGACCTGGCTATTGGAAACAGTGCTGCAATGAACATTGGGGTGCATGTTATTTTTATTTTTATTTTTTTTTGCACTACGTGGGCCTCTCACTGCTGTGGCCTCTCCCATTGCGGAGCACAGGCTCCGGACACGCAGGTCCAGTGGCCACGGCTCACGGGCCCAGCTGCTCCGCAGCATGTGGGATCTTCCCGGACCGGGGCACGAACCCGTGTCCCCTACATCGGCAGGCGGACTCTCAACCACTGTGCCACCAGGAAAGCCCGCATGTTTCTTTTTGAATTATGGTTTTCTCTGGGTATATGCCCAGTAGTGGGATTGCTGGGTCATATGGTAATTCTATTTTTACTTTTTTAAGGAATCTCCATACTGTTCTCCATAGTGGCTGTATCAATTTACAATCCCACCAACAGTGCAAGAGGGTTCCATTTTCTCCACACCCTCTCCAGCATTTGTTGTTTGTAGATTTTCTGATGATGCCCATTCTAACTGGTGAGAGGTGATACCTCGTTGTACTTTTGATTTGCATTTCTCTATTAGTAATGTTGAGCAGCTTTTCATGTGCTTCTTGGCCATCTGTATGTCTTCCTTGGAGAAATGTCTATTTAGGTCTCCTGCCCATTTTTTGATTGGGTTGTTTGCTTTTTTAATATTGAGTTGCATGAGCTGTTTATACATTTTGCAGATTGATCCTTTGTCCATTGATTCATTTGCAAATACTTTCTCCCACTCTGAGGGTTGTCTTTTTGTCTTGTTTTCCTTTGCTGTGCAAAAGCTTTTAAGTTTCATTTGTTTATTTTTGTTTTTATTTCCATTACTCTAGGAGGTGGATCAAAAAAGATTTTGCTGTGATTTACGTCAAAGAGTGTTCTTCCTATGTTTCCCTCTAAGAGTTTTATAGTGTCCAGTCTTACATTTAGGTCTCTAATCCATTTTGAGTTTATTTGCATGTATTGTGTTAGGGAGTGTTCTAATTTCATTCTTTTACATGTAGCTGTCCAGTTTTCCCAGCACCACTTATTGAAGAGACTGTCTTTTCTCCATTGTATGTTCTTGCCTCCTTTGTCATAGATTAGCTGACCATAGGTGTGTGGGTTTACCTCTGGGCTTTCTATCCTGTTCCATTGATCTATAGTTCTGTTTTTGTGCCAGTAGCATATTGTCTTGATTACTGTAGCTTTGTAGTATAGTCTGAAGTCAGGGAGTCTGATTCCTCCAGCTCTGTTGTTTTCCCTCAAGACTGCTTTGGCTATTCAGGGTCTTTTGTGTCTCCATACAAATTTTAAGATTTTTTTGTTCTAGTTCTGTAAAAAATGCCATTGGTAATTTGATAGGGATTGCATTGAATCTGTAGATTGCTTTGGGTAGTATAGTCATTTTCACAATCTTGATTCTTCCAGTCCAAGAACATGGTATATCTGTTTGTATCATCTTTAATTTCTTTCATCACTGTCTTATAGTTTTCTACATATAGGTCTTTTGTCTCCCTAGGTAGGTTTACTCCTAGGTGTTTTATTCTTTTTGTTGCAGTGGTGAATGGGACTGTTTCCTTAATTTCTCTTTCTGATCTTTCCTTGTTAGTATATAGGAATGCAAGAGATTTCCGTGCATTAATTTTGCATCCTGCAACTTTACCAAATTCATTGATTAGCTCTAGTTGTTTTCTGGTAGCATCTTTAGGATTCTCTATGTATAGTATCAGGTCATCTGCAAACAGTGACAGTTTTACTTCCTCTTTTGCAATTTGTATTGCTTTTATTTCTTTTTCTTCTCTGATTGCCATGGCTAGGACTTCCAAAACTATGTTGAGTAATAGTGGCGAGAGTGGACATCCTTGTCTTGTTCCTGATCTTAGAGGAAATGCTTTCAGTTTTTCAACATTGAGAATGATGTTTGCTGTGGGTTTGTCATATATGGCCCTTATTATGTTGAGGTAGGTTCCCTCTATGACCACTTTCTGGAGAGTTTTTTATCATAAATGGGTGTTGAATTTTGTCAAAAGCTTTTTCTGCATCTATTGAGATGATCATATGGTTTTTATTCTTCAGTTTGTTAATATGGTTTATCACATTGATTGGTTTGCCTATATTGAAGAATCCTTGCATCCCTGGAATAAATCCCACTTGATCATGGTGTATGATCCTTTTAATGTGTTATTGGATTCTGTTTGCTAGTATTTTGTTGAGGATTTTTGCATCTATATTCATCAGTGATATTGGTCTGTAATTTTCTTTTTTTGTAGTATCTTTGTCTGGTTTTGGTATCAGGGTGATGGTGGCCTCATAGAATGAGTTTGGGAGTGTTCCTTCCTCTGCAATTTTTTGGAAGAGTTTGAGAAGGATGGGTGTTAGCTTTTCTCTAAATATTTGATAGAATTCACCTGTGAAGCCATCTGGTCCTGGACTTTTGTTTGTTGGAAGATTTTTTTTTTTTTTTCCGGTACACTGGCCTCTCATTGCTGTGGCCTCTCCTGCTGCGGAGCACAGGCTCTGGACGCGCAGGCTCAGCAGCCATGGCCCACGGGCCCAGCCACTCCGCAGCATGTGGGATCCTCCCAGATCGGGGCACGAACCTGTGTCCCCTGCATCGGCAGGCGGACTCTCAACCACTGCGCCACCAGGGAAGCCCTGTTGGAAGATTTTTCATCACCGTTTCAATTTCATCAGTTGTGATTTGTCTGTCAAATTTTCTATTTCTTTCTGGTTCAGTCTTGGAAGGTTATACCTTTCTAAGAATTTGTCCATTTTGTCCAGGCTGTCCATTTTATTGGCATAGAGTTGCTTGTAGTAGTCTCTTAGGATGCTTTGTATTTCTGCGGTGTCTGTTGTAACTTCTCCTTTTTCATTTCTAACGTTATTGATTTGAGTCCTCTCCCTCTTTTTTTTGATGAGTCTGGTTAATGGTTTATCAATTTTGTTTATCTTCTCAAAGAACCAGGTTTTAGTTTTATTGATCTTCGCTATTGTTTTCTTTGTTTCTATTTCATTTATTTCTGCTCTGATCTTTATGATTTCTTTCCTTCTACTAACTTTGGGTTTTGTTTGCTCTTCTTTCTCTAGTTCCTTTAGGTGTAAAGTTAGATTGTTTATTTGAGATATTTCTTGTTTCTTGAGGTAGGCTTGTATTGCTATAAACTTCCCTCTTAGAACTGCTTTTGCTGCATCCCATAGGTTTTGGATCATCATGTTTTCATTATAATTTGTCTCTAGGTATTTTCTGATTTCCTCTTTGATTTCTTCAGTGATCTCTTGGTTATTTAGTAACGTATTGTTTAGCCTCCATGTGTTTGTGTTTTTTACGTTTTTTCCCCTGTAATTGATTTCTAATCTCATAGCATTGTGGTCAGAAAAGATGTTTGATATGATTTTAATTTTCTTAAATTTACTGAGGCTTGATTTATGACCCATGATGTAATCTATTCTGGAGAATGTTCCATGTGCACTTGAGAAGAAAGTGTAATCTGATGTTTTTGGATGGAATGTCCTATAAATATCAATTAAATCTATCTGGTCTATTGTGTCATTTAAAGCTTGTGTTTCCTTATTAATTTTCTGTTTGGATGATCTGTCCATTGGTGTAAGTGAGGTGTTAAAGTACCCCATTATTATTGTGTTGCTGTCGATTTCCTCTTTTATAGCTGTTAGCAGTTGCCTTATGTATTGAGGTGTTCCTATGTTGGGTGCATATAAATTTATAACTGTTATATCTTCTTCTTCGATTGATCCCTTGATCATTATGTAGTGTCCTTCCTTGTCTCTTGTAACATCCTTTATTTTAAAGTCTATTGTATCTGATATGAGTATTGCTACTCCAGCTTTCTTTTGATTTCCATTTGCATGGAATATCTTTTTCCATCCCCTAACTTTCAGTCTGTATGTGTCCCTAGGTCTGAAGTGGGTCTGTTGTAGACAGCATATATATGGGTCTTGTTTTTGTATCCATTCAGCAAGCCTGTTTCTTTTGGTTGGAGCATTTAATCCATTCACATTTAAGGCAATTATCGATGTGTACGTTCCTATTATCATTTTCTGAATTGTTATGTGTTTGTTTTTGTAGGTCCTTTTCCTCTCTTGTGTTTCCCACTTAGAGAAGTTCCTTTAGCATTTGTTGTAGAGCTGGTTTGGTGGTGCTGAATTCTCTTAGCTTTTGCTTGTCTGTAAAGCTTTTGATTTCTCCATCGAATCTGAATGAGATCCTTGCCTGGTAGAGTAATCTTGGTTGTAGGTTCTTCCCTTTCATCACTTTAAATATATTGTGCCACTCCCTTCTGGCTTGTAGTTTCTGCTGAGAAATCAGCTGTTAACCTTATGGGAGTTCCCTTGTATGTTATTTGTCGTTTTTCCCTTGCTGCTTTCAATAATTTTTCTTTGTCTTTAATTTCTGTCAATTTGATTACTATATGTCTTGGCATGTTTCTCCTTGGGTTTATCCTGCCTGGGACTCTTCTGTGCTTCCCAGACTTGGGTGGCTATTTCCTTTCCCATGTTAGAGATGTTTTTGACTATAATCTCTTCAAATATTTTCTTGGGTCCTTTCTCTCTCTCTTCTCCTTCTGGGAACCCGATAATGCGAATGTTGTTGCATTTAATGTTGTCCCAGAGGTCTCTTAAGCTGTCTTCATTTCTTTTCATTCTTTTTCTTTATTCTGTTCCTCAGCAGTGAATTCTACCATTCTGTCTTCCATGTCACTTATCCGTTCTTCTGCCTCAGTTATTCTGCTATTGATTCCTTCTAGTGCATTTTTCATTTCAGTTATTGTATTGTTCATCTCTGTTTGTTTGTTCTTTAATTCTTCTAGGTGTTTGTTCTTTAATTCTTCTAGGTCTTTGTTAAACATTTCTTGCATCTTCTCGATCTTTGCCTCCATTCTTTTTCCGAAGTCCTGGATCATCTTCACTATCACTATTCTGAATTCTTTTTCTGGAAGGTTTCCTATCTCCACTTCATTTAGTTGTTTTTCTAGGGTTTTATCTTGTTCCTTCATCTGGTACCTAGCCCTGTGCCTCTTCATCTTGTCTATCTTTCTGTGCATGTGGTTTTTGTTCCATAGGCTGCAGGATTGTAGTTCTTCTTGCTTTTGCTGTCTGCCCTCTGGTGGATGAGGCTATCTAAGAGGCTTGTGCAAGTTCCTGATGGGAGGGACTGGTGGTGGGCAAAGCTGAGTGTTGCTCTGGTGGGCAGAGCTCAGTAAAACTTTAATTCACTTGTCTGCTGATGGGTGGAGCTGGGTTCCCTCCTTCTTGGTTGTTTGGCCTGAGGCGACCCAACACTGGAGCCTACCCGGCTCTCTGGTGGGGCCAATGGCAGAATTTGGGAGGGCTCACGCCAAGGAGCACATCCCAGTACTTCTGCTGCCAGTGTCTTTGTCCTCACAGTGAGCCAGATTCACTCCCTGCCTCTGTAGGAGACCCTCCAACACTAGCAGGTAGGTCTGCTTCAGTCTCCTATGGGGTCACTGCTCCTGGGTCCCGATGTGCACACTACTTTGTGTGTGCCCTCCAAGAGTGGAGTCTCTGTTTCCCCCAGTCCTATCAAAGTCCTGCAATCAAATCCCACTAGCCTTCAAAGTCTGATTCTCTAGGAATTCCTCCTCCCATTGCCAGACCCCCAGGTTGGAAAGCCTGACGTGAGGCTCAGAACCTTCACTCCAGTGGGTGGACTTCTGTGGTATAAGTGTTCTCCAGCTTGTGAGTCACCCACCCAGCGGTTATGGGATTTGATTTGATTGTGATTGCAGCTCTCCTTCCATCTCACTGCAACTTCTCCTTTGTCTTTGGATGTGGCGTATCTTTTTTGTTGAGTTCCAGTGCCTTCCTATCGATGACTGTTCAGCAGTTAGTTGTGATTCCGGTGCTCTCGCAAGAGGGAGTGAGCGCATGTCCTTCTACTCTGCCATCTTGAACCAATCTCCTCAAGGACTTTCTTGATGTACACATTCTATAAGCTTTAGCACATATGCAGATTTGTGTAACCACCATCACTATCAGGATAGAGTCAGATATAGAACACTTTCATCACCCCAAAAAACTCCTTCACACTGCTCCTCACACACCTCTAATCCCTGGAAACAACCAATATGTTCCTTGTTCCTCTCATTCTGTCTTTTCCAGAATGCCATGTAAATGAAATCACACAGTATGCAACCTTTTGAGACTGGCTTCCTTCACTGAGCATAATGCTACTGAAATTCATCTATGTTGTATATTGGGTCATATGGTAAGGGTATAAAAACCTTCATAAAAAAACCACCAAACTATTTTCCAGATTGGCTATACAATTTTGCAATGCAACCAACAATGTAGTTCTAGGAAATTTTTTTGTGGATTTCTTGGGATTTCCTACATGGTCAATGATGTTGTCTGCAAATTAGAACAGTTTTATTACAACTTTTAAGTGTTTAGTTCTTTTTTGTTTTTTTTAAGAAATTTTTTTTAAGGAATTCCAAATTGATGCTGAACAGGAATGGTGAAAGTGGCCATCCTTGCCTTGTTCCCAGACTTAAGGGGAAAGTATTCAGTCTTTCTCTATTAAGAATGATGTTAGTGCAGAGTTTTGTTCTTTATCATGTTAAGGTAGCTGCCTGATACTCCTAGATTAAGAGTTTTTATCGGAAATAGATATTGAATTTCATCAATTGCTTTTTCTGAATCAACTGATAACATCATGTGATTTTTCTTGTTTAGTCTTTCAATATGGTGTATTACACTGATTGATTTTCAAATGCCTTGCATCCCAGGGCTATTCCCCTCCTGGTCGTGGTTTATTATTTTTATAAATTGCTGGATTCAATTTGCTAATATTTTGTGGAGGATTTTTCCATCTATGTTTATGAGGGACATTGGTCTGTAGTTTTCTTTTATTTACTATCTTTGTCCAGTTTTGGCATAAAGATAATGCTGGTTTCAAAAAATGAGTTGTGTCACCTCCTCCTCTATTTTGGGGAAAAGACTATGTAGAATTGGTGGTATTTTCCCATAAATTGTTTGGTAGAATTCTTCAGAGTTCTATCTGGACCTGTCTTTGGGTTTTGGTTTGCGGGGGAGGGTAAATTTTAACCATAAATTAAATGTATTTAAAGGATACAGGATCATTCAAGTAATTTATTTCTTCCTGGGTGAGTTCTGATTTGTCCTAAAAGAAACAACATTTCTTTCCATTTCATCTAAATTGTTGAATTTATGTGCACAGAGCTGTTTGTAGTACTTGCTTCTCATATGTTCGATGTCTGGGGGATCTGCAGTGATATATCCTCTTTCACTCCTAATATTGACAATTTGTGGCTTCTAATTTGCTTGTCCATCTAGCTAGAGGTTTATCAGTTTTACTGCTATTTTTAAAGAACCAGCTTTTGACTTCATTGGTTTTCTCCATTAGTTTTGTTTTCAAATTCATTGGTATCTACTCTTTATTATGTCTTTCCTTCTTCTTTAGATTTATTTTGCTCTTCTTTTTCTAGTTCCTTTACGTGAAAGCTTAGATTGTTCATTACAGATCTTTTCTTTTTGAACATGAGCATTTAGCCTTTATATTTCCTGCTGAGCCCGGCTTTGTCTTCTTCACATGAATTGTGATATGTTCTATTTTCATTTTTATTCACCTCAAAATACCTTCAACTTTCCCTGACACTTCCTCTTTGGTCTACGGATTACTTAGAAGCACATTGTTTAATTTCCTAGTATTTGGAGATTTAACAGTTATCGTTCTGTTATTGATTTCTTGTTAAATTCCACTATGATAAAATAACATACCTTGAATTATTTCAATCCTTGTAATTGCTTTTAGGTTTCCTTTATGTCTCAGGATATCTGCTATCTTTGTGAATGTTCTCTGAGGATTTGAAAGGAATGTATAGTTTGCTATTTGGAGGAAGAACTTTTTATAAATGTCAGTTAGATCTAGTTGCTTGATGGTATTGTTCAATTTTTCTATATCCTTACTGCTTTTCTATCTACTTTTTCTATCAATTACTGACAGAGTGGCTGAATTCCCAACTATAATCATCCATTTCTCCTTTTAGTTCTATTTGAAGCTCTGTTGTTAGGCACATACATGTTTAACATACTCTTTTTTAAAAAAAATTATTTTGATAAGAATTGTTTAAAATGAGATCATCCTCTTAACAAAATTTAAAGTGTACGATAGAGTATTGTTATCTATAGGTACAAAGTTGTACATCAAATCTCTAGAATTTACTCATCTTGCGTTACTGAAATTTTACACACCCATTTCCTCATTCCTCCAGCCCCTGGCAACCACTGTTCTGTTGTTTGCCTCCATAACTTTGACTATTTTAAATAATTCATATAAGTGAAATCCTGCAGTATTCATCCTTCTGTGACTGGTTTATTTCACATAGCATAATATCCTCAGGGCTCATCTATGCTGTTGCATATTGCACAATTTCTTTCTTATTTAAGGTTTAATAATATTCCACTGAATGTATACACCACATTTTCTTTATCCATTCATCTATCAACAGACACTTAGACTGTTTCATACTGATAATATTGCCTATTGTGAACAGTGCTGCAAGGAACACGGGAGTGCCAATATCTTTTCAAGATCCTACTTTCAGTTCTTTTGGATAAAAACCCAGAAGTGGGATTTCTAGCTCATATGGTAGTTCTATTTTTAATTTTTTGAGGAACCTTCATACTGTTTTCCATGGCAGCTGCATCATTTTACATTCCCACCAATGGTGTACAAGAATCACAGCTTCTCCCCAACGCTTGTTATCTTTTCTTTTTCTAATAACAGCTATCCTACCAGGTATGAAGTGCGATATCTTATTGTGGTTTTTGATTTGCATTTTCTGATGATTAGTGATGTTGAGCATCTTTTTATAGACCTGCTGGCTATTTGGCTTTTTTTTTTTTTTTTTGGTACGTGGGCCTCTCACTGTTGTGGCCTCTCCCGTTGCGGAGCACGGGCTCAGCGGCCATGGCTCACAGGCCCAGCCACTCCGCGGCACGTGGGATCTTCCCGGACCGGGGCACGAACCCGTGTCCCCTGCGTCGGCAGGCGGACTCTCAACCACTGCGCCACCAGGGAAGCCCTGGCTATTTGTATATATTCTTTGCAGAAATGTCTATTCAAGTCTTAAACTGTTCAGTTATTCAGTTACTAGTTTGTTTCTTTGTTTGCTATTAAGTTACAGGAGTTCCTTACATATTTTGGAAATTAACTCCTTATCAGACACATATGTGATTTACAAATATTTTCTTCAGTTCTGTGGTTGCCTTTTTACTCTGTTGATTGTTTCTTTCACTGTGCAGAAGCTTTTTAGTCTGGTGTAGTCCTACTTGTGTAATTTCGTTGTCTGTGCTTTGGGTGTCATTTCCAGTGATAATCACTGAAATCATTCAATGACTATCATTGCCAAGACCAACGTCATAAAGTTTTGCCTCTGTTTTCTTCTAAGAGTTTTGTAGTTTCAGGTCTTATATTTAAGCCTTTATTCCAATTTGAGTTGATTTTTCTGTATAGTGTAAGAGATAAATAGACTTTTTAATGACATATTGGGGAATTTACCCATTTACTTTTATGTAATGTTCTTTATCCTCAGTAATTTTCTTTGCTCTAAAGTCTACTTTTTCTGACATTGATATGTCCACTCCAGCTTTCTCTCTTTTTTTCCAGCCCTGATTAATCCCTTCTATGTAATATTAGCTTCCATTTATTTATTTGTTTGTTTTTTATTTGCATGGCATATTTTTTACCTTTTAACCTACTCATATCATTATATTTAAAATGTATTACTTGTAGGCAACATATCCTTTGGTCCTTTTTAAAAAATCCATTCTAACCATCTCTGTTATTCATTTGGTATGTTTATTTATATTTGGTGTAGTTATTTATATTTTGGAATTTAGATCTACCATTTTATTATTTGTTTTATGTTTCTACTCTCATTCTGTTCCTCTGTTTTCCTTTCCTACTTTCATTTGGACTATCTGAATGCTTTTAGTAATATTTATTTATATAAATAGTATAATTCTATTGAGTTTTTACTATGTGTCTTTGTACAGTGCTTTTAGTTATTGTTCTAAGCATTTCAGCATACATATTTAACTTCACAGTCTACTTAGACTTAATATTTTACTGCTCCAAGTGACCAACCTTACCACCACATTGGTTTCTTTACCCTCCTCTCTTTATGCCATATGTATTACATGTATATACACTGAAAACTCCATCAATGCTAGATCTGTTTTCCATCATCATACATATTTTAAAGAACTTAAGAGAAGAATGGTTAATTACATTTACCCAGATATTTACCATTATTGCTTTTCTTTCCTTCCTGATGTCCCAAGTTTTCCTCTGGTATTATTTTCTGTCCTTCAACATTTCTTTTAGAGCAGGCCTTCTGGAAGTGAATATTTTTGCTTTCTTTTATCTGACAATGTCATTATTTCACCTTCTTATCTGAAGGATATATTCACTGGATATTTTAAAAATACTTCATTCTGGGCTTTGTGGTTTCTAATGACAAATCTGCAGTCTTTTCTACTTGTTGTTCTATTATACATTGTTTTTCTCTAAATGCTTTTAAGATTTTTCTCTTTTTAGTTTTCAGGAATTTACAATGTATCTGAGCATAGATTTCTTTCCATCTATCTTGATTAGGATTTGCTGGGCTTCTTGAATCTGAAAGTTTATGTCTTTTACCAAATTTAGGAACTTTCTGGTCATTATTTCTTCAAACGTTTTTTCAAATCACACTAGAACTTTAATGACACAAATGTTAGACATCTTTGGTATTGACCCACACACCGTGAGGCTCTGGGTTTTTGTTTTTGTTTTTTTTCAATCTTTTATTCTCTGTTGTTGAGATTGGATAATTTCTATTGATCTATCTCCAAGTCCACTGACTTTTCTATTATCTCCATTCAGTTACTGAGCCTATCCATAAACGTTTAATTTGGGTTATTACATATTTCAGTTCAAAAACCCTACCTTGGTTCTACATTATACCCTCTATTCCTTTCCACTCTACTTTCCCATTCTTTTCAAGAGTGTTTATCCACAGTTCTTGGACCATAATTATAATCGTTGATTTAAAGCCTGTCTAATATATCCAGCATGTGACACCTCAGCATTGGCAACTGTTGACTATCTGTCCCCATACAAATTGAGGTTACCCTCCTCCTTCATACGTTGAGGAATTTTGAGTAATATTAATCATTTTGTCATGAAACCCTGATTCTTTGAATCCTAAGGAAGATGCTGATTTTTTTTTTTTTCATTTTAAGAAGGTGATCCATTTGGTTAAGTTCCAACTGCCATTTCCAAATCACCTCCTGTCAGGTGTGATGTGAATGTCAGTGCGCTCAAAGCTTGTGCAATGCTATCTGGATCGGTCCCATGTGTGTGCCATCCAGTGGTCAATCTGAGACCCCTGTGATGGTCTAGTTCACATTTCAGCTCTCAAAGCGTCTGGAATGCTACTTAGGGTCAGATCCACACACGCACAGCTCCGAAGCGAGCCGCAGTTCATACAGTATTTTACGTGACAGCTCTCCCGCGCTCCCTCCTCTGTGTGATTGTCCCAACACTTTCCAGTTCCCTGGGGCCCCCTTTCATGGCCCTTCTGCCAGAGCCTGGGGCTTCAGTTTCCTTGCTCAGCTGCGTACTTTCAGCAACTGTGTCTCAGTCTGGTGCCAAGTGGTGGGAGGACAGAGAGAGGAAGAAAGCAGTAGGAATTCACCCCACACTCCTGGGACTATAGTTCCTCTCATCAGAGAGAGGGATTCCCCTACCTGCACAGTCTTAGATGGCTGTCCAGCACCTCCTGCTGCTGCCTCTGCAGGACTGACTGCAGGTTGGACGGGAGAGAACGAAAAAAGAGGAAAAACTCACTCTGAACATAGGAGTCCGTTCTCCTGGTCCTCAGGCCGGAAAGTGAGGACTTTGATCCTGAAGATCTTTTGTGCATATCAGTGTGTCCTACTGGGCTCTGGGCTACCTCTATGCCATGTGATACTAGAGAGAGGGACACAGGAAACTCACGACCAGTTTGGTGGTACTTCTAATTCTCATCTCCTTCCCCAAGCAGCCCTGCTACCATGTACTTTTCAGAGTCCTAAGAGATGCTCCAGGTCCTCTGTCCAGGGCTCCTGCTACAGTCAGTGGGAAAGCCAGGGTGGAGGGTACTTATCCCACCCTGCTCAGAAGTGGACTCTTCTTTGTGTTGTAATTACTTTTCATTGTTTGAATAACAATAATAAATAAATGATAAATACGTGCTGTTAATAATAGAAGCAAATACGTTAACGTTGGTCTTTGTTTTCCTTTTATAGGGACTTCCTTTTATTTTAGGATGTATTTAATTGAGTTCTTTTAAAAAAGTTCAGCCTCAAAAAGGTATCCTTTCAGTTCATCTATTTGCCAACATACCAAACAACTCCCCCTGCCCACCTCTGTGAAAATAGTAGACAGACATGTTAACTAGAATTTACCTCCTTTTTTTGGTCCTGGCCTCTTTGGCATAACATTTGCTTTAGACTCACTAATGAGCAGCTGAAGTGATTGACGTGGGTGCTGTCCTCTCATTCGCCAAGTCCATGCTCTGGCACGAGGACTAATGAGCTTTGTTATCAGTGTCAGAGGGACCAGGAGAAATGAGGCATGCACGCTACCCACACACCAGATCATTAGCAACAGATGTAATTACTGCCTGCCCTGCTTCCCTCTCTGACCCTCCCTCTTTCATCTACGCCTCCCAGAGAGAAGCAATGGGTGCTTCAAAGACTCCCCCCGCAGCCTTGGCTGAGGCCATTACAACTGAGACACACTGAGAGTTTTACTCAAGTACGTCCAGTCCTCCTACTTTTACTTCACACTGTTGGCACTTGTGGTCCCCAGAGGCGTGTCCCTCAAATTGGTTCATATCTGAGCCCGACTAGCTTCTGTCCTCTATCCACTCACAAAACTGCACCAAAAGCAAAACTCTCAAACGTTACCTCCCAGCAATTATACCCCCAGCCATAAATAACTTGACCCCTAAAGTCTAATGGCCTCCTCACGGGGGGATGCCACCCGATGGTTCCATTAAAAAGAGCTCTATGAAGGCAGTGTTCACATCACACGTCAGATGGTGCCTATCACACAGTATGATGTAGCTACAGCAGTTTCGTCATAACGGGACCGCCAAAGGCACCGTTGAACAGGAATTGTTAGTGGATCGCATGATGAGCGGGCAAGGTATATGTACAATCTACTCTATTCCTGAGTGGAAGCTCAAAGTCCCATCTGCAGCATGAGTACATTTGTTGGACAAGGTTTATGTAGAGGGGATAGACTTTCCTGCTTGGCCCAAATGAGGATTTTAATTCTGGCTACTGGCAACAGTGCGTGGGTGGGGAAAATGAGGAAAGAATGAAGGGCCACTCAGCTCAAACTGCTTTACGTGGAGGCCCCCATGTTGCGAGTGGGGAGTCACCACAACATCTTCCTTAAGCGTATGCGGTGACTGCCCTTCCTTCTGCGTGATCCCCCCGTGACCCTTGAAGGGCAGACTCAGGTGAGGTGGGGGACGATGATGTGACCTGGGGTGGGGAATGGGGCCCCGGGGTGTCCCCTCAGTGAGGGACATGCTGTGCCTGGCGGGCCCTGAGCAGTGGGACGCCCAGAGGAGCTCCCCCAGCCACCTGAGAAGGCACAGCTCCCACTGTCCACCCCGGGCCTGGGAATCGTCGCAACCGAGTTATCGGTGTGGACACCTCTGAGAGGTATTCAGAGCACCAAGGCCACTGGCAACGTCTGAAATGCGACATTCAACACCATCGTTTACTGAAACAATGAGAAATTATAAAGTGAGTAGAATCTGATTTCTAAGTCAAACTCAGGATAGAAAATTCAGCTGAAACTACACACACACACACACACACACACACACACACACACACACACACACGGTTATAGAGAGAGAACGAGAGAGCTGGCAAGGATGTATAAAGTATTTTCTCATATCTGGGCAAAGAGCAGCATGCATAGTCTATATAGAGATGGGAATGGGTGACTGATGAGCTCTTTCATAAGGTTTATTTAAATCTGTAGCCCTAGATCAATAGTTTCCATAACACCAGGGATGTACATTTACCATCTAAAAACTGCAAAGCCTGCAAATTATAACACGAGAGTCAATATACCAGGAAAAAGTACAAATCAAACTCCTTTTTAAGAGTTAAGTGTTTCTGAACTGTTGATATAATTCTAAATTTATAAAATTTATCAGCAAAAGCTATCTGTATGCTCCTTTACAAAAAAGAATCATGGTACATTTTTTTCTTCCGCATTTTAACTTTTCTTCTTTTCCTTGCTGATACAATCACTGCCATACCAAGTTTTCAAATTTTTATCGTCCTTTTGTTTTTCTGCTAATGTCTTTTTCAAGTACCACAAACACTGATGAAAGAGACTGTTCTCTTAATAATCTGTTCAGATTAGTAAATGTTTGTTAATTTTGAAAAATCAGCATGTCTACCACATTCATATTTTTAAATAAGGGAGTCAATTCTTATAGGGATAGCAAAACTGTCCTCTTTAAAGTTCCACACCCCAGAAAATGCTTGTTTTAAGACCAAACAACTGATGAAGACACCATTCCCAATGTGATACAATATACTATTACTTTATGTTAGAATCTGACATATGCTTGCTGCTATAGCGTAAAGATGTGTGTACTTTTGCAAGTATTTAAAATTTCACGTTCTTGTATTTATACTATTTACCTTTTATCCCTTCCTCCCCCCACCAACTCAAACTAGTCTCAAGAAAGAAAGAAAGAAAAATTCCCTGGCAACAAAGCTCCTTTTGATCAATCAGCTTTGGGGCACAAAGTGGTCCGGAAAAAGTGTTAGTCTTTTCAGCACTGGGCTTGCAGCAGTGGAAGTGCCAGGATTTCTGTCTCCCAAGCTGTCCTGGGCTGGTCACCTGGGAGCTGGGTGGTCCAGACGGCTGGTCCAATATTTTCCAAATTCTGGCCCTACCTCTGTGCTTGACCGGACAATGATGTCACCAGTTCACAATAAAAAGAAGGAAAAATTAGGACGCCATGGAAAATTGTTCACTGAAAGCTGCCTTTTACCATGCTGTTCTTTCCTCTTGTTTGCGTGTGTGTGTTCGTGTGTATACGTATGTGTGAGACGTCCTCGCTTTTCATGTTAAATGTCCTCTCTTTTATGATGATAATAGACGATAGTTTTTTTAAAAAGTACTTTCTTGCCAGAACTAAAAGTTGGTGATCTTAAGTTGGTCTACACAAATTTCACTGAAATGCTTTTGGTCTCTGTGAGAACCGTCAGATTAGATTTCAGATTGACGGGAGGAAGGACATAGATTAAGCTGACAGTCCTAAGTTGACAGTCCTAACACACAGCCTGCAGCCATCCCACACCCCATTTGTGAGGCCCGGGATTTTGAAAGCAAAGTGTTACTGACGCTGATATCTTCTTGATTCATAAAAGGCATGATTTTCAGCTACTTAATCAGCATGCACTAATCAATTTTTTTTTACTAGATCGCCTCATTGTTTTCCCTTAAGCTTTGTCTTCTTCATTTTGTCTTTCTCTGATTTTAAAAAACTGGACTTTCATCTTTCAGTTTCCAAGATTAACATTTCTAAGTCACCGGTGTATAAGTTTTAATGTTCTCTACTTTTTTAGCACTCTGTATTTCATAATCCAGAGCTGTTGATGTTTTGAATCCAATACAGGATTCTCACTACTTTCCTTCTTAGTATCACCGTTTTCACTACATCCTAGAAGCCAACTATGTCTGACTTGAGAAAACTAAAACAAAACCAGCAAGACAATTGGAGCATAGGGCAATCAACAAGTTGTCTAAGTGAGGTACACCTTGGGCCCCAAATATCCAACTGTCAAGCTATGGTCAACCCCCTGGGTGGCCAGTGTATGTTCCAGTGTCTTTCCCACCGTCCTTCATTCATCCTTAAGGACAACCAAATACTATCATGTTCCCCTTTCCTCCTCTTGCACCGTTTACACTTTTGTGATAATGGCACCCACTATAAGCTTTTTCACTTGTGTGCACACACCCCAATCATCTTTAACCACTTTCCTCTCACTTCTAATGCCCACCTAGTACTTCAGAAGCTTTCTCCCTTCCCCCCTCCTATTAATAACAATATCTACACTTTATTGAGTGCCTGTACGTACCAAGCATTATCAAGGGGGCTGTAATATGCCATTTCATTTATTTGTCACAAGAACCTTATGAAATAAATACTATTATCTCCATGTTATACATGAAATCCAGGAGAGTTAGGGTCCCAGTCAATAAACAGGTTTAATAACAGATGATCATAATAACTATGATATTGATAGAGTTATATCAAGGGAAAGGGAAAAGGTTTTAAGCAAAATTTGACAAAGGAACAATATGCTTCTTTTTGTTTTTTTTGCGGTACGCGGGTCTCTCACTGCTGTGGCCCCTCCCTTCGCGGAGCACAGGCTCCGGACGCGCAGGCTCAGCGGTCATGGCTCACGGGCCCAGCCGCTCTGCGGCATGTGGGATCTTCCCGGACCGGGGCACGAACCCGTGTTCCCTGCATCGGCAGGTGGACCCTCAACCACTGCGCCACCAGGGAAGCCCAACAATATATGCTTCTTTTAATAGCTCTCAAAAGTACTTAGATTAAGCTGCAATTTCCACACCTGTCGTAGGTCAGTCCCTCGAATTATAAACTTATTTATGCATTCACATTGAAGATGGCTAACAACTATTTTTAATTCTGTTTCTGTTTTAGTGTTTAGTGTCTTCTATTCTCCACAGCCATCTGTAGTACTTTTATTTCATGAACTGAATTGTGTGGTTTGGCCTGAGTACATAACCACCGCTGAGCACAGCTTCTGGAGAAAGTGAATTCCTGGAAGGGTGCAGCGTGATGAAACGGCAGGGTCTCTGATGGACTCGGGAGACCCATCAGTCTGTCAGTCAAATGCAGAAGAGCTGACTTAGATGACTGTGGCTCATTCCAGCTTTGGCTTTTCAGTTCCAAACAGCTGACTTATCAATTTCTTTGGGGAAACCAGTCATGTGTAAACCATTAAAAGGAAATCTGGATTCTAAATTCACATCTTGGGTCTGAGTTTCCTTTGGCTGCTTCTAGAAAGGAGTGCTTGCCAGGGCTCCAACCTTTACCCTCCTCTCTGCCCTGCTAAATCCCCATCAGAGGCACTCCCATCCACCATCCCGGTTGTAACTCTCAGCTCTATAGACGTGATGGGGGCCAACTCTCCCTCTCTCTGGTCCTGAAACTCTCCCTGACCCCCCGACTCATCTCTCTCTCCTCTGTCCTTAACAGACAACTCCATCTGCATGTCCCCAGTGCCTCAAACTCAACATGTCCAAAACAGAATTTGTGATCTTTCCCATAAATCCTGCTACCTCTGGTATCTCTTAGTCTGGATGATAGCACCATCATCGAGGTAGACACACCGTGAATGGAAGATTCCTGTTTTCTCTTCATTGACCATCTGCCCTACTCCGTCGTATAAAGAGTCAATAAAGCCAGTCTGCTCACTGTCTGGATGTCTCTAAATCTGTTCCTTCTCTTCTGCTTTGTTGTTAGCCAGATTTCTGCCTTGTTGGACCACCATAAAATCCTCCTGCTGTCTTCTTCCACCTACTCTAAGCACGACTACCAGAATACTCTTCCTGTCTGATACTCCTGTATTTATCTAATATGCCTGGTTTCATCCACTTGAACATAGGGATGTAATCAATATCAAATACTCTAAATACGTTGATACCAATGACATCCCTAATTTCAAGTAGATAAAACCAAAGATGTTACATAAACACAACTGATAAAATTTTATCATATCAGAAAGATATCCCTCTAGAATAACATATCAGAGTTGAAGAACAAATCATTTTTCTCTTATCCCAGCAGGAAAAATATCTCAGGAAGGCTAGAAGGATTTGGTCACGGGAGCAATTAAATGCCAACAGGAAATAAAGAGCACTGGCATTTATTGAGCAGCTACTACATGGCAGGTACTATATATCAGGTACTTTATGCAGGTAACCGTAATCAATACAACCCTGAGGGATAATCCTCATTTAAAGAGCTAAAACTAAGTAATCTGTTCTATGTCTCCTAGTAAGTAAGTGGTACATCCAGGATTCAAATGGGGTTCTGATCAGTATTCCAAACCTCTACACTCATCACCACCCCACATCCCCTCTTACCAAGAAAATGCTGAAGCTTACAGGAGCAATGAGTGACTAAAAGATTCACATACACGGTATAACTGTTTACATTTAATTCAACCACAATACTTCCTTTCTTGCTGAAATTTCAAATTTCAAGAACATAAGATTTGTATGTTGATTGAAGGAGGAACTAGGTAGAGATGAGAAACTATTTGATGATAAGGAAATTCAACTGGCAGCATAGGTAAGATTTCAGAGATCCCTTCCATTTCCTGTGTCTGAGGTCAAGAGTCACTTTTCCACATAAAAACCCACCATTTTTTTTTAGCAGCCTGATAAGATATATGTATCAGCACCTATTTTATACTTAGCACTAGGTGAGGTGCCATGAGGAACAAAAGGAAAATAAAGACATGGTACTGTCCACCTCCAAGTAAATGATCAACTCAGGGACGCCAAGATAAACATGTAGTAATTGATAAAGTCAGCAACTGCTATCCCAGTACCTGACACTATATATTACATACAACTTTACCATGTAGTCAACCTAAACAATAATAGTTCCAAATATAAAAGGATTTGACATATTAAAACCACACAAATGGGTACATTACACCATAATAAAGGAGATTCTACATCATAAAGACCTGAAAAGTAGTCCTTTCTAAGCCTGACATATGAATATTAATTAATAATCCATCTGAAGAACTGATGTGACTTGAAAAGTTTATTCCCTAAAGCAGATACTCTCCCTTGCATAATTTCCAGTGCTGTTAACTCAACTAGAAAACCCTCTCTTCTTGAATGGAGGAGAAGTACATTTCATACTAGTCACTGTTTCAATTATTAACATGCTGAATTAGCATGCTGTGAATTGCTAAGGTTTTATTTTTATCATATTAGAAAGAATACAACATTTCTAAATGAAATCAACACGTAACACTGAGTTCCCTATTACAAGAAGTTGTGCCACTTATAACAATTACTTTAATAGCACTTGATTAATGAAGTTAAGGGTTATACAAATGAAACTTTTTGATGTCATGATAAAGTCCATGAGAACAGAAACAACATTTTTTTTCAATTGGGGATAAGAGTTATTACTCTCCTCATGTTTCCATCTGAAAGAACTTCCTTTAGAATAAAGATCCGGGTGTGTACATGGGTCCCCCTCACTCCCACCCCTGGGAGGCAGTGACTTTTGTGACTGGGGGGTCAAGGGAGAAGGATCAACTTAGAAGGGATAAGTGACCAAAAGTCACACTAAAGGAATGTAGAACAATTAGGATTTTGTCTAATTCCACAGCCTTAAGACTTCTGATAGTCTACCTTCCAGAGGCCCTAATTTTATTCTCCTTCTTTTAAAGTTTCGCTTTTCCTGCAAAAACTTTTGTTTTCACTGCTCAATAAACCCCATTTTCTAAATATGGTGGGCTTGTGATAAAGGGTGAATTTTTAAAGAAAAGTATTTTTTAATCTCTTAAATCCCTCAAATTATTTCCCCTCTAGATTTGCCCAAAGGGTCATATTTTTGAAAACTTTACAAACCATCAGTAGTATCAATCACATGTCACTTTTGAGCAAAGCCCTTTGCTAAGCAACTAGCTTCATTTGATAATATTAATGATGCAAGGGAGGCCCTGCAATACTGTATCTGCCATTAATCTCTAAGCATCAGGCTTCGCATCCAACAGAAGTCATTTACTGTGGAGCCTGTCACAGGATGTAATGACTCACGCTAGTTGGAACTTGCCATTCCTCCCCTTCAAGAGGGCTTCCAAACTCGTAAAAAGCTTGTGAAATAGTAAATTAAACGGCAACTTTCTTGACTTTTCATTTCACCTTTAAGATGTTAATTTTGCATGTAAAATACTCTAAAGTGACTTAATAATGAAGATTTTGCAATATCATAATCTGACCCACAGAGATACACTAAATCCCCGAAATAAAAGAGATTCGAATTTTACTACTTGATGAAGGGAAACAAATTAGCATGGAATCGCACGAAAGAAAGACGCCTTCTCATAAGGATGAATAAATATGATTTCCAAGTTTTAAAGTAAGGCTCGCTTACAGCCTGCAAGACAGCAAAGATAGCAAATCCTGCCAGTAACAAGTGGACTGTATTACAGAGTATCCAATTCTATGAAAACTCTGACTCATTAATGAATCTGAAAACTGTTTCAATTAGCAAGGCATGCCTGAGATTTGAAGCTACGTTAGTAACTTATCACCAAAGAAATGAAGGTAACAGAACATCAAATTTCTCTTAGAGAAAAAGTGCCTGTCTTATCAACAGGTGGATTTTTCTCACATGCTTCACAGGATCACTGCATCCTGCTTTGTTTTAGACAAAGGACTCTGGCCTCCTTCCAAGGCCTCCCCATTTATGGAGTAAATGCAGGCTGTTTGGCTTGGGCATTTGAGCCACTAGACAGTATCAACATGTTGGTGAAAAGTCACAACCCAAGATCCTATTGGTGCCACAAGTATTTTGAACCAAATTATTTAAAACCTAGATATACTGTCACATTTATTTATCCCTGGCTCTGTTTATAAGTCTTTGCTTACTTTACTTATAAACAGAAAACATCCAGAGGGGTAAAGTGAAAGCAGGCTTTAAATTCTTTCAAAGAATAAAGAAAGAGTGGTTTGCAACAAGACCAGATTCTGACTCCTGCTGCCTGGCCTCGGATTCTGTGAACTGGGATGGTGTAGCTGGAGAATCATCCGGTTTTAACCACATGCCCGTGGCCTGACCTCAAATAAAGCAAGGTAGCTGGCAGAGTTCACTGCATTATGCAGAAGCAGCAGAAACCATTGGTTACCGTTAAGGTTTTTACTCTTTTTAAAAATCCATTTAAAGGCTTATAAATTTTTATGAACTCTTTGTGCGGTAAATACAACAGGGTCGCAATACGACAGCTCGATGAGCTCTGTCCAGAAACCAGTTCTCCTCCTTTGCAACTGTGACAACACAGACCAGGTCATCCACTCAGCTTCCCCCGGTTATACCTACAGCATTTGGAAATGCTGCCCTAACCTTTCCAGGGCACTAGGTTACTGTTTACGAATGTGATGAAACAGCCTCTAGCCACCTGAAAAAAACCCTGGAGAGAATCCAAGTCACGGTATTATTGAGGACCAGAGTTAGGGCTTAGAATTTTAGCTCATGTGTCTCTGTCACAGCAGCACCTTAATGTATTTGTTTCACAAGCCAGCCATAAACACTTCTAGATCTCTTCATCTGTAAATACAGTTCCCCTTTAGAGCTTTAAGTTTCAACTGTCAAGCCATTATTCAGCATGTTACTGTGGAACAGTCAGATACTACGTTCAATTAGTAAAAAAAACACACAAAACAAAACTATATAAGATCAATATTAGGATATAAACCGGCCAATTTCAAGGAATCTAAAACGAACTACACCTCCTGACCAAGCGAAACCAACACTCTTTACAACCCCCTTTATATCTATTAAAAGACTTATAAATAAAAGACTTCCGAAAGTAATCAACGCCAAAATATTCTCTAGAAATGAACAAGTTTGCTTACCCAACATAAATGCACTTTAATACATCATTTATCCATCAATAGATACTGCCACTGATGCCAGCAATCAAAAGAAATGTTGACTCTAAGCAGAATGACTAATATGGAGGGTGATCTCTTTTTTTAGAATACGCTTGAGAGTCTATATGCAACATACACACGTGTTATCTATAATACACACATGCACATATAAAAGAATGAATAAAAGCAGCCGTAAAACTTCTTAACATGTTATAGTCAGTAATTAACGCAAATAAGAATGAAAACACTCGAGACTGCAGTCTTTTGGAGGCAGGAGCTCATAATCCCCAAAGATTCAGAAGCATTACCTCATTGCAGCCTTGAGACAAGCTGAGCATTCACTGTAGGTCTTACCCAGCATCCCCTGGTTCACACAAAGACAACAGAGGCGTGACCAATCACATTGTGGCTAGCAGGCACTGTTTCAAAGCCCTCTCCCAATATTACCCATTGACATGCTGGCAGCCTGCTGAACTTGTCGTCATGGCAACACATCCCAGCTGCTCACCGAGGCTTGTTATATTACTTTCCCTTTTCACCACTCACTTAGCTAATTAAAAATTTAGGACTATGTTTTTGCATGTTGGACGCAAACCGAAACAATGCAAGGTCCTTTTTTCTTTTCTCTCTTTTTTTCTCTCCCCCCAACGGAGCTCTTAAAAACGCTGGGAAAAGCGATTTGAAGGACACTCCCATGAAGTCCCAATATAACCAATCAATAGACAGACTGCATGTAGCTTCAGGCAGATGGAATTTGTCGCTAAACCTAGTCTGCAGCAAAGCAAAACCACACCGTGAACGTCGAGAAGGATGGTCTTCTTGTTTTGAAATAGACAAGCCAATTCGGCAAAGATGATTTATGTTGAGATGTTTGCGCTATTCTTGGTCAAAAATGTTCTTTAAATATTTTTTTAAAATTTTGATTCTGATTTAAAGCAGCCTTTTACCCATAATTCCACAACGCAAGCAGAGTAAATAAATAAATAAGGCACAGAGGAAAAGATCCTGCAAAAACTGCCAGTACGGCAAGCGCCAGAAGAGGTTCTCAGCATAAAGCATGCCTATGAACCTGCCATATGTTTTATATTTGACCATCAAACTGTACCACTGCTGGAGCAGCTCTGCAGTTGAAAACCCATGGAAGGAAAAACGCCAGCTTTTGTTTACCACAGCTCAGAGAAATAAATTAAACCTTCCAAACTCTTTCAGAGATGATGGCTGCCTCACAGAGATGGCCTTTTAAAAACTCCCCTTCTATGTCTAGTTACACCTCATAACTGGAGTTGATACCAAAGGCATTCTTAGAATTCTAAGGTCAAAATTTCTCTTGCTATTTCAGTGCGCCACTTAACATATAGTAGAAAGAACATTAAAATGTGAACCTACTTCACTGTCAAGAAGCAGAGATAACGAACATGAAAGTGGTTTTGAAAATCCCAGTGTTATAGTTTATAGGAAAAGTCGGCCCTCATTTCAATTAAATGGGAAAATCAAGATATCAAAATCAGGCCTGGGTAGGCAGCTTGGTCTTTGCTTCCTCTCAGGTAGGTCTACTCATTTCTCTGCCTTAAGTCACCCAGGGCTGCCTGACTGGGAACATTCAGCCCACAAGCACAATGCTAATTCAGAATCAGACAGGCAGGGCATCTCCTCTCCGGTATTACCCACATCTCTGAATTTTCAGGTCTGCCAACAATTACCACAGAAAAGAAGTCCCACCCACTGAGATGGTTAGAAATGGAAACATCAAGGAAGCCATAGAGAATTCTAATTTGTCTGGGAGGGCTATGGGAAGAATACCAGCTGTGAAATTGAAGGAGAGGTGATTGGCATGGCCATTTTGGGTATCAAAGGTAAATATTGTTTCCTTTCTCTCTGTCTTCTGACTCCAAGTAACCAACAGATGGAAATATCTATGATGAGGCTCTTGGTTAAACATGGTAGACTGTCAACAGTAGCTCCCTGTGAAATGACAGTAAGAGGAATATAAAAGAAGAGAATGAGAGAGAAGATGAAATCCTCAAATAATTCTGGAAGCTGGACAAGCAGATGGATGAGAGGTAGCTGAGTTAAGAGAGTGAAGAAAGTTTAAATATAATATAAGAGGAAAAGCAAACCACGGATGGTGGTGTGGGTGTCGTGATTCTGAAACAACTTTGTGTGTATGCTGAGACAGAGAAAATTTGTAAATATACTGTGGGAGGAGGAGTACACAAATATACACTGGGGAAAGGAGAGAAAGAGCTCTGTGATGGATGCGTGTGTGTAATATGTATGTGTGTAGCTTTCCCCCTAGCTCTGTCCGCTGAAAATCCTAGAAGCAAGGTTACCCCAGTAGCAATGAGCACATTTAGTCTTCATGATCTTTGGTTCTAAATACTGTTCCCCACTAAAAGAAAAAAGGTTTCCTTAGAGAAACGACTGCTTCTGGGTCTGAGGCAGGAAATGCTTAAGTGCGTCAGAAACATCTTTTTGTTCCAGGAAGCAACAAAAAGGCTCAAAAACCGACGGAGACACCTCAGGTGACTCGGCAACGAGACGGAAAGGGTTTCCACAGCTAAATAGGGAACAAGTTAAGCATCAAATAGCATGTATGCAAAAGACTACGACACATTGAATAAAAAAAAAAAAACCATGAGTTCGTTGTGATAAAAAACAAACAAAAATTACAGGGTGTGCAGAAGAGGAGAGAGCTTTTTCTGAAGCAAGTGAACGCCAATTCATAGCTTTGGAAGAAATTATAGAACCAGAATTCGCATCTGTCACCACCATTGTAATAAAAGTAATACAAGCAAGAATTACTGATGCATGGCAAAACCATAGGGTAAAACATTGTTGAAGATCCACATAGTCTCAGAATATCAACAAATAAATTACTGTTTTTTTACATCTTTATTGGAGTATAATTGCTTTACAATGGTGTGTTAGTTTCTGCTTTATAACTAAGTGAATCAGTTATACATATACATATGTTCCCATATCTCTTCCCTCTTGCGTCTCCCTCCCTCCCACCCTCCCTATCCCACCCCTCTAGGTAGTCAGAAAGCACCGAGCTGATCTCCCTGTGCTATGCGGCTGCTTCCCACTAGCTATCTATTTTACGTTTGGTAGTGTATATATGTCCATGCCACTCTCTCACTTCGTCCCAGCTTACCCTTCCCCCTCCACGTATCCTCAAGTCCATTCTCTAGTAGGTCTACGTCTTTGTTCTCATCTTGCCCCTAGGTTCTTCAAGACCATTTAAAAATTTTTTAGATTCCATATATATGTGTTAGCATATGGTATTTATTTTTCTCTTTCTGACTTACTTCACTCTGTATGACAGACTCTAGGTCCATCCACCTCACTACAAATAACTCAATTTTGTTCCTTTTTATGGCTAATATTCCATTGTATATATGTGCCACATCTTCTTTATCCATTCATCTGTCGATGGACACTTAGGTTGCTTCCATGTCCTGGCTATTGTAAATAGAGCTGCAATGAACATTGTGGCACATGACTCTTTTTGAATTATGGTTTTCTCAGGGTATATGCCCAGTAGTGGGATTGCTGGGTCGTATGGTAGTCCTATTTTTAGTTTTTTAAGGAACCTCCCTACTGTTCTCCATAGTGGCTGTATCAATTTACATTCCCACCAACAGTGCAGGAGGGTTCCCTTTTCTCCACACCCTCTCCAGCATTTATTGTTTGTAGATTTTTTGATGATGGCCATTCTGACTGGTGTGAGATGATATCTCGTTGTAGTTTTGATTTGCATTTCTCTAATGATTAGTGATGTTGAGCATTTTTTCATATGTTTGTTGGCAATCTGTATATCTTCTTTGGAGAAATGTCTATTTAGGTCTTCTGCCCATTTTTGGATTGGGTTGTTTGTTTTATTGATATTGAGCTGCATGAGCTACTTGTAAATTTTGGAAATTAATCCTTTGTCAGTTGCTTCATTTGCAAATATTTTCTCCCATTCTGAGGGAATAAATTACTTTTTAATTACAAAGGGAAAAAAACAATAGGGAAGCTATGCTGACACCACTGCAACCAAATGATCAAATTTGGCATCACCAATGACACAAAGAGCCACCATGCCTCCCAATGCCACACACTGAAAAACATAGCACAACCTATGAAGTATTCTTGCCCCCAAAAGGTGTTTAAATCTAATCATAAAGAAATAATCAGACAAACTTCAAATTGAGGAACACTCAACAACACCATCAGCCTGTAGTGTTCAAAAAGGTTAACGTCATAAAAGCCAAGAGGGAACTAGAAAGCTCTCCTAGATTAAAAGACTGGAGACAGGGCTTCCCTGGTGACGCAGTGGTTGAGAATCTGCCTGCCGATGCAGGGGACACGGGTTCGTGACCCGGTCCGGGAAGATCCCGTGAGCCATGGCCGCTGAGCCTGCGCGTCCAGAGCCTGTGCTCCGCGACAGGAGAGGCCACACAGTGAGAGACCCGTGTACCGCAAAAAAAATAAAAATAAAAAAACAGAGCTTTAATAAGTTAATAGCTTATCCAAAGGCTACACGGTCCCTAGGGCAACAGCCCTGGGAACCAACCCCCGAGTCCCTGCCTAGTGATTATTCCCCAAATTATGTGTTAAACTAACAGTGATGTGAATCTAAATTGGAAAACACTCCACCTGCCCATTTTGAAATGCTACATATCAGTTTAAGGACAAATAATAAATGCGCAACGTAAAAGTCGTCTATCTACTTGGCTTTTACTTTTGAAAGAAAATAAGGCTCCTTATACTTGACAAGCATCGCCATCTATTTTACTCTTAAATAGAAGCTTGTTACAACAGTCTTGTTATAACAACTTAGGAGAGCACAGAATCAAGTAAAAAGCCAACGGATTATAATTCGATGCACCAAGTGCTATAATATTCGTATGTACAAAATGGTGTTGGGACACACAAGAGGGAACATTGAGCTCTGCTTGAGAGAACCCTAAAACATGCAACAGACACGGTGAACACCAAGGAGGTTTCAGGAAGGACTAGGGAAAAGGCATTTCAAGGAAAGAAAAGAGTATATAACGCCCAATACAGAGCAAACGTATTGAGTGCTAAACAGTAAGGCAACTATAACTTTATTTCATCCTCATGACAACGCGGTCAGGTGGTCCCATTACTGTCACTTTTTACAGATAGGGAAACGGAAGCACAAAGAGAGTAAATAACGTATACAGCTGGTGGAAGAGTGGAATTCTGTGTACTATAACCAAAGGGCTGAAACAATACGGCACATCTGGGGATGTGCATCATATGAGAAGCAAAAGACAGACCCGTCCCCCAAACCACACAATTAATACACCAGGAAATGCTGAGACCAACAGTTAAGTATTACTCACTATTACATTCTTGCTCTGTCCTTGGCACTTTTCATATACATAATCCCGCTTAATCTTCACCACAATAATCTCTGAAGTAGTTATTCTTACGACAGTCATTTTACAAACGAGCAAATTCAGGGCAAGGAAGGGTGATTTGCCTGACGTCACACAGCAAATAAATGCTGGACTCAGAACCTGAAATCAAGTCAGTCTGACACCAAGCCTATGATTTCAACCTCTAGGCTATCCTGCTCTTTCATTAAACACTGAGAGGTCATTTGTGGGAGGGAGACGCAAGAGGGAAGAGATACGGGAACATATGTATATGGATAACTGATTCATTTTGTTATACAGCAGAAACTAACACACCACTGTAAAGCAATTATACTCCAATAAAGATGTTTTAAAAAAAAGCATTTGTGACCTCGAATTCAGCAGATACCTCGCATTTGTTTTAGAACCAGACCAGTTATACCTAGAAAATATGACTGCATTCTTATCAAAATCACTTTCACCCTGAGTGCCCATTTGCATAGAAAATATTTTAAATTGTTCCATTTAAAAAACTGGAGTCCTGAGGGAGCTATGTAGCTACATTCAAAATGTATTATTCAGATTTAGAACATTAAGTATTTCATGAGTGAAGCCTTTTAAAGAGCATAAAGAAATACATTCTAAAAGGAGGATAAGATGACTACGGTTCTTAGCAAGGAGAGAGATGATGCGTCCTAGCAAAACAAACCAAAGATGAAAGAATATACTGAACAAGGACAAGGGATCATTTCCCAAAGTCTTAGACCCTAAACTACAGAGCCCCTGATTCGCCACTAAAATGGTGTGCTCTGGCTTCAGGGATGTAAAACAACTTCACTGTACATGGTTTTCCTCAACCCTCTGCATCATTTATAATCTTCCAAGAAAATCAAACCTTTTTGTATTCACAAAACTTTTTCTCCCGAGAAATGCCAGGGGTCCCATTTCTAGGTGCACTTCTATAGGCACTCAGAGCACCTTGCCCCCATCAGAACCAAGGTGAGCGCTACTAACTTTTGTTCAAAATACACATGCAACCTGGAAATGACCTATAAAATCTAAAGGACAAAATTACTTTTTGGTCTAAATAAAGAAAGAAATCATGCTACAATCAATAAATAATAAGTCACTTTGCTTTCTCACCAACGAACGGGTGTCCTATCACAGCTCTGTCCTCTGCTAAAAGGAGCTCTGTCTCTCCCATCTCCATCCCCCAAATCTGCAACTGGGGTTCTTCTGTGTTTTCCCTTGTTGGAGAAATTTTTAAACTACAAAGAAATTTTTAAAGTAATAAACACCTGCTGAGCCACGACCTCAAATGGGCAATTGTTGAAATTTTGTCATTTTTTCCCATTTTTGTCAATTTTTTCTATAGAAGAAATGAAATCTTTCAGGTAAAGATGATGCATTCATTGTCTGCATACCCAGAGGCAAGCACTCTCATGAACTTGATGTCAATCCTCCCAGTACATTTAAAACACTTTTCCATATGTAAATGTACGCACAAACGATATCTGGTAGTTTTGGGCGCATAATAAGAGGCTAGTTAAATGGTATCATATTGTACGTTGTTCTGTAACTGTGTCTATCTTCTTTGTTGATGTGTCCAGTATCTACTACAAGGTCTGGACAAGGTAGATATTAGATAAATATCTGTTGACTGAATGAAAGGTTTATAATAGAGCAGTTCCATAATTTGTGAATAAATAAGTTCTTCTAAACATTTCTTTACTAGTAGACATCCTGGTGCTCAAATGCCAATAGAGAATTTATACTTAAATGACTTTTTCACTCATATTTTATTTATTCATTTATTTATTTATTTATTTATTTATTTATTTATTTTGCGGTACGCGGGCCTCTCACTGCTGTGGCCTCTCCCGTTGTGGAGCACAGGCTCCGGACGCGCAGGCCCAGCGGCCATGGCTCACGGGCCCAGCCATTCCGTGGCATGCGGGATCCTCCTGGACTGGGGCACGAACCTGCGTCCCCTGCATTGGCAGGCGGACCCTCAACCACTGCGCCACCAGGGAAGCCCTCACTCATATTTTAAATGCATAAGATGCTCAACCTCATTCGTCATGAGGGAGATGCAAATGAAAACCACAGGGAGATATCACTTCACACCTGTCAGAATGGCCAGCATCAAAAAGACAAGAAACAAGAAGTGTTGGTGAGGGTGTGGAGAAAAGGGGACCCTGATGCACACACAGTTGGTGGGAATGTAAATTGGTGTAGCCACTATGGAAAATCGTACAGAGGTTCCTCAAAAAATTAAAAATTGAACTACCATATGACCCAGCAATTCCACTCCTGGGAATTTATCCAAAGAATATAAAAGCATTAATTCAAAAAGATATATGCACCCCTATGTTCATTGCAGCATTATTTACAATAGCCAAGATATAGAAACAGCCCAAGTGCCTAATGACAGACAAATGGATAAAGAAGTTGTGGTATATGTACACAATAGAATATCACTCAGCTATAAAAAAGAATGAAATCTTTCCATTTGTGACAACATGGATGGATCTTGAGGTCACTAAGCTGCTGAGTGAAGTAAGTCCAATAGCGAGAGACAAACACCATATAATCTCACTCATATACGGAATCTAAAAAAAACAAAAAACCCGCAAGCTCATAGATTCAGAGAACAGACTGGTGGTTGCCAAAGCCTGGGGGTGCAAAATGGCTGAAAGGGGTCAAAAGGTACAAAAGCTACATCTATAAGATAAATAAGCCATGGGATATAATGCACAGCATGGTGACTAGAGTTCATAATATCGCATATTTGGAAGTTGCTTAAGAGAGTAGATCTTAAAAGTCCTCATCACAAGAAAAAAAAATGTGTAACTGTGTGGTGACCAACGTTAACTAGGCTTCTGGTGATCATTTCCCAATATATACAAATATCAAATTATTATGTTGTGCACCTGAAACTCACATAATGTTTTATGCCAATTACACCTCGATAATAAATACATTTTTAAAAAAATAAATGCATGCTCTATAATGAGTATGCATGAGATCACCTTAACGTAGTATTTGAGTCTTCGCTAGAGATTGGAAGGCTCACGTATCAGTGCCACGTGAACTATTCCAGTTCAGCACTGATGCTTGTATTTTCCAGGATAAGGAGAAGTAGGGGAGCTCCCATCCGCATTATGCACAGTCTGGCCAAGACGCTCACATTGCAATAGGGATACACTCATAAATAACTACTATTTTGTTCCGGCTTATCATTGTCACCTATTTGGTGATGTATGTCCCAGCTTCCTAGGAAGATTTAGCTCTCTCCTCTCTGTATATGTGTACTCTGTTAGAGTATTTATGACACTGTAATGTATTGATAATTGGGGGGGGGGTTTACACGTCTGTCTTCTGTACACCAAACCATGGGTTCTCAAGAGGGGTACCGATTTGTAGACATCTCTGAATCCAGGGCACTTAGGTCAATGCTCAGTAGTAGCTGCAGTACAGTGGATCTCCTGGGTAGATTTTTAAACTATCATAAAACTCAAGAATGATTTCTACATTTCCACTTCTCATATGTTTTAAATTCTTGATCACTTTACTTCTTTATATTTTTATTCTAAAAACATTTTTAACACAGAAAATTCCAAACACTCAAAAGTTGACAGATGATTATGCTGAACACTCGATCACCCAGTTTCGCTAATGAACTCATTTTCATCCTTCCTTACAGAAACCCAAACTGGAAATCATAGATGGTGTATTGTGGGTATGATTTATTCAAGAAAAACTGTGCAAGCTTATATGAAAAGGAAAGTCCTTGGCCCTACATCAAAAAAGGTATTTCCAGTTAAAATAAAATATTTCAGATTTTAAAAAAATGCCTCCCTGCTTTAGCTAAGTTTATCAACTGAATAACTTAGTTACTGGTCTTGCTCTTGAAGAGTGTGTTCCTGGCTTGTCACCTTTGCAAACACAAGGTCATTGCCCCATAACATCCTATACCAACAATTAATGTAGTTAAATGATTAAATGTGTTTAGTAATGAAGGATCGGTGTTCTCTTCCAGCCTAGACTTCCATCTGGAATACTGAACCTTATTAAATTTGGAATCTCTTGGTTTCTTTTGAATGCCACTCTGAAAGCTGACTGCATCCCAGATTCACATGTTTTTCTAGAAAAGTTTTAACTCACTACTGTCAGAATTGGAATTCAAAGCCCCAGCAATAGGATGAACTGACCTGTAATACGAAACAGCAATACAAAGACAGGGGCCTATTTCTTGATGACTAGGATAGTGTTAATAACTCACTGCAGTTCAATAAGAAATGCTTTCAAAATTAAATTCTTAAAAAAAAAAGATGTTTTTTAAAACCCACATGATAGAGAAAATCGTTATAACTGTCACCTATCTCTCCATTTGAACCTGTACTAGCCTTGCAGTTCTACAAAGGTTTTGACTGTCATCTGTTTTCTCACGTTGAAACAGTAGTTGGCCCATGTTTTACAAACAAAGAACTTTATCTCTTCTTTTTTCGGAGTTCCTGAAAAGTCATCTTACCAATATATATTATGCAATATGGAATTACTTTTTTAAGAAAAGGAAGAGGGGCTTCCCTGGTGGGGCAGTGGTTAAGAATCCGCCTGCCAATGCAGGGGACACAGGTTCGAGCCCTGGTCTGGGAAGATCCCACATGCTGTGGAGCAACTAAGCCCGTGCACCACAACTACTGAAGCCTGTGCGCCTAGAGCCCGTGCTCCGCAATAAGAGAAGCCACCACAATGAGAAGTCTGTGCACCACAACGAAGAGGAGCCCCTGCTCGCCACAACTACAGAAAGCCCACGTGCAGCAACAAAGACCCAACGCAGCCAAAAATAAAATAAATAAATTTATTTTTTTAAAAAAGGAAAAATATAATTGAAGGGCAGCTGGAGAACTAGAGGTTTTTGTATATAGGTTATAAAAATGAAAGAAGGAAGCATAAGTATCACATAGGTATGAGCTCAGAAGAATCAGAAGCCTCTTAGTGATCCTTCAGTGAACGCTTGAGACCAGATCTAAGACTTGAAGTCTGGTGCAATGGGGTGAGTCATGAGTGTTCTATAATTATCTAAGGGTTTTTTAATTTATGTCTTGCTTTTTTAAGCAAGAAGCTTTGCATATATGTGTATCACGAATGCATGAGAAAAGTGCTTTACAAATGTCTAAACTAAAAGGAAATGAGCTGGTTGATCGACCAACAATAAATTGGACTGTGCTTGTCTACTCTCAATGTCAAAGTTTATTTAACTGTTGGCTGCTGAGCTGTTAACATCAAAATTACACTGATTGAGACAAAATCAAAGATTCCTCTGCTGTTTACACATTAGGGATGAAGGCTAATTACTTACTAATCCTTGAGGGTTTTAAACACTTTTGATGTACTAAATACCCCTGAGGACCATACATATTTTTTAATGGGTTGAGGACAGATCCTTCAACACATGTGCAATCTAATAACTGACGAGCAACAGTCAGTTGCCAGGCAAGATGATGTGACAAATGTCAACAGGGGGACCATCACGGCTCTTATCACAGAGTAGTCTCCCACTCTCCAGCCAAGGTTTACAATAAAAAATTCACAATCTGTTGATCTGTATGTCATCCCCGTGTTCCCTCTGGTAGAGCTTTTTAATGCATAAGACATAAATGTAATAGTATTAATATGAATTCCATCTACCATTTGCTGAGGACTTCCTATGTGCCAGGCGCTGTGCTAAGTACTTTAAGTATATCGCATGATATCCATCTTGCTTATCACCACACGCTCAGTAGGCTTATTCGGTACAAATCCCCAGTACACAAATACTAGGGTGCTCAAGAAATATTTTTTGAATGAATGAAAGAATTGAGGGTAGGAGGAGAACCAGAAGAATGGGTGAGAATGAGTATTATGAACAAAAGCATATTACCCAAAGACTCCATCTGTACACTGAACCCAGAGTTCAGGACGGTCATCTCCTAGAGTAACGGGTTTGGTTCACGAAAAGATAAACTAAAGATGACCAATGCTTTTTTACTAACTCACCATCCTTATCTCTGGGCTAAGTAAAAGAAGCTAGATCAGAGCTTACTTCCTAAAAAATGGCTGGTTAGCCATAGTGGATCAAAAATAAAACAAACCAAAATACCAAGCTCTGTGTCTCCTGAATGTTTCATCTTGGTGTTAGCCTGAATGAAAACTCATCTCTTTGACAAGGTATTTATCAACATGCATTTACTGAACAATTATTTGATGCAGGAAATAGAAAACAAAATTTTGAAGCATTAAAATAAATGGGGTCGGACATTTAGAAAAGGCAATTTACATTTAGAATAAAATATAGTATGTCAATTACTTTGGATAATGAAGACTAGGACACTCTATATTTTTTTTTTGCTGTACGCGGACCTCTCACCGCTGTGGCCTCTGCCGTTGCGGAGCACAGGCTCTGGACGCGCAGGCTCAGCGGCCACGGCTCACAGGCCCAGCCGCTCCGCGGCACGTGGGTTCTTCCTGGACCGGGGCACGAACCCGCGTCCCCTGCATCGGCAGGTGGACTCTCAATCACTGTGCCACCAGGGAAGCCCCTAGGACACTCTTAAAGTCTAGCTTTTACATTGCTGATTAGGGAGTAAATTTAGTATCACCAAATTAGAAAACGTGACTTGACCTCTGTCGGACATCATGCCAACAACCAGCTGGGGTTAGCTTACGGTTTCAGATTAGGTTGTGCTACAGTCCCGCTGAAAGCAACATCTCCGAGGAGCTGGCTTTTGGGTGGTGGCTCTGACAAAAAGCAGTGCAGTATTGTGCAAAAATCGGTATGGAGTATGAATAAGGGTGACAATGACCAATCTCATTCCCAGGTTTGAGAAGTCGTGCAGTGCCCAGCGTATGCACACACATCCTTAGGAAGTTACTGGAGTTGCTGTTAGGACATCATTTAAACACTCCTTCAGTCGTTTGGACCTAACTAATTAGTAAACACAACAACGAGGTATTTCTTTGGCCACAGGAGTGCCATAAAAACATTACTGAGGCACGAAAGGCACCGTGAATCCACAAAGTCAGGGAACCAGTGGTTGATTTCAAGGGGCACCTTGATTTTGAAATGATAAAAATGTGCATCTTCAAATAAGGGAACACTGTTAATTATGATCACCCCTGACATATCTGTCACACTGTTCAGAATTTTCAGGAATATCGCCATTTTGCAGATGAGGAAGGTGAGGTGCAAAGAAACTAAGAAACATCTCCCCGGCTCACAGAGCTAGAACACTAGAACCCAAATCCAGGACTGTCTACCCCAACATCGGCCCCCTTCATTCTACCACAGCTCACATCCCTCTAGCAAATACTATGGCACATTAGATATGACACTCAAGAGATGCTCAGTAATTATTAAAAAAGCTGTTATCGGGCTTCCCTGGTGGTGCAGTGGTTGAGAGTCAGCCTGCCGATGCAGGAGACACGGGTTCGTGCCCCGGTCCGGGAAGATCCCACATGCCGCGGAGCGGCTGGGCCCGTGAGCCATGGCCACTGAGCCTGCGCGTCCGGAGCCTGTGCTCTGCAACGGGAGAGGCCAAAACAGTGAGAGGCCCGCTTACCACAAAAAATAAAAAAATTTTAAAAATAAATAAATAAAATTTAAAAAGCTGTTATCATCTGTAGTGGATTGAGTGGTGGCCCCCAAAAGGATATATCTCAATTTCAACCCCCAGAACGAGTGACTGTGTCCTTATTTAGAAAAAGGTCTTTGTAGATATCATTAAGGATCTTGAGCAGATCGTACTGGATTAGCTGGGTGGCCCTAAATCCAATGACAATTGTCCTTACAAGAGACAGAAGAGAAGATACAGAGAAGAGGAGAGGCTGTGTGAAGACAGAGGCACAGATTGGAGTCACAAGACAAGGACAGCCTGAAGCCACCAGAAGCTGGAAGAGGCAAAGAAAGATTCACCTCTTAGAGTCTTAGGAAGGAGTGAGGCCCTGACAACACCTTGGTTTCAGACTTCTGGCCTCCAGAACTGTGAGAGAATACATTTCTATGGTTATGAGCCACCCAGTTTATGGTACGTTGCTATAGCAACCCTAGGAAACCAATACACCATCCTTAGGCCCAAGGTACCAAATGATTAAGTTTGGTACCTTGGGCCTAAAATCCAAAAGCAGTCTTCTACCCTGTATGTACCAAGGAGCTGACTCTGACCAATTTTATCACATGGCTCTCTTTTGAAAAATTTATGAGTAGCCTATTAAAAGAGCATTTGAAATCAGAGCTAATATAATGTAACAACTGGTGTTACTGTTCAAGGTTAGAAAAGAATCTAAAATACATTTCAAAACAATCATCCGAAAATTAGGCAGAATGTGGTCTCCAAGGTCATAATGAGTTTTAGAGACCAAAGTTATCACACAGAAGCCACAGCAGTTGAAAGAGCAAACTTTGGTAATAAAACAAATTCTACTGTAAACAAAGTGATGGGAAATTAAATGGAAAGAGAACACTCTTTCTTTTAAAAGAAGAGAAAAAATGATGAGGACCCTGAATGTCACAGGAAAATTCCAATGTACAAGCATTCACCAGATGCGCCTAGATAAAGGAGTGTTTCTAAGATGAGCTTACAAACCAAACGTCTGCTTGTTTCTTCAACTTCAGATGGATTCATTATACCAGCACTTCTCAAACTATCTGTGGCAAAGGATATTTTTGCAAAATATAATAAAAATGAATTTCTGGGGAAAAATGAAATGAAAGACAAAAAAAGCAATCCCACATTTTTTCTTTTTTTCCCAAATTTTTATCATTGTAGGCAGACATAAAATTACATTTCAATAAGTATAGTCAGAACAAATAAATCACAGGAAAAAAAGACTTACAAATATTGCACATTGCTGAAAGTGTGTTCATAGACAATTAATTTAGAGAAATGCTACTATACTTGTAATTCTCTGACTTTCTGTAATTGTGACGAAACAAAATTTATGGAAGAAATAGTATTCTGCATACTAAATGTCTACACACACACCCTGAACAAACTAAGTGTATCTATAAAGTTTTTAATGTGACAAATGAGCTTGCTGTTTGCTTGTTAATTTTCTAATCTAAACTGGATGGATGGCAGTGCTATTTGGGGGAGATAATGCGTCTCTAAAACGCTTCTCTAAAATGTTATTAAAACTTTTTGTTTTAATAACAGTCATAGTAGAGAAACCAGTCTCACAAAAGGTACGTCAGTGGGAATGGAAATTTTAAAACAATTCAGCAAGCTTGGGATTTTTTTTAAACTTTTACTCAAAGCCAGAGATGCTGTATTTTCAAAACTCATCTTTAATCCTCCATCAGTAGTCGATGCCAACAATTTATCCAGTAAAGTTAGAGTTAGGTTTAAATCATCTACCAATGAAATAAATGGTTTCCAGATTTTATAGCCTTTTCGGTTAGAGAAGCTAATCTTAAAATGAGGTGTCCCAGTGAGGACACACCATCAGCAGTTCACGCCATGAGACAGGTGCTAATAAACGTGCTTGGGTGTTGCTGAAACATCAAACTGCTATCAGCTTTTAGATGCTGCTCTCGATTTTTTACAATATATTTTATTTATATTTTTTTTGCGGTACGCGGGCCTCTTACTGCTGTGGCCTCTCCCATTGCGGAGCACAGGCTCCGGACGCGCAGGCTCAGCGGCCATGGCTCACGGGCCCAGCCGCTCCGTGGCATGTGGGATCTTCCCGGACCGGGGCACGAACCCGTGTCCCCTGCATCGGTGGGCGGACTCTCAACCACTGCGCCACCAGGGAAGCCCTAAAATATATTTTATACCACTTTACTGAGGTATGATTGACATACAAAAGGCTGTACATGTTTAATGTACACAACTTGATAACTCTGGAGATAAGTGTACACCCGTGGAACAGAATAATACCCATAGTATTAACTACACTGTATTGTATACTTAAAATTTGCCAACAGGGTAGATCCTATGTTGTGTTCTTATCACACACACACACACACACACACACACACACACACACACAATGACAGTAAATAAAAAGGGCAGGAGGAAACTTTTGGAGGTAATGGATATTTTTATATTTTTATCACATAGTCTTCCAGGAGTGTATCTCACAAACTAAGGTATAAAAACTTATGTATATGGCAAGAGGCAAGATTATGTTTCAGATTACCTTGATTAACAAAATTTCTAGCTCTGCCTTCAAAAGAAGAGTATTTCTTTTTAAAAAAATGTAGCTTTATTGAGGTATAACTGACATGCCTACTCTCAGTTCGTGAATGTAAGTCCTCATGGACCTATTTGCCAACCTCACTCTGAGTAGCTCGCAAACCAATGCTGACATCCCCAAGCAAATAAAGGAAGGGGCTTATGGCTTCCCTGTGCACTGGAAGTAAGGCAAGAAGACACAGTTTTCTCTCCACTGTAAATTCTCTCCTTCAAGTCAGATGAAGAATTTATTATAGCCTTTCAAGAAAGCTATGTCTAAATGGGGAACTGAAACTAGGAGAATTCTGGGTTAATAATTTTTTTTTTTAATGGCAGGTATTTATCTCAACTGAACCATCATGCACATTAACCAGTTTCAGTGTGCTTGGGATTTTCTTTGTAAGTTACCAAGATTTCTCTTAGGCAGGGCACGACCCAGGGAAAGAAAAGCCCAGTGAATGTCCGTTAAATGGAATGGAAATCACCACAGTCCCCATCAAGGGATGCTTTAACTGTGCATCAGACGCCCATGCGCTGCTTGGAGTCCATAAAAATATATGCACGTGTAAATTCAAGATAATGTCATGATTATTTCCCTCCTTACTTATGATGCCTATTTCAGAGTTGGTTAAAATTAAGAAGATAATGCCTTTGTAAAGACAACTCATCATACCTAAAAGCATCAATCCTCTGGTCACAAAATTACATTTAAGGATTGTTCATTCTTATAAAACTCTTTTCAATCATTAGTTATAATGGAAATAAGGTGACACAGCATTTACAGGACACATATAAGTGTTTACAACAGATAATACTGCATGAAGTTTGAAATAAGACCAAAGGTCATATAGCACCAAACGTTTATACGGACCTCTAGGAATACAGGCTGGAAATTCTAAATATCAAAGAGCTCCATGCACCTGGCATTTCTCCTTTAAATAAACTTATTTATGATTAAATGTACTCAAAAAAAGTTCTTGGTTTCTCACAATCTAGTTTTTTCACTTGTGGTCTTCTGACACAGTTCTGCCGACAGAATATTCCTGTATAATCACAATTTCAATGCTTTGGTCTGTATTTTCCATTTTTGAACAACTTTCTTATACAAAAACACCACCACCACCATAAGGGCTTACAATAAAGTGAAATAACTTAGTACACTAGAATAAAACCGTTCACTCAATAAACTCATGATCGACTGTGAAAAGAAAAGAAAGTATGCAAAACCCTTACAGGAGAAATACAAAGAGAAATACATCCATTCCAGCCCTACAGACACAGAAGAGCTGGGCTGAAGTGATCAGAGTGACATTTTATACCAGCATGGCTTCAACAGGACAGGTAAGGAAGTTTCACAAACATGGCACAGAAAGACTCCAGAAGGAAGAGCAGGCTTTGCCCAAACCAGGAGGAATACTGAAGGAGTAACTTATGTTTAAATTCTATTATAGTAGTATAGTATATAGTATAGTATAGTAGTAGGTATTCACTCCTACAATTTTCTAGGGAGTTGATCCCCAAATGCTACATTCCAGGCCTAAGGGAAAGACAGCCGTAAACACGAACTTGTAATTGCCTTTCTTCATCTTCCTCTGCTTCTCCTTCAGCAGGGTGAGACCCATGAGAGAAGTCTGGGACATTTGAGAGGGCATTTTGTTTGCCACCAGGCTTGAGAGAGCGCCACTGTGTTTCGGTGTTCGAGCTTCCCGGGATGCTGGACGCTCTGACGTGCACAAGGCAGACCCTCAGAACACGTGTTCCTGCGTGTACCTCCCAGCGTCCTGTGGGACATCCACTGTGCGAAATATTTATTTGTAATTACTTGCACTTAGAACTCCATTCTACATGTTAACACAAAACCGTTTCACGCAGTTTTAATAAACGCTGAATTTTCCAGGATTATAACTGGACGTGGAACAAACCCTGCTTTGTTTGAAATGTTGCCTTGAGTTAGTCCGCATTTCAGAAAACTGTGTCCACAACGGCCATGGCGATTATGGTTTCAGCCACGTGTGCAGCACAGCTGGATCAGCTGCCTTTGCACTTGTGGTGACTCCCCTGACAGAGCAAGGCATCTGACGACTTCATCATAGTTTCCAGTGTGGCCCTCTCCAAGCATTTACATATTAAAAAAAAATGGTTTTTTTTTTTTGTAATTAACAAAACATTATTGTATCATAAATTACCTTCTTCTTATCTCCACTTATTTTACAATTAGGTAACAAATCTATTCTTTTGAAATTATGTATGTAGGTAAGATTATATTTCTGGGTAGGAAAAGAAGCATCACCGAAGTATTTATTGTACAAAAAAAAGGAGGTCTGTGGAGGCTAAGAGAGTTGAAAACTACTGCTCTAAATTAAGGAACTGTTGAATAAAAGAATCTGGATAGTTGTTTTAATTAATTCTGTCACTAACTGCTGTGTAACTAGGTAAGTCAGGAAAGGAGACAGAAATAAAAGATAGACTATAGGAAAATAAAAGATGATTATACACTTTGATCAAAATGCCGAATAAGTCTGATCCTGATTTAAGAGAATGGGGGGCTCCCCTGGTGGCGCAGTGGTTGAGAGTCCACCTGCCGATGCAGGGGACACGGGTTTGTGCCCCGGTCCGGGAGGATCCCACATGCCGCGGAGCGGCTGGGCCCGTGAGTCACGGCCGCTGAGCCTGCGCGACCCGAGCCTGTGCTCCGCAACGGGAGAGGCCACAACAGTGAGAGGCCCGCGTACCGGAAAAAAAAAAAAAAAAAAAAAAAAAAAAAAGAATGGGGATGGGGCAGGGCATTCAGGAAGGAGGGGCAGTGATTGTTCAGTTAAATATCATATTTATTATTATTATTTTTAACATCTTTATTGGAGTATAATTGCTTTACAATGGTGTGTTAGTTTCTGCTTTACATATACATATATTCCCATATCTCTTCCCTCTTGCGTCTCCCTCCCACCCTCCCTATCCCACCCCTCTAGGTGGACACAAAGCACCGAGCTGATCTCCCTGTGCCTTGTGGCTACTTCCCCCTAGCTATCTGTTTTACATTTGGTATTTATATTTAATCTTTAAATAGGATGGAATCAGGTTTGACTTTCTTGTCGTTTCCAGCAACTCTATCCTCTTTATGTGAATTAAGACACCCTACCTTCAGTTTACTTTTCTACTTTTATTCTTTCTCCCTTTGTCAATTTTTCCATTTATTAAATTTTAAAAATCATATTATATTAAATATCTCCCTAAGACATTTCAAATCCTTTTGGGGGAGGGAGAATGAGGTGGGGTGTAAATAAATAATAAATGCTCTTCCAAAGAGGAGATACTACATTTTTAATTACCATGTTCAAAGCTGAAATCATTAGGAATACCCAAGTTGGGTACAATGACATAAGACTCCCCCTTTTTAAAAATAGATTTTTATGTAATCACTTTAATTTCAGTAAGATTAAACATGCTTAAGAAACCATCCACAATTATGTCTTTTGCTAAATGTACAGTATCAAATTTAAAATTAATCACTATCATTTAAAATACATTGGGGAGGGCTTCCCTGGTGGCGCAGTGGTTAAGAATCTGCCTGCCAATGCAGGGGACACGGGTTCGAGCCCTGGTCCAGGAAGATCCCACATGCCGCGGAGCAACTAAGCCCATGCACCACAACTACTGAGCCTGCGCTCTAGAGCCCGCAAGCCATAACTACTGAAGCCCGCGTGCCTAGAGCCCGTGCTCCACAAGAGAAGCCACCGCAATGAGGAGCCCGCGCACCACAACGAAGAGTAGCCCCCACTCGCCACAACTAGAGAAAGCCCGAATGCAGCAACAAAGACCCCAAGCAGCCAAAAATAAACAAAATTTAAAAATAAAATACATTGGGGAAAGGTATGATAGTTCTGTCCACAAATTTAAATACATGTTGCATGCAGAACAGATATTCTGCTTCTGAAATCTTCCATGAGCTTAAGGAGAAACCTTTATATTGACGCCCATTAAAAATGTACATATTAGGATAATATAAACATTAACCAAGAAAACATTCAGAAAGCATTGTCATATTTTCCATTGCCACTTAGAGTGTATATCTGCCTCTTGCCAAACTCACATGTATGTTCTAAGGATATATGGAAAAATATAGTCTAGCTGTTTAGAATACGTGCTTTGTAAATACTAGGTATTTTTGAAGTAGTATTCTGCAAAAGGCTATAAACATTGTTCAAATGAGGAGCTCTCATGTGGGACGTTTCTTTAAGTCTAAAGCTGCAGAAACACCCACATCTTCCACAGTTCTGACAGGCAACTGAGAAACACCGCTGCTGTAGGAAGCTGGGATCCTCTTTTCATAGTCAACTTTAAGTTGCTTCAAGAGGACCAGCCATACTAGCCATACTACTTCTCCCGAGGCTCAAAGTGGGGAATAGATTATTGCAGATTGACATGATTCCTTGAGTAAAACAAGGCAAATCTATGGGCTCAAGGTCTTGATGGGGAATCAAAACCATACGTAACAATATTAGTATGCTATGCAGGCTGATTTTCAGGTTAATGCATAAGAGAAAAAATGTCTATCACACATCTCTACTTGTCCATCTGCATAAAAGTGCCTCAAACACAACACATCCAAAATGGAACTCACCAACGCCCCTACCCCAAACCTGCTTCTCACCACTGCCATCTGAGCAAATGACGGCACTCTCTTCCCCAGAAACCTGGGGGCCACCCTCGACTCCCCGCTTCCTGCTCAGCTGCCACATCCCATCCATCACCAAGATCTGTCGGTTGGGTCTCCAAAGTACATCTTAGGTCTGGCCACCACTCTGCCTCTCTGCTGTCATCATAAGCTCCCAGGGGTCACCTTCTCAGGCCTGGGTCCCTGGAACAGCCCTTACTTGGTCTCCACGCCTCCCCTTTGCCCTTCCACAAATCAAAGTTTTACTACATCACTTTCTAGATTAAAAGCCTTCCGTGGCTCTTTGTTGACTGCCTCTTGAATAACATGCAAATTCCTTAACTCTATAAGTAGGGTAACCATGTGTCTCATGGGAGAGTTGCAGCTTCTGCCTGCTATTCTGGTGTATTTATTAATAGTGCCCCTTTCCCTGGCCCAAGCATTCCAGTTTGGGTGATAAATTGTATAGTACAATGCCCTTCTGATTTGTCTGACTGTTCAGACTCAGTTCCTGCTTCTCCTTACCTTGGACACTACCTTCCAAGGAATAGTGAATTTCTTTCCGTTCCTTTCTTTCCCAATAGCCTGCGGACTCTATGAGAACAGGAGCCTGTGTCTTTTACCATCCTTAGACTCCTGGCACCTAAAATATTGCTTGTATATAGACGCTAGATCATTGAATAAATCAAGAGAAGAGTACCAGGAATAAGGTAGCTTCCTAAGGAATCTATTGTAGTAGATGGTAAATGAAGATCTTTTAGGAAATTAAAAGAAAAAGCTACTCAACAAGCTAGGGTTTGGTTTTAATACAGTCACTTCAACAACAAACTCTAGTTTCTAGATTGAATATTTTCAAGGCTATTTTGATCCTAATAAAGACACTTTCATTATCCCCCAATAGAAAATTCTATTGTGGCTTTAGCTCAGGCTCTCTGATTTAAAGACATCCATAGAAGTCACAAATGTTTCCTGGATTATCATGCAAGAGAGAAAGAAAACATCGTAGATCTGGGTCAATACTTGAACCAGGTTTTCAGAAATACTGATGGATGGCATAAAAAAATATAGTTTCTTCCTCCAAAAAAAGAAAAAGGAAAGAAATGTAGTTTCTGTTATTCTATTAAGCTTTAAAAACGAATACTGAAAATGAATTTCCTTCTTAAAAACAAAAGTTATATAGTTAGGATAATTAATTGTAGTAGATGTACAAAAATAATCAGTGGCCATAATGCAAACAAGACAGGTGTTGTTATCTCAGAAATGCATTTCACTACAAGCTCATCAATGCCTCGGCCCTCCACCATCCAGTGCTGCTAAATGGCCTTTTTTGGAGTACATGAGGCAGGTGAAGTGAGAGTTATGAATCCTTAGAAAGAGTCTCTTTGTTCATTTGTGTTTTGGGGGATTTTTTTTGGTTTTTTTTTTTTGTGGTACGCGGGCCTCTCACTGTTGTGGCCTCTCCCATTGCGGAGCACAGGCTCCGGACACGCAGGCCCAGCGGCCATGGCTCACGGGCCCAGCCGCTCCGCGGCATGTGGGATCTTCCCGGACCGGGGCACGAATGCGCGTCCCCTGCATCGGCAGACGGACTCTCAACCACTGCGCCACCAGGGAAGCCCCTGTTCATTTGGTTTTAATGCTTCCAAAAGACTCAGAAGAACCATGTGTGACTATGACCAGAGATTCTATCACTTTCTCAGTCTCACTCAGTATACTTGAAATATACACAACAATTGGTTATTGATAGAAATTCCACCTCAAAGTTACGCTCAGATAGGTAATGACCCAACATATTTGCACTTAATGTTGTATAAGGAGAGGATACGTATTTCTTCTAAACCCACCAGACCAAGCGCCATTCTCTTCCTTGAATTCCTAAAACATTTGTATCTAAATATGTACTGGGTTTTTCGAGGGAAGGCAAATGTCACCACAGAATCAAAAAATAGCACAAAGTATTGAATTTAATTATAGCTAGTTACTTGATATACAGGGTACAGTTCTATAGTCTTTTGGTCTCACCCTATATGCTGTACAAAAGAAAATAATCGTTAGTAATGAATAGGTTCGAAGACTTCAGCAAATCTCTACTACATTTTTGAATATGACTATACTCCATGTAATTTTTCCAGTAACTAAAAACGTTAAGTTACTTCTTTATGTCTTCAAAGATTGTGTGTATGAAACTGAAGGCAGCAATTAAAATATATTCATCTGAGTACACTCTCGAGATGGTTACAGGAGTTATTTTTTCTGGCCTTAAATTACATCGCAGATCCAAACCATCACCAAATTTTGTATTTTACACTTTATTCGAAGCTTGTTTTTCTCTGGATAAGAACTGTGGCTTTCTCAGACATCTTCAGTTCCTCCTAATTCCTATCACCAAAAGTAGTGGCTGGGGTTCTTTTCAGGACCATTTCCAAAATGAAGCCAAGTTTTTAATTCCCTCTTGTCTCAGAAACTTTGAGAATAGAACCAAAGAGCCCCAGGGCGCTGGATGCTGGTGACAGGTCATCACGGTGTTAGTGGTCCACATCCACATTGACAGGACACACGAGTAAAGTCTGTGCTGAGCAAAATTACACGTTTAATCTAGACCTCCTTCCCGATCACCCATTAATAACTGAAATCTCTACTAAGTCTCTGAACACAAGGCTTTCCTCCCCACAGTATTCTCCACCTGAAATACAAATTTCTCAAGGATCTTAAGAGGGCAAAATACAAACTCCTTTAGGCACTGAAGTAACCTTATGCGAATGTGTTTTATTACTGTTGTTTTCCACCCCAAGAAGCTTCTCTTCACATAAAAGCAGCAACTGGGGCTATGGGCGTTTAGTGGCCACCTCTGGGAAGATGCAGTGCCGGACAGGAGGTAACACCAGACACAAAAGTGTCCCATGGTCTGAGCTGCTCTCCTTCCTAACCGAGGTAAAAGAAACAAATGCACTTAATAAGACAGATGTCCTGAACTGAAAACGAATCTATGAGAAAGAAGCTGCCACAGAGCTGGTCAGCAAACAATGCAGGACAGAAGCACTGAAATAATGCACCGCGGCTCCTTAGGGCCTCTAGCCAACTGGGAGCACACCTGGAACTGCGTCTTCTCTGTGCAGGACCGTGACCACCACGCCGGCCCCATCACAGCCTCTTCCAGACTGTCATCAACAGCAGAGAGGGGCACAGAAGCCAGTGAGATTCTAAGCGACGTGGAGGGAAGCCCGTGGCCTGCTGGGGGGTCTGCTCACTTACCTGCAGAGAGGAGGGAGGGTCTCTCCAAAGGGAGCAGAGAGAACAGACTGATGGCAGCCCCTCACCGTTCTGGGTAAGTCCCAGAAAGGGCAAAACAAGGCAATAAATTAGGATGTGGCACCAGTGCACACGCGCCCTCCTGCCTCTTGTCAAAAATGTCAGCTGGCAACCTCATGACTATTAAGTCCTAGTTGCTGCTTCCAGATCAGTAACACATGTACTGGAAAAAGCACCACATCTATTCTGCAAAGCCAATCTATTCTAGACCCACTGTGTTACACTGCTCCCATGGGTCAGCGGGATTCTAGTAACTGGCAGTGAAGTCTTTCCTACCTCTAAGAAAAAGGGTATAGTTCTAAGATATAAATGACCCCTTTTTAGAGCCTCAACGCTCCTTATTGCTATACGCAGACCATATATTTATTATTAATAATAATAACTATTAGCTATTATTGAGCACAAATTACACGCCAGGCGCTACTCTCAAGGTTTTACATGTATTAAGGCATTTAATCCTCAGAACAATTCAATGAGTAGGTGCTATTACGACCCCATGTTACACATGGGACACCGAGAGGCCAGGCTGCACAGCTGGCTACGTGCAGAGCCTGTATCCAAAGCAGGGAAGCCTTCTCCCAAACCAGGGCCCGGAGTCAGTACCTGATGTCGACTCTACATCCAGAAAAACTGAAAAGTCCAGTGTGCAAAGAATCGATAACTGGCCAGAAAAATAAAAAGATCAAGGTCAAATGAATAACACTCCTCACGACATACCGTTCTGACCCGCATGCCATGCCACCAGTTTTGCACTAATACCACTCTTCCCCTTTCTGTTCATAGCACGCTGGTATTTTACTCACTGCCCCATTTCCATTGCCTAATTCTCTTACGGATCTGGTTAAAAACATCATTTGCTTTATTCTAACTGAAAGGTGGAGGATAACATACTAAAGGTTTTTACTAGGAAAACTTAGATCTGGATTTGAAACTTAGCTTGGACGTTTATCAGCTGTGAAATGTTCAACCCCAGACTGCTCATCAGTAAATTGATATAATAATAGTACCAACTTCATAGAATGGGTCGTCGTATTAAATGAAAGAATATAATTGGCATCTAAGAGGCCCTCAATAAATGAGGGACATTATCATCATGAATTCTAAAGTATTCTTTAGGGAAAACAATATGTTTATTATTTATTTCTTCTGGGATATTTACTTACTTATCATTTTGAATGTTTTACTTTTTTTTTTTTTTTTTTTACAGTACGCGGGCCTCTCACTGTGTCCCCTGCATTGGCAGGTGGACTCTCACCCACTGTGCCACCAGGGAAGCCCTGGATATCATTTTTTAATTTTATTTTTTAAAATTTATCTTGAATAATTAATCTTGAGCATCTATTTATGTCATATGTATGTATTATTTATGAATTTTTAGAACTTCTGTGAGGGAGACATAAAAGGGAGGAGATATGGGGATATATGTTTATGTAGAGCTGATTCACTTTGTTATACAGCAGAAACTAACACACCATTGTAAAGCAATTATACTCTAACAAAGATGTTAAAAATATATATATTTCTTTTTAAAAAGAAAGCAAAAGACCAAAGATGTCTTTAAGGATGCAGAATTATCCTCCCATAAGACAAAATTTCATTTTAATTTGAAATCTACAAATTTGGAATTTGGGGATTATGGAATAGAGTTAGGCTGAAGGTCATCTTTAGTTCGTACAGATAAGTGGCATAAATAAGGTTTCAAGGGACCATATAATTTCTGAAGAAGGGAAAAGTAACCTGCTTTCAAGTACTAAAGGAGCAATCTCTTATATGGCAACAATTGGTATGCTAATTATAAATAATTTATCCATTTGTTAGATAGCCTAAGGACATGAAAGTAATGACCCCATTTCATTAAGCATTCTATAAAATTTAGGTCTTTCACTTATTTAGACAAGTTTTCCTCCTAATTATCCCAAATTAGTGCAATTCTAGTCCTAGTTATATTTATTACATTGTCTAGTGTGGAACATTACATACATGGCAAGTTCCATCTGACAAAGGCCTAATCAGATGATCAATTTTTCTTGACTAGAGCTAGAAAAGAACACCAACGGTTCTTAAGAAAAAATTCCTAGGGATACCATACTCAGATTTCAGTTATTCTTGAAACAACTTTAAAAGTGAGTTTTGGACAACTTAGCTTGAGAACAAGATTCATATTTTTGCCTATCGTATTTCTGCCCAATTTGAGTTCACCTTTTGAGTATTTAGAATACCATCATCAGACAGCTATCCAGAAGATAAAGCAGCATCCACGGATCACCTTCCTGAACACCATCAAGACCACACCTCCAAATGACACGTTGGCTCCAGCTTCACCCAAAGGGAGAAAAGGATCAACGTCCTTATCCGTCTTGATCCTTCTGCTTGGCAAAGTGCCAAGCCTAGAAAAATCCGAATATCTGGTTTTTCCACTTCTGCACTCAGATTAAAGAACACTAGTCCTGAAAACACACTCAATCAAATTAAATTAAATTTAAAACTAAATGCCGGGCTTCCCTGGTGGTGCAGTGGTTGAGAGTCCGCCTGCTGATGCAGGGGACACAGGTTCGGTGCCCCGGTCCGGGAGGATCCCACATGCCGCGGAGCGGCTGGGCCCGTGAGCCATGGCCGCTGAGCCTGCGCGTCCGGAGCCTGTGCTCCGCAACGGGAGAGGCCACAACAGTGAGAGGCCCGCATACCAAAGAAAAAAAACAACAACACATGACTAAGAATGAGCCTATAGAGTTAAATATTCTTGTACCTGAGGGGTCATCTCCCCCCAGCAGCAGAGCACAGGGAATTTGTGAAAGTTCTAGCTCAGATGAATGTAATTTCCATACATTTAATTTACTGCATAGTGTTAAAACCCTTTTCTTTAAGGAAACGGTTTACTAATCAAATCTCTCCCAGACCGCCCTCTTGGCAACAAGAAGTTAAAACAATCGTTACGCAAATATTAAGAAATTCTAATCCTAAGAAATTGAATACAAGTAAATTTGACCTTTTTCGTTCTGTGAGTTTATTTTGGTGCCTTGATTCTAAAGTTAAAAATACAGAGAAACCATAAATTACATTTTTTAATTTAAGAGCTGACAACTTTGTGTTATATTTGTTTTGTATTTTAAAGTCTAGTATATAGAGAATTTTAAGTGTTCGCTAGTTAACTAGCCATAAAACAGGGGGGTGGATTAAGAAGAGATATAATTTTTAACTACTACGTAGTGTCTAAAAGCAATTTTTGTTTTATTGAAAATACACAGTATATCATAAAGCTTTGGGACTGTTCTTAAATATTCTAAAGAATGGGAGTTTGCTCCTGTTTTTGTATTACTTTAAATATTACATACTCCAAGGATTATGCAGGTGCTAAATTCTGCAGGTCCTCCTACTAGCAGAAGTACTAAATGGAGATTATGCATTCATATTATTCACATTCATTCCGTTGCCATGGGTTACTGAACTCACCCTCCTTGACCACTGAAAAACTAGGAGAAACTGTAAAGGATTTTCTCAGTGACCCTCCTATGGGAAAATCACAAGGACAGTTTTTTTCTTTTCCCCCGAATAGAAGATTTTATAAAACACATCTGATGTGTTCTAAACCAGTTAACTGACTCTTATCAAAAATACAGTTCATTTACTCAATTTTAACCATCGATACTTTTTTTAAGTCATATCCACCAAAATTCCTAGTTTATTATTGTCTTGACTACCTTGGACTTAATCCTATCTTATACCATTCAGACCCATACAACTCCTCCTTTTTTGACCCCGATAGCATTATTTTAAATTGTTGTGCTGGGTACTGTCAAATTATTCCATTATTTGGACCCTGGCCTATTGCAATGCTCAGAATGACTTGCTCAGTGTAAACTCTTACAACAGATGGCAAAAGTTAGATGGCACGAAATCTCATGTTTCTTCAGTTTTTCCTAACAGAAAAAGTACAGAAGAGAATGCGTCAGCAGAAGAAAATGGTTTACAAATGAATGAAATTATGTTTACTCGGGGGGACTTCTTTCCATTTGAAGTTTCAATGTTCTTGTCCGGTGCCTTTTGTGCCTAGGAACTGTGCAAGCCCAACGACTTCATCTCCTCCAAGAATGAGGGGTGTTCACTGCAGGACAGACAGTTCCCGATAACACCGGGCCAATTAAGACAGCGAGGAACTCACGGCGGATGGATGAGACACCCCCTCCAGCGTGATGAGAAGAGGAAGGGTAAGAAACAGCAGCACAGAACTATTCCAGCAATAGCCTCCCACGCCCCCCAACGCCCTGTCAGGTTTTAGGAGACTCTACGGTTCTTTGGGCAAAGCAAGGTAACTCTCAGAACATCAGCCAGCAGAGTAGATTCTTTTCCGATAACACACACAAATATTTGAGGTGAGACTCGTTAGAAGAGGCAGGGAACTCTGAAATCTTTCCTCTCAGTACAAGCCAGGCCTCTCAAGCGAGCTCCTTAGGGCAAGTGCAAGATGAACCACCGGGGTAGTGAAAGAAAATATTTAATGTTTACATAAAAATAAGAAGGTAATTTTACTAACAGGTGGCATGTAGACTAAGAGTCGAGTACATACAAGATTTAAAGTGTGTGAGTCTGTGAGCGTGTGCGCATGTATAAAATCTCAGTGTTGTCTTCTGTGATGCTTCAGATATTCATTAGTGGCTGCCTCCCAGGGTTGTTCTGAGACTACGTGAGGTCATTCTCACGCACCGGCTGGTACCAAGTACATGCTCAGTAGACCCTGGCTCCCTTCCTTGTGGGGGAAGTGAATTGGGGGTAAAAAGGCTCCCTCTTCATGTCTACATTTCAGGAGCACACAGGAACTCTGTTATCTTGATAGGAAGCATGTCCTCAGACCAACAGAGGAAGGCTGTGCTCGTGGCCCAGGACCTTTGACCTCCGGCTTCCCACGGCCAGGCTCAACAGAAACCTTCCAGGGCCTGTCTACACAGCACTGTGTAAGGATTAACCACAGCTCTCCTAGGCCCTCAGCACAGCCCCAGCCCAATGACGCTCTGCACAGCTTCACTGGAGAGAAGGTGCTTTCCCACTTCCGGTGGCACCTGACAGCGCATACCTCCACTTCTGGCCCTTCAGCTCAGGATGGTACACCATCATGTACTCTGCCTTTGGCATCCTGAACAAATGTTCTTTGAAATTCTCCACATGTTGAAACCACCCACACCAAGCAGGGTACAACATACAGGAAAGCAAGATCTGCCACCTCCCAAAACCATGCTTCTACCAGCAAAAGCCAAGGCTTTTGTCATACTGCGGCTCTAGAATTAGAGGAGGCTTTTGAAGTTCAATTAGTCGGCCGCAACCCTGGAAGGCAAGCCGCTTCATATATCAATACTTGAGGTTCTTCTCCAGCTATTTCCCCTGGACTTGCAGGCAGGGAGAACTGGGGAGGGGCAACGTGTTGAAGACAGGAAGCTTTGGATTCCCAAATCCCGGCTGGCCAGGGTCGGCGTGTCTGTCTCTACGGTGAGGTGAAGCGGAGGTGCTGGCAGCTCTGAAAGCTTCGGAGGAGGGAAAACCCTCTCTCCTCCCCCAGCTCAGGCTGTCATCCCAGAGCCCCGAGTCCTGCTGCCAAACCATCTGCTAGAAGGAAAGCTGCTGAAATCTTAACACGTGAAAAGCAGATCCCAAAGTGTGGCACTCCCTTTCCGCAACCCAGGGGGACGTGCTGACCTGAGATTCCAGGGGACCGTCACTACTATTTAAAGCTCACCAAGGGAGGAACATGCACTTGATTTGGAGGAGAGAAGGCACTGGGCTGCCCTTGAAAGATGTACCTTAGCCTCCCAGCTTTCCCTCCTCACGTTGCGTTTCTGCGATACTCGTTTTATTGCAAACGCAAACGCATACAAACACACAGCTCAACCAAAACCTTGGAAGAGGCTTTTTCTCTTTACCTTATTTGGAAAAGTCCAAGTCAATATCTCTGATTAGACAGGGCACCATTTCCCTGATTTTAGGTGAAGCCAAGTTCTCTTAGATTTCTAACTCACAGGAATACTGAATATACAATGACTCTCCACCATGCTTCCTAAGATGGAAACTCCAGAACAAGTGAGCCCCCTTAGGTAAATGAATAATTCTGTGGATTTCTTAGAAGACCACATACCCAAATCAATAGGTAATGAAATATTTGATCTGTGATTAAATGAGGACCAAAGTATAAGAATCAGATTGAGGGCTTCCCTGGTGGCGCAGTGGTTGAGAGTCCGCCTGCCGATGCAGAGGACACGGGTTCATGCCCCGGTCCGGGAAGATCCCACATGCCGCAGAGCGGCTGGGCCCGTGAGCCTGCGCTCCGCAACGGGAGAGGCCACAGCAGTGAGAGGCCCGCGTACCGCCAAAAAAAAAAAGAATCAGATTGAACTCTGATTGTTTTAACTCTACCCGACCCTGGACAAGTCACCTGTCATCTCCCTTCTTCTACAGCCTCAGGTGTAAAATATTTAGGAATGGGTCACTCTCGTAGAGTTATGTCCCCAAAGAAATAATAATACAGTAGCAAAAATGTACTAAGTTCTTACTATGCGTCAGGCACTCTGCTAATTATTTTACATGCATTTGCTCATTTAATCCACATAGCAACTATAAATTAGATACTACTGTATCCTCATTTTATAAATGAGAAACAGAGGATATATTGCCAAGATTACACAGGCAGCAGGGGGGTGCCAGGACACCGATGTCCTGTCTGACTTCCAAGTCCTAAATCAAAAAGCTCTGCCACTACATAAAGGCACTTTACGAACCTAAGAAGCCACTATTACAAATGTGGAAAAGTCCACCTGACACTACAGCCATCTTCATTGTTCGGCTCTTCCGGGCATGTTCAAGTCCTTGGCTAAGTGGACTTTTCAAAACTTTTTATTTGTTTTAAGATAATCAACAGCTGTCCATTGCCTTCATTATAAATAACCACTTAGCAAGTGTGGGGGGGAAAGATGGTCCAAATACTCCTTTCAATTATTTTAACACCAATCAAAATGAAAATTCAAATGAGTTCTTTAGGTTCACAGGAAGCCCCACTACCACTACAAGCTCCAGCATCCAATCTAAAGTGATGTTTTATCTTAGAAGTTCGGTGGATTCCAAAAAGCTATATTGTTTTTTCATGGAACATCCATGCTGGAATTTTTAGAATCCCAAAACAGAAGCTTGTATATGTACAACCCGGTGGATATCTAAAACGCCCCAGCGTTCACTCCTTTGGCCCAGTGTGAATGGATCAGGCTTCCTGATAGGACACAAGGGCCCTGGAGGCCGCTTATCATCAGTCCCCAGGGGACTAACTAGGAATGTGAATGCGGTTAAAGAAGGAAGTGAAACAAAGAGGTCAGAGATTTCACTGAAACTATCAGAAATGTTCGCAAGACAATGGGTCCCCATAGTTGTACGTTTAAATTCCTACTGTATGCCTACTACATTCCTAGCACTTGCTGGAACAAAACCAAGTGAGACTAGAGCCAAGTTCACAAAGAGCTTCACAGTCTAGAGGGAAGATCCGGCGAGAAGATGAGGACAGATGTGTAAATGATGTCAGAGGCGGACAAGGGTGCCACGGGAGCACCGGGAAGGGGCAGCTCAATCAACAGTCCACCAGGCCAAAGAGGCTTCCTCGAGAGCTAAGACCGGAGCTGAGTTTTATTTGATTATATTTTATTTTTGGCCACGCTGCACGGCTTGCGGGATCTTAGCTCCCCGACCAGGGATTGAACCCCGGCCCTCGGCAGTGAAAGTGCAGAGTCCTAACCACTGGACCGCCAGGGAATTCCCTGGAACTGAGTTTTAAACACGAAGTAGCTAGATGCAAGGAAGAGGGAAACTGGGTGTTGTTGGAGAGATGGAAACAAGGACCCCGGAAGCTTTTACAAAATGAAGCCAACGTGGCTGCAAAGTAGAACTCAACTATATTTCTTTGTGTAGGTCACATGCAATTTATTCTTGACAGCATCCTCCGAAGTGACAACTTTGAGATCCTGTTGGGAGTCTATTTGCTTCCTTTGGGGTTCTTCTGTTCTTATGCACGGAAACCAATGCAGTGCTTTACGCATATTAATTCACGTAATTCACCCCGAACCTCATAGATACATACAATTATTATTCCCATTTTGCAGGTAAGGAAACTGAGGCCCTGAATAAATAGGTAATTTATCCAAATTTACCCGCTCAGTACTGGAAAGGCTGGATTATGAAGCCATCTGGACTACATGTCTGCTCTAAATCACTCTGCTACACGGCCTCTCCAAAAAGGAATTTACTGAAAAGTATTGAGTAACTCAGGATTGCGGGGAGGCCTGGAGATCCGGGCTTGGAACTCGGTAGTCAAGCCAAGCACAAACCCTGCAGCTGGCACCCACCTACACTGCCACACATGAGACACTGCCTGCAGAATGCCATCTTGCTGCCACACCACTGCCAGCCAGGGAACGTGCCCCAGAGCCCCCCTACCCTGCCCCACAAGCACCAGATGCAGAGTCTGGAAAGGAGTGTGTAATTGGTGAAACCACGACCGTGAGCCAGGCACGTCAGAACATCAATTCCACGGCCAAGTTCGGTGTCCACGTAGAGAAATGAGGTTCTGCCTCCCCCCAAGGTCCATAAGGTGAGTGTGTTGGTTTCCTAAGACGCTGAAACAAAGTACCACAAACTGGGTGGCTTAAAACAAGAGAAATTTATTCTCTCACGGCTCTGGAGGCCAAGAGTCAGAAGCAGGATTGTTTCCATCTGGAGGTTCTGGGGGACAATCCCTTCCATGCCTTTCCACTGGCTTCTAGCAGTCGCCAACAATCCCTGTACTGCCTTGGCTTGTAGACCCATCACTCAAATCTCTACCTCCATCCTCACATGGACGTCTCCCCTGTGTCTGTGTCTCTTTTCTTCTTCTCATAAGGGCATCAGTCACACTGGATTCAGGACCCACCCGACTCTAGTACGACCACGTATTAATTCCATCTACAAAGTCCCTATTTCCAAATAAGGTCATATCCAGGGTTACCAGGGGTTTTCGGGGGCACACGTTCAACCCACAACAGTGGGGAGATACAGACAGGGGAAGGGGGTTCAGATGCTGGACAGCCAAAAAAAATGACAAGTATCCACAGAACCTCAATTGCTGGGGCAGAGCCTTCATTTCACCTAATAACGAAATAAATGACTTCAAAGCAAAAGTTGGATGTGCCGAAAGCAATAAATTGGTCTGTGAGCTCTTAGGGGAACCAACTAGACAGGAACTTGCAGTAGGGGTGAGGTGAGGGTGTTAATTACAAAGCTAGAAGGGTCCTCCCTCTGAAACTGTGGCCATCAGAAGGAGACGGCCAGGCTTAAGCCCTGCTACCTCTAATGCCCACAGGCACCTGCCAGATATTTCTCTTTTATCTTCAAAAAGAGAAAACTTGGCCTGGAGGGGCCATCATGGATTTAAGTAGGAAGATAAATGGAGATTTTAACTGTGTATATGCGTTACCTAAGCCATAAATTTTCAACTAGATCGGTATATGACAGATGTTTGAAATATACGTTATTTACATAGCTGGTCTAGTCTTTTGTGCTGCTGCTTGCATAGCTCTGAATCCTTTTCAAACCAGAACTAGAGATACCAAAAGCACATCCCTTTTATCAACACTACAATAGCTTCTGAATAAATGCAAACACTAATCAAAAACATCCAAACATTAAAAAGCTCTTTACTTTTAGGAAAAGAGAGCAGATGATCTCCAAGCAATCCTAACCTTGAGTCTCCAGGTTTTCAGAAACCTAAGTAGGACTCAATGTTAATGGAATCCAACTGACCCTCCATCTGCTGGAAATAAAAATAAGCAAGTCACCTGTTCCCCTCTAAGAAGCGGAACATAAAGTACAAAAGCTAAACTATTCCCGTGTTCTCACTAACACTGCTGAGTGGTTGACCCCCAAACTATACCTGGAGCCTCTACCGGTCACGTGAGTGCCCACCTCTCTGCTTGGACAGCCAAACCATTACGTCCAACATGGAACTCATCTTCTGCTCCGTTTCCCCCAGCCTCCTGGTCACATATTGCATTCTTCCAACAAAAATCTCTGATTCGCCTTTGATTTTCTCTCCCCTCTTCAATCCAGTCACTTAAAGGAACAGCCAGGCCCTTGGTCCCCATAGATGCTCCCTTTGCCCTTCATGCTCATCCCTCCTTCCTTGGATACGGTTTTCACTATGAGGCATGAGTACCACTCAGGTATGTGAGGGCATTTCAGGTGGTACCTGGTTGAATCATTTTTTACTGAAATAGGAATATATGAACTGTAATGGGGGTTAGAAAAATAATTGTCAAATGAAACCCATAATTTCATATAAAATTAAAAATTTTTCTTTTACATCCATTTAAATATAAAAGTGGGTAGAGTTAAAGAAAAATATTAACTAAATAATAGCACAGATAGTATATGGACATGGTTTACAAATTCTTAAGGGTGGTGTGCTAATGCCTAGCAGTGTTGCAAAACACTGCTCTTGGGTGGTCCCTCATCACCTTATGCTTGATAACCTCTGTTCCCTCAACCGCCTCCCAGCTGGTCCCCTAGCCTCCCAACTCCCATCTCTTCCATCTATCCTGTAAGCCACAGCCAGACACCTCTTCCTAAGATGCTCCTTTCATTATTTCTCTCCCAAACTCACAAATCTGATTCCTACCCCAATAAACTCCACCTAGATTTCAAGAGCCCATCTGATCTAGCTACACATTATTTCTAGTTACATCCCAAATTTACAGTATGGCAAATTTCACACTGACGTTTTCCTTGCCAGCTGAATGTCTTGGTTCTTACTGCTTCTACAACCTTCCCCCAGTCCTCTGCCTTCTCTGCTCTTCAAATCCTACCCAGTCCTTCGAGAAGCAAGTAAGTCCTCCTTCCAGGCAACCTTTTTTTATTGACATCTCTCCTCTGAAGTCCTATTCCACTTACACCAACCCTATCGACCAACCCCGCTTAACTCTTTTTTTTTTTTAAACATCTTTATTGGAGTATAATTGCTTTACAATGGTGTGTTAGTTTCTGCTTTATAACAAAGTGAATCAGTTGTACATATACATATGTTCCCATATCTCTTCCCTCTTGCATCTCCCTCCCTCCCACCCTCCCTATCCCACCCCTCTAGGTGGTCACAAAGCACCGAGCTGATCTCCCTGTGCTACACGGCTGCTTCCCACTAGCTATCTACCTTACATTTGGTAGTGTATATATGTCCATGCCTCTCTCTCGCTTTGTCACAGCTTACCCTCTCCCCTCCCCATATCCTCAAGTCCATTCTCTAGTAGGTCTGTGTCTTTATTCCTGTCTTACGAAATTGAGCTATTTGTAATGAGGTGGATAGACCTAGAGTCTGTCATACAGAGTGAAGTAAGTCAGAAAGAGAAAGACAAATACCGTACGCTAGCACATATATGTGGAATTTAAGAAAAAAAAGAATGTCATGAAGAACCCACTTAACTCTTGATTATATTCCAGTATTTCCTGCTTTCTAATGGTCAACTCATTGAGAGCTGGTCCTACCAGCCACAATAGGAAGTCCTTGAAGAGTAGAACCTTCTGTTACAAAAGGATGACGCACATTAGGAGTTCAAGACATTTCTTCAACCAAGTTTTTAAGAGAAGCCATGTTTTATTCATTTATCCAATAAATATTTCCTGAGTCCCTGATATGTGTCAAGCTCTGTGGTTGTTGGCAAAATAGAGATGTGAATAAAACACATACTGTAACTGAGGAACTCACTGGCTAGTAAACCCGAGGTACAACACAATGTCACCATGCTGTTGTAACACAAGTACAAAACAACCATCATATGAGTGATCCGCTCTAGGAAGAGAAGGGGTATATGAGCTTGTTCTGGAAGGCTAAACAGGATGAGCCTTATATATTTTAGCTAAATATCAGACTTTTAAAGATGGCGAGCACACTCTCAGAGGTGTCACATAAATCACAAAAGGCAACAAGATATTGCAGAAGGCAAAGAGTTTCCAGAGCGTGGAGTGTAGGGTGGTGGGGGAGGGATGGAAGGAGGGGTGGGAAAAGCAGGGGAGGTCACGCCATGAAGAGCCTTGGTCTCAGACTTCACCCCATAGGCATGAGAAACGTTGAAAAGAGTTGGAAAGTAACATGACCAGTTTTGCTTTAGGAGGTATTAAAAACCTAAAAAACAAAACCCCTCTGGGGACCCGCAGAGCAAGAATTGGACATGGTCAGTTTGGAAGACACTGTAATAGAACAGAAGGATTTCAACAACAGAGATGAAAAGGGAGGGGGAGATTTTAGAAATATTTAGGTGGTAGAAATCAATGGGATTTTCTGGCCAACTGGTTGTGCATTCCAATGTCAAATAAAAACAGTCTGGGGATTAACTACTGAAGGAAAAGTTCACTATCTACTTAAAAAAAATTACCCATGCCATTTCTCTCCCATGTTACTGTGGTGAAGGTTAAGTTAGCATTGACTATAGTCTATAGTCTTACGAACGACAAGAACCTCTACTCTAAACCTGATAGACTAGGCATCACGCAGTTTCTATGACTGATGTACAAAACCTGTCCTAGTTGCAAAAGTCGGCATCTGAACCCACCGGCAAGGATCCAACCAGACTCTGCTCCTTGGTTATAGCTGCACTCGGCATAAGCCATCTTGTACCAAAGAACATACAGTTGTCTGAACTGCCCTAACTCTCTGGGGCTATAGAGAATTTAAGCCACAATTGCTCTGGAGGTGTAAAAATGCTAAGGTTTTTATACAATATACTCATATTCCTTTTTTCAAATAAAAACGTTCACAAGAGCGTAAAAGATGTTGAAATACCGAGAGGTGACCTTTTGTAAGCACATTCACGTTCTCCTGGGAAACAAAGAATAAAGTCATTCACCACCAAGTGTAATATTCCTCACTTCCAGAGGCCTGATGAAAGGAGTCAACACAGGTAGTTTCAAATGAAAGCACAGCTGGAGCAGCGAGGCTGGAAATGTATCTCTGCGAGGAGGTATAAGGAGGCAACAGGATGCTCTTTATGAAAACCTGCACGTGATCGGAACCTGCCAGGGCTTCATCCCTGTCCCCTCACCCCCATTAGTTTGGTCACCAGGACAAGCCCTAATGCAGCCACTTAACGTAACATCTGGGGATGACAGGAAATAAGACTCCATTGCAAAATGAGCGCTATTCCCACACACCCCACATACGGAAGCACATGACTCCAATAAGCAGAAAGGGCAAAGGTTATTTCTAACGATTTCTGTGTAAGTGCTGAGAAATCCTGGGCTTGCCCATTACAGAGGCGCTGCGGAGCCCAATTCTGTAATGGAAATGCGGGCCAGGAGGGCCCATTCCAGACGGGGAGAGGTCATGTTACCCGCCAGGGACACAGCTGGTTTGGGGCAGGCCCAGATTAGAACCTCAGGTGCCCATCCTCCACTCCCAGAAAACTCTCAAAATAACAGAACGTAAGGAACTGGGCCCCACAATCCACTGTGCCCCAGAATTAGTTTCTATAAAATGAAAACTAATAACTCATCAAGGTGGCGTCCTGGCCATTCCTCCCCGCTGATTTATATTAGTTAGATCGGCAGACAAAGCTGGTTTATAGATGTCAGTTTGCGGCTTGTGTTTTCTTTCTTTTCAAATCCTTTAAAATTGTCTGCCTTGTTGTTTCTTAAAATGACAAACATCCATCCAAAAGTACCATGACTTTGGGGGTGTCTCGTTCACAGGGGACGCCTTTTATGCACATGCTCTGTAGGACCTTTAGAGTGGAAAACAAATCACTTTGCAGTCCTGATCAATGAAATGTCCCCAAACTTGGTGGCATGCCATGTGAAATATAAAGAAGCGGCCATCCCCAGGGCTTGGGGAGAGGAAAGTGAAGTAGCATCATTTGTATAAAGAGGTCACAGTTCACAAGGTCCTGACAGAGAAGGTTCTAACACCTTCATTAACAAAGGTTTGGTGCCTTGAAAATCATTTCATGAAGGTAGGTGAGTATATTTTCATATATAAAGCCCTAAGGATTATACAGCTATGTGCCTCTTTATCGGGAGTTTTCTTTTCTCTTTAGTTAATTAATATCATAATTTCTAGTTTTAGAAACTGTGGGAGAATAATCCCACGTGCATTTGGCCTAACCCCTTTTCTTATTCAGCTCATGGATGCACATTTTATTATTCATCTTGATTTGAACAAAAGGCAAGATTTTCCCCCCTTCTGCTCAGAAACTACCTTTGGGAAATTAATATTCAAGATGAACAATGAACTCATCTCATGGCCTGTGAACTTGCTGGTTGCCAGGAGGCCTGTGAATTCTTAGGATTATTTTCGATTTGGTAGCATGAATCAGGGGCTTAAATAGTCATATAAGGCATGGTCTTCAAAATTTAAAGTTTCAGAATTCTCTAACTGTCCGTTTGTAGGATCTCCTTAGGTTTGATATGTGTCTACTCTAACCTCTTGAGCTTAAGTGTAGTTTATCCCAAAGGTACGTGAAAAAGCCAAGGCTAAATGTCAAGCCTGTTGCTATAAATCACATTTCAAACTGGTAGTTACTTATTAGTGAAAAAAGACTGTTTGAAAAGGTTCTGTCTCATTAGAAAGCGATTATGGAATGCCTATAATTTTGGCTTAAGTAAAGAGAGTTAAACTTGAAATACCTACTGTGAGATAGTAGGCCAGATCAAAAGGACAGCTATTCAAATTTCCAAGGACCTCTCCTTTCCTAAAGTTAAAAAAAAAAAACAGTGATTTTCACCATATTTTTAAGGAATATTTGTTGGAGGGGATTTCTCTTTCACCATATTTTTAAGGAATATTTGTTGGAGGGGATTTCTAAAAACAGTCTCCACTGAAGTTATTTCAAGTCATTTAGTATTTCTCTGAAGAAGCTTATCTTGTCCTTTGAACCCAACAAAAAAACCTCTTTTTACTGAGAATAAGTATGCTAAATACTAGTAGCTATTATGGCAAAATGACTGGACAAACAGAAAGAAGAAGTATGAAAAGCTTCATGTGTTTCTAAGCTGCTTCATTTTCTATTTCATTTCATGTGACAAAGGCTCTGTTTGTATCCAGAGTCACTAACTTGATGTAAGTGGACTTTCTTACATTTGTTAAGGGGAAGACAACTTCTCCCAAATGATGTCAAAGTGTCTCAGTATACCATCTATTACTATCAACACCGGTATTTGGAAAGGAACCATATTTGAAAAGGAAATTGACAAGCTACTCTCAATCTCCCCCAAAAAGATGTGTATGAGAAAGATTCCACCTACTCTCCCAGTGTTCATTGTATGTGTTTGTCTTAATATTTACTTTATCCTTCCATGAGCCCCAACCCTTTTTATTATACATATTGGCTAATAATTATACATATTGTCCATCCTTGGACAAAACCATATTATACCCAACCCTGCAGCCCCATGAGAATCTAGCAAGGCACTTTGCTTGAGGTGGGGGGAGACTCCATAAAATGCTGAATGAATAACACGGCTCTTCTTCCCCCACCTTCTGGTTTTCTTTTCTCAGTAGTAACCTAACATGAAACCTGCACAGACAACCACCAACCTGAAAGAACTGATCCTTCAGTATCCCCATAGGACCAGCTTACTATTTACAAGTCAAGAAATAAGAGAATCAAAGAAAATGAAAAGCTTCTTCCTCAAGCCCTCAAAAACGCCTTGAAAAACTGGCAATAGCAGAGAAGTTCTTTAGCAAAGAATAAAAATGTGATCTTAATGATGCTATGACAAGATAGGCGAAAACAGGCTCCATGGGAACGTGCCTGAAATCATTACAGGGTCTTGCAGGTTTGTTGAAGACATTATGGCCACCTGCCCTCCTACAGCCTCACTCTTGGTATCAGTACTGATTCCTGAAGAGGGGCAAAAAAGAGGCGAAACTCTTCAGTGTGGAATGAAGACATTCAAACCCCAAGGATATGAAACCTGAGATTATCTGAACACTCAGTGTAGACATGGGTTTATGGACATACGTGTTTTGAGGTTACACTTGGATTTAGGTGTATTTCAAAATTTACTACCACCAGCCTGAAGAATAAAGCAACCACAGCAGTGACTGACTTCAATTACTGAAGTATAAACTGTAGTTGTCACTTCCTTTACAAATCTGGCATTTCATGACAGGGAAAATCAAGGGAGCCTTATTGCCAAGACAGTACATCCTTATGTCACCAGATTTTGCAGTAAAAAAGACGGTTATTTTATTTAGGTTTTATACTCACGGAAATGCACTCACAAGACATTTTTAAAGCATGAGATACCAGCCCCAGTTTTGTTTTTTTTTTTAAACTTGCTGCTTTAGGAGAAAGATAGTAGAGCTAGACTTTGAGTACCAACTGCAAGCTTAAAGCAATCTTCCCAGGATTTAGAGTGATTTGGTATAGATGTGTTTTCAAATATAACCTCGGTTTTCCCAGGACATTTTGTTTAGAAGAAAATGAATTCATTCAGAATGAAAAACAAACAAACCAAAATTGGTGTCTTCCACGTCATTACATACAAGTGGTCGACAGTAAGTAAGGAGAAAACAACGAGAAGAGTTTCAGGATTTTCCTCCTTCAGCGTTTCAAGTATTTTATCCCTGGGTTTCCAAGTCACACAGCAAAGCCATCCGCTGTATTTCCAAAGGCAACTAACCGGCGCCGACAGAAATGCTTCTATGCGTTTTAAGATGAAATCCTTCATTCCCGTTCACCGTTTTGTTTGTCCTTCCTGTCTGACATGCAAATACATGACACAGCCTCCATTCTTTCCTTATAACCTGATTCAAAACAACATATGTTAAATCCACACAAAATCATGTGAGCATTCAATCCGCATACACACCATTACCCCACCGAATGCATTCAGTGGGCTGCAACACAGTTCCCTGCGTGTAAGCAGACCAGCCTGAGACCTCTTCCCTGACTCAAACCATCCAGAACTGTGCATGGAACCTGTTCCCTTTTGAAAAAGAAAGGCTGTTTAAATACCCACTATGATAATAACTGGCCACAATGCGGGAGCGAGCAAAACCGATACTGCGGGCAACGGCGGGCGCAGGCTCTTCCACAAGCTCAAGGAGGCTGGGCGCCCGAGCTGGCGGTCATTTATCTGTGCAGCCAAAACGCCCGGCACGTCCCCCTCCCAGATTTCACCTAACTAATAGCTCTCCAACCCCATATTGAGAGGGCCTGCTGTGGATCTTGCGGAGGTACAAAATGGTGGATGAGAGCTATTTTTTTTTCCTGCTTTCCCCATAACTTATCGCATCCATCACCGCCCGTCCTCCCGGGGAAGCACCCCGGCCGCGGCGCTCGGAGCACGCCCCGTGGCCCCGGCCTGGGGGCAGGGACGCGGTTACCAACCTGATGTCATGTAGCCCCGCGAAGCCTGGGGCGCGAAGGCCGCGGGGAAGCGCTTGTGCAGGCGGTAGTCCTTCTCGCTGCGGGACCTCATGCGGTCCGAGGCCCGGTCTGAGAAATCCGAGCTAGGCCAGGCTCGCCGCAAGGTTGTGCTCCGGGTCTTCTTCATGGTGGGGAGGGCGACCCGCTGCCCCGATCCTCGGGGCCTCAGCGCCGGGGCGCAGCACGCGGCTTCATCCGTCTACGGCGGGCACGACCCGGGCGGACTCTGCGCGCATTTTCCCAGCCCCTCCTCGTCGGCGTCTACACCGCCAGCGGCGGGTCCGGCCCTCCCCACGCCCCCACACCCCCCCAAGGCGAAGGCTCCGATTTTACACACGTCCCACAATGCATTACACTTCATTTGCAATCCACCCGGCTTATAGCTTCCAGATTCCTGGGGGGAAAGGCACGTTAGGAGGCTCCCCGGCCAGGAGGAGGCGGGGAGGGGGCGGGCGGGGTGAGGGCGCCGAGACTTGCAGCGTGAAAGCAATGGGAGCGCAGACAATGGCCCGATTCAGCGCAGGAGTGCTTAGCCAACTGTGAGCCACGGCACAAAAGACCCAAACAAATGAGGAAGCCCAGGCCTCCGGTGGTGACCCGGGATCGGGCGCCCGGGAAGCCGGAGGGGCGGCGGCAGACCCTCTCCGCACCGGGCGGCTCAGAGCGAGGCGTGGGGATGACAGTGTCCAAGTCGTGTCCCCCTGGGGCTATCAGCCGCGCGGCCCGCAGTCCCGGGCGCGGGCTGGCTCTGCCTCCCCTGCAGTCCTCGGGAGGCAGTCTTCATTACAGAGGCTCGGATGGGGGGCGCGTGTGCACAGGATCCGAGCAGGCTCTGCAGTCAGCAGTTGCGGCGGCGGGCCCCTGCCGAATCCAGGAAGAGTCCTCGCGACTGCAGCGCCTCGTCGATCTTCCTCCTTCCAAGGCTCAGGGTGGTGTGCGTGCGTGTCTGCGTGTGCGTGTGTGCGCGCGCGCGCCGACACGCATGTGCCCCCCTACACAGGCATGCTCCTACTTACTGGCCGCGGCGGCGACGGGAGCCATGGCTGCCAAGGATGCGGAGCCTGCCGATCGCCACCCGCACGGCGGCACCGCTGCTCGGTCGCGAGCGCGCAGAACAGCTATTGAAGGACCGGAAGCCAGGAAGCCGCTCAGCCTCATGCTAATCACCGAGCTGCCTTAAGTTAGAGCACGGATCCTGTCAGGCTTCTTATTTTCATGTAAAACACCCTGCGGCGGCTCTGGGACTTGGCTGGTGCCCCAGCCAGGAGTCAGCGCTCGGATATTTACATCTTTTTAGGATGGCGCCTCCCGCTTGCAGAAAGGGAGAGAAACCGCTCGGTGGGAACAGGGCAGTCTGCGGTGCCCTGCCTTGCCCACCTGCGCCAATCCCGGAGGCAGCTAGATCCGGGGGAGGGGTTGCCACCCGGAGCTCCGCCGACAGCCGCAAACGCCCGGGCACCTGGTCCACGCCGCCTGGAGGACGCAGCGAGGGCGTCTCCGGCTCTTCCTCGCTGTCCCTCGAGCCCCCGGTGTCAGTCACTGCCAGCCCGCTAACCTGCATTCAGGTCCACAGCCCCACTACCCGGCTCGGCTCTGCACCGCTGTTTCTGGTCCAACAACCAATCGCTAAAGGACAACAATGCGCGCTGCGCGGGAGGGGAGGAGGGGGCGATGCGCCGCCCCGGCCGAGGCGCCGGGCCCGGGATGCCGGGCCGGGACGCGGAGGTCACTGCAAGTTAAAGGTGCGCGTCCACATTGCGGAGAACCCCGACCGCGCTGCGCTGCGGCCGTTTTGTCAGCTTGGCTTCTCGTTTGGGTTCCCAATAACGCTTAGGTGTTGTAAACAACAAAAATAAACCCGATTCTTCTTACGTCTTTGCGCTTTTTTCCATTTGTGACGATGCAACGTTCAAAATCATGTTTTATGCTGTTCTACATATTCGCAGGTGCCAAGGTACAGAGACAGGGATATGAAATCTTTATGAACCTATGATCTTTTCAGGTTGATACTGTAAACCCCCCCCCCCCAAAAAAACCCGCACTGGGTTCTAAATGGTTAAGATTCAGGAGTTTTAGCACAATTTGGTGCTTTTCCAAGGCTTTAATTCTTTGCGGGGGGGGCAGGTTCTCGAAGAACGACACAGAGAGGGGCGAGGTTTCGGCAACAAACATTATAGAACCTAGAACTTCCATTCAATATCTAAGGGCTGCCCTCTGTAACCTGGGGCCAGTGTAACTGATCTATCTCCCGGGAACCCGGGGGTAAACAAACAAAAATCTCTAAGCAACTTGTATTTACACTAATCAAAATTTATTACTTATTAATACAAAATTTATTACCGTAAACCAGTTAGCTAATATTCAATGATATTTTTTAAAAGTTAGAAACGGACAGTCTCCCAAAAGGCACATTTTGCTAAATTGTCTTCTTTACTGTAAGAGGACTGCTAAGAACAGAAAGCCTCCAGCTTTTGAAGCTAAAGAAGACTAAATGTGTAAAGAACCATAAAGGTAATAAAAAATAATTGTATTAATGAATGCATGAGATATTGACATTTAGATATCTCAATCCAATTCAACAACTACCCTACATCCCATGAGCCAAAAGTGGTTATATGAATGATTATAATGGTTACGACTGAAGGCTAATGGTGATTGCTGTGACAACTGTGATACTTATTCATTTAGCAAATGATTTTTGACTGTCTAGTATATGCTGTGATGGATGCTGGGCAAACAGAACAACACACACGGCCCCACGTAACTTATGGTCTAGGTAGTAAGCAAATAAATGCACGGATTGTGTTAAGGTCTACAAAGAAGAATCACCTCCATGAAAAAATGACAGTTAATCTGAGACCTACAGTATGTGGAGTCATCCAAGCAAAGAGTAAGGAGAGTGATGTTTCAGAAACTGGGAACAGTGCATGCAAAGGCCGTGAGGTGGGAAAGAAACTTGGCTTCTGTTGGAAGAAGTGAAAGAAGGCCAGTGTGGCTGGAATTGGAGCATAAGAGGAAGGCGTGTGATGAGATCACGGATGAAGCCAAGAGCTAGATCACGAAAGGACTTGCAGGCCATGTTAAGGGTTTTGTATTCTATTGTATTATGTGAGCCACTGAAGGGTTTTAAGCAAGGAAGCAATGATAGTTTCAGAATTTCTATATAAAAGGGGCTTAGAAGAGGGATTCTGTTTAGGGGAGGGGTCATCCAGGACTTTTCCGGACTGTAAATTTGAATCGCACTTGACTTAAAACTGAGAAAATATTCATTGTTCATCTGAAGGAATGGGGGTGGGTTGATGGATATTCTGGGAGCAGAGCTACAGCTCCACTCAGCTACCTCTGAATGCTGGCCTTTGCAGAGCAGCGATATCACCCAGTGTCCATACGCAACAGAATGCTCTTGGAGCCAAAGTCAAATAGCCAGACACAGAAGAATCAGGCGGTAAACAGGCTGGGTTAGCTTAATCGAATCAGGTAGTAAAGCAGGAGAGGTAGAGACAGTTAAGTAATTTATCCATCCAAATTAAGTGGCAACATCAAAAGAAGTTATGAAGGTAAGACTTGAATCTAGCAAACAACATACTGTGAAACCAACGCTATGTAAAGAAAGTGGAATCCCGTTATTACAGCCACTGTTAAAATCAGACTCAGTGTGTCCATCTGTCCTATGAAAAGATTCACTCTGGTCATACTCAACCCCTAGGTCCCTAGTCCTAGTTTCAAATCGCTCAACCTACTTGAGACAATCAAGTATCTGGGTCTTGAACTGTCCATCAAGTAAGCTCAGTTGTATAATCCCAGTTTCCTAGTAGGAAAGTTTAGAATTAAATAGCGAAATGATACAGCAAATCACTTTCACAGTACTCGTAATTTTTAAATCAGGCTTAATAATTTGTACATTTGGTATTTACACATCAGATAGAGACACTAATTAGACCCACATGTGCTTTGTGATTCTAATTCAGATGTATACAGTTGGCCCTTGAACAACCAGGTTAATTCAAGTATAATTTATAGCAGCCATTCCATCCACGGTTCCTCAGATTCAATCAACCACGGATGGGCCATGTGGTATTTACTATTGAAAAATACCCATGTGTAAGTGGAAATGGGTAGTTCAAACCTGTGTCATTCAAGGGTCAACTGTAATTGATTTTAGACTTGTAATTTTAAGTTGAAAGGTAGAAGAATTTTGACTTTGACTCACTCCTCATTTAAAACCTTGGTTTATTAGATTTACAAGAGTTGAATGAGTTGAATAGTTACAACTATGTAAGCTCCATGAAGGCAAGGGATGTTTTCTGTTTTATTCATTGCAGTCCACTGTTCTGCTTTGTTCATAGCTGTGTCCAGTGGCTCACAGTAACTGGCCCAGATGTGATGACTAATGAAGTCTGATTAAGTACTCTGAAGAATCTGGTTTGAAATTTTCCATAACTGTGTTTCTAAATGGGGCTAATTATTGAGTAAAAGGACTTTAGTCTTCAATGTGAGTTGATCAAATGTTTTTCAAAGGCCCCTGAGAGTTACAGTTTTAATTTTATTATTTTTAAAATACCAAATTTACAAACTGAATGCATTGAACCTAAAAACTGAAGGAAATTTGATTTTCCCATTTGTATCTCTAATCAAGGAAAATTTGATATTTTGAACTTGTATCTCTGGTATACTGAACATTCATTAAAGACCTAAATATAAGTGATCTTTGCTGTGCACAGAAAGCCCCACTTTGGTATGGTAAGAGAGCTAAGTCCACAGAAAGGAAATAGGTGTTTATGTGTTTACGTACGTCTGTGATATATGCATCAAACTTTGTGATTAAAATATTTGTTAAATAAAAATCAAAATTCTGAGTCTGATAGTCATTTATCTTGCTGCTGCGTCCTGAAACATAATTTGAAAAAGATATTAACAGTTTCATTTGACAAATGTGCTTTTAGTAAAAAAAAATACATATACACACCTTAAAATTGTGTGGCTGCGTGGCCCAGGTTAAGAAGCTGAATGGAATCTGGAAATGAATGTGTCCCAAAAGGACGAGGGCTTTTTCAGAGGCTTTCGAGCTGGAAGATTGGGAGTATTTCTTATGTGACGCATATATACACTCATATATTTGCATGTATGTACATATGCACATTCATATGACCTGGGCCTCCAAAAGTAGCTAATAAGGTAGCTGACCATGTGTTTGGTAGATAAATCTTTGTCCTCCTTTGCCCAGGCTCCAAACTGCTAGCTATAATTTTATCAGAAAGCTTGAGCATTTATTGTCTTAGAAGATGCTCTCTTCTTATGTGGACCACCAGCGTGGTTGCCAGGGCAGTGGTCACGCTGCTGGCATGAAGGTCTGCAGCTCCCAATAAATAATGTGCTCTGGGGAACCCCTGTCCTGAGATACATTAACAAATGTGACTTGGAAAGAGGGTTCCATTATAAATTCAGAAGATGTGCTAAAGTTACAACAGGCCTGCTGGACTTCTCAGAGCCTTTCATGTGTAAACGCACCTTGTAAATCCACCAAGAAAACAACAACAACAACAACAACTGCTCTTCAAGCTCTAATCATAGGACCACCTGTCGCTGGAACACATTTAGGCAAACAGATCTAGACAGGTGGTGGGAGGTGATAAATCCATGGCGTAAAACATGTTTCGGAGAAGTCGTAAGTTTGATGAGACAGTGTATATATTGGTCTTTGCACCCCTATCAAAATCTAAGCTGAATTTCCCTTAGTCTCTCCACCAGGTACATTGTCACCTATAACCCACTGCCGACAGGGCTATAATGAATAATGGTGGTCAATGAATTCTACTCCCAAAGAAAGCAATTATTTGGGGATGGAGGAACTCACCAAGGAGAAGTAACTCAAGAGGGTCCTTGAGTGTTTGGGAGAATGGAGAGGCTGGAGTAGGCTGGCAGGATGATGACATCCGTCTCCAGGCCAGACTAAGCGAAGTCAGAGTAACAGAGGGCAGGTCGGTGTGGTGACGCCAAGGAGAGCAGGCATTCACGTCTTTGCTGGGGGCCTGGGAAAAGTTCATCTTTGAGTTCCACTGTTTCAACTGTCATGGTGATAAGCTCTCAAAGTGAAGATCAGAGGTAAATATATAAACGTTCCATTTCACTGCTGGCAAGCAGAAGGCATCAAGAAAAAAATAGTCAAGTTTATTATTACGCTTGATCACTAAGGGGGGGCACTTAAAAAACCTGAACCCTTTCTAGATCCTTTTGTTCACCTATGCATCCTGCTTTGCATCAAATAACAAAACAAGCTGAATTCCAGTGGGGGCCAGCAAGTAACAGTGATACCATACTGTGGATGCTACTGAGTTACATAGCTGAAATTCAGAGCACCCACAAACTGGGTTTAGGAAAAAGAAAGAAGAAAACACCCAGGCACAGCTAGCGTGTTTTCAAGAGCTGCAGCATTCAGTGGTGCCCAGCACACCCTGCTCAAACTGGAGCAGTTACCCAGGGTGGAGAACAGAGTCCAGAGAAGGTAGAAACAACCTGCGTCCGTCAACAAATGGAAAGAGCAAGTGTGAGGAAATTCTGACACACGCTACAACATGGATGAATCTTGAAGGTATTATGCTAAATCGGCTAGACACAAAAGAACAAATATTGTATGATGCCTCTTAGATGAGGTGCTTAGAGTAGTCAAATTCAGAGACAGTTGTCAGGGCCTGGGGGAAGGAGAGGGGGAGTTAGGGTTTAACGGGTATCGCGTTTCAGTTTGGGACGGTGATAAAGTTCTGGAGATGGATGGTGGTGACAGTTACACAACAACGTTAAGGCCACTGAACTGTACAGAAAGAATTAAAGTAGTAAATGTTACATATATTTTATGCAATTTAAAAGATAAAAAAGAATAGAGTCCAAGAAGCAAAGGCACAGTCAGGAAGTGGACAGGGCGGAAGACAAGCTGCTGTGAGCTGGTCCTTTCACCTGCACACACGCGGGGCACACAGCCTCGCCTTTTTTTATGTTTGAAAACAAATGCTGATATCAGGTAGACCGAGAATATAAAACAAGCTCAAAAGTAAACTGGCAGGGTCAGGTTCCACCCAAATATAACTGGAAAATGATTCTTTCAAAGGTGCATTTGAATTTGTCAAGATCTAGAGAAATTTTTTAAAAGACTTTTTAAAGTTTAGGGACACCAAAGTTTTTGCTCTTTAAAATTTATATTAACAAACACTCCATTTCTACCAGCTGGAGAAAGGAGCCTGAGCAAAGTCACAATGGTCAGAAATCGATGGAGGGAACCCTAAATAGTCTTGTTTGTCTGAAAGGCACGAAAATGTCAGGGACTCGTGAGCCACTAAGCTGGAAGGGTATATTGGGACAGTTGGTGGAGTGTTTGGGATTTCAGGTCAATTAGTCTGTGCATAAGTATAGAGGGAAAGGGGCGCGTTGAACCCTGAGCAAAGGAGAGACATAGCTGGGTTTGGACTTGAAATCTTAATCCAGCGGGAACTGGCTGCAAGCTTGAGGGAACTTTCCAAGGTGACGAGAATGTTATCAAAACTGAATTGTGGTGATGGCTACACAATTGTATAAATTTATAAAAACACGTAGCACACTTAAAAATGGTTGGATTTTGTGGTATACAATTATACCTCAATGATACTGTTTTAAAAAAATTAACCCAGCCATAGAGTGGAGGATAACCTGGAAAACTTAAAGACTTGAGCTAGAAAACCAGTTAGGAGGAGACTGCCATAGCACAATTGAGAGGATGCTAGTCAGAATCTGATTTCTAACAGAAGGAATGGAGAACAGTGAACAGGGAACATTGCCAGGTTCAAACCTGCCGACCTACACAGTTGATCTGTGAGAGGCTGGGGAGTGTAGGACAGACAGGGCAGTGGAGGGCAAACAGAGGAGACAGGGTCACGGGTAACTCCAATGTTTATGGACTGATTCCACACATAGACACTGGGAAATCATTTTAATTCTGGATCCTCCCCTTTCTTGAGCTTTGAAGTATTTATGATTTATGCTACTGATTTTGGTCCTTATTCTCATACTTTCTTTCCACTGTTAAATAGTTCCAAAATATTATACAAACACACACATTTTTCTTCGTGCTAATATAACTGGCAATCTCTCCATTACCCAATCCATCGACAAATTTCGCCCTTATCTGGCTTCCTGCTTGGCGCTATTGTCTACTCTCTCCTCTTAAAATGTTTCCCTCCTTTGTCTTTCTTCCTGTCTCTCTCCACTGGTTCTCCTCTTACCTCTCCAGTCCACCTCCACCCATTAAACACTGGTGTTCCCTGGATTCCGTCCCCAATCACCCTTCTCTACCTTCAGTCTCACCAGCTGAGCTCAGCAACATCCACTGCTCTGTCTTAACCCCTAGAAATGACTGATTTCCAAAAACTCTCCATCAGACCTCCCTCCTGATCTCCAAATCCTTATTTCCTACTGCCAAGTGAACATCTTCCCCAGATACTACACGGACAATCAAACTCAAGCTTCTCATTACACACAATTAACCATCTTCATCCGCGTGCTCCCAACCTCTGGCTTCTTGGAATACATTTCTGGACGTGGCGAACGGCACTCCCAGCCATTCGGTCTCCCAAAGCGAGGACCTGGGATGCATCCTCAACTGCTTCCTGTCTCTCACTGCTCTCCTCCCATCCACCCCATGCCTATCGCTACACTCAGTCCATCCCCAAATTCTTGTGTTTCTACTGCCTTCCTATATCCTGAAGGCCTGAGTCAAGGCACTGGGGAAGGAGAGGGAGGCCAGACACAGCAAGCCAGTGTCATGTGCCTAAGATACAGAAAGGGTAACCTAAGAAATTCAATGAAGTAAGACTGTTGTAAAATTTGAATATTAAAAATTAAAAATATGTAATCAAATATCTAATTTATTTGCTTGAATACATACTTCAAAATAAGTTTATCCGTGGGGCTTCCCTGGTGGCGCAGTGGTTGAGAGTCCGCCTGCCGATGCAGGGGATGAGGGTTCGCGCCCCGGTGTGGGAAGATCCCACATGCCGTGGAGCGGCTGGGCCCGTGAGCCATGGCTGCTGAGCCTGCGCGTCCGGAGCCTGTGCTCCGCAACGGGAGAGGCCACAACAGTGAGAGGCCCGCGTACCGCAAAAAAAAAAAAAAAAAATAAGTTTATCCGTTCAAAACTGAAACTTGATAATAAGCAATTTGTCATCAGTAATCAATATTAAATAGTTTAAGGCAAAAATCAGACTGCACAATAGTAAGACAATTATGTGTTTCAGTCTTATGTTAACTTGCACGGAGAAGCCTCAGTTCACATGTGAACGCAGCTGGAAATCGTACAAGTATTTAACCATCTTTTCTGATACAAGATTTCGACACTGAAGATGAAGCCCCTGACTTCTGCTCAACAAACTTTGTTACCTGAGGTAAACCTCGGGATCTGTTTTTTTCTGCATATGCCGCGTATATAGGAATATCCACTGCCCTATTCTTTGAGAAAATACCCATGAGGCTCTTCTGTCAGGGTTTCGCGTCTCTCTTCAGAATGGTTAAAGTATTCTCAGTGAAAGGATAAGAGTTTTAAACAAGTTGTTCAGTCAACTAAAGGAGCCCATTTCACCACGCTCTCCCTGAGCAGCCTCTACATCCAGTGGCCTCTTTCAATCTACCTCATACTAGAAACCTGTCTTGGCAAATTAGCACGTGTTGCAGCTATATTTGTTCATTTGACGGACCTGCAGTTATACTCATAAGCTTCAGGGAATTAAAGGGAGCACCGAAATGTCAGCATTTACAAAGCCAGGAGTCACTAGGCATACTCTCACAGAGAGCAAGCTTCCCCTAGAAAGACCTAATATTTTTCTCAAACCCTAAGAGATGATTAGTGGACTTTCTCACTGAAAGCCAACAAGCTTCAGAATGAAACAAGGGTCCGTTGGAGTCACCACACCTCTTCACAAGTTGAAGGGAAAAAAGGAGAAATTCAGTTGCCTGACTGACATGACTGACAGTTGTGACAATTCATTAAGTAAATCTTTCCATTTTCCGACTTGCCCTGTGTAGACAACAGTGAGCGACTTTGCTTCTACTGCCAACCTTCAGAGGCAACACAGGTCCTCCTGGACCACCCGAGATTTCAGCACAACTGAACGTGGTGGCTCCGTGAACTTTGTTCAGCTCATAATTGACTAACCACAAAAGACCAGCTAAAATCACAGTATCAGTGGGTTCCTCCGATTGTAGTGACTGGTCTCAGTCTCGGTGTGATCAGAAAAGGTCAGAAAAATTGTAACTCTCATCATTTTATGAAGAAGAATACCTTATCTTCACACTGAACGATTCCTTGAAGTATTTTGCCATGAGAGAACCAGTAGACTTTTGTGAGGTAGAAGATATTTCACGATTCTTCCTCATCTCATGACAAAACCATGAAGATCATGTGATCTGTAAATCCACTCACTGAGCACAGATAAACAGTTATGAGGAGTAACACCTAAAAGTAAAACACGGCACACACAGGGCCACACAGAAATGGCCTCCACCTCGCGGACCCTCACACGTCCCCGAGTGACACGCGGCATCAATCTGTAAGCCTTCGTTTCTTTTGCACTTTTTCCTTAAAAGATCAATATACATATGAGTTCTCACTGTTCCTCAGCAATGTCAATCTCCGTCTCCAGACCTTCTCGGAAGCTGCCCTGTTTGCCTAAGATGCCTATCACCACCTTGTCCTCCTGGAAGACTCTCATTCATCCTTCAAGATTCAAATTGCAGTCAGTGCTCCGACAAACTTTCCATCTTCTCCCTCTCTTTGCCTCCCACACCCTCTCCTGCAGAGTTGGGAGCCCTGGTCCCATCTATACAGCAATCTGTGCGCTTCCATGATGGTGCTTACAATGCTGTAATAGAATGCGGTACCGTACAGAGATGTCCCCTGCTTCCCTGGCTTTCTGGTTCCTTGAGACCAAAGACTGTTTTGTTCATTGAACAGATGTTCATTGAGCACTTGCTATGTGCTGAAGACGGCTACAAATTCTGGGATTCAAAGTTTAAAAACAAAGTAGCAATAAGAACAAAACTGTCTGTGATTAAGGAGTCTCCATGCCCATGGGGGAAGATAACAGTAAACAAATTAGTAAATTATACAGAATATGAAATAGCAATGAGTGGAGTGGAGGAAAATAACGCCGGGGAGGAAGGCTAAGATGAAGGTTTTCGATTTAAGATGGAGAGGCCAGGGAAGACTTCACTTCGTTCATCTTTTGAAGCCTCGTGCCTTTTAAAAGTAGGTTCTCTATAAGCAGGTGCCAGGATATGTTGATTTTTGGCCCTCTGCAGCGTTGTGTTCCTCGCAGAAGCCCAACAAATGCCCATGGATTTCTAAAGTGGTTTCAGGGTCATAAAGGAATATCATACCTACTTTGTTTTCCCTCAGATCCACTAGTAGCTAAGGAATAATAAATAATGCATTATGTTTGCATAGGACCTTACAGTTTATTGAGTCTCGTAAGGTCTGAGGTCAGCAAGGTAACATTTGTTATCATAATTAAAGATGAAAAAACGAAGGCTCAAAGGCAGTAAGTGATTTGCCCCAAGTCATACAGAGGTTGAAAAACCAGAATTCCTCTTTTGAGATTCCTCTTTTGAGCAGGGTAGGGCAGGATTTTTCCTGCCCTACCCTGCTGCCCCCGTAATGATGGATGGGGGTAGTTACTAAATTTAGGGTTATATGTTAATTGCTTTTGGGTAGTCCGAAGCTCACAGAAATCTTTATATTGCTAGAATAGTCCCCCAATTTCTAAGTTATTAATAACTTTTTATGAATATATGTGCGTGTGGAAGAGACGACAAATTTCTTTGGATGACTCAAATGACTCCCTCGGTTGGTTTATACAGATGGTGCATGAGATTTAGACCTAAATCCACACACCTCCTTCAGACTAATCAATCTTGAAAGTTTTCTTTTCTCAATTCTGTTTGCAGGTCACCACAGAGCTGCTTCCCAAGCCACTGAAAAACCACACGATAACACAGATGGATTTTAAAGGAGGAATCTTTTTTTCAACACGTCACTTCCTGTGCTTCAAAGAAATGTTATACAGGAACAATTAAAATCATATATGAAAACATAAGCAAAGTTCCAATAGGTTCCTGTTCTATCAAATTACAATAATTTTTTAAAAGATATTTAAATTCCTGACTCTATTTAAGAATAACTACTTTAACTCCCAGCAAATTATAGGACTTTTATGTGATATCCTTTAATAATTACTAATAACATTTCGACTTTAATATAGAATAAAAAATACACAGATGAGATTAATAATTACTACTAAGTGCATTGGAGAGATTTTTTCCAACTCTCCTTCAATATTTCAAAATTTAAGTAATTAGCCTTCTGGGTAATAATCTTTAGTCTTCCTATTATTATTCATTTGATACTTTAAAGGTGCTATGAGACTTCTATTTCAAACAGAGAGGGTTAACTATAACCTAATAATCATTTGCAGTAGCTTTCATTCGTTACCATGTTACTTATTATTCAACGAGGACATTTTTTTCAAGTAAAAAGGATGCTATTAATTACACTAGGACAAAACGCTTGACCAGAACCCTCCTGGTCCAACAGGGACATACGGTCACTCTACTTTTAGTGGAAGAAGGCTGGTCAAAAAGTATAATTTTTGCTTTATAAGAGGAACAAATAAATGTAAGTGGGGAGACAAGAAAAACTGCCAGTATGATCAGATATTTTAAAATGTAAAATACTGGCATTTGGGGGTGTCACCATGTACTCTTCTTTGTCCCCTGACTAATGGGGGTGGAGGCTCAAAGACCTGTGGCCAAAGTTTAATTTTTGGCAAGACATAAATTGCATTGGTTCTGCTATGATCTCGTTTACCCAAGCCAAAAATTGGCTGAGGTAATTCCATCTGATGGCAAACGCTTCCTGCAAGCAGAATACACAATACAGCATAACCTGCATTCCCCAGCCTTTCCCCCCCACCCCGCCTTGTTTTCCCAGTTCCCACAAAGAACGAGGGACTACCTTCTTAAGAGGCCAGCGGGGGCTCCCTCCAGGCCACCAAGCTGAGCGCTGGCAGCAGGGGGAAGGGACAAGTGCCAAGTCCTAACATTTTGCACGTGGACTGTGCTTTGTGACACAGACTAGACTAGAGGTGAGGGCCCGCCCTCGTTTCAGCCTACAGGTGAGTTTCGTGTGGACACACCTTTGTGCCGGTCAGGAAACTGCTACCTCTCTGTCTTCATGGCTTCTCAGAAGAAAGGAGTAACATCCTAGAAATGGGAAAAGGCCAAACCCAAATAAGAAGCTACAAGAAAGAGACAGAAGGCAATAAAGAAAAGAGAAAGTTGAACCCAGAGACAGGATGGAGACACTGTTTTGCGACACAGTTTTCTTCCAAAATCTTAGAGGGAAGCTGATTTCCAGAGAATATCTGATCTGGCTTCCTGGCTCCAGACACTGCGTGTTTAAACATCTCCAAGTTCTTGGAGGTGAGCCTCCTACAGAGTTTTCCAGAGCCAGGACACATTTTTAGACCTAAATTATTTCCGTTGCAGACCTAAAGAAATCCATCCATGTTTGGTGTTGACATAAATGTATTCATGGAGCCAGCACCTATATGCTAGTGAATGGGTGGCACGGCAAATGGGATATTTGAAATTTAGATCCTGTAACAATTGAAATATAACTTGCTTAGAGGAGAGGCTAAATACGTCTTAAGTATGCATCAATTATGAGAACGTCCGATTTGCTTTCACGTGTCACGACAGACCATTATAATCAACACCATAACCTCAGCAACTAAAACAGAAAAGCTTAAAAGGAAGGGATTTTATGCACTTGTCAGAGTCCAAAATGACCAAGTTCAAGAACTGCAGCACTGCACTGTGCCCATGAAATCAAGGCAAAAGGCTCCTCCAGCTGCGCGCCTGCACGTTTCCAGGAGGCCCACAGGCCGTAGGACAGGAGAACAGAGGGGAGAGGCCTTGAGCCACCCTGGAGGGGTACAGTTCTCTCCACCCACCCCCCACCCCACCCCAGAATCTTGCTAAGGCAAGGATTTCCCTGCAAGGATTTTGCTAAGGCGGAGGAGTTTAGGAGTTAAAAGTGACGACTCTGGAGCACATCTCTCAGTGTCTGAATCCCAGCATCTCTACTTCCCAGCCGGGTGACCTCAGACATGAGCTCTATCCCTGAGTTCTTCCTCTGTAACACGGGGAAGACAAAAGTGCCAATTTAATGGGGCTGTTCTGAGGATGAAATGAAGTATGTGTCTGGCAATCAGTTAGTGCTCAGTAAATGTTACTTTAATTCATTTTAGTTAACACCCTCGACCGGGTCCAAGGCCGACACACCCCGACTGCCAGGTCAGGTGGTGCACCCCCTGGGAAGCTCAGAAAATTCTTTACTGTGCCATGCTAAATCATTTAAGTAGTCTCTTTCTCTCTTAATGTCTTCTCTTCTTCTATTCTTTCAGTGATTACCCCGATATTTCAACAGGCATTCTTGAACTTGAAAACAATCTAAAATAAATCACCATCTCCATATTCTCCCAAACAACACAAATACCTGACAATGATTCAGCTCTGTACAAACATATATTGGCTCCCAGGTTATTGTTTCATTTCCTTCCTTCCTTCTTCCTTTCTTTCTTCCTCCATCTCCTGCTTCTTTTCCCTCCCTCTACTCCCTCCCTCCCCCCTCCCCCTCTCCTTTCTCTGTCCCCCCCCTTTTTTTTACGGTTTTAAATAGTCAAACCTTGTTGCAGTTTACCCTGTTTACCAGTTTCTTTGCTCAGCATGAACAGGCCAGTTCCCTTGGGGCTGAGTTGCTAGCTTAATGGTACAGAAATGTGGATGGAGCTAGATTTGCATTTTATGAGATCGAAGAGGCAAGAAATGCTATGAAATATTTCACCTGGAAATTTATAGTGGTTTTTGTTTTAATCCCGGGGCTTTTGAGGATATATGGTCTGCTATATTGCTGGAAATGGAATCAAGCAGCTCACTTTTTCTTTTGTCTCTGACAGGAAGAATTTCTTAATAATTATAAAATCTGAGTTTTTCACCAAAAAAAAAAAAAAAAGAAAAATAGAGACCATTAAAAGAAACACACACACATGCATGAAACAAAAGTTTCCAGACATCCTTTACCATTTTCACAATCAGTCAGGTATGATATGGTGATGGTCCCCTCTCTCTATTTCTCTCCCCCTCCCTCCCTCCCCTCCCTCCCTTCCTCTCGCATCAGTGGGCTTAAGGCAACGTGGCCATGTGGCCATTCAGAGACCTGCTGAGAGGGCAACCCCTAAGAGGCAGCACAGCACAGCAAGGCTCAGGGAGACAGGGTGGGGGTGATGGAAAGCACACCAGGCTGGTCCCAGGGTTCTTAAGCTCATGTCTTCCTTCCACTGTGGACTTCCTCTGGCATTTTGAGCAAGTGTCGTGTAACTTCTCTGCTCCTGTATTGTTTTACCCACCAACCTCAACGAGGTACTGGAAAAGATAAGAGCTCTATAGAGAAGAACACTGAAGGAAGGATAAAGAACACCAGCATGGAAGTTCTATGCCAGCCTTTAATAATTCCCAGCAGTCAACTCACCAAACCTCTATGACTCTCAATATCTTCATTTAGAAAAGGTGGGAACTGCACTCAACAGCTGCCGCGTCCCTTTCCTGGTTCAAACACCACGACGTGCTACCATAATGCGATAAATATGCAGACATTCTGAAGTCTAGGAAAGCGCTACATCTCACTTTTATTGATATTTAGAAGAGCTGATTAGGGCCAGAGTAATAATAAATACATACTAAGTCATTGATCTATTTCTTTGTGACTTTGAGATGATAATAACGCAAGTCACGGTAAAATTTGACTTTGGAACAACAGGAAGAATAAAAAGAAATTCTTAGGAACTCAGAATTTGACACTATTGGTTATGCCAGTTCAATGTTAAACACAGAATTTGAAGTCAGGTCCCAGTTTAAGTCCTGGCTCAGCTCCTTACCTCCTCTGTGTTCCTGAACAAATTATTTAACCTCTATAAGCCTGCGTCTTCTCATCTTTAAAATAAGAACGGTAAAAATATATAGTGGTCAATTTAAATAAGATAATATATGTAGAGCTCTTGGCTCAGTCTTATATCCAGGAAGTCCCTGCCATCAAAGATGAGCAAGTGGGGGCTTCCCTGGTGGCGCGGTGGTTGGGAGTCCGCCTGCCGATGCAGGGGACGCGGGTTCGTGTCCCGGTCCGGGAAGATCCCACATGCCGCGGAGCGGCAGGGCCCGTGAGCCATGGCCGCTGAGCCTGCGCGTCCAGAGCCTGTGCTCCGCAACGGGAGAGGCCACAACAGTGAGAAGCCCGCGTACCGCAAAAAACAAAAAAACAAAGATGAGCAAGTGGGCTAAAACTTAGTAGAGTCAAGGATTTTCACTAAGTATTTACCTGATTAAGACTTAAAGTCTTATTTGGGGGAGAAAAGCTTGTTTTGTTTCCCAAAGACTAAAGAAAACTAGCAGTAGCAACGCAGCTCTACTTGGTGTTTGCTGGGCAAAAAACAAAGGATTGCGGTCTGCGTAGAAAACACCCACCAAATGAGATGCCCAGGTACTCCCTCATCGTCCGCATTGATCCGGGACCCTCCACCCGTGTACAGACCACCAGCAGCTGTGGCAGTTCAACACTGCCTAAACCAGCACCTCGGACCCTCCAGGGGGCCGGCCCACCATGCAGGGCACCTCACCCATCCCCTTTGGCACAGCTCGTGGCCATCCTTCAACACAGAGCAGATCTGGAAACCATTAAAGTTCCAAAGAGAAGATGAGTAAAATTTTAGTAAAAATTGGCACCGTCGATGAAGCATTATATTGTAGAAAGCACAACAGTCAAAGCCCTCCATAGACGGGGGCCTTAAACCCTGGGGAGTTTAACCGCAGATGACACAATGGCATGGTCCCACGGCCTCTGCACCTCCTGAGGTAAAGCTTCCACCCTTTCTGATCTTACTCAGTCCCCCAATGGCATGCACGCACACATCGGGCGCTGCCAGAGACCGTATACACTGCCCTGAGTTCACCCTGGTTCCCGGGCCCATGTGATCAGTCTGCCTGGTTTTCTATCTCCTCGCCCATCTCTGATTCTTGGCCGGATCTCCCCGTTTCGAAGTCTTCTATGTGTTGACCTGTGTTTCTAATGGTGGTCTATCTCCCCTTCACAGCGTGAGCATCCCACCCAGGCTCTCCTCCCACCAAATGAAGGTACCACCTTCAACTTCAGCCTACCTGTCGTTGGCTTCCCCACCCACGCTGGTCCTACCTCAACTCCGACCTGACCTAATGGATGGCGGAAGTGGGGCAGACACAAGCCAGGGAGGCATAAAATATGGCATCCAAATATACAGGCAAAGGGTAAGGGCACCGAAGGGGTGGAAGATAGGGATGAATCGAAAATTAGCGGGGTCCTTCTTCTGCAAGAGGGCGTTGGGGATTTCACTTCCGGATCGAGAGAGCTGAAAGGAAGCAGTTGGCATATTTTTAGCAAACTGGGAAGACTTAAAGGAAGAGGTAGGAAGGGAGAGAGAAATTAACATGCCGAGAGGAGACTATCCTGGGACATGGAGCTTGTGCAGGGGACCGGAAGTCAAGAATGAACGGAGAGGAAGTGTCGGTGGAGAGAAGCAGAAGTGAGCCAGTGACCCTGGACTCAGGCTGAGCCCGGCAGGTGCCCCTGCAGACCTCGAGCCAGTCCCCAGCCAGGGCCCTCCAGTGCCAAGGTCCTCTGATTCTAAGTTGCTGCGATGCTGGAAAAAAGATAGTTTTTACTTTGCTCAAAGGCTCAGGCCCATCAAACTTTACTAACTTAATGTTTTCATTTTTATTGTTTGTTTGTTTAAGGTACGAATTTGTTCGCATTAGTTTGCTAGGGCTGCCAGAAGAAAAGACCACAAACTGGGCAGCTTCAACAACAGAAACCGTCTCACAGTTCTGGAGAAATCCAAGATCAAGGTTTGCGCAGGGTGGGTTCCTTCTGAGAGCTGGAAGGTAGAATCTGCTCCAGGCCTCACTCCGAGCTTCTGGCGCTTCTGTGGCCATCTTGGCATTGCTTGGCTTCTGCTGCATCACCCCTGTCTTCACATGGCATTTCACTGTATGCATATCTGTGTCCAAATTTCACTGTTTTATAAGGACACCAATCACATTGGATTAGGGGCCACGCTACTCGAGTATGACCTCATCTTAACTAACTGCAACAGTAACAACCCTATTTCCAAATAAGGTCAGATTCTGAGGTCCCGGGGGTTAGGACTTCAACATAGGAATTTAGGGGGCACACAATTCAACCTGTAACAGTGTTGTTGATGACAATCCTTGGACTCCTTCAAACTCCTAAACCAAAGCTGGATTCATTCAGAAAAATAAATAAGTAAACCAAGCGAGATGGCCCAATAATGCTTCAAGAACTTTTTCGGTAGCTTATAAAAGCAAAACTTCCCTTTTGGGAAAACCTGTGCATATCACTTACACAGGAAAGAAGCCAACTTGTTTTCTGTGCTCGAGAGAAAGGGAGCATTTGCCCCTTTCCCTCGTCCAAAGCCAAATTAGCCCAAGAAATAAGGGGTAAATCGGCTCTGCACTATGGTCACCTGCATAATTGCGGGGTTTGAACACTTTCCAAAAGAATGAAGTGGTTGAAAGGGGTGGGGGAAAAGCAACACTTGAGATGTTTAACTCTCATTAACAGGAACGAGAATCTGTCTCGTTCCTGTGCAGACTGTGTGAACCTCTAGCTTCTTCCTTGCCAAGCCCCAGGGCCCATAAATAAGCAAGTCAGAATAAGAAGTAACCACGGGATTGGCAAAGAGCAGGCAGGAGCACACATCCAGATCCCAGTTACGCACTGCTGTCTCCGCCAGACCTCACAAGGGCTTCCTCCTCCGCGCTCCTTCAAGGCCAGGAGGAAACAAGCAGGACGGGGCCTTGATATACCTGGGATCTGGATGGCACTACAGAGAGGTGGGGCGTACAGGGTCTAGAGGCCGCCTGCCCAGGTAAATGCACTGGGCCACTGACCATCCCCGTATGATCACCCCGAGTCTCAATTTCCTCAACTGGAAAATGGGGATAATAATAGAACTCAGGGCTGCTGTAAGATTCAAATCAATTAATCCGCATGAACTGCTTAGACAATGCCTGGTACAGAGAAGGCACTGCAAATGTTAGCCACTATTAGTACTGCTTGGGGGGCATAGGCTTGGGGGGGGTCTTGCTTGGAGCCTTGAATCCCCATCCTTTGAAAAATGAACTTGTCTCATAAATAAAAAGAAAATGGAGATCTCCAACACCCTAGTTTTCTCCCACGGTGAAGGAGGATACAGATACGTCTAAGATACTTGCCTCCATCCTCAGGTATTAAAAAGATCCTGGATCTAACACTTATCAGATGTATAACCTTGAGCAAAGTCCAAAAATCTCTGCTAGGCCATCGTTTCCTCCAAGGTAAAATGGGAAAAGTGGCTTCCTCTCAATGTGTGTGAAGAATAAATATGAAAATGTATGTAGTGCACTCAGCGGAGTAACTGCTAATGACTGGTGAAGGGTTTGGTCAAGAGCGGCAACACATCTGATTATAAAGGGGGAAAGGAAGGTCGATTCTGGGCCTCTAGAAGCCTTTACACTGCCTTAGTGACAACTGTGGTGGTAGGGGGGGAGCTTCCTTTCTAAGGACATATTACTTTATCTCTCTCACTGTATAAACCCCTGATGTAAATGATGTCCTCCAGCTAAGACATCCTCGTGCAGGGCAGGGCTGCACAACCCTGCATCAGGACCATCGCAAAACGGTCCTGAGCTGATGTGCCACAGAAAAGGCTCACAACATGGACAGGAACGTGTTGTTCAAGGGCCTCGCATGATTCTTCATGCGTAGAAGGCTTTCAACGAGCATTTGTAGGCGGAGAAGAAAGGAGGTGATGGGAGTTGTCATCACGGATTGTTTGCTGTATGTTCAAGCAGTGGGATGTCAGTGTTTGGGGCAGTGCTTTTCAGAGGGTAAACAGGTAGTTGAGAGAAAGATGGTTAGGAGGAAAAGACATAGTTGTTGCCCCTCCTTTGCTATGTATCTTGCCCTACTAATACCTGCCTAATTCCAGCCTGGTTCTCTCTTCATTCCCACCTGGGAAGCCCTGTGACAGCGTGCCAGGAGCTGCAGACACAGAGCAGCTGCCCGAGCGCCAGCTCTCTCCCCACTTCTTTTGTGTCCCCAAGTATCCTCAACGGGCTCACAGACACGCAGGCAGGATTTATTCTCAACGTTTGTGTTGTTGAAACATCCAGGGAGTCCCACAGTTAGAGACATCCCATTTACAAAGCATCTCTTGGGTACAAGACCCATCTCCAAGGACGCCTTCCCAATGCCCATCCTTTCTGCTTTTCAAGAACCAACCTGAACGACCCTTATCTTGCCTCTGTCTACACCTTCTGGCAACCATCTGAAACCCTGCCACGGCCTCTGGCTTTCATACCCTGTAGGGCCCCCTCCTTCTGCCCCCTGCTTTTTATTCCCTTCCACAATCCTCTGTGTCCACCCTGTCACTTGGGCCCTTATCTCTGGGGCCAGAGAAATTCACTCCCTCTGGCCAGCAGCCTCAGAGGACACTGGACTCAAAGTCCTTTTCCATGCAAACACTGGCCTAGAGGGGGTTACAGTGCCCCTGTGTAGGGGACTTTCTATTGGTTGGGGCCTTGAGCTATAGGCCAAATGTAATAAATGAACTTTAAAGACATATGCATTTTTAAAGGAGGGTTTCCTACAAATCCCACCGTCAGAGAGTTACACAGCAAAAGGATGAAAGAGCAGGACCTCGGGAAGACGGCCTATCGGTGAGGGAGACACAGAGAGGCTACTCAGCCACCGGGCTGGATGTCCACATCTTTAGCTTCCAGAAGCTGGGGCATCTCCTCTTCCTTCCTTGGCACCACTAACACAGCAAAGAAGAGGCAGCCAGCCCCGGCGCAGGCCCACAGATGCAGGAGAATCACCGTAACTCAAGCCCGGCGAGGAGGCCGCAGACAGAAGGGGAGGGTCGCACAAGGCAGGCCTTCGGAGACCCCAGTGGTCCCAAAACAGCTGCCCCAACTGTAGGATTTATCAGTGATGTAGTCCCTCTCTCTTTTTTTTTCTGAAACACTTGTCCTTCTTAGACCAGCCGAAACCAATGGCAGAGAGAAAAGGTAAAACAAACAACAACAAACACTACAAAAGATGAAGAGGGAGGACTTTGTTCAGATTTGGAAAGGTGGTGCGAGGTCAACTGATGACTGTGATGGGGGTGGGAAGAAAAATTTTCAGCAAATCTCCAGGCTGGCTGTGGCCCCAGTAACCACATGACACAGGTGTATCATGTCCCGGAAGTGACTCTGACCTAGATGGAGCAAGTCTCCAGTGCGTTTCAGATCACACTTCTCTCTACTGTTAGTTTCGGGTGTGTGATGACAGGAACACAGCACCGAGCGCACGGCTGTACTTCCACGGCAAGTTTTTCTCTTTTCTACCAGCTGGTTTACACACTGGGGTGTTTACTTCCATGACTGTGGCCTTCAGGAAGATCTGGCTTCCTGCTTCTCACCCCCAGGATCCAACTTTTCCTAATTTTTCTCTAAGGAAGAAAAGCCTCCTGTAAACATTTCTGGCGTTAGCCAGCTTGCCAAAATTCCTAACTTTCTCATTACCGCAGACAAGCATTGAGGAGATTTTTTTGTTTCGGACTTTATATCCTGCAGCTCAGATTCCACGCCCACCTGAATGTGTTAATGAGATGGGGTCGTCATTCAAAACCTGCTCTTGGCTTCCACCACTGAAGACATTTAACAGAAGGAGTTGAAGTAATAAGAAATGCACCATCAACCGTGTCTCCCAAAAGAATCAACCTGTCTCCCCTAACTTGTAGTGAAGAGAATGTGTCCCCAACCAAAAAATATTTTATATCCCATGCTAGGAAACTAGAGCTCTAGGAGCTGAAGGTATTCACATGTGCTGACACAAAGGAAAAATCTGTCATGAACCTGCCACCAAAAATAGCCACGACTTTCTCCTCTTCCGTGGTAACAAGTTTCTTTCATACACTGATACTTGACTTGAAGGGATACAAAGACAACAGCTGCAACATCTTTGGAAAACATCACATTAAAAGTTACTAGTTTAGGTAGAAAGGAGAATTAAAACACTGCAAAATCAAGTGAATATCTAGTAAATTCCTTGGTGATTGTAAACTTGTGGCATGTTTTTTATCAGTGATTTTGACAGTCCTTTATAGCCCCTCTCTCTTTTCATTGATCTAAAATGCCCACCGTTCTTAACTGCATGTATGTCGCCTTTGAAAGGAAAAATATATTTGAAATAAAATGGTCATACAATATTTATAACAGATTTTTTTAAGCCAACTATAGGCTATTTGATAACATTATGGAATTACCGCTAATTTATTTCAGTTAATAGTAGTACCGTGGTTATGCTTTTTAAGTGCTGATCTTTTGGAGATGCATACTGATATATTTATGGGTGACATAACACGATGTCTGGATTGCTTCAAAATAATCTGGGGTGGGAGAGTAGGTAGGGATATAGATGAAACAAGATGAATCATGAATTGAACATTGCCGAAGCTGGCTGTTGGGCTTGTGCTTCTATTCTCGCTACTTTTCCGCACATTAGAAACTGTGCAAAATAAAAGGAAAAAATGTAACAGCTATATAAAGCGGTCTAAGTTTTTAAAATCTCCAACAATAACATGCATTCCTTGGAAAACTTTCCTCCTGAGTCTGGAGAGAGGTGAAAAATATCACTACATCCTATTCTGAAATCAGTGACCAAGACACTGGAACAGGAGTTAGGCAACTGGGGTTCTAGCCTTGGTTTTGCCACTTTCTGGCTTTGTGACCTTAAAACAAGTCCTTTGACTTCTGTGGGCTTCGTTGCTTCATTTCTAAAGCAAATGGGTCAGACCAGAAGTTTCCCAAGGTCTCTTCCAGCTACAAGATACGATGAAATATGAAGCCCACTTCAAAATAAGCAGCGAAGTATCCAGACAAGCAGTTTAAAGGGCAACTCAGGCATAGTAAAGCCTAACAGCTGCTAAAACTCTACAACGCATTTGTCCGACTACAAGAACTAAGCATTCAACCTAAATGTCGGGAGAAAGATATTTTTCTGACATTGGCTAAAGTCTTGGCTTTGTTTCCTCTTTATGCAGCCAAAGGTAAACTCCAGAACTGGGATGGAATGGAGTGATAGAATTTAACTGAATTAAGTTTCACTGAACTCTTGCAATGGCCCAGGATTAACTGACCTACTGGGAAAGGAGAAAGAGTTTTATGTCTGGGAAATGCCCTGTCTTCCCTTTTGTAATTGCTAAATAAAAAAAGTGGGAACCCAGAGCTCAAGAACCCATAAAGATCGATATAAATGGAGAGTAAAGCGTCAAAGGAAATAAAACTCCATATACAGAAAAACAAAGCCAGGTCTAACGTGGATCAAGGGAATGGCATTTCATCTCAGGGATTCAGTTTCCCAAATTCCATTTGGAAGTCCTCATAAAGAGAGGACTTTTGTGTTTTAGAACAAACAATTCCACTGTAATTTTTCAGAACAGTGAGTTGGCTATTTATGTACATTAGATCCGAAGCCCTAATATCTGTCACTTACCCATACTTCTCATAAAGCATATTGCAGAATGGTACTTTAGCTAGGGCCCACATTACCTGTAATTAATTCAGTTCTAGGTTAGTTCAAGTTCAAAGCAGTCGAAATCAGTTATTTTAAAGTTGTTGGTTCAAATTAGTTTCCACCTCCCAAACAGAGATGCCTAAAGATATATCTATCTATAATAATTTTGGTCATTATCTGCCGGTATTATGAAGCTACACGGGTGATGGCTCACATGCCAGAGAGAGAATAAAATCAGATGGAAAATTTAAATCGTGGTATGAAATAGGCTTGAGTGAGGACGAGAATAACACAATTAAACGTGGAAAAATTACTCTGTGCATTTCTGACTAAACAGCATCCTACATAGAGATTGCAATATTTTTATTAGGTTTTTCTATACACCTGGGTAGTAACCCCTGTTGAATTCTGGTGTTCAAAAAACAACACTTTGATTTAGTCATTTAACAAATATTTAAGAGCCTAAAATGTGCCACAGTGATGTCCTTTCAATTCACTGAACAAGCCCTGTTCTTGTTCTCCATGATTTGGCTTAAGATTTCCTCTCCCCACTGGTGCCTGAGGTTGTATTTCTTTCCTGGACAATCTCTGAGCTTATAAGTAACTTCAGCAGCCCTTGGAGCTCAGATAAGATAATTTTACTTCAATCTCATTGAAGGTGAAAAGGATCTTTAAGAGATTGGCACCACCCTACTGTACTGTTTGTCATATTTAAGGAAATTTTCACCCTCATTCTTTCACTTGGTACCTGAAACCAGAAAACCCAACCAATGAGACAAAACTAACTGCTATCTATACAGTGGTCTAAATTTTAAACATCCAACAGTAATATGTATTTATTGGAAAAATTTCCTCCTGAGAGTGTACACAGATGGGAAAAAAAAATCACTAAATCCTATTCAGAAATAAATTACCGAACAGTCAAATCTACTACCCTACAATGTTCTTCATGTGTCAGAGGTAAGATGCTAAAATTTCACACTTTGGTTGTTCAAATTTTAAAATGAGAGGAAAATAATAAAATAATGTCTAATCTTTCTGCTGTCTCTTTCACTACCTTTTCTGGGTCTATCTCTCTCCATCTCTCATCTTTACGGGCACAAATCCCACGTTGATCCCAAGCTAAACATTTCAGTCTTATCTTTTCCATCTTCCTGGCCTCCAAACACACATTTTCTGGTATAGTTCATGTAGATGACAAAAATTACCTTTGTCTCTGATCTGGCCATGACATTGTCTTTTTAAACTTCTAACAATATCTTTCAATTCCTCGGCAAAATCAGCACGATGCTTTATCCTCCACATCGCGTCTTCTGGTTTGTTCGGTCAGTTGGCTGGTAGACTGGTTTATGCCTAGATATGTTAGATTGGAATCAAATGGTCTGATACCTGGCCAAGAAGACTTTTAAAGCCATCTGCTCCTACGCCTGCACTGTACGGTCAAGAAAATGAGGCACAGAATGAGTTTCCCAAGGCCATGCAGCAAGGCGGCAGCCCAAAGTGGAGGAAGCCCCAGGTCCCTGACTGATTCAGTACTCTTTGTACCATTACACGCTGTCACCTTTTCATATTCCTCACTTCCATTCTTCCCAAGTATAACTGATCCCTCTTCTATTTATCATCTAGTTATTATCTCACCCCCTAAGCCTCCTGTGAAGCCAGCCACACACCTAAAACAGTTCCCACTCACCTCTCCCTCGACTCAGCAGCAGCAAACCAACTATGCCACTTGTAACTCCTAAAACTGTGCTCCATTAGGGGTTTGGGATTAACAGATAACACTACTAAATATAAAAGAGGTAAACAACAAGGACCTACTGTATAGCACAGGGAACGGTATTCAGTCTCTTGTAATAACCTATAATAGAAAAGAATCTGAAAAAGAATATATATATATGCGTGTGTAACTGCATCACTTTGCTGTACACCTGAAACTAACACAACATTGTAAATCATCTATACTTCAACAAAATAAAATTAAAAAACTCTGCTCCAGATTTCTCCAAGAAGCTAATATACACAGCTTGTCCATTGCAAAATGGAGAAATGTGCAACACAAATGCTAGGGATCCAACATTGCTAATGATAAATGATGTCGTTGAGATGTACCTTACTTTAACTTACGGCTACACAAGCCTTACTGACAGAGCCACCATCGGAAAAGAAAATGACTAACCGTATCCTACGGGCCTGTCACATTCTCAACCCATGTAGGATGTTCAGTTGCTGGTGAAACCACCCACTGAGGGAGTTCTGTGGCTGCCTCCATAGTACGCTTCTGGGAATTTTTATTCTCTGGGAACACTGTACATATACCTGCATTTGATGTATTGGCTAAGAGTAGCAAGGTGTGTGAATGGTGCATGCAGGGTCCAGGGAGGTGGGGAAGGACGGGATGATGAGAGGGAGTGGGGACAGCAGCTATAATAGAGGGGGCAGGGTCCCATGGGCAATGGGTCAGTGGAGGCTGGGATGAGGCTGGCTGAGGTCACTGCAGCTAATTTATACCAACTTCCCCATACACACATACACCCTTCAAACACTAAACTAATGACACATACAAGTTAATTTGAGAGAGATCTGTGGCTCTTTATCTTTTGTGGAAACAGGCTGGGAGCACTTGAAGTTGACTGTTGTTATGTGCCAAGTCCTTTCATTACTCCAGCTACGTTTTACATGACAGACACCATTGTGCAGATTTCAGCACAGCTTACAACTTCAAAAAAAAACTAGCAATGAGTAAAGAACAATTCCAGAGAGTGGGGCTTTCACTGTAATTCTTTGGGTAAAGGAAAAACAAAGCAAAACCAAAAAAAAAAAAAAAAAATTAGGTTTACCCCTTACAGGCTATGCTTTATGTTCCTAATCTCAAAACAAAGGTTAGGATTAAAAGCAGTGGCATTAAAATCGCCTGCAGTCCCCGCTTTGAAGTCTAATGATGACAACAGCTGAAATCTTTGGCAACTTTTGAGAAGGCAGAGTCCTTCAAAATCCTTTGAAATGTTAAATACTAAATTGAAGAAGTCATTATAGAGGAAGATTTTTCATAAAAGGTACACAATGAACATGGTTTTTAAATTCACACTCATTCACTTTTCTTTCAACACCAAAACTGCATGCATGTTCCCGATTTGCTATTGTCTGCAATTGGAATTCAAAATCAAAATCAGGAACCAACTTCCAGGATTCAGAGCAGGAAACAATTGTTAAAACAGAATAGTCGGTCCTTAAGGAGTGACAAATACTTCTTACTTTGGAACTGCTCTCACTTTTTATGGGGCAAACCCTCCACTGAAGACCTAAGAGAAAATCTTTCCCAAAAGCAATCAAAAATTGTTTAATGTGTCCAGCAAGGCCCAGCCTTGGCAAAGTTATAGAAAAGGAGCTTGAGCTGGACAGCTCTCTGGGTGGGGATCCAGCTCTCCTGGGTGCAAATCACAGCTCTTTCTGCAGCTAGCAGGTGGCCTCGGATGACTTCCTAAGCTGCCTGGAGCTCAGTTTCCTAGTCTAAAATATTCCAGCGATCATTCTTACCGCAAAATACTGTTGTCAGAATTTAATGGGATAAATTATGTGAAAGAGTTAAGTGCAGTGTGGCATCAGGTAGGTGTTTAGAATTCTTAACAGAGTTTAAAAAACAAAAAACAAAAAACAAAAAACCCTTTATCCTCAACCAGAAGCTCAAAGCTTCCATGAATTCCACCCCGGTGCCCATAGGATGCAAAACAATATTCCAACCAAAGTTACAGGTCTGTCTCCTTCTTTCACCCACGCTAATCTTTATATATTTGGACCCATTCATTCTTACCATCAGTGAATTAATCTAAAGGCTGGATTCGTTCTCACATACTGTTCATGTTTTCCCCCCACTCCAAAATAATTGAGCAGAACTTTTCCTGAAATGATTATTCTAGTTCAGTGCCTCTCAAACTGTAATCTTTGTGATTGTATTACAATGCAGATCCCGTAGGTCTGGGATGGGGTCTGAGATTCTCCATTTCTCTCGAGCTCCCAGGAGAGGCTGATGTGTTGGACCACAGACCACACTTGGAACAGCAGGGTTCTAGTTCAGGGAGAACAGGATTCCAAGACCCATAAAATTCTAAGCTAAAAGAGAACTTAGGGATTGGCTTTTATCCCAAAATGATAAATTGGTCAAATTCAACTCACACATTTTTAAATTTTCATTTTTAATCCGTATAGTGTTTTTAGCAATTGGGGGAGGGACTTCCCTGGTGGCGCAGTGGTTAAGAATCTGCCTGCCAATGCAGGGGACACGGGTTGGAGCCCTGGTCCAGGAAGATCCCACATGCCGCGGAGCAACTAAGTCCGTGCACCACAACTAATTGAGCCTGCGCTCGAGAGCTCGTGCTCTGCAATAGGACAAGCCAACGCAACGAGAAGCCCACTCACCGCAAAGAAGAGTAGCCCCTGCTTGCCCCAACTAGAGAAAGCCGGCAAGCAGGAGACCCAACGCAGCCAAAAATAAATAAATAAATCTAAAAGAAACAAATTGGGGGAATTTTCACATATTTACAGCACCCAAAAAAAAAAAATCTGTAGATACTGTAAAAAAATTAATAAACAGAAACCTCAATTAAATAGAGTTGGGAGACCAGAAGGGGGAGCTCTCACACCCTGTGATGAGCCCAACAGCAAGAAGGAAGACTCCCCTTCTTTCCTGGCCAGGACTCGGCCAATGAAAAGCCAGGGACTCTTTGTTTTCCGTGGCCCTTCAAACTTCCTTTTCCCCTCTATAAAAGTTTTCTCCTTCCCTTGCTGTGTGGGGATTTGCCCGCGGCTCCCCGTGGCTGCAGACCCTGAATTGCGATTCTCTGCTGATCCCAAATAAACCCATCTTTGCTGGAGAAACATCTGGCCATCTGTTTGTTTCAGGTTGACACTAGCATAGCCCAGGGCCTTTACTCCTGAATGGAGCTGAGTTGTGACCCTATGTACAGACCACACGCTCTCCAGGGCTCCACAACTCCAGGGTCCTTCCTCCACACGAAGGGAAAAAATATCAGTGGCTGTGTATCACGGTGCATGCACTGTTGCAAAGTTTTCTCACACTGAGATCTAATTCTCAATTCCCAAGTCACAGTGGTACTCAGAGGGCCACGTGTGTCAAGCCGCAATGGACAAGAATGTGCCCTCGGCCCACTTCACCCGTTTACATCACCTACCTGACAAGCCCTGATCGGCCCTGCTCACTCTGCAGACAGGAGAGGGAGGACACAGCAGCTAAGCAACATGGCTCAGGCCGTAGCCAGGCGTCAGAGAGAAGGGCAGGGCCCAGGTCCTCCCCGGGCAGGCGGCCCGAAGGGTGGCCTCTGCACAGTTGGGGCCCTTTAGCACCTCTCAAATCATTTCAGTTGGCAGCCTCCCCTCTGGCCCCGCCTAACTCGACTGAATACTCTCATTTGTAAAATCCTCCTTCCTGGTGGAGCTCCCTTTCTGGTTATAAACAAGGAATGCCAAGGAGCCTATTGGTCACATCCCCTCACTGATCAGAGCCAAACAGGTAAGTAGCTGAGCCAGGGCTGGCGCTGGCCCCGGAGGAAACGAAGCCCGGCCCGTCTGGGAGGCTGCCAAGGGCCTGGAGCTTGGCCAAGTCGGGGGTAATGGCTCAGATTGCTTGGAGTCTCCCCTTCAAGTTCAGATGATAGACATGGTCACTGTCAAAAAAGCCTGTGTGCCAGGGACAGGGTTCAGGTGTCCCCAATAAACAGAACCTGGGTCAACAGGAGATCTGGTCCTCTGGAGGAGCACATGGGGGTTCGGGCATCAGCAAAATGCTCCTGTAAACGTGCTGGCTAACTTGGGGCCTATGGGACAACAGCATCCAAGGTGCTGGTGTAAGATTAAAATCAGCAAAACGACATCCCTCTCAAGAGTCAGGTTTTAAAGTTGACCCTCCTCTTCCTCCTTTTTTTTTTTTTTTTTTGCAGTACTCAGGCCTCTCGTTGTGGCCTCTCCCGCTGCGGAGCACAGGCTCCGGACGCGCAGGCTCAGCGGCCATGGCTCACGGGCCCAGCCACTCCGCGGCATGTGGGATCTTCCCGGACCAGGGCACGAACCCATGTCCCTTGCATCAGCAGGCGGACTCTCAACCACTGCGCCACCAGGGAAGCCCCTTCATCCCTCTTTTGACAAGACACATACTGTCACTCAAGTTTCTCAGAGGGCTTTGCAAAGAGGCACAAACTACCACTGCGTGAAAGGCAAGGGAAGAGCCAACGGATGCGGAGGCTGGAAGCCAGGCTCCCAGGGCATGTGAGGGCGGACACCCCAAGTCACGCTGCCCCATGGTACCCAGTCCCCCGCTCTTCTCCTCAAAAGAAGACCTGGTCTGGGGCACACGCGCAGACTCCCTAGAATAGCGATTCGGCCTCGGGAAGTGCTGTCAACAAGGAGGAGAAAACAGAACCCAATGCTTCTTCCTTCTGCCCCATCTTCTAAGGCCCTGGCCGTGGCATCCACCATCACCTGTCTAAGATCAAAGCCTGTAGGAAGAGGAGGGGGGAAAGAGAGAGAAGGGAAGAACCTCCGTTTTGAAGAGAGTAATAACGAAAAGAATTGGAGTTTAGTTTCTCCACAATCCCCATCACCTCAGGCCCCCAATGACAGGCTTTGCTGAAGACCACTTGGGGAAGAATGCTGACCAGTGAACGAGGCAGCAGAGAACCACTTGGCGCCCGAGAAATGGGAGCTTTTGACACGTATGTGGCTCTATTCCTGAGTGTGCACAGAAACCAAAGGTTTCCCACAATACGCAAATTTAATTCTAGTGGAAACTATACTATATTTGTAGAGTCTCTGTGTATATTTGTGCACAGTTCTATAAATCGAGAGAAAGTACCGGTAAAAAGAGTTCTGTACAATTACTTGAAATGATAAGTACGTTTTAAAACACTCAAAAAAGTGATACAAGCTTATTAATAATCTCAGTCCTCCTGAGACTCTGAGCTTTCCAGGAGTCAATCTGAGACTACAGCTGCTTCAGGAGAATTCCGTAAATCCAAGCTCTGGCCACATGGTTCTCATACAAAAGACTTTCTTCTTCAGTTCTGACTGCAGGGAGGGCTGAGGTTGCAGAGAAAAGCAGGCACCCCTAAAGAAAAATGACTTCCAAAAGGCTCACTTTTCCCAGGGGATGAAGACTTTCCCACAATGTCATCGATAAGACAATATCCCAACTGAAGTTGCAGCTACAAACGTGGGTGGCATGCACCCAGGCCATTTTTTTTTTTTTTTCTCCAAGTCTCTGCAATCTGTTTCTTGCCATCTGCTAGGATGCTGGTAGAACCGCATCTGAGTCAGAGCACCCCTTCTCGAAGGAAGATGGAATGATGGTCCACTCACCACGTACTTACACAAGCCACGAGCCATTCCAAGGAGGGCAGCCTTGGAAGCTTTGAGCTGATACAACCACAACACCGCATTACCATGGAGCTTCCTGCGCAATTTTTAGAAGCACAATAACAATGGGGATGAATCTAATTATACGCCTGATTGAAATAGCTCTCTTCCAAAGAGCTCAAAGCCTGTGCGCATACATTGCCCCACTTAGCCTTTCACCGTACCTGCGAGACAGTAAAGGGTGGTATTATTATACCCACAGTACCTATGAAAACAATCCCAAATCACTGTGTTTCAGAAGCAAGGTTACATGTCGTGTGCTGCTGGCACGGCCCTTTCATAGTTGACAAGGCACTCTTCAACACCCTTCTAAAATCAAGAACACTCCGAGAAATAAACCAAACCTCCCCATTTTTATATGGGTGCAATACAAAAACACTTATGGAAAGATCTAAACGCGCCAACAGGATGTGACATGTAGGGAAAAGACTTAAGACATCCTTCATATTCAAAATGAAGAGACAGCGTCTGAAAAATAAGTAACACTCTAAAAATCTGAGCAGTAACATTCACAGCTTACGCACAAGTCTCGGAACGAGCTGTTCTGAAATTTTTCGGTCTTAGGGTTGATTCCAGGGTTTTCAGCGTTCTTCAAACTTTCACTGAAGAAGCAAACAGCAGAACCACAAAGATGACTGACTAATCTCATGAGAGCAGATCTGAATTCCAAAGTGTCAGATACATAGATATTGGAGGGGGAGAAAACACAGAATTAAAAAAAAATAAGCAGATGATCATTGAGTTGTCAGGACCAGAGCCATCGATTTACGTGGGTTTATCTTGTTTGTTTACCCAGCTTTTGGCAAAAGCAGGCCCCGTACCCTAGCAACAGCTATATCATATGCTTCTTAGGTTACAGCGTACCCAGCTTCTAATTTTAAAAACCGCCACTTCAGAATCTGCAAGAGGCCCCTTTTGTTATTAATGTTAAATATGCCTTTCAGGTCTCTGATGCATAGCTTTTGTATTTCTCCCTTATATTTAAATTTTTAAAATGCACTTGTGTTTTTTTTTTTTTAAGTACATATAATGTTTATACATATTCTGGAACCTGACAATTACTCTGCCTTTAGGGTGTATGCTTCAGTATGAGCCTAAACTGAAGGTATTTCCAGTAAATAAGTGATCTTAAGCAAGACCCAAATGGCTCCCCTTGATGCCTTGCTGTCTTGGTGTAAGTTCTAGTTTATCCATATGATAGGGTTTTTTAAGCTGCAACCCTTCGTATTACATTATTGCATTCAGATACGAGGTACAAATTTTTATCCTCACGAAAGTAACTAACTTGGATACATAAGATCCACTATCTTTCTATTATAAACCCCTATTCCTGTAGTGAATTACAGCTGCACTTTCTTTTTTCTTTTTTTGTATCTAATGTTTCATAAGAAGAGCTCATGGTCTGTCAGAGAAATTTTCCAAATGATAACTTATTACATAAGGAATTCATTTTTTTACCCCCTAAAAAGGACTGGGCCTGAGGTGGTAGTTACAAGGCAGAATAATCACAAGCAGATGTAAAAATACTTACACAAAGTAAAAGAATAATAATAATAAAATAAACTTCATATGTTTCACTCCTTTAAAAAAATGTCAGCTACGGCAGGCAGTAAGTTGGCCCCTGATTGTCATTAATTGCCACCATTACGTGCTGCTGATGGCTCCTAATGGCGCTGTTTTTCCGAGCAAGGGTTTTCAATTATTTTTCTGGCACAAAAACCTGTTCACACATACCACAATGTTCTCACACCAAAACTGAAGTGACTGGGAGATTAAAAGCAATTAGCGTAATTTTACTCCCTGGCATGGGTCCTGAAAGTAGATCAGGATACACAGTTTTCAAGGTTCAAAAACTTTTTCCAGTTTAGCAATTTGAAAAAAGAGCAGGAAACGCCTATCAGAAGTACTGAAAAAAAGACATGCCCTCTGAAGGGCAGCCAAGAAGGGGGCAAAGAATTCGTATGCCCTGAAGGGATGTCATAGTCCTTAAAGGGAAAAAGAGAGTTGAAAAAGAAAATAAAAACAAAACCCGAGCACACCTGGAGCACCAGATCTGACCCCGAGGACTAGAGGCCATGGTTCCCGTGTAAGGGTGGCATCTCCTCTTAAACCCGGGCAGGAATGGTGCCCACTCACCAGAATGATAATCACTGCGGCCCCGCATTAGATAAAACAGATAAGGAATCAAAGAAATACAAAACTCATAAATAACTTTAGGCAAGCATTAAACACGCCACATAAAACCAGCATCTGCCTTGTTTCTAGGTCTGAAGTTTAACCTTCAGGATATAATCACGTAAGCTTTCAAGCAAGAACATTTTTGCATTCAACAAACTCCATGAATGTGGGCTTGCCAGGGGAAGACTAGCTGGAATTAATAAAAACTGTGAAATAAAGGATACTCTTATATAACACTGTAAATCAACTCTACCTCAGTTTAAAAAAAAAAAGAGAAAATAAACAAGTATGGTGCTATTAAATTTTTTTTTAAAAGAATACTTAGAAAGTACACTTTTATATTTTTAAGAATAAAGTTCTATCAACAAACAAGGTCCTGTTAACCAGCAATTCCACTCTTCATGTGGTAATAACTGAAACCCTCCCTGCTCAGTGAAACAACTGGAATTCATAATTATTATGTTAAAGTCTTAGCACGATGGAAATGCCATGAGGATCATAATTGTGTGATACATGACTATTCAAAGAAAGAGTCTTAAGTCTCTGAAGATTCTTATTATTAGACAGTTTACTCTCATTCTTATAAATCAGATATGTACACAGGTGTTCTTTGACTTCAAATTTATAAACCACAATCTGCTGTAGAAGGCACTGTCCCAAGAAACAAGGTTGTAAATGGTGATGCACGCCAAGTCCAGAGTACAAAAAGCCAACGTTACCCCTCATATAGGTGAAGAAATTACTAATATTATGAGAGTATTAATGTACTACTGTGGTGAGCCGGCCCACCATAGGCATTTTAATCATACTATGGTCCTAGCACTCGAGTTCTAGTAAGTTATATAATAGCATTATGGTTTGAAGATACTAGTACTATAGTATCACAGCTGCATGAAGAGTGAAATAGGTGTGGGTAGTTTCGTCTAAAAATTTCTTCACTATTTTAAATGATTTTTTCCTTTGGAAATATGAGTTCTGAGCTGCCCCAAATCAACTCATAAACAGATGTTGGTAAAGATTCCCGTGTCACATTATGGATTGTCTGTTTAAAGCTGTCCTCTGTTAATTAGAAACCCATTCCTTGATCCTGACATAATAACGCCTGGAATTAATACATCACAAAAAAAGAAGCAAGGAAAAGCAAACCATCTCCAGGATTCCTTTAGACGGCGGAGAGGAATGATTTTTAAATAGCTTATCAATGTTTTTCAAGTGCAGGAAAACGTCCAAAGAATGGTCTCTTAAGTAGCTTTAAATAGTCACTGATTGTTTCTGTTTATACAATTATATAATCTAATAAGCCGTTCACAAATCCGAAAAATAACCCTAGTCCAACTTTTATCCAACTAATCACAAAATTTAAAATTAGTAAAGCCAAAATTAATAAAGATTGATTCTGAGTTAGCAAATTAACAGCATGATAAATTACTGTTCTAAGTATTCAGACTTATTCATGCCGAATTTCACCTCTACTGATTTAATCTAAGGAATGAAAACATTTCCTATTTTCAAACTGTGGAATCAGGTGGTATATAGATACAGTAATACAAATTACCTCCAGCGATGAAAATATAACTTAGCAAGTTGAAAAGGTGATACATTATAGTTTTTAACCTTTCATGGGATTCCTATGGCTACAGTAAGAAAGAGCTTAGAAATACCTACCTTAGGACCATCTGTTTCTACCCATCAATCTATATGCACCATGGGTAACACACATGGATTAGGAATAGCTTTCACTGATAGTCAGTTTCTAGCCACTTTTAATAACTTTGACAGTATTTTTAAGCAGTGGATTCTGTCTTGTTTATTGTTTATTTTCTTTCTTTTCGGTGGCAAAACTGTTGTAAGACAGCAGAAGCGCTTGCTTTCTTGTATTTGTCACCGATATTGAAAACAGCCTGCATCACACTGTACTGGTAAACTTTAATTTCACTAACCAGAGCCTTCACATAGCAAATAAATACATCATCAGTGCTTATTTAGTTGTTTAAAGTTATAGAAAATCATCTGAATTTCATCTGTTACCATGAGGAATAATACCAGCGTCAAATGAACCTGGGGAAATCCCTCAAACCCCAAACAAACCCCAAAAGATTCAAGGGTAGTCCCTGCATTGTATTAAAGACATTTTCATGGACAAGAGCAGAGAAGGGGGGAAAATGGCTTACTTTTAATAAATGGGTTTACTCTTAACAAAAGGGTTTACTCTTAATAAACCAGAAAACTCAGTTAAGCCAGGCACCTTATTTCCGCTCTTTTGAGGTTTTGCTACATTCCATAAGGTCTTGAATTGGAGGAAAAGACTAGCATTGCTGCATCCAGGAGAGAAACTGAGCATGTGAGTCCTTCTCAGCCATCAGGACCACAGCACTGCTGTGACAAGCCTCCCCCTAGTTTAATTATCAGTTCCTATTTCCCTAAGCTTTTCATGGACACCTGGGCCACCTTCACCTCAGGGAGGACATTCATCTTTGGAGAAGGTTCTGCCACCTCACCAGCACACCAGGACACCGTAGTAAGGTTCAGATCTGTCTTTTGTTAACCAACCCGTATGTATAGGAAGGACTTAAAGAAGTGACTGTCCATGGCTATCTGGGATTCTAGCGTCTTCCCTAAAAATGTCACTACACTTGACTAGCAAAATAGTCTCTGTGATTTATTGGCCTGATGTCCAAATGTTTTCTTTTTTTTTTTTTTTGGCTGTACGCGGGCCTCTCACCTTTGTGGCCTCTCCCGTTGTGGAGCACAGGCTCCGGACGCGCAGGCTCAGCGGCCATGGCTCACGGGACCAGCCGCTCCGCGGCATGTGGGATCTTCGCGGACAGGGGCACGAACCCGCGTCCCCTGCATTGGCAGGCGGACTCCCAACCACTGCGCCACCAGGGGGGAAGCCCCCAAATGTTTTCTTAACATTTCACCCCAGATGCCACTGAGAGGCTGCAGTCACGGAGATAATGCTAAAGAGACGCATTTAGGGTAAATACAGACTTGCCGAGCAAGTACCCAAATCCCAGACATCGGATATACTCCAGTGTTTGAGAGGCATATTAATTTCACTCCCTATCCTACAAATTTCAAACGACACGAATGAAAAGCTGAAGGAGCTCTGATGCCTCCTTCTGCATCCCTACCTCTCCGTGGGTGCTCTAGTGACATGTGGCTCTTTGTAACAAATTGCTCGTTTACCCCACAGAGGGTAATAGATAAATCCCTATCTATTACCCTCTGTGGGGCTGTGAGATATCCAGAGGAGAAGCTATTTCCCTCTGTATCTCCTGAGCTCAGCACAGAATCTGGACCAGCAAAGGGGCTCAGTGAACATCAATGGACTAAAAGTAATGGCACAGGCCAAGCATTAACTATATGGGACAAGAGCCTGGATGGGAAACATACCCCAAGTTCCTATAGGGAAATCTGTTCTTGGGATGACAAAGGACAAGTAATGGCCAGTCCCACTGTAATGCAGGATCATGGTTGGATGGGCCACTGTTCTGAGAGACTATGTATGACCTTTTTCTATGCTTTCAATGATGATCTGATCAAGAAGGAATTAGACTTCTTCTCTGAAAGCTCACTTGGTGCCACTGCCCTCAGTCCCCCAGCCCAGGAAGAGGCATGTCCACCCTTCACCATGCTGCCCTTTGCTCCTTGGGCTCTTGGGCTTAATATGTTCTATTCTTTCACCCTCACTTCCTATGTCATATTTTTGAAATCACTCTTTAAAGCCTCGGTAAACAGTCTCTGTAAGTTTTAAAGGCAATCTGGGAGTTTTCAAAATCAATCAGAATTTTGGTGGAATTTCCTAAAAAAGTGCTATCTGGAAATTAAAATGGGAGGTTTAGAGAAAAACTGTTTTCTAAACACTTGAGGGACTGACCCTTGGAATATGTACGGAGTGAACACATTCCTACCTTGATTTACTCTAAAATTGATAAAGTTGTTTACAGGCAGCTATAGAACTGAAACACAGTGATAGAAAGTTTAGCCACTGATTCCTTGACACATAAAATTGCCCCTGCTCATGGAAAAAAAGAACTAGAAGCAAAAGATAGCTTTTCGTTCTCTCCTCCAGTTTGTACCACAGATAGCAAACTTGAGGACGAATTGCTTCAACTCTAGACATCATGATTTACAAAATAAAATACACTGATCATTTCATATACTTTATGTAGACTTATATTACCTGCCCCTAACTATCCATGAGCTAATATTTTATACCCTTTAAAGTGACTGCAGAGCCTCAGTCGATCAAGACTGCAATAAAGTGTAATTTACAACCAAATCAGCAGTCCAAATATACGAGTGATAAGAAAACAAACTTCAAAGATTTCTACTACTGACAACCAGAAGACCCAGGTGATTAAATGTCTACATGTGCCTAAGTTTTGCTCTATTCCTAAATTTCTCAAGTACAATAATATTAAAGAAAAGTTAAATGTAAAACTTAGAAAGAACAATAAGAAGGGGATCCCAAAGAAGGTGCAAAATGCCATACAATGAAATAATGTCTTTCTTGGTGTGAATAATCTGTTAGATTCTCAACCCCCTTTTGAACAGGAAAATGTTTCATTCAACAATACAAAAAGAGAAAAACAAATACCGTACGCTAACACATATATATGGAATCTAAACAAAAAAGAAGAAAAGGTACTGAGGAACCTAGGATACAGGGCAGGAATAAAGACGTAGACATATAGAATGTACTTGAGGACACGGGCGGGGAGGGGGAAGCTGGGGCAAAGCGAGAGTAGCATCGACATATATACACTACTGAATGTAAAATAGCTAGCTAGTGGGAAGCAGCTGCATAGCACAGGGAGATCAGCTCGGTGCTTTGCGATGACCCAGAGGGGTGGGATAGGGAGGGTGGGAGGGAGACGCAAGAGGGAGGGGATATGGGGACATGTGTGTGCATATGGCTGATTCGCTTTGTTGTACAACAGAAACTAACACAGTATTGTGAAGCAATCATACTCCAGTAACGATCTGTTAAAAAAACACTATGAGAAACCAAAGAGAAATCTTACAAATCAGATATTAAATTCAGAACGAGAAAAACAACCTGATTCAAAACTCGCAGCTGCTCTAACGTTATCACCATTGAGCACGAAGGCCACTAGTCACACCTGAAGTGTCGTCAAGATGTTGGGCTCAGGTTCAATCTGATTCATAGACAAAACTAACAACAGGGGGAAGAAAGGTAAGCTCCTTTACCCTTGTTCCTGTTAGCGATGCTTCTGCTTGTGCTAACAGGAAACAGTGACAAAGTTCAAGTGGTAGTAGCTTATAATCTGGAAAAATACCATCATTCTATGAAAATGACAAATAGCACACTGGAAAAAATAATACAAAGGTGAATCTAATCTAACGGTAACATTTCTTTGGGAGATCGGCCTGTCCCTGCTCTTCGTGACTCCACAACTTCCAGCAAAGTTCTGTGAGGTCGGGTCATCCGGAGAGGAACCAGCCCTGGTCCTGAATCTCTCTCAAGAGTTTGATCCTGCAGCCAAAACCCTTTCTCGTACTGTCCTGTGTGATGGCTTCCTGGAAACTTAAAGGTGAAATCCTTGTCCTCGTAAGAAACAGTGCCAAAAAAGTCAAGTAACATGTACAAGGTCCCAGAGCTCATCTGAGTCAATGCCGAAACTGAAACTCACTTCTCCCAGTTTCCAAGTCACTCCACTTACTGTACCACATCCTACAGACCAAGTCCACCTGGCAACCTTTGATGTCATTTGTATTTTCCACAAGGATTTTTGGGAAGGAAAGAGATAAACTTAGTGGGAAATGCATCATTCCTATCTGGAATATTAGTTAAAACACACATATATATTTCTTTTAGAAAAAGATGGCGCTAGCAGCATATTTCTACACTGTAGTAATGTGAAAATTATCTGTGGAAAGGTAATATGATGGAGTGTCTACGTGCACAGACCGCAGACCTTGGGTGCCTGGGTTCACATCTCAGCTGTTCCATTCCTATCACCGTGACCTCTCTCTCTTTCGATTCCCTCATCTACGCTCTGGGGATAAGAACACCAGGGTCTACTTCAGGGCTTTACTAGGAGAATTAGATGAGTTTGTATTGATATATGTCTGGCATATAAAGCATTAGTAAGTGTTATGAAACTGTTAACTATTTTTATCTTGAAGGGAGGTGCTATAGGCATAAAATAAATACTGTAAGGACGACCCAGTAGTTTTTATGTAAAAAAAGCAAAAGCCTGAGAGTTCCCAAAACACAAATTGTTGCCGTTTTAGAAACACTAGCAAGGGGCTTTGAAACTTGAAGCGAAAGAGCAGTTAAACGAAAAGCAACAATGCTGGTCCAGTGGGTAAGACTCTGCGCTCCCAATGCAGGGGGCCCGGGTTCGATCCCTGGTCGGGGAACTAGATCCCTCATGCATGCCGCAACTAAGACCCGGTGCAGCCAAAATAAATAAATAAACAAACAAATAAATAAATAAATCTTTTTTAAAAATACAAACACATCATTGTCTGGGCCCCTGCACTTAGACAATAACTCGGGTCTAATTAGGAGGGTATCATATATACCAGCTCCCTCCGCCGACATCATCTTTCTCGCCATAAATCATACAACATGCCTCATTAAAACAGATGGTTCTTAAACCACGCCTGGAAGCTCTGAAGTCTAAACCGTCCCACTCAGAACACCAGGGGGGACAGGACATTAAGAGTGTCAGAGCAGGTTCACCATGGAAAACATTCTTTCCTCGCTCGGTGTAATATGATATCTTGGAGGCTGCCAGTTAGAGACACTGGAGAGAGAGAACGCGAGGGGAATCAGCAATCAGGTGTTCAAGTTCAGGGCCAGCTCATCTTCTTGAAGGGGCTGAGCTCTTGTTATCAGAGAGCCGTGTGGCCCCTGGAAGGTGGGTGGGGAGCTGAAATGGTCCCCTGCACGCACGTCGTTCTCTCCCCACAACTAGGCTGCAAGTTTTCTCCACTCCACACCCAGGTCTGCTGGGAATAACAAAGAAAACTGGACCCGTGGCAACCTCATTTTTCTCATCCGCAGCCAGCTTCCACCTCCATTTTTCCTAAAGTGATCGCATCACTCCCCAGTTTAAACTTTGTTCCAGTGGCCGTTCCGTGCCCACGTGGTTCAAAGCCTTCACAACGGGACTCCCCCAAACCCACCTTGGTCTCCACAAGGTCTCCCCATGCAGCCTACACGCCAAGGTTTCTTGTTTCTAGGCATCAGTTACACGATTGTTCCCCTCTGCTTGGAATTTCCTTTCCCTCCTCTCTGCCTTCCCGAGTTCGTAATTCGTCTTTCTTCTTAGCCTAAATCACTGTTTCTTCTTCGGTGACTCTTGTTCTTCGCATCCCCTACGTGCCTTGTATCTGCCTTCCTAGAGCCCCCCATGCCACCCTACATTAACCATCCTCAATTCTATATTCCTATCATGATTTGGGGTACAACGAGCATGGCCTTTTTATTAAATTGTGTATATCTCCCCAACAGACTATAAGCTCATTTAGGGAGAATAACAGTGCTTTGTATTCACCCTTCTATGTGCTTCATATGTTTGCTTGTTGTCATTTCTACAGCCATTGTTCGTTCCTTTTCTAAAGCCTCTGCCCACCTCATTGACCAAGAGGTAGGTAACCCAACAAACCTGCCCCATCCTACTCCTGGTAGCCAGGAAGACAGATGAACAACCAATCTTCTAAACAAAATACAAACGATCCTTCCGGATATGTGCGCACTTTCCACTGTGTGCAAAGCTCAGCGAGAGCTTACACACACACACACACACACACACACACACACACACACACACACACACCAGGTTTTAGCCCCAAGGAGCAGAGACAGCATATATGTGATAAACCACAAGTCAGTAAACACTCATAATACAGGCAGGCCTCGTTTCCTTGCCCTTCACAGATACTGCGTGTTTTACAAATTGAACGTTTGTGGCAACCCTGTGTCAAGCAAGTCTATCAGTGCCATTTTTCCAACAGGATTTGCTCACCTCGTCTCTGTGTCACATTTTGGTCATTCTCGCAATATTTCAAACTCTTTCATTATTAATATTTGTGATCAGTGATCTTTGATGCTACTATTGCAAAATGATTACGACTCGCTGGAGGCTCAGACGATGGTTAGCATTTTTTTAACAATGAAGTATTTTTCAGTGAAGGTATGGACATTGTTTTTTAGACACAATGCTATTGCACACTTAATAGACTACAGTATAGTGTAAACATTACTTTCACATGCACTGGGAAACCAAAAAATTCCTGTGACTCGCTTTATCGCAATATTTGGAACCGAACTCGCAATATCTCCGAGGTAAGCCTGTACTGGCTAAAGGTGAGGTACAGATCATAATAGCTCCAAGAGAGATTCTTAGTGGACTGTTTGGTCAGTAAAGTCTTCCCAGAGGAGCTGGGATGTGAAGAACTGTGATCTTTGATATAGGTGCAGAAGAAAGAAAATAAAGCATTCCACATTTGCTAGGAAAGATCATTGGATCCACGGGGAAGACAGAGGGAATATCATGAGAAGAGATTAAACCCAGGGAAATGCAACGTTTTTCAGGAGGATTATAAAACAATTGGTTTTACTGGGGCAGATAATCGAAGGGGTAATGGGACATAATGCTGGAGAAATGGTTAAGGAAAATATAGGTCGAGAGGTTTGGATTTGATGCAAAGAGGGATTTTCAGGATAACATTCTTACAAGATGCTATTAAAGGGGTTGCGGTAGAGGTTCAGTAGTTAAATAAATTAGGAAAATACTGTTCTATCTCCCTTCTGGAGATTAACAATGTGTATTAGAATATTAAAGGCACTGAGAAGTCCTGCAGTAAAAAGCCCCATTTACCTCTGTGTTTCTTCATATTTCAAATTTTTTTGTTTTGAGAACCTAATTTAAGAAGTGCTGAACTCCAGGCAGAGTATTAAAATAAAGTAACATTTTTAAAAAGTGTGGACCACAGAGTTAAGAAAATGAAGACAACACAGATGGAGCCCGAGCTAGGAAACGGGGAGAAACACAAGTGTTAGGAGACATGAAAATCTGTGAGGAATTATAAAGTTGAAGCTAGAAGTGAATCAGGCACTTTCCCACAAACTCTGCCAGAATTCAGGAAGCTTTCTGTGAACATCTATCAAAAACATTTCCTGCAACTTCAGATATAGTTGTGTAAATCCCTAGGTAAGAGCAAGAAAAAAATTAAAAGAAGAGGAATCTTCTGTACCTGGCAACAGGTACAGAAGATTGCAAGGGATCTATAAATGGACTCTCTTCTATGTACACATACATCCTCGTAGATAATAACCCAAAATCAAAGACATGCGTGGTTCAGAACATTTATCTCTTAAACCAGATGAGACTGGTTCCGGCTTTGACATCCTAGTACCCAGAAATACAAGCGCATCACGGCACCATAGTAATGGAAATGCTGTGAGTTCAAAGGACAAAGGAATTAACAGGAGTGATCAAAACGGGAGTGGATTTATGATTTTCAACACTTTGGATCTCCGTTTGTCCAGGTCCTTCATGCTAAGCATATGGAAGTGCTTTATGAATGTGGTTTCTAACCCTTTCATGTAAGAGAGGAGTTTTAGGTTCACGAAATAATTGAACTCTTTCAAGAGACCATTTAGTAAACACTAAATAGCAACTCTTCGGGCTGGTATTTTCCAAAAGGCGTTCCGAGAACTGACCCAGACGTCAATGGATGCTGCGTATAAAAAGCGGTTCTGTGGCCAGGGGTGGGAAATGGCTGGGTTAAAGTATTTCATTACTGCAGAACTTCTCAGAGCCTTTACAACATTTTACATTGGGACTCTCCAGGGGGAGGGGGCACTGTGCCCCATGTCCACATGTACTCGACAGGGACCCCTTCTTTCATGAGCACTGTCTGTGACTGATGCTCCACAGATAACCTTTTGGGAGACACAAGAGCACCTGGCCCCTGCAGGAGTTAGCTGGACTCTTAGGCAGGAAGAGTCTGAGCCATTACAACGTTACCAATGCAAATAGGAGGATGGCTGTGCTCCTTGTGTGGTAAGGAGTTCTGCAACAAGGCTTAAGGCCTCACAGTTTCGATCACAGGACACGATCAGACCTTTTGGTGGACGTTACACGGTGGTCATGAGGATCAAAAAGGTATAGATGAACCGGTTTGCAGGGCAGAAATTGAGACACAGATGTAGAGAAGAAACGTATGGACACCAAGGGGGGGAAGTGGCGGGGGGCGGGTGGTGGTGGTGGGATGAATTGGGAGATTGGGATTGACATGTATACACTGATGTGTATAAAATGGATGACTAATAAGAACCTTCTGTATAAAAAAAAATAAATAAAATAAAATACAAAAAAAAAGAAAGAAAAAAAAGGAGATCCTACATGTGAACGTGCTTTACAAAAGGAGAACGTGTTACGCAGCGTTCAGCAAGACGGTGCTGGGGGGACGGCGTGGAAACAATCCACGCTTCCTTTCATGGCACTGACGACAGATGGTCTTACGACCCGACCCATCTCAGTTAGAGCAAAACCCAATTTCCTCCCATAGTCTATGAGGCCCTCACGATGTGGACTCTGCCTCTTCAAGGACCGATTTCTCGCTGGCTTTCTTCCCGCTCTTCAGACATCCTCCAGACCCCAGGCTTCTCCCTCCACGGGGGCTGCCCCTCCCCAGGTCTTCCCAAACCTCACTTCTCAGGAAGGGCCTTCCCTGACCCCCCTTTCAGAAGGATCCTTTGGTGGCCATTCTCCAGCCCCTTAACCTGTCTTATTTTCTTCACAACACTTTGCAGCATCAGAAAACATCAGATTAATTTATTCACGTATCTTTTTGCTGTCTGGCTCCTGCCTCTAGAATGGAAGCTCCCTGAGGACAAGAACACTGTCTACCCTGTCCACCGTGGTTTAGTGCCCGGAATCTAGGAGACTCTCCCTAAATATCTGTTGAGTGTTAGAAGCTTGGGGAAGTGGCTACTTGGTGAGAAGGGAAGGGGGAGTCAGGCAGATGGGGAGGGATGAAGAGGCCTCTGGGATACTGCTAACTTTCTCATTTTCACCTGGTTGGTCGTTCCCTGAGTACCTCTCCACTTTGTGATAATTCCTCGAGCTGCCAGTTTATATTTTGGCTCTCTTTGGGGTCATGGTTTAAACTGTTTTCTGACGTATTGGTGTTTATATCATCATGAATACAGGAACTGATAATTGTCCCTATTTTTGAGGGCCCACAAGGAGCCCTACAATCTGCTAGGCACTTCACCTATGTCATCGCATCAAAGCCTCAAAAAAAACCCTCAAGTAATCACCACGACTCACTTCACAGATGAAGAAACTGAGGTGCAGAGAGAGAATGAGTAACTTGTTCATGGTCACACAGGCAGCGAGAAAAACTGGATCCCAAACCAGTTTGTTCTAATTGTAAAATTCACATGTGTTCTACTAAACCCTGCTTGGAAGACACTTCTAAAATCAGGACCGGTATCCTGAGGTGTCCTTATCTTTCCCCAGGACCTTTTCTACCTGGAGGCTGTCACAGGCCAAGAGTAGCTGAGTACCCTCCTTCCCCCTCACCTTCTTGGGTACCTATGAACTTCACAGCCAGGGCAACTTCACCTTTGCATCAAACACACCAGAAATGGTCTAGTCGGGTGCAACGGCAGACAGTGGGCAGGAGGGGCACTGTTTGCCCCAGAGCAGCAGGGTGAGGCCCTGCCAAGGTGACAGGATGGCCCGCTCTCATCGGGGGGTTCTCTGGACTCCCCAGGGTTGGGGCGCAGCTTCTTCTCTCATCCTGGAGCTCAGGTCTACCCCTGAACTTGAAATCCGACCAAGTTCTGGTGTTTCTCCTCATGGCACTTAGAACTTCTTCGGAAGAAACAGTGCTTCTAGTCAGGAGAGATCTGGGGAAATTAGCGGCCTGGGGAGAAAATACACTTTGATCGTTTTTCCCCCAAATAACGACTCGCATCATTGGATTCGTGGTCCGTAACAACGGAGAAGGATCTGCTTCTCCAACTAGTGGGTCACCTTGGAGTGATTAGCATGGCTGCCAAAATATAATTCCTCGGCAAATGACTAATGGTAGCACAGACAAGTTTCTACAGGAAGAAGCCTGGCAGGTGAGCCCTGTGGGAAAGGCCCTCACTTACATCTGAGGAAACTCAGATGGAAATGAAATTGTTTACTTTTCCTTCCATGTGTCTGACAGATCCCCCCAGTTTCTATGGGGCTTATTATAAAGGTGTCAGACCCTACCAGAAATGTGATGGCAGCCACACATTATCAAATAAATAAAAAGAACACTCTTTTGTCCTACCTTTGAAGTTTTCTTAAGTTACTCTGAAAAGCATCCCCCCTGCCAAGTTTCCTGTTTCCTGCATAATGAGATACGTTCTAATTAGCATATCACAAATATTCCTGATCTTCTTTACAAGTCCGGATACATTTTTAAATGTTTCTTTTAAAGTACATCAGGATTTTTCACACTCTGTAAAGAAGCAGGAGAATTAAAGCAATGTGTCAGCTCAATTCTCCATTTCGTTTTTTTTTCTTTCTTTCCTTTTTTTTTTTTTAAGTAGGATGGAGGCATTGGGCAATGGAAGGGTCATAGGACTTGGAAGCCAGAAATCATGGATTCTGACTGGCTGAGATGCTGTATCACATTGGGCAAATTGCTTCACCTATGACAGCCTCAATTTCCTTTTCTGTAAAATGAAGAGGTTGGACTAAATGGAAAATCCCTCACAATTTAAAACACTGTGATTCTATTTGTGAAACTTGAATAATTCCTTGTCTCCTTATTCAAAAGCTGGAGTGAGTTATTTTCTTTGAGTTAAAAATTCACAGTGAACTAAATACAAAATGGGGACAGACATCAGCAAAAAGGGATGTGATTTTAAAAACACAGATATCTAATTGTAGAATTATGTATTACCTTTGAACAGCAAAAAGGGTTTTTGCTTCTTCCCCAGAGAGGAATAGTTATAGTTTTGCCTAGCTTTAATGTGTTGACAAATATGTAAACACACACACACACACACACACACACACACACACACACACACTAAACTGCCTTTATATGAGTGAATAAAACTGACATGAACTAATCCTAATAAAAGAAATATTGAGATGAAGAAAATGAAGTCTTAGACATCATAAAGGCTTTCTAGTCTCTTGCTAGCCTAGAAAAAAACAAATCCAGTCAGTTCAATAAAATAAGCTGGATTGTCCAGTAACATTTGGGTTTCCAGATTTGACTTATAATATCAAAATCATAAAAACACAGAACTCGATCTTGGTTTCTATCATGACTTGCTGGGGAGCAAGGGCCAGGCTGCTTCTCTGTGCTTCACCATTTAACTGGCCTGATGAAGACTGGGTGGATTGAGAGCTCCCTGCAGAGGCCCTTCCCCGTCTGGACCTGCCATCTCTTTTTCACCATGGCCTTACCCACACCCGCACTCCAGCTCGCCGCCTTCCTTCCAAGGACTGCCCATGGCACCCCATTTTGCAGACTTCTCTCCCCCATCCTCTTTGATCACCAGCTTGATATTTTTCACACTTTTACATATGAGAATATTTTCATATGTGGATACCGTGGAGAAAAGTTTAGAAGGTTAAATGTCAGAGCTTTAACAGGAATGTTATCTGAGTGGTGAAACGTGCCTTTTCTCTTCTTCTTTCTTTCCTTCGTTCTCTGTGTTTATCTGCATTTTCTAAAATGTTTCCATCATGAACATGAGCTACTTGGGTAATTTTGGTAAACCTCCTCTGAATCAGTAAATAGCCTATTTATAAATATTAAAGAGGGCGGGAAGGCAGTCGTGAGGATTGGGCCGCTGGCAGTGGCAATGGGAATAGCAAGTAGGGAGCAGAATTGAGAGCGATTACGGAGGAGCTGCTGACACAAGCAGGTGAGTGACTGGGTGAGGAATTGAAGGGCAATCAGAAATCTGCGTAACACCCAGGTTTCCAGCCTAAGTAGGTGGGGGACAAGCTGGTTCCGTTGCCAGAAACAGAACAGTATGGGGGGCACATAACTTGGAGGAAAAGATCATTTCCTCTTAGACACGGTGTGTTTGAGGTGGCGACAGGTCACCCAGGAGAGCCTGCAGTTCAAGAGAGGGGTCAGGGCTCCGGGTCAGGGCTCCGGGTCAGGTGCCCCCAGGGGTTCTCATAGGACCAGTATGCCTCCCCACGGGGCGGCTTCCCGACTGTACTGACGTGAGCTAGGTACCTGTCTCTCCTCCTCCCTGGACCACAGGCTCCAGGAGGCAGGCACCCACCTGTCGTGTCACTGTGCCACCCTCAATGCGTAGATGGACGCCTGGTGCCGAGGCACCTAATACACGTTGGAGAAGTAGATGAGCGAGTCCTCTACGGTGACAGCTCAAGGAGGTGAGTGGGCATATCCGACGGCGAAAACAGGGAGACCGGCGGGCCTGAAACTTGGGAAATTCTCACCTAAGTGTGGGCGGAGCAGTACTGCCAATAAAACGGATGCAGAATGGATGCCAAACAGAAACAAAGCAACTTTCCAGAAACCAAGGACGAGCAAAACAGAAAAGGAGACCAACAACAACCGCCGTGGCTGAGAGCTAGTGGAACAGGGCTGGAGAAAAGTTCATCTATCCCAAGGTTACTGGTGATTCGGGGGAGAATAATTTCACAAAGACAAAAAAAACGAACGAAAGCACCACAGTCTTTTAAGTAGCGTGGTGCAGAGGTAGAAGAACAGAGCTCGAGGAGAAGCTGAGTCAGGGCAGGACTTCAAAATCACAGGGGTGGGATCCTGACATGTTAGTACACGGGAAGCAAACGGTCTAGGCTGCAGTGGGAGTTAGCGGGGCTGGGGTAACCTTGCAGGAGGCAGGATTACCGCTGAGACGGACGAGGAAGGCTGGCTGCATCTCTGTCCTCTGAACCCCTGCAGCACGCGGGCCGGCACCACACAACCTGGCTCTAATTATACACTCACATTATTCGCTGCTGTTCCTGTGCCTTCTCCCCTCATTTAGATGGCACGGACCAAACCTTCAGGACTTTCCATAGCAAATTCTCGATGAGAGTTGGTAGTCAACGGCTTAAATCCCATAGGATAAGTTTCAAAGAGAATAGAGCTACCGACATGGAATACATATGCAATAACTTTTCAACAGACACCACTGCAAAAAACAAAACTATTTTTAAAGTAGCAACGTGACACCTTCCTCCCCTTTTTCCCTAAGAGCAAAACACCCCCATTATCTTATGGCAAGCCGGGGACAAGTGGCTGAGAGCTGCGGCGGCTTCCAGGTAGGCAGATTCCTGGGTGGCTGGAGACAGATCTCCTAGGGCTGGCCTGCTTGGGTCCCAGGGTGCACACCTAGGACGTTTCCGTGAGAGGTACATCCCTGCAGCAAGACTCCATGCAAATCAATCAGGGAGCCCCCAGCGAGGCCAGGAGTGAAACTCTAGACGGGAAGCTGACTCAGAACAGACCCGCCAAGGCAGCTGCCAGCTTCGGCGAGGCTTGCCCTGCTCCTGACCCAGCTGGAGCAGCTGGGACCCGAGCGGTCCCAGAATTTGCGTGATGAACTCAAGATTCCTATCGAGCTGGCATCACTAAGCAGCTAAAATGCCAAATGTCACTTCAAAAAGAAGGCAGGATGGGGGCTTCCCTGGTGGTCCAGTGGTTAAGAATCCACCTTCCAATGCAGGGAATGCAGGTTCGACGCCTGGTCAGGGAGCTAAGATCCCACAAGCCACCGGGCAACTAAGCCCGCGTGCCACATGGAAGAGCCCGCGTGCCGCAACTAATTCCTGACGCAGCCAAATAAATAAATAAATATTTAAAAAAAAAAAAAGAAGCCAAGATGGAGGTGAAGGGCTCACACACACTCGCACACCTCCAGACAAATCATTAACATTCCTCAACCCGTCATTCCAACTATACCTTCTGCTGAATATGACCTTGCTGCTCACAAGTATTTTGCAAGAGGAGAAATCAACTATGCCAATTTAGCACTTCTCTTAAGCTTTAAGGTGCTTACACAGACATTTAAAAATATGTTAGAAACATATTCATAAACTTCACTGAAGATTTTCCCACACAGATATTTTTAAAAGTTTGCTAAACATGCCTATTAGTTTTTCTTCAAGAATAAGCTTGGATTTCTAAGCTACTCTTGCTGTAAGTTACACCTTCCAGCAAGAAAAAATGAACATGTGGAAATTATATGACTGTTTTTAGAACACTGGGGTCCATTTAATATATTGAAGCAATAATCTATCAAATAGGACCCAAGAGTCCAGAAAGCCTCATGAGCCCTTTCACATATGTTAAATTACTCCCCTGAGACTGGTCTATGAACTAAGAATCTGCATCATTAATTAAAGAAATGGATTGGGCTGTCCTAACAAGAAAGTACAGCCTGCAGTGAGAGAGACTCATATGCACACCTTAATTGCAAAATGAACATTGGGAAGAGTAGTTTTCAGAATTAAGCACAATGTGTGTGATTCAACGTAGTTGCTAACCTAGGGTTCAACAGGTGTGGGACCCTTCCCTCATTTTAATTTGGCCAAACACTTCATATTAAATTATGCTGAGAATTTAAGTTGACCGAAGAAAAACATTGCAGAGAAGAATATCTTGCTAAACATTAAGATTTACAGGCTTGCAAGGAAAGAACAAATCTATCCATGGAACATTTCATATCCAGAAGACTAGTCTGAGAGCTAAGATTTTAATGCTGCCAAACTAGCCAAGAGCTGCCAAGTATTATACGAAATTCGTATGCACATTAAAAAAAAATTCCCTGTTTATAAACAATCTTTCATATGTGTTGGATAGAAAAGCACTGAGTGACAATTAATTGGCTGACTTCTGCAATCTGTCATTAATTGCTATTTCCAAGTTAAAACCATCCCATTAAATTTTATTCTCAGAGCTTTATAGCCAACCCATTTATAAGAAAGTTTCTATTTCTCAATGAGATGTCAAATAGTTTACCTAATGGTCCCATTGCCATAGGATTTAACTCTTTTATGTAAACATTTTAGATACACTGGCCTCTCTTATTCACTACTTGTTATTTTAAAATATACATTCTCTTTTTATAGAAAACGGATAAGCTCATCTCCCCTCTTCCCACCCCCATCCCCAGCCCCCCCCCCCCCCAGTGAATCTAGCTTTTCAAGGGCTAGCCTTTACAAGTTGAGGTCCAAGATTTCCGAAGAAACATCAGCCCTGATGAAAGCACACACAATCCAAAAGTTTTGTGTTTTATGCTTAGCCTCTATACAGGTCTCAACCGCAGGGAAGGTAGCTGTTGGCTCAAATTATAATGTCCGTCAACATGAGGCAGAAAATTAATCTAAAGATGCTTAATGCAGGCTCATCTGAAAGTACCTTCTTTTGGATAATAAACAGAAAAATACTAGCTAAGTGATATGTGACAGTGATGAACCAATCATTTATCCAAACACTGAAATGTGTCCCATGAAGATCTTTCCACAAGTTTCTGGAAAGAACACGAAAACACACTATATAAGAACAATCTGAGATTGGAGAGCAATTTACAAATAAGGCTACATTGACAGAGAAACCATGAAAGTACGAAGGCCTGGTATAATGAAGGTTTATAACAATGGTAGCTCCCACAAGAAACACACAAATAACTCCTCCTGATGTTCCAGATTTTCCACAAATGAATTATTAGGACACGGTCACCAGACCAAAAAAAAAAAAAATTGTCAGGTTTTATGAAGCATTGTACTTAAAATTCAGACCAATTTCTGAGTTGCTTCCCTGTAACAACACACCCCAGAGTTCAATATACTTACTCTCCGGTCTGGGTCCTGGCTTTCTGGTTTTGCACGGGGTCTGGAAAATGTACAGATGGTAATAATCTGTGGCTTTACTTCAAATCCTGACGACTGCCTTTACTCTCCTGATTTCCTTTGGTGCCAAAGATGTCGTTCTGGTCCAGAGTTCCCGCATGTTAAGTGAAACTCCTGTCAACATTTTATTACATTCAGCACTTCAGGTTTCCTGAGAGCTAGCTCCAGCAGTAAAGATTGCTATGCTCTGTATATTTTTCAATCCTCTTTTTCTTTTTTTACCTCCATGGAAGGGTGCTGGTCTCTCCTTAAGCAACACAGAGATTTCAAGCCGTACGTTTCCAGACCGCATTAAAATAAATACTAATGCAATGCATTACTAGCTTCAGACATTTCTTTCCTTCCCCCGGTCGCTCTGGCAGTGTTAATTTTCCCACACTCTCCTAGAATGGGGAAGGCTTGTCTGGGCAAGTAAGATAACACTTGGGCAGGAGATTAAAAGCCCACACTGAAGTCATTAAGTACCTACAGGGCTGGGCCCTGAATCCACTCAGCGTGGTCTCCAAACACCGTCACCTTGACTAGAAAAGCAACAGGAAAAGGCTAACGACTAAGAAAATCTCATTTCGGCATTTCCAGGCCCTTGAACCACCTGTATTTTACATAACGAAACAGCACTTCAACTCAGAGGCCAGAACAGGAGGAAATGCCTGACTTTCCTTTCATTGTACCTTAAATCACGTGACCTGTGAACAAATATTGAGGTCTAGAACTCGGGTGATCTTAAGTCCTATTTTTTGAACTGTTCACCGGGTGAACAGTTCCAGTGTGTAATTATTCCCAACACTGACTTTTGCTCTCAAAAGTGTCCTGACCTCATCAACACTTGGTTACCTTACCTATAGCTTTGACTTCAGTTCTGGAAAGTTCTTTACATTTGCCACATGTGTTTGAAAAACCAGTGGACACCTCTACCCCCAAAATCACAGGTTCAAATAAAGATTTAGCCGTTCTGACTGTTGAGAACATACACCTTTCTCCTATGTATTACTTGTACTTAGACACTCTTACACCAGCTTATGAAACCATCTATTTTATGATATTGATTTTAATTATTTTCCTTTTTCCTTATTAATGTAAATCTTGAAAAGCCCACCTCTAACTTAGTACAGAAAAAAGAATCCTTCATGGCTTAAAGGAACACTCCTTCCAAGCTACAGGGTGCCGTCAGAAGGTTGAAGCTGTAGAAGTATTTTGATATGGGTGTGATAAGACCGCATCTCCCCTCCTCCCATTTGTTGCATGATTACAGAATGAAGGAGGAAGCAGCAACACGGTCTTCTTTGGCCATTTTTGAAAGAACTATCATTAAAGAATCTTGGGAGTTACCCATAAATAGCAATTACTATTAAGGGAAATCATAAAGAATAAACACAAATCCTTGTCTAAGGGATGGGAAAGTTGGTATCCTCTGATTTTTTTTTTTAATCCTTGAAGAATTTAAATAAGCCTTTTAGGCATAAGAAAATGTAGATATCTGGGAAAATTGGGTATAACTGAAAAAATTAAGAAAGAAGAATCAACCAGAAATATGAGAGATCTGGAAAAAGAATTCATGGGGAAATCAAAGAAACAGGAAACAGAGACAACGATTTGAGGAGACGGTTTCTCTTCATGTCATAGAAGCCGAACGCCTTCCCCACGCCCTTTCCCTATCCTGTCTCAATTCCATCACCATCTTGATGTGGGTGACTCCAGCCTTTATTTCAGAGGTCCTCTCTCTCCCAAGCCCAGTCTCACATAATCAATTTCTCATGTCCCTACCTCAAGGGGTTTTAGCATCAAAAATAATTGCTGCTTTGACATTCCATATTTTTGATAAAGCCAGCCACCAAGGCTCAAACGCCAACGTGTCTTCCTCTTGCCAAGTCCCATAAGTGCTATCTCCAAAATATTTCTTGTATCTATCCTCTATGAAGCTACATCTTTTCTTCTCCCTCCCAAAGTGGGACCACTTGATCCCTGTCTGTGGTAGCCTCAGCCCAATCTTCAATTCCCACCACCAATCGCACCCTGAGATGTGAGACCTTGCATTGAACCCGAGCCAGCTCCGCCCAGGGGTCTGACATCAGGTAGCGCTGGCTACCAGTCTCTCCCTAAAGTCCCAGCTTTAATCAAAGGGTTCCTAGCTCCCTAATCCCAGCCTGCCTCCACTCCCTCAAATAACAGGGCTTCACCCCTAAGCTTTGCTCCCAAGCTCTTGTCCTGCTAAGTGCCCAGTAAGTCTGGCTCCTCCCGAACTTGGGACTCTTGCCAGTTTCCCAAGTTGGCCCTGAAAAACCCTTCCCCAATCTCCAGTTCAATGCTGGAATCTGCTAGCCCCGGCACACTGTGTTTATACCCAGAGTTGACTGGTTGTCTAAGGGCCCGGAGATTACCACACCTGCCAGAAACTGCTTGCCAGCTCTAAATGTAATGTAAACTCCCACCGGGCGAAAACCAGAGCCAGAAACACGGCACTCAGCAGAATTCCATTTGCTCCATCTGGGCCCTGACGTGGGCTCCGGGCCCCTGTTCCAGCTCTGGAAATGCCACGGGCTTCGGCTTTCTTCGGCTGAGTCGACCCTTTCTGGTTTTACCCCCATTAAATAACAACTTGGACACTTTGTTTTCCTGATCTTCATTTCTCACCCCCTTGCTCCCCCAATAAAGATGAGCGCTTGCTCCAATTTTTACCTTCCAAGCAGCCGCCTCCCGCCATTATCTGCCACCCCTCCTAGTTTCTGCCCGTGGCCACCACTGTCCATTGCCTACCTGACAGCTACCCTCCCTCTTTCTTCCTGGCTTACAGAACCCTGATTCTTTGATCTCTTGAAGCACAGGCCCTTCCTCAGCCCTAAGGAAAGAATCATACCTTGTCATGGTAATTTGGCCAGTGACTGAAAGGAATACGCATGTGACCTATTCATGGCTAATTAAACATAAGATGTCTTCTGAGGACAGCTTCCTGTCCCAACTTAAAACCAAACAAACAAACAAACAAACAAACAAAAACACCAGGAAAAGGGCTCGTGCCAATTCTCTGCCTTGAATGCACAGGAGATAGCTGGAGCTGCAGCAGCCATCTTGAGATCAAAAGGCAACAACAGAGGACGTGCAAGCCAATGTTCTAATGACAGTGAAGAGAAAGACCAAGGGGGCCTGTGTTCTTGACAGCATCATTGGGCTACTTCCCTAGCCCTTGCCTATCCATCCCAGGTTGCTCGTTATGTGATTCAAATAAATTCCTATCTGTGTGAGCCAGTATTAGCCGAGTTTCTGTTACAGGCAACCAAACCCTGTTCCTCTAATAGAACAGACACATGGACTGCATAACTTTCTAGAAGACTGTGCTGTGTTTGGTGCCTGAGGTTGGGTTGGTCAATATCCCCCCAGTTTCCTTTTCCCTTCTTCTCATTCAACCTTTCTCCTCTCCAATTTGCTCTATACCAAAGGTATTGGCACTTAGCTCGCACACATGTTTTGTTTTATATATATAATATTTTTAAAGTACATGAGTGACAACAGTGAAAACAGTGGAGGAGGGAATTCCATGGGCCAGTTCCTCCACAAAACAGCTAATAAAAACTGTTAGAATCAACTTTACCTGCTCTAAAGCTTTACAGCAACCAGGTGAACACATAATCAAGAAAAAAGTGGCTAAATGTCAGTAAGAGGGATTTGTGGCATTTTGACTTCCCTAGCCCCATGCCCCCTTACCCAGCTCAATGGTGGTTTTGAAGACACAACCCACTTCCCCCAAGCAGACGTTGTTTTCAAATAATTATGGTTATGTTTGACCTGCCTGGTGACTCCCTGAAGGACAGATGCAAAGGTCTTATGTTTATTTCATCTAATTCTGAACTCTCCCTGAGTGAAGAGGTGAGTACCCAAGAGGCATTTGTCAAAAAGGTTTAAAGGCAAATGAATTATCTGCTGCCACTTGGGGCAAAGGATACTGTTTGCGACAAACAACAGACGCACCAAAAAGCCTGGTAAGAGTGAGATACTTTGGGAAATAAAGATTTTGAAAGCTCCTACATGTTCCTGGGAATCTAAAAGTTCATATACATGGTATACCCGCAGAAAAGATCAGAGAAGGTCCTAATGTTGCATTTCAAACTGACTTTCAGGCTCTGTGCAAGCAGGAAGTGAAAACTAGGGCAGAGCTGTAAACGGCATGGTGAATGTTGAAGGCATGCTCCAAACACACACAGCCTACTAGCTATTTAATTTTTGCTTTTTTCTCTCTCTCTCTTCCCCCTCCGCCTCCTTTTTTCTTTTCTCTTCTTTTCCTTTCTTTCTTTTTTATTTTTTGGTTTGAGAAGTTTAAGGAAATCTCTGTCAAAATTGCTAACTGAACACTACACTAACCAAGGACATCAATGGCTTTATATGACAAAGAATATAGGCTTCACAAAATCGTTTCAGAAAAATCACTAAACAAAGATCAGCGACCACAAAAATCAAGAAAAACAAGGCCTGAGGGCTTCCCTGGTGGCGCTAGTGGTTGAGAGTCCGCCTGCCGATGCAGGGGATACGGGTTCGTGCCCCGGTCCGGGAAGATCCCACATGCCGCGGAGCGGCTGGGCCCGTGAGCCATGGCCGCTGAGCCTGTGTGTCTGGAGCCTGTGCTCTGCAACGGGAGAGGCCGCAACAGTGAGAGGCCCGCGTACCGGGAAAAAAAAAAAAAACTATATAAAACAATAATTACAAATCTATGTCAATGGGCACACATGGTATCAAAATGTAATTTGGGACAACAAAGCACATACGCACAAGAGAACAGTAAACAGTGAGAGGTTGCATTCCTAAAGCACTGAACAGCCACAACCCCCTAGAGAAGACAGCCTCTCTGCCACATCCTCTCCACTTTGCTAGTAAACTACTTGGTCTTTACAGGCATTTGACTTTACAACTCCTCTGTTTAAAAGTGCTTCCCGATTAATCATGCTTCTGCTTAGAAACCCCAAATGGCTGTTGATTTCCTAGCAAATAAAATTCAGTCTACTTGGTCTGGCATCAAAGACCTGGAATGTGTCCCTTTTCCATCTTTTTGGCCTCATTTCTAAGAATTCTGTGTGGCACATTCAACAATCCAGAAAAAACTGAACTGTTGACTCTTCCTATTTCCAATTTCCCTAAACCCATTCCCTACCTGGTTTAAGCTTTACTGAAGCTTTTCCAGGACTGGATGGAATGACTTTCCCCAGCTTTGTAGGTGTAAAGTCCATCCAGCCAGTGATATTCCTTTGTCCATTCTCCCTCCTGGAAGCCGTCTCTCCCTCTTCTGGACTCCTGTATCACTTTTGCTGTACTTCTCTGTAAGTATTACTTTCTATTTTGTATTTAGCTGTGGTGGACATTTCTTATTGTCCCTTTTAGATTGTCAGAGAGTCATCCCTGTTTCTTATATATTGTAAGAACAGTATACAGTTTCTTTGCACCGTTATTCGCTAAATTGTCTTTAAATTTTAAATTTAAGAAATGTGAAAATAACTGACAAATCATGTTCTGTATTTTTGAATTTGGAACAGAAAAATTCCTTAGCACCAAGTTTGGAAACAAGCAAGAATTCTTGGGTTTGAAAGTAAAACTCAAAACAAAACGCTGGGTAATTAATCTTTTCTCTTTTTTTTAATATTGGTGCTTTTCTATTTAAGGAAAATATTATAATTTTAAAAAGTCCTCTCTAAGCAGCATTTACTTCCTTTTTTTTTGCAGTACGCAGGCCTCTCACTGTTGTGGCCTCTCCCGCTGCGGAGCACAGGCTCCAGACGCGCAGGCTCAGCGGCCATGGCTCACGGGCCCAGCCGCTCCGCGGCATGTGGGATCTTCCCGGACCGGAGCACGAACCCGTGTCCCCTGCATCGGCAGGCGGACTCTCAACCACTGCGCCACCAGGGAAGCCCGCATTTATTTCTTATAAATAAGAGAGGAACATGTGTGCTGATTATTTTTAACATGTTTACTTTGTTTGATTTTCAGGTAGGCAATCCTCACAAAACACTCCCTAAACTCTCTTCTCATTTGCTTCTCAGCTTCTGCTCCCTTACAATCCACAAGAAATCAGAAAAAGTAAGAATATTTTAGCCACTGGACCACAGCATTATTACCCTGCAATATTTCTTTGTGTCACTTAATGTTTAGTGGTTTCAGATACATCTTTACTCTAATAGCTAAACATAAAAGACATGGCTAAAGTGTTTACAGATACATTTTTTTTTAATCTGAAAGCTACCCAAGACCTTCTTAGTCTATGGATTACACACCTTTACATCATTGATATTTATATACTTTGTCCATTTAACTTGACTTTGGCTATCAGCTGTCAAATTCTATTTAGTCTCCAGATGAAATGAGATAGTTAAAACAATCTGTTAATAATTCTGAAAGAATTCTCCTGAAATATTAAGGCAGAGAAAAAGCTCTGTTATGCTATTAAATAGTGGACATGTGTATGAACATGATGAGCTAGAATTCACTTTTATATACACTTCTTTCTTAATAGCTTTACCTTCCCCCAATTTTATGTACTTGAAAATCCACTGATACTTCAGCCAAATGAACTGCTTACACTTTTTTAGTAGTTATTTCACCTTGTCAGTGAGAATGTGGAAGCAGTTTGGAATTACTACGTGAGAATATAAGCTCCATGAGGGCAAGAACTTCCACAGTTCTGTTCACTGACTGTTTCTCTTCATCACCATATAGTACCTGGTACACAGTTGGCTCTCAATAAATGTTTGTCCCACATCTGTTGAATTTGTAGAACTAAATCACAAAAAGATTGAATTTCGTAGTCAAAGAATTGCAAATATTCTTTGCAATTAACAATTTTGTGTGTGTGTGTGTGTGTGTGTGTGTGTGCGGTACGTGTGCCTCTCACTGCTGTGGCCTCTCCCGTTGCGGAGCACAGGCTCCGGATGCGCAGGCTCAGCGGCCATGGCTCACGGGCCCAGCCGCTCCGTGGTATGTGGGATCTTCCCAGACCGGGGCACAAACCCGTGTCCCCTGCATCGGCAGGCGGACTCTCAACCACTGCGCCACCAGGGAAGCCCTGCAATTAACAATTTTGCTGTCAAAAACAACAAAGTTATTTTTCATGATTACTTTCTAAAGTTCCATCTCTTGAACTCTGAGGTTCTTTTATAGAACCGGATAGAGCATCATTTAATCAGTGTGGGACAGGTCACCTTGCTGACACACAGGGTCGTTGCAAAGCAGAACTGCTTTAGGTAGTAGGATCCATTTAGTAAGCTGTCATTTAACTACACTTAATGACAACCTATTCACCTGTGGGAGCAGCTGCCTCTCCGAGAGGTGAACAAATAGCTCTCTTTGCCTTGGAAGAAATAGACTCAGTACATTTGAGCCTTTTAACAGCCTCCCTATTTATAATTAGGAGTACTCTCAGTACTCACACCATCACTTGTGCCATTAGATTCTATAAATATAAATGCATCTCTAGTGCTTCTTTCTTTTTGGTCTCTGCACTCTTTCTTTGCAACTTCCATTTCGAACAGTCCTAAGACGTCTGTTCAGAGTTCTGAAGTCTTCAAATGGCTCACAGACATGGTATCACCTGGCACTGTAGATTCTCCACCCATGACCCCAGTGGTCCACAAATGTAACTCCCCTTCCTTAGGTATTTTCTAGGGGTGATCTGGCTATCTAAAGAAAAATAGATAACATCTCTTTGTTTGGAGTAAAATTTAAACAAAAGGCATGAGGAAATCTAATGTAATGTTGGGAGAGGAAGAACTCTCTCCTAGAGACCCTTTACCCTTTCGCACTGGCTGTTCCAGGCGTGCCCCCTTGGTCCTCACTACACCCCTGCCCGTGCACGTGCTCCCATGACCATTCAGACCGCAGGCTCCTTTTCCTCAAGCATCTCTCCCAGGCTGGAAGGCCCTCTAACTACCCTCACCTCCCCACCCTGGGGTATAGACACCATTCACAACCAATCTCAGGTCTAGGCTTGACCCTAGCTGCTCCAGACACCCTAATCTTTTCCCTCTCTGAGCTCCCTTAACAATGGCAGCAAAATGCCCCTGGGTGGGAGTGGTGAGTGCTTATTTCAGCTTCAACCGAAACATTCCCTTGCTTGTTTGTTTTACATATAAGGCTCCAGGTAAGTGTTAGTTGAAGAAAGAATTCTGTCATTAAGAAAATAAAATAAAAATAAAATCCAGAAACCATTGGTTTGCAGTGCTAATTCTGGTAAACAATTGGTTACTGGATTACTTAAGGTTTAGTCCTACCTTGCAAACCAAATCAAGAGGCTTTTGAAGGGCAGAATGTATCTTATTTTTTGTAGGTATCACCCTTGGTATGTAGTATAATGCTATGTAACATGGTAAGTGTTCTAGAAAATACAGCTGAGTAAATGAATTTTAATGTTAAAATTAGAATATATCATACAGACACCCCTCCTCTAGAGATGAACTTTGTGGGGTGCCAGGAATTTCTATATCTCTGTGTGGTTGGTTGTTATAGGGGTATGTATCTACGTGTGTATATATATATATATTTATATATACTATATCATTGAACTGTACACTTAAAGTTAGTGCACTTTTTATATGCTTTACTGTATTAGGTTAGCCCTCAATTTTTACGTAAATCACACAATTAAAAAGTAAGAAAAAATGCATTTGCTCAACAAGCATGAGTTGAGTCCATATTATATTCCTGGCTCTGGGCAAGGTACTGTGTTCCACATTCATTCACCAGTGACTATACACTATGAGATGACATAGTCCTTTTACACTCACAGAGTTTAAAGTCATGTGGGGAGGATAAACAATTAAATAAGCAATTGTAGTCAAGAAGGATAAACATGCACTAAACCTGTACAGTCACGCCAGCATCTGATCTTATGATGTGTAGATATTTAAATGCAAGCTTTCACAATGTAAATGGAGAAGCCCAGATTCAGATACAGGCAGTCGCTCAGTTCCCTGCCCACCTGGTGACTCCATCTGCATCCACCACAAAAGCAGCACCTCTTCAGAAGGACCAGGATGGACTCAGCTGCCCAGGGTCCCTTGGTCCCTCCCTCCTGGCTCACCAGCCAGTTCTGGGGCCTTTGGGTCTCCTTTGCCCTTGAGGGTCCCTTTCTCCTGGAGCCCCCTGAAACAGGAGGATGTGAAGGAGGGGCGAGTGAATTACCTTTCATTGAACACCGACTCTGTGCCAGTTACCGCACTAAGCAATGTGTCAATTCTTCCCACAAACCCTCAGACTTTTGTCCGATTCTGTCATCCTCATTTCATGTATAAGGAAAGTGAAGGTGACGGAGAATAAATAGCCATGAGTGACAAGGCTGAGACTGAAATCCAGGTCTGGGGACCAGGACTGGGGCTGCCCCAAGAGTTTCTCCTTCCAGAAGTTCAAGCAACTCTCGGGGACCTATGTCAACCCCTTTTACGGACCCAGAACATCTAGGAGAATGGAAGGCTGCCCACAGCCCTGCTGCGCAGCTCATGAAAATCAAGGAGACCAGCGTGTCCCTCTGTCTTTCCCCATAACAACACGAGCTTCAGGAACCAGCTGGCCATCCCAAGGTTCAGACGCCTCCATTCCAAGCCTTCAGATAAACACACTCAACCCAAAGGAAGCAGCCCTACGGATGCAGTTCCCAAACTCCAAACGCTGTAAGAAGTCCTAGCCTAGTAAAATCATTCTATTTCCTAAATGGAAGATAGCCTTGAGATACGAGCCCTGAGGGAACTGGATACTTATCCTGAATATTTGCTATCATTAGAAAATGACTTCTTCATGTCTTGCTTTTAAAAAAATTTTTTTTCTATCAGCCATGTTGTGTTTTGTTTTGTTTGGTTTTTCTCTTGGACATAAGTTTCTGTTTCGAACAGCATTTCAAAAAAGCAAAATGTAAATTTTAAAGTGCTTTATTTTAGACAAATCTGGCCAGCGCAATAAAGAATCAGTTTTAATTTCCTAACCAATATGTGCTTATCCCTAATGTCCTAGGGGACTGAGCCTTAAATGACTGCAACAGAATGGTGACTTTATCCTAGTAGGAAAAAGGCTTTACCACCCCCTTAATTTCTCCAACACTTAATCTGAGACACAAAATAGCAAGACAATCAAAGATGACAGAGCTGGCAGGACACCTGAAGCTGAAACAGGAAACTCTGTATCCAGCCTCAAAGATAAGGTTTAGACAAGCGCTTTTCAACCACCAGGAGGTTGTAGGAAGTAGTGTGATGTGACAATTACACAGGACATGAGTTTCAGGCCTAGTTTCAATCTCAGCTCTGTCACTAACTTGTGATGTGCTCTTGGGCAAGTCTGTCCAACTCCCACACTTCTGGTCTTGATCTCTACAGCCAGCGGGGTCACACCATAACAACACTGGCCAATTGACGCGACAGGGTTGTCATGAATAGCAAAGAACATAGCAATTATAACACACACACACACACACACACACGTTACACAACTGCGCAATTATGGGAATCTAGCACGGCGGCTGGGTAGGAGGAATATATGACAAGTCATGAGATGCAAAATTCTGCATGGGTATTTACTGGAAGAAGTACATTTCAGCCTGCACGTCAATCAACTGAGCCTTTCTCCTGGTCTCTGCGTCTTCTTCTTTTCAACCCCTGTTCCCTTCCAGTCTTTAAAACCCGCTGCCCAGCTCAGTCACAAATTGGGATGTGACTTTTGGGTGACGAGGATGTGCAGTCTTGGCAAAAGCAAATACAAGAACTCACTAGCCCTCTGAGAGTATTCATTTCCATTTTGCTCTTCTTAGGAAAATGGAAATAAGGAAACTGGAGAGTGTGATGGACTGAACGTTTGTGTCCCTCCCGCCACCCTCAAAGCGCAGAAGTTGATGCCCTAACCCCCGATGGGAAGGTATCTCACCGCACCTGAGCACAGAGTATTCAAGAGAACACTTGCATCAGGAATTAGCAGCCTGCGCGGCACAAAGCAGGCATATACGGCGGTAGCCTCAGAAAGAGAAAAGAGATTGTCGGAGAAGCTGAACTAAACGACAACTGCCTCAATCTGAACTTCAGCTAAACACACACAATCTCTTTTAAGTAATCCCCACAGAATAACTAAAGCGGGAGTCAGCAAACTAGGGCCCGCACACCAAATCCAGCTTGCAGTTCCATGGCCCGTGAGCTAAGAACTGTTTGTCCATTTTTAAATGGTTGAGAAAAGACGGAACTTCATCACATGTGAAAATTACAGGAAATTCAAATCTGAGTGCCCGTAAATAGAGTTTTATTGGGACCCAGCCATGCTCATCCATTTACATATGTCTAGGCTGCTTTTGTGTGACAAAGGCAGAGCTGGGTAGTTATGACAGAGACCATATGGCCCATAAAGCTAAAGATATTTACTATCTTGCCCTTTATAGAAGAAGTTTGCCAAGCCCTGATCTAAAGTTCCGTTCCCATGAAGGTAGACTAAAGCTTCTGTACACAGACAGGGCCGAGCAAGTATAAAAAGTGAGCGGAAAACAGAGGGTACAAAAGCAAGTTCATCTTCTACGTCACCGAGCTCTGAGGAGTTCTAGAAGTCGGGGCGAGGTCCCTCTGGGAGAAATCTGGGCAAGGTTCTGAGCAGCTCATCCCTCCTCCCCAAAAGAGTCCTTCTGCTTTCATCCTTATATATTGGGATGCCATGTGTAATTTTATTTGAAAAAAGGGTTTTCTTTCCAAGACAAATAAAGAAGTCTGAAACTCGCTGTGACTTATTTTATCGAGGAGAGATGATTGCAAACTCAAGCACGCTTCAAAGGCAGTGAATGAAAAGGGACCATTATGCATGGAAAATCACACAAACCAGAACTAAAACCCAATTTGCTAAGAACAGAACGCGGGCAGCCAGCATGGTAGGTTCTAAGAAGACGTGGTCTTTGTCATAAAGCACTTTCTTCCACCTCGGCTTAACCCGTTCCGCACACAGCCCTGGAGCACCCTTCATTAAATATATAAAATCGCAAAGCAATTGGATTCACAGGCCTGTATGAGGGTCACACGCCCATTTTCCTGGTGGCAGCCCAATCAAAAACCTTAAAGAAACTACAAAGTGTTGCAGGGCACCTATAACTTATTTTTATAAGTAATGAGTCATTAACAGGCACTTCGGGAGGTAATTAAAGGAAAACTAATAGCAGCAGACTGTAAGGCTTGGAGTTTTCCTGTTTGCTTTGTTAGTAAAGCCACAGTCTTCTACATGCCATTTAAAGTCTCTGCAAAATTAGTTTAGTCGTGTAGTATGGAACTAGTAAACTGATATACGCTAGGTTCCGTCTAAAGAAGCAGCTCTACCGTGTCACTAGATGTGCAAGCAGGAGCTGAATGATCTGTTGGGGAGATTGCAAGAGGCTTCCTGCCTTGACGGTGGGATAGGATGTTCCCAGGAGACTTTCAGGCCCGAGAGCTTATGATTTGATAGCGTTTCTGGCTGAAGGGAGTATTCCAGATCTCCCAAACTCGAACCTAGCAAGGTTTGCAGTGTGAATGTTGGCGTGGATTCTCCTTCCTAACCTTGGCGAAAGGGTGGTTTGGGGCCTAGGAGATCCAACCTGGTAAGTCAGCCACATGCCCCAACACGTAAGAGCTGCTGAGGGTGGTACTGTATTTATTAGCTGGATCTGTCCAGGTGCCTGGGTGAATGAGGGAGAGGTAACTGACTTCGTAACTTGATATGTTTATGGGACTGCAGGTGATCTTGTGTGTGACTGTCTGAACGTGAACGTGTGGGTCTGCAGTGACCACAGCTTGGTGTAAATATGTAACTGGCCACGTGTATGTGACTATGGTTGTGTATGATAATATGGGAACACTTGTGTCCTAATAGTCTCACACTCGAAATACAGCAGATACTGCACCACAAAAATAAACAAACAAATTAATTAATTAACTTTTAAAAATAAATTAAAAAAATAAAAAAGCAGCTCTGGTACATATTAATGTATTTGTTTATTTTTTAAAAAATATTTATTTATTTGGCTGTGCCGAGTCTCAGTGGCAGCATCCAGGATCTCCTTTGCGGCATGCGGGTTCCTTTCAGTTGCGGCACGCATGTGGGATTTAGTTCCCCAACCAGGGATCGAACCCGGGCCCCCTGCTTTAGGAGCGCAGAGTCTTAACCACTCGACCAGCAGGGAAATCCCTGATACGTATATATTAAGACTGAGTCTTGTGGAACGCCTGGGGCAGTCGATACTTCTCAAATACTTCTTCAAATCAAGAAAGGCAGAAAGAACTACTAGGGAAATGAGGAATCATCTGTGCGTTATATTTTTATAAATATGTGTTGTAATGAGCATAAAAAGATCAAGTGACTTCATTATCCACCAAATTTTTTCTTACAGGGATTAAATGAGGAAATTAATTACATAAGCCACTCACCGGCAAGAACAGAGCACTTGCTGAAAGCCAGGCCAGGACTCACCATCCCAAAGTTAAATCCTTTTCCATACAAGTGACTCTCCCAAATCGTACGCATCCATTGGAAAATAAAACTCCCACCATAAATATTTCTCTTACCTGCTATTTTTCAATATCTTGATTCAGGCAAGATCAATTCTGTATTTGTTTTCATTATTCATCCAATAGCAAATCCTTAATGAGTTGCTTATTTTCCCTGCCTCTGTTTTCTGAACTTCTTACCTATTCTAAAAAGTTGTCCTATATTTTGCACTATACGGGTATCCAGTCATCATGCCGTATACCTCAAACTTGTACAGTGCTGTATGTCAATTACATCTCAATAAAACTGAAAAAATATATATTTTAAGTTGTTCTAAATATTCTAAAATAGCAAGTGAGACAACTTCCAAATGTACCTCACTTTAAAGTAAGAAGCAGTCTGGGCAGTAAGAGGCAGCGACGGGACCTACCCGCATGCTAAGGAGGGTTCTGATTCTTTAATAACAGTATGTTGAAAATGCTCTCCCTCAGACCTACAGCCTGCAGTGTCTCTAAGAACATACTGTAACCACATTCCTGATCACTTCTGTGGCCAAATAAACAGACTAAGACTAAATCTCAGGCATGGAAGAGGGGATCTGGCACGTTTGAAATATGCAGGTGGGACAAGCCCCAAAGTATTAGAACTCCCAATGAAGCTGTTACTTTTGCTACAATCATTTAGAGAGGATTTCTAAGAGGCAAAGTTGAATTGTGGCAATTCTATACAGTCAAATATAGCTAATACACACACACACACGCCCCCCACACACACATAAAATCCCTCTTTGATATATATATATATATATATATATATATATATATATATATATATGCTGTAAGAAAGCATCACTGCAGTGGATTTGCAGCGACAAAGTCAGACTGATATTGCTTTTCTTCGCTTGCCCCCTGGTGGGGAGGTAACTGTAATCCACTCGAATGAAAAGGACACAAAAAGCCAAAAGGATTCATCCTTCAGATAACAAGAGTTCAGCTGTAAAAGTACAAGGACAAAGAAAAGACACTTGAAACAAACATAGGATTTTCCAAATAAGCTAGGAATCATTATTTTCTGTCACCCATCCACCCTCCAAAAACTCAGCCTTTCACGCCCACTGCCTACTGCTAACAATAAGGTATTCAAACATTCCAATCTAGGTCCGAAAAACTTGATTCCAAAAAGTAAAGTCATGACTTGCATCCCCTCTCCCCTAATCACTCCACCCCCAACACACACACACACACACACACACACACACACACGCACTCAGGAAAAAGAAAGGAAGCTTTGCAGGCTGAGTCTTCATGTGCCACAAGCCTCCTCTGTGTCCTTCAAAGGGAGTATTTTATAAAAAGAAAAACAAACAAAACCCTTAGAATGTTCACCAAAACTAGCTATGGACCCAGTATCAACTAATTTGGGTATTTTGAAAGTTAATAACTTCATAATTCATACTTACAAGTTATATGGATTCTTAGTTCATGCAATACACAAAAAATATGTGTGCCATTTCATCACCACAGATAACTTATAAGAAGCAAAATAACTCATATTCAACTTACTTCCCTTAAATTATGAATGATCATTACCTATTAACTAGAATGCCCTAAAATGGAAAAAATATGCAATGTAAAGTCAAAAAGCCACAGTTCTAACTCTAGCCTCTATCATTAATTTACTCTGTCGTCTTACAGTGTAAACTTCCGGGCAGTGAAAGTAAGTTTCTCAACTGTAAAATTAGGGCCTTGAGTGGAGAAGTCCCCCAGGGTCTCTGCAGGGTTGACGTTGGTCGTTCTAGAAGGAAACAGCAGATGAGCCACATCTTCCATTTCCCTTGATCAGAGTGCCCTCTAGTGGCCATCAGGAAAATTACACAATTTTAAAGTATTTGTGCATATATATAGGAGAGTGCTAAATCCCGTGGTACACCAACTTTTTTGGATAGGTGTGATGGTTAATTTTATATGTCAGCCTGGCTAGGCCACGGTACCCAGATAATTTGTCAAACGCCAGTCCAAATGTTGTGATGGCACCTTTTAGATGCGATTAACATTTTGTCCATAGATTTTAAGAAGATGTCCCTCCATAATGTGGGTGGACCTCATCCAATCACTAGAAGCCTCAAGAGAAAACGAATGAGGCCGCCCAAGGAAGAAGGAACTTCCAGACTGCCTTTGGACTCAAGACTGCAACATCCACTCTTCTCTGGGTCTCCAGCCTGCCAGCCCACCCTGCAAAATCCCAACTCGCCAGCCCCCCATAGTGCGAGCCAATTTCTAAAATTAAATCTCAATCAACCACTCGCCATATATTTATAAACCTGTATATACACAGAGACATACCCACACACCCTATTGGTTGATTCTCTGGAGAACCCTGACTGATACAATCAGTGATCCTTAGGCACTTCCCAGAAAATGCGCATGTACTTCTGTCTCCAAAGGGAAAATTTCTGCAAGTTATGAGACTTGGTGGTGGTGAGAGTCTGTGACTCATGTGAGGGGGTGGGGCAAAGTGGTGAGCTACTCTGTCTACAAGCAAACAGGTCCCATCATGCATCACTGTGAACAATGAGCTATCCCAAGTGAGGGCAGCACAGAAAGAGGCTAAACTCTCTGAAAACTGTAGCACAATTTTAAGTAAGAGTATCCCTGTGCTGGCCTTGAAGAGACAGGGTCTCTTCACACACTGCGGTCGCCATGGAAAACTTCAGACAAAGCAACCTGGCCATTTATGAGAAGCTCCTTGAACTCCTGGTATCTTTGATGCAGTCATTTCATGTCTCTGTAAATAACAGAGTTAGTCAAGATTTGTACAGATATGTTCATCTCAATGTAAGTCACATTAAATCTCAAAATGATCTGTAAGAAAAATGAACTATGACACACCCACAAAATTATCTTTTAATCATTAAAAATATTTTATATAATTCTAATGATCACAAAATTGTGTTCAGAGAAAAAAAGCAGGGTATGAAATTAGTTTTTTAATGTAAAAAGTATCATTAAATGTAAAGAATGTCACTAAATAGATTTCTGAGTAGTGGCATTATATGTGACTTTAATTTTAATTTCCTGTATTTTCTAAATGATCCACAGTGAATGTGTTATCTAATAATTTAAAATAAAATGTTTTTATACAGTGAATGGTACTTGAACAGATATGTGTACACCCGTGCTCATAGCAGCATTATTCACAGTAGTCAAAAGGTGGAAGCAACCCAGGTGTTCATCAACAAATGGATGGATAAACAAAACGTGGTATATATTCATATAATGGAACACTAGTCAGCCTCATAAAGGAATGAAATTCTAATACTTGCTACAACATGGATGAACCTTGACAACAGTATGCTTAGTGAAATCAGACACAGAGGGTAAATACCTATGATTCCACCTATGTGAGGTACCAAGAAGAGGCAAATTCGCAGAAAGTAGAATAAGGATTACAGGGGCTGGGCTGGGGGATGGGAAGTTAGTGTTTAACAGGCACAGTTTTTTGCGGGAATGGTAAAAAGTTTTAGGTATACATTGTGGTGACGGTTACACGACATTGTGAACGTATTAAACGATGAATATTATGCTAGGTATATTTTATCACAATAAACAGAAAGGGAATGCCCTGGGATGCTTTTTCCTGCTGCCTGAGGCAACTCCAGGGATTCCTCCTCTGCTCTCAGAGTCCTTTCCTACTGCTACTGAAGTACATATACCTTCATCCAATGGCATAATTACTTGTCTATATAGTGGTCTCCACTTTTTTACTATGAGTCCTAACAGACAGGGATGGACTCCAATTAATCCCTGTACCTCCTGCACACAGCAGGGTAACTGGCACGTAGGAGGTGCACGAAGAAACATTTGGCAGAAATGATTGTATGAAAGACAGAAAAGAGAGTCCATTCAAAGATTTACTGAACCTCCTTACCATTAATCAAATTAGAAGCACACATTCCAGATCAACTGGGATGTCCCCAAGTAAAGCTTCACACTGTCACGGGGCCAACTAGAATAGCTTCAGAAAGCTTTAGAGTATAAAATTATTCCCCCTCTTCCAGTTTCATGAGGCTGTCACAAGAGGTCACGGACTCCTGCATGGAAAGAGTTGGTGACTGGGATAGACATTACTGGTGCTCACTGATGTCAGGTCTCCCCTCCCCAGGACACGAGGACCACACCTCCGAGACCCCTCTCCACTGGATGGAGCCGTGGGGTGAGGTCTCGCCAAGGGCTTGTGAACAGAACAGATGTAGATCACTTCCGGGATGAGGGAACGAACAGTCCCTGATTAACTTTCTGGTTGTTCCCAGAGTTGCACCATAAGATTGAAGCAGCCTGGGTCACAGACTTCGTATGAGGATGAAATAACGCTTAAGGTGTTCAGCCACTGAGATGGTGGGATCGCTTGTCACTTCAGCATAAAATAGCCTATGGACTGGCACAGAGACTCTGATTTCTGGTGGTCCTCGGGTACCGCTGCTCCTGGGAGCCCCTGTTCAGCTACCAAATCCAACCAACCCGAAAGGCAGGATCTGCTGTGCCTCTTCAGGGGATATAAGCCGATCCCAACAAGCTAAGAGGAGTCCAGACAACAAATATGAAAAGTCACTGACTCTCGAAACGGGCCAAGCATTTGAACAGACATTTCTCCAAGGACGACACACACATGGCCAACAGGCACATGAAAAGATGCTAGCATCATCGGTTATCAGGGAAATGCACATCAAAACCACAAAGAGGTAGCACTTCACACCTGCTAAGATGGCTAAAATTTAAAGGACGGACAATAACAAGTGTTGGTGAGTATGTGCAGAGATCAGAGCCCTTATATACTGCTGATGAGATTTTAAAACGGGGCAACCACTCTGGAAAACAGTCTGGCGGTTCCTCAAGATGGAAACATAGTAAACATAGTTACTATATGACCCAGCAGTTCCACTCCTAGGGATACAGCCCGGAGACATGAAAACATATGTCCACACAAACTCACGTAAATGTTCATAACGGCGTTACTCGTTATAGTGAAAAAGAGGAAACAAAGCAGATCCTTTCCCTCACAGGAACCACAGAGGTCTGCAGACCAGCTCTGTACCCCTCGGGTCACACAGTACTTTGGTGGCAGAGCCAGGACTACCAAATCTACCAACACCAGTGCTGTTTTCACTACAGTAATTTTCCTCCAGTAACGAATGACACGAAGGGCAGTAAGAGGAGAGGAGTGAGAGCAAATAGATGCTGATTAATAATTTTTAATATATTAAAACCTATTGGTTGCCAACCCTGCGTTAAGGTCTTTGGACATTATTACCTTCTTTGCCCGTTTCCGGATGAAAAAGCTGAGGTTCAAAACACACTAACTTGCCTGAATGTCACACAGTTAAGAGGAGAAACTGGAATCCAAGCTCCGAGATTCTCTACTTCAAGATGCACGTTTCCCTCCGCGCCACCGTGGGCACCAAACTCTAAAGGTCGCTTGTCCACCCCAGGCCCAGCACCTGCTCATCCCCGGGCTGTCCACTGCCCCTGGAACCCTGGATCGTAAAGATTGCTTGTCTCTTCCACCACATACCCAAAGCTCCTTGAGGCAGGGCCCTCAGCCCTTAGAACGAACTATGGTTTGTTGAATGAATGTCTCAAACGGAAACTCAAAGCAAGCAGGGACTTCCCTGGTGGTCCAGTGGATAAGACTCCACGCTCCCAATGCAGGGGGCCGGAGTTCCATCCTTGGTCGGGGAACTAGATCCCTCATGCCGCAACTGAAGATCCCACGTACCTCAACTAAGACCCACGCAGCCAAAAATTAAAATAATAATAATAAAGAGAAATTCAAAGTGAGCAGCTAATGCTCAAGGAGAGACTTTGTTATCCCTTTTCCTTATACGAATATCATCTGAAGATGAAAAGAACGTGGGATACAGGCAGGATCTTCACTATGATTTGAGAGACGATGGGGAAGGTAAGGAATTCTACAGCCGCCGGCTTCGTTCACTTGTGTGAGTGCACAGGACCTGGACGCCCCATGCAGTTAATTCACACGGGCCGAGACAGCAGCCCCCGCCATGCTCCTAGCTCCACCCTGCAGACTGTAGGAAGCCAACCTCTCACCCCAGAGATCACCAGTACACCCAGGCTGCTCCCAGCTCAGAGGGAATAAACCACAGACGAGGTAGTCACAAGCTGATCAGCCACCCAACAGCTTTCCCTGTATTAAACTTCAGAGTTCAAAACGGTTCACGGGAAACATGCAAAGTATTCAGAAACCCATTGGTTCAATACCCATTGAGGACGACAATATTTTGGAATCATACTAGGCTGTGACAGGGAAATGAAACACAGGCTAGTGAATGCTTTACTGCTTACGAAATGCTACTCTCCTATGAAACAAATAATGCTATTGAAGCCATTCTACAGATGGGAACACTGAGACCTGAAGCCATCACATGCTTGCCCCAGGAGGCTCAGCTGGTTATAAGCAGAGGAAGTACATTCATGCCTGGACCCTGTGACAACAACACATTCTCGCGTTCTTTCTATCTACTTTGGCCAAACTGCTGTCAGCCTGGAATGAAAATATACTGTAGAAATTCCAAGGCTCTCCCTGCTGTATGGCACAGGGAACTCCACTATGCTGTACAGTAGAAACTAACAACATTGTAAAACAACCATACCCCAATTTAAAAAAAAGAAAGAAAGGCATCCCAAGGTTCTCTTCTGCCTCCAATATTTCCATGGGTTCTTTGTTCACTGGCTACGTCTCTGCTGTGGCGAACCTGTAACGATTTTTTCTCATGTACCATGGTCTCTATTTGGATTTCTTCAGGATATTCCCTACGTAACCTGAAGGTCTTGCAGGGCGGATTACACAGCTAAAGGAACATTTGACGAATAATCTTATTCTGTGGAAGAAATACCCATGCTGTGAACTTAGCTGCGGAAACAACTTTTTAAGGGCATCTCAACTAACCCCAGCAGCTTCATCATCACCGAAACTGAGTTTGACCTTTTTTTTCTTTTTCTTTTTTTCTTGTGGTACGTGGGCCTCTCACTGTTGTGGCCTCTCCCGTTGCGGGGCACAGGCTCCGGACGCGTAGGCTCAGCGGCCATGGCTCACGGGCCCAGCCGCTCCGCGGCATATGGGATCTTCCCGGACCGGGGCACGAACCCGTGTCCCCTGCATCGGCAGGCGGACTCTCAACCACTGCGCCACCAGGGAAGCCCTGGACTTGACTTTTTGCAGGCAGTTATTAGATGCACCAAAAATAAGTTAAATTAGAAATATTATTAAGAATTAAACTCATCCGTGTTAAAACTAACTGAACCATATCTATCTCAGGGAAGGAAGTTTAGGTACACCATCACCCTGGATCATCTAAATCTGAACAAATCAGCAAAATATTCTTAATAATGGACTAGTCTTCCGAAGTCATGTAAGATTGGAAGAAGGCAGCATGGCATAGCAGAAAGTTTTAAAGTAACTGAAACTGCAGTGTTTGGTCTGCAGAGGTGAAGTTAAAAAGACACTCAGTATTACCCCTTAAATATATATAAGGGACTATGTCTGAAGTTTACCTCCTTCTTCATTTTAATCAAGGAAAGATTCAGACAAAAAGTATAATGGCGGTAAGATAAGAAACTAGTAATAGGCTCTAGAATTGCTAGAGTTGACCTCAGGGAGGTAAGGAGAAGGTGGTTAAACTTGGGGAATCGGGAGGATTGGGGGAGAGTAGTGAAAAAAAAAACAGGCAAAGCAAAGACTCAGAAGTGGGGACAGTGTGCTTGGGGCCACAGAGACAGAAAGTGACAAAGAACTGGATTAACAAAATTGATTAAAAGTTTTGGTTTTTTACAGCACAGTAGAGTTTTTATGTGATGCTCAATCAATGCTTCACCACAAAATTCCAACATCTAACAAAATATTTCTAGACCATCCTTTCCCCCATAACTGAAGTCTGATATTCACCAAATATTTACACATTTCTCAGTTTTCCATCAGGGTCATCCAAAACTAATTTTCACTATGACATAATTATTGGCGCTTTCAGGAACGCTCTAACCCTGTTTCCTGACAGGAGCTGCAGTATGGCAGCGCGAGTAAAACGAGAGTCCAAGTTCAAGGCAGAGCCGGGGGCGGAACTGAGCACAGGCGAAAGAGGCAAGCTTCCTTCCCGCCCAGCTTTTCCTTACATGTGTGCAGTTTTCTGTGCGTGTGTTTTCATGGGCAACCTTCTTACTGTCTGTACCCTGCCTCTCGTAGCTCCTACTCTCCTGTAGGCCTCTAGCAACTTCCACTGAAATCTGCCACCCCTCTGCTGCCCAATCCCACCAGGAGAAAGAACCCCATGCCCTCCAGCAGCCTCAGGCTACTCAGGCCTGAAGATCAGCCTAGTTTCGGGGGCCTCTCCACTGAGAGGGACTGACCCAGAATCCCATACCTCCTAAGGCCTGTCCAGGAACGATCTAAACTTGAGAGGGTACGTTTGAACTGAGAACAACTTTACTTCATTAATGATTTAATTACAGGCAGCTAACAAAAAAATATTTATTTTCTGGGCTTCCCTGGTGGCGCAGTGGTTGAGGGTCCGCCTGCCGATGCAGGGGACACGGGTTTGTGCCCCGGTCTGGGAGGATCCCACATGCCGCGGAGTGGCTGGGCCCGTGAGCCACGGCCGCTGAGCCTGCGCGTCCGGAGCCTGTGTTCCGCAACGGGAGAGGCCACGACAGTGAGATGAGAGGCCCGCGTACCGCAAAAAAAAAAATACATATATATGTATTTTTTTTTAATTTTTTTCTAAAAATGCAGACCTGCCTGTTACAAGAACCGTTTAAACATTTCACATAGCACTCTCATTCAACGGTCCTCTATTACTGTGACCTTCCCAAATGTGTTGATGGTGGATCAGGTGACACTGAAACCATAACGAATTTCCTATTCTTGGAAGAGGATTCTTAACTGCTGTCCTTCAGTTGTGAGTGAAGCACATGACTCATTTCTTGTCAATCAGCCACTGGCCTATGATGAAAAGATATGTTTTCCCACCCCGGCTAATTTCAACCAACAGATATGCCCCATATCACCCTCGAATACTTCATCTAACCTCCACATGAGGAATGACAAACAGCCAGGCCAGAGCAGCCCGGCGCACACTGAGACAGCAGGGTCAAAGGTGAAGCCAGTTCCCAGGTCAGGGTACAAAGACGGTCACAACCGCCTCTCCCGACCCAGCACTTAGGCCTTCATTCGACATCTTCTTTTCTCCCAAAGGAAGATGTATTCAACCGCAGCTTCATTTCACTGCTTGCGGAATTCAGAAAACAGTATCATGACCCATGACGTCATCTCTCAGTGCATCTGGAACGTCTTCCAGCCAGCTGAGAATTTAATAAACCACTTCTGCTTGCATTTGGCCACTGGGAGGGAAATCTTTTAATTATAGTCAGAACATCAAGTTACATGTGGCCCAATTTTCTACCACGTGCAAAGACAACAAGTTGGCATAAAGCAAATGAGAAGGCACCGGGTGATCTGACATGGCTTTATTAGGGGCAGAAGTGAGATCAGTTCTTGTCAAACAGACACTGGAAACAGCACCGCTCCCTGAGGCACTGTGCCCAGAGCCCGGTAAAAACCCAGGGACAGCCTGGAAACAGGCACAATCAGCCTAACTCCAGCAGCTGCCAGCGGAGAAGTGGTCCACAGGGCTCTCTAATAGCACCCACATGCCTCATCACTGCATGAACAGCTACAGGGGCACAGTAATGCCCATCTTCAGGACTAACCTAGAAAATATCTGTGAAAACACCTCACATTTGGGCCTGACACAGAGCAGGTTCAATAATTGTTCCCTTTTCTTCATGTCTCTTTGGGAATATAAATTCATTGACCCAGAGAAGAGAATTACTCAGTTTCACTTCCGACAGGAAACAGATCTGTTTATAAAGTGCATGAGATTAGGGTTAGTTAGGTGCTTTGGGCTGTAAGTAACAGAAACCCCAAGTCAAGCTGGCTAAAAACTGCAGAGGATATATATCGGCTCACATGACTGCAAACTCCAGAGAAAGGGCTGGAATCAGGAAGGGCATGGCCCAGGGGCTCAGACAAGGACCAGAGACCGATTTCCCTACGAAATTCAGAAGGCGCTGTGTTACTATTTATCCTAGTGACTTGCAGTCTTTAATAATGACTTACTGTATAACACAGGGAACTATATTCAATATCTTGTAATAACCTATAATGGAAAATAATCTGAAATATATATATAAACATATATGTAACTGAATCATTTTGCTGTACACCTGAAACTAATGCAAACTGCAAATCAACTATACTTAAATTCAAAAAAAAAGCACAGCAGATTAAATGTCTCACCAAAAATCCAGTAGCTTCATGATTCAGTTTTAAGAATAACTTTTAATGAGTATGAAAAATGATTGGGACATAAAACAAATACAGTTTCTCTAACCAAAGAAAAAAAAGATAGGTTTTTAAAAACACTGAAAGCCACCTCTTCGGATAGGAATAGAGTAAAAGTTTATTCCTAAAATCTCTTGTTTCTTAATGCTAGTTGGCAAAATATCTGGAGGAAATCAGCCTACTTTATAAATGCTACTGAATAGAACAGCTGAAATAAGTAAATTGCTGTTCTAATCTCCCGGTTGGCACCCAAACCAAATTGTTTTCTTTCTTATGCCTGTTCCAACTTAAACCTACTTGATGAAACTCATATGTCTGCAGCAGCAAGTTTCAGCAGTGGATTTTACAGCATACACATGATTCTCAGTCTAGTTTTAAAGTCCAATTCCATCAAACTCAAGGTAAATCACGATACTTTACTTTGAAGTTAGGAAGCCCCTCAAAACAAAGGGATGAGTAATTTCAAAGCAAACAGAAATATTTCACAGAATTTCATTTTTCCCATTCTCTGAATGCCTTCTCGTTAGATGAAGACATTTTCCAGTCCATTAGAGCCAGACTGAACAATAAAAGCATATACCTAAAAACTTAAATCTGTCACCACTGGGATTATGCCACTGATTCACCCTCCTCCCCGCAAACACATCTATTTCCTTTACTCAAAGACAGGATCATCATTAAGCTTACCCCCAAATTTCTATCAAGATTTTTTCAAGGAAAAAAAAGCCAGCATCACGACTTCCCAGCTGCCACTGAAAGAAGAATCAAGTGGAAAGGCAGAGATAAAGAATGGAATGCAGAAGATATACACGTAGGACAGAATATGATTTCAGATTCTAAATACAAACCACAAGCCATACCCATCACATTTTCCGGGGGCTGTTTCTTCCTTCCACCTTTCCTTTTTTCTCCATCAAGTCCTCTACTCCTGCATCATTCACCCCAAGCTTGTAACCTTGGAGTTACAAGCCAATGCCCTCTGGTTTTTCCTGAATCCAGTCAGTCACCACAGCCAGTTGACAGCTCCTGGGACATACCTTTCACCATCCTCACGCTGTGCCTTGCAAAATGCAGACACGTGATATTTGCTGAATTAAGTTCAGTAAGTAGATATTTTCAGGTATTCTGCTTCAAAAATCATTATGAAAAACAGGCTATCTTTTGTTTGGGTCCTGATTTGAACCAATGAACTGTAAAAAAAAAAAAATGTTAATGCAGCCATCAAAGAAATTTAAAGACAAACTGGATAGTTGAGACTAGGAACAACCGGTAACATTTTTAAGTGTGATAATGGCCTTGTGATTATACTGAAAATCCATCATTTAGAGATATATACATAAGTATTTACATGGAGGTTATATGTCTGGGATTTTCTTCAAAATAATCCAAAGTGGAGATGTAGGAGGAGGTGGGGATACAGATGAGACAAGACAAGAAATGTACTGATAAGCATTGACGATGCCTAAACAGGAACCCATTATATGGTTCCCTCTATTTCTGCATATGATCAACAGTTTTCACATTAATAAAATGGGCTTTTTTCTTATTCAAGTGCCATAAGAGTACAGAGGTTGTAGCCAGACTTTCTGAGTTCAAATTCTGGCCCTGCTCCATAGCATCTGGGTGACCTTGGGCAAGTCACTTAATCACTCTGTGCTCCAGTTTCCTCATCTTGTGTCATCAACAGCACCTACCTCAAAGCTTTGTTGAGAAGATGTAATGTCTGGCATATTACAAATACTTTATATATTTGCTATTACTGTTACCATCACTATCACTGCTACGATGATGACTTTTTGTATTATTAGTACCTAGCGAGACAACTAAGCTCGATGCTGAGAATAGAGGGGAATGTAAAGCACATTCTTTATCTCTTGAGGGTTTTTCGGTCCAACTGGGGATTCGTGACACATAAGGAAAAGAAGGAGAGAGAACTTTGGAATAAACACATTCTATGTACTAAACACTAAGCTAAGTCTCTTCCTGTGAATTATCTCACCAAACCCTGCAGGACCCGTTCCATCTCCTCCATGAAAAATTAGCTCAAGATCTTCAAAGCATCAACAGGTGGCAAAGAATGTCTCAGCTACATCAGACAGATAGCCACCACTGACCTCCCGACACAGGGGAGCGAGCCTGGGCTCTCGGTCCTAAGTTGGCCCCTTTTTAGCAAGTGTCTTCGATGGGCAGCCTCCTTGGTCTCTAAGAGCCAAGGATTATCCACCATGTTTCTCCACCGTCCCCAAGCTCAAGGCCATGTGGGAGGGAGGGGAGACGGAGGACTCTCCGCTCGCGCAGGCCAGGAAGAAAGCCAACTCGGGGCTCCACACTTGGTCCAGGGTAGGAACACAGACTGGCTGCACTGACCTATCCCTGTCCAGGAACCCAGGGAGCTTGCATAAGCTTTAACCCTTCACCACCCGGCAGTCTACTCTTCCACATGTTCCCAGTGAAGCCAGAAACCCCGGGGGAGCTGGGGTCAAACGCATGATGTCCTTGTTTCTCCTACGGTGCCTGGTATCCATGTATCACATGATAAGTGCAAAATGCTCCGTCAGTTAACATACTGTTGTTTTCATGAAATGTACATTTTTCTCTTTGCTTCCTTCTGGAGTTTATCCCACAAGTCAAATAAATAGAGCTTTTGTTAACCAGTTTGTCAAGAAGTAAGTTTTTTTTGTTTTTTGGGTTGTCTTTTTTTTTTTTTAAACGATCACACAATAATATTTTTGTGGTTGTTTATCTGAGAGCTGTGCAAGTTTACTGAGATGGCTGGCTGCTCCGTTTAACTCTCTCTAGCATGCTTTTTCATATCAGAGGTAACTGACATTTATCTAAGGAAATTACCCAAGGCCCGTGGCCTAGGAAAATAAAATTGGCTTAAAGGAAAGTAGAATGTAGGTGAGAAATAATTTATATTAAAACGTGGGGAACATTGGGAGGTGGTGAGAATATTTTATTAGCTTTATGACCCAGAAAAAAAAAGTAAAGCTTAATAGGGAGGTATCCCTGCTTAAATTCTCCCATTCTGGCCAGTCTGAATTTATTATAGGATTATTTTAATCCCAAATAATTTTCAACTAGGTGACAGTTTATGGGATGAAGCTCAATGAAACTGTAACTTAAAACCGTCAAATTATTTGAACGCTTGCTGTCTCCTCACAGCTAAAACCCACTTCTCCTGGAAAGCGTGGCAGCCAGGTTTACAAGATACAGGGCTATACACGTCTGCGTATCTGGGGAAAAGATGGAGGCCCGAGGCTGCATTTGAAGGACAAAGTTGTATTGTTGTTATACCGTTTTTAATGTACGGTGTACACCACCCTTTACAATATTTCAAACGTGCCGAAGAACAAAACCTTCGCCTGGGGGTCATTTACAGTCTAGGGGCGCAGATGGAAAGAGCCCAGGAAAACTGTAGGAAAAGCCCTAGTAATCACAGGAATTGAAGTTCTGCTCATCAGGCAAGTTTTCAGCCCTGCTGAAACCGTCCACCAGATGGACTCGGGAGCATAAGATGATACCTGTGGGCACTGGGTTGGGAACTACGACCATGTGCTTTGCTGTAGCCTCTTGCGGGCCAAACATCTGACAACATGACTGGGCAGGAAAAAGGAATAGCAGAGGCTGGTGGGAAGGAAAGCCTTTCATTGCACAGTTTGCCTTTGACGATCTCCTTCTGGACAGCCGTGGCTTTCTGATGGTCATTTTAACAAGAAAGGGGACCCCTACTAGATTATCGTAATTAAATTTCCAGGGGAACCACAGTGGGCTGGGCAGAAGCAGGGGAGTGTGTGGGAAGAAGGATGCCCCGGGGAGGACCCTGTGGAGGCTGGCACATCTGGGCAGAAGCCTCAGCACTGCCCCCTCTACCTATCCGACATCAGGTAAGACATGTACCCTCTCTGAATTTCAGCCTCTTGTAAAATGGAGATAAGAAGAAGAAACTCATTGAGTTTCTGTGAAGATTAAATATGTTAATGGATACGCATGGGCCACTTCAGCATCTACCATATAGCTAGGGTCCAGTAAATAATAGCTTTTTTCAAGGTCACGCTTAAGCAGCAAAGGGGCCTGCCATCTCTGGAAGGGCACAGAAGTCCCGTCCAGGCTCACAGTGATGGGTTGACCCTGCCAGGCCATTTCACTGCCAGCACGCAGGTGTGTGGGGTGCAGGTGACAGACACTCCAGGCCAGAGTCTGAAAGGCTGACAGGACCCGGAAGGAAGGGGGTGTGAGGAGAGCAACGCAGAAGCCGGGGTGCCCCTGGGCACTGGCCTTGGCTCTGGGACACCCTGGTTGTGAGACTTGACACAAATCCCATCACCTTTCCCTGCTTCAGCTCCCGCTGAGTGAAGGGCCACCGCGGAACGCACAGAGAGTCGTAGGGTCCAATTTCTTAACCTCCAACTCTGAGACCCAGGCCCCCCGCTACTCACTAACAGACCCCTGAGGCTAGAGTTGGGGTCCAGCTTGACAGGGACAGGACAGGGGTGCTGGGGGCAGGCTGCCTGAGAGAGCTGGGCCCTCCCTTCCCACCAGGCAGGGCCTGAGAGGAGCCCAGGGCCTGGCAGCCCCGACGGGGCGGCACTGCCAGCCTCACCCTGGTGACCCGCCTGCCTACCAGCCTCCCCGAGAGGCCCCTGGCCGACACCTGTGACATCAAAGCAGAGAACACAGAAATGCGTGAAGCTGCGACCCCTGCCCTTTAAAGCCAGGGTCTGGATCACCCTCACTTCTCTTCAGAGTCACAGCTGAAAATACCCAGAAAGTAGTGGGGAGAGAATTACAGTCTTCTAAACAGAGGAGCAGTCCTCGATGCTCTGGCATGAATAACACCGGTGTCATGCTTTCACTTGTGCTTTATATGAATGCTCTCCTACCTGCTAGCACAGGTTCCCACCTATTCAGAGAGGAAAATGAGGCCATTATCCGCATTCCGTGAAGTACCATATGGTTACACGACGGCACCCAGCCAAGGCAGCGTTCTAGCCAAGCCTCTGTGTACAATTCAAAAGCAAAATAATGTCGTTACGCTATATTGGATTAGCGTATTGGATTGGCATCAGGGAAGGAGGGCTGGGGTAACAGAACTCCGAGAGAAAAAACGCTTCGGCTTGTTTTCACGTCTAGTTTCAAGGTTACTTTGAACATCTCAAAAACCACAATTGGATTCAGCCAAATTTCACTCGCCCAACAGCCTGGTATTCAATCAGCCTACTTGGAGACCAAGTATGAAAAATTCAGTCCTTTGCAAGATACAAGATACAATATAAACTAATAATAAATTGTTATGTATAAATAAGCAGACCAAAAAAAAAAAAAAATACGTAAAACAGGCTAAGTGGTTACATTTGTTTTTTTTTTTTTTCTTCATGTATTTTTTTAGTCCAAGAGAACAGGGACTGGTCTGAGTCCCACAGCTGTTAAATTCAGAGCAGAAATGAGAATGCTAATCCACCCAGAGCTCTTGACACCACAACCCGGCTAATCATCTGACAAAGGATTATGTCCACCAGCCCAGCGAGCTACCAGGACTGCTCAGGTATCCCGAAGCCTTCCACAGAGGGCAGAAAGGGTACTAAGTAATAGACCTCCTTATGGTTAAGACCGTCATGATGAGGACAAACAGTGAAAAAAAAGAGAGAAACAGAAAGTGAGAGGTATAAACACAAGCAGGTTATCGTGGACACAGACCATTTTATTATTGAAATGAAAATAATCTGGAGTTTTCTTCACTGTGCGACTAGAACACACCTAAAGAACAGAATAATGAGGGAGCTATGCAAAATCATTTTATAACCACTAATATCGATTAGGGTTCTACTTTAATTCTGATACTGATCACACCATAAGTCGTATTCCCTAAGCCCTCCCAAACTCAACCGTGTTATAAAAGTATTTTCTAGAACATTCGCTCATCCTTTTTAAGAGCATCACTCTGCTTTCTCTTCCAGGAGCCGTTCGCAGGGGAAAATCTGCAGCCCTAAAAGCTAGCAAGTCAAATGGAGGAAGAAATGTATCTTCCCACTGGTGATTTACTCTGGCAGTATTTTTCAGGCTTCCTCAACCATGCCTCCTTTTGGTAAACATAAAAATTACTTGCTTTCCTTTAGTTTTACTTTAAGTTTCAAAATTAAATATATCAATGAAAAATAGCCATGAGAAATATCAGAGGGATAATGTTTTCAAAGAAAAATACTTACAGTAACCTTGAAATATAAGTCTTTTTCCTTCATCACATACTATTTTTAAAGAATACTGAGGACGTGTGCTCGCCAAAAGGATGAGTCATTTCTTCATCAAGTGTACTGCTGCTTCTTTTCATTGTCAGAAGCAAAGGAAAAAAAAACAGGCTAGCTGACGAAATGTGAATGAAAGAAATAACATAATACCATGAAGAGCATGTTTGCTTGTTTTTAAAATGCAAATAAGGAGATCACCACAGTCATCTGAAAAGTATGTCTGACTCCTGAATCAAATCCCTTCTCCAAAACTCCTCTTGGAGTTCTCTTTTCAGGAACATCAGGGAGAAAAAATCTCTCCCCAGTAAGCTCACAAATGCAACTTTCCACCAGTGTCAAGAGTAGATTGCCTGGGGCTTCCCTGGTGGCGCAGTGGTTGAGAGTCCGCCTGCCAATGCAGGGGACACGGGTTCGTGCCCCGGTCCGGGAAGATCCCACATGCCGCGGAGCGGCTGGGCCCGTGAGCCATGGCCGCTGAGCCTGCGCGTCCGGAGCCTGTGCTCCGCAACGGGAGAGGCCACAACAGTGAGAGGCCCGCATACCGCAAAAAAACAAAAACAAACAAACAAAAATGACTTACAGGAAGCCTTGAGAGTGTTACCAAATTTAAAAAATAAAGAGGTGGTTCTAAGTTTTTAAATTAGCTATAAATCTGTGAAGTATAATGTTGGTCTTTACCCCTTGAAGCATCAATTTCTGCGTATTCAGGGTTTCAATTTTTTTCTACCAAATACACAATGCTCCAGATGAAAACTGTTCATATGTGCAAAGAAGTTGGTCTTTTCCCTGGAGTTCCCAAAACAGGGGTATTATGTCTTTTTACTCACAAACCTGGCAAGTATATTTCCCTGTGATAACCCATCAAAGGATGAACCCTGTAATCAGCATTCAAAGGTTTACCAAGCAAGGTACATCACTGGTGTTTAGCACACTCTTCTGGACACGATTAACGATCGAGTTAGTAAGGACTGAGGTCTTCTCTTCTTAGATTACTGAGTAGTTTTGGAAGCCAATGTTTTCTAAGCCGGACCCAAAATACCCAGAGGGTTTTCTTTGTTTTGACTCAGCTCACAGGCTTCCAAGGATGTCGACACCATTTCAAAGCTGTAGTGGTCGGTGGTCTCCTATCTTAAGAAGATAGCAGTCCTTTTTTTCTTCTGTCATGACTTCCAGCAGACAGCAAAAGTGATCTAGGGCTACACTGGAAATTCAATAGCTTCAACTGCAATTCAGACTTGTCTTAGAGTTGAACAAAGACATCATCTGGAATTCTTCTCCACTTCCTCTCCAAAGAAGTCTTGACGGCTGTAAAAACCCAGTTTTCAAGAGAATATCTTTCATGAAAACTTCTCTTTCTTTTCAATTAAGAGATTACCTAATTTGAGCCTTTCACAGCTTTATTGGATTCCTGGTAACATGTTCCAGTTTCATCCGATCTCGTGTGTTGGAGAAAAGTGAATTTTCCAGAGGGAAAATAAGTTCACCATTTTCTAAATAAGGTTTTCATGACTAAGCCTAAGTGACATCATTACTCAGCTTTTAAAAGCTACACAATATGTGTTTTATTCTTTAAAACATACACTCGTGAATCCATATGTGACTAACGCCTCATGAAATTATTTATTGTCTTCCAAATTCACCCAGGAATTCTGAAGAGTGTTTGGCCAGGCCTGCAAAGTGAAAAAGATGTTGAAGTTGAACATTGGAGGCTAAGACTGCCCAGGCGTCCAATCATGGAAGCAAACTTTTTGATAATTTCGTGTAGCCTATTATGTACAAAAATATAAATACAACTTTTTCAACATTTTTATGCATATACAACTGGTTTAAATTTGACAATTTCCTCTGTCCTCCTAAAAAACAGGAACTTCGCAACACCTTTTTTTTTTTTAACATCCTTATTGGAGTATAATTGCTTTACAATGGTGTGTTAGTTTCTGCTGTATAACAAAGCGAATCAGCTATACGTATACATATATCCCCATATCTCCTCTCTCTTGCGTCTCCCTCCCTCCCACCCTCCCTATCCCACCCCTCTAGGTGGTCACAGAGCACCGAGCTGATCTCCCTGTGCTATGTGGCTGCTTCCCACTAGCTATCGATTTTACATTTGGTAGTGTATATATGTCCATGCCACTCTCTCACTTCGTCCCAGCTTACCCTTCCCCCTCTCCGTGTCCTCAAGTCCGTTCTCTATGACTGCGTCTTTATTCCTGTCCTGTCCCTAGGTTCTTCAGAACCATTTTTGTTTTTAGATTTCATATATATGTGTTAGCATACGGTATTTGTTTTCCTCTTTCTGACTTACTTCACTCTGTATGACAGACTCTAGGTCCATCCACCTCACTGCAAATAACTCGGTTTTGTTTCTTTTTATGGCTGAGTAATATTCCATTGTATATATATGTCACATCTTCTTTATCCATTCATCTGTCAATGGACACTTAGGTTGCTTCCATGTCCTGGTTATTGTAAAGAGAGCTGCAATGAACATTGGGATGCATGTGTCTTTTTGAATTATGGTTTTCTCTGGGTATATACCCAGGAGTGGCATTGCTGGGTCATACGGTAATTCTATTTTTAGTTTTTTAAGGAACCTTCATACTGTTCTCCATAGTGACTGTATCAATTTACCTTCCCACCAACAGTGCAAGAGGGTTCCCTTTTCTTCACACCCTCTCCAGCATTTATTGTTTGTAGATTTTCTGATGATGCCCATTCTAACTGGTGTGAAGTGATACCTCATTGTAGTTTTGATTTGCATTTCTCTAACGATTAGTGATGTTGAGCATCCTTTCATGTGTTTGTTGGCAATCTGTATATCTTCTTTGGAGAAATGTCTATTTAGGTCTTCTGCCCATTTTTGCATTGGGTTGTTTGTTTTTTTGATATTGAGCTGCTTGTATATTTTGAAGATTAATCCTTTGTCAGTTGCTTCGTTTGCAAATATTTTCTCCCATTCTGAGGGTTGTCTTTTCGTCTTGTTTATGGTTTCCTTTGCTGTGCAAAAGCTTTTAATTTATTTCAGGTTCTGAACTGTTACTCCTGCTGGGTGACCCAACATGGCAACTTGCAGTGACCTGATTTGAAAGTTCCTGTGTTTACCTCCCCACACGTGGGTCACATGGCTGCACATTAACAATAAAGTCCATTATTTCCAATTATGATCTCATTTCACACCCTTTCCTCTCAAACTATGAGAAAAAGAACTCTTTTCCCCTTCCTTGAAAACAAAAATATTCGGTGATTGTGGTTTCCCCTCTTGCTGTACAAAGAGCTGAAGAGACCAGTTTCTCTGTGGTTTTTCTCAATTATCCAATTTATTTATTTTCTTTTTAACTGAAATATAATTAACATGCCATCTAACCTATTTTGTAAAATCTATACCCCAAGTCTTATTTTCTAAAGCAGTGTTGTAACTCAAATTTAATACAGTTAACACAGGCTGTTAACTGTAATCACCATTAGACTGATATATTTTGTAAATTTTGCTAAAATTATGCATCTTTTGGATATAATTACATTTCTCCCACTTATGCCCTTCAGAATGGACGTATTAAAAGAGGCAGCACATAATAACTCCCCCCCCAAAGGGAGACCCTTTAAATAGAATATTTTATTCAACTTTTCTCTTCATTAAATTTTTACACTCAAAGTAACATCACTTTTCACTGAAGAAAATCTGAAAAATTTTTGGAGGGAAAAAAATAAAATCACCCATAATCTTATTACCCAAATACAACCACTATTAATATTCACAATATTAATATTTAGTGTTTTTTTAATACAACAAATGGAATTTGCAGAGGGTCCTACATGCTAGTCACAGACTCACCATAGAACCTGCCTTATGTGTTAAAAACCCAGGCTCCTGGCTGTCTCACTAGCGATTCTGACTCAGGAGATCTGGGGTAAGCCATATAGTATTTATTGACTTATTAATTAATTTATTTATTGAAAGTTCCACAGGTTATTCTGATGCACAGTCAACTTTGTGAATCACCAGTTTCAAGCACAGATTCCAGGTCCCAGAGACCTGGGTCCAGACCTGGTCCTATCACTTAATATGGTTGAACAAGGTTATCCAACCTCTATGAGCTCAGTTTATTCATCCACAAAATGGGCACACCGAGAGTCATTTATAAAAATTAAGCAAGGGGCTTCCCTGGTGGCGCAGTGGTTGAGAGTCTGCCTGCCGATGCAGGGGACATGGGTTCGTGTCCCGGTCCGGGAAGATCCCACATGCCGCGGAGCGGCTGGGCCCGTGAGCCACGGCCGCTGAGCCTGCGCTCCGCAACGGGAGAGGCCACAACAGTGAGAGGCCCGTGTACCGAAAAAAAAAAAAAATTAAGTGAGAGGGGCTTCCCTGGTGGTCCAGTGGGGTGCAGGTTCGATCCATGGTCAGGGAGCTAAGATCCCACATGGCTCATGGCCGAAAAGCCAAAACGTAAAACAGAAGCAATACTGTAACAAATTCAGCAAAGACTTTAAAAATGGTAAAAAAAAAAAAAAAAAAAAATTAAGTGAAAAAATGTACTTGGCACAGTGCCCAAAATATAGTAATTATTCAGTACATTGTAATTATTTTACATAAAATAATTACCATGTACCAAGAATAATGATAAGTTATTCTTTCCCATTTTTCTCTATGCACCTGGTGTGAAATTTTCTTCTGATCTGGATTGCTATGAAATACTACATATGCTTTCAAGTAACATTATATATCATAAGCATTTTTCCACGTTGCTTCCTATGCTTTATAGACGTTTTAATGGCTGTATAGCATTCCATCTAGTATATAAAACCATATTTACCTAATTATTTTCTACTCATGCTTTTTAGGTTACTTGCAGTCTTTCTTAACAACTGTGTAATGAGTAGCTTCCTATATATAGCGCTCTGTAATTGTGGATTACTATCCTAGCTATAGTCCTAAAGCTAGAATTACTACATGAAAGTATGTGAGTATTTAGATGGCTTTTTGATACATATTGCCAAGATGCTTTCCAAAAAAATTTTTTTTCAATTTACAATACCACTGGCAATGTATTAAGATATCAGATTTGGGACTTCCCTGGTGGTGCAGTGGTTAAGACTCCACGCTCCCAATGCAGGGGGCCAGGGTTCGATCCCTGGTCAGGGAATTAGATCCCACATGCATGCCACAACTAAGAGTTCGCATGCCACAACTAAAGAGCTGGCAAGCCGCAACTAAGGAGCACGCCTGCTGCAAATAAGACTCGGCACAACCAAATAAATAAGTAAATAAATATTAAGATACCAGATTTATCACAACATTACCAGCACTGAGTAGTTTTCCTCCCCCCCCCATGTTAGAATGTGTAAAATGGTAAACTGTGGCACGTTAATTGATTTTTGGGGGGGTTTTTTTGTTTTTGTTTTTTTGCAGTACTCGGGCCTCTCACTGTTGTGGCCTCTCCCGCTGTGGAGCACAGGCTCTGGACACGCAGGCTCAGCGGCCATGGCTCACGGGCCCAGCCACTCCTCGGCATGTGGGATCTTCCCGGACCAGGGCACGAACCCGCGTCCCCTGCATCGGCAGGCAGACTCTCAACCACTGCGCCGCCAGGGAAGCCCTAATTGTTTATTTGAGCAAACAACGATTCCAATCAGGCACTGCCAAAACCAAAAAGTGGTTAGGAGGCTCCCTGGTGGGGGGCTAGGGCAGAGGTGTTTATGGAGAAGAGAGGGAAGCAAAGCAATTATTTATTTGGCTATAACCTAAATGTTTGCCTTATGTGAAAAACTTTAGTCATTCAGCTGTTATGAGTAGTTGTTCTTGAGTTTCATTTTCTCAGATTCAAGAAAATCTAGACAACTATAATATTTATGAATAGCTGTTCTTCAGTTTCATATTCTCAGATTTGAGAAAAATCTAGTTGACTCTGGATTCAATTTGCTTACATAAGCTACCAAAGACGCTAGGGCTACCCCAGTCTAATGGCCTCCTTGTCTAACTACTTTAATAAAAGGCAGTTTAGAAATTACCACCAGCAGCCAGTTAGCATTAGCTATATTTGCAAGTATACTTATGCTATACTTACAAATCCACACCACATAGAGAATTGGACTAGGACATATAAACTGGAGTTTACAGTCTCCATCCTCAAAAAACTTACAGTCTAATGGGAAAGACACATTCAAAGTGAACTGCTAATATAAGCAAGTAGAATATAAATGCCAGTTATTTTAAAATAGGTGAGCATATACATGGTAATCATTTTCAACTTCTGTGACTTGAGAAGGCAATACCTTAACTGAAATGCCTGGATAATCGTTTTGGCATGAGGACAAAGTCGACACAATGACCTACCTACTTGGAAAATTAAACATGTTGGCAATATTACAAAGGACTACATTCACTCATTCAAGTCCACATGCTTAAGTCCTCAGAAGTTCTGAGTACACAGGGTCAGGGCTCAGAGAAAATTACTCACATTCCCTCTCTTTGCACAGTTGTGCATATTGTAAATCCCTCTCCTTGAAAGTAAAAGCATTTGCTGAATAGATTATACTCTTGACCCTCAGACTGGCCAGTCCGGATTTACATTCTTACAATCCATCTTACAAACAGTCATTGAAACGATGTGAACTCACCAATTCACATGCCCTTCAGAAATAACTTACATTCTGTTAGGATTTAACCGATCCTTCCTTCTCCTACTAATAAACTTCCAGAATTTTTAATAGGAGAGGAGGAGAGAAAAAAAAAAAATTTAAGTAATACTTATTTCAGCACAGCACTTTATTTTTTTTAAACAAATCTAAGGTCACTTAAATATTTAGGCACATTAAGAGGTATTACGCACAATAAGACTTTACCAAATAATCATCAGTTTGAGTATATATAAATTTGAAACCCCATTTAGTCAAATTACATGTAAATTTGCTGACTAAATTTGCTTTTACATTTTCACTACAAATATAGCTACATCCTGCTGGATTTTATGGAATCCAGGCTTCTTACTTTTGGTCACGTTATAAGGAGTAGTCATGTACTTGAGAACAAAAGAAACTGATACTATTTTAAGAAAACATCCTACATTGTAAATCAGCTATACTTCAATTAAAAACAAAGAAAAGAAAAGAAACTTTGGAGTTTTCTGAGCCTTGTTTCTCCCATAGTGCCAAAGAGATATATAAAGTGTTTTTTTTGTTGTTGTTGTTTTTTATTTGTTCATTTTTCGGTCTTTTTTTTTTTTGGCTGCACCACATGGCTTGCAGGATCTTAGTTCTCTGACCAGGGATTGAACCCGGGCCCTGGCAGTGAAAGTGCAGAGTCCCAACCATTGGACCGCCAGGCAATTCCCATAAAGTGTTCATTTTTAAAAGAAGAAAGAGGAGGAAAAAAATTCATCAAATTAAACCTTTTTCCTACAGTAATTAGTCACATGTTGCTGAGTTATTGCCATCAGCAATTTCCATCTGATTCTGTCTTCACGGACTTCCTCAAACTGAAGATGTGCCCCTGTTACAAGAAGCTTCTATTCTCTTTCTTGTCTTTATTTATTCCTTGATTTGGTATAAGTAGTTTCAAACATAAATGAATCTCCTCCACATGGAAGAGATGGAAGATTTAACACAAGGGGAGAGTGACAATTTCCAAAACTGTCACCCGAAGGGACAGTCTGGTGCTTGTACTATCTGAAAACTTCTTTCTAGAACTGCCTGAGAACGCTGCTTGCTTTGTGAGCCAGTTTAACTCAGCAGCAACGCCAACATCCCTCACCTTTCTGCTTTTGATCCTGGATCTAAGACTCTTGCACAGTATAAACTGACAGGCAAAAATAAAACAAAACAAAAAATCCAGTTTCCAAATGACATTGATGTAGCCTCCTTAGAATAAATCCAGTTTCAAATGACATTGATGTAGCCTCCACCCTTGCAGGACATTTAGTCCTGTCCAAAACTTTCATGAGCATACTTGGTCCATGACAAATGGCTTTGGACAGGACCAAATATTAAGGACCTTTGGGCATGGACCAAATGTCTTACGGACGTTTTGGACAGGACCAAGTGCTAACTGGGTGCCGCTGCCCATGCACCCTCCCTGTCCTTTGAGACCTGGTCAAGCAGAAGCATCCTCCACAGCCTCTAGTCCAACACTGTCCAAAGGGGGTTTCTAGGTCAGGAAGTGGATGTTTTACTAACTTAGGTCTACGTTGGCTCCTTCCTGGAACTGCAAGTTAGCAGCTGTGGTTGTCTCTCTCTCTGCTTCACTCCTTAGGATCAGTGGTAGACAATTTGGGGTTCACTTATCTATAGAATAACCAGGTTGCAAACTACTGCTCTAGTTACAAGGTCAAAAGCAAAGCACCAAAGAAGGTACTTAACTCATTTGTAAAAATGGTACATTACTTCGGTTCAATGTAAATTATTTGTAAAAAGCTGATACTGTAGGGCCTTCCATGTGAAATATAAAAGTTTCAAACAAGAGCAAACATATCAGTTATTATAATACACTTAGTGGTTCAATATTCCTAAAAAGACAAATACTCTTCATATTGGGTTAAAATGCAAACTCTATATCCTGCTTATAAAACACACACTGAAACAAAAAGATACAAAAGATTAAAAAGCTGTGACAAAGCAAGAGAGAGGCATGGACATATATACACTACCAAACGTAAGGTAGATAGCTAGTGGGAAGAAGCCGCATAGCACAGGGAGATCAGCTCGGTGCTTTGTGACCGCCTGGAGGGGTGGGATAGGGAGAGTGGGAGGGAGGGAGACACAAGAGGGAAGAGATATGGGAACATATGTATATGTATAACTGATTCACTTTGTTATAAAGCAGAAACTAACACACCATTGTAAAGCAATTATACTCCAATAAAGATGTAAAAAAAAAAAGATTAAAAAGAAAAAGGTGGCAGTGATTATATGAATATGTATAATTTACATAGATATACAACTATGTATATTTATATGTATATAAAAGGCAAAAATCAATAGTAAAGATATGTGTTGGATATCAAAATACATAAAGTTAAAGCTATGGTAATACAGTGAAAGAAATCACATAATTTTGGAAAGATGACATTAGCACACTTACCACAGTCTTTGACAAATAAACTGTACCAAAAAATGAGAACATAGAAGAGTTAAACAATATAATATAAATTTAATAACAGAAGTTTTTTTTTAATTCCTTGTTTCAAGTTTCTATGAAAAATAGATCTTGTTCTATATTAGGTAACAAAATGTCAGTAAATTTGAAAAAAATACATGTTACTGAGTTGACACTCTGACAACTGCAAAATAGCGTAAGAAATCAATGACAACTTTTTAAAAAAATTCACAACTTCTACGGGGAAAAGGAGAGAAAGAAACTTCTCCAAAATAGTTACTAGGCCAAAGAGAAATCAAAATACTAATTATAGACTGCTGAGATGATCACAGCAATGAGAATATTATATACTAAACTTATGGGATATAGCCAAAGCTGTATTCAACAGCAATTTTATAGCCTTCATGACTTTATATTTTAACAATCATACGTGGACTGTGTAAATCATATTACCCAATACTTCATCCCCAAAATCTATATCTTTGCTAATTTTTTTTTAAAAAGAAAAACTCCTTCTAGCATCATAACCAAAAGTAATTGAAATACACTTTATCACACCAAATTAATTTTTTTTAAGTTAGGACAATTCAAGAGTTACATTAACACTCTTAATGTAACTTTTAATGCAGAAAATAAAAATACCTGGCTAGGAAAATAGGAACACCTTACTAAGAGCAGCAAAGACTTTAAATTAGATTCAGTAAAATAGAGCTGATAATTTGCTTACTCATAGAATGTAAAAACATAAATGACATTTAATCCTGAAACCTCAAAAAAGAAGAAAAATTAAACAGTGAAGAACAATGTGATGAATTTGCCTTATAGCACCATATCCCATTTTTCTCATTAAAACAATTTTCTCAGTACACTTTACACTGCCCCTTTATTTTTATAAAAAGGAATATTTCAGTTGGTAGCAAAAATTGTATCAATTACTTTCTAAGTCTCCTGTTTGGCAACATTTGAATAAACATCTGGCACAGCCGCTATCCTGCGACCAGCTGCTGGTCCTGCATTTTAAATATCAAGACCACAGTATTGTCTTTAACACTCTGCTTCATTTATTTGGTGACATAAAGCTGTGTGTTTTAAGCAAGCTCCATAAATCATAATATAAATCAGTCTACTGTGTTTAACATTCAGAAGAAATTACAGTACAAGAAGAAAAAATTATCAGTGATCGTGATCGAAGTCAAAATCTTCGTCCAGCAGAAATGAAAAGCAGTTTTAAAAGGGCTGACAGCTCCGACTCTGGAGTCAGATTGCTGGACTGAAATATGAGATCTCTTGCTCATGTAAGGTTACTCCCTGAACCTCAGTTTCCTCTCCTATAGAATGTTAGCATGACCTCTGTAAGGATTAAATGAGACAATATACTAAAGTGCTCAGAACAATTCCTGACCTACAGTGAACATTAATAAAAGTTCATTCTTCTTTTTCCTCCTCTCCCTACCCCACTCACCCCTTCCCCCAACTCTGAAATAGAGCCAGTAGACATTTAATAAAATGAAGGAGCAAATGGCATAAAGACTGCCCTCTAGAATGTTCCTTCTTTGGTATAAGAGGAAATGTTAAAAATACAGGGAAGAGTAGAAGAAAGATGCTAGAGTAACCACCGTCATCTGGCGCGTTCAGAGATGTGGTTTCTGAAGTACTGCTTTCATTTTTCTACATTAGGGCTTCAGTCTACTAACTTAAAGTCTTTTTCTTTTACAAATTAATAACCAGACTCTGATGAAAGGAAAGTGATCAACCTAGACAAATTATGCTGGTTAGTAAGTCCCCCATAACAACAACAGAAAGAAGCATTCATGTCTCCTGAGATTCTGTATTAACTGCAAAGTCAGCAGGCTTTCCAAGTCTTCCCAAGCTGATATTATCAAGACCCAAACAGAATGAACCAAGGGGGGAAGGACTAGCCATGAGAACCTAGAGGGAAAGACGTGGCCTTGGAAGAAGACGGTTTGAGGGTCTGGGCAAATGGTGACAACAGAATGAGACTATGGCACAAACATGACTATAATCAATGAGGAGAAGAGTTGGAATTTCTTTCCAGAAGGATGGCAGTGTTCACTGAACTGTGTCATCCTTTCCTCTCCTCTGGAGGAGTCCAGAAGTGTCTGGTTTTTGGCCAGAAGCAGAGATAAAGAAGCTAACGTGAACTGTCCAGACTGGACAGATCTTTCCACATGGCAGGGAGAAAACCCCTCTCCTGCAGGACCACAGATCAGATCCTGTAACGCTCCTCCTAGCCTTGGCAGGATGGGCAGAAAAAATGCAGAGAGCTCAGCCCCGACCCCCAGCACTGTCTGACAGGTACATCAAACTGCCGAGAAGAGGACCTGATTCCTGGCAAGATTCTTTCCAACTTGAAATCGTCCTGCACCTCACACAAAGCAGGCGGCTTCCATGTGATCCCTGCACCCTTTATTTCTCTTCTTCTGTATCCAGTTGCCATTTTTCACGTGCAGTCATGGACTTGTATCCTCCCACCCTCCTGTCGTTTCCCCTTCCGTTTCCCACAGGGTCCATCCCAACTCGCCCAGGCACAGCCTCCCGGCTCAACCCACCCACAGGGGCCCCAGCCAGACAAGCAGAAGTATTAAGTAATTGAGCTGGAGGGTTGGTGGGTCTGTGACCGTGTGGATAAAGCACAACTGCCGCCTTGAGAAGGTGTCACTTTAAGTCATTTAAGACTTCAAAGAGACCACTTCCCTGGTGGTCCAGTAGGTAAGACCCTGCGCTCCCAATGCAGGGGGCCCAGATTCAATCCATGGTCAGGGAACTAGATCCCATATGCATGCCACAACTAAGAGTCCACATGCCACAATTAAGAAGCCCGCATGCCGCAAGTAAGACCTGGCGCAGCCTAAAAATAAAAATAAATAAATAAAAATAAATACTAACAAAAAAACCCAATAAAGATATGGACACTTGCCCAGCTATTCTATTAAAATAAAGAGAGAAAGAGAGAATTCAAAGAGGGGAGGAAATGGGAATCCTGCAGGAGTGGCTGCAAACACTTCCAGCCTCAGGCCAGGCTGCAGGCAGCCTCGGCTGACAGGTGGCTGGGAACTGCAGGACCTTCCCAAGAGCAGAAAGCAGCTTAAAGGGGCAAAAGAGCCACAGGTTTGGGAATATCTGTAAATAAATAAAATTTTGATTTGAAAATCAATCCCCTCTAAGGCATTAAACATGTAGACAGTTCTCCCCTCTTTTTCAGAATGAAAGTGTCATTGGACACTATCTTGGACTCATGAAGGTCACTTCCAAAGGTGTGCGTAGCCTGGAATCTCCGAAGATAATGTTCCTTAGAAGAGCAGGTGCTGAGCTCCAGTGTCGTGGAAATGGACACATAAGGAGAACTTCAGTTTCTAAAAAATTCAGGGCGGGGAGGACTTTACTTAGAAGCAGAAGGGCAGAGATGAAATCATCATCTTTTGTTGCAAGATTTAAAGGGAAAAATTGCCCAAACCCGAGAGGGAAAGTAGACGACATGGGGAGGAGGGTGTCTGGCACAGCACTGGGGGAAGGGTGGCAGTGATGGAAGGAAATACTAAGAGAGGATGCAGACACAGCCATCTTCCAGCAGCATCCTCTGAGCACCGGCATGCTCATCTTAAAGACAGTCTGCAGCTATCTCAGGTGGTAATAAGGTGCAGTCCCGCCAGACTGAGCCCACCGCTTAGAGATGCTGGGATGCCTTTGGGGACCGCCGGGGACCCACAGATTCATGAGAAGGAGGTTATTTTGGACGTACTATTAATCAGCCAGCATCCATGCAGACCGGGGGGCTTTAGAGGCTCCCCGCGTGTTTGGTATTGGGAAGGAGGAGGTGACATCCCGGTTTCAGAGACATGTCATTTTACATCGACAGATGGGCTCTCGTTATAGAAAATTCTATTATAGGACCTTCACAAGAAATTGAGAAAATGGAAGAATTTTACTGTGTGTGTTTGAGCCTTAAGAGTAGAATCGCCAGCACGGAGGTACGCTTTCATTGCGTTAACAGCACAAGAACATCGCAAGCCCTGGGGGCCGTTCCACGTGGTGGCTACCACCATCCTGTGGCCTTTCGCATTACTTGGGTCTGCCCCCTAGGAGACCTGCACCCCCAAAGACTCTGATGAATCCCTTTACCTCTTTATCCAAATCATTTGTCAAATTCTTTAAAGAGATACCTGACCCTTGGGCTTCCCTGGTGGCGCAGTGGTTGAGAGTCCGCCTGCTGATGCAGGGGACACGGGTTCGTGCCCCGGTCCGGGAAGATCCCACATGCCGCGGAGCGGCTGGGCCCGTGAGCCATGGCCGCTGAGCCTGCGCATCCGGAGCCTGTGCTCCGCAACGGGAGAGGCCACAACAGTGAGAGGCCCGCGTACCGCAAAAAATAAAAAATAAAAGAGATACCTGACCCTTGACAGTGTCCAAGTTTATTCTTCTCTATCAAGAGAGACTGATATCAAAATATCAAGAGCCGCATCCTCCAACGCCAGTGTGACTTTACAAAGCTCTTGGCATTGGACCTTCTCAAGGATAAATGTGTGTGCATATATAATATATACTAACAGATTATATTCTTGTATTGATAGCTTGTACTTTATCAATACATCTATTTAACCGCCTCATTGAGATAAACTATACATTAGATAATTAGTTCCCACCAATTAAGGAATGCCTGTGATTGTATTAAGTCTACAGCTGTAATACAGAATGGAGGAGTTCAAAACGTGTTTCTACCCATGTAGGGTGGGTAGAATAATGATACAAGTACAATCCAAGTGACTATGTTAAAACCCACCCCATACCTGAAAATTCGATTTTTAAGGTGAGCACACATCTTTGTGTGGGATATTTTAAGCAGAATGAAACGTTTGAAATTATTTGTAGCAAGTACTTTGGATAAAACAAACCTCTCTGGGTTTTTTACCCCTAAATGTGTGGTGACCTCAGGAACGGAAAGCACCTGAGTGCCCTCACTCCAGCACAAGAAACACAGATGGGCCTTTCAGTTTTATGCCCCTTTGAAAAGAACCTGGGATAACCTGTACATTCACCTCTTAACGCAAGAGGGAAATAAAGGCTCAAGACCAGCATTCCGCAGTAAGAAGGGAAATAGATAAATTTTTGAAAAGCCTCTCAGTTATCACAACAAGGCCTTGAGTCTCAGAAGTTCATTCTAAACGCTTTATTACAATGAAACTGACACACGTTTACTGAAAATTTCTTTGAGCCAGAGTGAGGTAACTCATAAAAATATCTTTATGACTAGCTAGAAATGAACAAAACCTGAGATGCATCACTGTTCACTGTTTAACCTTAACCCTGAGATTTTAATATGAGAGGTAAGCTTCTCTAAGAGCGAGGCCCACGTCTGACGATTTCCTAGATGTTCTACAGACCCCAACCCAGTGCTCTATGTTTATTGGACGCTTAATGCCTTGTCAGCACAGAATAAAACTCCAGGAGGCTCCACATGGCCTGGAGTTGGCCAGCCCCTCTGACCTCACCTCCTGTCACACCTTCCATTGTCTGGCTGGCTTAATAAGCCCCAGCCTCACGGGCTTTCCTTTCTGTTCCTCCAGCGTTCAAGCTGATTTTCATCTGCTCCTCCACTGCTGGCCGAGAGCTCATCCATCAGTCAGGTGCTACGCGAAACAAGGGGCATTATAGAGCTGTCACTCAAAGCACTGGCAGGGAATGTGGCTTTGGGGCAGAAAATAAAGAATCCGCCCTCCTGTGAGAAAGCCCTGCAGAAAGATTATTAAACCACACAAAGCAATGGACCGACCTGTTTGGCCTAAAGGAAGCTCAAGCAGGATGGTCTCAGGCGGCATCCTGGACCCAGCACTGGTTTCCCTTTTTCTTTGTGTTATCTAATGGAAAAGAAGAACCTAGCCGCCTCCAAGCAAACCGGCTGCCATTGGGCTACCTGGCACCCTAAACTGTTGGGAGGTTGTATGTACTGGGGGCTGGGAAGGAAATTGTGGCCAGGACAGCCTAAACTTGAATCCTATCTGTATGACAAAAAAGAAACAAGCAAACAAAAATAACGATGCCTGGGTCCAGACCCCCTCTCTCTAGCTTACCAACCAGGTACCTTTGGAGAAGTACTTGTCACTCTGTTCCACAATGTCTCCATTTGCAAAATGGGTAAAATAATGATACCTAAATAGTTTTAAAGGTTGGTTAACAAAAAGATAGCACTTAGGAAATAGTAAACGATCAGTAAGTGTTAGCTATCGTCTCATATCTTCTTGTCACTCTCTATCATCTGCTCAATTTTTACAACACTTAAAACTCTCTGAAATTCTAATTTCTTTGTTTAATTTCTGAGGTGTCTGTTGCACCCCCCAGAACAGAATCTGCAAAAGTACAAGGGCTGTGTCTGACTTGTTCTCCACTTCAGTTCCCAGAACAAATCCTAGAAGACAGAAGGTTCTCCAATTGTTGAATGACTCAGTATCTCCAATTCCAAAATCTTTACAACACTCATGAGGCAATCCCAGCCATGAGCTTAGGACACTTATTCAATTTTAAGTTGACTTAAATGAGTCAACTTTTGGTTGGGATATATACAAATTCTTTTGGCATATACATTTTTAAAACAATTGTCTTAAAAATTTACTACTTGGAGAAACCACTTTAAGAGAGCAACTTTCTGAGAAAACCAATAAAGATGTTGGAATAGAATGAAGGCTTGATGCCCATATGTTCTAAACAATTTTCTTTTTATTGACATATAGCTGACATATAATATTATGTGAGTTTCAGGGATACTCCGGCTAAAATTTTTTCTAATTTAAAACATAAGTCCTGATTTAAAGCCTAAAAAGCATGTTTGGTCCTCTGTTAATATCTAAGGATAAATGGGGAAAGTATAAAGAGTCACTGGAGAAGACAGAGGCACTGAGCCATGCTCCCTGAGATCTGAAATTAGGAGAATCTATGGAGATTGCCGGATCTGGATAAGGCTGGCGGGTGGGGAAACCCCAGAAGCCCCAGGAGGGAGGAGCATCTAGGCTCTGCTCAAGGGCCTCTGGGTGTGGGGCTGGGACTGGAAGGCCCTCTAGACTCAAGCAGGCTAACGCGATACCTTCCGTAGCACGCAGAGCCTTGACCATGGGAAGGTACCATAAGAGAACAAATGCACTCACACAGCACCCACCATCTCTCCCCACGACGCTTTCAATAGACCTTTAGCTGGTGCACCTGCGTCCAACCCCCTCCCAGTCCCATCCAGCGCCCTCACCGGCCCCAGAATTCTCATTCTACCTAAGATCTAACTGTGTCACCCCTCCCCCTGCTCAAAAGTTACCAGGGCTTCCCAGTCATCACCTGTGGCCCAAGCTTCCCTTCCCACTGTCTTATCGCACCACTGCCCACCCCAGCCCCAGCCAGCCAGTTCCCAAACGTGTCAGGACCTCCCCAACGCCGTCCTGCCCGGGTGGGAAAGCACTCCTGTTCTGGAGGGAGCCCTGGCGGCCGGCATTTGCACAAGGCTTAGCGCAAACCTCTCTGCTGGGAACCCCGCTCCCAGCCCACCAGGCAGGAGTACCTGCTCTTTACTCCCGCCCTCAGAGCCCTCCTCACGCTCTCAGTTCTTGTGTCAGCATCTCCGAAAAGCCTGAGTGCCTCATCAATCTTTATAATCTCGGGAGGGACACAGAGCCTGGCACTAGCGGGCACTCAATGAACACGTATGGGGTTTAATTTAGAGTTTAATCAGAATACTCAGCACAATTTTAAAACATTCCTAGTTTCCTGCACACACACATCCCTTTTGAGGGTCCTGGAAAGAAAATGCCTGAACTATTTTTTCTACATGCCCAGAGTAGGTCATTTCTAAGTAGTGGATTGAAATATGCTAGCAGGTCATTTCTAAGCAGAGATTTGAATATCCCAAGTCAAAACTATTTTTCCTTTGAGTTGCTTAATTCCCTGCTTCTTGGTGGATCCATAATCATCTCCTCCTTGTCCAATCCCCACCTGAAACGTGTGTGGTTAGAACCACATACTTTTGGAATTACGGGCAAAAGTAATCTGGATTGCTGGCAACTTCAAGACGCATGTTTCAAGTTACAAAGCAAAATACTAACTTGTTTTCAATCCTGCTGTAAAAGTGTAGGCTTGCCTCAATTGTGCTGGGGCACAGCCAGAAAAGGGGGTCTGGGCAGACCTCTTGTCCACCCCTCTCTCTCCACTCCAGGGTGGGTTAATACACACACACACACACACACACATGCACACGCACACACGCGCGCACACACAGGAGAATGGGAGCTCAAGATGGAGCAAAGCCATTCCTCCCTTTTCCCCACTGGGAGGATCTAACAGAACAATTTTATTACCACGCTCTAAGATGGGCTCTCAGAGACCACCTGGAAAACAAGCAAATTTCGTGAATAATTATTTACCATAAGTATAATAAAATGTAAACTGGCATTTGCCTACCAGCTATTTAAGAGGACTACTTATGACTGATGAATTTAATTCAGGTTCGACAAGAGGAAATATAATGCCTTCTGTAATGCTCATCTATGTGTCTGGTTTTGTGGCTGTTTTACACCCATGAAATAATTAGGGAAAATCACAAAACTACATGAAAGTAACTGATAATATAGGTAGCACAGTCTGAGGGATCAGTTGAAAGTTATCCTGCAAGAAATGCATCACTAATGATAAAGTCCCACAGACAGTGATCAGCTCCTGCTTTTGTGTATATAAATTAGATGGCGTCAAGGGATTCCTATGATAGTGGCGCTCGGTCTTTACAGATTTACAGCTAGGCTCCCTCTGAGCACACCTTCGTGGTTTGGAGTTTGTTTCTTGTATTTTTGAGCGCATGAACTTGTCCACACATATATTGTGACTTGGAATAAAAGGTCGTGAGCCAGTCATCAGGGGCTCCCAGACTTCGGAGTTTCAAGGCTCCATAAAAGATCTTGCAACAAAAAATTAGGAAGCTTTGCAGCAGACACTGAGGTTCCCTAAGAGAATTTTTATAGGAGATAAACTGTCGCACGCAATTCAGCATTTTACCATCATTACTGAAGCAAAACTGGAATTCTGAACCCCCAAGACAGTTCAGAAAAGTTAACCACTTGGATCCCAGAAGGCATCACCCATGCTCCTTTATCTGATGCTGGTTTCAGGAGGTAGTCCCCTTGCTTGTCATCACGGTACTGAGTTAAGGGCTGAGCCAGTGCAGCTGCTAAAACCACCAGCTGCCCGTCAGCCTGAGACAGTTCAAGCTGCCAAGGCAACAGGCAATAGTCAATCAACTACAGCAATCTCGAACCTTTAAAATTGCCAAAATAGTTCTCCTTGCTTAATATGACAGATCGCCAATTCCTATAAGTTCACACATTCTGCTAAAATGAAAAAATATATGAACTACTGAAATATTTACAAATCAAATGCTATTGATACAATGTCTGGGATTTCAAATGGTGGGGGAGATTTATAGATGGAGTAAGATTGTCCATGTGCTGATAAATTTTGAAGTTAGATGATGGATTCATGCAGATTCAATATAGTATTTCTGATTATACGGGACACCCCCCTTATCTGTGCTTCCGCAGTTGCAGTTTCAGTTACCCGCAGTCCCCTGAGGTCCCAAAATATTAAATGGAAAATTCCAGAAATAAACAATTCATACATTTTAAATTGGGTGCCATTCTGAGTAGTTTCATGAGCTCTCTCCCCATCCTACCCCGTCCTGGGGTGTGAATCATCCCTTTGCCCAGCGAATCCGTGCCGTGTAGGTTACCTGCCTGCCCATTAGTCACTTAGCAGCCGTCTGGCCAGCATCACTTCAACAGGGGTGGTATCGCAGTGTTTGTGTTCAAGTAACCATTACTTTACTTAACAATGGCTCCAAAGCGCAAAAGTAATGATGCTAGCAATTCAGATATTCTCTTACTGTGTCTAATTTTAACATTAAATTTCATCATAAGTATGGAGGTATAGGAAAAAAACAGTATATACAAGGGTTCATCCGGGGTTTCAGGCATCCACTCCGGGTCTTGGAATCCTAACCTCATAACCTCGCAAACAAGGGTGGGGAGGGGAACCCCCGTACAAGTTTTGCAAATTGCTTAAATTTTCCAAAATAAAAAATAATCATGAAGTCAAGTTTAAAACTATTAAAATGCAATCTCTACAGTGCATACAAGTGATTACATATATTCTTACTTCCTAGTGTGTTGCAGTTCTACAGTAGGAGAGCAGATCTTGACCCTTTACTAAGGCAGCTTAATTACAGGGACTCCACTGAGGTTTTTGCTAACGTCAAAAAAGAAAGTTAAGACACCTTCTGAAATACAGTACAGGTTATAAAACATACAAGATGAAAGCTTTACTAATTTTTTACCTACTCGATTTAAAGGAAGCTTTATTAAGGAAGATTTCTGCTATGTGAAAATAGACAAAACACAACAAAACAAAAAAGATGCTATAAATTTGCCATATGTATAGAGGAAGGCACTTTAGCAGGTAAAAGCTATTCCTTCGGCAGAAGGTAGCCTAACAACCCTGGCGAACGAAAAAGGCGGCTCTTCAGTCTTTTAGCGTTTGAACTTTTGACCTCTTCCCAAAATGTCATGAAAGAATTTCTAAACCGTGGGACTAGAAAGAACGCTTTCTTTCCTCAAATCGTTTCACAAAACATTACTCTTTACTATATACGCCTTGAGCCACCGAGCCCAAAGTACAAAACTAAAAAGTAAAGTCTAAAAGAGATGCAAACTGGATTAAGAAAAATACATATGAAGTAATGCAATTAAAAACAAAACAAAACAAAACAGCCGGTCGAGACAGCACTGGAAGTGCGGCAGCGAATATCACCTTTCGGGCTCTCTTCCCCGGACACGGTTTTCTCTTTTGCTGAGGATCAGGCTTTCCACTGTCCTCCTCGTGTCCCTTCCTTCCTTCAAACTCACAAAATGACTTGAAGAAACATGTACTGGAGGCAACGAAACCTACAGCTCAGTCTTGCAAGGACACAGCGGCGCTTAAGAGTCAACCCACACGGAGGGGGCGGAGGGACGCGTCTCCCGAGGCAAACGCGGCCGGGCCGGGCGCCTCCCCAGGAAAGGACGCCCCGGGGGCGCCCGCGCACCTGGCCCGCTCGCCGCCGCCTCCCGCGGCCGGGCCCGCTGCCACCCGAAGCTACCTGAGCGCTGTCTCTCCACTTCTCCCGCGTCCGCACACGCGCCCCCGGCCCCAGCCGAGCTCAGAAGGTGAGACCCGCAGACCCGAAGCGGCCGCGGCCCCGCCGAGCCTCCCGCGCCGCCGCCCACCCGGCAGGCCGCAGGCACAGCCTCGCCGGGGCAGCCGGGGAGGCTCCCGCCAGCTGGCCAGAGGCGGCGTCCTCGCCAAGGTACAGATCCGCGGTTTAGGTGCCAGGAAGCTCCCCAGTCCAGCACTTGCCCAGGCTGCCGGCCCCTCCCCGGGCGCGGCGCGGGGGTGGAGAGAGGCGCGGGCGCCCGGGGGGAGCGGGGCCAGCGCGCCGGCTCGGGCGGGGCAGCTGGGGGGGGTATGCGGGGGATGGGGGGGATGGGGGGGTTCCCGCGGCGCGACAAGACGGGACAGAGCGGGCGGCGGCCGGACTCACCCAGGCAGCGGATGTGGAAGCCCGAGGGCGGCCGCAGCGCCCGGCGCGACCAGCCCTCGCGCAGCGCCTCCAGATGCTCCTCCTTGCCCTGGATTAGCAGGACCTGCTCGTCGATCCAGCCCAGGAAGAACGTCTCGGCCACCGCGGCCGTGACCTTCTTGTTCCAGAAGTGCTGCATGTTCTCGGCTTTGAAGTCGGCGAAGATCTCGTAGCCGATGTGGTGCCGGGCGAGCTGCCGGGGCTGGGCCGGGGACGCGGGCCGGGCGGCCTCGGACCTCTCCCCCGCCGGCCCCTCGGCGGGGCCCAGGACGATGGCCAGAGAGTGAGGAGCAATTTGCAGAAACTTCTCCATCTTCGGAGGCATCCGGCGTCCGCGCGCGACCCCGCTCACCGCAGCCGCCGCCTCCCGCCGCTCCCGGGAACAGCAGCGCGAAGTGCGCTGCGCGACAAACGAAGAGCGTTAGTGCCCACCCCCGGGCCGGCCGCTTCCCCACACATCCCGCGCCCAGATGCCGGGGACGCCCCCGCGCAGCCTCTGCGCGCAGCCTGCAGGCGGGCGCAGCAGGTCACCACGCGGGGGAGAGGAGGGGGTGCGGAGCCCGCTCGGGCAGACGGCTGGCGCGCATTACCTGCAGCTCCAGGCCACCCTCCCTGCACCGCTCATTTTCCAGCCTCGGCACCCTGGCCTCCCTCGGCGCCCGGCGGCCCCGGCGGGGGGCGGAGACGCCGGAGGGGGCGGGCAGTTCGCGCCGAGTCCGGGGAACCCTCCTGGCTGGACTCGGCCGGAGGAATCCCCCAAAGTCCGCTGCGGGAGGTGGTCGACGGGGTGCGGATAGCCGGGGCGGGGGCGGGGTGTGAGTTTAGGTTGCGGGGCCAGGGACGCACGGCGACACATGGAAGGCACCGAGTCCGGAGCGGTGAGTGTCGCTCCTCCCCACGCTCCACTCCGCCCTCACCTCCCACCTCCTGCTGGAACAAGTGGCTTCGCTGACTGGTTGATGTGCCCTTGGAAGTGGCTTTTTTAAAAACGTAGTCAACCACGAAAAATTGTCATCCGTCCCTCCTCCCACGCTCTCGTGGAACTCTCCTCCCGTATCTCCATCACGTACTGTGGGCCTGAGATAGAAGAAACCTAGTCATTCCCAGCGTTACCTACCCAACCCTCCGTTTAGGAAGAGGATACGGAAATTTACCAGGAAAGGTAATGATTATGCTTTTTAAAAAAAGAAAACAAGAAACAAACCAAAAACCCCCACTTCGTTAAGCTTCTTTGTGTACAAACTCTGTTTGGCTTGTTTTTCATTGAGAAAGTTTAGTTGTATATTTAGAGCCCTAATTAATTAACGCCAAGGCTTCATGCTACATTTCCCTAGAGGAGGGTTTCTCAGCCTTCGGTGTTTCACAGAGTCACCTGCAGCTTTTTTTTTTTTTTTTTTTCCCCCGGTACGCGGGCCTCTCACTGTTGTGGCCTCTCCCGTGTGGAGCACAGGCTCCGGATACGCAGGCCCAGCGGCCATGGCTCACGGGCCCAGCCGCTCCGCGGCATGTGGGATCCTCCCGGACCGGGGCACGAATCCGCGTCCCCTGCATCGGCAGGCGGACTCTCAACCACTGCGCCACCAGGGAAGCCCCACCTGCAGCTTTTGTCAAAACATAGGTATCTGGATTTGGGTCTCTCCTGCTGTGGAACCTAATACTTTTTCTTTCAAACAAATTCTCTGCTGCTGCTGCTGCTGGTCCTGGACCATACTTTGAAAACCTTTGAACATAAAAAAATGTTACGTGGTGGGAGGGATCGCTGAAGTGTTTGCTACTGGCATCCTGGGATTCTATTACCATGAAAAAGTTACTAAACCCAAGTCCGAAGACCTGGGTTTTAATCTTACTGAAGGTGTCCTTGGACAAGTCACTGAACCCCAGTTCCTCCCATTTGCAAAATGGGAGTTGATAAAGCCCCACTCAAGCCCACGTCGCTGGACCGGAGAGAGCATCAAGGAAGGACATGTTTGAGAAGTCGCCTCCGATGATAAAATGTGCAGTCAGCATGAGAGTGTGTGCTGCCACTAGTCACAGAAGCCAGGGGCTCCTCAGGCCTTAGAAAGCCAAGGAATGGATTTGACGTGAGGGAGGCAGCCATGGTCGTATGAATGCATCCTGCCCTTGGAATCTCCCAGGCACCCGCGGAGTGGTGAGACCTGATCATTTCTTGCTGGGCTTTTAGTGCTTTAGCACTAAGCCTCAATTTGGCACCAGTGACACAACATGCTTCGCCCTCCCTTAGTGCCTGGGCCTCAGGAAGAGAGGAAGTGGTAGTGGCTGGAAAAATGGAAGAAGGAAAGATGTACCTGTGACATTTTCTTTTTTACTTAGCAATTTTTAAAATTTTTGTATTATGACATAATTTCAGACCTAGTGAAGAGTTGCAAGAGTAGTGCAAAGAATACCCATGTATTGAATATCTTCACCCAGATTCCCCAAGTGTTAGCATTTTACTACACTTTTCAATAACCCTCAGTTCCCAGTTGGCCCACAGTACCCTCCGTGCATGGACTCAGGGTCACACATGTTTCTACTCCATGTCAGTTTCACCAAAATTTGCCTGTAAATATAGCTTTTTTTTCTTCCTCGATCTTTCCCTCTCTTTGCTTCTGCACCCATCCACAGTCTCTCTTCTTGCAGCCCCCAGTCTTCAGCGGCTGCAGCAGCAGGAAGCTAGGACAGGGATGCATTGGGCAATCCTTCAGATGTTAAGTAATAAAACCAGTCAAGGAAAAATAAAAAGATGTAGGGGGAGCAATGACCAAGGAAACAACTGTAAGTGTAATTATAGCATGAGATGCACGCCTTGAAAGTGTCAAACAGAAAACTGTCAGAAAGAAACAGGAGGGGGCTTCCCTGGTGGCACAGTGGTTGAGAGCCCGCCTGCCGATGCAGGGAACACAGGTTCATGCCCCAGTCCGGGAAGATCCCACATGCCGCGGAGCGGCTGGGCCCGTGAGCCATGGCCGCTGAGCCTGCGCGTCCGGAGCCTGTGCTCCGCAATGGGAGAGGCCACAACGGTGAGAGGCCCGCGTACTGCAAAAAAGAAAAAAGAAAAAAGAGGACCTACATTAGATAGGATACTGGGGTCTCTAGGAGGAGATGGGCATTTACTCCTGCCCAAAGGATGAGAAGTAGCCTATCTTGCCAAGGCTGCATAGGCCACACTTCTGATGTCACTAGAAAAGTTGTACTCTGTCTTTTATCCCCTTCAGAGAGGAATTTGCGTGTATCATCACGAAAGAAGGTGCAAATGTTTCTTGGCAAGGAACTATTTCCTTCCCTAGGTTCAGTATCCAAGACCTTTATATTGACCCAAGTACTGGTCAGATTTCCTGGTTATTTTCCAAGGAAAAGTATTTAACATTTATCAAATGCCTCATTTTTGCAAAACTCAATGAGAAGGAACAATTATTATTCTAATTTTTCCAATGAGAAAACGAAGTTCACAGACGTTAAGTAATTTGGCCAAGATCACACAACTACTAGTTGATAAACCGAAAATTTGAACCAGACTTATGACTCCAGAACCCAAGTTTCCTCAGCCTACACTGCAGCCTCCAAAGGAACTAAGAACCTGCAAGATAAACTAGTATTACTTCATTCAGAAGGAATTATTGCACCAATTTACTTGAAAATGTTCAGGAAGAACTTCTTGGGTAGCTCGTCAAATAAGAAACCCTCAAACCCCCTGGGGAGAACAGTTGCCTCAGTTTTGTTTTTATTTTATTTTATTTTGCGGTACGCGGGCCTCTCACTGTTGTGGCCTCTCGCGTTGCGGAGCACAGGCTCCGGATGCGCAGGCTCAGCGGCCATGGCTCACGGGCCCAGCCGCTCCGCGGCATGTGGCATCTTCCCGGACCAGGGCACGAACCCGCGTCCCCTGCATCGGCAGGCGGACTCTCAACCACTGCGCTACCAGGGAAGCCCCTCAGTTTTCTCCATAGTGAAGTTCAAGGTCAAGTGGGATGTTGTGCAGAATGAAAGAGCACTGTGAATGAAATTCTTTATCAGCCCTTCTCCCCACTGCCTGCCGTCAACTGCCTGCCATTCCTGCAGGGAAAGTGGGCTTTGTTAAACCTACTCTGGTCCAAGCTTATCAGTTGCTGGTTGTCCCACCAGGATATAACAGACTCTCAGACAGTCATCACTCAGGGATGTGCCTTCCAGCCTAAGGGCCCTCAGTTTGGAATTTCTGTTTGTGGCAGATGGTGTTTTTGAAAGATGGCTGCCGCAACACTTCCCACGTTTGTGCGTTTCCGTAATGTGACCCATTTCGGTAGTGTGACTCCCCCATGAGGAGGCAGCAGTCTCTCTCTCCACCCCCTTGACTCTGGTCGGGCCCGTGATTGCTTTGACCTACAGAGTAGAGCGGAATTGATGCTGTGCCAGTTCTGGGAATAGACTGATTAGCTTCTTCGTTCTCACTTCTGCTTCTTGGAAGCAGCCGCCTTGTAACAAGTACAGCTACGCTGAGCTCATCATGCTGTGAGGAAGCTCAAGCTAGCCACGAGGAGCGGGTGTGGAGAGAGAGTAGTGCTGGCCAACTCCAGTCGTTCTCACCAGCCCAGCTCAGGCACCGGCACATGAGTGAAGGAGACATTCTAGACCCAGCAGACACCAAATGTGGAAGACCCGAGACCCCATACTAGTAACCCCCAATCGAGCTGTCCCAGGCACCTCTGGGCATTCAAGTCAACCCAACTAAAGCTTCCAACTTTGTATAACCGAGCCATCCCCACTGTGTCTCGTCTCAATTCTTTTTTTTTTTTTTTGCGGTACGTGGGCCTCTCACTGTTGTGGCCTCTCCCGTTGCGGAGCACAGGCTCCGGATGCGCAGGCTCAGCGGCCATGGCTCACGGGCGTAGCTGCTCCGGGACATGTGATATCTTCCCGGACCGGGGCACGAACCCGTGTCCCCTGCATCGGTAGGCGGACTCTCAACCACTACGCCACCAGGGAAGCCCTCGTCTCAATTCTTGACCCACACAGCTATGAGCATGATAAAGTGGCAGCCGTTTTTCATCACCGAGTTTTGAGGTGCTTGGTTACAAAGCAATAGATAATTGGGCCGCTGTTGCTCTCGTATTGTTTGCACGCATCTTGGGGCAGTCTAATGGATAAGAATCCCGGCAGGAAACGAGATTTCGGTGATGTCCTGATCGTGGCATCTCTGGAGAGTCAACTTTTATAAAGCAAAAAGGAAGTCCTGCTATGTTATTTCTATCTCACAAGTGTGATAGGTGCATTTAGACTCCTAAGTCCATAATTCGAGGCACCAATCGATTAATGTGTCAGAAAGAATGACATCTGCACAAACCATTCAATAAAGCCTCACTGCAGTAGGAGTCCAGAGTTTCCACAGAGCTCCTATCACCATGGGGTTACCGCTTGTTCTAATTAAAAGCCCCCTAAAGGATTCTTTCAAGGGTAATCCACCAACACCCTTAATTGTAGCGCACAATTTACGCAGTATTATTGATTTTGTTTGATGCTTATGACTACGTGCTTACCTACTAGCTGGAAAGAGGCTCTCAATTAAATGTCTATTACTGTTTATACCAGGTTAATAATAAAAATAGCTGACATTTACATGGTGCTTCCTATGTGTCATGTACCATGGTAAGCACTTTATATATACTCATTCATTTAATCCATGTGGAAACCCTATGGGGTAGTTACTATTGTCATCCTAACTTTATAGATGAGAAACTCATCCACAGAGACCTTAAGCCACATGCTTGGGGTTTTGGTGACTTGGTATAAAGGCCTCAAACCAGGATTCAAATCCAGGCAACCTGGTTCCAACCACACTGAAGGCCCCCTCCACTCTTCAGAGAGTTTGTGACGGTCTTGTTATCACAGCCGCACATGTATGAATCACTTACTTGAGGATGCTGGCTCCATCCAGTGGTTGAGAATGAATTTGATGTTGAAAAGACTGCAGAAGTACATCACATGCCTCACTTCTCCCCACAACATACCAAAGACACTTTCCTTAGTCAAGACCTATGTCGATCTTCCTTACAGGGAAGACTTTCTGATGGCCTGAGACACTTTCCCAAAGTAGCTCACAGTGCTTCTAAATGCCACCTGGATTCCTCACTCTTTTTCCCCCCAAAGAACGAATCTCTTCTAAGACAAAATTTAATATTGCCACCATAACTGAGAGCTTCATGTAGCCTAATAATGAACTGTGGCTGGTTCTTGGAGGCTTCTGCATAATGCTTCTGTGGACAGTAACACAGCCAGGACCCTTCTGAACTCTGGCCTTCATATGGCACCAGCCCTGGCATCTCATTACAAAGGCAGAAGCCTATCCCAGTGTGCAAACTATATTTTTCTTTGTCTTCTGTTTCTATTCATGGTTTGTTCTTGTTGGATTCCTATAGCTGTGCATGGGAGCAGTTAAGGGTAGAAACCAGTCTACTTTTCCCTATGAAAATAGTTTACAAGTTTCCTGCCTGTAATGGTAAACCCAACTCTACATACCCCAAATTTTATGCCAGAATTCCATTTTATTTGAACAAAAATTTCATTGGCCACATCAAGCTGCGCTTGCATGTGGGATCCTCCCGGACCAGGGCACGAACCCGCGTCCCCTGCATCGGCAGGCGGACTCCCAACCACTGCGCCACCAGGGAAGCACTATTGTGCATTTTTTAATGGAATGTTTTAAATATTGGATGTCCATGTCCTTAGAATGCATGCCTCAGGCTTTAACTCTGAATGATTGGAAGTTACTAAATCTTGCTGCCGTTCATTAAGAATCATATATCAAACAACTGTTGTACTCTAGGCAGTGTTCTGAGTATGACACATAGAGAAATAAATAAGACGTAGCCCCCTTATTTGGGGGGGCTTACAGTTTGCAAGAGGAGACAGACAAATAACCTCCCCAAAATGGAATTAGGCCTTCTTAGTGCAGTAGTAGAAGCATGTACATACTATATGGGAGTACAAAAGGGGGAGGGAGATAAAAGGAAGGAGAGGTTCATTAAATAGGTGACATTGAGAATGAGATAAGACTCCATACGCTGGGTAATATTGAACTAAGACTTGAAAGGTAAGTACTTATTATACGAGGTTGACGTATTACATACAGCTCTTTCCAACCTAAGGGACATGATCCACTGGTGAGTCTCTGTCACTGGGCAGTGTGTCCAAGAAAACGGTTATTAGCAACAGAGTACCCATTTGGGATTGATTCCTTTTGATTTATTTTTAAATTAAGGTAGATTCAAAGTTCCTCTAGTAGTAAGTTTACTCAATCCTTTGCATACTGCTAGGCTTTTTAGATACGAAAGAAAAGGGCTGGAGTTACAACTACCCTGCCAGGGTTTGTGCATTTCACTAGTGTTCCCATGAGGTTGGGTCCCTCATGTAAATGGCATCTGCCATGTAGGCTGTGGTGGGGAAAAAAGACATGGCAAACTGCTACCATAAAGCATACTGTACTGTCATTAATTTCGTAAGTATGTGGATGAGCATATATAACACCTTGTTACTATTTCATGTGAAATAACAATCGCCGATATTAATAACAAAGCAACATGATACACACAACTTTTACATATTTCCTCCTACTAACTGGAATAGAATCAGTTCATTATGTGTTGATTTTTTTAAAAAAATCTAATTGCCAAGTTCTACCCCTGATTTTGTCTCCTCCAGATAAGGAAGTGAATGCTCAGGGTCTGAGATCTCCAACAGTGGAAATTATAACCTGCCGGGACACTACCATCTTGCCCAAAGTGCCGCATTCTCCAGTAAACAGACCCTCCCTTCTCTGAGATCACTGCAGATGGCAGCTCTCCAAAGGCAAGAGAAGGGCCAACTAAAAATAGTTTTAGGAAAATGCTCTGGTTAATCAGATAACTGCTATCTGAAACAAGCAGATACCAAAGCATTTTAAAAGACAGAAACACAGTCATTCACAAGAGAAAGCTTAATGATCTTATTCGTGTTGTATTTGTTAAAGTGGAACTTCAAAATCATCTATATCGGGCATTCAGTTATAAATGGAATTCGATTCCTACGGTGTTTTCCACTTAGTTACTTTAGCAATATGACTCACCAGAGTTTAGAAATTATATATAGTTAGTCATTCTTGGTGATTTATTCTAGATGAATAAATGTACTCTTTTTCCAAAAAAAAAAGTTGAAGTAGTTTTATTTGTAATTTTATTAATTATTTATTTATTAATTTATACTATTAATGGGGATTGTCCTGATAATTTAGAAATGCAAAATAAGTGGCAATCAACAAGACTTGTCTACCCTCTGTGACAGTTATTGTGAATCTTAGTATCTTTTCAGCGCACCACTTTTAATGTGTTCTGTTTATCCTACTTAAATATTTTAAAGGATGTAAATTGAACAAGTAATTCGATAAGCACTCCATGTCTAAAAGTTATATTTCATATTAGAATTAAATATATACATACAGTAAAGACAACATATTTTATTAGAAAACATATTATCAAGAAAAAAGTACATTTAGGTCTTCCATTTCTGGCAGTGGAGCACACTAGATAGCCTAAAAATTTCTCAGTACAAGCACTTAAAAATGATGCATATATATAATACCACCTCTTGCCCTCACCTTAGGCTTTCAGGTAGGATGGAGTCGCTTATGGCAGACCAATGATTCTGCCAGGAACAGCTAGAAAAACTAGATAACATATAAACATTGTCTGCTTAAAGGCATCACGTGGTTGCTGAAGCAACAAGGAAAAAAAAGGAATAAAATTTCTGAGGGAGGCCCGTGAAGCGGTGATCTGACCTGCAGACAGCTTTCCCTAAGGAAATGGGTTAATCTAATTCCTGGCTATGAACAAGAGTCCAGAAAGCCAGTCTTTTATTTATTTATTTTACTCCCCCGACCAGGAATCGAACCCGTGCCTGCTGCAGTGGAAGCGCAGAGCCTTAACCACTGGACCACCAGGGAAGTCCCCCCAATCCCCTTTCCCTGAGTAGACTTCTGAGTAGTAGAGAGCTGCTTCCGACAGACAGAGAAACCAGTAGACTTTCTGGCAGTTTCATACAGTTGGAGTGATATAATTGCAAGGCCTCAAACATGGCAATTTTCTGTTCAAAATAGCTGCAGAGGACGGGAGGATAAAAAGCCGAGCTGAAACCCTCAGAAAACTAGAACAAAGCTTTTGTCGGCTTCAGTAATGATGAGACAAGGATTGGAGCTCACGATACGCCAGGTGGAGGAGTTCCAGAATGTACATCAGGTTCTCAGTTGAAAGCATCAGCATGAAGATGGATGAGACAAAGGTAAACTGCAATGCAAAATAGAGCCTGCTCAGTCCCTTGTTGAACGAAAATGATCAGCTCCCACTCTATCTGCTTAACAAGGGAAAGAGGGAACTTTCTCTGGAGGAAGAGATAGTATTACCTGGAGCCTCTACAGTATTTTATATACAATGTCCATCATTCAGTTAAAAAATTCCAAGGCATGCCGAGGAAAAGGACTATATTGAGTCTGTTGAGTCATGGAGGAAAAAATATACTCTAAACAAACCCATAGCAGACAAGAATTTCAACATAATTATAGTATGCTAAAGAAAATAGAGGAAAAGATGCGTAAAAACAATAGAGAATTTTAGCAGAGAATGGAAATATTTTTAAAAAACAGAAATCTTAAAAAAAGGAAAGTAAAATCTTTAAAATTAGAACTCAGTACATGAGCCTATGCCCAGACAATATACCATTTTTTACCTACTAGCGTGGTTATAATAAAAAAGACAGACAATAAGAAGGGTTGCTGAGGATGGGAAAAACTGGAGCCCTCATACCGTGCTGGTGGGACTCTCAAATGGCGTGGCCACTTTGGAACACAGTTTAGCAGTTCTCAGAAAACGAAACAGACCCACATAAAACCCAGTAATTCCACTTCTAGTAGTCTACCAGACAGAAATGAAATGAAAATGTATATCCCCACAAAGACTTGTCCACAATGGTCATAGCAGCATTATTCACAATAGCCAAAAAGCGGAAACAGCTAAAATGTCCATGAACTGATGAATGGAACACAAAATGTTGAATATCCATGCCATGGAATGAAGTCAACCCTCAATACCCATGGGGGATGGGTTCCAGATTCTATAGTATAATGGATCCTCCGTATTTGCCGACTCCACATTTGTGGATTCAACCAACCACAGATCGAAAATGTTTTTGACTGTATGAAATGTCCAGAAAAGGCAAATTTATAGAGACAAAAAGGAGGATTAGTGGTTGCCTAAGGCTGGGGTGGAAATGGGGGTGATTGCTAACGGAGAAGAGGTTTCTTTTCAGAATGATGGAAATGTTCTAAAATTAGATTGTGGTTATGATTGCACAACTCTGTAGACACACTAAAATTCTTTGTATACTTAACAGAAGTGAATGTTATGCTGTATAAATTATATCTCAATAATGCAGTTAAAAATAAAGATAAAACCCAATAAAAATGATCAAATAATCCAGTAAAGTATGTCCTCAGAGTATATTTTAATAGTTTGTTCGCTTGATTTACAACTGTGGAATATGTAAACATGTGGTATGTGGATCTCCATTTGTATTAGGGACAGCGTGTCTGTCATTGTCGCTGGTGGGACCACGCACAGATTACTCGGTTCACATTAGGAACCAAGCACCAAGAAGTGGGTGATTGGCTTGAGAACCGTGACAAGGAAAGAGAGGAAAATGCACAGGATTTGGAAAGTTCTGATCATACTGATGGAAGCTGTGTTACACCTACTACCACGAAGGGCTTAGGGTTGCCTTTTCCTTAGGAGTTCTGCACAGCTGAGTGTATAGACTCCAAGCTCAGAACATATTACAATTAATCTACTTCCACATTTCCTCCAGAATGTTCCCATCACTATCCCTAATCCTCTCATAACCCAGGCTTTGACTTACTTTTTCAGTGAAGATCACAGACAAGTGTTACTCCGGCCATAGCTAGAATTAATGCTTTCTACGAAAATCTGATTTCTCTGTTGGTGCTCTGTTTTCCTCCTAACTCGGAGAACTCAACAACAGAGATTTGTCGTCCATTTTCTAAATCACTAACCCCCTTAAGTCTGTCCTAATCAATTCCATGGGTAAAATTAAAGAACAATATATTGAAAATAAAAATAAACTTACTTGGTCACGATTTCGGTATAATTCAGCATCTTTACAAATCACCTAATTCCTGTACTAATATTACTACATGGTTCGAATTGGGGAAAGTATTGCAGCTAAACAAAACAATGCCGTGGTTCTGAATATGGTCAGACCAGTCCAAACACTGTGGTCTCAGAAAGGGAAAATGCTTCTATGCTTTATCACGCATTAATTAAAAGCTAAGTGCTCTTTCAAAGTTTTGCTTGGTTGGGCTTCCCTGGTGGCGCAGTGGTTGGGAGTCCGCCTGCCGATGCAGGGTACACGGGTTCGTGCCCCGGTCCAGGAGGATCCCGCATGCCGCGGAGCGGCTGGGCCCGTGAGCCATGGCCGCTGAGCCTGCGCGTCCGGAGCCTGTGCTCTGCAACGGGAGAGGCCACAACGGTGAGAGGCCCGCGTACCGCCAAAACAGAAACAAAAACAAAGTTTTGCTTGGTGGCCCAGGGATCTAAGTGATTACCACCTGCATTTGATGAGTCAGACTCTAAATATTAAAAATGTCCCCGCAGGCAACATCTGTTTCTCAGATCTGCCCTTTTGTGGCTAGAGAGTTGAGCCATTTGGGAGACTCAGATCCCCAGGCTTCCTGTCCACCCTGTCAGCCCTCCTCTTTAAGGGATTATCCTTCACGGAGGTTGCCTCTGCTCTAAAAGGACACGCAGGGAAACCTGCAAATGCACAGGCCATGGAGAGATTCTCAGAGACTGGGGGTCACTGAGGCTGTGGGTAGGCGAGCTGATGGATTGTCTCCATTTCTCCCCCAAACTCCTTCTCCATCCTCCTCTATCTTGCTCTCCACCCAGGAGCCTGACTGCCATGGGCTGCACCAACAGCTGACTTGCCCTCTTACTTCCAGTTAGATCTGGCCCAGAAATTGGCAAGACAGGGGAGGCCAGGAGGAGAGAGAGAATGGGGTATTTATTCCCCCAACAATTCCCAGTCAGGCTTCGGGGTGGGCAGTAGTGTGTTCCTCTCCCCAAGGCCACGGCCCCCCTCCAGGGCCCTTTTCTACAATGGCAGGTCTTGCTGGGTTGGTGACCACTCCCTTCCCTTGCTCCTTGCTGCTTCAGAGAGCAGTACAGGGCTCTCTGCAGCTGCTACCCCCGGGATGCTTCACTACCCCTTGTTAGATTCTCTTAACGCTGCCCCCTCCTTTGCAAATACTCCTGCATAAAACTTTCTTCACTTACCCCTTTTGAGAATGCCATCCATTTCTTTCCAAGATCCAATGAGTTAATAGGAGTTACCACTGGTGAGTGGAACCGGGAAGAATTGATAAAGCGTTTAACATTTTATTTTATCCTGCTCTGTATTTGTTTTTTATATTTAAAAATGAGGGGACTGATGGGAAAGGGGTGCACAAAAAATGAGTAGGTGTTACTTTGATAATTAAACACACACTCTCAAAAGAAAAGGAAAACTAAGCTAAAATTAAATAAATAATATTATTCATAACAGAAAACACGTAGGATTTTTACCTATTTCTTGTCACTATGGGAAGAAGTTCAAAGATATATACAGTAGGTTTGTTCTAAATGATGTCAAGATTTGCCTATACATGTGTGTCGTTGTGTTATATTGATAAAAATCTTTTTTTTTAAGTCTCTAAAAAAATGGAATTCATCACCGCGTATGGACTCATGAGCAAAAGGAAAACTTTAAAATAGCTGTTGAGGAACAAAGAATCACAACATTGCATTTAAATGATATAATATCATACTATTTACTCTTAAAAAATTTACCTTGAAAAATTGAAAAAAATCCAGAAAGATGCATTTGCTAGGGTATTAGTGAAGCACTGATATTCAGGTGCAGCTAAATGAGATCCTCCCCAAAACGATTTCTTTTTTTTTTTAACATCTTTATTGGAGTATAATTGCTTTACAGTGGTGTGTTAGTTTCTGCTGTATAACAAAGTGAATCAGCTATACATATACACATATCCCCATATCTCCTCCCTCTTGCGTCTCCCTCCCACCCTCCCTATCCCACCCCTCTAGGTGGTCACAAAGCACTGAGCTGAACTCCCTGTGCTATAAAATATATCTATATTTTGAAAGTGATATAGCATCACTTTCCCAAGTTAATGTTCTTCCTCACTCATAATAAATAGAAAACTAGATCTCTGGGTATCATAGTGAATGCGTCTCAAAACACATGTTGAATGAAAAAAGCAAATTCCATAATGCCTTATTGTGCCATTTCTGAAAAACGAAATCCACAAACAACACTGTGTCCTGTTTTTCAGAAAACACCTATTTATTATGAACCAGGCACTATGTTAAGTACTTTGACAAATATTTACTCATTTATTTCTCAGAGCAGGGAGGCTCTCGTATCACAGATCTCCTACAAATGAGGAAATGGAGGCCCAGAGAGGTTGAGTTACTTGCACAAGGTCACAAAGCTTGTAGAAGACACTGGGATCCAAATCAACGTGGTTAGACACCATAGTCTCTGCTCCTAACGTCACGGCCTCCTGTGACTCTGAAGAAGCCAGATGTTGGCCCCAGGATTAGGAAATGCTGAAAAAGATACTGCCCTGCTTACCTCACAGCTCTGTCTCTATCTCTAGACAAGCCATTGGTACTCTCCTCCTTTGTCCAGTCACAGATCTTCTAGGATAGATATTTGAATGTCTCCATCCCTTTGAGAAGAATACTGGACAGTTGGCAAACTCCTACCGTCCGGAAAAAATGTCATCCTTCCTGGATTCCCATTTATGTCCTCAGTGACTACCACTGGCTGTGGGCAACTGGATTTCTGTTCTCTTACCAAAGGGCTCTGCTGTGTTGGAAAAAACACTCAACTTGGAGTCAGAATATCTAAGGTTGGGTACTGGCTCCACCACTTAAGAGCTGGTGATGTTGGAAAAGTTACCTGGACTTAGGGACAAAGATAGCTGACTGAACACATCTTCCCCAAATCCCACTAAACTTCAGTAAAGAAGAAGAATCAATACTCTTTTTACACAGGGGAGAAAGCATTGTTCTTGTTTGTTTATTTGTTCATTTTAAGGAGGAGTCTTTCATTATCACTCACCACACAAATGTTTAATGAGGGTGCAGCACTGTTGGAAAAAGGGCTTTACACTATATTGGAGACAGAAGATCAATATATCTGAAATAAAGCAAACATTAAAGATGATGAGGGCTTCCCTGGTGGCGCAGTGGTTGAGAGTCCGCCTGCTGATGCAGGGGTTGCGGGTTCGTGCCCCGGTCCGGGAAGATCCCATGTGCCGCGGAGCGGCTGGGCCCGTGAGCCATGGCCGCTGAGCCTGCGCATCCGGAGCCTGTGCTCTGCAACGGGAGAGGCCACAACAGTGAGAGACCCGCGTACCGCAAAAAAAAAAAAAAAAAAAAAAAAAGATGATGATATTACCTTGCCTAATTATATGGAAGAGAGTATGGTTGCTTTGAAATTTCAGAACAAGAGATCAGTGAGGACTGAAATGGTCAGAGAAAGTTTTGTGATGAAAAGGAATGTTTGCTAGGTCATAAGGAACATGGGTAGCCTTGCATGGACAGGGCAAGATATTTCTGGTGAAAGAAACGTGACAAGAACACATCTTTGTGCTTCCCTGGTGGCACAGTGGTTGGGAGTCTGCCTGCCAATGCAGGGGACATGGGTTCGAGCCCTGGTCCGGGAGGATCCCACATGCCGCGGAGCAACTGGGCCCGTGAGTCATGGCTGCTGAGCCTGCGCGTCTGGAGCCTGTGCTCCGCAACGGGAGAGGCCGCGAAAATGAGAGGCCCGCGCACCGCGATGAAGAGTGGCCCCCGCTCGCCACAACTGGAGAAAGCCCTTGCACGGAAACGAAGACCCAACACAGCCATAAATAAATAAATTTATTTAAAAAAAAAAAAAAAAGAACAACAGCTTGCAGCTGGATCGGTGAGGAGGTGAAACCAGTTCATCTTGGAGAGTCGTGCATCTTCTCTGCATCTCTACGACCTATATATCCACCCACCCACCATCTACCAGCACCTGGCAGTTTACAGGTCTTGGCTAATGTTTTCCAAAATGTAACTCAAGACCGGGAATTGCATTGGATGCTATACTACAGACCTTCTTGAAAACCAGGTAGTGGAATTTGGACCTGATTCTAAAGGAAATGACTAAATAATTGTCTTAACTGGGGATGGATGGTGTTCTGTAACTGCAAAATGCTCTTTGGGGAAAGTCAGTCCATAACACACAACCACAAGACAGACAAGGGACCAGGAGAGTCTCAAGTACGTGTCATTACAAAAGAAACTGGTTCTGGAAAGACCTTCCTTGGATCATATAAAGGAAGGAGCAAGAAGCCCAGTCTAGACAGTGGCCAGAAGAGCCAAAACAAAAATCGTCACACACTCACACGTTAGTGTTGTAAAATCCTCAAATCAATATTCTCCGACCGGACTGAGCAGAAGTGAGTTGCTGCCCATGTTCAGAGTTACCAAAACATTCACCTAATAGGAATCTTCTTTTGGAGAAGAGAACTGATTATTTTGACCTAAAAAAAAAAATCCTTATTTATTACAAACATACCTACATTTTTCTAATCATTTTGGTGCTGACCTTGTCGACCACAATATAGTTATACATCAGTTCCTTTAATGCGACCATTATAATACTGCTAACCTAATATAGAACTTATTCACAGAGACAGAGAACAGAATGGTGGTGATTGTTCAATGTGTACAGAGTTTTGGAAGATGAGAAAAGTTCTGAGGGCAGATGGCAATGGTGCTTGCACAACAGTGGGAATGTACTAAAGCCGCTGAGCTATATACTTTTAAATTGCTTAAAATGGTGAATTTTATGTTATGTACATTCTTAATTAAAATATACATTGAAAAATTTTTTTTGGAAACTTAAGTCTCTTCCTTTGGAAACTGGAAAGGTCCTGCTCAGGCTATCCATAGAGTTTTAGCTTATTTTGAACGAATCCCATTTGCCCTTTGTTAAGACCCAGCAAGGCAGTGGCTCCCTGGGCAGTGCTGTGGCCATGCCCAGATTCTCCTCTCGCCCCTGGTGCTTTTGTCCACCTACTCTCTTATACCCTCCATCCAAGCTGACTATAACACAGAGCTCAAGAAACTCTTTGTTTGAAAACCTCCATATTTTCTGCCCCCAAGACTGGGTCATTAGCTCTGCAAGTATTCTCTTGGACCTACCGTCCAACCTGCTTAAGCCTCTGTCTTAATTGCACTGAAGTCTGTTTCCTCCCTTCTTCAGACACTTGCCAAAGCCCTCACTTGCCTCTCGCCCTTGAAAACAAACCACAAAATAAAATAAAAACAAACCCTGCTACACTTTATTCCCCTTGCGTTGAAATCTTACTACACCAAGTTAAAGTTCAAATCTTTGTGAGTTCATGGTTTCATTCAACAAATCTTACTGCATGTCTGCTACTGGCAGGGATTGAGTTTAGCACTGAGACTGTAAAAGCAATTAAGACACAACTTCAGTCCTTGTGAAGTCTGTGGTCCAGCGGAGGAAACACATAAATGAACAGGAAATTACAACCAGAGTAAAAATGCAACCAGAGGAGTAAGCAGTGGGTGGGGTGAGGGGCACATAACCCAGCTGAAAAGATGGGAAGAAAGGTATTTGGGGAAGAGGAAACAGCATGGGGGTAGCCTAGAGGAGGCGGCTAAAGCAGGGAGCGTAAGCAGGTAAGTATTCCTCAAGATTCTAGCATCCGTGTACAGAATGGGAAATGCAGGTTCTGGATAGAACTGCCTCTTTGGTTTCCCTGTGAAGCGGTATGGCCCTGCCTTAGGAGATGAGAGCCCCACATTAATTTTTCCAGCTTTTCCTGTTCAAAATTTCAAAAGAACCTTAAACATCAGCACGAGAAAGGCCACACCTCATCTTCCTTTTTTTTTTTTTTTTTCACACCTCACCTTTTGAGCTTAACTCCTGGAAGATACTCTGCTTTCAGGATGACAGCAGATACCGGATGTCTTCTCCCTTTCCCTGTGATTTTCTTCTTTCCTTCACACTGGGTAGAACGACACTGAAAATAATATGCATTATGTGAAAGCAACTTGAACACTCGGAAGTATGATCCAAGGGTGAAGGATGAATAGTCACAATTACTAATAGGATACATTACCCAGTGGAAGGAGCAGAGTCTGAAATCTTGGGTGTAGCCCCTCTTCTCTGACTTCTGTGACCTGAAGTAAATTCGACAACCTCTCTGCAGTGCACCTTGTCATTTTTCCCTGTCTTGCACTCTGTATTCTTAAGGAAACGTTCATCTCTGACTACACACACACACACACACACACACGCACACACACACACAGATATATATACAGGTAGCTGATGCAAATGTGGAGGTACGTTAAAAAACTTTTTTGACATAAATGGTCATTGTCTAGGTAATCAGTATACTGTCCTTTTAATTTTCCTGAATGTTTGCAAACTTTGATAATGCAAAATTTGAAAACATTTAATCTTCTAGCCAACCTTTAATCTGTGATCTGTGGCCTTCCCTTTGTTCAAGGCTCCCTTTCGGGTCCTGTGTATTTTCACACCCCCTCTTCCTCCCATGTGACCATCTGCTCAGAAACAGCCTCCCATTTCCATGTTGCCTTCACTGTCAACATGTTTATGCTACCTTCTCACCTTTTCAAAGAGCATTCACGGTTTATCTCCCACTGTGGCGGAAAGGTTCTGTGACTTCCTTCATGGATTTCAGGATGGACACGTAAGAGAGGAAGAGGGGGTGGCGAGGGGGATGTCTTCCCAGAGCCCAGAAGGCATATCACAGAGGCCAGGTCCACCTGTCTACACCCAGGTTGGCACAGAAGTGTCCCTGCTTAAGCCACGTGTCTCAAAGTGGGTTCTGCTTTAAACTGGCTGCTGTTCTGAGCTCTGTCCCCTCTCTGCACCACCCACTGCTCCTTTGGGAAGTAAGGCCATTGCACCAGCTGGGGACGGGGCTGACCCCCCTGGGTGTGGATTCCTGCGCCCCACGCCCTGGTGCACATGGTCTGCAAGGCCAGAAACACCGGACTGGGTGACCTCCAGCACTCCCTTGACCCGTAATACACCGTAAGTTCATGACAAAGCAGAGTGGGTCGTGTCCTCATAGAAGCATCTTTCCCTCTTCTCCCCCGACCCCGCTCCCTCATCCCCAGTTCATTATTCACAGTGTGGACGCAATCCCGAGCCTATCATCCCAAAGGGCTGTCTCTCCTGGACCCCGCCGATGTGTGAGCCTAAAGCAGGGAAGTTCAGAAGAAAAGTGGAATCAAGGCAGAGAGCCTAAAATCCAGAAGCATTTTTTTTTTCTTTTTTGGTCATCCTTGAAAATAAAACAAAATTCCTCATCTCTCTCTCTCATGACATTAAAATATAGTTTATAAGCCAAACTGCCTTAACTATGGTTTAAGAGGTATTTTCCTTTGTTCAGAACTCTCTTTTTTATGTATTTTTTGAGACAAGCTTTGTCAAAGCACATTTCAGTCTAAAAGTATGAATACTTTCCTTTAGGAAGTCACCGCTCCCTTCCCCTCACATATTTGAGGAAATACTGCAGATCTAGTCATGATTCTTTTTTTTAAAAAAAGGAAACCCAACCACAAAACAAATCCCTTTCCAGCATTTTCATGGGAGCCTATAACAGTTAAAGCCAAAATGATGGGAGATGGGTGGCGGCCTCTTTCCCCTCCAGGTCAACCCCCCCACCCCCGCCACCTTCCGTTTTCTTTGGGCTGAATGTTAAATAAATCTAAACGAGAGACAACAAAGGTCCTTTTCATTCTGGGGACAAAGGAAAACGCAGGATTTAGACCTGGCGTTTTTGTCTCTTCCATCGGCTGAATGAGCTACAGGAATCTGTGTAATAATCCTTCGCAATAATCCTTCTTCAGAGCAGATGTAAACGCTGGGCACCATCTGACCAGCTCCAGCTCTGACCCCTCTTTCTTCCCTGACTGCTCCCCTGCCCTGACTTGTCTGGATTATGCGGTTATCATGAGACCAGCCCCCTGGGGAGTCTTTGAAGGCACCCTGACGGCCTTCTCTTTGCTTCAGCACATTTCCAAGAAAGGACGCAAGCAATTTAGAAAAGCTTTCTTTCCAATTGAGTGCTGCTTGGGCCCCAGGTCCACACACCTTGCTCTGACGGAGGCGTTAAGTCAGTACAACGAGAGGTTCCAAGGGGCCAGCTCACTATTAGCAGTGGAGGCAAGCCTGCCAAAAGAAAATGCGTATCAGCTATCAGAGAGTTTTATATTCAACTGGAGGAGATAATTATCAATAAGTATGACAGTTAAAAGAATGTGAGTGCCATGAACTGCTAAAATCTGTGATATCACCCGAAAGAGTGTTCAGTTTGAGGTGAGTGTTTGGGGAAGGCTTTATGCAAAATAAACAAAGCAGAGGAGCAGTTAATGCTGTGGGCTCCTCAGGAGCTTGGGTTTGGCACTTACTAGCTGTGGGAACCAGCGAAAAATACTTAACCTATTTCTACCTTAGTTTCTTCATCTGTAAAATGGAGATAATAAAGTACTTTTCTCAGAAGATTGTAATAAATAATGCACACACATATTTATACTATCTATGTATATATATTTATGTTTAAATCTATTTTCTTACTAGAATGGAAGCTCCATGACCACAGGGAATACTGATCATTTGTTGTTTGAGTGACTGAACCGTGTCAGCTTAGCTAGGCTGGAATGGCTTTCCCAGCATCCTCTTCCCCGCATATTTCTGGGGTGGGTTTGACCACAAGAGAAATTTGCATGATATCTGGAAGTCAAAAACGAATCCTCTGCCATATTTTCAGGCTCTGAAGGTCAGGTGCAGGGCCCAGGCGTCAAGTCAGCTCACACGTGTTGTCACTGGCACGCCTGGTGCAGGGGGCAGTAGCCAGCCTCGTGCTTGTCCATTTCCCCACAGACCTCTCTGCTCACCTTCTCTGAGTCCCGGGCCAGGCACGGCTCCGTGGTGAAGACCACCGGCTTCTCCAGCAGGTTACCTGTGCTAGCAGGGCTGCACGCAGTAGAGATACAGAGATTCTGGTTTGTTCTTGTGGGTCGCAATCCGCCTGTGCTGATCCCATTTCCTGTCTAGCTTTCCTGACTCACTGTTGGTAACCTAGGTTACCTAGGTAACCTGTGAAGGCTTCAGGCTCATCACTAGATGCAGAGGCAACAGCCTTGCATGGACTCTCTCCAGCAGCTTGGGGAAGCTCTAGTTCCTAAAAAAATTCCATTATTCTGCATCACTTACAGTGATCCTTCTTCTCTAACCGAATCCAGATTATGTGGAAATTAGTACCAGAAATGGTTCCAGAGAATGTGTTCTCAGGTCCAGTTCTAGGCTACCTGAAATTAGTCCTCTGATCTGATTCAATTTAAAGGTATTAATGATCCAGAATTATTAATAATAACCAATAACGGTAGTCCATGAGATGCAGTGGCAAAAATTACTTTAATTATTACCTGCAATCAAATGTCCATAGAAAGCAAGACTTTGGGTGACTAAGTAGTTTCTTCAATAAAAAACACTTTATAGACAATGAAGAAGTTGGGGAAAGGAAATGATGAGCTCAGGGCTTTAAATCCCCAGCTGAAGGTCTGGGCAAAGGATGAGAAATATTCTATGATTGCCCTAAAAATAAATAACTTTTTTCTGTAGTTGCAGGGCCAAGATTTCTGGAAACCAAGCCCAAAGTCCAATTCAATTGAATTCCCAATCTTATCTCTTTTGCTAAAGTTAAGGCAATGATTGGAAAGGAGTGGGACCCTCAAATTTGAGGAGACATATAGGCATAGTCAGTATGGCTGGGGACCTTGAGTTCCCAGATTCTGTCAAGTCTTCTATGCCAGTAGAAGAAATTCTTTCTCCCATGTCTAAGGAAGTGATTGTCCTTATGCCAGAAGATCTGCAATGGTCTCTTCCAAGGCCTCACAAAAGACTGGTCACCCTCTGCAGGGTGAACTCATTGATTCTAGACCAGACTCAAATTCCAGCAAGTCCCAACAGATACAAAATATGACCTATGAGGTTGCAATGCACACCAGACAAACTGCAAGATTTTACCAATTTATATCAATAAAAATTGGGGGGGACATGTGTGGGAATCCAATAAGGGTGTTGGATCATAGCGGAAGGAGTACAGTATTGAACTGGATGGAATTTTTTAATAACAATACATTAAAATGTGTGTTATGTTATATAGATTAAAACAGAGACCAAGTGTTCTTGATTCAGTGTGTTAGCTCAAGTGGCTGGGAGTGGCCCTAACAGTTCCCTTCTCTGATTGACGAGTGCCTGGACCCAAAGGTAATGACACTAAAATTTTAAAGAAATAGCAAACAGAAGCTTCTGGTACAGAATGAATGGAAGATGGGAAAAAGTAATACCAGTTTCAGACACATTTAGTCTTTAAGAACGAATGAAAAGAAACGGGTATCATCTTAACCATGTCTAAGAGATTCAACCCTTGTGAAGTTAGTCTCTGCTTTTTACACTAATTCCAAGTCTGAACATCATGGATCATTTTTGCCAAGCCTAGTGAACCATTTGCAATTTGCAAATATTCTTGCCAGCTAAAGTCTGGGAGATGTGGTTAATTTTAATGAGAGATTCTAATTAAACCATTTAGCCATTAAAGCACAAAACCCTTCTTCTCTTTTCTGTTGTCCTTTCTCCCATGGAGTTGGTCCTTTTGTTGAGTCCAGTAAGCATTCTCCCAGCCCTAAGAGCTACGGATTCCACCGGTTCTGTGACTTTCAGTTATGACCCCAAATTTCCTCTCTGTGTGTTAGGGAAATGTGAACTTCTTCATGTCTTTGTTGGCTTTAATTAATATGTCTGGGCCAGAATCCAACAGACCGCATGAGCCATCTCTAAACAAGGAGGAAAATAGAGGAGCCAGTGCCAGCTCTGGGGGCTTCAGCACTCTCCCGGCTCCTGTCCCCAGAAACACTCCAGTCCTCATGAGTTTCAGCAGAAAAAGCCCTCATGGGTCTAAGGAATAAAAACAAAAACAGGGGTTTGGTCGTTCTGTAAAGATGAGCATTATGCAAGGGCAGACATAAAGAATTCTGCTCACCAGAATTTTTTTTTTTTTTTTTTTTTGCGGTACGCAGGCCTCTCACTGTTGTGGCCTCTCCCGTTGCGGAGCACAGGCTCCGGATGCGCAGGCTCAGCGGCCATGGCTCACGGGCCCAGCCGCTCCACGGCATGTGAGATCCTCCCGGACCGGGGCACAAACCTGTGTCCCCTGCATCGACAGGCGGACTCTCAACCACTGTGCCACCAGGGAAGTCCTGCTCACCAGAATTTGCAAACTGAGACATCGCCTTAAAACAAATACAAGAACTTTACTTGAAGGAGCCCTCATTTTCTTCCATAAAGCATGACAATTGTATAACAATCTTACAGTCTTTGCTTTATGGTAAATCTCATTGTGTAATAATCGTTATGTAGTAAATATTTTATAATAATTTCTCATCTACTTGAACAAGTCAAAATTTTTAAGCTCCACACTCATGAACTTCCCCCAGAATGTTTCTAATTCAAATGGCAAGATTTATAAAATGTAGAGATTAGAAGGCTCTTATAAAATATCCAATTCTTCTCTCTTCTAAACATTTTCTATAATTTGGGGAAATTTTTAATAATACCATTTAAAGTTATTTCTTCTCTTCCTGGATCTCTCTGCTTTGGCAGCTACAGTTAGATTTTTTTTTTTAAACGATTATCATTAAATCAAGAAGTTCTTGATCTTAGTTAATTGTTAAACATTTTGATGCCCGAAGTATATAGGGGTCCCCTTAAATCTCATTTAAATGGCATCTCATGAACTATTTCTTCTTACTTTTGCTGTGGATTAGTGGTTTCTGAGACATCGAATTAAAATGTAAGTAAGGTTGCCAAATAAAATACAAGACATACAGTTAAATTTTAAACAGTGAAGATATTTTTATTATACGTCCCAAATATTGTGTAGGATATACTAAATTTTTTCATTTATCGGAAATTCAAATTTAACTTGCCTTCCTATATTTTTTCAAACAGCTTTATTAAGATATTCATGTATCATAGAATTCCACTCCTTTGTGTACAATTCAATGGTTTTTAGTTTTTCACAGAGATGTACAACCACAATCATAATCTACTTTTAAAATATTTTATCACCTAAAAAGAAAAGCTGTAGCCATTTTCAGTCGCTGCCCTCCCTACCCCCTTATTCCACAGCCCTAGGCAACCAGTGATTTACTTTCTCTCTTTATAGATTTGCCCATTTTGGACATTTCACATGTAAGGATTCATATAATATGTGGTCTTTTGTGACTGGTTTCTTTCACTTAGCATGGTTTCAAGGTTTATCCATGTTGTTGTGTGTATCAGTGAATGTGTTTTTTGTTTTTTTGCGGTACGTGGGCCTCTCACTGTTGTGGCCTCTCCCATTGCGGAGCACAGGCTCCAGACGCGCAGGCTCAGCGGCCATGGCTCACGGGCCCAGCCGCTCCGTGGCATGTGGGATCTTCCCGGACCGGGCACGAACCCGCGTCCCCTGCATCGGCAGGCGGACTCTCAACCACTGCACCACCAGGGAAGCCCGAATGTGTTTTTTGTTTGCTAAATCGGGCAACCCTAATCATACGGCAACATAAAATAAAACCACTTTGCCTGGTGTAAGGCCAACAACTGTCCTTTACTACCAGACTCAGATCCGAACTGATCCCTGTAGATATTCTTTCAAATTCCTTTGTATGTACTCTCAGAATTTGTTCTTCTGCATTTGGAGACCTGGGATCAGAACTACCCTCAAGGCAACAGGATTGGGGCAGTTAGTGAAGAAGTTGCCGGGAGTCAGAGGTAAAGGATGGAGAAAGAGGTGGTGCCCCAGTTGGTAGTAAAAAGGACCTGAAATAACCTGAAATACACAAAAGACACAAATACAAGGTGGGAGTGGTCAGAGCTGGATGTCTGCACTCCATACTCCCTGGGGCTTTTCTCTTTCCCTTGAGATCTCCTCTTGATGTTGGTTGTCACCAGATTTTCCCTCTATGAAATGTTAGAAATAACACAGTGGGGTTAACCCATGACCTAAAGCTTGGACTAGCCTTGTCTGTGACAGTGGTCCTCAGGTAGAGGATGTGATTTAAAGAAACAAAAACAATTTTGCTGTACAATCAGAAGATCTTGATTTCACATCCGATTTCTCGGTTCTAGAGAAACTCTTACCAAAAGTCAGCTTTAATGCAATGCATATCAGATGCATTTCAAGGAATCCAGGGCTTGGCTAACTTGTTCCCAAACTTTAGTTCGTTTTTTAATTTTTTTTTTTTTTTAGTTTCCCAATCCACTTCAAATTCCAAATATTTATGCTTCCCTGAGAGTGAGCCACTGTACTTTGCAGCACGGCAAACCTGAGGCAGCATTTTTCCCTGCCAGGATTCTAGAGGGAGACGAAAGAATGATATAGAATTCACTGTGGGTGCGTTTGGTCTAAAGAAGTGTCGTTCCTTCCGTGTTGGGGGACCGGTATCCGGGAGCCACGGGGCATCCAGGACCAGAGACGCCTCAAAACCTCAGGAAAGTGCAGCCGCCCAGCCCTCAGCTCCACGCAGCCCCTGCACCCCTCTGCTCACCCCTCACTCTTGACCAGGTCAGTGAGGAAAGTACTAGCATTTCTCAAATCAGATTTCCTCATGCTCACTAATTAACAACAGCAAGACATAATGCGACCAAGTGCATATTGTATGTGTAAAAACTAAATAAGAATACCCTACAAATGAGAAATGCATAAGAAACGAACACTCACAAAGCCACTGAATAACCTAGGAAATTGACATCCTATCCCTGGGCCTAGTAATTTTCAAACCTACCTCCCTCAAGAGACCATTTGTAAGGTTCCAATGATAGTTATTTTATCAATCTATCCACCAAGTATTATACACTGAACATACCCCACAGTGTGTAAGGCACTATGAAATGATTACCTGAATTTAAAGTACTACATGCATTTCTTTCAAATGCACGGGAATATCTCATTATTTCAGAATAAAAATTCTGATTACAAAAAAATTCTGAATTCCAAGATTTTATAGAAACTGTGGCCTTGTAAACAATGAGTGAACCCTCACAGCAAAAATTCCTTAGGAAGATAATGGTTCACTAATCCCTCCTGGCTGGCATAATATCTTGGGTTTGGCTCATTGAACCAAAGAGATAATTTCAGCTGTGCATCATTTACTGGACAGGTCTTTTGAGGGAGTAAACCTTTGATAAGGAGTAATTGGGAGGACTCCTCCCATAGCACCCCTGTGCTACTTTATACCTATATTGTATCTGTGTGTATGTGTGAGTGTGTGTGTATTATACACACACACACACAGGCATACTTCAGAGATACTGTGGGTTCGATTCCAGACCACTGCAGTAAAGTGAACATTGCAATAAAACAGGTCACACAAATTCTTTTGGTTTCCAAGTACATATAAAAGTTACGTTTACACTACGTTCCAGTCTACTAATGGCGCAGTAGCATTATGTCTAAAAGAAACAATGCACTCCCTTAACTAAAGAATACTGTACAGCTAAAAAGGGCTAACCATCACCTGAGCCTTTAGCAAGGTATAATCTTTTTGCAGTAGCAACGTCCAAGATCACCGATCACAGATTACAATAACAAATTTTAATGATGAAACATTTGAAATATTTCGAGAATTACCAAAACGTGACACAGGGACATGACGTGAGCAAATGCTGTTGGGAAAATGGTGCCGATAGACTTGCTTAGTGAAGGGGTTGCCACAAATCTTCAATTGTAAAAAAAAGGGAAAAAAAACCAGTATCTGCAAAGCACAATAAAATGAGATACGCTTGTCTGTCCCCTATCCTGCGCTTAACTAAAATTAACCCACCTAAGTTATCTCTAGACTTCTTTCAGCTTGAAGTTTCCTGGACCCTGTGTTGTGTCAGTGTCTAGCTCAGACCTGAGGGAACAGAACCCAGGCCAGCCCTATGCGCTGAGAAATGGGGGGATATGGAGCAGGAGGTGCTGGCTAAGGGAGCGAGAGCCAGTTGGGGTCCCAGGGCAGAGAAGAGACCGGCAAATAGGTGGAGGAATCAGAGGCGAGCTGTGCTGGCAGCAAAGTAAAACTTGGCCATGATCATAGTTTTACCCAGAGCTAGACCTACACCTGCAAAACTGGATTTAACGGCAAAGTGCCTAAATATACGCTCAATGCAAACAGTCTACTGTCCCTCTTCTCAGAAGAAATGACTGCAGGACACAATGGGGTCAGTCAGCGTCTGAGCCTTCGTTTGTTTTGGTTTTTTTTAACATCTTTATTGGAGTATAATTGCTTTACAATGGTGTGTTAGTTTCTGCTTTACAACACAGTGAATCAGCTATACATAAACATACATCCCCATATCTCCTCCCTCTTGTGTCTCCCTCCCACCCTCCCTATCCCACCCCTCTAGGTGGTCCCAAAGCACCGAGCTGATCTCCCTGTGCTATGTGGCTTCTTCCCACTAGCTATCTATTTTACATTTGGTAGTGTATATATGTCCATGCCACTCTCTCACTTCGTCCCAGCTTACCCCTCCCACTCTCCGTGTCCTCAAGTCCATTCTCTACATCTGTGTCTTTATTCCTGTCCTGCCCCTAGGTTTTTCAGAACCTTTTTCTTTTTTGTTTAGATTCCATACATATGTGTTAGCACACGGTATTTGTTTTTCTCTTTCTGACTTACTTCACTCTGTATGACAGACTCTAAGTCTATCCACCTCACTACAAATAACTCAATTTTGTTTCTGTTTATGGCTGAGTCATATTCCATTGTATATATGTGCCACATCTTCTTTAGCCATTCATCTGTCGATGGACACTTAGGTGGCTTCCATGTCCTGGCTATTGTAAATAGAGCTGCAATGAACATTGTGGTACATGACTTTTTGAATTATGGTTTTCTCAGGGTATATGCCCAGTAGTGGGATTGCTGGGTCGTATGGTAGTTCTATTTTTAGTTTTTTAAGGAACCTCCGTACTGCTCTCCATAGTGACTGTATCAATTTACATTCCCACCAACAATGCAACAGGGCTCCCTTTTCACCACACCCTCTCCAGCATTTATTGTTTGTAGATTTTTTGATGATGAGCCTTTGTTTTAATGCCTAGAAGAACTGCATTTACACAGTCAATTTCCTCCTACTCCCGAGTGAAACTTTTGAATTCTCTTTTGTTGAATCCTGGCATAAAAGGGGCCGGAGGTTAATGGACTTGAGAATCCAAGGCTCAGTAATATAAGAACTGTACATTCCATTGTCACTTAAGCTTCTACACGTTATCAGACTAAATAAAAGCAGCAAAGCCTCACTCATCTACCATCCAACTGTATGGCAAGTGCATAAGTGGGAATCGGGAAAGCAGAAGAGGGCCCTCGTGATGGGATGGAGATTTCAGGCATTGGAAAGACAGTGCTTGGGTTAAAGAGAGAAGGACAGAGAGAAAGATGGACAGACAGAGCATTGCGTAGCCATTCCTGTTAACCTGCAATGCAGGCAGCCCACATTTTGTAGAGTATATTGGAGGGAAGCAAAGTCCGCTAAAGAAATCAAACTTGTATGCTTCAAGGCCTTGATTTGAACAAGCACATAGAGCTGTGATTAGTGATACAAGCCTTAAAGAAAAAGGAAGAATTTGCTGCAGAAGAGAAGAGCCAGCAGCCCAGGGACAGCGCAAAAATGTCAGGCGCTCTGGGTGGCTGGGACGTGGACCATGCCCTTAGCTAGGGCTGAATTGTTATTAGCGGATCCCTAATTACAAGGAATAGGAAATCAATATCAGTACCCAGAATTGTTTATAGCCCTATCCAAATAAGCTATGATATTGTCTCATTATGTTCAAGCTGTCTCCACAAGTTCGAAGACAGTAAACTTTTAGAATATCGGCTTACTTCTGTGTGCACTGCATACAGTATAATTTCAAGAGAAGCCCCTTGGTCTGTTATCAAGGCTGTAAGGCTAAATCCTACACTTACAGCAAACTCACAGAAGTAGAAGTGAAAGAGCGTTTACGCAAACATAAACGCTAACAGCAGCGAGAAGTGACAGATAGTAACAGTAAAGAGAAAGAAAACAGGTAAACTCTAAACTGTCAGCCCAAGTATCAGAGAATGCAGCAACACTGCAAACCCCGTCACACGTCTTTGTGACAGATGGTTAACGGCCTAAGTCTACCAAAAAAGTACAATTGGAATTAGTATATTTGATTTTTTTTTTTTTTTTTATAAACCCTTGTGTCGAGGGCTGACTTTCAATAGATCGCAGCGAGGGAGCTGCTCTGCTACGTACGAAACCCCGACCCAGAAGCAGGTCATCTACGAATGGTTTAGCACCAGGTTCCCCACGAACGTGCGGTGCGTGACGGGCGAGGGGGCGGAGTATATTTGATTGTTAAATGTCAAAAAGTAAGCAAGGAAGTTTGGAAATATTTTGTGCAAAGGGGTTATAGAAAAACAGAAACTTGGCTACCTAGAGCAAGTGGTCAAGAGATGTGGACAAGTTGAGATCTACCCTGTGTTAAATAATGTCTCCCTGAAACATGTATCACCCAGAATCTGTACACGTGACCTCATTTTGCAATAGGGTATTCACCGATGTACCCAGGTTAAGATGAGATCCTGCTGGATTAGGGTGGCTCAATGACTGCCATCCTTATAAGAAGGGCAGCATTTGGAAACAAAGGCTTGGAGGAGAGAAGACCGCATGAAGACAAAGGTTGAGATTGGAGTTATGCCATCCCAAGCCAAGGAGCCCCGAGAATTGCCAGCAACCAGCGGAAGCTCAGGCGGCAAGGCAGGATTCTCCTTTAGAGCCTTCAGAGAGAGCATGACCCTGCCAACACCTTGATCACACAGTTGCAGCTTCCAGAGCTATGGGAGAATAAATTTCTGTTGTTTAAAGCCACCCAGTTCTGGCAGCCCCAGGAAACTAAAACAGGGATCCTATTCTCCCTGGTTCATTCCATTAATTGAGACAGTTGCTTTTGAAATACATAAGTGTCATTTGTTGAGTGATTACCATTTTCCAGACACCATTCGAAGCATCTCGCACCTGATCCTTACGATAAACCTCTAAAGTGGATATTGTTATTATAATGTAAGAAAATTTTGTGTATTTTGAAGCTCTGTTGTCACAGATGAGAAAATGAGGTAGAAAAAGCATCAGAGGACTTGCTCAAGTCCACTCAGCTAGTGAATGTTGAAATAAGAAATTGCAGTCAAGTAGACTGGTTCCAAAATCATGCTCTACCGCCCATATGACACACTTTGGAGGCTAAATCATCCAAACCAATTGTTTTCATAGAGTAAATGGTCCAGATAATTCACTCAGCTTCACTGTGGTGAATTCAGGTCAAAAGTTGGCAAAATGAAATATAGTGAATTTTCTGGCTCATTTGGTGATCTCTGCCATCCATCTTCTACTCTATCAATATGGTGCTTGCCATTTATACACTGACCATGTCATGCTATGCACTGGTGCCTTTGCCATACTTAGTCCTATTTCCTGGAATGTTCTTCCTGGCTTTGGCATATTTTAAATCGCATCTTATATTTCAAGTCATAGCTCACATGCAACAATAAATGAATATGCATCTAACAACAGAGCTTCAAAATACACAAAGCAAAAACTGATAGAACTTAAAGGCTTCTTGAACAGATGTGTAATTTTCATTGGAGACTTTAACACTCATTAAAAGGGGAAGTGGGGCAAAAGAGGTGTTCCCTCCGTGCGTAATTCAGGAATGCCAGAACATTGTATTCTCTTTTCCTCATATCCTCCATACATATTACTCCTGGTTCACTGGTGCCTGAAATTCCATAACTTATTGCTTTGGCTTAAAGCCAGGAGAAGGGAAGGGACATAAATTTCTTCTTTTCTAGAGCTATGTGCCAGGTACATTCTTACTTATTCTCCACATCAATCTTACGCATTGCACTCTTTTATAAAAGAAGGAACTGAGGCTCAGAGAAGTTAAGTAATTTTTTCAGGGTCACAAAGCAAGTAAATAGAAGAGATTATAACTGAGCCCGAGGTGGGTTAACTCTAAAATCTACTACTCTAGGCTAACATTTATGTTGGCCTAGCGCTTTATTGTCTCTGTCTTATTTAATATTTATGCTCAGAGTAAATAAGCTTATCAGGGCAAGACCATTATAAATATTTTCAAATCCCCATCACAATAGGAGAGCAACATTTAAACAACCCTCCGACAATATTTTCAATAAAATTAGGTGACACGGTTTGCTCTGCTCTGGTGGTCTGGGTAGGACGAAACCTACTCACAATCTTTATGGGTTAGGAAATGTGTGAGGATCTAAGGGAAGATGAGAGGGAGTTCTGATGGTTTAGGAGCCGGTGGTGTGCTCGTAAGTTAGCTCTCAAAAACATTTAAAAACCACCAAAACAAATAAACAACAAAACTCAGAAACCAACTTGACCTGTAGTGTTTGCTGATCTTCAGGGTATAAATACTCCACCATAGTTAATGTCACTGGCTGCAGATCTGGGGAGAGCTGACACAGTCAAGTTTGGCAAGAATCTCAGCTTTAGAATGAGCCTTAGAGCCACTGCTGATAGCCTTAGAACATAGACCTTGCAACAAAAGCTCACCCTCACGAGAGAGGACCCTTCAAGGACCCCAGAAATACTCCATAAAAACTCTCTCCTAGGGACTTCCCTGGTGGTGCAGTGGTTAAGAATCTGCCTGCCAATGCAGGGGACACAGGTTCGAGCCCTGGTCCCGGAAGATCCCACATGCCACGGAGCAACTAAGCCCGTGTGCCACAACTACTGAGCCTGCGCTCTAGAGCCCACGAGCCACAACTACTGAGCCCCCGTGCCTACAGCCCGTGCTCCGCAACAAGAGAAGCCACCGCAATGAGAAGCCCATGCACCACAAAGAAGAGTAGCCGCTGCTCGCCACAACCAGAGAAAGCCTGCGTGTAACAACTAAGACCCAATGCAGCCAAATATTAGTTAATTAATTAATTTTTAAAAAAACCCAAAACAAAAAAACCCAAAAACTCTATCCTAGGAGGAAAAACTCTCTCCTACCCTGAGTAAAAATCTTCTAGTAGCAGAATGAATTGATCAGGTCCGAGCACTGGATATAAAGAAGGTACAAAGGAATAAGATCTTATAACTGTGGAGGTGAATCCATGGAATGAAGTACTTTGAAGTGACAATAGGGAGGGAGCCTTCAAGACAGAAGGCACCTTGGTCTAGCCCCTACTCCTTGCATGACAATATTGCTTTCAAATTATAAGAAAACCCATCTTATAGAAGTATAAACACTAGAAAAGAAATGTAAATCAAATATGAAGATATTTTAAGGAAAATGAGAAAAAATGAACTAAATACTGCATTGGCAGATAAAGAGGCATACCAGAGAAACATGGCCACAAAGCAGATTGAGAAATGTTTCCTAATGGAAAATGAACTAACAATAATTTTTAAAACTGTAATAAGTTACAGAAACATGACATAAATATGACATATGAAAGTTCAAAAATTAGACAGTAACACAAGAGGGATGTGTCAAATAAGAGTCAAGCGAGCTCAGGAAAAAATTAAAACATAATATTTTATGAACTAAGCCTAAGCTAGAAGTTACACAAGAAAAATTAGACGTCACAGAAAGCATAACAAGGGAGATTGAGGTTATGAAGGAGGAAATTAAACAGAAATAAAGAAAAAGATCGTTTATAAAGGTAGATGTAGAAAACAGGCAAAGAAAAATCCAACAGCGTACAACTGAAGTTTCTGAAGAAGGAAACTAAATCAATAGATCAGAGCAAACACTATCTTAAGAAATCTGTGATGAGATAAAAAGACACTTGAGTCTGTATTTTGAATGGGGTCAGTATGTACCTGGGAAACGCAACCAGAATCATCCACAGTGAGATACATTCTAATTAAGCTACTGGAATTGAAAGATAAATTCTTTTCGGTCTCCAGACACAACCCACCACCACCAAATATCAATTTTTTGATGGAAAAGAGGACAAATTTGAAATGAAACTCTGCACAAGAATGTTCATAAAGACTTCATTCACAGTAGTCAAAACCGGAAACAACTAAATGCCCTTCCCCAGCGAGTGGTTAAACAACCAGGTACATCTGTACCATGGAAATTTACTCAAGGGTAAAAAGATATGAACTATCGATACAGGCAATAGCTTGGATGAGTTTCCAGAGAATTTCCGGAGAATTATTGTGAGTGAGAAATGCCAGTCCCCAGTGGTTACAAATTCTATGGCTTCATTTATATAACACTCTTGAAATAGAAATGAAGAACAGATTAGTGGTTGCCAGAGTTTAGGAACCACATGGTGGGTAGGAGGTAGACAAGGTTATAAAAAGTCAACATGAGGAATCCTTGTGGATATGTGTCTTGAGTGTGGTGGTGAAGATACGAGAAAATTGCATAGAACTGAATACACACACACATATATATGCAAAACACAGTTAAAACTGGGGAAATCCGAATGAGATTGGTAGATTGAACCAATGTCAAAATCCTGGTGTGACATTGTACTCTAGCTTTATAAGATGTTACCTTTGGGGACACTGGTAAAGGGTACACAAGATCTTTCTGTACTATTTCTTACAAATGCATGTGAATCTATAATGATCTCAAAATAAAAAGTTTAATTTAAAAAGTGCACTGCTCTGAGCTAAACAATGTTTCAAAATCAGTCAACACAGAGGAAATTTCGATGACGAGGATGCTGGTAGTCATGGTGACAGTGGTGATTATGAGACTAATTATCATTTACTGAGCTGTCAGTGCAGGTTCCAAGAGAACTGAGGCTTCCTCTTAGTCGCCACTGCACCCCAAAGACTAGCACAGTATTTAATAAATATTCATTGAATCGCTGGTATTGAGCAAATACTGGTGGAATAAATGAACAATTCTGCAGGATACCTATTATTATTCTCATGCTTCAGATAAGAAAGCTGGGACTTAAAAAGGTTAAGTAATACCCAAGCATCACACAGCTTATAAAGAGAAATGCTAGGATCGGCTGATCACAAAGTCTGCTATTAATAACGACGTCAGTCTCCCAAAACGCTAGGGTAAGTTCCAATAAACCAACATGAATGCTCTTCATTTTGGTATCACCACTTTAACTGCCTAGCATCTCTCTGCTGAATCTCATGACTATTCTTATTTATAGTGATGCATCCTCAGCCCTCCTCCCTGTCTTCTTGTTCTCTGAGCATCCTTGTGAGAGATTATTATTAGTGCCACTGCATGTGAAGGGAAAAGGAGACTAGTTTACGTGTGTTCAGAAAATCTACCGATGACTAGAGCATTGTTTAAAGCATGTTAGATGCTTTAGGAATTTCCACTAATTTCTGAGAATACACTTAGGAATCACCTTATGAATTTATCTTATTCCAATTTAAGCTGCCCACATAAAAATCTGCGAAAGGATCCGCTGTCAGGCATGAGAAATAGTCTGAAAATAATAGGTCTGGCTGCTTCGGGGAAAGACTATTTAGGAAACAAACTCCCCTGATGTAAAGAATAAACACTGGAAGTAAATTCTCCAAGATGTGCAAAGTCTTTATCATTAGGTAACGAGATTATGAGTTCCTTTTGTTTTTCTGCATTTTTCAAGTCTTCTGCTCTGCATGTATATTACTCTTAAAAATAATATAGTAAAAATAAGAAAATGAATAGTCTAGGTAAAAATTTTACAAATTTTTTAATTAAAAAAAAAGATATTCTGGTATAAACCTATCTTAGCCCAGGTTGTCTAGAAATCAGAATGAAGGACAATGCATTTGTGCTAACATTTCATCGGGGAGAGCGATCACGGGAAGGAGAGAGAACAAATATTAGAAGAACAGTACTGAGCCGTTCAGAAGCACAGCTGATTCTCCATCTTATGGAAGGTCTTCAGAGGGGCTGAATAAACTAACAGATGTCTTGAAACAGTCCATGGGGGGAGGAAGAGAGAAGAATTTGCTCATCACTGCCATCTCTCACCTGCCAAAGTTTACCCTGCAGGATGTTAAGTCCTCATCTCCTGGGGGAGCGCGGGGGCGGTATCTCCAAGCAACCAGTGGGAAAGCAGACCTTTAAACACTTGTGGCAGACTTCTCCCACCAACCCCATCCCCCGCCACCTGCAGCCATCAGCCTCAGGGGCCTGTTCAGGGTGACAGTGAGTGTGGGCTCCATGAGGTTCCCAGGGGTCCCCTGGCTCTGCGGCAGGAGGCCAGGGCGCAACAGGAACCCCCAGAGCACCACCATGGCGCCCTGGCCCAGTGAGCAGGTAGACGCCCACTTGCCATTGCTGTCAGCGCGAGATGCTGGCGAAGCTAGACAAGCTGCCTCCAGAAAAGATGGAGCTTCCTCTCTGGGAAGGCAGGCTGATTAGGACTCAGAGAACAGGCCGGCTCCTCATGAAGGGCGCCCAGAATAGGCTGTCAATATGTGCTGTCTGGGCTTCCCTGGTGGCGCAGCGGTTGAGAGTCCGCCTGCCGATGCAGGGCACGTGGGTTCGTGCCCCGGTCCGGCAAAATCCCACATGCCGCGGAGCGGCTGGGCCCGTGAGCCATGGCCGCTGAGCCTGAGCGTCTGGAGCCTGTGCTCCGCAACGGGAGAGGCCACAGCAGTGAGAGGCCCGCGTACAGCAAAAAAAAAAGAAAAAGAAAAAAAAGTGCTGTCAACAACAGTGCCTCTTTGGGCCTTCAAGGGGGAAACATCAGAGAGTGAAAAGTTCTAGGTTCTATGTATCCGTGACTCACATCCTGATGCCTTCATTTTGATGAGAAAAAATTTTAAATCACCCTATCTTTTACTGCAGAGAAAATAACATATAGCAAATCTTGCAGGGAGCTTTCACTGGGATACGGAAATGACACGACCCAGCTGGATGTCTCAGGGTAATGCTCTGATTCACTGGTCCCAGCATCTCTCCTTCTAGGGCATTCTGGGGACCACCAGTCACAAAATTCAATGTGGATGGAGCTGGGCAGCACAGCAGTCCGACCACGCCTCTTCCCCTTCCTTGTATCCATAGGGAGGCGACCTGGACTCCAAGTTCAGGAAATACAATTTTCTTACAAATTGGGGTCCCGAAGACACAAGAAAAAGAAAAACAGGACGCAGGAGGGAGAGTGACGTCTGCAAGGGCCTCTGTCCAGCTCCTCCTAGGACTGTCCTGCTTTCAGGACGCGGGAGGGAGAGTGACGTCTGCAAGGGCCTCTGTCCAGCTCCTCCTAGGACTGTCCTGCTTTACTGAGGCCTGGGGCTGGTGACTCCGTTCTTCATTTTGTGGTGATGAAAATGCCATACAGAGTTTTGGAAGAAACATCCAAAAAAACAAAATATCATTACAATTGCATCGTATTTTACCTTTCTAGAAGAGTCCCCCCTTCCCCAAACATAGCATTTTCTACTGTCTAGAGCTTTCACTGGGGCACAGGACACAGAAGCAGAGCTTGTGGAAAGACAAGAGGACTTTGCAAAGGGAAACAGAGGCCGGTGCCTCTGGTGTCTGAATTACACAAATTACATCGGTCCCTCGGCCTGCAGTGTCTCATAAATCTTTTCTCACTTTTTGACAGAGATCGCTGGCATCCTTAGTGTGGGTTATCGATGTTCCGGTCACTCTCACACTTACCGGGAGCTGGAAATGAGAATAATGGGCACAGCTGGAATCATCTGGGTTTGGGTTTCGGCTCTTCCGTGCCTCAAGACTTTGTTGGGATGGGACTTGGAAGCTTCTAGGGATCAGGCGTGGCTGTGGTCTGTGGGTTTCGTTGTCATTCAGACGGGCCCATCTTTTTAGTGAATGCCTGGATCCGTAGTGGGCAAATGACAAATGGGCATGGGGTGGGTGAGGAAGATGTTCTCCTGTATAGATGTAAAAGTGAGGGAAAAAAAAGAAGAGGGAGAGGGAGAGAGGGCAAGAAGTAAGAAAGAGCAGGAAAGAGAAATCTCAAAAGCTGGGAGATTGCCAAAGAGTAGGTCTGTAGTTTACCAACATATGTCATAAATATTTACCAGTCCCTTCTAATGCGTCAGGAATGGTTCTAGGAGCTAGAGCCAGATCAGCGAAGGAGACATATCTTTGGGGCACTTACAATCTCGTGGTTCCCCTGGAAGGCCCACTTAGGACTCTGTGGCAAGAAGGAAGCTATTAGGTCTTGTTTAGTTAAGACTTTGAAGCTCTTCGGGTCCCTTTGACATCATCCCCTAGTCGGAGATCTAAATCAAGACCTGCTTCCTACAATCTAAAAGCTGAGACACGACAGAGAATTCCCCCAGCCATAGAGGACTGGCCACTGGAAGAGAGCCAGGTCAATGAACATGGTGCCAAGCAACAGATCAGAGTCACCAACAACCTGAGGAACCTTCTGGGAAAGAGAAAAGCATCATGGTTATAACTACAGCGGCGGCTCATCTGCTGCTTCCTTGAGTGGCCGCAAAACAGAATCTTCAGAATCTCTCCAGGAATCCACACGGGGGCTTCTGGGGGGTATATTGGTATCGTATCACCAGGTGTGCCCATCCATGGACTCTCTTCCCACTGGTGCTGTGATACTGTGGGTTTTTTTTTTTTAATAACATTTGTCATTTTTTCTTGTTAGAAAAAACCCCATTTACTGCTGAAAACACTTTAGAACAGATAAGTAAAATGAAGAAAATTAAAATCATCTATAATCCAATAATCCAAAAATAGAATTTGGTGCATATACTTCCAGTCCTTTTTCTTTGAGTATGTATTTGTGTTTTTGTAGTGTTTGTTTTGTTTTGTCTTACAAGATTGTATCACACACACTGTTTTGTACCTTGCTTTTTCTGCAACAGTATAGAGCAACCATTTTTGTTTGTTTGTTTGTTTTGTTTTTTTGCAGTACCCCGGCCTCTTACTGTTGTGGCCTCTCCTGTTGCGGGTCACAGGCTCCGGACGCGCAGGCTCAGCGGCCATGGCTCACGGGCCCAGCCGCTCCACGGCATGTGGGATCTTCCCAGACCGGGGCACGAACCCATGTCCCCTGCATCGGCAGGCAGACTCTCAACCACTGCGCCACCAGGGAAGCCCTAGAGCAACCATTTTTAAACGTGATTTCACCAGGGAGGAGGGCCCTTCTTACAAAGAAAGATTTGTCTGTTGGGGTTCAGGCCCCACTTGAGAGCTCTGCAGCTCTGCCAAACCAAACAGAAAATAAAGAATGAAGGAGGGACCTGGGTCTGGCAGCGCTGGCATCTAAAGTGCAGGCCACTCTCCCTTCCGGGCGAGGACATTCCAGAGGCACCTGAGTCCACTGCTCTCATCCCCTGGCCTCCCTTTCAGATACCAGCCACCTTCTTCTGGACACAGAGCTTCTCCACTCTTCTCATCGGCATCCGAGGTGGGTGGGGGTGAGGGGGGCTTGGGGATGCCAGGGTGTTAGGCCTCCGGGGTGGAACGACCCCCGCAGACCCCAGACACCTGCAAGTGGCCTGGAGGTTCTGAGCTAGACACATCCTCTGTCTTTCCGGACTATGATTCCTCCTGCAAAGAAGAGGTAAAACTGATACCGCTTCACCTCCTAGGTGGGCTTTGCAAAATCCTTAGAAGGCGTTTTGCATTAGCTTTAGAAACTCGCTGTGGAGGCCTCTCTGAGAGTGGCATCCCGCCCGCTTTCTGGAAGTGGCTGCACCACGTTTAAGCGAGGGGTGATCGCAGCGGGGTGAACGTCCATCTCAGAGGCGCTGGGGGCCGGTGAACTCCTTCAGGCTCAGCCCGCTGCCGCTCCAGCCGGGAGCCGGGTCCCCGCATGGATGCAGCGCGTGCCCGGGGAGATGCGGGGATGCGTGCCAGGGAGCGTGCGTGCAGAGTCCAGCGCTTGCCCGCACAGTCAATGTTTCTGCCGGTCATTCCAGCAGGTACAAGAAAACCTTTTTGCTTGCTCGTCACAGCTGGGTTCCGATTTTAAAACATAAAGGCTCCTTGTCCTGAAGTCATCCAGCCTGTCTAACCACTTTGGAAATTTCTTTCTGCTTCGCAGAACCGGAGTCAGTCATCCGACATGGTCCTGGCTGGTGAGCCGGAGTTATTCTTGCACGGAACCTCGAGCCTCGAAGGACCAGCCTTGGTTTTCGTTTTCTATGCGGGAGGGGGAAGCAACACTTGAAAGGTTCAGCTTGCCCAGCGCGCTCAGACACACTTGACTTTGAGAACAGTAAACATTCTACTACCTGATAGAGGAGGAGGAATGATTAACCTGAAAAGTAAAACATTGTGGTTAATGCTTGTAGGTGGGAATGGGCGCAGGCTCTCTCCTATGACCCAACTTTGATCAGGCTCCTCTGAGCACCTCTGCTCAGCCAGGCCCGACTTGCACTTCTCTCCCAGTCCTTGGAGAATCCTGCTAAATCAGTTTCATGGAAATCCCCACCTTGGTACCTGACCACCCTGGGCTGCCTTCAGCCAGAATTCTGTTGACTTGGTCTAGCAAGAGCCCCCTGACCCCTCAGGTTTTCCCATCCCCATTCCCATCTCAGTAATTTCCCATCCACTGACTCCCGCCTGCACCTTGCCTACAAATCCACATTTGTCCCTGTCGGTGTTGGAATCGAATCAGTCTCTCTCCCCTACAAAACCGCATTGCAATGGCCCCTCTTGAATAAGTCTGGCTAACTGTCTTTAACAGGTGTCCTGAAAAATTTTTTAACAGTATCTGTGTCTGTGTTGAAAGAGCCATCATGCAGTGATTACCGGCAGGCAGAAAGGGACTCAGACAAGCTTTAAACTGTAACAGTCCACAGGAAATCCAGGGGACAGAGAAACAAGCCAAATGACACCTTGAGGCAGCAGTCAGCCAACACCAGGATGGGGAATATTTTACAAGACGCTGACTGCATGTCTTCAACAGGTCAATGATAAGGGATAGAAAGGAGGAAGGGACTGTTCTACATTAAATGAAACTCAAAAAAAGACTTGAGACATAATTAAATATAATGATGGACCTTGTTTGATGCTGATTCAAACAAACCAACTGTAAAAAGACTCCTTAGTCAATCAGGGAAAACTGAACATAGATCGTGTATCAGGCAACCTTGAAGGAATTACTGGTAATTATGAGATGTAATAAGGTATTGTGGCTATGTTTATAAAAAGTCCTTTTATTTATGGGTGAAATTACGTAAGGGGGGAATAGGTGTGGGTGCAATATCATGTAGATGGCAAAGTATGAATGGCTACAGAGCTGAGTACAAGCATGAATGTGTGTTATTGTCTCTACTTTTGTGTATGTTTGAAAATTTTCACTATAAAAATGAAACAAAATAAAGGGTAGCGATTAGAAGTAGAGAAAATATTGCAAACGTACTCTGAGCAACTGGTAAGCACATGAACTATCACAGAGCTCCTCCCACCCTGTGCTTAAACGATTCAATATTCAAACACATCTTGAAGGTAGGGCTTCTTATTGTTTCCTGTTAAATTTGGCACTTGGGATTCAGTCCTTTGCTGAGACAGTGGTTTTTGATTATCACCCAGGGTCAAAGATTCCTCAAGCTACAATTCTTCAATACTCTAAATAGCATAAGACAACTAACGAGAAGGCGCGCTTCGTTCAAAAATCCTCGAATTCCAACAGAAAAAGCCCTGCCCTCCAGAAGCAGCGGTGCTGACAGCAGCAAGCATTCTTTCAGTTGTAAGTGAGTTTCAGGCCTCCCCTAATTCTCTTATCACTGAATAGGAACCTCTCGGGTAGGAAAAGCAGAGCCAGCTTTACTCAGCGCTGGACAGGTCTGTCTACACTATGAATGCTTGGTGAGCCTGGGGGCCGTCTGGTGTGGACGCCAGCCAGCACCCCTTCATCACCTGCAAAGCTCTTCCCTGATATGTTTACTTTACAAATTTTACGTGCCCTCCAAACCCAGCTCGCATAACAGGATCTGTTCAAGGATGATGGAAACACATTCCCATACAAGAAAAACAGAGTAATTTCATGACGATCATGAAAACAACTCCAGGGTCACTTCTGGAGGAAGCCGTGCCTCTCTGCTGCTTCATCACTCAAACCCTATAATCACCTCCACTGGGGTTCCTTTCTACCTTGTATCTTTTATTTACTTATTTTTATCATGGAAAGTTACAGACATATCCAAAAGTAGAGCCCCCAGGCACCCTTTACCCACTTTTAACAATGATTAACATTTTAAAAATCTTGTTTCATCCACTTCTCCCCAACCTGGTTTATTTTTTGTTTTTGTCTTCTGGAGCATTTTAAAGCAATTCCCACACATCCCATCAGTTCACCAGTCTTGTACCCACTTTTACTGCAGCAATCTCATGGCAGTGGAATGTGTTTTCATGCCAGTGTCTCCTGCTGGACCACTGATCTTCAGGAGAGGATTCCTTTATGTTTTAGCAAAACCAGCACAGAAACTGGCCCATGGCAGGCGCTCGATAAACACTTGGAATTCAATGTGTAATTGAATTGTCAACAGCTTTATTGCCATAGACTTAAGAACAGGTCTTTTTTCCCTCTTTTTTTTTTCTGCCGCGCCGTGCAGCTTGTGGGATCTTAGTTCCCTGACCAGGGATCGAACCCACGTCCCCTGCATTGGAAGCATGAAGTCTTAACCACTGGACCACCAGGGAAGTCCCAAGAACAGGTCTTAATTCACAGAATGCATAACGCCTCAATCATCAAATCCATATTCAGCCCAAACTCATTTATTTAGGAGCATACACTGGCAGCATTAGAGTGGTGGCTGTGTAGCATAGTGGTTAAGCACGTGGGCTCTGCAGTCAGTGCGTTGATTTGAATCCCAGCTCTTCCACCAGTTGCCGTGTCATTGGGTAGGACAGATTGTATTTTCCAAAGATGACTGCAATGATCTCTCCTGTCCCCCCTGTTCTTCTAGGATGTGGCCATTTCCCCATCAGGAAGTAGGGTTTATATTCCCTCCTCTTAAATGTAAATGCGCCTGTGACCATAGTTGAAGTGATGTTATGTGATATACAAGGCCAGGTCACAGAAGGCAATGCATCTTCCTCCTTGCTGGCTAGACCACCCACACTGGAGCTCTGTGCTGCCATGTAAGCATCCAACTACCCTGAGACCGCCATACTGTGAGGAAGCCCAAAGACCACATGGGAAGGTCCTGAGACTAAATGGAGGGATGCCTGGCTAGCCCCATGCCGCTTCAGCTCCCTCGTTCTCACAATCCCCACTATCCTAACTCCAGCTACTGTCAGATGAGCAACTGCCTGAGTGACCACAAACCAGAACTACCTGGCCAAGCCCTTCCTGAATTCCTGACCCACTGAAACCATAAAAAATAACTGCTGCATTAAGCTATCAAGTACTGGGATGATTTGTTTTGCAGTGATAACCAGAACATTGGGCAAGTTACTTAACCTCTCTGTGCCTCAGTCTCCACATCTTTAAAATGGGGATAATAACAGTATCCACACCACGGTGGACTTTTATGAGTATTAAATGAGGTAAGAACAAAGTTGCCTGGCACACTGTAGCCCTCAATAATATCAGTAATTATCATTTGGGAAATATACATGGTTTAGAAATCCTGACCAACCTAATAAACATATTGCCAGTTCTCATATTGCCAGGCAGGCTGATACATTCTGGGTAAGGGCGTATTCTATAAATGAAAAACTACTTCAAGGTGGCTGTGAGTTTTGCATCCTCTCAACGACTGGGGAGAAAACAATTTAAAACATGGCTCGACCTGTCACTTGCATGGTATATGTCACCTGAAATGCAGGGGTGCCTGGCAGGGTTGACTTTGGTTACATGTTCCCCTCTGGTAAAACACGCTTCAGAAAGCAGACACAAAAGGCCCGGTGATCACTTTTTCTTTTGTTCTCAGGCACAAGTAAATTGAGTGGAAGGGAAAGTTTCTCATAAATATGACCTTCGAAGAGAACCTGAATATACTTAAACTACAAATTTCTTTTCTCATGCATGAAAACATGGGATTTCATACTCATTCGGTGAATCGTATGCAGTTCTTTAGTAGCTGTGTCTGAGAATGGCGTCGTTGGCTGAAAGAAAAGGAAGATGGTGATGGGGCTCACCACAGGATGGCTTGAGGAGCCCTTGGTAGAAATGTTTCAGAACAAATCCACAGGCAAGAGAAAGTGCACATTTCTATTTGGTATCGTGTCCATTCAGCAATCTCTAATCACTAATGCTGCACCTAACTGCTTCTTGACAATTATAGTCATTACTATTTATTCACTCAACCGTTAAATAACACAACCCATCTCAAGTATTTTTTTACACTAGGAGTTGGGACACTTTTAGTGCCTTTTCTGGGGTTTTAGGTCAAGAGGTAAGGTGTGTGCTGGGACTACACAGACCCTCCCCATTACAAGAGTAACCTTAACTTTTCCACTTGTTTTGTCCTTGAAAGCACCCCCTCTTTCACTGCAATGCCAATGTGGAAATCACAGCTCAGAATTTTTTTTTTTTTTTTTTGGCTGCGTTGGGTCTTTGTTGCTACGCATGGGCTTTCTCTAGTTGTGGTGAACGGGGGCTACTCTTCGTTGTGGTGTGCGGGCTTCTCATTGCAGTGGCTTCTCTTGTTGCGGAGCATGGGCTCTAGGCACACGGGCTTCAGTAGTTGTGACAGGTGGGCTTCAGTAGTTGTGGCTCGCGGACTCTAGAGTGCAGGGTCAGTAGTTGTGGCGCACGGGTAAGTTCCTCTACAGCATGTGGGATCTTCCCGGACCAGGGCTCGAACCCGTGTCCCTTGCATTGGCGGGCGGATTCTTTTTTTCTTTCTTTTTTTAGTGATGGATGTTAACTAGATTTATTGTGGTGGCCATTTTGCAATACATACAAATATTGTATCATTAAGTTGTACACCTGAAAACTAATATAATGTTATATGTCAATTATACCTCCTCAATAAAAAAAATAAAACAGTGGCAATTATAGTACCTTACATATTTTAATATTTAAACCTCGTAATTACAAAATACCCAATCATTTGTAAAATCCAGTTTAAGAAGTGAAGATGACAGCCAACATTTGTGTAGTGCAGAGAAAGCTGCCTGTGAATTCACTGCTTTTCAAACTCCAAACCTTGCATATTTCCCACTCGCCATGCAATCTCCAACTAAGAAAATGAAATTAAATGAGAGTGGTTATTGGAATTATATCATTTATTAACTATTGCAGTTGTTTGTTTAAATTGAATTCCGTCATCCCAGATTCCCTAAAGACTGTTCAAAGACTTTCCAAGAGCAAGTACAAGTTAGAGGCATCTTCTTCTGATGGTGGTAACACCAGCAGCTCCACCACAACCAACTCACTGTGCTTCCTGAGAAAGGGTCCTCTTCTAAGAGCCTGATGTGTATCAACTCACTGCCTCCTCACAAGAACCCTATGAGGCACTGTGGTGGACACACTCTAAAGGTGACCCCAGGATCCCCATCTTCTGTGTTCATACCTTTGTGTCATGACCCCACCCATACCTTGGAGTGAGTGGTGGGTGGGACCTGGGCCTTGCGTTTACTCACTAGAATACAGCAGGGGGGACATGATAACGTGTGCGATTACAGTGCCTGGCTTGCTGGAGCCTCTCCCCCCCGGCTGGCTTTGAGAAAGCAAGTGGCCTTTGGTCACCAGCCAAGAAGAAAATGAGTCCCTTGGTCCTATGACCACAAGGTCACACATTTTGCTAACACCTTCGGTGAGCTTGAGAGTGGATCCTCCCCCAGTCAAGTCTCAGATGAGACCTCAGCCCTGCCAGACCCTTTGACTTCAGTCTTGCTGACGACCTGGCTGAGCTGTGCCTGGATACCGGACCCACGGAAACTGCAGACAATATATATGTGTTGTTTCAAGCCACTGTGTGTGTAGTAGCATCGCTCTTCAGCAACAGATAACTGATACAGTGGTGTGGATATCTGCATCCTTGCTTTACAGGGGGAAGGTTAAACAAACAGTCCGCGTTCACGGAGCGAGTAGGAGGCAAGATGAAAAACCAGGAAGTCTGGGGCCTGGAAGATCGGCGTTAACCACCGCGCGTTCCTGCCTCTGCTGACATCTTATAGCCCACCTGTCTCACTCCCTCTTCTGAGGGTGGGGACCCCTGTCCTGAAGCCATGGGCTCCGTTAGGGCACCAAACCCAATCCCTTGCAGCCCCGGTGCCAAGGCCGTGGCATGGCATTTGTGCCGGCACAAAGGAGAGAACAGGGGTAACGGGCCATGACGTCCCTCCCACGGCCATGGCAACTGGAAGGGAGCAAAGCTTGGTCGCACACCAAAGGCTCCAACTGCCAGGTGGATTCTTAACCACTGCGCCACCAGGGAAGCCCTACAGCTCAGATTCCTTAACACGTATTGTTAAGAACAGTATCAAGAAAGAGGCTTTTAATATTCTGGGTGGAGTTATTAATGGGCCATGAAAGAAATGACTGAATGAAAATGAACGTAAAGAATCTTTTTTTTTTTCAAGTAATGTGAAGACATTTTTAAAAATTCAATGTAAGAGCTGTGCTCTGGAAAGCCTCTTAATAAAAAGAAGAAGTCAAGCATAAAGAATCTAAGACTTTCTGAGGAAAACTGAGTTGAAGTTGCACTTTTAGGATCACAGATATATAAAATTAAGCAAATTGGAAAATTAATTTTATGCCAAAGTCAATACCATCCTCATCCTCTTGGTAACACGCAACATTGATTATCCACCGGCTCTTACCTTCAAGAATCAGGGGCCAAACTTTAATACATAGCTCCCCCAAATTCCAAATTTTAAATGCTTTATTTAAAAATTTATACCCCTGAGTGGTGCATAATACTGGTAAGGAGTAATACTGAGAATCAAATGGCAACACGGTACTAAGACAGAAGACAGGGTCCTCTCATGAGGGACAGATGACTGTGGCTGGTGCAGAGGCGGGAAGGGAAAGACTCTGAGTTCCTGCTGGACACTTGTAACCTCAGTGAGTCAACAGCTCCTGCAATACTGTGACAGTTTTGTTCTGGGGACCCAGGAAGATCATGATTTCATGTATTTCTGAATTAAGACTTGCAATTTAAAGACAAGTGAATAGAATACATTCACAGTAAAATGAACGACATGGGAGAATTCCTGGTTGAGAAAGGATTACGCTATTGAGGGAAAGCGCAGACCTGTCTATGTGGTGTATTTACACTCACACAAATCACACTGACATCAAGGCAAACAATTTTAAAGTGGACGCCAATGATCCATCCGTTCTAACACGCACTGAGTACTCTGTGTTTGACGATGGCCGTGTTAACACATGAGACCTTTATTACATAAGCACGGCATGAGATGGACCTTTGAATTTTTCAAACATCAGGTTACATCCCCTTAGTGAGTCATGCAATCAATTCAGCAGGTTAAACCAGGAATATTTTTAACAAAACAGAGTGGGATATAAAATGTAAGAGCATACAGAAAGTATTAGTTCATGAAATTTTCGTTTACGGTTCCTCTTGTGTATTTCATTTTTATCATTCTCATACCAAGTCTATGAGACAGTATTACCATCAACCACATCTTACAGGTAAGAGCAGAGACAAACAAAGGGCAACATGAACAAAGTCACCGGGGCTGGGATTTGGCCCTAGACAATCCGACAAACTCCTGTGGTCTCCACCTGTAAAGCTGTGATAACAGGGAATTCACGTCCTCCCAGCCCGTCACCGCCCCAGTCTTCCCGCAGACGCGCAGCGCCGGCTCTAGAAGGCGGATCTATTTCCAGTCCTACATACCCCACCATACCTCCGCAACCGTGTTCTTAGTAAAAGCTGCTCCACGAAGCTGAAATCAAACAAGCGCAAAATAAATAAAAGATACATAAAAGCATATCTGAAAGAGAACATATTTATTCCCATGATCCTTTTCCTTTTTGAAACTCCTAGACTTTTAAACAATAAAAATCTCTGGGAAATGGGGTAGTTTTAAATTAAGATATTTTAACAAAGAGGATTTTCACAATATGATTTTTATTTACATGAATTTTCAGAAGTTTTAAATAGTTCTTTTCAAATCGCACAACATAACTAAAATCTCTTATTTAGACATTGCACCTTTCTCAAAAACTTTTAGTTTAGGGAATTATGCTTAGAATCAGAATCTTGCAGTTCAGATACTGATGGGTAAGGATCTTGTTAACATACTTATAAATACAAACCTGCTTCATAAATGATCCGTGTTTTGGCTGCAAGCTGAACCTATTTGACATGTTTTGATGGTAAGCAAAGATATTTTTTAGACATCTTAAATTGCTCTGATTAAAACTTTCTGGAAGTTTTCTGCATCAGTCACGTGACTACTTTCCGGTTCCTGTGTATGTATTCTGAGCACACACTAGATTTATGAGGATGGATTTACCTCCGGTTTAGCCAACTCTGAAAGAGACACCTGGGGATTCAGAACTTTCCTGGGGCAGACACTGGCACGTGTTCCCCTTGTCCAGTCATATTTCAGATGCTTATCTTTCCTCGGCCACTGCAAGTGCAAATCCCTTACTTCGAAAAGACGTTACTATCCATAAAATGACTTTCAACAGTAACAAAGGACTGACATCCTTTCACGTCACACTGACAGATTTCAAATATTTATTAGTGAAAACTATAAAAGAGGATGGATTTTCCTAATATTTTAAGCATGAGTTCCTCTGAAGAGTTGCTATAACATCCATTAATAATCAGCAAAGATTAACTTGCACCACGATCAAGCTACGGTTCACCACGGAAAACGCAGACACTTCCGTCTGGCGTCTCCGTAGGAACAGCCAAGGCCCGTCCTGAACATCACGCGGCAGCAGTGGAGGCGTCGTCCATGAGTCTGCCCTGGGGCTGCCGAGTGGAAAACAAAGCGGGTTTACAAAATGGTAATGGCAACAGTAGCGCTATTAATTGAAGAGATTTTGACGTTCTTGGAACTGTTTCACGAGAACAGAATAGACGTGTGCAAGCACCCAAACAAACTGTGTTGCTTTCCTCCTTTCCCCCCACCCTCTTTCTTCACGTGAGCCGGGCATGGTGACGGCACAGCCTCCGTGCTGCCACACTCCCTCTGTGCCCAGTGGCAGACATCACCAGCCGATCACACCCACCCGCGGAATCTACCTCGTCACTACTTTTCTCTTAACCCGGTGTTCTGGCAGCTACCACCAATCTATCAATGCACCGCGCGTGAAAGGGAACATGGCCACCATTCCTGCTCAAGCGGTAACGCTCTATCCTCTCTCTCCCTTGCTCGGCCTGTGTCCCAAGCTTTAAGCAGGCCACAAACCTCAGCTGACAGCAAGCTCTTTGGGATTCAAGGCTCCCCAATCTCCTGTTTGAGAAAAAGTGATTCACAATGAACTCTACGGTATTAACAACGAAGATTGCAAGGATTGAAGCAGCAGATAAAAACAAAATTTCCCTTTCTCGAAGTTCAGTGATTGAAAAAATTTAAAACATCACATCAGAAGAAGAAAAACTAAGAGGGATTAAAAGGTATCATGACTGGTTTTAGGTGTAAAATTTCTGACAGGTCAGCAACACCCCAGAGCGTCATCGAGTAGCTAAAAGAATGAAATTCTTGCAAATGACTACTTTACTGCTGTACGTTAGCAGACCTCTGTGGGAAAAGCATGAGAGACGGTGTCTGGGACATGAACTAGATTAGCATTGCAACCTCAGCACCACAGCCCACTGCTGTGTTTCAAGCAGCTGATTCCTGTGGGTTCCCTGGAGCAGCGAAGGGGGCGCTCCCGCTCTGATCTGTTGCTGGGCAGCTTTATGTACGTATGTATGCATGTGTGCATGTGTGTGTGAGTCAACAGCCATCTGAATGGGATGAACGAAAGAAAAGGTTGCTGGTCTTTCATACGTCATGTAATTTGTAGGACTCATGGAGGACGTTTAGTTTTAGAAACAGAATAAATGGCTCCACCAGGTCAAATCCTTAACAAACACAGCTTTACAAACAGGGACAGAGAACAATAAATCTGTTTTCTTATCATGCAATAAGAAAACAAATCTATTTTGCGAAGGAAGAAAAATATGGATCCAAGCGTGCTCTAGGCGGCACTGTCCAACAAGACTCTCCGTGAAGAGGAAACGCTCCACATCAGTGCTGCTAGCTGCACGCCTACTGAGCGCCTGAGATACGGCTAGTGCAACTGGTAACTAAGCTTTAAATTAAGTTTTTTTTTTTTTTTTTTTTTTTTTTATGCGTTACGCGGGCCTCTCACTGTTGTGGCCTCTCCCGTTGCGGAGGACAGGCTCCGGACGCGCAGGCTCAGCGGCCATGGCTCACGGGCCCAGCCGCTCCGCGGCACGTGGGATCCTCCCAGACCGGGGCACGAACCCGTGTCCCCTGCATCGGCAGGCGGACTCTCAACCACTGCGCCACCAGGGAAGCCCTAAATTAAGTTTTAATTAATTTGAATCTCAATAGGCACATGTGCTCGTGGCTACCACACTGGAATAGCACAGGTCTAAAGTTTAATAAAGGCATGACGGGATGTAAAATTTTAGTCGGTGATTGTTCATGAAGTGGAAAAAGGGTAATCCTCATTCACTGCCCTTAGTGTGACAGGTAAAACAATTTTAATTATTGAGTTTTCCCAGTTGATAAAGGAGCTGGCTCTGAATAGTGCAGTCAATGATTTTAGCAGCAGTCAAGTTACTAGAAGATGGTTCTTAAATTTAGAGAAAAGATCGTGGCAGTTAGAAAAGGGTGTGCTGATTAGGTTAAAACTTATGAATGTTTACTTTTCTGGAACCTTTCCTTATGGACTTAAAACACCACCACCCAGAAGAGGTTTACTGTGAAAGAAAATCAGAAGACGGAACTAGATTTATCTGGATTAGTTTGGGTGTTCTGAGCACTTCAGGGAAAAGAACGAAAGAGATTAATTGATGGGAACAAAACGCTGGTTCCTCAACATGACCAACTCTCACATCTCAAACAAGCTCTGTTTGTTCGGCTAGAATACGATCAGGTCTGTACATCGATAAATACTTTCAGGCTGATGAAAGCCATACTTCTGAGTTTAGGAAGAGCAAACTTCGGAGGGTCAAACAGCTAAAAGGACATCAGAGAGCACCCATCCCACCGCCGCTCCCCAACCCAGTCATGACTTCTCCCCTGCAGGGTAACCTCAGACATGACAGTGAGGAACAGTAAGGGAAATGGCTTTAGAATGTGATGAGGTGGAAATGTTAAAAAAAGCCACTGCTGTGTGCAGGCGGGCGGTATATGGGAAATCTCTGTACCTTCCTCTCAATTTTGCTGTGAACCTGAAACTGCTCTAAAAAAAATAAAGTCTTAAAAAAACAAAAAGGCCACTGTTTAAACACAGGAGATCCAAAATTATGAGATTTAAAAAATAATAATTTAAAAGTATGGTATAAAAGGGAACCCTTTTGCACTCTTGGTGGGAATGTAAATTGATACAGCCACTATGGAGAACAGTATGGAGGTTCCTTAAAAAACTAAAAATAGAGCTACCATACGACCCAGCAATCCCACTACTGGGCATACACCCTGAGAAAACCATCATTCAAAAAGAGTCATGTGCCACATGTTCATTGCAGCTCTGTTTACAATAGCCAGGACATGGAAGCAACCTAAGTGTCCATCAACAGACGAATGGATAAAGAAGATGTGGCACATATATACAATGGAATATTACTCAGCCATAAAAAGAAACGAAATTGAGTTATTTGTAGTGAGGTGGATGGACCTAGAGACTGTCATACAGAGTGAAGTAAGTCAGAAAGAGAAAAACAAATACCGTATGCTAACACATATATATGGAATCTAAAAAAAAAAAAGGTTCTGAAAAACCTAGGGGCAGGACAGGAATAAAGACGCAGACGTAGAGAATGGACTTGAGGACATGGGGAGGGGGAAGGGTAAGCTGGGACGAAGTGAGAGAGTGGCACGGACTTATATACACTACCAAATGTAAAACAGATAGCTAGTGGGAAGCAGCCGCATAGCACAGGGAGATCAGCTCGGTGCTTTGTGACCACCTAGAGAGGTGGGATAGGGAGGGTGGGAGGGAGACGCAAGAGGGAGGGGATATGTGGATATATGTATAGCTGATTCACTTTGTTGTAAAGCAGAAACTAACACACCATTGTAAAATAATTATACTCCAATAAAGATGTTAAAAAAATAAAAATAAAAAAATAAAAGTTTGGTATACAATAGAAGCTTAGAGGGTTAATAAAAATGATTTTTTTTGCAGATGCAAAAGCAAAACACAACAAAACTGTGTAAGTCTAGAAAGGTAACAGGTGGGATGATTATGACACATACATGAACACAGGCTAACTTACAATTTACCAAATCCCAGATTATATAAACAAGGCTTCCCCAAAGCCTGACAGATACAAAAACGGAAATTGTAACTTGTCATCCAAAAAGGGGGTAAAACTTAAAATAAAAAGAGAACACACAAGGGACTTCCCTGGTGGCACAGTGGTTAAGAACCCACCTGCCAATGCAGGGGACACGGGTTTGAGCCCTGGTCTGGGAAGATCCCACGTGCGCGGAGCAACTAAGCCCACGCGCCACAGTTACTGAGCCTGCGCTCTAGAGCCAGCGAGCCACAACTACTGAGCCCGCATGCCACACTACTGAAGCCCACACGCCTAGAGCCCATGCTCCACAACAAGAGAAGCCACTGCAATGAGAAGCCCGCGCACTGCAACAAAGAGTAGCCCCCGCTGGCCACAACTAGAGAAAGCCCACACACAGCGGCGAAGACCCAGTGCAGCCAAAAATAAAAAAACAAAACAAAACAAAACAAAAAAAACCCAGCGTGATCCTCTATCAATTACTTAAAAAAAAACACAACAACAACAACAACAATAAAAAAAGAGAACACACAGGATTCATATATGTTCATGTATCTCTGGTTACCAAGGGAAACCAGAACTATCTGGAGAAACAGCCTTAATTTAGGCATCAAGAGTGGCTTAAACCGAGGCAAAGCGATGACAATCCTACAGGGTCCTTTACTGAAGGAACCTGGAAATCGTATCACTGTTAAAAAATCAAAACATTAAACCAGAGTATAGTTTCTGACCGGTGATCGTTTACAGAAAAGACCCAAATCCAGTAGTATTACATAGTTAGAATCAGAAAAGTTCAGGGACTGTATTCAGAAAGTTAATCCATTTTGATTAAAAAATAGTTACAAATTAACTACAATTTTAAAACATATTTTTAAAAAGTAAACAAAATATTAAAATAAAGAAATAAAAAAAAGAAAAACAAAAATAGAAATATACTTTACTAAACGCCAAAGAAAAACCATGTTTAAGGATGCCAGAAAGATAAACCTTTACCCAAGGGAATAAAAATCTTTGAAGTTACATCTAAAAATATCTATAAAATAGAAATCTAAAAAAAAAATCTATAAAATAATAACTTTACAGAAATGAATAGCAATATTGCCAAATTTATACAGTAACAGCCAAAGCCCTATCCTGTTAGTCTCCAAATACTTAGTGAAGTTTACATGAAAAAACATCTTCTTTTGTTAGTTTTCAAGACAGTGAATTTAAAAAGCAGAAAATGTCTAAGCCTCACCTTTACAAAAATACTGGTGGGTATAAAACGCCTGAGCAGTTGATTTGTGAAGTTGGGGAACCTGAGCAAGTTGACGTTGAGAGATGGCAGCTGCTGATACCCGGCCATCAGAGGGTAGAAATTATACAACATTTCCTGTTCGGTGCCAGGGAGGATACGTAATCGAATCTAAATCACAAAAGTTACAGAGGAAGATGATCAAATATAGATATCAAATATATCTATACGACGTTACCCATAGATTACTAGCAAATGACAGGACACCTAAATCTTTCTGGTGAAATATTCACACCCTCTCCTATCCCTTCTTCCAGACAGATACCAAAATATACAGCTGAATTAATGAGGTCAGGATCATGCAGTTAACAAACATAACAAAAACATGTGCATGATTTCTCAGTTTCTACCAACATCTAAAAGGCAACCTGTACCTGCTTAACAATGGGACCACAGGGTGGATCACAGGGTGGACCACAGGGTGGATCAGTATTTCCTGTGGCTTAGACCAGGCAGGCTTTATAGGCACAGGGCGCTATGGGACAACGTGCAGAAAAGCATCTTTGTAAACATTATGTAACATTATGTAAACATTATGTAAACATTATGTCAACACGAGACAGATTGTTTCCTGTGTTTTGTGTTAGGGACTCTACCTTTGAGGTAAGGTAAGTAACTTCAGGGGAAGAAAAGATGTTTGTACTTTAGGAAAGAACACCAACAGGTAAGATTTTTGGTATCTTACATTATCTAATTATTTTTAAGTCAGTATGTGAAAGAGATCAAAACAATCAAGAAAAGCTTACTCATTTGCAAATGAGTACATATAGGTGCGTGTTGCGTCAGAGATAATACATGTGTGTGTGTAACCACCATATTACAGCTAATATTATATTTGGTATACACTATAAATTTAAATTACTGTACAGATTTACAGTATACTTCATGTGTAATTCTACTTTCATTTAACTGCAAACACAGCACTCAGGACATGCCCAGCCATGGCATGGCTGGTGAGTCAGGGTGGATGCTACTAGGTGTTGTGACAAGTTTGTGCTCTAATTACATCCTTATCTTACTGACCACTGAGGTGTGTCCCTGTTGCCACTCTTTTTTATTTTGTTTTTGTTTTTGTTTTGGCCGCACCGCACAGCTTGCGGGACCTCAGTTCCCTGACCAGGGATTGAGCCCAGGCCCTGGCAGAAAGCCCAGAGTCCTAACCACTAGGCCACAAGAGAGATCCCCTCTGTGGCCACTTTGAAGAGGAGGACAGTATTCTCACTGCAACATGGTTTTGCCTGAGAGTGTCCCACCCAAAAATCTGATGAACTTTTCTACCCCTGATGTGAATAGATGAATCAAAACATCTGAATCACTTATTTTTATGTATAGATACAAAATTGTGCCTACGCAAAACAAAGATAAGTAAATTCTATACAAGATCAAAATCTCTTAAAAACTGTATTTATAGTTCAGAAGGGAATTAAGCTTTGATCTGTGTAGTCATGCCTCAAGGCCTCAAATTAAAAGACACACACACTCACAAACTCATTAGTAATAAAAGGGACATTTAAAAATTTTCAGGAATTCTATTGTAGTCCAAGAATTTGTGAACTCCTGTTTTATACGGAGAAAGAACCTATATGTGTGATCTCAAAGCAAAATGGGTTGCCCGTTTAACCCAGTTCTATAGCAAGTTGTAATCAACCTTCAAAAGTGACTGAAGATTCACCACTATCAAAACAACAGGGACCACAGTCAGCCTTATCAATTCATTTGTACACGAAATGTACAGCTTTCCACTTCCTGGCCATACTTTTGTGTCTTCATAAACAACCCAAAGAAATATGACCTGTACCTGTTTAAGACCTGAGAACATGAAGGCATCACTGGGCTCCACAGAAATCTCCACATCTTGAACTAAGTCAGTCTTATTCTGGAGGTGATACTTGACTGGTAACGACTCTCTAACACGCCCGAATGATGGCAGATCTGCAGAGAAAGGTGACACATTACTCTTGGTTTAAAAAAAAAAAGCTCACCATTTATGGGTTGTTTTTTTTTTTGCAGTATGCGGGCCTCTTATTGTGGCCTCTCCCGTTGCAGAGCACAGGCTCCGGATGCGCAGGCTCAGCGGCCATGGCTCACGGGCCCAGCTGCTCCGCGGCATGTGGGATCTTCCCGGACCGGGGCACGAACCCATGTCCCCTGCATCGGCAGGCGGACTCTCAACCACTGCGCCACCAGGGAAGCCCCTACGGGTTATTTTTGTAAATAAATCTCACTATAGACATGGGATTATTTAAATTAAAGATAGTACTGCACCCTTGCTAAATAAGAAAATTCTCTGATTGGACAATAGCCACAGGGTGCCGATAAAACAGACTAAGAAGAATCAGTCTCCTTCTACAATTGATTTGACTTAGATAGGGGTCTTGGCTACCAAGAGCGGAATTATATTTTAGGAATAATTTTTTAAATCTACAAAAGATTTCCCTAAATATCAATAATGGCTGAAGATGGAATGACAGACATTATGCGCCCCTTGATGGGAACTGTGATGTATTCTTGCCAAAAACTTTAACCTGAATCTGATCAAGCCAACAGATCTAACTACCAATTTATAGGGACAGAGAAACACTTAAAAAAATGATACAACGCAATCAGTAAATCCAGGCTGTAGGCACTGAGTTTCGTTAACAAATGAACACCAAGGAAGCGAGAGAGGAGGTGGAGGTGGCACAGGAGGTGATGAAGCGGTGGCGTGGAGCTGGGGGAGAGGGAGTCTGCCTGCCCATGGGTTTCAAAAGTCTAGACATCCATGAATGGCAATGCAGGGACCTTAAAACACACTAAAGAACATTCAGAGTTGACTAGGGAAATTTCAGTACTGGAATTCGATCATATTACAAAAGTATTGCTATGTTTTAAAGTTATGATAATGGTATTGTGATCACGTTTAGAAAAATAGCCAGTAATGTTAAAGATGCATACTGAAATCTTTATAGATGACATAATATCTGGGATTTGCTTCAAAATAATGAGGGTAGGAGTGTGTAGAGGTATAGATAAAACAAGACTGGTCACAATCTACTTTTATAAATGGTGGGCATTTTTCATAATAGAAAGTTAAAAAAAATCTTAGGAGCTAAAATAAATATTCTTACTGGATTTTTTTGATCAAATAAAATGTGAGTGCCGTCACCTGCGTTCACATGGAGAGGGATATTTTCTACAATCACGTGTGGCAGAGTGATGACCGTGCTGATGACAGGGATGTCGTCCATGGCTGAAGTCCTACAGCAGAAAAAGGTACCTTTTAAATCCACATTTCATGTGAGAAGTTAATAAATCAAAACCAGGGAACACGTATATTCACCAACTAATTACGAAGGAAATATAAATTATCCCTTTTCTAAAAGTTTATTAATGGAAGGAGTTTTGTGAAGAGCTTTTACAATCCCATTTTTGTTTTGAGGATTTCCGATTAACAAATGTTATAACTCAAGGCTGCTCTTTGGTCCCAGTGATGAAGTAAGGAGTTGCGTCAGAATGTAAGTCAACCGCACCACGAGCACACCACGTAACATAGTGTTTTGGTAGCAAAATGTTCTCAATGTCGGCAGCAGTGCGGTGCTTTACATTATGACACAAACACCTTCTCACACCAAGGACCATCTCCAGACGAGCACCAGACCACTGGACATGCCCTGCTGAAACTGCACTGTGGACGCACAGGAGAAACTGAAGACTAAAAACATTTTACTATCAGTAGACACAGTGGCATTCCAACATTACTGAGATAAAGTGAGTTACATTATGAGACTGTCAGATATTTTTCCCTGTAGTACAGTCAGGGTGGGAACTCCAGGGGCAGCTGGCATCTATCTGACTGCTGAGGACAATCCATGCAAACAGCATGTACGTAGAGGTGGAACAGCTGTGACACTATTACAATAGTGCAAACCACTGATGGGCAAAAGCACCCAACCTCTCACCATTAAGAAATACATGTCTTTTTTTTTTTTTTTTTTTTTGCGGTACGCGGGCCTCTCACTGCTGTGGTCTCTCCTGTTGCGGAGCACAGGCTCTGGACGCGCAGACCCAGCGGCCGTGGCTCACGGGCCCAGCCGCTCTGCGGCACGTGGGATCCTCCCGGACTGGGGCACGAACCCGTGTCCCTTGCAGCAGCAGGCAGACCCTCAACAACCACTGCGCCACCAGGGAAGCCCCAAGAAATACATGTCTTTATAGTAACACAGCAGAGTAATTAAGCAGCACCTTCAAAATGCTGTTTTAATTCCTATAAACATGTGAATTAAACTAAACATCAATATGGTAAATTCAAGGGGGGAGAAAGACAAGTTAATTTTTTAAAAATAAAATTACCTATTTTTCCTTTCTCATTTTTAGTATCTTAATTACTGTTTCAAGACTTATAAAATAATTGAGCCATGCCAAGAAAATAACACATGAAATACCATGCCTCTACCTCCTGGCCTAAGAGAACATAAGAACATAGCTGAAGCTTCCCGTGTACCCCTTCCCACTTGCATCCCCCAACCTCCACTCTAGAAGTAACTACTAGCCTGAATTTGGCTTCTATCATTCCTACGTGTTTCTTTATGCTTTTCCAAATTATACGTACAGCCCTAAGAAACATATGTTTTACGTGTTTTCTAATACTATATATATGCAATTTGTTCATATTCTGCAGTTGCTTTGTTTCATTTAGTTTCAATAGGCTGATGGGTGTAGCTCTGGTTCCCTCATTTTCACTGGTATATAATATTCCATTGAACGAATGTGCCACAATTTATCCAATTTCCTGTTGGTGGACATTTATTTTCTAACTTTTAACTATCATAAGTAGTGCCGCTATGAACATTCCAGACATGTCCCCTTTGTGTATGTTTTTGAATCTTTTCTAGGACTGCAGGGTATAGCCATCAGCTTTACCTGGTACTGCCAAATATATTTCCAGAGCAATTGTTCTAATTTATACTCCTCCTCTTGACAAACTTTGCACTGTTTAACCTTTTTATTTTTTCAAAGTAGTGGGAGTACAGCTGAATCTCAGATAAACTTATAAGGCTGACCTTCTCTCCCCCTATGTTTACTGGCCATCCAGCTTCTTCTGATCACTGTACTACCTACTCAAGTATTTTTCTCAACTCTTAGTTAAGAGACTTGTGTTTTTCTTATGATCTGAAGAAGTTCTTGATCTGAATTCGAATCCTTTGTCAGTTTTAGATGTTGCAAATAGCTTCCCCCAGTTTGTATTTTCACTTTCTTCATGGTGTTTTCTAATGAACTGAGAAACAATTTTGAGAAATCAAATTTATCCATTTTAGTGGCTTGTACTTTTAGGGTCTTATTTAAAGAAATTCTTTCCTATGCCAAAGTCATAAAATGATTCTCTTATTTTTCTACTAAAAGTAACAAAGTTTTGCTTTTTACAATTAAACTTTAATAAACCTGGAATTTTCATACACATTATACAGTGGTACAGCAGATATCCCATTTTTTTCCCAAGTCAATACCCAACTCTTTACCACCAATTATAAAGCAGTTCCTCCTTCCCCTACTGATCTATAATGCTGCCTTTGTGAAATATAATTTCCATGTGTGGATCTGTGGAACTATGTCTAGACTCTCTCTTCTGTTCCATTGGTTTATTTACATCTCCCCGAGCCAATACCATAGTGATGACTACTGACAATAAGTCTTAGAATTTGGAAGAGCAAGTACCCTTGCCTAGTTGTACTTCTTCTGGAATATTCTGACTATTACTGCCTCTTTGCCTTTCCATACAAATTTTAGAACCAAGAGTGTCAAGTTCCACAAAAACAAAAACAAAACAAGCTGTTGAGATCCTGAAGGACACTGTATTGAATCTACAGAACGATTTACAATATTAAATCTTATCCAAATGCTATCAGAGATTATTTTGTATCTCTCCCATTTATTTAGGTCTTCCTTTAATGCTTAAAATTTTTATAATTTTCTCCATAAAGGTAATACACATCTTCTACTAGATGTATTCCTATGTATCTTACCATTTTGTTGTTATGTAAATGACACCTATTTTAAAAATATTTTCCCTAGAGGTTTATTACTGATATACGGAAATCCAGCTGATTTTTGTATGTTGATGTTATATCCAGCAACCTTGCTGAGACTCTTTATAATTCCAATAACTTGTTGATCCCCTTGGGTTTTCTATGCGAACAATCCTATTCACTGTAAATGACGGCAGTTTCTCCTAACGTTTTTAGTGGTTGGTTCTATCATCAGAATTCATTTGGCTAAAACTGCATCTGCAATAGTTCACAAATTGTAACAAACAGAAACAAAAGTTTATCCTTTTAAATCTTTGTGTTTTTGACAAAAGGTCAATGACAGCATGTGACTTCTAGCTTGTTCTCCAGGCTGACAGAAGCTCTCAACTATTAAATGACAATGAGAAGGACTTCCCTGGTGACGCAGTGGTTAAGAATCCACCTGCCAATGCAGGGGACACGGGTTCGAGCCCTGATCCGGGAAGGTCCCACATGCCTCGGAGCAACTAAGCCTGTGTGCCACAACTACTGAGCCTGTGCTCTAGAGCCCGTGAGCCACAACTACTGAGCCCGCGTGCCGCAACTACTGAAGCCAGCGTGCCTAGAGCCCACGCTCCGCAACAAGAGAAGCCACCGCGATGAGAAACCCGTGCATCACAACGAAGAGTAGCCCCTGCTTGCCGCAACTAGAGAAAGCTCATGTGCAGCAGCGAAGACCCAACGCAGCCAAAACTAAATATAAATAAATAAATTTATTAAAAATAAATAAATAAATGAATAAATAAATAAATAAATGACAACGACACATAATAAAGGCATTAGAATAACACAAATAATGAAGAAAAGGTAGGGCTGATACAATTTTACCTCTTCCAGGAGATAATATAATGCCCAGTTGCTACTCCACCTTCAACATTTCCAACAGATGGGCAACGAAGACAAAAGCATTCACTGGCACTCTCTGAAGTCCGTAAGACAACTACAAGAAAGAGACTTCATGATCCTCATAGCGATTTCATCTCTAAAAAGAGAGCTTTACATCCAAGTAATACAACAAAAAAGAATACTTTATCGATTACACATTATTTGTAGAGACTTGGAAACTAAGGCTCAGAGATGTTAAATGACTTCTTTCAAGGAGACAGGTAAACAGAGCAAATAAAATGACTCACTTAAACAGAGCAAATAAAATGACTCACTTATATTTGGTCTTAAGAATACATCATGATTTTTTCCCCTCACAATATCTGCCCTTATAATCTAGTTGAGCACAAGTTTGCTTGGGTTAACATTCAAACTAATTTTTATTCCCTCTAACAGCTCGGGAAATATACAAAAGCCCAAGGTATCCTGAAACAGAAAGGTAATATTGCCTCTATAAACTGTTTTTAGTTGGATAATTTAGAAAACTTATCGTCTGCTTTTCTGTATTTTCCAAAGTTTCTTTGGTAAACATCTTTTCCCATTTCAAATTATGACCAACAGTAAACATCAATTAAAAATTATAAAAAACAATCTATAAAAAATCCAAACATGACAAAACACTTTATCTTCAATTACATTTTTCAGTCACTTTCTTACAGTATCAAGAATCTGATTTTTTAAAAAATAAGGTATACGCAAGCAAACTGTAAATGATGCTAATTCTAACTTAATGCTAAATGTACCTGCTCTCTGTGAGTGTAAGTCTCAAATTCCCTTCCTTAGCAAAAAGCTAACTCTTACACCACCAGCCTACACACGCACACACACTACTGTTTTCTGCTAGTTAAGGGGGATGATCCACATTCTCACCGTTGTCCACCTGGGACTCCAGCTGGTCCACGGGCGTCATGGAAGGAGCAAGCTGCAGCTCACTGGAGACGATGGTGAGGGCCCAGGGCGAGGCACTCAACAGGTCCGTCATCAGCAGGAAGGGGATGTCGGCATAAACCCTTTCTAGGTGCTCAAACTGTCACGGATGGAGACAAAGGTCTGTCAGGAAGTAAGTTAATCCATTTTCTCTTTTCTGTTAATTTCTACAACCTCAACCATTTCCAGTATGCTTCACAGGAACGTACCTTTGTAGAAACAAATTTAACTGCAACGTCAAATGGAAAGACGGTTTCTATTGTTACAGTTTCATCCTGCAAGGAAATGTAAAGGGCACGATCAACAGCTTTTCTAAATCTTAACAACAAATGAAGTTTTAAAAACAGAAGGCATACAAAACACAATCGATTACTGATCAATAAATAATTCCAATTTAAAAATTAAGAAGCTAGGATCTTTCACTTAGGTATAGTATTTGTAAGAATCTATGTAGAGAGCAGACTAATAGTTCTAATTATCTATGGTTTTGTAACAGTTCACACTGCAAAGTGCTTTCTCATACGTTATCTATCTCAGGATCTAGCAACAGTGGGCAGGGCAGGCACTGTCACCGTTTTACAGAAGAAGAACCAGAAGTAAGGAAGGTTAAGTGATTGGCCTTAAGCCACAAAAGTAGTGGTGCAAAGCCTAGAATCCGGGTCTTCTTTTTGTCTAAGTCCTTCACCTCACCTTGACTCAAGACAACTAAAACAATGATAATGATAATAGTAATAATAATAACGTAATATGACGTAGCATTATAATCACTGCACACATATTAGGAAATGCTCCTAGTAACTCAAGGAAACAGACACCAGTATCACCGCCATTTTAAGATGAAGTGGTCACACAGCTAGTAGGTGACAAAGGCAGAAACTGAATCTGAACCAAATCTGACCCTGGAGCCTGGACTCTTAACCATCCTGCTGCATCTCCTCTGCACAGGGCTGTTCAAAAACCAGTGGGCTTATAAAGCAGAAACTAACACACCATTGTAAGCAACTACACTCCAATAAAGATGTTAAAAAAAAACAACAGAGAACAAACAGTGGGCTTACTACATCTTTTAAAAGAACAACCCACACTGTTGGTGAGAAATCTTTAAAAAAGACCACGTTGGGCTAAGACTCAGGCTGTAAGGCCAAAGAGATCTGGATTTTATTCCTGGCTGGATACGTACTTACTAGCCATGTAGACCTTGGACACAGTGATGTGACCTTGGGAAGGGTATATGGTCTCTTTAAGTCTCAGTCCTCCCAAGGTTGTTGTGATAATTAAATGAGATAATGCACACAAAACACTCAGTGAAATGCCAACATCATTTTAATTATTATTATATGCTTCAAATTACTTCCTCTCTCAATTATTATCAAGCTATCCCACCCCTCTAGGTGGTCACAAAGCACCGAGCTGATCTCCCTGTGCTATGTGGCTGCTTCCCACTAGCCATCTATTTTACATTTGGTAGTATATGTAAGTCCATGCCACTCTCTCACTTTGTCCCAGCTTACCCTTCCCCCTCCCGGGTAAAATAATTTTGAAAAATAATCATTACAGCCTTTTGCGAAGCTTCACAATACACACTAGCAAATTTAAATGCTGTGCTAAGTCCTGAAGTAAAAATATCGGTTTAACACCCTTTAACCCAGTATTTTCCAAACATATTTGACCAATTAATTCTTTTCTTGTGTAATATCTATTTCTATTCCTCAGAATTAGCGTCCCTTACAAGCACATCTTGGTAATGGACTGGCTGATAGAAGAATAAATACATTCTTCTCTAAAAAAGTGGCATGTACCTCGATGATCTCATGTCTTGAGAACATTGCTTAAAGATGTAGCAGCACACTGGTTTCGCTCGAGTTCAGGATAGTTACGAGGTAGCAAACGGTTATTTCAAAGTACATTCCAAGTCTACCATCAGCTTCATTATCAGAAGTAGAAACAACATCCAAGGCTTAGGACTTTAAATGTGCACAGAACTTTAATGTTCTTATTTTGTAGATGAGGAGATGGAGGTCGAAAGGAGTTACCTGGCTGACCTGAGTTCAGAATTTAGGAGGCAGTGCTGAGACTGGCACCCTTATCTCCTAGTTCACCAGCAAGGTCTTTTAATTACATCAGGCTGGTGAAATTTTTGACAGCGTATTATATGCCTTCCTCCCTGCCACTTGGGGAATCCTCCTGAACTCTCTTAGGATGGTTTTCTTTCCCAGTGACTTATAAAACAGCCTGCAGCCCAGTCCTGTGCAGTGACCAAACTACAAACCCCCAAATTCCTAGGGCTTCTCCTCTGCTGGACTGAGGACCCCGTTCCTAAGAAAAGGCTGCCAGGTCTCAGAAGATACCAAATATCATCATTTTCCATTAATAAAAGGGGATACAAGCATTATATACAATGTGGTTAAGTCTATATAAAAACACGTCCCCCCGCAATCTCTTGAAACAAAAAAGACCGATAAGAAATACATCAAGGAGTTAATAGCAGCTGCCTCGGAGTTGTTGGACCTGATAGCCTTCTTACTTCTTCCTCACCAATGTGCACTCATCAAAAAATGATGTTCAAAAGAATCTTTTTTACTAACATAAATATTCCACAAAGGGAGACCTCCCTCCCACAAGACCTTCTTCATATTAGCCAACTTACAGATTTTATCTAATGTGTGATTTTATAAAGAAGCAGATTAGGTTTAGAGTCTCAAGACTGTTTTGCATGAGATCTCAAACCTTTTGGTTCTCTGTACAAAAATACCATATAGGCCAATTTTCTAATGTTTGAGCGATGAATACCATATCACATCACTTATAATAAACACAAATGATAAAAAAATCAACAGATGTTTCATTAAAACTTGTAATGGACTATAATCACCTACGCTGTTTATTTTACAGGTTAACTAAGATAATACAAAATAGGAAACACTCCAAATATGGTATTTCTCGAAGTAGCTATGAAATCAGTACCTTGTGACACTTGCAAACAATTTCTTTTTCTTCAATAGTTGTATTGATCAGGTAAGAAACATACACAAGAAACATTCTTGAGCCCACTGTTCCACAGCGAACATATAACATTTTTTCCAGCTGCAACAAAATAAAAGTATTTTAGTTTAATTACTATTACAGAGATTGCCTCCTGATATATATTCTAGGATAATGCTCCCACCTTTTAGAGTTTCCTGTACCAACTGGCTAAGTTCTTGAACACTTTTTTTAGCTGTTCCTGTCGCAGCATGAGTGGGATCATTACTACTCCATCTTTTTTTTTTATTACATTCTCAATTTCCCAAGAATTCTTTGTATTTGTCTTGGAAATAAAAGTTGACCGAAAGGTTATTTAACTAAGCTACAAATTTCGTGTTATTTAGTTATTTTATCAGGCAATGAATTCTCCATATTCGCATTGTTTGTTCTAAAATTCCTTGTATAAAAACTGAAGACATTTTACACATTAAATATGTGAAATGTGAATAAAATGTGCATTAGTTGAATCACTTTTTTAGTCTCGGGATATGCTGTTAAAATGCTCTAAAACTAAAACTCACTACATATTTAACACTACAGCCTAACCGATTTCCTCTCCAATCACAGTTGGCCAAGTTCACCTGCTCCCCGGGATGTAGGTCTCCGACAGGAATGTCCGTGAGTAGAGCCGGGTAGGACTCATCACACGGTTCTGTTCCATGAAGAGTCACATGAGTTTTCTGAGTTAAGTTGGCATCCTGTCCTAAAGTATGAATGTTGGCATTTTAAAAATACAGGAAATTCAAACGTTATCTTGACAATTAATACTGCAGAGAGAGCACTAGATCATAACCATTTTTTAAACAAACTTCCTGCAGTTGATATCACTGATGTTTATTTTATGTTGGATCAACACGGCTCAAATTTTAAAAAGGCAAGTTTACCGGGTTTTAAACCAGCAGTGAGCTTCACGTCTCTGATGCAGGTCTTCTCATGGGATTGCACAGTCACAACCAAACAGTACATTTCGTTAGTCAGGGCAGGAGGGTCATGTCGCAGATGGACAGAAATGTTTGGAACTCTGGAAATGATCCTTTGGGAAAAAATGTTAGCTAAGTCACTGATTTTTTTAAAAGAAACAAAGTATTCCAAAGAAGTGAGGTGACCTTCTCCCATCTGCCCACCAGGCCGACTCACATGGTGCTCGCCTGGATCACTATGCTGTCCCAGTGAAGCTCGCTGTCGGGGAGCCTGGGCCTTCTTTTGAAAGAACGGGCAGCCTGTAAGGCTTCCTGGGTGGAAGCGGCATCTCCTCCTCCCCCCTGCCAATTCAAGATCACGCATCTTCCTGCCTCGCTGCCCAGAACCAGATCCAAGGATGTGATCTAGAAGGAGGAGGTCCGTCAGAAACGCCATCTCATACCAGTTCGTCACCATCCCCTCCCAACAAATTACAGGCTGGGCTGCTGGGCTGTGGCGTTCCTCGGACCCACGACGTGACACAGGTCAGAACACCTGCTGTGGGAGTCCGATCCCAGATCCTTCTCAGCTGTGACACTGGCTAGCCGTGTGTGGGGTTTCAACCTCTTCACCTTTAAACAAGGATAATGAGCTGACTCCCCAGCTCGGACACGACGGAGCGGTACTGCTATCCCAGTGCTCGGCGTGGTGCCTGAAGGAGCAGACCCTGCAGTAGTGGCTGCTGAGTGAAATCAATGAATGTTCTGCTAACCGTTAACATACTCACAAGCTAACTCCTAGTGGCCACACATATTCTTCCCGACGACATCAACAGTATTAGCAATGAAATTCTTTATTAACTGAATAAATGTCCTTTCCACTAAATCCATTAACAAATATACTCAAAATAGTATTATTAATTATGATTTACATCTGGTAGGCTTCCTTAGGTACCTTGTAAAAAATTAAAACATGTCACGAGGGATTTAGCCAAAATCATGCAGAATTTTTTTTTTAATGAATAAGTAAAAACTCTGGATATTGGTAAATAATAAAATCAACAGATTCACAGAAATTGTTATGAGAACATAGGGGTTACAGCCTTAAGTTTCTGTCTTGGAAATGGTCTCTAGTTCACGTTAGCCAACCATTCCCGTTCCAGCCACGGGAGAGCAGCACTTCATGAGTGCTCACCTCGTCCTAGTCACTATTCCAGGAGATTTACGTTAACTAACTGATTTAATTCTCATGCAACGGTGAGAAGTAGGTAATGTTACTATCCCCACTTTATAGACGAAGAAACGGAGACACAAAGAGGTCAAGTAACTGCCCAGGGCCACAAGCAGGTGAGCCAGAGAGCTGGCGTTGAAACCCACGTAGCTTGGCTCAGAGTTTATGCTCAATAAAAATATGACGTCCATCACGTATTTCTGAAAGGCATTTTAATTATCTACATTAAATGAATCCTCTGAAGCATACATCTTCATTTTTTCTTTAAAAATATGCAATCAGCAATGTTTAAAGGTCAAAATGATATAGCTCTTTAGTGTGAATTATGTCATATTTTACAAAATATAATTACTACATTATAGAATATATATATATATATATATATATATATATACACAGTCTAAAATTCCTTAGCTGATTATGCAGGCATTAAAAATGAGGTTGGTCTCATGTACTAACAGGAAATGATGTCTAATATATCACTATCAAGCAAAAAAAGCCAACTACTGAATATTACGTATAACATATTCTCACTGGGCTTCCCTGGTGGTGCAGTGGTTGAGAGTCTGCCTGCCGATGCAGGGGACACGGGTTTGTGCCCCGGTCCGGGAAGATCCCACATGCCGCAGAGCGGCTGGGCCCGTGAGCCATGGCCGCTGAGCCTGCGCGTCCGGAGCCTGTGCTCCGCAACGGGAGAGGCCACGACATTGAGAGGCCCGCGTACCACAAGAAAAAAACCCAAAAAACATATTCTCACTGAGGGGAAACCTACCTAAAAACCATAATGAATGGGTTCCCTTGGGAAGTCCAAGTGGAAGATTTTCATTTTTTACTTAATAAACTTCTGTATTAGTTTTATTATAATTTTTTCTGACATACACATTATTTCATCACTTAAAATATTCTTTAAACACATTTCATAACTAACCTCAATTTTCTTTCCCACATCTTCAGTTTTTGCCACAAATTTAAATAAAAACTTTCTTGTTTTACCAGGAACTAAGCACATCTTTCCCTGAGTCAAATTTTCTAAAACGTCACTCGTCTTGGATGCTTCTTCGATTACACAGAACTGGTTGTATTCCTGAAAAAGAGGTGAGCGAGGGTCACGGTTTATGAACTCAGATGTCATATGTTTTGCTAACACTAAACACCGAATTACTTGGAGCTTGTTAAGGTTAACTGCACTGATACTGAAGCATTATGAATTTTCCATTAATAAAAGAATAAGTATTTTTATGCCAGACGGTAGCAGTTAACCACTCACTGCCGCCACAAGATAAAGACGCTTCGCACAGAAGCTGGCCTCTGAAAACGTTTGTTTAGCCATCCCTTTCCTGGAGACAGAAACAAAGACTTACTCTTTGTTTTGCGTCGGATTGCTACTATCATCTTTTCTTAAAGAGCTTCCTTTTTACCTGGCTTCTGTGACACTATAATAGCTCCCGTTTCTCACTCTCCTGCTTTTCCCTCAAAGGTCTTTTTTCCCTCTTGTTCCCCTCATTCAGAGGTTCCAAAAGTTTCAGTCCTTGGCTTTTGGTTCTGCTTTTCTCTTTATGTTTACTTCACTGCAAAGTCTATCCATGTCTACGTATTCGGCACCTCTGTGCTAATATCTCCCACATAAAAACTTCTAATTCTGACCTATTCCTTAACTAAAAGCTTATATCCACAATTGTCTCAGGGATAATTCCACTATCACTTCAAGCTACCTTCCCAGAAAAGCACACTCCTTACAGATGAATAAACAGAGACATCTTTCATATACATATCTAAGGGATCGCCATTCTCATCCTTTCAATAAATACTGAGAACTTTCCAAGAGCCATCTTCTATCCCAGCAGGTGAATTATCTTCACAGAAGATTCTAATACTGTTAAGTTTTATACCTTCCTTCTAATTTTCATTTCTATTCCAGGCTTATGAAGCCTCGTACCCGCTACTTTTTCCCTTGTGATTTGCATCCTGCATTTCAAATAACATATATTCAGAATACAACTTTAAAAACAAATTGCTTTATATTTTATTTTAATATTTTTATTAGTTTAATTATAGATGTGGTCTGTGTTGCTAAAAGGGAAAAAGAAGGAAGGAAAAGAAATGCAATAGTAGGCTATGATGTGAAAGGTAAAATGAGAGTGCCTTCCTTGACCCTCTAAATTCCAGATTTAGAATATTTCACAGTGAGTGAAAAAAAAAATGTCTGTCCTCTTGGAGCTTACATTCTAGTAAGAAAAACAAGCAATTTACCAAATAATCACATGACAAGAGTGAAACCACAGCTGTGACAAGTACTATGAAGGGTTATGTGAGCCTGGCTAGGTCAATCAGTCATGTAGGTCAGGCGAGGTGTCCCTGAGGAAGTGAGGCTTTTAAGGGGATAAAACATGAGGAGGAACTAAGCAAATAAAAGAGGAGGGAAGACCAATCCAAGCATAAGAAACAGCACATACAAAGCTGCTGTCCTAATACTGTATGATCTTACTTATATGTGGAATCTACAACTTACAGAAACGGAACTCATAGAAACAGAGAGTAGAATGAGGATTGCCGTATGCTGGGCGTTGGCAGAAATGGGAAGATGTCGGTCAAAGGGTATAAACTTCCAGTTATCAGACAAATAAGTTTTGGGGATCTAATGTATGGCATGGGGACTATAATTACTGTATTATTTATTTACTTGCACGTTGCTAAAAGAGTAGATCCTAAATGTTCTCACAAAGACAACAACAAAAAGGTGATTATGTCAGGTGATGCATGTGTTAACTAACCTTACTATGGTAGTCATTTTGCAAAGTATGTGTATCAAATCATCATGTACACTTTAAACTTACACAATTTTATCTGCCATATCTCAATAGAGCTGGAAAAATAAAGTGTTTTGGGCCTGCAAAAACCAAATAGCCCATCCTTTATCCATCCTATCCCCATTCTGTATCCTCTATATATACTCAGCAATCCAAACGTACCTATTTTTAAATGCCTCTTATCCCTTTATCTCCATTCCCATCACTAGCATCCTAATCCAAATCCTCATACTTTCGTACCTGGGTTCATACAAAGAGCCTCTGGTTTCTAAAATATCATTTCTTTCCCTCTATTTGGCTACTGGAATAAAGTTTCTTAAACATAAATTTCATGCTCTTGCTTTAAAATTCTCAAAATAATTGGAATCCTTGGGTAATGGTTTCAAGTTGAATAAAACATACTAATCTTCAAGTGACCCAGGTTCATTTAACCAATTCTATTACAGGGACATTGCTCAGTTCTTATGAGTCAAGAAAAACCTATTTAAACAGACAACATTCTTTCTTTACCACCATTCAATAAATAAACAGATAGATAGCGAATAAATGAATGAATAAATCAATCTTAAAAGGCTTCTGTTGATACTTCCCAGACTGACTCTGCTTAACTCTCCAGGTTCCTCTAAGCCACCCAGCCTGACTCCCACTCACCCCACCTATGATCCCTCTGCTCTCGTGAGGCTGCTGTCTTCACTTGCCCCAAAACACAGAACATTCACTCCTGTTTCCATTCAGCGTTTCCTCATTGCCAAACACATCCTTTCCCTCTCATCTTTTTAAACCTATCTTAATTGCATCTTCAATTTTGAAACTTCCTCTTTTCTCCAGCATGCCTGCCATAACAGTATTTCTAGCCTACACACACATTTAGGCCATCTGTGAGCCAGTCCTGGCCTTGCTCCCAAAACGCTTATATTTTAGTGGGGTTGATATATGCTAAACTTTTTCAGGTTCACCATGATGCTAAGAATATCGTAACTCTCAATAAGTGCTTGCTGGTTACAGCTCAGTACACTTTCTGTGTGACCAGAAAATTAGAAGTGAGCTTATAACTGAAACAGAATGTAATCAAGCACTTGACTGTATCACACTATAAAAATGTTCAAATGGAGGAAATATAGTACAATCCCAATTCTGGAGAAAAAAGTTGCTTATATATGCATGCACGTAAGATGTCTAGACTATTCACGAAGTTAATTGTGACGCCCCCTAAGGAATGGAATTGGAGGAACACACATTTACTTTCTACTTTATATCCATCTATTCCACTTTCATTGCTTTAACATCAAACGTATAACAGTTTTATAATATAAAGCTAATACCAATGTTAGAATAAAACAAATGGTTTTGAAAATTATATTCATTCTGAATATATCTTATTTGAAATTCAAGATACATGTTACAAAACTTTTTGTCTATGTGTAGACAAAGTTCTTAGGTTTCCTAAGCAGGGAGTGAAAACAAAAATTAGAATAGGAAAGTGTAAAACTTGAACTGTGGATACAGAAGTTGAGAACTATAAATACAATTATTCTTAAATAGACTCTATCAAAATACATTTGTTAATATGAAACCATTAAGACCTAAAATTCACTAAACACATTTTACCTCATTTAATGCAAGCTACAATAAGATACACACATGGTAAAAACACCTTAAAAGGTGCCATTACCTGATTATTAAAGCTGACACAGAGCTTAGAAAACCTAATGGGATGTGGGCAGTCAGCCTTCAGATAAATATCGAACTGCACGGGAACGTCGACATGAAAACTTGGGGCGTGGAACTTGGCTTTGCATTGCACTAGAAATAAAACAAAAAGGGCCGCGTCAGACACCACCGGACACTCTAGACACGCACACATTATTCTCTGATCCACATATGCTCTCCAGAAAGGAAACAGCTACACTGGATATTCTTACTGACTTCTGCACCTGAGGCATTTCAAAAGACATAAATCAAGCCAAATTTAAACAAACTCTAGCTCCAAAACCTCTCTAATTTTAAAAACATGGTTCCTCCTAAAATGTAACTGACATAGGATCTTAAAGAAAAAAGAACCATTTTGTTATTTTTTAACGTATTTCAAAATACCTGCCTAGACAATAAACTTTTTAAATAACTGTCTTTCCAAATGCATTTCAAATAACATCTGAACTACAAACGAACAGAGTAAATGTTATGACCTCAACGAAGTATTTAAAATTTTGACCATCTTTAAAGTCGATGGGCAGAAAATTCAAAAAAAAAAAAAAATCACACAGTTCATCTACAAAATGACCGTACTTGGAAAATTCTTTGACTTTATTATTCTGTGTCTATTTATTTTGTAGAAATAAGGACGATTTCTCTAAAATAATACTGTAGACGTTGGTTACCCACCAAATGGCACAAAGTCCTGTACGCCTATTGTGAAAAGATTGCTGCCGGCCAGAGAAATTCGGTCCGCCCACAGCTTCTGAGCAGTTTTCACAGCTAATATGTCACAGTCAGGTTCAGGAGCAGGACTTTCATTCTGTGCCAACATGGAGTTAAACATCTGTTCAGCTAGTTTTATAAAATACACACATCCAGATACAGATGTTATATAAAGAATTCCAGCCTACCATTAAAACGTTTATGAGGTTCTTTTCTATCCGAGATTTCTGGTCATCTTTCAGAGTTGAAGCTAATAGGAAGGAAGAAGGAAGAAAATTAGAACTATAAGACAGGCAAGTAAGCCCACTACCCTCATTTCAGGTATTAAAATCCTGCAGATAAATCTCTCTTCTTTTTTTTTTTTCTTTTTTTTTGCGGTACGCGGGCCTCTCACTGTTGTGGCCTCTCCCGTTGCGGAGCACAGGCTCCGGACGCGCAGGCTCAGCGGCCATGGCTCACGGGCCCAGCCGCTCCACGGCATGTGGGATCTTCCCGGACCGGGGCACGAACCCGCGTCCCCTGCATCGGCAGGCAGACGCTCAACCACTGCGCCACCAGGGAAGCCCGATAAATCTCTCTTCTAAGATGGCTAAGCACAACACTGGAAAACTGACAGCACAGCTTGCTAAAAGTCAGCCCCAATGCTTTATGTGTGTGCGTTTGAACTCTATGTGAAAAATTATTTTATGCCATATTTTTAAAAGTAAGGCAGATTTTTCTCAACTACCATAGACCTTCAACTCTAATAAGTTCCAATAAAGTATAAAACCTCTTCACTCCGCAAAGTGACTTGCATGTGATAACAGTACTACCAGATATTTGATACTGAATTATTCTTCCAATTTAAAGAAGTTTAAAGATGCTATGTAATTGTAAAGATTCAGAATTTTACTGAAAGAACATCGAGTTACCTCTTCCAAGAAGTTCTAGGGAATAAGTGATGTAATCTTTCAGTTGGGCCATGAGGTAGGAACACTTCAGAGCTGTGGTCAGTATAGACGTGAGCAGGGTCCACCATCCTTCACTCCGATAATCACACATCACATAATCCAGCAACCTGACAGTGGACAAAATGTCAGACAGGCCGAGACAGCTTCACGAGGAAGGGTTTGAAAAGTTCATGGAGAAACTAAAATAAAAGTGCTTTACTCATTTTATATAAACTTCAGAAAATCTTACTGAAATAGTTTAACAGGTATTTTCACATTAGGTAAATGTGAGGTTTCCTCACAGATAATGACTGTACCTGCAGACAATACTTGAAAAAATATCACGGAAATGGTGTTTAATAGAAGTAGGAATAAATATGGAAATAATAAATCCTTCAATACAGATTTCCATGCTAATTCTGCTGCGAGAGAATCAGAATACTTGTAAAAATAGTGAACAGAACTCACCTCAAAGCTTTGGTATAATCCTTTGCATAATAATATTCCTCTCCCATTTGAACCACTATAAAGGAAAACAGACTGTATGAACATAATTTAAAATTACGCAAAGTTGCACAAAGTTGTGGCAGGGCACGGATACCTACTCAGATGACTTTTCATTCTTGGACACTTATACTTCTTAAACTGTGCAACAGCATTGCTCAGAAGAGTTATTATTATTTCCTGTTAGAGAAGATAAAATGGGAAACATTCCAATAAAAATAATCTCATGTTTTCCTGGAATACTGTAAAAAAGAGTTTGTACTGGAAAAAAGACTTACAGAGTGAACAACACTTCTCTCCTTCAGCTGAATGGCAAGAATCCCCACCTTCTCCTTTTCAGGATCAGAAAGATCAAAACCTGTGTAAGATAGGACACAACCCATTTTAGATAGCTCATTTAACACAAATCCTTCACACGAACACTGGACGTGTACACTCCCTGAATCCTTTGCATACAATGTACTTAAGATTCTTAAACATTCTAGAATTCTAAAGATTCTAACAGACAGCTTTATTAGCATGGAATCTTCTCTGTGGTCTCTGTTCTGAAGGGTACGTTACTGAGCTCTGTACTCTTTTGCCCAGTGGAATCAACCACCTCAAAAGTAATACCAATATCATTTTCTAGACAAAATACATTTCCTGTAGATTAAAGTAAATAATTTCTTAACAAAAAGTTTAGTGGCCATAGAAATTGCTCAGATTAAGTGTGTATAAAACAAAAAAGATAGAGAAATCATTTTTAAGGTGGTTCAGGTAATGATGTTCTAAAATGTCAAACATAAAAAAATCGTTAAACTTAACTGGAATTAAAATATTTAAATAGACCAGAGTGGCTTACTAACTGTGTCATTTAAGACAACAGATGTCCAAATATTTTAGTCACATCTACATCTTTAATTATAAGTCATTCTAAGACGTAGTGATAAAAACAACACATTTTTAAAGTAAGTCTTAAAAAGTGTTTAAAAAGCACATATTTTTACCTCAACATAATTTTTTGTGTGTGTGTGGTACGCGGGCCTCTCACTGTTGTGGCCTCTCCCATTGCGGAGCACAGGCTCCGGACGTGCAGGCTCAGCGGCCATGGCTCACGGGCCCAGCCGCTCCACGGCATGTGGGATCTTCCCGGACCGGGGCACGAACCTGTGTCCCCTGCACCGGCAGGCGGACTCTCAACCACTGCGCCACCAGGGAAGCCCTACCTCAACATAATTTGTTATTATGTTGTGCAGCCATGGAAAAATTATGATAGCAACCTTGTGCTTTTGAAGTTGAGAGGAAGGGAAAGAGGAAAAAATTATTTACTTAGGATTCCTTGTCGCCACGGTCGCTGTCCGTAGAAGTCAAGAACTCCTGTCTGTGTTTCTAGGGGATCAGGACTGGGGTGCGCTACAGAAGCCTTTAAATCAAAACACAGCCCATCAAGACCAACTCTCCCTCGATCTTTGTTAGAATAAAAAAGCTTTCATAAATATGAATAACACATTCAAATATCAAAGTTGTGAATATTTTAACATAAATTAAATTTCCATAAAATTAAACAAGAATGTTTCATTTAATATTAGGTAGTCTTATAAAAATTAAATTGAATAAATCAACCTGATTCTGACAAATGATTTCACAGTAACTAACTGCTCTACATTTTCTTTTAATTTATAAACCAGTAAAACTACATTACAAATTAAATTTGATGGTTATTCCATATGTAGAAGTGTTTTTTGTGCAAATAAAAATAATGTTATAGGAGTTTTGAAAAGAAGACACTATTTTCCTTTTTTATCGCATGTGTATTAAGTCTTGGTATTGATGGGGGGAGGATACTTTTGGCACCAGAATTTACAAATTTATACCACTTTTCTTTTTTACAACTTTTCCCTCTAAAACCAAAATGTAATACAAGTAATTGTTTAAAAAATGCAGAAAACGTCCAAAAGGAAAATGATAAAAATTTAAATTACCTATAGACCTACTACCACGGTTAACAATGTATATACATTATTCTTCCAGATTTTGTATGCAAACGTTTATTCGTCAACAGCTGAAATAATTTTTCAACCTGCTTTTTTCTTTTAAATACATTCTGTATATCTCACCATATCATTAAAGATTCTTCCAAAATGTTATTTTTCTTGGCTGCCTGCTGTTCCAAATTGTAACAGATTCCCTATAGCTGTTCACATTGTTATTTTTATTTTACATTACTATTAATAAATCTGTCAGAACAACTCTATAAATAAATTTTAATACTTATCTCTTAGGATCTCTTATCTGTCTTAGGCTTCCTGAATATGAAATTCTGGGTCAAAAGAAAGGCATGATTTTGAGGCTTCTTTATTTATTACTTGACAGAATATTATTTTACATTCTAGCCAATATTTGCTAATGCCCATTTTCTCATATACATACAAGACCCAGTTTTAATCACCTTTTAAAATATTGTGCTCAAATATAATATGCCAAACTTTTAAAATATAATACATGTAATGAAATTATACATCATATACAAATAACATGGTAGAAAATAGTCTAGGTATATCATGATTTAAGGGGAAAAAATCCAAGCATTTAAAGTACTAATATGCAAACTGTTTTTTTTTTTGAACAGTTTTTGAAATAGCACTGTTGTTAAAATTCACCTATCTTCAGAGAAGAAATCTGAGGTTTTAAGTGAAAATAAACTGATATAACTATGTGAATGTAAATATCTCTATCTATATACACATACCATGTTCTTATTTTAAAGGTGCTTACGGGGAAACTGGTATTTAAATATAATCATCCAAGAGAAAGGCAAAATGAAATGTCAAGTTTAAGAAAATATGCAGTTAACATCCTCAAATAGATTCTTTAGAGTTTTCCATGAAGGAGAACCCCAGGAAGAGAAAGAAGGCCAATGTTATGCTCTCCAGTGGGTCAACATAAAGCACATTTCTCAGTGTCCTTCAAACTCTAGCAGTGATCACAGAAACAAAACAATGGATTTACAGTATGGCATGGACTAAACTGTGGCTTTTATTTTAAAGTAACTTTCTCTCCTCTAAATCACTGACTTATCGCTAATCATAAATCAGTTCTTCAAAGAAAAACTTCTGCTTAATTCACAGGTGAAAATAGAGTACTCAGGCTAAAACTGAAAATAATCCTAATTCCTGAAAATATAAAAGATAAAAACTTGTTACATGCAAAGGCTTGGAAAAAATTATCAACACCCATCAGCATTTCTTCTTTCAAGAGAAGGTTAATAGATGTCCTAAATGCCAGCTAATACAGGAGTCAGTGACTTACTTCATGGTTACAGAGGGTTTTCGTAAGCTGTTTCCGCTCCTGGGCATAGTATGCTGCCTGCTGGTAATAGAAACCAGGATTCTGAGTTTGAATAGCTGTCAACCCCAACTTGATAGCTTCATCAAATAAATCTCCAAAGGCCTGGAATCTTAAAGAAAAAAAAAAAATCAAGAAATAAAAAAATGGAATGAAAAAGAAAAAGGAAAGAAAAAGCAGCTTACTTCTAGTAGTTATTCATCCTGTAACCATAACCTCAGCAGACTGTATCAAAATAATGCTACTGCTGAACTATTAATTGTGGGGATTTCATTGTAAATACTAACACACACTAATCGTAGGTTACAGAAAAATTCTTTAAGTCAACTCTTCTGTGTTAGCAGGTCTTTATAAATATACCATCAAGCCAGATGTCAACATAGTTCCCACCACTCAAATACATCCATGTTTCTGGGAAATTTCTCATTCTAGCAATTTTTAGTCATCAGTCTCAGAGGGCAAGTTCCACGTCAGTAGGGATACTGTCTATTCACTGCTATATTCTCAGTATCTAGACACATGGTGGAAACTTGATATATATATACTGAATGAAAGAGATGGTCCCAGGAACTAGCTAATTTCCATTAAGAAACTGTATGAATCAGTATCTACCATTACTGGGAACATCCTTATGGTGGATCATTAAAAACCTACTTACTGACAAAAATCTTAGTTCGATTTAGAACAAAAGTCCATGCTAACTCCACTCCTCCAAACCCCAAGTAAATTTGTTTAAAAAACATTCTGAAAATATAATTTAAAACATACTGTTTAGACATCCATGCAGCGTGCTCAAAAGACAACTCTGCACTTCCGATTTTTTTCTTACACAAGTCGATGTGCTTTCGGAACTGAGCAATTGCGTCCAGTGGGGTGTTGTGCTGAAAACACAGCCTACAGATCTGGAAGATGTAAAATCAACCCCAAAGTAAAGAAGAAAACCAAAGTCAAAAGGTGTATTCATTTAAAAATATATAAAAATTGAGACTAACTTTAAAAAGAGTATGGAATTTCCTTCTCTGAAGTTCAGTAGAACTTAAGTGCAACAGAACTGATTTTCTCTATTACAAAGGATATGCTAAAAACAGAGGTTATGTCCCTTTGATTAATGAAATAAAATTATTCACTATTTGTGATGAATCTATTCTACACCTTACAAAGTTTTTTAAAGCATAGAATAAAGACATATTAAACCCAATGAAGAGCATAAAGATGGGCAAAAATGAAGTACTTCCAACAGGTAACTGAGAAAGGACAGATTAACTCTCAGTTTTAGAACTGTCAGAAAGCAAAAGATTTTTTGTAGAACAATTAGAGCACAGTAGCCTCCATATCAAACAAGGATTACAGAAATTCTTGAAAAATTATCTGGGATGTTATTTCAAAGTAATAATCTATATGTATGTAGGGTAAATGAAAAAAAAAGAAGAAACAAAGCCTAAATTTATTTCCACATGCTTATTACCACTTTTAATTTTATTTTTTTAGGTATAAGGGAATACATGAAAAGTTAAATCTCTCATCCATCCCTGTCCCTCAGCCATCCAATTTCCCTCTCTAGAGGCAACAAGCTCCCAGCATACATTTGGTGATATATTCTGTCCACAGACAAGTATGTGCATTTACAAATAAACTAGTATTTTTATACAGATAGCATCACACTGAATATGCTGCTTTGTGCCTTCCTTTTTTCACCTAACAATATATCTTGGATATCATTCCATTTCAATGCATGGAGCTGCTTCATTCTTGATAGTTGTATAATATTTTGTTGTTTGGAGTTATAATTTATATTGACCAGTCAGTTATTGTGGGGTTGTTTCCAACCTTTTCCTATTACAAGAGGCAATAAATATCCTTACATATGTGATTTGCAAGTCTTAGCACATATGTGGGATAAATTTCCCAAAATGGAATTGCTAGGTCAAAAGGAATATCCACTTTAAATCTGCACTATCATTGCAAAAATAGCCTCTATAGAAGCTGTACCAATTTACACTTACACACGCAGTGAACAAAGTGTCCCTCTACCCTTACATCACTAACCCAGTGCCAGCCTCTTTAAAAGATGAGTGTGGAAAGATTAAAAGCAAAAGACAAAGCTTCATCTGCCTTCTGGGGGTGTCTATTTCTACCATATACAACCTTAAAATGCTCACATAACAGATATAAAAGTTTTCTCTAAGGGGAATAGGTACACCTTTTCTATGGCTGGCCATTAAACCAAGGAAGGCTTACCCAGTTCTAATAAGTTGCAGCTTCTAAAATTCAATACTGTAGGCAGCTTTCTTCTCACTCCCTCCTGCCCCCACTTAAAAACAAACAAAAGACCCTCCTCAAGGAGTTTTACCAAGATAAAACTCCTCTAAATGAGAACTCTGGGACCATAGCTCAAAACCAAGCATTACAATTAGGCTGCTAAGAACCAGGGTGCTCCTTGAGATAAAGGACATAAAATAGCATAGCATAATTCATCAAATACTCACTTTTCAGAGCAAGTGAGTCATCTGGATTTCCAAACTTTAAAAAGATACTCCAATATTTAAAGCCAAATTTTGTTTATTTGGAAGTAGAACTATTACCTTGTAGTTTATAAATCCTGCCATGGTCTTAATTTCCAGAATATTAGTTTCATGGGCTCTCAATTCATGTACAAGATTATAGGCGGTCCTGTAATTCCTAATATAGACATGGGGAAGGTAGTTAATTATGATATAAATTAATTTTAAGAAAAGATTCCTAAGAGCAAAATTATTAGAAATAACAGAAACAATATTTACTCAACATTTCTTAGCACTCAACAGCTCAATAATAACATATACATAACAATCTCTGATGTCCTGAAAAATGATATATTGATTCATTATGTGTGGGAGGAATCAATGACTTTTCTCTAAGAACAGAACCACTGTACACTGCTGTCATTAACATCTGCCTATAACTGATAGGAATTCAGCTGCAAAATGAAAGTGGCAAAGTGTCCAGAGTTACATGACAAAATTAACATTGTTAAAAACAATTAGTATTTTTTAAAAGTACCATGTTGAGCTTCTCAAATAGAAATTGTATTAGCGAAGAAGGTGCTATCAAGACAGAGATGGGTCAACAGCTTTAAACCCAAGTATCTCCACAACTGAAACGGGTATCACTGGTCTCGGGTATGGGCTGCAGTGGGGATGCCCTCAGGGCAGCTAGCGCTGAAGGAGAGAATAGTGTGAGAAAGGCAAGTCTGATAGAAGATGGAAGGTAATGAGAAAATCTCAGTCTTCTCCAAAGAAAAGTGTTTGCTCCTAACTTCTCCACGTAACATTTTTCTTTCCAGAACTGTGTTTGAACAGAATTGGAATTGAGGGTGTTTCACTAATACCACAGATAAAAAATGAACTACATTAAAACCAACTAAAACTATATGAAGTTTGAGATTTATAGAACACAATTTGGTGCTTAGCACTTCATTAGCAACAAAAGAGAGGAGGTTTCTGCAATATTCCTCTGAATGACAGACTTATTTATTTCTCTGTTCCACCCTCCCATGTATATTTAGCCTCTCCCCAGTTTTAGGATATATAGCTGGTTTTTATCCTTTTGCTCCTCTGGCACTGTTAATCTTAAAAAACTGAGTTAAAGCTAGAAAGAGGCGTTTTATTAAATTGTGTTTAGTAAAATAAAAGCAAAGGGATAAAATGCCTAACCACTGCCAACACATCTGCAACTACTCTTCAAAGCTCTAAGCAGAGCCTTACAATGAAAAATGGGACTTCCCTGGTGGCACAGTGGTTAAGAATCTGCTGCCAATGCAGGGGACACAGGTTCGAGCCCTGGTCAGGGAAGATCCAACATGCTGTGGAGCAACTAAGCCTGTGTGCCACAACTACTGAGCCTGTGTGCCGCAACTACTGAAGCCTGCATGCCTAGAGCCCGTGCTCTGCAACAAGAGGAGCCACTGCAATGAGAAGCCCGCGCACCGTAACACAGAGTAGCCCCTGCTCGCCGCAACTAGAGAAAAGTCTGTGTGCAGCAACGAAGACCCAATGCAGCCAAAACTAAATAAATTTTAAAAAGAATGAAAAATGATGCTACTGGCAGGTATTATAAACTAAAAAAAAATTAAGAAATTCAGTCTGATTCAGATAATGTTTAATACACATGAAACTTTGAAAATCAGTCTTAACAAGGATTTTACTGAGCATACAAAGAAGAAGTAGGTAACAGAATGGGAAAAATTTTAATATGTTTCTTTAGATCATGAAATTTAATTAAATTATACCAGAAAGCTTTCGGACACTATAAAATTTACTTCTGATAATAAAATGGATATATTTTTTTAAAAACTCAAATATATTCCATTTAACTAGAAAAATTAAAGTGAATATTACAAACCTGACTCTAACCAACATAAACATTTTAAACTTAAAGTTTGGTTGAGATTCAGAAATTGCCACTACTATGTTATTGTTAACATAAAGAAAAAGTTTGACAACGGTTAGAAACTTACTTCAGAGCATTTTGTGTATCTTGTTTCAACTCACTGAAGAAAGCTATTTTGAACTGATGTCTAACAAATAAAAGCTGAAAAGAAGAATGGAAAAAAAATATCATTATTACATATATTCTCTTAAAAATGTAAAAATTACAATAACGTTTGAGAGGAGACCTAAAAGTATGAAGGCAAATATCCAAAATTAAAGTTCAAGAATTATTCCAGTAAACAAGTGTAGTTAAGAAGGCTACCAAAATCTATCTTCAAGAGCTTTAAAGGCAAAGAGGACAAAAGACAAAATAGTTTTTAAATGCTTTAAAAAAAAACTTCAGAAGCACAGAAGCCATTTAAAAATATCAAAGTATTAAAGACATTAAATCATCTCCTCAAAAATAATCAATGATGAATAACCTACTCTAGAATGCTGCTATTATTTCCTTCTTTAGGAAGAGACACGTACCTGGTGTGTTGTTTTATTCAAAAATTCTTTATGAGATTTCACTCTTCTAATCTCAGTGTAGTAATAAGTCTGTGCATGTTCATAAAAGGCGTTTTCTAATCTGTTAAAAGAGACCAACATTCAGTGGGCTTCCCTGGTGGCGCAGTGGTTGAGAGTCCACCTGCAGATGCAGGGGACACGGGTTCATGCCCCGGTCCGGGAAGATCCCACGTGCCGCGGAGCGGCTGGGCCCATGAGCCATGGCCGCTGAGCCTGCGCGTCCAGAGCCTGTGCTCCGCAACGGGAGAGGCCACAGCAGTGAGAGGCCCGCGTACCGCAAAAAAAAAAGACCAACATTCAAACACTGAAGTTATTTTAAACCAAAGTGTTTTCAAGAATCATATTTATAAGACCTGAAAGTAAAATCCTGACAGAGATAATGTCTGCTTTACTTCATGATTAAGATAAAAAGTAAAGCAAAATATAAGCTAAATTTTTAGATAAAAAAATCTAAAAAGAAGACCCACCAAAAGCCATTTAAAATTTTACAATCTAAGAAATAACTGATAAAAATAACTTTCTTATAATTTGTAAAAATTAGGTAATCACTAATAATCTATTATTTTATAATTTTATAAGTATGAAAGAAACAAATATCTAATACTCAACTAGATTCAATTATCTTTTGTGACTCTGACATTTAGGGTTTAAAGATTAAGGAAAATAATGGGAAAAGGACCAAAAATGAGAACTGGCAAATGAGGTGAAAATAACATTTGTATAAATGAAGATAACTATGAGACTACAGAGGAACCAAGAAAATTTGCCCAGAGATGGATAAACAACTCAAAGTTCTGTTTGTGAAAATAAGTACATATCTGAAGTATCTTCCTAGGGCATGAAAGAAAGCTGAATTCAAAGTCAGATAAGGATTGAACTTCAAGGTTCTTCCTCCTCAGAATAAAACAGAGTTCTGAAGCTGCATTCAAAGGGTTTAAATACATCTAAGAAAAATATGTAAAAAAAATGAAATAAAATGGAATAGTCAAAACTTAAAAGATTCAGTATATATTCTAGGTTATTTACCTTATAATATAGCCCACAAGGTGGTCTGTATGGGGCAGTACAAACAAAGACTTCCCCGAGAGTTCACACGCATTGCACAAGGCTGCAGCTCTTTCTGAAGCAATGACATCTTCTCCTGTTGACAACAAGTGCCATAAAGAGAGAAAATAATTAATGCATTTTTTCTAAATGGACATTTCCCCAAATCAGGACAATATAATTAAGAAAAAAAACCCAAACCACTTTTCACCACGTCTATAAGACCCCTGGAATCCTTGAGAGCTCTGTGGGGTGCTTAGAAGTTACACAGTACATATATGTTAGGAGAACACTGTGGAATTTTCTACTAGGCCAAGACAGGCCAAGTAATGCCAACAGATATACTGCATAACTGTTTCAAAACAGTAACTAAAAGTGGAAGCAATAGTTCATGAAAGTTGTTTCCAAAACTATTTAAGATGCTTCAAGTTTCAAGATAGAAACAAAAATAGTATTTTGGCTTCTGAAGTCTGAGATGGTAGAAGAAATACGCATTTGAAACCAGGACATTTTCTTATAGGAAACTAGAAATCCTACAGCATTTTTCTTTGCTCTACTGCAAATTAAGAAAAAAATATTACGTAAGGAATATAATTTCAAATAGATCTCAGATAAGCAAAAAACCTTCTTTTTTAAAAATCAAGTGAATAACTCTTTTGTCAATTGACATGTGCCTCCCTGGAGGGAAGGGGAACTAGGCAGCAGGACTTGAGAAGATCTGCACTCTTTAATGTTTTTAATTTTTACAATAAGCATTTACTCATGCATTATTGGTACTTTTTAAAGTTAACACACCATATTTCCCATAACTGAATGCGTGAAAGATTTCAACATTAAAAACTAAGCCTCCTGGTAATAAGAATTGGGGGGATAAACCAATCAATTAGTTATTAATTAACCTTTTGCTACCTGGGGGCAAAGGGGTTTTCTTCTGAATCAGAACCACTGCAACTTTTGTGTTTCTCCCTTGTAAACTCTGCCTGCAGTGGAAAAATAACAATAAAATTAATTAAGTAATTAAACTGTTTTAACTTAAAAAATGTATTCAAGACTACATAAAATACAAGCTTGACAATTCAAAGAAAGACAAATTGCAACTTAAAAACCCCAAGATTGGGGGAACTCTTTTCCTACATACAAAGAAACACACATGCCACAAGGATTTAAATTTTAAAAGTATAATCTCAGATCAAGCTTCTGTTCCTCACAAAAACCTGCTTTAAAGGCAAAAGTTTAAAATATACTTCAATTTAAAAGTTACACTGCAACTTATTTCTTTATAGTGATAGAGTAGTCATCCAAAAGAATTACTTTGAAATAAATGGTGATAAAGCAAAAAGTGTTTTATGAGACTAAACAGCAAATCACTATATCTCCCCCCGCCAAAAAAAAATTATAAATGCAAGAAAAAGCATTTGGAACTTCAGGTCAATTTGTCTTAGAAATTTCTTCACATTGCTTACCATTCCTTAAGTTAATATTAATGCTACCTGTTGGAAGTGAACAGGTTTCATTGGAGGCCAGTGATCCCCAAATGACTACTGCAGACTTAACGGCACTCAGCTGCCTTCAATAAATGTCAGTAAACTCCAGATGTGAGTTTGACCCAACACAGTCAACCTGACAAACGGGACATACCTAACTATTTCCACTCTGGTCGCGCACTCAGACTGCTTTTCTTTCCACTGGGGCTCATCCCAGTCTAGTTCGTAGAACACAACCACCAGGGCTGGCACCAGATTCAGATGTTTATTCATCCAGCCTGTCTTCAAGATCCCTTTGGGAATGTACCATTCATACGAAGTTCTCTGCAAACATTAGCCAAAGTTTAAAAGAGGTATTTTGACAACAAGAACAGCAGAAATCACCTGTTATGGAGTGCAGGCACTTTCTCTGTATTTATCTCATTCAGTATACACATGCCGCATTTCTAAGATGAGGACATTCAGGCTTACAGAGATCAGGTAAGAGCTAGCAAGTACTGGAGGTAGCATCTCAACCCTAGAGCCAGTACCATTTCCATTTAAAGACTGACCAAAGCCAAAGCATTTCTAATGATGTCAAGGCTTTCAAATACCCTGGAAGTAAACAGCCTTCTTCCCAATAAATTCTACTTATATTCCTCACCATCCCAGATTCCGTTCTTGTAAAAGCTGCTCAAATATTCTCTAAAACCCAATATGGCTTCATCTGCTTCAAAGTCGTGTCACCAGGATGGCATTACACCTCACTTGTGGGTGAAAGAAAAAAATGAAGGACAATTCTTAAATACAGAAGCGTAAGGGCAGTCACTGGGGGTCAGTGCTAAGTGCCAGGTCGTGGGGAGGGGATGCCCTGAAGAAGCCGGGTGAAATCTCAAACTACCCCCAAAGCACCCGCACTGGCCAGACTACTCCAGTTCACGCTGGTCCAACAGTTATTCCACGTGAGGAAAGAGAGGACAGGAAGGAAATCTGACACAAAACACCTTGGGAACTCAGGAAAGAACCAGGAGGAAAATGAGGATTCTGAAGAATGAATCCAGGAGGAAAGGGGTGAGTCCTGCTGGGTCGCTGGGCTTCCTTGACACAAACACCACATTAAAAGAAGTGTGTAAGAGCCGGGGGTGCTACTGCTCCCACAGTTTCAGAGAAAGCTCATAGTTCCTGGCGCTGGATATATGAAACTGTGTCTGTGGTGTGTGAGTCTCAAACACATGCAAAAGAATCAGCAGGTGACCAAATCTACAGGGCCTGCGCTCCCCCGAGGTGAACTGAGGACAGCCAGTATTGACATACTTAATAAACACCCCAGGTGATGACATACTTGGTCCAAAGACCAGTCTGTCAGAAACATTGCTCTAGGGGGGGAAGAAAAAGTAGGCAGTTTATTTTAATCAATGTGTCTTATTAACTGACTTTCAGATCAACCTGAAAAGCTTACAATAAATGACAAATCAGTCAATGTACACAACTTTCTTAAAAACCAAATTGACATAATAAGCAATACACGTGTATGAGTTGCTATTATTAATTCATACTATCATCATTCTAAGTATTTTTTTCTAAGTAAATCAGAGTCTCTACCATGATGTTCATTCTAAAAGTCAGTTTTGAACTTAATACCCCTCCTATTCCACACTGAATAAACTGCTTTAGTTTATGTAGAACTCATCAAGGACAGAGAGTATGTATTATTTAGATTTTTATCACCAGCCTGTTGCATAGTTCCAGGTACTCTAAACCAAAGCAAGTGCTCAAAATGTGTCTGTGAAATCAAACCAAACTGCAGAGACTATGGATTTTATAATGATACTGGCAATGGTGAGACCTTCCTTTTAGAGAGGGCTTTGTTAAAATTATGGAGCCTTGGGGTCTCTTTTTAACAACAAATAAAAAATGGAAAACCTAGGCTCATAGGATAGAAAGCTTAATAATTATAAAGTAATTATTCTTCTGGAGTAAAAGAAAAGGGGGGGATTATTAGATACATCCGTAGTATATTACATACAGGAAAACGTCTGGAGTTTTCTTCATGCACCTCTGTAACCATACCCTTGATAAACTCAGGGGTTTTCCTGCACAGATATAGGAACAGAAAAGATACACACATGCAAAGAAAGAGACAGACAGAGAAGGAGAGTCCCCTTGCAATCATAATGTCATTACCTTGGGTCTACATTTGGGATACTCATGGTCACCTGGGAGCACCTTGAAAGAAATCGGTACCCGATCAGCCCTCCGATTGGCACAGAAAGCATCCCAGACAGCTCGATGGACAGCATTATAAACCACATCCAGGCCTGTGAGAGTAACAAAAGCCATAGGCCGACAACATAATTCCACAGGGAAGTCCCATTGTGTGGGGCTCATGGTCAAGGTGTCAGGAAAATTCTGAAATACAAATGTTAATACGTTAATAATTAATTTCTTAAAAGCCCACATCCACATCTAACATATGAACCTCCACCATTTGAAAAACATTACAAAAAGGCGAAAGTCTTTGAGTGTCTACAAACTGTCGAGCAAATCCAAAAGAAGAGAGCAAACGGGCAAACTTTAATTCTTGAATTGGACCTATTAAAATTTATTAACTATTGGTATAATATTTTAAAAAATCTTTCATATACAAGGGTTGCAGTCAACTTTAAGACAAATCACTATTTCCAGTAACATCTCAAAACCACACAAAACTTTGGGATAAACAGACCAGGAAAGCAGGAGGGTGATCAAACTTCTGATTTCAGTTATAAAGAAAAACAACGATTGATTTACATATACAATAAAGTGCAACTATCTCTAATTTCTCTGTAATTGCTAACATCTAATTTCTGATTTCCTGAGATAGCATTAAAATAATATGCTAATTATCTAAGTAGCTATGTTTTCTCATTTCTCCACAATTAATACAAATGTACTACTTAAAGGAAAATCTACAAGGGAAAAGCTAATAATGAATGGAAACCTCTAAGAGGACATGTTTCTACTGCGCCCTTTAGCTGAGAAGCGGTCTATATCAATCCAAGATGCACTACGTTTTGAAAAGCAATTATATAAAAGTGTTTATTGCGAACAAAATTATATTTTAAGAATAATTTCTCATTTTCAAAAACATGTATCACATGGTTGGTTTAAAAGGTGATCTCCACCAGTATATCATACAGGACTCAAATACAACTTCTGTGAGAAGTTAGGAGCACTTAGGCCACCACTTGATCAGCAAAACAGTATTTTTAACTGAAAAGTTAATTTAGTAAAGACTATTAGGCTTCTCACACTTAAGTACTGACGGAACGATGGGTACTAGATAATTGGTTTGGAAAGTCTATCAGAAATGACAAATGTCCACAATAGACCTAAGTTTTAGAAATGCTTAAACAGATATTCTGAGGACAGGATTAAGGTACGAGAGCAGAGGACTGCATGTTCAGAAACAGATTCTAGTTCTAGTGAATTTGGGGTGAAAATAAAAAAGAGATGGTCAAAACACAATTTAGGTACCACTGCTTGATCCCAAAGAGTCTAGATTAGAGCCCTAAATACTCACTTCCTTTAATAACCCCAGAGGCTCAAGAGAATTCGCTGTGTCCTTTGAATATGGAGTGGAAATAAGGGGAAACAGAAATTACGTTTAAATCACTTAAAATCACAATCCTGTCCAAGAGAAATATAATACAAACTACATAAATAATTTAAAATTTTCTAGTAGTCACATTAAAAAAGTAAAGAAAGGGATGAAATTCATTTTAATAATATTCTACTTAACCAATATGTCCAAAATATTACCAATTCAACATTACTATAAAAGTTATTAGTGAGATGTTTTACGTTTTTTAATACTATGTCTCCAAAGTCTGGTGTGTATTGTACACTCGGAGCGCATCTAGCCTATTTCAAACGCTCAATAGCTACCTATGGTGACTGGCTACTATACCAGACAGTGCAGCTCTAAATTACGGTAACTCTGTCCCAAAATAACTGTACGAAAACTGTATCAGAAATTCTTGCCACACTGTACCTTAAAAGCGTTGGCATTTGAAATGGTTGTGCCTATTCGGTGGCAAAAAATGGGAAGAATATCAGCAAAGGACAAGTGCAGAGGTTGTATGGATCTCGATGACAGCCTATAGGAGAAATTTCCAGATCTCCTGGAAAAAAACCAATGAAGCAACTAACCAAACCATGACCTGGAAGGAGGTGCAGAAGTAGGAAGCGAACACTCTGGATGGGAGATCGTGTAGTGCAATGGAAGTCATCTGGAAGCTGGCGTGGTCATAAAATTATAAGGAAGACTCTTAGAAAGAATGACGGACTGCAAAGAAAGGTGACCTAATGAAAGTGGCAGGTTAAAAAAAATAATGCAGTCACTATTTTTTAATTAACGGAGGTTCGGGATGCAGGACACAAGGCCAGTAAGGATGGGATTCAAAGATGTCCAACTACAAAACAATCAAAAGAGGAAGGACAGTTTGGGGCCGGGATGGCGAAACAAAAGCTGATGCTGAGGATGCGAAGCAACTGCCCAACTTAGGAAAGGATACCGCCCCAGGGTCGCAGAATCCTGCTCCGGTAGCTCCAATGAAGAAACGCTGCAGCTCTAAAGGCAGACGCTATCTTCCTCCTCTCCTCCCCTACCCCCCCTTAAACCTGGAGGCCCTAGAAATAGGTGTGTCTTTTCTTTAGAAGCTAAAAGAGAAATGCACTCGCTGATGCTGTACGAAATCACAGGCCCCCCCAAACCAGCATCGTTAAGCGCTAGCAATCTCCCTCGGCGGTCTCGCCCGGCCCCACTGGTCTCCCGACCCGGACTCACCCAGGCCGCACGCCCCGAGCCCGCTGCAGCTGTGGCCGGTCGCCGCCAGCCGGGGGAGAACCAGGGGAAGCAGGCGGGGGGGGGTGTGGGTGTCACAAAACGCCGGGGGCCGTCCCTACCACCACCGCCCCTGTTCCGGTGCCCACAAGCGAGACTTCCCAGGGCCCATCCGCGCAGGCACAGGAAGCACTTTCTGGGCTTGACCGACAGCGCCCTAGGCCAATCGCCGTCCCGGAACTCTACGCTGCTCCACGAAGCGTAAGGAAGACGCTCCGTTTCCTAGAGGAGCAGGAGCTGGGGGCGGGGAGAGAAGGAGCCAATAGGAGAAGCGAGAAGGAGGGGGCGGGGTCTCTGCCGTTACCGTCTTTCTCCCTCTCCTGCTACTCGCTGGCTCCACTGTTTCGGAGGCCGCTGGCTCCTCGCTTGCAATCCTCCGCTGACGGCTTCGCGCTGCCCGGGGACCGGGAACCCGCGAGACTCTCGTCTGCGGTGCTAAGGGTGTGCCTCAGCAGCCCAAGGCGCAGAAGAGGGACGCCCCGGCCTTGGGGCCACTGCCCTCGCATTATTTTCGTTGTCGCGAACGCCGTCCGCCCGGGAGGCGCCCCGTGACCGGCGCGATGAGTGCCAACGAGGACCAGGAGGTGAGTCCGGGTGGACGCTCCTTTCCCGCGCAGGCGGGGTGCCCCTCCCCGGCCCCGCGCGTGCCCTCGCCTCTACGGCGGCAGCCTCAATGAGGTGCCCTATGTTTGCGGGTGTCCTGCGCGGAGAGGCCCAGCGCGCCTACCTGGGTAGGGGACCACCTCTGCCCTTCCTCCCCCGCACTGCAGTTTTGAGTTTTGCAAACCCTAGGGTTCCCCCCAGGTCTCCTGATAACGAGGACGAGTGTCCTTGGCCCGCGACCCGGTGCACTTGGCTCTCCTTAAATCCCGTGTGTTGTTCAGCGCCTGTGTTCTGAGTTAGGCTCTTTGGGAATCTAATCACCTTTACATTTTAAAATCTGTTGGCTGGTAGAGAAAGTTAATTGAGTTAGTTAAATTTTTGGTGCAGGGAAATAATGACACTAGTGTCTTCTGGCCATATTGCGTGGTGGAAGGAATCATTTAATATATCCATCTGATAGTTGTCCAGTGGATACGAAGTCTGTTTTGACCATCCATGTACTACCGGAATTGTATGGTTTACACTCAGATATTTTCTCGTGAAATGCCACTTTGACATTGAATCATATGATATTAGAGTTGTAAGTAGGTGTTCACTTTTCATTTAGAGTATACTGCTTGAAAGTTAGTACTTTTACATGACACATGTCATGGAATCGCGGTATTGGAAGTTACCTTTAAAGAAGACCCAAAGTTCAACAAGCTGTGATGTCTGAATCCTTCTAAAATATTCTTGTCAGTTGAGTTTCTAAGCTAAGGCGTGAACAGTTCTTACTGTGTAGCATGGAGCGTATAGTGTAAGGTTTCTCAAAGTTTGGCCCATGGACCACCGCCTAGAACCGTTTGGGTGGTTGTTAGAAAAACAGTTACCTGCACTCTAGCTCAGATTTACTCAATTGAAATTCCTGCGGTGAGAACCAGCCATCTCCATTTAACAGTAAAATAGCATCTTCTTCCACAGGACAGTTTTTCAGATGTTTGAAGACCATTTTCCTGCCCAGTTTTTCAGACCTCCTCCTCTCATGCCAACTGGTTCCTTTTAGCTCTTCTCCATTTGTTCATTCTTTTTAGTTCCTTCACTCTTCTGGAATTGTGTATCTGTGGACACATTATAAGTTTTTTTATGTTCTTTTTTTAAAATTGGGGCATTCCAGTTTTCTACAGTTAGATTTACTGTCAAAAACCCTTAAAGTGCTTTATGCAGAGCAGTTTGTCTTTCGTCTTCTGCTCTGTATGTTTAGGTACCTAAGGACAAGTTCTTCTTACCCTGTAAAGTTTCATCTTGTTAGCTTGTTTTTAAAGGGCTTTTAAAATTCTGCTGCTGCTGCCAGCATGATTCACTATCCCATCAAATTGTCATCCACAAATTTGATAAGCCTGCCTCCAATTTTTGTTCCTGTCCAAGTCATTTAATTGAGATATAGGGAAGGATTAAGGACAGAAGGAGTAACACTACATTTTGAGTAATGTTGTTTTTCTAATCCCATCTCAGTTATTCCTTGATCCAGTTTGAATTCTTATATTTTTTTTTCTGTGAAGGTAGCAAGAGAAACCCATGGGGCCTTGCTGAAATCCAGGTAGACTGTTTTGTCTCTTTCCCTAATGTACCAATCCAGTCACCCTCCCTAAGAAGGGTTGTGAACCTTGTTTTTCATATTCTTGCCAAGTCGTAGGGGCTACTCCTTAACTCTGCTGGGTCCTCACAAACTCTTTCTTTAGTGATCTGTCTTAAAATGTTGTCCATGTAGGTCAAACTCACCATCCTGTAGTTTGTAGAATTCTCAACATGCATCTTTTTGAAAACTAAAATATCTGCGGAAGTGCAGTCTTTCTTTTCTTTACCTCTTCTGAGGTCTTTGTCAGTAATCACGACAGTGATTGGGTCTTCTCAGTTGTAAGCCCACAGCATTCTAAGAAGTATTTCCAGCCAAGGATTGCTAGTTACATTTTCTCTTGCAGTCCTTTTTCCCATCTTGGATAGATACTTGTCAACCTCTTTCTAACTACCATTTTTTAAAAGTTCTTTTTATTGTCCGTAAGTGTTTTTTCAAGTTTTGTGTCCTTTTGTGGTAGGGATTACAAATATAAATAGTATGTGTAAATCATGGGGAATGACTGTGTTTCATCTGCAAGTTTAATGTTCTTTCTACCCCAGGCTAGCCTTTAGCAGAGTGAGAAAGTACAGGCTCTGGAGTTGCTTTAAACTGAATCTTATTTTCCTCCCTAGTAGGAAGGAGAAAACAGTAAGATCTTTGATGTGAGATTGATGTGAGAATTAAGTGAGATAATCCACTGCAAAATGCTTAGTGGTGCCTGGCGCATAGTGTTAAAGAAAGGATCAGGGTTGTGATGTGTTAGCATAGCACCTGGGTCATAAACGTCGAACGCCATGTAAGTCAGCCAAGTTTTACGCTGTTGAGTGGACTTGAACCAGAAACAAAAGATCCTCTATTTCTAATCCGTTTATATGACTAAACAACGCTCCTGTGATTCATTTCTTTCAGATGGAACTGGAGGCATTGCGTTCTATTTATGAAGGAGATGAAAGTTTCCGGGAATTAAGTCCGGTTTCATTTCAATATAGGGTAAGACCTGGCATGAATAGAAGCACTTACTACTTTGTGGGAAAAGACAAAAGTTGCTTTTTAAAATGCTGGGGGGTTTTTTTGTTTGTTTGTTTTTAATTTAGTGGTTTATACTTATTATGTCTTTGGATTTGCTGAAGCATTTATATGAAAACTCATCACTATGACATGAGTTATTTTCAACTTTTGAAAACTTAATTCAGAAACTTTTAAAAACTAAGATAAACGTTTTTATCGTAAGAGAATTTTAAAATGTTAGAAACAGAAGAAACATTAGAAATTATGTGGTTTTACCTTCTAATCTTAAAGATAACTTCTCAGTCCTAACTTCCCAAGCTCCCACAGCCGATATTGATAAATGTTAGGGTTAAGATCCAGGTCTCTAGTCCAAGTCTAGCATTCTTTTTACTACCCTATAATTTAGTCAAGAAAAGTTGATATTTCCTTAATTCTGTATTACCAATGTGCGTGAATATTTTATGAGTATGTGAAATGTCAATTTTTCTTTAAAATAAAGGTTGCTTATAACTCTTTTTCAACGTGGAACAGTACCAGTATTTTATTTTATAAATAAATAACATAAACCGTTTATCTGAATGATTTTAAGTAGTAGTGGGTGGTATGGAAAACTTTTTTTATAAAAGACTTATGCAAGATTTATGGTTGTTAACATTGTCACCATTTAAAACAAATTGTTTGATGGGCTTCCCTGGTGGCGCAGTGGTTGAGAGTCCGCCTGCCAATGCAGGGGACGCGGGTTCGTGCCTCAGTCCGGGAGGATCCCACATGCCGCGGAGTGGCTGGGCCCGTGAGCCACGGCCGCTGAGCCTGCACGTCCGGAGCCTGTGCTCCACAACGGGAGAGGCCACAACAGTGAGAGGCCCGCGAACCCAAGAAAGAAAAAGGTTTCTCCATTCCTATAGAATGAGGACTAAACTCCTCAGCTTGACACCCAGTGCCTTCTGTTTGCTCTGGACTGTGTCTCCAGACTTTCCTGGCACTGGCATCTGTTAGACGTGATACCTTGTTAAATGTTTCCCTGCACTGTCGTTACTACTCTGTCTTGGGACACGTTGTTTGCTCCTGCCCTCGCCTCTCCTCCATCATGCATCCTACTCTTCCGTTAATGCTTACCCCAAGCCTCCTCTGTGGCGTACGTGGGCCATGTCTCCTCTCTGTCCCCTGACTTCAAAGTAGGATCGACTAGTCCCCGTTTCCTCATGCTATGTTCTGTCGCTTTGGAACTTTTCCTAGTGCTGCAGTTTAGTGAGTTGTCTGAAGGTCTGTCTCCCTTGAAGACAGTAGTGCTCTTGTCTCTTGGGTGACGCACAGTGTGAGGCGTGTGACAGTTTGTTTCTACTTATACTTTGAGTAAGGGTTTAGTGACTGCATAAAGCAAGTAACTTTTATTACTTTTTTTTCCTACTGTACAGCAAAGTGGAGTTCCCTGTGCTATACAACAGCTTCTTATTAATTATCTATTTTTTTTTTTTTTTTTTTGCGGTACGCGGGCCTCTCACCGTTGCGGCCTCTCCCGCTGCAGAGCACAGCCTCCGGACGCACAGGTCCAGCGGCCATGGCTCATGAGACCAGCCGCTCCGCGGCATGCGGGATCCTCCCGGGCCAGGGCACGAACCCGCGTCCCCTGCATCGGCAGGCCGACTCTCAACCACTGCGCCACCAGGGAAGCCCCAATTATCTATTTTATACATGTTAGTGTGTATATGTCAATCCCATCTCCCAATTCATCCCACCCACCACTTTTATTACTTTTTAGTTATCTCTACTTAAAACACAAGCATAAACCGATGACGTCCATTATGCAGGTAATCAACTTATGTAAGTATAGCAACAGATCCCGAAGTTTATTTGACATAATTTCTAAGCCTCACCTTATATTGATGTGGGGTATGATTGAGGGTAAGGAGATGTGAATAAAAACATTAGTGGTCAGAAAATAAAAGTGAGTCAAGTAACAATTTAGGGTGAAAATTTTTTAAGTCTTGACTGAAGTTTAATATTAAGTATTTAAAAACCCACAAAGCAGCACATATACCAAAAATACTACAGAAGAGATTAGCATTGCCCTGTGCAAGAATGAGATGCCGATTCATGAATCATTCCATAGTTTTATTCGAAAATCATCATTCTGCAACAACCAATGTGATGATTGTATCAGGCAAGGATCCTTAATGGATACTGAAACCTTTGGGTGAAAAGTTGTTGAGAAACAAGCTATGCACATGGTTTTGTAGTACCACCCACAGATTTCTTCGTAATTACAAAATGAGAAAGATACCTTTCCACTGAAGAGGTCTGGAGAATATCACCCTAACCAAGTGATCAAACTTGGTATCACCACTAATGATTCTGGAAGATCTTACGTGCCTCATTATTTGGTGCTGGGGGAGTGCACCACATCGCCTCCCCAGTATCTTTATCAAAGCCATTTACCAAAGCCGTTTAGTCTGAATCTGAACAGAGGAAACAGTCAGTCCCGATCTGGGGACTTATACAAGAAAACTGGCCTAGGTTCTTTTTGTCATGAAAGACATTTAGGAGGTGGGGTGGGTACTGGGGACTGTTCTAAATTAAAACAGAATAAAGAGATCTGACAACCAGATGTAATCCACGATCCTCAACGGATTATGGATTTGGGGGTTGAGGGAGTGCTTTGTTAAAGGACACTTTAGATACGATTGGTGACTTTTAATATAAGTTATGAATTAGATAATATTTTTGTATCAATGTTGAATTTCTTGGGTGTGTTAATGGTTTTGTGGTTATAAAGGAGAAGGTCCTTATTCTTAGGATACTTTAGTTTAAGGACATTTCATGATGTCTGCAGTTTACTTTCAAATGGTTCAACAAATGCCAAAGGAAAAAAATCACATACATTGGGGAAAGGGAGTTGGTCCTATAGTGGAAGAAAGAGAAGGCAGGTGGAATAATAGGTATGTGGTGAATAAGATACGTGCCAGTGAATGTTCATTGTTCTAGGTTTTCTGTAAAAGCTTTCAAAATAAAAAGCTGGGGAGAGCAAAAGAAATAGAAAAGATACCTAATTCAGGTCAAATAGGTGATCAAAACATACAAACTTCCAACTATAAAGTAAATAAGTTGTGGGGATGTAATGTACAACATGGCGACTGCAGTTGATAATACCCTATTGTGTACTTTGAAAGTTGCTAAGAGAGTAGATCTTAAAAGTTCTCATCACAAGAAAAAGAAAATTGTAACCATGTGTGGTGATGGATGTTAACTAGATTCATTGTGGTGATCATTTTGCAATATATACAAATATTGAATCATATTGTATACCTGAATAATATAATGTATGTCAATTATACCTCAATTTAAAAAAAATTTTTAAGTAAATTTACTTATTTATTTTTGAATGCATTGGGTCTTTGTTGCTGCACGCTGACTTTCTCTAGTTGCGGCGAGCGGGGGCTACTCTTTGTTGCAGTGCGTGGGCTTCTCACTGCGGTGGCTTCTCGTTGCGGAGCATGGGCTCTAGGTGTGTGGGCTCCAGTAGTTGTGGCTCACGGGCTCTAGAGCGCAGGCTCAGTAGTTGTGGCACATGGTCTTAGTTGCTCCGCGGAATGTGGGATCTTCCTGGACCAGGGCTGGAACCCGTGTCCCCTGCATTGGCAGGTGGATTCTTAACCACTGCACCACTGGGGAAGTCCCTAAAATTTTTAAAAACTTTTTCAGGAGTTTCTGTCCAGCCTAAGGCACTCCTTTTCCTTATCTCTCTACCCTTTCCTTTTTTCTATAAATTTTACATTTCATTTTCTACTTTCTTGGGATCGTGCTAATGCATATCAGTTTACCTGTTCTTAAAGCCTCTTATGATTTAGCAATTGGAAAACTTAAGACAAAAATGAGGTGTTTCAAGTTTGTGGATTTTCATTTTTGTCCATTCTCTTCTTGTTCCCATAGTTGATGTCTTATCTTTGTCCTCAGAAAGCTTTGATGAAACAAAAAAATACATGTGTCAGACATAATCTTGGGGCTCGAAAAGATTGGAGGGCTGATGAGAGAGACAGGCCATGGACATCAGCTAAAGTTGTTTAAAACAGCCTAGGAGTGAGTTAAAAGACAGATTAATCAAAGACTGAGCCCTCACCCTCTGCTGGGTCTTAGCCCAAACCCTGAACTTTTCAAGATATGACGACTGATCTGATCACGAGCATTGGAAAGAAGTCAGCATTTTAAAGTTCATCATTTAATATTCTGCCTTGGTAGCACTTTTTACAAGCCTAAGATTTCCCTTTTCTTCAGATAGGTGAAAACGGTGATCCCAAAGCCTTCCTAATAGAGATTTCCTGGACAGAAACCTATCCCCAGACACCTCCAATCATATCTATGAACGCCTTTTTTAACAACACCATGTGAGTAGTGTTCCGTTTTCATGAGGTGTTTTCTGTCGGGGGGCGGGGGCAGGGTAACTGTCTCTCTTACTTTTCTCTTAGCGATGTATATCTTGTGCATTGCAGATCATCAGCTGTAAAGCAGAGCATATTAGCCAAGTTACAGGAAGCAGTGGAAGTCAATCTCGGGACGGCCATGACCTACACATTGTTTGAATATGCCAAGGACAGCAAAGAGCAGCTCATGGAGAATCACCATCCTGTCCATTCGGCTGTGAGCAGGGCATTCAGTTTCACTATACTTTGTTTGTTTTGGTTTCACTCTGCTAGTAATTCATTTTTGCTAGTTATTATTTTTTAAAAATTGGAGGGAGACTTTGTGTTAGATTTAAAATGATAGTCACATCTGAGTTAAATAAGAACAGTGAATTTTAGATTTCTTAGTGTCTGCTTATCTTTAAAAATGAAATTATATTCTCTAGATTTTACCCTTCACATAAGCCTAGAATACTTCATGGGTGTGCCAGAACTGAGCTGTGTAGAACCAAATACTTTTTCAAGTGTACTTAACATCTTCATAAAGCTCAGATAGAAGATTTCTTACCTAGTGCTGAAATACATATGAAATTACGTACTTTCTCCACGAGGCTTATTTAGCTGGAAGTAGTCCTGCCACAGTTCAATTGGAAAGTGTTGCAGCTTAAGGAGACTTCATTAAATAGGAAAAAATTATTTTATTTGTAGAATTATTTTAGGAAATAATCATCTTTTATGACCTTAAGCAGGTATGTGTTAGACCCCTTTGCACCAAGTCACGCACTCCAAGACTTTCAGTGGTCAGTATCAGTTGAGTTTTGTCTTGTAAACCAAAGGCCACGAGCAGTTCTGGCTTCCATGTTCCCCATGAACACAAATGGACGCTGACAGGCAGCTGGAGAAGCAGTGGAGGGCGAGAGCTCCTGGACCATGAGAGCTCCTGGACCGGGGGCCAGACCGCATGGCCCTGAGCATGCACTCCTTTGCTGTGTGATTTCGGGCAGTTTCTTAGTCTCTCTGTGCTCTGTTTTTTCATTTGTAAAATGGGGATTATAATAGTATCTACCTCGTGAGATTGTACTAAGGATCAAATGAGTGATAGCTGTACAACATTTACGGCAGTGCTTGGCACGTAGTGAGCATTTTAAGTTTTGTCTATCTGACTACATGACCCCAGATATTTAAAATATTTCCTTCATTTCCTCTGGGAGCCAGGTGGTTCTAAGTAGGCATATGTGATGTTTCTAAAGACATTTAACTTTCAAATACTAGCGCATTAACTGAATTGTAAAATTACCTTGGCACTTCAGAGCTTCAGCATAATCCTGGGATCAGATCTTGTTTCTCAGGGACCTGGTTATAACAGTATAACTAATATTATGGCCTTCAATGTGAACTTTTAGGAGAGTGAAACCAATAATGTGCTAAGGTTCCTGATCTAATAAATGAATACAATAATAAAGGATTCTTTTACTTCACAAACCTAAAAATTGTCAACTCATTTCAGGATATAGCCATATTTAGTGTAATTCAGTAAGTTTTAAGGCTTGAGTCTAAGAATTTGTTCTTTTTTTCTAGGCGTCCATAAGCAATATCATCTCAGTTGAAACTCCTAACACAGCCCCATCAAGTAAGAAAAAAGACAAAAAAGAACAACTCTCAAAAGCCCAGAAACGTAAACTGGCAGATAAAACAGGTTTGTGTTATTTTTTTTCTTTGATAGCACACGTAACTGGGTTGCTTTTTGGTATCATATGGATGCTTAATAAGTATATTTAGATTTAGAAGATTAGTTCTCTATACTCTTCATTCTTGGAACATTTGGATCAGAGACTGTTTTAGGTCACAGATGTATATTGAAAATATTTACTACTACTTTACCACAAGAGATAAACATTTGAGAAGAAGGTCAAGTGGCAAAGTAACTATAAATGAATCTGAAGATTGTAGACCATTAGAATAGTGTACAGATGTGTGTCCTACTGGTACCCTCTCTGACATGTTTGGAATTTTCCTGTTTGTTTACCTTTATGACAGATAAGTGTATTTTTGAAATTTTTTTGAAATATAGCTTTTATCTGAAATGAAGTCTGGTATACCATCAAATCTTAACACAAGAAATAATTTAATGTTTTCGTCTGTAGTTGACTTACTTATACAACAAGATTTAAGAATATATATTTTGTCCTTTTTCTTTATTTAACCTAAAACTTTGCAAATTGACATCAATCTGTAAACTTTTTTCCAGTTAAGGAAAATGAGGACGTTATCATGTGTGCGTATAGCTATTTCTATCCACATACACAAGTGTGTACGTATACTGACGTCTGTATGTGTGTGTTATTGCTGTATGGTTACAAGCTGCCCTTTATTAAAAGAAGTGACCCTTTTACTTTGGTGAAGAGGTTTAAAATAACACCCTTTCTTTTATAAAGTTATGGTAGTTTTTGGTTGTTTATGTTTTGTTCAATGTCATTTGTGGCAAAATAAAAAGAAAGCAGCCGTGTTGGCCCTCAAAATACATTTTTTGAGATCGTATTGGTTTATGAAATAGGAAATCTGGGACTCCATTATACCTACTGTCAAAGCAGCATTAAAGTATAAACAACTGAAGCAGTAAATTGTTAGCCATTATAATCTGTTTTTTAGAATTTTTGTTCATCTCTTTCCAGAATGTTTTAGCATATATGTCAGTTAGTTTGTTACTGTTGCTTTCATACATAATGACGTACACTTGTTCCCTTCCATTACTACCTCCCTACCTCCCTCTCCTTGGTGACGCCCCCCTAAAGTCCGTATCTTCCTATCAGTGTGGTGCAGGAGCTTGTGACTTGAAACTTGCATTCTAAATAAAAATTTAATGGGACAGTCGTGGCATTGTGGGTGAGTTTTGGTTACCAGAATTGGTGATCTGTCCCCGTTCCCCCTTATAACCTTATAACCAGTGAGATAAGCTTCTTATCTGTCCCCGTTCCCCCTTATAACCAGTGAGATAAGATTCTTATTGGCATGAAGGAGAAAAGAGCCATTAGCATCTAAAATTGAGCTCCAGTGATACAGCTTTTCTCCTGTAAGAATCACAGGGTTAGTTTCTGTTTCTCTTACTATACAATTAATGTCCTTGATTTGAATGCAGATTTTGAAGGTTTCATAAAATGAGACATATATAGATACATGAAGCAAAGAGGAAATCAAGATATTTTAGATTGAAAATTTTTAGACTACATTTATTAAACTATTTTTCAAATTTGAATAAAAGAGTGAAATTACTTCATAAACTATAAATTCTTATAAAAGGGTTGAGCTCGCTTTTAAGCGCTCCCAACAGATTAAAGCCCTGATTAAAGAATGTCAGGTTAAATAATGGTTATTTTATCAGAGCACAGCAGTTAATAAATAAGTTGGCCCGGCGTCCTCTTAGGTTTGCAGGCAGACGTGTTGAGAAGGCTTCTTGTCTTGAGCCTGCTTCCTGGTATGAACACTAACTCACAAAAGAGCAAACTGACCCAACTTCTCACTTCAGTAAGCAAGGAGCGTTTATTATTTAAATTTTTAATAACATTTGTTATGTAGAGTAGTATATAAAATCGTATTTAAATTTAAATATTACCGATTGGTCTTAGATATAAAGTTACTGTTTTCATCCTTTAGATCACAAAGGAGAACTTCCTCGAGGTTGGAACTGGGTTGATGTGGTGAAGGTATGTAATATTTATATTTCAGTCTTCAAAAAATTGTTACAGTTATTACCATCAGTAGTGAAATTTATATCTTCCATTTTCTCCCCTTCAACCTTTGGATTTTACTGGGATGTCTGTTTCCTTTTTCACGTTCAGCATGTAAGTATTTTTGAAATATCTTTCACATTTTTCTCTTCCCTACACCCTCAGTTTTAGGTTTTCTTTTTTTAATAATGGAAAAGTAGAAATGAGTTATAACTGCAGTAAAGTGTGCCTGTTTATGTAAGTACATCTTAAGAATAGATGTACTAAAATATGACTCTAAATTATAGATAATATGGAATTTGAAACAAGTCATGAAAAGGAGTGCTTTGATTTCTTAGTAGAAGTTAAGTATTTTTTTTACGGCAGACCCTAAATGAAATTTCCCACCATCGTCAAGAAAGATTTTCTGTTTTTGTTGTTGAAAATTGTTTACTTTCCACTTGGAACTTTTTTTTTTTTTTTTTTTTTTTGTCGCGGGCCTCTCACTGTTGTGGCCTCTCCCGCTGTGGGGCACAGGCTCTGGACACGCAGGCTCAGCGGCCATGGCTTACGGGTCCAGTCGCTCCACGGCATGTGGGATCTTCCTGGACCAGGGCACGAACCCGTGTCCCCTGCATCAGCAGGCGGACTCTCAACCACTGCACCACCAGGGAAGCCCCAAAGCAATGTATTCTTAAAGTTTATTTTGAAGCCAGCTGTTTGGGCCATAGGATGCCTTTTCTATAGAACCTATTTGAAGTAATTTTTGTGCTTCTAAAATCTAGTACAAAAATATTACCTGAGAGTAGGGAGCCATGAGCCACAACTGGAATAAAGAAACACAGTACACGCAGACCTTGTTTTATTTCAGTTCACTTTATCTTTGCTTCGTAGATACTGTTGTGTACAAATTGAAGGTTTGTGGCAATCCTACATTGTCAGACGATGGTTTGCATTTTTTAGCAATACAGTATTTTTTGATTAAGGTATGTGCATCTTTTTTTAGACATCATGCTATTGCACACTTAATAAACTACAGTATAGTGTAAACATTTATATGCACTGGGAAACCAAAAAATTCGTGTGTCTCGCTTTATTATGATGTTTGCTTTATTGCGGTCATCTGGAACCCAACCCGCAAAATTTTGAGGTCGGCCTTTACTACTTCTTGCCTTCCTGGGAAGAGGCTGACCCTATACAAGCGCTCTGTGTGGGTGGAGCTTCTCTGGCGTTCTCTCATTTGACTTGAGCCCCCGCCACTGATCCTTCATAGATACTTACCATTGTCCCAGGTGCACCTGTATTTATCTCACCAGCTAAGTCTGCTCTCCCCTTAAAATGCTGCCTGCTCCAGAAGGAGCTGTCTCCCAAATCAGAGTAAGGATCCATCTTTTGGGTGTGGCCCATCGCAGCCAAGCATGAAAAGGAGAAGAGTATGCATCATCTCAAGTGACCATGCGCCTCTTTCCCGAGAGCCAGAAGTGTCGTTTTCAGTGTTTTTGGTTTTGTTTTTGATGTGGACTATTTTTTTAAATCTTACTGAATTTGTTACAATATTGCTTTTGTGTTTTGGTTTTTTTGGCCGTGAGGCCTGTGGGATTTTAGTTCCCCAAGCAGGGATCGAGCCCACACCCCCTGCATTGTAAGGCAAAGTCTTAACCACTGCACTGCCAGGGAAGCCCCCAGTTTGTTTTTTTTTTTTTTTTTTTTTTTGGCAGTACGCGGGCCTCTCACCGCTGTGGCCTCTCCCGTTGCGGAGCGCAGGCTCAGCGGCCATGGCTCACGGGCCCAGCCGCTCTGCGGCACGTGGGATCTTCCCGGACTGGGGCACGAACCCGTGTCCCCTGCATCGGCAGGCAGACTCTCAACCACTGCGCCACCAGGGAAGCCCCCCAGTTTGTTTTTAAGAGAGACTTTCTTAATATAAATTAGAATTTTAAGCCAAAAAAGAAAGTAAAATTCAAACAATCCAGTAATCTTGGGAGATGGGAGAGAGATTTTTAAGAAGGAGCTTACCACCTAGACACGGTTTGGACTCAGAATCCATTACTCTAAGCTAGTGGTTTCCACATGTGGTCTTTGGAGGCCCTCTTGGAGGGACTGTCAGGTTCAGACTATTTGCATCAAAATAGTAAGGTGTTTTTGCCTTTTTTACACTTCCTCTCGCACATGTACAGTGGCATTTATGAGAGGCTGCATGAAGTGTGATGATGCCATCACTACGTTCTCTATTAGAGCACTAACGGAATGTGTGCTTTTATATTCTTGCGTTTTCCAGAATTTTCTAAGATAGTAAGTGGGTTTAGGATCTAAGTACGTTCATTTCTCTGTTCACTCCGTTTGTTCCTAGTACTTGGACTGTGTTTTTGTTGGCCATTTTCCATTATATCTGCCTTACTATAGAAGCAGATTTGTGAGCACCCAGCTATCTTCTGTTGAGCTTGATAATAAAGAGATTTGCAAAAATGTAAAACAACACTACTCGTCACTTTAAGTTTTGGTTTTTTGTTTTAGAAAATGCAGTTTTTCATTTTTAAAATGTGACTGGGTTATCATTATTGTTATTTTTATTTATTTATTTTTAAATTTATTTTATTTATTTACTTTTTTTTTTTGGCTGCGTTGGGTCTTCGTTGCTGCACGTGGGCTTTCTCTAGTTGTGGCGAGTGGGGGCTATTCTTTGTTGTGGTGCGTGGGCTTCTCATTGCGGTGGCTTCTCTTGTTGAAGAGCATGGGCTCTAGGCATGCGAGTTTCAGTAGTTGTGGCACATGGGCTCAGTAGTTGTGGCACATGGGCTTAGTTGCTCTGCGGCATGTGGGATCTTCCAGGACCAGGGCTCGAACCCATGTCCCCTGCATTGGCAGGTGGGTTCTTAACCACTGCACCACCAGAGAAGCCCCTGTTATTTTTATATGAATTAAACTTCTCATTTTTCAAATGCAGGTAGGTATAATGTACATTTTAAAAAACAAAAAATCTCTTTAGGATCCTCAATTTTTAAGAGTGGGAAGAGGTCCCGGAGCCAAAATGTTTGAGAAGCGCAGTTTGAGACTTGTGTCACGTTTCCAAAACTGTAAGAATTATGTAGTTAAGATGATAAGTCTTAAGTGTTTTACACATTGTTAAAATTTTAGAATTTATTGTTTGTAAAAAAACAAAAATAGAAGAATATCATTCATTTTATAAATGGTACCTTTTGTATACTCTTGGTTCCAATTTATTTCTTGGAAAGCTTCAAGGGATTTTTTTACTCCTCTTGTTCTGTTGAGGTTATGTTTTCAAAGAATCCTGTTTAAAGTAGCTGAGGCTAAAGTTGAAAAGTATTTCCATACGGTGGAAGCTGTAGATGGTGCAAGTTACTTGAACCTTGTTGCCTGTTGTTCTATTAACTGTAAATGTTGACTTGATATGATGTGGAAATAGTGAACTCAGATAATATGAAAGCTTAAGTTTGTTGAATATTTCTTTCATCTTTTTTTATAGTTAAGCAAAACTGGCTCTAAAGATGATGAATAGCACTTGGAATTTGAGACGAGGGAGGAACAGCATCCTTTAAAAAGTAAACTGGGTTCAAAATCTTTCATTACTCTTTTCTGGTATTGAGGTGGCTTTCTATAAAACAATTTTTTTTGTATGTTTCTTATGTAAAAACATGTTTTAAGCTGAAAGTTCATGAAGAGATCTGGTTGTATTAAATTACTTTCACAAACTTGCCTTAATAAAAGGTGAAAATGTTACTGTTTAGTATACTTTATAAAGCCAATTGGCCTTTATAAATGGACAAATATGGAGAATTATAAATCATCAGTGTTAATTTATGTGATCTTATTCTGGTGGATGTGATTTTTTTTTTTAAGGAGTATGAAGCGCTTTTCAAATTCTCATCCCAGTGGAGCAGAAGACTGAGTGAACAGTGAGTTCACAGCGTGATCCATATTAATAGGCTTCTCATCTTTATGTCTTCATCCCTTCTTTCTCTTAATTACTGAAGCATAAATTGCTTCAGAGAAATTTAAATACTAGTATTTGAACTTTATACATAATATTCTTTGTAGTTCCTTTTTATTTTTCAAGGGTGAACTGCTTTTTAATAAATGAATATCTGTTTATACTTTCCTCCTGGTTTGGGTTATGTTTGATCATGAGAGCTTTCAATGGTATGTGGAATAGGAGAAAGAAAAAAAAAAAAACCAAATCTGCCAAATACATTAGAAAGCATTTGACTGGAAGTGCTGGTTCCTATTTAAAACCGTTCCCTTTGCTGCATATACCAAAATGGGAGTAAAAGATGCCTTAATATTTAATTTTTATATTGTTAGAGACAATGGTTTTCATAAATTCCTATTTATCCGTTGTTGTGTATTTTTAGTTGTTTGATAACTGAGTCCTTCTAAGTGGTTTCACATAAAACCACATTTCAAGCATTGTTTCTTTTCAAGTATCCAAATGTATGTCTGAGCCCACTCATCTTTGTAAAAATAGACATAGAAGTCTTTCAGATGCTGTTTTAGCAGGAAGTTACTGATGTGTATGTGCGATTTACAGTGACTATGTATGTACTCCCCAGCTTGAAAAGCACTTAGAACTACTGCTGTGGTTTCTGGAAGAGTTAGTTGTTCGTTCCTCAATTACACCTGTGCAGCTCGGGTCTGGGTTTTTAAAGAATAGTTAACTTTTAAAGAAATTTCTTTATCAAAAGAGCAGTTTGAGTTATATCCATGGTTTTTGCTGGGTTAACATTGGCTTCAGTTAAATCGTTTCAATTATAAAGTAAGTATAACTATGGTGAAGAAGCTTGTCTCATTTTTAAATGCTGAGTCACATTTTATTTCTTGAATTAATACGATAGAAACATCGAAATTCAGGGCCACTGGAATATGCCAACGTTCTTGTTTTGGGGTTGTGTGTATAGTTTTTGTTGTGCTGATTTGTTTGCTTGTTTTTTAAAGAAACGGAAACTGCTATGTCTGCTAGTGGAAGAAGATGCTTTGTTTTGCTCTGAAGATTCTGAAATTATTCCGGCATATTGTGGTTCATAGATGACAAAGAATAATGCTAGTTAAATGCCAATGAACTATTTTTACTCTTTTTATACGAAATGTACAAATTTCGGGGCAGGGGGTGGGGTGATGGTGGCAGCGGTGCCTCTTACTACCTTATGTAAAACACTTGAACGTTCTCATCAATATTGCCATCATCTGTTTAATACTCCCAGTATATTTTCTCAACGTCTGTTTACCTAAAGTTGTATGGAATGACATAATAAGCAATAAATCTGAATTACACTCAGTGATGTTTCTGCATGTTTTATTTCACATCACTTGGAGAGAGAATTGTTGCTTCTGTAACTGCACAGACTTATGGTACAAGATGTACCATCCAGCTAGAAACTGTTCCAAATGTTGGACTAAAAAAGGTTTTTTAAATGAACTGATGAGGGTAAGATATACCCAGAGTCTACAAAATTAAATGAAAGTTGGAGGTTAAGGACAGCTTCAGTTTTCACAGCCTCAGGGGGCCCAGAGACAGGAGATGAAGTCCAGGGTCACCCCAGGGTAGGGAGACATAACACACGCACACATGTACAGCATGTGTGAGGCTGAGACCTGTCCACCGTGGGGGCCCTAAGGAAGAGTTCTGGTCTTGAACTTTGGTTCTGGGTATAGCAGAAAATGTCAGTATACATACATGTACTCTCCTGCACCCATAACAATTCATCTCATACTTGGGTTTCAGCCCAAATTCCTCCCCCATGTGGGCAATCTCAAAAAAACCCTCAAGCCAGGATGGTACCAGGCGGGTAGAACCTCTGGACAAGTGGTAGAAATGACCACAAATCCACTCTGAAATGTTGAGCCCACCTTCAGTCCAGACCTCCAAAGAAGCCCCATGGAGTGAAAACAGAACAGGAGGTGTTATCTGGTAGGAATTACCTGGTAATCTATGATTCTGAATTTCAGTGTTTTTGATTATTTGACAAAATCAGGAAGTGATGTATGGTCTAAAGTGTTTTTCAAACTGCGGTTTGTGATCCATTAGTGAAGAAATTAATTGAGTGTCTTTACCAGCAGTTTTTCTAATGGAATGGACTAGAATAGGATTAAACAGAAAATACCAGTATATACTACATGTTGTAAGGGTATTTTGGGGTGTGTATGTGTAAGTATTATATAAAATTTATTTCTTAAAGTGAGTAATGGTGAAAAAAAGTTTGAAAGCCGCTGATGAAAGTATACAAAAGATGGAACAAATTTTATATGAAAACTGTTAATTTTTAAAAAGACAAAATATGCCTTTCAGAGTGCTAATAACATTTGTCATTAATTTTGCATTATTACCGAAGACAAGTTAAAGCCACATTGCATAGTATAATGGGAAAGGAGCAAAACGTTGGATTTGGAGTAGGACTTTTTTAATGACTTTGTCCTGCAAGAATTTTCACTATTACAGATTTACAGTTTTTGCTTATATGAAGAACTGAAGAGAACACCTAAGAGCTAATACCCGAGTAAATAAATAAATAATTTTAATAGCTTTAATTTCATACTGAAAAGAACCCAAAATAAGAAAATTAGTTCAATTTTCCCACCATTTCTAGAGGTGTGAGCATTTTCTTCCTGGGTTTGCTGTATCAATCCAGTTTCCAAAATAAATTATAACCTGCTGATGGTGGTGATAAGATAGACAGGAAACACTCCCACCCCTGTCCATTTTCCCCTATTTGTTACTGCTGGCAGCTGGGAAGTTTGAAGTGACCTTGCTCGTTTTCTCTGCAGCCTTCTGGTGCTATAAGAGGTCTTTTTAGATTTGGCCTGTTGGGACACTCTTCTTGATGCTTTAAACAACAAACCGTCTCTATGATCAGTTCTTTCTTATTTCATTCATAAAAGAGAATGCAAATTATAAAAGGAGGAAACTGTCCCCAGGGTTGGGGGGAGGATGCAGATGAAATCATTTTGCTTCATAATTAAGTGGTTAGAAATTAGCCTTGAAAGTTTTAATCTATGACCGTGTTTAGAATGCAGAAGGAGATGAGAAAGGTTTTCATGTATGGAATTACAGAGGACAAGCTTCAGCAGCCTCACTGTGTGTAGACTGAAGAAGCCTTTGCCCTTATATGCTCCAGAGTTTCATTCTGCGGCTACCGCAGGGTGACACTGCATGTGTTTTTACGGAGGGCAGTAGGTGCTCTGGATCACTGCCCACCTCATTTGCGAAGGAACATACTAAGACTTGGACCCTTGTATCCTCGGAAAATCTGAATCCCTCTGAGGTTTCAGTGCATGCAAACACTTTATTAATTCCTACATTCTTTTCACTGTCTGTTTTGAATTCTTAAAATCACACCTTTTTCAAATTCTACCCAATAGTGTGATTCTTTTTTAACACAAATGTGAAAAATTAAAAGTGAAAACTTTTCCTCCTTTTTCTGTCCTATTTCTCTGAAGATGACTAACTCTAGGATTTGTCAGTTGGCCGTTTCATTTGATAAATGCGGAACACACTAAATATTGCTCGCCTTCCAGGGGCTGCTCAAAGATAAAATTTTAATTGGTGGATGCTATTTATTTAAAATTCTCATGATAACGGAGAAATCATGGAGTGGTTACAAGAATGGCCATCCATCTGCTAAGAGAAAAACTTCACTCCCACTACATGCTGACAAATGCCATCTGTTAAGTTTTTCCCTTAGTATCTTTTTCTCCAAGTCTTTTTTTTTTTACTCTGAGTAAGGTGGACAGCCTCTAGAGGGTTTTTTCCCACAGCTTTATGAGCTGTAATTGACATATAACATTGTGTAAGTACCATGTGATGATTTGATACACTTATCACACTATGATTATTTAACGCCTCCATCTCTTCATATAATTATTTTTGCGTGTGGTGAGAACAGTTAGGATATCTATTTGCCTTGCTAAGCATAAAATACAGTATTGTTAACTATAGTCACCATGCTGGACATTAGATCCCCAGAACTTAATTCATCTTATAGCTGGAAGTATGTACCCTTTGACCAGCATCTCCCAACCCTCCAGCCCCTGGCAGCCACCGTCCACATTGTTTCTACGCGTTGAGCTTTTTTCAGATTCCACATGCACATCATACAGTGTTTGTCTTCCTCTGTCTGGCTTATTTCACTTAGCACAAGGCCCTCAAGTTCCATCCATGTTGTCACAAATGGCGGGATTTCCTCTTTCTCATGATTGAATAATATTCCATCCTATAGAGGGCTTTGAGCAGAGGAGTGAGGCGATCTGACTTTTGTTTCAACAGTTTATTGTGGCTTCTGTGTTGGGGATGGACTGAAGCAGAAGGGGAGGCAGGGAGAGACCAGTGGGGAAGCTGTTGCAGAAATGCAGGTGAAAATAATGATGGCTTGAACTAGGATGGGAGGTGGAGGTGGGTGAGCAGTGATCAGCTTCTGGATGTGTGTTGAGAGAACTGCTCACGGGATTTGCTGACAGATCACATGAAGGATGTGGGAGAAATAAATAGATGTGTATCAACAATGATTCCTAGGGAATTCCCTGCGGTCCAGCGGTTAGGAGTCTGCGCTTTCACTGCTGAGGGCCCGGTCGGGGAGCTACGATCCCACAAGCCGTGTGGCGCCAGCCAGAAATCATATAATAATGACTCCTAAGCTTTTGACCTGAGCAATTGCAAAAAGTCGGTTTTGTCCGAGACATTAATTCTCCCTAAATTATCCTAAAAATTTAAGGTAATCGCAGTGAACTCACAACTTGATTTTTTATTTTTTTGCAACTTGATTTTTAAAAGAAAAAAAAAAGCTTATTCTGAAGTTCTTAAGGAAAACCAAGCACACTAAAACAGCCAGAAAAAAATATTGAAAAGAGTAATAAAGCAAGATTAGTTCTACCCATTAGTAAAACATACTTCAAGCAACAGGAATTAAAGTGATAAGGTACTGGCACCTTCTGTGTTCAATGAAATAAAATAGAATCCAGAAATGGACCTAATATATACAGTAATTTATGATATCTCTGTAGAAAATACAGTTTCTTCAATAACTGGTATTAGAACGACTGGATAGCCACCTGGGGGGAGGAAAGGAAAGGCATTCCTGTCTCACTATTTACATCATAGTAATTTCCATAGGTCAAGAAAAAAAAATGAAAAAAAAAATGATTCTTAAGTATATAATTTCAGAATGAGACGACCTTCCTTATGTTGGACACAAAACCCTGAAGCCATAAAGAAAATGCTAAGTTGGATGACGTAAAAATGAAAAAGCTCTGCATAGAAATAATTTCCATAAATAAGACAACAAACTTTATTTTTCTTTTTGAAAAAAAAATTATTTTTTGAAAGAAAAATTACTTTCAATATATATACATAGAAAAAACTCTTAGAAATTATCAAGAGAAGAAATTATCAATAGAAAAATGAGCAAAGAATGTGACAGTTTTAGAAAAGGAAATGTAAATGACTTAAAGAAAAAGATGTTCACTCATAATAAGAGAAATGAAATCTGCAGTGAGATTCCATTTTTCTCCTATGAGGTTGGCAAAGACTGAAAAGTTTGTTAATACCATTTTGGAAGGTGTGAGGAAACAGGCTTTCTCCTACAAAGTTTTTTGAGTGTAAATTATACAACCTTTATGAAAGACAATTCAGCAGTGCCTGTCAAAATCACAAATACCAGAAATTCCACTTCTAGGAATTGTTCCCACTTCTATGCTTGTCTATGTGTGAAATGATCTGTGTGCATGGATAATGTCCTTTACTATTACTCGTCCGTAATCAGTGTCAGTATCTTTAGGTATATCCTGGATGAAAGGCACCAGATTGGATTTGGGATCAAATCCAACGTGGTAGAGTGACTCTTAAGCTTTTGACCTTAGCAACTGCAAAAAATCAATTGTTAGAGATATTAATTCTCCTTAAATTATCCTATAAATTTAAGGTCAACTCAGTGGCAGAGAGAAAAGGGCATTTGCATCAGAATCAAGCAGATGTATTAAAGGTATGCCCTTCTGCATTATTCGTGTGAATTTAAGTAAATGATGTCTCTCAGCCTCAAGTACTTCAACTGTAAGATGGGGACTTACTGGGAGAAGCAGACCACCATGAGGCCCGAGGACCCCACGTGTCTTTGCTGAGATGCCAACCTACAAGGCCTTCCCATCCTCCATCCTGAGCCCTTTGTGTAGCTGAGTCACACAGGGAACCACAGCATGACTGCAGTGCACCCTGCTCGCCCTGCTGGTCGTGGGACTGGCTTGTCCACTCTTGCTGTAAAGGGTGCTGGGCCCTTGGCCCTGGACCTCAGCTACAGCACAACCCACAGCTGCCGTTGGGCCCATCCCATGGGATGTAGGGTCAGGGACACTGGTTCCATCACGCTGAGCTGCTGTCACTTGCTGTGCTGAGCGTAACAAACTACCTCACTCCGGTCCACGGAGTCTTGTTTACTTCCCCAAACTACGGCGTTATGGCCAGTCGATCGCCTGGCTTGCTTTGTCACCTCCTTTGGAGCCTCGTTACTTCTTGCCGTCCTCTATGAGGCTGGGGTTCTTCCCTTGACAGGAGTAATAAATAGTACCTTGAACTGAAAAGTTGTTATGAAGATGAGAGGAAACATTTGTGAAGAGCTTAAAATCGTAATGGGTACAGAGTAAGCGATAAGTGGCAGTTATTATTTTAAAAACAAATACTTCGTCAACTTGGTTCTTCAAATCAGATGTCCTTGAAGATCAATATCAAATGCTTTCTAGTTTATAATCTTGGCTGTCTATCACTCCCCTATATAGATAAATGAAGTAGAGAAAAATGCATTTTTTTAATTTATTTTTTATCGAGGTGACATTGGTTTATGTTTCATGCGTCCAACATTAAAGTTCTACTTCTGTATACCCTACAGCCTGCTCACCCCCAAAAATGTGGTTTTCATCCGTCACCATACAGTAGACCCCCCTTACCCATTTTGCCTTCCCCACCCTGGCCCCTGCCCCTCTGGTAACCACTACTCTGATCTCAATATCTGTGTGTTTGGTTTGGTTTACTTTGACAAATACATTTTCCAAACCTGTGTTTTCCTAACTGGTTCACAACCCAACGCATGAGTGGGTATAAATTCAATTGTGGGCTTCCAACAGCAAGTTTTTTTAAATGGACAGAATAGAGTAGAATAGAATAGATCAGAATACAATATACATTGTAAGAGTAGATAAAGTTCTGTGAAACGTTTCCAGCTTTTAGAACCAGTGTGTGTTTATATTCTGGGCTGTGGTGGAAGATGTTCTGTGAGTTCTGTTTTCTAGAAATTGAAAACCACTTTTCTAAATCCTAAATTGCTGCTTGCCTTAAACGCCTGTGAGGATTTGCATGGAATTCGATCACATAATCCTGTGTTTAACCAGAACACTGCTTAGTTGGGACCAAAGATGGCAGAAAGTCTGCAGGAGTGAATTCTAACAAACCAGCTGACCAGAGCATGTCTGGGGTGCTTTATTCCGATACCAGTCCATCTAACAGAGTCCTGAGAGTTCAGTTTAAGAGATCGCAAGAAACATTCTACCACTTTCATTGTCAGCAAATGGATCCTTGCTTTGAATTTTTAGTTTCCTTCAAATTTGTAGCAGAATCGTGCATTTTATTTAAGCTTCCTGTGTCCTTCATGAGCTGCAGAATTAGCTAGTGTCCCGCGGTTTCCCACCTGAGCTGTCCCTCTGAGTCATTCTAACCACATCATGCTTTATGGCAGAACCGTTACTTTACTACTGGGTTGAGTCAGCGATTAAAAAACAAAAATATACTCCGTTCTGCCACCCACATTGTGATTCCGCAAGCAAAAGGAGAATGTCGTTCCGAAGCAATCTGATAATCAGTTTAACATTTCTTTCTCCGTCTTTCTAAATCTCAGCCTTCAACAGTGTGCTTTTTCCATACTCACTGGCTTTATTGATTAGTGAAAGGAATGCTGAGTGACAGTGTTTTAGTAGGAAAGGACTGTCGGGCATCTCCACTCAGACAGCTGTCCCAGGCCTGTCTGCAAAGGAAGCGCTTGAATCTGTGTCAATACCTGGTGACATGGACTCTGGTCCCTCCTCCTTGGGCCATCGGGCTGAGGCATGTTCCCCAGCTCTTGTCTTATCTTCTCTCCCCTGAGAGGACTATACTTTCTTGACCTTGTTGATTAACTCAGTAGAATTTGGTTTCTGCAAGGATTTAGGTCAGGAAAAAGCAGTCTGTGGGCACTTAGTTCAAAGATTCTGGCGAATATTCATTAGCTCAGCCCTAGCATCGGCAGCCCAAGTAAAACCACAGAGAGAGAACTGTACTTCCCCCTGGGGTCCCCCCTTCCCTGTCTCCCTCCTCTGTTCCATAGACAGCGCCCACATGCTACTGGGGAACCCCAAAGTTCCCACTTCCCGTCCCCCTCCTCATACCTGCCCATATCCTAAGTTCCGTGTCAACATTCCCCATGAAAACTCACATTAACGCCTCTGATTAAATGCCACTCCTCAGTTTGGGGGAAAACCACTTGCTTAAAGTAACTCATCTTCCCACCATCACACTACCCCCTGGGCTGCGAGTATACTCAGGTTCACCTATGTTCACTGAGTAAAAGACCTCCATTCTAGCCAAGGCTCACCTCCCCACTTGGGTTCTAAATCCTGTTGCCTCTCACAGTCTCCAGGACTTTGCTGTCACCCCTTGCTCGCTGCGTCATCAGTTGCTATCTACCAGATCCTTCCCTTGGGCCATTTCACTGGGTGCCCACTGCACCATGCTGACCAGCAAACATCTTCTTTGATTCAAAAAGAGACACATTTGCATACACAGTGGCTCCTGGAAGGCTTGTGCTCTACTGAGAGCGCTGGAATACTGGGGAGCCTGACCTCACTGGCTTCTGGATATCCCCTGAAGGCCAGGGAGTGTTAAAGCCCATAGAGGGTCAAAGTCAGGTCTTCCTTCTCTAGAATAAATTCATTTTCTTGTTTCATATTCCACGGGAGATCCCTACAACTTGGCATTCAGCCATCGGGACAGATGGCCTTTATTTCGGCAAATATTTCTGGCTGAGGCTTACAGAAGATGTGCGTCACAAATAGCTTCAGTCTCTGTAGAGGGAGGGAGAAAGACATAGCCAGGAAAGTCTTCAGGAGTGCCGGGCGCTTGTTCTCCTTCCCCACCCTGCGCACAGATTGTGCTTCCTCGTCCCAGCCCCTCAGTCTGAAATAATCATCCAGCTCCTAGGTTCCTTCACCTTCGCCTAAATATAGCTCAAGAACAATGCCCTCCTAGAAACTTTACTCTCCCTGAAATCTAAACACAGTGTAAATCCATTATCCTTCCTTTAAGCCACCATACATTAAAGATATGAAAAATGTGAGATTGCAAACAAATGGAAGTACAGAAATGCAACATTCAAGACCTTCACATGCTGTTGTAAGGTTTGGTCTGGCCCTACTAAGAGCCAATAGCATGCAACGAGATACGGCAGGACTCAGAGATGCTCTTGCTTTTTAGCTTAAAACCAAGAGCCTGTAAGGTTCGAACTTGCTGCTGTGTGTCACCTTGTGATCAGAGAGACAGATTGTAACACGGACCGGATGCTTAAAAGCCTGCGGGGGCTAGGCAGTCACAGTATGAATGAAGCTGATTGGGTTTAGGGAAAACAATACAAGGCATTAAGGAAGGACGCTTTCTACTTGGCCTTTGAGTCTTCTACAACTGGGCTGATGGGGAGCACGGAGGTCTGCAGAGCAACACATTAGCACGGCTTGACTCCAGCCTGTTTCTGCCAGGGGAGAAGGAAGGTGCAGTATTACTAGATCTTTGAAGAAAAGCAGAAGTCTGTATTTTTAACGTAGGGTCTCCTGAATTTCAAACATTAGTAAGTAAAATATATTTAAAACAGACCAAATAAACCTAGCCATGGGTTAGGGCCTGGGCCATGAGTTTGTGATCCCAGCAAAGCAGAGCCATCATGTGTGTTTGTGCTTTTCACAGGGCCTCAAGTGGGGTTAAAATCCATGTCACACACTAATCGCCAAGCTGCATGCCCAGGCTTGAGACTGCCTTCCGCCAGCGCGGGAGAAGGAAAACGCTTTTCTGGTCGGTCTGCCAAAAGGAGGAATCCTCCTTTCCTAATTTGCACAAAGGTGCCTGTATGTATCAGCAGTGATCCTGCAGCAAAGATAAACAACAGAATAGTAAAGCTACTTTGGGACACAGGACCTTCAGTGATACAACTGGAAAATTCACAAACTGGTTACCCTACGTACAGCTGTGGCCAGCCTCTGTTCCTGGTGTTAATTTCTTTGGTGCTGAGCATAGCTTAGTTTATATCTGCACAAGCTTTTATGTTGGAAATGAATAGAAGTGCTTTTGCTTATAATTATAACTTACAGTAAATTTTAGAGGAAGAATCTGGGTTTTATGAGCTAGATTGACCGGAAGGTCCCGCTCTTGTTAGGCGATGGCCAGGTGGCAGGGTAACTGCACTCCAGGAAGAGAGAAATAGGTGCTTTGCCCAGCCCTTGGATTACACATCTTTACACCGGGAAGGCAGCCTTTTCTGTGGGTCCCTGGGACTCCAGATGTGCCAGCCTGGGTGCTGGGGGAGACATCCGGAGCTGATGAACTAGTAAATGCATCGGCTGTTTCGATTGTCAGTTGTAGGTTCCAACGGTTGACCCCAAAACCACATTTCTCTACTCAGTCTCTTGGCTTTAAGTTTGCAGTTTGTATCAGTCTGTTTTCCCCAAAGGACAATGAGGGGGGGAAAAAAATCACCACTCATTCTACCACTTTGACATCTTTACAGCATTTGTGACTCCCTACAAATTTTTTCTAGCCTGACCCAGTTCTTCTCCAATATGATACATGAGTGCATCATCCGTGAATGTAATTGGCTTGAACTATTTATATAAAAATTTCAGGGAAAATACTCTTTATTTTGCTAAAGTTCCCTCTCTCTTATGATGTATTTCCACATGCTAATTTTATATTTATTTCCCAGACGGTTTAACCCTTGCCTGAGAACAAACCCTGTGCGGAGAGGACCTTTGTGCATAAATGAAATGACTTCCCTCCCTCTGATTCTCACCTTTCAAGAAGCAATACAGTTCCACTTTGTTAACAGTTGCAGCTGAGGGGACCAACTGCCTAGGTTCAACCCGTGGTCCCCCCGCTTCCTAAACTCGTGAGCCTGTGTTCTCCTTAATACCTCCGGGCTTCAGTCTCCCCGTCTGCAAAATGGGGAGAGAAGTATTAGCAGCCACCTGGTGGAGTTGTGTGTACATTAAATAAGACAGAGGGTGGGCAGTACGGAGAGCAGGGCCTAGAATCTAGTGATGCTGAAATTGGAGTTGTTATGTACCTGCTGCTTCGGTCCACAGAGGATTCGTGGCAGATGAATAAACACACAGACAACCAAAAAGACATCAAGATGAGGGAAATATAAAAAGCACAGCACCAACGGGGATAAATAGAACACAGAGAATTTCCTATAGGGTCTTATATCGTGGCTACAGTTAGCCAGAAATTTAGCTCTGAGCTTTCTGCAGCTCAAAGTGAAAAGAGAAACAGGTACACTTTTAATAGGCAAAAAGAGAAACGAAAAAGTCTTTGGGGGGACGCAAAGCTTTTCTAGCTTTTAACTCTAGAAGAATTTTCTCATATTAAGTTTCACAGCAGAGATGCAGAGAAGCTTAAACCTCCCACAACAAAAATAGTAATGGATTTTCATGAGATCGTTTTTTTGTTTATTTCCATTTTGACATAATTTCAGACCTAGAGAAAAATGGCAAAAACAGTACAAAGTCCTTTACACTTTCACCCAGACTCTCCGAATGTTGCATGTGTTATACTTTACTATATATACTTTATCATTCTCTCTCTCTCTCTCTCTCCCCACTCCTCCCTCCCTCCTCACCCCAATTTCTCTATTTCTCTCTATATATGCATACATATATACATATTTCTAAACCATTGGAGACATTATGCCCCTTTACTCCTAAATACTTCAGTGTGTATTTTCAAGGACAAGGATGTTCTCTTTTTTTTTTGCGGTACGCGGGCCTGTCACTGTTGTGGCCTCTCCCGTTGCGGAGCCGCAGGCTCAGCGGCCAGGGCTCACGGGCCCAGCCGCTCCGCGGCATGTGGGATCCTCCCGGACCAGGGCACGAACCCGTGTCCCCTGCATCGGCAGGCAGACGCTCAACCACTGCGCCACCAGGGAAGCCCGACCTTGACATTTTTGAATAGTACGGGCCAGATATTTGTAAAATGGCCCTCGGTTTTGGTTTGTCCAGTGTTTCTTCATGATTATATTCAGGTCATGTTTTGGCACGAGTATCTTGGTAGTATCGCGTTCTCAGTGTGACCCGTCAGGAGACACAGCGTACCTACTCTTCTCACCCTGATGATGTCAACTCTGAACACTTGCTTAAGGTAGTGTCTGCCAGGTTTTCCCCACTGTGAAGTCAGTATTTCTTTTCTTTCCTTTTTTTTTTTTTTTTGGCTGCACCGTGTGGCCTGTGGTTCTGAGTTCCCTGACCAGGGATCGAACCCGTGCCCCCCTCCAGTGGAAGCGCAGAGTCTTAAACACTGGACCGCCGGGGAAGTCCCTGAAGTCACTGTTTCTTATAATTGAGAAATATTTTGTAAATAGATATCTTGAAATTAAGCAAATATTTTGTTCCAACTTTCCCCCTCTAGTTTTTACTGCTGATTCTTGCTTGAAACAGCTATGACCATGGAGGGTGTCAAGTGGTGATGTTCTAATTCCATCATTCCTTCTGCATTTATTTGTTGGCATTTTATGGTCCAGCATTTTCCTCCACACATCAGTGTGGACTCATTTCCATGCTGGATTTATTCTTTAATCCATTTTATCCTGTTTAATTTACTGCTCAGTTTCTCCCAGATTTGGCTGGTGAATGCCCTCAAACTGGCACTCATCATACCTGAGTGATTCTTCACTTGCTGGCACAGCAATACACGTGTTTATAGCTTAATGAGTTCTTGGACAAAATCCCAAAACGTGGCTCAATGCAAGCAGCTCTGTAGAGAGCCAGGACGACGGCATCCAAAAATGCTGTTGATGGTCTTGCTTGATTCGAGTCTAAAGCTCAAAGAAACCATACGAATGGGGCTTCCCTGGTGGCGCAGCGGTTGAGAGTCCGCCTGCTGATGCAGGGGACGCGGGCCCCAGTCCGCGAAGATCCCACATGCCGCGGAGCGGCTGGGCCCGTGAGCCATGGCCACTGAGCCTGCGCGTCCGGGGCCTGTGCTCCGCAACGGGAGAGGCCACAACAGTGAGAGGTCCGCGTACCGCAAAAAAAAAGAAAGAAACCATAGGAATGGATCCTCTTCCACCAACCTTCTGTAAATATTGCTTCTCTAAACAGGCTTTTGATAAGATCTGGACATTGGACAATTCAAGGTTTTGAATTGTCCAACTTTCTGATGATGGAAATGTTCTATAGCCACGTTATCCAGTGAGGTAGCCACTAGAGACAGGTGACTATTGAGCTCTTGAAATGTGGCTCGCGTGACTGAGAAACTAAGTTCTTAATTTAAATTAGTTCATTGTAACTTTAGTGTATAGAACCGTATGTGGCTAGTGGCTACCATATTGGACACGCAGGTCTAGAGGGAAGGTTTCCTACGGCATTGATAGAGGATGGATTTAAATATGTTCCAGACAAAATGATGAAACGCGGCCCTAAATGATTAAATAGTTAATTTTGCAAAGTTATTCAACTCAAACCACTTGAGTAGTTCTATTTATGCATCCTATAAGTAGTGGATAGTAAAATCACCGTGCCCCACTGAGGCTACTCCTAATTTGGGACCATATCATCACAGCATAGGCTCAGGGGGTCCATTTTTTTTTTTTTTTTTTAGAATTTCTAACAATGATAAATGTCTGGTTTAATTCCTCCTTTTGCATTTAGGTAAGACTGTTTCCCATGCCAGTTTTACACCTTCTAGTATAGCTTCAAAAACTATAAACACACTAAAATTAAAACACGAACTATTAGGAATCAAAAACACCACAAGGGCCAAAGACCATGGTATGAGGCAGTCAGTAGTGTAGCCTATATGCACATCACCCCACCCGCTGTGGCCTCTCTTCAAGTGACCGTGAGTGCAGATCATCTAAAAGTTCTTTCAAATCTGTAACCTCTGCGAGCAGTAATGGAAGGGAGAGAGGCAACAAAAAAGTCCTATTTAATGTTCCCTCAACAATCTCAACTTTACTTAAGATAGGCTTTCTTTACGAATCGTCTATATACTTTGGGGAAAGACAAACAGGATTGTCTGACCCTGAAGACTCAGGTTGCCTGGCAACAGTCTGAATGGGTCCAGAGCCTCCCCGTCCCCCAGCAGGAGGGGCTGTGCCCAAAGGCAACTTCCCACAGGTCAACAGGTGCTGGCAGCAGGCGCTACAGACAACTAACTTCCTGAACAGCTGCCATCTAACTTCAGACTGCCCGATGCCCAGGCAGACACTGCATCCCAGTTGGCAAGGCCACTCTCATGCCTGCTCTATAAAAAGGGAACGCAACTGAGTGGGGGTGGGAGACTTGAGTCCTTCTTCTGGGGTCCCAGCCCAAGCATCCCTCCACAGAGCGCTGAGATCACAGACCGCGCATCTGCCCCCATTTACCCATACATTCCCACGTGTTCCGAAAAACTCTCACCTTGTTTGCTCAAGGACAATGTGAAGGACACATTTTTAATAAAAATAATCTGTATTTTCTCCCAAGCAGCTGACATCAAGGAAAATCATCAATGAAAATTCAATATATGAATCATAGAGAAAAGAATGCACTTGAATGAGATCCGTGGAGTAGATGGTATGAAGATTTCACCGTTAATTTCCTGGTTTTGATGGTGGTCATTTCGCTTAGGTAGGAGAATGTCCTTGTTTGTAGGAATTACAAACTAAAGAATTCAGGGGTGATGGGGTATCGTAACAGCATCTTACTCTCAAGTGGTTCAGGAAAGTTTCTTCTATTCTTGAAACTTTTCTGTATGTTTGACATTATTTTAAAATCAGCAGCAAAAGAAGTGTGTCAAATAAAAGGGAAATCTATACCCCTCCCCAGGGAAAGCCCTCTGCCTGGTCACACGCTTCCACTTCCTTTCTGCAGGAAGCATGTTTGTGTACCCCCATATTTGTTCCCTTCTCTTCCTTTCCAAAAGAACCTTGGTTGGGTTTAGAGTGGAGACCTGCGTGCAGCCTGGGTTCCTTTGCGGCAGGGACTGGGCGTGGGCCTCAATTCTGGGCAATGAGATGTAACCTGAGGCTTTGTGGAAAAGCTTTTGTTTTCTTGATACAGGTGACACCTCGAACGTCACCCTTACCTTTCTTCCTTCATAAAAGGTGGAAATGAGGTTGGCGGTGTAGCCCTTATCTCTGCATTTCCCCCTAGTCTCTTGAGTCATGGTCAAGAGCACAGTTTGAAGTCGTGTAGTACAGTAATGGAGTGTTACCCCCAGAAGGAAAGTAGTTCAAATACCAAGAAGAGCTAATTTGTGGATTTTTCAGAAAAGAGGGAAGATAAAAGTCATTTCATCCTAAAGGCTACTATATGCTCAAGTGGTTAATAATAGACTAATACATTATTAAATAAATGTCTTCTCCGGTTGTTTTTAATTAAATGTGAACATCCCTGGGATACTAATAGTGGGTCTGATGTTAAAATTTCCAAATGATGGTCAACTTGACATCAAGATTAGAATATCAAAAATTAAAACTAAGGCACATGACTGAAAGTCTGTACAAGAGTTCAGGAAATAACTTGAGGAGAACGAAAATTCATACTATGAAGTCTTTATATCTGTGCCTTAGAAAGAGAATTTATTTGAACATAAAAATGTACTGATTTTTTCCAAAAGGTGGTCTTTATGATAACTCTGAAGGTGATTAGAAACAACGGCTTCCCTTAGAAATGTGTTCCAAAGCCTGGGGAGAGGACATAAGACCGATGCTAACGGCCCTGAAAGACGAAGCGCAGGTCAGCACTGCTGGATGGTGTTTAGGACAAGGGGCATTGTCCAGGTAGCAGAAGATATGGGAGCAGGGGACAGAGAGACGTGAGAGAGTGACAGCACACATGAGAATGACCTGTTTATGCACAGGACCAGCCCTCAATGAGGTGGAGAAGATACAGCAGACCCCATACTCCGGTGGTGGCCGGGGAAACAAAGGTACCCATGAAAGGAGGGTGGGGGACATGTAGGTGTCACATGGCAGCCAGAGGAGTGCATGCACGTATGTGCTGTAGGAAACGGGGCCACCCAACCCCTCCCATATTAGTCGGTTTCTCCAGAGAAATAGAACCAACCAGGTATATAGAGGGACAAATTTATTTCAGGGAATTGGTTCACACCATTGTGAAGCCTGGCAAGTCCAAAATCCGCAGGGCAGGCCAGCAGACCGAAGGCCCAGGGAAGAGTTAATGTTGCAGCTCAAGTCCAAAGGCAGTCTGCTGGCAGAATTCCTTCTTCTTCAGGGGACCTCATTCTGTTGACTCTTAAAGCCTTCAACTGATTGGACGAGGCCCACCCACATTATGGAGGTTAATGTTCTCTACTCAAAATCTACTGAGTTAAATGTTAATCTCATATAAAAAATACCTTCACAGCAACATTTAGACTCACGTTTGAACAAATATCTGGATACCGTGGTCTGACCAAGTTGACACATAAAATTAACCATCACCAGATTTACGAGGCCCTAAATCCAGGGACTGGTGTCCGAATAAGAAGAGGTTAGGCACAGAGAAGAAGGTAATGTAACGATGGAAGCAAAGATCGGGAAGCTGCATTTGCATGCCAAGGAACGCCAAGGATTGCTGGCGAAGCTGGGAGAGACACAAGGAAGGGTTTCTTGCTCAGAAGCTCCGGAAAGAACCAATCCTGCCAACACCCTGATTTCAGGCTTCTGGCCTCCAGAACTGTGTGACAATAAATTTCTATTGTTTTAAGCTGCTCAGCTGGTAGGAAACTAATGCAGAGTGTTTTGCAGAATTCAAAGAAAAGTTGAACAGAATGGGCGTCAGGAAAGGTGGGAACCAGGGTCACCTCAGCCGGGCCCCTGCAGCAGGCACATGGACCTTCGGGATCGCGCTCCTCTGTGTCTTCTGCTCCAGCTCTTTCAGTCTCCGTGTCTCAATTTAAATAAAATGAGAGAAGAAAATCTGGCCCAAGTTATGCCACAGTCCTTCCCTTGGTCAAATCACCATGGCCTAGAAAAAAGTCCAGTACTGAAACTATACTAGTCAAGACCCACCCCTTCTGGATAAGGGAAGAGTCCTCAGTAAAGGGGGTCTCAGGAAGGCTGGATATTCCTAGACCTCACCTACTACACTTCTGTCAGGTAACAGATCATGGAGAAAGACCAGTGACTTCTAATTCTGCCTGATCATAATCCCCTAAGAAACTCTAAAAGTTATGAATGACTGTGCTCCACCCCAATATCTCCTTATGGGAGTCTCAACAAGTATGCCCTGGGATTTTTTTTCCTCCCAAACTCATTTGGTGATTATGATGATGAGCCTGTAGGAACAGTGGGCTAGGGCTAAATTAGGTTGTTGAAGAAGACTTTTTTAAAAAATAAATTTATTTATTTTTGGCTGTGTTGGGTCTAGTTGCGGCGAGCGGGGGCTACTCTTCGTTGCGGTGCATGGGCTTCTCGTTGCGGTGGCTTCTCTTGCTGCGGAGCACGGGCTCTAGGTGCACGGGCTTCAGTAGTTGTGGCATGCGGGCTCAGTAGTTGTGGCTCTCGGGCTCTAGAGCGCAGGCTTAGTAGTTGTGGCGCACGGGCTTAGTTGCTCCGAGGCACGTGGGATCTTCCCGGACCAGGGCTCGAACCCGTGTCCCCTGCATTGGCAGGCGGATTCTTAACCACTGCGCCCAGGGAAGTCCCAGAAGATTCTTGATAAGTGTGACTTGAACTTCCTTAGAGGAAGCGTAGGATGCCTGAAGGATGGAATTCCACGAACATCCTTAAAAAGATGCTCTGAGTCCTCATAAATTAAACTGCTGTGTGGACCCAAAAATAGCTTCACAGGAAAGACACATGGGCGTGCAAGACATATCCGTGTCTACAACCTGACTTTCCTGCATGGGTTCGTCTTTGAATTGACTGCGTGCTGTCATACTGAAATGGAGCAGGACCCTGTGGTCCTTGCCTCTCCGTGTCCTCAGCCCGCCTTTTGTCTGTGGAAAAACTTTAGCCAAAGTTTAATCAGAGAAGTGAGAAAATGCGGAAACAGAGGAACACAGTCAAAGGAAACCAAATAATAATGGTTTAGTCATTAAGCATAGTCAAGGACCTCTGGTTTCTCCTCAAGGGCTATAGATAATATTCTGGACCGTATCCTGTGAGCTGTCTTGTAGATACTGAAACCCACACCAGGTGGAAGAAGTTAACTACATGATGACCAGGCTGTAGCCATGACCTAAGCTGCCACAATTCCAAGAATCGGCCTCAAAGAAATGGAAACAAACCAACCCTGGAACTAAAGACTAACTGTACCTAAAACAATGGAGATGATGCTGGTCGGAGCACCAATGACCAGTTTCAAGATGACTGTCAGAGCTGACTGGGCTGTTTCTGCACTTAGCCCCTCCCTCCGTCTATAAAAGCTCCTGTCCCCTGATTGTCAGGGGGATGGGGGAGGGAGTTGGCCTTTGGACAGGCTTCTGCCCTCCGTCACCCCCCCAAATATAATTTTTTTTTTGCATCCAAAATAAAGCAAACTTTCCTTTGCACCAAACTGGCCTCGTTATTGGCTTTTGAGCAGCGAGCAGCCAGACCCCACTTTCGGTTACAGTATCATCATGAGTGTAATGAATCAGCCGATTCTATCCCTGCTTCAGTGAGAGTTGTGTCACACCCTGGGAGAAGTCAAGGTGCATGTACCCTTGAATTCAAAGGCATTAATGGGACGCAGTGATCTCTACTCTATGTCATCTGGATTTGATAACATCTTCTAATGGAAATACTGACACTCTGCCAGCAACCAGGAACATCATTCACTTAAATATCTTGGCCAAAAATCATTCATCAATTTCTGATTTGGAAAGATATTTTTTCTTCATGCTTATGGAAAGCAAGGGTTTAGAACTTATCTGTACATATTACTGTACTGATAGTAATAACTGAAAGCCTAGATATACTCTATCTAAATATTTGCATAATGGAGGGTGGGGTTTTCTAAATGTCACACACACACCTGCACACACACACACACACACCCTACGCTATGCAATTTCCCCATTTAGAAGAAAGGACACGCTAACCAAACTCACCTCTATCTAACACTTATTAAACTACTTGCTGTGAATAATATGAAATTGAGGCTTTTACAAAAGCCCTTTGGAATTTAATCTGTGGGCAACAGAGGGGTTAGAATTTTATCTTACCATGGGGTGAACCAGGGAGTGTGAATAGCAATTCAGCGCTTCCAGATTGCTTCCTGTGCGGCTCGCGCTGTTCTAAGTGCTTTTGTTCACCCATTTAAACCTCACAACAAACCTGTTAGGTTGGTTCTATTATTATTATGACCATTTAACAGATGAGGAAACCGGGGTACATGGAAATGACTTAATGCTCCGGAGTCACTCAGTTCATAAATCGTGGTGCCTGGATTCAAACTCAGGCAGTCTGGCTTGGAGACTGTGGTATAATAAGAAATAGGTTTGGTCTCTGTCCCTGGTCCTTGGAATTTCCTGAATGATAAGGATGTCTTTTGTTATTTGTAATGAACCTTCTGCCACCTTATCTAAGTTTATGTTGCTGAGGTGATATAGGGTGGAGCCCCCACATAGCCTCAGGATGGGGCTGGTCACCAGAAAGACCAAGTTATTAGAAGGTTGGAACTTTCATCCCACCCACCAACCTCTGGGAAGGGGAATGGTGGCTGGAGGTCAAGCTCAATACAAACTCTGGAATAACAAGATTTGGTGAGTTTTCCAGTTGGTAAACATACTGAGGCATCGGAAGGGTGACACACCAGGGAGGGCAAGGGCGCTCTGGATCCCCCATCTCGACACCTTGCCCTGTGTATTTTTTCCATCAGGCGGTTTCTGAGTTGTAGCCTTTATAATAAACCAGTAAACCTAAGGAAAGTGTTCCCCTGGGTTCTGCTGTTCTACCAAATGCTTAAACCTGAAGAGAGGGTCATAGGGAGCCCTGACTTATAGCTGGTCAGTCAGAAGTACAGGTGGGTAGGACTTCCAACTAGCGTCTGAAGTGAGAGTAGTCTTGGACTGAGTCCTTAAATCTGCGGAATCTGATGCTAACTCCAGGTAACTCTGGACGCTCAGGCCCAGCGGCCATGGCTCACGGGCCCAGCCGCTCCGCGGCATGCGGGATCCTCCCGGACCGGGGCACGAACCCGTGTCCCCTGCATCGACAGGCAGACTCTCAACCACTGCTCCACCAGGGAAGCCCCTATTTTTTTTTTTTTTTTGAAGATATTGGGGGTAGGAGTTTATTAATTAACTTATTTATTTTTATTGTGTTGGGTCTTTGTTTCTGTGCGAGGGGAAGCGGGGGCCACTCTTCATCACGGTGCGCAGGCCTCTCACTATCGCGGCCTCTCTTTTGGCGGAGCACAGGCTCCAGACGCGCAGGCTCAGTAGTTGTGGCTCACGGGCCCAGTTGCTCCGCGGCATGTGGGATCCTCCCAGACCAGGGCTCGAACACGTGTCCCCTGCATTAGCAGGCAGATTCTCAACCACTGTGCCACCAGGGAAGCCCAGAAGGTCTTATTTTAAAAAATAAATCCACAGTAAATTGCATTAATCTTCATTCATGATTTAATCTATTACCCAGGAAAGGGGTATGATCAAGAGAAGCGTTAGGGAGAAAGCCTTGCAGATTTATAAGGTAAAAGAGCATTATTTTAAAAAAACTCTCTTCGGCACCGCTGTATCCTCAGCACCCAGCACCATGTGCAAAGTGAGCATTCCAGAGATACTTGCTGAAGAATAAATGAGTAACCCCAAGCCATAAATTATTATAATCTGCTTGGTAATGTTTATTGATGCTGACATACTTTTTTGTCGTGATGAAAAGGAAGAAGTCGTGAAAGAGAAAAGTAGCCTTTTTTTTTTTAATTTTTTTGCAGTACGTGGGGCTCTCACTGCTGTGGCCTCTCCGGTTGTGGAGCACAGTCTCCGGACGCGCAGGCTCAGCGGCCATGGCTCACGGGCCCAGCCGCTCCGCGGCATGTGGGATCCTCCCAGACCGGGGCACGAACCCGCGTCCCCTGCATCGGCAGGCAGGCTCTCAACCACTGCGCCACCAGGGAAGCCCAGAGTAGCCATTTTTCAAAAGTACCTTCCATAACTTCTTGTTTCGTTTTTCATACGAAGATTACGTCTTTAAAACATCTAAATCTAAGGGATATGCCCCACTGTCCCACTCTTAGTCCGTTCGGGCTGCTGCAACAGACACCATAGACTGACTGGCTTGTAAACAACAGGAATTTATTCCTCGCAGCTCTGGAGGCTGCAAGTGCAAGCTCGTGGTGCCGGCAGATTTGGTGTCTGGTGAGAACCCGCTTCCTCATCCGTGGCACCTTCTCACTGTGTATTAACGTGGAAGACGTGAGGGGTCTTGCTTAAGCCTCTTTTCTAACCACTGATCCCATTCATGAGGGCTCTGCCCTCTGAATTAATCACGCCCAGAGGCCCCACCTCCAATACCATCACCTTTGTTAGGATTTAAACACATGAATTTGGGGGGACATGTTCAGACCATGGCAATCTCCAATTAGTTTCTGGTTTTTTCCTCCCCTTAAGTGTTACTTGCTGTGTGTGTCTGTGTGTGCATGGTGTGTTTTTTTTGGTTTTGGGGTTTTGTTTTTGTTTTTGTTTTTTCCCTAAATGATCTATGTTGCTGAAACAGCAGAGGGAGCTAAAATTAATGAATTGAGGTTGCTGCTATCAGCCAATGCTTCCAAGCACAAAATATTTCAAAACCAGTCCATTCCACTAGAAATGAGGTTTGAACAGGGAGTAGGGGAAGTGTGGTAGCCAAAATAAGGTGCTAGAGTTGAAGTATTGCTTTCCTGGGTTGAGAAAGCCTAACTCATCCAACAATACCTTCCAGAGGGGACCTGAGGGAGCAGTACTCTGACTCCTAGACCTGCGAATCCACACACTAAACTTCACGCATGTGGGAGAGAAGTTAGGCCCGGAGGCCTCTGTTAGTAGGCTAGCTCACCTCCAAAGGATATAGTGGTCAAGTTGGGCAAAGAGTTCTGGGCCACAGAAGTCCTTTAACTATAACATATAGCCCACTTAAGTGTAATGTAATGACGACATATTTGGGTTTAAATCTACCTTTCCATTTGTCCCACCAATTCGTATATTTTTGTGATGGTTAATTTTATGTGCCAGTTTGACTGGGCTGCAGGGTGCCCAGGTATCTGGTCAAATATTTTTCTGGGAAGGTTTCTGGGAGGGTGCTTTTGGGTGAGATTAACATCTTAATCCACAGAGTAAAGCAGGTCATCCTCCGTAATGTAGGATGGGCTCACCCAACCAGTTGAAGGGCTGGATAGATCAAAAGACCAACCCTCTCCCAGTGAGAGAGAATTAGCAGGTAGACTGTCTTTGGATTTCATCTACACTGTCGCTCACCTGGGTCTCCAGGCCGCTGATCCACACTGCAGATGTGGACCCGCCCGTCTTCATAATCTTGTGAGCCAGTTCCTCATAATAAATCTCTTATCTCTTTCTCTATATATCCACATCTTCTTGGTTCTGTTTCTCTGGAAAACCTGAATAAGAATATATATACATACATCTGAATCACTTTGCTGCTGTGTACCTGAAACTAACAAGCATTATAAATCAAATACACCTCAGAATAAATAAATGAAAGCAGTTACCTATGTGATGTTTTAGAGGAATTTCCTTCAAACGGATAAAATTAACATGTCAGAGCTTACAGAGATAAGCTTCAGGTATCCGGGAGATCATAGCCTGTTTGTGAAGCTGACCGCATGAGCTGTTAGTACCTGCTAATTAGCCTATTTATTGGCCCATAGCCCTGTCTCACTCCAGGAGGAACATAGCTGAGAATTATGAGGTCACATCGTAAGTCTCTGGTGGAGTAGGGGGTATTGCTTCAATTTTTTGATTTCCCATTTACTGATCCAGACACTAAACTAACTGAAGACCGTGAATGAGCCTATTTTTTCTTGCTCTATCTGAGAGAGTTCTCAGCATTTTTTATCAGTGCCATCCCTGCTATTACAGAAAGGGCCAGTGCATTGCTCTTATTAATACGCTGAAAATATTTGCTTCTGACATCTGTCATTTTGCAAAACTATGAATACAAACCGTAGACACCATCTGGGATGTCAGAACAAGGGGGAATGTGACTGCTTGAAATTCCCTTCCAATTTAATTTCACAGTTTTTGAGACTCTTGTTTTTCTTCTGTGATAATCATAGGGGAAGATAATTAATAGTTATTCTCTGAGTGATAAAATTACAACAAATTAAGAAACTGTTATGAATATAATTTACAAATAATTATGTGACAGGGGCATGAAAAATGCAGAACTAATGAAACAAAATTAATTAAAGCTACTAAGAGATCATTTTGTTTTTTATTTATTTGTTTTGGTCCCTTGAGGACAGACTGTCCCAAGATGCTTTACAACAGTGAGAACTACAGTGCAAAAAGAAATCTGAGGAACTTCCCTGGCAGTCCGGTGGTTAGGACTCCGAGCTTCCACTGCAGGGGGCACAGGTTCGATCCCTGGTAGGGGAACTAAGATCCTGCATGCTGCGCGGCATGGCTAAATAAATAAATAAGAAATCCGAACAGCTTGCTCAGAAATGTATGTGGCAAATGTGTTGGGTTGTATTGCCCGTGGTGCATGGTATAGGTCTCATCAGAACCTTCAGGAAAACGGAGGTATCATAATGCAAAATGTTTAATTTATTGACATGAACATGAGATGGGGGTGAATGTGTTGATATCTAAACCAGTGCTTTCTTATTGGGGGTTGACATCAGGAAAATAAAGTAAGACCTCTGAAAATTATTTCCTCTATAAAAGCAATGAGAAAACGGTTAAAAATTTGTCAGAATATAGTCTTTTCAACAAACGGTGCTGGAACAATTGGATATCCACATGCAAAACAATGAATCTAGACACAGACTTCATACCCTTCACAAAAACTGAAAATCGTTCATAGACCGAAATGTAAAACTATAAACTTCTAGATGATAGCATAAGAGAAAACCTAGATGACCTTGGGTTGGCTGTGACTTTTTAGATACAACATCAAAGGCACCATCCATGAAAGAAATGATAAGCTGGTTTTCATTAAAATAAAATAAAATAAAAATTAAAACTTCTGCTATGTGTAAGATAGTATCAAGAGAATGAGAAGACAAGCCACATTCTGGGAGAAAATATTTGCAAAAGACACATTTTATAAATGACTGTTTCTGAAATATACAAAATATTCTTAAGTATTCTTAAAACTCAACAATAAGAATACAATAACAGACACCTCACCAAAGAAGATATACAGATGGCAAACAAGCATATAAAAAAATTGCTTCACATCATGTGTCATCAGGGAAATGCAAATTAAAACAATAACAAAATAGTTTGGGTTTTTTTTCCTCCAGCCACCTTCAAGATTTTATATTTCTCCTGGTTTTTTAGCAATTTGATCATGAAGTGCCTGGGTGATCTTTTTTTCTTTCTCCAGCTTGGAGTTCTCTGAGTTTCTTGAATCTGAGATTTGTTGTCTTGCATTAATTTTGAAAATTTCTCAACAATTATTCTTCAAGTATGTTTTTTGTTGTTATTCTCTTTCTTTTCCTTCTGGGACTCCAACTTCACATGTATTAAGTTGTTTGGTATTGTCCAACAGCTCTTGTTACTCTAGGCTTAAAAAAAAAAGTTTTCCCTTTATGTTTCAGTTTGGATAATTTTTGTGAAATTCCCTTCATATTTCTTGATCCTTTCCTCAGCTCTCCCCAATCTGCTGATAAGCCCATTATAGGAATTCTTCATCTCTAATATCATGGTTTTTTTATTTCTCGGATTTCCATTTTACTCTTTTTTATTTATTTATTTATTTTATTTTATTATTTTTGGCTGCGTTGGGTCTTCGTTGCTGCACACAGGCTTTCTCTAGTTGAGGCGAGCGGGAGCTATTCTTCATTGTGGTGCACAGGCTTCTCATTGCGGTGGCTTCTCTTGTTGTGGAGCACAGGCTCTAGCCACGCAGGCTTCAGTAGTTGTGGGCACGAGGGCTCAGTAGTTGTGGCTCGCAGGCTCTAGAGTGCAGGCTCAGTAGTTGTGGTGCACAGGCTTAGTTGCTCTGTGGCATGTGGGATCTTCCTGGACCAGGGCTCAAACCTGAGTCTGCTACATTGGCAGCCGGATTCTTAACCACTGCACCACAAGGTAAGTCCCCCATTTCACTCTTTTTTTATAGTTTCTATCTCTCTGCAAAAATTTCCCACTTGTTTATGCATTCTGTCCACATTTTCCTCTAGTTCCTTTCCTTTAACATATTAATCATAATTATTTTAAAGACCTGTTTGATAGTTCCAACCTCAGGGCTATATCTGGATCTGGTTTTTCTCATAACTTTACCTCTTAACAGATTGCTTTTTCTTGCTTTTTTGTGTATCTCATAGTCTGTCATTGTTAACCAGCTTTTTAAAAATAGACTATTTAAAAAAATTTTTTTTAATTTTACTTATTTGGTTGCACCGCATCTTAGTTGCAGCTCACCAGCTCCTTAGTTGAGGCACACGGGCTCCTTAGTTGTGGCATGAGAACTCTTAGTTGCGGCATGCACATGGGATCTAGTTCCCTGACCAGGGATTGAACCCGGGCCCCGTGCACTGGGAGTGCGGAGTCTTATCCACTGCACCACCAGGGAAGTCCCCAAAATAGGCTAATTTTTTTTAAGAGAAGTTTTAGATTTACAGAAGTAAAGAGCGTTCCCACATACCCCCAGCCGCCCCAACACATACACAGCTTTCCCCACTATCAGCATGCCCCAGCGGAGTGGTGCATTTGTTATAACTGAGGAACCTACACTGACACACCAGTATCACCCCAAAACCATGGTTTGCATTAGGGTTCACTCTTGGTGTTGTACATTCTGTGGGTTTTGCCAGATGTATAATGATATGTATCCACCATTATAGCGTCCTACTCTGAAGATCCTCTAATAATCTCTCCCTCCCTACAACCCCTGGCAACCGCTGATCCCTTTATTGTTTTATGTTAAAATTCTATGGTTTTGCTTCTTCCAGAATGTCGTATAGTTAGAATCATACTGTATGTAGCCTTTCGGATTAGCTTCTTTCACTTAGTAATATACGTTTAAGATTCCTTTACGTCTTTTCATGGCTTGATAGCTCATTTCTTTTTTGCACTAAATAATATCCCATTGTCTCGATGTACCACAATTTATTTATCCACTCACTTACTGAAGAACATCTTGGTTGCTTCCAAGTTTGGGCAATTATGAATAAAACTGCATAAACATCCATGTGCAGATCTGTGCGTGAACATAAATTTTCAAATCCTTTGAGTTAATACCAAGGAACATGATCGTGTGTTGAGTATCATATGTTAAGCGTATGTTTAGCTTTGTAAGAAACTGCTGAACTGTCTTCCAAAGTTTCTGGACCGTTTTGCGTTCCCACCAGCAATGAATGAGAGATCCTGTTACTCCACACCTTCATTAATAGCTGGTGTCATCAGTGTTTCGGATTTTTACCATTCTAATAGATGTGCGGTGGTCTCTAATGCCGTTTTAATTTGCAATTCCCTAATGCCATCTGATGCTGAGTATCTTTTCATATGCTTATTTGCCATCTGTACGTCGTCTTCTTTGATGAGGAGTTCAGATCTTTTCCCCACTTTTCCCCCTTTTAAATAGACTTTAATTTTTAGAGCAGTTTTAGATTCACAGTATGTATGTAGCCCTTTCAGATTGGCTTTGTTCACTTGGTAAAAATACATTTAAGTTTCCTCCATGTCTTCTCACGGCTTAAGAGCTCATTTCTTTTTAGCCCTGAGTAATATTCTGTCATCATAATTTTACATAGTATGGTAAATAATGATACTTTAAAACTGTGATACGTTGACTTAAGATTTTTCTGGCTTGCTTTTCTGTAAATTCATTGATTAGATCATCAAAAACTATCCTTTTAGCAATTTCACTTTCAATCGATATAATTGAAAGCAACATCAGTCACTACTACCAGATGCAAGATCACTAATAATTTTTGATGGTTTTTTATTTTGAGAAAGAAGAAATTATTTCTGGAGCTGTTAAGAGAATTTGCAGTCTGTAACAACATGATAAATTTCTGATACATTATTTTGAAATTTAAAGTTTAGCACATCTAGAGATTATTTTCACAGGATAAATTTTCTAAAAAAGATTTTACTCAATACAAAATCAATTTTGTGTAAGTCTGAATTCTATTGAGTTTTAAATTTCCCACTGGCATTTTAAGGTTTTCCCTGGTATTTCCTCTAAATTGTGGAGGTTTTTGAAATTGCCTTCATGATTCTTATATAACTTAAAGCACTTATTTATGCATTCTATACTTATATCTTCAATTACAATAAAATTTAATTTTAAGAATTTCTCCCTTATTGATAATTGGTTTACTTGAAGCTTCTTATGAAAGCAGTGTTCTTTTCCGCTGAACGCAATGACCTTTAAATTTAATTTTCAAGCCTGTGGATGTTTACTTTGCTTTGAAATGTTCCAGCAGTTTTAAAAACTGGAGATCCTAAACTCTGAGAATTCTAATAACTTCCTGATATGCTTTGCTGCAGTTCCCATGTCTATGATTTCCTTTTGTAATAATTTGCTGACAAACTTTACTGCTTCCCACCCCAGGTGCTGGCACTGCCTGCATACCGAGCCACTATTTTTTCCCCACGGCTGCAGCTGGCACCACTGCCACCACTGCTTCTGTCACAACTGTTCATCACCACCGATCAGGGCCAGGTCTTGGCCTGGCCAAATTAGGACCCCATGGAGCCCAACTATCCACAAGGCATACGAATGTGTGCTTGGCCGTGAGGCTCAGAGCCTGGCCCCCGGCATATCTCTGCTGCTGACACGCGTATTCCATTGTCCCACAGGACTTCCTCGCAAAACACAAGCTCAAAGATGCAATTATCAAAAATTTCAAGGTGGCAACAGCAGAGCGTAAAGCCCACACCCTAAGTGAAAGACCACGTATCGTATGAAACCAAGTCGCGAACTCAGGAAGGCAGCAGTGGCTTTTGCTTGACTGTTTCCCAATGTGGTGCCACCTCCCATCAATAGCACCGGAGGGCCACGGGGTTGGTGGCAGGCATCCTTTACCCTGTGTAAACTTCTTCTGTCCCCCAGGGCAGTCACACTGTCTCCTCCATAGGCTCCACGTGTCAGGCAGTCCTCCAGAGTTCTCGTGCCCAATCTTCCCCACGGGCTTTCAAGACTATGACTCCATGGCGCCAAAGGGCCCCTCCAGTACGACGACCCTTCCCATCAATGTTCTCTCGTGCATGCAATCCACACCCTGCCGGTTTTGCCAGATAAAGAACTGACATTCCTGGCATGAACTGGTCCACTCTTCTCTTCCTGCCCACGGCCCCTCCCTGCTGGTGGCAGTGTCTGGAAGGTAGGGATGCAGACGACATTCAAAGAGATCACATTCTAACAACGCAGGGATTACAGTGTAAGGAGTGCAAGAGAAGACCTGTTCAGATGATGCGTTGTTCCATGTTTAAGCTGTAACATTCCAAATAGAAAAGCCAACCTGGTCAGAGAACACATCACTGTTCATATTTTCCTGCAAATTCTGGATCAGACTTGCATTTGTGGTCATCATCAATGAAGCACAGTGACAACCTTTAAGGTGGTCATTGGAAGCCCAGTGGATTAGGCAGCCTCGTGAGTAATGACGTAGCCAGCGTTCACTGTGGGGACGAGCAGAGACTGAAGATCTATGCGGTTTCAGTGCATCCGGTTCTGAAGAGCCGTGCATCGTGAATAAGAACAGTGTTGTTACCTTTTTCTCACGATGAGAGATGTGAACGTAGTCAGGAAGGGGGCATCTGGCAATAAAGAACACAAAAGATGATTCCCGGACATGAACAGAAAGAGATGGTGCTTGGACACTAAGAATTTTTATGTGCACTGATTGGGCAATAAGCAAATACTTTAATATCTCTCCTCCAACTATTATTCTGAATCTTCATTAATAAATCACTGTAGCTCATATGGGTCCATAAATTTTCTAATACATGTTTTTTTTTTTTTTTTTTTTTTTTTGCAGTACGCGGACCTCTCACCGCTGCGGCCTCTCCCGCCGCGGAGCATAGGCTCCGGACGCGCAGGCTCAGCGGCCATGGCTCACGGGCCCAGCCGCTCCGCGGCATGTGGGATTTTCCTGGACCGGGGCACGAACCCGTATCCCCTGCATCGGCAGGCGGACTCCCAACCACTGCGCCACCAGGGAAGCCCATCTAATACATTTTTAAAATCAAATTGTTTATATAGACAAGGAGCTTGGAAAAATGTATTTGCCCAGAATGTGCACATAGTAGGAATAACCTTGACTTTCTATGAGACTATAAGCTTCTTGAGAATAGAATTTTTGTCTGCTTTGTTTACTATGTATCCTTGGTTCCATACTGGATTGAACTGATTGTTTATCCTAATCAACTTCTAGTGAAATTCACGGGTGTCTCTAAATGATGTGATATGTTGTGTAGAAATTGTTTTGCTGGAAACTGTTGCAATAATCAGGATTTAGAAATTATTTTGTAAAACAGAGATTGCCATATTGGTCTTTGCATAAGCCAAATTGGAATCATGTAGCTCTTCTCCGATTCAGTTAATGGTTTACAGAACGCTGGCCAGATTTCAGGCACTTTTATATATATAATTTCAGTTCACCACTCTGACGATCAGTACACCATCCAAGTGTACAGCGGAGTAAACAGACATGACAGCTTGGTGTCACCATGTCATTAACAGAACAGGCATGAAAGCATAGCGCTCGAGTTTCTAGGGCATTCATTGCCTGAGAGCTGCTGGGCAGCCCCCTGTGCTTGCCTCTATAGCCTAGGCTACAATATTTGATTCATAAGTCTTTCAAATTAATCCAAGAAGCCTCTAACTGCTTTGAGGGTGTCATTTCATTCATACAGCAGGTGATGCCATTCACTTGGGGATTGTTTTCATTGACTTTCTTTTTTTGTTTTTCTGCGGTACGCGGGCCTCTCACTGCTGTGGCCTCTCCCGTTGCGGAGCACAGGCTCCGGACGCGCAGGCTCAGCGGCCATGGCTCACGGGCCCAGCCGCTCCGCGGCATGTGGGATCTTCCCGGACTGGGGCACGAACCCTCGTCCCCTGCATCGGCAGGCGGACTCTCAACCACTGCGCCACCAGGGAAGCCCTCACTTGGGGATTGTAATGATGGCTATTCACCTGCTCCGCCTGCCGCTACAGCCAGTGCCATAAGTACGAATCTTCAGTCAATGAAGTAGCATCATTTGTGAAAATGATTATTGGCAGGTAGGCTACACCTCTCTGCAAAAAATTGTTTGAGGTTATGTTTGCAAATGAGCCCCAAAGTGCCCTTGATAGACAGTGAGTCATCACTTCTGGAAGGGCCCCATTCAGACCCTGCATCTCTCTGCAGCCTAAGATTCCACGCAAATCTTCCCTCACCAGGGTCAGAGCAGGGTAGGCATTTGAAAGGCTTGAATCTAGAGACTGGGTTTAGTTTTGGAGAGTCTGGAAGTTCCTGGCTACTTAGAACAACCTTGATGAAGCATCACCAGGTAAAACTTGCATGGACTTAGCTGAAGCATTACTGACAGGCTTGTCAAACCCACATCAGTACTCTTTAGAACACGATCACCCCGTTTTGTAAACTAGAACCAGAGACTCGTTGCAAGTGAGGTGTGCAAATGTCAGAGGAAGGACTCTACTAACTCAGAAATGCCTGGATAAAACGCCACGCATTCTACAACTCATTTTCTGTATCCTAATTCATAACCAGCCTTCCAGGTAAGTTACACTTCAACTAGGATTTAGAAGTTCTTGCAGAACATGTGCAACAGACGACCAGGATAAATTTCATGATTACATATGCGCCACTATTTTTCTTATATGAATTTTTTTATTGACTGTCCACTAGCTGACGAATGTAGAAATAAAATGTGTGTACCCACAAAACAGAACAGTTATTATTTTGGCGATAAAAATGAATGAAATACTGACACATGCTACAACATGGATGAACCTTGAAAACATTACGCTCAGTGAAAGAAGCCAGTCACAAAAGACCACATATTGTATGATTCCATTTCTGTGAAATGTCCAGAATGGGCAAATCTGTACAGACAGAAAGTAGATTCGTGGTTGCTGGGGGCTTGAGTATGCGGGCGGCGGATGGGGGACTGGAGGGAGTGGAGAATGACATCGAATCGGTACAGGGTTCCTTTTAGAAGGGGCGAAAATATTCGAAAATCTGATAGTGGTGATGGTTGCCCAATCTGGTGAAGGTACAAAAGAAAACATTGCATTGTAGACTTTAACTGGATGGATTGGATGATATGTGAATCATATCACAATAAAGCTATACAACTTTTTGTATTTGGGTTTTAAAGTATTCATGGTTTATTACAAATTACAGGCAGCCCTCATTTGATTGCACTTTGGAGACGTTGCAATGTTTACAGGTTGGAGTTTCATGGCACAAGCCTATGGGCACCACTCCTCCAACAGCATTTGCTCACTCTGTATCTCTGTCTCACATTTTGGTAATTCTCACAATATTTCAAACTTTTTCATTATTGTTATAGGTGTGATGGTGATCTGTGATCAGTCCTCTGATGGTACTATATAATTGTTTTGGGGTCCCATGAACCGAACCCGTATAAGACAGCAAACGTAATTGATAAATATTGTGTGTGTTCTCACTGCTCCTTAACTGGCTGTTCCCCCATTTTTCTCCCTCTCTTTGGGCCTCCCTATTCCCTGAGACACAGCCCTATTGAAATTCAGCCAACTAATAACCCTACTGTGGCCTCTAAGTGTTCAAGTGAAAGGAAGAGTCAATCAATGGGACAAACTTCATTGTTGTCTTATTTTAGGAAATTGTCACAGTTACCCCAGCGTTCAGCAACCACCACCCTGACCAGCCAGCAGCCACCAACGTCAAGGCAAGACCCTCCACCAGCAAAAAATTATGACTTGCTGAAGGCTCAGATGATGGTGAGCGTTTATAAGCAATAAAGTATTTTTAAATGAAAGCATGCACATTTTTAAAAAATCAGTTTATTTATTTTGGCTGTGCTGGGTCTTAGTTGTGGCATGCATGTAGGATCTAGTTCCCCCACCAGGGATAGAACCCAGGCCCCCTGCACTGGGAGCGTGGAGTCTTACCCACTGGACCACCAGGGAAGTCCCCTGTACATTGTTTTTTTAGACATAATGCTATTGCACACCTGATAGACTACAGTATAGTGTGAACATAACTTTTATATGCACTGGAAAGCCAAAAAATTTGTGGGCCTCACTTTATTGCCATATTGGCTTTATTGTGATGGTCTGGAAGTAAACCTGCCATATCTCCGAGGTCTGCTTGTATAACTCTAAATATTAGAAGACTCTCACTTCAGAACTGGGTTCTTTAGACCAATAACTTAGGTTAAGGCCATGTTCATAGTACAGAACATGACCCAAAAAAAAGGGCAAAGTTATAAATAGGCTGGTTCTCAGGCTCCTCCCTCTCTGGAACTTTACTACTGTTCTTCCCTGACGTCTTGTCAAATTCCAGCGTGAGGATCTCGTGAAAGCTGTGGGGACACTGGGGAAGGCGGACTGGTGTAGTGTGGCGTGTGCCTGGCAACTGAAGCTTGTAAATCAAGCTGAGAGCTGGTGAATCCACGAGATTTATAGCTCATGTGAAAATATGCTAACTCAACTGCAAATTGATACCACACCAAACTGAGCTCCATCTTCTTACATAACACCGCTTAAACTGTCAGGCGGTCTTTGGGAGAATTTACTGCAGCATGTTCAATGGAAATGGAGTGTCTGGAGACTTGACTGAGCCTTTCAGATGCAGCTCAAAATGATCTCCAACCAGCTTGCAGAAGAGATGGACAGAGCCTCCAACACATGCCTTCAGCCAAAACAGCAGAAGGGATTTGAAAAAATTAATGCATGGAGTCCATAAAAAAGCGATGAGAAATTTTGGCCTTAAATTTAACTTCATTTAACCCTTTAGGACAAGTGTAAAGGCACCCTATGCCTTTACTTATGAAAGCACAACTTGGCTTGAAAATCTTTTGAACACGATGAGAAAGGATCACAAATGAGGACGGTTGAACAAATTAGGAATCGTGAATGTCTTTCTCTATCACTCTTTTTTTCCCCTTCTGTTTCTCTAATGGAAATTACAGCGTTTGAGATTCCTTCTTGAAATAGCTGGAGTTCCAACCATCTTTCAGGAATCCCCATTTTCTGAGCAGATCTTTTCTCCTAATCCTAGGTCAAGAGGGCGTGAACTCTCTCTGTGATGAGCCATTCAGAACTGGCTAAGAGCCCACACCCTCTGGTCTTTGCTTCTGGCCCACTTCTGGGGGGACTTCCGTCCCATCCATAGAGTGCCTTTGCTTCTGGCCCACTTCTGGGGGGACTTCCGTCCCATCCATAGAGTGCCTTTGCTTCTGGCCCACTTCTGGGGGGACTTCCGTCCCATCCATAGAGTGCCTTTGCGTCTCTTGGTGACGCCCGGCCTCCCCTCATGATAGGCAAGAGTCACATGAGCAGCAGCTCCGCTTAAATCAGAAAGGGCCTCCATGGAACCTTCCGCCCTCTGCCTCTGAATCTTCTGGTATTTTGAATAATGACCTCAGATCTAATTTTGTTCATGCAGTCCTTCTGCATCCTGAATTCATGGCATAGGTCTTAGGATTTGATAGCCTGCATTTCAAATTTTCACTTTCTGTAGTTTAAACTAGTTTATGGTCTTATGCTATCAATCACGAGGTTGAGTTATTTAGTAGGACAGTCTGCTTTCTTTATATACTATCTCTGACAAGAAATTTGAGAGCTGTTTTTCACAGATTCATGTTCCTTCCGCCCTGACTTGGTTATATTTTAAGCGGTGTTTTCAGGTCTGATGAACACTGGGATTCCAAGATTCCGACAATCCTCTTCTTCCCTCTGTCTCCCTGTCTCCTATGCGTACAGCCCTCATTCTCTTCCTCTGCCTCTTTTTTTAAAACTGGTCATAAAATTTAAAATATAGCTCACTATTTTATATATGCCCTAGGAGATTTTGTGTTCCTATTCTTTATTTTTTTAATTTATTTATGTTATTTATTTATTTATGGCTGTGTTGTGTCTTCGTTGCTGCACATGGGCTTTCTCTAGTTGCGGCGAGCAGGGGCTACTATTTGTTGCGGTGCACAGGCTTCTCATTGCTGTGGCTTTTCTTGTCACGGAGCACGGCCTCTAGGCGTGTTGGCTTCAGTAGTTGTGGCATGCAGGCTCAGCAGTCGTGGCGCACGGGCTTAGTTGCTCCGCGGCATGTGGGATCTTCCCGGACCAGGGCTTGAACCCGTGTCCCCTGCATCGGCAGGCGGACTCTCAACCACTGCGCCACCAGGGAAGCCCATGTTCCCTATTAATTCAGCAAATGGGTTGATTAAACACTGTTTACTCCAAACCTTTATTTATTAAACAAACTTCTAATCTAATTTGATCTTCTGAGTGGGTTTATTCACGCCATCACATTAGACTTATCTTTCATTGTTAGTTAGTACATGGGGAGTCTTGTTAATTAAACTTTAGAAAGTGGAGAAAGAAGATGTGAAGGACAATAAAGAGATAAAAAGACCAGTTGACTAAAAAATCCGGTCTAACCTTGACATTCTCTAATCCCTAAGAGTGGACGAGTGGAACGTTTCGTGTCTTTAAAGCAATGCTTATTCAAAAGGCTGGTTGTTATTTGTTTCTTACAATAGCGTTATCAAGATGCATTTCACATACCACATAATTCACCCACTTAAAGTGTATAATGTAGTGGGTTTTAATATAGGCACAGAGTTGTACAACCATCACTAAGTACGTTAAGAACTTTTCCTCACCGCAAAAGAATCCCCATGTATATTAGCAGTCAGTTCCCATCTCCTGGCCTCATCTCCCAGAACCGTCCCACTGGCCCCCCGCCCAGCTCTAGACAACTACCAACTTACTTTGTACTGCTATGGATTTGCCTATTCTGGGCATTTCATATAAATGAAGCCATACTGTATGTGACCCTTTGTGACTGGCTTCTTTCACTGAGCATAATGTTTTTAAGGTTCATCCATGTTGTAGTATGTGTCAGTACTTCATTACTTTTTACTATTGAATAATGTGCCATTGTATGGCTGTATCTCCTCTTATTAATTCATTCATCAGTTGACGGACACTGGGTTGTTCAATCTTTTGGGCTATTATTATAATGTTTCTGTGAACATTTGTGTACAAGTTTCTGTGTTCACATATGTTTTCAGTTTTCTTAGGTATATACTTCGGAATGGAATACTGGGTGATACGGCAACTCTATGTTTATAACCTTTAAGGAACTGCAAGGCTATTTTCCAAAGTCTGCACCATTTTACATTCCTACCACCAGTGGTTGAGTGTTCCCATTTCTCCACATCATTGCCACCACTTGTTATTATTTCTTTTTCATTGTAGCCATCCTAGTGGGTATGACATTGTGACTATTTTTAATGGGTTGATAAAAATAAGCAGACCAAAGCAAGTACAAAGAAAAGAGACTTTGCCGATTATGATCACCTTTGTCATCTGGTAGAGTTTATGTTCTCTGTGCTGATTCCATCGTCTTTTAGACTAGCGTTTCTCAATCTTTTTTTTTTTTTTCCTGACCTATGACCCCTTGGAAAAATATAAAAGCTCATGACACCCCAAGGTTCTCATATACCTCCTAGGCTGAGGATCATCTTAATCTGATATCTGAGACTTTCTGATTTCAAAGATCAGGAAAACAAATTTGCCAACTTTGTATTTGGCCAATTATCAAATACAGTAAACATAATTTCATCAATTAAAGGACAATTTAACCCTCAAAACAGTAGAAGAAATACTTCAGGCTAAAAGATAGTCTTTCCAATTTTACCTGCACACACACACACACCACCCTACTGTCCTTCATTTCCAGCGCTAAAATGCTAGCTTCCCATATGGATTCCTATGAAACCCCTGGTGAGGACTTACATTAGAATAATGCTGTTGCTACTCTAGCAGGCCGGTGCCTTTTTTGACAAGTACACCCATCTGGAGGCAGGCAAAGGGGTGAGGGGACAGAGAGGCTGCGGAGAAAGAAATTTTTCCTACACCCAAGCAAAGACTACTCCTACAGCCGTGTCCACACTACCTGACACAGCTCTGCGCTGAAAACACTGGCCCTGCTTATCCTCGTAATCTGAGTACAAAATGGTCCTTTGTTGACAGAGGCCAAAATCATTAGATAAAATGTTGGTAGGAAACTTCATAATGGAGGGATCAGTCTGACAATCTGCCCATAATGATCAGTCTTGGCCTTTCTAAAAGTGGAACAATAAGCCATTATGTACCACATAATGTGATGCCAAAAGAAGTACACAGCACCTCGAATAAAGGATTCTTGACCGTAAAATTGAACCTAAGTTCATGTACAGGAAATACACGAGTTTGCAGAGCAAATCAAATGACGTCATGAGGAAACAGTCAGCCAGTACAGATTGCAGGAGAGTCTATAGTCAAATGACTCATTGTCTTTTACGTACCATACATAGCATGTAGAAAAGAGTCGGCTATAGAATAAAAGAGAGACAGCAACCAAATGTAATGTGTGATACTCGTTTGGATCCTGATTCAAAAAATAACCTGTAAAAAGAGGCATTTTTAAGATAAAGTGGGGCATTTCCAGTATGCTCTGAATTTAGATTATCTTAAGGAATGGTTATTTTCTTTAATTGAGGTACAGCTGCCATACATCAGTATATTAGTTTCAGGTATACAACATAGTGGTTTGACATTTGCATAGATTGTGAAATGGTCACCACAATAGATCTAGTTAACATCTGTCACCGTACATAATTACAGAATTTTTTTCCTAAGGAATGGTTATTAATAAATGTGGTAAATGTCAGAGTGGTTATGTTTTTTTAAAAGTCCTTTTAAATTATCGCTTAGACATGCACATTGAAGTATTTATAAAAGGACACATTGTTTGAGATCTGTTTCAAAATGCTCAAGAAAAAAGAAAAAGAGAAATATATGGGGAAATAGATGACGTAAGATTGGGAATGTTTTGACAATAGTTGGAACTGCATCATGACAGATATATGGGGACTCATTATACTATTCTCTTTTCTGTTGTGTATGTTTGAAAGATTTCATAATAAAAAGTTAAATAATAAAATAAAATAAGCTTTCCTCCTAGGAAATAGATGTAGATTCAAATTTTAAAGTACATGGTTTATTAGGGAAACAAGTGAACACGGAGTGGGGAATAAATTTCTCTATGCATTATTCTTTTTTTTTTTTTTTTTTTGGTGGTACGCGGGTCTCTCGTTGTTGTGGCCTCTCCCGTTGCGGAGCACAGGCCCCGGACGCGCAGGCCCAGTGGCCATGGCCCACGGGCCCAGCTGCTCCGCGGCATGTGGGATCCTCCCGGACCAGGGCACGAACCCGTGTCCCCTGCATCGGTAGGTAGACTCTCAACCACTGCGCCACCAGGGAAGCCCACTCTATGCATTATTCTTTTGCACTGTTACAGGGAGGTAATTTGGTGTTAACTCACTGATTTAAATATTATAAGAACTCATAACTCTACAAGTCACTGCAAGATTAAAGTAAAACAAAAGTCCCTCCGACTAAATGGAAGGTAAAGTATAGAAAAACTCCCAATGATCAAGCCATGAAAAGGAGGTGTAGGGCTTCCCTGGTGGCACAGTGGTTGAGAGTCTGCCTGCCGATGCAGGGGACACGGGTTCATGCCCCAGTCCGGGAAGATCCCACATGCTGCAGAGTGGCTGGGCCCATGAGCCATGGCCGCTGAGCCTGCGCGTCTGGAGCCTGTGCTCGGCAACGGGAGAGGCCGCAACAGTGAGAGGCCCACGTACCGCAAAAAAAAAAAAAAAAAAGGAGGTGTTGTGACTGAAAGTCCAAGAAATCCAACTGTGTAGCCAAACGGAGACAGGGGAAATAGCGTTTTTACCCTGGAATTATAAAATTAAATGGTTTTTAGTTGATGTTTTTCACACTGATCCCCTAATCCTGTTACTTCTGACAATGAAGCTTTCTGCTCTAGGCTAGAGTTATACTTTCAGGTGAGTAGAATGAATGCCTTGGACTCCAGCATGCACAAGCCCTGGAATTTAATTTTGTTCCCCTGGTGGTTGTATAACTTACAGCATGTCCAGTAACCTCTTATGCAACTGGCATCTCATGCCAGGTAGGCTGGAACCAGAAGCTAGTCATGGGCTCTAATCTCTACTAACACCCAGTTGCTTGCTTGGACAATGTTTGACAGAGGTGATTAAGCCAACATGAAAGAACTCACACCAGTGTGGACGAGATCAAGTGTTCTGACTGAGGTAACCGGGCAAGGAATTGATGCCAAGACACCCAAAGCCAGCTTCTAGATCAGTGTTGTCTACTAGAAATATGGGAGCCACAAAAGTAATTCTAAATTTTCCAGTAGGCATACTTGAAAAAGTAAAAAGGAATAGGTAAGATTAATTATAATAATATATTTTATTTAATCCAATATATCCAAGATGTTACCTCTTGTACAAGTAATGAATATAAAAACCATTACGAGATCTTTTACGCTCTTTTTTATACTGAATCTTCACAATCTGGTGTGTACCTTATGCTTTAAGCACATCTCAGTTTGGACCAGCCGCGTTACACGTGCTCAGCGGCCACATGAAGATATTGGCTACCATATTGGACACATTTTAAATGATTGATGGTGGAATTGTATAGATAAAACCCAGAAAACTTTCAGCAATCCATCAGTACAAATCAAATATTTTTATTAGCAAGGAAAAACATTCAATATTAAATACACATTCACTTCTGTCTTGTGGATAGTGAGATGAGGAAGGAAACTCTAGTCAATGTTAGACGCGAGCTAAGCCTTCTCCTCTTAGGTCAGAGGACTGTGCACTGGATATAAATAACCTCAGGAATGACAAAACTTGTTCATACAGGCTTATAAGCGTGGGTCCTGCTGAATATATAATTTGTAAGTCCTAGGAGGAAAAAGAATAGCTTTTTGGTAATAGCTAGGGAATTATTAAGAGAGAATCAGAAGGAAACTCTTCCCAAGCTTTATGGTTTAATAACATTTACAGAGCCTGACCTCTGGCTAAGAACCAAGTTCTACCTGGAAAGTTACAATACCCAGATATACTCTCACAAGGGTCAGCTCATCCTTGTTATTTTAGTTTTATTAAATTCATAACCGTGCCCTCCTCCCACTGGCCCACTGAGCACATCTGCGACACTGTGTGTACACTACTAGTTTCGAACGAGAGTGTTTTACAAGATGTACTCTCATGCCTGGCATCCTATTTATTGAGATTCAGGAGAAGACATCTACCTCTCCTGCAGGAGTAGTGGGGTACCATGTCAGCCCATTGCCGGACAGTCTGAGAAGACCAGGCAATTCCAAGTTGTGGTCAAGAAAGTATCTGCACCAATTAAATTAAACCTAATGAAGTTGCCAACAGTGCCCCTCTGAGGGCCACAGCCTACCAAGCTACGAAAACTCTAAGTAGTGACACTTTTTTTTTTTTTTGGCTGAAGAAAATTAGCATGTATCAGAATACAATGCTTAGGTAAAATTCACGAGGACCGGACGTGTCATCTTTGGACTCAATGAACTATGGCAAATTGGGAGCTAATTTAGTTTGAAAACCATTTTTATCAAGATCCAACAGAACTAGAACAATCTTACCCAGTGTTATGTTAAAATTTAATACAAACATCTGCTTTACATTTGTGAATAGTGGCTTGCTGGGCGCTATTGTCATTAGTGGATTGAGTGTCATTATTTTACTAGTCCTGTGATGTTGCTGAGACAAAAAGGCACAAGCCTCCTTCTTTCATTTCCTCGTGGGAAATGCCAAGTACAAGAACTGGCCATATCTTAAGAGAAGTGCGCCCAACTAGTCCCATTGCATGGGAAATAGTGAAGGTAGTATATGGCCAGGGAACCCAAGGAAAAGCCCTTTTAGGGGCTCCTAAGCCTTTTGCCCTCTGTGACTCTCTCCTTCATCGGGGAAAACCTTGGCTTGATAAAGTGTTGCTAAAGTTCTGAGAACAAGATGTTGCCAGGCATGGGCTGTACCACTTCCCAAAGATGATTAACAGAATTTTTAACGAAGGAAGGTGTACAAAGTATTCGAGGTTCTGCAAAACTTTTTTTTAATTCTAAAGAACTTAGATTTATTTCCTGAAGTATAGTTGATTTATAATGTTGTGTTAATTTCTGCTGTACAGCAAAGTGATTCAGTTATTTATATATATGTATATATATACATACACACATTCATTTTTTATGCATATATTCTTTTCCATTACGGTTTATCTCTATAAAACTTTTTCACCTAGCCATGCCCAAGTACTACTTTGTAAGCACAAGTAAGCATGTCTTACTTACTACCTCTATTAGAAAATAAAGTGGGCCCTCCTCCCAGTGTTCCAAACGAGAGGAAAAGTTCTAAGTGGATGTTATCACTGTCATTGACCCCAGCTATTTATTTTTAAGGGTCAGGGACTCACCCAGAAAGGCAGGGACCAATTCATAGCCTCTAAGCTTGACCGTGGATGACTTCTTTTTGCTGGTTCTACTCCTGAGACAGAAGGAGCCTTCAGTATTTAGACTTTTAAGACAGAAAGAACCTAGCAGAGGGCTGAGAAATTGGTGTGTGTGGCAGAATATCGCATAGAAAATGAAAGGGATCTGTGAAGAAAAATGAAATTGGGTTCTAACCTTAGACCATATACTAAGGTAGACTCCATATTGAAAGAAGTCCTAGGTGTAAATGATAAAAGCTATACAGCTATCTACAATATCTTTGTGACTTCGAGATGAGAAAGAATTTCTTAAGCAAATCCCCAAGAGCTTAAGCCATAAGGCAAAAAATTGATGGAATTGGGGACATCAGAATTAAAGGTTTCGGTTCAACAAAGAACACCAAAAATAAAACTCACAGACAGATCACGAATTAGAAGAAAATGTGTACAATATTAATACTGATATCTTAACTATTTTAGAAAGTCCTGCAAATCAACAAGGAGGCTGGGGACCTCTTTCACACCATCTGTCGCTGGTGTGAAGCACCATCTCAAACCAGGAGAATTTTCTCCTTTCTGATCTTGCTAAACACAAGCCCTTTGCTTAAAAACCCGTCCCGGTCTTCAGCAAGCTCACTGGTGAGTTCATAACTGCAACGGGCTCGGAGCGACGTCACATAAAGAGTAAAATAAACCCTGCTGTGTTGCGGAAGCACAGGCTGGTCCCACATTCTGATGAGGTGGGAGGTGGAGCAGGACAGCCTGGGGAATTCCCTGGGAATGGCAGTCACTGGGGAAGACCGTGTGGGGAGAAAGGATTTCAGTCGAAAGTCTGTGCAATGTCCCGGAAGGGAAAAAATGTAGGACGTGGAGAGAAGGCAAGGGATGGGATTCTAAATTATGAGAGGGTAAAGAGCAGAGCCAGACCGGCTTTCAAACCCGTGTCAAGGAATTTGGACTTTATCCTGACAGCAGTGTGGTGCGGCTGAAGGATTTTAAGCAGGGAGAGATTTATTTGTACCTCAGAATGTTGACTCTGGCGAACGCGAACCGCAATGATCTTTAAAGCGCCAGCAGAAGCAGCCTACGAGGTGTGCAGAGCAGTCTTCTGAAGAGTGGGAAGAAAATATGAGATCTCCTTTTTCTAAAGAAGGAAACCGTTAAGCTTCCCTAAAGTTTAATACGTACAGGTTTCAGCATATAATGTATGCATAATTTAGAAATAAATACAGTTAATCCTTGAACAACTCAGGGTTAGAAGTGCCCACCCTCTGCTCAGTCAGAAATCTCTGGGTAACTTCACAGTCGCTATTCTGCATCCAGGGGTTCCACCATAGATCAGGTAGGTAGTGCGTATTTGTTGAAAAGATTCCGCATATAAGTGGACCCTTACAGTTCAAACCTATTTGTTCAAGGGTCAACTGTATACATCGGGGGTACATGCTCAAAACATTTTCGCTGATAGGGATGTAGCATCAAATACATTTAGAGACCACGGATACAGAAGATGACCTGGAAGGATCCACGGGATGTTGTTCCTTTTCAGTCCCTAGTAGACTTGATCCTACCTTTGGGAAGAAGGGCCGTAACCAGGGCCTTGTTCACAGCTGAGGCCCGCACCAGGAGCCATCAGGCCCCAGGATGGAGGGACGAAGTGAAAGGGTTTCACGGCTGCCATCCCAGCAGTGGCCCCAACAGAGAACTTTGCAGGGAATGGAGGAACCCCGCTGATGCAAGATAGAAAGGACAGACACAAGCAGTCCTGGTGGGACCCACGGAAGGAAGCTAAGCAGGGCATTTGGCTGACACCCCCAAGGTTGAGGGAGGCTCAAACTTTGGCCGCTGTTCAATGACAACTTCGTGAGAGGACCAGGATAAGGCTTCTTCACAAACGTAGAGTTTGACCTTGAAGTATATTTTTTTCTAAGAGGCGCACTGCTAACCTTTACAGAGGCTGTTGTCATGGTTACTCATGGCTGGTCGTGCAGTGCAATAGTGAAGAGCTTTTGGTGGCCAGGCTGTACGGCAGGGAGAGAGAGGGTTTTTTCATGTTAAAAACACTCCCTCACATTTGATAACCTACCTCCAAGAGAGCACTTTGAGATATGAAAAGACTGATTTAATTGTCTGTGCTACTGTAGACTGTGATAGCATTGCTTGATGACGCCCCTTTGAAAACACATATTTTTCTCATTTGAGCCTGCTTTGTATCAGGTTTTCACTTACTATTTACTTTAAAATTGAAGATTTGGAAAATAGGATATTGCACTCAAGTGCTGTTTATTGGTGGCTTCCCTTTTTAAAAAACCTGCTCTGTGTACGATTTTCAGCCTATTTAAGCTTTATAATCCTTATCACGTGCCACCTGATAATTAATTGCTGTCAATCAAACACTAGTTTTTTCAAATGTCAGCCTTATTCAGAATATAATTTAAGTAAAATGTAACCAATGAATAATGCAAGGATTTAGTTATTGCAGGTTTATAATTTTTCAATTTGTTCATAATATAAAGTCATTATGCAATGACTTTATTGTTATCCCAGGGTTCATTATTAGATCCTATGGAAACCCATGACCATTAGTACTAGCTAAATGTGAGGGTAGAAGGATAGTTTTGAGAGAGCGGGACCTCAAAAAAACCTGTATGCTACCTGGTTTCATTGAAGTTCCTTAGAAGTTGTTTAGACTAGCATGTGACAGTCATGCTAGAGGAAAAACAGAGGAAAAATCCACTATTTAGGAGGTTAAATCAGCAGAATTCTGTTGTATTACATTTGGAAGATAAAGATAAGTGACAGGTTGGGCATGACACCTAGGTTCTCGCTTGTATACCTGCCTGGTGGTTCCAATCACAAAGCTAAGAAACTGTGGAAAAGAACGAGCTTTCAGCAGGAAGATAAACTCAGTCTGGAACATGTTGAGCTTGAGAAACTTTCGAGATATTCAAGTGGAGAAGTAAAGTAGGCAAGATCTCGAGTTGAGAAGAGAAGCTTGAAGACGGTCAATTTGGGAGTCATTAGCATAGATAGTGAATGAAGATATTGGCAGAGCTGAGATTTACCCAGAAGAGTAGAGAAGGGGAACAGCGCTTAGGACAAAGCCTTAGGGAGTCCTGAAATTTAATGACCAAAAGATGACAGTGTCAAAAGAAATAGCTATTGTGTTAAATGCCGTTCAAAATGAGGTAATGAGCATGGAATGATATCAAGGGCACCGCAAACCCTGACGTAAGCTACATGGATGTGATGGCAGCGGGTCTATACACATCTGTCTAGAAATCTAGCTATAAAGGCAAGAAGAGAAATGCGGTGGTTGTTGGAAAGGGTGCAAATCAATTGGAAAGTGAGCAAATCAAAGCAGAGATTTTTGGTTTGGTTTTGCTTTGTTTTAAGATGGCAGAGCATGTCATGGAAAGGCTGCAGTTGAAAGCAAGAGGCTGAGCCAACAGAAGGGCAAAGGGATCCTTGCAAAAGGGATAGGGATGGAGGTCTCCAGGTCAGGAAGAAAGAATACCTCCTAACGGAGAGCAGGAGAGGCTAGATATGGGGGCAGGTGATTAATTCACAGCGTGTCAAGAGAGTTCTTGGCTGATGACTTCAATTGACTCTAAGAAGTCTGAAGAAGGAAGGTGAAAAGATTAGAGGCTGGAGGAAAGTGGGAAAGTTTCAAAAGAGTCACTGAATAGACAGGGAAGATGAGTAAAGCAGAGAAACGTATTAGGACGTCCAGGCAGCACTGAGAGTCCATTTGAATTCGGTGATGATTAATTTATAAACGCCCCTTTTCACAGCCCTTGTGAAAAGACTGCCAGAAACTCATTAAATAAGTTAATATCAGGAATTCCCTGGCAGTCCAGTGGTTAGGACTCTGCGCTTCCATTGCAGGGAGCACGGGTTCAATCCCTGGTTGGGGAACTGAGATCCTGCATGCCACTTGGTCTGGCCAAAAAAAAAAAAAAAAAGAAGTTAGTATCTTTCTTGATGATTACTCTTAATAAGGGCACCATACTGTTTTCTTCCACACATATTCTATTGTCTATATTTGTCTTTTGTCATTCTTGAACATCAACTTCAAATCCATGAGAAAGAGTTAAGGTACCTGAATCTCATTCTTTTTTTCTTTCCAATTAAAAAAAAAATTACATACCAGAGTGGCTGAAAAGCTAATCCTTGAAACCTCCAAAAATATCAATCTTAGAATTCATTTTTAGAAGGTGGATGAGGCTTCACAGATAAAACCATAGCAGAAAAACAGCAAGACGGGCTGCCAGAGGAATTAGCTAAAAGTGTGCAGAATTCAATAATTCATGAGGAATAACAAAAGTTATTAAGATGCAATTAAGGATATAGTATGGAAAACCAAACCCAGAAAATTAAATAAACCTAAGAATTTGAGTGTGTGAAAGCAAAGAAGCTATGTGGCCTTGAAAAGGACCTTACAAGGCATGCAGTAAGGGGCAGCATGAGAGCGACCGAAGGCTGATAGGGTGAGAAAAGCAATGAAATCCACAAGGAGGGGAGATGGTGAACAATGAAGGCAAACATTCTGGGAGGGGTATGCATACAAAAAGAAACAAAGGCAGGAAGTACAGAGAATATTTTAAATGTACCAACACTTATTGTACCGCTTGGTCTCTCACTATTAGGAAGTTCCTGGGGTCCTGGGCAGAGAAACAGTGAGGGATCTTCTATCCAGGGTTTCCATTCTAACCTTCACTGTTGACGTCTAGGCAACATCCAGCACGAGCTGGCCATTTTCATGTTGAGCTCTGCTCCGTCCTCTGTATCCTCTGCTGGGAGATGACCCTTCCCTTCACATGTGCACATCTTCCTCCTTTTGGGTATGTTCAAGAAAAGTCTAAATAAGAGATCAGCGTCTAGGTCAGGAGGTTCCCTGGCCACCCACTCGGCTGCCCCTGACAGCAGCCTGCTGTTCTCAACTCTACTATCTCCCCACCACTTGCCCAGGTTTCATCCATCTACAGGCCCTCTCTCATCTCAGCCACAAGTTCTACCTCTGAAATGTCTTTCCGATCCCTACGCCTCTCCCTCAATCCCACTGTTTCTACCTTGGACCGCCATCGCTACTCACACAAATTACAACCATTACCTCCAGATAGGCTTCCCTGCCCAGGTTTCGTCCATTTTCACCCTCTCTCTTTTCTAGTTCGGTTTCTTTGTGGCCAGAGAATTTCCCAAAATGCAAATCCAATCATGCTAATTTACTGCTAAGTCATGCAGTGTCTCCCTATTGCCCGAAGGATAAAGCCCCACATCCCAAAGCCTTGATCTCTCGGCCCTCTGCAAGCATCCGTTGAGCCTCCCGCAAGCATCTAAAATTCCAGCCTAGGTAAGTTCATTTGAATCATATTTTAGATTCCACATATAACTGCTATCCTATGGTATTTGTTTTTCTCTTTCTGACTTACTTCGCTTACTATGATGATCTCTAGGTCCATTCATGGAGCTGCAAATGGCATTATTTCACTCGCTTTGCTGTGTACCAGAAATTAACACATTTTTAATCAACTATACTTCAATAAAGAAAGTTAAAATTAAAAAATTAAAAACATCAAAAAACTAAAAGGCCATCCTAACTGAACTCTCTGTTGACTTCACCGTGCTTCTCCTTCCCCTGATTTCCTCTGCTGTCTTCTACCTCTTCCTGCCCCATTCACTGCACTAACTCCTAATTCTAGTCTCTATTGAGGTACTGTTTACCCCAGAAAGACTTCCTGAACCTAATCATTTCTTCTAGACTCAAAATTTTTCTTTTTTTAAAACATTGATGCCAAGAAACCCTTGTCATATGTTATTATAACTATGGTCTTGAAAGCTCTCTGTCAGGATCACATCTATTTTGCTCAATGCTATATTCCTAAGCAAAGTAGTTGGGCTTTAAGACGCTTCCAAAATATTCAACTGAATGAAGAAACGATCAAATGAATTCCCAAGGCAGTCCACAACTTTTTGGAACTTAGAAACTAGATTGAGTCAATGTTCCGGGTTTGATCAGATTTGGGGAAAAGCCTGACGAGTCATTGAATGATATTAATCAAAATTCCAAGGTATTCATTTCTATAAGAAATATTACTGACAAGTAGGCCCAGAGTTTATGTAGTTATTTTCTCTGTGGATTTGAGAAACCAAATCACAGAATAGTTTTTGATTAACATGGATTCAGAGAAAGGGAAGTTATGATCCAAATGTTTATAACATAAGGCTCTAATTGCCTGAGTCCCTCACTTTCATAACTGAAGGGAACACCTGCCAGGTAAAGACTCTGGATCTTTGGGGGTTTTTTTTGAATTTTATTTTATTTATTTTTTATACAGCAGGTTCTTATTAGTTATCTATTTTATACATATTAGTGCATATATGTCAATCCCAATCTCCCAATTCATCCCACCACCACCACCCCACCACTTTTCCCCCTTGGTGTCCATATGTTTGTTCTCTATATCTGTGTCTCTATTTCTGCCCTGCAAACCGATTCATCTGTACCATTTTTCTAGGTTCCACATACATGCATTAATATACGATATTTGTTTATGTCTTTCTGACTTAATTCACTCTGTATGACAGTCTCTAGATCCATCCACGTCTCTACAAATTTTGTTCCTTTTTATGGCTAAGTAATATTCCATTGTATATATGTGCCACATCTTCTTTATCCATTCGTCTGTCGATGGGCATTTAGGTTGCTTCCATGACCTGGCTATTGTAAATAGTGCTGCAATGAACATTGGGGTGCATGTGTCTTTTTGAATTATGGTTTTCTCTGGGTATATGCCCAGGAGTGGGATTGCTGGGTCATACAGTAATTCTATTTTTAGTTTTTTTAAGGAATCTCCATACTGTTCTCCGTAGAGGCTGTATCAATTTACATTCCCACCAACAGTTCAAGAGGATTCCCTTTTCTCCACACTCTCTCCAGCATTTGTTGTTTGAAGGTTTTCTGATGATGCCCATTCTAACTGGTGTGAGGTGATACCTCATTGTAGTTTTGATTTGCATTTCTCTAATAATTAATGTTGTTGAGCACTTTTTTTTTCTTTTTCTTTTTTTGTGCTACACGGGCCTCTCACTGTTGTGGCCTCTTCCGTTGTGCAGCACAGGCTCCGGACGCGCAGGCTCAGCGGCCATGGCTCATGGGCCTAGCTGCTCCGCGGCATGTGGGATCTTCCCAGACTGGGGCACGAACCCGTGTCCCCTGCATCAGCAGGCGGACTCTCAACCACTGTGCCACCAGGGAAGCCCACATCTCATAGGTTTTGGATCATCGTGTTTTTGTTGTAATTTGTCTCTACATATTTTTCAATTTCCTCTTTGATTTCTTCAGTGATCTCTTGGTCACTTAGTAATGTATGGTTTAGCCTCCATGTGTTTGTGTTTTTTACATTTTTTCCCTGTAATTGATTTCTAATCTCATAGCGTTGTGGTTGGAAAAGATGCTTGATATGATTTCAATTTTCTTAAATTTACCAAGGCTTGATTTGTGACCTAAGATGTGATGTATCCTGAAGAATGTTCCATGTGCACTTGAGAAGAAAGTGTAATCTGCTGTTTTTGGATGGAATGTCCTATAAATATCAATTAAATCTATCTGTTCTATTGTGTCATTTAAAGCTTGTGTTTCCTTATTAATTTTCTGTTTGGATGATCTGTCCATTGGTGTAAGTGAGGTGTTAAAGTCCCCCACCATTACTGTGTTACTGTCGATTTCCTCTTTTATAGTTGTTAGCAGTTGCCTTATGTATTGAAGTGCTCCTGTGTTGGGTGCATATATATTTATAATCGTTATATCTTCTTGGATTGATTCCTTAATCATTATGTAGTGTCCGTCCTTGTCTCTTGTAACATTCTTTATTTTAAAGTCTATTTTATCTGATATGAGTATTGCTACTCCAGCTTTCTTTTGATTTCCATTTGCATGGAATATCTTTTTCTATCCCCTCACTTTCAGTCCATACGTGTCCCTAGGTCTGAAGTGAGTCTCTTGTAGACAGCATGTATATGGATTTTGTTTTTGTGTCTATTCAGTAAGCCTGTCTTTTGGTTGGAGAATTTAATCCATTCATGTTTAAACTCCCATATTACAATGACATATTGTTCAGATAAGCAAACATCTTCTATGTATTACTAGGGTCCTTAACGAGCCTGAGAGTCATCAAAGAGATTTGCCTATCTCTCTTCGGATCCCTTGGAAATTTTGATATTTCCCTCATTTCTAAGTCCTCGGTGGTAACCTGCCCCAGGTAACATTTTCCACTTGGGTATTGCAAGATTGTACCAGTGATCGCTGGAGCTACAGTCTGCATTAGGTAATTTACTGGGTCACTGACTTGTTTGAGGGCTTCTTGGCAATGATATTTGAAAGAGAAAAATGTTGAGTCTAGGAGACAAGACAAGCATTAGAATAGCTTTTGAGGGCTAAAGCAGCACGGTGGCTGAGGCTGAAGACAGGCTGGTGGCAAAGTACCAACTCTTTGGAGCTAGAGGATGGTTATTTCAAAATAAAAACCCTGGGGTTGGGGGAGATAAATTAGGGTTTGGGGATTAACACATACACACTGCTCTACATAAAACAGATAACCAACAAGGACCTACTGCACAGCACAAGGAACTTTATTCAATATTTTGTAATAACCTGTAAGGGAAAATAATCTGAAAAATATATATATGTATAACTGAATCACTTTGCTATATACCTGAAACTAACACAACATTGTATATGAGCTATACTTCAATTAAAAAAATAATAAAATAAGATTAAGAGCCTATGCTTTGTAAAATGCACAGGTAAATACCTTGTTATTTGCACTTCCTATCATTATTTCTTCTTATTCTCCCTTAATGTGTGCCAGTTCTTCTTGTCAACCCTGAGTGGTCTTTCAATGGTACTTATGATTAACAATAACTAACTTTTCTATTTAAGTGTTCACTGTATATTCTCCCACTAAAGTGACAGCTCCATTAGGGAAAGAATCTAGGAGTCCGCCTTACTCACCTCTGCTGTTCAGGACCTGGAAGAGAATCCAGCACAGCAAAGATGCTGAATTAACTATGATCAAGTGAATGAATGAATGCATGAACATCCAGGGGAGCCAGAGAAAGATCGTTTTGGTCAAGCTTGGGGTAGGGTCTGCAAGTGGAATGGCGGTACTTCCTTTTGGCCCAGATTGGGAGGTGGTAGAGGCAGCAGTGCGATTCAGAGAGTCCCCTAGGAAAGTGAAGCCCCCAGAAGGAAAGAGAAGACAGGTTATAGAAACAATTCAGACCAGATTGAAGATCACCTCCCAGGATCCCCTGAGCTGAAGCCTGTGCTTTGTGTTAACATAGAGGGGGCTCCCTTACAAGTGCCACTGGGGCCAAATATAGTGTAGGATGGACACCTTACCCACACCCGGCAGCAAACACCACAGGAGCGCTCTGTATTTGAAAAACTTTTACTTATTTATGGTAACAAAATGTTACATAAATAAGTTACTTTTTAATCCACAAATAAACCAAAATAGGACAAAGGGAAAGAAAATTGGAAAAAGTGATAAGGTAGGTAATGGCTTTGCTGACTTGACCTCTTGAAACTCAGTTTTGAATCACTTTTTCACCCTATTTTCATCTTGAGAAAAGAAAACCAAACAACCCATGAAGTCCTCTTCATGACCGCCTCTTCATATTGCTGTATCAGAAGGTTCTATAGATTAAATCACTTGAATTCCCTGTCAAAATAATGTACAGAATTATCTTGCCACATTGTCTTGTGTCTTGACAAGAAAGGCCATATATTTTTGAAATTTCTAATGAAGACCCTGTCTTAGCTGTTCAGTGTCCCAGGACCAGCTTCTCTCACAGTTTGACAGTGGAAAGAAGTTCAGATCCAAAGAAGTGGTGATTTTTTTCAAAGTCAAATAACAAAACACACATAAATCAGCATCTTTCCCTGGCTGCCATGGAGCTCAGAGCTAAATACTGGGCTCAATTAAAGTTACCTTTAGCGTAGTCCCTGACTCAGGAATCCCTGCGTTAGATGTATTCAGACCACAAGCTTGCATGCCTGTAACTTTTATACTGTAAAATCATAGAAGTGTATGAACAATGAATAATTTTTTCATGCCACTTGCTTTTGTCCCACAGTGAGCTTCAGGAAGATTCCAGTTCACAACTATTTTGTTTTCTTTAGTCTGTTATGGATATTCATATTCTCTTATGAATATCCATACTCATCCACTTATACAAGTCAGCATTCAGAAGAGGGTATGCCATATGATACTGTGCTTTATAATTATATTAAAAATAACCTATATAGCATATTTACACTTATAATGATACATGCTTTTTTAAGATATGAGGGACAATGGTAGTGGTTACAAAAAAAAAATCTTGGTTGGACGTTACTCTCTTATCTTGTGCAAGATGTATATTCATATGGACAGTTACGTTATGTTCCGAAAGACAAAAGGTCACATATCAGGAAAGTAACCCTTCAACAATCTGTAGACTAAGCTCTAGATACAATTATCTCCCTCCTTCACTACATGATTCTTATTAATCTATCCACATTTTTAAAAAACTTTATGTAGCTTTGATTGCAAACTCTCAGAATCTTCTTGAGTAGGCTGGCTTTTCAAAATGCATGAATTTTAAAACAAAATTAACCCTACATATACTATATATCAATTAAGCAAAAGTTTCTTCACAGACTTGAGTTGAAATCTTTGGGTGTTCAAGAAGTTTTTGTGGTGGAGAGTCCCATGGCTTACTGACCGTTATAACAGTGATCTACTTCTGCACTTACTAAGTACCTACTGTTTCCACTAGGTCTGATTAGGCTCAGAGGTAGAGAGAAACATTAAAGTTATCGAATATAATTTCCTTTTCTTTGTAGGATTATAATCTGTAGTGGCTGAGGAGACGTAACCCGGAAAAAAACAATTTTTGAAGCAAAATAAATATTAATTATATAGTTTTGAAGTTTAGTTAGTTTTGGAAGGTTCTGTGGACTTCAAATTTGACCTTAAAGCAAGTGTAGGATTTAGGTGAAGGAAGGTAAGGAAAGAATTCTTGTTCAAGCAGAAGAAATGCATAAACCAAGTTTACATAAAGGAAATCAGCAATGAGATATGGGTGTGTCCATGTCCAGAAGTGGGCAGGATGGAGAGAGGTCTCAGGCGCAGTTAGAAACAGAAGGCAGACTCTCCTAATAAAACATTCGTTGGGGCTTCCCTGGTGGCGCAGTGGCTGAGAGTCCGCCTGCCGATGCAGGGGACGCAGGTTCGTGCCCCGGTCCGGGAAGATCCCACGTGCCGCGGAGCGGCTGGGCCCGTGAGCCATGGCCGCTGAGCCTGCGCATCCGGAGCCTGTGCTCCGCAACGGGAGAGGCCACAACAGTGAGAGGCCCGCGTACCACAAAAAAAAAACAAAAAACATTGGTTGGAGGGCTGCCTATGGTGTTGGGGAGTTGGGGGTTAATCCCTCAATCTGATATAGACTGGAGAGCCATTATAAACTCTTGATGAGAGCAGAGAGATAATGGAAAGGGTGCTTCAGAAAGAATCCAGTTGTGAAGGTGAGAGGTTTCATAATTACAAGATACGAAGAGGATGTAATGGTTTTCATCAGCATCGAGAGCTCTCTGGGCTACAGAAAATCTCTAGCTTCCATAGAAAATGAAGGCTTAGGTAAAGCAGCAGAGAGGAGAAGAAAAAGTATTTAATGAGAATTTTGTATTCAAAAGAGCATACTTCACAAGAGACTAAAGTTTCTAGCATAGTACTAGTGACAGAGTAGAAATTAACTATGACATTATTGTTAACATCATTGTAAGATTATTTTGCATTATGGTTTCATACAGATAGAAAGTGAGGGAATCTGACATTTGTTGGGTGCCAGCTAGATTAGAATCATATTTCTTTTGATCCTCACAATAACCCTGAGATGTAGATATTAATATTCCTATTTTTTTAATAGTTGAAGATATAAGCTCAGAATGGCTAAGAGCCATACAGCCAGTAAATGGTAGAGCCTAGATTAGGACCCAGGTCTGCCTGGCTCTGACAGCCGTGCTTTTTCTACTCTGTCTCTGAATTGGGAATCAGAAGATCTGCCGGGAGATAGAAGAGCAGATGTATAATTGAAAACTGATTAATACCATACACATACCTAGAGAATAGTGTCAGTGAGAGGGAGAATGTTCAACAATGGAGCAGAGAAAGGGCGTCTGACAGGCAGAATTGGGAGTAGATTTAGCTCTTCACAGCAGAAAGATCGACGGCCCTGACTAATACACACGGTCCAGTGGTTTCCTTTAAACACTGTTGGTGCTCTACCTTTACAAGACTGGGAAGCTATTTTCCTCAACCTTTTACATCTACCCAGTGATTTCATCATTGGTTTGCCAGATACTTTGTTAACAAGTACATGCTCTTTGTACTGTAGAAATACTGCCCAACCATTTCCCCAAACTTCGTTGCTACTTGTGCTACCAACATTTTCTTCTCTTTTTTTTTTTTTTTTTTTGCGATACGCGGGCCTCTCACTGTTGTGGCCTCTCCCGTTGCGGAGCACAGGCTCTGGAGGCGCAGGCTCAGCGGCCATGGCTCACGGGCCCAGCCGCTCCGCAGCATGTGGGATCCTCCCAGACCGGGGCACGAACCCGTGTCCCCCGCATTGGCAGGCGGACTCCCAACCACTGCGCCACCAGGGAAGCCACCAACATTTTCTTAAAACACCAAGCCTGCCGGTGACAGCGTTCATTAGGACAGACTAAGGATTGCTGTGTTGGGACTTCCAAAATGTGTAAGCCCTGATCTCACCATCCAGAGGCATGTAGTCTGGTGGAGGAGTAAACACCCAACATATGGAACAATTAAGAAACAATATAGAAACATAATTAAGTGTTAATTGTTTGGGAAGGACTGCATATTTTCCAAAGGGGGATAATGAACTCAGCCATATAATTGGTGCATAATTTATAACATGCTGTGCACACCACCAGTGAATCTAGTGCAGTAGCAAAATAACTTTTGATACAACAGAGAAGCCTTTGCCCGCCCTATCATGGAGAAGGGTCAGAGCTATGGAAAAACAGACCTGTTCCTAATGTGAAAGGGGCCTCTCTCGTGATGGTACGTGAAAAGAAACAAAAAAAAAATTCTATAGATTGGGAGTTTGGGATTGACATATACACACTGCTGTACTTAAAATAGATAACCAACAAGCACCTACTGTATAGCACAGGGAACTCTGTTCAATATTTTATAATAACCTAAATGGGAAAAGAACTTGGAAGAAGAATAGATACATGTATACGTATACCTGAGTCACTTTACTGTACACCTGAAACTAACATAACATTGTTAATCAACTATACTCGAACATAAAATAAAAAAGAAAAAAAACAGAAATAGCAAAAGTACTGCCAAAATCCCGATTTCTAGAGTCCCTTCCACAGAGCATGGAGTCCCCAGGGATGGAAAGAACTGGAATTTTATTTATTCATGTATTTATTTAACTTATTTCTAGGAAAGAAATTTGAGAACAGTTCGGGGGTTCATCCAGGGTCCCAAGGTCCTCACTGCCTCCAAGAAGCTCTCATTGTCAAGGGCAGTAAGAAAACACCAGCCATAGTCTGAGTATTTGTGTTCTCATATAAATGTTTTTCCCTTTGAACATCCCTTTCCTAGACCCCTATTGTCGCTGCCCCCAAACCTTCGTAAGCCCCAAGCCCGGTGTGTAGCTCCGATAGCACAGTGCTCAGACTTACTCTCCATCCCCACCCTCCCAAGGGGCCAGCTTGGCTCTTCCTGTGGGTTGCGGGCCAGGTCAGGAGACTGGGTTCCAATTCCCGAAGTTGTCTGCAACAAATCCAGCCTCGGAAATCCCCTCACTGGGTTATCCAGAGGTTTATTCTGAGGAGCTCAACCTCTACCGGAGCGAATCGTCCTTACCTTTTTCCTTCGCACCATACCTTCCCCCAGGGAGTTTAACTGCCTCGGACAAACCAACCTGGTGCAGCACAGACAACACAGGGACCGTTGCTTAAACATGTTAACTACATTTGTGGGACTATTAGGCCTTGGGCACCAAGAAACAGAAAAATTAGATGTGATTTCATAGGCATAAAGTGTCTATATTCAAATGCCTTCAAAGATCATTGGAAAGACCTTCTTTTATCAAGACTCTCTGTCATGTCCATCCCGCATTACTGTAAACAAGAGCAATTAAGAATTTATGAGAGGTTGTATCGAGTCAAAAATGTAGACACAAGGACTTCCCTGGTGGCACAGTGGTTAAGAATCGGCCTGCCAATGCAGGGGACACGGGTTCGAGCCCTGGTCTGGGAAGATCCCACATGCTGCGGAGCAACTAAACCCGTGCGCCACAGCTACTGAGCCTGCGCTCTAGAGCCCGTGAGCCACAACTATTGAGCCTGCGTGTCACAACTACTGAAGCCCGCAAGCCACAACGACTGAGGCTGCATGCCACAACTACTGAAGCCCGCGTGCCTAGAGCCCATGCTCCGCAACCAGAGAAGCCACTGCAATGAGAAGCCCGCACACCGCAACGACGACCCAATGCAGCCAAAAAAAAAAAGTAAACACAAAATCTCTGAGACCAAGAAGGGCAGATTCTCATGGTAACCCGGGTCTGGATTCAACACTTGCAATTAAAGTACTGAAAGGTTCTAGAAAGCTTACAGTGAAGAGTCCAAGACTGAGTCCAGCCCAGCAGGCTCTGCAAGGAAATAACACTGGAATCCCGCTGACATCAGTGGGCTTGGATTTAAGGATCTGTTAGGACTAAAGACTTGTCATTGCTGAAGGAAAAAATTTGACTCGATTTTTATTCTTCTCTTAAATAAACACTTTTTCCCCCATTTACTTCTGATATTACGATGACTCAATGGACATTTGCAAACATGATTCTTTTTCTCTTGTAGCACAATAACTAGAATCTTCTCTAAAAATCTTTCTTCCAAAAAGAAAAAAAAAAAAGACTTGCATTTGAAGGAAGCATTAATATTTCCCATCCGTGTTGGCTCCTGAGGGTGGGAACTCATATCATATTCAGATTCAACCCATGTGGATTGGCGTGTGCAGGCCTGTAAGTCCCCAGCAAGTTCCAGGTGCGGGAGTCTTTAGCTACTCAGCAAATCCACCAAGTTCAAGGGTGTGAAGTGCTGATGAGAATTAGCGGCTTAGCTCTGAAATGAAGCCTTCAGCCTGTCTTCAAGTTGAAATTTCACAGGCGATGCTGATTGAAACACCTCCTCCATTAGAAAGGTCGAAAGATGCGTTTTCACTTTGTGAAATTAATAGACATAAGCATTCATGGAATGTCCAAGCTGAGAGGGGTTAAGGAGATCATCCATGTTCCAACATTGGACAGAGGATGGGGGTGAAACTCACCAGAGCCCCAGGATCTGCCCAAGTCTGGGCAGAACCAAGGGCGTCCATCACCAACCTCAGTTCTAGGGCCCCCACCTCTACGTCCAGGACCACGAACACATTCCACCATCTGCAAAATATTTGCCCATTTTGAGAAAAATATATTTAAAATTTGCGTATTAAATTGCAGAAAGCGTAAAGAAATAGATGTAATTTTTCTGGCCGTTTCAAGCTGTCATTTTACAAAAATTAGTTCTGTATGAGTAGACAGCACGTAAACACATACAAGATTCAAAATATATAAACGGATGTAGAGTAAAAATACCTCTCCCTCCCACTCCTGACCTCCAGGCCTTTGGTCCTCTTCCCCAGAGGCAAGCATGAGTTTCCTGTGTATCCTTTTAGACAAAACACTAACGGCAACCTTTTAAAAATATTTAAAATGCATTTTTGTACTTTTCCCTTGTGATCAGAAATGCCTTATGGATACTCTGGCCAAATAATACATAGTTGTTGCCAGGTAATTTCTCATGAAGGCTAAAGAGTGACAACCTAGAGGATTTGAAAGTTAGAGGGGGAAGATTGTTGCCTAAGTGCTGCATTCTCTCCATATTTTGTCTCTAACATCTGTATTTTCCTCCTAGAGTTCCTGTGTCCGTCAACAAGTGAACACACAGGATGAACAGCTCCCAACAAGGCTGTTCAGAGTTTGTGGCTCTCAGTGACCACCTGCCTAGATGTAGAATATTCAACAGAAAGCCAGTCCTTTACTTCTGAGAGACGAAACTTCACAACCTAGCCTTTCCAGATAATTCGTCATTATCTGTGATCTAAACTCAAGGTCCACAAAGAATTAAAGGCAGAAATCAAGGACAATCCCTATTGCATCTCCTTTTGAAATTTCTCTAATATTTGCACACGTGAGCATCTCCTCCCTACCCCCACTGCTCCAGGTCAAGCCCTCTTTCTTTGCTGGGATTGTTAATGTAGACTCCCTTTTGTTATTCCAGCATAATCCAGTCACTGGAGCTGGATCCTGAGGGCCAGCAGGAACAGGCTGCAAAGCAAAGTCAGAGGTTAACAGGGGCCACACATCATAAAGAGTTTATTTAGCCTTCATGGTCCTGACACTGATGTTGACATGCAGGACTTGAAGCAGAGGATACACATATGCACGTACATATAGCATATATTTAAATCATTCAGGCTGCCACGCGGAGAACGGTTGTAAGGCAGCAAGAGGCTTTCCGGTAGTTTAGCTGGAGGGGGTCTTGGGGAAGAACAGAGGACTGGATGGTGGTGGGTGAGAGGTAGAGTTATTTTCAGAGATGTGTGTGATCATACCGGTTGTAGACTGAGAAGAATGGTCCAGCAGAGATAAAGTGATGAGGTAGGGATGAGAGCAGCCTCCTGGAAGAAGCAAGTCATTAATAAGGCAAGCAAGGGGATGGGACACAGGTGGAGAGGTTGGCTTAGGATAAGAGCAAACAGGAAGCAGAACAAAGGGTGTAGCTGAAGGCACAGGTGGTGGGGGGTTTGGGTGATGGGGCGATGAGGACCCCATCCCTGATTACTTCCCTACAGTTGTGTGTGTGTCCATCCCTCCTATTAGGTTATAAGCTGTGAAAGGACACTTTTCTCGGTCACCACTCTCCCTGCTCCCCCTCAGAACTAATGTGATGTGAACACAGAGAAGACTCACGGGGTGAGGGGTTATTTGATTGAAGGGTGACATTTTGGCAGAATGATTATCTTAAGTTAAAAGCATTTGAGATTTTTTTTTCTCTCTCTTTTGGCCGCACCGATCAGCTTGCGGGATCTTAGTTCCCCAACCAGGGATCGAACCCTCGCCCTTGGCAGTGAAAGCACCAAGTCCTAACCACTGGACCACCTAACCATATACCTTAAGTTAAAGGCATATGAAAAACAGCAGATGTAAGAAGGTTGCTCCAACCTTTCTCTCCCTGAAATCAGGAGATGAGGCTCCCACATGAAAGATGACCTCCCTACCCCAGGAGGAAAAGAACATTCTAATCACCAGAGATGGGACTCAAGGCCAAGGGGAATCTGTACAAACAAAGCTTGTTAAACTAACCCTTATCTTCCTAGTCAGTTCTCCACGATGGGCTGCCCTTGCCCAAGTCCCTTTGTCTTGTCATGTTTGCACAATTTTACTACTCTTTGTCCAACTTTTCATATAAGTATTTGGTTCTAAGTACTTCTGTGGGTCTTCATTTTCCTATGGGGGCTCCCACGCACATATGAAAATCTATCTGCTTTTCTCCTGTTAATGTTTGGGTTTTTTTTTTTGCGGTACGCGGGCCTCTCACTGTTGTGGCCTCTCCCGCTGCGGAGCACAGGCTCCGGACGCGCAGGCTCAGCGGCCATGGCTCACAGGCCCAGCCGCTCCGCGGCATGTGGGATCCTCCCGGACCAGAGCACGAACCTGTGTCCCCTGCATCGGCAGGCGGACTCTCAACCACTGCGCCACCAGGGAAGCCCTCCTGTTAATGTTTTATGTCAACTTAATTCTCAGGCCCAACTGGAGACCCTAATAGGGTAGAGGTAAAGTTTTGCCTCCTGTATATCACTTCTGCTAGCAATGTTCCACCTAGCAGCCCTATCTGGAAACAACTCCAGCTCACACACCAAAAAATCTCCTGGAAAAAAAACAGGGTGGAGGGAAAAAAACACAAACTGGCCCTACTCTAGCCTGGAGCTGCACTTAGAATGGCCAAGCTTCTTTCCCCACCCCCCACCCCCGTTATTTTTAGTTTGCTTGCTTTTTTGGTTATGTTTTGTTTCTTTGTTTTTTGGCCACACCGCACCCTGACCAGAGATGGAACCCGTGCCCCCTGACGTGGAAGCGTGGAGTCCTAACCACTGAACCACCAGGAAAGTCCCAGCCAAGCATTTATTAACTGGAAATAAATACAGTGAGAGACCTGAAATGTCAGCAGCAGCATGAGGGATGAGACATGATTAAACCAAGCAGTGGGTACAAAGAAATTGGGAGCATGACTGCCCTCCCTGCTGAAGCCAAGCTGCTTGGTTGAATCCCCCCGTCTCTCTGCTCCATTATACACTCTAACAATACATGAATTGTCTACATACTACATGAATTGTCTCTAAGCAGAATATGCTAGACTAATTAGCTCTGTCCCACTGCTGACAACCTGCTCTTCCCAGAGTTCTGTTCAATCTCTAGTGGTTGCAGCCTGTTTGGAGCAGAGCCTGAGGAGGAAACACAAATCATGACCCCCCTCTGGAATTCTCCTCCTTACGGGCCCCCTCCTCTGGGGTGGGCGTGTGACTGACACCAAAACAGAAACTCATCTGCCCACAGGGAGGACACTTCAGAGAGTTGTCCAGCTAGCTCCCACGAGGATTAAGACATCCGGTTTTCTCCAGCTGAGTAATTGCTAGGTTTCCTCATTAGACAGGTTCCTTTACCGCAGGGCTTTTTCAGCATGGTACCAGAGCAAAGGAGTCCCGGTTTCTGGTTAGGTTTAGGGTCAGCGTCTGGGCACCTCATACAGAATCATCTGGAAGGAATTCTCCAGGCGAAGCCAGTGAGAATGCCAGGTGTCCAAAAGCAGACTCCTCACCCTGGATGGAAAGAGCGAGGCTCTGACCGGGCTGAAGGGGATCGTCCACTAATCTCAAGTGTCTTTCATAGGCTTTCAGAAATCAGGAGGTTTCTGAGCCAGGAAGCTGAAATAAAGTAACGCAAACAGTAGACTGGAAAGCAGAATGGAGGTTGTTCTAGAGCAATCTCCGTAATAAAGCAAAACAACTCTCTCTTCCAAAGGTTTCAAACCTCTTGCAACATTTCCAAAAGTAACGAACTTATTAATCACATTTTTATAGAACAAAGAACATCATACAACTCATAACCATGTATCAGTCCTTATTATTCCTGCCTCGATTGAGAGAGGCCCTTTGGCTCCATAGAATGAATCTATTTCCACAGTTCAGGGTCTTGGAATCCTATTAGTGGTGTGTGTGCAAGACTAGGCTGTTTCTGTGGTCCAGTGTGGAGAAGATCTCATGCAAAAACCGATACACGAAGTCTGCAGCACGACTTGACTGCTGGGAAAGGCAATTGCTATCTTTTGGAAAGCAACCCTGCTTTTTGCTTTTGTTTTATAAACTCTTCTCCCCCAACTTTTTTTTTTTTTTTTTTTTTTTTTTGGCGGTACGCGGGCCTCTCACTGTTGTGGCCTCTCCCGTTGCGGAGCACAGGCTCCGGACGCGCAGGCTCAGCGGCCATGGCTCACGGGCCCAGCAGCTCGGCGGCATGTGGGATCTTCCCAGACCGGGGCACGAACCCGTGTCCCCTGCATCGGCAGGCGGACTCTCCACCACTGCGCCACCAGGGAAGCCCTCCCCCAATTTTTTATTACACACTATTGTAGTAGTTATATGTATGTGTATACTATTTTTGTTGTTTTTGAACCATTTGAAAATAAGTTGCAAACATTATGAAATTTCATACCTAAGTACTTCAGCATGCATCTCCCAAGAGTAAGGACAGTCTCCTACATAATCGTGATCACAACTAAGCCAATTAACAATAATTTTGTGATATCTAATATCCAGTTGTGGTCAAATTTCCCCAAGAGTGTCTTTTGTAGCTTTTTTTTTTCAAGCTAGGATCCAATCAAGGTTCACACATTGCATTTGTGTAGGTCTCTATTACCCAGAATGACTCTCCACCCCCTTGTTTTCTAAAACATTAACTTTTTGAAATGTCCATGCCAGTTATCTCACATTCTGGAATTTTCTGATTGTTTCCTTATGTTGTAATTGAACTTGTTCTATCCCCTCTAGATGTTAGATCTAGATACATTTGATTTGATTTAGATTCAACATGTTGATAAAAGTCTTCATAGGTGTTGGGTATTTCAGATTACATCGTGTCACAAGGTACATAACAGGGAACTGTCTCCCTGTTAGTCATGATGTGTTTGGTTAAAGTGCTAACAGCCAACTCTTTCCACTGACTTGGTACATTTCCTTTTTTTTTGGTCCATGCCACGTGGGATGCAGGATATTAGCTCCCCGACCAGGGATCGAACCCGTGCCCCTTTCAGTGGAAGCACAGAGTCCTGACCACTGGACCGCCAGGGAAGTCCCGGTACGTCTCCTTTTGAAGTGAGTCAATAATGTGTGGGGTTTTACTTTGGCACCATGTAAATATCCTCTTCTTATGAGGATCGTTTTGGTTGGGTGGATAAAAATTCCAAACCCTTTCAACTTGACTTATTTAGTAATCCCCGAGTTGTGGGTCTCCATGTCTGTATTTCAGCAAAGACCATGTGGTGACCTCAAAATTCCATCTTGCGAACTTTACATTCCTGGGGAACTGAGAATCCAAGAAGCAGAACTGTTATTATTGGCTGGAGGCACTGAGTTGATGACTCCAAATTTAGGAAGAAGACAAAGGTAGGAGGGATACAATAAATACAGCACCGCTGCAAAGTCGAGGATCAGGTTAGAATGACCATCCTCCGCCACTAGGTGCAGATGTACATCAAGTTAGTTGTTTATATTGAGGGTCCTCAAGAGTGGGCCTGATACAGCTGACAGCACTTTTGAGATAAAGGAGTTAGAGGCATCCTTCCTATTCCTGGGTGGGCAGAAGAGATGTTAAATTAGCTGACTGTATCAATCCCTGTGCTGCTATAGGCCTCTTCTGGAAACTGCAGGCTTGTGTGGATGGGCCACTTAAGTGGATGGGCCTCTTTAAATCACTCTCTTTTATCCCCTGTATTGTTTCAGCTTTTTTGGACTCCTTGGGACAGGAAAACTGAAAACAAGGCAACTAGAAAATGAGCTGAAATAGAAAATGGAAAATTTTCAATAAGTATTGAATGAAGGCAAAATCAGACAGTTTAGAGAAATGACAACACTGTCAATCATGACAAAAGTCAGGGAGACTATGGAGTATTTTGAAAGGAAGCAGGAAAGATGCCAACTCATTTAGAATTCCTTACCACTACCACCAAGTCTTTAGAGCACTCTTAACAAGGGCAGAATAATGACTAAGCCTTGCACATCCCACTTTTTGCAATCTGTTGATGATGAGCCTGTGTTTGACCTGGGATCTAATCTAGAAGCATGGATCTCTGCTTCCCCAACTCGATGTAGCCCGAAAATTTCCAAGTACTTCACTCCATACTAAGAAAGTGGGGAAAACCAGCTTTGGAACCCAGCAAACAGAAAGGTAAATTCTCTTTGTAGGTCCTTTTTAACCCAGTCTGTGATGAGTTGACCAACAATAACTTGTTTTGATCTTGTGCAAAGTTATCTGCATAGAATAACAATCAGAAAGCCAGACGCCTGTCTGTGAAGAATGTCTAAGTTCCGTTAGAACTGCAGTAGCAAATGGGTTTGAGCTTCAGCACTACCGCTAATCAACTGATGAGGGCTCCTTCAAACTGATTGGGAAGACTTTTGGAGGTCACTGTAGCTCAGCAGTAAAGAATTCATGAAACACTTAACTCTTATCTGGCATGGGAAAGTAACTGCAGCACTTTTGCCAGATATTTTGTTACTATACCTCCCTTTCCCCAAAACAAACAAGACTGGTGTCAGTACCTTCCTGGAACATAGCATTTTGTACATTTCTTCTAACCTACTGTGACCTTGCACATTTGCTCTTTGATCTTCGGCTTCTTTGTGTGGAGAACAATACTCTGGAAAAGAAAGCATTTGTACACTGACAGAGGCCACCCCTGGGAAAGGGCCTCCCTGATCACAGTAATACAGTTGTGATGTCTGCATAGCAGAGCATGGTTTCCTACATCTTGACACAGGAAATCAAAAGCCCTAAGCTGACCCTTCAACCTTCCCAGCAGACAAGCAGCAAGCCTGGTGTGTGTGGCTTGATCATTACAGAATCTGACAAATTTTGTTTCTGAGGTCATAGTAGGTTCAAGTAAAATTTCAGAGAGCCCCGCCTTCCTTTATTCAGACCAGACTTCCAGTAGGCAATTCGTATTTTGTAATGTTGACTGTCCATTTAATGCCTCCATAACAGGGGTTTGTGTTATAGAAATACGCTTTATTAAAATTGATTTCTCATGTCCTCTACTCAACATAAAAATTTACTTCTTGCTTTGGAACCAAATGCATTCCTGTGTTTTTCTCCAAAACATGTTTTCTCCCCAAACTTGAACTAAATGTATCAGTCTTTAAATTTAGAGAAAGAAGGCATGAACTAAATGCTCCCATCATGCCCTGACAAGCAGATCCCCCAACCAGAATCACTCAGCATTACTTAGTGACATGTACAAACACCTGGGCCACTCAGCATCTTCATCCTAATAGGCCTACTGAGAAGGAATGATATGTTTAAAAACCAAAGACACTGGACTAGATTAACAAAAGTTTCATAACATTCATTCAAAAAATATTTATCAACGAGTTTCGCATGTTAGCACTGTTCTAGCACTGAAAATACAGCTGTGAAAAATCAGACATAGTTCCTGCTCCCAAAGGAGCTATATTCTAGTGGTAGGAGACAACCAACCAACCATATGTTATGAAGAAACATTATATGTAATAGGAGGATAACACGTCATTGGAACATTTTCTCTCTTCATTGGGGTTTTTTCCTATTCTGAATCGTCTTTATTTATGATCTCAAATTTCCACAGATGCAAGTTTCGCTTGGATTAATGTCATATTAGCAGAACTAACAATATAACAATAGTAAAGTTCTCTGACAAGGTGAAGCTCTGATAACCCTCCTTTAGTTAGAGTTTCACAGACTGTGGTCTTCCTCCTAACCTAGACGGCATTGGGTAAGAGCTTTGATGGGTCAGAGGAACATTGGACATTGCAAAGTATAAAACAGGTATCTGTGGAGTAGTTGGGTGGCAGAGGGAGCCAGTGAAATGGACATCTGAGAGCACAACCTTGCAGCGGAGGGTAGAGGATGTGCAAAGACCTGCGGTCGGAGAGCGGTGAATGTGCTCAGGACACAGCAGTGGCCGATGTGGCTGTAACAGAATGAGCAGGAGAAGAATTGCTAGGAGAAGTTGGAACTCGAGCCAGATTAAGTGGGGCCTTTGAGGCTATCTTTAGGACTTGGATTTTACTATAAGATGGGAAGCCACTGAAAGAATGACTTGCTAAATCTCTTTAGCTGCTCTGTGGAAAAGAAACATAAGGCAACAGTGGAAATGGGAAGATGGGTTAGGAGGCTGTTACAATGGTCCTGGAGGCCGTGATTGACCCTGGTCTGGAGGAGGCGAGGACCAGGGAGCAGCAAGCTGCCCACTACATTTTGAAGGTCAAACTGAGAATTTACAGGGACTTCCCTGGTGGTCCAGTGGTCAAGACTCTGCACTTCTCAGGGGACATGTGTTCGAGCCCTGGTCCAGGAAGATCCCACATGCCACGGAGCAACTAAGCCCGTGCACCACAACTACTGAACCTGTGCTCTAGAGCCTGCGCGCCACAACTACTGAAGCCCGCATGCCGCAACTACTGAGCCTGTGCTCTAGAGCCCGTGCTCCGCAACAAGAGAGGCCACCGCCATGAGAAGCCCACACACCGCAACAAAGAGTAGCCCCCGCTCGCCGCAACTAGAGAAAGCTCACGCGCAGCAATGAAGACCCAGTGCAGCCAAAAATAAATAAATAATTTAAAAAAAAAAAAGAAACTCCAGGGCAGTCACACACACACACACACACACACACACACACACACAAAGACTCTGCACCTCCACTGCAGGGGGTGCGAGTTCAATCCGCTGCTGGGGAACTAAGACCCTGCGTGTCATGTGGCCAAAAAAAAAAAAAGTCCTGAGAATTTACAAACTTGTTTTGGAGTTAAAAAGAACAAAAGGAATCAAGTCAGCCTCAGCAGCTAGAAGATGGAATTGCCCTTTACCGTGAGGAAGAAGACTGGGAAAGGGTAGGTTGGTGGCTGGGAGGGTGTATGGAAATCAGGAGCTAACACATCAAGGTCTGAGATGTCCATTAGACAAACAGCAGAGAGTGTTGAGAAGGCAGGCAGATGTGGAAGGCTGGATGTGAGGGTTGGGTTGCTCATTACAGCTGGTAGTCATCAGAGTATAAAGGGTGTTTAAAGCCACCATACGGGACAAGATTCCCTAGGGAGTGAGTGCAGATGGAAAAGACCTCTGAAGCCTTTGCCTAGGACACTCTGGTATTTGGAGGACAGGAACCGGGGGCCTATCCAGCAAAGCAGGATGAAAAAGAACAGTCTGTGAGGTTGGAGGAGATTCCAGAGCAAGTATACTTTGTACCCTGGTGGCCAAGAGGAAAACAAAAAAAGTGTTTTAAGAAAAAGTGATCGTTTGTGTTAAATGCTGGCAGGAAACGATAATGACAGAGGACTGACTTGAATTTGGTAACGTGAAGGCAGTTTCGTTGGAACGCTGGAGACAAAGCCATTAGGGAAAGAATGGAAGGAAAGGGAGACAAACATAGACAACACTTTTAAGGAGTTTCTCCATAATGGTGAGCAAAGAAAATGGGACACCTAGTTGGCAGGGAATGTGGGCTGTTTATTGTCACTGTTTTTGTGGTTATTGTTTTCAGGATTGGAAGTATAACAACATTACATGGCAATCAAAACGTCCAGCGAAAGGGGGAGCATGGATAACTGAGACAGAAGGGACTTCCTGTGCACAGGCAGAGGAGTTGACCTAGAGAACAGACTGTCATCCATCATGGGGACATGGAAGCAGGGAGGCCAATGGTTCCGGGAGAATTGGCAGGTGGGGATCTCTGATTAACTTGGTTGTTGCTGTTTTTAGTGAAATAAGAAACGAGTTAATCACCTTGTGAGTGTGGAGGGAGGATGGGTACTGGAGGTTTGAGAAAAGGAGAAAAAGTAGAGTAGGGGTCTCAGAGAGTGAAAGAGCAAAGTGACTCAGAAAATGTAGCAGGGTTGCTTGGGCTTTGTCATGACCGGAAGGAACGAATGGTCAGCACAGTTGTGTATTAATCTAGCTTCTCTCTCGAGCCACCCAGCTGCAGAAGCCAAGTGGGGTGAGTTGGATTTAATCCGGGTTGAGGGAGGGAAAGAAGCAAAGGAGCTGAGAAGGTATGCAGGCAGGTGATGGGCACGATGGGCCATGGAATCTGAGTCAGGTAAAGCGCAAAAGGCAACCTGAGAAGCTGAAAGGGTGGGAAGATTTGGTGGGAATATTTTGGAGGTCCTGGTGGTGCTGAAGAATCGCTCAGGTCACGGTGGAGCTGGGAGTGAGTTAGAATGACGGGAGGTGGTGGTCAGAGGGTAGGAGGCTAGAAACTGAGAATTTATTTGGGGTAGTAGGTAGATTTTGGTAGTCACAAAGTCTGAGATAACACCGTGCAAGTGCGTGGCTGAGGTGGGCTAGATCATTTGAGGTGAAGCGATCAAGGCTCTCGTATCCCCTACATTTTTGGGAAAGACCGTGTATATTCTCACACACATGAACTGACCTCTAAGATGTTTCATCATAAGCTTACATGAGTGCAAAGAACATCATTTCTGGCATATTATCTATACTGGCATTTTAAAATAAAACCATTACATCACTCAAATATATTCAATGGAATATAAACCCCACACCATACATTTAAAAAAATACCAACAAATAGAAGTTTAATAGTTTTCCCTGAAATTATATTTCCATTCCGCTTCCCCCACAAGATAGTATCCTAATGATGTATTTTTATTCTTAAGAGTCGTTTGATTACCCTATTACACTTCTTTGCAATAAAAATAGATATTCCTCTCTGAACAGATATTCAGAAGAAAGTTTAAAACTTTCTTCTGAACTGAGTATTACAATCATTCATTCACAATTGATTAAAATATTATCAAGGTAATGTTATTAAAAATAAGCTTAAATTATATTAAACATGACAAAGAGTTGGGAGTGAATTTTATGATACTTTGAGAAAAGGAGGTTTCTCAATATCGGTATTTCAAATGTTCCCTATGGTGCCCCAGAAGCTTTAAAAATTTGAGGCAACCAAATGGGTTACTCTCCAATCTCGCACGGTGCCCAAGACTATAACAAAAAGTTACAGTAAAAAGTGGGTTATTTCTCATTGTTTTAGAATATACGGCACCCCAGAAGCTATAAAACTGGAGGTCGTGCATCACAGGAAGATGGCGGTAGGTGGAGAATTTTGCCTTTTTTTTCTGTTGTTGTAAAATGAACACGACTGTGAAAGGGGAGAAGGAAATTTTCCCTTTGCACATCATCCTCTCCTGGACTTGATACTTTATTCCCTTCAGAATAAACATTAAACTATTCTCAAACTAGCTTTATCAAACACATTTATAGGGACTAACTGGGAGCCAGTTACCTCTCAGTATATGGACATCAGCACATTCAATACGGCTGTAACTTAATCTTCTGGTTCCAGGAATAATTTAGTTATCTTATCCTTCATGGCTATTGATCTTCCTGAAGACCCCAGCTAATGACAAGGTGAAACAGACTAGAAGATTTCCCTCTCTCTCATTGATCTGTGCTAGAAGTGGTACATTTGGAACTTTGTCAGTGACACTGTCTGGAGTTGTGGCTCTCGGGCAATCGGCGACCCCTTTCTCTAGAGGCCGTGTGCTTCATGCACAATCTAGGGTTTTGTTCTATCTATGGAGGATATTTCCCTACCCTCTCATAGACATTGTTTGACCATGACGTTGGTTAAGCAATTCTGCCTTTTCAGTAAATGCGTTTTACAGAAACAAATTATATTACTTTGAGATAACAATGAAAATCTCCAAGGAAAACAGTTTAGTTGATCTTTACACGTTCTAGAAGCACCACGACGTTAATTCTAATAAACTTTAGAGCCCACAGGGAGCAGAGGTCAGCTCTCCCAGCTACCTGACCCATATGGTAATAATAAAATGTGGCTTCGCTTCAGATCCTCGTTATTACTTGCCTTTTGTAGCCCATGTTTTCCCAGAAACGGGTACAAGATTATTAACAGTGGTCTCTTCTAGGGTTTCTCTGATCAAAATATGAAGGTTACAGTCCCTGTGTACCTTAGAAATCTAGGCCAATTCTACCAATCGAGAAACTGAACAAGTTAAATTATTTTCAAGATTGAGCTAATAGGCTACATAACCCAGTTATATTTGACAGACAATTCGTATTTGGACAGTACTGTTATTTGTTGCATCAGATTCATTAAGAAAGGCTTAAAACACGTACACTTCCTCAACCCAATTGAGTATTACTGTCTAACAAACAGAATACCTGACAGATACCTCCTAAACAATGGTATGAATGGTATCAATACTGAGGATATAGGAAGGGGAGGGGCTGGGGTGTAACTCCCTCTACAGTGTGATCACCCAGAATATTTGAATACGATCCATCTTCTCCTAGTATATGGTTTAGGGCAATATTCCCCCCAAATGTGAAAGGCCTCCTACTGCCTCGGGATATGAGTGGGTATTATGGGGGAAGTAGGTATTATGAGTTTGAATAGGCATTATAGTGGCAAGATTTCTCAGAACCTCTAATATGTACCTTCTGAATCTCTAAGAGGTGGGGTATAACGTGCAAAGTACCCCAGCTTTCTTGGGCAGATTAGCACTCTGGGACCCATGGAACACTTTGGGAAACTCTGGTTTGGAGCACAATCCCACCCCAAGATGGAAGATGTTGCCTAGTTACCACAGGAATGCTCTTCCAGTTCTATGTTCTATGTGGTGCACTTTTGCAAATTACTTTTTCAGTCTACTTAAATTATCTTTGAACTGTCTTATTAATGTCAAGAGTCAGGATGAGGTAGGTCTGAAATGGGAAAATATGTCAAGGAAATAAATGACACTCAGTTTATGCCTGGGGATTATTTACAAATGACTGTGTACAGTAATATCCTCTTTTAGTGCATGACATTTGCATCCTTGCCCCCTCAGAAGGACAGAACTCAGTGGAGCGTCACAAGTAAAACAAAGATTCAAGAATCTGGTAAAAACAAATAAACCAAAAAACCCAGCGAATCGTCTACCGTAACCCTACATGTAAAGTAGTAAAAAATCTACCTTTAGCTACTATTTTGCAACTCACTGGATTAACAAACGACTTGCTGAGGTACTGCAAACTCTCTCACACATAAAGTACTTCTTCACAAAAGCACTTTCCCACAATCCTAAATGTACTCTTGTTAGCTCAAAAGGAGCCACGTCTTGTTTCAGATCTTCAAATGATGCGAACGTGACATTTTAAAAAAAGTTTTAAAATCTCTCAGTTCCAGATCATTCAGAATTTAATCTACTACTGGAAAGAGAAATCTAATTAATTTAAGATGAATTTTAATAAAGACTTAAATAGAAAGAAAATAATCTAGATTCTTCTGTCTTTTTTCCTTCTCTTAACCAGCCATCGGAAGTGTCTGCTTTTCATGGTGCAATTAGAAAAGTTCCACTAAATTACACCTTAAATTTAGTCAGAATTATCCTGAAGCAACACTAAACTGATGTAGTTGTAGAAAATATTCAATGCAATACTTAAGCACCATAAAGTCAGGGCCAAACCTACTACAAACTTTTTGTGGTCAAAACCGAGTAACTTTTCAGTCATTATTTTGCTACAGTTTGTAGTCATTTAATCTGTGAGAATTTGCCTTTTTCAAATTGATAGGAAATATAAATTTATAAAAGCCAAAAGGCAAACGTGCTCTAAAGATCACAGAAGAAATTTTCTGCCATTTGGAGCATGTTATGTCTCAAGAAGGCACAAAAGTACAATAAAAGTCTGTCTAAAGGCTTGGGATTCTTATCTGCTACCATATTACATCCTTGGTAAGTAAAATGGCAAGTTATCCTCTCGGTACCAAAACCATTACTTCCCACTGAGGCCACGATCCCACATTACTCATCCAGAACCTGAGGCCCTGGGGAGAAAACTAGCCAGTTGGTCCAGCAGCATTGTTTATATGTGGGTAGTTTCTAAGATTAGTGTCCTATATAAATAAGTTAAGGGCCCTTGTCAAATAATTAGATCTTGCTGTTCAAAGCAAGTATATAGCAAAAGACTGTTATCTGAAGACAATTGAGAACAGCAAAGAAAAAAAATTCACATATTTGAAAAAAACAAATCCATACATTGATGCCCAGGCACTAGATCCTCTCTTCGAATCTATTTATTTTTAAGCTAGACACAAATTTGACCAAATGCTTTTCCAACACACAATAAACTGAAAGAGGGACACAAGCTACCAGGCAGAGTCAAAGGATGAAAGCATCAAATCTTTATGTCCTACCATATGCCAGAAAGGATTGAAGGACATACTTAAGAAGGCAAGACATTTTTTTATCCAATACAATTCACATGTGAAAGACTACCTCAGTGCTTATAGGCACACAGCTACCCAATATACCAAAATATACTGCTACACCAAACATCTCATTCCTTCCGTGTTTATGGCAGGCACGGACATAGTGGTGTTATCCAATTCATAAGGAAAATGGGATTTTTTAAAAATAACAGAGACTTCTAAATAAAGAATCCACTAGCAAGTGGGTGACTGAGGAAATTATCTGGAAAATTCTAGGGATTTCTTTGGGTCTACAGGTCCAGCAGTGACTGTGGACAAGGCTGCCCAGAAATCTCTCTCAACTCCCAAAGAGCGACATTGGAGGGGCTGCAGTGTTTTATCCTGAGGTTAGAAAACAGACGAAAATAAAACTTCTGTGGAGTCAGGATCACATCAGTTACTCTTAATAATAATACAGATAAGGCTGGTCAATACCTCATGGTGTTTACAGAGACCTTTAGCAAGAGGCACGTTGAATCTGCATGTAGCTAGATAAAGGCCTTTAAATTAAGACATGTTAACATTTCTGTTTTCTACTGATAGACAAGACTGAAACTGCAGTGGTTACTCTTCAGTTGATTTAGGTGTTTCCCAGAGCAGAACGGTAAAAAAGTGCTCAAAATCCTCTTTAAATCCTTTCAATTACATCACGCAGAAAGACTCAATTTGGTGCTTATTATGTTTTTTACCCTTACCTAATATTATTTACTAATCACACCTTTTCAAAGAGAGGTGATTTTGGCCTCTGCTTTCACAGGCAATACTACAGAGGTGGAATTTAATAACACTGCCTTGTTTTCATTATATTTTAGCCTTAAAAAAAATAAATTAAAAAAATAAAATAAAAATAATTTATTTTATTTATTTATTTTTGGCTACGGTGGGTCTTCGTTGCTGCATGCAAGCTTTCTCTAGTTGCGGCGAGCGGGGTTTACTCTTCGTTGCGGTGTGCCGGCTTCTCATTGCGGTGGCTTCTCTTGTTGCAGAGCACAAGCTCTAGGCACGCAGGCTTCAGTAGTTGTGGCACACGGGCTCAGTAGTTGTGGCTCACGGGCTCTAGAGCGCAGGCTATGTAGTTGTGGCACACGGGCTTAGTTGCTCCGTGGCATGTGGGATCTTCCCGGACCAGGGCTCGAACCCGTGTCCCCTGCATCGGCAGGTGGATTCTTAACCACTGCGTCACCAGGGAAGCCCTACAGTCTTTTATTCACAGAAAGTGATACTAATTTTCCATTTACCAAAGTGATATGCTCCCTTTTAAAAATAAATTGACATCACAAAGTGAGTCGCTTTTTAAAGAAAAGTATTGAGTAAATAAGACTTTTAAATATAAAATTAGAATGGTTTACGGAAAAGGCAAAAACCCACCAGGCTCATTCTAGCGTCTGGAGTTTAGAAATGCTGCTTAAAAGTCTAGTTACCACACACACGAATTAAAAGCTGTTATTTTAGGGACTTCCCTGGCGGTCCAGTGGTTAGGACTCTGCGCTTCCACTGCAGAGGGCATGGGTTCCATCTCTGGTCGGGGAACTAAGATTCTGCACGTGGTGCAGCCAAAAAAAAAAAGCTGTTATTTTATAATCTAGTTAGTGAACTAACCAGTTAGTGAACTTTGTGACCAGAACTGTTTCCTATGAGTAATGTTAAGGGGCATGAATAATAACCACATTTTCAGGATAACCGTATCTGAAATCACTCGTTTTACAGCTGAACAAACTGCAGGCCAAGGACAGGTGACCTGTGAGACCGGAGAAGCCCACAGCTGCAATCCTGGTCCAGAGCCCTGCCTTCACATTTAGGATGTGATAAAGGAGATTTGGTTTCTCTAATTGATATAGAGTTTAGGCAACATAGTAATTTCAAGATAACTTGTACTTTACTTAAAATAGATTTTGAATGACATCAAACCAGGACTTGATTCAAGGGCTGAAGAGCTGTCCAGCTTATTAATACCAACTGCTCCTGGAACACGGGCTCCTTTTATTTCAGGTGGGGGAGATGAGAACAGATTCCCTCAGAGGAAGCCACCTGCTGGGTATATAAAAAGGATGGGGCAGCTGCCATTTTTCTGGCTTACTGTGCAGAGATTTTGAAATTTTAAGTTATTTTGTACACTTTTTTCACACCTGCATCCAGGAGACAGAATGAGTCCATTTGAAGTTACGACCAAAGACTCCAGCTGCCCCTCAGCTCTGACTGGCACTCTGGGCCCATTCACTTGCCCCATCTCCCCAGTGAGAGTTTACACACACTTCCCACCAACGGCTGCAGACTTCCAACCCTTTTTCCGTCTCAGCCCTTCACTGGCAACGCGGAAGCTTTGGAAGAGAACGATCCCATCTTCCCAGTACAAAATCTAGCAAGCTATCTGCATTAACATCCATCCATTCACTCCAGAACCTATGCACCACTAAGTTAGAGACTTTTGTTTTGGTCACTGCTTTATCCTCAGTACCTAAAATAGTGCCTTGTAAATAAGAGGTACAACAGGTCCGCAATAAATACTTGAATAAATGAGCAAAAACACTGCCCTCCCTTCTGACACGGGAACTGGCACTGTCCCTGGGCCTGTTGGAGGCTAACCTCGTCCTAGCTCTCGCTTTCTTACCTGCCCACTCGAGTCCAATCGGCACGTAATATGTTTTTCTCCTTCCAAGTTAGCATCCTCCCTGAGCTCCCCTGCCCCTCAACTGCATCCCACTCCTATTTCCCTTTACGTGAGAACCGGAGCCGCCCAGTTGCTGGCTCTGCTTCAGTCCCCTTCTGCTCCCGCTCCCTTCTTGAAACACTTTCTTCACTTTTGTTTCCGGTGTGTCCCATTTTTCCAGTTTATCTCACCGAGAGATCTGGGAGTCTCCTTCGGCTGGCCCCTTTCAAATGTCAGGGTACCACAAGGCCCACGCCTCCCTCTCCTGGAACTATGTGCTTGCTACTCAAAATGTGGTCCCTGAACCAGCAGCGTTGGCATCACTGAGGAGCTTGTTGGGAAGGTAGCGTCTCGGACCCCATGCCAGACCTACTGAATCAGAATCTGCATTTTTGGAAAATTAGGTGACTCACATGCTTATCAAAATTTGAGAAGCACTGATCTAGTTACGTGAGTGATTTCAGTCACATGACTTTAAACTCCCTTCACAGGCTAACTCCCAAATATTTAGCCCCTGTCCCTTCCCCTAACTCCAGCCCCCCAACTCCACACTGGAGTCTCACTAGAAATCTATCAGGCACCTCGAATCTAAGTGCAAAACAGAAATCTTGATCCCTCAAGCCCCAAACCCAAGTCATCCTTGTCACCCCTTTGCTTTCCAATCTCTGGACCAAAGTCCTGCTGATGGCTGTACCTTTAAACACAGGCAGTCCTACCACCTACCACCAACCACCTCCGCTGTTCCCACCCTAGTCTAAGCCAGCAATATTTTTGGTACAAAGACTTCTGACAGTCTCCTGTACCTCCCTATCTTCACTAAGGCTCCCTATGATAAGTTTGCACAAATTTTCCATCATGGCTTCCAAGAAGCCCCTCCCACATTACATCAAATGCTCTAGTCAAACTGACAAGACTGTTCTGTTCCTCCCTCCTCTAAATCTTTGCCTGCCTCACTTCACTATTTCTTTCCCATCTCAGCTCAAGGATCACTTCCTTAGAGAGACCTTCTTTAACCACATTAAGTAGAAGACTCACCTTCCTTTCTACTCATTTCCCCTCTCCTTACTCTGCTATCCTTCCCTTTTGGGATTTAACACCATTACCTGCAGATATATATATATATAGATATAGATATAGATATAGATATATACACACACATAACTCTGCCCCTAGAATGTCTGGTCCATGAGCAGGGACTGTTTCCTGTTTTTTTTCTTTTTATGCTGTACGCGGGCCTCTCACTGTTGTGGCCTCTCCCGTTGCGGAGCACAGACTCCGGACGCGCAGGCTCAGCGGCCATGGCTCACGGGCCCAGCCGCTCCGCGGCATGTGGGATCCTCCCAGACCAGGGCACGAACCCGCGTCCCCTGCATCGGCAGGCGGCCTCTCAACCACTGCGCCACCAGGGAAGCCCCTGTTTCCTGTTTTTAAACCATCGTTACTTAGAACGGTGCCTAGCACACAAGAAGCACTCAAGTACTGAGTCCTCAAGTATTCTTGGTGGAACTTTTGGGGACAGGGGACAAACTCTCATGTACGTATCCACACTTATATAGGCTTCAGTCACACAAACCTGGATGTAGAGAATCCACTAGTGGTTTTCAATAAGTTCAAATTTTCATAATATGGCAGTGGTTCTGTAACTTTTCTGTACATTACAATCACCTAGGAATCTTTTAAAAATTCTAATATTAAAACTACATTCCAAATGAATTAGGTCACAACTGCTGGGTGGGACACAAGTATCAGTATTTTTTAAAGCTCCTGAGGTAACTCCAACGTGAGACCAGTTGGGGAAGCACTGGTATATAGTATGAGTTGGTAAGCACGGTATGAAATAGTATATGAAATCTATTATACTTAAAAAAACGAGGGCTTCCCTGGTGGCGCAGTGGTTGAGAATCTGCCTGCCGATGCAGGGGACACGGGTTCGGGCCCTGGTCTAGGAAGATCCCACATGCCGCGGAGCAGTTAGGCCCGTGAGCCACAACTACTGAGCCTGCACGTCTGGAGCCTGTGCTCCGCAACAAGAGAGGCCACGACAGTGACAGGCCTGTGCACCACGATGAAGAGTAGCCCCCGCTCACTCCAACTGGAGAAAGCCCTCGCACAGAAACAAAGACCCAACACACCCACAAATAAATAAATAAATAAAATTATAAAAAAAAATATATCAGTCATTCTCAAAGAGAACACATCTTCCAGGACTTTCCGTGCTTGTTTTCCTGTCAAGCCTAATCCAAATTTTGGGACTTCTATTTGTAGGTTCATTTTTTCCCCATATGCTGATGCAAATTTATGTATGAAAGTGTTGACCTGTATGTGAGTCACATCTGGAAGCTTTGGGGGGCTTTGCACATCCTGATATTTTTAATGGTGTCAGGTGAACAGCTCTATCCTGGTAACAAGGATATAATCACTAAGACAGAATGCTATATTCTCAAGAGAGAAAAGGATTTCTTCACAACTCAGTATTTCTTGCTCAATATAATCAACTCCAGTCATCATCAATCAAAATATCCTTAGGACAGAAGCTAACAAAATACTGTGCATTTACCCGTCTCTAAGCTCACCTTTAAACTGTCTTCACACCACAGAATGAAGGACAAAATTAATGAAAGAGAAAAACAAGTCCTTTGATTATTAAAATCCTCACTACAGTGCAAATACTGTAGATTTCAAAAGAAACTTGGAGATATTTAAGCCAACTGCATACTACAGATGAGTAGCCTGACACCCGGATGAGGTGAAATGATATGCCTAAAAGTCACACAGGAGAGCCAGAAGAGAAAAACACACTTTTTTTTTTCTTTTTCCAAACAAGCAAACAGGATTTTTCACATGTTAGTCAAAAAGAATCAAGATCATCAGATTAGGAAGAAATGAGGAATAAAAAGTATGTTACACATAGATTTTAAGGACTAGTCAATCCACTGCCCCCCACCCCTGAAAAACCAAAAAATTCTCCAAATATACGGACATATATCCATCAAGATGTTTACCCTTAAAATATCAGAATCTTGGAAAATTCAATTTTAGAATCTTGGAAAATTCAATTTACAAATACATTACTAATTGCATTGTTATAATGAAATTAGTTCATTAAACGTGAAGACACCAAACAGCACCAATACCAGAAAGTTAAGAAAGTAAATACACTATTACTTAAAATAATATGTAATTTCTGATTGGGACAGAAATGACCTATAGCTACTAGCAAAACGATTTCAACTACTGTCTGACATAAAGGCAATATTTAAAGACTAGTATATGCCATTTTCCCGCTGATAGGCCTGTGGCTAGGCATCCCAGCCATGGGTCAACATGAAAAATATTATTAAATGTCTTTTTAAAATTGCTCAACCTTGAACCATGATACTGCATAACCCAAATTTTGCCAATATAAGCCAATGGCAGCATTTTTGGTATCCTAACTGTCCCTACCTGTCCCAATTAAAACAAAACAACTCCCTTATTAAGCACTAGACTGAATGCAGCTATGAAGCAGCAGTAAGGTATTTATAAATGGGCTACTGACAGTGTATCAAAATGCTACTATGGAAAATAGAGCAGCAAATACTCTAATAAGAGCACATTATTCCACATGGAATCCCAAATTATTCTTATCTCTAGTTCCTTAAATTCTTGGAAGACTAGAGATGACCAAGTGTATGTATAAATGGGGCCAGGAAGAGAGAAGCTCTGAATGGTATAGTGTTCATATTTTAAATTATCCAAGATCATCTGAATGCTTACAGAGAACTCCAACTATATCTAAATTTTTTTAAGCACACAGACTAAAATGCTAGCAAAACTTTGGTGTTTACCCCAAAATTAGCATTGCATTTTCAGTGAAAAGGAAATAGGCATGGTTTGTGAAGTTACTATGTTCACACCACCCTTCCCTACTCCCTGCTCCTTTCATCAGGTGATCTGAAGATTACCTGGCTTAAAATATTTGGTAATTCAGTGCAGAAAATGAAGGTCACAGACAAAGTACAACAACTTTTAATACACCATTAATACTAATGATTAAAAATTATTGCATAGTCTTATGCATTTACCCTAAAACATTTTCTGAAAGTAAATTCTGAAAGAATTATATAAAAGACAAATAACCCTTTAAAATGCAGATGGCCTTTACTACCTCGATCTTCTCTCCTTCTTTGTCTTTTCAGTACTTTTGTCCATCGTTTTCTCATTATCTCCCCTGCACTTTGGGCAATACCATTTCCCCTTTGGTTTATAGGTAAGTGAAACACATGAAAAGTGAAACCATTCAATTGGACACTGTTCATTGTCACATCCGATCATTTCCCCATAAGACACTTGGTTACATAAACAATATGTAGGTTCATTGGGATCTATTGCAAACTCAACAGGCGAAGCTTCCCTTTCCTGCTTGGCCTTGGAACGTTTCTTTTTCTTGGCTGACTTGGATTTCTTTTCTTTAGGTGGCTGATCATCACAGTCTTCAATCCCATTCGTCATGTGACACAGATCACGGCTTTCACTGGTTCGCTGTCGGCGGGGTCTTCTCGAAGATCGTTCTGGTTGGCTGGAATCCATCTTTGCTTTATCTGAGGCTCGCTCACTTTCAGCAGGATCTTGAAAACACTGTGAATGTAGCTCCATTTGCCTTGCCCGATTTTCCACCAATTCGAGCATCTGTGTGACAATCTGAATTTTTTCATCTCCCAATTCTTGACTATTGATTAATGCTCTCTGGAGATGCTGCTGGAGGCGTTTTTTCTGGTTTGAATCATCCTCTTTCTTATATTTTTCATAGACATCATCAATTTCCTTTAATGTTTCTAAAAGAGGAAAAGAAAATATATGGTAGCACATATAACATTTTTCAAGTTAGTTATTTTTCACAGAATTGGTACAGTTAGAATGAACTCAAACCATAAGACCACACTCCTCCATAGTATGAATGCATGAGAAACATTTTATTTCCCTTACAAAGACCACATATTATCCAACATGAAAGTACATTTAGAGATAAACTAATAAAAAGAATGAACACAAAACTCTCTTAATACTCATGAATCTATATTAGAAAGGATAAGAGATGTGTGGCTAATTATTAATCAAAAGGCTTTACTTGGGCAGAAACACTCTGTGCCACATTAGAGTTCACCCAGTGCCATATCACCTATACTTCAGGTAAACCTCAAAACTACCCTGTATATAAAATTTCCAGGCTGGACTCCAGCCGTAAAACTTAAAAAGGTTCCAGGACTACTCTAGATTACTGTCCAACTGTGTTTACAGGGTTTATGGTTCAATCGATGACTTGCCACAGAACTCTAGAGAGACGCTACACCTTGACTTTCATATCATCCCCTGGACGTTCTTAACAAAGCAGACACAAGTAACTCTTAGCTTCCCATCATATTAGCCTGAATGGCTCTTTTATTTCATCACATGGGAGAGTCTGAAAATCAAACTATTTCCGGAGCAGGTTTAGGTTCAGGTTCTGGCATCAATTGACTAAGCTACTAACAAAATTATAGTAAAGTTGGCATTGGATCACTGTGCTTTTGTAGATAACTCAGCCGTTGGTTCTCAGCCTTTTGAACTGCTGATTTAGATATTGTATAGCATGAGGACCCACTTACATCAATTAAAAATGGCCGAGTCATTAGAAGGTATACAAATATCTGAAAATATAGTTCCAGATGTCACCAAATTTTACATAAATGTCTTATTCACATCTGTTCTGTTTCTCATCCTTATGAGATACAATGCTATCTGAAAGAGTTCTGTCTTAGTAAAGGTGAAGAAACAAAAATTAACTGGAATTTATCACACCCGATGCCATATCACTGTTCTATCTTCTAATACCACTGCTCTAACGATAACAGAAATGTCAGACGACCAAATACATACACTGGGGGTGTCTGTGAGTAAGGTAACATAGAGCAAGTATTCAACACAACTTGTGAACTCCCGCCGCCCTGGAGAGTGTAGGTACTCACACTTGACGGACAACTGTTTAACCCGGGATTCATGACAATGTGCTCCCACACATTTGAGGGTACTCATACCTGCAGAGCGTATTTTTAAACAACGTTCACATCTAGCCCATTTCCCCAGCTAGGTATGTAAGTGGATTTCTTAAGAACCCAATTTTCCTCCAGGAAAAATAAGGAAATTATATATTTTCCCCTCAAACACACAAAATGTGAGGTTTAAAAAATAAAAACAGGGCTTCCCTGGTGGCGCAGTGGTTGGGAGTCTGCCTACCAATGCAAGGGACGTGGGTTCGTGCCCTGGTCTGGGAAGATTCCACATGCCGCGGAGCAACTGGGCCCGTGAGCCACAACTACTGAGCCTGCGCGTCTGGAGCCTGTGCTCCGCAACAAGGGAGGCCGCGATAGTGAGTGGCCCCCGCTTGCCACAACTAGAGAAAAACCTCGCACAGAAACAAAGACCCAACACAGCCATAAATAAATAAATTCAATAATAATAAAATAAATAAATAAAAGCAAAACTTATTCCAAACACTCTGTATCGAATAATCAGGAATTAGAAGCTAAATATATTATTTAATAGCAGCACATTGATATTATACATGAAGTAAAAATTCACATTTTTAAGACACCTTAATTACCCGGTGAAATAACATTTACTGAGCCTCTTCCATGTGACTTTCTCAGTAATCCCCACAGCAATCCCATGAGGAAGCCACCACTTTTATATGCGAAGAAAATCAACCCCAGACTTTGAACTCTGCCATTATCTGTCAGTCTGGCTCTGCTCTTTAAGCACTTTCTACTCAGCTGCATGGAAGGCACTTAAAATTAAGTACGAAATTTTAGTTCAAAGGTTATTTACCTTTGAACTATGAACGAGAAATACTGGAACAAAAATTGAGGTTCTCTAATAACCATACCCCATAATAAATACTTCATTCAACTGTGAAATTGTTTTCTTCATTTCTCTATGTTTTTAAGGCTACTTTTGAGGTTCTTCAGTAACTTCTGAAAGTGTCTCAAATAGGAGAGAAATTTCTTTGACTACCTATATAATTTATAACATCGAATTTTGCTGTAGGTATTAAATCTAAAACCAGGAAATACTTAAGAACTAGCAAAGAAACAAAAAACATGAAAAACCAAGAACACACAAGTATACAAAGCTAATAGAAAACTGAAAGTTGAGCTTAGTAAGCATGTGCAGAGTAAAAACTAGATCACTGTTTTTGTATTACTCTTCAAAAGAACTACAATTTTAATGGGGCTAAAATTTTTTTAAATCTCTCGATCTTTCAAGGCCTAATGCTGTTTCTCATGTTACCAAAGCTACTCCTGTCAACTTTATGGTCAAGATGGCAGATTTCCCTGCAACAAATTGCCCCCCCTCCACAATTCAAATGAAAAAAAACAGCTCAACTTTCGTGAAGGCAAACATGTCTTTAAAGAAATGTAAAAGCCTGCAAGCTTTACAAACTTCAGAGTTATGATTATTTGAAAAACTAAAAATGTTCAACATACAATTTTTAAGCACACATGTACAATATATAATATTTTAAGGTTACAATTCAGGTATGTGCTCCATGTCTATAGAAAATACCTTTGGAGAGCTTTTATTTTAAAAAACAAACAAAAAAAGATTTAAATAATTTAAAAGCGAGCGTGTGCACCTGCAGCAGCCAGGCTGTGGCGTCAGACATTCCCCACTTAATTGGACAAGTTACTTAAACTCTGTAAATTTTAATTTGTCTGCAAAATGAATTTTTACTGCATTGAGTTGTGAAGATTAAATGAGATAATGTTCTGGACGTGGTGCAGCAATTGACACACAGTCAGTGATCGTATTAATTCGTTTCCCCCCAACAGAGATCAGTCCTGTCAGTCATATGGGTTCAAAAGGCAGAAATAAATTATAGGTGAAAAAACAGAGACACTTAAATGTTCTATCAGTCTACAGGACCGAAAATATCACCCCAGAAATGCGTTCCTTAGACACTAAATCATAAAACTAGCGACGTGTCGAAAAACAGAGAATGGGTCCAAGAAGTCATCTTTTTAAAGTCCGTATGGCTGATTCCACATTATGTCTAAGGTCTGTTCCTTGATTCAGGGTTATTAAACCAAACGGCTCCCCCATTTAAACTCCTCCCCTTGTAGTTACAGGCGAAAGGGCCACCAATGGTAAATAGTAAATGTACTCTCTGTAAAAAAGCTGATTCCAGGGAATCAACCCTAGCTCCTTGGGTCTGACCACAAAGGGTGGCTTTTGCCTCCGTACTTAAACTTGGCGAAGTAGGGACCCAGGGGTTAAGAGACGCCAGGCGGTTGCCCAGTCAACTAACCCACATCCTCCAGGGGCCCGGAAGTGACGCAAGGCCCGGAACCTACGCGGTGCAGGGGCCAGCGACGATCACAGTAGCGGTGTCTTTGTCGTGATTGAGTGATTGGGAAAAAGTCGAAAAATCAAACAAACATGTCCCAAATCCCAACACTGACTCCGCTCACGACGAGCTAATGTCCCGCACGGTCCCCACCCGAATAGCCAGTGTCGCCCAAGCCTTCCTGCAACCAGCCATTTTCCAGACGGGAGGCAGCGCGCGCGTCCGCGCCCCGCCCATGTCCTTCGTCACGAGCGCAGGCCCCGCCCCCAGCGCGGGCGGGGGGTCCACCCCGCCACACACACCCCTCTCCCTTCCCCCGCGGGGACCCCTAGCCTTTTAACCATTTGGCTGAAAGAGCTGTGAAAGGCTGTGGCCCGGAACTTTCCCTGGGGTGGGAGAGGGAAAGCCTCCTCTACTCCCAAGCCGGGAGCCGGAGAGCCGAGGGAGGGACCTCCCCGGAGGCCGCCTTCGCAGCCCTCTCGCGCCCCCTCCCCCCTGCACGTTCCAATGCATCTGCTCTCAGGGGGTGGGAGCCCGAGAGGGGGGTGGGGAAAGCCAGGCCCCGGACGCCAGCGGGAGTCCGGCCGCGGCCGGCCGCTCACTCCCCACAGTCCCCGCCCGGCTGCACGCTCCCCGGCCGGGGCAGGAGGATCTGCGGCACCGGGCAGGCGAGGGCCGGAACAAATGCTTCTTAAAATGGCTGATTCCTCTCCACACCAGCTGCAGCCGCTGGGTCTGCAGCGGGGGCTGACAAGCGGCCACCACCCGCACCCTTGAGACCCCCGAGAAGTCCTCGCCGACCGCAGCGGGGGAAGGGAGGGCCGCGAACCCGGTCTCCAGTCCCGTTCCCCCGTCCCACACACCAGACACCCTCTGTGCAGTCGGGAAGACTGTCACAGGAGAAATGGAAAGTGGCACTTCCCCGGGCAGGCTCCGAGCGACCGTGCCCGGCGGCCAGCGGACCCGAGTGGGGGAGGACCTTACCGGCAGCCCCGCGGCCCCTACCTTGATATTTGTTGTCCAGCTCTCGCAGCACGGACACGTTCCTCTGCATGTCGTGGGGCAACGACTCCACGCACTCGAGGTAGTCCTGCACATAGCAGGTGAGGAGCCGGCTCCGCTCCCCGGTCAGGAGCGCGGCCGACGAGTAGAGTTGCTGTTGCTGCTGCCCTAACATCCTGCCGCCGCTGCTGCTCCTCGCCGCCGCCGCCGCCGCCGCCTCCGCATCCAGCAGCCACACATGCAACAGCCACGGCCGCCGCGGCTCCTCTGCTCGTCAGCCCGGCGCCGCGGGGACACCGGCAGCCGCTCGAGAGGGCACAGCCGAGTCCCCCGATCTCTACTCCCCGCAAAAGGAGCCCTCACTCCCCGCCCCCGCGGTAACAAGCCCAGGGGCGGGGCGAGATCGGGGCTCCCTCCTTTTCCCCCTCCCTCCTCAGGACTAGAGCAGCGGGGATCCCCCCAGCGGAGCTGGCGCCGGGGTCCCGGGCGTTGACACTTCCTGTCCCCCTCGGAGTCACCAGATGCTACCAATGCCGTCTCGTACCTCGGATCCCCATGACAAGCCTCTCGCTGGCCTCTTTCCTCCCAATCACCCTCAGTGCCTGACGGAGAGTCTCTCACTGGACCGCCCCCGCCCCTCAGGCTGCGGCCGCCTCTGCGCCTGCGCAGGACTCCCTCCTAATAAGGCCGGGGGCCCGCCCCTACCGCCCAGCCGAAGGGTTCGCATTCTCCCGCCTTCCCTCCGCCACCCGGGCGATTGGTCTGTCAACTCTTGGCCCGGGGGTAGGGTGCGGAGAGCGGCCAAACTGTAGGCTGCGCCCCGCCCCCTCTTAAAGGGGAAGCACTGTCGGGTCCGCCTCTTTGCTCAATGTCTGAATGGGACTTGAGAGGGCAGGTGGCTGACCCCTTCCTTCCGTCCTTCCCACAGGGAGGGGGAGGCTTGGCCCAGCTCCCTCGGCCCGTTGTTACCGACTTCTTCCCCATCAGATGGATATAGCGCGGCCCCTCGCGAGCCTTAAAAGGAGCAGCAGGCGGCCACCTTACGCAGCGACCCGGAGGGAGTCCTGCGGGGACTATGCGACGGGCGTGAGGCGAGCGCGGCTCCGGGCATGCGCGGCGGCTGTGTGCCCACCGGGCCGGCACCGCCCTCTGGCTGTGTCTTCCTCCAGCCGCGGCCTTCGGGCTCCCGGAGCACCGGGGCTGATCGCCGAGGTAGGCGGTGCCCTCGCGGCCCCCTGCGTTTCTTTCTCCCTTAGTCCGTCCGCTTTTCGAATCTCCCTCCTGGCTTCTGCGAGCTCTCTCCCTTCCGCAGACGCGGGGGTCTTCCGCCGCACCAGGACGTGCAGGTTTTGTCCACCCTAGGGCTCCTGAGGAATCGCGTTTAGTTTAGGCTCACTCTGCCCCATACCTGTTTGTCCGACAGACAACCTTTAAAAAAAAAAAAAAAGTTTTCCCCCTGGGGATCAGAACGTTTAAACATTAAACGTAGGCAAGGGCTTCCTGGCGGCGTGAGAGGCACCACCATCTTAACATCTACGTAAGACTGAAAACCACTGGGGGCCGGGGTCCAGGGGTGATGGAGACGCGAGGACAGACCGAATCCGAAATCAGGCCCACGTCCTCATCTACGTGACCGGCCGACAGGGTTTAATTCCTATCTGGGGTTAAATGAAATGCCAAGCAGAGGAGTTGATTTTAATTCCAGATGGACTCAGTGTATATAACAGCGTGTATTTTTCAAAGAAATGGGTGTAAAGAGAACGAATACGCGGAGAATTTTAACGGAATGCCTATGTAAACAAGCACTATTGTGAGTAGTACATTTGAGTTAAAAAGAAAACGTGAGGGGGCGATAAATTGGGATTTCTTCTTATATCCAATTGGTTTGCAGCGGTGGGGCACCTGTATGATAACCTATTTAGGGCAGTTTTGAAACAGCTGTTAATAGTACGTAACCACTGACAGGGAAAGAGAAATCTAGACCTTGATCTAGAGGATATTTTAAATTTCAAACCGAAACAAAGCACTATTGGAAATTTGAGTCTTGGGAACAAGATAATATTGCTCAGGACTCAAAGATTGTCTTGTATTATTATCCTGTGACACTTGGAGGTTTTGACCACTTGAATATTATTAAGTCAACCCAGGCAGTCCAGTGTCTTGTATTTCTGAGAACCGTCTAGGGATTTTCTTGTCATTCTTTAAATCAGATTAAGCAGCCAGGTCTTGTCAAAAAAGTCACTGTTAAGAATTGAATTTTAATCACATTTTACTTAAACCCTACTATTTTTGTTTACTCATAGATTTAAATCAGCTAGTTTTGATTGAAGGCCTAAAATAATGCAAGATGCCTTATTATTTACTGATTCAGATTAGACACAGAACGCACATATGGATTTTATTCAGCCTGAGAAGTAATCTGCAGGCAGATATAACACATGGTTAGAAACTAGAAGTGAGAAAACGCAATGATTTATAATACCTAGAGCACTCCTTCCAGGAACCATGAACCAGATGAAGAAGGAAGGATGAGTATGGAAATGAAGACCTTTTAGAGCATTATTTTGACCTTTCATAATTCTGTTGAACAGGCTGAAAGGAAGCAAAAAGTCTAAATAATGATTTTGCAGCTTGTGTTGATCTAAACCTATAAAGAACACTCTCATATGGTAATCTATGTGTGTATATGAATTGTCAGACATGTGCTTTTATTGCTATATTACTTTATAAAAGTTAAGCAAAGACTTACTCCTGCGGTACTTGTGAAAGCAGATTGTGTGAAGAGAGTAAAAAAAAAAAAAATCACTGTATTCCCCAAACTCAGCCCTTTGACTTTGGTTATTTATCATGTCCTTTTCTTTTTAGTAATCACTTAACTGGAAATTTGGGACCTTTTGAAATTGGGTTTCTGTACCCTGCTAAATGCAATATTTAAAAGTCCCCAATTCTCCACAATATAGAAGTTAATTGGTGACATTTAATTGTATGAATAAAGCAAAAAGGCATCTTATTTGCTCTTAAGTATATTTTCTGAAGTAACCCTAAAAAAGATAAGTAATCTACACCCCCAAATTAGTAGAGCTATCTGAGGTTAACTTTAATTTCTAAATCAGTTACTGTGAAAAAAAAATAAAAATAAAAATAAATAAATCAGTTACTGTGAGACATCCCTGGTAGAAATGTTTAAGAGATCTCTGATAGGCCCTTATTTATACTGTAAAGAGAGGGGGGACCACTTCAAACTCTGATGGAAAACAAACTAGCAAGTAGTTCTGAAGGTTTCCTAGAGATACCTCCTGAGAAGATTCAGCTACTGCTTGAGTCAGGACAATTAAATATGAAGTCCTTTTTTTCTTTTTAATATTTTTTAAAACTTTATTGTGGAAAATTTCAAGCACACACAAAAGTAGAGGTAATAGTACAATAAATCCTAATATACCATTCACCCAGCTTGAACATTTATCAATATATGGTCCTTAATATTTCACTCCCTTATCCTTGATGGATTATTATCATTTTCTCTGTACTTTAAATATGAACGGATAAGAGAGAACTTTTTAAAAAACATCCACAATACCATTATCCCATCCAAAAATTATCTTACTGTCATTTAATATCCAGACAATTGAAATTTCCCTATTGTCTCATTAATATTATTTTACACTTGGTTTGTTCAACAGGATCTAAACAAATTCCACACTGCATTTGGTTAATGAGGTCTTTTCTAAACTAGTAAAAGGCAGTTAATTCCCTATTTAATTCAGGGAAGCAGATAGCAATGTTTTTTCTAAGGAAGATATTTGGATTGTTAAAAAGCACTGTTCAAAATGTAGGGAAATTCAAGAAAATCACTTTAAACAAAATCCTCATATTGAAAGGTCACCAATTGATAGCCCACTGTAGAAATGTAATTGTACCTAATGCAAATAAATAAATCCTTTAAAAATCTAGACATTTGCTTTAGAGTGTAATTTGTTCTAGAAGGTCCAAGCATTTTAAATTGTACTGAAAAAACCTGAAACTTTAAATCAATTCATTAGTACAATAGGGGACAACAATAACCACAAATACTAACAGTCTACATCTCCACTGAGCTCAGTTTTAAAGCATTTTTGATTGCTTTATTGCATAAGTAGTACACCTTAATTGTAGAAAAAAATAAAGCAAAAAAGAAGACATATGAAATCACTAAAGACTGGAACTAGGTCTTGGTATCTAAGTATACTCCCAAGATGATTCCATTTAGTTTTTTGTTTTAAGGAAACACTTTGTCTAGGACTAAAGGACAAAGTTAAGAAAATACCAGATTCTCGAGATGGAATATTGCCAATGTGAGTACTGTTAGCCTGTACATTTAGTTTCTGAGGTAGGCAGCGCAGATGGGTGTATACAATCAATCATACTATGGGTTAGAGTACTGTGCAGCAATTAGAATGACCACTAACAGCAAAAGAGGATCCTAAACCTTTTAATGAAGGTACTGTGAATGACTGGGTCTATAGTCATAGAATTTTCAGTATGATAAAATGTCATTCCCATAACCAAGAAGAAGAGCAAACACGTATTATCCACTTTGGTTATCACAGAGAGAAAAATAACACGTATGGTATACTTTGCATATTGCTGACCAGAAAAACATTCAATTTTCCCTGGATGGTTACCATAGTTACATGAGCCGTTTATAACATCAAGAGGAGGAACTAGGTCACAGTATTAAAGGAGTTTGAATTATGCAATTATGTTTCCTAAAAGCAGAGGAAAGGGTTTAAAATTTAGGGAAGAGAGATTTATACTAATGTTCAAAATTGAAATTCTAGTCTAATTTTGCTGGTGAAACAATAAATCTGTCTAAAATTAAATGGTTGATATTGTAGGTGTAGATAGTTTATCCTGTACAAATAATGTAATAGCTTGATCCATAAGTGTGATAAAAGAGATGCCAGCACATTCTGTCCTTGTCGATACCCCTTTATCTTAGTGAGCTACCTTACCTTAAAATGTTTTTGTAGATAATCAATAAACCCAACAATAGCCTAGAATCTTGGAGTAGCCAAAACATGTAAACTGAAGCTTTGACCTCTTACCTTTGCAAGTTTGAGATTAAAGCTTGGTACAATGCCTGTCATATGCTACTCTTAATTTGTTGAGATTTTCCTATTAATTTCATCAGAGAGACAGAGAAGGGTGGTAAAGAGGGAAGGTGTTGAAAGCCATGTTAGCATAGACTTCATCCTCTTTAAATTATTTGTGTTTTGTTTTTTTTTTACTAAGAACCTCAAAAAGATAATTTTATTCAAGAACTGTGTCTGTTGTATCAGAGCCCTGCACAGTGCTGAATAAATAGAGGTTGGATGAAGGAAAAGCAAAGAAGGGGCTTCCCTGATGATGCGGTGGTTAAGAATCCGCCTGCCAATGCAGGGGACACGGGTTCAAGTCCTGGTCCGGGAAGATCCCACATGCCGCGGAGCAACTAAGCCCGTGGGCCACAACTACTGAGCCTGCACTCTAGAGCCTGTGAGCCACAGCTACTGAGCCTGCGAGCCACAGCTACTGAGCCTGCATGCCACAACTACTGAAGCCCGCGCACCTAGAGCCCGTGCTCCACAACAAGAGAAGTCACCACTATGAGAAGCCCCCGCAGCACAACGAAGAGTAGCCCCCACTCGTTGCAACTAGAGAAAGACCGCGCGCAGCAACGAGGACCCACCGCAGCCAAATAAATGAATTTATTTTTTAAAAAAGAGAAAAGCAAAGAAAAAACTTCATCTCAAGGTTGCACAATTTCAGATGGTCATTTTTAATCTTCTGATCACTATAGACTCATAGACTCTGTATAGCTAAAACTAATCTTAGTTCAGTGATTTCCCTCAAAGGAAGAGAGAGCAGGCAACAGGCAGCCTCACTGAGTAGCTGGATGAGCCACTGCTGCTGATGTTAATTCATCATAACCATCATGTCTGTAGGGAAGGATGGGGAAGAGGTTGAGAATCCCTATTATAACGCACCTCTAGACCAATTTTTTTTTTTTACAGATGATAATATGGGGACCCAGAGAAGTTAAGTAACTTGTCCAGGGTCACACAGCAATTCATGAAATAAGTGTACACTTAAAAATTTAAGAGTAAAACAAATATTAGTTAATTTTAGCTGATAATCATTGGAAAGGAGAAAAGTACCCATAGAAAAAACAAAAACTTGGGATATTATAAAATTACTTTTTCTGAGAAGTCTTGCAGCAAATTTGACAAAATTACCTCTAAAGGAAAATCAGAATTTCCTGAACAATAATTTCCAAAATAATCATAAAATCAAAAGTACTACAAATCATGTATCCTTTAGACATTTATTTTCAAGGGCAAATGCCTTATGCCTTCAGCTCTAGTTAAAATAAGAATGGCCTTTTAAAGATAAAACTCATGCTACTGGCCAGGAGCTTTTTGCTGAATCTTTTGTTCCTTGTAATGATTCTAATTGATTACTTAATGAGGCTTTATTGGAGCTGTTGTTACATTAATTGCTCTTGGCAAGGTTAATTTAATCCAGCACTTTGGTTAATATTGATTTAGCTTCTGAGGGTAAATTTTAAAAAATTGTTTATCTAATTTATTTCCGTAAATTGGAGTTCTCTGACTCTTATCTATGGAAACCAGTATATCTAGCTTTATTCAATATATCTTTCTGCAAAATTGTGTTAAAACCTTATTTTGCTACAAGTAATTTTATAAATTTATTTATTTTTGGCTGCATTGGGTCTTCGTTGCTCCGCGCAGGCTTTCTCTAGTTGCGGCGAGCAGGGGCTACTCTTCGTTGCGGTGCGTGGGCTTCTCATTGCGGTGGCTTCTCTTGCTGCAGAGCCTGGGCTCTAGGCGCACGGGCTTCAGTAGCTGTGGCTCGTGGACTTCAGAACGCAGGCTCAGTAGTTGTGGTGCACGGGCTTAGTTGCTCCACCGCATATGGGATCTTCCCAGACCAGGGCTCAAACCCGTGTTCCCTGCATTGGCAGGCGGATTCTTGACCACTGTGCCACCAGCGAAGCCCCTACAAGTAATTTGAAATGTGCTGGTTCTATAAAATAAAAGACCCACATTTTAGAAATATTTAACAAATAATTTATCTCATTTTCTTTTGTTTTCTAGACTGCCCTCAATTGTTTTCTGCTTGAGAAAACATAGGCTGTGTCCTTCATTATCTATCTGCAGCCACGGTGTGGCATCTTTTGCTTGTTCTAACTGTGGTTTACATTCCAGATCCTTTAGCATAATACCCTTTGGTCACAGAAATGACATCTTCAGGGAGACGACTTTGAAGAAATGCCTGAAAGTGACAGTAGAAATACTTTCTTCTGTTACCTGCTGAAATTAAGTACTAGAATTAGATTTAAAAAACAAAGATATAAAAGATATGGGGAACAATTTCTATGGAAAGTATTAGAGGCTAAAAAGCTTACTGTTATGGGAAAATAGAAGAAACAGAGAAAGGAATGATTACTTCAGCCATTAACGGTGGTAGTACAACAGAATTAAAGTTTAGGGACCATGATATTTAAATTATATCTACAGAAACTATTTGTTACTCCTTTATGCATAACAAAAAATGCAGTTGTAATACAAGGTTGGACTAATAGCCTATCTAACGTAATCTTTGGAGAGTGGCATGTTGATTCAAAAATAATTGCAAAAGAGCCTAGTGACTTCCTTACATGATGTTAGTTTTATTTTTTTTAATTTATTTTATTGACATATAGTTCATTTACAATGTTGTGTTGATTTCTGCTGTACAACACAGTGATTCAGTTATACATATATATACATTCTTTTTCATATTCTTTTCCATTGTGGTTTATCACAGGATATTGAATATAGTTCCTTGATGTTAGCTTCAGAATATGCCTAACTTTTACTCTTCAGGTAAAATATCTCTGGAAGAATAGTCCAGTGTTATCTATGGTAGCAGTTGCCTCTGATTTAGAGCCTGGGGATCTGGAGTTGGAGGGAGACTTAGTTTTCACAAATATCATTTTGCACATTTGATTTTTTTGATACACCTATTGCTTTAACAAAATTTAAACTTTATTTTGAATATAAAAAAGCAAAAAGCTTTCCGTACATTCTGCAATAACAAAATGCATATGAATACTACCCACTGGGAAAGGAGCACATGAGTAAATACACTCAATATTTAGATTTAGTTCACTTTTTTGAGAATTTTTCTGCTACTACTGCTAGTAATGTCTGTACTTTACATACTAGCATTCTAACTGCAAATATATTGTTACACAAAAATAAAATTAATAAATATCACATTGTTAATCTTGAAGCTTTTGAAGACGTCACACTTTAGAAACTGATCTAGGCAGTTTTGGCTCAGAAATACATTTTTTTGTGAAGTTCTTTAGCAGTTTAGGAGAAGTTATGTGTAGCTTTTTTCTCATTCAGTATAGCCCTCAACTTGTTAAGAGCTTTCTAAATTTTTGTGTGATCTTGCTTGAATACCTTAGGATAAGATGGAATAACTCTTATCATTTTTATGAGTTAAATGTTTTAAAAATTCACATTCAGGCTAATGTTCTGTGTTCATGCCATCTATAACTTGTACCTACAACCTCAGAAGGGAACTGCGAACTGTGTCCACCCCAGAAGGAGTCCTTCCCTGATGTCTCTTAGTGAGCTGTGGTCTTCTCTATAGGATTGAAATTTAGCAGAAGTATCTAATGAAGAGGAATCTGAACATAGCAGTTGAGGAAGGAAAAAGATTGGGAGAAGAGCCCAGATGTCATAAGGCAAAGGGAGGATGAGGTACAGGAAGCAGCTATTATTATTTCTGTTGCGTGGCTCAAAGAACTCCAAGAAATTGATTCCATTCCACTGGACATAGTTTTCAATTTAGGATAGGAATTTATTTTTTAATAAAATTGATATTAGTGGAAACACATGGGAAACAGACAGGAAAACAATTGAACATAGTGATCTGAGTGGTTACAATACCTCATATAAGGCATCTTTTTCAGAAATTATTCTTCGGTGTGTGGTGGGTTGCTTTCTAGGTAAGAATGGGAGTGACAACTCTGCTGTTGGATAATGGCCTGGGTGGGGAGCGGGAAGGAGAAGCCAGGAGGGAGTAACAGGGAAATGAGGTTATGTGGAAGGAAGGAGATAGATTCAGGAAATTTCCAGGAGGTAATATCAACTGGGTTTAGTGACTGTTTTTAGGGGGCGGGGCCATAAGGAGGTGGTGGCAATGTTGTGCAGAATAGAAGATCCAGGAAGCAGAGCAGGTTTGCTGGGAAAGATACAGATTTAAATCATACAAAGTTCATAACCCTGTAGGTTTTTTTTAGGCCTCCTCTTCCAAACAGCATAAACTATTGCTTCCTAGATGTAGCCTGCTTGTCTGTAAAGAACAGCCAGCCATAGAAACTGGAGGCTGGGAATGTGTTGGGAAGGGTAGAGAGACTAGAGGAAATGATTTAGATGTGCAGTGGTCTTAAAAATATTTTGCCGCAAGCCAGGACTTAGCTAGCTTTGTATCACTTCTATTAGTAAGACAGGAGTCGGTAATAGGGGATAGTAAGGATGGACAGACCCTTGGGAGGAAGAGTTAATGCAGCAGGTCTGGTTGCTTATTCCTTGCATGTCTCCAAGGAAACCATGACTGACCCGGCCAACCCTGGGAATTTGGCTTGTGGAATGTCAGGTTGCTTTGCACAACATGTACACCTGGTTTGTCAGGTTGCTTTGCACAACATGTACACCTGGTTTCATTGTTGGGGTCCTGAGTCTCAGTTGCCATAGCTGATTGTATAGCAGAATGTGTGGACATTAATAGCTCCCCATAAAAGCCTTGGACCCTGAGACTCAGATGGGCTTCCTCAGGTAGAGCTATTCCATGCATGCCTGTAGTTTTGCTGTTAGACAGAGAGAATTCCTTGCAGCTTCAGGCCAAGGACATTGGAAGCCTGTGCTGACCTCTCTGGACTTCCCCAATGCATCTTTTTCCCGTTGGTTTTGCTCTCTCTCCTTTGCTGTAATAAGTTTTAGGCATGTTTATAACCTGCTATTGAGGCTTGTGAGTGATTCTGGGATCACCAAAGGAAATGACCATATATAAAGTTCTGAAGAAATTTAAAACCCAATTTGTCCATTCGAGCCTTGATAGGATTCACTGAAAAAAGAATAATCAACATACACAAGTATGTGCTATGTATGGATTTAAACAGAATCAAATCTTTGGTCCATGTCCAGGAGACATTTATAGTTTCTGTAGGGACATAGAACACATATATAGAGTGTTAAGAAAATGCCTACAGGCATAAGTATAAATAAAATCAAATTAGCAATAAATGTAGAAGCAAGGCAGAAAAAGAGAGTAAAATTTGTAGGAGTCAATCATGGTTTATGGAAGATGGTGCATATTTAAGAAGAAATATGGGACCATGTTGTCAAATAATAGCTTTTGCTTTTTTCCTTCATATGTACTTTCACAGTATGTAAAAAAAAAAATGAAATGAAAAACATTTTTTTCTGGATTTTATCTGATGAGTGCTGAGTCCAACAGAACTTTGACTGAATTATTTGTGTGGAATCAAAATTTGCACTAAATCAAAATGTAAGTATTCTATGTAACAATATTTTTTGAGCCCTACAGTTATTAAATGGCTATGAGTTAATATTCTCTTATATTATCATTCCAAAGACTCCACCCAACTCCTGTTATAATCAATAAATCATATCTAGTATTTCTTCAGCTATTTAGTTAAACTGCTTACAGCCAAAGATTAAGAATGAACTTTGAAAGTTCTGCTTCTGGTACTAGCCAGATAGGTCCCCTCACCCTCCTACAAATAACAGCTATAAATTCTGGATAAAATATTTTAAAAATACCAAAAGGCACTGGAAAGCAAGCAAAAGAAGGCAAATTCTGGAGGGAAGTCAATACTTGGAAGAATGAAATGGCACTTAAGGCGTTTCCTATTTTTATGTCTTTAGCCTGCAGTGCCCAGTTTTGTAGGATGACTTAAACTTAGAAACTTGCAGATGTACTGGCTCGAAGAGCCAGAGGTTGGAGACCAGGGCAACCACAGTGTGGTACAGGGCCTAGAATTAATATCATGTACTGCCTTGACATCTGGTAGAATCAGGAATGTTATGAACAGCCTAACACCAAGTTCCCTTCCCCATCTGCTCCCATGGTCCTAAGATCCCCTAGCCAAACAACCCTTCTTGTCTCGGGGACCAGGTACATTTCCTGCTTGTACCTGAGTGGCAGGTTTCATTTCCCTGCAAGCCTGTGGAATTATTCAAAGAAACCAATCCCATCCCCTGACAGGAACCAGGGACTACCTTGATACTACAAAATCTGCCTCCCTCAGTATCTGGTTGTTTGCTGTGTTCTCTGGTGTAACCCTCATGTGTCCCTGAATGGTGTCTGGTGTCCTCCCCCAGGCTATGAGTATGCGTGACTAGTAAACTGCCATCAGTCTCACCTGACAAGTGCTGGGTGTCATGTATTAGGCCATTCCCATAACCCTAGGGTGGGAATCCTTGCCTCACCAAAGAGATGAAGAAGAGGCAATTAAAAGAACAAAAATGGAAAGTGGAGGAGAAATCCCAGAAAGAAGAGAGTCACAGAGAGGGAGACTTAAAGTCTGTGTGGAAACTGCCCAAATCTCTAGCTAATTCCTAAACCACACATGTGCAAGGTGGACTCCAGGCAGCCCAGATAAAGCCAAGAGCACTGCACTGAGTTAGAGTTCAGCCAAGTGAACAGAATGCCAAAACAAAAACGTTGCTGCTCTTTAGAGAAACATAACAGAACTGAGCATCTAGAGATGCTCAGTACATCATTCACTATGTCCAGAATGATATCTAAAACTACTAGACATATGAAGTATGAAAATATAACCCCAAAACCAATCAATGGTGACTAGCCCAGGATGAATCAATTGTAATTCGAGACAAGGATTTTTTTTTTTTTTTTTTGCGGTACGTGGGCCTCTCACTGTCTCAGGAAGCCCCGAGACAAGGATTTTAATGCGGATCTCACAACTATGCTCAAGGACTTAAAAGAAAACACCCTTGTAATGAATGAAAATATAGAACATCTCAGAAAAGTAAAGAGATTTTAAAAACTGAAAGGAACTTCTAGTACTGAAAAGTATAATGTCTGAAATAAATTTTTCACTGGATAGCCTTAAGATCAGAGTGGAAATAACAGAAGAAACTGTCTGTGAATTTGAAGTTAGATCAATAGAAATTATTCAATCTGAAGATCAGAGGGAAGAATACTGTAAAGTGAAATAATGAACAGTACCTCTAGGACCTATAAGGTAATACTGAAAGATCTAACATGTAGGGTTCTAGAAGGAAAAGAGAGAATGGGGCATAAAAAATTTTTTTGAAGGAATATGGCCAAAATGTCCCCAAATTTGGTGAAAGACATAAATAGCCAGATTCAAGAAGCTCATTGAAGCCCATGCAGTCTATAATGAAAATCACATCTAGGTACAGCAGAGTCAAACTACTGAAAAGCAAAAGCAAAGAGAAAGTTTTGAAAGTAGCCAGGGAAAATATTATTATATGAGGGGAACAAAGATTTGAGGTACTACTGACTTCTCATGAGAATCAAGTGAAATGACATCTTTAAAGTGCTAAAAGAAAAGAAAGAAAAAGTCAACCCAGAATTCTCTATCTAGAAATATCTTTCAAGATGAAATGAAATAAAAATACCCTTCAAGGGCTTCCCTGGTGGTACAGTGGTTAAGAATCCGCCTGCCAATGCGGGGGACACGGGTTTGTGCCCCAATCTGGGAAGATCCCACATGCCATGGAGCGGCTAGGCCCGTGAGCCACAACTACTGAGCCTGCGCGTCTGGAGCCTGTGCTCCGCAACGGGAGAGGCTGCGACAGTGAGAGGCCTGCGCACCGCGATTAAAAAAAAAAAAAAAATCCTTCAAGAATGAAGGCAAAATAAATACGCTTTCATTTAAAAGAAAACTAAGAGAGTTTATCATCAGCAGACCTGTACTACAAAAAATGTTAAACGAAGTTCTTTAGACAGAAGGGAAATAACACTAGATGGAAACCTGAATGTTCAGGAAGGAATGAAGAACACCAGAAAGGTAAACATAAATGGCTTTTTTCCATATATCTTTAAAATATATAACTTTAAAGCAAAAATTATAATGTTATATAATGGAGTTTATAATACATGCAGATGAAATACATATGACAACTATAGGTTAAAGATAAGAGGGGAAGTGTAGGGTTCTTGTATTTTATGTGAAGTGGTGCAATATTAACTTTCAAAACACTGAAAAGGATGTGTATTGTAAGCCCTAGACAACCACACACACACACACACACACACACACACACACACACACACACAGAAAACCCTAAAGGTTTTGCTAAAGTTAATCAGTTAGAATGGAATTCTAAAAATTGTTCAAGCAATCCCAAAGAAATCAAGAAAAGAATAATGAGGGAGCAAAAAACCAGATGGGACAGACAAAACAAATAATAAAATAGACCTAATCCATATCAATAATTACTCTAAATGTAAATGGACTAAACAATCTAATTAAAGGCAAGAATTGTCAGGATGTATTAAAAAGTAAGACTCAGTTATATGTTGTCTACCAGTGATGCAATTTAAATATAAAAGCACTGATAGGTTGAAATTAAATGGATAGATAAAGATGTACACAAAGTATAAGCATAGGAAGGCTGGAGTGGCTATATATTATATAAAGTAGATTTCTAAACAAAGAGAATTATTAGAGATAAAGAGCAACATTTGATAATGATAAAATAGTCAATATATCACAAAGACGATTATAAGTGTGTATACACTTATAACTAACAGAGCTTCAAAACACACGAAGCAAAAATAGGTAGATTGAGGGAAGAAATAGACAATTCCATAATCATAGTTGGTAATTTTAACATCCCCCTTCCTCAGGAATCAACAGGAAATGTAAAAAAAAAAAAAAATTAGTAAAGGCATAAGATCTGAACAATAACATCAAGCACCTAATGCTTAACTGACCAACAAGTGCAGAAGAATGAACTAAAACAATTTTTATGATGGATTTGGAGATAGATGTCCTTCCCTTTGACTGTCGAGTCATATTCTATTTACAAAGTTATATTTCCATTCTGCCCTTTGACTGATTAAAATTACAAAATACATTTAAATTTTTTTCCAAATTTGAGCTACTTTGTACTGTAATAAATATCACTTATCCTGAAACTATGACCATTTCCTTCCTGAGAGAAGTAATGAGTTTATTCTAAAGAGAAAATAGGGGCTTCCCATAGCTAACTCTCATTCCTATCTTTAAATTCTCCAGAATGTTTTAATATATATATTCTACCTCCTACCTTGCTTGAAAGTAATTGACCCAGAAATATATTTTTCTGTATATAGCATATTTCCCTTTTAGTTATGTGTAAATTCTGTTTTTATAAATCCAGTTAAAAAAAAACTTCACAGATGAAGGAATAGGCTTGAAGAGATTAAGTATCTAGGCTAGATTCTAGCCTGAAGTCAAATAGGTCCTGAATAGTGGAGTCAGGTATTCTGGTTTCCAATAAAAGTTTTTCCACTATCCTGATATAAATTAAAAGAATCTTTTAATAATACAAATTCTCATTTTATTTGTTGTATAAATTTAGACTTTTATAGAAGTATTGTCTTAAAGTGACACCTGTTTGCTTTTTTATAACTGCTTAACTATTGCAATGTATTTAGCATTTTTATAACTGATGAGAAATATTTAGTATTCTCCATTATTGCATAGTAGTAATTGCTTCCAACTTTGCCACTACAAACAACACTACAATGAGCACTTACTTGTGAAGTTCCCTTGTGAACCATTAAAAACTTTCTCTAGAGTATATCTAGGAATGAAATTACTAGATAATAACATGTGGACTTTATCACTTCATTAAATACTGCCAAATTGACCTCCAAAAGGGCCACACCAATTAACACTCCATGAGTTGTACATTTGGGTTCTTCCTTCCTTACATCCTCACCATCACTTGTTTCTATCCAACTTCCTAATCTTGTTTAATTTATTGGATAAAAAAAAAACATTATTTTTTCAGTTTGGATTTGATTACTGGTGAGGTTGAGAATCTCTTTATGAAAATTCTTTGACCATTTTCTTTTATTGATTCCTGTTTCTTTATTTTTCTTACAGGTTTGCATAAGTTCTCTGTAGCTATTTTTCCCCTTATTGGTTTTCAATATTGTAAATATCTCTTCCCAGTCAGTTACCTATGTGTTAACGTTGCCATTATGTTTTCTTTGAATGAAACTACTTAATTTTGGCATACTTATATATCCACTTGTAAATTGAGAGGCTTCTTTTAAGGAAATTTTCCTCTTTTTAATAGGTTTTTAAAAAATGTTTCACACCTTTAATCCAACTGGAATTTATTTTTGTATATGGTGTATAGTGGAGACAAATTTTTATTTTTTCTTCCGTGAAGCAAACCACTTTTCTATCATGCATTAAATCATCCTTCTTTTCTCCTATGATTTGTTATACAACCTCTGTGTGACTCAGCCCTCGTGCACATTCCTGGCTCTATATCTTTATTCTGTCTGTTCCCTCGGTCTTTTTGTCTTTCCTTACCAGAAATACAGTTTTTAAGTTTCGTTGGCTCAATACCATGTCTTAATATTTGATAGGTGAATTCCCTTCACTTTCTCAAATTATCTTAGCTAGTTTGAAGGGGGGTATTTATTCATAGATATTTTAACTTTCATTTGCCAGATTCCTGTAAAATATCTCGCTAGGATTTTTATTGGAATTGCACTAAATTTATAGATAAGGTGGGGCACTGAACAATTTTACAGTTGTCCCAACCAAGAACATGATATAAATATCCATTTAAGCAGGATTTCTAACTGTCTCTTTATTTCTTTTTTTTTACTTTATTTGAGTATTTTTTTAAAAAAACATGCACATGAAATGGAAATCAAAAGAAAGCTGTAGTAGCAATAATCATATCAGATAAAATAGACTTTAAAATAAAGAATGTTACAAGAGACAGGGAAGGACACCACATAATGATCAAGGGATCAATCCAAGAAAAAGATATAACAATTATAAATATATATGCACCCAACATAGGAGCACCTCAATACATAAGGCAACTGCTAATAGCTATAAAAGAGGAAATCGACAGTAACACAATAATGGTGGGGGACTTTAACACCTCACTTACACCAATGGACAGATCATCCAAACAGAAAATTAATAAGGAAACAAAAGCTTTAAATGACACAATAGACCACATAGATTTAATTGATATTTATAGGACATTCCATCCAAAAACAGCAGATTACACTTTCTTCTCAAGTGCACATGGAACATTCTCCAGTAGAGATCACATCTTGGGTCACAAATCAAGCCTCAGTAAATTTAAGAAAATTGAAATCATATCAAGCATCTTTTCAGACCACAACGCTATGAGATTAGAAATCAATTACAGGGGAAAAAAACATAAAAAACACAAACACATGGAGCTAAACCATACATTACTAAAAAACCAAGAGATCACTGAAGAAATCAAAGAGGAAATCAAAAAATACCCAGAGACAAATTACAACGAAAACACGATGACCCAAAACCTATGAGATGCAGCAAGAGCAGTTCTAAGAGGGAAGTTTATAGCAATAGAATCCTACCTCAAGAAACAAGAAAAATCTCAAACAATCTAACCTTACACCTAAAGGAACTAGAGAAAGAAGAACAAACAAAACCCAAAGTTAGCAGAAGGAAAGAAATCATAAAGATCAGAGCAGAAATAAATGAAGTAGAAGCAAAGAAAACAATAGCAAAGATCAATAAAACTAAAAGCTGGTTCTTTGAGAAGATAAGCAAAATTGATAAACCTTTAGCCAGACTCATCAAGGAAAAGACGGAGAGGACTCAAATCAATAAAATTAGAAATGAAAAAGAAGAAGTTACAACAGACACCGCAGAAGTACAAAGCATCCTAAGAGACTACTACAAGCAACTCTATGCCAATAAATTGGACAACCTGGAAGAAATGGACAAATTCTTAGAAACATATAACCTTCCAAGACTGAACCAGGAAGAAATAGAAAATATGAACAGACCAATCACAAGTAAAGAAATTGAAACTGTGATTAAAAATCTTCCAACAAACAAAAGTCCAGGACCAGATGGCTTCACGGGTGAATTCTATCAAACATTTAGAGAAGAGCTAACACCCATCCTTCTCAGACTCTTCAAAAAAATTGCAGAGGAAGGAACACTCCCAAACTCATTCTATGAGGCCACCATCACCCTGATACCAAAACCAGACAAAGATACTACAAAAAAGGAAATTACAGACCCATATCACTGATGAATGTCGATGCAAAAATCCTCAACAAAATACTAACAAACAGAATCCAACAACACATTCAAAGGATCATACACCATGATCAAGTGGGATTTATCCCAGGGATGCAAGGATTCTTCAATATAGATAAACCAATCAATGTGATAAACCATATTAACAAACTGAAGAATAAAAACCATATGATCATCTCAATAGATGCAGAAAAAGCTTTTGACAAAATTCAACACCCATTTATGATAAAAGCTCTCCAGAAAGTGGGCATAGAGGGAACCTACCTCAACATAATAACAGCCATATATGACAAACCCACAGCAAACATCATTCTCAATGGTGAAAAACTGAAATCATTTCCTCTAAGATCAGGAACAAGACAAGGATGTCCACACTCATCACTCTTATTCAACATAGTTTTGGAAGTCCTAGCCATGGCAATCAGAAGAAAAAGAAATAAAAGGAATACAAATTGGAAAAGAAGAAGTAAAACTGTCACTGTTTGCAGATGACATACTATACATAGAGAATCCTTAAGGTGCCACCAGAAAACTACTAGAGCTAATCAATGAATTTGGTAAAGTTGTAGGATACAAAATTAATGCACAGAAATCTCTTGCATTCCTATACACTAACAACGAAAGACCAGAAAAATAAATTAAGGAAACAATCCCATTCACCACTGCAACAAAGAGAATAAAATACCTAGGGATAAACCTACCTAAGGAGGTAAAATATGTGTACTCAGAAAACTATAAGACACTGATGAAAGAAATCAAAAATGACAAAAACAGATGGAAAAATATATCATGTTCTTGGATTGGAAGAATCAATATTGTGAACATGACTATACTACCCAAAGCAATCTACAGATTCAATGCAATCCCTATCAAATTACCAGTGGCATTTTTTACAGAACTAGAACAAAAAAATCTTAAAATTTGTATGGAGACACAAAAGACCCCAAATAGCCAAAGCAGTCTTGAGGGAAGAAAATGGAGCTGGAGGAGTCAGACTCCCTGACTTCAGACCATACTACAAAGCTACAGTCATCAAGACAATATGGTACTGGCACAAAAACATAAATATAGATAAATGGAACAGGATAGAAAGCCCAGAGATAAACCCTCACACCTATGGTCAACTAATCTATGACAACGGAGGCAAGGATATATAATGGAGAAAAAGTCTCTTCAATAAGTGGTGCTGGGAAAACTGGACAGCTACATGTAAAAGAATGAAATTAGAACACTCCCTAACACCATACACAAAAATAAACTCAAAATGGATTAAAGACCTAAGACCAGACTCTTAGAGGAAAACATAGGAAGAACACTCTTTGACATAAATCACAGAAAGATCTTTTTTGATCCACCTCCTAGAGAAATGGAAATAAAAACAAAAATAAACAAATGGGACCTATTGAAACTTAAAAGCTTTTGCAAAGCAAAGGAAACTACAAACAAGACAAAAAGGCAACCCTCAGAATGGGAGAAAGTATTTGCAAGCGAATCAACAGACGGAGGATTAATCTCCAAAATATATAAACAGCTCATGCAGCTCAATATTAAAGAAACAAACAACCCAATCCAACAATGGGCAGAAGACCTAAATAGACATTTCTCCACAACATCACTAATTATTAGAGAAATGCAAATCAAAACTACAATGAGGTATCACCTCACACCAGTTAGAATGGGCATCATCAGAAAACCTTCAAACAACAAATGCTGGGGAGGGTGTAGAGAAAAGGGAAGCCTCTTGCACCGTTGGTGGGAATGTAAATTGATACAGCCACTATGGAGAACAGTATGGAGGTTCCTTAACAATCTAAAAATAGAATTACCGTATGATCCAGCAATCTCACTACTGGGCATATACTCAGAGAAAACCATAGTTCAAAAAGACACATGCACCCCAATGTTCATTGCAGCACTACTTACAATAGCCAGGTCATGGAAGCAACCTAAATGCCCATTGACAGACGAATGGATAAAGAAGATATGGTACATATATACAATGGAATATTACTCAGCCATAAAATGGAACGAAATTGGGTCATTTGTAGAGATGTGGCTGGATCTAGAGACTGTCATACAGAGTGAAGTAAGTCAGAAAGACAAAAACAAATATCATATATTAACGCATGTATGTGGAACCTAGAAAAATGGTACAGATGAACTGGTTTGCAGGGCAGAAATAGAGACACAGATGTGGAGAACAAACGTATGGACACCAAGGGGGGAAAGCGGCGGGGAGGTGGGCGGGATGAATTGGGAGATTGGGATTGACATACATACACTAATATGTATAAAATAGATAACTAATAAAAACTGCTATATAAAAAAATAAATAAAATTCAAAAATTAAAAAAAAAGTACATGCACATGGTAAATCCAAACAAAAGGGATATACAGTGAAAGTAAGTATAGTCTCACCCTTCATCCTGCCTTCCCAGCTCCTTTTCCCAGAGAAAGCCAATTTCTTAGCAGTCTTTCCAGAGATTTTCTATGCATATACTGGCATATATGTGATAGAATGTTTAAGGGGACTCTTCCTGTCAAAATTTTAGCTGAGGGAAGAATTCTTTATATGTTTTATTCTAAACAGACCATCATGCAAAAATTTCAGCATGGATACATAGGTCTTGACCCCTTATCTACGTTAAAGATATGAAAATGTTAAGAGAGAAGATTTGTGAAGATTACTTTAGAGTTAGCTGTGTTGTGGAGTCATTCAGAGAGAAAGGGTGGGGAATACTTAAGGTCAAGAGAGAGTGATTTCAGTGAGAACTGTCAGAAAATCTAATATGTTTGCCTATAATCAAGGAGACACAGTACATTAACTGACTCACCTAGAAAATCTAAAAACGAAGAGATGGGTAGCTCCTGAAGAGGCAAGAACGAAGAAAGCTTTGTTGCTACTTTGGTATCAGCCTGCCATTCTTGAGTTTGGCCTAAATTTGCTCAAATATTTCCTGCAAATCAGATGAGGGCCATAGAGCCTATATTTATTTATTTATTTATTTTAAATTAATTTATTTATTTTTGGCTGTCTTGGGTCTTTGTTGCTGCATGTGGACTTTCTCTAGTTGTCTGCGGCATGTGGGATCTTCCTGGACCAGGGCTAGAACCCGTGTCCCCTGCATTGGCAGGCAGATTCTTAATCACTGCGCCACTAGGGAAGTCCCTATAATTATTTAAAATTCTGACCTAGAGGAACAATGGAACTCTAAAAAAAAAAGTCCCCGTGGAATGGCCCATGGAAGATCCTATTTGCAGCAGGAGGAAAATACACTGTCTGAGTCATAATATGGTCATTCGTCCCTAGTTGTGGTCTCTGAAGGACAAAAGTGCCTGCTGTAGAGAAGCACAGTTAAACTATTGCCAGCAACAGGGAGTGAGAAGTCATCTGATTGAGTTATCAGATTTAAATCTCTTGTGATCAAGTATGTGCATACGGTCCTGTTCAAAATCAAATGTTCTCCAACAGTCGTATTGAGGTCTTTTTATGGTAATGTAGAATACTGGGAACTACAGCCCCCAGGGTCTAACCAGGGTTCTCTCTTCCATGCTTTAAGTACAAAATTCTGAGGCTTCAGTTGAGAATCTAAATTTACTATCGAAAATGTGCAGGCCTTCTCCGTGTGGAGTCAGAGGAGGCCCTCCCGCACTGGAGGGAACACAGGTCTCAGGCTCTTTAAGTTCCATCTTGCCACCTGCAAATCTGAAGCCTGAAGTGATCGGATCTCCTTTTAATCAATAACAAAGAATGCCTGCACTACAGATATTTTTCCTGCATATGGATTTTGAGTACCTTTTATTATGGTGGTGGTGTTTTTTTCAAGAGGGAGCGTTATAAAAATGACTCTGATTAAGGGTAGAAATTTTCAAAATAGGCAACACTAAAAAGAAGTACATTGAATTTTGACATTCACAATCTACCACCCAAAGTTAAGTACTTTTAATACTTTTTAATAACTTTGTTTTGTGTGTCCTTCCAGTCTTTTTTTCACCTGTGTACTTGTTTTTTACATAATTGAACTGATAATGTATATACTCATTTGCATTGTCTATAATGGCTAAGTAATATTCCATCATATAAAAATACTATAAGTTAATTACAATGTTTGGTCATTCATGTTGTTTTTAGTTTTTCTCTATCTCGTAAGGTTGAGATGACCATCTGTGTGCTCAATTGTTTTTATGTATTTTGGATTATGCCCTTAATAGAGGCCCCTTGAAGCAGAATTATTGAGTAAAAGCTCTTGCTACGTCTTGATATTCAGGTAGGTATTCTCTTTTCCTTCCTTCTCCCTTCCTCCTGTGAATCATTCAGCAATATCCACAATGGTTGCTTCCCTTCTATGCTTTCTTTTATAGTCTTTGGGATCTTGGATTTTTCTCGATGTCCTCTTTCAGTTGCAAAGTTCTTTGCACAGAACTGCCAGCTAACCCAATGGGCCCCCATGTATTTCTACGTTAGCTCCAACGAGAGAAAGAGAGAAAAGCTCAAGTTTCACATTTTATCTATCCTGCTTCCTAAATTCTTATCTCTTCTCAACCATCTTTATTTTAACAACAGAGATACAAATCAAAATATTTTACCTATTCCATCTTATTTAACTCTCATAACAATGACATTAAGTGGGTCTTTTACTGTCTTTGTTTTATAGATGCAGAAATTGAGGCACAGAGTTTAAATAACTTGCCCAAGGTCATACATTAAACAGTAGATTCAAGATTTCAATCCAGGCTTATCTAACGTCAAAGTTCTTTCTATTACACGACTGTTCCTTCCTCATTAAAAGAAAACTCGTTGAGCAAATGCCTAGTGGATTAAGTTCTCAAATAATTATGTAGGGGAGGAAAACTTTCCTCTTAGGTTCTGTGCCTGGGGCCTGCGAATTAGACTGACAACAGACTCACAGGAGAAAAGGCATACAAATTTTGTTTGATGTTAATATTTTAATTTTTTCACATGCATGGAGGCCTTTATATAAAGTGAATATCCAAAGAAACAATGAAATGCCATGGGCTTATATACCATCTTAACAAAGGGTGATAAGTTCTGGAGAAGTGACAAGACAAAGTAAAAGGGGCTTGGACTTCTGTGGGTGGTAAACTGTGGGGAAGTAAATATATGGGGGAAAGTGATGGAAGATAGGGTTATTTAGTAAGGTTTCATTTATGCAGACTCATCTTGGTATCATCTGCGTCTCCTGTGATGAATGTTGTTTTTCCCTTCCTGGTATAGGAGAGGGTGACATTCTCAAAAATGGAAATTTGTGCTCTGCTTTTAGGCAGGAAAGGGGAGAGCAGAGAGTTTTTCTTGCATCTGTTGCTTCTCAATTGCCATCAGCTCAAAACAATCCTTATGCCAAAGTGGCACATTTGCGGGTAGCTTATTCTGATCCTTTCAATTTACCACTGCCACTTGATGTGATTAGATAAATAACTAAAATCCAGCTTTCCTTTGTTCTTTGTGTTCCTCGGTTACATTTTCCTTATGTTCAGACCACTTATTCTTTCAGTTTTTCCTTTAGCCTTGGCTCCATAACTGTGAAATTGAAATTTTAATTAGGTAGCACAAAATGATTTTCTAAGAAGATTCCTGTTAATTAGAAAAAGCATTGCCGATCTAGGTGCTGTTTTTTTTTTTTTTTTTTTTTGCGGTATGCGGGCCTCTCACTGTTGTGGCCTCTCCCGTTGCGGGGCACAGGCTCCGGACGCGCAGGCCCAGCGGCCATGGCTCACGGGCCCAGCCGCTCCGCGGCATGTGGGATCTTCCCGGTCCGGGGCACGAACCCGCGTCCCCTGCATCGGCAGGCGGACTCTCAACCACTGCGCCACCAGGGAAGCCCTAGGTGCTGTTTTTAAATTAAGAAAATTGAATGAAATTGCATTTGTATTCTGCTTTAACAATAAACATAGTCTGATACAAGAGAACTTATGGATATTTCCAACATCGATAATATAGTCTTACCCTTTTTCTTGTCCTCAGTAGTACTGAATGCACATGCTGATTACTCTCTTGGTTTTGCTAGTGGGAATATTTCAGATGTAAAATTAAGCATATACTAACCGTACACCCGTTAGTTGTCATTTTAAAGCTCAGTTAAGCCTAATTTAAAAGACCCAGGAAATGTTTACTATTCATAAGATTATTTTTTTTAATTAAGAAATTCCTACAGTGTTCATAGATGGATGAATGGATAAACAAAATGTGATATGTACATATAAAGGAAAGGAAAAGGAAGTCTTAAAAAGCTACAGAAGTCTGACACATGCTACCATATGGATAAACTTTGAAGATATTATGCTAAGTGAAATAAGCAAGTTACAAAAGGACACGTATGTTTCCACTTATAGGAGGTACCTAGACAGAAAGTAGAACATGGTGGTTGCCAGGGGCTGGGGGTAGGAGGCATGGGGATGACAAAGTCCTGGAGATGGATGGTAGTGATGGTTGCACAGCAATGTGAATGTACTTAATGCCCGTGAACTTAAAATGATACATTTTGTGTTCTGTGTATTTTACTACAATTTTAAAAATTACCAAGCACCTACTAAGTGCCAATCACTGATGAACAAGACAGTAAGGTGCCTGGGCTCTGGAAGCTCCCATCCTAGTGGAGGAAACAATGACTAAGCAAAACATAGGCGAGATAATTATGAAGGAAAAAGAGAAGGATTTGTGATTCCTGGGAGCGAGGGATACTCACTCTAGTCAGTGATATTTGAGATCAGACCTAAGGATGAGAACGACCCTTTAAAGGCATTCCAGGTAAAGGGTGCAGCAAGTATTAAAGTCCCGAAGAGGGGAAGGACTTGATGTGTTTAAGGAAGCAAGCAAGGCCAGGGTGCTGGAAGAAGCAGACAGAAACTCTTCAGGTACCATCTGGAATCTTCTGAGTCTGTTCAAGGAAGGATGATGATAGGTTAGATCAAAGATCAGCAAACTTTTTCTGTAAAGGACCAGATAATAAATAATTCAGGCTTTGCGGCCCAGGGGAAAACAAACAAATAATTCCTACAATGACATTGGGAAGAGAAAATTCTGACATGCTGTCTGTAATTTTAAGAAAGGAGTGGCCAATAGTGACCATTTCTTTGCCTCACTTAGAATTGATCAGAGCATTCCCTGAACTCTCATCCATCCACAGGTGGGACTAATCACAGGAAGAGGGGCTGGCAGTGAGAAATAAGAGAAAAATACAATGTTTGTTAAAAGGTTGACTTGGGTATTTGGAAGATATCATGTTGTTCAGCTAAGCTATCAGCAAAATTGGAAGTAGGCAGTTTTGCTTTTGATACCTGTTAGCACCATTCCATTTTCTAGTAAATGTAAACTCCTTAGGTGTTTGGCACATAAAATACCCAATACATGTTGTCGAATAAGATGTTTATCTGTGTTTTTGTTTATTCCCTGAAAAATCAATGCCCTAATGCTGCCTCCTGGTGGCAGAATGTCATGTGCAATACGGAGACTTTCTCAAGGAAGGTGGGAAAAGACTAGAGAGGTAGGCTGCTGTCAGACTCCCTGGAGGTGGACTTTGCCTAAAAAAGCATAATCTTGTGAGGCTGGCTCTCTCCTCTCCTGAGGAAGCAGCTCTTTTCATGAGTGTGACATCCATGGGTTGTGAGTTATATCACAAGTCATTTTTTTGGCTATTTCACCAATTTTACTGATTGAATGATTTATTCTTTTTACAGGTTACATCAGATTTTAGAGCACGTACTGTGTTTGTGATTGCCATCTCTTAACTGTTGGAATGGAACAAAACATTGGAGATTATTTTAATGAGAAAAGCTTCTCCAGGAAGTCAGTGATGACCAAAAAATTAGGGGCATAATTTTCCTTTCTGGGGCATAATTGTTTGGGGTCTTGTTGGAGGAAAAGACTTTGAGAACGGGGAGAGGGTGTGCTCCAGGACCTGGGTAACTGGGTGGCTTTAATGACCATCGTCTTACAGTGTGGGCCCTGGGAAGAACTTACCGGGGAGTCCCAGTAGCTAATTTTTCACATTGTCACTCTACAGGACGTCTGTACCAGCACATCTTTCCCATTTTGTGGTTAAACATCCCTCTGGAGAATTATCCCTGAGGCACTGAGAACTTTATTGTACTTTCCCCATACACCCCCCTCCCCGCCAGCCTCTTGGTCTCAATTCAGATGTCAGTCAAGGTGCCCAGCACAGGACAACCTCTTTAGCTGGTTGGAGAGCTATTGCCAACTCCTGAAAACACAGAAGTAACTCACCTTTGTTCTGGTCCTACAGCTTTAAACCCTTAAGTGAGGGCTTGTGAATCATCTAACCTGATGAGGATATTTGAGGCCCCATCTGATAAGTGCACTTTGTACCATAAACAACTCAAGTAAAAGTAAAAATCAAGTAAATCGACAAAATACAAATATTTTCTACCACTAAATCGCTAAGGCAATTCCAAAGAATGTGCTTCTGGAACAAAAGGCAATTCCAAAAGAGGTGCCCTAAAAATGTTTTGAAAGTGGTAGAATAATGGAATAAAGATATTCTTTCCAAATAAAGATATTTTTCTTTGAAGTACACAAAATTGGGATTTGTAAATTTGTTTTTCTTTCTTTAAGCATAACTCTGATTTTAGAAGTATACGTATTATCTGGAGCAGAACATGTCATGTTCCTCACGAACTCTTCCCTTTTACCCCTTTAGATACTTGCAGTGACATTTTAGATGTTTAAAGTCAATCAGTGTGATTTTTCAAATGCCTAGGATTATTTATTATATACTTATATGACTATGAAGAATGTAGAATCGAGTGCTTTAATAGTTATACATGCCTTCTATTTGTCCAATTACGCTTGAGAGCTATAAATTTAAGGTGTATTTTGCTCAGCAGTGAGAAGCTGACATTTAACATTTGCGAGGCCAGTCAGGCAGTAGGTAAGTGAAGTCAGCCACCGAGTACTTGCTTTCCTCTATTTCCACACCCTCCAGCCTCTTTAGGGCAAAGTTGTATTCGTTCTGTCTACTATGATCCAAACGAGGCCTTGAAAAACTGTCAACTTGTTGGCCATTTCAGCTTCTACGTTACTTCTATTATTTGACCCTTAAGAGAAAGTCTCTTATTGAAGGATCCATGGAGTAAAAAGAGGTTCCCTTATTAGACTTTAGGGATTAAATGGTTGAGGAAGCACTTGTGATCAGCCATCATTTAAAATCAGTAAGTCGTCTTACAGCAATGTTTCGCGCTGCTCAAAAGAACTCATTTTTAAGCTGTAACACCTTCCACACACTGTCTTGCTCAGCAGTAAGGCAGTTAACACTTTGTGACTTACGAAGTTAGAAAGCCAACATTCTTAAGATAAATGTTGGTGGTGAATTCACACTTCTTTGTGGACTCCCTAGAACCTGCGAACACATTACGTTACAAGGCAAGGGAGAATTAACATTGCAGATGGAGTTAAAAAAGTTGATCAGATGACCATCTAACCAGATGATCTTAAAATAGGGAGACTATCTGTGTGAACCCAGTATAATCGCGAGGGTCCCTGTAAGTGGGAAACGGAGGCAGAGAAGTCAGGGTCAGAAAAAGAGGTGACAGCAGAAGCAGGGTCGGTGCAATGCGGCTTGAGGACTCAAGCCACCCTCGCCGGCTTTGCAGATGGAGGAAGAGGGTCGTGAGCTAAGAATGCAAGCGCTTCTAGAAGCTGGAAAAGACACGGGAGGCAGACTCTCCTTCAGAGCCTCCGGAGGGTAAGCAGAGCAGCCAACACCTTGATGTGAGCCCGGGGGACCTCACTGGACTTCTAACTTACAGATTTGTATTGTTTAAGCCACCAGATCTGTGGTAATTTGTTACGGCAATAGAAAATCAGTATGTTGTTATTGTCATTTAAGTTTGTCTGCTCTAGGCCAAGACTCAGTAGGTAAGCTTTGCTTTGATATACGCCAGCATAAATCCCCTTATAATAAGAAAGGATAGAATTTTGAATTCTGAAAAGCCACCAAAGTCTACAAAAAATTCTTGAGCTGACCTTATATTATTTCTATCTCCCAATCCTTTCCCCTCTTGCTTTATATTGACAAAGATCAAAAAGGGGTCAGCAGCTGTCTTTCATGATTCTCCCAGAACCATTATTACACTGAAATTTACAGGATGTCTGACGTATGTACTATCGTCCATGGTTTCAGAAAGTAAAAAGCTTAAATCTTTACTCATTTGTTAGCTCACAACAGCAAAAGGTAACAACTGAGAAAAAAATAATAAATGAAGCAAAGAAAGAAATATCAAAGGGAAACTGAGCAAGAGCCGTTGGGTTTACACAGAATGTTCAGAAGAAAACTTGGGGTAATTAAGGAAAGAACGCAGACGACCCTGTTTTATTCCATACTTGAGCTGACGTTTAGTCTTCATCTGCTTAGTTCCTGAATTTCCCCCAAGGTTGTGAAGAGAGAAAAAGAAATCTTTACCAGAACCCAAGCAGCCGTGCTTCACCTGGTATGGTTTGATTTTAGGCTACTGTCTCGAAATAATTCCTCCCCTAAAAGAATGTGTTGGGCAAAGTAATGCCTGACCAAGTATAAATAGTGCCCCAAGCTTTATCAAGTACCTTTAGCATATGTACCACCAATAACAGTTGTTAGAACTTTTATGCTACCACCAGTATTTATTTCAAATTACTTTTTTAAAGTAAGATTTTTCTAAGTTTACTCGTACAGCAATCGCAGGGATCCCAAAAAGGGCCACCTTGTTCCGCAACCCCAAGGACATCAGTGCACTGAATGACATCCACGGAATTCCATGTGAATGCTGCCCCGTGCTGTGCAGCTCAGCAGCTTTGGATTCAAGGTCTCGATTTCTTCAGGATTTCTTTCTTCAAGCCCCCTTTGTTTCAATCTCTCGGACCCTCCTAAGGAAGGATGCATTCTTTGATTACAGTCAGGGGATAGATGAGGCAGGCTCATTACACGGGAACTGTCATTACTCCCACCACTGCAATACTGACACACGCGAAGTTCATGCTGTCGAGGAGAGGTCAGGACCCACTTGCCTGGAATGCCTGCTTCCCTGCTTTACCCTCCGCATAATCTGCTAGGGCTGGAATGGTTCATTTTTCTTTCCTTGCTATCCCTGCGTGGACTTCCCTGAAGTCACATTATCCTTCTCTCCTTCCCTATATGAGCCATAATGGCAGAATGACTGCCAGAGAATGTGAATTTCAAGGTAAAGGAATGAGTATTTTCAGAATAGTATTCTTATTTTACCTTTATCATATTTCTCTTGTTAATCGCATTCAATATTTTGAAATGAAAAACTAGGACAGAGGTGCACATACTTTATCCCATATTGGTTTCCAAATTGCAGGTTATTGGGCATGTGTGTAACTCCCTCGTTAAGTAATCCATGACAGTCCACACAGGTATGACAAACTAGAGACGCCTCTGTGGACCTCTATGAGTTTCTATTTCATGAGAACCATTTTTTTTTTCCTCAGCTAGTGTAGAAAAGTAATAATATACAAATGGTGAAGAGTAATGAGACAGGATCCATTAGGTACATAATTTGTTTCAACCATTGGTTACATCACTGATTATACCACTGCCTCTGCAGATTGTCCCTTTAAAATTCTACAAATAATGTCTAGAAAATATTTTCCAACGATTTTTTCAGATCCATCTTTCAGCAACTTCCCTTAAAGTTTACTTCTTTACAAACTTCCTAATTTAAATTGTTAAATAAAATTTCTCAAATTTTCTTCCAAGTGTGATTACACCATTTTCTAGTGCGTAAACAAATATCATGGGCCAGCATGTCTCACCGGCATCCACATTCAGTGCCCCAAATTAGAACGCTGGATTTGAGTCCCTACGTCAACATTTACTTGTTCTGTGATTTGAGAGAAACAAGTCAAAATGGTCATGTTTTCTCATTTGTGACATAGGATCAACAATACCAACCCACCTAAGGGTAAGGAGGCTTAGGTAAGACATACATAAAGCATCAGTATATTGTAGGCACCCAATAAGTGACAGCTACCCACATGGTGAGTCCTTGCACTGCTATTTTGTTTTTTGACCTAGGTAATCATTATGTGGGCATTTAATAATTTATATATGGACCTCTGCAATTACAATTCACAAAAAGTAAGAAATGGTAGCTATTTTTGGTGTTATCTAAATGTTAATTTACGTGATGGTCCCTTAAGCCTGACCTGAGTCCTTACTAATTGCAAATTCTAATATGGCATTTTACTTTAAAACAGATTCATTCCATTTAGTAAATTGGTAACTTTCTGCCTTACATCACTCTAATACCAGTTGCAGAAGGAAGCTGGCATCTACACCAGGCCTCATAGTTGCTATACCCCCTTCTGTCCAGTCCAAGGTGGTGCCAAGGAATTGAGAAAGGAAGGTAGAGGAATTCATCGACGCGGTATGGCTGCCCTCTTTCAAAGTAGGTCTGCTCCTCGCTGTTTTACACACACAGGGCTCCATTTTTCTTTGAAGAAATATGACTAAAAGAAAGTTTGAAAACCACTGATCACATATTCAGAGCTCAGGTTTTATCATTTCCATGTCCGAGCCCTGGTAAACTGACAAACATGAAAACAGTCATAAGGAAAACACTAGGTGATTATCCTTTTGTGCATCTGTCTTTACACTCCTCTTCAAGTTTTATGTACATTATGTATAATAGTTCCACTTCATATCATAGTACAGTTTTATAAATCCATATACTTACTGGTTATGCTGTTAGTTTGGTTTTCCTAATGACTTCCAAGGAGGATTCTGATTCTACTCATGAGAGTTTCAAGATCACAAAAAGTATTTGCTTGCTTTGTGTTAAGGACTGGCACATGAAATCTCTAGCTTTTACTAAAAAGAATATCCTGTATCTAACCCTTCCTGTTTAGTATTACCTTTTTCCCCCCCTTCCAAGTTAGTCAATTTTGTTTGGGACCTTGTCCACGAACTACACTACTTTTCTTGCTGTATAAACCACAAAGGAACAGATAAAGAGAACTTTAAAAATTAGGATTTTTAGATAATGATCTTCCTTCAGTAGTCTTTCTAAAGAACAGGACAGGAAAGTGGATAGAGTAAAGACGGTAATAAGGGAAGAAAAGGAAAAAGGAATGTTCTAGCTGAATAGCAACTAAGCTACATTCACTGAAATTTCTATTAATTTTTTTTTGCAGAGAGGGAGTAGGAACATTAATGGCTTGACAACCCTGAATTTGTTTTGAAACGGTAGAAAGCTACAAAGAATTTCTTTAATCATCAACCACACAAATTTTTTTTTTTTTAAAGTCGTGCTTAAAGAGATACCCATAGATTTGCCAGTGTCTAGGCAGTGAGTCGATATAGGGCTTCAGCACCATTTTTTAAGACAAAGCCTACAAATTCCCCTTCAACTAGTAACAACACAAATTTAAGACTGACCTGGTTCCCAGTTGCTGCTTGCTTTGGTTACCTCCTCACTGCCATCGCTCAGGAATCCAAAGAGGAAGGAGAAATCCGTACCAAGAAAAGCTGTACTTGGCAGGGAAAACGATGGCCCCTTTTTACCTCATTTAAAATGGAGCATGCTTTTGATAACACATACCAAAAGCCTTGGAATTATACATATCCTCATGACAATTATCCCAGCCAATGGCAGCAGTGGCAGGCCCCAAAAATTCGGGTTAAAAACTCATAACAATACCATTCTTTAAAGTCAACTCTCTAACTTTACCACTAAAAAAAAAAAATTATGGATTTTAGCACCATTGAAAAATTAGTTTCAGGTCATCATCTCACCTCATTGATTTAGAAGAAAAATCAGTATTTCCTCTCAATATCCTATTCGGTAAACTTGATTTCAAATTATTTTAACAAACTTCAACTGCACCCATATGGGATAATTCCCTAGTCAAGAATATTCGAGACATGCAGATACTAAGGAGAAGCAGTACAAACATTAGATCTCCTTCTGTGACTCAGTTCAAGGAAATGAGCCTTTGGAATGATGCGGTCACTTAAAACTAGTAGGAAACCAGTCTGAGGGGGATTTTCAGAAGTTTCATCATTTAGAGAATTGAGAAAGGTAATAAGCAATAAAACATAGTAAGAGCTTGGACTCTGGAATCAGATATGGGCTTGAATTTGATCTTTGACCAAATTACTTTTTCAGTTTCATCTGAAAAATGGACCAAATGACAATAGTTACTCATCAGGTTCTGAGAAAATGAGAATACACATATAAGCAATTCCTCAACTGTGGTATGTACTTTGATCCTCACAGCTGAGGCAGCTCTTCTATTTTACAGATAAAGGGTTAAATTTCCAGTTAAAGTTAAAGGGTTAAATGCCTACTTAAAGAGGAAGAGCCAAGATTCTATCTCAAGATTCCAAAGCTTGTTTTCTTCTGCACGACACTATTTTGAAGAATTGTAAAATATGCATTTCTCTTAAATCAAGGGTTCTTTAAATTCTGATTATAAGCTTTTAATAGTTATAGAAAACGTTTATTAATTAGATGTTTGTTTTTACATTAAGCAGCTTCCTGCAATTCTACCATATAAGAAGTTTACTGTAATTTAAAATATTTTCAGTAACTTTTATATTAACTTGAAATTTAGGAAATTTAGCCAATTCAGGAAAATACTAAACCACCTAATTAGATACATTACAGAAATTTATTCTTACTTTTCTTGCCATCATTGTCCCACAAAATATACATTCCAAGGCTGAGGAAACTGAGGTAATTAAAACTGCTTTCATAACACTCATGTTATTTCTCCTCACAATGTATTATATAAAGGCAACCCATTTACATAATATGGACTTTAAACTTTGGTATCCAATTTAACATGCTCAAAAATAAACTTTTTTAAAAGTTACCTAGTGAAATAAAAACAATTGATTATTTCAATTCAAGTACATAAAGTATCCCCTATTATTTCTAGAATATAAAATAGAAATAACTTCATGACTTAAATTTTACTACTTATGTCCAATTTTCCTACTCCAATACAACTGCCACACACAAGGCCATTTCCTGGTTTTTCTCAGTACATTATCACCATCACTGCTCAAAGTGCAGCAACTAGAAAGCCAGAAAAAGGCCACAAAGAATAATACAGTCCGAATCACCTAAGACACAGAAGCAGGATTTCATTTCTTAACCAACAAATGTAATTCAACTGAACAGGCTCATTAAAGAGCTGAGCTTGGCTTCTCTTCTTCTACCCAGTGTTGTTCTACGAGGTTTTGTAAACAAAAAAACCCACCCAGTTCTAGATTTGCAAACTGTTAACTTGTCTACCCATAAAAAGCTGTGTGTCAGCTACGAAAAATTACCTAGTTGCAATTTACGATGACTAGTGACAGGTGACAGGAATCCGCAGGAAGCCTATTTGCAGGAATTGGTTCTGACTACGGGGGTGGGGGGGGCGAGAAAAAAAACCACAACTTCTTGAAAAGGTAAAATAGCTTAAAGCATTTAATATCTAAACAAATCAATCTGTTAATAGTAGTAGTCACAAAATATGCTTAATATAGAAACCCACATTTACGTCTTTAAGAAAAAGTGTAAATTGTACTTTACCTCAAAACATAAATTAACCCACTTAAAGAATCTGCAGAGGTCAAAATCATGGTGAATTTCAAACAACTTCAGAATAAAATAACCTTAAGTATTTAACACTGCTTTATATCTAAAAAATGCTTACAGCTTCTCATAAAAATAGTCTGAGGCAACTATTTTCTCTTTTATTCTTTAACAGACATGGTTCAACATTATAGGCAACATTCTTAAAACCTTAAGCTTCACAGACTTTCAGACAAATACTATGGTCCCCTTTTCTTTGATGTGAAGGTTTATTCAGCTAGAAAAAAAAAAAAGCATGGTAGACAACTTAATACATTTTCACCAAATTCAAAGTAGTACAAAAATTTTAAGACTACAGAACTACACATCGTACCTAATGTGTCATTAAAAATAGAAGACAGTATTTTTTTCAGCAAATAAAACAGCATACTGGTATGCTGCTAATGCATAAACCTTTTACTGTATACTGTCGTTCACAAATTATTTACAACTTCCACTGTGTGAAGAGAACTAGAATGTAAATTTTCTGCAAAACTGGAAAAAAGCAATACAAAATTTGTGAAAGTCTGTGTTTCATATTATACAAAAGTAAGCCAGTTCTTCTCTTCAAATACCAGATATTGTACACAGTGACATTTTGGACATTATTACAGTAATTCTTGAGGATGTTTTAATGCTGGAGGCAAGTTTACAGGCCTTGACTCTTCATCGAGGAGTACTAAGTCTTCGATTTCACTGCCTCTGTATTTCCTTTTACATATTTTTACCACCACCTTTTTCTTGAGAAATAACTTCAAGGCTTCTCTTGATGCAACTGCTTTTGCGTTTTCTTTGCTTTTTCCACAGCCAGTGCCCAAATACACAGACTTACATCTCAGTTCACAAACAATACTTTCTTGAGAGCTCTTGTTTTGAGGCAGATCTGCCAGTTCCTTTAGCGGGACGAAAACCACATCCAGCGTTGCTTTCAGAGCCTCGACAGCTGCGTTTAGGAGCTCTCCGTGATTCACGCTGGGACTAAAGCCACCAACGGCCACCAACTTCCATGCCACCGTTTTGTACAGTCTATTGAAAAAAGGCTGCTTCTGTTTCACATCTTCATTGGTTAACTTGCAACAAGAGAATCTGACAGAACTCTCGCTCGCCTGCGCAGTACTTTCAGAAGGCAGCTGTGACGTGCTGCTCTGAGAGCTGCTCTTAGAAGCCAGCTGGGACACACTTGCTATGGAAGTGCTTTTGGAAACCAGAGCGCCGCTGGTCCGGGAGCTGCTCTTGGGAGCTAACAGTGATGCAGCTACCTGCGAAGTGCTTTTGGAAGTCAGCATCGTGTTTGCTGAGGTGGTGCTCTTGGGGGTTAGTAAAGATGTGCCTGATGAGGAACTGTTTTTAGAAACTGATGATGAAACACTTGCCTCTGAACTAGCTTTGGAAGTTAACCCGCTTGAAGCTGTCTCTGAACTAGGTTTAGAAGACAACAGTGGCAACTCTATTTCTGAGCTTCCTGAGGAGCCCAGCAAGGGCACCTCAATCTCTGAGATGCTCTGAGAGGCCGAGACTGAAGAGCCTTCCAAAGCACTCTTTTTCGGGGATCCACTTTGTTGTCTGGAATCAGCGGACTGGGTCACATGACTATTCACACTGGATTTCAACAACGAAGAAACCAACGACGCTGAACCATGTTTATCTGGAGCTTCTGGTTCAGAAGCTTTTCCACACCCTACTGCTGTTACCTGAGAGGGAATGCTGCTGCTTTGGCTGGAAACAGAGCGCTCTCCATCACTTGTGGAGCTGTTCTGACTCAGGGTGCCAGAGCTCCGAGCTGAGTTCCCACTACTCTCTGACTTGGTAGTTGATCCCGAACACGCTGAACTACTTTCCTGCTGAGCTGATGCACGCTCTGTTTTGGCAGGAATTTTCACATGATCTTTTTGCTCAACTGCAGAACTGTTTTTTCCTTCTATGGCTCGTTTTTTTGTTGGCTCTTCTACCCCTTCTGAAAAAAACGAGAACAAGTATGTGACTAAGCCTACCTCATACATAACAGCTGAAGATTTACAAGACAGATACTCATATTAAAATAAAGGCACAAGATGAAAACATTTCAGGATTTGTAGATTCTTTAAAAAGTGTGGAATAAAAAAAAAAAAAAGTGTGGAATAACTTCATTAATTTCTTAAAACAGCGCTGAATAACACCAATAATCTTTTCATTTAAAAAATTTTTTTGTTATTTTTTTTGTTTTTTGGCCGCCCCGCAGGGCATGTGGGTCTTAGTTCCCTGACTAGGGCTCCAACCCGTGCCCCCTACAGTGGAAGCGCGGTGTCTTAATTACCGGACCGCCAGGGAAGTCCCCTCAATAATTTCTAATATTAAAAAATCAACAGCATAGACAATATTTCACACTTCAAAATCTCACAGAAGTCAAAGGAAACTATCAAATTCAAAGCCTAAAACACAGAGACACATAATTTAGGTTTAACAATTCCAATTTGATTAATAACATTATATAAATTCTAACTTGTTAAAAACTTAGGAATAACGATAATTCCTAATAACATCAAATTTAAGTTCTAAACTCCTATGTATGTTCACATCTATGATCTGCTAACCATTGCTACTCGATATCCCTCTTTTCTTCACCTTGGCAACCAGTTCGTCTCTTGTTGTATGGATTGGAGCATCTGTCACTTTGATGCCTTCAGCCATACTAAGTATTTTATCCATAACTTTTTGAGGGTACCTGAAAAAAGGAAGGGAAAGACACTTTAAGAAGTGTTTTTGCTAAGCTGCCACCTCTGGGGTACGAAAACAGGCCACAGGAACTGCATTTCCTGGTTGTAATCAAGAAACGGAATCAACCGCCAGGAACATTCTGTTTCCTGGAACGCCGTAAACAAACGCCCGGGGTCTGGGAGGCGGGATCCCTTCTTACAAACCTAATTTAGATTCAGTGCCCCTCTCCCCCAAGAGCGTTGTGAGCTCATCGCCAACAAACAACTCCACCGCCAGCTCCCCACCCAACGGGGGCACCTCCAGACTGGTAACCATGGCACAGACGCCCTTCTCGCCCTTAGAGGGCAGCCTGTCCCGCGGATTCCCGCGCTTCCACCACTTCCCCTTCCGCCGAAAGCTCCGGACAAAACCGCGAGAGCAGCTCAGGGACGCCGGCTCACTCACCGGCACCCGAGGAAGACGTGGTTGGCCCAGGCCATGGAAAAGGAGATGAGCTGCTGCAGCTGCCGACTGCGGGTCCCGCTCTCGGCGTCGGCGGCCTCCTCCGGGTGAGCGGAGGCAGCGCCGCCGGCGGGGGCCAGGTCCCCGGCGTTGCGGAGCAGGAACTCGCGGCGGTGGCGCCAGTGTTTGTCGGTCTCGCCGTCGGAGCGCAGCGTCTCCACCCAGGCGGCCACCCGCGGGTTCTGGCTCAGGTACTCCGACACCTCCTGCGCCATGTTGGGCCTGCGGGTCGCGATCGGACGCTGCGCCGAGGCTGGGGGCTGCGGGGCGAGCGGCCCTGTCACTGCGGCCTGCACCAGCGGCCCACCACAGAACGCCCCTCAAGAAGCGCAAACACGAAACAACAGCGCCGCGAGCAGCTGAACCGCCCACTTCCGCCCGCCGCCGGCTCCTTCCCTTTTATAACCTTGCTGCCGCCGAGCGCCCGCGCGTCCTTCCGGCGCGAGCCGGCTCTCCCAGGACGCTTTGCGGCGCCCAAGCCGCGGCGCTGCGGCCCCTGCGGCGGGGGTAGGGGAGGCGGGGCGAGATAAAGGGTTCGCGCGCCTGCCGTTCTGCTAGGGAGGGCCGCTAGTGTGTTCGCCCCGGGCGCCCTCGGCTTCGGCGACGGCCCCAGCGTTCCGACTGGGCTTTGTGACGCCACGCGCTCCCGCCCCGGGCCCGCTGCTCCGGGGGTCGGCGGAGGACAGCGGGCTCCGGGGCAGCCGGGTGGGGCAGGCCGAGTCCTCGCGTGCCGCGCGCGTTCCCGCGGACTCGAGTCGCCATCCGGCCGCGAGGTCTGGGCGCCTCGGCCCGAGGACGCTGGTTTCGAGCGGGGCCAAAGTAAACAAAGCTCGCCTCCATTTTTTCTGATTATGCAGAAAATCGAATGTAGACAAGCGAGGCATTCTGAGGCCGTCCAGTCTCGGGGCATTTAGGAATGTGCAGGTGTATATTAGCTTATAAGTATTATACTAATAATAAAGGTAAATGATAACGTTTAATCCAGTTCGATGTTGCCTTGTGGAGCCCAGTCTTTGAAACTACTCCTGACCCCGCAGACTTGGGTTTGGTTTCCGCGGTTCAACCCGGGCAGTACTGCTTCCTCTAGGGTGGATATTTGGTCAGTAACATAAACGCTGCGCCAGTACCTTCGGTATCCGTCGTATTTCCTTAAATTAACATACTGTAACCCCTAGCTGGACGGATACCCAGGAGGCGGCTTGGAAAAGTGTATTTGTCTCCACGCCCCTAAACTTCACCTCTTAGAGCTACATTTTTCTTTGCATTTTTTCCATTTTAGAATGTCCAGACTTAAAGCATAGCTGCTGGCTTGCCTATTGTTATGTTTCCAATATTAGGTATTTGGGTATTTTATGATTAATAAAATTTAATAATAAAATAAGTGATACTTATAATTTATCATTCTTGTCACTTATATAAGTAACAAGAATGATAAACTACGAAATAAAAAGAAATTTTCCTCTCATAAATGTGGATTGTGATTTTAAAATAAATCAATAATCAAACAAGGTAAAAAAGGAATGGTCACTTAGATGGGATTAACAAGAAGCCAGGTAATTTATATACATGCTGGAACAAGCAAAATTCAACTATTGTGTGAAAATAGTAGAGCCCATTTTCCTGTCGTGCCCAATGAAAGTGCATAAAAACAGAGGCACAGAAATTTTTTAAACTTACAATTTTGCTTCTAGTTTTGCTCTTCTTTCCTCTTTTTCCCCGAAACTTTAGAAGGGTGAAAAGAAGTGGAAACCTGGCACTTTATTTATTTATTTTTTAATATCTTTATTGAAGTATAATTGCTTTACAATGTTGTGTTAGTTTCTGCTGTATAACAAAGTGAATGAGCTATATGTATACAAATATCCCCATATCCCCTCCCTCTTGCATCTCCCTCCCACCCTCCCTATCCCACCCCTCTAAGTGGTCACAAAGCACCGAGCTGATCTCCCTGTGCTATGTGGCTGCTTCCCACTAGCTAGCTATTTTACATTTGGTAGTGTATATATGTCCATGCCACTCTCTCACATCGTCCCAGCTTACCCTTCCCCGTCCCCGTGTCCTCAAGTCCATTCTCTACATCTGTGTCTTTATTCCTGTCCTGCCCCTAGGTTTTTCAGAACCATTTTTTTTTAGATTCCATATATATGTGTTAGCATATGGTATTCGTTTTTCTCTTTCTGACTTACTTCACTCTGTAGGACAGACTCTAGGTCCATCCACCTCACTACAAATAACTCAATTTCATTCCTTTTTATGGCTGAGTAATATTCCATTGTATATATGTGCCACATCTTCTTTATCCATTCATCTGTCAATGGACCCTTAGGTTGCTTCCATGTCCTAAACCTGGCACTCTAAAAGACTGGAGAAACTTCATGGTTTTTCCTTTCATGAATTCTTTGGCGAGAGAAGGGGGAGGTCGCAAGTAAAAGAATCTAAGATTATGTACCTAGATGATATTTGTACATTTTAATCCAAGAATTTTCTCACTGTTTTTCTTTTTGCCCTGTAGTCTTCCACCCATGGGCTTCACTGCCTTGAAGGGGGTGCAAATGGAGCCTGGATTTCAAAATTAATTGTTAAAGTTATAATAAAAGCATTACGGTCTGAAAGCTGGAGTATGTGTTATTTGCAAAAGCCAGCTGCTTTACTGAAAAGATGCATGTCTTTTTTTTTTTTTTCTTTTCTTTCTTAAAAGGTTGACTTTGCATATGAAGATTCGGGGAATAGACCACGGACCACAAAGTTAAGAATGATAGCATATATTCTACTAGGGGGAAAAAAAAAAAGCCCTCTCACCATATGCAGACAAATTCTCAGACTGGAGGGAGGGAGAATTCAGAGAGAAAAGGTGAGAAGGGAACCTGTGAAAACCATTGAGGTTGGGACTGAGCGGGGAGGAGGAAGTGTTGGCTCTGCCTGGAACTTTGGGAGAAGACAGCCCACTAGTGCCCATCGTGGGTTGGCCTTTATAAGAGAAGAAATGAACTTAGAGAAGGCCTTTTATAGCTCTAGTAATTAACTATACAACTCCCTCCTCCTCCCCCAACACACACACACACACACCCCTTGTCTCTCACAGACCTTAGGGGGATCCAAAAAGTTCCACAAGGAGAGAGAAAGAGAGGAATGCTGAAGTGCCCCCAGCCACCATGGTCCCTACTTACCTGCAGGGTTTGTGCCATTTTGTTTTTACATTAAGCCTTAACATTAATAAATGTTAATAAATGTGTTTGCTGCTGTGAGAATTAAATAGGATTGTGAAGTTACATCTTTCATGGGGGTTAGTGTCTAAAAATCAGCATATAAAATGAAAGTCAGATAAGATATGATAACACTCTACCTTCTTTTCCTGTGGCAAGCAGTAGGCTCAATTTTAGAAAGACCCCTTGGGCATCTACTGATGTGAAGAAGTAGGGAACCATGGGCTTTCTGTACAGGTTCACAAATTCTAGGTTGATTAATTTCAGTTGCAAGTGACAAACAAATTATGATTTTAAATGGCTTCTGCTTAAAAATAAAAAAGAAGGGGAATTTATTGGCTATATTACTGATAATCCAGGGAGTAGACTTTGGGGATCCAGGTACTCAAACAATATAATCAGGAATCCTGTTTCTTTGCATCTCTAGACTTTGCTTTCTCTGCGTTGGCCTCAATCTCAGATAAGCTCTTCTTACATAATGGCAAGATGGTTCCCAGCAGCCCATAGCATATACATACTCCATATCTCAGCAACTGCTTTGAAAAGGGAGCTTATCTTTCCCGATAGTTTCTGTCATTGTCCTGAGGTTCTGTTGGGAATCCATTAGTTCTGTTGAGTCACGTATTAATCCCTCAAATAAACAGTGTAGCCAGGGATATGAAATATTCTGATTGTACAGGTCTGAGTCACGCGTCCCCCCTAAGAATAATAAAACATCTGAGCAGGGTCAATATCATGTAAGAGAAATAAGAAGATCAGTAAATAAAAAATTTACACTCAAAAAAGTGGGAGTCACAGCCATATGCACAGTAAGATCACCAAATGCCAGAAAAGATTTTAAAAAAAGGATGATAGTAGTGAGTTGCAAATGGCACAAGATAATTCTCCTGTGGGAAGCCCTCTTATCAGAGGACTTCCTTTCCTCCACATCTTAGCCAACGTGATAAAATCTTTTTATAACAATTATTATATTTCCTTACAGAATATTATATAGATCCTTCCTGAAAACAATTCCATCTTTTTAGTCATGTTCCTCCAAATACCAATAAGATGAAGTTATTATTATCTGTACTTTCTCATCCTTTTGTGAAAGTTTCGCTTATGCTTAGCCCTAGATTTAAATCTAGGAGTGAGATACAGGTAGAGCTCAGACAAGAGTTGGTACTTGAAGAAGCACAGTTCAAGTTCCCATAAAATAATAAACTTGATCCTCGCTTTTCAGAATCACGGACAGTTCGCACGGGAAGGGGACCTTAAGACTGTGTTTATTTTATAGATGAGGCAACTGAGGGTCAAAGTGGTTAAGTGATTGCCCAAGGTCAAACAACTGGTTAATGGAAAAGCAAGAATGAGAAACCAAGGGAAATGGTTAGTCTGTTGACTTGTGGTCTAGGACGCTGTCCTCTGTCACATATTGCTCCTTGGTGAAGTGTAATAACTTTTGATTAACTCACAAGGTGTAGTGGCTGCAAAAGAAATAGGAACTGAACCAACCCTTGTTCAGTCCAGGCACTAAGATATGACAGCAGTAATCCACTTAATTATTGGACAATTTGAAAACTAGAACAGGAAGCATTGAAACGTGTGTTTCATTGTGCCCAGGGCTCCAGTGCATGAATGTGTGATTGCCTTGAAACTGTGGGCAGGAGAGGAAGTAGAAAGTTACATTCCTGGAGGGATTGAGGGAGCCAAAGGAGAGGACAGAACATCGCCTGACTTAGTGGTTAAGAACAACCGTTTGGGAGTCAGAGATTCCTGGGGTTGAATTCCGGCTCCATTATATATCACCACTGCGGCCATGAGCAAATTGTTTAACCTCTGTAAGTATTTTTTTTTTTTTTAAGATTTTCTTGATGTGGACCTTTTTGGTTTTTTTTAAGTCTTTATTGAATTTGTTACAATACTGCTTCTGTTTTATGTTTTGGTTTTTTTTTTTTTTTTTTTTTTTTTGCGGTATGCAGGCCTCTCACTGTTGTGGTCTCTCCCATTGCGGAGCACAGGCTCCGGACGCGCAGGCTCAGTGGCCATGGCTCACGGGCCCAGCCGCTCCGCGGCATGTGGGATCTTCCCGGACCGGGGAACGAACCCGCGTCCCCTGCATCGGCAGGCGGACTCTCAACCACTGCGCCACCAGGGAAGCCCTATGTTTTGGTTTTTTGGCCCTGAGGCATGTGGGAATTTAGCTCCCCGACCAGGGATTGAACCCACACCCCCTGCAGTGGAAGGCGAAGTCTTAACCACTGGACGCCAGGGAAGTCCCTGTTTTCTTAATTTTAAAACAGGAATAGGGCTTCCCTGGTGGCGCAGTGGTTGAGAGTCCGCCTGCCGATGCAGGGGACATGGGTTTGTGCCCCGGTCCGGGAAGATCCCACATGCCGCGGAGCGCCTGGGCCCGTGAGCCATGGCCGCTGAGCCTGTGAGTCCGGAGCCCGTGCTCCGCAACGGGAGAGGCCACAACAGTGAGAGGCCCGTGTACCGCAAAATAAAATCAGATTATAATGTAGCTGGAATAATACTGACACAGAAAGAATTGCTTTTTGACAGGTGGTCCCACAGGTTTGTGATTAGACCTAAAAATTCCAGGCCAGCAAGCCGTGCCTAGGAGCCCCCCTCCCTGGACCTCCGTGAAGAATGACCTGCTTCTCTGAGATTCCACCTTCCCTGAAGCTTAGAGATGCTCACAGCAAAGGGAACTGAGAAAGGAGTAGAGGTGAAAGTAGGCAAATGCGGTGTCCCGGAAGCCAAGGGAAGACAACGTTCAAGGAAGACAGAAAGAACTGGGTCTGATGCTGCTGGTGGGTCAAGGAGAATGAGGCCTGAGCACTGACCATTGGGTTTAACAGTGGGGAGGTCACTGATGATCCTGAGTAGACCAGATGAACGTATGAACATAACCGAATGCAGACAGGCAGAGGAAAGGGGCAGATCACATGGTACCACGTCCCTGGCTGCTGTCCTAGACTTGTCAATCCCAGCATTCCCCGTGCTCACTGTTCTCTTCCAAAACACAGCTCTACCTATGCAGACTCAGGCTAGTCCTCGCGCATGGTGGTCTTATTCAGCACCGTATGATAGGCTAACCATTGGCCTGGGAGGGGAGCCTGACACAGAAGGCCCTGCCAATGCCTATCACATTCCCTTTCTGAAATAGGCGAGGCAGGCTGATATCAGTAGAATCTGAAGCTGAGAGACTGCACAAGGGGAGGTTGTGAGGTAGGAAGGCCACGCTGGACCACTAGTGGGCTGAAGTTTCAAAACAGGCGGAACACGTGATCATGGAGCTGAATTTATGGCATAGAAAACGGCATGCAGGTCAGAGTGCAGGGGCTGCCTGGTAGCAGGAGAAGAAGGGAGAAGCCCCCCAAGCAGAAGCAGAGATGGGGAATGTGGCTGAGTCATGTCTCGGTGGGCACTAGAGTCAGACCCACAAAGCACCGCCCTGTTCCAAACCTCCCACCAGGCCGGTGCCTCCCCGGAGCCCCGCCCTTCCATCTCCTCGAGGCTCTTCCCCCATCGCTGTGAAGGTCTGCACGTGAAGGCCCTACCTGAGCTCACTTGAGCGCAATGAAGTAAACCAGCAACACAGTGGGCACTATTTTACTAAGTCAGAGTGTGATCTCAGCAAGATGTGCTCAGAGGGTCCTGAATTAAAGCCAAAGAACAGAAACAAAATATGAAATGGGATTGATAGACCAGACATCGGGATGTATTCAGAGCGTGGTCTTTCCAGGAGTCTAACAGGAAAGGGGTGGGTCTCTCACCGACTTCTGCCTTCCTGGGCTTGACCGAGCCCCTGATGAAGTGAGGACGACGTGAGGAAGGCCAGACGTTCGTAGTGATGGAAGTTCTTTTGTGTTGGAGAGACCGAGGTAGGCGGCGTCCTTAAACTCGGAGCACCGGGTGAGCTAGTCCCTTGCATTCCTGAGGCTCAGTAGCTGGGTCATATGCATCTGCTAAAGATATCCCAAGGTCACTAGACCTTTGACTGAAGTAGTTATTTTTGTTGAGTTCAGTGGTCCAACTTGTCTTTTGCACATCGAATGTACAAAATTCAAAATTTGTTATGGTTCTGGGCACAGGGGTCAACTATGAGCTAGACCATTAAGGGATCAGGAAATGTCCCAACTAAACCATCTTGGGAAGGCTCTCCGGGATCTCTGCTTTAGGGCACCAGGGAAGAAGTTTCCAGACCTATTCCTGAACCATGGACATGAAAAAAGTATTCGTCAGAGTCTAGATGATTTCAATCAGATTAACTGTAGCCTCTTGATCTTCATTTTATAGACTGAGTTTTAGACTTATTACAGTGATATTTATTGAGCAACTACTTTGTGCCAGGCTCCATCTCGGTGCGGGAATGCCACGTGAGTCAACAGCAACGCTATTCCTGTCGTGAGGGGGGCTGATAGCTCAGCCCTTCACAGTACAATCAGAGGTGCTAGCATGCTCTGCAGTAAAAACGGCCCCAAATTATTCTGGCTTACAGCCTATTAACTTTACCACTTCCTTAGTACAATGAGAATTTTACTGCCAATTTACCTAGCAGGTTAAACGAATATTTGTGAGGTTCACAGAGGCTGATGGCGAAATTCCTAGATGTGTCTTGTCAGTGCTGGATCTTTTCCTAGTCAACTGTGGCCTCTCAGTAGTGACCAAAAATACTTAGCATTTTCCTCTTTCATGGAAGCCATGGGAACCATGATTCTCACGAAGGAGACCTTTCAGAAGGGTGGGGACTGCTGGGGGGAGAGGGAGGGGAGAGGAGAGGAAGTGGGGGGAGCCAGAGATGGGCAGAGAGATGCCGGATGAGTCCACCGCCATCCTCCACAGTGCGTGGCAGGAGGCTGGAGGGGACGGGTGACGTGCCTCAACCCGCCGTGGCTCCGTGGAGAAAGGCACGCGTGAGGGCGGAAAGTTGCGCGGTCTCCGAGTTCCCACCACTGCAGGCGCATCTGGCTGCGGTGCAGCTATTTTGTGACCTGGCACTTTCGGGAGTTGACATTTCCCCGCACACGGTGTTACCCGAAACAGAAAGACCTCTTCAGAGAGTTTCTTTTCAGAATGTGTCCGCTGAATATCTGTGACCTCTTTTGGCTCCCCGCGCCTCCCGACGCAGGTGAGACACCTAAGGATGTAACTGAACTGCCCCCCGTGGAGAAGCCAGCAGGGAGCCACGCCGAGCCAGAGCCCGGGAGTGCCTCTGGGTCCTGACCCGACTCAGTTCTCTTCCACTTGAGCAAAAAAGAAAGTCTGCAGGGAGGGCTTCCCGGGAGCAGTCACTTAAACACCACTCTGTTTGAACTGATTTATCTCTCTATGGACTGAAAAAACAGAAACGCACAAATAGATACCCTCTGCTCCCCAGGGCCCATATCCAGACCAGCAGGGCTCCTATGTGGATAAAACAAAAGAAATGCGTGAATGAGCCACACCCAAAGCAATACTACAGTATTAGCGACAATAATTTTGTGGTCCCCAATCCAGCCTCTAGCATCAAGGATAGTCATTACCATCGCGTTGCTGTTCTCCCTGTTGTTTTTTTCCCCCCTTTGCCACCCCAGGTTTTGGGTCTCTTGCCCCAGGTTGGAGATTGTGGGAGATATTTCTTTAGAGGCAGAGGACAGAATTTGAAGTCTTTGGAAGGGAGGAGGTGGAAGGTAGCAGAGTGACAAGAGACTTGGGGAAATTCCCCCTGGGCTGGCAATGGAATAGAGATTTGAGTGGATTCTGTGAGTAATAGAGATGCAAGCAACTGCCCCATCACCCCCACCCCAACCCCCTTTGGGAAGAGGAAGGAACTCAGAGTACTTGGCTGTGAGGTCTAGGGGAGGGGAAAAAAACCAAAAACCCTTTTCCCCTACCCTCTTAGATTCAGTGACTCAGGCCTGTGAATTAAGCTGACAGAAGATAGGTTAACAGGAGAAAATGCATACAACTGAAACACTCTTTCCAATTTTACGTGTCCAAGGCTTCACAGAAAAGAAGTAAAAAAAACCCAAAGAAGTGGTTAGATTTGGGGGCTTATATACCATTTTAACAAAGGGAGATAAATTGTGAGGTGACTAGCCAAAAGAAAGGGATTTGGGCTTTGAGGGATAATAAGTTGTGGGAAGGTGAACTAGGAAAGAAATGGAAGATAAGGGTTTTTTTAGTCAGCTTGTTATGCACACTCATGGTGCTGGCCCTCTGTCTCCTGTGATGAAGATTGCTCTCCTCACCCTGGTACAGGAGAGGGGGGACATTTATGCCACCATCACAAAGGGAAATCTACGCCCTGCTTTTGGGCAGTTAAGAGGAGGGCAGAGGACTCTTCCTATATTTGTTGATTCTCAACTTCCTTCTGCTCAAAATAGTGTCATATTTTGGGGTGGCATATTCTGAACCCTTCAGAGGAGTCCCTAAGGAGGCCAGACCCTACATTCAGAGGGGTGAATGACGGTCTTTAGGGACCAGGCTGGCTTGGGCACAAAGTGCATCTTGGCAGTGACCCCCTGATGGACAAGGGCTGAAGGCCCAATTTTGGTGTTTTGGACACTACAGATACGCCAGCAGTTCTCGTGTGACCCTAGAGATGGGAGGAGACCCAAACATGACTGAGATTGAATTTCTCATCACACAGGCAAGTTGACTTAATATGACTTAGAAACTTCAAAATGTGGCATTTAAAAAATTTTTGCTACTTGTGTTAGAGTAAAATTCATAACCATTAGCTATATATTATCTCATTAAAACTCACAATAATCGTACGAAGTTGGTATTATTGTCATCACCATTTTGCAGAGGACATCAAGCCTTAAAGGGCTAAATAACTCAATTACTCACAGCTATTCAGGTGGTGCTGGGAACCACCTGGAAGGGACTGCCCCCCTCCATCCTACTTTGCATAATAATTGGTTATGGACTTTTCAGTTTTGAATTTGGCTAAACCTTTATTTTGAAGTGGTTTCTCCTGAATTCCTTTATGAGAAATTGAATTCATTTCATAGCACTCACTGTATAGATCCACTTGGTCACCCCAGCTAGAAGGCAAGGTGCCTTGGTGGAGAACAGGGACGCTGTTTCCCCTACAGGAGGGCACAGAAAGACACTCAAGTGTCACCCACTACACGCCCCCAAACCCACTTGCTGTTAACCACGCAGGGAAGGGAAATTCTGGCTCAATGTTATTAAAAAACAAAACCTTAAAGAAAAAAAGAAAAGTCGAAGAAACATCTATAAGAGAGTTCTTTGTAACAGTTTGGTAATCCGAACAGAAAAACCTTTGATAAGATCTCTGGGAGAGCGAAAGTAATTCTCCTCTCTGACTCTCTGAGTACGGATGGCGAAACAAAATGACCGATTCCACCAAGCATCAATGAGGCCCTAATCCTGGAGGAAGGAAGTGGGGTCCGGTTTCCACTGCTGCTATAAAAAAAAAACAGGGCTTTGTTTCTCAGGATTGCTTTTCCAGTAGTTGTGACACACGGCGGTTTTCTTTGGCAGGAAAAACGCCTTCGGAAAGGGCTGTTTTAGCCCGAGCCGCGCTGAGCTCGCGGGATGTTCCTCCCTGAGGCCACTGGGTGGCGCTCGAGGAGCCGGGATGGCGGGTCCGAAGTGGGCAACGTGCAGAGGTGACTCTGAAGAAGAGTGAGGCCAACCCTCCTCCCAAAGCCATTTTCAGTGTGGACAGTCGCGGTTTTCTCCCTCTTCTATAAAGAAGGAATAAAAGCATATTTAGAAATGATGTTTTTACTTGGAAAATGCTATTTTTATTGGTCTGTAAAAGACCATCGGCGTCAGAGCGTGCAAACGCAACGTCAAGGCCGGCGCCGGACTCCACCCTTCCAGCTCCTGGCCCGCAGCCCCTCCTGTACGGAAAGAGCCGAGTGGGCTCGTGCACGCCCTTCCCCCTTGGTTAGGCCCTCGGGCCCCAGCATCTCCTCGTTGCTCTCCGGCACCGCCGATGGGCTTCCCCTACATTTCGAGTTCTGGTACCACCCCCTTGCACCTCCCCAGGGAGCAGCCAGGCCTTAGCAGTCAACTCTTCCCCTGGTCTGCTCTCTTGAATAAACTTGCTTAGCAATTTCCCTCTTCAAAACCAAACTACGCTAGAAACAAGGGGTCCCTATCGGCCCTCCACTGCCCCTTTACCTACCTGTTGCCCATCACTTGCTTCCCCTTCTCAACACGCGGGATGGATTTGGCTGTGAGCACGGCCTCGACTTCCTCCCTCCTATTTACTCAAATCCACCCTGATTTAGTTTTTGTTTGATACTGATCACCCCTATCTCCTTCTCCCCTTGGGTCCCCCCTTGGCTCCTGAGACTTACCTCCCTTGGGCTTCCTCCCAGGCTCCGCCCTCCCAGGCCCCACCCCTCCTAGACCTGCCAATCCTCCCCCCCTTTCTGGGATCCACTTGCGCGCAGCACTCTGCAGACCTGTGGAAGGGAGTCCACAAAAGGCCCCACTCCAGCAGGGGGTAAAGACTTGGGCCTGCTGGACAAGGTGACGAGTTTTTTTGTTTTTTATTTTATTTATTTTTGTCTGCATTGGGTCTTCTTTGCTGCACGCAGGCTTTCTCTAGTTGTGGCGAGCGGGGCCTACTCTTGGTTACGGTGCACAGGCTTCTCATTGCGGTGGCTTCCCTCGTTGCGGAGCACGGGCTCTAGGTGCGCGGGCTTCAGTAGCTGTGGCTCGCGGGCTCAGTAGTTGTGGCTCGCGGGCTTAGTTGCTCCGCGTCATATGGGATCTTCCCGGACCAGGGCTTGAACCCGTGTCCCCTGCATTGGCAGGCGGATTCTTAACCACTGCACCACCAGGGAAGCCCAGGTGATGAGTTCTTGATCCGCATTTATTTTTACCGTTAGAAGGACCTTTGCTAAGGATCTTGAGTAATGGATAGGTTCCCAAGCTCAGAGGATACATGTATCCCCTACATGCCGCGGGGCTTGTAGGGGAGAGAGGGTTGGAAAGTGTGTGAAGGGTGTTCAGTGCTGGGCTAGCAGTTGGGACCCCATTTCACAGACCCCTAATCCTTGTGTGAGAGGCAGACCCGGGGGCCACTTGGGGAGGGTCAGCATCCCTCCCTGGGCTCCCCCAAGGAAGGCTGGAACCCTGGAGCTCCAGTTATTTACTGCTGTCTGAAAAACTGACGCGGCAGATCAGGTCTGCAATTTGGACAGGAATGAGGGCATGGGAGAAGCCTCGTCTCGGCTTCACGAGGTATCAGCTGGGGCACATCAGGGGGCTGAGGATCCACTTACAAGATGGCTTTCGCACATAGCTGGAGAGTTGGCGTTGGCTGTTGGTTGAGAGCTTGGGGGCTTGGTTCCTGTCCCCACGGGCCTCTCTACCATTGGCTTGGCCTTTCTCAACCAGTCTGCTGGCTGGTTCCCAAGAGACAAGAAGTGGAAGTTACCGGTTTCTTAAGGCCTGGGCCCCAAACTGACACAGTGATTATCTTGCATCCACTGTATTCTATTGGTTAAATACTTGCCAGGCTCAAGTTCGAGAGTAGAGGACAGAGACGCCACCTAGTGATAGAAGGAGTATCAGAGAACTGGGGGCCACGTTTTCAAACTGCCACACGTAGGCTCCTGCCTTTACCCCTCTCTCCTTCTCCATCCTTTTAGGTTGGGACTGGGTGGGGACAGTCAGTAAAGTGAAGCCCAGAAAGTTATGGCATGGATCACACCTTTCTCCACCCCAGCCTTAGGGCTGCTTCCCTCAGTGGTGGTCAAGCTTGCAGATCAAAGAAAGGCCGTGGTAATTTAATGTGTCCCTTCCAGGAGGGTGAAAAGGAGGGGAGGGGAGGAAGAAGTTTCAGGGAGCTTCAAGCAAGTTGGGGCTTCCATCAGGGGCAAGAGGAATTATCTGAGTGAAGAGAAGAGAGGTGAACACAACAGCAGAAGCATTTCTCAGTGTTTCCGAGAGGCCTCGCCCGATGGCCTGCTTTCAAAGTACAGAGCAGAGTTCCTGCTGTTATTGTGGTGGTTATAGGTGGGTTATTGTCATTAGAATGAGTTTAAGCTTCTTTTCCGTGTCTTTCATGGTGCTTCAAAAGTAATAGAAATTAAGAGTCACGAGGCCCAGCCAGCTCAGGCATTTTCCTTTGAGGTTGGGGACGAGGAAGCCAGGCGTCGTGCCAGTGAAGCTGGACACCTGTGCTGCAGATGATCAGCTGAAGCCGCTAATTAACCTCACAAACGCGGCCAAGCAACTATGGGGGTGATGACCGTCTCCCTCCAGACCCAGCCCAGTCTTGAGCCCATGACCTTGAGCGACACTGTACCGCCCATGGCTATTCTATAAAGGGGAGAATGATGGCAGGCAGCGGACTGGCTCCCTGCAATCATGAAGGTAACGAAAGACATAAATATACGAAGCACCAAGGCTTGCAGGGTGAGCGTGGCTCAGTGCCGAGAACCACAGTGGCCTTTTTACACCAAGTAGGCACGTTTTCCTGATATAATTGTCTTCCTTTTGCAAGCATTGAATTAATTTCTCTTACGCACACACGCCCTTCTGCCTCTGTCTGCACTCCATAAATAGTTGCTATTAATTGCCATGTCTTGCTTTTTATTATATGCTCATCGAGACCAGAAATTTCACATCCTCTATGCTGCGAAAAGTCCTGGGTGGCTTTAATATAATGCCAAGCTACTGAGAAGCCCTCAGGAAATATTATCACTATTTATGAAAGTGGCAACTACTTTAATTGAGATGTGAACAACGAAAAAGGGCTAAATGCCCTTGGCTCTTCACCTCTGTTGCATTGGGAGAGACTGATTTTTTTTTTAAGATTTTTTTTTTAATTAATTTATTTTGGTTGCGCCAGGTCTTAGTTGCAGCATATGGACTTCTCAGTTGTGGCATGTGGTCTTTTCAGTTGCAGCATGCATGTGGGATCTACTTCCCCAACCAGGGATCGAACCTGGGCCCCCTGCGTTAGGAGCGCAGAGTCTTACCCACTAGACCACCAGGAAAGTCCCGGGAGAGACTGATTAACACAGGCTTCCAACTAACTCCTTCCCTCTCCGGCATCTAAAACTCGGGTGCATTTAGGTCACTGAGCAGCTGTGTGGGTGGGTGAGAGGCTTTCTTGGGCTTAAGCCAGAGAGCCCGGCTATTTGCAGCAGAACTAGATTTTTTTTTTGTTTTTTGCGGTACGTGGGCCTCTCACTGCTGTGGCCTCTCCCGTTGCGGAGCACAGGCTCCGGACGCACAGGCTCAGCGGCCACGGCTCACGGCCCCAGCCGCTCCGCGGCATGTGGGATCCTCCCGGACCGGGGCACGAACCCGCATCCTCTGCAACAGCAGGCGGACTCTCAACCACTGCGCCACCAGGGAAGCCCAGAACTAGATTTTAAGATATGGAAAACTTGGTAAATATGCCAAGCAGGAGACAAGGAACCAGGCCAGGTCAGGTCAGGCCCCAAAATGGAGCCTCCAAAGAGGCTGGGAGGTCACGAGGGGGTGTGTGTGCAGCCAACACCAGAGGCTGGGGCTTCCTTTGAGCAAGCGGAGGGCTTGGGGTAGCACTGGGGCCAGTGTGCTGTGTCCCTTCCCCGGCTTCCATTTCTTGAAGCTCCAAATCTGGGAGGGGCTGCCAGGACCCACATTCCCATCATTCTCAGGAAGTCAGAAGCAGGCGTTCTCACCCCTTGCCGTGGGTAAGTTGTGACTGGGTCTCCCAGGATGATCCCTGGGGTATGTTGGGTGTAATACCATGCTCAGTCATTGCTATACAGAAGCTTGAGAAAAAAGTGCAAAGTAGGACTGAAGCTTTATAGAGAATTATGCCACTGTGAGTTTTAAAACAAGCAAAAGAAAGTCATGACTGTCGCAAGCAGTCACACTGCACAGAAATGCAAAGTTGCATTTCTGCTGCTACCTAGGTGACTTGGGTTCATTTGCATATTATACTTTCATTTCGCTCAACTTTCATACATGGGCCAGTAACATTTGCCAATGACTTAGACTCTCCTCAGACCAGGTGAAATGAAATCCAGTTTGTTCTGAAGAAAAAGTGGAGGGAGCGGAGGATTGCGTTTAACTACCAGGTTTACTTAAAACACAATCCCCTCCCGTTCAATTTATTTTCTGCGAGGTCAAATGGCAATTCCTTTTCAATTAGCCGGGATTGTTACATAACAAAAGCAAGCTGTATTTCTCCTTTTCCTTTCCCAGGTGACCAGGATTTGGATCAGTAGATGTTGGCTGTTCTCTTTCCCAGAGCTGGAGTGACAAGGACCCAAGGCCGGATATCTACAGTGATTTTAATGACTTTGCTAGAGGTCACTTTGGGGGAAAAGTTTCAAAGACAATCCACCAGCAGTGAAAGACAACACTAACGTTCTCTGTGATGCCCTGGGCGCATTAATATGTGAGCGTGTGTAATGTGAGAATTCTTGGGAGGTGATACGTCAAGGCAAGCTTGTCACCACGGTGGAGAGTGAGGGTACCCACCCTACATCCCCGTCCCTCTTTTCTGACCCCTTAAGCCAGTGCCTCCTCTAGCTCTCCTGGGAGTGTCCTCTAGGTGAGTGAAATAATAGGAAGATTGCTCACATATTTTTAGAAAAAGGAAAATGCATAATGTCTTTAATTCCATTTATATTTCTAGTGGGATTACAGGCCATCCTAGACTAAGGTTTTTCTAATGAATTAAATAGACTTGGTTTTGAGTCTTGGCTCTGCAACTTCTTAATTATGAGATCTTGGGAAATTTGTAGAAACTCTCAGATTTTCATTTATAAAATGAGGGTATTCACACCTCCCTCATGGGGCTGGGTGAACGGGACAGGGTGCACAAAAATACCCATCACAGGGTCTCGACACCTAGCAGAGACTCGGGATCGGCAGGGAGGGAGATTCTCCTCTCCCCGCACAGCCTGTCCTGGAGGTGCTGCTGTCACCGGGCAGCACGGGGACATGTGGGAACGAAGGCGACGAGCACCGTGTGCTAGCCATGGGAAGTCCTTCTCGGAAACTAACAGCAAAGAGCTGCAGCGTGGATGGGGACTCTGGAGAGAATGGGTTTTCTGTTGCTTCAGCGATCACAGAACCTGCGGGTGCCAGTGGCAGCGTGGCTGGGCGAGGCAGCCCCGAGAAACAGGCTGATCAGGAGACAGGTCACAGAGCAAATGAAGGAAGTGGGAGGAAGTGTCCTTCGATAACCCATGTGACACAGTGTACCGCGATATTATACCGCATGATCTGCTTCTTTCCCCACGTGTCCCCGCACCCCTGCGTTACATGTGGAGACTGTTTATTCACAGCTGAATTGCCAGTGCTTGGCCCGCTGCCTGTCACTTAACTGTAGGTGCTCAGTAATGACTGATGACTGATTAACCGAGAGAATGATACCCCTAGCCTCCTGATGACCCAAATTTGCATTTTCCCTGCCTCTGAGACAACGTGGGCATTTCACACGATGCAAAGTTCCCAGCAATCCTCTTAGAATTCACTCAAGGTACTCCTCTGTAGCAACAGAATAAGAGCAGAGGATCCACGGAGAAGCTTTGATGCAACAAAATGGTTTTCTGTGTGCCGTTCACCGTGAAAATCAAGAATGGTTTTCATAAGAAATGAAGAATGACCAAAACACTTACAGAATCTCAAAGAAACATGAACAAAAGCCCGCTTCTCTGTCATCTTAGGCGTGTGGCACATACTTCACCAATGGATGTCCTCATACAAGCCTTTCCTTTTGTCTTTTTAATTAATTAATTAATTAATTAATTCTTGGCTGCGTTGGGTCTTCGCTGCTGCGCACGGGCTTTCTCTAGTTGCTGCGAGCTGGGGCTACTCTTCGTTGCGGTGTGCGGGCTTCTCATTGCATTGGCTTCTCTTGTTGCGGAGCACTGGCTCTAGGCACGTGGGCTTCAGTAGTTGTTGTGGCTCACGGGCTTAGTTGCTCCGCAGCATGTGGGATCTTCCCAGACCAGGACTCGAACCCGTGTCCCCTGCATTGGCAGGCGGATTCTCAACTGCTGCGCCACCAGGGAAGCCCCTCATCCGTATTTTTGATGAGTCTGAGCAACAAAGAATCAAGGTTCTTTGTTGGTAAACAGGTAACAATTAAACCATGTTCTTAGAACCACGGCTCAAAGAAACTCAGTACGTCCACCAGCAGAATTACAAAATAAAGGTGAAAGGAGGGACTTCCCTGGTGGCACAGTGGTTAACAATCCGCCTGCCGATGCAGGGGACACGAGTTCGAGCCCTGGTCCGGGAAGATCCCACATGCCGCAGAGCAGCTAAGCCCGTGTACCACAACCACTGAGGCCGCGCTCTAGAGCCCGCGAGCCACAACTTTGAGCCCGGGCGCCTAGAGCCCGTGCTCCGCAACAAGAGAAGCCACTGCAATGAGAAGCCCGCGCACCGCAACAAAGAGTAGCCCCCGCTCGCCCCAACTGGAGAAAGCCCGCGCGCAGCAACAAAGACCCAACACAGCTAAAAATAAATAAATAAAATAATTAATTAAAAAAAAAAAAAAAAAAAAAGGGGTGAAACCATAGCGTTATCTGTAAAAAGACGCTACTGGAATACAGGACTATTGCAACCAGTTATCTTTTAAGTGATTGCCCAACTCATTTTAAAATCATTCTTTATGATAGAACATTTATGCCTTAAGGAATAATTAAACAGGCAAGTGCCAATTTTTGAAAAATAAGTTTACCCCAAATAGCTTATTTGTGAGCCCACGCCGTGGGTCTCTCACTTGAACGGTGGTCTTCTGTTGTCCACGACAGACAGGCAGCGGCATCTCACAGAAGTGTATATTGGGGGCCTGAGGAGCTTCCCAGGAAGGAACTCAGCCTGGGTTACTGCTGGGGAACTGGTGAATGGACGCAACTCTATCTGCAAAAGCTGGGGAGCTTCCTGGAAAGAGGCTCATTCAAGGGGAAGAAGTTGCCCAAGAAGAGGCTCTGAATGGCTTGGGCGGGAGGGTCCGGGGGAGCTGTTCCCCTAACCTGTCCCGGGCCCAGTCTACTTCACACTCGCACGTCTGGAGACAGAGAGAATAAAATGTACGAGTATAAAATGGAATGATCTATTGTAACACACTCCGTAAAATCCTGGGGCTGAAAGAGCAGTGCTTTGAGACTCCCTCCCTCTGGCACTGTTTACTCTCCCATAGGCTGGGAACCATGAGAACTCAGGACATCAGTGACCTCACCGGCAGGGAACAGCTGTACCCTGGGGGTGAGAAGATGAGGCATGGTGCCTGGTGACACAGTGTCAGCCCCAGCAGGAAGTGCTAGAGCGGGTGGGGCACTGGCGGCCTGGAGAAGTACACAGAGGGCACTCCCTGAGCATGCCAGGAAGTTCTTGGGAGGGGCCACAGAGAGGCGGCCTTCTTGTGCTAGCAGGTAGAAGCAAGAGCCTTTGCAAATTGGTGATTACTCTTAATACTACCTCTTCCAAACATTGGTGAGACCTAGGAAAACTTGGGTTCCATCATGCATTTGGTAATCATCTTATATTCTAAAATCATACTATAGACAGTGGTTAGATTTTTAAATACGGAAGAAAATAAGAAGGAGGGAGGGAGGGAGGAAGCCCAATTTCTCCCATTATAAACTATACATTGGCTAAACACTATACATTTGTTATTGAAAAAAGAGTAGAACTCTTTTTGTTTTTAAACCCATAAAATACATTTAAACATACCGAGTGTTAAGCAAACAGATAACTGGCCTCTGGTGCTTTTCCACTGTCAGCCGAACGGTTCACCTTAATCCACGTGCTTACTTAGGGCTCAGAACTCAGCATGTACTTAGGGCTCTGTCCATTACTTAATCCCTGAAATACACTGTTAACATCCTACATGGGGTGGTTGGGACAGGAATGAAGAGTCCCAACACCAGCTGAGGAGGGGCAGGATGGGTAGGCAGGCAGAGAAGAACTAGCATCTATTGGACATCTTTTTTTGGTTTCTTCTCTAACTAAATGTTCATAGGATCTTATTTTTTTTCAGAAGAAAGCATTGGCATCTTTTTTTTTTTTTTTTTTTTTGTGGTACACGGGCCTCTCACTGTTGTGGCCTCTTCCGTTGCAGAGCACAGACTCCGGATGCGCAGCCTCAGCGACCATGGCTCACGGGCCCAGCCGCTCTGCGGCATGTGGGATCTTCCCGGACCGGGGCACGAACCCGTGTCCCCTACATCGGCAGGCGGACTCTCAACCACTGCGCCACCAGGGAAGCCCTCTCTGGCTGTGTTTTTCTTTCCAATTCTTTGCGGGCTTTTTAGCTCCATCTCCCCAGTGGTCTCCATTCCATCATTTGTCCTCCATTAGTTCTTTTATAGGGTCTATCTTATTTCTGAAATGTTCACTACTAAAGTGTCTCGCAGTTCTTAAAATCCCCAAAGCATTCCTACCTCATAATCCTTCTCCCGTCCTGTTCCATCTTCATGAGGCACCAGGAGCATCTTTCCTGCAAGACCTTGCTTGGAGCTGACGGTGGACCCGAGAACTCCAGAAGCCTGATTAGTTTTCTTTCTACAGAACCAATCCATTTACCTAGACGACTTCACATTTCAATTCTCAACATCTAAGTATGGCCAGCACTTTTAAAGTAGAAGAATTCTTTGTCAGAAATAGGCTTTGCTTTTTGTCCTAGAGACATTTGCCAGAGGATATCAGTTTTTTAAGGGAAATATAAACAACCATCTAGTAAGGAAGAAAATCCCACATCTCACAGATTTCACTCACTTCTATTTTCTTCTTATTCATGCCCAGCTCATGTGAAGGGCTTGTTCAACCCATCTGATTATGGGAAAATGCCAATTATCAAAAGGGTAAACATTCCCTAAATCTTCAATAATATCTAAAAAGTGTGTGATTTTATTGTACTCCTGACACGTTTTGATGGTTTCATGGGTTAATGGAACTTCTTATGGAATCATTGTGCAAAAGCTTTAAATAAAAACATCAAAGCCTTTATTTTATTCTTCCTCAGTCACAGGACAGACCAACCCTGCAGCTCACTTCCTTATTAGAATACTAGAACGGTCGGATTTCTGCCCACACACTGACCGGGCTTTCCTGTGGGGTAAGGAGTCCTTTTTCTAGCCCTGAACTGAATGCTATTCATTCTTCCACTGTTCACTCACTATAGTTCTTCTGTAGTATTCTGATTCTGTTGAGAGAATCCAAAATTGGCAAATGCTTTGATTTACAAACCTTGATTTACAAACACAAAGGGTAAACATTTTCTAACTCTTCAGTAATTTTCCATAATATTCCAAAGCATGCAACTTTATTCTACACGTTTTGATGGTTTCATGGGTTAATGGATCTCCTGACTGAATGATGGAATTATTAAGCCTTGCATAAATAGTAGAAGATCCTCTTCAGAGGTGTTAGATAAAGTAGAAGTTTGGCAACAGTCTGGTGAAGTGGGGCTCTATAGACCACCGGCCTGGAAAATCCAGTTTTCAATTCAGTTTCTCCTTGGTCCTGTCCTAGGCTGGTTAATAGAAGCTGAAGCAGGTTGAGGATTGAAGCAACTTGGATTATGACGGCTGTAAGATTTAACTTTTGAAGTATAAGTATACTTAACGTGATCTGATATCTGTGTTTGTTCCTGGAAGGTTGTGTGTGAGTTCAATTTTAGTCACTGCATAATTTTCTCATTTCCTTACACTATAAATTTTGGAATGCTTTACCTTGGTACCTAATTACCTTTAAAAGGTAGTTATTTCCAACATTTCTCTTTCTGTTTTTCTGCTCATAGGCTTCTGATAAGTAGCCATTACCCTCTTAATGAATGCGTCCATTGGAAGCTGCACTGGTAATAAGACAATGCTCTTTATAAGGCTTTAATTTATTTCTTTTAAACAAAATTTCTCATGTTGGAGTTTCTTTAAGCAGATCACACATGCTGACTAGCCTGGGCAAATCTGAGTGCTGTATAGGCACTAGGAGGTGCTGACTTTGGGGTTGTCCTCTGTCTGGTTATTTACTGCTGTGTAACCAACCGTCCCAAAACTCAGTGGCTTGAAACAACAATATATTTTCCTCTCACATGGTTCAGTGGCTTGGCTGGGTTCGACTGTGTGATTCTCCCTTGCGGTCTCTCATGCAGCTTGCCATCAGATGCTGGCTGGGGCTGGAGTCACTTGAAGGCACTTGGCTGGACGTCCAAGGTTTCTCTGGTCACATGTGGTGTGTAGGCTGGGATGACTGCAGAGCTGGGGATTGGCTGGGTGCCTCTCTCTCCCCAAAGCCTCTCTCCATGGCGAGCGTGGGACTCCTCACAACATAGCGATCTCAGGGTGGCAGACCTTCTTTCTAGCAGTGGCTTCCCTGAGAGCGTGCCATCCAACGAGTGTGGTAGATAGTGCGAGGTTCCTCTGACCTGGCCTTGGAACTCAGTGCCACTGAGGCTGCATTCTGTTGTCTACATGGAAGTCACAGGGCCAAACCAGATTCAAGGGGACAGGACTATACACAGGCATGGACGTCAGGTGTTGTAGCCCATCAGAGATCCATCTTTGGAGTTTAGCTACTGTGTTTAATGTATCTCAAATTTATAAAGTGGGTTAGAGTTAAAGCCACCTATTTTGGTTGTATTCCTGGGAACACTTTAATAATAATAATAATAATAATAATAATAATATCTGCCATTCATGGAGCAATTGCAGTATCACCTACTGGAGACAGAGTTGGACAAAAACAAATAAAAAATTCCTGCTCTCACAGAACTAGTGGGGGAGAAAGGCAATGAAGTAAATAAGAAAATATATAGGATATCAGACGGTGCTAAACTCTACGGAGGAAACGTAAGCAGGAAGAGGATTAGGAAATGAACGTGGAAGCAACGCTAAGTAGGCTCTTAGAGGAGGCTGCCCTGATGAGGGGACACTGAAGCAGAGATCCGAAGGAGGGGAGGGCCCTTGTGGGGCGAAAGCTTTCTAGTAAGGGGGCCCTTTGGCTGGGGCTCAGTCGGGGGGTTAGGAGACAGGGTCAGAGTGGAGGGAGGGGTGGGGGGGGCTGTGAAGGTTGCATAGGCCTTTTACTTACACGAGGCTTTTACTCTGAGTGTGAATGGGAGGCTCTGCTGTGGTGCTCTCCGCTGGAAGGGAGCGCGGGCCCAGCGGGAGACAGGCAAGGGGCTACCGCACAACCCAGGCAATGGGGGCCTGGACCTGGGTGTTGGCTGCAGAAGTGCTAGGTAGTGAGGTATCATATTATAGGTACATTTGGAAGGTAAGACCGACAAGATTTGATTACAGATTGGACCCGGAGACACAGACAACTCTTCTGAGAAGTTTTGCTGTGAATGGAGGGAGTGGAGAACCGAGGCGCAGGCTGGGAGGGACATGTGTTTTCCTCGGTTTTGTTTTTGGTTTTGGTTATTGTTTTTGTTTGTTTGTTTAAGATGCGAAGAACGTCTGTGCATTGGTGGGAATGACTGGTCCAACAGAAAGGGAACAGTTGTTGATGCAGGAGAGAGAGGGGCTGATTGCTGTTGTGACGTCCTTGAACAAGGAGCAGAGTGGGATCAGGGTACCAGCGACAGGCTGGCCTCAGGGAGGTGCACCGGCAGCTCGCCCAGAGTAATGGCGGGAAGGACCAGGTGTATGGGTAGCTGGGTGGGCGTGGGGTGGCCTTTATGGAAGTCCTCTTTTGATGCCTCCATCAGATCCACAGAAGAGGATCTGGGGGTCTGGGAGGGAGATAATTTGCAAAACAGCCATCAAAATGAGGGAAGAGTGAACTCACATGACAGGAGGCTGGATCCCTGGGCAGCGCCTGGCCCCCTAGACGTCCCTGACCAGGGCTTGAAAGCCGGACGAGCGAGCGCAGGGTTGTTCTTCTCCATCGTTCTCAGCTGCGTGGAGGCCAGGGTGTTGCTGGAGAACTGGGTACAGGGCAGGGGAAGAGGCAGCCGGGTCAGCTCAAAGGGAGGAAGAGGGTAAGGCGCTGGAGTAGCGAGGGAGCGCCCGGACGGGGCCGGGGGGAGGGCCGTGTCGGGTGGTTACCTAAGGCCTCGGGGCTACGCAAGCGGGGATTGTTTTCAGATCCGGAAGCTCTCCTAAATTGTCCACAAATATCCTCCGGACCTAACAGAGAAACAAACAACTTACGGGAAATGACAGACCCCAAACCAACTAACAGAACGCTCGGGGTTTCCTATCAGGTCAGCTGCCAGCCACTCCCTCCCCCGACCCCGCCGGGCCTTCGAGAAACTGGCAGCCGCGGCCCCAGGCCCCGGGCCCCAGCGAGAGGAGAGGACGCCGCCTGCCGGCCGCCCCCCGTCCCGCCCTCCGGGCTCTCCGCCTCCCCGGGCCGCCCTCGTCCGCCAAGTTCACCCGGCAGGGCCTCCGCCCCCTGGACCATCCCCAACCTGGGCCACCCTCCCCCTGGACGGGCCACTCCCACCCGGACCCTCCCCCTGCCGGGGCACCCTCCCCCGGGTCAAGTTCATCCGGCCGGGCCACCCTCCCCCGGCCCGCAGTAAAGGCGGGCGCGATCTTGGAGCCGGCGGCAGGCAGGCGGGGGCCCCGGGGGCGGCCCGGGGGCTGGGGCGCGGGGAGAAGCGGGGTGAGGCAGGAGTCTCTCGCTGGTCCGCCCTCCGCCCGCCGGGATTGCGGATTCGGGCCCGGGCACCCACGGTCCCCTCCTCTGCGCCTGCAGCACTTTCCCTGCCACAGCCCGGCCGCCCCCATCCAGCCTTTAGGCGTCAGCCCGGAAGCCATGCTGGGAGGGCTGTCCCGGCCCCCCAGTCGGTGTTGGGGCCGCGGCCTCCTGAATTTCTCCTCTGCCTTAGTTGTCACACCGTTACATTGTCTGCCCATCCTCATATCACCAACATGACCAGGAAAGCAGGGCCTCGGTCTCTGCTGCTCACAATTGTATCCACCGTGCTTAGCACAATTCCTAGCACACGCATGGACCCAATAAACGTGCCTTGGATGAGTGGTGAGTCCGGCCAGTCTCCCTCCGCCTTCCCAGTCCTCTTTTCTTTCAGATTGCATGGCTGGAAAGTTCCAGACTTGCTCCAGACCGGGGCCTCTGACTCCCTGTTTCTGGTCTCCGTTATTCTCTGGTACCCAGGTGAGGACTCCGGCTCCTAGCCGTCAACAGTCAACCAGCAAACTTTTGAGGAGGGCTCAGCTCTCCTTTTTGCTGTACTGTAGACCCAGTTTCAGTCCCAAACTGCACTGATCCTGCCGGCTTCCCATGTCTGAGGTGTATTCTGACCTTTGGTGACAGAGAGCAAAGAATATGCATGTTTACTCTGGATTTGATCCACGAGGAGGCCACAGTGAGATTGGTTTTGAACAATTTCGGAAGCTGGTGCTCTGGCTGGCCGTTGTCAGCTTGCTGGTTGTGTAATTTTATTGCTACTGTCTGTGTACCCTGAAGGGTTGCAATGGGAAGAGTTTTAAAGTCTAAAAATAAAAGTCAATAAACCAATACTGAGGACTGTCAACCTATAATAACTCACACATGATTGAATCTTTTTCCAAATCCCAACAATTTGTTTTCAACACCAACCGACCAACTCTGGAGTCGAGGTTTGATTTGTCCCCACTGGTCAGTCCCAGCACTGGTCTGAATGGCAGCGTGCGTGCGTGCTGCCTATCTGTCGGCAGAACCATTACAAACCACTGGCCCGGTGTTAGGTTTATCTCTGCATTGACTGGCTTCAGGTTTGGGCATGCTGTGTGGTTCCTGTGCAAGGCCCCAAATCTTTCCTGTCAGAGAGAGAAGCACAAATAACCCAATCACCCATGAAAAACTCATTCACAAAAACACAGGGAAATTCAATAATACAGGAACCGTATTGAAATTAATCAAAAACCGGAGACACTGCCCTTCAGATGTGGCTCTGGGTGCCAGTTATCAGGGCTGCTTAGAACAGCCTCTATAGTTTCTCACTGGGCCCTATCGCGAAGGATTTCTTGCTTGGAAAGAACAAAGCTCTACTATAATTAAATCAAAGAATGATATTATTCTCCCATTGAAGTGTAAAAATTCAGCAAGAGCTGTGATAAAAACAGTAGTTATGGGTCCCTCTCTGCACTGTCAGAGGGTGATTCCCTTTGGTGGCAGTCCCTGGGGACAGGGTCCAGCTTCCTCTCCCGTTGCGGAGCACAGGCTCCGGACGCGCAGGCTCAGCGGCCATGGCTCACGGGCCCAGCCGCTCCGCGGCATGTGGGATCCTCCCGGACCGGGGCACAAACCCACGTCCCCTGCATCGGCAGGCGGACTCTCAACCACTGCGCCACCAGGGAAGCCATGCATAGTTTCTTGATGGGGTCTCAAGAGGTCTGGCCATTTCTCAGCTGGTCACTGAGCTATGGGTTAGAAAGGGGTGGGAGGAGGTCAAAAAAGAAGGAGGCAGAAAAGAAGAAGAGAAAGCAGCAGAAGAACGTTGCTGTGCAGAGAAAGGTGAAATCCCCTTGTCGGCACACGGCTTCAATTCTTCTGCTAATCCTCACTGTGCCCAGGGGGGAGCTCCTCCATCCTCCCAAAAGAAATGTCTAGCCTGAGCACACACAGAAGTCCCTTTTCTTAGTGTTTCTTAGTACAAAGAAGACAAGCTGACATTTTCGAAAGGTCATTGACAAAGGAAAGCAAAGAGGAAGTAGCTCCAGGAAATATCAGTGGTGTGCAAAAGTCAGATTTCCCAAACAGAGTTTTTTTTAATTAATTAATTAATTTATTTATTTATATCTTCGGCTGCGTTTGTTTTTTGTTGCTGTGCGCGGGCTTTCTCTAGTTGTGGCAAGCGGGGGCTACTCTTCGTTGCGGTGCGTGAGCTTCTCATTGCAGTGGCTTCTCTTGTTGCGGAGCACGGGCTCTAGGCGCGCGGGCTCAGTAGTTGTGACTCACAGGCTCTAGAGCGCAGTCTCAGTAGTTGTGGCGCACGGGCTTAGTTGCTCTGCAGCATGTGGGATCTTCCCGGACTGGGGCACGAACCCGTGTCCCCTGCATCGGCAGGCGGACTCTCAACCACTGCGCCACCAGGGAAGCCCAAGAGCCTTTTTAAAAGTGCATTTCCTTTGAACCAAAATAATCTGTACCTCCCCCATGAAAGCACTCATCACACTTTATTTGAATTCCTTGTTTAATTAATACTCAAATTCTCTACCAGACTCACCACTCTGAAGGAGGGACCTTGTCTGTCTAGAACATTGCTCTTTTCTCAGTGTCAATAGAGATGTGTGTTAGTAGGCGTTCAATACGTGTGTTAATGAATTAGTCACTACCTCCCACTTCTAGGATGTATCCCCAGGAAACAATAGGACAAATGTGCAAAAATATTGGTAAAAGACCATTTATCTCTTCATTGCTTCTAAAATGTCTACAGATGAGACTCTGGTTAAATAAATGAAGGGACTCTATCCAACAGCATAGTATGCAGCCATTTAGAATGGTGCTCCACATTTATTGACATAGAAAGATATTCACAAAACAGAGCTAGAGAGAAACGAAGCCAATTGCACAACTGTGCGCCATCTATCGCGGAATTTTTGTAAAATGAAAAAAGCTGTGTGGTAGGAAATCAGGTATTTTGATTCTCCTCTTTAGCTTTCTGAATTGTCTGATTTGACAAAAGTTTCTTAAAAATGTTCCTTTTATAGTGTGAAAAGCCAAGAAAATAACTTCCATTTTGAAAACAATGTAATTGTTCATTCCCATTTGGCCTTTCACCATATACAGGGCAATTATGCGTTGCACTTGTGAAAGGAGGAAAAATGGCTTCGATCAGAGAACACGAGAAACTAGCACATCATTAATTGAAGGAATTAAAAAGAAGGAATTCTGTCTACTAAAGGCGCTCTCCTTCGTAGCAGACAAAAGAACTGAAAAGACTTTTTAAAAAGTCAGAGAGGGCTTCCCCGGTGGCGCGGTGGTTGGGAGTCCGCTTGCTGATGCAGGGGACGGGGGTTCGTGCCCCGGTCCGGGAAGATCCCACATGCCGCGGAGCGGCTGGGCCCGTGAGCCATGGCCGCTGAGCCTGCGCGTCCGGAGCCTGTGCTCCGCGGCGGGAGGGGCCACAGCAGTGAGAGGCCCGCATACTGCAAAAAAAAAAAAAAAAAGTCAGAGAAATAAAATGCCGTCACAGGCTATAGGTTACTTCGGTGCCCAATGAACACTTAGAACAGCAAATCTGGAAAGGATGGATCACGAGGGCTTCTGCCCTTTTGATTCACACACATAATTATGCCAAATTGTAACCAGTGTCCGCTGCCTGGATGCTTCTAAGTCCTCCAGGCTTTTGCAAATCATCCTTTTTCTTCATATCCAAACAGACTTGCTTGAGGCCCTATGTCAAGCTCTGGCTATAGAATGTTCATCGTTTCACCAAGATTTCTGATGACTCCCCCAGATTTGGAGGAAGGGGGTATGCACTCTACCAACAGTCACCTGTTGGTAGATTCCTGCTTTTACTGAATCTGGGTGATCCATCGATCTTGTTGCTTCCTAAGGCTGCTCTGTCTACCCACGCTGCTTTACCCACACTAAACACACCTCTCTCTCATTCCCCAAAGCATCAACAGCACCGGAACCTGACGAATGTTTAGGCCCTAAGAAGATCTTACAGAGCTGCTCAGAATAGGCGAAGACTTGCAGCTATGCTCTGCCCTCCGTACCCACGGGTTCTGCATTAGTGAATTCAACCAACTGCAGATGGAGAATAATTTTTTTTTAATTCAAAAAGTTGCAAAAAAGCAAACCTGGCATTTGTCACACCAGCAACTGCTGGCATAGTATTTACCACTGTTTATATAGAATTTACATTGTATTAGGTATTATAAGTAAGCTAGAGATTATTTTTTTTTATTGGAGTATAGTTGCTTTACACTGCTGTGTCAGTTTCTGCTGTGTGGCAAAGTGAATCAGCCATACGCATACATATATCCCCTCTTTTTTGGATTTCCTTCCCATTTAGGTCACCACAGAGCACCGAGTAGAGTTCCTTGTGCTATACAGTAGGTTCTCATTAGTTATCTATTTTATACATAGTAGTGTATATATGTCAATCACAGTCTCCCAATTAATCATCCCCCTTCCCCCTTGGTAACCATACATTTGTTCTCTACGTCTGTGTCTCTATTTCTGCTTTGCAAATAAGATCATCTATACCATTTTTCTTAAACTAGGGATGATTTAAAATAAACGGGAGGGGACTTCCCTGGTGACGCAGTGGTTAAGAATCCACCCGCCAATGCAGGGGACACAGGTTCGAGCCCTGGTCCGGGAAGATCCCACATGCCATGGAGCAACTAAGCCCGTGTGCCACAACTACTGAGCCTGCACTCTAGAGCCTGCGAGTCACAACTACTGAGCCCGCATCCCACAACTACTGAAACCCATGTGCCTAGAGCCTGTGCTCCATAGCAAGAGAAGCCACCGTGATGAGAAGCCCGTGCACTGCAATGAAGAGTAGCCCCCGCTCGCCACAACTAGAGAAAGCACACACGTATCAACAAAGACCCAATGCAGCCAAAAATAAATAAATAAAAATAAAATAAATGGGAGGATGTGTGTAGTTATATGCAAACAATACACCATTTTATATAAGGGACTTGAGCATCCATGGATTTTGGTATCTGTGGGGCTCCTGGAATGAACCAACCCCCCTTGGATATTGAGGGATGACTGTATATATCAAATATCACAACCCTCAAGTTCCTTTGCTTTCCCTCCTATGGGGTTCTCACTGGCTGTCCCTCTGGTGTTGGTGTCTGCTGTCATGTTTTCTCTGTATGCCTCTTTTCTTCCATATCGGTTCCTCCTTCCGTCACCCAGACCCACGAAGTCTTTTTCGAGTGTTGCCTGCCTTCCCCTTAGTCTATTAAGCAGAGCGGTTTTGTTTTCTCTCACTCCTGCCCTCACCTGCCTGCCTAATCCCCACCCACAGAGGCTGGACAGGGGATGTCACCTTTCCTGACCCATGACCCAAAGGCCCATGCATCTTTTCTTACGCCTATGTGCATGCGTTGAGTACTGCTTTTTTCCTAGAATGGGAAAATTCTATAGTAATTTAATTTTTTAAAATACTAATTTCCCCTTCTCATGCATCGATATCAGGCGTCGGAGGCACCTAACCACATGGATATTTTCTACACTTCTGTATACCCATGCTTATCCCTATACGTACACAATTAGTTTGTTAAATAAATCAAAACTGGTACGTTCTTTCAGAATCTGTCCCCATTTCTGTTGTACAAACTTTAGAGGTGGGGTAGCAAAACAAGAACATATGGAAAAGTTATTTTGGGGTTTGGCACAGACATTTCATAAGAAATCTCAAAGCAGCCATGCCTCAGAGTGTACTTGCTGGGCGGGGTGTAGAACCACGGAAGCTAAGAGTTTCCATTTGGAGGGCAGTGCCTACCCTTCAGGGGCTCAGCCTAAGACATTTTGGCCTCTCGCTTCTGGAAGATGGTCCCCTGGAAGTTACCCGCTCAGCTGGACTGTTTCTCACTCACGTCTAGTGGAGAGGGCACCCCCCACCCCACCAGGTCCAGAAGAAAGATGGTATCCTTTGAAGTGACCCTGGGATGTATAGTTATGATTTTTTCTTAGCTTACTCCAAGCTATGAATAATTTAGGGTTGCATTTCAACCCCTAGACTCCAGTGACTATTCAACGAATCTCTGCTCTTTCCCCTTTCTGCCTTTGAATGCCCTGGAAACATTTACAAAGCATCTGGCACTGAGTTTGTGCATAAGCGTTCAAGAAACACGACTGAAATTGCCCAAGCACATGTGTGTGCATTGACTGGAACTGGCATAAATATCGTCTCGAAGTCATGTCCGGGAAGCATGATAGACTCACTGTGGGTACCCACGTTCTGAAGGGACATTTATAGCAACAGCGAATAGGCCAGATAATGGCCCCATTTAGAACAGCCATTTAGTACCATAAATACATTTCCTCAAATAAATCTGCTGATTACTTTCTCACTGACTTGACAGCTCAGCCAAGTGGTTTGCCCTAAATGCAGCAAAAGGCCCCACCTCGTGTCCATCCACATCGGGGACCTCTGATGAAGAAATACAATTGGCGGGTCCTTTTTGGAGATGATTGCACAAGATGAGAAAAGAAATGGGGAAAAAATCTCGCAGGAGCAAGCATTTATCATCGAGCTAGTTGCCTATATGAAATCGTAACTACTGCTGTAGGAAAATTTGGCCACCATTCAAGACCCATACAAGTGTTACTACAAATACTTTTGAGATGAAAAGGAAAAGCACAAGTTTTCCTTCAGATACACTCTCAAGATGAGGGTGGATGGTAGAACGCTGGTTTGTTAACCCTTCAGGGGATCGGCTCGTTTAAAATCCTTGAGGGCCTTCCCTTGGCTTTTAGGATAAAGTTTAAATCCCTTAGGATGGCAGAAAAGACCCTTCCTGGTTAGGCTGTGTCTTCTCCGCCACCAGGAGTCCTCATGATCTGCTCCAACCTTACAGAACCACCAGCAAATATCTCTTGTTCTCTGGTGTTTTCTCCCCACTCCTGTCCCCATCTTTCTTACTGAATGAATATTTGTAGGAATTCAATGTACGGGTCATTCCCGCTGGAAAGTCTTCCTTGAGTCTCATCCTCTGCCCCAGACTGGCTTGGATGGTCACCTGTCTTGCTCCCCTGGCACTGATGGCTGTGCTGGTCGTCTTGTGTGGCTTTCTTGTCTATTTTCCAGGAGGCTGAGGGAAGGGGCCATCTCCCTGCTGCTGAAACACGGTAGGTGTTTGATAAACATTACATGACAGCATGTATGTATTCCTACTATGCACCAGGCATTGACCTCAAGCCCTTTACATGCCTTACCTCCTTCAGTCCTTCCAACAGCCTTGGGAAGCCTTGTAGCCCTGTCCCCAGACTAGGAACAGACTCATTTTACAGGGGAGGAAAATAAAGCACAGAAAATTTGGGCAACATTCTCAAGGTCAGTCACACAGATACTCTACGTTGGGGTCAGGATTTGAACTCAGGCAGCTGGACTCCTGAGCCTGTATTTTTTTTTTTAACATCCTTATTGGAGTATAATTGCTTTACAATGGTGTGTTAGTTTCTGCTTTATAACAAAATGAATCAGTTATACATATACATATATCCCCATATCTCCTCCCTCTTGCGTCTCCCTCCCTCCCACACTCCCTATCCCACCCCTCTAGCTGGTCACAAAGCACCGAGCTGATCTCCCTGTGCTATGCGGCTGCTTCCCACTAGCCATCTATTTTACATTTGGTAGTGTATATATGTCCATGCTACTCTCTTACTTTGTCCCAGTGACCCTTCCCCCTCTCCGTGTCCTCAAGTTCATTCTCTACATCTGCGTCTTTATTCCTGTCCTGCCCCTAGGTTCTTCAGAACCGTTTTTTTTTTCTAGATTCCATATATATGTGTTAGCATACGGTATTTGTTTTTCTCTTTCTGACTTACTTCACTGTGTATGACAGTCTCTAGGTCCATCCACCTCACTACAAATAACTCAATTTCATTCTTTTTTATGGCTGAGTAATATTCCATTGTATATATGTGCCACATCTTCTTTATCCATTCGTCTGTCGATGGACACTTAGGTTGCTTCCATGTCCTGCTGAGCCTGTAGTTTTAAACACCATGCTGGGCTGAGGGATGGATAGATACATGATGGGGAGACATCCTTCTTGATGCTATTTCTTGAGAGTGAAGGAGAGGAAGAGAAGCTAGAGTTCTATTGTCACAGACACCAGAGCCCAGCCCCTCGCTCATATGAGCCGGATGCCTCATCTGGTGCCTGTGGGGCGGGGGGAGACCGGGGTGGGGGGGCCGGTCAGGAAGGCGTGAGGGGCATGACGGTGGGAGGAGCTGCTCTTCCTCTTTGACATCTTTTTGCTCCTTTGACTTCTTGCCAATTTGTTCCTTTTTTGGGTGAATAATTATAGACTATAGGGGTAGATGTAGATTATTCCATTGTCTTAAGCTATACATAATGAATCCCACTTGTAATATACTGCTTCTTATTAATATCTTAGAAAAATATTAATGTCTAAAAAAAAAAATGCCTCCTTCCTTCAGCCCAGACATTCCTCAGACCAAGACTGCCACAATCCCTCCCACAGGCGTGGGTGTCAGCCACAAAGCATCAGCGGCTCCATAACTGTCCCAGGCTCTGGTGGTCCATCACTCAGGTCCAGGTGGGGATGGAGTGGGAGGTGATGAGGATGAATAGCAGGGACCAACCCAGGAGGCAGCTGAGGGAGCCCTGGGCTCCAGCAGAGCTTTCGTCTGGATTCCCCAGAGAGAATGGCCATTGGACACCACCTCTGGAAAAGGGCAGAGGGGCTGAGCTGCAGACTGTGTCCTTTGGACATTTGTAGTGCCTCAGCCCCCGGAACAGTGCTTTGTAGGTCCTTGGTGAACGTCTATTTGCCTGTGGATGGTGAGCAGAAAGGGAGGAAGGAAGGAATAGATAAAGGAAGGAGGAACGAAGGGAGGGAAGGAGGGAGTACCAGGAGGATATGGAGACTTGGGTATTGAAGAGGTGAAGGTTAGACGTAAGAAAAGAAAGCCATGGTCATGTTGAACTCAAGGTAGACTTATCTGAGGATGGGGGGTGGTCTTTACAATGGTGGATTTTCTTTTTCTTTCTGTTCTTTAAAAAAAAAAATTGGGGGGGCTGTATTCCCCATGTTGTACAATATATCCTCGTACCTTATTTTATACCTAACTGTTTGTACCTCTTACACCCCTACCCCTATGTTGCCCCTCCACCCTTCCCTCTCCCCACTGGTAACTACTAGTTTGCTCTCTTTGTGAGTCTGCTTTTTTTTTTTTTTTTTGTCATATTCACTAGTTTGTTGCATTTCTTAGGTTCCATGTACAAGTGATATCATACAGTATTTGTCTTTCTCTGTCTGACTTATTTCACTTCGAACAATGCCCTTCCAGTCCATCCATGTGGTGGGTTTTGTTTTCAACTTTCATTTAAACATCTTTTCTTTCCTATAGCTTGATTTCTTTTAGGTCTTGAATACATATTAACTTTCCCATCTGCAAGACTTGGATTTTGTGGATGAACAATTTGTTTCCTTGGGATTTTGAACAGCCCTCCAAGGTCCCACGCTGGCTCCAGTGTAGAATTTTGTCACAACTCTTTTCTGTACCCATCCAACATTGCATAGTTCAGACCTGTCCATGATTCCACTTGAAACACAAAGTGACTTTACAACAGATATATTTTAATTCTAGGCAGAATTGTTTTTGGAATAGCAGAGAATGATTCTGAGATTTCAGAATAGGTTATGGAATTAGGTCACCATAATTCAGTTCCCACCATCTCACTGCAAAGGCCTCCTAATGAGATTTTATCTAAGCACTACACAGTTGCTCGTTTATTATTTTTCCTGGGTATGCCCAGATAGATGGCATTGACAAACCCGAACTCTGATCATTTTATCACAATGAGGTCAGCTCAGTGAGAGATCTCTTGGCTGAGACCCAGAAAATATCATAACTCACTCAAGATAAGGTCAATGTCATGGTGTAAATCACAAACTCTATAGTTAGAAAAACCCTCCCCTATACGCTGACGTCTGTTTTCAGACGCGTTCTTAATCAGGTCTTCCAAACAATGCATTCTTTATTTCAGGGGTTTGCTGCTTTAATCTCAGACAATAATGGCCATTCACTTACTCAAGCCAGCAGCTGCTTTCCTCTCTCTGCTAAAATTCCTTAATTGGAATCACCCTCTCATTGACCTAAACCATTCATTACAAACTATTTCAGACAAGCTCCTGATAGCCCTAAAGTAGAGGTGCCACCTGTTTTTCTCTCATCTAGGATGCTTTTCCATTCCGGGAAGCTCTGGTCACTGCTCAGAAAGCTAATTTCTTTTGCCCTCACATTCTCAATGAACAGCTTTGCATTTCTGTAGCAGCAAAATCTGAGACAACTAGATCTTTGGGTTTCCTTAATTATCCAACAAGGTTGATGAGAGCTGGTGCAAGGAAATAGGTATTCTCCTATGTTCTTGATGGGATTGTAGGTTGATATAACAGTTCTAGAGAGCAATTTTATGCTATGTATCTAGAGTTTATGGATTAAAGCATAATAGAGTAGAAATTAATATTAAATAGTAATATTAAATAAGTTGTTAATTAATAATTTAAAATTATTTGATCAAATTAATGCATTTCTAGAAATGTATTTTAAATAATCACAGCTCCATCAAATGATTTGACTATAAGATGCTCACTGATAAAATAAATCTTGGGGATGTGATGTACAGCATGGTGACTTTATTTTTTTTTAACACTGTATCTTTTTTAAAAATAAATTTATTTATTTATTTTGGGCTGCATTGGGTCTTCATTGCTGCATGGGGGCTTTCTTTTTAGTCACAGTGAGTGGAGGCTACTCTTCGTTGTGTTTCGCTGGCGTCTCATTGTGGTGGCTTCTCTTGTTGCAGAGCACAGCCTCCAGGCACGTGGGCTTCAGTAGTTGTGGCACGTGGGCTCAGTAGTTGTGGCACACAGGCTTAGTTGCTCTGCAGCATGTGGAATCTTCCCAGACCAGGGCTCAAACCCGTGTCCCCTGCATTGGCAGGCAGATTCTTAACCACTGTGCCACCAGGGAAGCCCAGCATGGTGACTTTAGTTAACAATACTATATTATAGTTGGAAGTTGCTAAGAGAGTAGGTCTTAAAAGTTCTCATCACAAGAAAAAAAGTTTGCAACTATGTGAGGTGATGGATGCTAACTAGACTTACTGTGGTGATCATTTCACAGTATATACAAAAATCAAATTATTTGTTGTACACCTGAAACGAATATAATGTTACGTGTCAATTATATCTCAAGAACAAACTAATCAACAGGGTATTCCTGGATGTTTTCCTAGGTTTTTGACTACAATTTTATATAAACAAAACTCCATGGTTTTTGGGCTTCCCTGGTGGCACAGTGGTTGAAAGCCCGCCTGCCGATGCAGGGCACACGGGTTCGTGCCCCGGTCCGGGAAGATCCCACAAGCCGCGGAGCGGCTGGGCCCGTGAGCCATGGCCGCTGAGCCTGCGTGTCCAGAGCCTGTGCTCCGCAACGGGAGAGGCCACAACAGTGAGAGGCCCGCGTACCGCAAAACAAACAAACAAACAAAAAAAACCTCCATGGTTTTAATTTGTCTTTAATGAATAAGTTCCTTGACAGTCTTAATTAAACTTGTGGATTTTTTGTTCTCATTAACCTTAAATATAGTTGAATCCAGGCAATTGGAAAAAAAGGAAAGATGCTCATGGAGACTTTTTTAATAAAAGTGAAAAAACCTAAAACCACCTAAATGCAAAATAATAAAGGATTGGTTAAATTAAATCATGGATTATAAATACATTTTTGTGTCACAACCACACAATGGGCCAGTGTGTGGCCATTAAGCATGAGGGTGGAAAAGCATATTTAAGGCACAGTACCTATGAGTCAGGGCCTCGCATTAAGGTAATCTAAGGTGGGTTTCTCTACAAAGGGACTCAGTCTGCAAGTGTGAGTTGTGACACGACCCCCCAGGGACAGTGCAGGAACTTGGGCAGGGGACCGCAGAGCTGCTACCAATCCTGGGCCAAAGGGACACCGAGTGGGAGAGATGACCAGAAACCGTGACCAGAGAGGACTGTGGAAACCCTGGAGAGGAGTCATGACTTCTGTCAAGGGCAAGGCAGCCCAGGGGACTTTGCAGAGCAGAGCCCAGGAGAATAAAGACTCTTCTCCTTGCCTCTGAGCTCCAGCTCGGGCTCCCACGGACTGAGCCAAAAACAGCATCAAGGTTAATGGCCCTGCGTTGGCCCTGATGCTGCACAGAGGCCCATGAGGAGGGGCAGAGAGGGGTCTGCAGGGGCCATGTATTACTTTCCTACTATATGGCTGCCACAGCCGTCCCAGAAATGGGGAGGCTTCAAACACAGACGTGTATTTTCTCACAGTTCTGGATGCCAGAAGCCTCAAATCAAGGTGTTGGTGCCTTCTGGAAACTCCGAGGGATAATTGCTTCCAGGCTTCTCTCCTGGCTTCTCACAGCTGCCCCGATTCTCTGAGTTCCTTGGTGTGTAGACATGGCACTCAGATCCATGCCTCTGTCTCCATAGCTCTTGTCCTCTGCATTTCTCTCCACCTTCTCTTCTCTTCTCTTCTCTTCTCAACACTTGTCACTGGATTTAGGGTCCACCCAGCTAATCCAGGACATCTCAGATAGAAAGACGTAATTCAGCCGCACCTGCAAAGACCCTTTTTCCAAATAAGGTCACATTCACAGGTTCTGGGTGGACAGACAATCTCTGGCAAGACCATGGGAAGATATTCATGCAAACACGTAGGTGTAGGGGCCAATGGAGCAGGAAAACCAGTGTGCTCCTATCCATTTTTTGTAGGAAAACCACACATGTGTATATCGAGGTATAAAAAAATAATTGTAAGAGCACACCCAGAAATGTTCAGAATGGCTCTTGGTCTGTGGTAAGATTATGGATGATTTTTCTTTTCTTTCTTTCTTTTAAAATTAAAATATAGTTGATTTACAATATTGTTAGTTTCAGGTATATAGCAAAGTGATTGAGGTTTCTTTTCAGATTATATTCTATTATAGGTTATTACAAGATATTGAATATAATTCCTTGTGCTATACGGCAAATCCTTGCTGTTTATCTATTTTATGTATAGTAGTTTGTATCTGTTAACTCTATACTCCTAATTTGTCTCTCCCTCCCTCCCTCTCCCCTTTGGTAACCATAAGTTTGCTTTCTATGTCTGTCAATCTGTTTCGGTTTTGTATATAGATTCATTCATATTTTTTTTAGATTCCACATATAAGTGTTACCATATAGTATTTCTCTTTCTCTGTCTGGCTTACTTTGCTAAGTATAGTATTCTCTAGGTCCTGGAGGATTTTTCTTTGTTTTTATTTATTTAGAGTTTCTACATTAAAAAAAAAAAGAGAGATGATGCTGTATTACATTTGTACTATGAAAAAGCAAATAATAGCCAAAGACAGAGAGAGAAAGAAAAAAAATGGCTGAATGATTGGTACCTGATGTTACGATCTCGTGAAAGAGTGAAAGGATTTTGCCCATATATATTAAAGCCCCCACGTGTGGTCAAGTTGTATAATGGGATGTAATTGGTCCCATGCTTCTCTCCTGATAACACAAAAGGAAAAGGGCATCATCTTCACTTTTAAAGTCCCAAAGCAATCTTACTGTCTCCTGTGGGATCTTCAACTGCTGGCTTCTGTCCCATCAAAGAAAACAGGCCACATCCTGGCTTTGAGAGAATGGATTTAATTGTATCTGCTTACCAATGCCAAAGCCAGGGCTGTGAGTCACCAGGACCTACAGGTGTCAAAATGCTCTGATATACACCTGCCCTTAGCCATGGCAAGGTAAGAACTCTTCCCCACACTGGGGTCTGTGTCCTGATGCTGAGTATACCCCTGGGGTTGAGTGGGGGTCCCTAAGTGCTCCTGGCCTAGCCCTAACCCCTTCAGTAGATATACTGCACTTTAGACAACTTCTTCAAGATTTATCAGAATATCTTTAGGAACTAACTTCTGTATGGATGTGATGGGCTCATTAATAGTTTCTGCTTTTCATTTCCTGGGGGTTAGCAAAGTCATGGTCTTAACTGTGATTTGCAAGAAGGTCAAGAGGAAGATTTTTCTATTTCTTTTTTTAAAATTAATTAATTAATTAATTTGGCTGCACTGGGTCTTAGTTGTGGCGTGCAGGCTCTAGAGAGCACGAGCTTAGTTGCCCCACGGCATAGGGGATCTTAGTTCCCTGACCAGGGATCAAACCCGCGTCCCCTGCTTTGGAAGGTGTGGATTCTTAACCACTGGACCACCAGGGAAGTCCCGATTTTTCTACTTCTGCATGGCTTTGAGGAATGGAGAAGCTAGAGATCCTCATGCACTAAATAAATAGATGCAAAGAAGGTGGAGTGTCTCTGAACAGCAAGAATGAAAAGGGTAGAGTCTTGAGCTGTAGGTGGGAATTTGGAATCCCCTGTGATCTATTTTATCCACATGACAGCCTGCAAAGGTCCACAGTAGGGACCCACCTTTCCCAAAGTTTCTTTTACATGTGTGGCCATGTAAAAATTATCGAAAATCATCCTTCAATAGATAAAAGTATTTAATTACCCATTAGAAGAGAAAGGCTATTTTAGTTTTTATTTTTCCACCTCTTTGTGTAAAACAAAAAAGAAAAAGCTTTTAAGAGTCATCTGTTTGAGCAGAAATTCCATTTACCTTGCAACCTAGAAGTTCCTACCTGGTGGGACTTAATGGTGATCTCCCACAAAATGTCCATGCCAAACCTGTGAATGTGACCTTACATATTTGGAAAATCTATTGATACTTGGCAGATGTAATCAAGTTAAGGATCTCGAGATGAGATCATCCTGCATTAACTGGTGGGCCCAAAATCCAATGACAAGAGTCTTTACAGAAAGGGGAGACACAGGATTTCCCTGGTGGCACAGTGGTGAAGACTCTGCCCTCTCAATGCAGGGGGCCCAGATTCGATCCCTGGTCAGGGAACTAGATCCCACATGCATGCTGCAACTAAGAGTTTGCATGCCACAACTAAGGAGACTGCCTGCCACAACTAAGACCCAGCGCAACCAAATAAGTAAATAAATAAATATTTTTAAAAAGTCACATGAAGCCAGAGGCAGAGAAGGGAGTGACTCCAACCAACTAGGAGCTGGAGGCCAGGAACGGACCCCCACCCAACTCCCCGAGCCTCCAGAGGGAGCACAGCCAACACCTTGATTTCAGGCTTCCGGGCCCCAGAACTGTGGGAGAGTAACTTCCTATCGTTCTAAGCCATCCAGTTTGCGGTAACGTCTTACAGCAGCCCAAGGAAACCAATACACCCCGTTTCTGCACATTATCCATCTTTGTCATTGCTCTGGTCACCTGGTGGCCCTAGGGGCAGTTATACGATTCCAGCCTATCATTCTAGAGAACACTTTTCCATTAAAAAGTTGTCGCTGTTGTCTAAGCCACTCGGCAGGTAATGCCTGTCTGGACTTTCCCAGTTATGTGTGCCCACAAATTTCCTTTGAGGAAGATAGTTCATGACGTTTCTGTGACCTGCCATTGAAAGAGCCCAAACTCTTGAACCAAAGTTGCCAATGACATTCTGATTATTAAGTTTCTTCCCCTCATAACAGGGAAGCAATAAAGCCAGGACCAGCACTTCTGTCCCAGAATTTCTAGTCCCATGTTCTTACATTAAAAAGGGAGCATATTTCAATTCAGCTCATTTGCCAAAAGCAAGTCACATGGAAGATATAATCTAAAAGCTCAGTAGGGCTTCCCTGGTGGCGCAGTGGCTGGGAGTCCGCCTGCCGATGCAGGGGACATGGGTTCGTGCCCCGGTCCGGGAGGATCCCACATGCCGCGGAGCGGCTGGGCCCGTGAGCCATGGCTGCTGAGCCTGCGTGTCCAGAGCCTGTGCTCCGCAACGGGAGAGGCCACAACGGTGAGAGGCCGGCGTACCGCAAACAAACAAAAAAATAAAATTAAAAAAAAGCTCAGTAAATGACAATTTAAAATTTCACAAAGCAGTTAAAAATGGACACAAGATTAATGTCTTCCATTTGTTTCCGTGTTATACTAACACACTGATGTCACCACGTGTGTATCTTGTTGGCAGAGGATCTGAAACTCCGTCAGAAGGACTATGCTGATGGATTCGGTGGTTTTGATGGTGGCCAATCCATTTCCTTTCACAGTTGGTCTCAATTTAGAGGTTGGTCCAAAAGTTACAAGTTAACTTTTTGGTGGGTACATTTTTACCTGCCCCAAATCACCAGATGGCAAGTGATATGCACAAGTTACATGCTGCTTAAAATTTGACATTTTCAAAGAGCTTTGCAAACAAGATACTAGGTGAAACTCATTGGATACTCAAGCAAGACCTGCCCTGCCCAGAAATCATCAATCAAACATTTGATCACGTTGTCCATTAGCCTGATTAACTGACAGTCGCTGGTCTTCTGGGAAGCATGCGGACGGGCGCTACCGCAGGAACCAGCTCTGAGCCCACAGGCTGTTCTATGCAATTTGTTCTCACTGGTTGAGTTGTATGCCTGCCTCGAATTGTGGTGTTCGTTTCCTGAGCTGTTTATGCCATTTTTCTTTGGTATTGATTTGTGATTTAGTTAAATATCACACAAACCGCTTAAATATGAGTGGAAATAAAGTTAGTTTATATGAAAACTAGTTTGAAGACTTTGGAAAAACGGATCAAGGTAAGTAACTCAAAACGGCTCTTATACTAGGTGTCGGTGAGACAATTTTAACAGATTAGGGGCAAATCAGAAGAATCTTGACACCTGCACCCGAAACGCTCAAGAGCCACACGTTTTTACTCCATTTTAAAGAAACCAAGAGTAGAATCACTGCAGGCTGCATTCAAGTGTGGTTTCTGCACAAAAGTCAGAGATTCCCCAGTCCGTTGACCCATTCTCAGAGAACAGCCTGGCCTGACGTCACGAGCATATAGACAGAACGTATATTTCTGTCTTCGAAAGTAAAGTGATATGATGGAGGTGAACATGTGTCATTGTTCCTGATTCCCCACTTTAAGAGACTGTTTTTCCATTAGATGACTCACTACCCATGCTGACCTTGTCTGATAAGAGGGCTTCTGCCCTCATCAGTGAGTTACTCAGCCCTTGTCTCCCTCTTGAACAGGAATCTGTACAAATCAGCAGTGGCTGGAGGCTCACATGCCTCCTAATTAACTGTCCTTGGCTGTCATTTGCCTCTGAGTCAAACCTACACAATTTTTTAAAAATTGAAATATAGGGCTTCCCTGGTGGTGCAGTGGTTGAGAGTCCGCCTGCCAATGCAGGGGACATGGGTTCGTGCCCCGGTCTGGAAGATCCCACATGCCGCGGAGTGGCTGGGCCTGTGAGCCATGGCCGCTGGGCCTGCGCATCTGGAGCCTGTGCTCCGCAACGGGAGAGGCCACGACAGTGAGAGGCCTGCGTACCGCAAAAAAAAGCAAAAAAACAAAAAAAAACCCAAAGCAAAACCAAGCAGCCGGTGGTCCTGACACTGCGGTCCCTGGCCGGGGCCGATCCCATGTTGGGGTGGTGTCCTTTTAAAGAGCTCCATATACATCTCATCGTCAAAACATGCTTCGTAAATGATGAACTTGAGCAACTCTACAAGGAAAGCACCCAAGGAACATTTAAATGAAACTTCCTTCCTTTTAGGTTATTTTGTAATGTCTGTAGGATACTTAAAAAAAAATTATTTATTTTATTTATTTATTTTTGTCTGCGTTGGGTCTTCGCTGTTGCACGTGGGCTTTTTCTAGTTGTGGTGAGCGGGGGGCTACCCTTCATTGTGGTGCACAGGCTTCTCATTGCAGTGGATTCTCTTGTTGCGGAGCACGGGCTCTAGGTGCACGGGCATCAGTAGTTGTGGCACGTGGGCTCAGTAGTTGTGGCTCACAGGCTCTAGAGCGCAGGCTCAGTAGTTGTGGCACACGGGCTTAGTTGCTCTGCAGCATGTGGGATCTTCCCAGACCAGGGCTCGAACCCATGTCCCCGGCATTGGCAGGCAGATTCTTAACCACTGCGCCACCAGGGAAGCCCTGTAGAATACTTATATACTTTAAAAAATATAGTCACCCTCAGCAGGGGCGTACCGCTTTACATTCTATCATGGCTTAAATATCCAGCTCTGAACACGCTGGCATGGTCCAGGGCACTTGTCGTTGTTAACGGCCATAGGGTATTTCATGTCAACGCATAATTTGCTTAGCGGTTTCCCCTATTGTGTGTGTCTGGCCCGTTTCCAGTTTTATACTGTGTTGAACCGCAGCTGCTGTGTATATATTTGTACATGTTATGTTGTATATTTTTTTGGAGTTATTTTCTTGTAGCATATTCCCAAAAGTGGAATTACTGGGTCAAACCGTTCTTAGCTCTTGTTACCCATTGTCCAATTTTTCTCAGGAAAGAGAGGAACCACTCTAAAGGGCCACCAGCAGGGTATGAATGTGCCTATTTCCTTAAAGTCCTGCCAGCATTGTGCTTTATTCTTTAAAAAGCAAAATTGTGCTAGCTTAATAGATGGGAGATTGTTTTAAGTGATATTTCTGTCATTGCTGGGGGTTTGAAATCCATCAGCTTGGGATCGGGCCAGGTGGCCACAGGTCTGTGTAGGGTTCCCAGCACAAAAAAAAGGCAGCCAGCTGCACCCAGGGAAGAGTAAATAGGTCACCAGGGTGGCAGCCCTGCCAGTGCCCGGTAGTCACTCCTCTTTAACGTAAGCGACTTCTAAGGAGGCTTGTACCACACATGTAAGGCATATTTTGTCCCTGAGGGAAGACTTCAAGAATTCTTTGTATTAGTCTGGATCAGCAAAATCTCCCTTACCCACCTTTGCAGAAGATGGCTGGGGTTCGTGTGACAAGTTGGATTAATTGGAGTTCTGTCGGCCTTGAAGGGGTGCTCTGGGAAACCACGCAGGGACTGAGAGCGCGGCTCTATCTCTGCCTTTCCTCACTTGCAAAAAGAGAAAATTCCACCCTGTATGTGTGTGGAGGTTTAGGCCCCCCATGCGCCCAACATCTCCAGCAAACAACAGCCTTCCACCCAAACTGGAGCCATTCCAGGTGACTGAGCCCGGAGGTCCCTGCGGATGGAGGTACAACTGAACCCAGACGAAATTAGTTAGGTGGCCTTAGGTGGGAGGCTGCTTCATTCTAGGGCACGGCCTTGCCTGTGGAGATTCTCGGGGTCAGCCCAAGATGACCCCGACTGAAGAGCCATCGGGACACCGTGGGGCTTCTTGCCTCCCGGTCCCAGACCTGCCGTTTCCTCTGCCCGGAGGCCTACCTCCATCTTTGCTCTGTGCTTCCTCCACATTGAAATGATAGGTCATTATTTCAACATCATCTTTTCCCCGTTCTGGGTCAGGAGCTGCCATTCTGAGCTCCCAGAGCATCCTGCCCTTTTATCCTCTATACACTCATCACACTGGACCATGGCAGCTGGAAATGCGTTTGACCCGTCTTCAGTGCCTGGTGCAGGACTCAATTTGTGGAATGAACGAATGAACATATGTGATGATGAAAGGCTGAAGTAATTAACCCTGGTACTTACAGTGGCCACCAGGGCCTATGGTTTGCAGCAATCCAGGGCTGGACCAGAAACTTGTGAGGCATCCAAGGCAAGTGAGCCCTTGAGTTCTCTTTATCTCAGAACCTGGAGATGAAGGGGACTCTGACCCACAGCTGTGGCAGCAAGGGGAGCGCTCTGGGGTCTCGTAGGCAGCTGGTTCTCTAGTTATCTCTCAGCCTTAGTAAAATTAGAATCATTTCTTGCAAACACATTTTGGACTGTAGTCTTTGTTTCAGTGACCTCAGAATCCCTTTATGGAATGAGGCCAGAAAATAAAAAAGAAACAAAAACTATCAATCAGAACTTTGTTGTGAGGAAGCAGATTTCCTTTTCTTTTATGTTGCTCTACAAAGACCTCACAAAATACCGCACATGTATCACAACCCATTTTAGGTCCTCGAGTCCTTAGCAATGCTTCATTCTGTTTACTTGACAGACATAAAGGAGCCACTGCAAAGTTCTGGACACACTGGGGGACCAGGGCTGGGGTTCCTTGCATTGGGGGTGGGTACAGAAATTCTCATCTGAGGCAACTGCAAGGAATACAAAAACCAAAAAAAAAAAAAAATTAGGGCTGAGATTTGTGCTGAAAGCTAGGCCTAAGGACAATACCGAGGGTGGATTGGCAGAGAAGAGAGGGCGTAGGCATCACTGGGCAAGAGGAGGCTGAGCGGTCGAAGCCTTGTTTTGAGTGGCCTCAGCAAGACAGTCTCTGAAGGGCCCGATGCGCCAGGAGTACAAAGAAACTTCCAGAAAGGGACAGCATATGGCCATTGCCTTTAAGGACTTTCCCAAACATCCAACCAGCAGGGAAATCAGACAAAACAGCAGGTCACAGCACACAGAATGCACTGGTGAAAGCGAATATTATTTCCCAGCCATGACCATTTTCTCGTTGCAATGACAATAAATATGTTAGCAGTAACTTTTTATCTAATAATTTAGACAGGACGCACATTAGTCTTTGCTCAGGCAAAGAGTTTACTTTGCATGAATTTGATATTAAAGATGGTTGCATAAACCAAGCTTTTCATGTAATCTTCAAAATTTTAAAGTTGCACGTACTCTGGTGGAAAAGCGATAAATCAGTAAAACGAAAAATTCTTGCAGCTGTGTTGCTGTGCAGAGCTTCTGATTGTCTTTGCCAACATCAGATTCTTTAGAGAAGTGGGTTAGGTAGGATATAAATTATAAATTAATAAGTAAAAATAGAATCCCTGGATTCTACGATTTTCTATCATAGGTTGTAGCTACTTATAATTAAAATTTAATACTTTTCAGTGTATCATGTAAAGACAGCAGCAACTACTCTTTCTCAGGCACCTAGATATCCTGTTTACTTTAACTGTAATTTTCTAAAATACAAAGTTCCTCAAACTGGGAATCACAGATGCCTAAACATCTGCAAGATTTTAATTTTGTATTTTTGCCTTAGTGAAAAAAATTTTAAATTAGCGATTATAAAGAGAAAACTTACAGTGGCGATTTACATTTGGTATTTTCATAAAAAGACTGATTTAAGTCATTGTTTTCTCAAACTGGGATTCATGAGCAAATTCTAAGAGGACTTAAAAATTATTTCCCTGTAAATTCCTCAAGTTTAAGAAACATTTGCTATAGTACATATCCTTATAATTCAAAGTCCATTCTTCTCTGATTCTTTTGATTGATGACATATTAACACTCTATCTCATAGTTTCTAGTATCTCTTTGACGATAAATTAAGTCCTTGGTTGTTAAAGATTTGCTTCTACTTTTATTTCCTGAAGCAGTTTTGTTTTTCCATGACAGGTTTTAAATTTGTCAAGAATTTAAATTTGTCAAAAATTTGTTTTTCCATGACAGGTTTTAAATTTGTCAAGGTGTTTGGTATTTTTTTCCCCAAGACCATGATTTTCTCCATTGTTACTAAAGATTCAAGTAAGAGTTGCATGAATGTCACAAGTGAAGTAAAATATCTTTGTCTTTTCCTTACAATAAGGATCATGGAACTGCTTGAAAGCTTCGCCTTTATAAAAATAACTTTCAAATTATGAAGGAGTCATGATGCTTTAGCAATCCAATCAAACACTGAGGGCACGTGGGATAAAATTCACATGAGGAAGGTTTATTCACAGCGTCTGATGGTTTGAGCTGGATCTCTAATAAAGAAACATCAAGGAGAAAGATAAAGAACTCCGACCTGGGATCGGTCTCTACTGGCAAGGAATAAATCATTTAAAGTGAATTTTATTCAAATCCTGCCCAACTTCCTGGGCTAAACTCAAATGCCACTTGCTTTTTTTTTTCTTTTTAAAAAAAATTTAATTTTTTTTTATACAGCAGGTCCTTATTAGTCATCAGTTTTATACACATCAGTGTATACATGTCAATCCCAATCTCCCAATTCATCCCACCACCACCCGCACCCTCCCCCCGCTTTCCCCCCTTGGTGTCCATACGTTTGTTCTCTACATCTGTGTCTTTATTTCTACCCAGCAAACCGGTTCACCTGTACCATTTTTCTAGATTCCACATATATGCATTAATATACAATATCAGATGCCACTTCCTCCTCGACACCTCCCCACATCAGCCTACTTCTTCCTTTTCCTTAGCTGGCCCTCCTCTCTCCCCTCGATGCATCTCCTTTAATCTGTCTCTGGCCTATGGCCCGCCCCATCTTTACCTATGTTAGTTATTAAGTGGATGTCTGTAAGATTGTATACTGTCTCTTAAGGAGGAACCACATCCAACTGCCCAGAGCGCATTCACAGCACCGGTTATGTATGTATTCAATCAATTAACAAGTAAGTTCTTGAATGTGAAATGTTGCATGTGGGCCATGCTCCAAACTCAACGGGACCATATCTACCCATCTTTGCGGGAGTCAGAGATCCTACTGCAATGCCTTTCATCTGATCAGTTCTCAGTAAACATCAGCTGAATGAATGGATGATAGGAGTGGCAAGTTCATCACATAAGCTTCAAAAGCACCAGAGTCACTCTGCATCCATCCTGGCTCCTCCTCTGGGCCAGAATAGATGGCACAGCATCGGTAACATCACGGATTTTTTTTCACATTCTGTTTGAAATCCGCAGGTAAATCTCATCATGCCACTCCAACCCCCACCCCCAAATGCCTCTCTAAAGTCTAAAACCCTTAGGGTGGCGTTACTCATTCATTCATTCAACAAACATTGACGGAACACCTAATATACGCAGAGACTTGCCTCTGACAGGCTCTGGGGATACAGAGGTGAAAAGACAGATGGACTCCGGCCTGCAAGAAGCTCTCATTCTAGTGAAGACAGGAAGGCAATGAACACAAAGAAATACGTCAGAATCTATAGTGGCTGGAGGGGGCAGGGAAGGAGGAGGTAATCAAGCTGGACCAGGCGTTCTAATGCTTGGAGTCAATGAACTCCAAGAAAGGGGCTCTCCCAAATGGGAAAAAATTACATTTTTACTAACATAGCTTATTATAGGAATGCAACATGGAGGGAGACACCTGGTGCAGGAGGGAACGAGGTTGATGGATGGATGGATGGGTGGATGGATGAGTGGACGGATGGATGGATGATGAAAAACTTCAGGGCAGATGCAAAGTAGTTCACATTTACAATGTCTTTAATCAATTCTTCTCCTCTTGGAAATAAGATTTCCCTTCCAGCTAAGGCTGATGGAAATCTTGTGCTGATAATATCAACAGCCCTTCTCCCAAAGCAGGATCCTGGGGAAACTTGGCAAGAAACACTGACTCTGGATTCAGCCTCCCAGGCTTGGCCACAGGTGGAGCCGCTGGGCTGGTGGCCACAGGAACCACAGTCGATGACCAGGGCATCTGATCCTCCTAATCTGAAGGCAAAGGAGACAGTCACATAAAACTGCCATGGACGGTGCAGTGTGAGAGGAGCAACCTGATGAGAGGACCATTCACGCGCATCTGAGGAGAAAGAAAGGTTTTCACCGGCAGGATGGCCAAGCCAAACCCACCTGCCAAGCCTTTTCAGATGGCACTCCAGGTGTAGAAGGACTTTGAAAAAGGGCACCTGTCTTGGCCACTGTACAATAACAACCCAGCTGCAGAAGACATGCAGTTCCCCATCATCCTCTGAACATAGGTTTGAAAGACAAAATACAAAATAAAAATAGTAACTCCCGTTTATTGAGAGCCTCCTATGTGCTTTTCAATTTCCATAATTATCCCCAACTGTCTCAGTCACCTTGTGAATGTTGGTGAACTGTCACTATTATCACCATTTTACAGATCAGGGGACTGAGGCTCAGAGAAGTGAAATAAGTTGTCTCCATTACAGAAATGTAAGTAGCGGACTTAAGGGTTTGAATCCAGGTCTTTCTGATTCCAGAGCCCAAGCTCTTGCCTTTTCTTTAAATAAATCTTTGATTTATGGAGAAATCTCATTCTCTTGGCTGGGGAAGGAAACTCATGCAATAATTCTGAAATAAGACCATTTTGTGAGTATTAGGCGGGGATTTTCAAAAGCCCTTCATATTGCCTCGGTGGAATAGCATCGTCTTACGGGACTGCCCACCACAGGGTCCGGGGGTTGCTACCACCTCCTCCCTTGGAGCCAGGGAAGTGGGCTGCTACAGCTTCTGAGCAGGAACAGGTGTGTTAACAGATAACAAAGAGTTTAGGAAAGAGAGGTCAAGACCAAAAATATCACTGGGACACATGGATTTCCTTTGCAAGGGGATTTACGAGAGAAATCTCCTTCAGACCCCTTAGCACGCTGCTCTGGGGAAACCTGAGTGAAACAAGCTGTTGAGAGAACAAAGGGCCTTGTGTTCGGGGAGCCGGGTACCTGGCAGCGGCAGGTGCGCTGTGATGGGGAGGCCCAAGGTGCACTCCCCACCCGTGGACCCTCTCTCCTCCCGGGACTCGGCCCCTCCGGGCTGGGTAGCGCCTGCGTGGCTCTGGGTTGGAGTGGCCGTCGTCCAGCGCTCCAGGCCGGCTCTGAAGGCCCTGGGGCACAGCCGGCTGCTCAGATGGGTCGTCGGGTCCAGACCTTTAAATTGCTTCTGAAGGCCCGTGACTCCCAATATAAGTCTCCAGCTCGGATCTCTGAGCACCGGACACGTTTATCCAGCCACCTATTCGGCACCACTATGCGTATGACTCATAGGATCTCGGATATGAAAAGACCCCAAAGGACTCAATTCTTCTCTCCCGCGCCGTCTCCTTGGGTCTGTCCCATTTCAGGACACGTTGTCACCAGCCACCCGGAGGCTCGAACCACGATCCGCAGTGGCACCGCCGACTCCTCCCCACGCCACAGGCCAGTCATCAGAAGGTCCTGCCCGCGCCCTCTCCGGGGGATGCACCTGAATGCCTGCATCCCCGCTAGTCCCTCCCCAGGCCGAGCTGATGGCCTCCAGCGCGGGAGCCCCCGCCTCAACCTCTCCTTCCGACCTCGGGCCTGCGCGTGGCCCCGCCCCCGCCCTGGCCCCGCCTCACCTTGCCCACAGGTCTCCTGCCACCGTGCCCTTTGCTTGGTTCCGCTACCACGCCAAGAGCGTTCCCATTAGGCTTCACGCTCTCGTTCCCTCGGCCTGGAAAGGTTCACCCAGGCCTTCGTTCGGTTGACTTTCCCACTGGTTAGTTCCTGGCTCACGTGTTACTTTCTCAGAGAGACGGAGACCACCCATCGTGAATCTCACCAGCTTCTCCATCATTTGGTTTCTCCCTTCCACTCTTGTATTGTCTGTCTCCATACCTGACGGATGGCCAACGAGGTCTGTGCATTTCTTCATCACCTTCTTAACCCCAAGGCCTGCCACAGGGCCTCACACGTAGTAGCTGCTCAATAAACATTCGTGGAATAGCTGAATGATTGCGACCCCAGCCTATCTGTCCAGTGTTACTTCCTGTCACCCCACTGCCCACATCATCCTCCCTCCAGCCGGGATCTGGGAAGAGGGACTACTGTGGTCCCAGCCTGGGCACCACGCATGGCCCTGCCTTTGCCCGGTCCCCCCGACCTGAAGGCGTGCCACCCTCCTGGCTTCTGGCCCTCCCCCAGCTCCTAGTACTTTCCAGTGCGTGGCAGGCGCATGGTTATTGTTTGCATGGGATTCGGTCTCTCTCCCGGAGAAAGGGCAAATACCCTGATGGCCAGGGCCCCCGTGAGGGCTGTGGATTCTGCCAGAGCCTGGCAGTGTGGGAGGGTTTCAGAAAGATTCCCGGAGTCCGAGTCTAGAGGCCAGGTCTTCGTCTTGATGCTGGTCCTAACCAGGTGTGTTGTTTCTTCAGGCCTCACTTCCTATAAAATGAAGCTGCTGCGGTGTCTGAGGTGTGGGCTGACCCCGGACTCCAGGACTCTTTTGACACTCACCTCCTCAAGAGGAGGTGCCAAAGCTGTCGCTGATTTGCACTGCTTTTCCCATCTGTTAAATGGAAATCAACTTAGCCACTAGCGTTGCGAGCCTAGATTAATACTTAGGAAGGATTTACAAAGGAAGAACCTAGTTAATCCTGAGATAGAGGGCTTTTCATTTCTATTTGCAAGGTGGGTGGGGACAGAGTTCCTGGCTAGGACAGTTTCCACATTCCTCCCTGTAAAGGCCCTTTGCTGATATAGTTTCTAACTTTACAGCCACGAAGCCAGCCCCAGCTTCTGTGGTTCAGCTCCCCTGCTGTCGGATGCACTCAGCGCCCGACTCTGGTCCAAGGGGGTGACACCGTGCTAAGTGGGTGCCGAGGGTGAGCAGGTAACACTTCTAGACAAAACGGAGAGTCGATCGTGACAATGGCCAAAGGTTGCTCTTCACAGCATAAAATGATTATGACCTGGACTTCAGTGTTTGATTACAAACACGCTGAGGAGTACCAATGGGGGAACCAGACCCCTTTACATTGCTGCCGGCTCAAATCTGAGACCCATCAGAATCCTGGGCTGACCCCACGCCCACCGCTGAAGCTCAGCTCAAGATTTCAACCCCCATTGGGCTGAAATCTTCCTCTACGTAGAGCAAGCTAGTTGGCTTGTTTAAACCCCACATTCCTTATCTATTAAATGGAGGTAACAATGGCGCCTAATCACAGGGTTCTTGCGAGGATAAGCAAGATAACACAGATAAAGCCCTTCTCCTAACGTCCAGCAAGCAGTAAGTGCTCAGTAAAAATATTCTACTTTAATATTAATATTAAACTTTATAAAGTATATAATATTATACTTTAATATTAAAGTGTCCGTCAGTCCCATCAGTCACTGCATGACACGGTGTCCCCTTCATTCTTCAGAGCTCAGATCTTACAATATCTTTTAAATATTAGTCCTTTTCAGGCTTGGAATAAAATCTCAGCTGGGCCCTAAGAGGACAGAAACATCAGATAACTAGGCTTTCAGAAACACTCCACCCACACACACCCAGCGATGAAAAGGGCTTTCAGACCTGGTGCTGGGAATCCACTGGTTCCTCCAAGGTTCCCTACTTCTTTTTTTTTTTTTTTTTTTTTTTTTTTGCTGTGTGCTGGGCTTCTCACTGTTGTGGCTTCTCCCGTTGCGGAGCACAGGCTCTGGACGAGCAGGCTCAGCAACCATGGCTCACAGGCCCAGCCGCTCCGCGGCATGTGGGATCCTCCCAGAGCGGGGCACGAACCCGTATCCCCTGCATCAGCAGGCGGACTCTGAACCACTGCGCCACCAGGGAAGCCCTCCCTACTTCTTCTTTTAAATGCCATCACCTGAAACTGACTGAGGGCACCTGCAGCCCTTCACACACCAGTGCTTACGTATGGGCGATGCATCCTGGTGTGGACATTCGGACACCCATCTCTGCATTGGGACCTGGAAGGCAGCTGCCAGGGAAGGGTCCACATAATCCTCCCGGATACACCCCCTAGCTGCTCTGCTGGGCTGACCCCCCTCCTGCCACCTGCTCTCAGTTCATTCATCCTCAGAATGTCCTGAGCAAAACGTGTCAGGCCAGTGGGAATAACTTTCTGGTGCTGACCCCACCCCCGCCCCAAGATCGTCTGACGCAGGAAGCCACTGGCTGCAAGTGTGAAGACCTGGGCACGCATGCTATAATCGCAGAGCATATTCGTTTATACTTGTTGATAGATGTTTCCTTACAGTCTTGTGATGTCCACCAAAGTGGGTTTTTTTTTTTTTTTACTCCAGTGGGCAAGGATGGGAGCTTTCTTTTTCTTTCTCCCCAAAACCCTTTGATGAAAGTTTCAAGGGCCATTCAATACACTGCCTGGCAATTATAAATCAAATCAATCCAAGTAATTGATAAGTGTTCTGAATTTTAAAACATTATTTAAAAAAATTTTAATCACCAATGTCTTAAATGTCTAGAGGCCTCAGAGTCATAGAGCTGGTGGTGTTTCAGGGAACAGAAGGGCATAAGGGACCACATCTATATCTGAGAGAAGTCACTTTGAGTAAAACAGCAAAAATCAAGAGGTAGATGGAATGAATAGAAAGGGCTGGCAAAACCCAGACCAGACCAGTCGTGCTTCCGCCTTCTCCGCAGCCCTGAGGCTGAGCTTCAGCGGTGGGCGTGGGGTCAGCCCAGGCTTCTGATGGGTCTCAGACTTGAGCTGGCAGCAATGTCAAGGGGTCTGGCTCCGCCGTGGTAATCCTCAGCGTGTTTGTGAATTCCTGCAGGAGCTTGTTAACTTCCAGAATCCTTCCCCCTGGCTCCTTTGAGAGACCCTGGTTTGTAACGTCTGGGCTGGTCCCAGTGATGAGCTGGAGCTGTCTCATGCTGACTCAAGAGAGCTGAGGGTTAATTTTTCAGGAATTTGGGGAGTTGGTTGTTAAACATAGCTATCATTAAAATTGAATTATACGATATAAACTTAGAATTAAGTTATATTAAAAACAAAGTATTAGTACACAAAACATCACTTCCTGATTATCTTATTCCTTATTATTATCTATGCTCTTGAGGTAATTTACATCAATGTATCTCTATGGTAAGAATACTATATAATGGTGGGTTACGGCACGTCTCTTCCTAACTCCTCATTCAGTGATTCACGTTGGTAGCCTGACGAGAGTATTTACATACTGGAAACCGGCAATGTCTATAAACCAGGGCTCCACCACCTGAGAAGAGCTGATAAACATTTACGAGCACACCACTGGGGGTGGAACCCACAAGTCAAGCTGGAATAATCCCCTGAGGTTGTTCTGATTTAGACAGAAGCTCTTCTTGGAACAACACTGCTAAGTGTAGACGCAGGGGACCCAGTGGCCTATGATCTCTGTGCTCTTGGGAGAGAACTGAGGCACCTTCATCCAAAGCACTAAAAATGACTTTGAGATCCTGGGCAGGTCACTTGCCTCCCTGTGCTTTAGTTCTGTCACCTGTGAAACGACGCTGCTGATAGGGTCTTGCCCCACTGGGTGACTGTGAGGATTAATTGAGATGATATACGTAAAAGTCCTCAGAACAGTGCCTGGTAAGTAGAAGGCACTTGATCATTGCTACCTATTTATTGTGATCTGAGGAAACATTAAAAACTTAGTTCAGCAGGTTACCTTTTTTTCTTTTATCATTTTTTTTTCTTCTTATGAGAATCCTACCTGGTTTGTAGAAAATTTAGAAAATGTAATGAAAATGAGAAAAAGAACTAGCATCCCTCTCTAGCACCCTGTGATCATCTTGGTTCGCCTCCAGCCTTCTCATCTTTTCCCGAGACCTAGACTATGTCCATCCCGATATGCTCTGGGAATGGCCAACTCATGATGTTATGGCAACATTTCCCAACCCACTCTAGGTTGTTGATCAAGTTCACATCTTTGAGAGTCCCTTGGTTCTGCTCAGGCACCAGCATGGCCTGTCGTCATGAGGACAGGTGACTGGCCAGGGGATCAGCGTTTCCAGTGCTGGCATTGTAGACAAACATTCACTATCAGCTAGAAGGAGGCACCTCATCCATTTTTTAGACACATGCTTGTTGAGAACCTAGTAGATACAAGGCGTGCTCTGGGGGTTGCGAAGGCTACCGGGTGTTTTGTTCTGATTAGTGAGCTCACGGTGTTGGTTGTGAGGATTACTATCTAGCAGGACAAGGAATAGTAAGAAACACAAAGTAAACTATAGGTTTCCTTTTAATCAAAAAACCTGTGTGTGGTGGGAGGAACCCCCTTGCCTAAAGCCCTTGTCAGGAGAAAGGTCGATCCAACCTTGTTAGGTTCACGCCCCTTGGGGAGGTCGGGACGTTTGCTCTTTCTTGATTAGCTGTCCCCAGGGCCCTCGTCTCTCACAGCAGTGCTGATTCTAAGTGTCTTAAGGTTCAGTGGGTGTTTATCCTAGAAGATCCCAAACCAAGCCAACTGCTTCATCTTGCACTTGACCCAGGACCGGGTTGGGGGACCTGGCCCATCGCTGGAGACACCAGCGTGCTGGATGCTGGGAGGTGTACTAGGATCTCCAGGGAATTTTTTAAGGGTGATTTTGACAACATGGGATTCGTGTCTCTCCACTGATTTTAGACTCACGCTCTCAGAGGGCATCTAGTTCCCCACCCCATTGCCTCCTTCAGCCCCTTTTCCTGTGCCCCTTCCCAAGCAGCAGGGCCGCCCACACCAGACTGAAGACACAGCGCCAAGCAGGCCCTGCCCAGGGGCCACCAGCACTTCCAGCAGCAGCCAGGCTACTGTCTGGCTTTGGGTGGCCTCATCCGTGTGGCTTCTGTATCTTAGATGATACAAAGGAGCTCATCACTGGAGCCACCATTCAGGTTTCCAAGATGCAAAAACGACCCTGTCAAATCCCTGCTTATAATCCTTCAGAGGCTCTTACTGATCTATGTCCTAAAATCCAGATGATCTGGCATTACGTAGCCGTGCCCTGCAACGCAGCCTCGTTCCTGGAGGCTCCCTCGCTCTCCCTGGCTAACAGCTGTTCAATTTCCCCCCCACCAGCTTCCAGGAGCGACCCTTCCTTTCAAGACAACTTTGACCTACTGTGTAGCACAGGGAACTCTGCTCAGTACTCTGTAATAACCTAAATGGGAAAAGAATTTGAAAAAGAGTGCATGTATGTACATGTCTAACTGAATCACTTTGCTGTACACCTGAAATTAACAGAGCATCGTTAACCAACCGTGCTCTGATATTAAAAACAAAATCTGCTCTCCTCTCCCGCAATAGCCACTCTCCCTTAGTGCCACGTCCAAGAGAATATTTTACACAGGCTCCTTTTATCGGGCCAGTCTCACTTGAGGACAGATCTTTGCACTCCTGGCTCTCATCCAGTCAAAGATGCAGACAGGTGAGGCTGAATCAGTGAGCCAGCCGGGCCCTCCTTCTGTCAGCCCTGGACCAGCAGAAAGGGCAGAACGACGGCGTGTGAACTGGCACAGGGTGGTAGAGGCAAGAGTTTGTGTAAAATGTGTCAAGGTCTTCACAGCCCAGGTAGTTTGGTTGTGACCACAGACTTAATCTTGAGCATGAAAGCAAAGAGCCAAGGAGAGAAAGAAAGGCTGGCTTTTCTATACAGTGCTTGCCGTGAATCTCCTGGAATCTAGATTCGCTCAACGGTTTGTTAACAGGTCCATCTGGTTTACTTTTCATGATAGATCTGTCTTCCAAAAGTGGCCACAAAAGTACTTCCGTCTCAGAAGCTCTTCCAGAACCTTGGTGTTATTTTCCCTCTCCCTGATCTGCCTCGTCTGTGAAGTGATGCTCTGTGACCTCGGAGCCTTGGTCATAAAAGGAGACAGCCTCAGCTGACACTGCTACGGGCAGAGACAAACTGTCCCCACTGACTGCAGATTCCTGAGCAAAATCCACATACACGCTCGTTGGTCTGAGCAACTACACTTTGGGATGGTTCATTTGGGGACGTTTATCAACCCTTGCCCGGGACGGAAAGGTTTCCCACGATGCGTGCCTTTGGGCACACTGGGATGGTTGATAACTCTCACCTTCTCTTTGTTAAGAATGTACATAAGCTGCTGACCTCTCACGTTCTGCTTATGAGTTGTGTGGGTTTTTTTTGTTTGTCTTTGTTTTCTGTTTTTTTAAGCGTAACGTTCCTGAGACAGAGAGAATACAGACCTCCACATGCTGAACGACGTGCTGGTAATATTTGTTTCCTGGCTGAATTTCACTCCCATCCCCCTCTGGAAACACCGTGGTCTAAGCGGCTAATCCACGAACTGAGACGTGGAGACGGGAGCCCCAGGTCAGGGGAGGGTGGCCTTTGTGCTTTCAGTCTCAGAGCGGCTGCACTAGGGTTTCCTCTGCCTGCAATCCTCACACTCCACTCTTTTTATTTCTTTGAATGATCGGATTTACTTATTTCCCGATGGCCTCTCCCACTGGAATATGAGCCCTCAGAGGCAGGGGCAGCGCCTGTATCCAGACTGGTCTTGGTAGTGTCTTCAGCACTTACTGCCTGGCCCAGAGGAGGTCCTCAAATATTTTATTTATTTGTTTGTTTTTTTAATTAATTAATTAATTTATTTATTTTTGGCTGTGTTGGGTCTTCATTTTTGTGCGAGGGTTTTCTCTAGTTGCAGCGAGTGGGGGCCACTCTTCATCGCGGTGCACGGGCCTCTCACTGTCGCGGCCTCTCTTGTTGCGGAGCACAGGCTCCAGGTGCGCAGGCTCAGTAGTTGTGGCTCACGGGCCCAGTTGCTCCGTGGCATGTGGGATCCTCCCAGACCGGGACTCGAACCCGTGTCCCCTGCATTGGCAAGGGGATGCTCAACCACTGCGCCACCAGGGAAGCCCCTATTTGTTTGTTTTACATGCTGCAAGAATAAATGAGCTGGAGGTTATCCGGGTCCATTCCCCACCGCAGAGGAATTTCCTCCCTGTAGCCCAGGTGAGAATCACCTTGTTAACACCTCGGAGATGGAGAGCGCCCTGCCTCACAGAGCAGCCTGTCCCATTCCATCTTTTGTTCAGCTTCAATGTGATATGAAGAAGCGTCTCTCCATAATTGTTAACAATTGCTCTTGAGGGCTTCATTAACTTGACTGCCCCCTGGAAGGAAAGTTCTAGGTCATCCATATCCTGCCTCCTGGGACGAGGCCCCAGGCAAGTCTCTAGCCCTTTCTGGACATTTGTGCCTTTGTGCAAACTGGAGCAGCTTACTTCAGTACACTGAGGACAGCCGTCAATCCGAAGGGATTCTGAACATTTGTCAAAGCTGAGAAAGAATTCATCTTCGTGTTTCCTGTATGATGCTGGAAAATGCTGAAGAAGGGACATCTAACCCGACTCCTGTGCTCACTTTGGTGTGTCGGGATTGGGGTGCTGTCTCTCTGATCCCCTGTTGAGAGACATTGTAAAAGACCTTCTCCAGTCCTGGACTAGAAATGTGATGGGCAGCTGGTTCACAGATTAGAATCGTCCAGGGCAGTGGCTCCACTTTAGGAAGGTGCATGTCCTTCCTGCTCCAGGCGGGCGCATCAGGTCCTGCCTCTGGCTGTGGGGACAGGAGCGTGGTGGCCCTGGGGGCAGGGGCAGCCCTGGGAATGGGGGGCGTGGTCTCTCCTCCTGGCCTGTGAGGCCCTGCAGAGAGGGTCCTGTTCGGCAGAAGCATGCACTCAGGTGTGGCTTCAATCAAAAACACAAACAAAGGACTTCCCTGGTGGCTCAGTGGTTAAGAATCCGCCTGTCAATGCAGGGGACACGGGTTCAAGCCCTGGTCTGGGAAGATCCCACATGCCGCAGAGCAACTAAGCCCGTGCACCACAACTGCTGAGCCTGTGCTCTAGAGTCCGTGAGCCACAACTGCTGAGGCTGTGAGCCACCACTACTGAAGCCCGCGCGCCTAGAGCCCGTGCTCCGCAGCAAGGGAAGCCACTGCAGTGAGAAGTCTGCACACCGCAGCGAAGAGTAGCCTCCGCTCGCCGCAACTAGAGAAAGCCTGCACAGCAACGAAGACCCAATGCAGCCAAAAATAAATAAATTAAATAAATCAATTTATTAAAAAAAAAAACACACAAACAAGATGACGCCTCGAAGGTCAGCCCCATGGTGGCTATTTTGTCTTGGAATTGGCAGGAGTTGTCGTGCCTGGTGCTGCTTTGTCTTTGTGGCTTAAATGACAGTGAAGACAGCTCAGGTCTAGGCAAAAACAAACAAAAACAAAAAACAACACCTCCTGGACACTAAGAAATTACGTTTTACCCCAAGTTCTTAACAAGGATGGAGAAAATCTCAGAATGAAATCCAGAGCTTCCTGAGATACCCGCTCTCCCCTCAGTACCTATGGGCACAGCCTCAGCCTCATCATTTTACTTCACCCAGTGAACCAGCCTCTACTTTGCAAAGGAATCTGAGGGAAAGTCTTCTGCCAAGTCCCACCTGAGTCCCTGTGACAGTCAAGAACCTGGGCCAGGTTCTTGTGTAGGTTAAGGAAGCCTGAGAATAATAAAGATTATAGGGAAACAGTCTACCTTTCTTTACAAGGTCTTGTTTTGCATCTCTGAAATCTCAGATTCAGCTATTACAATGAGGTCCTGTTGTAGAAAGAGCTGGCCTTTTATCACCACTTAAAATCTAATTAATCCATATTGAAGCACAAAGATTTCTGTTGTATTTTAGGGTGAGGGGTCATAGAGCGCTCTTTGTTCATCCTTAGACTTATATAATCATCAAGCATTGGGGATATAATTTTACCAAGCAAATTGGAAGGTAACAGATCAAATCCTTATCAGAAAGCCTAACTCATAGTTTTAACAGAGTCCTTCGTCCTTTACATGAAACATTATATTCAAGAAGAACAAAAACGCATTTCAGAGTGCCCAAAGAGTTAACGACCAAAACTTATATTCCCCAGGCAGCATCGAACCAAGATTGTCACACTACTGTCCACCACAAGACAGCAGCTCCTATAGAGGTGGCAAGGGTCCTAAGATTTGTTGCGATGGCTTTAGTCTTTAGAGTAGCAATGCAATTCGTTGGAATTTTGCTATCTCTGCTGGGATGGGTTTTATCCATTATTACAACTTTTCTGCCACATTGGAAAAACCTCAACCTGGACTTAAATGAAATGGAAAACTGGACCGTGGGACTCTGGCAGACCTGCGTCACCCAAGAGGAAGTGGGCATGCAATGCAAGGACTTTGATTCTTTCCTGGCTTTGCCCGCTGAGCTCAGGATCTCCAGGATTTTAATGTTCCTCTCAAACGGCCTGGGATTCCTGGGCCTGCTGGTCTCGGGGTTTGGCCTGGACTGCTTGAGAATTGGAGAGAGACAGCAGGATGTCAAGAAGCAGCTGTTAATCCTGGGAGGAATTCTGTTCTGGACAGCAGGTGTCGCAGCCCTTGTTCCTGTCTCTTGGGTCGCCCACAGGACAGTCCAGGAGTTCTGGGATGAGACCATCCCCGAGATTGTGCCCAGGTGGGAGTTTGGGGCGGCCCTCTTTATCGGCTGGTTTGCTGGATTTTCTCTCCTGCTCGGAGGGTGTCTGCTAAACTGGGCCGCCTGCGGGACCCAGATTCCCCTGGCTTCCGGCCACTATGCAGTGGCAGAAATGCAAACTCAGTGTTCATACCTGGAAAATGGAACTGCCAATCCTTCAGTGTAAGACTGATGAGACCAGAGAGGTGTATCTCCCTATATCAACTGTGACGGTCTACATGATAAAGGGTTCTTTGTTATGTAACTATATTTGTGATGCTAACATTTTCTCATTAAATACATTAAATCATGACTTTTCTATCCTAGATACCCCATCCCCCCAAAACCTGGAGAAGTAAGAAAGAGGCAAATCTTATATCTAAAAGAAAATGATTGTGGTAAGCATTACATAGGAATGAACAAAACAAAATTTCATTCATCTGGGTATTTAAATCAAAATTTGGTGGCGGTTGTCCAAGAGAGCACTAATTAGCTTTACTGTGATCATTTGATATTAGAAATGTTTTTTTGGTTTTGTTGGTAGCTGAAGTTGATAATCAGTTCCTGTTTCCTAAAGAAAAAAACCTAACAATCTGAAATCCTTTAAGCATTCTGCACTGGCAAAACCATATGCTCAGCCCATCCAAAGTGCTATTTCCACAACAATGATTTGGTCTTTCTTGAACAGAGGTGGTTTGTGTTCAGGAAATTGCTAGGAAGCCTGTGTGGCAGGACTTGACGAGGCTGAAGGTTTTCAGTACATTGTGATACTCTCAGATTTAAAATACTGGCCAGTCTCTTCTCGTCTCTTCCCTCAAAAGCTTCGTACTTTAAAAAGATAAACAATTCCAAAAATATTTTGCTTAATATCCAGCTCATCTGCCCTAATAAAAAGTTTCCTTTGTTCAGTTAAAAGTTACACGCGTGGGGATGAACCAACAGAGGCGCTGATTCTAACCTACGCAGTCCTACTGCTTAATTTTTCCACGGCATAGAAAGCATATTTAAGCAAAGAAACAAAAATACAGCAAGCATTTATGTCCCTGTGTGTGAAGCTGTCAGGAAGGCGTGGAAGTAAACAGACTTGATATTTAGTTCAGAATCGTTTCATATGTTATTGGGTACATGTAGCCTAAGAGATTGAAAAAAGAAAAGAAAAGCCTGATTTAAGGTCTACAGAAGAGATTTCCGAGGTTGATTTATTTGGTTAAGAAATACTCTTCTTGAACCTGTTTTTAAAAATGATAACACTCAGTTATAACCACAGTATGCGTATTGAAATGAGACCTCTTAACAGATGAAAATCTGATAGGTGCAACTAGTAAGATATAAAGTAGCAGGAGTTGAACCAAACTGTCAATTAAACATCTTGCACGGAGACTTCTTAATTCTTTGACTTGACAGAAAGGTTGGGAACAACGTGAAAGCCGTTTATACTTTAACAAGGAGAGGATTATTACTACTTAATGTTATTTCGGGGACAAACTGCCTACTACAAAATGCATCCTATAGGATGTGAACGTGGTCTTGGCCACACCTTGTCATTACTGGTTTGCAGAATGATTTCCCTATCCTTTTCTGAAAACTATTCAACATAGAATTGAACGACAGCAACTCTGGCAAGAATCCTCCTATATACACAATGAAAAAATAGTTCTGAGCTCTGCAAGTGATAACACAAGTGTCACACTTCTTTTCACAGCCACTGAAAGGCAGGGGTTGGTCTGGCTAAGGTCACAGGATTTTATAATGGCTTTAGTATTTAGAGCTGTGGCACAATTAGCGGGAATTTCACTATCTTTGCTGGGATGGGTTTTATCCTGTCTTACAAACTACCTGCCACATGGAAAAATCTCAACCTGGACTTAAATGAAATGGAAAACTTGACCATGGGACTCTGGCAGACCTGCGTCACCCAAGAGGAAGTGGGGATGCAATTCTATCCTGGCTTAGCCCGCTGAGCTCAGGATCTCCAGGATTTTAATGTTCCTCTCAAACGGCCTGGGATTCCTGGGCCTGCTGGTCTCGGGGTTTGGCCTGGACTGCTTGAGAATTGGAGAGAGACAGCAGGATGTCAAGAAGCAGCTGTTAATCCTGGGAGGAATTCTGTTCTGGACAGCAGGTGTCACAGCCCTTGTTCCTGTCTCTTGGGTTGCCCACAGGACAGTCGAGGAGTTCTGGGATGAGACCATCCCCGAGATTGTGCCCAGGTGGGAGTTTGGGGAGGCCCTCTTTATCGGCTGGTTTGCTGGATTTTCTCTCCTGCTCGGAGGGTGTCTGCTAAACTGGGCCGCCTGGGCCCTGGCTTCCGGCCACTATGCAGTGGCAGAAACGCCGCCACACCGTCTACACCTGGAGATGAAAACCACTCACCTGAAACTAAGCCAGAAGGGATCAGCGGTGCCCTCAGATGATTTGGTAGGATTTCCTGTTACACAGTAACCCATTCACTATGCTTTCGATTTTCTAAAATGCATTTTCCCTTCGCTTCTGAAACTGTCATTTCTTTCTAAGATGGTAAACCACTTTTATCTTCTACTCTGAGACCAAAACCAATCAAGACTTAACAGTAATCATACTCATTACTGGGGATGAGTTTTCTCAATTTTAAAATAGATTCAGTGATTGCACAGAACCGGTAAATAAAACATTGTGTTAGTACCTACACATCTTCTGAAGGTGTTATTTAATAAAGATGAATCATTCAGCAATTGGAAATATTACTGCTGATCATTGACTTCTTTCAAGTGTTTAAGATCACCTATTACACTGAAACTAAAGTCTGGCTGCTTATTTTTTTTAAAAGGTATGACATCTGATTATATTTTTAAAAATTGCTGGCTCTCTGAAAGCTTGAGAGGTGCACATCGGGGACACGTCATCTCTTTTTAAATTGGAGACCTCAGTGCCTCTATGGAGACTCTTCCATTCATTCACGTCTTTTTTTACTGTGTCAGAAGCAGAGGAGGGCGGTCTTGGGTTTTAAAGATTCATGTAAAATCTACCGCACCAACGTCCACTTGCTTGTGTCCTGTGCTCTGTGGTAGATGCTGCAGCCACAAGGCGACTGTGGGTCGGGACTGGGGGGCGTGGGCAGATCCCCCCACCCCCTTTAAAAAAAAAATCAGCAATATATATGGTCCAACCAAAACTATTCACAGCAAGCTGCTGGCTTGGGGCGTTTTTTTTTGTTTTTTATTTTATTTTGTTGGTTTTTGGCTGCATTGGGTCTTCGTTGCTGTACGCGGGCTTTCTCTAGTTGCGGCGAGCGGGGGCTACTCTTCGTTGCGGTGCGCGGGCTTCTCATTGCGGTGGCTTCTCTTGTTGCAGAGCACAGGTTCTAGGCGCTTGGGCTTCAGTTGTTGTGGCACGGGGGCTCAGCAGTTGTGGCTCACGGGCTCTAGAGCGCAGGCTCAGTAGTTGTGGTGCACAGGCTTAGTTGCTCCGTGGCTCGTGGGATCTTCCTGGACCAGGGCTCGAACCCGTGTCCCCTGCATTGGCAGGTGGATTCTTAACCACTGCACCACCAGGGAAGCCACCAAACTTGGGGAATTCTTCATGAAAGATTTTATATTTGTTTGGTATATAGTTCAAGTAAACTTTTGTGTTTGTGCCAGTCAGGGAAATTCACTGAACAATAAATGACACTGAAATAAAGTATTAGGTAATATGTATCTTTGTTTTAAAAAGAAAACACTGAATTTTTTTCCACCCACAAACACATGAAAAGTGCAGAAACCAGAGTTAATCTATGTGATGTATTTGCATACTTTTACAAAAAAGACAAATTAAAACAGAAACATATTCAGAATTTAACCTGATTAAATATTTAGTTCAGTCCTGAGCTTTTGATATTTAATACAATATAAAGTAATAGCAAAAAAAGATTTTAAATTTATTTGATTTGCATGCTACAGAGATCCAGCTAAACTTTGTTCATTTGGCTAGCAATATTCTTTTTGTACCTGTAACACTTAGATTCTGATATACAAAATTGTAATAACATACTGATAATTCAAACTTGAGAACTAAATATTACATTCTTTTTACCCTGTGAAGAATAAATTCTACCTTTAAAAAATAGTACTTATAATATTAAAATTCATGTTGTCCATATGGTTTTGTGAGCAAGTTATTAAAATGTTTTGTCACTGTGAATCATTTGGGTTAGTACAAATATGACAGGATTGTTAAAAGCTGCCTATAAATACATAACACTATTGCTGATTTTTAAAGAGTGAAAAAGGATTATATTAAGTTTGTCTCTCATGTTAGAAATGAGCAAATGCTGTAAAATAAAACCAAAAGCATCTTGGTCACAACTGCTAACTACCAGCCTGAGACAGATTTTATTCTTTTATGCTTGTCTGAAACTCTTTGTCGTACAAAAAGTTAACAGCTAATCTGATGGAATTTATAAAGCTGTAAATATTCCAATATAGTCTCTTCTGTGTCAAACATTTAAGATGGCCAGAACCGAACTATATATTAAACAGAACATAAATAAGACCGTAAATAAATAAATGAAGAAAATAAAATTGTACGGTACAACCACACATAATCCTATAAACATTTTCATGGTCAAACTAAGAAGCTGAAAACAGCTGACCTTCATTTAACTCTACATTAAATAAACTTCTGTTTTTCACATTTGACCTCGACAAGGATGAACGGTGCTCTTCCTCCAGTTCTCCTTGGTCACCTAACAGGATGAACTGGGCCGCCTGCAAGGACTGTGCTCAGTCAATTCACGAGGCTGGTTTTTGTTCAAAGTAGTGTCACGTCCAGTTATTCCTTCAAAGACTTTTGTATATAAATGGTGGGACACTTAGGAAAAAGTCATTACAGTTCTAGGCTCAGAAATGGCTTGATCTGAATTTTGATTCTGATAAAATGAACCTTCCAAAACATGTGTAATTACTTTCAAATAAATATTCTTAACAACGAGGATTCTAGCTTAGGAATAGAACTTGTGTTTCTTTTTCTTAAGGGGCCCATTCCTTTAAGATGATGTTTTCATCTCTAAAAAAAAAAATGATTTCACTTGTTACATAAGATGGCTCACCAAACATTGCCTCTTCCAGTATTACAGACCCAGTAACATGCATGATTTAATTTGCATAAAACTATTTCTTTTAAAAGCCTTTTATGCTGGCAGAGCTAACCTGGGGATTTGTTTCTTTTAAGAAGTGCTTGGGTTGGGTAAGCTAAAATTCTCCACTGGAGGAAACTTGAGTCAGTTTCCATCTTGTTTGTCTGGAATATATATTTATTTATATTTTACAAATGACTCAGCTTTTACTTCAAATTAATAATCTCCCCAGGCACTCTCTTCTCTTTGCCTCCCAACTCCTTACCACAAGTTACAGATAGGATTCCCTAAAAGTGACAGCTGCAAAGTAATTTCTAGTAAATGTTAGAGATCTGTTTACTGAAGTATTTTAAAATTTTTTGGCAATCTTGATTCAATCGAGGTACCCTTTCCTCTGTTCCTGGTTTCAGCAAGTGATGTTAATGTGTTTCCCTCCACAGTACCAGCACTGTGTGTCCTCAGCACCCTGGGCCCCTACCTTCACCCACCTGGTACCATCCTCACACCTAGGACGAAGCATGACTGGTGCAAGCCAGACACTCACGTCTGAACACTGACGCACAACCAGGCTGAGTGAGAAGCAGCAGCTGCTCACCGACGTGCTGATTTTAGTGTATTTGAGGCGGACTGGCTTTCTGCTTTCATCTCCCTACCCTTAAAGTCCTAAATCACGGGGTCTGTAGTGTGGCTGGAGCACTGCTCCTTTGCATTCTTGCCTTCCTGCACTCAGCATTTTGTTTTTGTTTTCTTTAGACAAATAGAAAAGGACAAAAAAAGGCAGCTGTTTTAAGGAAACAAAGTGTTCCGACAGAGGTGATGGAAATGAACGCAGCACCTGTTTCAGGTGGACCCGGCACTCTGCACTGAAGCTCACGCTCAAGTTCGACCTCACGCCGAACGAGCTGCCCTCTAGCACCAAGTATCACCTGGCGCCACTGCCGGCTTCATAGTCACCCATGCGAAAACAAGGAAAAGCGAAAACCGCACGCTGCTCAGCTATCTCTCCACAGCCGCTTTGATAGGATACGCGCTGGGTCCCGCCTCTATTCCATGTTTATCAAATAAAGCCCATTGGCAATACGCGTATACTGTACATCTGTGTACCAGATGATCCTGTTTTGGTTATCTGATTTTTTTTTTTCTTTTTTAAACATGTAAGAATTACATTCAAGGTACTTTACAAATTAACATGTTGAAAATCTGATGTGAAATAAAACCTCTTTAAGAATTGACAGTTATATTACAAAAACCCCCCAAAAACAAAAAACAAAACCCCAAACAAGAAAACGTTCAGTCTTTTGCCCTCCCTAAGAAATGAAGAGGTGAAAACACGATCTCGTCAGCGATGTAATCAGACGTCATCAGCCGGCAGCGACGGGATGCTTATCTTTGCTCTGGTGAAGTAGGCGATCTTCTCCCTACAGCCGGGGTGAGAAATACACCGACTTCAATAGGATGTTGAAAATGCTCTATGCCCGTTAAAAACAGTCCCAAGAACGCCAGCGCTGTCTCCACAGGCCCGGATGGGAGATCTTGTCCTTAGCTAGAGCTCCATTTAAAATCAAGACCGTCTTCGCCTTTTTACGGAAGGACATAAAGGAGAACGGCAGCTCTGACCCACGGTAACCACCGGTCGACACAGGCATTTCCAACCTCAGACAGGTTTTAAACCACTGGGGTGGGGGTGTGGAGGGAGCGTGTCAGTCTAGGTCTGAGCATTTCTAGACCAGGGAGTAGAGGATTCTAGGGGCCAGAATCCTCACAGGAAAGTACACGATCCGGGGAGAATTCTTTAAACTCAGTACCATGCTAAGGTAAGGGCACAATAATGAGCGTTGGATACCAGGGCTCAGATGAGGCAAGAGAAGGAGCCTGACCGTCTTAAAGGCAGATCTGCCGCATCCTGACGCGGGGATAAGTGGAAACAACCTGAGAGGGAGAGGCTGAGAAAGAAGGGGCGGGAGGGTTTTCAGAGCTTAGCAGAGTGTCAAGAAAGTAAGGTTTTAGGGTTGTAGAGCCGCCAAGGGCAGGACCAGTACGTCTAGCCTCTAAGAAGCCTTCACATCGAACAGTCTCCCCTCAACACAGGCTGCTGAGGGGCTTCCCCACGTGGGGCCACACTGGAAGCCCTAAGGAGGAGTAAAGCACTGGCCCTCCTTCGAGAAACTGGGGGTGAGATGGTGCAGGAGCCTGGGGTTATCATGCAAGAACTGAGGCGGAAAAGCTCCACCTCTAAGGAGAGGAGAGAGAAGGAGGGAAGCATGAAAACCCTGGGCAAGGTGGAAGGAGAGTTATTTTTGCGCTACAGCGTCCTTTCCGTTTGCTCAATTCTATGAGATAAAATTAAGAATTAAAGGGGCGAGTGAAAGTAGTCACGATGTCACTGAAGGCAGAACCCGAAACTGGGGTCTTTGCTTCATCACTTCCCGCAAGCGAATTACTATGGTTCACGCGGTGCTTTTTAAACACACAAACTAGCTGTCAGTGTCTACGCTTGAGATGTTTCACATAAAATTCCTGGTTTCTACCTTCCCTCGGCAAATCGGAAGAGCAGGGAGCCCTGGGCTTTGAGAGAGCAGCTCAGGGAGAGTGTCCCAGGCCTCGGCGCGCTTCCAGAGCAGCTGCCGTATCCCGGTCCATCGCCCTCTCCTTCATCACCTGTCTGGTGATAGGCTTGGCTTTGGGTGCTAAGCGAGTGTTTATAAACATTTATTTCGGGTTTTAGCAGCAGCTGAGGTTGGATGACTTCTCCTCTGGACAGTGTTTCTTGCACCAAAGGCACGAGAGGATTCCCCGCACCACCCTGCAGTTCTAGAAATGCAAGGAGCAGTATCCTCTGAAAGTTACAAGAGCGATCCTGGAGCTGAATGGAGACAGGAAAAAGCTGACTCTTTACTATAAGCCATCACGTTAAAGAGAGTCTGAGCCTGCCATGACCTGTCTCCTTCCCCCGCACCCGACTCACTCAGGACAGCAGGAACTCCCACTGCGTCCTCTGGCACCAAACCCATCCCTTCCTAACAAGCCCTCTCCACCCCATATCGTCAGACATGCTCCTTGGGCTTCTACCTCTTCAGCCCAAGAGCCTCCTACAGACTCCTCCACAGCACGCACACACACACACACACACACACACACACACACACAGACACACACACACACACACACACCACAGACCAATAAAACCACACCTCTCCCGTCGCCCCCCTCTCACTTGACTGAAACTGTCACAGGATGGTCACCAGGGGCCCCCAGCCTGGGGAGTGTCTCAATCCTCTTTGCTGTTGCCTTTGACAGCAACTGTCACCCTCCCCGCTCAGCTCCAGGACCACGCTCCCAAGTTCTCCTTCTAGCTCGCTGGCCACTCCTTCTTAGTCTCGACAGTCTCCTGTCCTGGTCACCTTCTCACACTTTCCGGTATGTCAGACCCACGTTTGTTGTGGAACCACCACATGTGAGATGAAGACTCCCATTTTTATCTCCCATCTGATCCTTAATCGTGGCTTCAGATTTTTATTTCTACTTATCTACTGACCATAGCTTCCCAAGCTGGCCTACGGGAACTGGTAGGCTGGTATGTCCAAAAACAGAACTCTCCCCGCCCCCTAGCACCCCTCCGTCTGCCCACCTCCTGTCACCCTCCTATCGCCTGCCTGGCCTCCCCTTTCCAGGGTCTGCCCGGCCGCTCTCCACAATGCCTCTAACGCCCTCACTCACTCCTGCGCTTGGAGACCCCTGCTGGGCCCCCACCATTCAAAGCCAGCGCTGGAAGCTTCGACACAGTACACGGGGCCTTGTGCGGTCGACAGGCTCACCCACTGGCTCTGACCTTTAAGGCTCTGTGCCTCTGTCCCTGCCCCGACGCCCTTTCCAAAACCACCACCCCTGGTGCCTGACATACGCGTACCCATTCTTCTACCCTGTACGGCCTCTTAGACTCCCGTGCGCTCCCGCAGGCCCAGCGTCTGCCCTCACGGGACCCCGCCTGGCCTTCAGGGGGCTCCTTCCGCCTGGCACTGCCCGCCCCCCTCACACAGACTGGAGCCTCCGTAAGGCCAGGGGCGCTTGCCCTTCTCTGGGTGCCCGGGCCCAGCCCCGTGCATGGCTCACGGGGCCTGAGGAACAGTCCAGGGAGGGAACAGCAAAACCCCGAAGAGAGGTGAATTTTCTGTACTTTTGTGTTTTCTGCGTTAAGATTTCTCAATGAGATGTCTAACTGCTTCTAAGAGCTGGGGACACCCCGGGTCCCCGGGGAGCCGGGCTCAAACGGAGTCAGGACTGTGGCCGGCAGGGTCTGTGAGCTCAGGGAAACACACACATCAAACCGGAAGCAGAGGGCGTGGTGTCCCACATCCTAACACGTGTCACCTGCCAGCCACCCTGCGGTGCAGGCCTGCGTGATTCGGGGACAGCTCCGCACGTCCCACGGGCGCTCACCTGAAGGACTGCACCTGCCGGGGCACCTTCCGGCTCTGCTCCCGAAGCCGGCACACGTCCTTGGACACCTGCCTCATTAGCTTCTCTGCGCTCAGGTCTTGCTTCTGCTCTTCTTTGGACTGTTCAGCCTGGTAAGGAAATGAAAACACAGAGCCCCCCAGAACATTAATTAGAGATTCCCAAAGGTGTGCTCTAAGGCTTGAAAAACGCCGGGCTCAGGTCAGGAGTCCAGCACAGCAGGACGACACCCATGCATCCACCTCATGCCCACAGGGAGCAGCTACTGGGTCGGGGCAAGTGTGTGTTAATGCATTTTAAAAATCTTACCACATAGGCAATGTGGGATCATCTTGTTACATCTGGAACACCTGGTAACTGCCCCCCTCTCCACCCACCAAAAGGGAAATTAAAAACTACATACAGCACCATGTCAAAGAAATATCTACTGTTAACATTTTGGAGAATACACTTTCAACCTCTTATTCATCTTTTTAACCCCCTTTTTTTTTTTCCATCTTAGACCTTTTAAAAGCTGTTTACTGAAGTAGAATTGACATACCAAAAAAGTGCACACAGACGCGTGTGCAGCTCAAAGAGCTTTTTACAAAGTGATACCCTTCTCAAAACTACCAGACTGTAAACATCTCAGGGAGGGGACAGAACACATCCCAGCCTGTAAGTTTCCACAGAGGCTTCTACTCCCAGGAGGACGTGTTGTGAGTTGCGCTCAGCCCTTGGCAGGGAGGGGCGGGCGTGTGTATTGGGAGGGGACACTATTAATTTGAGTCAGGGGTTGGGGAGACTCCACTCATTTGGGCACCTTCTCCCCATGACCTCCCAAGTGGGGCGCTACAGTAACAGGATTTCCTGCTCAGTGGAGGCCACTGGTCATGGTGGGGCAGCTGGACCTGTGAAGGAAATGGGTGAGGAAACTTAGAATACTGGTGTTTGCAGCTTCAAGTCTTACAAGACAGATCAGCTCGGGATCAGAACTAAGTAGTCGGCACAAAGAGATGGAAGGGAAAGTGGCTTTGCTGACGGTGGTGCCTGTAGCCTGCAGCAAGCTGATGGTCCCATCTCTGGGACCCTTCTGCACTTGAAAAAGCCGACTGCTGTGCTTGTGTTGTTAACACAGGCAGCTATAAACTTTAGAGTAAAGAGCAAGGTCTTCCGGCTTAAGAGACAAGACAAAGACAAGAACCAGTCTGACTGGTTCACAGCCGAACAGATACAAACAGCAATTCTACTACTAGAACTCCATTCGTGCTTTGGAAACGCTACTGAAACAAGAAAGGTGTCCCCAAATGTATAGGAGTGTCCACTTCCACAGTCCATGACTGAAATTTGGGAAACTATCATTAGTAGAATAATGAAATAGTTATGATATCTTTATGATTAAATAAATATGATATGATATATTCATAATGTGTATTACAAATGCCTTAAAACAATCAATTTCAGCAACATACACAAATATGGAAAGCTGTTCATCTTACATGACTAGAATTAAGAGGGGAAAAAAATAAGTGTGGAACAGTATGTCTTCAGACCCTAGTTTTCTGTAACTCTTCCAAACACTGACACATATACATGGCATAAAAAAGAGCTGGAAGGACATATAACAGTCAACAGAGGTCATCCCTGGGGAGTGGGACTCAGGGGCACTTCTATCAATACTTTTGGCTTTATATACTTCTGCATTATTTGGCTTTGTTACAACATGTTAATTTTTTAACTAAAAAAAACTTTCTAAATTTTAAAATATTCTCAACACACCAAGTGCACTAAACTCAGTTTAAATTTGAAAGCAAAACTGCTTGTGGCACTTTTAGGAAAGATGACATTGTACAAAAACTATTTATCCAGCCAAGTACTGACGAAGATTCAGTTATACTCACGCCACTTTACGGAAAGCTAAACAGACTACAATGGGGCATAACCTAGTTAGCACTTTGCTGATAATACTCTACTGCAGTAACTTCTGATTTTTTCAACACAAAGGCTCCCTTTTCCAGATATTTTTTACTGCTCCCCTTTCCTCTCCTTGTTTTGAACGATTTTGTTTAGAAAAGTGGCCTATATTTAAGTAGCAGTTCTTTCTTGATTATTTTGGAATTGATGAGATAGGTGAGCTGTCACTCGGAGCTTCTGAATTTGTGTAATTCAAATTCAAAGGGGACAGATGTGATATTTTAGTTACTTTGTGAAGTCTTACCTTCAGCGAACGGATGATTTTTCACTAGGCGCCAGGTTGGGGACTACTGACTTAGTAGACACAAAGAAATGACTTCTACCATGATGTGGTACATCCAACTAGGAAACTAGTAATTCTACTGAAATGTTGCTGCTATTCTAATTTTGGGGAACTTATAAGATGAACAAACCAATCTTAAAATGGCCATCTCCTTACTGACTTGAACAAACGGAGAGATCAGGAAAAACCAGCGAAGGAAGGTACATGCCGGATATACTTAGGGGAGAAAACCTGGCCCGGTTTCCCCAAGAAAGCGTATTTTACTAGATCAGAGATGCAACAGGCCCCCGGGATCCTGTTCAGTATTTTGTTCCCTTCCATATGAATGGGAGTGTGAGGCCTATTTTATCCCCTGTACACACTATTAACATGGTCCCTCGAAGTAGCCTGCTGGCTGCTGCTGTTTCCAACTACCAGCATTTATGTGGTGGCTGCAGAGTCACTCTGAAACTTGGCTTTGTTCTGTGCAAAATAAGACTGACCACCATGCAACACACGACGAGCCTCCACTCCCTGCTGAGTAGGAACACACTTTACTGCAGACTCCATTTGTCTCTGTGTTTATGTATTTATATCTGCACCCGGGTCTATATCTTCCTCCAAAAGTCTGGGTGCTAAAATATATCATAAAATTTTCATCAGGTGTTAATAATCGATAGTCACCAGCTTTGCAGGCAGGCGAGGCTCAGGGCTGAGCACTTCACCGTGGTCACTGAGTTCTTTTGTTTAATGAGCTGTATTAATATTTCTGACATATAATTTTCTTAGCAGATTCTAACTTTTACAAATGTTAACATCTGTATTATTTTAAGCTTTTAAGAAGCCTAGCGTCACAGAACTGGCATTTTGACAGGGAAACACTCAGAGGAAGAAAAAGAAATTTCTGCTTTGTAAGCAACCTGAGGCTCCTTTGGAAAAATACCAGCCCTTCCTCAGCACGCCTCCCCCCTTCTCACCCGACAAGTCACAATAAGCTGCCTGGTTCAGGAGGATCGGAAGCCGGTTTTTATGGCCCAGATTCCAGGAGAGTGTGATTAACCTTCAGTTTACGTGACGGGGGCCTGACCTGCAGGAAGGTCCAGTGATTTATTTGCCGTCACGTTAAGAAGCCTGACAGCATAAGGAACACAATCCGTCCTAATTACAGTCCTGAGCTGCCTGCTCTGCTTCCTAAGGGGGTTGTACTGTACACGAGGACACTAACTGATTCAGTTTTTATTCTGAGCTACAAAACAGACTTTCAGCCACAAAGGAGGAAGGTTATGCAGAGTGACGCAGAGGCCTGCCAGCTTTCCTAACAAGGCAGGCAGATCTGGGCTCTGCTGCTGGACTCCGTTCACAGTTTGCCCGGGAGCCGTATTTTTTATGGCAATTGGAAGGCTGTTTGCTCATCGTTAGGCACTTTATGGCCACGGTGCTGAAAATCTCACAAATCCCCAGCTGCGGGCGGGAGGAAGGTGGATGCAAAAGGGCAGCATGTGTGTGTGCATGTGTGCCAGTGTGTCCGCATGCGTATAAGGAGTGGACGTGGGGCTTACGAGCACGCAGGAGAGAAGCCAATGGCTCTCACCAACTTCTGTGGCCGGAATGAGAGGCGCACAATTGGAAACAGTTTCTCTTTCACAGAGCGGGTGAGCACAAACTTCACGGACGAGAAAAAAAGGCACATAACTCCAATAATCTATCTAGACATACAGAGTTGGCAAAAATAAAGATGAAAAAAATCTGTACTCAGGGGAATCAGATTATTCTCAAAATGGTACAAACGCACCTTGCTTTGTGGGCTCTTTCTTCACTATCATTGCATGCAAGGGCTGCCACCAGGCAGGAGGAAACACAGTGGGAACAAATGTGTTCTAAGTTCTAGAAAAAGGACTTGAAGACTCGAGCAAGACTGAGGTGTAGGCTGAGTACCTTCTACCCGGCGGGCTTTAGGCAACGTGAGCTCCACATAAGCGCCCCGGAGCTCACGGCAGCACCGGGCTCTGTACCTGCTTCTCGGCCTGTCGCAGAAGCTTCTGGAACCTCTCATCCTCCAGCACACCCGGCGGAAGGTCCGTCTCGCCCTGGGCTTTCAGGTCCTCGAGCTTCTGCCTCAGGCCCCGCAGAGCCTGCAGCTCGTCGTTCAGGCGGCTCTGCCGGGTCAGCGAGGCCTGCAGGTCCAGCTCCAGGTCCAGAGAGGTTCTCACGGGGCATTCGGGTGCTGCCCTTCTGAGCACCGGCTGGCACACCGTCTGGAGGGTTGGAAACAACACGACACCCTCATTACGTCGGTGGTCACCTAACAGGAGGGCACTATCCCTGCTTCCTGCTTTGGCCGATGAGGGGTGAGTGGCAGTGATGTGGCACCTCCTGACCCCTGTTACAGGGGCAGCAAAGGCCTAGAGGGGAGAGGCCGGGGGGCTTGGTCCTGAAGGAGGACAAGCAGAGCCCCCGGCCCACCTGTACTGAGCACGCAGGTAAGCAGCAAACGAGCCTTTATTGTTTTAAACCGCAGAGAGTTTTGAAGTTGGCACCGTGGTAGAGCCTAGCTTAGCCGGACCAATCTACTGCACGAAGCCGGCCTCTGTGAACGACAAATACATTATGAGAAACTCACATCTGCTCCATTTCAGGCCACGCACCTGCGTCCCCGCAGCTCACACCTCTCTCTTATCATTTCTGCACGCACTGGCCAGGACACAGCTGCTCAGGGGAGCTAGGGTTTTGACTCCTTCCTTGGTTTCCCGTCGCTTAATATCTATTCAGTACTTTCACCCCTGAACCACTGTGCTCTCTCTGGGGCCAAGCTTATCCACTTATCAAGAAATAATTACTGAATACGTATGCATGCATGTCTGCTGGCAGCGGCTTCTGTGTCCCAGGAAGTCAGGGGAGATCACTCAGGGCTGGGTCAGACTCGCTTGAGGAAAGGCCTTCAAACGAGGCTGGGCAGGACTCCCTGAGCAGAGGGAAACAAGGAGGGCATTTCTTGCCTGGACTGTTGGCAGTGGGAATGGAAAATAAGAGATTACTAATAAAGACGGGTACTATTTGATACAAGACAGACGGACTCAGACCTGACAGGTATTCCAGCTGGAAGGTCTGGAACAATGGTGGTGCTCATGACAGACAGAAAGGAGAGGCCTGTCTGTCCCTCTTCTCATTTCAGAGCCGCAGCCCAGGTCTGAATAGCTTTCATTGTCTCCTCGGATTCCTCTTTCTCCTTGCCCAGCATATCCTGCTCCAAGACTCTCTAATGTTCTTATTAGTAGCTTTCCCTTTGTTCAACCTCTGCTCTAACAAACTTATTACACAGAAGAATCATCTAGACACACACTCTCTTCGACTGTACTACTCATGTTTTCAAGATCAGAAATCCTTCCCAGCTGTCAGGTACATGGAGGCTTTCTAAAGGCTCCCGTGGGCACGGCCTGCTGGTTAAGTGTGTAACAGTGGGCTCGCTGGTTTGTAAGATTCTGCCCATTTCCTTGGTGTCAATGCTCCCCGCCATGACTGCTCTCAGGCTGTCAGTGTGGTGTCACTGAACTGGGGAGAGATGTGGCGATGGGTACCCCCAACCTCATGCCTCGCTGGCCGGGCTGCCGCCTTCCCAGCCAGGGAGCCTTCCACTGATCTCCGGAGATGCTTTTGTTCTCTTCACCTCTACATGGTTCTCATGCTATAACTCCTAAATCAGAATACACTTCCCCCTTCACTTCTACCAAACTCTATCTGCCCACTTTAAAAGGTATTAACAGTGATCTCCTAAACAGTGTTTCAGGATTAAACTAAGTTTATCAGCAACCCGACTGTTTTTCAGCTCCACTCAATTCATAAACACTGCTGGTTAAAAGTTCTCTGAAGAGTGCTACCATCCTCTAAAAGTATGTGCTTTTAAAAATGCAGGGGACTTAGAAAAGAGTTGAGAAGAATTTTCATTCAAGATGATGGAAATTTAGGTGCTTTTAAAGCACAAAGTTTGGTAATCTGAAAGATCTATGTTTCAAAAGGTCCTGAAAATGCTGAGGTTAAAGAAATGCTTGCATATTTACCTTTAGAAAAAAGAAAGGTGCTTATGACTGTCAAGTAACTAGGAAGTTAAACCAGGAAGTTACATGTTGCCCAGTCACACATCCAGTACTTTGCCCACAGCGGCACTAAACCAGAGTGACTCAACTTACCCTCCAATCTTTACTCCCACCCACGGGGCCCAAGCCTGGCCGAGCTGGGTCCTTCCTCATCCCCTGAATGTGCTTCCCTGCCCCTGTGCCATGTCAGGCCACCAAGTATCCATCCAACAGCACCCAGTATCCATCTCCATCCCTGAAACAAAGCTACCACTTTCTTTAGAAATTTTATATGGGTGTCAAGGCCAGACACCTTCCCCACGCAGCGTTTTTGATTCTCCCGACCAGGCGAGCTCACTCCGCCCTTCCATCTGCACCCGGAGTCGCCCGTGTGCCCTCGGAAGACCCCCTCCAGGCAGGGAGGTCCTGCCCGTCACTGCAGAGCTTAGTACGCACAGCGCTGCATTTTTACTGAACACCATGCTTTAAGCCGAAATAAAGCAGCTTCGGAAATTAGCACGAAACAAATTATTAGTAAACAAGTAACTTTCCATTACCAGTTCAGCTGTTGGTAAATAAACAGGAATTTGTGAACAGTCCAACCTTTTAATTTATCTAAAATTCGTCCCTTTCGAGCTCATCCAGAGACCTCTGGCTTCCAGGAAAACCTGGCTTGAGCTTTTCCATCTACATTAATCTTAATCTTCTAAAAATATCTGTTTTTAAGCAAGCTGCTAAAACCGTGTCCTCCTTTTCCAGAACGTCTGCCCGTCACAAAAGGCACCGGGTGTTACACTCTCCCCACAGCTGCTCGAGAGCTGGCCGTGGTGTGGAGACCAGGCAGCCGGCAGCAGAGATGTTCCCCCCGACTCGGCAGGCCCGGCTCCATCCACGCTGCAAAGTGGATTTACCCTTCATTATCAGAGGTTCCACACCGGTGATGAATGAACGCTCCCCAGCACATCCTTCTCCGTAACTGACACAACAGCTGTGTCTCCGTAATCCCAGTGGCTTCATCCCAGCTCCCAAGAGCATGGAGCAAGGACACCCAGCAGTCCCGGTGCTCATGTTCTGATATGCAAGACGCTGGGTGGGTCCAGGACAGCGGGATGCCGCTGAGGGAATACATACCCTTTTGACTCTCAAACTTCGCCGTTCAGTGGAGTTTCTCACAAATAGTGATTTTTTAGCCAGGGTTGAACTGTCACTGTCACTTCGATTTAACTGGCAACAAAGGATAAAAAAAAAAAAAAGAAAGAAAAGAAAAGGAAATCAGTGCTTACCAATGTGCTAGAGGAAGCTTGGAATTGAGAACGTTATCACAGAAAGAAGGTAGTTTATTTCTTTAAGAAAATCCTCCCCAAACAAAATTTTCCCTGTTTTCTTGCTTTTCTTAAATAACTTGATTTTCTTTAAATAATTGCCTTTTGGTTACAGTTATCATAAGTCATTTGTTAGGAAAATTATATACATTTTGAAATAAAATTATCCCTTGTATTTCTAGCTAATATGCACTATCCATTCTTGAAAAGAAAGGTTTGTGTAATGCACAGAGCTCAAGGTCAGAGTGGAGTCACAGCATGTACAACTGGGAACACGCCCAGCCCAGGCAGCCCACACTCACTCCCTCACCTGCTTCAGGCCTTTGCTGAAACGTCACCTTCTCAGTGAAGCCTACTCTGAACCTACTTAAATTTGCGACCCTCATCCTCAACATTTCCATCCTTTCTTAACTTGCTCTACTGTTTTCCATAGCACTGGTCCCTGCCCAAGAGACTTCACAGTTTACTCATCATGTTTAGTGTTTGGCTCAACTCACAAGAACATAAGCCCCGCAAGGACAGGGCTCTGGGTCCTTGGTTCATGGACGAATCCCAGGGATCCGGCAACGTGCTTAATAAATAGCAGGTGCTTAATAAAAATGTTTGGTGAACTGAATGAATAAGTTTAGAATTCTGAAAGTATTTTCTAACCCACTTTATAATGTTAAATCTAAATTACTATAAATCATAAAGTATTTTATGGAACTAGAATTTGGTAAACTGATGCAAATCACATAATATTCTCCACAGAACCAGGAATCTGATTCAATGTCTGGAGGCATTAGTAAAGGCGACTTTTGTCCTAAAACCCAACTCACAATCTTTGACTCAGCAGCACTAACATGTTTTTTTTTTTTTTTGCTGTACGCGGGCCTCTCACTGTTGTGGCCTCTCCCGTTGCGGAGCACAGGCTCCAGACACGCAGGCTCAGCGGCCATGGCTCACGGGCCCAGCCGCTCAGCGGCATGTGGGATCTTCCCGGACCGGGGCACAAACCCGCGTCCCCTGCATCGGCTGGCGGACTCCCAACTACTGCACCACCAGGGGAGCCCGACTAACATGGTTTGAGGCATGCATGATACCCAGCAGAAATATACAAGACATCATAAATCTTGAGTCACTTTAAGTTTCTAAATACACACTGAGGTCCAGACAGACTTAGCAGCCTGGTCCTTAATGTCACTTATTTGCCAAATAAATGGCATTAGAAGCAAAGAGACATTAAATTTGAGGAAAGAAAAATATGCCACCACCCAAACTAAAAAGAATGATTAAGAGTGTGATATTTTATGTATATTTTATGGCATTTCTAGCCATTAGACTCTGTAGTCGAGTTTGAAGATCCCCTGGCACTGTCTATTGTCACTAACGGGCCACTCCCTGGCAGGGGGCGGGGAGAGGCGGCAGCCCCCTAAGAGCACTGCGCGCCTCACCCTGCACATGCCCGCCCCGCAGACGCCTTACCCTGCAGACGTACTGGCTCCGCTCGCCGGGGGAGAAGGTCTGCGAGCGCACAATCACGCTGCTCCGCACGAAGGGGCGCTGCCGGGCGCTCAGGCCGCTGCGGTCTTTGGGGCGGACCGCCACACCGGCACTGCCCGCCTCGTCGGTATTTGTCTCTTTATCAACCTAGAAGTCAGTAATTTGTCAGGAGGGGAGAGACGTTTCTTGCTCCTTTCTAAGTATGAAAGAAATACCTAACCTTACAAGAGACTCATCTAGCACCAGGGCCACTTCTGTGAGACAGGCTTTGTCTTTCTGCTGATGGGAAGGTGTTTTTCTACTTAGCTCTTAGGAAGTTACCCTCAGGTAGGGTAGGATAATAACTGTCCAACAGGGTTACCTATAAGGGGCAGCACCACTGCTAACAGATTAGACCTAAAGAAAGGAAGCTTTAGATTTACAGAGGGTAAATGTGCTTCTATAAAGAACCTTATTTGAGAATTCATCATTAAACGTTATTCAACTTTCTGATTAGTTTTTTTCAGAGTAAACAATAAAAGTAACTAAATATAAGAAAATGAAAATACACTAGTTAAACCTCAGGTCTACACAGAACATGCAATTATATATACAGCCATACCTCGGTATCCATGGGAGATTGGTTCTGGACACCAAACTCTGTGGGTGCTCAAGTCCCACAACTGGCCCTCTGTATCTGGGGCTCCACATTCTCGCATTCAGCCAATCGTGTACTGTTTACTATCAGCGGTTGGTTGAATCAGATCCGCGGTTGGTTGAATCCGTGGAGGCAGAAACCGCAGATACAGAAGGCCGACTGTATGTATGTATATGTGTGTGTATGTATGTATGTATGTATATATATATATATATATATATATATACACACACATGAAGTCTTCAGTCAGGGTATAACATTATTTTTCTTAGAAATAAATAACTGTTATTTTCTAAACTCCCAAGTTTGCCAGCATCCTCAAACCTAGATAATAAGTTTCCCCCTTTGGGGGTGGCAGTCTCAACATGTCTGTCACTAACCAGCAAAGTTACCTGCTTAGTAACATAGCATCTGTGCCTAAACCGAGTCATTTGCCACCTTCCCGAACTGGTTTCAATCAGAGCCCCATCTAACCAAAATGAGCTTTACACGTTTACCTCATGTTTGAAATTGAAATAAACTTATAACATTTATGAAACTTAATACAATTAAGTAGGCATCCTGGTGTTATTCAGGAAATTCTGAAAATGCTTTCAGTAAATATTCACAGAACATTTACAGAGAGATAAACGCCACTATTTTTTTTTTTTTTTTTTGCGGTACGCGGGCCTCTCACTGCTGTGGCCTCTCCCGTTGCGGAGCACAGGCTCCGGACACGCAGGCTCAGCAGCCACGGGCCCATGGCGGCACGTGGGAGCTTCCCAGACCGGGGAACGAACCCGTGTCCCCTGCACCAGCAGGCGGACTCTCAACCACTGCGCCACCAGGGAAGCCCTAAACGCCACTATTTATCTTCTTATATGAAACTTAATCGGAGAATGAATATTTGGGGTCCATTAGAAAAGGTTAAGGCGTTTACAATGTTTCTTATGGTCTACTCCCACAAACGCCCATCCTGATCAGCTTTGGCACAAAATCCTGACATGGAGTTATAGCTGAAGAGACAGACTTGGTCTGCGTGGTGCCTCTAGGAGACCAGTTTCAGGAGGGGACAGCTGAGAACACTCACCAGGGCAGGCACTCCTGCAGGTGGCTGACTCCCAAGGTCGTTGGCACAGTTGTTTTCTGTCTTACTTGTGTCCTCATGCATCTCAGGCACACTCGGGCGTGAGCTTACGTCGTCTGCACAGCAACTGCCCTCTGCCAATTTCACTTCAGCCCCTTCCTCAGCCACAATTTCATCAGAGGCCTCTCTCTGCATGGTTAACCTATGGGTGAAACAACACACAATACCGTTCAGGGTCAAGCAGGTGTGCTCTGTGATCGGTGCAACCTGGGCATGTTAACCCGTTATCTGGGCGATGAACAGATTCACACATTACGATTCAAGCCAGTTCTCTGGCTGGAACTTTTACTGAAATGCTCATGAGAAATAAAGTTATCACCTTACCCTTCAGCAATCTGAAGCAAAATCATCATAATTTCGTACTGAAAAGTTAAATTCATGAAATTTGACCTAATTCCTAAATATTAAATAGAAATACGCTAAAAAATCACATATAAAGTGTAACCCACGGTTTGAAAATACGGACACTCGCTATAATATAATTTGGTATCAGTTGTTCATTTATTGTAAAATTATTCAAACAGCAGAATGCAGTGACTCTCTGCTAAGAGTGAGTAAAAATATCCTTTATCAACTGTGCTCATGGTCTAGCAGAGGTGGACCCCTGGGTAGAGGAGTCTTACTACTGAACTAACAGAAGACTCTGAATGGTCTATGATCTCATCTTTAACAAAAGCCATGGCCTGGGCTTGGGTGGCACTACAAGTGAGGCTCCAGAATACAAATACGGTTTATATTCTGTATAAACTGTACTGACAGGAAAGCAAGAGTACCAGGATGGGTAAGAATATCTCACTCTTTGTTGAGTTTCATATTCTCATAATAGGAACATTTTTTTCCACTGATAATGAAAAGTCAAGCTTTAATTGTGACTGGTGATATACTGACAGACTGGAACAGACTAGTTGTTAAACACCTGGTCATGAAATGAACACGGGGAGATCAGCAATGAGGACTGTAAGTTATCAATTCTTTTAGATTACGTTCTAAGTGCATTTTTTGAAATGTGGGTGAAACAAGTTGCGTATTTTACATATGCAAGGAAGGCTCAGTATTTCAAGATATGATGAACCCCATAGTCACTCTCATATTTACTTTTCTTTTTCGGTGCTCTGAACTTTATTCGCTATAAAGGACTTTTGATAAGAACAAAGTATATCTGCTTTTCACATCACTATAGTAAGCTGTTCCTTCCAAATGTCCACAATTTTGTTATTTATATCTTGTCACTCTAAGTTTGTAAGAAGTTTTATATATACACACATAAAAACAAATGATGCTATATATGTATACGCATATATGTGTCAACAGTAGTTCAAACATAACAGAATAAGCAACAATATATACAAAATTAATCCAAATGACTTTACATATATACTAAAAAAACATGCATTCACTAAAATTTGTTTTAGAGAAAACAGTGCAAACCTGGAACAATAGTTCTTTATATGTATGTGAATCTAGACAAACGCTATAATAACCTTTTTTTCTTTTTTAAAAACAATGAGGTATGGAAAATGAGAAGGAAACAGAAAAAGAAGGTGAAAGTGGCCACAAACAGAAAAAGAGCTCTTCAGAAGCTATTTTCTAAATATCTGCTTTGACTTCCCAGAGCCTAAATGGTACTTCTGGTCATTTGCAGAAAAAGAGTCAGTTTTTCAATTTATCTATGACTCTGAAATAAACTACCATACCCTTCAAAATAGGTAGTTTAGACTTAAAACCAAAAAAAAGCCCAAGAAATAGTGTCAAGATTACTGAAGCAAGAACAAAGAATCTCGCTCACGTGCTTGTCCGCAAACTCGCCACTACCCCTTTCAAGTCTCTAATGACCAAGGAAAGACTTTCCCTAGGGGCAGCCCCCTGAAGCTGCGCTACTTTCCATTAATTCCAGAATAAGATCTAAACCTATAAAGGTTTCCCTGAAAGTTTCTTCTGAGAATCTAAACACATCCTCTTTGCGATCCCGGTAGCAAAAGGAAATCGCTGTTTTACCAATCTCCATCTGGACCCCTTTGCTCTTCCTCCTGCTCTGGTTCTTCTTCTTCTTGTGCTAATTCTTGTTCCACAGCCAACAGCTCAGCTGATGTTCTTGCAAGTAAGGCTGACACTGCATCCTGGAGAAGGTAAAACACAGGGCAATGGACACCATATACTTCAAGAAATGATTGAAAAACTTATCGGATGGGGACTTATGCTTCTAGTTGTGAAAAAGAAGAGGTATGAGACCCAATTCTCCTGCTGAGAATAAATATGAAGACTGAATAAAGTAAAATAAAAAGCAAAATACAAACAAACAAAAAATTCCAGCTGTTTTAAAGCAATGGAGAGCAACAAAGGCAATTAGCACTCAAGGACCAAGATCCCAGGGCAAAGGAAAACGCAAGGAGGTGAAGGGACCATCACTGCCACTCTGCTCCCCTGGGGGGCATGTCTCAGTTCCAGCGGTGAGGCACACAGGCTGACAGACTGTGGCTGCCCAGGGCTGTGACAGTGATGGGAGGATGCAGAGATGAAAACTGAGTTGGCGACAAGGTAGCCAGCATTCAAAGGGCCAGAGAAAATGAACTGTGAAGTGAGCCCAATGTTCTGCACCATATTCCTTTTGGGACATTTGCCCTTCCTAAGCTACATAGGTGCAGAGCAAGAAGCTGAGAAAGCAAAACCAGCTGCTAGGAGGCTAAACAGTAAGCAGATACCTCAGTTGCCTCATGGTCCTAGGGAGAGAAAAATTGGAATTCAGGTCCCTCAAGTGATCCAGGTGATCTGCCCATATTGTAATCTGCCTTCCAGGAGAATATTAAATCCTCTCTGGAGGAAGCTATCAGCCAGATCCTCTACAATCCATACATAATATCCAGCATTCCACTGGAAACAGGGCCCAATGACTGAAAGCCAAGAGAAATAAGAAGCAAAAGAAGCAGACCCATAGGTGATCCATATACTACAGTTATTTAGAAAAGGAATTAAAAACTTCATAATTAATATGCTCAAGAAAACTGATGAAACAATGGAGAATTTCCCTAGGATAAACACAAAGAAAAACACATTAGCACATCAGAGTGAAATTGCTGAAAATCAAAGAAAAAGAGGAAATTTTACAAACAGTGAAAGAAAAAAGATGTAATACCGTTTAAGGATCAACAATTAGACTCCTCCATCAGCTGAACAGAATCAGTGGAAACCAGGTGACATGTTATTTTTAATGTGTTCAGAGAAATAATTGTTCACTTATAATTCTGAATATGCAGGAAAAAAAGTCCTTCACAAATGAAATCAAAACAAAGATGCCGATAGACCTGTACTAAAAGAAATACTAAAGAAAATTCTCCAGGCATAAGGAAAATGACCCAAACTGGAAGCACAATAATGCAGAAAGGAAAAGAATACACCAGAAAGGGTAAAGATATAGGAAAATCTAAATAAACACTGATTGTCAATAAAACAATAATAACAATGTCTTGTGGGATTTAGAATAAATGTAACTAAAATATATGACCAATAATTGCACACAAGGAGGAAAGGGAATCATGGAGTTAAGTCTTTAAAAATCTTTGCATATCAAAAAAAAAATAATGTATTTCTCTTCTTTTCTTTTTTTTTTTTTTTAGGGATGGAGCAAATGAAAATGTCTTGAGAAAGGTGTTTGTTTGATGGCGTATCAGTGTCAATTCTTCCACACTGTTGGAACAACTGGGCAGTGTTGCTTGTTAAACACACACACACACACACACACACACACACATCAATGAAGCCTTCTTATTATATAGAAATTTAAAAATATCAGGCTGTTTAAATTTGTACACATTTCACTTTGAGTCCTAATTTGTTTTTCATTGCATCTACCTATTTTCCCTAGCACTATTTCTCTTGTAAGTAATCTTACAGGAGAGAATATTATACACCCATGAGTTTTACCTTAGGCAATCCAACAGCTGCTTTTTTTTTAATTTGGAATTTTTGAATTTTATTTTATTTATTGTTTTATACAGGTTCTTATTAGTTATCAATTTTATACATATTAATGTATATATGTCAATTAAAAATACATTAATTAAAATATATTTCAATTAAAAAAATCTTTGCACTGTCTGAAAAAAAGCAAAAGCATTAATTTAACACAGTTTCTAAGTCAAGGATGCATGATGTAATCATCAGGGTAACAGCAAAAAAGAAAAGACTGTAATACTAATGGTCTAAGAGAAGGAAAAACCAAAATTTAAAAATACTTGATTAATCCGAAAGAAGGAAAAAAAGAAACAGAGATAGGACTAAAAGAAAACAAAGAGTAAGATGACAGGTTCAAAGCCAAATATATCACTAATAGCATTAAGTGTAAATAAATGAAATATTTCAATTAAAAGATGAAGATTTAAAAACTGGATAAGAAATCAAAGCCAACTATGTACTGCTTACAGGTGAAACACTTTAAATATAAGAACTCAGAAAGGTTGAAAGTAAAAGAATAATAAAAGGTGAACCATGCAAATGCTAGCCAAAAAAGAACTGATACAGCCTTACTGATACCAGACAAAAGTGTTATTAGAGATAAAGAGGGATAATGTATAATGATAAAAACGCCAGTTGAACAGAAAGATACAACATAATGCTAAATTTATATTCACCTAATAGCCTGGATACAAAATACATAGAGCAAAGATTAATAGAACTAAAAGGAGAAAGAGACATTTATAATCACAAATTGGAGATTTTATTATACCTCTTAATAATTGATAAAATAAGCAAATTGAAAAATCAGTAAATGCAGAAGATTTGAAAAGTAAAATTAACAAACTTGACCTGCAGAAAATACACACTTTTCAAGAGCACATGGAACTTTTACTAAAACGGAACACATGCAAATCTCAATATTCTCTACGATTGAATATGTATAAAAATTCATATAAAATACACCACAGTGAAGTCTGTTTTATTCCAGGAATCCAAGGGCAATTTAACATTCAAAAGTCAATCAATGTATAATCCACTACATTAACAGAATAATCTTAAGAAGATAACCACGTAATCTTCTTAAGAGATACAGTAAAAATGCTTGATAAAATTCAATATCCATGCATAATAAAGCTCTTAGCAAACTGGAAAGAGAAGGAAACTTCCTTAATCTGATAGCAATTACCTGTAAACAGCCTCAGAAAAACCATTCCAAATGATGAATTATTGAAAGCCTTCACTTTGAAAAAGCATAGTACTATCTACAGAGATAGATGACTGTACTGTCTACAGAGACAGATGGCTAAGTCAACGGAACAGAACAGAAAGTTCAGGAACAGACTATACACATAGAGGATATCTGACTTATGACAAAAGTGACACTGCAGTGCAGCTAGGAAAGGAAGTATTTTCAACAAACAATCCTGGGTCAACTGGCTATCATATGGGTAAACAACAATCTTGACCCCTACCTCAAACCTTGCACAAAGATTAATTTCAGATGGGCTGCAGATCTAAAGGCCTTAATGAGAGGTGTTTCTCCAACTCTGACTCACCAAATCTATAGAATCGACTAGTGGCTGGCTTGGTTGAAATACTGAATCCTCAGTTTCATCTTCGTTCTTTTTGCACGGCATTTGCTTTGAAGGAAGCAAGTTATACCACAGAGTGAAAATCTCATTGGAAAAGGGTAAATCTGCCAGGCTGATCTGAGTTCCCGCCTATGTGAAATGAAAGGAAAAAAAGAAAAAACAAGAGAAAATAAAATGTTTCAATTCATATTTGCTCCCTCTGATATAATTAAGATTACTGGACAAGTTAAAAAAAAAAAAAAGCAATACTCATGATATATAGCACTGGTGGATTTTTAAAAAAACTTGGCAATGTCTTATATTTTCCGGTGTGACTAAATAAGAAATATAGCTGATCCTTGAACAGTGTGGGGTTAGGGACGCCAACAACACCCCCGATCCTGCAGTCGAAAATCCATGTCTGCCTTTACAGTTGGCCCTCCACGTGTCAGGTTCCACATCCCCAGATTCAACCAACCACGGATCATGTAGTACTATAGTGTGAATTTAGTGAAAAAAAAAAAAAAAAAAATCTGTGTATAAGTGGACCACAAAAGAACCCCAGGGCTGGATTTTAGATTGGGATTACGGTTGACCCTAGGACTACACGGGTTTCAACTGGAGACTGCAGTGTTTCTTGAACACCTGGGCGCACCTCTAGACACCTGTTTGAACACCTTATGTAATGCTGCTCTGGTCACTGTGCGCAATGATGCGTTAAACTTGCTATTAGTTATGTGTGAAGTCTTCTGCATTAGTATTTAAATATCCTATTGCTCTAAACAGTAACACTTAAGACTTCCTAGAAGCTCTAACACCGTGGCTGGGAGAACGAGCTGAATGAAGGAACTATACTCAGTGTCCTGCTTAAATCTGTAGCAGTCAGTTAGGTGTGGGATGTCCCTTTGATATCTATCCATCATTGATGAGCTGTGTGACCCTGGATGCATTACTTCTCTAAGCAGTTCTTCATCTGAAAATAGGGGTCATCATACCCTTTTCATAGGATTGTCAAGAGGATTAAATGAGATAATGTATACAAAACACCCAGCACCAGACTCGTACTGGGAATAATAATCATACTCCACAGTGATGGTCATAACAGAGGCCAAAGTTCTTCTTTATCTAAAGGTTAGAAATAAAAAGTAGATTTTACAGAGAATCATAATTTCTAAGCAAATTTGGAAGGTCTGGAATTAGAGAATGGAAACCAGAAATCACTACTTCAGATAAAAAAATGAAGCCACTGTTGGGTGTGTCTGAGGCATTGGGCAGATCGGTAGAAGTATCGAGGCTGGCAAAACAACAACTAGAAAATTATTCTCAGAATATCCGATAGTGTTATCTGATGATGGAGATGATGAAAAGTCCTACCAGGCACTCTTCCCTTTGGTGTTTACTGACAGAGCACAGATCCACCCTCAGCGTCTTCTGCTGCAGGGCTGTCTGGGAGATGGCCACTCTGAACACATCACCGAATAACAGGGACTCCGCGGCTGGATGGACTTTCGTTCGAAACAGACAGCTGACATCAGTTGAGGAAGGAAGCAGAGCAACTCTAAAGTATCTGCAAAGAACAAGGATGAAATGGATTTCACTGGTTCAATTATATTGGATTCACAGCTGGTGTTTGAAAGTATCTGCCTGGGAGAGAAACACAGGGACACAGACTTCATCTCAACCCAAAGCTCTGCTGCCACCATGGTCGTCATGCTCAGGGGCGCGGAGGCTCTGTTCTTAACCCGCCGGTGCTCCGATCATGCAAGGACGAGAGCCTGCCGCCCGCCCCGGGGCTGCAGCAAAGGCACGTGGTAGGGAAGTGAGAGGAACGAAGACCACGGGGCAGACGGATTTACGTCCCACCTGCCCGTGTCCTGACCATTCACAGTGACTGCCACCTGAAGCTGGGAAAGCAGGAACACACCAAGTAGACACGGGTGACTTTGTCCCAAAGAACACTCATCCTGCATATTAAACAAGAACTGCTGATGGTCATTCCCCAGGAATGGAACACATTATCCTACTAGAGGAAAAGAAACGCTAGTAGCACATTGTTAAGAAAATTTGAAACAGATGAATTTTAAAAGTTCAAAAAAAGCACTGCCTAGCATCTCAGAAGTCTCAGATATGACAAACCGTTTTACGCTTTGTCATATTTTGAGGAAGAGTCAGAGATAAACAGTAACTTCTAATACTACTTTATTTTATTTATTTATTTTTTTACTCTCTTTTTTAACATCTTTATTGGAGTATAATTGCTTTACAATGGTGTGTTAGTTTCTGCTTTATAACAAAGTGAATCAGCTATACATATACATATGTCCCCATATCCCCTCCCTCTTGCGTCTCCCTCCCACCCTCCCTATCCCACCCCTCTAGGTGGTCACAAAGCACCAAGCTGATCTCCCTGTGCTATGGGGCTGCTTCCCACTAGCTATCTATTTTACATTTGGTAGTAATACTACTTTAAAAGTGAGTTTTCTGAGCACGCATTACACGAGGATTGACAATTCCTGGAAACAGCATGAGGTATCTTCTTTTAAATACGAGAAAGAGAACACCCATTAAATCCCTCCCCACTCCCCCATTTCCAGGATTTCTAATTCATATTCTAAAGAGCATCTTTCTCCAATTATAAAAACTGTAAATTCACATGAGGAACTGAGGAAGGCCATATTATTTCCGTATTTTATATCAACATTGATTATGGAGATTCAGCATTAAAAACCTAGTGGACCCTGGGCCACAGTCGTTAAGGCTGGAGATGCAGCAGAAGAAATCTTCTTTCCCTGCCTTCATGGAAAAGCAACAAAGGGAGGTATTTTAGAGAGGCAGGCGGGAGGGACGGGATGTTCTGTTTCTCCAGACTCAGTTCACCTTGTCCCGGTGGCCTAACCACTTACACCATCCTCAAATGGTTCCGAGTGAAGAAAGTGAGATTTTACAGGGTTAGGAACCAAAGGCATAGGGGAAGGAAAGTTAGGGTGATTTTCCTCTCATTCTGCTGCTGGGGAGGGGGTTGGGGGTCACTCACAGAGACCCTGTGGCCGCCGCCAACCCGCTGATGCATCAATTCTGCTTGTCGTCATCAATAATCAAAAAAAAAGGTTTGACGTTAGGAGAAAGAAAGAACGACTCTGAGGATATTTCATGCTAGTTGTCGTCTTGAGCAGTGTCAGTATTTAGGCCAAGGCTTTCGTTACGGGTTTAAGAACACGTTGCCATGCGCTCAGGAAGGGTCAGGCCAGGCAGACAAGCGACCGCAGGGCAGCCGGGAGCAGAGGCTTGGCATCGCACTCTGGAGGCCACCTGTGACTTCCTGCGTGCGCCCTGCTCTGGCAGAGGCGGGACGTTTGCCGGCAGCCCCATCCCGACATCAGGGGCTTCATGCAAGTTCGTGTTCTTGGGGGATTCTGTAGTTTTGCCTGGACTTGCGGGTTGGCTCTCCCTGTTCACACATTCGATCCCTGGCGGATCTGTCCTTTCCCTGACAGGTCACTCGAAGATTAAAAGGCTGTCCACGGTGTGCTCCGAGATCTCAGCACACTTATCAGGAGGGGGAAGTCACGAATGGTATCACCAGCCGGTCCTCCCTGAATACTACTGACAGGTATCCCTAACCTCAGTGCTGGGAAGCGGGCTCTCTGGGGTGATCAAGCCACTCCCCCATATGCCCTCCCTCCTCCCTGCATGGTTCATAAAACCAAAGGAGGGGATCGGCCCATATCACCCCCTCTTCGCCTTTATCTAGTGCCGATTAAGACACAGTCAGCCCTGCTATGTCTTTCCCACATCTTCACTTGGATGAGTTGCTACATTACGATGGAAAATTCTCATATGGACAATCTTAAGTTCTTTGATTTGTCCTCCACTGATTTTACTTACACTTTTGAAGTGTGAGGTATCAGGAAGGCGTGAAGATTTCGGAGTTGTGCTACAATCACCATGAAACTTGACCTTTTTGCATCATATCTGTCAAAAGAGAAGCTGATGAGATAAGGAAGAGTATGGGCCACTTGTCACCGCACGGAGGCGAGACGCGCCCCTTCCCGCGCACATCCGCACCTGAGTCCGATCTGCACCTGGGCCGTCTCCGTGACGGCGACGTCCTCCTCACTGTACAGGACATCTTCGACTTCACTGGGCCTGGGGGCAGGGAAACAGCAGGTGCAGGTGAACGTTCGTGAACGGAAACATGCAGAGCTATGGCTGCTGTCTGCCACTTACTGATTCTGAATGGAAACCTGAGCTAACAGAATTCCTCAGGACTTCACTAGGGGTCCAGTGGTTAAGACTCTGCACTCCCAAAGCAGGGGGCACGGGTTCCATTCCTGGGCAGGGGACTAAGACTGTGCGAGCCACACGGCATCGCTAAAAACAAAACAAAACAAAACAAAAAACAGCACTCCTCTACTAGCCAGTGGGCCTGACCCCAGTGCAAGCTCACTTGTAAATGTCTTGCTTCACCTTGTCAAGAGGAGTCTGCGTCTGGGCCTTGAGGGGAATGACTTTCTGGTGTCTGGGCTTCCAGAGCCTCCCCGGGGTGTATGGCACCCCAGATACACCAGGCTTTCTGAAATCTGCATACACGAAACGCTTCACGACGCGCCAAACAGGCACTGGGCAAGCCCTGCAACGCTCTCATTAAAAACGAGTTTACGTCTCTAAGAGGCTCGGCTGCCTTTGAGCATATCGGCCTGGTCCTCATTTCCCTGCTGATGGGATGTTCTGATATCCCTAGAATTTTCAGCCTGCCACTTCTTTAATGCCTACAGCCCTTTCCCCTGCACAGAGTGGAATAAGGGCAGTGCGCTCGCGGTCTGTCACCCCGCGCCCGGCTGCGCGGAGAGGGCACCGTGCTGGGTCCTTACTGTTTCACGAAAGCTTCGTAGACCCCGCTGTCCCCGGCCACGGACTCATCCGAGACCGCAGCCGACACGCAAGTGGTTTTCTCCCCAAGCAAGTGGATTCCTCTTCTTTTTGGTAATGATTTTTCCACATCTAGGGAGGGGAGAGTGACAGCACTATTTAGAAAAAGTTAAGTACAAAATGCACACATGGTTTGGTTCTGAGAAATCCAAAACGAACTTTCGACCTGAGAATCAAGGATGCTACTATTCAAATCAACAGAAGTGAAGGAGGCCAGGCACTGCGACTTATAAGGTTCCTGGGATGCCAGTTATTTGAGAAAGAATCGGCTGTTCCTCTGTCCTGGATATTTTAAGGGAAGGGATCAATTGCACACTTTCTCCAGGGCCCCTTGCCTCCCCCTTCTCGGTACTCGCTGCAGAGAGCACAGTCGCGGGTAAGAAGCTGTCTGCCTCCCTCAAGTACTGGAGACGTTTCTATAAGAGAGCTTCTAGCGCTCAATGGAGAGAAAGGTTTCCTCCTCTTTTGCTCGCCCCTTCTCTCCAGCCTCCCTCTCCTGAGCTGCTGCTCTAATAGAAATTAAAGAGAGAGTCTTTGACTTAGAGAATTCCTCACTGGCTAATACCACTAAAAACTTTGTGCTGGGGCTTCCCTGGTGGCGCGGTGGTTGAGAGTCCGCCTGCCGATGCAGGGGACACGGGTTCATGCCCCGGTCTGGGAGGATCCCACATGCCGCGGAGCGGCTGGGCCCGTGAGCCATGGCCACTGGGCCTGCGCGTCCAGAGCCTGTGCTCCGCAAGCGGGAGAGGCCACGGCAGTGAGAGGCCCACATACCACACACACACAAAAAAAAAAACAAAAACTTTGTGCTACTGAATCTTCACCAACCACCACTTAACTTTTGATCTCTGACTCATATTCATACCCCGGCAACCTGCAGAGAGCAGGGAGCCTCGTTTAAAGCTGTGTTCCTGTGTAATAAGCTGCAAGCCCATGGCGTTCTTTCATCCTCAGGCAGGTGATCGGGATCAGTACTGGTATGCATTTCGTCCCCCTTCTGAGTCATGACTTTACATCTTGTTAAGATGTTTAAATTTTAAGGCTTCAGATTACAGGACTGATGGCTGCATTTTCCCTTTTATTTCTGGCACTGGGAATGCTTCCCCCCTGGCCCCCCCCCCATGATGAAGTGCCTTCTCTCCGCCCACCCCTCTTTGTGAGGGGTGAAGGTGATGACATGATTTATTGATTACCCCCAGGAATAACCACAGCAGCCTGAAATTGACTTTGACAATGACAGAGACTGACTGCGGAAGGACTTCGGAGTTATTCCAACTTGATTTCTGCCATCCAGCAGGGACTGGTCCTGGACAGTCAAATGTATATAAAAGGAACTCAACTTTAGCTGAACAAGAGTCTAGAGCACTGACAGGTGACCAGTGTCACTATCATAAGCCACCTGCCCCCATGCCAAGGTCAGACATCCCCCCCATGGACCGAGTGTCGCTGACCTGACCTGGAGAGAATTAGTCTTTAGGGTCAAATATATGCTTTCGGTTGTTTTCACATGTGAAACTGAATATTACTTGCAAACAAAGCTCTTGGATATATTTTCCCCTAGTGTGACTTTTTAACAGCAGTTTTCTAACTAACGTGCATTTAAAAAGTTAAACGTTGTTTCATAGACACTCTGGAGATACCATTCTGCAGGCACAGACCCCTCAGACAGACACGGGAGCAGATCAAGGGTAGGGAGCGAGGCGTCGGACGCTGCGGGAAGCGCAGGGACGTCGGTGCCTCAGGACGGCCAAGCGGGGCAGACCCCGGGAGGTTCTCTCCCTCATCTCGTGCTTCACCAGCATGCAGCCTCATTTACTGGCCCCTCCAAACTGACTGAATGTGGACAGGTGGTCACTAGAGAACACTCCAAGTACATGAAGAGCAAAAACAGCTTTGAAATGCTCAAGAACTGTAAGATCCCTCAGGTCCAAAGCACAGAAGAGTGGCATAAAACCACTCCACTTTCTTCCTTCTTTCTCCCTTGCTCTGTCCTCCTTTCGTGAATGTCGGTGGTTTGTGACAGGAACTGGGTTTAGCAGAGTTTTTGCATTCCTTAGTGTCATACAGTTAACATTAATTACTGTGAGCTGAGTGCCGAGAACCAGGCACGGCTGGGTGCTTCAGAGGCATTATGAGAGCGCTAACCCTTCCAGCACCCCACAAGGTAGATACTGCCTCGTGCCTGCTCTGCAGATGAGGAACAACAAGCCCGAGAGACCGGGTGACGTGCTCGCCGGAGCACGGCCGGCCTACGGGGCCCCTGCGATGCGAGGGCAGTCCGGACTGGCTTCAGGGGCAGCACGCATCGGGCCACGCGCGAGGCCCCAAGGCAGGTTTCTGCTTTGCTGGAGCCGTTAGGTAAGCAGCGCTCCTGTGCTATTTTCTTTGCGGTTATTATTCCAACAACACATCACTTGTTGGCACCTGCCAGGCGGGCAGCACGCAAACCACACAGCATCTCCTGCGCTGCCTCTGCCCCAGGCCACTGGCAGACGGTGGCTCAGTCCTCAGTATTCGAAACCACACAAACGAGATGGATCCCTCCACCTCTCTAAACATCTGAAATGGCCAATCAATTAATACCTAGAATTCTAGGACCAAAAGTACAAAATAAATATGCTTACGGAAACAGCAGGAAAATCCTTCTAAAGAGCCTGTCTTCTCCTGCACTGTGGACGCGCAGGGGCCTGTGTGGCTCTGAGCAGGCCTCCTGGGACCAGCACTGGCCTTTGTTTCTCATTTGGTTTGGGGCTGGCTCCTCGGAGCCCAACTGCGATCATCTGCCAAACAAGGTACCATCCCGTTCTCCTTACAGCCACATCTAGTATAGTAAAACCTTCTGCCTTGCAACGGTAAACAATTAAAAGTATTAAATTCTCCCTCTGTTTGGGTCTCTGTGAGCACAGATGCAGCAGTAAGGACTCAGGCCACTGCGCTTTCTTGGGCTGCAACTAGTACCGTGGCCACAAGAGGGCAGGGTGACACCACGCATGGGAACCGGCTTTCTCCCCGCATTAACTTTCCGCAGAGAGGGAGAGTCCGGCATGAAACAAAACTCATCGTTATTTATATAGAATTCCCACAGCAACCTAAACATTGAACCTTGATACTAATTAGCTGGTATGCTAATTGCCTTGGTTTTCATCTGTTTTAGGCCAAGTTTGAAAAGAAGGTCCTCTTCCCTTTCTTGCTATTTCAGAACCAGAACCTATTTGCAAGCACGAAGTACGTTCACAAAATGTGTTCCCGGGCAGATGCCATACACAATGGGGTTCTACACAACAGAGTGGATGCTCGATGATTAAATCTATGAAATACGGAAGGGGATTTGCGTTTGATCAAGAAAAAATGTGTAGGTTTATTAATAAACATTCTTTCCCAAATGAAGCCAAAATGAAAAAAGAGCAGCAGAAAGAGAAGGGGGACATATATACCCTTTGTTTCCGTGGGAAAAGTAATCTCCAGTCACTCTCCGTGAAATGGTCAAGAGGGATGCGCGAGAGCAAGGGTCTCCGTTTACCTGCAGGCCCTTCATGCGGCAGCGCCCTGGTGCGTTCGGTGAGGTCCTTATCCTCTGAGAGAGACGGGGGCGCTCCTCCCGGGTCAGAGTCCAGCAACGGCTGATCGTCTCCGAGGCCAATGTCTGCAAAGTGGCTGCTCAATTCACAGTCCTCAAGGTCAGCAGAGAAGTGATGGAGAGGGACGACGTCGTGGGGAGACAGGGGGAACGTGCCTTCTGAGACCAAGGGAGAGCCCGGTGGGGACAGGGAGGAAAGGGAGGACCGGGAGGACAGGGACGCCACGGACGTGGGGGCCTCGGGCAGGGCGGGGGCGCGGCCCGGGGCCGCGGCCGCTGCCACACAGGGACCGCTCCGGCCAGGCTGGCTGGGGGACTTGGCCACTTCGTGTTCGTGGATGGTGGTGATGGGTCCGGAAGGAATGTAGCCACCTTTCTCCTGCAGGAGGAAGTCCAGTTTATACTGATAATCCGGGTCCAGCTGGTCGCCCTGACTGGTGTAGTAGAGCTCGCTGGAACTGAGGGAGTTGAGGGACCCTCTGCTGGACGTGTTCAGAGACCCCCGGCTGGAGGCCAGCGAGCCCAGGCTGCTCCCGGACGACATGGACAGCGTGCTGGCGGAGAGGCTGGGAGGGGAAAGCACAGCTGTAAAAACCGGAACGATGTGGAGACCCCTGCCGGCTCCTTCGGGCCGAGAGGAAAGAAACCCAGTGACACCAAAGAGCAGAGTCAACGACCGGGGTAAGAGAACTTGCTGTCACCCCACACGTTTCCAAGCTTATTCGTGAATGCTTCCAACCTGACTCTCTAAAGACTCTTTAAGCAGCAATCCTACTCATTAAAAATCATCCCCCTTGTGCAAAAGTTACAAAAAATTTAAAAAGCGATCAAATACCTATTGATAAATCTACCTGCATAAATATCCAGAAGCAACTATGCAATTAAAAAATACAGAAGTTGGGCTTCCCTGGTGGCGCAGTGGTTGAGAGTCTGCCTGTCGATGCAGGGGACACGGGTTCGTGCCCCGGTCCGGGAAGATCCCACATGCCGCGGAGCGGCTGAGCCCGTGAGCCATGGCCGCTGAGCCTGCGCGTCCGGAGCCTGTGCTCCGCAACGAGAGAGGCCACAGCAGTGAGAGGCCCGTGTACCGCAAAAAAAAAAAAGCACCATGGCAGACTAAGAAAAAATACAGAAGTGGGAGGGAGGTGTAATGAACCCAACAGCATGAAGGGTTAATGCAGTGACTCTACTTTTAAAGAATCAAACTTTTTATTTTGAGAAAGGAAGAGGCCAGCTTCTAAAGACAAAGGCCCCTGGGCTCACTCGCCTTCCTCCTCTTTCTATGTATATTTCAGGATGTATATTTTCAGGCAAATCTCCCCCACCTTCCCTTTTTAAAAGAAGGGATGAGGTGGAGAAATGTGTCATTTTCCTAAGTATGTCCTGATAGTTGAAATACATCTTCTTCCCAACACATTTTAAACATGTTCCAAAAAGGACCTTGGGGTTCATGAAACAAAAATAAACCAAACCCAAATTCCTGCATTTTTAAATTTGGTCATCCGAGTTTTAATTGTATTAGTATAATGATTTTCCTACTTTTAAGTCATTGAAAATAAAGAGAAAAGTAATCAAAGATGAACTACAACATGCCTGGATGCAGTCAAGAAAAATGTTCCCCTCAAGAACCAAACAGGCTTACTTTTTAAGTTGTGAATGCAAATATGTAGTTAATTTAGTAGTTTCTTCAAGTTTCTGTAGCAGCTCTTTCCTTCGCTCTTCCAATTTCAATCTAGACAAGAAAAAGAAATGAATTTATTTTCACAGAACTATGATCAAGCAGGAAAAGAAAGATTCTGAAAGAAAAGAAAGATCCTTATTATTTTCCCCTTGTGAGATCCAAATGAACTCGACACAGAGAAAACAGAGCCACCTGCCAGAAGGAAAGTGGGCAGAGCCGTCCACGGCCACTGAGCGAAGGGGGAGAGCTGCACCAAATGGCCGGCATTACTGAGAACTTGTGAAATTTTGGTAGTCTAAAATTTTCTTAAATGGGTAAGAAAACCTCACGCTCTTACAAGTTAGGGGAAGACAGTGGGGAGGAAAAGAACAACGAAAAAACCGAACAAACATTAAAGATCCTTCTGCAGGCTTGAGACTTGAGCTTCCGTTACTAAAACACTTGACTGCAATAACGGGGAATTAGAAAAGATCATCTGAGTACTGAACTTGGTAAGGGCTGTTCCAAAATCATAGTTAGTGATAAAAATTCCAATCTTATTTTGATGAGAATTTTGGCGATGAAGGAACAAATTAGTCCAAATTGCCAGTGTGAGCTAATTTGGGCTTAACTGTTTAAGCAAGAAAAAGACATAAAAGTGATTTCCTTTCCCATCGATGGCACCTCTCATCACCTGTACTGGATTTTCATGAAATTTCATCCACATTCAGCTGAACAAGTTTTTATGAGGATTTTTTAGAAAAAAAAAATCTGAGTATTATGGAATTGTGTACTTGAGTAAGCCATTTTTAAATATATCAAGCATACTGTCTTTGTGAGGAGTTTTAGACATCATTGAAATGAGCAGAACGGGACCCAGAAAACCACCACGTTTTTTTTTAAATCTCCTAAATATAAACAAAAACTCAACCAGGAAAAAATATTAATTCAAAGTAGATTAACTGAATTAGAAGGTACATAAAGGTCCAGAGAAAGTCCCCGAATCTACTAAAACCCATGTCTCCTGATACAGGAGCAATACTTTTTTTTTTTTTTTTTGCGGTACGCAGGCCTCTCACTGTTGTGGCCTCTCCCGTTTTGGAGCACAGGCTCCGGACGCGCAGGCTCAGCGGCCGTGGCTCACGGGCCCAGCCGCTCCGCGGCATGTGGGATCTTCCCGGACCGGGGCACGAACCCGTGACCCCTGCATCGGCAGGTGGACTCTCAACCACTGCGCCACCAGGGAAGCCCGGAGCAATACTTTTGAAGTAAGTTTTAAAACCAAGTCCCACACACACAAATGAAGGCTTTTCTGGTGTGGTAAGGAGGCTTCAGAGCAACACAGTGTGTTTCATGCTGAAATTTAAATCCAAATCTTTCCCATTCCAGTCAGTCACATGTGATGGTCCCCCCAGGCCCTCCTCTGGCAATGGCTCAGGTGCTGCCCTTCCAGACCTTTCCCGGTTGCCTTGAACTGAGGCCTGGCTTGTGTTCCCCAGTTGAACCCTAAGCTCCCGGAGGGCAGGCTCGGGCTCTTTCTCCCTCCTCTACCCAGGCTGCCTGGAGAGCCCGGCGCCCCTTCCCGGTCCCCTCCCTGCAGGTGTCTAGATCACGTCATTGGAAGAAGCTTAAAGAAGACCCTGGGGAGGTCTAGTGAAGGTCAAAAAGTAGGGGGCTTCCCTGGTAGCGCAGTGGTTGAGAATCTGCCTGCCAATGCAGGGACACGGGTTCGGGCCCTGGTCTGGGAAGATCCCACATGCCGCGGAGCAACTAGGCCCGTGAGCCACAACTACTGAGCCTGAGCGTCTGGAGCCTGTGCTCCGCAACAAGAGAGGCCGCGACAGTGAGAGGCCCGCGCACCGCGATGAAGAGTGGCCCCCGCTCGTCGCAACTAGAGAAAGCCCCCGCACAGAAACGAAGACCCAGAATCTCGCCTGAGGCCACCCCTGAAATAATGAGAAACCCACAATGTAAGTGGAAAACAGGATAATTTGAGGGAAGCAGCAAGTGCTTTTCTGACAGGCGTGTAGGTACCGAGAAGAAACGGAGGGAGTCTGGGGTTGGTGAAGCACCGTTTGCTCTGCGATGAAACTAAGTCTGACACAGTGAATGTCAAGTTCCCAGAGGTGTCTCCCTGAAACCCTGCCGGCAACCCTGTGGCTGTCCTCTGTCAAGCACTGCACCTTCTGTCTCTGATGGAATCAGAGCCTCTCCCAGTGGGAGCTGGTTCCTGGTATCCTTCCTGGGAAATGACCTCCCCCACTTCCTCTGGACCAGGGACTAGAAGAAACTGCTGAGATGTCAGCCCCCTCAGGAGGGTGCGCCCCTGTCTCTCCTCACCCTTCTCCAGCCCCCATCTTGCTACTCCTCCTGGGTGAGAAAGACCTCTTCAACCTGACCCCGAAAGACCCCTCCCATGGTCCCGCTGTTCCACACCCCTGCCCAGCTGCCCTGGACAAGACAAGGGGGCCCTTGCACCCTCCACCTCTGCCCTCGGTGCCCTGAGGGGGAAAGCTCCATGTCATCTACAGAAGTAAGAAGTTCCTTTTCCATTAAAAAATATATGACACTCATACCCCCCGCCCACTTGCTATAAGAACTTTTTCAGAATCAGTGGCAAAAACATTCATATGATTAAGAAACAAGACACCCTGGCAAGATGCAAGGCAAAACCCCTAAGATTTGTGAAAAAGGAAGGAGCAATGTTAAGATCTTATCAGCCATAGAAAAGCACAGAGTTTAAGGAATTTCAATAACTGTAAGGAAAGAATAGAAGGATGTGTAACAAGTCTTTTTTTCATTTGAGAGCAATTTCTCTTTCCCGATGCGCTTTATGACCACTAGGGGGCGAGCTCCGTCTCCGCGCGCGGTCCCGCGAGTAGGCGACACTGAGGACGGGGCTGGTGGGCACAGCTGGGGGACTCTGGGAGCTCACACAGCGGCTGAAAATTCATGTGAGTTTAGCTCCTTCAGAGACCAAAATTCAGCAATGACTCAGAATCTCGCCTGAGGCCACCCCTGAAATAATGAGAAACCCACAATGTAAGTGGAAAACAGGATAATTTGGGGGAAGCAGCAAGTGCTTGTCTGACAGGCGTGTAGGTACCGAGAAGAAACGGAGGGGGTCTGGGGTCGGTGAAGCACCGTTTGCTCTGCGATGAAACTAAGTCTGACACAGTGAATGTCAAGTTCCCAGAGGTGTCTCCCTTGACCTCCTGCTGGAGCACCGAGGAAATACACTGCCTGCAGAGGGCTTCTCGGGCCTTCTGGCTGGGGGGATGACCCCGTTTCAGCTCAAGAGCAACGACAAGCACAGCAGGAATATACACAGGCAGTGGGAAGAAACGATGAGGTTGGTGAAGGGTAGGAAACGGGGAGAACATATGGGGAGTAAAGTAAAACCACCACCACCAACAAAGCCCAAAGCCACACCGTGCTGTGCCCACTGGGAAACAAAGGACTCCGGGTGCACTTCGCAGGGGTTCTGCTCTCTTGCACAGGGAATGCTGGGCCATTTTGCAGCCAAGGATAGCAGTGAGAAAACTGCAAGCTGCTCCAGCAAGGAAGTGTGAGTCCCTCAGCCTTACCCTGCTTTATCATGGGGTTCTGCTTTTGGCCGAGGACAGCAGAGAGGAAGCTGGTGTCCATTTTCTGTAATGCTAAATGACTTGACCCTTCCAAATGACTCAGACAGCCAACATATCACAAATATGAAACATACACATTTCCCTTCCTGCTAAGATCTCAATTGTGGGACGTGGGCCCATGCACGGTCGTTAAGTCAGAGGGGCCATCCAAACCCGTGGATGGCCCCCATTACTCCCTGTGCGACTCAAACCCCACGGCTGGATCTCACTAGATAGAGAATTATTTTGTATAAATATTTTATAGCTCCTCTTCCGGATGAGATTAAGCCTACTGTTTCTGCTGGAATTTTGACAGTTATTATGTGTGTGCAAACAAAAGTATAAAAGCCAAAGTCTAGGCACTTAAACTATATTTTTAACGTTACTACATTAGTCATTTTTGAAGCTACCAGTCCTAATGAAAAAGACAAAACAAGGGACTTCCCTGGCAGTCCGGTGGTTAGGACTCCGCACTCCCAGTGCAGGGGGGCACGGGGTTCTATCCCTGGTCGGGGAGCTAAGATCCTGCATGCCACGTGGTCCGGCCAAAAAAAGAAAAAAAAGAAAAGACATCATGCCTGTAAAAGCTGATTCAAAACAAAGAAACAAACGCCTGTTTTCTTTCTCTCCCAGAAAAAATTTAAAGTCCACTGGTAGGGCCCTTCCCGGATTCAGATACTGCAGAGTAGGACAGCTTAGATGTCAGATGTCCGTACGTTACACAGGTATAATTATATGACATTTATTAAGGGCGACATAACCACAAAAGATCACTGGTGTTTTATCTACGAGCCACACAAAGCTAACCATTTCAATCATATTTGCTGATGATTATCAAAACGTTCATCCTCAGAATTTAAGAAACACAGACACAAGACACTCACATACAACATCGAGGTCATTCAGGAAAACAACTGAATTCTGCCTTCTCGCCCTTTCTTTTTGTTCCTTGTGGTCTTGGTCGGATGGCTCCCTACCTGGCCAGCCTTGCTGACACCTTCTAGAGATGTCAGAGCAGGAGGGGAGGAGAAGCAGGGGCAGGTGGGTGACGAGAATTATTTAAGATAGTGAAAGGATGGCATCTGTACGGGGTTCCCCCTTTGATACTTTTTCACGCTCCCTAAAGCTGTGATGCTGTAGCTATGCGTTATCTCCAGCAGCATGTTAACTCACACGGTTAAACAAGTGCTCACGCTAATACCTCACCAGGAATGTCAGAGGTTCTTCCCTCCCCCGTCTCCTCCACCACCACACTTTTCAAATGTTTTGATATTATGTTGACACACAACCTTAAACATTTATAGAAGACAAGGAATTAGAAGGCAAGAAGTTAAAAAAAAAAGTGACTGGATTATTGGGTGGGTATTTTAAACTTATTCCCAGGTCACTTGAAGTACGCAAATGTGAATCTCTCTCCCTTCATTCTGCTCCTTACTTGTTGGCCTAAAAGATGGGATGCGCAGTGTTCTAAAGGGCCACACGGTCTATGGCTGAAACAGGTAAACAGGTGTCTGACCATTAGTCAGCAAGGCTGGACACAGGGCTGCTGTGCAGGTGTCCTCACGGCAAACACACACAGGGGTTCCGTGCTTAAGAGTCCAGCTGATCTGCCTACAGAACTGGAGTTTTTAGATTAAGTGATCAATTTACACCTTCCCACAGAAAGATGAGAAAATTGCTTAAAGCATTTTCTCTTATATTTTCTCCTGCTTCAGAGGAGGGTTTCAATTGACAAACAAATCCAAGTGAACATTTTGTGACCTGTTGAGATATCAAAGGGAGCAAGTTCTCTTTTCCTTGTGAAATGAAAAGCAATAAAACTTTTGCATTCTTGTGAGTAATAAACCCAGAATAGGAAGCTTCCAGCCGCTCTAACAGTCCAGATAATCTCTCTTATCAGAGTGCAATAGTTTACAGCCACTGTTATCAGCCTCGGTCAGCGATGGACTGCATTCCTGGTTGTTCTGTCAACATTCCCTAGTTATTCAACATCTGTCTCTAGGCATTTTCACGTTCCCCAAAAGCGTAGAGAACCACGGGGACTAAGCAGGGTGTGCTTTACTGCTCTACAGGAAGAAGTCCTCAGTCCACTAAGGGCTGAGGCCTCTGAGATTTCCGCAGACCAGGGAGAACGGCCTGGAGGCCCAGCTGAGCCCCCCACGGGTTAGCCACCTGGGGCCCGGGGAGGGGAACGCACCTCTCGGCCAGAGCTCGGCTGGGCGCCCCCCGGACCGACAGCAGCTCCTTCTCCAGCCGCTGCCTCTCGGCACCACAGGCTCTCCAGCTCGTCCGTGGGTGCGCTTCTCTGGGGGTGACGAACTGAAGCTCTTTCAGAAGTTCTTCTTTCTCGTTAATCAGCATCAGCTTCTCCTTCTCAATGTCCAGCGCCCCAGGCCAGGCCTCACTGTCCAGTTTCGACAGTTCGATTTTCAAGTTGGCCATACTAAAATAAAATAAGACAGAATGAAATAACAGCTGTGCACGTAGTCAGAAGCCCCAAGGAAGGGAAAACACGAGGCGGGCTACGGTCGGGACTAACCCCCCAGGGGACGGGCGTGATGGCTGGTGTGAGGCTCCGGTCCGGTCCGGTCCGGTCCCTGGGCAGCGGCGGTCCGGTCCCGGGGCAGCGGCAGCGGATGCTACACTTACTTCTTATCTGCCTCATCTATCCTCCCCACCATTAACATCTGAGTAAGCACACCTACCTACCGGAAAAAGGATGAAGGTCAAAGTACACAGAAGCTTAAAAAGCAGAGGGCCGTGGGCGGTCAGCCCTGACGTGTGCCTGCCTGTGTGAGGTGGCGGGAGGAACACCCGAGAGCTTCCTTTAAAGAATCTCTGGTAGGGCTTCCCTGGTGGCGCAGTGGTTGGGAGTCCGCCTGCCGATGCAGGGGACACGGGTTCGTGCCCCGGTCCGGGAAGATTCCACATGACGCGGAGCGGCTGGGCCCGTGAGCCATGGCCGCTGAGCCTGCGGGTCTGGAGCCTGTGCTCCGCAACGGGAGGGGCCACAGCAGTGAGAGGCCCACGTACCGAAAAAAAAAAAGAATCTCTGGTAAATGATGCCGGAAGTGCATTATTCTAGATTTCGTTCCTCTGCGTAAAGACGCTGTCCCCAGGCTAGGCTGGCAGCAACTGGGGATCAGCCAATCAGGGAAGGAAGAGGGGAGAAAAGAGGGCAGGGGCTAGGCCACGCAGTACCACAGCCAAGTCCATCCCTCAAGACTACAGCATCGCCAAGGAAAAGGGGGCAGGGCTCGGCTTCCCCCACCCACAATCTTCAGCTGTGCACCATGAACTCGCTTCCCGCTCAGGGTCTGCATGGAGTCTACAGCATACACGGGGCGCTCACGGGGCTGGCCCTGTACGCACGGCATTGACCTGGCTCTCCTCTGAACGCACTTACCAGCAGCACCCAGGGCCCACTGGAGTGACAACAGGTGCTGAAGCGACGGGGCTGGGAGGGGCGGGAGGAGGAAAACGCAGCAAAGGGAACCTTCACTGGTTTCATAATTTTGCTGACCCCAGATGTCACTGCTTCTAGAGCTTCGTACTCAATGGTCAAGTTAACTCCTGATTCAATAAGAATGACCACCCGAATCAAATAACTTGCTCTGTGGCGCTGTGAGGACGATCGGGATTGTTCACAAGGGAAATGCCACTTGGCTGTTTTGACCATAAGCACAAAATCAAGGTAAACTATGAACACAACTGATGTTGGCACGAAGAATCCATATTCCTATTAAAAAATGTTGCATGATTACTCTAGGTATTGTTACAGCGCACACTAGAAAAATGAAAAACAGATAGAGAAGGGGGGACGTTTTCCTCCCCTTTCTGATGTAAAAAGCTGTAGAAGAGAAGAAAAAGGTGAACAAGAAATGTTGTCAGGGGACTTCCCTGGTGGCGCAGTGGTTAAGAATCTGCCTGTCAATGCAGGGGACGTGGGTTCGAGCCCTGGTCCGGGAAGATCCCACATGCCACGGAGCAGCTAAGCCCGTGCGCCACAACTACTGAGCCTGTACTCTACAGCCCGCGCACCACAACTACTGAGCCCACGTGCCACAACTACTGAAGCCTGCGCACCTAGAGGCCGTGCTCCGCAACGAGAAGGCACCGTAATGAGAAGCCCGCGCACCGCAACAAAGAGTAGCCCCCGCTTGCTGCAACTAGAGAAGGCATGCGTGCAGCAACGAAGACCCAACACAGCCATAAATAAATAAACCAAAACGAAACAAAAAATGTTGTCAGGACAAAAAGGGAAGTAGTTCCACATTCTTCTGCCTGAAGTTTCTTGTTTGAGTTAAAAATAAAATTGCCATCTTAAACTGCACTGCACATATAATGTACTTCTGATTTTCACCCATCGCCTGCACTTATGATAGATGTAACATCAGCTACTCGTCAGCTTTAACCACAAAACCATAAACAACTGTCTCAACGTACTGGAAAATTAAGCAAGACATTATTAGCTTCATTAAGCACATAAAACAAAAGCTGGAGGAGAAAACAGGTTTCAGGAGAACACAACCCGCGTCTTATTCAGAATTGAGGAAGAAAAAGCGTTTTCAACATATGCATAAACCCTTGAGACTTACCTTCTCATCAGAATCGCTAGTAACTTTAAAATAAAACCCCCAATGGTAATAGAACAGCAATGCAACCAAATGGGAAAGAACTAATGTCTTAAGTTTTGATGTGGCTGAATTAACCGATTGAACTGACAGCAACGATGTAGTGAAGGAAAGAACAGCGTCTATTACTTGTGGGATCAGGCATTAGGTAGGTCTTGAATTTTATTTGGAAATAGCTTTCTGGGCAAGAAAACATGAAGTTTTCCGGGACCACCTAGGAGGAGAAGGGCTGTGTAAGCTCCACATGGAGCCAAAGTAAAGCAGAAGCTCAAGCTGGCCCAAGGGAAGTCGCGTCAAACCCCAAGGGCCCCGGGGCATGAGGCCTGGTCCCCAAGATTAATTCTGAGTTATGGCCATTCTCCTTCAGAAAACCAGACACCAGAATACCAGATCCTGGCTTTGTTTACGTCAGAACCTAGGAGTTCTGGCAGCTCAGGAACTGGGCGTGCTTATAGCCAGAGGGCCCCTAACAGGCTTCCACATCACTGGGCCACAAATGCACAGAGCAATTCTCAGTCCTTACTGAGGGCAAAGCATCAGCCTGGCATGTGAGAAGCAGACAATACAGTAAACAAAATGTTTCCTACCCTCAAGCCATTTATAATCTACCTGGGAAATTTTATAGGCATTAAAATTAGCCGAGTGTAATGTTGCTCAGAGAGGCTAAGTGACCTGCTCAAGCTCACGTGGTTAATGATTCATGGAACAAAGCTTCGGGTTCTTTCAGTAAATCAAAGAACCAAGTAATAGTAATATTAGTAACAGAGGCTACCCAGAGGCAAATATTATATTTAGGCAGATCAAATAGAGACTCTGTTAAAGCCAGACAACCTCTAAGAACTCTGGCCAGTGACTTTTAAATTCTCATCATCACCAATAATAATGGATATATTCCAGTATCCATCTTACGGGCTTCCTTGTGGTGGGAAGCCACGATGCTCCAGTATGTTCTCAGCCGAACTGTTCATGTTCATGATAATGCAGGTTTGTCACCCAATGCCTTCCTAAATAATAAAACAGCAGCATTTTTACACTCTTAAAAGGAAAATAATGGAATGTATCAGTATGACCCTCTCTCTCAGAACAAATTCAGTTCCTACATTATGACAACCAGCTGAGTCTGTTACCGAGGCAAGGACAGAGGAGTCTCCCAGGCCTTCCCCAGCAGAGTCACAAGGTAAGAAAAAGTTATCGAGGCAGGGCTGAAGAAGAATTGAGAGGGTCAAGGAGGGAAACACTCCCTGAAGTGAGTGACACAGCAGACAGCTCAGCATCCCCCAGGACGTCAGCAGGGGCTCTTCCCTTCAAGCCAAGGAAGATGCCTGAAGCTCTTTACCTTCAGACTCCTCAGCTGCTACCAAGCCCTGCACCTGAGCCACGGTACCACATTTCTATCTGAGAAACCAACCTCCGCACTTTGAATTGTGAGTAAGGAAGTACCATACAAGCTCAAAGCTTCTTCCTTCCAGAATGAAGGGGAAAGTTTCATTCCCGCCCTTCTCATTAACTCTCCTTGTTCTTCAGCTTTCGGGGGAGGGGACCCCGTAACCCTTATATTCTAAGATCTGAAGGGTGACCTGGGTAAGAACGGTGGCGAACGCCCAGCAGACGTCCCTACGTGAGTAAAGATGAATTCTGGAAAAGGAAATCCGGGTGAGCCAGCTGACTACCCACTGACCGCTACCCAGCTCCCCTGCTGTTACCTTCTTTTGGCTTCTTCATACTGGAGGCTCAGCCTGACCTTTTCAGCCAAATTTGATCTACTTCTCACTCCGATCTAGTAAAAAACAAAAGGGAAAAGTCAATTAACTCTGCAAATGAATGAAGTAAACTGCTTTTGTTTCTAGGAAGTGCAAGTAATTGCAAAGCTAAAGAAGATGGGAACACCAGTTTGAAAAGGCACTTACTTTATAGTCTCAGTAGGGACAAAACATTTCTTTTTAATACAAGCTTGTCTGTTTTTCAAAGACTTTAACGTCCTTTTCTCCACACATTAAATTCAAGATAAAAAATATCAGGTAAATGTTTCTGGTATCTAAGAGTTTATGAAGGGTGTACAGGTCAATAAAATTTATGAACTGGAACTAATTTCCTTGTCTCTATGAGCCAAAATTTCCATCATCTAACTTTCAAATGCATAAACATAAAATAAATTACTTCGAAAATTAATTTTTCAAACAGGTAAGCCCTACTGTTGATCTCTACCTGTTTTACTTTCATAGCACAGAATTCAAAGAAGCATAGAGAATACAAAAATAACTGGAACTTATTGAAAAGTAAATATCTACTAATGGTGTCCCAAAAGGTAGAATACAAACTGGTAATAATATTCAAGCCACATTAAATATTTTCAAATGCCAGGTATAAACCACCAATCAAATGTTTTAATATAATCAAGTTCAGATTTATAAAAACAAATTTTTTGGTTAGTTTTTAAAGGCATATATTTGTTTCTCATTAGCCTTAATGCTTATTTGGAAGGACCTTAATGTCTAAGACTCTAAACTTCGTAGGAAAAACTCAAAATTTTCATGTGTCTCTCGCCTTTCAATAGAGTCTCTGAATAAATACAGTATGAGAAAGTTTGAACAAAGCTATTCATATGGACAAATTCTGATATGCTTTGGCACCTAGGCAGAAAAGATAAGGCTAAGATTTTTAAATCCAGTCATATGAGTATGAAATGCTGAACGCACACAGCTGGAATCCGCACCACCTTCCTGGCCCCTGTTCCATTTGCCATCGGTGTTGTAATCAGGGCCCGTCAGGACAGTGCCGGGACCAACCCTTCCACGTGGATAACTTACATCCCCGGAAATGCTTGTTTGTGATCCGGCATCCAGGGTCTGTCTGGAGAGAGATAAATGAGAGTTCACAGGACTGGATCTCAAGTCTGGCTCAGATCTGCCAATGCTCTGGTCCAAGTGAAACCGCTCCTGCAGCTTAGCAAGACTCTGTTCAGGAAATACAAAGTACTTCATAAAGCTGAACGTTTAAGAGCATGAAACCTCCCCACCAGGTAAAATTAAGCTAATCTCAATGGAAAAAACAACTACTTTATCTTAGTAGGTACTTATCACTTTAAATTCTTGAAAAAAATAAGAGTAGAATATAATTTTTGCACATACACACAGGACTTTGAAAATATGTAAGATCATATTAAACAGGTTATCTTATCTTTCCCAAGACAGCCTGGGAATTATTCACCCTGTGACTAATGGTATCTTTATATTTAATACATGCATTTCTTATTTTTAAAATTCTGTTAAAGAGAAGTCTATTTTAATAAGAACTACCCACTTTATGCAGTAGGAATTATGGAAGCATAGGACACCTAAAGCAGGCAAACTTCCTACCTAGAAGACTTCTGCAGTTGTGCCATTTGACATCTGCACAGGATCCAGGAGATTATTTAGCTCACATAGATGTTAGAGATTAGGAAATGGAGGCCCAGAAGCCACAGTCACTAAGTACCTGTGCTGATGTTTGGTCTGGGAAAGTGCCTGATTACAAGTGAACGTGACTGGTGTCGGCACCCGGGTTTTCATAGAGTGAGTTTACTTTAGAGGGAGGATGTGAGTCAGTGAGAGTATTAAAAAGGAAAAAATTTAAATTGCTACCAAAGAACCCCCGTACAAAACACTAATAAAAATGTAAGAAGCTCATTACTATCAACTTTAAGAAGAGCCAGGATTTCATCCTGATATTTAAAATTCTCACGATAAGAAATTAGAAATATCAGAGATCTGATATTTTTTTTTACCTAACCTTCTCTATTTTCTTTCACCTAACCTTCTCTATTTTCTTTCAAAGGCATATTTATACAAAATGTATATGCATGAGGGATAAAACTTAAATGGTCACATCAAATAATATATTATAGAAAAGAATGAAGAAACCTCTTAGGGACTTTGGACAAGTCTTTTCTATTTTTTCATGCGAACGGTAAAAAGACGTATATTTTTCAAACCTATGACCATGCACTCAATCAATTTAGTAGGTCATGACTAGTATGTTTTTTGTTTGTTTGTTTGTTTTCGGTACGCGGGCCTCTCACTGTTGTGGCCTCTCCTGTTGCAGAGCACAGGCTCTGGACGCACAGGCTCAGCGGCCATGGCGCACGGGCCCAGCTGCTCCGCGGCATGTGGGATCTTCCTGGACCGGGGCACGAACCCGCGTCCCCTGCATCGGCAGGCGGACTCTCAACCACTGCGCCACCAGGGAAGCCCCGATGACTAGTATGTTTTTAAATGAAATAGAAGAGACTAGAAAGTAAAATCAAAGTATATTACTAGTATTAAAAGCAGGCATATTTCTGTGAAATTTGGTGTGTGTATCTATGGTTAAAGACATTTGTATTACTGGGTTTTGATGTAAAATATACGTATTTCTTACTCTGGGTCACAGTCAAAGAGGTTTAAAAGTCATAGAAGATAACTAACGTCCCTTTCTGCTCTACTGTTGATTCCTGTATTTATTAATTATTTTTTATATTTTAGTAATTAAAAAGGAATCTAGCTTTTAAATTTAATCTGGCCTATGTATAAATCCAAAGTTTACAGAAAGAATCAAAGAGGACCTGAAATTGCTAAATTATGAGGTTCCAATTTAACTCTGTTCAAGTTCCATTAACTTTTTTCAAAGGACTTATTTTGTGCTTTTCAGGAATGACTGATTTAATTGGCAGGATCATTGCAGAACAACAAAAAGTACATCCAAGTGAAGTTCTGTATGTGTTACACATTCGTTAGAACCACATATTCTAGAGCAAGACTGCCTGGGTTTGAACCTCAGTCCTGCCACTTACCTGCTGTGTGACTTTAACCAAGTAACAGCTTCTCCACACTGCTGTTTTCTTGTCTACGGGTTGAGGATAATAACAGAGCCTATCTTTAGGCTGTTGTGAGAATTAAATGAAGTATTTCTATGCAAGGCAGGCAGAAGACTGCCTGGCACAAAGTCAGTATTTTAAGTCAGTCTTTTCTATTTGATCGCTTCTTGCAAGTTATTTCAGAATTCCCCAAATGCAAAATTATATGGGTTCAACAATATTCACCCACATTCAGCCAGCATTTGGGAAACTGATGTGAAGTAGCTGAATTTGGTACTTAAATGCAGAGGTTCTGTTTACCACGGGCTCTAACATTTTTTGAAAGACACAGACTAAATCCTCACCCAGCTAGATAAAGAACTCCAAATATCTGAAATATTGCAAAGATTTCTCAGTGCTTGTGATAATTATGAGAGGGAAGGGAGGGAAGAGGAGGAAGAGATATCTCTTTTAAAAACTTGACTGTATCTGCTAAATATACATACTCAACATGCAGAATATCGATCGCTGAATGGTTGTTTTCTCTACACATAAGGCTGGGTCACTGGAGCTCAGACCCATAAGGTGAGAAGTGTACAGGTGTAACGAGGGGGTCTACTGCCATTAGCATCTCTCCCAGGGTGACTATACAGATGTCCCCCAGCTGGGTCAGCGTTCTCCCTGCCACCCCCAGCTAGCACCTCGGAATCTCCTGGGGTGGGGAATGGCTTTTCTAAGTTCCTCACACCCCTTCCCCCTCTCCTCAAGGCATCTCATCTACTTACTGACAGCAGGTGACATACCCTTTCTGTACCCTGGGCTGAGGATCACTGAGTTAGATAACCCTGCTTATCAGGGCGCCACATGAAGTTTGCAGTGAGTTACAGGGTACACCAAGATGCTAATCTCCTTAGATGGGCTCCAGGATCCAGCAGCCCCTGTCTCAAAGGTCATCCAAAGTCTGCCTTCAAATAAGCATATCAGAACCTTGGAACCAATCTGTTTTCTTCCAAGGCAGGTGGCTGGCTCAGTGCCTATAACAATCTCCTATGGGACCAAATTCCGTATGGATGGGGCAGAAGTGGGGTTTGTGTGGTGGTAAAGGGCCTTCCAGACTCCGATGGAGAACTTCTGCCTCAAGGAAAGCTTCTGAGGCCCAAGGAGGTAGCCGTGTGACTTGAAAAAATGTTCCAACACATACCTGCATCAGATCTTGTTTTTCTTTTTCTCCTGAGCTAATAGCCTTTCTGATAGACTTCAGTTCAGTTAGGATGGCTTTGGCTTCACTAAGTTCATAGCCACTCTGGCCTCCAGACATTTTTTTATCAATTCTGTTAAAAGAGGAAAGGAAAAAAGAAAAATCAAAGGATAACCGAATGTACAAGTTAAAGAGGTAGGAATTGGGTTTGGGGTTGTCTTAGTTGGCTAATTTTTACTACGTGACACACACACACCAGTTTCAAGCTGATGAAGCACTCTCCTTTCTCTTCTGATCACTTGGAGCTGAGAGCCCTTCCCTCCCCCACTTCATCCCCCAGTCCACTGTAGTCACCTTCAGGCTCAGGCCTTTTGCTTTCAGTCTGTTTGGGTGATCCCACTGCTGGCTGAGCTCAAACCTCATCTCATGCTGATCCTGACAAAGGTTCAGGACACGGGGCAGCAGAAGGACAGAAATGCCAATAAACTGGGCGAGCACAGGAACCTCAGGATTCATCACTGCCACCTGATTTTACATGCTGCGATGTCTGTGCAAAACCTAGCACGGTGCCTACAGCTTGGTGACCTTTAATAAAGGGTAGTGATTTTTATTTATACTAGTGACTCTCCTGTAATATTTGGATTGCTTGGTTAGTTTCTTATTTCTTTTTAGATATATGAAATGTGTTCTTCTTTTACGACAGTTATGAGTCAAGATAAATTGCTCGCCTTGCTGAATGAGTTCAAATCTAGGAACAAGGGGGCAGCAGTTGTGTTCATTTGTCCACCAACGTTGAATAAAGAGCTCCCCGATGAGCTTATTTACTGCCCCTGCAGATCTGCTCACCAAATGTCCTTACAGTTCATAGGGTCACCCTGTGTCAGAGGATTTCATGTAACCTAATCTTTGTGGTCGAAGGACCCAACCAAATTACCTAATTAAAAAAAAAAAAAAACGGTTCAACATTTTCTTCACCATCACTCTCCTGGTTCTCCCCACCACCTATGCTGCCTGGGACTCATTAGGAAAGAACCTGGGCTTCCCTTCAGGGACACATGCCACATCTCTGCCCATCAGCCAACAACGCTGTTACATGCGTTCTCAGACATATCCTTGTCTTATTCACAGACTCTCCAGAGTTATGGCACCTATTAAATCACAGAAAACCGGCTCTGACCTAATTTGGTTTAAAACACTTAATAATTTGTATTTATTTCAACGTGAAGGGCATAGTCTGAAAAGTAGAAAGAAAAACTAACACAATTATTATCTTATTCACTCTTCCAAAGTTTACCCAAACAAGTGCAGTTTGTAGGTAACTTGATAACTAAAATGGTACTTGTAGATAACAAGTACCATTTTAGAAAATATTTTACGATGCTGAACAAATAATTAAAGTCTTAAAGAACCCAAGAGAATAAAATTAATTTTATCATAAGGTCATTCTATAAAAAAGTATAACCAACGAAGTCACTGAATTCAAACATATATGCGTGCGCATGCACACACATACACAGCGTATTCGTGACGGGAAGGGACCCTAGAGATTACCTAGTCATGTTTCTTCCAAAAAAAGAAACCGAGACCAGAAAGTCTACGCAAATTTAGCTTCTAAATTGCACACTTAGCTAAGCAACACAACTGTCCTCAACGCGGAAGACTTAGGCTTGGGGCTCTTATGGCTACTACGTTTAGAGTATTTGATAAGAACCCCAGAAGTAGTTTGAATATTGGTTGATTATATTTATTTCAGGAGGGCTTTATCAATGAAATTGTTGACACCCTTAAGTGTGTATCTACTCACTTAGTTGAGGCAAAAAGCTTATTTTAATAAGAAAAAGAATCTGTGAGGTTTCATGAAACAGCTAGTAATATAGGTATCTCAAACTGTCAAAGGCAGTTTCTAAAGCCCAAGTAATTTCTTCCAATTTGTATAAAACCTTCAGAATTTAATAGTAAAACAAATCTTTAATTCAGAAATCAACTTTGACATTTGAAAATAAAAGCCAGTGAGTAGTTTTCAGAAATAAACTTTAATATTGAAAAATAAAAGCAGGGCTACTTCATGACTGCTAATTTAAATGTCAGAGAGCTTTAAAAATAGATGAGAATTTCTCGGACAGCCGCTGCTCAATCAAATGTTAAATACGACAAGAACCACCTCCATGCAGCATTCGCCAGGGAACCCCTTTGGGTCTTTCTTTCCCCTTTTCCGAACATTTCTACTTTACTTTAACTATTGCTTTTGCCCTCTACCTCCACCTTTTTCCTTTTTCTCCTCCACTTTTCATCTCCCCCTTTTTCTCTCTTTTGACCCTAACTGACCATAAAATAAAGTATCGGCATAAGTTGCTGACTCTTTTTTTAAAAAACGAAGTACGTACTGTGCTTTTTGTTCTTGAGAAATACAATTTTACTTTCATCCCTTAAAAATTAAAGAAACATTGTTTTTGGTTTCTGGGTACCCTATAGTTAATTTTTTCCCTATATCTTACCATTTGCATGCCTTCCCTGGAAAATGTGTACCCCCTGAGCCAAACTTTCATAGATCCTGTATATACTCTTGGCTTGCTGGGTGTTTCAGCACTTTCCATTTTCCAGTTTTGAGTGAACACTGGAGGTGGCAAAGCGGAAATATGCTTCTCTTCCTGGCATCCACCTACACATAAGCTACACTATCGCTTAGGCCAAAGTCAGCTTTGGGACCACAGTCTGAAATGAATAACGTAAAGAATAAAACTACATTCATTCATTGCATCAAGTAAAATAAAAACTGGGGTTTAAATTACATCCTAATCCCAGATTCCACAACATTTTTCCATTTTATTGTGAATAAGTGAAACGTTACAGAATCCTGCAGTGGGGTTCTGTATAAATCTTTTCCTGAAATATATTTTGTCGTAACCCAAGTAAAAAGTCCCCTTATAGTACCAGGAATGCGGTTTCTTGAAAAGTATGGTCTCTGGGTTCAATCAATTATTATTCAATCTTCTAATAGTACGGTGTTGAACATCTGGATGAAAACAGCTTTATTTTGTCTATAGCTTTATTTTGATCTACGAGAGGAATCTGATGTTAGATATCCTATCTTTCTGCTCTTGGTTCAGCGGATTAGAATCACTGCAAGAGAAAGCCTGAATTTCTACAACAATGTCTATTGTTTTCTTGTGGAATGTTATTGACAGATTCTTAAACATGCCTTGGATTCCTATAAAAATTGCTTGCAAGCAAACTGCTTTGAAACAATACAGCATTGTTACATCAATATAACAAAAACAGCAAGTTTGGCTAACCTTTAAACCCAGTGGTGAATGAGTTATAATTTCATGTGCCTTAAAAAGTATGCAACGTGTGGGCTAAACGCTTCGTGGTTCTCCCACCACAAAGCCCTCCGTTATGCTGATGTACAACTGACTAAATAATACATTTAGGTGATTCCAGGTCTGCTGAGTTTTTTGGGGCAGCTGAGGTTCTCTGAACAGGGCTGGACCTGAGAACCACATGGGGGTTTCACAGAATATGACTTGGGGTGGAGACACGACACAGGGATTTTTAAGAGCTCCTCAGATTATTCCAATATGCAGTCAGGTTAGAGAACCACCAGGATGGGAGCATCTGAAAGAATATCATGGTCATGGTCATGATCACGTGAGGTGAGTGTCAAAAACAAAACTGATCCAGTAAACCAAATGTCTGAGATGAAAGTCATGTGGCTGGCTGGTGGTCAAGAGGAGTGACTGGGGCCCCAAAAATATAACTCATCAACCAAACACACAGAACAATCAGCTTATGTGGCCTGGCCAGCGAACACGTGGGATCTTTAACGGGGTAACGCCTTGCTGCCTTGGATACTGCTAAGGGAGACAAGGAAGAACATGAGACCCGCCGATCAGGGAAGCCCCTATGAATCCTGCATTGCTACAGGGGGCACTGAACCGGGCAGCAAGGAGGAGGGAAGGGAAAAGCAGCTGGATGCCTTTCAAGGGATGATGTCTTCAACCCTCCCTGTGGTTGTGTGCTGGATGAACCATCGCTGCTTCCCTGCATCGGAGACCCTGGGGTGAGCACTGTGGGAGCTGGAAGGTCTTGGTGTGCCTGCTGGGGTTCAGTTAGTCTGGGCCTCGTCAGCAGAAGAGCAGTGGCTTCCAGGGGCTGGGAATGGGGCAGGGATTTCCAGATCCTGCTGTCATCTCCATTCTCATTTGACTCAGCTCAAGCTGGAGCCAGGGTCCAGCAGACTGCAGCATGGAGCAGGAAAGGGCAGAGGGAACACGGGAGCTGAGGCACTCACTCAGCCCCTCTGCAGACACCCCCGACTTGCTCCCTGAGATCAGACAGCATTAGGTCCCCCTGGGGCTGCCAGAGGCGGACAGGGCCCCGAGCCCGGGCTCAGCGGGCGCAGGCTTACAGAGCCCAGCCTCCGGAGAGAAGGGGGAGGCCCTTCCTGGTCTCGATCTCCTGGCTCTGCCTCAAACTGAGTGCAGGCTGGCGGGCCCAGAGACGAAGCTAAGTTTCTCACTTTGGTTTCCTTGGATCGCCAAAGATTAGTGAACATTTCACACCTATTCAAGGGTATAGATTTTCCCAAGATTTTTGCTTTTTTTTTTTTGGTGAGGAGCTTTGCACTTCGTATTTTACTTCTCTTTGAGAAAACTCTTATGTAATCTATACTTCTATTTTCTTTGTATCGGTTCAGGGGCTTTGGATTATTCGAGAGTCAATTTCAGTATTTTCATACTCACTGTTTCAAGGTTGCAAAGCCTTGTTCTTTATAGAGCAATTCTTGCTTCATCTGTGACAGTTCTCGCTTCAGCTTTTTAACCTTTTGTGAGAAATCAATGTAAATATGAATGTTTGTAAGTAATCAGCAACACAGTTTAAAAAGGTAATCTATTAGTAAACCATTAAACACAGCCACTAGTTTGACATTGACTCGACTAGTTTCTCCTGGACACAAGTTCTATGGAAGGCAGATTATCAGCGATGTGCATTACTACTCAAGTTTCCTCTCATCATAGGACGTAGCAACATTGCTATGAGCCAGACACCGCGATTGTCCGCGCTCTGTGATAAACAGCCACTACGGGGAGAGGCAGGATGGTCAGCCAGGGTCTCTCGGACTCTGCGCTTGCCCTTCCTTCGTGACTCTCCAGGACCCCTGGCCACCCCTCCGTTCCCCAAACAGGCCAGGCTGTTCCAGCCTCAGGGCTTCGGCATGTGCTGTTCCCCCGGCTAAAAGGCCCTTCCCTCAGCTCTTCACTGGCTGACTCCCTGTCACTCAGCCTCAGCTCCACGTTACCTTTGCAAACAGCACTTCTCTGGCCACTGCACCCAGGCCATTGGTCTGTTTTGTTTAGTTCGCAGCATTTTCCAAGAGTTGAAATTGTCTTTGTACTTGTTTCCTGTCTGTCCCCCATGGGAAAGTAAGAAGCATCACCCAGCTGTACCCCAAGCTTGTAAAATAAAACCAGGTGTACAGCAGGGGATCAATAAATATTTGTTGTCAAACTGATAAAAACTGCTCTCTTCCTGTTATCTTTGGTAATAAGAATACTAAGGTTTGGCAGGTCAGGAAAATGGCAGAAGCCTGGTTTAGTCACAAACTGAAGGTATTCTCCTGGGTGTCAGAAACTTATTTCCATATAGTGAGTAATAGCCTTAAGTTTTAAGCACATCCTGTTGTATAGTATTTCCATGTGTTTTGCACTTTTACTTCCTATTTATTCTACCCATTCCACAAACACCTATTGATTCTGTGCAATGTGTCAAGTCCTGGGTCTGAAAGTATGAATGAAACAGACCTAATGCCCTTATGTGTCTTACAGGACAACGAGGGGGGCTGATATGGAGCAAATAATTGTCCAACGAAATAAATCTTTCCAACTGCCATAGGTGATATGAAAGAAAAGCACACGGTACTTCACGATCTAAAAGGGGGACGGGACCTAATTTAGCCTGAGGGGTTGAGGAGATGAGAGGGTTCGTGGGCTTCACTGATAGAAGGGGTCCCCACAGGGTAGAGCCTGTGGACAAACCCTAAACTGTGGGAGGGGAAACTCAGCAAGTCTCTGGGATTTAAAGAATGCTGTCACTGCTGGATTACAGAGGTGGCGTGTGGAATGAGGTGAGAATGCAAAAGGAGGCCTGATTACATAGAACCTGAAGCCATGCTGAGGATTTCTAAATCTCCTCCTAAGAACAATGAGAACCAAGGAGGGATTGTAAGGCATGAGCTGCTTTATGCTTCTAAAAGATCACTGGAGACTCTATGGTGCTTGCACCAGAGGGGCCCAAAGGGGTCATCCTGCCTGGTGTGCGGGCCGTGCTATAGGAAAAATCCATTTTAGAGGTAGAATCAACAGGACTTGGTGACGGACTCAATGTGGAGGGTGAGGGAGAAGATGTGTCAAAGATCACTTCCAAAATCCTGGGTATGTGAAGGTGATTTCCTGGGGAGGGGGAAAGATAAAGGGTTTTCTGTAAGACATTTATTTTTCTGACACCCATGGCACTTCAAGGCAAGTGGAATATGTGGACTTGAAGTGTCTAGGCTAGAGATATAAAATAAAGAGTCACTGACATAAGGATGCTGTTTTAAATGCACAAGAATAAATGAGATCAACTAGAGAGTGTGTACGGAGAAGGGAAAGCAGCTCAGGAACACCTTGGGCATCTGCATCGCTCACAGGTCAACGAGAGAGAGACAAAGTACATTGTGAAGCAGAGGCCAGAGAAGTCAGAGGAAAACAGAGAGCATCGTGGAACAGACGGGAAAAAAGTAAACGGGGGGACAAGGCCCTATGAGGAACCAAACGACAAAGACAAGGGCTGTTGTGACACATTTGTAGACCATGAGGCACGATATTTTGGATACAGTAATGTTCAATAATTTATCTGTTAAGTTAATCTGAAGGCTTACCAGTTTGTGCCCTAAGGCACTTACATTTTATTAGGGAGAAGGAAATAGAAAGAATTGTGTTGCAAGGCCCAATTCATAACTAAAAGAGAGGTACAAACAATGTTACTGGAACCCAAAGGAGGAGAGGACTACTTAGGCCAGGGGAGGAGGGCTGCCCTCAGAGAGAAGGATCTTGAAGGTGCTTTAATATACATGCATAGCAACAAGCTCACTCAGTGTCCAGTAAAGACATTTCAGTTTTAGTATCAGACTACCATCATGTCAGGAGCCATCAGTAACCGACAGCTCATTCCACATGTAATTCTACTTCTGACAGCACTCTCAAAAACTGTTTACCAAAAAGACTAACATTTTTATTTAAAAATAACAACAGAAATCCAAAAATCAATAGTAACTGGGCTTTACCTTTGAAAACACAGTTGACAAAAAAAAAAAAAAACAATGGTACTATCAAGCCCTCTTGGAACAACTGAATTAAAACAATTAGTGTATCTCATGGTCATAAACTGGCACTCCATTTAAAATCATTTCGGCTGCGATGACATACCCATTTACTTTCTTTCAAAAATGATCATTGTAAATATAACTTTTGACAATTCAGACTCTTCTCTGCTTAAGTGATGTGAGATTTTATTGTATGTTGGGTGACAATGATAAAGGAGGCTAACACCTGTGTTTTCTTCAACGTTATTTACTTTACCTACAGTTGGCTGAAAGCCACTGCTTTTATTTTGGGGAGTCTTCTGAGTGGATTACCTGAATGATTTTCAGCTGCCAAATATCAATGTGCATTTTATTTTGTTAAGGATGAAAAAGTTTGATTCTATTATAATGATAAGTGAAAACAGATACTACTATTTCCAACCCAACATTATTTCCGATTGTTTCTGGTTTTAAGAGTTTGGTCTTAACTGTTCAACACCCTTTCTTCTCAGAGAACCATTTGGCATCGTTAGCTATTGGAGGATCACTGTTTCTACTCTCATTCTCCAACCCACTTTCAAATGTAGGACACAGAACATGAAAACAAATGTCCTTAGATCCCAGCTAAGGGTTACGCTAATGCTGATTTGCACGTTTAGCACAATGTGGACTCTACTTGGAGGCAATAATAGTGAGAGCTAAAATGCCAAGCACTTCAGGTATTCCAGGCACTGTGCTTTCAACCCTCACAACTACTCTAGTAGATGGATACAGTTTTAATTCTTATTTTACAGGTGAGGAGTCTCAGACCTAAAGAGAATAAGTAAGTAATCTGCTGAAGGTTACCCTGCTACTGAGCAGCAGAGAGCGGTCTAGAACCCAGGAGAATGTTTTAAAACTACAGTTATAAAAGTTTTAGTTATTAATGGCATGATAATATATATAAGATCAAAGACAAACTAGAACTGTAGCAAAATGACCTCAATAAAATCTACGCGGTGAACTTTCTGCAGCTGGATCCAACCATCTAGTTTTCCAGACCTATGTCTACGGCTCAAATCTCAAACCCGAGAGTCCCAAATCGGAGGCAGAGAGACCCATGACTTTTGCACATTCCCTGCCTTTTATACCCACTACACCAAAGCAACTGACATTTTGAATTGACTTTAAAGTTAGTTCTGAAATCCAGAAAGAGAGTGATTCAATGTGATAAGCACGACTGGAAATCATACAGCCTCTTACCATCTCTTACGATCCTAGTGTGTAATCAGTTTTCTTTTAAAAGAAGGAGAAACAAGATGGCAATGAAGGAAAAGTAAATTCCAGAACGTGTGGACCTTGGGAAGATCACAAGACAGGCAGGGTTCGGAAGTGTGCCCTAAACGTGACCCTTTGCAACATTAAAGTTACAATGATCACAATGACATTTTACTAACGACTACTGTCCCTTCTCACCACTCCCTCCGTCATCTTGCCAGGAGCTCCCTAAGCAAAGCCGACAAAGGGCAGCTGTCATCTTGTTCTTCTGGAAATCCTTCAAATCACCACTGCTTCCACCTCACTAAAAATCCTCACCACCCGCCTCCTCTCTCAAGTCACCTTTAAAGAAAACGAGAAATCAGCTCCAGACCATCAGAGGATTAATAATAAAAACATGTTTGACTTTACTAAAGAATAGCGGGAAACAGAATCCCAGATGCTGTTAGGACCATTTGTGATGACTAATAAATGGATTCTGTCATCAGAAACGAGATGATTGAATATATGTTTAAAAATCCCAAACTTCTGTTTAACAACAGTGAAAAGGAAAAAAACAAAAGCTACTGCGAAAAATATGAAACATTTTTGAAATATACTACCTTGAGATACAAATAATAGATAAAAATATGGAAGGTCAACTCTAGATCTCTTTCTGCTAAATAAACCAATAGGTCGCCATATAACCCAGAAATTCCGCTCCTAGGCATAAACCCAAGAGACATGAGAACTTATATCCACATAAACACCTGTGCAGGAATGTTTGTAGTGGTTCTATTTATCATCACTCAAAAGTGGAAGCAACCCAAATACCCACCAACTGGTGAATGAATAAATGAAATGTGATGTATTTGTACAATGGAATATTATTTAGCAATGAAAAGAAATGAAGTACTGACACATGCTACAACATGGATGAACCTTGAAAGCAGTATGCCAAGTGAAAGAAGCTCACGAAAGACCACATATTGTATGATTCCATTTATACAAAATGTATAACAGAATAGGCAAATCTAGAGAGGAAGACAATAGATAGTCGTTGCTTGGGCTTTGGGGATAGAGGATGTGGTTGTACAGAATGGGCAGTGACAGCTAATGGAGTACAGGGTTCCCTTTAGGGGACACAAAAATGTTCTAAAACTAGATTGTGATGATGGGGATACAACAATAAATATACTAAAACCCACTGAAGTGTACATTTTAAACAGGTGAACTGTGTGGTATGGGAATTAATTCTCAAAAAGCTGTTAAATTCAAAAAATAAATTGGCAAACAGAAATAGAAAAGGTAGAATGTCACCAAAAAAAAAAAAAATCACCTCTTAACAAAGACAAAATTGAAAATGATGGTATCATTATATATCACTTAAACTAGCAAAAAAAAATATTAATACAAATGATAAACACCTGGTCAAATGGCTTCTTATTTCAGATTAACATCCGAAGTCTACAGTGGTCCCCAAGGCCTATGAATTCTGTCTTCGTCTCATTGTCTAGGTTACCTCTCTCACCTCCTCTCTTACTGCTCTCACTTTCTCTCTCCATATACTGTGGCCACATTTGACTTCTTATTGTTCTTTGAAGATCCCAGAACTTCTCTAACATCTGGACCTTTACACCAGCTCTTCCTCACCTAACTTCACCACCTCTGTCTAGCGTCTGCTCAAATGTCACCTTCTCAATGAGACTTACCCTAAATACTCTATACAAAACTACAGCCAGCTCTCCTTCTTCATCTCTCATGCCCTGTTATACAGCAATTATTTTTAGTTAGATTGATTTTTTAAAAAAACAAACCATGACTAGAAGCTGAATTTATCAGAATGCTTTCTCTGTATCAACTGGAATGATTAATGATTTCTGTTTACTGTTAGTGTAGTAAATAATTCATTTTCAAATCCTAGACTGTACATATCTAGGATAAGCCCAACTTGGTCCTGACAAACTATTTTTGAATGTTCCTGCATCTGGTTTACCAATATTTTGCTTAGGATTTTTGTATCTAAGCTTATGAATATGGCTGGCTTATTTTTTCCCTCATATTATCTTGTCAGAATTTGGTTGTATTAGCCTAATCTTCAGAGTGTATCTGGAATTTCACTGATAGTAACAGGGCTGGTCAGATTCTTTCTTTCATCTGGAGTCATTTTTGGTCAACGATATCTTAGTAAGAACTTATTCATCTCATCTCAAAATTAAAATGTAAGAGTATAAATTTACTCAAAATGTCCTGCTATTTCTTAAGCATCTAGAGTTTTATCTCTTCATTCCTTGTATATTTTTGCTTGTTTCTTTTCTCTCTTATCAATCCTGACAGACACCTGTCAATTCTACTATTCCTTCAAAGAACTAAATTATGCTTTTGTTGATCTCCTCTATTATAGCCATGTTTCTTATTTAAATAATATCTTCCCTTAATTTTATTTCCCTTCATCAACTGTCTTCAGATTTATTCTGTTGTTCTTAGACTGAATTCACTGCTCATTAATTTTAAGACTTTCTTATTTTCTAGTATATGCATGCAAGGCTAAAAGTTTTTCTCCAATTCTCTTCTGACACTACTAACAGTATTAGCTAAACTACAGACTTTACTTGGATCCCCCAGGATCCGACCATGTTGTCTTTACTTGTCATGTTTCCCTAGACTCCTCCAATTTGTGACACTTCCTCAGTCTTTTCTCATCTTTAATGACCTGTTCGCTTTTGAATAGGTTAGATGTTTCATGAAGTGTACCTTGGGTTTGCTAGATGCTTTCTCATAATCAGACTGAGGTTATAGATTGGGAGGAAGAATATGACAGAGGTGATGCGTCCTTCTCATCGAATGATATCGGGGTACATGCCGTCAACCTGACATCACTGGTGATGTTAAACTTAATCACTTAGTTATGGTAGCAAATACCTAGATTTCTTCACTTTAAATTTACTGTTTTTCCCTTTCCAAACTCTACTTGTTAGAAGATAATCACCAGGCCAGTCCATACTCAAGAAGAGAGGAGTATCAAAGATTAGTGGACATGTTAAAAATCACCAGAGTTAAGTAATACATATTTGTGGGGAGATACTGTGAGGCTACACAAATATCCCTTTTCTCAACGTTTTACTCACTAATTTTATCAAACAGCACCCGTTATTATTTAGAAGTGTATGGTTCTCCTCCAAATTAAGTAGCCTCTAAGTTTTTTAAACTTAGGAGTATAACATACCTACAAAAAAGAAAAAAGAAAATCTTAAGTAGACCATTCAATAAATGAATGGTAAAACACCCATGGGAAGGTCAAAAGTTCAAGAAGTCCCAGAAGCCATTCCTGTGCCCCACCAAATTACTAACCCTTTCTTTCTCCCCAAAGTAACCACTATCCTGACTTCCGACCCTATAAGTGGTTTTGTCTTTGTTGAACTTTATATAAATGGAATCATACAGTATGTATTGTTTTATGTCTAGCTTCATTTATTCAACATGGTGTTGTAAGTAACTGTGCTCAATTATACTTGGGGCCCATATTTTAACACATTCATTGCCCTCTTTTTTCTTCTTAGTGAAGCATTTTGCCTTATAATCTACCTATTCCAAAATTAACAAAGCTATATTAGCTTTATTCTTTTTTTTTTTTTTAATTTATTTTGGCTGCGCCAGGTCATAGCTGTGGCACACGGGATCTTCGTTGCGGCATGCGGGACCTTTAGTTGCAGCCCGTGGACTCTTAGTTGCAGCATGCATGTGGGATCTAGTTCCCTGACCAGGGATCGAACCCGGGCCTCCTGCATTGGGAGCACGGAGTCCTACCCAATGGACCACCAGGGAGGTCCCAATACTAGCTTTATTCTGACTAGAATTTGATTGTTGCATCTTTTTTACCCATCCTTTTATTTTTAACTCTTCTGTATCTTTGTTTCTGGTGTCTCTTATAAGCATCATATAGGTAGATTTTTCTTTCCAAAACCAGTCTGTAAATCTTTGTCTTTTAAACTAGAACATTTAATCCAATTACACTTATTTCTAATTATTTGGGTTTAATTTACCCATCTTACATTAAACTTTTCATTGGCTTGCCTTTTCTATTTTCTTCTCTCTTTTCCTGCTTTCTTTAGTATTTCCAATGGTGAAGAACTTCTGGTGCCATTAGTAACTTTCAAATTTTGTCTGAAAACATGTTTATCTCATTCATATGCATGAAAGATGTTTTCCTGTGTATAAAATTCTGGTTGATGGTTATTTTCTCTTAGAGCACTGAAAGTATTACATTATCATTTTCCTTTCATCATCACTATGGAATAGTCAGGAGTATGGCTCTAACTGTCAGACCTTTGCAAATAATCTTTTTTCCTCTGGCAGCTTTGAATTTTAACCATTATATGACTAATTTACAGAAGTTCTACTTAGTTCTTTTCCATATATCCTTGGTCATTTCACAGTCATAGTATCTTTCTTACTCATATTTTCAATTCCTTTTTTATTTCTTGACATATTAAACACCCATATTTTACATTCTGTATCTAAAATCAACAAAATCTGAAGCATTTGAAGACCTGATTCTATTGTCTGTTTTTTTCTGCTGGTTCTTACTGATGTGACCTTGTTTCTGTGTAAATTTGTGATTTTTGGCTATGAGTTTGTACCCTTAGAGCTCTACCTGTGGAAGGCACAGGTGCAGGTGTGTTCCTCCGAGAGGATATGCACTTCCAGGCAACTGGCAGCGCAGCCACCTGCCGCTGCCTAGACCTGCCACAGCTCGAAGTAAGTGTTTAGCTTGCAGTTTTTCAGACCTTCCAGGTAAGTGTGAACTCAGCCTGCAAACCCATATAAGGTGTGTCAGATGGTGATATGTTCAGAGGTCAGAATGGTTTCTCATTGTTTCTCCAAACAGGTCACTTTTCCTACTGCTTTCTGGTAGGTGATGGCAGTGGCAGGTATGTTGGGGTGGCAGGGTTGGAGGAGTTTAATCCTAGCTCCTCTCACACCGAGGGTTTGGTCCTTTTGGGTCTCAATTTTACGCAGTTGGGCTTTGTCTCCATGAGACGATGAAAAGAACACTATGGAAGGTGACGTTCACCCAGTGTGGTAAATTCTCTTAGGGAAAAGCAAGTTTTAGTGCTCTGTTATTGTTTTAAGTGTCTTGTGGCTAATTTAATTGAGTTTATGATTGAACTTCTCACATTTAAATTGCTGATCCATCTGGAATTAAAGGAAAAAGGTAAAGATTCACTTTCATTTCTTTTAAAATGGGCCAAGATATGTCCCAAGCATTCATGGAATAATCCATTTTTTCCTTAATGATATGGAGGGCTACTTTTATCACATTTTAAATTCGACAAGGTGTTTCTGCATATTCTTCAATATTCAGTTCCACTGATCTTCCATTTTTGTGTCAATATCACACTTTTGTAATTACTGGAGATTTAAGTATTTTAAATATATTAAGATAAAGACCTATATACAATTGCCAACCCAACTGTAATAAACACTCATGCATACAGATTGTGGTCTCTAAATACCACTTCTCACTAAAAAAGAATCAGAGCTTCTTGGAGAAATGTTTGATTCCAGACCTTCTACAAAAAAATCAAGAACATCTTTCCAGAACAAAGAGAAAGAAACTATCAGAATATTGGGATCAAAGGCCTCAGGAGCCAATATAAAAAGGCTCCTATACGCACAAGACAGGATGATGTGAGGTTCAATAAGAATAATAATTGCAATGACATATCAATAATGTTTAAATTCGTGATCACACAGTGATACTTAAACAAACAAACTCAACTCTGTTGGTCCTCTCTAACAGATGCTAGGACATAGCTCATCATTTGAAATTTGTTTGTTTTTTAAAAGGAAAATAATCTAACATTTATTCATCTTTCCAATATGAGCTGAGGGTAAGCAAATAACAAGTAGCAGTTGGGCAGTGTGGAATTTCACTTTATAGAAGTATCCCAACAAATAAATAAATAAGGAATAATATAATTAGACTATCATCATTTTGTAATCCTTAATGAAATGACCTAGATGATGATCATGAATGACTACTACTATAATAAAAAAGAAAAATGGGACATTGTATGCCTGAGGGAGATAATGTAATACCAACCATGATGAATTCTACTCCCCACTAAGAAAAAAAAAAAAACCTAGATCTCGTAATCTCTACATCTAATTAGCAATTTATACAGGCCAATAATTTTTTTATAAAAGATACAAGATACAAAAGTCAGATGAAGACCTCTATAAACAACCTGGTTTGTTTTTTTTTTTTTGCAGTACACGGGCCTCTCACTGTTGTGGCCCCTCCCGTTGCGGAGCACAGGCTCCGGATGCGCAGGCTCAGCGGCCATGGCTCACGGGCCCAGCCGCTCTGCGGTATGTGGGATCTTCCCGGACCGGGGCACGAACCCGTGTCCCCTGCAGCGGCAGGCGGACTCCCAGCCACTGCGCCACCAGGGAAGCCCAACAACCTGGTTTTTATGAATAGTTACATACAGAGAAAAGAGGGTGACTGAAATCAACTTCAAAAATATATATATTTGTCTAAACTCATCATATTGTACTTTTAAATTTGGTGAATTTCATTATAAATAGTTTATAATAAATTATAACAGCAATAAAAGTGAATAAGTGATCATTTTCTATGTGGGGGGAAAAGATTTAAGTGAGTAATTATTAGAACCAATAAATAAGGTAATTTCTTCATGCTCCTGTCCTGCTTTCTGTCAGTTATGCCTTTTCAAGCATTTCGTACACATGGAGGCACACCAGTAAGTAGTCTTCATGACTGGCTTCTTTCACTTATCATATTGCTTGTGAAATTCATCCATGTCATGAGTATTAGCAGCTTGTTCCTTTTGATTGCATTTTATGGATATACCACAATTTATTTATCCATTCATCCACTGGTGAACCTGAAGGCTGTTTCCAGGTTTGGGCTAGTAAGAATAGGGCTCCCGTGAATGTCTACACTCAAGTCTTTGAGTATATGCTTTCATTTCTCTTGTGGAAATACCTACAAGTGGGATTGCTGGGTAACATTTTAAGTGTATGTTTAACTTCGTAAGAGACGTATGTAGTATAAATAGCTATTTTTTTCCTCTCACAACTTCATTGTCATGGCCTCAAGAGGCTGATTCTCTCAAAATTTAACATGAACATATTAGGTCAATGTATTTATTGGGTTTATGTCAAGGAAAAGTATCAAAATATAATGAAGTGTTAGTTTGAGTTGTGTTCATTATAATATCTTTATCTCACACAGTTCCACAGAGCTTAACTCCCACAGTCCTTCAAAAAAATGAGAGAATGAGTATTGCAGGCTTCATAGAATCATTTAAAATTGATTTTTAGGAATCCTTATTCCCTGTTCCTGTCTGCTTAGACTGTACATTCTCTCACAGAAGAAGTTAATTGCATTTGATTTTGTAAAATGCCATGAGCATTACGGATATGAGGGTGTTTATGAGTGAAGATGGAGAAGTCTGGAAGTCATGGCCAGAGAGACTGAGACAGTAGTTCACCCAAGTGAGGAGAAACTAAATACCTCCTCCCCCAGCAACACAGTTTTGATGAAGAATTTCTTTTGACATATAATTATTTAGCCACAGTATGGTACCCTTCAAAGCTAGAAAAGGAGACCAAAATCATTAGAGAGAAAGAAAGAGAGAAACAAAACAGTATGAAATCAATAAATGTGATTGTTATCATTTCACTCTACTGAGTATGCTTTTTGAAAAAAACACTACCATGCTATGAAATTTAATCGTTTCCAGTTGTTAGCATGTCTTAACAGAGATAAGACCAGTTCTTGCATTAAGTAGAGTATCTCTCTCCCATTTTCTCTTTCAGTCTTGCTTCTTTTCTTTAGTGAAGGTGAATCAAGTCATATCATTCTTCATTTCATTCAAACTTCATGAAGACTGTTGTACTATTTTCAAACCCAACACCAACTACAACATAAATTCATTTCTGGACATCTTAAAAGAATAACCATTTCTGAATAACCATTCTTAAAAGAATAACCATACTGATTTGCTACTGCAAATCAGTATTGCTCTATCTCCTTCAAAACCTTGAGATCAGGAAACTGGAGCTGAAAGAACTTGGGATGTAAGCTAAGTATAAAGACATCACTCATGTCTCATCAAGAGACAATCCTTATTTGTAGCAATTTGCATTCTCAGAAGGCATATTTCTTTTCATCTGAAGCACACTGCTATGACTTTTGTATGTTAGTTACATCACTGGTTAAAGCGTCATAGCTTGATGTGCACATGAGCTAATAACTCCATTCACAGTTACAAACTAACCCTTACATTCAACTGCCATTCTTTTAAAATCTGTGCCCAAGACTGCAAACAGGTGAGATTGTGGATGGCTTTTCTAAGTCCATCACTATTGCTAAAAATAATTCAAAGTGAGTTCATATTAACAATGTGGGGATAAATATATCTGAGAATAAAGACAGCACCCTGTTATCAACAGCAATGCTCACTAACCAGCCATGTATTTGGCGTGGAGAGCAAATAATTTAACCAGAGGAGCGTTTGTTTCCTTTTTGACAAAATTAAAAGTTACATCAGATCATATGCTGCGGTGCTCAGTAAATTTCTCAAACACATTTGTATTTCTAAAGAAATTTATACTTTTACATTTCCAACATTTTATTTCAGTTTGATAAACAAGAGTAAAAACTTAATCAAAATTCAGCAAAAATTTTCTACATCCAATTTTCACCACATCTCACCTATTTGTAATCTGGGATATAAATCTTTAAAAATATCAATTGAATTGAAGGTTGAGTTTGTATAAGATACACCATTCCTTATCCTAAGTATCTATAACGAATGAATGAAATAATAAATTTTGGCGTAAAATTTTTTACATTCCTCTTCCAAAAAAAATAGATTTTCTCAAGAAATTAAACACCCACTTCTAAAAGTTATGAATATATTATTAAAAGGGCATTAATTTATTCATTTTTCCATTTTAACAACTAGGAATAAGATGTCAGGAAATACCGCTATCCTATTAGCCCGAGGAGGAAACTACAGCCCAGTGATCACCAACACCTATGACCATAATATAAAATAATACAAAACAGATGCTTTAGACAGATGTTCCTAAATACCTGATTCTCAAATGCTTGACCCATTTGCTGTAATTCAATAAAACAAATGAAGCACCTACAAATATTGTTACAGTAAAATAATGAAGTATGAGGCCAGTGCTTGGCTTCGTCTGAAAAGTTGTTACTATGACGAAAAATGCAGGCAGGGTCCCCTGAGACACCAAAGCAATGAAGAGTTAGCTAATTCATGAATTACTGTATCTGCGGCACTACTTTGTGAAAGGGACTAGTATATGCAGGGATTCTACAGGATAGGCAAGCCAAGGAAAACTAGGTTATCAAAATCCATGAAACTCTGCTCAAGTCATCCAGCCGCTTCTGAATGGCTGGGGCCTTCTCAAAGAGCCACCTGGCCAAGAAGTGCTCAAATGACAGAGAGAGGGAACCATCTGCCCCGCCATGTTCAAACCATGACACAGCTCAAAACATCACAATAGAGCATGAACCACAAGGGCCAATGTTCTAAGGAAATGTTTCTATAAAAAGGCATTTGCACTGACAGGAAGTGTTAAACAAGTGCCTATTCGCTAATGAAAGAGATGCTCTCACCTTTCATTACAGTTATTATAAATGTCTTCTACCTCTTCTTGAGGGAAGCACCTTCGTGGGGAAGGCACTCCTTCCTGACTCACCTTTGTGGTCCCACAGTGATGCCATACACATGAAACACAGGCTTCTGATATTAAGAGCACATTAAACCTGGCACAAAATAAGCTTTGTCTGAGGGATTCTGCTGCATTAGGAGACATGTCCAGGGAACAGGACTACTTGGGATCTTCTGGGATCTCCCCCAGTGAGACGGGGCTCCATTTCCTTCTAACAGTTATTTGTGTGAGATATCCTATATGTACTTTTGATTTTAAATCCCTCCTTAGTTTGCATCTTTCCTAAAATAGCATTTAAATGGACAGATTATGACAGCCTGTTGAGGTATTCCATTTACAATATGTCTTACAAAGAAAAGAACTGTGAAAAATGTTTAAAATTTCAAAGGGCAGTAATAATAGGTAATAACTTCTTGAGAAGTGCACAGCTCAAGGGAATACTGAAGTTTAGCAAGAGTAACTTTTGACAAAATACCTTCATTCTCCGCCCGCCCCCCCCCCCTTTTTTAGATAAGGTATCTGCCTAGCAGATCACAGAAATGTATACACATGGTAGACATGGAGCAGCAAGGATCCCACTAACCAGCCCATGAGATTCTTAAGGAACGTACAGAGAAATAAAGGTGGATTGACAGAGTAAGGGTTGTTTATGGTAGAAAAGAACACTTCTAACAATGACTTCCATAAGTGAAACCCAGAAATCCAGACTGAAGAGAGGTTTGCTTCCAGAAAGTACAGATGAACTTTTTCACACTCTTTTTCTGAGAACGATAGAAAAGTTGTGAGGTAAAACAAAACAAAAAAGAACATCTATTTGAAGACACTGGTGAACGACTAAGGCAAATAAGGCAAGCCCATAGTCAAGATCCGAACTTGGCACTGTTTTTCCTTTTGAGGCATTTGCATATGTGTAGGGAAAGTGAAAAGCTGGGAGAATGTAGTGACCGAGAGAGCCTGACACACAGAAAGCACCGGCTGTCCCACAGAGCTGAGAGGCTTCAGGGAGAGACTGGAGTCCAGCCTCAATCAGGCAAAGGGACCCTCAGGAAACAGCCCAGGAGTTCAACTGGGATTCTGAAAAGCTCCGCCCTAAGAGAAAGGGTGGACTGGAAATAGACCCACTCTGAGAAAAATGAAGGAAGCCCAGAATTCAGAAAACTCAAACTCTGACTGAATTAAAACTATCTACCCCTGGACTAACTGCCTATAAGAAGCAAAACTAAATCCTCTTTGAAGGATAACAAGATCATCCCAAACCTCAAATGATCTTTATTCTCTTTCATACATAATATATGGCTCTTAATTAAAAGTAAGCAGCTGTGAGATGTCAAATACTGACCAAAAATCAAGAGAAAAAAACAGACCGAAGAATCCAACATACAGGAAATCTAGATATTATACTAATTAAGACATGGAATTTTCAAATAACTGTGATTATTTCGTTCAAAAAAATTATTATATCAACATGCAGAATTTGGGCAAGTAACTAGAAACAAAAAATAAATAGAAATTTTAGAATTGAAAAACCACACAGTGGAATTAAGCTGAAACCAATAATAAAAGATAAGAAAATCCTAACCGGTTTAAAAATTAAGTAATATACTCATATAAGAAATTATAAAGAAATTAGAAAATATTTTGAACTGACTGATAATAAAAATACAAATTCAAAACCTATGGGATGTATGCAAAAGCCATGCGCAGAAAGTAATTTAGAGCTTTAAGGGCAGATATTAGAAAGTAACAAGGCCCAAAACCGTGTGTCAGTATCTGCTCGAGTTGAAGCTATGTATATTTTTTGACACGGCAATTCCACTCCTAGGTGAATAACCAACAAAAATGTGTACATCTGTGCACCCAAAGACATGTGTACTAGACACGTACACTAAGGCATAAGTTTTAATTACCAGCAATTCGAATAAACTCTAATGTACGTCGACAGTAGAAGAAATAAAGAATTCACGGTATCTAGACGAAAGTGGACTGCTTTACAGCAATAAAAGTGAATGTAGATGAATCTCAAAATGTTGAACAAAAGAAGCCATCAGTAATCCATGGGGTAGCATTCCAATTTCACAAAGTTCAAAGCAGGCAGAAAATCAACTTAGAGTATTGCCAGTAAAGGTCACCTAGTGGGCTTCCCTGGTGGCGCAGTGGTTGAGAGTCCGCCTGCCGATGCAGGGGACGCGGGTTCGTGCCCCGGTCTGAGAAGATCCCACATGCCGCGGAGCGGCTGGGCCCGTGAGCCATGGCCGCTGAGCCTGCGCGTCCGGAGCCTGTGCTCCGCAGCGGGAGAGGCCACAACAGTGAGAGGCCCGCGTACCGCAAAAATAAATAAATAAAGGTCACCTAGTGTCACCTTTAGGGAGAAGGATGATGATGAGGGGATACCATGGGGGCTTCTGGGGTCATGGCAATAATCTCTTTCATGACCTATGTATTGGTTGCATGAGTTTGTTTACTTGGTGTACAGTCTGTAAGACTCCAAAAGTCAAGGGTAAACAAGCTGTGACCTTAACAGCAGTGTGGTCAAAAAGATTTAGGGTAAAAATCAGCAAACAACCCATGAGGAAGTGTGAGGCACCAGGAAAATCTGACCTAGAAAAGGAAGTGACGTGGTGATGTGAACCGTGGGCATCTTGAAACATTAGGTTGTCTGATGAAAGAGCAACTAGGCTCAACTCTGCACGTGTATTTCAGCACAATAAGGAAAAGTAAGTTTTCCAGACTCAAATTTTGATGCAGTATACTAACTGCAAATAATAAAACTGCCCAGAAAAGGAACACACTCTCTCTCAATAGAAAGAACAATCTCAATCACTCATATGTTCTAACAAAAGCAGAAAGCCTGCCCATCGAGGATAAATGAAAGGGCTCCTGCATTGAATGGAGAGGGCAGATGACCACAAAGGCCCCTTCCAGATTCTAGGCATACGTTCCACGAAGAACCACAATAAAAAAGTCTTACCCTTAATCGCGTAGTGGAGATCTCAGCTTTTAAGATATCAGGGTCATATTTAGTACTGGATGAAGATCCTGAGAATACTTTCAAAGGGAAAAAAGAAAAAAAAAAAGTAACTTGTACAAGTTGCATAACTAGTTGTCAACTTGGAATTTACAAACTCTAAAAACAACAAGATTTACATGCTTCTGTGGATACTTACTTAACTTTATAACTCCTTTACTGTCATTCATCAGACACCTAAATATAAAAAGTCATCTTCAAACCTTTATAATTTTTTTCAAGAAAAAGGAATGTTATAAAGACCCCAGCGCCTCATTTTCCTCTGAATTTTATATCTATGGATAAAATCTTAGAGAATCTTATTGCAGACCCAGTTTATCAGAGCTTTGCATTATCCAGAAACTTGTAACTTAAGTAGAACTTCTGGGCCCATCACAGATGCTTCTTTAAACAAGACCAGCTCCAGATTATCAATTTCTGAGATGAGAGAGAGGTCGGTCAACTCAGGTGTTCAACAGAAACTTCATTCTAGTTAATAGCTCCAGTTTTAGTTTAGTCCCACTGCAAACATTGTACAAGAGTAGCACAAGGGCCAAATTATTTGCCCTGATCTGAAAAGGTAAACATTAATCCCCCACTGAGGAGACTTTTATCTGGAATGGGGTCGAGGGGTTTTACTGAGAAATCTGATGTGTGCCCTCAGCCTCACGTGGCTCTGAGGGACTCTTCCTGCCTGGGAAGGAACAGGACTCAGAACAAAGTCCCACAGAAACCCAAGTGGCCTTCTATTACCTACGACTTGGTCCCCATTTCTCAGGTCTGAACAGCCACGCTGTACTTACAGCTGGTGCGAGAGCTCGACTTTTCCTTGTAGGCGTCATTTAGCCGGACGTATTCATCCAAGGCCAGGGCCAGTCTTTGCTCCTTCACGTGGTACAGCTCCTTCTGCGTCCTGAGGGCATCCTGAGCCACGGACAGATAGTCCTTGAGCATTTTCTCCTGCTCCCCCCTCCATTGTTTCCTTGGATCTTCAATCTGCGTGGTTTCTGAAAGTATATTAGGTGGGTTATTTTTCAGAATTTAATGATTTTTTTTGGTCTATTTATTTAAGCTTTCAAAAAAGTAGCCACCTTTATTTCTTACCTCCTTTAAGTAGTTTATTAGTGGTATGAAGTGACTTCTCCAGAAGTGTGATAGAGTTTGTTTTAGTTTACCCGGTGCCTCCCCATCCCAACCCCTTTCAGGTCCTTGTCAGCAGTTTATCCTCATTGCCAATCCCTCAGACACAGTGTTGCCTAGGTAAGCACAGCAGCAGGGCTGTGCTCAGGTCCTTCCTTTCAAGAACTCTCTGGCTCCCCAGTACCTTCAGAATAAAAGCCAAGCTTTTATGGCCCTGTATGATCTGAACCCAATCTGCTTCCCATGCTTCTGTTCACTCAGTACAGGACTCTTGCCAGGCTGCCCTCTACATCAGCAGTACTCAGAGTGTGGTCTGCAGACCAGCGCCAGTCCGTAAACTCTGTTACATGTCTGTGACAATAAGTACAGATATCAAGAGTAAACATTTTGAAATGTTTACAGCAATTTCATACGGTTATCCTATATCTGTTGACTCTAATAGTAATAATACTGGGCCTTGCATTTTGCATTTTTTTCAACTTTTCCAATTCATTTTTATTGTTATTTTATAAAAATATCAGTTAGTCCATAATGGCTCAGAAATTTTAAAACAAACAAACACAAAGACCAAACCCCGGTCACGGGTTAAGGAGAATACCCTAAGGCACAGTTCTTGGTTCTGCACTTCTGCACACTAGCATCACCTAGAGAGCTCTAAAATAAATCCCAGACCAATTAGAGTTTCTGTGGGCGGAACCCAGGCAATGGCAGGTTTACAAGCTCCTCCAGTGACTCCCATGAGCGGCTGTGGCTGAGAGTCTGTGCTCTGCAACAGCTCACATACTGCCTCCTGCATGGAATTATGAATTATTCAAAATATCCCATCCTAAACTTGCTCAAACTTGCCTCCCCTGCCTCACCCACTCCTCCCAGAGGGAACCAAAATAAAGGCTCTGGCCCATGCTTTCCCCTTCGCTCCTTCTGCCTCCTGACAGACCCAGGTGCTTCCCCATGTGGCCCTTCATGGTGTGATATGGCCCCCCTCTCTTGGGAACTGTAAGTAGTACAACTTCTTTCGATGGCACTGACCTATTTGTGTTGTCACTCAGCCATCTCTAGAAATTAAATCCCAGGTACAGTCAAGACAGATGGGTCATACGGGCTGGCCACTGCATGAACATGAGGACCTACCTCTTCCTGACAAGTTAGGATTGGATAATTAACTTATGAATTTGCTGGAATGTCCAGTGGTGTGTACCGTCTTCAAAATGCTTTGTGTGTGACTCTCAACCTTAATGTACCCCAACTTGGTATTTCTGGTTGCCCCTAAGGACTCCAGTGAGTCAAAATGCAGAGAATGATAGCAGACGATCTGCTGTGACCACAATTATCTCCAGCGGCCAGGCTGGCTCTGGAAATGTTTAACCTGGTCTCCGGGGATAAGTGATAACACTACAGTGGTTCAGACGTGAAGCCTGGGTCCCCTTCGGGCCAAGGGAGGCCTGGGTCAGCCAGGGGCTCCGCCACCACTGCCTCAGACCTACAGCCCTCCCTTCCGTCAGTGGTTAGAGAAAACATCAGCGCTTTCTCTAAAGTAGTGAGTATTCGGAACACGAATTTTTAAAGATGCAAATACTTCAATGTGCAAAAGAGGCAAATCTCATGTAATTGTGGGGAAAAATACGCTAGAGTCAATGTCCAAAGAAGATATGCAGGAGGGGGCAGTGCTGGACAGACAGCCCCCCAGCCGAGAATCTTCAAGGGCATCGTCGCAAGGGGCAGGCTCGGCGTCTGGGCAACACGGAGAGTAGACAGTGATCAGCCAATAAGAGCCTAAACGTCTCCATTTTAAATATTCCTTACAACTCAGGTCTCTGGCTATCCAAACATGTAATATTTACATTCATTTCCAATATTTCTATATACAAATGCAAACTGACTCAAAGCACAGAGAATTCATCCTCTAACAAACAGAAATTTATGGTCTAAACTGTGGATGACCCACAGTAATCCTCACCTCCTAGTGTGCACACCCCTGAATACCGGCTAGCGTGAGCGACTTGCTTCGAACGAAGAGCACACAGAGACTGGGTGTCACTGTGACCGCCGTCGTGCCCTCTCTGCCTGGCCCTCCTTGGCTTTTTTGCTCTAGTGAATCCAACTGCCAGGTTACATGCCATCCTATGCACGTAGCGAGGAGAGGGGGGTGACGGCCGGCAGCAGACAAGGAACTGAATGAATCATGCCAGCCACCACACGAGTGAGCCTGGAAGCAGGCCTCCTCCGGTCATGCCTGGGGGTGACACAGCCTGGCTCACACTTGAGGACACCCTGTGAGAGACCTGGAGCCAGAGGACCTGGCTCAGCCTTGCTTGGCTTCAGCGCCCGAAGAAACAACGAGATAATAAATGCAACCTGTTACAGTGAGATATATAACTAGGAAACTAACCAAATAAAGAGGTGATACAAATTGAAAATGTGCATGAAAAACTTGAAATGTTCATACATTATAATAGCTATAGCAAGATAGCAAGATAGCTATAGCAAGATAGCAAGATAGCTATAGTTCTATAGCAAGAACATACTTGCAGTTCTCTCTCAATATCTTTAGAGGTTTTACCTAATCATATTTCCCTACATATTGGCGAACTGGCATACTTTCAATAAAATGCTTGTCAACAGCTAAATTGCCACAAAACCCTGAAAGTAACACTGACTGACACTTAAATGAATAAAGTACAATGATAATAATAATAATAAACTATCGGCATTTGTTTTGGATACATCAGCAGAAACACTCCAGTCGACTGGTTTAAATACTGGATGCTACAAGAGACTCAGCAGGAAACACTGACATTTCCAATATACCGCCCCATTCAAATATGAACTACAAAGGTGGGTTCCCAGAGGCACCTTTGAAGAAGCCTTCATAAAGCAAGATTGTGCTTCATCTCCATCAGTTATATTTGCTGAATAGATCTGTGAAGAATATTTATTAAATGTAAATACTCAAAAAGGTATATTATACAAACGTGGTATTTTTTTATTAAGACCTGGTGGCCTTGGGATATCACTGTATTATAATGCAATATAATTTGCATGTTGTCTACTATATGAAAGAAGTAGTTAAAGTAGTACTGTTTAAATACTGGATGCTGCAAGAGACTCAGCAGGAAACACTGACATTTCCAATATACCGCCCCATTCAAATATGAACTACAAAGGTGGGTTCCCAGAGGCACCTTTGAAGAAGCCTTCATAAAGCAAGATTGTGCTTCATCTCCATCAGTTATATTTGCTGAATAGATCTGTGAAGAATATTTATTAAATGTAAATACTCAAAAAGGTATATTATACAAACGTGGTATTTTTTTATTAAGACCTGGTGGCCTTGGGATATCACTGTATTATAATGCAATATAATTTGCATGTTGTCTACTATATGAAAGAAGTAGTTAAAGTAGTACTGTTTAAATACTGGATGCTACAAGAGACTCAGCAGGAAACACTGACATTTCCAATATACCGCCCCATTCAAATATGAACTACAAAGGTGGGTTCCCAGAGGCACCTTTGAAGAAGCCTTCATAAAGCAAGATTGTGCTTCATCTCCATCAGTTATATTTGCTGAATAGATCTGTGAAGAATATTTATTAAATGTAAATACTCAAAAAGGTATATTATACAAACGTGGTATTTTTTTATTAAGACCTGGTGGCCTTGGGATATCACTGTATTATAATGCAATATAATTTGCATGTTGTCTACTATATGAAAGAAGTAGTTAAAGTAGTACTGTTAAAATGTCACGCACCTCAAGGGAATTCACATTCCATCAGTTTTATAGATGTGGAACTTTATAGATAGAGAACACGTTGTGAGTTACAAGAGCTTATCAGGGGAGATAACATTAGCCTCTTCAAAGGAATACTATTTCTGTCTCTCATGCACATTTCTATTCTTTCTGCTGTGCTCAGGAAGAATGAATGAAATGAATATGAGTAACTCTCCTTATCTTCCTTCATAGACACTATCTGCTATGTTTACTTATCTGTTTGTTCTACAGACAATTGAGCATCTACTGCATGCACTAGGGAAAACAAGATGTTCAGGTATGATCCCCCCTTCCAAAGAAATTATAAAGTATAGAAGAAATTGTGACACAGGAATTAAAACAACAACAACGACAACAACTGTTTTATACGGTAGAAAATGGTGAGAGCCCCGAGAAGAGAAAGGTCAAGTGCCACAGAAGTTTAGAGACACGGGAGTTTCCTCTGGCTGAAAAAGTAAGGCCCCATGGAACAGGCAGTGATTAAGAAGGGCTTTGAAAGGTCCCAGACAAGAGGCCCTTCAAGGACCAAACCCCTGTTTGCCGCTGCAGCCGTTTTCCCCAGCCTCATTCACACCAGCCTCAGCCGCACTGAATTTCTTTTCTTTCCTTCATTGAGTCCTGCTTCCTGAGGCCTCTTCAGACCTCTGGCTTTACTTGTGGGTCTTCCTTCTTCCAGGCAGTTTCTCCTTCAAACTCCCAAAGCCTACCCCCTCCCCGTGTTCTCCAGGACTGTTAACTTACTCATCCTTTGGGTTATGAGCTTAAAGCGCCTTCTCTAAGTAGCTGCAGTCATACCCTGCAGAATGGCTATGGTGCTTCACTTGTTCTCCTTTGTTCTGCTAGTGATGGTGGTACCCTAATTCTGCTCTACGTTCTCACTTCTTCCCCAATACTCCAAGAGGGACTAGATGGTTTCTCGAATGCCAGGTTAATAAATATGAAACTCATTTTGTAAGCTACAGTATGCGGTAGAAAGGCTCTAAGTAAGGGCATGAAAGGAGCTTAGCTATATTTTAGGAGGATTATCTGAGAGAAATGTGAGGTTCTATTATCAAAAGAGTTGATATGATTGTGCAGAAAATTTTTTGAATGAAAGATTATACAGTAAGTTAAAAAAGCAGTTTATAAAACTGTACGTATGTAATATAATCCCACTTGATGTATACAATATACTGAACACTCGTGTGTGTGTGCGTGTGTGTGTGTATCAATATGAAAAAGTCTAGAAGGATACACACTACAAGATTTAGAATACTTGATTATCTCTGAGTAGTATGAATATAGATAATTTCTTCCTTTTATTTACCCACATTTTCTACTTTTCTCCTATCATATCTATTACTTCTATTAAAAAATATTTTTTAGGGCTTCTCTGGTGGCGCAGTGGTTGAGAGTCCGCCTGCCAATGCAAAAAATATATATATCTTAACAGTTTATCCTCCTAGGAAAGCATAAAGGATGAAATAAATCAGAGATGAAGTAGAAGGGTCAAAAATTTATTTCGTTTCTCCTAAAGGAAACAACTCCATATTAAATAGCATATACACATGAGGAACTTTCATCAAACCTGAACACATGTGCTGCTTCAAAGCTAATATAGAGGAGTTTGATTCAGGGTAATATGAAGTACACACCATCCAATCTCTCTGAGACAGCATGGGGAAAGATGAGAGAGGAGAGCTGATTAACTGTCTATTTATGTTTGTTGCCTGTTTTTTTTTTTTTTTTTTTGGCGGTACGCGGGCCTCTCACTGTTGTGGCCTCTCCCGTTGCGGAGCACAGGCTCCGGACGCGCAGGCTCAGCGGCCATGGCTCACGGGCCCAGCCGCTCTGCGGCATGTGGGATCCTCCCAGACTGGGGCACGAACCCGTGTCCCCTGCATCGGCAGGTGGACTCTCAACCACTGCGCCACCAGGGAAGCCCTGTTGCCTGTTTTTAAATTGGTTTGTTTGTCCTTTTAATGTTGATTTCCAGGAGTTCTTATATATCCTGGCTATGGATATATAAGATATGTGTACAATGAATATTCATCTGTGATATTGTGTGTATCAGTAGTATATTCCTTAAAAACACGGTGAGTAAAAGATTCCGTTCACAAGTTGAACACACACTCCATTTATATGAAATTCTAGAACAGGCAAAGCTAAGGTGTGATGATAGAAATCAAAGCAATTTGCAGCAGTGGGGAGGGGGTGACGGGCAAGGGGCAGGAAAGAACTTTCTGGGGGCGGGGTGAGAATATCTTGTATCTTGATTGGCTGGCAACTACAAAGGAGTATACATTTGTCAAAATTCATTGAAATACGTACTTAAAATCTGTGTATTTTCTTATATGTAAATAAGACCTTAATTACTAAAAGACAAAAAAGTTAAGTACAACCCTGACCCTATCAAAAAGTGATTTGCTTCTGGTTGTAGTGACAATATCAAGACCTTACAAACAGTACTTCATAATTACCTTCTAGTTAGTTACAAACACCCCCATCAATATCTACACCCCAACTCCGCACACACAGCCACTAAAAGGTGAATTCTATCACAAAACACTTAGGGCCTAAAATAACTATCACTGTCAAGGTCAAAACTTTTACTTCTAGATATTTAACAGTGTTACATAGAAATAGTATTAAACAGCCAGGCAGTCTTAATTTCATTTTTTTATTGAAATAAATAATGCTGAAGCTACACAATGTCAAGACACAACATATGTGTAGACCAGCTGTTAAGAGAAGATAATACAATTTGCTCCCTAACTACTTCATAGGAATGTCTTTAAGATTAATGAGATAACGGACCAGGTCCTTTTTAGTGGGAAAACTACCTGCTGTGGGTAATTGGGGCACTTTAGGGCACAGTAAATCCATCAGGTCACTGGGGTACCATTACTGTACCAAAGCAAAATGCGAGACTTCAACACGTATGTTCTGACAATCAAGTTTTGAAGTATTCAGAGTAGTGCTTTCTGAAGCATAATTTATAACTGAAATGCACTTCAACTTCTTTCAAAACAAACAGAAAGCTTTTAATCTGTGAGTTAAACAATAAAGCTCTTCTTTGTTCTAACATGTAAGAGTTTATCATCACACTAGGCACCCAAAGACAGAGGAATAAAGATGCAGTCACTGTGCACAAGGAGCTCACAATTTAGCGAGGAAAAACATACAAATAAATAACTTAAATGCAATATAACAAGTGCTATTTTTAAATCCTTAAGTACCTGGTACTAAGAAATACCTGCACGGGGTAACTAATTAAGAGTGGGGTGGGGACTTGCAAGGTGGAGGGTCAGGTGCCAGAGAAGGCCTCTGGGAAACAGTGGGCAGATGGACCGAGCGGACGGACCCTAGAAGGATATGGCAGTCGGCCGAAAGGGAAGGCCTGGGGGCTGCGCAGAGAGTGACCAGGGCTAGAACCAACAAATGCAAAGAAAGGCAGAAAGCCAAGGAAGCACAAGGCACAGCTGGAGCGTCGTCCCGTGCCAGGGAAGGACAGGGCAGGAGATGAAAGTGGAGGCCAGTGGGGCAGACTGGAAAGAGCCTCACAGTAAGGAATCAAATATACGCATCTGGAACTCCAGACGAGCCCTAAGAGACAAATGTGGCCATCACCCAAGGAGATCTGCAGGCTGCAAAGAGAAGACGACTACAGAAATCCTGATACCAGGTACAGGAGAAGAAGAGATGGGCAAAAGAAAATGGCAGGAGCAGCCAGGTATGCCAAATAAATTCCAACAGAAGGTGTCATGAAATCCAAAGGGGTAAAGAGCAAGAGGGAGTAGCCTGTGGGGGCAGGGATCTGTCAGATCAAGGCCAAGGAAGACAGGCTGGGGCACTGGGATTCCGTCACCTGTGGGGTCTCAGGTGACCTCGGCAAGAGCGTTTGTGTGAAATCATGGCCAACAATGGAGGAAGGGAAGTCCATGGGGGCTGTGTGTGGCTTTTAGTGAGTTTCCCAGTGAAGGGAAAACAGATGACATGCTGTAAGGTATGGGGGTTGAAAGATTTTTTCAAGTAGGAGTGAGCAAGAGAGTGAGGATGAGAGAAAGTGAGAAGGAGGGGGGGAGGGGGGGAGAGATTGTTATTATTTGTTTTTTCTTTTGGTAGTTTTGGTTTGGTTTCATTTTGAGAGTCTCCAGTGTTTAAATACTAAGATGAAAGAACCATTAGAAATTGAAATGGTGGGAGAAATTTTTTTTTTTTTTTGCGGTACGCGGGCCTCTCACTGTTGTGGCCTCTCCCGTTGCGGAGCAACAGGCTCCAGATGCGCAGGCTCCGCGGCCAGGGCTCACGGGCCCAGCCGCTCCGCGGCATGTGGGATCTTCCCGGACCGGGGCACGAACCCGTGTCCCCTGCATCGGCAGGCAGACTCTCAACCACTGCGCCACTAGGGAAGCCCGGGAGAAATTTTTAAAACCAGAAAATAACTGGTAAAGATACTACCTAGGAGAGAAGGATGGGACATAGAAGTTATTAAGCGGGGTCTTGGGGGTTGAGGTGGGTGATTCAGAAGAACACCTCTTCCACTGAGAAAAAGCAGAGAGCCCTGGAGGTGGGTTTAGAAGCTGAAGAGACTGTCGGCAGTGGGAGGGAAGTTAAGCTAATTAATTTTCTCATTTTGGTGCCATGAGAACTTATTTCCATTGAATCAGGAGAGGAAGGTTTGTTTCTGGTTCCCTAAATATTATTTAAGGAAAAAAAGCTAATTTTTTATCCATATAAAATAAGTATAAAAGTGAGATTTAAATAACCATACGTCTTTTCGTTGAAAAACTGACTTAATACGTCCAAGACCTTGCTCCTTTCAACCCCTCTATCTCACCTACCTGTGAGAATTAGGCAATGTCACAGCCCTCGAACCTATTCCACCACAACAAAGCTACTCACACTGTTACCTGTACACTCCCCGCCCCAAGGCATAAGCAACACTCAGCACGCCGGGCTTCTCAAGAGTCAGCTTCTCTGGCTCCCTGGCTGCCTCCGGGTGGGGTGAGCATTTTATTATCCGTGCTTGGTGGTCTTCTAGGCAGAGCACCCCCTTTCAGTGTAAATTACTGGAAGTGAGTCCTTCATCTCAACTCACTTTCACTGAAGCCTCACACTAGGTCACTTGGAGGCACGCATGCAGCCTTCCCACCCGATTGGCCGTCCGCCCCACGGCCTTTGGCCTCTGCAGACTTCAGAGCGGAGCAGCCTGGTCACTTCTGGAACCTTCCCAGTCATGCTGGGAAAGGAGTATTTGCACAGGTAAAGAAAGAGACTGACAGGGAATCTGTGCAAGGATATTTTCACAAATTCGATATGTGATGTGAACATATTTCACATTCTTAGATTTCTAAGAGATCACTGCTATAAATATGGGCTTTTTGTGCCTCTCAAAATCTTTATCCTATATCTAGACAAGGGCAGCCGCAAGCCGTCACTCGTAAATGAACATCAAATAAAACACTTTTCTATAATGATATTATTCCTAAAGATATTAATGAGTACTTATTAAATAAAATTTTAATGTAACAATAGACCTAAGAATATTAAGATAATGGAGTATAAATTCATTATGTATTCCTAAGAACCTATAAAAATAAAATAATTATTTTAAGTGAAATACGCAAAATGAATATCAGTGAGTATTACATTCGACCATCTGAATAAATTTTTTATAGGGGTGGCTAGAGAGCTAAATTGAAATATAAACACATACACAATATAAAAAAACATACAAAAAATACTACTTCAAGTACGTGTTTTAAAAAGTTGTTTACAGCCACAGTGGTCCTCTGCCCTAGGCTTACCATGACAGGGATGTGACAGATCTAAACGCTATTACGGTGAGAGGTGCTCCCCTTCCAACCACAAAGAAATCAGGAAACAGAAACAAGACGAGGTTCTGGTCTTCTTGCCACAGCTACAGCTGCGTCTTCCAGAGTCGCTGGTGAGTGTCAAGCCCTCCCTGGACCCCACCGGCACACAGGCAGCTGTGCCATTAGACCAGGCTGCACCCATGCCCATCTCTTTCCATGGCAAGGACAAGAAAGGGGGAACCCCACCTTGAAGGCCCAGTGGCCATGGAAAGAAGAGACAGATGGCTCATGGTCTCCACAGGCCCTAGATGTGCGCTGAAGAAAACTCAGGCCCTAACAGGCAGGCAGACAGACAGGCAGACCAGACCCCTTTCTCCCACTCCGCTCCATCAGCCTAACTCTACACACATGCCCCAACCTCCAAAATGGACATTTCAGTTAAATATTAGTCACTGGAAAGCGGGGGTTTAAAATAAAGAAATTCACTTTGTAAAATGTTTGCTCTTTTGTATGACTCTAGATTTTCCGATATGCTTGCTCGTACCGAAGAGGAAAACTTACTGTTTATGTGATCGATGTAGTAGACACCAATCTGAGGGTCAAACCCGGCTTCCCATCCCCACGGCAGCTCATCACCAACACAGTCAGCAAACGACAAGGGCTTCGTTAGCCTGTAACAAACCAGAATAAAGGTACAGGTGATTCTTTCCATCCAACCGCGTATGTTTAAATCCAGCACCCTACCCACGTGCTAAGTGTCCAGGCTGTGTTTCCTTTTTGTTCTTGATTGTTTCTAGAGTTTGCACTACTGTGTCTGAAATCTTTAAAGAAAAAAACAACAAGGCTGAAATGCAGAGATGAATATCCAAAAAAGTAGCAGTAAGTCCTAATACCCTTTGGAAAGTTCACAGCTTAAGATTGGGAGACAAATCTGTACAACAAATAAATAAGGCCATCTTAAATCAGGGAGAACGCCAAGCTGAGGGGTCAGGAGGGCTGGAATCTAGCTTGAGCTCTGCAGCTAAATAGCCATCTCAGTGAAAAGAAAAGTTTGTCCCAGCATTCGAGTACCAGCATCATGGGAATCACCATACCAGCACCTCTAAGACGAGATAAGCGTCAGGCTACACTAACTTCAGATTCAGACGCTCTACCGTATATTAACTCGCCTGCAGGGTCCACTAACTTCAGATTTGGACGCTCTACCGTATATTAACTTGCCTGCAAGGTCCACAAAGAGCTCTACATATATTAACTCGCCTGCAGGGTCCACAAAGAGCTCTCCTTGAGAGGAGAGACAGTAGATCTTATTTTTACACTTATATTTTTATACCTGTACTTAACAGTCTCTCAACAAAATATTTAATGGAATCAAACACACAACGTATTTCTATTATCAATGTGATCACACCTTTTGAAACTGCCTTAAACTTTCTCTTTAAGCCTTAAAACTAACCGGGAAACTAGTTACCTAAGCAGAGTACAGGTTTCGGAGTTAATTATGGGTGGATTTTCTCTCTCACTTCCTTCATTTTCGCATCTGAGATTTTCCCCGGCTGTTAAAGCAGCTGCAGGCAGGCCAGCACCACAGACTGGTGACCACCCTGCTGTAGGGTGGCCAACCTCAGGTGACATCTCTGCTAATTTAATGCACTGGCACCACCAGCACAGTTCCCACATATGACATCACCTGGAGTCTCTGTGATCCATGCTAGAGGATATCAATGATTTCATAGCGCAACTGAAATACAGGTCGTTCCCAGAATCACATCACTTTCATCAGAATAATGAACTGTGTCATGTACCCTTCAGAACGCTGGGAGAAAAACGTGAAAAGGAGGGAGACCCTTTCTTCCCAGGTGTGGCCTGCCAAGAGCCCTCCTCCCAGGACGTAAAACACCAAGGGATGAAAGAAAGAAGTGTCTCCTTTTCTCTCAACCTTCCCTAAGCATGAAATCCGCTTCTGGAGACGGCTGCAGGGATCCTGGCATTCACGAACACCGGCTGACTCAGTCACCACACTGACTCACCGTGAGACCTCCTGACTGGGCAGCTCTCTCTACCTCAGTTTCCTTCTCTTCATTTTAAGTGGTGATCACACACCCCCATCTTCTCCCTGCAATTTAACTACCTGCTAAGATTAATGGGAGGATGAAAAGGGATTAACTCAGAAAAGTGTCTGGGACATGGTTAAGCAGCGATCAAATAAATGTTAGTGACTGTGAATCCAAGCATCACACGTGAATTCTCTCTCTCACCCTCCAGAGGAACCAAGTCTGGGAGCACAAGGTACAGCAGTGTTTCTCAAAGTCTAGTCCTCACAACCAGCAGCGTCCACATCTGGGAACTGGTTAGAAACAAATCCTTGGGCCCTCTAGTATAGTATATGCCTACAGGATCAGGAACTCTAGGGCCCAGCCATGTATGTTTAATCAAGCTTTCCAGGTAATTCTAGAGAATTTGGCTCAGAAGTTAAGAACTTGAAATTCGAGATCCAAGGGACCTGGATTCAAATGCTTGTTCTGCCATCTTACAACGAGGGGCAGGTTATTAACCTGACAAGCCCCTGTTTTCCAATCTATTATTTTTTAAAAAGGTAGGGACTGGGGGAGATCATGAAGCTTAAATGAGAACCAAACAGTGTAATGTCTGATAAGTGGAAAGCTTCCATAGGCAGTAGATGAGTGAAATGAATCTCAGACATGTTAAGCAAGGCATCCAAATATGGCAATCTGCCATATTTGCTTTGCAAACCTGGAGTCGATTTGAACTTAATCTGAGTCCCAAAACTGGCTCTTAGAATTATGCTCAAATCCCACCTTATATCATAAAAACTGGGCAGGAAAATTGAGTTTTCTTTTGACAAAGGAATTAGACACTATGTACATCAAAAACTCCCTGGGACTTCCCTGGTGGTGCAGTGGTTAAAGAATCCGCCTGCCAATGCAGGGAACATGGGTTCCATCCCTGGTCTGGGAAGATCCCACATGCCGCAACTAAGCCCGTGCGCCACAACTACTGAGCCTGCGCTCTAGAGCCCATGAGCCACAACTACTGAAGCCCGCGCACCTAGAGCCCGTGCTCTGCAACAAGAGAAGCCACCGCAATGTGAAGCCCGCGTACCGCAACGAAGAGTAGCCCCCACTCACCTCAACTAGAGAAAGCCTGCATGCAGCAATGAAGACCCAATGCAGCCAAAAATAAATAAATAAATTTATTTTTAAAAACCCTCCCCACACCATGGAAAGTGGCCTTGTCTTCATACTCTGTCTGTAAGACTGAGCTTCGACCACTTGATTAGACAAAGCCCCTTGCGTATCATTCTGCTTGACGATTCTCTTTCCTTAAACTCCTCTATCTCTGCTGTCTAAAAGGCACATGAACCCTAAAGAAATAAAGAAGAAGGAGACATGGAAATGGTACGTATAAATGACAAAAGAGAGACATTACACAAGTTTTGTCCTGGCACCAAAGCAACATGTTTAAGCATGAGTATGGTATGAATATACTTATTACTTTTAGAATTAGAAGTCACAAAAGTTTCAGAACATGCAGTATGATTACAAGTTATGGTAACTGGATTACACTTGGAAATAATCCATCTTTTCCTATTTATTGGTCAACAGATAATAAGCACTTTATTAACTGTCACGGTTCTAACACTAGAATTACATCTATAAGTGAACTCAGTTAAAAATTCAGGCGTTTCCCGTATGGACACCAAGCGGGGGAAAGTGGTGGGGTGGTGGTGGGATGAATTGGGAGATTGGGATTGACATGTATACACTAATATGTATAAAATAGATAACTAATAAGAACCTGCTTTATAAAACATAAAATAAAATTCAAAAATTAAAAAAAAAAATTCAGACGTTTCCATTCCTGGAATTTTAACGTAAAAGCTTCCTTGCAGCGTTACTGCAAAAATCAGTTTAATACTGTATTTTCTGTATCTGGATAAATACAGATCTTTTCTCCACACCCTCTCAATAAGTAAAACCATTAAATACGTATTTATAAATGTCAAATTTTAAATTCTTATCCAAATTATAAAACATAAATAAAATAACATTCTCAGATACCAAACAAAATGAATCACTCAAATATACTGCTATCCTGATAAAGAAAACATATTACTATGATATACTAAGAAGTAACATGAAACAAAAATAACAGATGTATTCCAAAATTAGAAACAAACATGACTTAGAACAAATACGGTGAGCAGACATGTCGATTAGCTTCTAAATTCCTTCCTCTTGTTTTGCACAAGGAACCTGTGAAACAGTCAGTCTTATTACCTTGATGTTAAGGAAGTAAAAAATGGACGGAGTTCGTTGGTTCCCCACAAAGGAACAACAGCATGCAGAAGGCCTGAAATTACGGACCGTCTTTATGCGAAATTCCAGAGATTACTCTTTGCTTAAAAAACTGTCTTCCTTTGCACCGTGACTAATGTGAAGAAAATGGCAATTTACTGCAGCACTTTGCCACAGTTTACATACAAAATTTGAACTTTGCAAGGTATTTCCTCTCCTTGTGGGCATTATATCATTCTTTTATACAACCTGTCATTTAGTATTTATTGTCAGGCCACGGATCCCTGTCCTGTGACATGAGATGCCACACACAGATGAATTTACTCTTCCCAATTACACGACGGTGAATACTGCTGTGTGTGCAAGCACACATCCAGAAACGATGACTTTGCGCTAACTACAACCGAGTTTGCGCTTATTGCACTAAACGAAACGGCACTTGACAGAGAAAACCATTTTCAGGTTAATAAAACTCTTGCCACGGTTCCAACCTCCCAAATGTACAGTTTAGCTTGAATGTTAAAGGTCTGAAGAGTTATTTTTCCTTCACAGCATCTGCTGCTGGCGTCGTTTAACTGAAACTCAAGGCAGAGTTCGCATCGTCGACTAGGTCTCTGATCGCTACAGAATCGGCCCACATAAACCCGCCTGAATTGCTCCAAGAGAACGGGGAAGGAATTCAAGATGAGATTCCCAGTGTGAATTTTACAGGGAGGGTAAAATACCAGGAATCTCTCCATAGTTCTGAGGGAATTTTAATTCATAATGTTGCTGATTAGTCCCCTAAAAACAGCTTCTTATCTGTGTTGATCACTATCCTAGGCAGGGAAACCAGCAACGCGAAGGAACAAAATGAGGGGAATGCCAGGGATGAGTGAACAGAGGCAGCAGGAAGAAACCGGCTTTTAAGAATGCAAACCTCTTCAGAGGAGGGTAACGCAGTTAGTTCTGGGTCTTTGGGGAAATTAGCTTAAATTCTTCTCAAAGGGTCACATTAGATGGGAGAGAACTGCCAGATGGGCAGGCCTGGACCTGGGGCAATGGGCACGCTCAGGAGACTGCTGCCCTGGGTTTGAACGGCTCATGCAGGGTTGTTAGCTGGTAAGTGGCGTCTAACTGGGCTCATTTCTTTAGACTGAGTCCATCATGTCCTCTTGGACCTCCTTGTGCTCAGACAGGTGTCCTCTATGTGGGCTCTAGATCTGGTCTTCCTACAGTTTATACCCACTGGTGCCAAACAGCATCAGTTTATCCCTCCTCCACGTGATGGGCTTTCAAATATTTAAACACAACCATCTTGTTTCCCAAGTCTGCTCGCTGGAACACGGATGCCCCATCCCCTCTCCGTTTCTCATATCTCTCCTCCACTCAAAAGCCTGCCCATCTCCCGCCCTTAATCCCATCAGCTTCTCCCTGCTCTGCAACTTCACTCCATCTCTGTTATTATCAAGGGTTAATCTCCTCTCACATAGCTAACGCCTTCTCCCTCAGCCTACAGATATACAGGACTCAATACCCCCTACTCTTCAAAACGCCTTCCCTCAGACCTCCCGGCTCCTCTTTTGACATTTGCTTCCTAACCGTTCACTCTATCTGACCTAGGGATTTTAGATCTGGAGGACCTAAAATCTCCCTTATTCCACCTAACCTAATTCTCTAACTCCTTCATGAAGAGACTCCTGAAAGGCAACATTTGTGAGCAATCACCTTTGAAAGTGCACACGGCTTGTGCTGTTGCTTTGGGGACCCAAACATTACTTGTAAAAATGTCAATAACAATATTCTATGTAAAAAAGGTCAATTTTTACATAATTATCCTAATAATATAAAACATTCACTGAGTGATTCCCATGTACCACACATGTTTTCACGTCTATAAATGTGTGAATTAAATCCCCATAAACCTCCGCAAAGTAGTTACAATTATTATCGCCCTTTGAATACCCTGTGCAGGAATAAAAAAAACCCAACTGGGGCTTCCCTGGCGGCGCAGTGGTTGAGGGTCCGCCTGCCGATTCAGGGGACACGGGTTCGTGCCCCGGTCTGGGAGGATTCCACGTGCCGCGGAGCGGCTGGGCCCGTGAGCCATGGCCGCTGAGCCTGCGCGTCCGGAGCCTGTGCTCCGCAGTGGGGGGGGCCATAGCAGTGAGGGGCCCGCGTACCGCAAAAAAAAAAAAAAAAAACCAACTTACTTGTAATGAAACAAGCCTGTGACTGTACCGCACACACCTCTCTCTCTAGTCAAAGTTTGTGGTTTCTAGCCATGAAGTTTCCATTCCTGTGCAGGATGTGGCCATCACTACTGTCATTCCAGACACGGATTTAACTATTGATATGCTACTTGGATTAACTAGCCACCAATTTCTGGAAGAAATGGCAAGAAAGGAGTCCCTTTAAAAAGTTCTGGAGGGAGGAGGTGGGAGTGGGCCTGGGCTTGAAGACGGCCCTGCAGATTAGGGACAGAGCGCTCCTGCTGCCTGAGCGCGTCCATGGCGGTGCCCACGTCATCGCGGGCCTTTGTACCAGAAACCTTCGCAGAAGAGGCTCCGAAGAAGTAAAAAATAAGACCCGATCACAGGAGAGAGGAAAAACACACACCAAGGACACGCAACTCTTAAATTCTTTAGGGATCTGACCAAAGATCAAAAGCAGCTTTTAAAAGATACTCTCTTCACGTGATCTGTAGACTGAAGAGCAATTTCTAGGTAAAACTATATGATTTATACATATAGCATGTAATTCTTAAACAGGAGGTTATAATAGGATTCCATTTAATTGTTTATATTGTCTGCCTCCTTTAGTTAAAAAGAAAAGGTGGGGGACTTCCCTGGTGGTCCAGTGGTAAAGAATCGCCTTCCAATGCAGGGGACTCGGGTTCCATGCCTGGTCCGGGAACTAAGATCCCACACGCCGCCGCAGGGCAACTAAGCCCGCGTGCCACAGCTATTGAGCTCACGCATCTCAACGAGAGAGCCCCTGGGCCGCAAAACTACAGAGGCCACGCGCCCTGGAGCCTGTGCGCCACAGCTAGAAAAGAGAAAACCTGCACGCCACAGCTAGAGAGAAGCTCGCGCGCCGCAACCAAGACCCGACACAGCCAAAAAATAAAGAAAGAAATAAAGAAACTAAATTAAAAAAAAAAAGAAAAGTTGGTGCTAACAAGGCCAAAATTGTGGATGCCATCTCCTACAAGGGCTCTTTAATACAACACTGGCCCAGAAATGTTGAGTTACAGCAGTGGTTCTCAGACCTAAGAGCACATCCCACTCATCTGAAAAGCTTATTAAAACAGATTACTGGGCCCACTCCCAGAGCTTCTGACTCAGCAGATCGGGGGTGGGGCCTGACCTACTAGGATTTGCATTTCTGACAGCTTCCCCAGTGATGCTCATGCTGTTGGTCCCTGGACCACACTTTGAGAACCGCTGGTTAAAGGGCACAAATTACAGCCTAATACACCCAGGTGATGGAGAAAAGGAAAACAAACTGAATTTAAAAAGGAACCTGGGACTTCCCTGGTGGCGCAGTGGTTAAGAATCCGCCTGCCAGTGCAGGGGACACAGGTTCGAGCCCTGGGCCGGGAAGATCCCACATGCCTCGGAGCGACTAAGTCCGTGCGCCACAACTACTGAGCCTGCGCTCTAGAGCCCACGAGCCACAACTACTGAGCCCACGTGCCACAACTACTGAAGCCCGTGTGCCTAGAGCCCGTGCTCCACAACAAGAGAAGCCACCGCAATGAGAAGCCTACGCACCACAACGAAGAGTAGCCCCTGCTCGCCGCATCTAGAGGAAGCCCTCGCGCATCAGACCCAACACAACAAAAAATAAATTAATTTTTTAAATTTATTAAAAAAAGGAACCTGGCGACAAAAGCCTATGCTTCAGAAATATCTCTGTTGGGGCTTCCCTGGTGGCGCAGTGGTTGAGAGTCCGCCTGCCGATGCAGGGGACACGGGTTCGTGCCCCGGTCCGGGAAGACCCCACATGCCGCGGAGCGCCTGGGCCCGTGAGCCATGGTTGCTGAGCCTGCGTGTCCGAAGCCTGTGCTCTACAACGAGAGAGGCCACAGCAGTGAGAGGCCCGCGTACCGCAAAAAAAAAAAAAAAAAAAAAAAAAAAAAAAAACAAATATCTCTATTATGAAAACTATGAAATGTTTACACAAAATTAATGGCTTAATAATTCTCAGATCTGGGCCACTTCATTTAGTTTTATGTAAACTTTTTTTCCCCCTCAAGGAACATTTAAATAATTTTTAAATAAGTTCTTAGAAAGGTTTTCTTTTTCTCTCATATATGAAATACATAGTAACAAGTATTCAACGTCATTAGTCATGAGGGAAATGCAAATCAAAACCACAATGAGGTACTCACTAGGGTGGCTATAATTTAAAAAACAGAAACAAGTGTTGATGAAGATGCAGAGAAATGGGAATGTTGCGCATTGTTGATGGGAATGTAAAATGATTCAGCCTCTATAGAAAACAGTTTGGAAGTTCCTCAAAGAGTTAAACATAGAATTACTGCATAACCCCACCATTCCACTCCGAGGCAAATAACTAAAAGAACTGAAAAAAGGTACCCAAACAATTACATGTATGCACATGTTCACAGCAGCACCATTCACAATAGTCTAAAGGTGGAAAGCACTCAGACTTCCATCAATGGATGAATGGATAAACAACGTGTGGTATATTATTATTCAGCCATAAAAAGGAATGAAGTACCTATACATGCTACAGTGTGGATGAACCTCCAAACATTATATTAAGTGAAAGAAGCCAGAACAAAGGTCACATATTATAATTCCATGTTTATAAAATATCCAGTATAGATAAATCCATGCAGACGGAAAGTAGTTCAATGGTTGCCAGGGGCTAGGGAGAGAGGCAAATGGGGAGAAAGTGCTCAGCGGGTACTGGAGTGATGGAAATGTTTTGGAACTAGACAGAGGTGATGGTTGAACACCACTGCGAATGTATACATGCCACCAAATTGTTCACGTTAAAGTGGTTAATTTTGTGTTATGTGAATTTCACCTCAATAAATTGTTTTTAAAAATTAGTAACAAGTTATAACAATGCCAAGACTCCAAGTGAATATTTGGAGTAAGTAAAATAATAAAAACATGGGAACATGTTCAACTTCACTAATAATAAAAAGAAATGCCAAATAAAACAATAATAAGGCTTGATTTTAAGTCTATTAGGATATCAAGTTTTTGTTTTGTTTTGCTTTGTCCTAAGGATGAAATTCAGTTCTGGTGAGGATATGGGAAATCAGTTACTTTCATTTACTGCTGGTGATTCTGTAACTTGATACATCCTTTTAACAAACAGTTTGGCAGTATTAAAAAACCATTAAAGTCTTGATTCCACGTAACCCAGGAATGCTACTCTTACGCAGTGTCCCCTGAATCCTGTCCCACCTGACCACTCCACGGAGACTCAGGAGTCACCTCAGGCACCTTTACTACACTCTCATTTCTCGACCAGCTTCTCAAAGGCAGGGCCTCTGCACCCGTCTCTGCATCTCTAGCCCAACGCCTTCCTCGTACACAGTCGGCATAGAATCAACGTTGACTGAGTGGGTGCAGGTTAGAAAGGAAGACAGAAATGAAAACAGGGACACCATGGAAGAATTGTCATTTTAAAAAAAATGTTCAATTTACAAAGATGTAATGGTAAATGCATTTACTAAGAAAACAATATGAAGGTTGATATTAAGGTGATAGTTGACAAACATGTTTCCTGACCATGGGACAGGCAGGATCCGAGAAAAAAATCTTTCAAAACTGCATCAAAATATCTGGTCCTATAACTTATTTTAGTTTACTATAATTATATTATGTATCATAAGTGAATAGCTAAACAGGGAACAGATTCTTAGTTACGAAGAGGTAAAAGAATTTATTTCAGGTGTTTCAATAATTCAGCAAGTTTTTTAAAAAAAGTATCTTACCCTACAGAAGAAAACAGAGAGGTCAGCAAACACTTTAACCTGAACCTCATTTCTCTGCTAAGTGCCAAGAAATGTTTGCTTGTTGGATTATTTGGTTTTGGAAAATAGTTTGAGAATTTAAGTGGATATGCTGGCAAAGAAGGTAGGAATGTTTGAAAGAGGAAGAGGGCTTAAGAGATTATTGTCCAAACAAACAAACAAAAACCCACCAAGACTGTCTTGTCCTCCTCCCTAGACTTTAAACAACACACAACCAACAAGGATTTCATCACAGATAATAACTGTTCAAGGGCCAGGACGGGAAGAAGCGGGACACTCACCCAAGAGAATGTGCTCCAGTCACAACAACGAAGAACTGACACACAACCCACCAACCCCTCGGCACGGACAGGACGTTGTTAGATGCAACCTCTCTCTTAGAGAGGTCAATTAAGTGATTTAAATGAACCAGTATTACTTTTATCAAAACTTAAGGAACTGGGAAGATGTTTTTTAATCCCTATGACCTTAAAGGAGAACCCCAGTTAACAATATGTTTCATTCTAGGCTATGTTTTTCTTATATAAATATATACATATGTATACCAATGCACATAAAATATTATGCACATTTTTACAAGGTTGGAATTAAACTAAATAAACTATACATATACTATAGTTTGGGGTCCTACCTTAAAAAAATACAGGTAATACATTCTCATTATGAAGAATACGTAAACTAGGCTAAGCTATTATTAAAGTCTCTCCTTCATTCACCTGTAGAATGCTACGTACTGCAATATTCTGGTATCTTATAGTCCACCTATAAATTCATATACTTTTACAAAACATGCAAATAGGCTCACACTATGTGCATTTTCTATGACTTTGTTCAGTTTGCAATATAAGTAAGAAATCTTTCAATGAGCATATATATAGGTTCACCTCAATCTTTTACTAACTGAGTGTATTACAGTCCATTATTTAACTATTCATCAATTAATAGACATGAGTGGCAACTTCCTTCAAGAGAAACTAATGCTTCAAAGAACTTGCTTATAAATGTTTTCAGCTGTGCAATTTTTTAGAATAAAGCCCTTGGAAGAGTCAAAGAACATACACCCTTTTTAAATTTCAAAATCTCAACATGCATTAAAGAGATGTTAAAGACATATTAGCATTTACGTTTTTACATTCTGATAGTCTCCTCCACATGGGCTTTAGCAATTTGCACTCTCAGCCACAAGGTAAGCGAGGGCTCATTTACCCACATTCTACCACGTCTCAATATGATCGTTGGATGGGGGAGCAATCTAGTAATTGCTAGTAAGGTTTGTAACCTTTCTGTACGTTTATTTGCTTCTTTTGTGAATTGTCCTTTTTAAAATTGTGTTGTTTGTCCTTCTTAATGATTTGTAGCAACTTTTAACATATTTTGGTATTAATCCTTTGTCAAGTGGCAAATATTTTTTCCAAGGATATTACTTATCCATAAACTTTGTTTATGATGAGTAAAAGATTGATTATTTAAACGTGTTGGGCTAATTGGATAGCCAGTTAGGGAATAAAAGCTAGATCCTACCTCTTTGTTACAACAAAATTAATTCCAGATAAATCAAAAGAGCTATACATGATACATGAAACTAACTGAAGTATGAAACTCACTAGAAGAAAAGATATAGAAGAATTCTTTAGGACTTCTGGATTGCACTCCTTAACCCAGTGTTTCAAACTGTAGTCCCTTAAAACACTTGCCACTGAAAATAAATACAGTGACAACAAAATCATACTCTAAAATTTTGGCGAATTGCTGGCAGCGGCTTGGAGCTGACGGCTTGTTGCTCACTTGGTTGAAAAGGCAATTAAGTGTCAGAAAGGTGCTAAAGACACAGTAGCACCAAACAGACTTTCTCCGTGATCTAATCAGAAGACTTGAGAAGTGAAATAGATGAAAAAAAAAAAAAGACTAGGGCTTCCCTGGTGGCGCAGTGGTTGAGAGTCCGCCTGCCGATGCAGGGGACGCGGGTTCGTGCCCCGGTCCGGGAGGATCCCACATGCCGCGGAGCGGCTGGACCCGTGAGCCATGGCCGCTGAGCCTGCGCGTCCGGAGCCTGTGCTCCGCAACGGGAGAGGCCACAACAGTGAGAGGCCCGCGTACCGCAAAAAAAAAAAAAAAAAAAACTAAAAGTTACTTAATGGGATGTTCCTATTCCACTGCACCTACCTTGGGAACCATGGTCCTAGGTCAATGGAAGACACCCAGCAAGGAGCGGCAGACCTGGGACAAGTTTTAATTTAGGAAAGTGAACCTGAGAGTGACGCCCTGAGCAGGCTAAAGCAGCGGTTCTCAAACTGTGGTCCCTGACCCAGCAGCATCAGTACCGCCTGATAACTCGGTAGAAATGCAAATTATCAAGCTCCTCCCCCGAAACTACTAAATCAGAAACCGGGAGGCTATGGCCAAGCTCTCCACGTGATTCTCATGCCTGTGAGAGCTGCTGGGCTGGAGAGGCTGAAACAGACCTCAACCTTCCCTTTTACCATCAGAGAGTAAGCAACTGCAATGACGAGGAGAAAGGTGGCCAAGGTGGTGGCAGCGCGGAGGGCTGCGGGAAAGGAAATGAGCGGATTCGAGGCTGCCCCCGAGGAGAAAAGGTTCCTAGTCACGGCAGACCTCCCAGTCACTGGATATTTGAAAGCAGAAGCTGGATAACGAAAAGTTGGGGGTGTTACTGAAACAGGGCACTCACTAACCGTGAAAGCAGAAATGAGAAAGTCTACAATGCTTATGGTTTGGCAGTTTCAAAGGAGCGTAGTGATATCAGCATGGGTAAGCAAAATGAACAGGAACAATTAACTTAAAAATATGTTGTGTGTGAGGCGCCAGAGGGACATGCAGCTAAAATGAGGACTAAAATTTCCATGTGGAGATCAGATAATGGATGAGATTAATGAGCCAGGCAAGGCCTTGGGATGTGCCCACATTTAATGGGACAGTAAGGATGCTGAGGAAACTGACTTCAAATGGAAGAGGAAAAAAAAAAAACAAACAACAACCCACTCCAGCCTTTAATCTTTTCATTCCTGCCAATAGGAAGTAATAATAATAAAACTACCAACAAAGGAACATTTCATTCATGCGTCCATGAGGTCACCCGACGTTTACTGAAAGCCTCTTTCGTGTGCTGGGACACACGGGTCGCGAGAAGCATGGCTCTCGTCCCCAGCAGCTTCTCCAGACAAACAGTGCCTGTCCTCTAGGTGGGAGCTGCGGGGTGGCATAAATCACTTCCCCAGTGGTAGCTCAATGTTTGCTTTGGAGACGAATGCACTTGGACTGTGCCTCTTTGTGGTACCGTGGATTAATACCAGTGGGCTAGTCTTTCTGACATTGGGTGGAGTGTAGAGGAACACAAAGTCGTCCTCGTAACAACAACACAGGGCTAGACTCCCTGAACCAAAGCACCCATTTCTCTGTCATTTATGTGCAGAGATTCCATATTAGTTAAGAGGGAAGTAACCTTCGGAGGCCAGGAAAACCAGCTGCACAGAGCCCACATGGACTCGATCTCTCTCCTTTCCACACACTAAGTCCATGGTTAACTACCCATCTTCACGCCCCTGATCACATTGACCACAGGAAGCAGTTACAGGTCATGCTGGAATTTAATAATCCCAAGCCTAGCTTTTTTTTTTTTCATAGGATCACTGAAGTTTAATTTATATACCAGAAAATTTGCCCGTTGTACGTGTACAAATCAGAAAATTTTAGTAAATTTATAGAGTTAAAACCACCACACAATCTAAGTGTAGCACATTCTGACCACCCCCAAAAGATCCCTTATGCCTATTTGCAGTCTCTCCCTGCTCCATCCCTACCCCCTGCCCCAGGCAACCACGAATTTACTTTCTGTCTCTACAGATTTACCTTTTCTGGAATTTCATACAAACGGAAGCATGGAAATTTGTGCTTTCTTGTGTTTGGTTTCTTTCATTTAGCATGTTTTTGTAGCACACCCATATCGTCTAAAGATTGATTTATCTTTCTTCCTTCCTCCCTACGACCTGTCTTGTCCACTTCTGGAGTCCTTGGTGCCTAGAACAATGGCTGGTACTCATCCAACACGTGCTCAATGACTGTCCTTTCCGCGGACCACTGCATCTGCACTGATGGATCCCTGGCAACCACACTCTAAATCCCTCTCAGGATACGAGGCTTTTGCACTGAAAAGCACCTCATTCTGGCTCTGAGTACAACTAACACAAACCAAAAGAATCACGGATTTTTTTTTTTTTTTAAAGCTACAGGATTGGAATTCTGAGAATCAAGTATCAGAAAACTAAGAAATGTTCTTACGCAGCCCAAGGAATGGCGCTAACATGCTACAAATCAATTCCATCCCCAGCATTTGCTTTGCTAGCTAAACACATGATTGGATTTTTGTAACTTATAGGAAGACTTTCTTTGGTGGTATTTCCTTGTGCCTTCCAGCCTCTGTTTTCCTCTGGCACAGCACCAGATCCTCCAAGCACTAAAAATTAGACGTATGGAATGTCAGGAATGTCTGATAACTACACTAACTTCAGAGCTCAGCCATTAGTCATAAACAGAAATGCCCTTTGAGCTCACTCAAATTCAACTCGAAGCAAACAAAAGTCATGAGGCTGAGTACTGGCAAAGCTGCAGGCTGCTGTGGGGTGGGCTGGGAAGGCTCTAAATATAGTTCTTCATCGCAGGAAAGACAAATACTGCTTCGTTATCGAAAATGTTAATACACTGAAGGTGCAAAGCGTTGCTCGGTGACGTTTTCAATTGGTAGCACCTGAGTTAGAAACACAAGCCATTAAAATTACTTTATAAAATAAAGTTTGTCCTATTCCCATATACTTTCACTAACATCTCCTTAACAGGGCCTCATCTTCAGTTATTAATCCAGCTCTACAGGTGCTGGTACTGTTCAAGATTAATTAAAAAAAAGAATACAAACACCAAAAACTTTGAGGAACTGTTCTAATTCGAAAGAGAAATAACAGAGATCTCCCTGGCGGTCCAGTGGCTAGGACTCAGAATTTTCACTGCTGGGGCCCGGGTTTGATCCCTGGTCAGGGAACTAAGATCCTGCAAGCTGCATGGTTCACCGCCCCCCCCCCCCCGCCAAAAAAAAGAGGGAAATAACAACCAATTGTAGCATGTTTATCTCAAATGGATCCCAATTTTTAATTTTTAAAAAAGGATAATTCTTAGAACAACTGGGTAATTTAAATATACTAGATGTTATACTAGATACTGGATGATAGATGTTAGATGACATGACAGGATTTTTAAAATTTTCCATAGTTGTAATAATTGATATTATGGTGAGTAAGGGAATATTTTTTCCTTGGAAGATGCATGCTGAATTATTTAATGGTGGAGGCTCATAATATCTGTAACTCACCTTCCAATGTTACAGCAAAAAGCAGTAAACATAAATACAATACACACACACACAAAATAAAAAATAAATACAATACACTCATATATTTAAAGAGAGAGGGAGGAGAGGATAAAAGAAATGTGGTGATAAATTATTTGTCAGATCTACAAATTTTTCATAATAAAAAGTTAGGAGGGAAAAAAAATCTCTCATTAAGGAAATTCCAGTAAACACAACAGATTGAATACATGTTTGCCTACACTCCGTCTAGAAAATTGCAGAAAAAGGATTTTAAAAAGTCATAAACACAGAAGGACAAAGGGCAGCTCAGAGGACAAGAGCCACAAAATCTGGAATTGTGGAAAGCCGAGTAGTAACTGAGTTTAGCTGACGGAGAAACAGGAAACCTAAGTCAGCAAGAGAAAGCCCAGCAGCTGATTGATTCATACTGCAAACCCTTGAAAGGCTCTGGAATTCCAGCATCAAGGACTTCAGACGGCTGGGTGTGGCTGTGGAGGACTGGCCGGAAGTCTGTTAAGAAGTAGCCAGCCCCTCAGCCTGCCTTTGCTCAATCTGGGTGAAACTGAAGGTTTCCTCTCTAGAGAGACTCGACTACAAAGATTCTGGACTTCCTGGCAGCTGGTACAGCTGAAAGAAGGCGTACCTTACTGAAAACATGAGCATTAAGGGACTGTCCACGCACTGACCAGTGGGGTTCCCGGACCCCCTTTCCCCACTCAGTTTTCAGAACCACTGGTAACTGGGCTTACACTTGCTAAGCAAGAGATTGGTGGCATTTTTCCTGGGAAAACTAACAAGCTCAGAAGAGATCTATTGACATTAATACCTGGGAGTGCCCTTATAGGAAGGGTGGGCCAGATCACTGCATGACTAAGCGTCACCCACAATATAGATCTTCCAAACTGCTTTTTATGGCTCATTCTTAAATATGACTGATAGCTGTATCAGTCATGACAGGCTAGGTAACGCTCTAATAAAAAAACAATACAAAAGTCTCAGTGGCTGAACATAACAAACACTAATTTCCCACTCAAGCCAAGTTCAGAGTGGTTCTGGATGCCTGCCCCAGGCAGCTGGCCACCACAGTATCGCTCAGGATTCCAGGATGCATCCCCGGTGACTGGCACCTCCACTGCGATACTGGGTAGATAGGTAGGTAGATAGATAGATTGATTGATTGATAGATAGATAGACAGATCTCAGTCAATCAATCTTGTGGGCTGGGGATACACGTACACCCATACTGTTCACATTCCACAGCCAAAACACATCACATGGAGGCAGGGAAATTAATCCCCTCATGTGCCTGGAAGGAGTGGAAGAACCAGAATGATCAGTATGAGCTATTCTAATGCATAAGTTAAGAACACTAGGTCTCTAAAATAAAAGCAGAATCTAAAACAAACACACTAAAACAATGAATCAGGCAATTTAATGCATAGAAGAAATTTTCAATTTTGTTCAGAGAAATTGAAGAAAATTTCAATAGCATAACAGACCATCAAACAATAAATATTTGGAGAAAGAAATTTAAAGCCCTTGGTAATGAACAATACAATAGAAGAAATGAACCTATCTATTGAAGTGTTAGAAGATTAACTTAAGAAAATTTCCCAGAGAGAAAGACAAATAGAAAGGAAAAGATAGGAAAACTGGAGGACCAGTCCAGGGGGGTCTACTATCTGAGTAGCAGCAGTTCCAGAAAGAGAGAACAAAGTATACATGAAGGGGAAGATATTATCAAAGATGTAATACAAGAAAATTTCTCTTAACTGAATGACTGGTTTCTTGAATATAAACAGCCCACCCAGAAGAATAGTTAAAAAAAAAAAGACCTATGTCAAAACACAATATTGTGAAATTTTAGAACATGGAGGCAATGAGAAGAGTCTAAAAGCTTCGAGAGGAACCAGGTCACCAAAAAAAAAAAAAAAAAAAAAAAACAGAAAGAAAGGAAAAGAAAAATCAAGAATCAGAAAGGCTATACACTAAGAACAAATTTTCTGAAAAAGAAATAAAGAAATTGATCCCCTTTACAATGGCATCAAGGCCAACAAAATACCTAGGAATAAATTTAACCAAGGAGGTGACAGATCTCTACTCTGAAGACTATAAGACATTGATGAAAGAAATTGAAGACAACAGAAACAAATGGAAAAGTATCCTGTTTTCATAGATTGGAAGAATTAATATTGTTAAAATGTCAGTACTGCCAAAAGCCATCTACAGATTCAATGCAATCCCTATCAAGATAACAAGGGCATTTTTTAAAGAAGTAGAGAAAATACTCCTAAAATTTATATGGAACCACAAAAATACCCTGAATAGCCAAAGCAATCCTAAAAGAATAGCAAAGCAGAGGCATCACACTTCCTGATTTCCAACTATACTATAGCTATACTAATCAAAACAGTACAGTACTGGCATAAAACAGACAAATGGGACAGGATCGAGAGCCCAGAAATAAACCTAAGCATATACAGTGAACTAATATTTGACAATCGAGATAATAATACTCAATGGAGAAAAGACAGTCTCTTCAATAAAGGGTGCTGGGATAACTGGATACTCACATGTAAAAGAATGAAATCGAACCCCTATCTTACAACACTCAGGAAAATTTACTCAAAATGGATTAAAGACTTAAATGTAAGACCTGAAACCACGAAACTCCTAGAAGAAAACAGAGGAATAAAGCTCCTTGATGTCTTGCTAATGACTTTTTTGATAGGACACCAGCACAAGCAACAAAATAGAAAATAAACAAGTAGGGCTACATCAAACTAAAATTTCTGTAGAGCAAAAGAAACCAGGAAGAAAGGGAAAAGACAACTTATGGAATAAGAAAAAATATTTGCAAACCATATATCTGATAAGGGGTTAATATCCAAAATATGTAAAGAACTCATAAAGCTCAACAGCAAAAATAAACAAATAACCCAGTTAAAAAATAGACAAAGGACCTGAATAGATCTTTTTCCAAAGAAGATATACAAAAGGCCAACACATACATGAAAAGATGCTCAACATCATGAGTCATTAGGGAATGCAAATTAAAACTGTGATGAGATATCACCTCATGAGTGTTAGAACGGCCATCATCAAAAAGACAAGGGATAACAAATACTGGCAAGGATGTGGAGAAAAGGGAACCCTTGTGCACCGTTGGTGGGACTGTACAGCCACTATTGAAAATAGTCAAAAAAATTAAAAATAGAACCACCATATGGTCCAGCAATTCCACTTCTGGGAATACATCCAAAGGCAACAAAACACTAACTCCAAAAGATATCTGTACCCCCATGTTCATAGCAGTATTATCTATAATGGCCAAGACATGGGAACAACCTAAGTGTCCATCAATGAATGAATGGGTAAAGAAGTTGTGCTATCTATCTATATACAGCACAACTATATTATATATATATATATTATTCAGACATAAAAAAAAAGAGGAAATCCTACTACCTGTGCCAACATGGATGGACCCTGAAGGCATTAGGCTAAGTGAATTAAGTCAGACAGAGAAAGACAAATACATATAAATGATCTCAATTATATGCGGAATCTTCACAAACAAAACACCAAAAAAACCTCATAGTAAAGAAAAAGAGATCAGACTTGTAGTTACCAGGGGCGGAGGTGGGGAAAAGGGGGAATTGGTGGAAGGTGGTCAAAAGGTACAGACTCCCAGTTATAAGCTAAGTAAGTACTAGGGATGTCATGTACAGCATGGTGACCACACTAGCAGCTAGCAGCTAACACTGCTGTGTGATACACAGGAAAGTTGTTAAGACAGTAAGTCTTAAGAGTTATCATCATGAGACAATTTTTTCTTTTCTTCCTTTTCTTTTTATTGTGTCTATGAGATTCAATGTGAGATAGCCAAACCTATGGTGGTAATCATTTCACAGTACGTGTAAATCAAACCATCATGCTGTATGCCTTATACAGTGCTATATGTCAATTATTTCTCAATAAAACTGCGGAAAACAAGAATCGTAAAGGCACCAGACTTCCCAAACACAAGGCTGGAGGCTACAAGTCAGTAGAGAAACATGGTCCCATTTTCCAGTACAAATTATTTCCAATCTGAAATTGTATCCCCAGGTAAAATGTCTATCAGGTATGAGAGTAGAATAATGTGGCATTTTCTGAGATGCATAGACTCAACAAATTTCTCTCCTATGCCCCCCCTAAGGCAACTCTACCCAAAGGAGAGAAGAAAGCAAGAAAACTGGAAGACATGGGATTCAAAAATTAAAGTATCTTAATTTCTAGTAAATGGAGATCTCACGCGCGTATGACCCGTGCAGCAGTTACAGTTACATGACTCACAGGCTGAACTGGAAACCAAGAATAGAAGGAACAGCAGGTGTGAAACTGACAGAATACCTGTTGTGTTTAAATGTACTGAAAGGAGATTTACAATTCTGGCAGCAAACTGGTGATGGGGACATAGAAAATTAAGTCAATGGAAAAAAAAGAGACAATTATTAACTACAGAGAAAACCAAAGGAAATTCAGCCGTAGTACACCAGATTGGTCATCCAGAAACAATATTTACATAGTCATAAAAATGTAAATATTGAATACTGATTTACTTACAAGGTGATATAACGCTCCAGGATGATGAAGGGAAGGGAAATGTGTACATGGGGAGGGCACCCAGGAGAGCTGAATCCTCACCCCAAGTGGGAGGTCAATTCTCCAAATCTACAGCTAAGAAAATCAAGACATATACAAGTGTTATTTAAAAATACAGAGGTAGGGCTTCCCTGGTGGCGCAGTGGTTGATAGTCTGCCTGCCGATGCAAGGGACACGGGTTCATGCCCCGGTCCGGGAAGATCCCACATGCCGCGGAGTGGCTGGGCCTGTGAGCCATGGCTGCTGAGCCTGCACGTCCAGAGCCTGTGCTCCGCAACGGGAGAGGCCACAACAGTGAGAGGCCCCGTATCGCAAAAAAATAAAAATTAAAAAAAAAAAATACAGAGGTAAATACCAAAAGAAACCGTTAAATATGTAAAAGTGGTTGACTCTGGGGAGAGAGAATCAGGTATAGGGAAGAGCAGTGGGTCGAGGACTGCCGATGTGCTTGAGAACCTATAATGTTCATTCATCATTTACAGATAGAACTCTGGCTAAGATAAAGTTGTAAAATCTCCCATAAGTTTCCAATTTTAATTCCAAAAATCAGAAAACTTTCTGTACTGTCTTTTACTGATTTCAAATTTATTCTTAAAGAAATCTCACCTAAAGTTTTACATTTTTTAAGTTTTTTGAAGTTACAGTTTGTTAAAGTTACATTTGCTCAGAGCTTAAAATATTTTTTCCCCGGTACGCTAAAGCACGTCACCTAAAAATCAGAAATTATTACCAATGTAATCTTTTAGTAGAAACTAAGTTCTAGTGAATCAAACAAAACAGAAAATATAAATATTATACCTGTTCTTCTGGGTTTTATTTGGAAGCCCCGTTACATTCAATACACTGTTGAGAGACACCAAATGATATATATGAAAAATATTCTGGAAAGTGCATAAATGCTTTTATTTCCATTTTGAACACTTGACCCTCCTCTCCCAGAGGCTGAAATCTAACTGGAAAGATAAGGCATATGCAGAAACATACACAACAAAAGGCAGTGTGTGCTAGGAACCACGTGAATGGTACAAAGAAGCAATGAAGGCAGCTGATTAGAGAAAGTTTCCATCTGGTTGCGTCTGAAACGGTGGTTGTCACGCTACGCTCTCATCAGTTACCTTCTCTCTCCATTTTATGAAGCAGAAAGACAAATTAATCTGAAGAAATGACTCTTACTATGTTCCCAAAGTGCACTTCCACATCCGCGTGTTGCACCTCCAGGGCTTCCTTTTAATTCTCCCCGTGCCTGCCCCTAACCTGGCAATAGTGCTCTCCTCCTTTCCCCATCCACTACCACAAGCTCCTTCCAGATGACTGCAACTCCAGGCCCTCAGAGCCGCCAAGTCTGCCCTGGAGCCTCTGCAGCTCTTGTCATTCACCTGAAGGTCATCCTCACGAAGCTTTCTGAATGTTTAATTTCTACACCCTCCGAGCCTCCGTCACCGCTGTGACTTCAAGTGTCTGCCTCCTGAATCGGATGTTTTCAGCCATGATGGGTCAAAGAGGACCCTCTATTTTCTAGAGTGGAAATCATTCTCTGGCCAGCACAGCAACTGTTAACCTAATGTTTTTGTCTTCTTAAGCGAATAAGCATCTGGACTGTGCCATCTGGAATATTCCTCTCATCGTTACTTCTGCTGTGGCTTTATGCTCTTTTTGTCCAACAAACCTACTACTGTCTTTTCTGAGTACCTTGAAAATCTATTTTCCAAAAAAAAAAAAAAAAAAATCATCCTTTTGAAGTATGCTCTTCTTTTGAAGCTCAGATTGGTGTCCATGAGAAACTATTGATTTCATAGTCACTTCCCTACTTAGGTGAAGAACTACCTGATTGTTTATATTAAAGTAAGCTAGAATCGGGTTTCAGAAGTTTCTGGCGTGAAAACATATTATTTTGATAGTCATACTGAGTATTCAACCGTTAGATATTCAGTAATTCACTGGTTTACAAGAGAAAGTTGTAGCACTTAACACTTTGTTTCTTTCCACCAGGTCTTGAATCTTCAAAATTACTTCCTTTAATACAAAAGCTACGTGATATAAACAATTCTGGTTAGTATGCATCAAGATATTCACCCCATTGTTTGGGTACATGAGGGTCATTCCAAAATTGTATTTCCTCAGGATTTCTCTGATGGACATCTAAAAATATAATAATAAAAATAAAAAATATACAAAACACACTTGTCTTTCCTTCTTCAAACCCTAACAGCTTTACAGTAACGCATCTAATTTCAATGAGTATCAATAATGTGATTATGTATAATTAGAGTAAAATAAAATTCTCTCAGGCCAATGATTTGTACGCTTGTACTTGATCAATTTTGTTAATTTTAATATTTCCAAATGTTTTTTAAAATACAGGTATAGACTTTATAATACTTCATGCCATAAAAAGATGACATTTCATATTTAAAGATAATTTTTAAAAACTCTTGTATTTCTACACATGCCATAATTTAAAATCCTATTTCAATGTGTGAAAATGGTATCCATCGTCCTTGTTTTAGATTTTTGTCCTTGATGATTTCCACTGCAGCCAGCATGCACCCTGACACTCAGTGACAGACAGGGAGGGAATGAATGGCTTAACAATCTCCTCCTTAACGTTTGCTTTCTTCAAAGAATTTCTAGGCAGTAGACACTTAAAAAAAAAATAAGCTTTGACACCCTTGACATTGGAGTAGACATTTTTACTTCATCACAACTAAGCCAAGACACAGAGACAATGATGTGACTGGGCCAAAAGTAATCGTAGAGTCCCCCGAAGACAGCTCTATAGTGAACTGAAAAACCTACTACACCGACAATCAGAGTATCTGGGTTTGACCCTATCTCTTCCAATAGCTTGCTGGGAGAGCTTTAACACTTAGCAAGTTCTTTGATTGTTAGTTTTCTTCAACTATAAAACAACAGGGCTTGATTCGAAGATCCAAAGTCAATTCACGTGCTAAATCTTAATGACTTTTTAGATTCTGCAGTCCTTCACTGTAGAGTGTCGTAATTCATATCTTATTTTCTCACTGACTTAGAAATCTAAATGATCCTTAATTGGCAGTGGCCCCTAACAATTCTGTTTCAAACCCCTGTGCCCCCAAAAGAGCCCTTTACTATATCTGGCAGTAAATACAAGGATCTTTTTAAAACTTAAAAAAAAAAAAAAATCATTCACTGACTTCTATTGCCAACTACATAAAATCCAAGGGATGTGGTCTGACATTCAGGATACTCAAAATCTGACCTCAACTCACCTTCCCAACTTTTATCTCCAATGATTCCCTTTCTTGTTGCCAAAGCTACAGTCAAACTAAACATGTTTTCCTTAACCACTCCAAAGTCTTTCCGGTGCCCATGCTTTTTATGCATGGTATTATCTTTACCTAGACTGTTCTCTGTCTCCACAGAATCAAGTTTGACCAGATCCTCAAAGCTAGGGGGACCATATAATTTATCATCCAAACTGCGACAATTTTGACAGTGAAAGGGGATGTTAATTGGATGGGACGCCAGGAATAAACTGGGGCTCACCCAACACACTGGGACATGTGATCGCTCTACATAAAGCCCAGCTGGAGTGAACATTTACTGGAAATAAAATCCCTCCCCTAAACCTCCATCACACTGGAAATTTGTATCCCCTTTTGATGATCATTTCTGCTGTGTATTTGAGTTATGTATACAACATTCTGAGTCATGAAATGATTCAGCCTTATACTCCCCACAATGCCTGGCATATAGTAGGTGCTCAGTAAACATCTGGTAAATGAGTGAGCTCCTAGGTATGTGAGATTTCTGTACATGACATTAGATTCTTTCAAGTCAGTACACGCCTTTTTAAAATCAGCAGCACAATTCACACAGAGAAGAGCCACATTCCTTGGTCACCCCAAAGAGAGCCATTTCCCCACAGGGATGTCCCAGGTTCACACAGCAACTGGAATGAGGATTCCCGTGGCCCTGTGGAGGCACACTTCAAACACACGCTGATTCAGGCCTGCTTCACGATGTAGCCCAACTCCTTGATGTGTAAAAACACCCCGTGAGGTAGATACAAGAAGTCCCCATTTTATGAAACACTGTGGTTCACAGAAACGAACAGCATTGTCCAGAATGAGCTGCTAAGTGAGAAGCCAGGTCTGAAATCCAGACATTCTGACCACTAGGACTACCTTGGTCCCCACAGGACACTGCAATGAACTTGACAGATATGGCATTTACATAACAGAAAATATCATTCTCATCCCTGAATGCTGCAGGCTATGACACACAACTGCCCCAAATGTTTTACGCAGTTCTGTTGATTTTCTGAAAATGAGAGTGAAAAAAAGCTTTCATTAGCTGCTTCTTTCAGCCACTAGTATAGATAGACCTGGCTAAGTTAGAGTAGGGGGGAAGAAAAGAAAAAGAAACATAAATAAGAGAAAGAGAGAATTTAACATATTACAAATCTTAGAAGCAGGAAGCGTGGAGTGTCATGGTACCAGCATAGCCCTGGATGTGCCGCAAGCACGCATCACAATGTCGCCACGCAGATGCGTCAAGTTATTTCGGGGACCCAATAAAGGAGGCACTTTATCATCTGGAATGTCCACCTGAAGATGGAGCCTTCTACTAAAACATAAGTCTTATGAATTAAACAAAAGAATTTTAAAAACATCAAACACACTCATTTTTCTGTCCAAGTATGTTTCATTAGACCGTACTCAAATGCCACACATAGGATTTGGATGAAAAAGTAAAACTTGCACTTTGTGCCAGTTTTTAAAGTTCCTTCATTACCTATACGGTTTCCACGTTCTTTCTTTGTAACAACGGTTCAATTTAAGCCTCCACAGGCTTCATTCCCGTTTGCTCTGAGTCTGAAGGCATGAGAAGTATGTAGCATTTACAAAGCAGGAAATATCTAAAAGCATTCTGCTGAGATTTCCTTCCCCCACACCCCGTTCCACACCCGTTCCTTAAACTGCCTTCGAAAGGCCTGCTGCGTCCCTTACAAATTAAACCCAAGCTACGAACAGAAGCAGCGCGCTGTTCCTTGCTTTGTTTGGACTCCGCATCTCCACGAACGTTGGATGCTGCCTTCAGCAGCTTCCTAGGCTAGCACCTGACCCCTCGTGCTTAGATATTTTAATGCCACGCAGGTCAAAGATGCTTTTCTGCTGTTATCAGAGTGGAATTTAGGAGGAAAAGAAGAAAGCCTACCAACTCGGCTTTCCATTCTCCACATACCAAACCCTAATCAAGAGGCCCTTCCAACATTTGGTGTGAACGTGTCTCTCTGACTCTCCAAGTCAGGAGAGGCCTTTCACCACCACCACCACCACCCCCGAACCCCTCCTCCCACCCTCACTCCCTGACCCACCCTCAGATCAACTCTGCCCAACTGTGGTCTGAGCTCCCATGCATGTTTACCCAGTAGATGTAAGACTCTGGAACAAATGGAATGTTTGTTTATGGTCCATTAGAGGTAAAGATTGTGAACACGGTACTTACATGAGGCTAACATTTATTAGTTATTAATACCTCTGCAACAGTACCCAGCAACTGTTATTAATACCTCTGGTTTATTAACTGTCCCAAATGTGCCTTTTCTACAGGGCACCATTGGTCAGGATAAGTCATTATGGTGGCGAGCCACACTGGAGGCTGTCACACACAACTGGCAGCCAGCCAGCCACAACTCACCTGGTTCTGGAAAACATCCATCCATGTCCCCAGAAGCCATTCAAGGTCAAGGGATACCCAGGAGGTCTGGCTCCACTGAGAAGCAGCCTCATGATAGGTGGGTGGAGCTGGCCTAAACCTGATCAATTCCAGGACCCATACCCACAAGAGAGGACTTACTTCTCTGCCAGCTCCAAAGCCATATGTACCACAAAGATTTTCTCCAACAGCGTAGACTGGCTTAAGAGTTTCCTAAAATATTCTCGATTTTAAAAAAAGCAGGAATCTCTTAGTTCTAACCTTCTCTGTCTTTTGAAGACCAAGTCCCAATCTCTTCTTCCTTTTCCCATTACTTAAAAAAAAAAAAATTGTTAAATCACATAATGCAGGGGACACTGACCTACATTAAGTCATAATATTTTACCAGTAAAGAAATAGGTGGTTTAAGACTATGAAGTCTTCCTAAGCGACATTTAGAGCAGAAAGTGAATTTCTTATATGGACCTTCTTTTTTTTTTTTTTTTTGCGGTACGCGGGCCTCTCACTGTTGTGGCCTCTCCCGTTGCGGAGCACAGGCTCTGGACGCGCAGGCTCAGTGGCCATGGCTCACGGGCCCAGCCGCTCCGCGGCATGTGGGATCTTCCCGGACCGGGGCACGAATCCGTGTGCCCTGCATCGGCAGGCAGACTCTCAACCACTGCACCACCAGGGGAGCCCATGTGGACCTTCTTAATTGCTGCTCACAGAAATTATTTTGTCCACGTGGCATGAGAGAATTTTAATTTCGGTTCCATTTTCTCATTACCCTCAAAAACTCTAAAAGTACCATTTTGTTAAATTGAGTCAGTGCCCATTGAATAGAGTAATTCAGTAACTTAGCTCACTTGTCCACTAGAACACTAATTTCATTTTTTCTAAAATTAATACAACCTGCAACATTAAAGCAAACCACTCCCATCTATCTTGCCACCTTACTCAATAATTCAAATCTCTGTGTAATTATGTTATAAAATTATAAGCTAACTCACAAATCACTTTTGTACAATGACCTAGAAGATACTTCCAAAGTAATTTGGCCATGACTTATAACTTGGGTCAATTCAATCAAGGTGAAAAATAATAAAGGAAATAGAACACATGCTAATTTACACTGGAGTTAGGCTCCAAAAGCTCATTTGTAAATCAGCTGTTCAAGCGCTCCGGTTACTCACTGGCTTAGGCCCCCAAAGCAGATCACAGAAGTCTCTTAAACTCACAGTTTATGTAAATAAAGCTCTTGCATCTTCCCTATCATACGACAAGCTTTTTTACTGGAAGAAGGATCTGGCACTCTGTTTTGATTATTACCTTCAGTTGTGGGCTCTGGGTCTCTCCTCTGAGAGGAGAGATTTTCCAGCTCCAGTCCACCAAATCCTGCAGGCCAGGCGAGCTGGGAGCGTGGGGTGTGCATAACACAGCCTCGGCACACGAGGTTCCACACGGCTCCCAAGACTCTTGTTTTCTGACCTCTCTGTGGCCACACGGATGAGTCAGCCTGCTTCCCTTTTTACTGTTATCACTTCTTTTCACCAACCAGAGTGTTTCTCCCTTATGTCCACTGGGGAAATAGTCTCATAGCTATGTCCTATCCTCTTTGGTCCCTAATGCAAATCACCACGGTAGCCTAAGGCTTTTCACTGCTAATCTCTCAAGTACGAGGGCTTCTCTTCCTTGAAGTCATCTCCTCTCACCCGGGTGCTATAGAGAAGAACAAAAATTGAACTCTGGAAATAATGATGCCTCTTGGAACACAAAAGCAAGATGAATACATTTGAAAAGGCAAAGGCCTTGATAAGACCTTGGGTTTAAGGATGAGACTCTAAGCACTTGCTCTCAGAACCAAAGATAACCACTGGACTAGATTAACTAGATTCACCAGACTTGGCAATGCTGTGGGGTGGGGGTGGGGGGTGAGAAGAAGAGCTGGGCGACAGAGTAGTAGAGCTGTTCCTCATGAGTCAGACAACGTGAAAGTCCCACAAAAGAAAAAAAAAGAAAGAAAAGAGAAGAAAAAAAAAAAGAGAAAAAAGAAGAAGAAGCATTAAAAAAAGACAGCTGTTTTTCAACTCTCTAGACCAGAAACGGCCAGGGAGATGAGGCAATGTCAGGCCGGGGCAGCTGGAGAACAAGGCACCATGTGGACTAAGGGGTGGCATGTTAATGGGAAACACCATGAAGAGGCTAAGAATATAGGAAGACATGGACAATAATACAGCTGATAATGGTTGCTGAAGTGCTGGCACTGGAAGGTAAGGAACTTTTATTCTTAGTGCAGGTGGTCCTCACTCTGCACACTAGCACAGGACCGTGAAAATGAACGTGCAAGCAAGTAATCTTAATAATTAATGGGAAAAGGCTTCAATTGTCCCGTGACCTTTGAAATTTTTCATCAAAATATTAAAAGCTCTCTATTAATGTTTAGGGAAATGAAAAAATAGTAAAACTAATATTTATTTAGTATACTGTAATTTAAAACATTAGAAAGTGTTTATTTGTAAAAAACTTATCAAGAGTAGTTTGAATAGAGCTTGTCTTCACATTGTATAACTTACGATTCGAAAAGAGAATCTTCTCTATACCTTGACAGGTTGCCATACTCCTTTCTAAGTCTGGATCAGCTGCCAACATTTTATCCTTTGTGCTTTTAATGTCATGAATTATCTCCAAGAGTTCCTTTAATGTTAAGATATTTGGTGGCATCCTGGGATATCTTCATCTTTTTCATCATAGTCACCTACCTCATTTAAGCCAAAACATTTGCCTTCATTAAATTCCTATGGCTACACATCTCGTCTTGCAAATGGTGGCAATGTCAACGTTCTCATGGTCAACTATTTCTTCTATAACTCCATTTATGGTTCAATTCAAATCCTGCAATGTTATTTGCACAGTGTGGTAAAAGTTTCTGCCATTCTGCACACATACTACCCACTGTTACTTCCTGCTATAATGCTTGGATGTTTTCCAATGCATGCTTTATCTCATATTTCTTCCAAAATTCAGCTACAGAAAATGCACGCTATCCCCTTGTAGCATCAATAACCAGTCTAAAAGTCCATTTAAGATAAGAGGCTTCAAAAGCTAGTAGAAAGCAAATTCTGACATTTTCATTCAAGTCCCTGAGAGAATCAGGGTGACCTACAGCATTATCTAACAGTAGTGGTTGTGCTTCAGAAGTTAAATTATTTTGCATACTTCTGGACAAAAACACAATTGGAACAAGTTTTGAAACAATGACACCATAACCCTTGATCTTTTATTTGCATGCCAAATGACTGGTTGAGATGCTTTTTCATGATTGTTTAATGCTCTAGGATTCTCAGACAGATAGATCGGCACAGGTTTTAAAGTCTCCCTTTGCATCGCCTCCTACTAGAAGAGTTACTCTGTTTTTAACTCCTTTATAATCACATAGGGATCTGACATCTTTTGTGGCACAAATTCCTGAGGGGCCTGCTTTCCAACCTGCCCCTTTAACATTAAATATTTGAGTATCATCGTCACCTGCCTTAACTAATCCTTGGGACCTGGATGCAAGTTTCTCAGCAGCATCCTTACCTGTGCTATAGCTTCACCTGATGGCTTAGCATTAATCAACTCATGCCGACTTCTGAATGATGAAACCAGTCTTTACAGACAGTATTTCTTCAATATCCACACATTTACTATTTTCTTTCAATGTGGCAACGAACTTCAATACTTTGGCCTGAACGATAATCAAGCTGATTGGGATTTTTAAAATTACAGTTTTCGATCTAAAATATAAGTAAACACCCTATTTCAATCAAAAGCAACTTTCTGTTCCTAGCACAATTTAAACTAAAAGATGCTGAAATGACTTCACCTTGTTTTTATGTTCACAGGATGTATTCAATATGCTTCATGCAGGCCTAGGTCTCATCCCATCTTTGCTTTGCTGTCAACATTTTCACGTCTTCTAATCACTTCCAATTTCACTTCTAGCACTATCACTTTTAATTTCTGTGCTTTCATTTTTATTGGCCAATTCCCTCTTTCAATTATTCATTCTTGTAAAATGATGTGTGGGCTTATCACCGGGAGATAAAGAAGCAATACAACTACACGCTTTGTTGTGTGTGAACTGAATAACAGACGCACAGGGAACCATCACTGACAGAACTGAAAAAAGCAATATGATTTATCACTGATCATCATTCACATTTGTTATCGATGCAGTGATTCGTGGACTGAAGCAAAGGTTGTACTTTGTGAAGTTACAGTCAGTACACCCTGGTAGCTGAAACCTGAACCATGCCACTGTGGGACTGGTGTTATCTACGTAAAACATACGTGTGCCCATGAGAACTGTACAAAGTTGCATTCTGCCTTATTTCATTCCAATCCCTGCTTAACAATTACCTAGCCCAAATTAGGCTAAAAATTTTATAATGTTACCGAAACGATGAAACTTTAGGGAAAATAAAAAGAGCCCTAAACTCTGACCAAATACAGAGAAATTAATTATATAAATAAGGCATACAGAAACAGAAGAGAAGGGTTACAATAACATTTCACTATAAAGTACAATTATTCACAAAATTAACTTATTGTGATGCAAGCACTTTTAAAAAGAGAAATTCTGTCTGTAAGAAGAATGTGAGTACCAGCAATAACGGCAGCTCTTAAAGCCAAATCTTCCAACAATTCTTCAGAATGTAAAAAGACAATTTTAAAAGGCAAGAACAAATAAAACTACATAAACCCATGCCTCAGGATAACCAGAAAACTATTCAAATTACCTGTAAGTAGAGAAAGTAAATACCAAACCCTAGTGAGCTACTATCAGTTCTGCTGAACACTTATTTTGAAAACGCAAATTTTGGTGTTCAAATATGATTGGCACATTAGGGTACAAGTAGAACATACTAAGAATTTTGAGTTTGCTTATGAGCATCTTCATCTGCAAGAAACACGAGGTGAGCGCAGAAAACCGCCCAGCTGGACCAAGCTGGCAGGGATAGGAAACACTGCCCGCCTGGAAAATCTACCAGCTCCCTCAGTTCCCCACAGGAGCTATGAGCTGCACCCACCCATCCGCACCTGGTCTTACAACTTTCCATTCGATAAAACAACTCGAAAGCTACAGTCCTTCCTAAGGCCACCCCACAGGCAGACTTCAGGTCGTTCTCAAGGTGAAGTGCCATACTTATTGGATTGATATTTCTAATGACTTAACATGGGTAAAAATAGTGCTACAGTTTTTATTAGATTCCTGTTTTTGTAATGAGCCATGGACAGTATTTAAGGATTGTGCCCTGTTATAGATTGTGTGTGTGGCCCCCATTGCCCACCCAACATTCGTTATGTTGCTCTTCTAATCCCCAGTACCTCCAAATGTGACTGTATTTGGTGATAGGTCCTCTAAAGAGGTAACTAAGATAAAATGAGGTCACACACGTGGGCCCTAATCCAACAGGGCTGGAGTCCTTATGAAAAGAGGACAGAAGGACAAAGACGCACACAGCAGGGAGACCCTGTGAGGACAGATGGAGAAAGAGGCCCTCTACAAGCCAGGGAGAGAGGTTTTGGGAGAGACCAACCCTGCTGACACATTGCTTTCCAACTTCTAGCCTCCAGAACTGTGAGGAAATGAACTTCTGCTGAGTCACCCAGTCTGTGGTACTTTGTTACGGCAACCCTAGCAAACTCACACATGCTCCCAAACCCACTCTCCCCACAGAACCTGTGGTTCTTATCGTGCAGCTTTGCACAGCACGATGATGTTGAAGAACGCACAGGTTGCACTGCAGGAGGACTGACTGTGTGTCTCATGTTCCCGCTGTAAGTCATCACAGAAACAATGGCATCCCAGGAAAAACTGCGTGGTAGCTGTGGTCTTAAGATGGATCTAAAATCACAGCCTAAAAGAGAAAGTCCCCCTAAATGGGAAAATACTGGGGGGTGGGGTGGGGAGAGGACTACAGGGAAGGAACTAACTTAAAAGTGCATCCAACTAGAGATAATCATACTAAGGGAAGTCAGTCAGAAAGAGAAAGACAAATACCATGTGATATCACTTATGTGTGGAATCTAAAATATGACCCAAATGAACCTATCTATGAAACAGAAACAGAATCAAGGACATAGAGAACAGATTGGTGGTTGCCAAGGGGGAGAGGGGAGGAAAAGGGTTGGATTGGGAATTTGGGGTTAGCAGATGCAAACTGGTATATATAGGATGGATAAACAACAAGGTCCTACTGTATAGCACAGGGAACTATATTCAATATCCTGTGATAAACCATAATGGAAAAGAATATGAAAAACAATGTATATGTATCTACAACTGAGTCACTTTGCTGTACAGCAGTAATTAACACAACACTGTAATTCAACTATACTTCAATAAAAAATTAATTAAAAAAATTAATTTAAAAAAAGTGCATCCAGACACCAGAGGCAGTCTTGGAAAGGTGACTTTTGGGGGAAAACGAGGTAGAAAGGAAAGAGGAGGCACTCTGGAAACCTCCTGGTAAAGAGAAAAAAGCCAAGACGGGAAATTTAGAAAACTGCAAGAGAAAAAACTTTTCAACAATTTAGGGGCACATAAATCCTCCCCCATTCCCTCCCCTGACAAAAGCCATCCAGGAAAGCAAGCACACTGTAGACACCGTCGGAAGCCCGGTAGACACCCCCTTAAGCAAAAGGCCAAAGTAGACATCACCAGCAACGGGACAGACAGACATCACACATCCCCTGATATCATGCACTGAAAAGGACACCAGATCACTTTTGGGATATTTCTAGCAAAAATGCATGACCTGAATATATCACGATTAAACACTGGACAAACACAAATTGAGGGACATTCATTACGCCAAAAAAATGACCTATACTCTTCAAAAATGTTAAGTTCACGGAAGACCAAGAAATACTGAGAACCTATTCCAGATTAAGGGAGAATAAAGAGGCATTACAACTAAATAAAACAGGTGAGCCTGAATTATATGGGGGATACGTCCTATAAAGGGCAATAATGGGGCACAAATTCAGTTTAGCACAATTTGAATAAAGTACATAGAACAGATCATGGTACTGTGACTATGTAAGAGAGTGTCCTTGTTTTAGGAAATGCAAACTGAAGTATTTAAGGGTGAAGGGTAGCAAGTCTGTAATTTATTCTCAAATGGTTAACAAAAATTAATGTATATAAGGGTGTGTGTGTGTGTGTGTGTGTGTGTGTGTGTGTGTGTGTGTGTGTAGGGAGGGGAAAGGGGAGGGCGGGAGAAAGAGAGAATGATAAACTGACCATCAGAAAATGTTACCATTTGAAGAATGTGGGTAAAGGATATATGAGAATTCTTTGTACTCTTTTTGCAACTATTCTGTAAGTATATAATGATTTCAAAATTAGAAGTTAAAAAGAGAGAAAGAGATAAATTTTGCCTAGCCTTCCAATCTATACTTTCTGGTCAAGTTCGTAATTCATTCGCTAAGAACAACAAGGCCAAGAAAGAGTAGAAGGGAGTATAATTCAAGAATGAAGAACAAAAGGGAATTAGAAATTCACAAATAATACTATCACATCATCTTAAAATCTGAATTCAGAAATTTTTTAAAAATCTTGGAATCAGGCTCCATAATATAGGTTTCAAAATTGTGATTTAAACCACCAACCCTGCCAAGTGGCACAGGGAAAAATTCTTTCAGCCTTTCCTTGGGTGTTCCTGAGTCAATAACTCTGTAAGTTGATCCTGTATAGCAGCAGGCACTCACATAGAGAGAAGGACCAAGCAAAAAGGTTGTATTATGGGACATTTTCTTAAAGTGCATCTTATTCCTTTCAAGTGCATATAGCCCAACCAACTGCTAAGAGAGGAAAGAATAATGGAGTGACTCTTAACATGACTTTTTCAACAGCATCACTTGACCCAGGCGCCCTCATCATCCCTAGATCATTATAGCTTTGTCCAGATCAGTCCCCCTCCCTCCAAACACTCTTCCTTTCAATCTCTCCAGCTATACTCTTCCAGATTCTTCATTCTATACACCTTCTATGCCGTGACTCCTTTATCAAAACCCTTCGAAAGGTACTTATAAAGAATCAGGTTCAAATATCTTACCCTCAGTATTCAAGGTCTCCCACCATCTAGTCTTCAGCTTCTTTTCCAAACTTGTTCTCTAATCTTCCTTCAGCCAAACTAGCCACTGTGTCTTTGCTGACCCCCAGCTTTCCCTGCTAATTCTCAAAGCCCCACTTGGGGGTCCACTGAACTCCATGAAGCCTGTTCTCACCAACTCAACCGCTTCCCTCTTCTTGGAAGACGTAGTAATTAGAACTTGCTGCATGTAAGTAAGTAAAAAAAGCAAAAGAAGGAAGGAAAGAAGGAAGGGAGGGAGGGAAGGAGGGAGGAAGGAAACAGAAGCCCTACAAAGTTCTGAATTTTTTGACTATCAATTGTCTAATTTTTGCCCATAATTTCCCCCTCCTTTCATTCATTTTATTGCTCCAGCTTTGCACATACTTATTCTATAATACAATGGGACAGAGCAGCTGTGAGAGCACAGAGATAGCAAAACTATTGTAGTTCTCAAAGAAGCATGAAACAAAAATGGTGCGGGAAGAACTGGTGCTGTGGTCTGAGAGGAGGGGCCAGGGCGCAGGGAAGGTAGCAGGGGCCGCTGCCACCAGGGAGCGTGGTGCTTCCAGCGTAGGCCATTGGCAGTACAATGCTATATATCCCAACTGGGGAGGGACCGAGGGTCAGCATACAACGCCCCCAAAGACAGAAGTGTGAACTACATCCTAACCCAGTTCAAATTATTAACCGTTATAATTAGGTGAATCTAAATGAATGAAATGTTGCCATATTTTCAAAGTTCAGCAGTAACACAAGATAGATTCTCTATGGAAGATATAAGCATTTGGTTATAAAAACAGAGATCCTGTTGGTGGATGCACTGGGGGAAACTCAAGGCTGTAACTGACCCCTCCCTCCTCTTTATTCAGGACAAGGGCTTCAAGGTCATTTCAAGATATTCCGTGGGGGTAACCATGTGTGGGGACCAATGTCAACTAGACTTATTGTGGAGATCATTTCACTATATGTATATAAATATCAAATCATTACGTTGTGTACCTCAAACTAATATTATGATATATGTCAATTACATCTAAATTTTTAAAATAATGTTTTTGAAAGAAAAATTCTTGTAATTGCAGTCCAGTTCCACAAAATCAAGAGCCCAGCTCAAAGGGGAAATTTTTAAACTGTGTTTTCCTCTTTGAAAAGTCTTTAAAATAAAAAGATACAAAAAGCATCTGAGTAATGACAGTCTGCAACCCCCCAAAGAGCTCCCAAGGATAAAATTCATCCTAAACTGAGAGAGCTACACCCTTTACTTCCCACGTTTCCACGTATGAAAATCATTCATTCCCTTGCCCAACTCCCCCAATGGACTGAGCTCTTTGACAGCAAACTGCCTTTTATTTATCCCTTTTATTTATTTATCTGCAGCTTCCAGCCCAATTTATGGGCCCAATAAATGTTTGTTATGAAAATAAATATTTAGCCAGAATGGTGAGAATGTAGTAAAAGTAGTTGACCCTTTTGACCACACACACACACACACACACACACACACACACACACACACACACACAGATACTCCCTGGAGGCCAGAAACTTCAGGAATAGCATATAACTCAAATATTCAGTCTGCACAATTCAAGGTAATCGTAGTAATAGTTAACACATTTCCAGCCGGTATCTAATCACTTACTCCTCATTAACAAACCTTTGAGTTAGGTACTCCTATGACTTAACATAAAAGGAAACTGAGGCCCACGGAGGTTAAGTAACTTGCCCCAAATCACACAGCCAGAAAGGGGTAGAGCCAGGGTTCAAATGCAGGCAATCTCCGGAGTCCACACTTTCAACCATCATATAAATACAAATATATCAAAATAGATGAAATAAATGCATTCTGGGGCTTCCCTGGTGGCGCAGTGGTTGAGAGTCCGCCTGCCGATGCAGGGGACACGGGTTCGTGCCCCGGTTCGGGAAGATCCCACATGCCGCGGAGCAGCTAGGCCCGTGAGCCATGGCCGCTGAGCCTGCGCGTCCGGAGCCTGTGCTCTGCAACGGGAGAGGCCACAACAGTGAGAGGCCCGCGAACGGCAAAAAAATAAATAAAAATAAATAAATAAATGCATTCTAAGAATTAAGCAAATAGTATAATATTTTAATTGCATACTTTTGGGTTAATTTTTAGAATGCAGTCTAATTTAAACAGCACTAAATGATGATTAAATTTTTTTTTGTTTTGCTTTTAAAAGTTACCTAAGTTACTGTTAAAATAGAGAGCTCATTAATTATAACTATTTGTAGGGCAATCATAATTACTAAAAACTGACATTTTAATTATTAGTTTAATCAAAATAACAATATAGTATGGAGATTTTTCTTTAATAACAATAATCATTTTTAAAAGGTATTTTAAATGTTTGAATATTTTAGTTATAAATATGAATTATGGTGTTAAAACCAAAATGAAATAAACACAAATGAAATAGAACATTTTAGCGGGGTTACCATGAAAAAATATCTGGTATGTGACTCCATCTTCCTGTTCCTTTTCCTGAGAGGTGGTGAAGCACAGAGGGCCGTATCCAGGCTTTGGAGCACTGCTGGAATCACAGCTGGTCCATTCTCCAGCTCTGTGACCTCAGGGAAGGTACTTAACCTCTGAGCTTTGTAAATAACACCAACAACCTCAAGTTATTTGGAAGACAAAAAAATATAATGTACACAAGACAGCATACCTAAAGTAAATAAACGTTAAATCCTTTTCTTTGTTATAAGAGAAACAAGAACAGGCAGATAACTTTTGTCTCCGTGCATGAGTAAGTCCAAACTATACTGATGCTTTCCAGAGTCCAAGGGACAAGAAATGTTTCTCCATCCCCCGTTTTCCTTTCTGAAACTTTGAGGAAAACTTGCATTAATTAAGGAAAAATTGCATTAATATATCCTAAATCTAGATTCCAATTTATATGGATGGCTTATGCCAAAATATTTACTTTAACCTTTGAAATTATTGTTTTAAAAATCTTTTTTTTTTTTTTTTTTTTAAACTGACACCTTTGGCCTCTGTGAGCCTCTGTGATGACTTTAAACTCTGTGTAAGATGGAGATCTCTTCACCTTACCCACTGAAGGCAAGAGACAGGACCAGATGATATGTAGTGGTTTCTTTAGCAAAATAAGTTTTTTAATTTGTCAACAAATAGGAACAGATCCAGAAACATGAGTAGCTCTAATGAAAAGGCAGAGTCCATTCTCCTGAAAAGGGATTCACGGTAACGAGTAGGTAACAACTAACAATTTTCAGGCCAACCACTCACTCCTTGTCCAACCCAAAAGAACCAAAATGCCTATCAAATGGCCCTTTCCTGGTCTGTTCGCCTTCTCAGGCGGTCTGGTGGGCAGAAAACTCCCATGCACCCCGGAGGCCTCCCATGAACTAACAAAAGAGCAAATGAAGGAAATCCCTCTTTACAGAAATAGTCCAGTTAACAAATGAATAAGGGATGACTGACATCATCGTCTTGCAACCCCCAGTTGTCATAGATCTAGACACTCAGCATCAACAACACTAATTTCCTTCCCAATGTCATAGAGAAATATCTCAGACATTATATGCTTTCTACCACTAAAATATCTGTATATCTATATCTATGTATCCTGAATTTGATCAAACCTATAGATCTATTATCAATTTACAAGAAATACAAAAACGCACAATGGGGATGCTATCAGGAAAAAAAGGATGAAGACAAGCTGTGGATTATAAAATGCTTAAAGGGATTTTTTTTTTTTTTTTAAAGAATCAATCAATAGTGCATGTAGTTTTATCAGGATAATTATTTCATAAGAAGGGGCTATAGAACTCTTCCGGGGTGGCTGGCAAAGTTCTAGTGTCCTGAGTGGTGTTAGAAGGCTATTCCCTTTACAACAATTCGTTAAGCTGTACGTTTGTTTTATCTGGTTTCTCTCTCTCTTCCTACACACACACACACACACACACACACACACACATATACAATAAAAAAGAGTTTAAAAAGAAGAGTGAGATTCTAAGGGTAATTCCAGATTAGCCATTAGGCAGACTAAGTATGTGCTAAAGTGCTTAGAATATCAGTAATAAAATTCTCCTCTCCTGCTCCTATTCCAATTAGAAAGAATAATTTTGGATTTAATACTTAAAAAAAAAAAAAGGAAATGAAGAGGTCACTATGAGAAAAAGTCAGAACTCTGAGGAGGTCCTTAGAATTCCTTTACTAGTTATTAAAGGAATTTAAGTAAAGGAATACTCTTTATTTTGAGTTATCCTGGAGGGACACCATATAATCTTTACAATGCCTGGGGTTACTGGGTTTGTATTTGCTTTGCCTTTTCTTAAGAACGAAATCTCTCACCTTCATGTGCGGGTGAGGAGGTTTGGTGGGTCTGTTCTTAATTGCTCATCTTTACTAAATGCTTTTCAGATCTTTTTTTCTAGCTCCTTCAAGACACCCTGGTTTGGGAGAGAGCTGCTTCTAGAGATTCCAACTTGAATAAGAAAGTCTCTGCTGCAAGGAGCTCAAACTCAGGGACAGAAGTTGCACAGGAACACGGATAATTCCTTGACGAGCTAAGAGCTAGAGCCAGGACACAGACAAAGGAGCAGAGATGTTCCGTCATTCCCTGAACACTGCAGCCTATTCATGTCGTTTATCTAGTGCCAACTTTGCAGAGAAAGGGAACCACATTTAACCTACAGAGAAATAAAGAAGGCAGCAGGGAACATAAAAGCAGAGCTCGGTAAGCATTACACTAGCTTAGCAAGAAAAATCAGAGATGTATCTCAATGTTCTTCATCTAATTTTAAAATGGGGAGGAGGATATAGAAGCAGCATGATAATCCTAGATATGTTCACTTAGTTAAAACGCTAAGATCTAGATATAATTTAAGTGAAGTTCAACAGGCATTCTATTCCAAGTTTGTTAAATTTCACTATTCATTAGCAGTGATATAAATATGGGATATGTCATTACCAGATTCATTCTTGGATAGTTTTTATATATAAATATCCCCCAAATCACTTTATATCCAAAAAACCACTGTTTAGCCAAGACAGGTATTTTTATATGAAGGGGAAGCGTGCATACCTAAAGTACTGTGAGACAACCACCAGTCTCACTCGCTACATATACTTTTTGTACTCAAGTAGGTAAACCAGAGTTTAAGGGCAGTTTTAGTAAGATCAGCTAACTGCAGAGCTATAATTTCACAGAGTTCTAAAATTTCTTATAACCTACTTTTTTTTTAACTACTCAAAGCTGAAGGATTATTCAATACAATCATTCTAAGTATTTGTTTTATAAAGGCTGTTCCCATTCATATCGAACAATGACACAGAATGAGATATATTAGCATGTGCAAATATATACTTTACCAGAGAAAAATATGTTTCACCTTTTCTTCTTGTATTTGTCTTGATCTGCTTTTATGTTTGTCTTTATGATGTTTCGGAAAACAGAACTTAAAAGAAATAAATTGTTTGGACAATCCTTTGTTTTAACATCATTCAAAATCTCTTACAACAAGAATATACTGAAATCCTAAATGAAAACGTCAGAAATTTCTGTACCATTTTCAGATTGATCCTAAACTTTTAAAATTTCATTATGCTGTCAATATCATCCTTTTACAACATTTTTAAGCAAAAGGTTGAAGAGGTTTTACCAATTAAAAATCTCTTGAGATTCACTTGGTAAAACTGCCACATTTTAGGAAGCTACAATGACAACAGAGTAATCTGAATGTTTGTTCCTTATCACAGGTGTGAAGCTCCCTCCGTTGCCCCAAACTTTACCCTGTTGTGCAGTTACTTGTAAGGAAAATAATAGGAGTTATAATAAGGATCTGGCTTTAACTCAGAAACCCAGTCATAACACAGACGAGCTGTGTGGCTTTGGGCAAATTACTTAGTCTCTCTGAGCCTCCACAGCCTTACAGAAAATAGAGATTATATTATGTATGTACATGTGTAAGAATTAAATAATGCTATACACATATAGCATCTGAGATAGAGTAAGAGCTCAAAAGTTCCTACTTCCTTCTCTTTTCTCATCAGAAATGTTGAGAGTGGAGGGGTAAGAAAAGTTTGCCTATGATACACTCTAGGTCTGGAATAGTGGTTCTTCTATTGTGGTCCATGACACGGCCTGTGAGCCTGTTAAAAATGCAAATTCACGGCACAGGCCCCAGCTCAACCTAACAAATTACCATCTCTCGGGATGAACCCAGGAAACTGGGTTTTCATAAGCTTTCTAGGTGTTTCTTGAGAATATTACAGTTTGAGAACTACTGTTCTAACAACACAGAGTATTGACAGCCAGCATCCTCTCGCGATTCCTCATCCCGTTTCCTGATTCTGGCTGACCTCCCTCTCCTTCCCCGCTCGCCACTCCAGCTCCCTCAACTGCCCAGCTCTGGAGACTCTGCTTTTGACTTCGCTGGCTCACTTCCCAGACCACAGCTGGTTGCTACCCCTCCTGGCAGTCCTCTCCTGATGACAATGAGGTAACTGTCACATCGTCACCCCAGCACCACCCTGGTACACAGACAGACAGATATCCACCCAGGCTGTACAATGCCCTCAGGAGCAGGCTGGTCTGTGCCCATTTGAATCCCAAGTGAGTGACCCTTCCTGTCCAGAAAAAGCATCATTCTGCCAACCCAAGGTACCTGAGGCAGAGGGGAACTCCCAACAACTACGTCTCACTTTCAAGGCTTTACTTGGAATTGACAAGTCAACTGAGGAAGGTTTTACAGATCTAGCTGGCTAGTTCCCAGAACCAAGTCCACACCCACAACCCACCTCCCTGACCCAGCTGTGGAAAATGCTCATCCAAACCCAAGTCACGGAGCTCATTACAATTTATGTCTTTTCAACCACTCTGTCTCAAGACGAGACAAAAGGAACAACACTCTTGCAAACAGATACTCTAAACAACAGTTATGATGGACACTTGCCAGAGGTATACATCTCAGTAGTTACTGGCCTGGACCAAGAATATCATAACTATTTACTAGACAAATACTTCTGGACGAGAAAGGCCTCCCACACAGTATGAGAAGGCCGACTGTGCACTGTAGTGGATTTCTGTCGCTTCAGCTGCTTAGCACCCCTAATCTGCGAGAGGGAAGATGTCTTGCCCGCTCCCACGTGGCTACAGTGGGGACCACTGTGCCCAACCTGATCCCTAGCAAGGATGTGGCCAGGAAGGGCCAATCATATTCGGCTGCCCAGAGTGATTACTTATATACACTATGACTTCAACAATATAAAACATGCGTGCAAATAAACTATACTTAGAAGATAATATGCAAACATTATTTTTAAATATTGGGCATATGGGTAATTATTAGCAACTATTCTTTAATACTGCTGGTCTATCATCTTTCAACAATGATCAAAGAAAACATGCTTGCCAGGTATGTTTTCACACAGCTTGAAGATAAATAAATATTACCCAAAATTTTCTTTATTTATGTAAAAGTCATTGATATTCATTTATATTCACTTACTTTGAGGCAGTTGTGATCCTAAATGTTTTATAACACACATTTAAAGAACCCTCTCTAAAACAACCCTCTGAGGAAACAGGCAGAGAAGCCTACCAGAGGGCTGCACAGTCAGGAATCCACAATGCCGGAATCAAAACCACTCGCAACAGGCAGGCCATTCTGCTTCTAAACTGTGGGGCTTAATTCATTACTCTTTCTCTCCATCTATGGAGTCCTCACTCTACGGAAGCACAGAGAGTTCTATGGGAACCCTAGCTCGTCTATGGCCATCCTTCCTTGAGCTGGGATTTTTGTCAGATTTCATCAGCTAAATAAAACCAAATCCAGCCAGTACTTAGAGACACAAGAAAAGCACAGTGGCTTCAAGAATGCTCTAGATGTTACTGAGGTGACACTTTTCCCCAATATTTAAAAATAATAACGTCTGCTTGCATATTACCTCTAATTAGAATACAACGTGTTCACAGTGAATAGCATTCCATGTACAATGAACATCATTAAACAAATCTTGTCCTGTTATAAGCAGTTAGGATGAAAACAACTGAAACTGGAATAACCTCTTATTAGTGAGACATAGCATGAATGGGTAATGACATCTGGGATCATACATTTTCTCTCTACAAAAATTTCAATTAGTCCTGGCAGCCACGGCCTTAATTAGTATCTTTGAATATTAATTTTAACCTTCAAAAGAATGATTTAGCAATGCTCCAAGATTATGAAATTAGACAAAGCAGTTTTCTTTGCCCTAGTACATTTCGGTACTAATCTCCTAGTAAAACAATCTCTAAATTTGTAAACTTTCTTAATTTTCAACTGAAATTCCAAAACAGGACACTAAATTAAACACTAAGGTTTCACAGTAAATAATTAGTATTTATTCAAGTCAAAATGGTCACATTTCACCAAATTATTACCTTAAGTTATCTCTGCAGCCACTTCAACACGTATACGCCAACCAGAGGAAAAGCTCCCTGATTTGGACTAATGAAGTTCCTGAAAACTAAACTAATGAAGTTAATTAACCAACTATTAAAAGGTAACTTAACTTTGCTACATTTCAAATACCAGGTAACTCAAACTTGGGAAACTAATTATTCAGGAGAAGTTCTGAAGATGTGCAAGTGGCATATCGGTTGATATGGATTTACACAGGATTTACACAGGTTGTAAGTGGATTTACACAGGATTCTGAAATACAGGCACCTGTAAAAGGTCCTTGAAAAGTTTATTCTTTCCTTCTTTGTGGCTCTGAATCCATTATCTCAATTTCATCTTCACTAGTAGTTTGGCCTTTCTATTAAGAAAGAGCTCACACTAAGAACATCAACCCCATATAAATTCATAACTTAAAATATGCAGCATTTTCAATTTTATTAAGAACTTTCATTAAATTTCATCTCATATTCTAGAAATAGAACTTAACCTAATTCTTACCTTAAAATGATTGTATACTATTAAAAATATATAAAACTAAAAGAATGATCACCAGATTATTTACAGCTGCTTCCCAATTATCCAAAGAGGTCCATACATACTTAACATGACAGAGACAGCAAATGAGTCTCATCTCTATGGCAACCTAATCAATTAGTAATGACCTCCCAGAGCATGTCTTAGAGGCAACAGAGCCAGGACTGGGATGCAAGTGAAGAGTGCAGTAGCACAGGTGCCAGGCTTAAGTCACCTACGCCCACTATTAATAAATATTCAGAGACTGCCAAGTTAATAATTCAATAAAACATAATCTAAAAAGAAAATTAGCCTGCAAAAGTGAGTGGCATATTATGAATTCCAAAGCCAAATAAAAGTGATTTGGGGGAAATTTCGCTTGTTGCTACATCTTCTATCTGGTGATTCTCTTCTGATGGTGCCAGAGTGAATTTCACTGTTCATTCTGCCAGGAGACTGGATTTTCTTATGCTTCACTTTACATTGCTCATTCTGGGAAGAACACTGCATTTTCTTGGTTTTCACTTTATATATAATTTATGGAAGGAAGTTGAACATTCTTGTGTTTCACTTTACAGGATACTAACAGTAAAACCACCCAGCCCACACCCTGATACCCTTGGGTAACATTAGCCTGCTGCTGAACAGGGGCCAGACCATACACCACATGGCTCTATTCCAGGGCTTCTCGAAGGGTGCAGCCAGGGAATGTGCCTGGGGGCAAGGGTATTCAAATCCACAAAACAGGCCTGGCATTTAAAATGTAATTTCAGTATTAAAGTAGGCACAAATGCATTATTTAGAAGAACACAAAATTGGCATGGATCTTTAGAAGAAAAGAGATTACAAAAAATGTTCCCTTTATGGAAAGACCTGCGTGCGCGCACTCACAAACACACACACACACACAAACAGACATACCCTCTTGGGTTCAGTCTTTGCATTCAGAACACTTTGGTGGAAAGCTCAGAGAAACACAGCACCGTGCCATTATTGTCCATAAACTGAGGACTGACTTGGAAAATGTATCTTGATTTTCAAAGGGGAGAGGGGTAGCAAGCTGATCTTGGTAACAGCTTCCAACAAAAAAAGTGCATTTGGGCAGAAAAAGTTTTGTTTATTAGAGTTATATCTGTACCCTAATCACATTAATAATAGCGATGCTTAACATCTGAGCATTTCCAGGCAATATGACCCCAGAACCTGGGGTGTTACCCTTCCACTACTTGCCAAGAATATTCCAACTAGTAGTGGGCCTTTGTATTTCACATGATGTCTCCTCTGTCCACAATGTTCTTCTCTCTGATATTTCCCTGGCTCATGCCCTCACTTTCCTACCACTTTTCTAAAACAGCACTCCACCCGATCAAGACTGCTATTCCCCAATCGCCTTACCTCCCTTCTTCACAGCACAGACATGGTGCTATGCATTTCTCTGTTTACCTGCTAACCTGCAGCGAACACTCCACACAGGCAGCACCTTGTTCTGTTATGCTTTTCACATACTATCAAAGCCCATGAACAGTGCCTGGCATACAGCAGGAGAATTAAATATTTGTGGAATGAATGACTACTAGACTGTATTTTTTCAGAAATGTATCATATGAGACATGAAGATATCAGATTTGTATGCCTACAACACACTCCAACCAGGGCAGAAAGATGTACTCCCAAGGCCTCCCCAGCAATGCCAAATAGTCCCCTTATTTTAGCAACACATACCACCTGGCTGCCCACAGAAATGCCAAATATTTTGAAATAAGCCCATTGGTGATACAAATGTGAACCTAGTCACTCTGGTGATAATTTTTGTTAAAATTGACACTCACTAGAAGGTAGCAGAGAACCTATCCAGGGACAGACGATGCCATATTTGTCCCTTGGAGTGATGGTGAGGTGCTATAGACTGTGCCCTTCCAAAATCCAAATGTTAAAGCCCCGACCCCCAATGTGACTGTATTTAGAGATGGGGTCCTTAGGAGTTAATTAAGGTTAAATAAGGTCATTAGGGTGGGGCCCTAATCTGATAGGACTAGTGGTCTTATAAGAAAAGGAAGAGAGAAGGATCCTTCTCTCTCCACCCACACTGGTGGAGAAAAGCCACGTGAGGACACAATGAAAAAGGGGACATCTACAAGTCAGGAAGATAGCCCTCACCAGAAATCAAATTGGCCAATACCTTGGTCTTGGACTTCTAGCCTCCAGAACTAGTGGTGTTTCCTTATAGCAGCACAACTAACACGTAGAGAGTCGAAAATCAGATGATGCGTAACAGCCTTGAAATCCTTCGAAACCGGCTCCTCTTCTCCTGCTCAGTCCTCCCCATGTGGTTCGCCACAAACCTGTCTCATCCTCACGGACGGACTGGATCCCCCTGCTGCAGTAACACAAGTCAGCTCTGAAAGGGTTTTGTTTCTATCTCCATGTCTTTCTAAGCCTCGGTAAATCTAAATATGGGGGTATCAATAATACACCTCATAGGGGCTTGTGAAAATTAAACTAACCTGTGGTAAAAGTTTAGAGCAGTATGTCACACAGAGTAAATGCCAAATAATATTGGGTACTATTATCGGGAGCAGGGCCATCCAGTCTTACTTCCAAAATAACACTATGCAGTGTGTATAACCAGTACCCTCGTTTCAGGAAACTGAAGCACAGAAAGGTCACACAGTTTTAAGTGGAGGAGCCAAGATTTGAAAGTAGGCAGTCTGAATCCAGGGTCTAAGCTCTCAACTCAGCGACCGGCCCACAGTGAAAACCCTGTAAAGGTTATTGCTTTTATTACTAATGTCACACTATAATCTTAGTAAAGAAAACAAAAGTGGGCATTAATCAAGAAAGCAATTTATTTTTCCTTTCCAATGCTGTCCTTATAAGGTCTCATCAATCATTTTATCTAACAGTAAAACTATAATTCTATCTGCTTAAAAAGAATGCTTCTTTGTGTGCACTAAAAATAGCTGTTATCTCAATATATTCCTCAAAGTATCGAGACGTTCTGAGTAAGTAGTTCTCGTTTATGACTCCTTTGTGAGTCAATACCTTCCACGAATAACAATGAAGCAAGTCTGCTTTGGTCTCTATTAGCAGCACTTGGCCACTCTCCCCTCGGAACAGTGGTCTCAAGTCTTGCATAGGAAAGAATCGCTGCAACAACTACCTGTAGAATACACATTATTTTCAAGCACACATGTAATATTCACTAAAATGGCAATATACATACATATTCTCTGACTCCAACTGCATCAGAAATCAAAGACAAATCTTTGTTTTGGGTAAAGAAAAAAACAGCTAAAAACTATAAAATGTGTAAAACAGCATGATAAAACCCAACAGGTAAAAACATAAACAAATTCAAGAAAAGAACCATGTCGTTAGATTTACTGTGTATGAAGTGCAATTTTAAAGAGAAAAGACCAAAATCTTAAGCATCCCTTTTAAGAACTTTTTAAAAAATCAGTAAAATCGACCCAAAGTAGAAGAATGGAAATAAGTGCAGAAAGTAATGAAACAGAAAGCAAATGATAAAGAGGATGAATAATGTCAATGTCAAAACTCATTTCTTTGAAAAAAGTAATATTGACCAACCTCCTACAAAAACGGAAAAAGGCAAAAAATTAAAATACAGATAGACAATAGCAGAAATGAAGAGGAAACACAAGTATAGATGCTACTACCTAGATTAAACATATATGAACTTCTCATGAATCACTTTGCGCTAACAGATTTGGACATATGGATGAAATGAACAAATTCCTGAAAACTGAAACCCAAAAAAACTGAATAAGAAAGAGAAAACTTGAATTGTTTCATAAGCATTAAAGAAACTATATCAGCAGTTAAAATGCTACACCCATATATTATTTTATAGGCTTGTTCAACCAAACAGTCAAGAATGAAATAAGGTTGATATTACATCAACTATTCAATAGTATAGAAAAAGTGGGCACATTCCCCAACTCATTGTATCATGGGACATAACCTTAACAACAAAATTTGACAACAAAAGAATGAGGAAAGACAATTATAGGTCAAGTTCACTTAAGAACATAGACATAAAACAAAACGATAGGACATTTAGTTGGCATCGAGACATATACATTAAAGTATTTTAACATCTCTAAAACCAAAACATCTTACAGTCTAAGATACTTTATAATAATGATGTGCCACTTAAAAAAATTAATATCCTTGAAATAGGGATGCATGTTACATAAATGGCATTTTAAATTTGAAAAAAAAAGTATTGGCAAATCAAACTCTAACAATAAGAATAATTCATAACCAACTTGGGTTTATCCCAGGAATGCAAGGTTGGCTTAACATTAAAATATCAATTAATGTATTTAATGCAACATGCCATTCACAAAAGATAACTTAGTTGATTATCTCAAAAAGAACAGAAAACCTTTTGATAAAATTCAGCATCTTTTGGAAAACAAAACAAACAAACAAAAACCTCTTACATGCTAGGAACAGAAGGGAACTTCCTTAACATGATAAATGTGTCCACAAAATGCCTATTTACATTAAAAGCATTTCCTGTAGGATTTAGAACAAAACAAAGATGCCCCTTATTACTATTTCAATTCAACACTGTATTGTGATTCCAAGCTAGTACTATATGGCAAGAAAAAGACATAAAAGGATTAAGGATAAGCAAGGAAGAACAAAAGTGTCCTTATTTGTAAATGTTATCACAGTCTTCATATAAATAACTTAGGAGACTTTCCCTACCAAATTCTGAGATTCATTATAAAACTATAATATTTAAGACAATGTGATAATGGCAAAAGGACTGTATAAATAGACCAAAGGAACTGAAGAGCAACACAAAAATAGAACCACACAAAGATTGACACTTGAGATAGAGAAACTGATATGGAAGATGTATTATTGTTCGGTTGGAAAAGTTGGACTTTTCAATACATAGTACTGTGGTGACAAGTTAAGACATGTAGGGAAAAAAATGAAGCTGGTCTCATCCCACCCCCCATACTCAAAAACCAAGTCCTAGTGATTTGAAGACCCAAGTGCGAAAGGCAAATCTCTAAAGCTTTGCAAACATAATATAGTAGAATACCTTATGACCTCAGGATATAGGATACAGTTTTCTTAAACAAGAAACAAATGCACAATCATAAATAAGAAGATGGGCAGATCTGACTATACTAACTTAAGAACCGTCATTCATCAAAATCTCCAGGAAGAAAGGGAAAAATAAGCCACAAACTGGGAGAAGATATTTACAGCACAAATAACTCACAAAAATTTGTTCCTAAAATATATAAGAAACTCTTAAGAATCAATAAAAAACTAGCAAACCATTCAGAAAAATGAGCAACCAAAAAAACCCCCACCAGGAATTTCAAAGAAAAGGTAAACAAATGGCAAAACATATGAAAACATGCTCAACCTCATTCATAATTAGAGAAATAGAGAATTAAAACCACATGGAGGTATTAGGTTCAAACCCACTCAAATGAAAAAAATTTATAAGTTAGACAATGTCCAAATGTTGTCAAGAAATGTGTGGAACCAGGAAATTTCATTTATTGCTGGAGAGTGTAAACTGCTTTACAAAAAATTTTTTTCTTTTGAAAATTTGTTTTTACCTACTAGAGGTGTACATGCAACCATATAACCCAACAAATCCACTCCGAGGTATACATTCTGGAGAAACTTCTCTTGCCTGAGAAGATGTATAAAAAATGCTTAGAGCAGCACGGTTCATAATAGGGAAAAACTGGACACAAATCCAATGCCCACCTGCTATATCTATACAATGTAAGACCACACAGCAATAATTATAAGTAAGTAACAGTCATCAACATGGATAAATTCTAAATTTTAATTGTGTATCGACCTTAATGTATTCTTTTTATCATAAACTATTTTTAAAAAATATTTACTTATTTATTTTGGCTGCACTGGGTCTTAGTTGTGGCATGCAGACTCTTAGTTGCGGCATGCGGGATCTTTAATTGCAGCATGCATGAGGGATTTAGTTCCCCGACTAGGGATCGAACCTGGGCACCCTGCATTGGGAGCATGGAGTCTTACCCACTGGATCACCAGGGAAGTCCCAATCATAAGCTACTTTTTAATTGACATACAGTAAAACTGACATCTTGGAGAGTGTATAATTTCTGAAATGTAACAAATGTATAGATTCAAGTTACCACCACCACAGTCAGAATACAGAAAATTCCATCACACCCAAAACTCCCTCATTCTACCCCTCTGTAGTCACATACTCCTCCTCCCACCGTCCCCAACCCCAAACCCTGGCAAACACTAATCTGTTCTCCACCACTATAAATTCATCTTTTTAAGAAGGTTGTATAAATGGAACTATACAGTATTGAACTTTTTGAGACAGAAGTCTTTCACTAAGCATAATGCCACTGAGATTCATCCAAGCTGTTGCCATCATTGTCTCTGCTGAGCAGTGTTTAACTAGATATAAGTGCCGCAATTTGTTCATCCATTCACCCACTGAAGGACATTTGGGTGGTTTCCAATTAGGGGGGATTATGACCAGAACTGCTATAAACATTTGTGTATAGGTTTTTGTGTGAAAGTAAGTTTTTACTTCTCTAGAAAAAGTACCAACAAGTGGGACTGTTGGGTTTTACGGTAAGTGTGTATGTAACTTCATAAGAAACTGGCCAACTTTCTTCCAGAGTAGCCATCCCGTTCCACATTCCATCAGCAATGGACGGGAGTTCCACTTACTTCACATCCCCATCAGCACTTGGTAATGTCGCCATTTTTTCATTTTAGCCATTTTAATAGGCATGCAGTGGTATCTCACTGTGGTTTTAATTTGCATTTTCCTAAAAACCAATGATGTGGAACATTTTTTCATTTGCTTATTTACCATTCGTATATCTTCTTTAGTGACATGTCTATTCAAATCTTTGGGGCATTTTTAAAATTGGATTTTATGTTTCTAACTGTTGAGTTTTGAGAGTAATTTATATAATATATAGTCAGATATGTGATTTGCAAATGTTTTCCCCCAGTCTATAACTTGGTTTTGTATTTTCTTACAGCATGTTTCAGAAAAGTGATTAACTTTTATGGAGTCCAGGTTATCATTTTTCCTATGAATCATGTATTTAGTATCATGTCTGAGAACTCTTTGCCTAACAGAAGGTCATGAAAATTTTCTCCACTGTTTTTTCTAAAATTTTTATCATTTTACATTCACATCTATGACCTGTTTTGAGATTTTTTTCTGTATAGAATGTGAAGTTTACAGAGCTGTTTTTTTTTTTTTTGGCATATGGATGTTCAACTGTTTCAATACCATTTGTTGAAAAAAGCATCTTTTCCTCAATAAAGTATATTTGAGCCTTTTTCAAAAATCAACTGTCCATATTTGTGTGGATCGATCTCTGGATCCTCTGTTGTGTTTCACTGATCTATACACTCACCCTTCACAAATACCACACTGTCTTAATTACTTGGTGGTTAATTTTATGTGTTAACTTGGCTAAGCCATAGCACCCAGATATTTGGTCAAACATGAGTCTAAATGTTGCTGTGAAAGTACTTTCTGGAAGAGATTAACATTTAAATCGGTAGACTTTGGGTAAAGCATACTACCTTCCATAACGTGGGTGGGCTTCTTCTAATCAGCTGAGGCCCTTAAAAGAAAAAAAGATTGATGTCCCCTGAGGAAGAGGGAATTCTATCTCTATACTGCCTTTAGACTCAACCTGCAACATCAATTCTTCCCTGCTGGCCTACCCTGAAGATGTTGGACTTGCCAGGCTCCACAACTGTTCAAGCCAATTCTTTAAATATATCTCCTATTGCTTCTGTTTCTCTGGAAAACCCTGACTAATACAATTACTAGAGCTTCACAGTAAGTCTTACCACTGGACAGCGTGTTCCTCCGACTTCATTATTCTTTTTCAAAATCTTTTTCTCTTTTCTAACTCACTTACCTTTCCATATAAATTTTAGAATCAACTTGTCAATATCTGCAAAAAATCCTGCTGAGATTTCTACTGGAACTGATTAAATCAATTTGGGAAGAACTGACATCTTTACTATATTTAGTATTCCAATCTATGAATATATTTCCCCATTTATTTAGGTATTCCTTGCTTTCTTTCACTGGTGGTTTTTGTTTTTTTCTTTTGCGGTACACGGGCCTCTCACTGCTGTGGCGTCTCCCATTGTGGAGCACAGGCTCCGGACACGCAGGCTCAGCGGCCATGGCTCACGGGCCCAGCCGCTCCGCGGCACGTGGGATCCTCCCAGACCAGGGCACGAACCCGTGTCCCCTGCATCGGCACGTAGACCCTCAACAACTGCGCCACCAGGGAAGCCCTCACTGGTGTTTTAAGTACTGTAAAGATTACAGTTTTGTGTACTTTAGGTTTTATCTAAGTATTTAACTTTTTGAAGCTATTGTAATGGTATTGTTTTAATTCTGGGTTCCAATTATCCACTGTTAGCTTATAAAAATACTGTTTTAATTTATGTACATACTGCACCCTCAAGGAGGTACAGCATTACTCCCCAATCCTTAAGTGTCCGCTGAAAGCATGATTTAAGTTGAAGACTCCATGTCTTCAGTTTCATTTGTATTCTCTGTGTTCCTAGAAAAAGTGCTCTCTAAACCCAGAAGACATGCTGTAAATGTCAACTAACAGGTATTGACAAGATGCCTATCTGTGATCAGTGAAGTCAGTAACATCTTCTTCATGACTTTTCAGATCCACTAAGATACAGCCCATAAGGTGCCTCCTTAATATCTGCTGTAGTTATCAACAGACTTTACTACAACCCTTATATCTAGTACTATAGTATAAAGATTATGAAAGGCAGATTTTCCCTATACCACTAACTGGGAACCTCCCCAGAATATGTGACAATTCAGTGAGGGCTTTCAAAAGAAAAGAAAAATAGCTCATTTGTCACCAGACCATTTAAAATATAACATTTTGGCTCAGAATCAGATGACATACAATGATTACACATAAGAACTTTAATGGAGGAGGAAACTCCATTTCTTGGCAACATTTAGAAATTCAAATACCTTTGTTAAAGGTATTCCAAAAGCAAAACCTGTATTTCCACCACCCCTGCTTCTCCAGGCTCTTCTTGATACAGGATGATAACATACTTCAGTTGGAGCCTACAGTAAAGGAGAAAAGTCTCAGCTTTAAATATAAAAAAGCAAATGTAGCATAAAAACATTTTCCCATATTGGATTCCACAAGAACTGGGAAACTTTCACCAAAAGTCACACTGACAAACAATAAGCCAGCTTCCACTAAGAAACAGAAGGCAGCTTTCCTTCAGTTCTTTTTTTTTCAAATTAAATCTCAACCTGGTTTTAGCAAGTCCCAAGGAAAAACTAGGACTTCCAATCTTGATTAATCTAGATTAGCCTCTGTGCCAAGGAGGCTGGGCCATCAACCCTCAAAAGACTTCCCAGACAACCTCCTTTTACACTATTCTTTCATTGCATCTTGGGTTTCACATTGTGTGTGTGTGTTTCCAGAAAGTTTTAAGGATATACTTCCTGGGATTATTTCTGTTCATTACTAGAGAAGTTTCTCTGAAAATAGCCAAAGCAATCTTGAGAAAGAAGGACAAAACTGGAGGTATCATGGTTCCTGACTTTGAACTATACTACAAAGCCATCATAATCAAAACAGTATGGTACTGGCACAAAAAACAGACACATAGATCAATGGAACAGAACACCCAGAAATAAACCCATGCACATATAGTGAATGGTTATGAAAAATTATGACAATTATTATGACAAAGGAAGCAAGAATATAACAATGGGGAAAAGACAGTCTCGTCAATAAGAGATTTTGGGAAAACTGGACAGCTACACGAAAAAGAATGAAACTAGACCATCTTCTCACAAAAATAAATTCAAAATGGATTAAAGACTTAAATGTAAAACCTGAAACTGCAAACCTCCTCAAAGAAAACATAGTCAGGGGCTTCCCTGGTGGTGCAGTGGTTAAGAATCTGCCTGCCAAGGCAGGGGACACGGGTTCAAGCCCTGGTCTGGGAAGATCCCACATGCCGCGGAGCAACTAAGCCTGTGCACCACAACTACTAAGCCTGAGCTCTAGAGCCTGCGAGCCACAACTACTGAGCCCGTGCACCACAACTACTGAAGCCCGCATGTCTAAAGCCTGTGCTCCACAATGAAGAGAAGCCACCGAATGAGTAGCCCACACACCGCAACAAGGAGTAGCCCCCCGCTCGCTGCAACTAGAGAAAGCCCGCACGCAGCAACAAAGACCCAATGCAGCCAAAAATAAATAAATAAATAAGTTTATTTTTTAAAAAAACAAAAAACACAGGCAGTATGTTTTATACAATGGGTCTTGGCAATATTTTTTGGATCTATCTCCTCAGGCAACGGCAACAAAAGCAAAAACGGACAAATGGGACCACATTAAACTAAAAAAAAAGCTTTTGCACAGTAAAGGAAACCATCAACAAAATGAAAAGGCAATCTACTGAACGGGAGAAGTTATGTCTGATATGGGGTTAATATCCAAAATATATAAAGAACTCACACAAATCAATATCAAAAGACCAATCTGATTAAAAAATGGGCAGCGGACCTCAATAGGCATTTTTCCAAAGAAAACATACAGGTGGCCAATAGGTACATGAAAAGATGCTCAACATCACTAATCATCATGGAAATGCAAATCAAAATCACAATGAGATAACACCTCACCTGTCAGAATGGCTATCACCAAAAAGACAAGAAATAACAAGTGTTGGAGAGGATGTGGAGAAAAGGGAACCCTTGTGCACTGTTGGTGGGAATGTAAGTTGGTACAGCCACTATGGAAAAGAGAACGAAGGTTCCTCAAAAAATTAAAAATAGAACTACCTATGATCCAGCAATTTCACTCCTGGGTATTTATATGAAGAAAACAAAAACACTAATTTGAAAAAATATCTGCATCTCAATGTTCGTTGCACCATTATTTACAACAGCCAAGATAGGTATAAGTAACATAAGTATCCATTGATAGATGACTGGATAAAGTACATGTGATAGAAACACACACACACACACACACACACACACACACACACACACATATACATACACATGTATATAAAACTCAGTCATAAAAAAGTGCAATCTTGACATTTGTAACAATATGGATGGACCTGGAGGGTATCATGCTTAGCGAAATAAGTCAGACAGAGAAAGATAAATACTGTATGTTTTCACCTATATGTGGAATCTAAAAAACAAAACAAACAAATATACAGAAACATACTCACAGATACAGAGAACAAACTAGTGGCTGCCAGAGGGGAGGGAGGAGGGGGGAAGGGTGAAATAGGTGAAGGGGATAAAGAGGTACAAACTACCAGTTATAAAGTAAGTCAGTCACAGGGATGTAATGTATAGCACAGGGAATAGAGTCAATAAAAATATAAATTTGTATGGTATGTAATTTACAAAAATATCAAATCACTGTTATACATCTGAACCTAATATAATATTATGTCAACTATACTTCAATTTTAAAAAAGAAAGTTTTATGGGTTTATTTATTATTTTATATGTGACTGTCAGCATACAGTCCACAATTTGTGATGGAAGATTCCAGAATGATCTGCCTCTGATACTTCCAATCTTCTCACTCCCCATAACCATTCCAGGTTCAACCCAGGTCACTATGTCTGGGAAAGTCAGGCTTATTAAGGTATAATTAAACAGCATACAATTCACCCTTTGGGTACACAATTCTATTAATTCTGACAAATGCGCACTGCTGTACAACCACCACTGCAGTCAAGAAACAGAGCATCTCCACCACCTCCCAAAGCTCTCTCTTCCCCCATATAGTCAGTCCCTCCTTGTACCCCTGGCAACCACAGATCTGTTCTCGGATATGATAGATTTTCCTGTTCAAGAATGTCATATAAATCAATCCACACAGTACGTAGCCACTTGAATTTGGCCTCCTTCCTAAGTCCACGCATTCTCAATGGGGGAGTGAAGGACCCCTACTGTCCCCAAAGAGGTGAAAACTGATTCTTGGCACGTGTAAAAACCTTAGGTATTTCAATGGTCTGAGTGTGCCAAAGGGCTACAGTGCATAAACAGATAGACAATACCTCTGTGGTATTAAAATTTCATGAGGGGGGCTTCCCTGGTGGCGCAGTGGTTGAGAGTCCGCCTGCCGATGCAGGGGACGCGGGTTCGTGCCCCGGTCCGGGAAGGTCCCACATGCCGCAGAGCGGCTGGTCCCGTGAGCCATGGCCGCTGAGCCTGCGCGTCCGGAGCCTGTGCTCCGCAACGGGAGAGGCCATGGCAGTGAGAGGCCTGCGTACCGCAAAAAAAAAAAAAAAAAAAATTTCATGAGGGGAATGGGCAATTAGGGAAAATATGTAAAAGGGCTGCAGGGTATAATAATTTTTTAAAGGTTGAGAATCATTGATTTTGCATAATGCATTTGAGATTCATCTATGTTGCTTCATTTATCAATAATTTGTTGCTTTTAACTATTGATAGTATTTTAGTATAAAAATGCCAGTTTGTTGGGCTTCCCTGGTGTTCCAGTGGTTAAGAATTCGCCTGCCAATGCAGGGGACACAGGTTCAAGCCCTGGTCCGGGAAGATCCCACATGCTGCAGAGCAACTAAGCCCATGAGCCACAGCTACTGGGCCTGCGCTCTAGAGCCCATGAGCCACAACTACTGGGCCCAAGTGCCACATCTACGGAAGCCCACGCGCCTGGAGCCCGTGCTCCGAAACAAAGAGAAGCCACTGCAATGAGAAGCCCGTGCATCACAACAAAGAGTAGCCCCCGCTCGCCACAACCAGAGAAAAGCCTGCGCACAGCAACAAAGACCCAACACAGCCAAAAATAAAATAAATTTTAAATTTAAAAATAAATAGAACCAAAAAAAGAAAAAATGCCAGTGTGTTTATCCATTCATAACTGATGGTACATGCTTTCAATTCTCTTGAGCACAAATCTAGGAGTGGGATCACTGGATTGAGAGGTAGGTTACGCTGCTTACCAAAGTGGCTGTATCATATTGCTTTTCCACTAGCAACGTATGAGCGTTCCAGTTGCTCCCCATCCTCGCCAGTGCTAGATATTATCAAGTTTATTTATTCAGCCATTCCAATAGAGGTAGTGGTTATCTCATTATGGTTTTAATTTGCAGTTCCTGAATGACTAATATTTTCTTAACGTCTTTTATGCATATAGCTTCTAAGAGCATATCTTCTTTGGTCAAGATTCTGCCTAGATCTTTTGCTCCGATGTAATTAGGTTCATTGTTTTCTTATTACTGAGTTGTAAGAAAGAGGTCAGTCTTTAACATGGTCAAAATGAAGAGTTTTTTAGAAAGTTAGGACTCCGAAAAGAGAGAATATATCAATCAAATAATAAGTTTTATATCTACCATACTACTTTCCTTATAAAAATATTATACTTTATCATAATATTCATAGTTCATAAACAGTTATATAGTGGTTTTGTTTTCTATAATGTTTTTTATTTCTATACCATTTTGTTTCTTTTCTTTCTAGGATAAAGACAAATTTTTTATTGATTCATAATTTTATAAATTTTATAATTATTAACTTATAATTCTTTTAAGTTAATGCTTAGGTCAGAGTTGGTAGCCATTATACTAGGCCAATGGCTCTGAAATTTCTTTGTAGCCACCTTTAAAGAGTTAAATTCCTCACAAGCCACCTCCTCCACCTACCATTTCTATTCTTTTGTGGAAAATGAACTCAGGACTAACAGAAACTTGTGGCTATATAAGAAAAATCTGGGAGGATTATTATACTATATACTTCCCTGTTTTAGCAATAAATGTATATATGTATATATATTTTAAGCACAATTCACGTATGTCTGAAGTTTTGTTACTAGAAAAGTATGGGTACAAAATACCACTGCTGTAAATGTGCATCACAACGCTGAGTTAACAAAATAACCCAAAGGACTAAACTGAAGACAGTGACACTCAGCAAACCGAAATTAATAGTTAGAAAGTAAAAGAAGCAATTGGAAACAATAACTACCTCAGGACAATGATAAATATGAATATTCTTCCTGAACACCGCCCCACGCAAGGTAGGCACTCAGTATGTGTTGCATGAATAAGGGCATGTAGAAGAAAACTGCAGGATTCCAACTAGCTACTATGCGTTTGTAAATAAATAAGCCTTGCAAAGCTGTGTGGCAGCCAACTTCTAGGCGGGACACTAAATTAAATTCCTCAACAAGCTTCACTAATGTGCTAACTTGTTATCAAACAACAAATTATAATAATCTCTACAAACTCACTCAGAAAGCTTTAATAACAACTGTGTAGAATCATTTATCATTTTCTCAAAGATTAAAAGGACATGTCTTTTTTAAGCACTTTCCACTACATCTTTTTTTTTTTTTAATAATTTTCTGTCCTTGTAAACTCCCTCTTTATTTATTTATTTATTTGTTTATTTATTTATTTTGCGGTACGCGGGCCTCTCACTGCCGTGGCCTCTCCCGCTGCGGAGCACAGGCTCCGGATGCACAGGCTCAGCGGCCATGGCTCACGGGCCCAGCCGCTCCGCAGCATGTGGGATCTTCCCGGACCGGGGCACGAACCCGCGTCCCCTGCATCAGCAGGCAGACTCTCAACCACTGCGCCACCAGGGAAGCCCCACTACATCAACATTTTGACCACGTCACTGACTATGGTGATGTCAACCATTCCCCAAATTTCAATTACCATTGCTGTAAATGTTCATTACTGTATGATAATTCCTCTCAAATTTCTATCTTAAGACTAACCCTCTCTCCTAAGCTCTAGACTTGCAAAGTCAAATGCCTACCCCACAGCTCCACCTGCATGTCTCACAAATGCCTTAAACTCAACTTGCCCTTCCTCTAGTGTTAACCAGCCTGCTAAGTGACATCATCATCCACCCAACTGCTGAGCCTGAAAGGCTAGAAGTCATGGCTCTGCTTCACCCCTAACAGCCCATCAATGAACTGATCTTAGTGTTAGATCTCCTACATACAGACACTTAATCGCCATCTCCACTACCACTATTTGAATCCAAGTCAACATCACGTCCTTTCTCAACTACTGAAATGGTTTACTAGTTATCTTCTACCTCTGCAACACTGCCCTTCCCCCATCAATCTATTTAGAGAAATCTAATCTATCTAACAGATAAATTAATAAGTTTATTATATTATTATTATATTATATTATTATTGTTAATAAATCTAATTAGATAAATTAGAGTACATATTTGCAATGGAATACTATGCATCCATAAAAAAGAATGAAACAGCTCTTTCTATACTGCCATGGAATGGCATCCAAACTATGTTCAAAACTAAGGCATATAGAACCTTCATATTTGCGTAAAAAAAGGGTAAGGAAAAATAGTTATGTGTTTGCCAGTGTGTGCACAGAATATCTATGGAAGGATACACGAGAAATAGAATATAATTGTCTCTAGGGAAAGGAAATGGATGGCAGGAAGACAGAGGTGGAAAGGAGACAAGACTGCTATACCCTTTGGTGCCCTTGAATATCAAATTATGTGATGACTTTACCTATTCAGAAAACAAATAAGATCAAAAAGGAAAGGAAAAAATATCTTTGTCTCAGGATAAACTGCCAAGACCTTGACCCTGCCCCTGCCTAACTCTCCAGTCTTATATCAAGTCAACTTCTGCCCTCCACTCCCGATACATGCACACATGCACTGGATTCTTTCTGAACCTCCAAGGCATCAACCGTGTCCCTGCTCAGAGACTTTGCACATGCTCTTTCCTCTGTGCCCCAAAATGGTCTCATCTCACCCCCGATTCTAGCTAACTCCTATTATCCTTCAGGTTTCCATATAAATGTCACTTCCTTGGTTCCCAGAGTAAGTCATGGGCCACACAGCACACCGCCATTTCACCCTGTGCTTCTCTTCTTAATACTCAGATGTTTAAAACAAAACTACTCTTCTAGGGACTTCCCTGTTGGTCCAGTGGTTAAGACTTCACCTTCCAATGCAGGGGGTGTGGGTTCGATCCCTGGTTGGGGATCTAAGATCCCATATGCCTCGTGGCCAAAAAACCAAAAGAACATAAACCAGAAGCAATATTGTAACAAATTCAATAAAGACTTTAAAAAAAATGGTCCACATCAAAAAGAAATTAAAAAAAACAAAAAAGAAAACTACTCTTCTATATGTTTGCACATCTAGAATACAAACAACAGGAGGACGGTGGTCGCATGCGTCTTTGCTGACCGTGCAGGAAGAAGTAGGGCACCCTGGAGGTCCAGGAGAACGAGTAGTGTGACTACAGTGTGTATTTGCGGAGAGAGGGGAAGGGGACTCGTTACAGATCTGGAGCAGCAGACGGACCTGGCACCACGCAGGCGCTCAGACCCTGGCTGAATGAATAAATAAGTGGACAAATGAGGAGACCTGGGCTTGGATCCAGTTTAGACACCTACTGGATGGGTCACCTCCGGTAGATTATTTAACCTCTCTAAACCTCATATATCAAATAGAAACAGTCACATCTGTCTCTTTTGCTGTAAAGGACTAAAGAAAGTACCAAAGACTCAAGCAGGGAATCAGTGCCCCGTGGAAGCCAAGGAATGTCCACAGCACCCACAGCAAGAAATGAGCTGACCCAAAGCTGGAGTCCCTAACAGGTAAGAGGCTGCTGGCCCATGGAAGAGGAGACATCTTTTATTTAGCATAAAAACCAAGACAAAAATAAAAAGAGAGGCATGTAGGCATCGGGAAGACATTATAGTGAACAAGACAACAGCAGTAGAGGTCACTATGCCCTGATGCAGAACGGATGGAGTCTGTAGCTGGGACAAGAGATCAACCAACTGCAGAGCCAGGCCTATTGTGAAAGCCATCAAAGCCACAGATCCCCACCTCCTCTAGTGACAGGCACAGGGCTAGGAGTATACAGATGGTTACGCCACACGTAATGAGAAAATGGACATCTGCCGAGTACTCGGGAAGAGTAAGTACACAAATACTTGATGGATTGGTACAAGTTGATTCACCTGATCTGTATATTATAAAGACTTCGAAAGGGCAGCTATACAAATTCTTGGCATCGGCAGTGATGGGAAACACACCACCTTGTAAGGTAACCTATTCCATTCTTCAACAACTGAAGAAATCAGACAGGAGTTCATTATGAGGAAGAAGGTGCAGGTCTTCTTGTAGTTGTATCCACTGGTCCTATCACTTGCACAGGTGAAGTCTTGTCTTTCTTTCATATAACAGACCTTCAAATATTTAAGATGATTATAATTAGGTGATCATGTTCTCATTTGCCCAGGACGGTCCTAGTGTGTGCCCATCATCCCAGCATAACTACTAACAGTACCTTCTTTCACTCTCAAAGAGTCCTGGTTTGGACAATAAATTATATGATCCCTCAGTTCTGAGACACCTCCTCACTCCCCCAAAATACTCTCCTCTTCAGGCTCAGCATTCGCCTTCTCACCACTCATTTCTCCTGGGACATTATCCCCAGGCTCTTCACGGTCCCTAAGCCCTTAGCTCTGATCAAGCTCCAGGTGACTGATATCCCTAAACCAAACGCAGTATTCTAGGTGTAACATCACAGGAAAACCCAGAATTTATTCTTCTGATCATATAAGAGCACCTTAGCATTTTCAGAAATCAGGTCACACTCTTTATGCTGAGCTCAAATTACCAGTGAAAAGTTTTCTGTCCTTCCCCCCTGTGTTTTCACCAGGCAATCCTGTACTTACACAATAGATTTTTAGACCCTGGTGCAAGGCCTTTCAGTGTTGCATTAAATTTCATTTAGTTTATTACTTCAACCAAGTAGTCTACAAGACATTAGGGTCCTGATTCTCTCATGAGCCCTGTTTCCCCATCTTGTCCTATCTGCAAGTCTGATAAACTTATGTTTTCCTCTAAGATATTAATAAAAACGACTGAACTTGGAGCTATCGCCAAAATCCTAGAACTAGCCCAAAGAAATTTCCTCTTCAGATTCCACTGATCCTTCATGGACACCTTTGGGTAAGGTCACTCATTTACTAGCATGTCTAACTAAGAGGTTAACAAGTCCATATTTCACCACGTTCTTCATGAGAATGTGACACAATATCTTGCTTAAATGTACCATGTCCACTGCATGAGACCATTTGGGGACACTCTGTTCTGCAGGTAACATCTGGATGTCAATGTGGAAATATCCTGAAAATAGAGAACAAGGACAGACGTATATTCACCCACTGATATTCACCAAGTCATACAATAAATACAGGTTCTCGTATGTGCCAAGAGCTGTGGCTGCCTTGGTCACACAACGGTAACAAGGTACACATGCCCTGCCTACACAGTATTTTGAAAAACACTCATTTCTTAGGAGTTAGACGAAGACCCAATAAGAAAACGGAGTAGGGAGTCAAAGACTAAGGTGGAGAAAAAAGAGGATGCTTTATAGAAACAGCCGAGAAAGAAACCTGATGAAGCGAGAATCAAAGAAGATCCTGTGTCTGGATGGCGGAGATTTACAGCAGTACAAACGTCGCCGGAAGGCAGAACTGGTTACAAAGGAAAGGTGGCAAGTTTGGCCTTGAACATGTTAAATAATGATGGGAAAGTGATTTGAAGATTAAGTATAAAAGAATCGCTTTTTTTAAAAAGACTAGAAGAAAAGTAATGACTATTTTCATAATTTTCCCACAGAAAAAGGCTTTCCAGGCATTTTATAAAACCCAAACAGATAAACGCATAAAATAAAAATTCAAAACATTAAGCATCGGGCTTCCCTGGTGGCGCAGTGGTTGAGAGTCCGCCTGCCGATGCAGGGGACACGGGTTCGTGCCCCGCTCCGGGAAGATCCCACATGCCGCGGAGCGACTAGGCCTGTAAGCCATGGCCGCTGAGCTTGTGCGTCCCGCAACGGAAGAGGCCACAACAGTGAGAGGCCCGCGTACCGCAAAAAAACAAAACAAAACAAAAAGACATTAAGCATCATAAAACTCTATAAAATCTAAATGGAAAATATATGTGAAGCACATTAAAGCTCTGACTTCGAGCTTTGTGTCACACGTCTCAGAGTCCCAGGTAGGAGGAGGGCCACAAGCAAAGGGAAAGAGGACAAAATCAGAGACAAAAACTCTCATGGGAGCTACGGCTGAAGTGTCTCAAGCAGGTGAAGGACGTGACAGTGTCACCATGAAAGCAAGCCCGGGAGGAGGGGGGGTGGGCAAGGGCCCCCTGTGCCGCCTTCTCCGTGTCACCCCACCCTCAGGGACCCAGCAGAGGCCAGGGGCCACTCCTCAGAGCCCCTTGCCAGCATGGCTCCTGGTGAGTCTGCCACAAGAGGAGACAGAAGAGAAGCAGAGGGCAGAACCCCGGACGAGGCTGACAGAGGCTCCCTGCCCCAGATCCTGAGAACTACCCTGTCCCTGCAGGGCAGACGGGCCACTGCGGGAGCCCAGCAGAACTGCAGCCTGCCCAGGCCAGCTCCCAGTTCTGCCGCCTGGGCTCAGGCCCAGGCCTGCCAGCCTCCGCAACCCGCAGGAGCAGCTTCTCCTCACTCTTCTCTCAGGTGAGGAAGCAGCAGATTGCACGTTAGACCCTTTATCCCTTAGAATACAGAGACTAGCCTGTTTTCCTGAATGGACCCTGACTGCCACCCCACTGGATTTATTAAGAAGACCGCTGTTTACTTTTGAAAAGTCAGACTGTAGTAAAGCAATGGACCGGAAAACGAGATCAGAGGGCATTAAACAAAAAGTAGTCAGCCATCGTTCACATCACTTACTGAGCATATGCCCAATAAATATTGGTTGAATGTTGAGTGTGGAAGAACTACTTCAAGAAGGTGGGCAGTTAAAAGAAAGAAGAGAAATATTAAGGTATTTCAAGGGCTCACAAGTCATTTTCAGTCATGAACCCTAAGACCAAAAGGACCCATGATCTCCTTGAACACCACCAGTGTTGCCGTAGGTCTTCAGCATAGTTAGAAAATAAAAGACAGTCATATATTACAACCGCACATCATCATTAGCAAATCAGAGCTAATTCCTCATAAAAATGCATATATATTCCTCATAAAGTACCTAAAAACAGAATAAAACAAAACCAGGCCTGAAAAGCATTTGTGAATTTGTTAAGCCTACACACAAAATGCCTTCCCTTTCTACAGGTAATACAAATATAGCAGAGTTATACGGTATAGAACTGTAATTTAGGGGGAAAAAATAGACTGCTACAACAATAAAGCAATGGATTAAAATAAAGAAACTGAGTTTCCTGGGCTGTTCCAGCCACATTTATCTTAATCTAGCCCTGCAAGGTCTCACGCACCTGTACCATGATCTTCTTATGCAGAGGGCAGACAGAATGGAATGGCCACTGTTCCCGCGTGTTGTCTTAGAAAAAACACGTATGTATAATTTCTGGTTTTTTTTTTTTTTTGGCTGCACTGGGTCTTCGTTGCTGCACGTAGGCTTTCTCTAGTTGTGACGAGCGGGGGCTTCTCTTGTTGCAGAGCACAGGCTCTAGGCGCGCGGGCTTCAATACTTGAGGTGCATGGGCTCAGTAGTTGTGGCTCACGGACTCTAGAGCGCAGGCTCAGTAGTTGTGGTGCACGGGTTTAGCTGCCCCATGGCATGTGGGATCTTCCCAGACCAGGGATCGAACCCATGTCCTCTGCATTGGCAGGCGGATTCTTAACCGCTGCGCCACCAGGGAAGTCCCACATGTATAATTTCTGAGAGAAAGTTTGGGGTAGTGAATAAGACGAGAATAAGTTAGAAGTCAGAAATTCAGACTAGAATTCTGATTCAGGTGTCTCTCAAGAAGCAAAAGAAGTTACTGACAAACTCATGAGACGGAGACACTGTAATTCTTTTCATGCCTCAGTGAAAATCTGATGAATAAAGGAAATGTTTATAAAGAATGTTTTTAGTTTCTCTGACATGAAGTGTTATACAAGGAAAATAGGAACTTAAGGAGTGATCCATAAGTAAATTCTCTTCTTTCTATTAATCTGGCCCCCAAAACTGGTAACAGTGCGATAGTTTACAAAACTTCCAATTCCTGTGAAAATGGTGATAATGAATGAAAGTGGCCAACTGTTCCAAACAGAAACTTCTTGAAAAACACTTCTTAGTATGCCAAGTATTAGATCTTTTAAAAACTTCAGTGGTGGCACTGAACCAAGTGGTATTTGCTCCCTACTCTCAAGGAACATGAAATTAACATCACAGGAAAGGCCAGAGATCTCAGGGAAGCAGTCAAATGGCACGCATGATGAGGCACGATATGCCTGAACGCTATAATTGACAGAATTGGTGACATTTATCATTGAATCATTCATGAGTCAGCAAATACTTATCAAGAGCCCAAAACATGCCCACCAAACTAAGCGACGGGCACACAACAAGGAATGTGATAACAGCAATAGCAGTAATAATAATAACAGCTATTTATTGAATGATGTCTATGTAACAGGCCCTGTACTACAATGCTGTAAATTATCTCATTTACTCCTCCCAACAATCCTATGAGCTTGGCATTATACATAATATCGCCATTTTTCACATTAAACAATGAGGCTCTGAGAAACTGGGTCAAATAGATAGATCTGTTTTGTTTCAGGCCCTGCTCACTCACAAGCTCAATTACTCTCAACCTCAGTTTTCTTCATCTATGAAATGGTAATAGAAAAGGATTAACTGATATAATTATGTTGGCACCAAAACAAAGTTAAGCCCTCTCTAAGTCATCGTTAATATCACCATTGCACGAGATCATAAAGCTACCAAGTAAACAGAAGAACCAGCATTCTGATTCCATCAGATTCCAAAGCCTATATTCCAGAACCACAACACTACACAGAGGGGCAGGGGTGAGGCTTCTGCTGCAAGTGAAAGCTTTTGGTCTGAAGCTGGTTAAACAATAAGAAAAGCAATCATCCCGCCTCACACAAGGATGGCTGGGGCCTCTAGGGTTGATGGTTTCAGTGGCTCAACAATGTCACTAAGGACCTCGTCTCAGTCCATCTCTACTCTGCCATCCTCTGTGCTGGCTTCATTCTTAGGCTGGCAGCAAGACGGGGACCACGGCTCCAGGCAACACATCCAGGCAAAACAACATCGAGAACAGGAAAAACTGTTCCCTTCTCCAGCTGTCTCCTAGCCTCAGGAGGACTTCCCCTCACCTCTCACAGGCCAGAACAGGCCACATGTCCACTCCTGAACCAGTCTTCAACAGAAGGGGCAGAATTTCCACAACTGGCATATACTAAGTATCCGAGACAGACGAGACAGAACGAAGAATTAAAAGATGTATTTCAGGAGACTGAAAACTGAAACTATCTCTTAACAAATCCACAGGACGTGGCTTATAAGGAAGAGGGATACAAGAATTCCAAGTGGAGAGAGTGGAGAGCCTGAAACATAACACAGACATTGGAAAAACCGCTCTGGCTAGAAAAACATGGTATCATACTACAAAGGAAGTCCAAGGTGAAGTAAGCATGGGAGTCACACAACGCCTTGTGTTAGTCAAGTCAGCACCCATTTAAGCCACTAAGTGTAGAGCAATAAAGACCTGAAATACTGAAAACAGGCACACACTCAACCCTGCACCTAATTCAAAATGCAACAAATCTTACAGTGTAGAACATAGTAGAGAATTTTGGTACAGCCTTCTGCTTCCTTCTGACAATTCTTTTCCCATTCTCACACATAAATAAAAATAAACTAGTGTGTGCATACATAAACCATGGAAGACTTTCCAAACCACAGTTATTTTTCGCACTCACGCAACCAGGTTTGATGTAAAAGGTAAACTATCCTTTGACCTGAAAATACAGTAATATGGAAATCCTACAAAGTTCTAAAGAAACTGCTTCCATTTCATCTACAACAGTTTCTCCGCTATTCCTAAGAAATGTCTAGGTTTATCTGCCTTGAAAATGACAAGAGTGGGTAGAAAGAACACCACATATCACCCACCAAGTCATATTTTGAGGCAGGTACTGGATACTTAGAGGAGCCCCAGGATGCCTGTGGGGTTGGGAAGGGCATCAAGGTCACTGCATCTGATGCCCTCCTCTGCCATAATAGGATTCCAGAGCATGAGACGTAGGAGCAAGCTCCCAGGATCAAGTCTTTGCTACTGCACACATCACCCTGGAAGAGCAGCACGGGAATCATCTCTCAAGCCATCCAGAACAATAACTGATTCTCACCCAGTTCTGGTCTGCAGTGGACAAAAGCCACCTGAACACCTGAATGGCCAAGATGGTGGCTTCTCAGCTACTCTGAGGACAGTCAGGCTCACCTTGGCGGGGCTGTAGCACTGGGGACATTTCCCACACTTGGGATGATTTCTTTGGCCACACGCTGCATCAGAAAAATTTAGTGCGTCTAGTAATTTTTAAGCTTTTGTGGAGAGGTTTGAGAGGTTTGAGCTACCATAGATTCTAAATTCTGATGTAAAGAGGAATTCAAACTGAATACTAATGATTAAGTGCAAAATAACCATGAAATCATAACATTTCAGAAGCTCGAATACAACTACAGCAGGGATCTGTAATCTGTAGGGGAGGATAAAGTTTTCCTCAACTCACTTAGGGTCCCTGGTAGGGTCTAAAAATTAAACTGACAGGGACAGATTAACAGGAGAAGGGCACACAAATTTATTTAATAAGTTTTATGTGACATGGGAGCCTTCATAAGGAAATGAAGATCCAAAGAAACAGTTAGACCCATTATTTTTATACTAACTTTGATGAAGAGCTGACGGTCGTGGAAGAATATGATAGGTTCAGGTGTGTGCCTGAACCCCATCGGAGAAAAAGAACATCCATAGCTTTAACTGCTAATACTACTAAATAAGTAATAATGAAAATAAATTAAACAAGCTCAAGAAGTTACAAAAAATGAAAAAGCAGAAGGAAAGAAGGAATAAAGATAAAAAGCAGAAAGTACTGAATTGGAAAAATAATTAATAACAATAAACTCAGGTTGGTTACTTTAAAAAGGAATACACAAAAAGCTGAGCAATTAGGTAACCTAAACTGAAAAGAAAAAAAATGAAAAAATACAAATACACTAGGTAATAAATGAGAACAGGAAAACAACCAGAGATACAGTAGAAAGGAGAAGAATGTTAGGGGATTATCTTGTCCAATAAATTGGAAAACACTGATGATTTTGCAGGAAAATATAAATACCAAACTGATCCCTGAAGACAGGGGAAAATCTAATCAGTCACATAGATACCAAAACAGTTATCCAAGAACTAATCCTCCAGAAAAAGTACGATATCAAATAAGTCATGAATGTGAAGGCTACCAAACTGCAAGGAACACACAATTTCAATGATAGTTGAACTGTTCCATAGAAAACGGTGAAAGCTTCCAAATTCTTTTCAGGAAGTCAGCATAACATTAGAACAAAATCTCATCAAGGGAGCATGAAAAGAGGAGAAGAAAAAAATTAGAAAATTAGACTACTCTCATAAATATTAATGTAAAAATCCTAATACTAGCAAAGAGAATACAGCAATACATTTTTTTAAATGACCAAGTGGGCTTTATACCAAAATTCAAAATTAGGAAAATCTATTAATAAAATTCATTATATTAATAGCTTAAAGTACAAATTATCTCTACATAGTAAAAAGGTATATGAAAAAATTCAATATGTGTATTTAATATATAACAACAACAAACACAAATGAACATCCATGTCTACAATACCAAGATTTAGGGAATGATATTTTACCATTCTTGCCTTCAGACTTAAAAATATAAAGAATTATAGACACCTTTCAGGACAGACCCCCTTACACCTTTCCTTCCCTAGAGGCAATTACTATCCTGATGTCAGGGTAGACCATTCCTGTTTTCATTTCTTTTAATTCTATTTATTTATTTACATGGCTGTGTCGGCACAGCCAAATAAATCCCTCTTAGTTGTGGCACGAGGGATCTTCGGTGCAGTGTACAGGCTCTTCTTTGCAGCTCCGCAGGCTTCTCTCTAGTTGTGGCGTGTGGGCTCCAGAGCGCGCGGGCTCAGTAGTTGCAGTGAGCGGGTTTAGTTGTCCCATGCGATCTTAGTTCCCCCACCAGGGACCAAATCCAAGTCCCCTGCATTGGAAGGCGGATGCTTAACCACTAGACCACCAGGGAAGTCCCAACCATTCCTGTTTTTAAATCTTGACCACATACATATGTATCCCAGAATGCTATACACTCTAGTTTTGCACGTTTTTAAAAAATTTCACATGAATGCTATACCATACACATACTTCTGAAACTTGCCTTGTTTCTCTAAACCCTACCATCAAGACTTATCTATGCTCATATATGTAGGAAGATTCTAGTTCATTTATTTTAACTGCTGTATAGCATTCCATTGTATGACTAAATCATGAAAGTTGTTTAATACAGTCCCCTATCGACGGACATCTGGATTGTTAACAATTTTCTGCTTTTATAAATTATGCTACAATGAACTTGCTTGTACATAGTACAAGAGTTTCTCTCGGATATACTAAGTAGCAACCTCGGCTTATAGGAATGCAAATGTTTAAACTGACATACATTGCCAGTTGCTATCTTAGTAGTATTATCAATTCACACTTATATCAGCAGTGATGAAAGCTATTTCCCCACATCCTCTCCACATCTGAGTGTTATCAGGCTTATTAATTTTAGTAAATCTGATGACAATGAGTTGGTATTTCACTGGAGTTTTCTTTTTTCCTCTGCATTTCCCTTATTACTAGTGAAAGTGAGATTCTGCCACACATTCATTAACCATTCTGTTTTCTTCTTCTTAGAACTGGCTGTAATTTTTGGTCCCTTTTCTTGTATATTCTCTTTTACTTACTGAATTACAGACCTTTATTCATTCAGGATGCTAATTTTTAATTAGTTATGGGCTACATTGTCTCCCTTTTTTTGTCTTTTTTTTTTTTTTTTTTTTTTTTTCAGTATGCGAGCCTCTCACTGTTGTGGCCTCTCCAGTTGTGGAGCACAGGCTCTGGACGCGCAGGCTCAGCGGCCATGGCTCACGGGCCCAGCCGCTCCACGGCACATGGGATCTTCCCGGACCGGGGCACGAACCCGTGTCCCCTGCATCGGCAGGCAGACTCTCAACCACTGTGCCACCAGGGAAGCCCCCTTTTTTTGTCTCTTGATTTCACTTATGCCGTATGTTACGTCAGAGTTTTTCTGTAGTCAAATGTATCAGTCTTTTCCTAAACAGCTTGGACTTCTTAGTCCTGACTACTATGTCATACAGATGCCCACCTACTTATAATTTTCTAATAGCTAAAAATCTGTTTTTCCATGTTGATTTTCCACATTGATCAATCCACAAATTTTTGTGTATGGGAAAACATAGGGACCTGAATTTAGTTTTTAATATAGATGACCTGTTGTACCAGCACCATCTCTTGAATAATCCATTCTTCCCCACTGATTTTGTAAACTGCTTAATATATAATGTTTATAAATAAGTAATAAAAAAGGCAACTATTCAACAACAAAAAGTAAAGAATAGGAAGACTTAGTCCACAAAAAAGGAAAAATAGGTTTTTTAAAAAGTGAAGTTCCCTGGTGGCCTAGTGGTTAGGATTCCGGGCTTTCACTGCCATGGCCTGGGTTCAATCCCTGGTAAGGGAACTGAGATCCTGCAAGCTATGCGGTGTGGCCATAAATAAACAAACAAACAAACAGGAATTCCCTGGCGGGCCAGTGGTTAGGACTCATAGCTTTCACTGCTGTGGGCCCAGGTTCAATCCCTGGTTCGGGAACTAAGACCCCACAAGCTGCATGGCACGGCTAATAATAATAATAAAATAAAATTTTAAAAATAAAGTGAAAAAGTGTTCCAAATTTAAAAATGCTATTTTTAAATTTGCATTTCTCTTATCAGTGAAAAATACCAAATGCTTTGAAACATAATGCTTGGCAAAGGTGTGGGAAACAGGCACTAATTCATAGGTTGTGGGGAGTAGAAACAGGTACACCCCCCATGGAGAGCAAGCTGAAGCAACCAATCAAAATTGTAAATGCATATATCTTGAATTCATTTGCATTAAAGAGACTTATACATGTTAGTATCAGTGAAAGTCATTTGTAACAGAAGAATAAAAACTGGGAGGAACTTAAATGTTCATCAATGAGGAAACGGTTCCAAAATGTGCAGTATACTCACAAAACAGTATGTTAAGAGGCAGGTTATATGCAATGGAATAGAACAATCTCCAAGACATACTACAAGGAGAGAAATCAAGGTGCAAAATAGTATTATAATTGTGTCAAAAAATTAAAAGCTGGGCTTCCCTGGTGGCACAGTGGTTGAGAGTCCGCCTGCCAATGCAGGGGACGCGGGTTCGTGCCCTGGTCTGGGAAGATCCCACATGCCACGGAGCGGCTGGGCTGGTGAGCCATGGCTGCTGAGCCTGCGCGTCCGGAGCCTGTGCTCTGCAACGGGAGAGACCACAACAGTGAGAGGTCCACGTACCGCAAAAAAAACAAAAAAAAAAATTAAAAGCTAAAGTATATGTAGAAGTATGTGTATGCATGTGTAGGTCTGTAGATGCACAGAACAACTCTAAAAGAATATACAAGAAACTGGTGATAGATATCTCCCTTTGAGGAGAGGAATGGGGAGTCAATAGGGGTGGGAGGGAGATTTACTTTTCACTGAGTATCTTCTTGCTCTTGAATTTGGTAACATGTACATGTATTACCTATTCAAAAATAATAGAAAAAAATTAATCATTTAAAGGAAAAACATTGCTGATTGATTCTTTTCTCGCTAAAATAATGAGGTATCTTCTACCTTTCAGCAGGATGGGGAAAGAAGGTTTCATTTTACCCCTAAAGACTGAGGACCACAGTAATAGAGCTGCAGAGCCCACGAAAAACTGCAAAGATGGGGCAGGTAGTAGAATATTTCATACAAATGAATAAACAAGCAAATGAAGTTAGGAGGCCAACACTAAAGAACATGGACATGTATACCTCGAGGTGCTGTAGTAAGAATTAACTGAGATAATACATGTGGGATGACTACAGGAGCTCTGACAACTGCAGCAACTTAGTTTCCTTGTTCAAAACCATCCTACTTTGACAAACGTTAGAATGTAGGAGTTTATGAGGGTGTGTGTTTTTATTTATTTATTGGTTGTGCTGGGTCTTCATTGCTGCATGCGGGCTTTCTCTAGTTGCGGCAAGCAGGGGCTACTCTTCGTTGTGGTGCACGGGCATCTCATTGTGGTGGCTTCTCTTATTGCGGAGCATGGGCTCTAGGCACGCGGGCTCCAGTAGATATGGCACTTGGGCTCAGTAGTTGCGGCTCTCGGGCTCTAGAGCACAGGCTCAGTAGTTGTGGTGCGTGGGCTCAGTAGCTGTGGCTCATGGGCTTAGTTGCTCTGTGGCATGTGGGATCTTCCTGGACCAGGGATGGAACCCCTGTCCCCTGCATTGGCAGGTGGATTCTTAACCACTGCGCCACCAGGGAAGCCTGAGGGTGTGTGTGTTTTAACTCAAATGGAATCATAGTAGAGATCTTTGTGTCTCAGTACTCATATTTCTTTATCAATTCATAGTATTTCATTCTATGCGTCACGATTATTTAACATGAATAAAGGTGTTTTTCAATAAAATTTATATATATATACGTACATACACACAACCCTTCAGGCAGCTGACCCTGTGACCTTGAAAATTCTAAAATAACTAGTTTTTCAACAAATGGGACTCTTCAAGACCAGAAAAGGAAAGCCAGCTTTCCTGGTTTTTTTTAAATCCCCAAATTATTAACTAACTTAGAAGGATTTAATTTTAAAGTATTAGAAGTGTCCTTTCTATACTTGCAAAGGTAACTTTACCTCCATTACTAGGACATTACTTCAGATATCGTGATGAAACCAGAGCTTTAGGCGACTTCTATTTCCGTTGTGACTTTCTTTAAAACGCTTCAACAAACAAATGCAAGTTCCTTGAATGGACTGCTTAAGAACTATATAATTATCACTCTGAATGAATATATGAATTTCTGGGTTAAATATGGAGCTCTGAACAAGAATTGACAATAGTGGAAAAGAAATGAGCCTGGTATACAAGAGGCATGGTTTTCCATGATTTACATATAAAAACCTTCCTTAATGAGTTAAGTGAATACCCATCTCAAATATTACATGCTCATTTAAGTTCTCACTCTTATCCCAGAATATATTTTAGAATTAACATCCTAACATTATATCTGTGCTTTTAAAACTGACATATTAAAAATATAAAAATCCAATTTAAATTTTCAAAATTAAAATAAGACTTTTGTTTCAAAAAAAGAAATCGCTGTTTCTTAACATGCAAAGGTGCACGGGGGATTTACCTGGCAGTCCAGTGGTTAAGACTTCACCTTACAATGCAGTGGGTGTGGGTTCGATCCCTGGTTGGGGAGCTAAGATCCCACATGCCTTGCGGCCAAAAAAACAAAACATAAAACAGAAGCAATATTGTAACAAATTCAATAAAGGCTTTAAAAATGGTCCATATCAAAAAAAAAAAACTTAAAAAAAAAGGGCACAGATGGCAACATAGAGATGCCTGGGAGGAGGTGCCTGATCCCCTCCTGAAGGTGCAGAGGCTCCGCAGTTTCTTCTGAAATCTTAAAGAAGAAAGTTATGTCTTGTGCCTGCAAACTGTGTAAAGGGCTAGTGCTTCAGGGTTTGTTCTCAAGAGTGAGCTGGGGAAGAGGCGAGAATGCAGGATGAGGACAAAGGGCGTCTCTTCACTGAGTCCTGCATTCTCCAATGGAGAATCAATTACATTATCACTATAAATCCCTAAACCGGCCCGTTCCCAGCCCTCCTGCCTCTAACTGGGGAGCTGACTTCCGCAGTCCAGCCCGATTCCTAGCGCCCTTCCGGAGAGTGAACTCAGGGAAGTCCATCCAGCAGCCTCCACTGCCGGGCCAGCTCTAGACTTCCCTTCAGATGGGCCAACCTGTGCCTTCACTACCACTGCTAATTTAGGTAAACACTGCTCGTTTAACCAGCACAAAGGAGTATAATCGGAAAATCACACAACAGAGTCAAATAGCAAGCAGCCACCAGGAGTCAGGAAAATTTAGGCTGAAGTAGGGTGGAGAGCAATGAAACAAATACCATCAGGACAAAAGAAGTCTTTAGGAAGGAGATAAAGTGTGGTGAGGGGAGGATGAGAGACAGAGCTTTTAAAAAAAATAAAGTTGGGAAATTTCAGATGAATCATGGGTTTTCTATGCAAACCACTACACACGGCTTCTTTTCGGCCACAATAGTAAATGCAGTCGGACGAACTCAACGCTTGGCTACTCGGCTGCAGCCTGTAGTCTTTCCTCATTTGAATAGTATTTTAGGAATGTTTTGTCAAAGTGTCGGATGATTATTCACTTCTACCGCATTCTTCCCTTCACCATGATCATTATGGTCATAGTAACTATTTTATAGGCAGAACATTCACAACATTAAATGATGACCTTTTTTAACCTGTTCAGATTCATGTATTTATTTGCCCACAATTCCTTTAAAAAGGAAGATTAACTTTAACAACTGTTGCTCGTAGCAACACAGGAACAAAAGATTTTTCACATGCATAATCTAAGCATTTAATTAAAATTCACAAACTTGGATCTCAAACGAAGTCAAAAGTAGAAATGTAAGAATACCAGATTCCCAAATAGCAGCAGTTACACAGTATATTGTTCAGATATCACATTTGTGACACGGATAAGGAATGAACAGGTTTAAAGATTCCTTTATGACCACCATTTCAGTGAAGTGCTTATATTCTCCCAGGTAAGTTTCACAGCGTAAATAAATCAAACAAAAATATACCACACTCTCACTAAGTTTCTATCACTTCCCTTTTACCAAGGCCACAGCCTGGATACAAATCTAAGTAGTGTAAAGCAAACTCTAACAAGGCAATGTACAGAAGATGATTTTTCCCCTCAGGACTTAAGCTCAACTACAAGAGTCAAGGTAAAAATGAATTCCAATCAAGGTCTGTAATTTACACACTTGTGAAACCAAGGCCATCTCAGACAACTGATTGCCCATTAGGATTTAAATCAATGGAAAAGAGAGAGTTCTATTAAAGAATCTGGAAGAGCTGATCTGGGGCTGAGCTGTCGAGGAGAGCTTCAAGTGTTGAAATTAAGTCCTCAAGGGTAGCTGTGACCTCCAACCCCAAACCCAAGGCCAAGGGCTCTACTGGGTAGTACCTGGAGGTCACACACAGCGAAAAGCACAGCTTTGAAGTCAGACAGACATAGGTGAGGCCTGCCACCTCTGCTTAACAGCTTTGTGCCCTAAGACAAGCCACCTTACCTATTAAGTTCAGTTTCCTAAAATGGGGGTGCTAATGGCTCCTGTCAAAGGTTTCATTTACTCATTAAGTATTTATTAAGAGCTTGCACAGAACTAAACACTGAAATACAACAGTGAACAAGACAGACACAGGACCTGCCATCATGGAGCCTGAAATGACATATATGAAGGCTCAACAAATGGTGCATATATCATCATTATCATCATCTTTAGCACAGTGGTGGAAAGTATAAGGTATGTTCCAGTGAGAACAAATACACCATCTTAGCTGGAACAAGGTTTCACTCCCCCCAAAATACTGGCATGGTTCAGGGCTCAGTCCGGGGACCTCTTCTTTTCCTTCTCTCCCAAGAGTCTCATCCCATCCCACAATTTAAAAATACTATCTATGGGCTTCCCTGGTGGCGCAGTGGTTGGGAGTCCGCCTGCCGATGCAGGGGACACGGGTTTGTGCCCCGGTCCGGGAAGATCCCACATGCCGCCTAGCGGCTGGGCCCGTGAGCCATGGCCGCTGGGCCTGCGCGTCCGGAGCCTGTGCTCCGCAACGGGGGGGAGAGGCCACGACAGTGAGAGGCCCGCAAACCGCAAAAAAAAAAAAAAAAAAAAAAAAAAAAAAAATACTATCTATGTATACCCAAATTTAGCTGTCTCCCAAACTCCAGACTCTATATCCAGCTGCCTATCAGATATCTCCACGTACATGTCTTAACAGGCATCTCAGACCTATAAATCTGCAACAGAACTCTGGATCGCTGATGTAACTGGATACCAACCAACCATATTCCTTCCTTGGTCTTTTTCCCATCCCTAAATCAGTAAATCCTTCATCCCTCTCTTTTCCTTATGCCTCACATATCTAAAGCATGAGTACGTTCTTTCACTTTCACCTAAAAAACATATCCCCAATCCATTGCCAAAGCCATCATTCCAGTTCAAGATCTGATTGCTTCTCATTTAGATTCTATCACTGCAATAGCTGCTATGATTCCTTCTCCGCAGAGCAATGATCTCTTTTTTAAAAAATGGGAAAGAACATATTTACACATACGCACACACACACGCCCCATCATTCCTCCATTCAACTGAGAACTCTCCAACGGCTCCCGGATGCCCTTAAAATGCTGATGGTCTACAAGGCATACATGATCAGACGCCTTTTTGACCTCTCTGCCTCCTGTCATAAGCCCTCCCACTCCCCCACCCCCACCCCCATCTCTGCACTGCAGCCACACCAGCTCCCTTTCAGTTCCTTGAACATACCAACCTCCCTAGCACTTTGGGACAGTGCAGCCCGACAGAACTTCCTGTATCGACAGAAATGCTCTATATCTGCACATGTAGCTATTGAGCACTTAACATGTGGCCAGTGAGACTGAGGAACTAAATGTTTAACTTTATTTAATTTTGATTAATTTAAATAGCCACATACTCCTAGCAGATATCATATTGAATACTAGACAGAGCAGGGCTAGGAACCTAACCTGTTCCTCTTCCTGGACTCTTCCCCCAGATCTTCACGTGGATGGTGCTTTCTTATCCTCATGGCTCAGCTAAATTGTCAGCTCCTCAGAAAGGCCTGACCACTCTACTCAAAGTAGCTCCCACTGACAGCATTTTCTCTGCACCTTGGTTATTTTCGTCAAGACACATTCAGTACTGCCTCTATAATCTGTCTCCCCCAAACTAGAATATAAAATCCATCAAAGTAGAGACCTTGCAGATTTTATTCATTGCTACGTCCCTAAGATACATGTACTTGGCACATAGAGTTTTCAATAAATGTTTGATGAATGGCTGAATGAATGAATGAGTGAGTGGATGGCTAGGAGGCCAAGTCAGTAAAAGTAGGCTGGGGACAGATTGTGGAAGCTGCTGGAAGAAGGCAAGGGTCCTTCAAAAACTTGCATTTCATTTCCATGAGTATGGGCTCTGCACTGTTCCTAAGTGTCCCGGGGAGAAAGGCAGGCTAAGCAGGGGGCACAAAGGAACGGTACACATGCAAAGCAGGTCTCCACCCGCAACTGACTTGAAATCAATTTATGAGAACATAACTGATGCAGACACAGGGACGCTCCTTACATGAGACATCAGGAAATCTCTCAAGAATGTATCCACATAAAATCTAAAGGCATACCTTTAGAGGGGAAAAGGACTGAAGGGGTATTAGACAATCAAGTTAGCTTTGTAGCCTTTGGAGCTGCAATAGCAAAACAGGGCATTAATGTTATGTTAAACATTCAGCCAAGTTAAATACCGGTTTAGAGTCATACTGTCCTCTGAGAGCTGTCACTAGCTGTGTCACTTAGCAGAAAAGGGGGAGGGGAAGCAATGAGGGGAGTAAGTTAATGATCTGTTTCTAACAAGTTCAAACACCCTGAAAATCAGCAAAAAGGGAAAGAATAAAGTGTAGAGAGTATTACTGACCAGCCAAAAATTAGCAAACCTGGACCTAGAAGCTGGCAAAACTGACAACCCAGGGATACCACGTACAATACGGATTCCACACATTCCTTCATTGTCATAATTTCAAAGAAAAAAAAGACTCGCATTTGAATTTATCTCTATTTAAAACCAAAACACTAAGAAAACTGCAAAGTAGAGTTTGGTACTAAATGAAACTGTGTGCTCTTCAAAGTTTTGAGAGTAAACATTTTCTACCATGCTTTAAACTTTACTGAATATCAGCGCCACTTAATAAAATTACCCTCCTGCATAAAACGGAGCAGTATCAGTAAAGTAATTCCACAGTCGCTCACTAAGTCAGAATCTTCATCAGGAATTTATAGCACAAATCTCTTTAGGTCAACCTTTCCTACAACGTGAACTGTCACTAATCAAGATTGAGCCCGAGAGAAAACAGCACGAGCAGAGAGAAACCAGTGGCACTCTCCACCTGCTAAATCCCAACACACTAATTTTTCCAGAAATATAATACTAGGGAGACTTATTTAGCTAAAAGTCACTATTAAGTCAAAACAATGTCCACATTTCTTCAAAACTAAATCTCCTGCCTCCACCCCCAGTGAGATCAAAGCAGGTTAAATGTACACCTCTGTGCAAATTCTCTACTGGGACCACTGTAGCTCCTCCCATGTTACAGGAGTAAAGCAACAGCTCCCAGAGCTTAGCTCGGTTACTCTGCTCCTGGTCTACTTCCCAGTGGGCTCCATTCTCAACGCTACTCACTGCTGTCTTCTCAGAACCATGATTTCTTGACTGACATCAGGGTTAATAGTATAGGAAAAACTATTTGCAGTGTGAAACAGTTTCAGCCCCTCATGGCATCTTTGGGACACCTGTAACTGTGACAGGCACCAGCTTTGTAAAGATAGTACATGGAATTATTTTCTATTTGATAATCATCACCAACTGTATGATTTTATAAATACTATCAAGAAAATAAGTAAATACTATCCCAAGAAAGTCAGTGTTTCCAACGATCAAAACAGATCACTGTTATATTTATACTGCCAAGAGTAAACTGTAAACAAACAACTACAGTACTTCCAAAAGTTTGTGGGGTTTTTTGCCTGTTTCTCTCCTGTCCCTATGTATAATTCCAGTTACATCAGAGAAGAATGGGTTTGGAAAACTTTAAGTAGCATGCTGCATGTCATTAGAAGAAAAGTAATAAGAGAAGCAAAGCAACTCCTCCAATTCGGCATCCATGTCTGATTTATTTTTATACAACAGTGCCTAGAGTCCAAGATATTTGTGAAAGCTATGATCAATGATCACTGATCAACATGCCATTTTATCATATAAGAGTAATATTTCTTTTAAATGTTTGACTAAAATATTTCAAAGACTTGATCATCTCACTTTACATCAGAGGTTCTGGAAAGGGCCAGAGAGTAAATATTTAAGGCTTTATGGGTCACATACAATCTTGGACACATATTCATCTTTGTTTTTATTTGTTTGTTTTACAACCCTTTAATGATGTAAGACCCATTCTTAGCTGGAGGGCTACACAAAAAGAAGGCTGCAGGCTGGGATTTGGCCCTTGGGCCATAGTTAGCCCACCCCTGTTTTTCAAGTATACAAAAAAACCATAATTATATAGTACGGCCACTTTGACTAAAGAAAAACACTTCCAACTGTTTTGTGTGTTTTTCTGTAATTTTTTTTTAAAGTAAACTAATTTTTTTAGAACAGTTTTAGATTTACAGAAAGCAAGCAGTTAATACAGTTTCCATACATCCCACCCTCCGTTTCCCCTATTGCAGTGGTACATTTATTAAAATTAATGAAGCAACATTGATACATTGTTATTAACTAAGATGCAGATTTCCTTATCTTTTACGTAATGTCCTCTTTCTGTCCCAGGATCCCATCAGGACACCCTATTGTCTCCTTAGGCTCCTCCTGGCTGTGACAGTTTCTCAGACATTCCTTGGTTTTGATGGCCACATCAGTTTTAAGGAATACTAGTCAGACAGTTTGTGAAATGCCCTCTACTGAGATTTAGTGGGTGTTTTTCTCACGATTAGACGGGGGTTTTGATAGCTTTCTGGGCGAAAGATCGCAAAGAAACAGTGGTCATCACATCATATCAATGGTACATCAACACGAATTATCACTGTTGACATTTACCTTGACCACCCAGCTGAGGCTATGTTTGTTAAGTTTCCTCCAACTGCTTTAAAAATAATAATAATGGGGCTTCCCTGGTGGCACAGTGGTGGAGAGTCCGCCTGCCAATGCAGGGGACACGGGTTCATGCCCTGGTCCGGGAGGATCCCACACGCCGCGGAGTGGCTGGGCCCGTGAGCCATGGCCACTGAGCCTGCGCGTCCGGAGCCTGTGCTCCGCAACGGGAGAGGCCACAGCAGTGAGAGGCCCGCGTACCGCAAAAAACAACAACAACAACAATAATAATAATAAAAAAATGATTTTAATTCTTACTATATATTACTAGTTTAAAGCTTTTAAACAGCAAATGATCTTGAATAAGCTGGCTGTATACATACACACACACATTATGATTCATTATCTATGTGATTCACATCTATGCCTCTTAAAATATATTATATTTGAAATGAAGACAAAAATTAATATGGACTTTGCCAGTAGATTCTACTTTTAATTCACCCTAACTCTTCTTCCTTTGCCTATTAGGAGACACAAAAAAGGTGGGTAGAGTGGCAAAGGCTAAAAGGCTAGAATAAAGGAGGAAAACTTGGGTCATATTGAGGCTATCAAAACACTGCAGGAAATGCAAATCAAAACCACAGTAAGATACTAGCTCATCCCACCAGAAATGCTAAAAAAAGAAAAGAGCAAGTGTTGGTGAGGGTGTGGAGAAGCTGGAACACTCATACACTCATACAGTCATACATTCACACACTCATAAACTCACACACTCACACACACACACTCATACACTCATACACTGCTGGTGGGGATGTAAATGGTGCAGCCGCTGTGGAAGAGTTTGCAGTTCCTCAAAAAGTTAAACATAGAATTAACATATGACCCAGCAACTCCACTTCTAGGTATTTTATCCAAGAGAACTGAAGACACATATTCATATAAAAATTATACATAAATGTTCATGGCAGTATTATTCAGAATAGCCAAAAAGTAGAATAAACACAAATGTCCAACAGCCGATGAATGGATATACAAAGTGTGGTATAGCCATACAACTTATTATTCAAGTCATAAAAAGGAATGAAATACTGGTACATGCTACAGCATGAATGAACCCTGGAAACATTATGCTAAATGTCATTAAGCCAGACACAAAAGGAAACATACTGTATTATTCCATTTATATGAAATGTCCAGTATAGGCAGAAACATAGAGACAAAAACAGAGACAGAAAGTAGATTAGGGGTTGCCAAAGGCAGCAGGGGTAGGGGAAGGATGGGGAGTGAGCTCTTAATGGGTACAGGGTTTCTTTTGGGGGTAATAAAAATGTTCAGGAATTACATAATGATCATGGTTGCACAACACTGTGAAGATACTTTAAAAACACCTGTATTGTACACTTTAAAATGGCTAATTTTATGTGATGGGGGAAAAAAGCCACTGAAAACATTCTGAAGCTATATATCTGGGAAATCATTTTTAACCCACAGCTTATACACTGTGCCTTTAAAAATCCCTTTCCTACTCTTTATACTTCTGTGGTGATTTTTCCAGTAACAGGAGCTTCAGAAATGGATGAAGAGGGCTTCCCTGGTGGCACAGTGGTTAAGAATCCGCCTGCCAATGCAGGGGATTGGCATTGGTTCGAGCCCTGGTCCGGGAAGACCCCACATGCCGCAGAGCAACTAAGCCCGTGAGCCACAACTACTGAGCCCGTGTGCCACAACTACTGAAGCCCGCGCGCCTAGAGCCCGTGCTCTGCAACAAGAGAAGCCACCACCATGAGAAGCCCGCACACCGCAACAAAGAGTAGCCCCCGCTCCCTGCAACTAGAGAAAGCCAGCGCCCAGCAACAAAGACCCAACGCAGCCTAAAATAAATAAACAAAAAATAAATAAATTTATTAAAAAAAAAAAAAAGAAATTAGTCCAGGGCTTCCCTGGTGGCGCAGTGGTTGCGGGTCCGCCTGCCGATGCAGGGGACGCGGGTTCGTGCCCCGGTCCGGGAAGATCCCACATGCCGCGGAGCGGCTGGTCCCGTGAGCCATGGCCGCTGAGCCTGTGCGTCCGGAGCCTGTGCTCCGCAACGGGAGAGGCCACAACGGTGAGAGGCCCGCGTACCGCAAAAAAAAAATAAAAAGATAAATTAGTCCAAAATTCTAACAAGAAATCAGTTCAACCAATTTCAGTCAAGTTCATAGGACCGGAGCATACACAAGACTAGGGCCCTATCGCAAGGAAGTTACGCTTCATTAGGGCTAATACTGTTTCCTACGTTTCGGTAACTCCCATTGGCAAAATGAGGCTGGTCACACTCCTCTAGAGTGGTGGCATCATTCTCCTACAGACAACTACTCCGAAAAGCTGAGCAAGTGCCATCCACAAGGCAACATCTCCAGGCCCCAGAGGCAGGCAGCACAGGGCCTGGTCAGGCTGCAGGGCGGCTTCTACACTTTTGCCAGCCCACCAGGGCTTGCCCACAGGAAACTGAAATCCTGGCTTGCTTGAAGGCCACATGTCACAGTGGCTGATTATGTAGCTCACAACTTAGTGATTTGCTACTAAAAAGAAAAAAGAAAAAATTACTTATTTATAAATAATAGTCTTTCTTGACAATGCAATTATTGTCCTGAGAGTTCCAACAAAATTAAGGTGCAAACTATGGACTAGTAAAGTCAGAGAAGAAACCTCAGTCATGGACTAGGCAACCACTGCTCACTCCAGCTAACATCACAGCAAACTGTTGAAAACAAGAAATATTCTGTCGGGAATTTTTGGAAGACAGCATAGTTTAGTTTAAATTACGCCTTCCCATAGTGATTTTTTTAAAAAACCTTCTTTTAAGAACCTCTCCACACTTCAAATACCATAATCACTGAAATCATAGTAACCACTTGGCACCCAGACTTGGACAGAGCCTGGAGAGGGACGACTCCCAGCAATCTATGACAAGGGCGGTTGTGATTAAGACTATTGGGGCTGATTTTGCTTTTTCCACTCTTATAAGTAATTCACATATTTATACTGTTAGTCAAAATGTGGCAGCTTAATTCTCTCATTATTTTTAATCTAACTGGAAAATCAATTGTTTCTGGTTGTTGGTGGTTATGGCTATAGCTATGAAAACCCAACAATAAGAAATTGGAAACAAGAGTAGCTCAACTAGTAGTATTCTTTCATTAACTTCACAAACTTTCTGTATCAACTGACCTAACCAACATTCATTTAACATCTACCAGATACAAAGGATACAGAGAGCAGGAATAAGCAATTAGGTCTTTTGAAGAATTCACACTCCAGCAGTAAGTAGGTTTAGCAAAATTACTTGCTTTGACTTTGAAAGAAAGACAGCAGAGAGTTGCATACAGCCTAACCAGGTGCCACAAACTGGGTGTAGAGAGCCAAAGTTAACTCAGACCCTGGTGACACCCAGCCGACATGTCTTCCTCCTCACTGTCCCCCAGCCCCAGCCCCCAGGATTTCTTCCCTTCAATTAGAAAGGACAGGTTGCTCAACATCTGATCCAAGCCATAAACCAGAGATTATGGTCTATCAGCCCCTTTTAATGTAAAGTCACTTTGTGTGGTGGTACCTCTTTTAAGTTCAGCTAGACAAAGGTACTGTATCCCTGGGTAACGTCCAATCTGAGGACGGAAAGCAAACAGAATTCCACTGGGAGTCTGTAAAACCACTCATCCTGTCTCTGAGCCCTGCCCACCTTAGCCACCTACTCCTCCAAGAGGCAAATAAATCCATCATCCCACCTTTTTCTCCCACATTGAATACAGTTTTTTTTTTAAAGCACCAGGCCATTTGGCCATGATCTATGGCCCACCGTAAACACCATTTGGTGCAGTCAAAGGGTGCCCATGGTGAGCAAAATAAGAGGTGAGTGAGGGAGCACAACTGCAAAATAACAGTTGGCCTACCTGGGGTGGGGAGGGTTGCCAAGCAGTCACAGACAGGAGCTTTCCCCAGCATTGAGCGGGGGTGGGGGGGAGAGGAAGGGCAAAGTCAAGACTGTTACAGTAAAACTGTAATCTATGCAGGTTGATACAGAGCCCCAAACTGAACTTCTAATGTGCTGAAGAGTGCACTGAACTTCCAAGTTCTATGTGGACTAGTACTGTGGTTCAATGGGGTCAGCTCGATGGGTCCCCAACCCACACTCCCAAGGCATTCATCCTACGTGGCCAGCTCAGGGATCAGAGCATCCTACCTAGTTGACAGGAACCTCTGAAGACCAAGAAAGACTGTTCAAATGGAAACCACCTAAGTATCCATCAACAGATGAATAGATAAAGAAGCTGTGGCATACAGTATGTGATATACAATGGAATACTACTCAGCAATAAAAAAGAACAAAAATTTTGCCATTTGTGGCAACATGGATGGACTTGGAGGGCATTATGCTAGGTGAAATAAGTCAGACAGAGAAAGACAAATATTGTATGATATCACTTTTATGTGGAATTTAAAAAATACAACAAACTAGTGAATATAACATAAAAGAAGCAGACTTGCAGATACCGAGAACTAGTGGTTACCAGTGGCGGGGGGCAGGGGTAACACAGGGGTGGGGAGTGGGAGGTACACACTACTGGGTGTAAGACAGGCTCAAAGATGTATTGTACAGGGCTTCCCTGGTGGCGCAGTGGTTGAGAGTCCACCTGCCGATGCAGGGGACGCGGGTTCATGCCCTGGTCCGGGAAGATCCCACATGCCGCGGAGCGGCTGGGCCCGTGAGCCATGGCCGCTGAGCCTGCGCGTCCGGAGCCTGTGCTCCGCAACGGGAGAGGCCACAACAGTGAGAGGCCCACGTACCGCAAAAAAAAAAAAAAAAAAGAAAGAAAGATGTATTGTACAACATGGGGAATAGAGCCAATATTTTGTAATAACTGTAAGTGGAAAGTAACCTTTGAAAATTGTATAAAATGAAAAAAAATTGCATAAAAATTTTTTTTAAAAGTCTGGTCAATCAGCCTGAAGTCAACCCTGGGCAGAGAGGTTCTCCTCCATCGAGAGACCCCTGAGCATGCCCAGATGTCCCGGAAGACTAGAGGAATGACAAAGGACACAGGCTCCAGAGTCAGACTATCTGGCTTCGAATCCTGGCTCCACGTTTAACTACAATGGCAGTCTCCCTGCGACTCCATTTCCCCATCTGTAACTGGAAGATAATAACAGCACCTACCTCATAGGACTTCTGGGAGAATAAAATGAGATCACAGTTAAAGAGCTTAGCAGGGTGGCTGTCACACAGAAAACACTGAGAAAATGTGTGCAGAACCTCTACTATTTTCAGGGGTAACCAGAACTATCCGTCAGTTCCTAAATTGGAATGACAACACTACAGCTACTACTCTTTGGTGAGGCCCTAGTTAGGGGCCCCCAAACATCTCCATGGGGTTGGTGGTATGATCTTCACTTTAGAGTTGAAAATGGAGCTTTAGAGGGGTTCAGACACTCACCTAAGCTTTCTCAGCTAATAAAGGTGGAGCAAGGAAAGCTTTGATCACATTGCAGCAGAGTCTGTATCATGTAATGGACCTCCAAAAGCTTAAAAGCATTTTAAAATAATACTTCAATATTCTAAAATCACTACTTATTGAATAAAATTATGTTCTTGTGAAATCTCCCAGCCTTCCCCCATGACATCTGCATAATTACCTATACAATCAGAAATACCTCACAAATTCTGATAGACCATGAAAAACACAAAATTATCTTTCTTAACATAAATATGACTGGGTAAATCATCATGCCCATCTTAATGAAATGGATTTAAAAGTTCAAAAGTACTGCAGACCCACAGTTTATCAAGTCACTTTTTTTTCAGGATTTGTAATTTGATCCTGTAAAAGAAGGGGCACATTCCAATTGGCCTGTGCAACACCTCTCTGCCCATGTTTGGTAAGTGTGTAACAAAATTGCCTAGAGGTAATAGTTCCTCCAAATGTCCTCTTCCACCATCTCTTACACTACTTAGCAAGACTTATAGACACTTCACTGCCCTAAAATAAAACACAACCAATTTTAAACTATGTCAATGTTGACTCATCTCACAGAATGTCCTTTAAAGCTCTAATACTGAGATCCAGAAATATGTATAACCATTCAAATTTATAAATACTTAAAGATCCAACAGCTTCAAGGCAAACTGGAATAATAACAAATCACCTTAGTCAAAACTGTTTGTCCCCATCAAATGAACTGGTTACCCAGTTTCTTAAAAACAGAGTTCATGATAATTGTTAATCCATTAACAATTTTAAATAAAAGACATGCTTAACTTTCTTAAGAAGTAGTGGTAAAGATAAGCCAAGCCATATAATTTTATTTCACTTTCTATTTGCTTTACCCAGGCATTACACAGTCTTGTAATCCTTGCTAGTAAACACAAATGACATGATATTAACATAACATGTAAACTGAAGTAAAAGAGAATCTAAAATGCCTAAATATTTCAAGAATGCATTGCAGTTTCAATAACCTGAAACTCCAAGTATCAGAAAGCAGAAAGAATTACCATACAACTGTAAAAGTCAAATATTTATACAGGTGCCTTAAAAGCCACTGTTGGGTGCACACTATCATCATTGAAATTTACTACCTGTTAAGTAGTTTCAAAGTGCAATAACTGGCTTGGAGCGTGAAGTTTATGACAACAACTAATACATCTGGAGGGACTGTGAAGGCGTGATGCTTGTCATAACTTTCATCAGGTCAGCAACACGCAGCCAGGCTAGCGCAAGACAGGACCTCAGCACAGGTGCCTTTTCTCATTTCAAGAGGGAAACCTAAACCGATACCTTCATGGATAATTTAACAAGGATTGTTCCATAAATTTATAATGTCACTTGTGACTTTCTTATAACTGCTCTTTAGTAGCATTCAAAAACAATATTCTTGAGATAAAAGTAACTGAGAACATAAAGTATGAAACTATTTCAGCTTCAAATTGAGAAAAGGGGGAATGTTTAATAGGAGAAGCACCTAAAAAGGTTATAAACCCCTAAGGCCACATTCCATAAAAAGGTGGAAAGAAATTTCAGAAATGATAAACATCCAAAATTTGGAATTATCCCTAATGGTATATTATTTAAATTTATAAATAGGAATACCTCCTTAATAGTTTACAAATTTACAATTAGGAATATCTCCTCTTATTCTTCCAATAATTCTAACTATAAGAAATTTTCCTTTTCAGGGTAAAGAGAAAAATGGAAAAGAGAAACAACATTTGTGAACATTCAGCTAAACTTCAGTCCCTGAACTTCTTAGATGATGATATTGTTATGTTTCTCCTCTTCACTTCTGAGCAGGAATAAAAAGTGTGTTGAAAACTACAAGAAACCACGCTAAGCTCAAGTCAGCGTTCCTCAATAACCAAGGTTCGGTTCCACTGTTCATTTCATCACTTCTTATTTCAACACAGCATCTGCCTTTTCAAGATCTGAGAGTCAGTTCAAGTTTTCAGGTGAAGATAAACACTAAGCAGTAAACCCCCAAACAAGCGTCTCTAAACTCTGGGGGGCAAAGTCAGTTACACCCACCACCAGGGCTCAGCAGGGAAGGGTGCCCGGGGCCCCCTCAGGCCCAGGGCCTCTGGCCCGACCATGGCGCACCCCGTAAAGAACGTGCAGGCAAGGCTGGGAGCCAAGGACGGCCAGAGAGATGCCACAGGTGGCCTGGACGGCTGGCTGGCCCCGCCTGGCACTTAGGCCTCCTCCTCCGAGAGGCCCAGGGCCGGGCCCCGCCTCCCAGACCGAATGGACCCTCCAGCCTCTTGCTGGCCAACTTCAGGCGGAGGCGAGCTCGGAGCAGGGCTCAGGGGGCCCCTCTGGGTCCGTGAACTGGACACTGTGACCGCTCAGGGCGTCAATTCCACCCTTCCCTCTGCGCCCAGAGTGTCTAAAGGTCCCGGGGCCGTCGCAGAGCGGGTGGCCAAGAGGGCCTTGGAAGGGGCGGCTGCAACCGGCCCCCTCCAGGGCGCCTGGCCGGCTGACGCAGCCCCGGCTCGGGCAGACGGTCCCGCGCCTCCTTCCCGGGACCCCTCCCGGCCACCCGGGCCGGTGACGCCCCACGCCCCCCGCGCCGCGGGCGCCGCCGCTCGGCCAGGTCTCCCGGACAACAGCCGCCGCCGCGCTTCCGAGGCGGGTCCCCGCGCCCACCCGCGGCCCGGCAGCCCACCTGTCCCGGGGGTCGATCCAGCTGGTCCTCCGGGTGTTGTGGTCGATGTAGAAGACCTTGCCGTCGTAGTCCCTGGCCTCCTCCCAGCCCCGGGGTAGCGGCAGCTGCCCGCTCCCGGCCCTCCTAGGCATGGTCGGCGGCCTCGCCGGCGAGCGGCGCCTCCATAGGGACCGGGCGCGGGACGCGGCGGGAACGCGACTGCCCGGCCCGACCCGGGCGCCGGCGAGGGGCTGCGGGGCGCGGGGCGCGGCGGGGCCACGCGCGGGGGCGCCTCAGGAAACCCTGCTCTCGGCCCCACCGGGGATCAGTCCACCATGTCTGTGTCGGAGCGGGCGAGCGAACCCTCCTCCTCCTCCTCCTCCTCCTCGCGATCGCCGCCGCTGCCTCCGCCTCTTCCTCCTCCTCCTCCTCCCCGTCCCCCTGTGGCCGCCGAGGGTCGCGGCGCCCAGGCTGCCCGAGCCGCCGCCGTCTGGGCTCGGATCCGGGAAGCTCCGCGGAGCGGCGGCCGTGGCGGCGACGGTCTCCTCATTTGCATACGATTAGCATGCGCCCCGCCCGGGGCCCGCCCCCACCCGCTCCTCCCCTCGCTCGGCTCATCTGCATGCACATTCCTCGCCGCCACATTCCAGGGCTTAACCCTGCCGCTCCCGCGGCACGCTGCGCCTGCCGGGGCGCCGGCCCGAGTCAGGGGCGGAAGGTAGCCGCGGGCCAGGTGGGAGGGAAGACGGAGAAGGAATGCGCTGCTCGCTGCTTCCCCTTGACCCCAAATATCTCCCTACGGCTGAACATTTGGGGTTTTAGAGTTTTGGGACGGGAAAGGCGGCTAAAGAGAAGTCTCCGCAGCCCTCTCCACCGCCTTCCGACTTCTAGGGAAACCACAAGACTTTCGAGAGGAAAGGGGTGGGGAGGCTCTCTTCGGAAGACAAGGTCCCAGCAAACCGAGAAGGCACAAAGGCTCCCCCGCTCCCCCTCGGACCCCGGGGCGTTCCGGGCGGTGGGAAAGTGTGAAAAGCAGAGCCAGCGCTCGAAAGCGCGTCAGTGGCGCGTCCGGGGCGGTGTCGCCCCCGGGGCCTCTGCTGGGCGCCCGGCCCTCCGTGACCTCAGCCTCGCGGCGGAAAGCGAAGGCGGATCCCGCGGTCCGAGGGCGCCGCGACATGCCTGCCCCGGTGCCCCGCTGCGCGTGGAAAACTCGGCCCAGATTCGGAAAAGCCACTGCACCCCCCTCCCCCCCCACCCCCCGCCGCGGCCGTCGTCGTCGTCGTCGTCGTCGTCCGCCGCGCGCGGGCCTGAGGCGCTCCACACGGGGGCCCTGCGCTGGACGTGCACGCGCCCGGGAGCCAGCCCCTTACGTCCGCCCGCGCCCCGGGAAGTCCCCCGCCCGCGCCCCGGGAAGTCCCCCACCCGGAGCCCCGCCGAGGCCCAGAAGGTGTGGGCGAGCCCGCTGGCAGGAAAACGCGGCGGCCTGGCGGCCAGGCTTTCCTAGACCCTGGATGTGTCCGGGGAGGAACGTGGACCTTCTCTCCTTCCACAAGTATTTATTTATTTAGCAGCTACTACGCCCTGGTCGGCCCTGAGGAGGTCCGGACGTTGGGCTCCGGGCTGGACGGTTCCACGAGCCGCAGGCCTGGCAGGGCCCGGACACACAGCATTTGTGCCCCCAGCCCCTCGGTCTGGGAGGGAGCCTCCCAGTCCCCAGACTCCTCTCCAGCCAGGTCTACACCACCGTCCCATTCATATTCTTCTGGGTTACTGAGCAGCTGCTTTTAGAGTAAAAACAAAAAAAAACGGAGGAAGACCCGGAGATCATTCACGTTTTGGTGTGAATTCGCTTAATCCTGCCGCCTAATTTGTAAAGACTTCCCCACCCTGTGCGGGACGCAGCTCACAGCAAGGGTTTTCAGGGGGGTTGGAACAACGTCCGCCTCCCCTCCTGGGTGCACAGACCGGTAAGGGAGTCAGGTGAATTGAGATTCTCTACAGCGCGGAGCTGGCGCTGCGCGGTTAGTGTAGCAGCTGCCCTGGAGGCTGGGGACGGCCTTTGGTTCTCCAGGCCGTCGGGGCATCTGCGGTCAATCTCGAAGGTGGAGGAGGGTGGTCCTCGAGAGGAGGGACGTGGGGTCAGGCTTGGAACAGCTTCACGGCGGGGACTGGACCTGCCGTCTCGGGCGAGGGCCTTAGAAGGGGTTGTATTTGTACTTGGAGCATCTGGGCAGAAACTTTTAACTACTAGAAACTCTAGAAAGAACTCCTGGGAAGGAGCTACCAGAGGTCGCAGGAGTTGGGGAACGGAGTCACCCAAGATGAACTCACTTACTGTATCTTTCTAGGCCTTCCTCGTTTACACCCAGGAAACTAGGCTTCGCCTGTAACAAAGGGAAGCCCCCGCCTCCAGGTCCTGTGTTCAGCCCCGCTCCATTGATCAGGAAGTGATCACACAAGGCAAGCTTCTCCTGTTCCAGGTGAGATGTGACATCCTAGTGGATAATCTTAAGGTTGTACTTGTGAATGCTGTGAAAAAGATGAGACCTGGCTAAAACTAATCTCTAACACCACTGAATGAACGAGGTGCTTTGTTTTGGACTGGTCTATACTGGCCCGTTAGCATGGCCAAAATTTGTGTTATGGTATACTAATAACATCATTCGGCAACCCAGCCAAGCCATTCTTGTTTAAACCTTGCTTCCTGCTGTGCTTTCCGCCCTCAAAAAAAAACAATTAGAAAACATGTATTATATTAAAATGTCTGCATCCTACTGTTAAAAAAAAAAAAGTAACACACTTTGCTGTTGCCACAATTTAGTTTGTTTCACTGGGATGAACTACTGCCCAATACTTCTCGGTGTTATTTCACATTTGATAAGCTTTCAGGTAAGTATTCTTACCCAACTTCTAAAACCGATGAGGAACCCAAAATGGCACACAGCGGTAAATGACATTTATTGTTCTATAAATCTCAAGACTTCAAAAAGGGACCCTAAATAGACAAACAAAACTCTGAAGCATTTAAGAGACAAGCTCGCTTCTTCTCCCCCACTGGGTGGCACAGGAAACATTTGGTCACACAAAAGCAGTTAAGATGACAGAAAGGAAAATTGCTCCTCTGCAGGGTTTTTTTGTCTTGATCAAGTTTTCACTCTGCTGTTCTGAGTTCACCCAGTTTACATAGTACCATCCCTTCGGAAAATTCCTAGTGGTTAAGACAATGGAGATTATCCCTAGTTTATAGATGGATACGTTTAGATTTCATTTGGTTCCAGTTGATCGTTGGCAGAGAAGGATGATGCTGTCTGCTGTCCTGGATACCAGATTACCACAGTCTATGGCACCACTAGCCGCTGAAGAGTCTGTTTTCTGGCCTTCAATTCCCTTTTCTCCCAGCTTTACATTTTCTCTGGTACTAAGAGTCTGTGGGGGGTGAGCTGCCATTAAACAAAGCTCCCACGTCAACGTCCAAATCCTGCGTGGCAGGAAAATTAGCGGTATCAAAAATGGGAGTAGACAGTGAAATTTATTTCAACAGATAATTAGTTATAACTATCCAAATTTAAAATATGTGTACTTTTAATCCAGCAATCCCGGTGCTACAGGTTTACCTACGGATATTAAAATTCCTCAGGATTTGCAAGGATGTTCATTGTAGCATGCTTCATAATAACAAAACTGGAAAAACCACCAGCATCCATCATTAAGGGACTAAGTAAATGAATTATCCATACTCAGCAGGCCTATTAAAAGCATTGCATAAAAATGTATGTGCTGATAATGTGTGTGCTGATCCTGGAAAGATGTCCAGGATCTTTAAGGGAAAAAAAGCAAGGTGCAAAAACCACTTGCTTGTTAACTTCACTGGAGGTGGAGCCAATCATAAAATTTAAAGAACACAGCCTCCTATATACTTCCTTAGTGTCAAAGGGAGAATTCAGACAGTAAATTAAGAGAATGGGGACTGTCAGAAAGGTCTCGTCAAAGCAGTATACATAAGGAAAATGATCATTAAAAGGGATGGGGTCGAGATGAGTGGACATGATTCCAAAATGGACCGGCGTGGCAGGGCGTGCTTGTAGGAGGAAATGGATATTGGAAACTCCAAGGTGAATCTGGTGTGCAAGACCCCAAGACTGGCTGGAGCCGTCTAGTTAGGAGGCTGGCGTGGTAATATAGGTATGAGAGAGATAAAGGTCTGGATTAGAAATAAAGTGAGGAAGGCATGAAAAGGAATGATCTGGCAAGAATTTGCTACTGATTAGATTAAGCAGTAAGTCGACCACAAGGAGGAATCTGGTATGAGTCCAAGATTTTAGGCCATCAAGAGAAACTCAAATAGCTGAAATAAATGAGGAAGTCCAAAGGGGGATCTGATATGGGGTTTGATTTTAGAAATTAGAGATACCCAGCAGAAAGTTAAAGGTCGGGACTCAAGCTCAAACAAAAGGTCAGGACTGCAAATACATGGTCGAATGTCACCCATCTGAAATTCTGTAAAGGGCTAAGGATTCAGGATTGAATCTTGGGAAAGAAACATCAGTATAAGTCTAATAGCATTAAGTAACCCATCTATAGTCCTGTATTTGGCCTGTAATTCTTCAGTAATTTGATGTGATTTAATTTATTTCTTTGTAAAATGTGGTCTCCATTTTCAGTGATGTGTGTAAGAATTCGTTACTAGCGTGTAATCCATCTCTGGATGAATTATTGTTATAAACTTTAAGCTTAAGCTATTGAATCAACTCATGTGTAGGACAAGATGAACTGGTTTTCAATATTTTAATATCCCCTGTCTCCTCAAGGAGATCAGGGATTATATCAACTGGAACTTCTAAATAAGGATAACTTTTTCTTTCCTGAATCAAGCTAGTGACATTTTTGTTTTTGCTCTTCTGCAACCGAAATGTTAAAATAAATAACATCTCTAGGTATTATGAATCAGTAGCCCTAATCCACAATTCCTAAATCTTATTGTCTAGACAGTCCTGAAAAAGATAGGCATATGAGCGTTAAGAATTCCCAGTGCCAGGCCAGACCAGAAACCTCGATAACCACAGCCACTTCCCTGCCAGTTACTCATTATAGCAACACCTTGGGCAACAGCGATCATTCCAGTTCAGTAGCAAGTAAGCAACATCAAACAGGTTAGATTTTACCTTACTCACTGCAGAGGGAGACCCACATTGAGCGAATGCTGTGGTTGCTAAAGAGATAGAAAAGATTTAATAGCTGTCTTATTAACTAAAAGGAACAAAAGTTCCAATGCCATGCTTGTATGTGTGAGACTCTCAGAGGGTACCTCTTGTATACTCTGTGGGGTAGACTCTAAGAATAAATATTCACTGACATTCTTTCTTACATAATGAAAAAATATAAGGTTCCATTTTACTTTTACCATCTTTAATTTGCATTTTCCCCCATTCCAACTTTATAATCCACGAAAAACAGCTTCTTTAAAAGATGGGATGGTATTCCCTCATCCCTCTTTTAAAGCTATTTCATATCCCCTTTCCTATCCCTCTGAATTTTCCATTAAAATCTTTATTTCTACTTATTATTTCTCAGTCTTTCTCTCTTTCTCCACTTCATCCTCTCTCTTTCTTAGTTCCTGATTTCCTGATGTTGACTCAATGCTGTGAATTTGGCTTTAAGAAATTTAACTGCAATATAATCTCCCAAATTTGTCTGATTTAGGGATATTCAAATTGAATAAGGAGAAAAATCGGTCTATGTAATAAAACATGTTCAAAGAAGTGTATTTTGCCAATAAACGTATGGAAAGTTGCTCAAAGTCATTAAGAACCAGTGAAATGAAAACTAAAACCACATTGAGATACTCATGTAGCTGCTACACTGGCAAAAACTTAAGTTTAAAAATATCAGGTGTTGGTAAGAATGTGGAGCGACAGGTATTGTCATCAGTGACGGGTGGCAATACAAATTGGTACAGACACAGTTTGGCCATATCTAGGAAAATTGAGGATATCCACATCCTATGACCTAGTGATTCCATTCCTAGGTATATCCCTAGAGAAATTCACACATATATGCTCCAGATCCACGTACAAGAAATGTTTAGGGTGTATTATTTACGGTAGCCTAAAAGTGAAGCATGCAACTGTCTGATAAAGAATGTAGTGGATGAATATATTGTGTGGTTTATTTATGCAATACAGTAGAGCAGTGATAAACGGATGAACTATAGCTACACAAAACCCCTTCGATAAATCTTTAAAAATATAATGTTGGGTAAAAGAAGCAAGAAACAAAAGAATTTGTACAGAGAGATTTCATTCACATAAAGCTCACAAAAACAGGTAAAACCAAACTATATTGATTAGAGATGTGTATGTAAGAGGTGAAAGTATAAAGAAAAACAAGGAAATAAGTACCGCAAAGGTCAACATAGTGCTTACTTCTAAAGGGAGGGATAATGTTGAACTTGGGGAGAAGGACATGGGGAGAGGAATTCTGTTAATGTTCTGAGGTTTTTTTAAACCTGTTTGCTTTATATTTTTTGTTAAACTATATGCACATGTTTATACACTTTTCTATATGTATGTTTCATTTCTCTTTCTGTCTCTCTCTCTCACACACACACACACACACACACGGAAATACTATAGTTTTATCTTGAAGCGTGGGAATACCCAAGACCTGGGAAACCTGCTTTAATGAACAGATGAAAATTGTACTTGTAATTGGCACATTCAGTGTGTGAATGCAAATGCCCCACTAAAGGTTATTCTTTCTAAAATAGAGTAAGCTCCCTTATTTGTTTATTTACAGATGTTGAGACATATGTACAAATAAGATCCAATTACAATAATTCTGTAAAACGAAGGTATATCCTTCAAATTCGTATCCTGTACCAGAACTTCTTAAAACCATAAGAAACTATGCACAGCAATAATTCTACACAACGAATATTCTGTCTGGCTGCTAAACACTTTCAGTTTTAAAATGGCCTGACTACTGTTCCACTGGTGTCCTGGGGGGAGGGAGAGGGGCAGCGGGTAGGCCAGCGGAGGCCCGACTTTACTGAACTGTGCTGTGCATGCCAGTTTTTTTAGCTCTCACCCTTCAGCTCACTCAACTCTTTTTGTAGAAAACATCCAAATCACCTCTTCTAGAATTTACCTAGACCACCAAATCACAAAATAAAACAAGTCCCTCACTCATCCATTCAAGTTCTGTTGCGCACTTAATATGAACAGGGTTCTGAAAACTAAAGGCTGAGTAAGAACAAGGTCCCTGCTCGATTGCAACAGTACTGATTCTCAGTATTTGGGTATTCCCATGCATTGTGGTGTTTTTGTGTCTTTAAATATCTGTAATTTTGTTGGTGTAATACCGTTATTTTAATAGTTAAAAAATAAAAAAATTGGAGCCATTTACTTCTTGAGACACACCCAAGAAATTTAGATTATTTTTATTTTGAAAAATGTGAAAACTACAGAAAAATTGAAAGAATAATAAAATTAATACCTGTGTAAGCATCTTCCAGATCCACCAGGCGATATTAACATGTTGCCATGTTACTATCTCTTTTATATCTCTGTTTGTAGATAAAGGCTTTTTTATTCAACCATTTGAAAGTAAAAATAAAGACATTCTCTGACATAACCATAGTATTATTATCAACCCCCCAGATTAAAATTGATATAATAAATACTACTTAATATACAGTCCATATCCACATTTCCCCAATTACCCTAAAGCGTCCTGTACAGCTGTTTGTTGTTTTTTAAACAGGATGCCGTCAAGGACACCACGTGGCACTTAATTGTCCTGTCTTTTTAGTCTCCTCCAATCTTTTTTTTTTTTTTTTTTGTGGTATGCGGGCCTCTCACTGTCGTGGCCTCTCCCGTTGTGGAGCACAGGCTCCGGACGCGCAGGCCCAGCGGCCATGGCTCACGGGCCCAGCCGCTCCGCGGCATGTGGGATCCTCCCAGACCGGGGCACGAACCCGTGTCCCCTGCATCGGCAGGCGGACTCTCAACCACTGCGCCACCAGGGAAGCCCCTAGTCTCCTCCAATCTTGAACATCCCCCTGCTTTCATGACAATGATGAAGAGTCTAGGCTGGCAGTTTTGCAAAATATCCCACAATCTGGGTTTAGATGATTTCCTCAAGATTCAGATGAAAATCCTTGTCCAGAAAACTCCATGGTTAGGTTTATATTTCCCACCTCATCACATCAGGAGGCCTGTGATGTCAGTTTTGTCCCGTCGTTGGTCCCATGTACTACTGAATGATGCAAAGTGGCATCTGACAGGTGTATCTGATACCACTGCAAAGGCCTCTTTTCTCCTCTAATAGCTATCTTACTAATAGCTATCTGTGGGGTTATACTTTAAGACTATATGAATATCCTTTTCACCCATGCATTTGGCATTTATTCAAGAGCCATGCTTACATACATCAATTATTACATTCATGGTTCCAAAATGGTGGGTTTTTTCCTTACGTTTACCAGCCAGCATTTTTATGTGAAGAACTTTCCCTATCTCTTTCTGCCATGATTGTTGTTATTTTTTTTATCACTAGGGACACATGGATTATTTTTTAGTGTGTTATAATCCATTCCAGCGTTTTTTATTGTGGTAAAATAAATGTAATACCTACCATTTTAATCGTTTTTAAGTGTACAGTTTAGGGGCCTTAAGTACATTCACCCTGTTGTGCAACCATCACCACCATCCGTCTCCAGGACTCCATCTTCCCCACGTGAACTCTGTGCCCCTTAAACACTAAGTCCCCATGCTCCCCTCTCCCCCGTTCCTGGCAACTGCACCATCTTTTTTTTTACGCTCAAATTGTCTTAGATTTGGCCTATGGGAGCTCCTTCATTGTATTTCCTGTGTTCTCTGACATGTCCCCATCATTCTTTTTTTTTAATATAAATTTATTTATTTATTTATCTCTGGCTGCGTTGGGTCTTTGTTGCTGCGTGCAGGCTTTCTCTAGTTGTGGTGAACGGGGGCTACTCTTGGTTGCTGTGCGCGGGCTTCTCACTGCAGTGGCTTCTCTTGTTGCAGAGCATGGGCTCTAGGCGTGCAGGCTTCAGTAGTTGTGGCTCGCAGGCTCAGTAGTCGTGGCTTGCAGGCTCTAGAGCTCAGGCTCAGTAATTGTGGCTCGCTGGCTCTAGAGCACAGGCTCAGTAGTTGTGGCACACAACCTTAGTTGCTCCATGGCATGTGGGATCTTCCCGGACCAGGGCTCAAACCCGTGTCCCCTGCATTGGCAGGCGGACTCTCAACCACTGCACCACCTGGGAAGTCCCATATCCCCATCATTCTTTGAGCATTTCCTTGTTTGCTGGCACAAGAAGATTTTCCAGGCTCCCTTTAATCCTTTCCCTGTCCCAGAGCTTGACTCAGCCATTTCTCCAAGAACCCCAGGTCCTTTTAGCGGGCAGTGAATGGTATTTAGAAACCAACATCTGAGCATCTAGGTGAAGTCACCGATATTGGAGGGTCACCCAGGCCCTCTTAGTAGATACATGTACATGCTTATCTATTTCTCTGTCAAAAACCACGAGTTCATATGAATTCCTTCAGTTCAAACTCAACATCACAGCACTCACTCCAGTTTTGTTTCCTTTCCGTGTTTGTAACGCCCTTCTTGAACAGGGAGAAAACTGACTGTCCTTCTCCTCGGTGTATTTATGTATTTAATCGATACCCCTGAATGTAACCAGCCTCCCAAGGCTGCCTTCCCCGATGATACCACCCCCAACCCACCCCCGTGGCCTGCACACCTTGTGTTCGGCCCACGCCCTCCCAGAAGCCTCTCCTACCCTCTGTGGGCTCCCGCACCCGGTGCTGGGCCACTCTGCCGTGCAGGAGCCCTCCTCACCCCACTCAAGCTCCCATACCCCACACCAGGGCACCCGACGCCCTCAAACGACTCACCTGGTCCGGCTCTGACACCCCACGTTGGGCTGCACCTCCACGAGGACACCATCTCTGTGCTGCTTGTTTTACTGCCCTTCCAAGCACACACTCTTCTTACCCTTCTTGGTAAGTCCCACATCCCATACCAGGGGGACTGCCCATCTGCTTGGACGTCCCTCCCGCTAGGGCTCTGACTCTCACACTCGTTAAGAGTAGCATTTCTCACAACTTAAGTAGAACCTTGGTAACCTTGTTAAAAATGAAGATTGGGCTTCCCAGGTGGCGCAGTGGTTGAGAGTCCGCCTGCCGATGCCGGGGACGCGGGTTCGTGCCCCGGTCCGGGAAGATCCCACATGCCGCGGAGCGGCTGGACCCGTGAGCCATGGCCGCTGAGCCTGCACGTCCGGAGCCTGTGCTCCGCAGCGGGAGAGGCCACAACAGTGAGAGGCCCGCGTACCGAAAAAAAAAAAGAAAGAAAATGCAGATTGCCGGGTCCCACTCCCAGAGATTATGATTCAGTCAATTGAAATGAGATGGTGAGATCCACATCCTCAACAGGTGCTTCTGATGCAAGTGGTCTGAATGACAATTTAAGAAATTCTGTTTTCATCTGGAATAACAGCATCAAAAGATAAGCACGTTTAATATTTTGACAAGTATTGCCAAACCGTCTGCCTGAAAGGCTGTACCTCGTTGTGGTTCCCCTGGCTGTGCAGAGCAGTGCACTGTCCCAAACCTTTCAGCATACCCCTCTAAGGGGAGGTGCTTCACGAACATCGGGTGTGTGGGTGGAGCGGGGGATCCTCTTCCCTGGGCCTCAGTTTCCTTCTAAAATCAGGATCTTGGATTAAATCAGTGCTTCCAAACTTTCCTGATGATGAACATCACTTGGAAGTCTTGTTAAAAATCCGGATTTGCAGGATCAGGTCTACTGCATCAGACTCTCTAGGGGAAGGGAGTGGGAATCTGTTTAACAGTAATCCCGAGCTTCTCTTGAATAAGTTCCACGTTACTCCTTTGACTAAGTGAGTTTTGTAAATATTGCTCTGATCGACTTTGAATGTTCCCTCCGGTTCTATAATATTTTAATTTCACCTGACTGTACAAGACCTTTTGTTTTAATTATGAACCAATAGCCGTGAACTTCAGAGGAAAAAGTACAAGCTGTCTGCAGAGCAGCTATAATGCTCAAATAAGATATACGTGGATGATAAATTCAAGACATGTCTTTTACATCTTTGTGAAGGCTAAATATTTCAGATATTTTTACATTTTTAAAGAAACTGCCACTGCAAAGATTTAAAATATTCCTAAAATGTCAAGGTGGCATACTAATCCTCCTGTGCTGCTTTCTCATTGGGATTATTAAAGGAATGGACGACTACATAATAAAAGGAAAACTTCAGACCTGAAGGAAGATCAGACTTCAAGTAAAAGAAAGTTTTGAAGTTCTCAAGTTTCTCAGTGAAAAGGAAATAAGTCCAGTTGAAAACAGTAATAATGATAAAAGGGGATTGAGAGTAGATCTTATGACACCACGCTAAATGAATGATGTGTAATTTGGAGAAGTTATGGTTAAAGAGGTTGCTGCAGAGGAATGCACTGATTCATCTAAAACAAACATTAAACTGAAGATTTTCCATATTGAAGTGATTTTTCTTTATGTATTATATTGATTTATGAGTCCTATTTACAGACACTCTTAAAATTGGAAGTCATCAGGTCACTGTTGGCTATTGGATATTTTGGTCAAATAAATCTTCAGTTATAGACTTTTTTAATAAAGTTACTTATTGGGACTTCCCGGGTGGTGCAGTGGTTAAGAATCCGCCTGCCAATGCAGGGGACACAGGTTCGAGCCCTGGTCCAGGAAGATCCCACATGCCATGGAGCAACTAAGGTTGTGTGCCACAACTACTGAGCCTACGCTCTAGAGCCCGTGAGCCACAACTACTGAAGCCCGCGCGCCACAACTACTGAAGTCTGAGTGCCTAGAGTCTGTGCTCCGCAACAAGAGAAGCCACTGCAATGAGAAGCCCGCACACCACAACCAAAAGTAGCCCCCACTTGTTGCAACTAGAGAAAGCCCGCTCGCAGCAACGAAGACCCAGTGCAGCCAAAAATAAATAAACAAATATTTTTTAAAAAGTTAATTATTTAGCACTTACCATGAGCCACCATCCCAAGTGCTTTGCTTCTGTAAACTCATTTTCTCTTCCATCAACTCTATGGAGTATGTACTTTCATGACTCCTTTTTGAGAGGAGAGGAAACTGAGGCACAGATCACTTGACTTGTTTGCCCACAAACACATGGCTATTAAGTGATGAAGCTGGAAGTCAAACCCAAGGGGACTGACTTTGGGACCTGTGTTCTTGGCCACATCACAGTAGGGTGGTGGTTAGTGTGGACAGTTGTTATGAAGAGCACATTGCTTCCTTTACTTTCTGTCTTCATTCAAAATTGAGTCATTATTATTAGCAAACGTTTAGGTAGACCCGAGCCAGGTTTCTCACTGTCCAAAAAAAAAAAAAAAAGTTACAAATAAGCAAGGGGGAAATCTAGAGTGAACCCTGTGGTACTAGAATAGTGTTGGAGACATCAGTATGAACTCAAGTTTTCATGTGTAGTTTAATATAGGAAGATAGGGAAGTAGATAGATAGAAATATGAGTATATCCATGGGTTTATCTACACACATGTATTTCCTGGCTTACATCATTAGAGGACCTAGAAACAACGGCACCTCAGTAGCAAGAACTTGCTACTAAGGATGCAGTACCAAGGACAAGCATCCACATCTTGGTTTCTAACACCATTTTCCAATAAAAGGAACCAAGGATCCTTGGAGAAGTGCCTGATTCTAGGGAGAGAGCAGGGAAAATACAAGATGTGCCTGGAGCATCTTGTAGTACAAGAAAGTAAAGAAGTTCCCAGAGAGCAAAACAATGGGATATATCAAAGGGACATAGGAGCCAACTGCTATGATTGTATTTTCTTAGATGCTGTATTTGTCCACTTGGCATCCAGTCATCACAGGGCCAAACTAAACAGCCAAGGTTGTTTTCATCTCCCCTATCATCCAGCTTTTGTGGGTGTGTGAAAATCATATTACAAACCCTCCAACCAATCCCAGATCCATATCCCCCATCACCTCTTTTTTTTTTTTTTTTTTCGGTACGTGGGCCTCTCACTGTTGTGGCCTCTCCCGTTGTGGAGCACAGGCTCCGGACGCGCAGGCTCAGCGGCCATGGCTCACGGGCCCAGCCGCTCCACGGCATGCGGGATTCTCCCGGACCGGGGCATGAACCCGTGTCCCCTGCATCGGCAGGTGGACTCAACCACTGCGCCACCAGGGAAGCACCCCCCATCACCTCTTTTATTTAATTCTCACACACCAAGCCAGTATTTCCCCAGCTGTATATCAACCCAGGGCCAGGTACCAGACAACCAAGGACAGCCTCTAGGCTTCAAAGCCCATACTAAAGGACTTCCCTGGTGGCGCAGTGGTTAAGAATCCGCCTGCCAATGCAGGGGACATGGGTTCGATCCCTGGTCCGGGAAGATCCCACATGCCGCGGAGCAACTAAGCCCATGAGCCACAACTACTGAAGCCCGCATGCGTAGAGCCCGTGCTCCGCCACAAGAGAAGCCACTGCAATAAGAAGCCCACAAAGAGTAGCCCCCGCTCACCACAACTAGAGTAAGCCCGCGTGCAGCAACAAAGACCCAACGCAGCCAAAAATAAATACATAAATAAATAATTTAAAAACAAACAAAAACAAAGCCCATGCTAGAATTATTCAGACTAATCCTAAGCTTTGCCTTTCCCAGGGAAAGCCCAGGAAATTCTGTGGCCTGTGCTCTCCCCATGCTCCTGCTGCCGCCGTGACCAAGCCTAGTGCTTCCCCATGTGGCCCCGTGTGCTGTGGTGTGTTCCCTTCTTTTGGAAAATGTAAGTAACAACTTCTTTCAATGGCATTAGCCTCTCCGTGTTCACTTAGTCACCTCCATGAGTTAAAATCCCACAGGTATATTTTAACACAACTGGCGCAATGAGCAGGGTGACTCAGTGTTCTGTAGAGGGACATGCCTCTAGGTGGCTCTTGGCTTGCAAACTGGATTCACCCAAGAGCCAGTTCTGCCTGGGAAGACACGCTGGCTGCTGGTGTCCACGTGCTTTAGCTGTCCCCGCTGTATGCTGTGTCTGCTGTATGCTGCCGTGACATTCCAAACTAGATGTAAGAGGACTTCAAAGGCGCACACCTTTGCAGTCAACCTCACTGGTCTTAGATGCTGAAGTCTAGGTTGGCAGTTACCCTCATTCCCTAGTTGGTGCCTTACACTGGACAGCTTGGTCCACTGGGTCAAACCTAGTTTCCCCCATTCAATAAACGTAGGTTCCAGGCAGTGACCCCAGGCTGATTAGGATAAGGCAAAAACTCCCCCACAAAAGGAACAAGGACAGGCTTCCTCCAATGAGACTGTGTTGGGGGCAAGTCTGTCCAATCTACCCAACAGCCTTGAAGACAGCCGTGGGCAATCAGCCTCCCTGTTGGAGTCTCCCCTCCCTTCAGTGATTCACCACACTGGCAGCCCTTCTAGAGGGTGTCTTTATGGAGATATCTCTAAATGTGCAAAGACCATCATTGCCTTTTGCAGGAGGTTGGTTGGTCTACCTATATGGGGGGGAGGCTGCACTGTTTGTTGTCTTGAGATTTCTTCCAGATGTATGATTCCAACTTGATAGGAATTTTATTTAATTCAATTCACACAATGTTGGCTAGTAATCTATGAATACCAAGAAATATATATCATATAGACTGTTTTGAAATATTGTATATTTCGTATGTAACAACCTTTATTGTATGATACAATCAAACCACATGAAATAACATTTTTTAGTACAAACAAGAGTGATTACTGTAAAGCAATTATACTCCAATAAAGATGTTATTAAAGGGGCTTCCCTGGTGGCGCAGTGGTTGAGAGTCCGCCTGCCGATGCAGGGGACGCGGGTTCGTGCCCCGGACCGGGAAGATCCCACATGCCGCGGAGCGGCTGGGCCCGTGAGCCATGGCCGCTGGGCCTGCGCGTCCGGAGCCTGTGCCCCGCAACGGGAGAGGCCACAACAGTGAGAGGCCCGCATACCGCAAAAAAAAAAAAAAAAAAAAGATGTTATTAAAAAAAATGATTAGAATTTTTTTAAACACCAGACAAAAATTTTTAAGTAGTACTAATTCTAAACAATTTTGCTTGCTTTTCCAGTTTATGTGGACTGATTATGCCTTTCAAACATCCAGTATTCTTTTTTGTTTGTTTCTTTGTTTGTTTTTGGGTTTTCTTGCTGTACGCGGGCCTCTCACTGCTGTGGCCTCTCCCGTTGCGGAGCACGGGCTCCGGACGCACAGGCCCAGCGGCCCCGGCCCATGAGCCCAGCCGCTCCGTGGCACGTGGGATCCTCCCGGACCGGGGCACGAACCCACGTCCCCCGCATCGGCAGGCGGACTCTCAACCACTGCGCCACCAGGGAAGCCCCCATCCAGTATACTTGAATCACTATTTTGTGCTAGACACTGAACTGGGGGGTTAAATGCTCAAAGAAATAAGATTCTAGAGACCAAATACAATAAATTATTTAAGATATATAAAGGAGGTGCACATAAAGCCTATTTCAGTACATAATGCAACACATCTGTGCCCAATCATTGGCTAAAAGTTTTTGTTTGTTTAACACTGTATGGCATAAATCACAGCAGATCCTTTTTGACCCACCTCCTAGAGAAATGGAAATAAAAACAAAAATAAACAAATGGGACCTAATGAAACTTAAAAGCTTTTGCACAGCAAAGGAAACCATAAACAAGACGAAAAGACAGCCCTCAGAATGGGAGAAAATATTTGCAAATGAAGCTACTGACAAAGGATTAATCTCCAAAATATACAAGCAGTTCATGCAGCTCAATATCAAAAAAACAAACAACCCAATCCAAAAATGGGCAGATGATCTAAATAGACATTTCTCCAAAGAAGATATACAGATTTCCAACAGACACATGAAAGGATGCTCAACATCACTAGTCAGTAGAGAAATGCAAATCAAAACTACAATGAAGTATCACCTCACACCAGTCAGAATGGCCATCATCAAAAATATCTACAAACAGTAAATGCTGGAGAGGGTGTGGAGAAAAGGGAACCCTCTTGCAGTGTTGGTGGGAATGTAAATTGATACAGCCACTATGGAGAACAGTATGGAGGTTCCTTAAAAAACTAGAAATAGAACTACTATATGACCCAGCAATCCCACTACTGGGCATATACCCTGAGAAAACCACAATTCAAAAAGAGACATGTACCACAATGTTCATTGCAGCACTATTTACAATAGCCAGGATATGGAATCAACCTAAGTGTCCATTGACAGATGAATGGATAAAGAAGATGTGGCACATATGTACAACGGAATATTACTCAGCCATAAAAAGAAACAAAATTGAGTTATTTGTAGTGAGGTGGATGGACCTAGAGACTGTCATACAGAGTGAAGTAAGTCAGAAAAACAAATAACCGTATGCTAACACATATATATGGAATCTAAAAAAAAAAAAAAAGCGTCTGAAGAACCTAGGGGCAGGACAGGAATAAAGACACAGCCGTAGAGAATGGACTTGAGGACACGGGGACGGGGAAGGGTAAGCTGGGACGAAGTGAGAGAGTGGCATGGACATATATACACTACCAAATGTAAAATAGATAGCTAGTGGGAAGCAGCCGCATAGCACAGGGAGATCAGCTCGGTGCTTTGTGACCACGTAGAGGGGTGGGATAGGGAGGGTGGGAGGGAGACGCAAGAGGGAGGAGATATGGGGATATATGTATATGTATAGCTGATTCACTTTGTTATAAAGCAGAAACTAACACACCATTGTAAAGCAATTATACTCCAATAAAGATACTTTAAAAAAAAAGATTAGCTGATTCAAAATTGTGATGCTGGGAGATGGACTAAGTTAAGGTTGCCTGTTAGATGGCTAAAGCTTTCTACTGATGTTTTTTTATTTTTTCCATTATAAAGATTCTTTTAGTGGAAAAAAAAAATAGTTCAGAATGATGTAGAGGAAATAAAGTCCAACCGTTCACACAGCCAAATAGGAGATGAAACAGATGGACTCTGAGCTGCCATAAAGCCCAGAAAATTCTCCTGACTCTTTTGGCTCTTATTTTGTAACTGGCATGAAAAGTCCATTTTTCTGCCATTGTGGTTGTCAGTTGCACAGCCTTCTGCTTTTTCACTCTTATATATCGATCCTTCAAAGTTTATATGATGGATAATAGAATAATAATTTATAAAGCATTTACTTAAAAATAAATCTGGGAGATGAAGCTCCACGAAACTAATTTGGGCTCAATGCCCAGAGAAATGTCATGTTGAGAATTTCTTGACTTAAATATATTCAGTACAGCCACATATTAGCTAAACCTCCTGATGGATTTCTGTTTAACTCTGTGAAGGCCGAAAAATGTATCACAGGACCAGTACTGGTTAACGTTGAACTGTAGAAAGGTTGTGTGTACTACAGTGATTTTGTACGTGAATATACACAAAGCAATATACGCGTGTGTTTGCAAACACGCAGCTAAAAGTCATGGTCATCTGATCACTGTTGGCTTCTAAACAGTCTGGCTGGTCTTTGGTTTTCGAGTTAAACAGCTACAAAGTTCACTTCTATGTTTTGCTCTGGTTTCTCAATGCAAAAAAAAAAAAACGAAAAATGTGTGTTGACAAGTGACAACAAAAAGTGTGTTGAGAAAGGGGACTTTTCTTTTTAGCAGAGAGCACTCTTGGCCTCTTTTGAAAAGTCCAAGGTGCAAGCTGGAAGACTCTCCCTACAAGCAGGGGAAGCAGCCTTGTACCTATGTGATTAAGTCCTGTTCTTGGCTCCATTCACGGATTCCTGGGTGTGAATGCCTTTGCTACCCTGGCTTCATGAAGAATCAGTCACTCCCCGGGCTGTACGTCTCTGAAAGTGTCCAGGAAGAGAAACAGGAGGGGTGACCCTGGTATATATGGAAAGATACACCTAGAGAGTTTGACTGTTGCTTCAGAATCTGCTGTCTTGTCCCTTCTTACTTTCTCTTTCAGTGAACATGGAGATAACGGACATGTGCATAAATACGGAGGCACATGTGTGTATTCCTTTTTCTCTACTTTTTCTGACTGTGTTTTGTGTGTGTGTGTGTGTGTGTGTGTGTGTGTACATATGGCCAGCAGCTTCTCCTAGGAGCACTAGATGAAGCTACAGTAGCCCTGGGGAAAAGCCTGAATGTTGGGGGGTCAGGAAGATCTTGGCTGCATTCCTGGCTGCACCACATATTAGCTGGGTGACCCTAACAACCACTTTACTCTGAGCTCAGGTTTTCTTTTGTTACGTGGGAACTCAAGTACCCACCTCAGGAAACTGCAGGGAGCATTGAGACAACAGGGCAGCACCATTCAGAGCTGGTTCACTTTTTCTTTTTCTTCTCCCTCTTCTGGCTTCTGACAGTCTTGTCTCTCTTTGCCATCCCTCCGCATTTAACTCCTTACCCCCAAAAGTAATTTGCATTACCTTGGAAAGAAAGTATGTTTTAAAGGACTTGGTCCTTACTGAATACGTTAAGAATTTTTAGGTTTCTAATTTAGACATCCCATGATTTCAAACTTTTCAGTGTCTCCAACAAGTGTTTAAAAATTGTAGTGGACTTTCTTTTTTCCCAACCTCTGAACCCTCTTCCTAAGCTTGGATGCAGCCCCACTCTGGGAGCCTTGACGGTAGGCAGGGAATTCTGCCTTCCACTAGGGGAACCAGGAAGGAAGTACAGGCAGTACGTTAGCTTAGCCAGTCAGATGTTCCCAATGGAACGTGACTGTGGTTCAAAGAAGCAAGGAGGGCTAGTGCGGCAGCAGCACCCTTCTGCAGGTAGTGCTGAGATCTGGTATAGTAAAGGGTCTGCTGTGCCAGTGATGGGTCAGGCATTCAACAGGGGCGGTAGGTCTCGGTCTTCGCAGAAGACTTTCACCCTCAGGCAATTTCATCCAGGCTCTTTTGCCTTCTCTGTTTAGGCAGCTCTTCTGGAGAGGGGCCTGAGAAGGGACTTGTGTCTGAGACATTTCTAGAACCATTTCCCATCTTTTGAGCCATTGCCTGGGGAATCTCTCTCCTAGATTAAAGTGACAGGCTACCACCTTCTCTTAGGAACCCTCACTGGTGGGTGCTGCTTGAAATTTAATTTTAGTAACCTGATTTTCTCCCTTTTTTTTAATTGAAGTATAGTTGATTTACGATGTTGCGTTAATTTCTGCTTACAGCAAACTAATTCACTTACATATATATATATATATATATATATACATTATTTTTTCATATTCTTTTCCATTATGGTTTATCACAGGATATTGAATATAGTTCCCTGTGCTTTACAGTAGGACCCTGTTGTTTATCCATTCTGTATATAATAGCTCACATGTGCTGACCCCAACCTCCCACTCCATCCCTCCCCCAACGCCCTCCCCCTTGGCAACCACCAGTCTGTTCTCTGTGTTCATGTTTCTGTTTCATAGATAGGTTCATATTTTATTTTATTTTATTTATTTATTTTTGCTTTACGCGGGCCTCTCACTGCTGTGGCCTCTCCCGTTGCGGAGCACAGGCTCCGGACGTGCAGGCTCAGCGGCCATGGCTCACGGGCCCAGCCGCTCCACGGCACGTGGGATCCTCCCGGACCAGGGCACGAACCCGCGCCCCCTGCATCGGCAGGCGGACCCCCAACCACTGTGCCACCAGGGAAGCCCTAGATAGGTTCATATTTTAGATTCCACATATAAGTGATATCATATGGTATTTGGCTTCCTCTTTCTGACTTACTTCACTTAGTATGGTCCATCCATGTTGCTGCAAATGGCATTATTTCATTCTTTTTTATGGCTGAGTAGTATCCCATTGTTTACATGTACCACATCTTCTTCATGCATTCATCTGTTGATGGACATTTAGGCTGCTTCCATGTCTTAGCTATTGTGAATAGTGCTGCTGTGAACATAGGGGTGCATGTATCTTTCTGAATTATAGTTTTGTCTGGGTATATGCCCAGGAGTGGGATTGCTGGATCATATGGTAATTCAATTTTTAGTTTTCTGAGGAACCGGCCTACTGTTCTCCACAGTGGCTGCACCAACTTACATTCGCACCAGCAGTGCAGGAGGGTTCCCTTTTCTCCACGCCCTCTCCAGCATCTGTTATTTGTAGACTTTTTAGTGATGGCCATTCTGACCAATGTGAGGTGGTACCTCATTGTAGTTTTGATTTGCATTTCTCTTTTAGTGACCTGATTTTATTTCTTCTCCTCTCACTTCTTTACTTCCAAGTATACATGTTTGACTGTGTATGTGTGTGTATCTTAGTGCGTGTTTCTTTCTCTTCGGCCTTCCCACATTAAAGTCTAATCTGGAGTCAAAAAGAGTTGTCCAAGTTTTCTCTGATTAAAAACCAATAAAGCCCAAATCACTAGAAAATCCAGGATTAAAAGCAGTTTGCACATACCACAATTTTTAAATACCCTTATTTGTAGACATATAAGTGCAATGTTGAATATTTGCTCCCCGCATTTTACAGTACTTTCTTGGATTGCAGCCCCACCAGTAAGAAGCACAATTTAAATAAGTGTGAAGTCATAATAGATGTAATACATTTGAAGTCATAATAGGGTTACTTTCTTTGAGCTTTTCAATCAGAGGCATTTTGATCAGAACCATCTGTTAGTTGTTGTTTCTTTTCCTTTCTCCTCAAACTGCTGCATCTAGCCACCAGAATTCACCTCACTCCAAAGAAAGCCTGCAATCAGTGTCAGCTGATGGGAAAAATGCTTCTGTCTTACTTAGTATTCAGAAACATCACCACTTCTGCAGATCTCTGCTGCTGATAGTAAACTAAGAAATCATGACCAAAATCCACTGCATAGAAACTGAGCTGAGGGACTCTACCAGCTGTGTGACCTTGGGCAAGTTATCTCTTGGTACCTCTGTTTCTTGCTCTGGAGAAAGAGGTGATGATTATACTAGCACCTACCTCATAGGGTGGTTATGAGTCTAAAATGAGTTAACACACGTGAGATGCTCCCGATGTGGCCCAGCGTGTACTTTGTGCTCAGTAAGGGTTAACTCTGCCCATTACAATCCATATCCCTTAGTTGGCCAGTGAGCAATGTTCAGTTCTCCCAGCCTGTTATGGGCTGGATTGTGTCCCGCTCCAGTTCATATGCTGAAGTCCTAGCCTCCAGTGTCTCAGAATGTGACTGTATTTGAAAGTAGATCCTTTAAAGAGATAATTAAGGTGAAGTGTGGTCATGGGGGTGAGCCCTAACCCAATGTGTCTTTATAAGAGGAGATTAGGACACACACACAGAGGAAGGACCATGTGCAGACACACTTTCTACAAGCCGAGGAGAGAGGGCTTCAGGAGAAAACAACGCTGTCCACGCCTTAATCTTGGACTTGCAGACTTCAGAAAATAACTTTCTGTCGTTTAAGCCACTTGGTCTGTGGTAAATACTAATGTTTTGGTGCTTTGTTACGGCAGCCTTAGCAAACTAGTCCACAGCCCAGTCTCAAGCTTTGTCCTGGAAACTGGCTGCGGTCTTGGGTTTCCTGTCCGTGAACCCTGCTGCTTCTCCCCTTTCTCTGGCTACTCATTGCTCCCCACTGGCTGCTCTGCCATCTCTGCACCCCAGAATAGAAATGTTCCCCAGGTTCCTTCTCAACACCCTTCTCTTTCTTTCTACGTTTTCTCACAAGGTGATTATCCATTTTCCCGGCTCCACCTCTGGCGGTCACACAGAAGAATTCCAACTCTATAGCTCTAGTTTCACCCTTCCTGAGATCTACACAGACTCCTCAGATGCCTGTTAGACATCTTCACGGCTGTGTCTTACTAATAAATCCTCCAGCCAAACCCACTGTCTTTTCGTACTTTTTCCTCCTCTTTTGCCCCGCCCCCTCCCTTAATGACTTCACTATCTTCTTAGAGACCCGAACTATGAAACCACCCAACCATCGCTTATTTCCTTCCCTCACCACTCCCTTGTCCCCAAGCCCCATAAACTCAATTCCCACAAAGTTTTCCATACTTCTCACCTGTTCCAGTCACCTCACAAGTCCAGGACCCATCAGCAGTTGCCCAATAATTTGCAATTACTCCTTATCTCCCCTGACTTCAGCTTTGGATCTACATCCTTCAAGGAGTTATTTTCCTAAAACACAAATGCTAGTATTTTCTTCCCAAAATATCTTAGTGGCCCTTTGTTGCCTAATTTAACAAATAAAGCCCAAATTACTTCCATTGGCATTCATGATTTTCTATGATCTATTAAATAGCCTTCCTTTTCAACTTTAAAGGATATTTAAAAAAATATCCACAAAATCAGCAAATATACTTTACACTGCTGCCATATCAGACTACTTCAGAACCAGTTGTCGAACCTGCAGAAAGCAAGCGTTTATATGCTGCAAATATATTGCCCTTGTCTTCTGTATATTACAAGACTTCCCTTCAAAGTAGGTCCTACGTGGTAAATGGAACAAAGGAGAATTCTGATGTTTTTTATAAATGCTATTTTCAATATCATGGACTCCCATCACACCTTTTGTTATTGTTGTCGTTTTCCACTTTGATTGAAATATAATTGACACACATCATTGTATATGTTTAAGGTGTACAGCTTAATGATTTGACTTACATACGTTGAGAAGCAATCATCGCAGAAAGTTTAGGTATCTTGCATCATCTCATGTAGATACAAAAAAAAAGAAAAAAAATTTCTCCTTGTGATGAGAACTCTTAGGGTTTACTGTCTCAGCTTCCCTGCGTATCACACAGCAGTCATCATGTTGTACATGACATCTCTAGTACTTACTTATCTTATGAATGGAAATTTGTTCCTTTGACCACCTTCCTCTAATTTCCCTTTCCCCTACCCTCCGCCTCTGGTAACCACAAGTCAGATTTCTTTTCTTATGAGGTTGTTGGGTTTTTTGTTTTGTTTCGTCTTTTAGATTCCACATATAAGGGAGCTCATGCAGTATTTGTCTTTCTCTGTCTGATTTATTTCACTTAGCATAACACCCTCAAGGTGTATCCATGTTGCTGCAAATCCTTGTTTTTTATGGCTGAAATACATGTATATGTATATGTGTGTGTGTGTGTATATATATACACACACATACCACAGCTTCTTTATCTATTCATCTGTAAATGGCCACTTACAAATAATGCTGCAGTGAACCTGGGGGTTCAGATATCTCTTTGACATAGTGTCTTCGTTTACTTCAGATATATTCCTAGAAGTGGAATTGCTGGATCATATGGTAGTTATATTTTTAACGTTTTGAAGAGCCTGCATACTGTTAGTGGCTGCACCAATTTACAATCTTTCCAACGGTGCACAGGGTTCCCATGTCTCCTCATCCTTGCCCGCATCGGTTCTCTTGGCTTCTTTTTTTTTTTGCAGTACGCAGGCCTCTCACTGTTGTGGCCTCTCCCATTGCGGAGCACAGGCTCCGGACGTGCAGGCTCAGCGGCCATGGCTCACGGGCCCAGCCGCTCCGTGGCATGTGGGATCTTCCCAGACCGGGGCATGAACCTGTGTCCCCTGCATCAGCAGGCGGACCCCCAACCACTGCGCCACCAGGGAAGCCCTCTCTTGGCTTCTTAATGATGGCCGTCCTAACAGGCCTGAGGTGATATCTCATTGTGTTTTGCCCTCATCACATTTTATCCACGTTAAACTGTAGACCTGAGGATAATAATATGGGTGTATGCATCCTTCATTCATCCTAGGTCTATTTATAAAACTTCAAGGATGCCATGGCCCTGCACCCACTACTGCAAATGGTCAAGGCCCAGAAGCACTCCTTGGAAAGTGTCAAGAGTCCAAGACTCAAGTCCATTGCAATCAAATGCATTTCCAGTGAGCCTTGCATAAATGTTAGAATTCATATGTGAAATCCTGCCTAGTAAGGAAAAGGAAATGAAACCTCACTTCAATCTTGTTCTTGGGGCAATCCAAGATTCACAGATTCCCAGTAGCAGGTGTTCAGCAGATAAAGGATCGAGTCTTGGCAGGGAAAGGGAGATCTGTGTGAGGGCTATAATTTTGGAGTTTTCCCCCAGGAGATAAACAGAACTGTGCTGAAGGATGGACCGTCAGCCAGGGAGTACAGAAGGAGAAGAGAGGCGTGAACCTTCAGCGTGTACACGGAGAAAGGAGAATTCATGAAAAGTGATCCCAATCTAGCAGTCAGTGCTTAGATAAATGAGAAAAAAAAAATGAGGGGAAAAAAAGAGAAAAAGAAAAACACATTATCTCTCAGTTATGTTTTCTGTCTTCTTAAGGATTTATCCAAATCTTTGTCAACACGTTCTAAGAACGTTTTGTTTTTCTTTCTGCTTAGCTTGCTTTAAACTTTTAAACTATCTTGGTATCATTCTCTAGCATGGGCAGAGAGAAGGTTTTATAAAAAAAGGGGTTCTTTGGGGATCATTAAACATAGTTTTTAATCTGTTTCACTTGATTTTTACTTTAGTAATACCCAGAGGAATATTCATATATGAATCAGTCTGAAATAATGGAGCTTGGAATAATTGTATTTTGGAGAAATAGGTCAGTTCACAGCTGCCACTAAAAAGGTAACACCTTGTAGCAATAGTTATTTCTGAAGGTCGGTCATCAAAACTGTTGCTAAGTCACCCAGTCCATGTGTTTTAAACTTGATACTAATGGTTAGAAATGTACACATGTAGTTTTTTTGGGGGGCGGTGCAAATTTTTGAAGAACAATGACTTTAGGTTAAGTTAGATGGGGAGTTTGGGGCCAAAATTCCATCAATAATATTACTCCAGTACACTTCACCTGAGTTGAGAAAGGTCATATAGGTTCATCCCCAATTATGAACACTTGACTGATGAACTTTCATACGCACAATTCAGTACCTGTAGACTGACCCCTCTTCCTGCCCTCCGGGTTTTTCCTGGGACACCGGAGAGGGCATGAGATGCTGCTGCCACCTGGTGGTCAACAGGGGTAACTAACATTTACCCCCAAGCTGTTCTCTCCCGGGCATCCTCCATCCAGTTCAGTCCAGGTCTGCTGTGTTCAGTAAACATTTATTGAGCTTACATGAGGGCCAGGGATTGTGATCATTCCTCAGGGGACATACCTGTCCCTGTCTACTTTTCCTTTTTTACCATTTACAATTTAGTTTATTTAATCTCATGCAATTGCTTTCTTGGGAACGGACTCATTCTCTTTTACCCTCTCTGTCCCCCATCCTCTCTCAGTTCTTTCTCCGTTCCTTTAGAAATGGTTAGCTCTATTCTTCTTTCTTAGCTTCCATTTGGGCACCACCAATGACACTAACCATGACGTAAAGCGAAGATGTTATGCTGTTAGACATTGTTCCAAGGAAAAAGGAAATCATACGATTTATAAGTTTTCCACAGACTTCTAAAGGCTTCCAAAGGGCCCAGAGTTTCACAAAAGATGCTATTTGTCTTCCCGTCTAATTGCATCTACACTATTTTTACTCATTTTTCCTGAGGCACCAACATTGAAGAAAAATATTTCTAATTCTTTTCATCGATTTTCTATTTTCTAGCCATAGTCAATTTTCCTTTTTCTATTTTCCAGCTCATTGTGGGTTATATCAGCTTGCTTGAGATTGTTTGTAAGCATAATCATTATTGATAAAACTGCTTTTAGGGAAAATTCATTTGAACTCAAACAAGCAGATAAAAGCTTTTGAAATGTAGTCCGCTTCAACAAGAGACGTTTCGGCAATTAAAAAACATAAATTAGGGGCTATTTTGTTTATAATATTAAAAAGATTTGTAACTTCATAGATTAACTTGTCACGGAACCTCTAAATAACATGATCTCCTGAATGCATTTAAATTGTGATTCAATTGTAAAACATTTAGAAATAGAAGTTGCTATAAATCCAGTGGGGGTAAACAAACACAGAGCCAGTAAGAATCAAAGAATTTGGGAAGAATCACACAATTTCAGGATTCTGTTAGTTCCACTAAGTGTGCACATGTCTGAAATAGTCTTATTTGTAATCAAAGCATTTGGGAAGACTAATTATAATAAGAACTATGTAACCTTCAAATAAATTCCTGGAATTCTTGGTGGGATTGCTAAATCAAAGGGCATGTACATTTGTAATTTTGATAGATATTGCCAAGTTTCCCTCCATAGAGATTATACCAATTACCTTTGTATCCATTTTTAAATCCCCAAAGACGTCATTATTATTGGTTTATACAGTCCGTGCTTATTAAATTTACCCAAGCATTTATGATTTCCTTTGCTATTCATTCCTTCCTCATCTCTGGCCTTCCATATGGGATTATTTTCCTTTTTAAAAGTATATCCCTGGACTTCCTTGTTGGCGCAGTTGTTAAGAAACCTCCAGCCAATGCATGGAACACGGGTTCGAGCCCTGTTAAGGGAAGATCCCACATGCCGCGGAGTCATGAAGCCTGTGCGCCACAACTACTGAGCCCGCATGCCACAACTACTAAAGCCCGCGTGCCTAGAGCCCGTGCTCCGCAATAAGAGAAGCCACCGCAATGAGAAGCCCGCGCACCGCAAGGAAGAGTAACCCCCGTTCGCCGCAACTGGAGAAAGCCCGCGCGCGGCAACGAAGACCCAACGCAGACAAAAATAAATAAATAAAATAAATTTTAAAGTATATCCCTTAGAATTTACTTTAGTGAGTTTCTGCTGTGGTGAACTCTCTGTTTTGTTTGAATGAAAATGTCTTTATTTGCCCTCCTCCCTGAAATAATTCTAGGCTGACAATTATGGTCTCTTAGCACGTTGAAAAATCTCATCCTTTAAGCTTCCTTTGTTGCTGTTAAGGACTTAGGTCTCAGTCTGACTGTAACTCTTTCCAAGGTAATTCATGTTTCCCCCTCTGGCTGGTTTTAAGGTCTTTCTCTTTGGATTTTAAAGTAATTGATATTGTTTTAGGGGTTTTCAGAAACTGCTTTGTTTTAGTTTCCTTTGATGTGTCTAGATGTGGATTTTCTTTTTTCCTGCTCAAGATTTGATGAACTTCTTAATCTGTGGATTTGTCTCTTTTATTAGTCATTAGTTATTATCCTTTTAAATATGGTCTTTTACTTGTTCATTTCATCCTCTCTAGACTCTCAATAAATGTATGTCAGACCCTCCTCTTCTATCTTCTATGCCTTTAATCCTCTCTTCTGTATTTTTTGTCCTCTGTGCTGCGCTCTAGATAATTTCTTCTGACCAACATCAACATCCAATTCAGGAATGTTCTCTTTAGCTCTGTCTCGCCTGCTGTTAAACTCTTTTTGACTAACTAATTTCAGTTACAGAGTTTTTCAATTTTAGAGGTTCTATTTGTTTCTTTGTTAATGTAATGTTTATAGTTTCTGGTTTCCTGGAGATATTTTCAAGCTAGTTTTTTACTCCTTAATGCATAAAAGCAGTTGCTTCATAGCATATGCCTGGGCATCCCAGTGTCTGAGGTGTCTCTGTGGTGGCCATGAACATGCACCTCTCAGATATCTGGCGATTAAGAGCATAAATAGCTGATGGCACCAGCGGCTGTGCTCTGGTACCCATGACCACATTCATGCAGAGGACATGTCCAGGCACAGCAAGGACCCGGAGGAAAACCTGTTTATGGGAGACACGAGACTCCTTTGAAAGGTGACTTTGGCTCAAGGACTCCTCTCCAGCCTTACTGAACTTTCTTAGCACTGCACTGCAGTTTAAGACTCTCCCACCTAACCTTCCACCCTTCCTTGTCTCCTTCACAGGGGCCTGAACTGCAGTGCGGTAGGTCCCTAAGCCCCCACCATTCCCTTTATGCCTCTTCTTTTTCCTTCACGGGCATTTCCCCTCATAAATTCTTGCATGTCTAGTCTTGTCTTGGTGTCTGCTTCCTGGAGCACCTCAACTAGCCCGAGTGGTACCAGGATTAACCCAAGACAGTAGATGAGAAATGTGCATTTGAGATTGCCCCATGCACTGCTAAGTGGGCCAAGCGGATGCCAACCCGGTTGGTCGGTGGGGCGCGAAGCGTCTTGGCACAGGGTGGAGGCTTAATTACTAACGATTTCACCAGTGGTGATGTGAAAAAATGCCCTAGTGCCAGGACTACAGCAATGATGCAGGCACTCAAGCGATATGGGGGAGCCATAGCTACAAAAACAGAGTTGACTGGTTACTGTTAAATTGTACTGATGCCCTGCAGAGGGATAATGAGAAACTGAGGGCAGTTAATGGCTAAGTGTGAGCCTCAGTGGTAACTTACAGAGGGGCCCTTCTCTCCTGCAGTGGAAGAGCAGACGCAGTGGAGAGTAGGCTGAAGACAGCTGTTACAGACGTCTGCAAGCTTAGCCAAGGCAGGCCTGTAACACAAAAATTTGAGCCCCATTGGGGAAAACCTGAGACTCTGAAACATACGATGGAGTCACCTGAATGGATGCCCTGCGCATGTCAGCTCTGTGACCACCAGCCACTTCCATCCTCCAGGCTTACAGAGGTGCCCACCCTTCCCCAGTCAGAGTTAGCACTTGTGCTAGATGGGAAGACACTGCAGAGACCTTGCCTATGAGGCAACAGTTGTCCCCTCTTGGGGGTCCCCACCTCTTCTCTTGCCAGCCAGAATGATCACTAGGGTTACATCCCAGTGCAACCCAGCTGAAGATGCACTGGGCATGATAAGGGAGGAAAGAGACCATACACCAAAAGAATGACAGGAAGCATCCAGCATCTGCTGGCAGGAGCCAGGGGGGCAGCCCTGGAATTAAATTTTAAAGATGCTCAATCAAGACTAGTGGAATGTGACACTGGATAAGCAATTTCTTGGGAGATGGGATTTAACATCTGGCAAGGGCCCCAGGGGATGGGGAGAATTCCTTGCTGGGGTGGCTCCTGGAAGCCTGGAGAAAGGGATGACCAGTACGCAGCTAAGTGGAAAGGCCTGAGGTACCCAGGCAAACGGTAGAGTCAGGAGACGCTGGGATGGGCGGATGGTCTCACTTCAATGAGACGGGATGACCAAGAAGTCTCTGTGAGACACACATACTCTAGAGGGCGGGAAATGAACTCTGTGAAGACTCAGAGCCCCGCCATTGGACAGAAGACTTTAGAGCTCAGAGATCTGGCACATCCTGGGACATCTTCTCTAAAATAACATCCTTACCAGAGGGAAGGAAGCACTGCCCCTGGTGGGATACCCTTGGGTTCTGGAAGCAGTGCATTCCACAGCTGAGAATACTGTCGCCTCCACCTACTGGATGGCGTGAAGGCTGCCAGCTTTGAGTGGAGCAGAAAGGGCTCTGGCACATGTTCAGGCTCTGGTGGTGCAAGCAGCCTTACTTGGGCCATATGATGCAGCAGACCCTGTGGGGTTGGAGGTGTCAGTGGTGAGAAAAGATGCAGTGTGCAGCTTGCTGCAAGCCCCAGTGGGAGAATCACAGTGCAGGCCCCTGGGATTCCAGAGCAGGGCCGTGCCATTCCTAGCAGAGAATTATATGCTCCTTGAGAAAGTCCCTAGCACGTTACTGGGTCCTGGTAGAGCTGTTTACCATCTTTAGGAATTGTCTAACCTTTGGGTGGGGGGCAGTCTCGCCAAGGTCAGCCGGGCCCCAGAGGTCAAAATCATCAGAACACAGCAAATAAAAGATGTGGTTGATAGAAGGTTCAGGAACAATTTGCTTCCGCCTCCTTCCAGGAGCCGGCGGTGTCACAGCTTCGGCCCCAGCTTCGGCCCCGAGCCTGGCTTAGCCCTTGGCCTGGCTTAGCATCCTTCCACCTCATCACCCTCATCTGGATCTGGAGCCCAGCTGGCCTATTGCTTTGCAGTTCTGTTCTGTTTGGGGTCCATAGTGATGTTTTCTTGTTTTTGAGCTCAGTTTGCATTTCTGTCTTCTGTTTTTATATTTTCTCTCTCATTACTATACGTTTCGAGAAAAAGAGTGCGTCAGAGCACGAACACGCTGCACCGTCTTAACCGGATGTCCAGTTCATCCTCTGTCTATCTGTTTGCTAAGGTGGGAGCTACCAGAGCAGGAATATACGCTTATGGGAGAGGCTGAACGGAGAAGGAGAAGTGGAAGGAGAAGGGATCATCGGTGCACGGGTCTTCCTGAGGGAGCGGGAAGTGATGGGTGGAGAGCACGGCGGGCGGGGGGACCTTTGCTACAGGGAGAGATGCTCTCTGCTGTGGAAAGAGGAGGGGAGGGCAGCAGATCGGGGAGCTTCTACTTTAGGGGACAGGAAGTTGGGGTGGTGCCTGTCTTTATGAAGCAGGACATGAGGCCATCAGCTGAGAAGAGGAGACGATGGGGTGAAAAGGAAGGGATATTGGCAGACAGAGAGGATTTCTAAAACAGGAGCTGGTGGCTCTTCCAATTTCTTTTTTTTTTTTTTTTTGGCTGCGTTGGGTCTTTGCTGCTGGGGGCGGGCTTTCTCTAGTTGCGGCGAGTGGGGCCTACTCTTCGTTGTGGTGTGCAGGCTTCTCATCGCAGTGGCTTCTCTTGTTTCGGAGCACAGGCTCTAGGTGCACAGGCTTCAGTAGTTGTGGCACGCAGCCTTAGTAGTTGTGGCTCGCAGGCTCAGTAGTTGTGGCACATGGGATTAGTTGCTCCGTGGCACGTGGGATCTTCCCGGACCAGGGCTCGAACCCGTGTCCCCTGCATTGGCAGGCGGATTCCCAACCACTGTGCCACCAGGAAATTCCTCTTCCAGTTTCTAAAAACTACTTACATGTTGGAGCTGATTGACAAAGCGTAAATGTATTACATTTTGAGTATTTTGCAAACAAAAAGGATTTTGAATGGCCCTGTTGTTAGGCATGAGAACTATATTTCCAGTGTTATTTTGACTTTTAGTAACTCTTCGAATGACATAACCCTTTTGATTGTGCCTCAAAGAGTGACCAGGGAGGAAAATTTGTATTTGTTTCTGTGAGCTTCAGTGAAAAGAAATCCACAGAATTGCGTATAAAGGTTAGGTAGCCTGAAGACTAAAGGGATTTGCTTATTTCTGGTTTTCTTGATTACTTTTGTTAGATTTAAAATTTTTATTTTGGACCATTTTATAATAACTATGGAAGTCAGTTTGCCTTGGAATGAATCCTGGCCTCTATTTATGAGCTACGTGAAATTGGGCGAGCAATTTTTTATCTTTGTGTCTCAGTTTCTTCTCCTGTAACAAGGGTAGAAAAATAATATTTACTTCATGGAGCTGTTGTAAGGAACAAATTAGATGATGTCTGTAAAGTGCCTAGCTCAATAAAGCTTAGCTGTCCTTGTCATTTTTAATGGTTGAAAAATATCCCACTCTATAACTAACATAATTTATATAGCCAACTGCCCATTGATAGATATTGCTTCTAATATTTTTGCTGTAATAAACAAAATTTAGTAAATATATGAAGATGTGGAGCAATGGGATCTCCTACATACTGTTAGTGGGAGCGTAAATAGGTATCAACCCTTTAGGAAATAGTTTGACACTACTCTGTAAAGTTGAGTATGACCATACCATGTGACTCACTAATTCCATGCCTAGGCATACATCCTAGAGAAACTGTTACATATCTGTGCCAGGAGATTTGTGTAAGAACGTGCATAGCAGCCCTGTTCTTGGTAGCCCTAATGGAAAGGACCCAAATGTCCAACAACAGTAGACTGGATAAAGGTGGCCTTGGAGGGCTTCCCTGGTGGCGCAATGGTTGAGAGTCCGCCTGCCGATGCAGGAGACACGTGTTCGTGCCCCGGTCCGGGAAGATCCCACATGCCGCGGAGCGGCTGGGCCCGTGAGCCATGGCCGCTGAGCCTGCGCGTCCGGAGCCTGTGCTCCGCAACAAAAGAGGCCACAACAGTGAGAGGCCCGCGTACCGCAAAAAAAAAAAAAGGTGGCCTTGGAAACAAATGAACTACCACTATGTGCAACCCAGGAGAAACTCACAAGCATTTGACATTTGATGAAAGAAGCAGGTCATATCCTAAAATTCATATGGAATCCCAAGGGACCCTGAATACTCAAAATAATCTTGAAAAAGAAGAAAAAGTTGGAGGTCTCACACATCCTGGTTTCAAAACTTACTAAAAACCTCTAGTAATCACAAAAGTTTAGTGCTGGCAGAAAGACAGACATATAGACCAATGGAATAGAATAGACAGCCAAGAAATAAACCCTTATATGTACAGTCAAATGATTGTTGACAACCATTCAATGAGAAAAGAACAGTCTCTTCAACAAATGTGATGGGAAAACTGGGTATAGACAGCAGAGAATGAAGATGGACTCTTACCTTACACCATACACAAAAATTAACTCAAAATGAATCAAAGACCTAAAACTATAAAACTAAGATCTAAAACTATCAAACTCTTCGAAGAAAACATAGGGGGAAAGCTTCTTGAACTCTGGACTTGACAAAGATTTCTTGGATATGTTACCAAAAACACAGACAAAAAATTAGATCAAAATTAGAGACTTCTGTGCATCAAAGGACAAAATTAGAGAGAAAAAAAAACAACCTACAAAATGGGAGAAACATTTGCAAATTATATATCTGATAAGGGGTTAATATCCAGACTATATAAAGAACTTCTGCAACACAACAACAAAAAAACAAGCAACCCATTTAAAACATGGAGAAAGGACATGAATAAACATTTATCCAAAAAAGATACACAAATGGCAATAGGCACATGAAAAAAATGCTCAACATTATTAATCATTAGTGCAAATCAACACTAGTGAGATGCTACCTTACATCCATCAGCATGGCCACTATTAAAAAAAAACAACAACAGAAAATAACAAGTGTTGATGAGAATGTGGAGAGATTGGAACTTTTGTGCACTGTTGGTGGGAATGTAAAGCAGGGCTACTGCTGTGGAAGACAGCGTGGCAGTGCCTCAGGCAATTAAAACTAGAACTACCGTGTGATCCAGCAATTCCTCTTTTGTATATATACTCAAAAGAATTGAAAGCAAGGACTCGAAGAGATATTTGTACATCCATGTTCATAGCAGCATTATTCACAACAGCCAAATGTGGAAGAACCCAAGTATCCATCAATGGATAAATAGGTAATCAAAATGCGGCATACATATATACAATGGAAAGTTTTTCAGCTTTAAAAAGTAATGAAATTCTGATACATGCTACAGCATGGAGACCTTGAGGACATTATGCTAAGCGAAATAAGTCAGTCGATAAAGGACAAATACTGTAAGACTCTCCTTATTTGAGGTACCTAGATTAGTAAAATTCATAGCGACAGAAGTAGAATGGTGGTTGCTAGGAGCTTGTGGGGAGTGGGGAATGAGGAATTATTGTGTAACAGGTACAGAGTTTCACTTTGTGAGACAAAAAGAGTTCTGTGGATGGATAGTGGTGATGATAGCATAATAATGTGACTGTACTTAATGCCACAAACTGTACACTTAAATATGGTTAAGGTGGTAAATTTTATACTATGTGTATTTTACCACAATTGAAAAAAAGAAGCAGGTCACAAAATAATACATACAATAAAATTCCACTTACATAAAATTCAAGAACAGGCAAAACTATGCTTTCATAGGCAATAAAACTGCAAAAAAAAAAAAAAAGCAAGGAAATGATTCTTAGAAACGTCAAAATAAACGGCAGTCGTTTCTACTGGGGACAGGAGGGGATGAGGGAGGGACTTTTGGGTGCCGCCTACGTTCTGATCCTTGGTTCGGGTTATATACGGTTGTTTGCCTTATTACTCTCTTGAACTGTACAGATATTTTAGGTATCATTTATATTTGATATATTTCCTAGTTAAGAAGGAAAAGAAAAAGTTAAAAGCACTTTACTGCTATAGATTATTCAATCAGACAATGTCGTGGAAAAAGCAACTAATGGTTTGCTGGAAACCTCGCAGCCTCCCACCGAAATAGCTGTAAGATTTCTCCTGTCCGTTGGCCCTGGTGGATTTGGAGTTGGCAGCAAGTGACACCACACAAGCTGCCGGGCATTGTGGGGGAAGGTGACAGAGCTAAAGAGGCCACCAACAAATGGGGCTTCAAAGTGGATCTGGAGCTTGATTTTTCTTTCATTCCTCTTCATGACACTGCTACGTTCACAATTTTTCGGTTGTTAAAAAGCGTCGGGTGGGGAGTTCCCTGGTGGCCTAGTGGTTAGGGTTCAGGGCTTTCACTGCTGTGGCCTGGGTTCAGAACCTGGTTGGGGAACTGAGATCCCGCAAGCTGCAAGGTGCAGCAAAAAATAAAAATAATAAATAAATAAAAATTTTAAAAGTATCGGGTGAATTTCTTTTAACCTAAATAATTTCAGTTCAGCGTGGAAAGGAAAGATGTGCTTAACAAATACCTAACTCAAAACTCTGCTGGAAAGTGTTTCTGGTGACCAACCAGGCAGGCGTCATCAGTATTATCACCCATAAGAACTTGCTGGCCACTCACCATGCGCCTTATCTGAGACGAATGCTGTGATTTCTGGTGAAAAAATACCTTGAAAAATATTATTCACTAGTAACCAAGCGACTTTTTACATTCCAAGAACTTCAAATAAAATATAAACAACTTCAGATTCTCTTGAGTGTGAAAGACCAGAATAATACATGCCATGCCCACGGCATCTGAAGAGCTGGATGCTTCCCCCCGGGGTGAGGAGTTGGGAAGCACACGGTCAGCATCAAGGATTTGGAGGAGGTTATCGCCATAAAATATGATGGATCAACAACAGAATAAGGAAGTAAATCCTGGTAGAGTCAGAGGGCGATTACTATATTGCAGCGCTAATGAATGAATTACAGTTACACATGACAACATGGACGAACCAATGCTAAGGGGGAAACATGTCACAAAAGAATATAAACATCATGATTTTACTTAAAAGTCCATTTGATGTTCATAAATAGGCAAAACTATTTTGTATTGTTGGGAATGCATATTTGGGGGGAAATAATGAGAGCGTGACCTGCATGGGGAGGAAGGGGCGTGGGGCGGGGCGACCAGGAAATGATGGTTAGGGAGCTGCTCTCTGACAACCATCGTTTGCTGTTTCTTGACTTGACTCATTGTTACACCTGTGCTTGTGTTAAACTCTACGTTTGTATCTGTCATATGGCTCAAAGCATCAATAAAAAACATGATGGCATTTTACTCATTGTGAGAAACGTGAAGATGGAACCCATAATGTTTTGCTGTGGTGATTTTCCCCTTGAGCCGCCCAGACCTTTCTAAGATACTGACTTTCATGAACTAGAAAAGTCTTTTCTTTCTCTTGATCAGAGCAGGGGGGGAGGGGGGGTTGGTTTTTCTTTCTCTTTCTATTGCTATTTCTCCTTCCTTGGCTATAAGGAGAGAATTGAGCCCAACAAGAGTCTTTTCCATCCGCCTGTCAATGCAGTGGACACGGGTTCGAGCCCTGGTCCAGGAAGATCCCACGTGCCACGGAGCAACTAATCCCGTGCGCCACAACTACTGAGCCCGCACACCGCAACAAAGAGTAGCTCCCCACTCACGGCAACTAGAGAAAGCCCGCGCACAGCAACAAAGACCCAACACGGCCAAAAGTAAAAAAATAAAATAAATTTTTTTAAAAAGAGTCTTTTCCAGAGACTTTGATTTTTTTTTAGAAACGTGTGGGTGCGTATGTCTGACCCGTGAAAGGATAAAATTAGACCCTTGGGGACAGCCACTGTACATAACTTAGTGCTAAAGAACAGGTCTTCTGAAGAGCAATTGACATCTCCAGTGTTTCAGGAGTTTGTAATAAATATTCCACACAAGGAACACCTGGTTCTTAGGGTCTTGGGAAAGGGGTTTGCCAGAACCTATTCTTTTTTTTTTTTTTAAGTATTTTTTTAAATTTATTTATTTTTGTCTGCATTGGGTCTTCGTTGCTGCCTGCGGGCTTTCTCTAGTTGCGGTGAGTGGGGGCTACTCTTTGTTATGGTGTGCGGGCTTCTCATTGGCAGTGGCTTCTCTTGCTGTGGAGCACAGGCTCTATTCACGCAGGCTCAGTAGTTGTGGCTCGGGGACTCTAGAGCGCAGGCTCAGTAGTTGTGGCGCATGGGCTTAGTTGCTCTGTGGCATGTGGGATCTTTCCGGACCAGGGCTTGAACCCGTGCCCCCTGCATTGGCAGACGGATTCTTAACCACTGCTCCAAGGAAGTCCGGAACCTATTCTTGTAAACTGTTGGCAGTTTGCCTCTCTAGTGCAGAAACATTTCATTTCTGTGAACCATTTTGTACTTTAAAGGTTCAAAGTGAATCCGTAACTCACAGTAGCATCAACAAACCTGTCTCAGAAACTGTCTACGTAATAAAAGGAAAGGTGTAAGAGGAACCCATCCATGAAAAACGATCTTCTTCCCATTTATGAGGGAGTGGGAGACAGGTGCTACTCAGAGCAAAAGTGGTTATTGAGAGTTATTTTAAGACTTTATTTTAATGTACTTTCTTTCAGTATTTACTTAAGCCTTTGGGAGAGAGGAAAGGTATATACGATAGTATCAAAGAGGGAGGCTTGATTTAAAATATGATCCCATTTTATAAATAAATAAATAAAATATGATCCCATTTTTTGACATAAGCTGTAGATCTAAGCCTTAGGTCTTGACAATATTGTGCATGAAATATATTGAAAACCCACCTCCAGAGAACTCCTCGAAATGCTAATAAAAATGGAACAACTATTCTCTAAAATGTAGAGCTGAGCACTCAGGAAAGCATCACCCAGAGAAATATGGGGAGCTGTGAGCACATGGCTGGAAGCAGCAGCAAAGTGTCCCTTGGAAATAGGGACTTAGGTTTAACCTTACTGTGGGTACAAGAAACGGGGCCTTGGGCCTCCTGTGGGCAAAGGTAGGAACTGAGATCCCCACGTAAATGTGGAGCCCTTGAAAGACAGTAACCTCAGGGAAAGAGTAGATTCGGCAAATACCCACGGTCCCAGCCCACAGATGTCAGTTTACAGTCATTTCTTGGTTTGGGGGGTACTTGGACCATGACAGTGTATTTACTTTAACAGACTCATACCCAAAGCACCATTTAATTTTCCTCTTCAGGAAGAATAAAACTACACTTAGAAGGGAAGACTGAATTGCAAGAATAAATAGAAAGCAAACAAATGTATACATTTTGGCTAAATTTTAAAAGCACTAGCTATTGTTGTTGTAAACTAACAATAACAATAATGACTAATTTGAGCATATGTGAACAATGTTGTAGCTAAACTACTGGAAAATGTAACATATAAGGTTATAGGCATTTTAAAATGCATTTTGAAATCCTGGTGACATTTGAAAAGAGAGTAAGGATATTGGTTAACTTTTGGCTTTAAGTCAAATATACGTCATGAGTGGTAAGGGTAACTCCTAAAGAATAAAAGTAGAACCATAACTTACAAACGAGTTGGAAATAAAAGAGAGAGGCAATGAAAATTATTAATTCACTAGGAGATGGGAAGGGAGAAATAGGAAGCAAAGTATGGAAAGTAGCATGAAAATAAGATGGTAGAAATAAATCCAATATATCAGTAGTCCTAAATGGATACAATATCAGTTAAAAATTGTATTTTAAAAATTTGTGCTATATTCTGTGTTCAAGAGATATACTTAAACCATAATGACCTAGAAAGGTTAAAAGTAAAGAATCAAAAAAAACCAAAAGCAAACATATACCAAAACAGAAGCAAAAAAGAACAAAACTTGTGAGCTATAATGATACTGGGCATCAAAGAGTTGAAGGTGAAAAGCGTTGTTGGGGATCATGAAAATCGTTAAATAATGAATGAATTCACCTAAAAATATAATTCTGAAATTGTATGCACCTAATGACATAGCCTCAAATGTAAAGTGCAAATATTGACAGAAGAGAAATAAACAAAAGCACCAGGGTAAGGAGAGGTTTTAACCACATCACTCTTTGTAATTGATAGATCAGGCAGGTAAGGGTTTAGCAAAGACACATAATGTTTTAATAACACAACAAGTGTGATCTAATTGCTATATAAAAAACCCTATGCCCCACAGAGAATAGACATAATTTTTACGTATATGTGGCAAGATATTTTAGGGCCACAAAGCAAATACCAAAGCATTTTTATCATATTGGCCACAATTCTCTTTCCTCAATGCTATTAACTTGAAATTAATAACAATAGACAACAAAGTTTCATGTATTTTGAAATTTAAAAGAACTTCTAAAACATAGTAAATAAAAAATTAAAATGGAATGATAATTGCTAATGTTAACTGAGCAATGATTGTGTGCCAGGCACTCTTCAATGCATCTTTCATGGATCAGCCAACGTAATGCTTGTAAAGACCCTGTGCCATAAGAACTATCATTATCTCCATTTGTAGATAATGAAACTGGGGCACAGAGTGGTTCATTAACTTGTCCAAGAGGCAGAACTGACACGGAGCAGGACCCTGCGGTCCTTGCCCCACCGCCCCAGGTCCTCCACCTGCCTTTTGTCTGTGGAAAAACTTAAGCCAAAGAATAAGTTTAATCAGAGAAGTGAGAAAATGCAGAAACGAAGGAAAACCGTCAAAGGAGACCAAATAATAATAGTTTAGTCATTAAGCAAAGTCAAGGACCTTTAGGTCCTCCTCGAGGGCTACAGATAATATCCTGAGCCGTATCCTGTGAGCTGTCTTATAGCTACAGAAACCCACACCAGGTGGAAGAGGTTAACTACATGATGACCAGGATGTAGCCATGACATAAACTGCCACAATTCTCAGAACTGGCCTCAGAGAAATGGAAACAAACTGATCCTGGAACTCAAGATTAACTGTACCTACACAATCAAGATGACGCTGGTCAGACCACCGATGACCATTTTCAAGATGACTGTCAGAGCCGGCTGCCTTGTTTCTGCACGTAGCCCCTCCCTCTGTCTATAAAAGCTCTTGCCCCCTGGTTGTGGGGCTGCGGGGAGTGGGCCTTTGGGCATCTGCCCTCCCGCGCACCGGTGGCCAGCAACCAAAATAAAGCAAACCTTCCTTTCCACCAACCTGGCATCATTATTGTGCTTTTGAGTAGCGAGTGGCCGGACGCTACTTTCAATTACAGAACCATCCTCTTTATCACAACCCAAAACTGCTTCTCCACTTATAAAATAAGTCTGTAACTGAATGATCATGAAAATAAAATAGATAGAAACATGCAGGGTCCATCAAAAGTGGCAGTGACTAGGACATGTATAATCTTAAATGCCATAGCTTAGCCAAAAAAAAAAAATGACTGGAAAAAGAATGAGATATACACTCAGCAGAATGAACCCGAAAATAGGAGATACCAGGAATTAAGAGAAAGCATAAATTAATAAAATAGAAAACAAAGAAACAATGAAGAAGATTATAAAAACCAAAACTGATTCACTGCAATAAAATGGTAAGGCCTGCAAGCAAGATGGAGCAGGAAAAAACTGAGATTAAGCACATACAACGCACTAAGACTAAATAAGACAACTTTTGCCAAGAGGGAGCAGAGATTTTGAAAACCAGAGGAGAGTGCTATTCACGACTTAATGCCAATGCTGGGAACATATAAAATGGACAATTTCCCCAAATAAATATAGCTTATCAAAAGGGACTGGAAAAGGAACAGAAAAGCTGAATATCAAAAGTCATGGAAGAATTTTATCAGTAGTTAAAAGTCAACCAAAAAACCTAACCCCAGAAGTGTTAAGTGTATAACAAATGATTATCTGGATGGTATAAGAACTCTGAAATAGCAAATGAGGAAATGCTTCCCAACTCAGACCAGAATAGTGGAAGAAAGGAAAGTTACAAAGGCTCTCATACGCAAACATTGTTACAAAAATCCTAAGTAAATTTTGGCAAACTGAGCTTTGGCAATATAGAAATAAAAGAATATATCACGAACAAATTGGATTAATTGCAGAGTGCAAAGATGGTTTAAAATTAGAAAATTGCTTTTATCTTATTTGTCACATTAACAGATTAAAAGAAAAATCGAGAGCATCTTGGAAAACACAGATATAGCACTTGATAAAATTCAACATCAATTCATGATAACACTTTGTTTTTATTAAAACAGGAATAGAAAAGAACTTGCTTGACCTATTTTTTTTTTTTATTTCCCAAGAAAATTAAAATCTGAAGCCAACTTAGCAGAATAGTGGGCCCAGGTGTTTGTAGTGTAATTCTCTGAACTTGGTTTTTTGTTTGTTTCATTTTGGTTTTGGATCATCTAGATTTTATTTTTTATTTTTATTTATTTATTTTTTTTATCTAGATTTTAAATGGAAAAATAATTGAAATAGTAGAGGAAATGATGGCATAGAAAATTTATAAAATGGAGACACTGATGAAACAAGAGAAAACAAATGATCACTAAAAAAATAAATAAGAGGACCATTATAGACACCACATTTTAGACGTTGTGTTAGTCCGTTCAGGCTGCTTTAACAAAATACCACCAACCAGGTGGCTTATAAACAACAGAAATTTGTTACTCACAGTTCTGGAGGCTGGAAGTCCAAGATCAAGACGCTGGTAGATCCAGTGCTGGTGAGGGGGGTGATCTGCTTCCTGGTTCATAGGCAGCTGTCTTTTCACTGTGTTCTCGTGTGGTGGAAGGGGGTAAGGGACCTTTTTGGGGTCTTTTGTAGAAGAGTGCTAATCCCATTCATGAGGGCTCTGCATCTCCCAAAAGCGCCACCTCCTAATATGGTTACATTGGGCATCAGGTTTCAACAGATGAATTTTGGAGGGACATAAACATTCAGTCTGTGACAAAGGGTTAGACAATAAAAGTAAAGGGTTCAGAGAATTGGGAAGTAGAAAAGAAGAGGTGAAAACTTACAAGACATAGAAAAAGAAGGACTAGTGAGAACAACAGAAGTTCATGTAGATGAAAAGTAGAAGGAAACAAAATGGCAATTTGAATCTAGTAAAATAGGTTTGTGGGAACAAGGAGTGTTAATTTAAAAAAAAATAAGAGGAAGAAGAGGAGGAGAGGAAGGGAAAAAATATACCACTCACCCTGTTCATATATTAAGCAGAACACTTCCTTTCGGGACTGAGGGTTTTTCACCTCACCTGAGCCGGAGAGCTAACGTCATGCTGTGCTCCTGCTATGGCTTTTTTTGTGGAACCAGAGAGCTGTCAGCCGGGCACGTCTCTAATTGAGGTGCAGGCAGCCAACGGCTGGTTTTAATGGGGGCAAAAGAACAGGTGCACTGTCCTCCGAATATCACATGCATGGCACAACATTGGAAACTTACATTGGCTGAAAAAGTAATGTCTATGAAAATGCTTGAGCGATTTTAATATGCTATATAAGCGGCATTAGAATTATCGAAGATAAGGTGACACATGTTATAAGGATAAGAAGAGCTTTATTTTAGTTTGTAATAACACCTTGGCAGGCATTAGGACATAGTAGCCTTTATTTGTGCCTTCTTTCCAGAATCTTTCCTGAGTGCCTGCTAGAGATACGTGAGACAGTCTCTGCCCTCATGGAGCTGGCAGTGTTTTAGGGGAGACCTGGTACTCATGTATAACATCAGGCAGATGGAGGTGAGTGCCACGAGTGCAATAGCCTCGTCCTATAGGGGTAGAGCTTTGTAAGCTGTGGGGATCAAGAAGGCTCCAAGGAGGAGGTGGCATCCACGTGGACTGTGAAGGACAGGGGACATTTGAACATGAAAAGATGGAGAGAAGGCTCAGACAAAGTAGTTCTCTTTCATTTCATGAAACATTGGATAATTTGCAGTCACCCATCCCTGCCTTGAGAAACACGGACATAGGTCAGGCACATTTGGGTGAGGAAAGGGGAGCTGAAAGTCTGTCGTGGAGAGCACTCAGGATGAGCTGGAGCATCAAGGAGTATGCAGGCATCCGGCTAAGTACCTTGACTTGGGACGGTCTTGGAATTCCAAGTCTCAGATGCCCACAATCCTTTCTTCTCATGCAGCCTCTGGCAGTGTCTAAAGAGGAAACAGTAAGGAATGGTGCCTTGTCCAGCCCCTGCCCTCTAGGCACAGGGGAATGCCGATGGGGTGGGCTTGGATCTCCACGCAGCTCCCCTGTTCAAAGGAATTAATGTAATCATACAAAGCCCTCCCCCCCCGCCCCACCCCCCGCCATAGCCAAAAGCAAGTGCACTCACTTGTGAATAATTTGAAAAGGCAAGTGGAAATCATTTACCACATTACTTCAGAATATCTCATAATACAGAGACTCCTGTATTTAAATCAGAATTATAATATCCTCCCACTTTCTCACTTATGATGAGCATTTTGAGCATTTGCGTTTCTTACAGGGCTGGGATAACCGTGGTTAATGCCAGACAGGAATTTCCCCTGCCGGGTTCATAGTGATTTCCACTGGGGAGTTTGCCCTGAGGAACAGATTTCTCTAAAGGAATCAGTGCTAAAGGACAGACAATAAATAATGAGCATGTTGTTTAGAGATGTTTGTAAAATGTTTTACATGCCAAGTTGTATAAAAGTGTCGATAGGTACGAAATACATCAAAATCTTTGATGGCTGATGGTCCAGACCTTGTTGCTTAAAGTCCTGGGACTAGCAGCCTAGCATCTCTGCCCCACCCTGAACCCATATCGCAAGACAGTTAGCATGAAGATTAACTTTGGAAAAGTCCTGGTTTAGAAAACCTTGAGAGGAAGCTCTCAGTCACCCTGCCCAAACCCCCATGAGGTCCCCCAGTGAAAGAAAAGCCGAGCATTACTAATATTTTATTTACTCTAATATTAATGTTATCCAATGGTCAGATAACATTCTAATTATTTCCCGTCAATATCCATGATCCCACTAGATACACTGTTTTTCTTTAGTTCTCAGGAAGAATCGTGAGGAAATTCAGTCTATTTAAATCCAAATTAAGCTCTGGTTTGCAATATTCACACTATGAAGCCATATTAAAAGTCACCACACCACTTCTGATTGCATGATTATTAGAAGTAAAATACTAACCCTAAAAAGGCCTCAGCTTGTCGTGTCTTATTTTCCTCATACAAGGTCTTATTCATTAAATGGCCGAATGTTTGTGAATAAATCTCATTCTTATTTTTAAGATCCAGACATAATTAATGAATTGTATTGATAATTACAGAATTTTAATATTTATAGATATCTGTCACTTTACTTTTTTTTTTTTATTTTTATTTATTTATTTTTGGCTGCGTTGGGTCTTCATCACTGCGTGAGGGCTTTTCTCCAGTTGCGGCGCGCGGGCTTCTCATTGCGGTGGCTTCTCTTGTTGCGGAGCACAGGCTCTAGGAGCATGGGCTTCAGTAGTTTTGGCATGCGGGCTCAGTAGTTGTGACTCACGTGCTCTAGATCGCAGGCTCAGTAGTTGTGGGTGGCGCATGGGTTTAGTTGCTCCGCGGCATGTGGGATCTTCCTGGACCAGGGCTCGAATCCATGTCCCCTGCACCGGCAGGCAGATTCTTAACCACTGCACCACCAGGGAAGCCCTGTCACTTTACATTTTTTAAGATAGTCTTACTATATGTGCTGCTCTCTTTTAATTCCAGTAATTAAAGTTTATAAACATATACTGTGAAAATGTAGCTGTAACATTGTCAAATAGATTATTAGGAGGCTTTCTTACTGATAAGCTGTCTGTTTTTTTAAAGGGAAATTATTACAAAGATGAAGCTTATCCTAGAATTTCATTCCTCTTTTGTTAAAAAATTTTATTGTGCACTTTTCAAGTGTCTTAAATTCAGCCCCCAAATATACCCTACAACCCTGGGTATGTGGCTGTACTTAGGTTATATCTATATTGGCGTCATTATTTAATATGTGAAATGTACCAGTAATTTACCAGAACTTCTGCCTAATAAGGAAAACTTATATTCTTTTTAATCTTCCCTAACTTTTCAGGTTTCTCCTGCAGCAGCTCTGAAGACACTGCACAGGTTGAGAAATGCCTTTCTCGCTTCTTTCACTCACCACTCGGTACAGCATCCAAATTGATTATGATATAGTTGATATGGGTGAAGTTGTTTTTCCCTTTTTGCGCTTGCCTTAAATATCACCCCAGATCGGGTTTGATTTTCCAAATCCAGGTTGGATTTGAATCAGCCCTTAGGCATTAAAAATAGTAGACACATTTTTACTTAAGTTTTAGCAACAAAGACAACAATTCCCCAACTATCTCTTGATGTCAGTTCGGGAAAGGAGTCCATCAGCTGAGACACTGAATGTGCTCACAGACAGTGGCCCGACCATATGTGAACACAGAACGTTGATCCACAAACCTGCAGCAACTAGCCCAGGAATTCGGCCTGCTCTAAGTCTGACTTACAGGAAGTCAGGCTACTCTCTGGTAGCAGTGCAGGAAACCAAACAGTAACCTCTTTACCAATCAGTTCAAAGTGGCCGGGACTTGAATAATAACTGACAGCTTCCTTAATTTTTTTTTGTTTGTTTGTTTTTGCGGTACGCGGGCCTCTCACTGTTGTGGCCTCTCCCGTTGCGGAGCACAGGCTCCGGACGTGCAGGCTCAGCGGCCATGGCTCACGGGCCCAGCCGCTCCGCAGCACGTGGGATCTTCCCAGACCGGGGCACGAACCCGTGTCCCCCGCATCGGCAGGCGGACTCTCAACCACTGCGCCACCAGGGCAACCCCCTGACTTACTTCACTCTTGATCGTTAACATTTACACACCAGCTGTAGCAGCAACACGTTACATTCATTTGCAAATCAGCTTCCAATCTAGTATATCTCCAGAAAAGGGAATAAAATCCTATTAAAGAGCATAAGACAGCTCTCATAAACCAGAATATTATATTTTTGACAAAAACTAAAGGGAAGAGGGAGAGAAGAGAACTCAAGATTTGCTAAGCATTTAACGTGATGGGGGCTTGCTGCTGTAATGTTGATACACATTTCATCCTGTAATTCTCACTACAGCCCTGAATGTAGAAAAGATCCCCATTCTATAGATGAGGAGTATTAGCCTTGAGAAAATATGGGAATTTCCTAAATTCAGCCACTGCTCTCACCAGGGAAGCGTGGCGCTTGCTTGCGGATCCTGGTGAGTTTCACTCCAGAGCTGGCTCGCTTTGCCACTCTGCCAGACCGGCCACAGGGAGATGCCACACCACAGCTCTGTCTTCAAGTCACATCTAGTCCAACTGGCTCTCCAAGGGAGTGAGGGCATGCATCTTCAACAGGGACCATATTGCCCCCAAGGATGCAGCAGTTGGTTCTTGGGAACAATAACCTCATAGTTATTATAAAGTACGAGTATACATATAGTACAGAAGTAGATATCTAGTATACCTATACTACTAAAATTTCATGGAGGGGAATGATTAGGAAAAAAATGTCTAAAAAAATCTCCTTATGATAATGATGAAAAAGGTTGTGAACACGGGGCAAAGGGAAAGAGTAGAGGCATGGGTGGCTGTTAGACCTGCCGTTGTGCGCTTGATGGTCTGGAGCCTCCACAGGGGGGTGACCTGGAACCCCGGGGTCCTCCAGCTCTTCCTCCCCATTCTGAGCATGGAAGTCCAGAGGAGGCACAGACCACGGCTGTATAGAGAGTCTGGTGCTAGATGCAACCCAGACCTTTCACCCTATAGCTGTTGTTGGGAAAGTTGCTGGTGGATTCATCCCACACATAGCAATGGCAAAATGTCCTGGAGGAAATGAACAAGTGCTCCTTTCCTTAAGCAGCGTGGGGACGCCTGAAGTGGGAACACTCACTGGGGCGAAGATTCAAAGACCCTCACATCCATCCGGTTCACAGAACCTCTGGATCAGGCCACATGTGGAGCTCTCCAACTGCTTTGGTGTAATTGGCACCAAGGGTGAGGTAGGTGGAAGGCTTTTCAGAGAATGAAATGTATCTTTAGGTCTACCTAAAGATTCCTCCACCCAAGTGGGATTTGAAGCTTTTCCCCTGTGAGCTCAGGGGTTTACCCTCTCACTCCTACAGAGGACAGCGGAAGTGACTGCAAAGATGAAATTCTTTTGTGTCACTTCCCTGTCCTTGACAGAGCAGAATTTATGGCAGGCATCCTCTGCATTATGGCCCTGCTCAACCATCATTTCAAAAATGACGTTAGCTGTAGTCCAAGGATCAGTTAAAAAAAAAAAGGTGAAATATGAAAACTAAAGAACAGGGCTCCAATGCCTGTGCCTTCTCTGCATTGTGATGGGGTACGACGTGTTTTCACAAACTTCTGTCTTTGTCTTGAGGAAGGGAAAGGACTGTTTAAGATTTTTAAATGCAAGACAAAGGAAGACTCTGTTAAGGGTTAGGAGGAAAACTCTACATTTAGGTCACTCACTAGCACACTTAAAAGAAAATGTCCCCAGTGACCATAAATTATTGGATATCTTACGGGGGCACACAATGCGTCAGATAGCTCCCTTCCCCTTTATCTGCGTTTTTTGATACCTGGTAGGAGGGAGTGGGGGAGAGACACTTCACAGTGAATGGAGGTAGATAAAAGGGGAAGATCTGACAGTTGCCGTTATTACCGTGCCGTATCATTTACCTCAGCCAGGAGTCACTAACGCACCAGCTCACCCCCGAGGTCGAGGGCAAGACGGGGAGTTTACATAGCCAAACAGGGTAGCTTGCTGGCTGGGGGCACACATCAAAGTGTGACAACAAACATGAGAAGAAGATTTGTTCAGGTACAGAGATCAAGATAACAGTGCTCTCCTTGCAATATTCTACCACTGTGGTGGAAGGGATGCTTTAAATTTCAACATCAGTTCTTTCTGATCTTTTGAGAAGTAGCAAACACAATTAAGGGTTTAGTGAAATATCCTGTTTCTTTAGAAGTGGGCTCTTCCTAATAATGTACTGTTTCACTGATGTCTTCCTCTGCACCAACTCCAAATTTGAAGTAGAAATCTCCCCCTTTTTTACGGTGGCAAAATAGACGTAACGTAAAGTTTACCATTTTTAAGTGTACAGTTCAGTGGTATCAAGTACATTCCTATTCTTGCACAACCACCTCTACCATCCGTCTCCAGAACTTTTTTTCTTCAACTGAAACTCTGTACCCATTAAATACCAACTCCCCATTCTTCCCATAACCTCATAACCCCCAGCCCCTGATAGCCACTCTACTCTTTCAGTTTCTATACATCTGACTAATCTAGGTAACTCATAAAAGTGGAATCATACGACATGTGTCCTTTTGCGTCTGACTTACTTCACTTAGCACAATGCCCACCGGGTTCTTCCATGTTGTAGCATGTGTCAGAATTGCATTCCTGTTTAACAGTGACTGACATTCCATTGGATGTATAGACCACATTTTGTTTATCCAATCATCCGTTGACAGACATCTGGATTGTTTCCGTCCTTTGGCTGTTGTGAATAACACTGCTATGAACATGGGTGTATAAGTATCTGTTTGAGTCTCTGCTTTCAATTCTTTCATATACCCAGAAGTGGAAAGCTAGATCACATGGCAATTCTATGTTTAATTTTCTGAGGAACTACCATGCTGTTTTTCTCCCCGCTCCCCGTATTTTTTGTACCTTAAACCTATGTGGCTTTTTTATTGGGCATTATATGAAATTGGTTCTGTACAGTAAATAGTTTGAAACAGGTTATAGTTTCCACAGTGACCTTGGTTGCCGTTTATAGTCTCTGAACAGTAGGTATCTGGACAGTCAGGTAGCAGGTGAGAGATACCCGGTGAGCATTGTTTCCCATGAGACATTATTTCAGTGAGATCAAGCGTGCAGTCCTTAATGTCAAGCCAAAGACAGCAACAAAGTAGATGTCACTGACCCAGGGTGGCTATTCTCCACTTGGGACATGGGACTTGCAGCCACATAAGAACTCCTATGTGTTCTGAATTCAGTTCACCAGTGCAGAGTTCCCTGAGACCTTGGAGTAGTGGCGGTACAGGGAGATTTGGGAGACCTGGGTGCTAATCTTAATCCTGCCATAAATAATGTGTGACATTGAAAAAGACCTTTAGCCTCTCAGACCCATAGCTTCCCTAAGGACATTTGAGTTCAGTGTTCTCTAAATTACTTACAGCTTTGTAATCCTGTGAAGTAACAGTTACCTTGATACTATGCTATTGTTAAACACTGATGACTCCTTTTTAATCTGCCTCTTTAATGAATCCAGTAATTTTCAAAAAACCTGTAATAATTCTTCACTTTTTGTTCCTGGTTACTGAAAGTTCGGTTATGGAGGATTTCTAGTTGCAGCAACATTTCGGCAGCTCCACTGGGTGTTTTTGGTTTTGCCTATTTGCTTAGCACTTGTGAGTTTCCCTGGTTTCACCTCTCTCAACATTATGAGGTCTGAAAAGCACCCTTGGAAAGAGAAAGACATTGGGGGCCTCCCAAAGGCTGGGCAGGTCCAGTGAGTGTCCATAATTGACTGTACGAAGATACCAATTTCCCTGCAGTTGAAATAAAATTCAGTGCAGAATATAAGATTTTATGTCTGTACAGAGTCATAGATTATTTTCCTCTCAAAGGCTACTGTGAGATAAATATGATTTCTCAGGTTTTCATGAAAAAGTGATTTGAATATTGGGCCTAGACTTCCAAGCTCAAACTATTTGTTTATTATAGTTCTTGGTATAACAGTGCTTGAAGGCTGACCAAAATTTCTAGGGCCATTGGGAAAACCCGTTGATGGGAATTTTTGATTTGCAAGAAAGACAATACCAACTTAAAGTATACTTTCTTATTAGCTAAAATCTTGGCCAAGCTTCTGGTAGAAAAGGCTGATCCTGTGAAATGTGCCATCCGGGTCCTCTGATTCTGCGAGGGGTTCATTTGTTCTAAATGGTTGGCACAGATGTTTGTGTTTTGTTTCTGACGTTGCTTAACTTTGTGTGACGAGTGGTAGGATTTCAAGCAGTCTCAAATTTCTGCGATGATTAGGAAAACCAGCAAATGACTGTGTCACAGTATTAGAGAGATCATGATAGGATTAAATAATGAAACTTTTGCACTGCCACTACTGGTAAGGGGGTATTTGTGTTACACTGAAATCTAAAATACAACAAAGAATATAAAAGGTATATGTATGACAAAGACCAGTGTTCCAAACAATCTATCACCCAAAGGAAAAAATAAAACATTTCTAGTGCCTGGGAAGCCCCATGTGTCCTTCCTCCAGTACCTCCTACTGTTTTCCCCTGGAGGAGTGGTTTATAGCCCTCATTACACATTAGCATCACCTGAGGGGCTTTTGAACCATACTGATGCCAGCGCTGGTTACACATTAGAATGGGGAATTATTCTAATATAATACAATAGTTTTGATTCTATTATACTGCATATAGCTAAGGGTAAAAACCACTGTACTAAAGAGTTCTCAAACTTCAATGTGTGTTCAAATCCCCTGAAGATCTTGTCAAAATGTAGCCCCTGAAGTCTTGTACATCCTCTGTAAGATTTCTTCCTAGGTACTTTATATGTTTCTTACTATTGTAAATGGTATTTTAACTGATTGTTACCAATGTGTTAAAATATATTGGCTTTTGTAGATTGATACTGTCCAGCAAACATGCTGTATCCTGTTATTAATTATGGTAATGTATCTATAGATTATTTGGAGTTTTCTATGTAGACAGTTGTATCATCTTGCAAATAATAACAATTTTGTTTCTTTCTGCCCAATCCTTCTATGTTTTCCTGTTTTTTCTGCTTTTCTTCCCTCATGGCTAGGCCTTCAAAACAATCTTAAAGAGAAAGAGTGATGGCAGGTGTTCATGTTAGTTTCTGATCTTAAAGGGAGTGTTTTTAATATTTCATAATTGAATATGGTATTTTCTCAGGTGATTTTTTTCTTTTGATGAGGATGTGTTTTATCAGGTGAAGGAAGTTGTTTTCTATTCTCAGTTTGCTGGATTTTTATTATGAAGAACATAGAATGTTATCAAATGATTTTTCTCCATTATTTTGTTTTTCTGATTTAAAGATACATTATTGTGAATTACATTAATAGGCCTTGAATTCTTAGGATCAACCCAATAAGATAATCAGGTACTGTATTTTTTATATATCACTATATTTGGTTTGTCTACATTTTGTTTAAAACTTTTAGATCTATGTCAGGCTAGCTTTACAACCTCTTTTTCTATTCTCTGGAAGAGAAATTATCTGAATAGAATATAGTTGAATATTTGGTAGAACTAGAAGTAGTCATTTGAGGCTGCTGTTTTCTTTGTGACAAGATTTTTAAACTATAGATTTAGTTTTATTAATGGTTGAGATGTTTTCTGGGGATGTGTTATAGTTTGCTAGAACTGCCATAAATAAGTACCACCGAGTAGTTGGCTTTAACAACAGAAATTTATTTTCTCACTGTTCTGGAGGCTGGAAGTCCCAAGATCAAGGTGTGGACAGGGTTGTTTTTTTCTGAGACCTCTCTCCTTAGCTCGTAGATGGCTGTCTTCTCCCTGTGTCTTCACATGGTCTTTCCTCTGTGTCTGTGTCCTAATATCCTCTTCTTATAAGGATGCCAGTCCAACTGGTTTAGGGCCCATCCTAAAGATCCCATTTATACTTACTTCTATAAAGATCCTACCTTTAGATCCAGTCACATTCCAAAGTATTGGGTGTTAGGACTTCAGCAAATGAATGCAATTCAGCCCATAAAATGATGTATCCATTTCCTCTAGGTTTTCAAATTAATTGGCCCAAATTTGTTTATATCGTGTTTACTGTCTCCAGCCTCATTTAATATGTCCACACATTAATTCTTGATTAGTTTAGTTGTCTCCCCCTCTGTGTTTCTCTTTTATTAATCTTACGGCTATCTATTTGTCAGCCTTGTCAATTGTAGGAGTTCTTTATATATTCTGTGTATAATCTCACTGTCATATAAATATATCAAAAATATTTTCCCCCAGTCTGTAGTCATCTTCTTAGCTGTGTCTTTTGAAGAATAGAATTTTAAAGTTTTCATAAAGTCCAATTTGTCAACTTTTCTTTTCTGTTTAGTGCATTTTGTGTCCTGGCTACGAAAGCTCTGCATACCCCCAGATTATAAAGTTTGTCTCCTATGTTTTCTTCTGGAAAATTTATAATTTTAGCTTTTACAATTAGGTCTATGATTCATTTAGAGCTAATTTTTATGTGTTGTGAGGGAAGGATTGAGTTTTATATTGTTTTCCATATAGATAATTAGCTGTTCCAACACCATTTGTTGAAAAGATTGTTTTCTTCCCTCAATGAATTACCTTGGCATATTTGTCAAAAATCTGTTGATTTTATATATATATATAATATGTATATATATAATATGTATATATATAATATATATAATGTTATATATATAATATGTATATATATAATATTATATATATATATGGCTCTTTTTGGACTCTATATCTGTACCATTGATCTAATGTTTATCTTTATACTAAAACCACACTATCTTAATTACTGTAGCTTTTTTGTGTGTGTGGTTAAAAATCCTCTAAGGATTTTAAAAATATCAGGTTTGTTGGCTTGTCCTGTCCTTTTTTTTTTTTTTTTTTTTTTTTTTGCTGTGCGGGCCTCTCACTGCTGTGGCCTCTCCTGTTGCAGAGCACAGGCTCCGGACGCGCAGGCTCAGCGGCCATGGCTCACGGGCCCAGCTGCTCCGTGGCATGTGGGATCCTCCCGGACCGGGGCACGAACCCGTGTCCCCTGCATCAGCAGGTGGACTCTCAACCACTGCGCCACCAGGGAAGCCCTACTGTAGCTTTAGAGTAAATCTTGAGAGCAAGTAGGGCAAGTCCTCCAACTTTGTTCTTGTTTTTCAAGAGTTTTGGCTTGTCTATGTCTTTTCATTACCATATACATTTTATTTATTTATTTATTTATTTTTGCGGTACACGGGCTTCTCACTGTTGTGGCTTCTCCCGCTGCGGAGCACAGGCTCCGGACGCGCAAGCTCAGCGGCCATGGCTCACGGGCCCAGACGCTCCACGGCATGTGAGATCTTCCCGGACCGGGGCACGAACCCGTGTCCCCTGCATCGGCAGGCGGACTCTCAACCACTGCGCCACCAGGGAAGCCCTTAATTTTTAATTTAACAGTGGCTTTCTGGTGTGACTTAACTACCAGTAAAGGGAACTATCTTTACAGTTCATGCACTTCACATATTACATTTCAGACCACGTCTAGGTTTTAAAAGAAAATTTTTAGTGTTGATAGACTTTATAAAAATTGTTTCTTATACAAATTTTCCTTTAAGCCCTAAAATAAAGACCAACAAAGATTTAAGGTGCATGACTTTTCCAATTATTCTTCATTTATTGTGGAAACTAGATTGAGTTTTGTCTTTAGTCAGGATATATGTAAGATATGTCCAGTGGATGCAGTATCATTTACCTTTATTGTACTTATAGATCTTGGTTAAAGAAAATAACTGGATTTATTGAATGTTACACAGAAGAGAAAATTATTAAGTTATTGCTTGCCAGGGTTTGTCTTTCGTACCTCTTCTGGAGGAAAACTGTCAATTCAGAATTTCTCTTATGGGTCTCAGAGGCTAGTAACTTATTGAATACAGAAAATGTCTTGTTTTAAACTTATATGCATGTGAAAAATCACCTCTTAAAAAGTCTCCAGTGTGATATAATGTACAGCTTATGCAATAGCTGTAGGTAGATTTAACTATATTTATAGGGATGCACAGATGTATATTCTTGGGCTTCTCTACACGTCTTTGAGGACTTTTCGTCTGAGGCCCATTCCCAGGGCTTTTTGTTTAGATGAAAGAAAAGATGACAATTTGGCCTTCACTGACAGTCCCCATTATTTATGAGTTTCAGTCTAAAATTTAGTCTAAAAAGCAAAACGCACCTTCTTCACACATGAGCATTAGAAAAGACCCTAAGGGGCTTTCCTGGTGGCGCAGTGGTTGAGAGTCCGCCTGCCGATGCAGGGGACACGGGTTCGCGCCCCGGTCCGGGAAAATCCCACATGCCGCAGAGCGGCTGGGCCCGTGAGCCATGGCTGCTGAGCCTGTGTGTCCGGAGCCTGTGCTCCGCAACAGGAGAGGCCACAACAGTGAGAGGCCCGCGTACCGCAAAAAAAAAAAAAAAAAAAAAAAAAGAAAAGACCCTAAGGCACTGAATACTTATAAGTTTTCAGAACCTGAGGAACTGTATTTGTCAATTATTGCCTGAAACTGGCAAACTGAGAATTTGGTTTTACCTTCATAATTTTGACGCACTTGGTGCTACAGATATTTGATGGAATTCTACTGTCTGTGATAATGAAATCGTGATTCAAGGTTCCTGTTTAAGGCACACAGGAAGAGGAGTCAAGATGAATCTTTGCTGTGTTTTTGATTCGTAGCCGTAAAGTTCTGCTGTGAAACTATACAATCAGGCATTCGTTATGTAAAAATGTGAATCTAGCAGGAACTAATCCCTCTCTAATGTCACCCTTTTTTCCCAGAATATTAATATTAGGAAATATGGTTGCATGGGGCTTCATATTGGATTCTGACTATCTAAGCCTTTTTTTGTCCTTAAACAAATAAAAAGGATTTTAGGACTGAAATGTAATTTTAGCAATCCTGGGAACTTTCTAGTAATAAGAATACATGTTTGAAAACAGCCCTGCTTTTTGTCTATGTTCACATATTTTAAAAATAGTCCTTCGTGAAAATCCTAGATGGTTTCAAAATGCCTTTAGGCATATGCCAGATGCTAGTGGGAAAACAGGAGGTTCCTTCAGTTTTTTATGATAGAAAAAGGAACATTAGGACCTCTTGTCAAAGGAAACTTGCCAAGTGTCCAGATGCCATAGGAATTAGCTCAGCCAGCTTTGTGCAAGTCTGCCCATGGATATACAGAATTAAATAAAACAGTAAAAGAAGAAATACTGGGCTTCCGTGGTGGCGCAGTGGCTGAGAGTCTGCCTGCTAGTGCGGGAGACACGGGTTCAAGCCCTGGTCTGGGAGGATCCCACATGCTGCGGAGCGACTAGGCCCGTGAGCCACAACTACTGAGCCTGCGCGTCTGGAGCCTGTGCTCCGCAACAAGAGAGGCCAAGATACTGAGAGACCTGCGCACCGCGATGAAGGGTGGCCCCCGCTCGCCGCAACTAGAGAAAGCCCTCGCACAGAAACGAAGACCCAACACAGCAAAAATAAATAAAATAATAATCATTTCCAGTCATACCTTCTGGTCATTTCCCTTTAAAAAAAAAAAAAAAAGAAGAAGAAATACTGAGAACTAGGATCAATATTTACTTAACAAAGTAGATTTGCCTGGAAAAATTAACTTTAGCCTTGTTGTCACAGTAAGGGTGACAGTTCCCAGCTCTTGGTTCTGTGGGAGAACAGCTAATAAGGTTGCAGACATGAGGAATGTATTCTTCCTTGGTAGGTGTATGTGACGCTAACAGAGAATATTGAAAGCATGCCAGCCAGCCAGGTCCTTTTCCTTGTTAAGTACCTGCTTCAAATCCTCCTGGCTTCAGAGGTGAATTTTGCTGCTTATTAGTGGACACTGGGAGTCATAGCTTTAGGTGAGGGATTTACCTCCTTGAACTACACACAGGCTGAGAGAATGTCAGCAGAAGGCGGAAGAGCTGCCTCCACTCCTTTATGATTCTAAAGGCTACTGTGTTAGCTAGGAAACTATCACCTGCTATAGCAAAGCACACAAAGGAACGTGGTGACTCACACAAGATAGCAGTTTATTTTTCATTCAAGTCACAGGGCATGTGTTCTGGGTTGGCAGGTGAGTCTCCGCTACATGTGTGTCATTCAGGAACTCTGGCTGACAGTGGCTCTACCATCTTCAATACATGACTTCCAAGGTCAGCGTGGACTCTGCCATCTTAGCTGAAGAGAATGATGGAATGCCAGGTCCAGGGTTAGAGACTGTCTGTTAGGTAAGTGAGAAGAAAACCGTACTCAGCACTTCTGATCACATTTCTTTAGCAAGAGCTTGGGCACACCAAATTAGGAGGGCTGGAAAGGCAATCCCTAGCTCACATAGTCTTTTGAGAAAGTCTCTACACTACATCTTAGATCTGTGTATGGAAGGTGCTATGGAATGTTGACTCTAAAACTGTGAAAGGTCAGATGTTACACACACACACACATTTCAAGGCATATCATCATGAAATGCCATATTTCCCCCTCTTTGTGCAATTATTGTTATATGTGTTACATCCATAAATATCACAAACCCAACAATACATTGTTCCAGTTATTAATTTATATAATTTTATGTATTTTAAAGAAGCTGGGAGAAGAAAGAAGACCAAGTATGTATTTATAGCATTTGTTATATTAATCTTCCAATTTACCATTTCTGGTTCTCTCAATTTGTTTTTGTGGATCTGAGTAACCATCTGGTGTCATTTCCTTACTTTGATATAGCATTGCTCATACGCACCCCCTTTGGGCTGTTATTGGGAAATATACAACATTTATATATGTTTTTGGCCCAACAATACAATTATATACATATTATTTTATAAAATTGTTTTTAAAATTATTTTTTAAAAAAGAGAAGAAAGAAGAAAAAATGCTTTTACAGTATCTTTCATAATTATATAATGAACTTTGCTTGTGCTTTTTGTTTTTTCATGGAGATTAGAATTACTGCCTGGGATCACTTACTTTCAGACTGAAGAACTTTCTTTAGTTTTTCTTGTAGGGTGGATCTACTAGCAATGAAGTCTCTCAGCTTTTGTTTACCTAGCAGTGATATTACTTTACCTCCGTGTTTGGAAGCTAGTTTTGCTGTGTATAAGATTGTTGTCTGACAGGGCGTTTGGGTTTGTTGAGGGTTTTTTGAGCACTTTGGTTGTGTCATCCCACTGCCTTCTGACCTCCGTTGTTTCTGATGAGAAGTAGCTGTTAATCTTATTGAGGTTTCCTTGTGATAAGCTGTTTTTCCGTTGCTGCTTTGAAGATATTCTCTTTGTCTTCCCTTTCAACATTTTTACTGTACTGTACCTGTGTATGGATCTCTTTGCATTTATCCTACATGGAGTTGAGAGTTTTGAATGAGCAGATTCCTGTTTTTCATTAAATTTGGAAACTTTTCAGCCATTATTTCTTTGAACATTTTCCTGCTCTTTCCTGTCTCTGTTCTTCTTCTGGTACTCCCATTATGTGTATACTGGAACACTTGGTAGTGTTCCACATTTCTCTGTGGCTCTGTTCATTTCTCATTCTGTGTTTTGGCTGCCCTCACCTGGACTGAGATTTCCTCATGCTGAGCTGGAAGTGAGGACATAAGGAGAGAGTTGTGGTTCACATGGCATAGACTCTTGCTATCCTTGCTGAATTTTGGTAGATTTTCTTCAATAAATTTTTCTTCACTTGCTGTATGCCTTTAGGACAATTTTTAAAGACATTACATTTTTATAATTTTCACCAGTTAGGCTTATTTCACTAAGAAGTGGGTCTGTAGGGCTCTTCACATTGCCATTCTGAAAGTGGAACTCTTGCAATGTAGTTTTTTATAAATTTATTTTTTGACCTGTGGTAAAATATGCATAACATGAAATTATCATTTAAACCATTTCTGCATGTACAGCTCAGTGGCACTGAGCACACTCACGGTGTTGTGCAGCCATCACAACATCCACTCCCAGAACATTCTTCGTCTTGCAAACTTGAAACTCTGTGCCCATTACACAATAAATAATGTGGTTTATGTCCTTTTGTAACTGGCTTATTTCACGTAACATAATGTCTTCAAGGTTCATCTGTGTGGTAGCATATGTGGGAATTTCCTTCCTTTTAAGACTGAATACATTTTCATTATATGTATAGACCACATTTTGTTTATCCATTCATCAGTTGGACCCTTGGGGTGCTTCCATCTTTCGGCTATTGTGAATCATGCTGCTATAAACATGGGTGTACGAACATCTGTTTGAATCCTTACTTTTGATTCTTTTGGGTATATACCCAGAAGTGGAGCTACAGGAACATATGGTAATTTTATTTCTAGTTTTGGAAGAACTGCCATACTGTTTTCCATAGTAGTTGAACCATTCTACATTCCCACCAACAGGGCACAAAGGTTCCGATATCTCCACATCCTCACCAACACTTGTTATTCACTTTCTTTTTTTCTCTTTTAAATAGTAGCCATCCTAATGTGGTATCTTGTGGTTTTCATTTGCATTTCCTCAGTGATTAGTGATGTTGAGAATCTTTTTATATGCTTATTGTTCATTTGTTTATTTTTGGAGAAATGTTTACCTAAGTCCTTTGCCCATTAAAAAATTTTTTTGGGGTTGTTGTTGAGTTGTAGGAATTCTTTATATATTCTAGCTATTAACCACTTATCAGATATTGATTTGCAAATATTTTCTCCAATTACAAGGGTTGTCTTTTCACTCTGTTGATAGTGCCCCCTGATGCACAAAAGTTTTAAATTTTGATGTAGTACAAGTATTTCCTATTTTGTTGACTGGGCATTTAGTGTCATATCCAAGCAATCATTGCCTGCAATATACTTTCAAAGATAAATATAGTTAGGTAGGTAGAGAGATAGGTAGATGGACAGAAGATAGCTAATAGATAGATAGAATGAACCTATGTGGAAAAATGTTATTAACTGGTGAAACAAAGTAAAAGATATATAGGTATTCATTGAACTGTTTTTCAATTATTTTGTAAGTTTGAAATTTTTCAAAATAGGTATTGGGGAAACATTATAATTCATTAAGTTAAAGGAATAAAAGAAAATTTATAAAGTCAATCAATAGATGCATAAAAGAATCTGATAAAAGTCAGGATCCATTCTAAGATTTTAAAACCTTAGCAGGAAGTCATAAGATTGATAAACCAGGCAAATAATAATAAGAAATTCTGTTCATCAAAGTATTTTATTGAGAGAGTTTAAACGCAACAAATATATAGAATATATATGCAATACATGTAACTAAGGAATTGTTTCCAGAATTTACACAGGACTTCTGCAAATCAATAAGAAAAATAGACAGTGCATCAGAAAAGTGGACAAGAGTTTTGATCACGACATTCATAAAAGGGGATATTAAAGGGCCAATATAAAAAGGCACTCAACCTCATTATTTTTCAGGGAAATGCAAATTAAAACCACAGTGGGTTACAATTACAATTCACCAAAACGGCCAAAGTTAAAAAGGCTGACACTATTACAGGATGGCAAGGCATGTCTTGTGGTAGCGTAGTGGTACAACCCCTTTGGAAGACTGGCATCATCTACTGAAGTTAAGTATATACTTGTATATACCCTATGCCCAAACAATTTCACTATGAGCTAGAGACCCAACAGAATGCATACTCATGTGTTTAAAAGACATTAACAATAGTGTTCTTACAACATTAGTCAGCCAAAACTAGAAACAACCAAATCTCCAAGTAACATTAGCATGGATAAATAAATTGTGGTGGAATGCTATCGGTGATGAAAATGAACAAACCGCTGTTCTACATAACAGCATGGAGGAATCTCACAGACATATTGCTTAGTGAGAGAAGCCAAACACAAAAGAATATATATTGTAAGTCTACTTACGAGTTTGTTATATGAGAACACATAGAGTCCATTTATATAAAGTTCAAAAGGAAGCAAAACAAATCCACAGTGTTAGAAGTCAGTGTGGTTGCTCCCTGTGGGGCAGAGGGAAGAAGTGGTGATTGAGTGTGGCAAGGTAAGGGGGGGTCTTGAGAACTGGTAATCTTTTATTAACATGGATGGAAGTCACCTGCGGTTATTCACTTGGTCATAGTTCATCAAGCCAAACACTTATGATTTGTGCCCTTTTCTATACAGTGCACATCACTATACTTCATGTATGCTGTATATGCTATCCACCAATAAAATTGTATGTGTGTGTGTGTGTGTGTGTGTGTGTGTGTGTGTGTGTGTTTTCAAACCTTGGACTGGGGAACTGAGCAGGGTTTCAGCTGAAAAGTGCAAATCACTATCACTTTCGTTGACCAAAGCCTCTAGTAATTTCACCTTACAGCAGCTTTAAAAAATTGCTTTTTTTTAAGGAATGAACAAACTTTTAAAAGTTGAATCTGCATACCTAAAGCAATGAAATGATGACAAATGTCAAGGGTCTTCACTCATGCTTTAACATGCCAACATAATGATAATTAAGAAATATCTCAAGTAAAGTTTCTTATCTTCCTTCTTCATTTTTTGAACTCTGGGTTACTTTTCAAATTTACAAATTGATGCTAAGCACATGCTAGCATTAAGTACATTAACATTCCTCAGAACAAATGTCACAGTGTATACAAAACCTGTCCTCTTACCTAGAACACATGGCTTTAACAACGGTGATAATTTTTCATGTACCAGAGATGAACAGTTTGGCTTGTGCCTTTTCTTATGAATTCAGTCTCTTCTGGTCCCAAGCTTGTAGTATGCCTCTTTCTCTCTGAATGGTTCTCAAAAATGAGATGACAATCTGTAGACGTTTCCATTTACCACCAAGGGTCCTAATCTTTAGGAAGACATGGGAACAGATGAAAGTGTTTGGTTCTGGGAATGGAAATTACAGATGGATAGAATCCCATTACAGTGAGCTTCACTGGCATTTTCTATTGAGCAATTAGCCCTTGTCCGACTGAAAAGGCTTCCTGCCATGTCCGGAAGGGAATGCATAAGACAATGTTGGTTTTTATTTATTCCAGAAAAACAAATTTTTTTTTATTTTTACCTTCTTTAAATTCCAGATAAATGTATTCTTTTGCCAAAGAGGATGATTTTCCACATCGAAGGCTAAGACTCTGTGTGTGTGTCTGTGTACATAGTATGTATCCCTTGTGACTGGAATATAAATGTGACTGTAAATAAAAGGTATATTAGAGGTACTATTCGTTCCATTAATTTGTTTTACAAATTATTTAAGACCCAATTAATTTAATCTAAGTTTTAATATAGTAGAAGCTACATGCCAGAAGCTTGCGTGACAAAAATGCTATAAATGATATAGTAACTCATCTAAAACAAGATTTTCTCAAAGTAGCACGGACACAATAAAAACCACCAGGTGTCTCTTATTTGGGTATATGCTGTCATTAGTCAAAAGTAAGTACATATGCAAGGAAAAATACTAAGAAAGACTTTTCTTATAAAACTGACCAACATATTGATGGATACTCTCCTTTTTGTGGACACTCTTTTAGAATAAAGCATATCAAAACGCTACCAGTTATTCTGTGTACTTCTGTCACTAGTTTTTCCTAGTCTTTAAAAGGCTATATACTATGACTCAGACATGCCAAGAACACATGGTTTATTCCTATAATTGTTATAATCTTGTTTCAAACTTCCAGTCTACGTGTATAGTAGGCTTGTGGGAGAGGAGGAAGGACTTGCCAATTAATGCTTTCTCTTCCAGTTCAAATACACTCCTCCAGGTAAATGCTCAGGTGTTCAGAGTATTTCCCCCTTGCTTTTTCCTCCTCCAGATGTTGGGTATAGAGACAAGCTTCAGTGTCCTCTTGGTGATCAGGAGAGGAGGCCTCAGGTCCTCAAGTTCAGGTCCTCTGCTGTCCTCTGAGCCTTTGCTGGTTTTGGGGTTGAAGTCCCCATCGCCTGCTGCCTGCACACTGCTGGCAGTCACTGTTGACACCTGTGGCTGATGAGCTTGTGGTCTATCCTCTCGGCTGGTCAGGGCTCTGTTGTTGTCACGTGCCATCTCAATCCTACCTCAGCTCTTGCCGTTACTGTCGCTATGACTCTTAATGGTTTCCACCTTCTGCCTTTGCTTCCTCCCTTCACTCCTTCCTTTCTGCCTTTCTCCCTCCGTGCTCCCTTCCTCCATTTCTCTCTCCCTCCCTTCTGTCTTCTCCTCCACTAATATTTGTTGAGTATCTGCTATGTGTAAAGCACTGCATTAGGACATGGAGTCCAGGAATAACGCTAAGACTCCTGCCCCCTTGGAGCTTACATTTTAATGAGGGGGCTCAAACAATAAGCAACAAGCAGTAAATCAAATAGTATGTTCAAAGGTGATGAGGGCTATGGGAAAAAGAAGAGAAAAATTAAAGCAGGATAAATGAGGTCACCATGCGGGAACGGGCAGTAGAGCGGAGAGGCAGGGACAGCCGGGCTTTGTGGTACCCAAAGCTTGTAAAGTTTGGGGGGCTTCCTCCTTAAGAAATAAATGCAAAATTGGGAATTAAAAACTTAGTCCCCAAAGTGAACATTTGTGGAATGAGAAAAGATTATAAGAAATTAGTCACAACAGAGTTATAGGTCCCTATCTTCTGCTTAAACCATTTATCAGAAATGTTTACATAGAAATATTTCCTAACTGTAAACCCGTGTCCTGTTCTCCACACTCAACTACCAGCAACTTCCAGACCTCACGGAGGCTTGTGTGAGTGATGTGTCCGGTGACTGAAACTTCGCTAGCTTCACACATCACTCTGCCTCTGCAGGTGTGTCTCACTGAGAAGGGAAGATTTGTCCAGGACTTGAAGGGCAGAGAAGTCTGCAAAGGACTGTTCCAGGAAGAGGGAACAGCTAGAGCAAATTCCATAACAGTCTCCCTCTGTGCCACCTGGCTGTTTTGTTCATGAGCACTTTTGCAAGCACTGGGGTGGCAAGGATAGAGGCTGGCTAACATCAGCTGGATGAGCCATACCATCTGTCTGGCTGTTTAATGCCCTGTATGTGGCAGAAGCTCTCTGATAGGCATTACCGCACAATGGAAAGAGCCTCACACTTTGTGTCCACTTCTGTAGGTTCATCCATATGTTTCTTCCCTAGACCTCCTTGTCCCCTTCCAAACCTACCCCTCTGATGCCCGTAACAAATGTGCCAAAATTATTCACCACTGCCCAAGAGTCCGCATATATACTTACCTTCGACCACTTCTCTCTCGATACAGAGGGATCACTAGGTACAGTGCCCATTGCTTTGCCCAGTGTAATCGCTGCCTTTCGAGGGCATCTCTGAGTGGATCTACAGGGCAGCAGCTGTCTGCTTTAGCTCACTTCAACATAGCCTGTTGACTCATCTTTGAACCAGCCCATATTTTCTTCTGGTGAACTGGCCATAGGTGTGAGATGAGAGAGAGGTGATGGTGCATGAATTCGTTTTCTAGGGCTGCTGTAACAGAATGTCACAGATCGAGGGGCTTAAAACAACAGAAATTGTGCAGTGTACATTGGTGTCTGGCCAATGGTGAGAATGGAGACTGAAATGCACGCAGTGATTTTCAGGACGGCATCTACACAAAGGGAGGACTTCTTCTAGTTGCACAAAGGCTAGCAGAGGTTCTGTGGGAGAAGTTTAAGGTGCACTGGTGTCAGGTAGTTTAGCCCTACTTTATCAGGGGCAGAGCCAAGGTTAAGGTGATTTGAATGTTACCCAAAGATTTTATACCTTAAACATCCCAATTACTTTGTATCTTTGGAGTCACAGTGGGGTCCAAGAAACAGAAAGCAACATATCCGAGTCAAAAATCAGAAAGAAATTTGGAGGATAAGACTCAACAGCAACAAAGAAAATTTTTATTATGCATTTGTCCAACAAAAAATAAAAACAAATTTCAAGGCACGTCTTGAAAATGGGAGAGGAAGTACCTGAAAAGTTCCCAGTATATTATAGCTGGCAAATGAAAATAACGTATAGTAATTATTATTACCAGTTATATATATATGTACATTTAATTGCTATTTCCTTAATTGATTACTGTTTCTTATCTAATATTTATTACTTATTTTGTGGATACAAAACTACTCAGAGGGGTCTCAGTATTTATTATTTTATTTTTCTGAACATAAAAATTCATACAGCTTTCACAAGTTTGGGTACAATCCTTGCCCCACAATTCTGTTTTTCTCCTATAAGGTTTTAAGTTATTCAACTATGTATCTCCTACTATGGGCTTTTTCAGGATCTTAACTCTCCTGTTCAAGACAATAATACTGTAGATTCTGCATTATTTATGTGGGCCTTTTTGTCAGTGGCAATTACAGTGTGGTTCACGTGTCATAACTGATTCCCCTTGTTTCTTCCCAGTCAGCCTAGCTCAAAATCTCCACTTATGCTTTGACATTTTTTCATTCCTAATATTTAAGATTCTTCTTTTACAACATCTCTTGCAAGTATGGCTTTCTGCTTCCCCCTTGTCACCACCCTAGTTGATATTTAGATTCTTGCAATAGCCTCCTAAGTAGTCTTTCTAACTTCAACATCTTCTCTTTCCAATCTAACCCCTATACTGCTTTTAGATTGTTTTTCCCCAGATTCTCCTTTCATCATGTCATTTCCCTGGCCAAAATTTTCAGTGGTGCCCCATCATCTCTAGTAGTAATCTCAAAACTCATTTGATTGTGTACATATCAGTAAAAGTATTTTGAGCATGCATCCCTAATATATATATATATATAATATATATATATGTATTTATAAATTATACATGTGTACTCCTATCTCTACATATACTTAATATTAATTAAGCTTAACTTTAAACTTTTTTAGATAAAAATAATTATAAATGGAAATTCTAATATTTTTCTTCTGCCATCCCAAAGGGACATTTAGTGCAACTCATTTTGGGTAATTACATGTAGGCAGAATATTTTTAAAAATCATAGAGAGGGGGCAGTGGAGTGCTGTTCCACTGTCCGTGGTGCTGAACTGTGATTGCACATTACCGCATCATCGTATCTCCTGACCTTCGGATACTGGGGATTCCTGTCTAACTTTCCCCCATATGAAAAAAAACAAAAAAAAACCTCCTGTTTATTTTGTTTGTTTGTTTGTTTGTTTTTGGCCACGCTGCGCAGCTTGTGGGATCTTAGTTCCCCAACCAGGGATTGAAACCGGGCACTCGGCAGTGAAAGTGCCATGTCCAAACGACCTGTACCTCCAGGGAAGTCCCTCCTCCATATTTTTTAAACAAAAGGAAATGCTAGAGACTATACTCTCAATAGGATTCTAGCTCCTAATATGGAATTCCAGAGGAGTAAAGATTCTTTTTCCTCCATACTGAAGAACAAAGTATCTCTTTTCCTTGGAAAGAAGCAGGCTGAGAATAAAAAGAAATAAATGGAGGGTTTAAGAAAGTCTCCATATTAGCTGAATCATTTCATTTCTCTGTTGAAAAAACACAGTCAAGGAAGAAGTTAAAAGAAGATTCTAATACTCATGTTTTCTTAATTTTATAGCTTCATAACCAAGAATGATTGAAAATAGGCGAAAGAAGTACTGTCAAAGATAATACAGTACAATGAAGTTGTACAGTGAGGCTCAAGAATATAAATGTTAGCAGGTACATGAATACTTCTGTGACTATTGGCTATTATAAACAGACTGTAAATTTCTGCCTTGAGGAAGATTCTGATGATCTATAAAATGTCAACTGATGTTGCCACAAATCAGTGGTTCACATGAATCTCATAAAGATTGTAGAACCTGCAGCACTTGTTATATAAATGATGAAAGAATGTTTCCTCTTTAAATCTCCAGCTAGCTGCAGTTCAACTGAATGCAAAGTAGAAAGCTTAAGTGACATCCAGAGTGTTGAAAAATAGTTAGGTTTCTCATATAAGTAAAAGTATATTGAGAACTTAGAAAAACAGAACAATATCTTGTTATCAATGGTTCTACTGTAATGTCATTAGAGAATTTACAACCATTATAGCAAATTCCAGTAGACCATTTTAAAACTTACTTTTTCCTTTCTATGGCAACAAATCTCTGGTCACTTGACACTGAGAAAAACTAGTGTTTGATTGTGGATCTCACCACCAATGTTCAACTTCAGTATTAACTGTAACACTTGAATCAGTGCACTGAAATTCTTCTTTGATGTAAGTTTTTAACATAGATTTACATTTAATAAATGTTTGTTTGCAAATGTTATATGCCAGGCCATGCAGATACAGAGATTAAAAAGACAGAGTCTGGGGCTTCCCTGGTGGCGCAGTGGTGGAGAGTCCGCCTGCCGATGCAGGGGACGCGGGTTCGTGCCCCGGTCGGAGAGGATCCCGCATGCCGTGGAGCGGCTGGTCCCGTGAGCCATGGCTGCTGGGCCTGCGCGTCCGAAGCCTGTGCTCCGCAATGGGAGAGGCCACAACAGTGAGAGGCCCGCGTAAAAAAAAAAAAAAATACACAAAAAGACAGAGTCTGGGGGCTTCCCTTGTGGTGCAGTGGTTAGGAGTCCACCTGCCAGTGCAGGGAAAACAGGTTCCAGCCCTGGTCCAGGAAGATCCCACATGCCGCAGAGCAACTAAGCCTGTGCGCCACAACTACTGAGCCCTCGTGCCACAACTTCTGAAGCCCACAAGCATAGAGCCCGTGCTCTGCAACAAGAGAAGCCACCGCAATGAGAAGCACGCACACCACAACAAAGAGTAGCCCCTGCTCGCCGCAACTAAAGAAAGCCCGCGTGTGGCAACAAAGACCCAACGCAGCCAAAAATAAATAAATAAATTTATTAAAAAATAATAAGAAAGACAGACTCTGACTTCAGGAATTTCATGATCCAGTGAAGGACACAGACAAGAAGATAAACTAATATCACTATATTATATTGCATGATAGGCGTATAAACAGAATAGCATGTCAACACATAGAGAAGCATCTAATCAGACTGGGACAGTCTTCCCAGACAAGCTGATGCTTCAGCTCACTCTTTCAAGGACAGTAGGAGTTAGCTAGGAAAGCAAATGGAAGAAAGTTATTGCAGAGAAAGAAAGCAGTGTATGCAGGGGCAAAGAGGGGTGAGACAGCAGAGCAAGGTTTGGAAATTAAATGCAGTTCATTATTGTGACATAACAGGTATGAATGGGCAAAAATCAAGATCAGAAAGAGCTATATAGGGGATTCTAAGGAGTTTGGATGTTCCCTGAGAATAAAGGGGAGGTATTATTAAAGGGCTCTGAGCAGTGAGGGGACATGATATTATTTGCATATTAAGAAAGTCCTTCTGACAATAATGTAAGGAGTAGATTCACAAATAGTCACAAAAAAGGGAGATGATTTTGGAATATTACAGAAATATTGAGTCATCAATCAAGTCATTGAAAGTGAAGATGGAGAGTAAGAGACAGATTTAAAAGATGTTTACGCTATAGTTTCAATAGACACAATGAACAATTAATTTTTGGGCAAGGAAGAGAGAAAAGTCTCAGATAATCCCAAAGTTTTGTGTGGGAAAAAGATATCACTTGCTGAGCACGGGGATGCAGAAGGAGGAACGTAGTTGGGGGACAGGTAATATGAGTTTTGGACATGCTGTGCTTGAGTACCTATGGGTCATATAAGCAGAGATGTCCAGCAGGAAGAAACATACTTGAGTTTGAAGTTCTGAAGAGCAATGTTGGCTCAAAGGAAATATTTGGGAGTCGTCAGTGGTAGGTGGAACCATGTGTAGGATCCTCAGAGAGAGTGTGTAGAATGAAGAGAGAACCAGGTAAAGTCTCCAGGGAAAGATAATATTTAAGCAGTGATTGGAGGAAGAGGAACCATCAAAGGAAGAATAAACTTTAGTAAACCGAGAGGTCAGAAGAAAACAAAGAGAATGTGTATCATGGAAGCCAGCGGAAGAGGAGTTTCCAAAAGTGGAAACAGTCAACAGTGACTAGGAAGACAGAGTCTGTGCCTGACTCACCCTCATTGATAATTTTTTGACCAATTGAAATTTATATTCTATTCATATTAGATACTAAATATAAAAATATTATGTTTAAATAAATTACTTAAAGTATACATGGTCAAATTACAGACATTACAGCTAACAATTATGACCATACCAGTACTTCACTCTTGTATTCTTATGGTTATGCCAGAGGCGTTGTTTCTTATTGTGCTTGAAGCAAAGCCTGGAACCATATAGAGCAACTATTCCTGAGATTCCCCAGTGTAAAACTGAAATTCCATGTTCTAGAAATGAACTCTAATATATGACTGAAAGGATCCTTTTCAGAGATTCTTTATAATGCCATAATATAACTACTTTGCACTCACAAATTCAGCCATTCAGGTTTTTATATTTGTCATAATGTCAGAAATTACCCTGAGGTGTCCAGAGAGTAGAAATATTTTGAATATGATGGAAACACATTCAGAGTTCTCAACACTGTCACGTAAATGTTGAATCTAAATAATTGAATGAGAAAAACACATTTTAAAAGGTTTATTACATGAGTTAAGGTTACAGCATTTTATAATAACCTCAAAAAGAATGTTGAGATCTAAAACTGGGATACTAGTCTTTCAGGGCTGAAATACAAGTTAGTTGAAACTCAGAAAATTACTTGTTAGATGTGGTGCTTGCATGTGTGTGTATGGGTGTGTGTCGGTTTTATGGGATGTCTGCCCAATGACACATCTAGAGTCTAGATTGCCTAAGAGGCAGTATGGCATATATGAGCAGGAAATGGTGCACAATTCCCAAAGGGGTATAAGCTTTAGATGATCTGCTCAGTTTCCTTCTGGTTTCTCAAAGGGGATGCATTCTTCTTTTTTTTTTTTTAGCCATGCATCATGCAGGATCTTAGTTCCCTGACCAGGGATCGAACCCATGCCCCCTGCAGTGGAAGCATGGAGTCCCAACCACTGGACCGCCAGGGAAGTCCCGGGGATGCATTCTTATATCCCATATAGCCACCCACTTAAACAAGATGTGGATTGAACAAAAGTCAGCCAGTTTTTCACAACTAGTTAATTTGTTACAAAATAAGTGTAAGCATCATATCTGTGAAAGTTTATGGTGGTTGCCATAAACCACCATCCACAAAAAATATACTAGTTCCTTCAACTTATTATCTTGAAAATTTACAAAACTAAAGAAAAGTTGAAAGAGTGTGCATTTATTTACCTTTCATCTAGAATCACCAGTTGTTCAGCCACATTTGCTTGATCAGTCTGTATGTGGGGACATTTTTTTTTAAATAGTTTTCTTGGAACCATTTGAACATAAGTTGTAGACATCATGACACATATTCCTAAGAATGAGGAAGTCTCCTGTATAACCACAGCAGCATTAGCAAACCCAAGAAGTGTACATATTGGCATAGTAATCTCATCTATCCATATTTAGATCTCCCCAGTTGTCCCTTTAATAGCCAAGATCTAATCAAGAGTCACACACTACATTTAATTATCATGTCTCCTTAGTCTCCTTCAACCTAGAACAATCCCCACCTATTTTTTGTGTTGGTGCTGTTTATGACATGGATATGTTTAAAGAATCAAACTAGTTGTCTTGTAGAATATCCTACAATCTGAATTTGTGTGTTAACAGTTTACTAGGGCTACTGTAATAAAGTACCACAAACCAGGTGGCTTGAAACAACAGAAATTTGTTGATTCACAGTTCTAGAGGCTAGAAGTCCAATATCAAGGAGTTGACAGGGCCACACTCCCTCCAAAGGCTCTAGGGGAGAATCCTTTCTTGCTTCTTCCAGCTTCTGGTGGCTCTTGGTGTTCCTTGGCCTTGGATAACATAACTCCAATCTCTGCCTTTGTGTCTTCACATGGTATTCTCACAGGGACACCACTTGTTGGATTTAGGGTCCACCCTACTCCAGTGTGACCTTATTTTGACCTAACTAATTATATCTGCAAAGACCCTATTTCCATATAAGGTCACATTGTGAGGTACTGGGGGTTAGGGCCTCAACATATGAATTTTGAGGAAAACACAATTCAACCTGTAATAGTGTGATTGTTTCTTATGATTGAATTGAGCTTGAAGATTTTCGTTGAGAATATTTCATAAGTGATGTGGGGCACTTCCAACTGAATCAGTTTCTCCCATTATTGGCGATGCTAAATTTGTTCACTTAGGGTGGGGTCTGCCAGATTTCTTTTGTTATTAATAAGTAATTAATAAGTAATCTGTGAGGGTGGGGAGAAAATGAAGACAAGATGCAAAGCAAGTCATTATTTGGAAGCTCCTACACAGGTGGGAGAGAGGAAGAGTGAGACAGGGCAGGAAAGCAGCCTAGGTGGGGTGGAGCATCAAGCTAATCATCACTGTGGTTGCAGAGCTCAGTCCCACTGGGAGCCAGTGTGGAACAGAATACTTTCTCAGTCTCCAGCTGGGGGCCACTGGGGTGGGGCTGAGTTGCTTAATTCTCTGGAATTTCCACCCTCCCCTGCTGCAGGCAGAGCTGGCTCTGGGACTGGAGAAAGCCCCGAGGCCTTTGGGTGCTTGTGTTTCACAAGGTTAAGGCTGAGGGGGATGGCCGGGGCACAGACACCATCTGCTACAGTCGCCTGCCTTTACTTATTTATCTATTTATAGTTGATTTACAGTGTTATGTTAGTTCCTAGTATACATCAAAGTGATTAGGAATATATATATGGAATGTATATGTACATGAAATATATATATGAAATATATATATATACACATGTATATATGTATATATATTCTTTTTCAGATTTTTTTCTATTATAGGTTATTACAAGATATTGAATATAGTTCCCCATGCTATACAGTAAGTCTTTGTTGTTAATCTATTTTATATATAGTAGTGTGTATCTGTTAATCCCAAACTCCTAATTTATTCCTCCCCCATCCTCTCCCCTTTGGTAACCATAAATTTGTTTTCTATGTCTGTGGGTCTATTTCTGTTTCATAAATAAGTTCATTTGTATCATTTTTTTAGATTCCACATATAAGTAATATCATATGATATTTGTTTTTCTCTGCCTGACTTACTTCACTTAGTATGATAATCTCTATGTCCATCCATGTTGCTGCAAATGGCATTATTTCATTCTTTTTTGTGGCTGAGAAATATTCCACTACAATGACCTTTTAAACTTACTTTATGAACAAGTGATAGACCTCAGCTACTTGGTCCTTAGCCATACTTTTAAGAGTTTTCCCTATACAATGTCCTGCCTTGTCAATTTCAATTAATTTTGGTTTCATTTTGATGACCTTAGGTACCAGAGTTAAGAAAGAATCCACTTCTCACACTCTACAGATTCTGAGTTATCAGAGACATGGCGGGGGAGCAAGGGTGTGAAGTGAAGTACCAGATGACCAAGAATGAATGGTGAGGAAATGTATATGGTACGACTGCAGGCCAGGAATGTGTCCTTCTTCCCCTCTACACAAGCTTGCCGTACATCCTGCTGCTGCCATGTACCCCACACTGAGGACAACTCTCTGAGTAGCAGCCGAGGCCTGGTCCTGTCATGGACTGAATTGTTTTCCCCAAAAATACACGTAATGAAGCTTAACCCCCAAGGTGACTGTATTCAGAGGTAGGGCTTTTAAGGAAGTAGTTAAGGTGAGGTCATAAGGGTGGGGCCCTAAGGATATGACTGGTATCCTTCTAAGAAGAGGAAGAGACACCAAAGATGCAAGTACACAGAGGAAAGGCCGTGTGAAGGTGCAGCAAGAAGGTGGCCACCTGCAAGCCAAGGAGAGAGGTCTCACCAGAAACGAACACTGCCGCCACGTTGATCTTAAACTTCCAGCATTCAGAACCATGAGAACATAAATTCCTGTTGTTTAAGCCACCATATCTCTGGTAATTGGCATGGCAAGCCTAGCAAATGAGTACAAACGGTTATGCTTGCCTCCTCTTTTCTCATCTGTCTCCTCATTTACCTTCTTATACCTCTCTTTGAACTTAAAGGAAGAGATACCTCACTTCCTGGCTCTAAATCCCTTTTCCTGCCCAGGAGGTAGTTTATTCCCAAACATATCCCATTTGTTGTCTTTCCAGTTCTTTAAGAAAATAAGGTAGAATGTAAATCATAAATAGTTAATAAATAACATTCTTTTCTTTTTCTTCTATTATCTTCATCCTCTCCTTCGCCAAAGACTCTGTTCCTTTTCTGGCCTGAGGCATGCAGATGGCTCTCAGGTAAAGCCTGGCAGGACAGGAGGGCAAGTGGTGGTGTGTTTATCACCAAAAGGAAGATGCTCGTACCATGAGTTAACTACAAACATGAATCTGAAGCAGTGCTTCTCAAATAGTTTCTGAAAAAAACCCAAAACAAAACAGAATTGCCCCCCACAATCTCTACCAGATCTATAGTTTTTTTAAAATAGGATAAAAATGAATTTCTAGGAAAAAATAAAGACATACAAAATACAAATCCCAACATTCAACGGACAGAAAATTACTCTGTCAAATTGCTTTTGAAGTTTCTAAACTGTTATTTCTGTACTTGCCACATACACTTAAATAGTTCAAAGACAGGCACTGGTGTATGGACCACACTTTGAGGACAACAGTTTCAAAGGGCAGGTGAATTATTTCCTTCCTTTCTCATTGGTTCCTATCATCTGATTCAGGGTCAGCCGAGCTCTATGTCTAGGAGAGCTTCTTCCCCCCTGACTCTCTCTCTCCTTTTCTGCATCTCTGCCTTCCTCTTGGAGTTCATCCTACTGGGCTTTCCTGTATGGTCAAGGGCATGGAGGATTGGGCTATTCCTGGGAGGGTGTTGGGAAGACAGCTAGTAGTCTGTAAGAATTAGGTTTGTCAAATCCCTCTGACTGGAGCATCTATAAGATAGACCACTCTCTCTCTTGCTAAGATCGATAGCCTGGCATATTTGACTCTGTGATCAATCTCACTTTTCTGAAACTCTTCCTCTGTCTCCTTCATATCAGTCTATCCATGGGCAGTCAGACTGGCAATGTGTCAGATGAAGCTAGGGTAACAGATTTCTGGGTCTAGGAACTTCACCATCTGTAATGGTAAGTCGAAAGGCAGAGAGATTGGCAGAGATTCCTGGAACTCTTGAAGAGGCTTAGAGCCTCAAGATCTACATAATTTACTGGAATAAACCCTCTCCAGGGAAGTGACTGTCCAGACAGTACATTTAGTTTATTTCCCAGCAATAAATGAAAGGTTGAAGGACGACAGTCGTTATGTGCTGGCATACTGAGAGTGTACAGCCAAAGCCCAAGCGCATGGTCAGTACTCACAGTCTCCCATTGTTACCTGGACAGCAGTCTTTATCCTGTCTCTCACCTGTCTCATGAACATCCATGTGACAATTGGCCTCTAGTGGGGTCAGCTTTGTGAGGCTGGAGCCCCCGGAATTATTCCAAGTGGTTTAGAATATAAACCTCTTATAAGAGATCACTGCATCACCATGGTGTTTCCCACACCAGGACACCCTACCTAGGCAAGAACACATCATATCCAGCCAGAGCACCTGGTTTCTAGAAGAGGTGATGCACACGCCATTCCTGTTCTCTTGGAAGACAAACAAGGACAGTGCTCCAGGAGCAAAGGGGGTCCTTTCGTGTGGTCAGGCTGTAACAGATGCAGGTGAGTCTGGTCTAAGCCTCGTGGACTAACCCTGACACTAGCTGATTCCAATAAAAAGTGGTCCCATCATTCACCCTAACTTGGCCTTGGCTAGAATATTCTGAGATGTTAAAAGATGGAAGATTTTGGTTTTTTTAGGAAATGAGTGAAGGGAAAATTGAAGATGAAATAAGGGAAAACTAAGGAGCAAATTCCTTGAGAAGGGATGGGATCCTTGAGAAGGGATGAGATCCAGAAAACACATGAAGGATTGCCCTTGCTAGGAAAGGAAGCTGTTTGCTCAGTTGCCAAAGGAAGCAAAACAGGAACAATGGCCCAAGTGCAGGTAAGTTTGTAAATCAGATGGTGCGAAGATCCTATTTTCTCAACGAGGTAGAAGGTAAAGTAGATGGAGGATGTGAGGAAGCCACTAGGAAGGGCAGAAGGTTTGAGAGAAAAAATGGTTCTCTTGGAGACAAGGACAATAATATTATTTGCAAACAAGCACTGGCTTGCTGGGTTGTAATGACAGCCCATCTGGGGTGTGGGATGGTGAAGTGTGAAGTGAAGCCAGTTTGCCCAGTTGTGTGAATCTGGCAGAGTTCAACGGCTGGGTGCAGACTTGGAGCTGGTGGGAATCTGAGTCGGTTCAGGCAAGTGTGATGGAGGGAGAGAGAGGCTAGGTGATTAAAGATAGGCTATGGAGTCTAACCTGGAGAATAAATTCAAAGAAAGGAAAGCTAAGTTCAAATGCTTGCTGGCTCCGCCATTTACTAGCTGTGTGATCTTGGCCAAGATTCTTAAATCTCTGAGTCAGTTCCCATATTTTAAAAATGGAGAGAATAGCAGAATGAATTATGTCTTCAGTCAACTTGAGGATTAAAAGAAATAATTGTATATATAGCAGCTTACCATAATGTCTGGCGGTACGTACTCAAGAAATTTTTCTCTTTTCTTTAAGGTATTATGAAAATTTACCAACTAGTGTTTTTTCAAATATAGGATTCTTTCTGGTTGTTTAGCATTCCAGAGTATTTATGAACTCTATGTCCATCCCTTTTGGTTAACAGCACAATGTAGAAACTAGGACAGCATAGCATATTGGCAGGCTCCAGAGTCAAACAAAATGCCTGGGTTTGACCCCTAGCTTCACCACTTACTATCTGTGTGACTTTGGGTGAGATACTGAACTTCTAGAATCTCAGTTTTCTAATCTGTGAAATGGGTATAATTCTATTTCTCCCGAGTTGTTATGATAATTAACTTGCGAATTCTCAGTATATCTCAGTGGCAATGATGATGAAGAGGTTGGTGTTTCCCAACATTTAAGACATTTTGGACTTGTAAGCAAGGCAGAATTGCAGGAAAGGGATTTCAAGAGGTAGATTGGACTCATCCTTAAAGCACATGAAAAGTGGCTGACCTTCGCCAACAATGCAGTTGTTGGCGGGCGATGCAAATCAACACTACAAAAAGTATCACTTTGCATCCGTCAGAAGGGCCATCCTGTCGGTATTAAGATTCTTTAATTTAGGCATCCTGGGATAGCAGCTCTTTTTAGGCCTAAGAAGGAACAGCTCAGGAGTGTACAACAATTTCAGATGAAACTAATATTCAATGACTATCTCTATACTGCTAGGTTGTTGACTTCTATTAATCATTATTCTCCTGGTTTTAGCTCTCATGTGGGGTTTACAGAGGAGTCAACATTTAAATCTTCATAATCTGTGTATTCATAGCTTCAGTATCACGACTGACCCATAGTTTTTATGGTTTGGGAAGAGTTATTGATTTCATGTATCATATAAAGGATTCACAATGATGATAGGGCAATTAAGATTACAATAATGGCTGGTAAATTGTTCAAATTTTCTCGACCTGTGCATCTATTGTATGTATATGAGTTAGTTTAGTTGTCAATATTAGTGAAATAATATAGAGGACTAGAGAACTTATTTTAAAAATAACTATTAACGTGTGATTATGAAAATGTAAAAATTCTTCCATAATCGGTGATGTTGCATCTTGAGAGCCTAGGTGAAATTGATATGCCTTAATGATATACAGGATTTTAGCGTATGATTTAACTTTGACAAAGTTACATCACTTTTTACTTTTATCTCATACGTTGAGAAAGACATAATTGTTATGGTGTTGCCTTGAAACTGGTTGAAAAGGACTTGAGTCCTTCCTTATTTTACATGTACATAGGTAGGATCTTCAAATGTAGGATATGGCGGAGGGCATCCGTGTAACCATTCTAGGTTAGGAATAGCAGTTTCCACCGCTGAGACTTCTCGTTTGGATGCAAATGCTTTTCAAAGTATGAAGATTATTAGCATTACTGCTGCTACTGAGCTGAATGAGCCTAAAGACAACATATTTCATGTTCTGTGTGCCTCAGGGTACTCAGACTAACGCAGTGACATCCCTGAGAGGCCAGGAAAGTGCTGCAGGAAGTCATATTTACTACGACAAATATACCTGTGAAGTGAATTTTTGCTCATGCTAAGTGTATACCCTGAGAATAGGGGGAATCCGTGTAGGAAGCCTCCTATAATAGTGAAGACTGCTCCCATGGACATTAGGTCATGGAAGTGTGCTACTACATAATATGTATCCTGGAGGACAATGTCCGGGGATGAGTTGGCTAAGATGATTCCTGTCAAACCACCTACTGTAAAAAGAAAAATAAAGCCTAAAACTCATAATAGAGCGGGAGGTCATATAATATTACCTCAGTGAAGGGAGGTCATATAATATTACCTTCGTGAAGAGTTGCTAATCAGGGACTTCCCTGGTGACACAGTGGTTAAGAATTCACCTGCCAATGCAGGGGACACGGGTTCAAGCCCTCATCTGGGAAGATCCCACGTGCCGCGGAGCAACAAAGCCCGTGTGCCACAACTACTGAAGCCTGCGCACCTAGAGCCCGTGCTCCGCAACAAGAGAAGCCACTGCAATGAAAAGGCCGTGCACCGCCATGGAGAATAGCCCCCGCTCGCCGCAACGAGAGAAAGCCTGCGTGCAGCAACTAAGACCCAATGGAGCCAAAAAAGAAAAAAAAAAAAAAAAACTTAAAAAAAGAGTTGCTAATCAGCTAGATACCTTTACTCCTGTAGGGATAGAAGTAATTACGGTAGCTGATGCAAAGTATGCTCCTGCGGTGACAGCTATCCCCATGGTAAACATATGATGGGCCCACAAGAGCAATCCTAAAAAGCCAGCGGACATGACTCATACTATTCCCAAATAGCTGAAAGGCACTTTTTGTCCTAAATAGTATGTAATAATATGTGAGGTTATAACAAGCCCTGGTAGGCCATGAATGCAGACTTCAGGGTGACCAAAGAATCAAAACAGGTGCTGGTATAGGATTCGGTCTCTTGCAGAGTCAAAGAAAGTCGTGTTGAGATTTCTGTCTCTTAACAGTATGGCAATTCTGGTTGCTCGGACTGAGAGTGGTAATTACAGTAATATGGCTATAGTTGGGGAAGATTAAACTAATAGTGGTGTTTGGTATTGAGATATGACTGCTGGTTTTGTATGAAAGACTATAGTCATAAGAGTAATAGCACCAAGAATTGAAGAGACACCTGCTAAATGTAAGGAGGAAATGGTTAGGTCGACAGAGGCTCCTGCGTGGGCCAGATTGCAGGGAAGAGCTGAATATACAGGTCCACTTGTACCAGAACCAGCTTCTATTGGTGATATGAGTAGGAGTAAGAATGATGGGGGAAGTAGTCAAAAGTTTATATGATTTATTTGGGGAAATGCCACCTCAGGTGTCCCAGTTATTAGTGGCCCAAGTCAGTTTTCAAACCCTGCAGTCATAATGGGTACATCGATTAAGAAAATTATTACAAGTGCAGGGACTGTTATGACTCCCTTACAGATTTGGACATTTCCAAATAGCGCAGCAGGTTAGCATAGCTCAGCCAGGACTAATATACTTAAGGTGCTGCCTGCTACTCCCGCTCAAGCACCTAATAGTAAATATAAAATGCCGATATCTTTGTGATTTGTTGAAAATAATCAGCAGTGTGTGAACAGAGGTACAATGACTGAGCTAGCATTAGACTGTAAATCTAAAGACAGAGATTGAGCCCTCTTTCTGGCAAACCCTTTGGTGAATCAACAAACTGAATTGTAACTTCAGAGAAGCGGCTTCAATTCTGCCGGTGATATTCCTGCCTTTTGTCTTTTCTTTCTCAAAGGCAGGAGAAGTAGATTGAAGCCAGTTGACTAGAGGATTTGAATGTTAACTAAAATTTCCTGGGGTTAAAACTCATCAATCTCATAAGGATTTGGCTTAATTACAATGTTTGCTTTGCATTCAATTGATGTAGGATAAAGTCTAGCGATCCTTATTTTAGTTTTAGGAATTAAGTAAATTGTACTTGTTTAGGGTTTTGAAAGCTCTTGGTCTAAACTAACCTAAATTCCTAGTCCAGCACTGATAGAATGGGTATTATGATTGGTAATGATAGGAAGATTATTTCTTTGTATGTTCAAATTGTTTTATTTTTGTGTTGTTTATTGAAGGGAACATAGTGATGTGGAGTATGTTAGCTGCAAGTAGAAATATATGCTGAGGACTGCTATGATGGCATTATGATGGCTATTAGTGTTGTAGAATGATGTTATCATTTTTGTTATCTCTTGGATAATTATTCATTTGGGTAAAAACCCTGATAGTGATGGGTGATGTCCTAATGATACTATAATGGTGAGGAGAAGGATTGTGATGGGAGGTGTTTTATCTCATGTGTGTGATAATGATACTCTTGTAGTACATGATCTGGGCATAAATAATAAGAAGAGAGTGTTGTGATGATATAAATTAGCATGTTTAGGATTGTTATAATCTGAATATACATTATAATAGCTGTTATTCATCCTATATGGGCAATTGATGAGGAGGGTGTAATTTTTTCCAGATGAGTATGGCTAAGTCTGCCTCAGCCTCCAGCTATGATTTATAATATCACTATGATTAATAGTATATTTAGGTTGATGGATGGTGACATGTGGTATAAAACTGATAAGGGTGCACTTTTGTCATGTTAATAGCATCAGGCCTGCTGTTCATGGGATGCCTTGTGTGACTTCAGACACTCAGAAGTGAAATGGGGAAAGCCCTACTTTTGTGACAAGGGCGATTGTCATGAGGGTGGATGCTGCTGGATTAAAGCTTTTTGTAATTCATCGTGTTCTTTGACCAGAGTATATTAGATTAATGATAATAACCATTATAAGTAGCATGGATGTGGTGGATTGTTTTAGAAGATATTTGTTGGATTCTTCTGTAGCTTATGGGTTCATGTTTTTTATTAGAATGGGGATACCATTAGCCAGTGTGAGCTTGTTATACAATTATATTTCCTGAGATAATCGTCAGTAGAATGATAGTAAAAACAATGAGAGTTTATTAGTACAGGAAGGATATATGACAACATTTTGGGGGTATGGGCCTGAAGCTTGCTTAGAGAACCTTATTATATAGCATGTGGTGTAATGTGGTAGCATGGGGAATGTAAAATTCTTAGGAAGAATTCAATTCCAGGAATAAGAGCATTGAAACCTCTATGATTACTCTATCAAAGTCACTCTTTTGTCAGACATATTTCTTAAGGTTGTGGTGGGTTGCCTGGTGTGATGACAGGTAGTGAAAGCTCTCATATACACAGGGCTAATGTTAGTAGTAAAAAAATTTTTTATAAGAGATGTACATGTTGATCATATCAAAATTGTGGGTAAGATGCCTTTATTCATAGAAAGGAGATTGTTAGATGTGTTTTAATGATGACTTGGGCTGTATATAATTCTGGCACGTAAGGATTGTCCAATGCTCCTAAAAATAGATTGTTGTGGAAATGTTTATTATAAGGAAATTGACATATTCTCTAGGAAGGAGGGGGTGCATGAGCCTGCTACATTTTCTACATTGAAGCCAAATACAGGTTTTGATTCTACTTCTGTTAAATCAAGTGGGGCTTCATTGGATTTCTGCTACTGCAGAGATAATCAAATTCTGGGTAGGGGTCAGGAGAAAATTAGTCATAGGTGTTCTTGTGTAATAATTACTGTTGAAAGTGTAAATGATCCATTTATCAGTAGGACTGAGAATAGAATAACTGCTGACGTTACTTCATACGAGATTGTGTGTGCTACTGTCCCTAGAACTCCAGTGAGTGAGTATTTTGAATGTGAAGCTCATCCAGATCAGAGGATGGAATAAATGCCTAGGCTTGTTATGGCTCATATAAATAGTATGCCTACATTTATATGAATTAGTGGAAAAGATATGGGAAGAGGAATTCACGTTGTGAGAGCCAGGGTCAAGGCTAGCATTGGGGCAATAATATATAAATTGACGATGTTGACGGTCATAGTGGTCCTTTAATAAATAATTTGAATGCCTCAGCAATGGGTTGTAATAATCCATAGGGGCTGATGATTTTTGGCCCTTTCTGGATTTGTATATAGCCTAGGATTTTCCATTTAGTTAATATGAGGAATGCTATGGTTAATTAAATTGGGTAATTTATGAAAGAATGTTGATTATAAATATATTCTTAGGAAGAGGACTTGAGCCACTGTAGATAAAGGTTTCAGTTTTACATAATTACTGGGCTCTGCCACCGTAACAAACCCTGTTCTACAGTAGGGTATGTATCAATTAATTGAATGTAGATTATATCATCATTTAGTTTGAAGACATTTTGTAAAGTAAGCCGTATTTCGCTTGTCCTTTCATACTGGGAGAAATCTGTAATAGACAGAAACCAACCAGGATGACTCCAGTCTGAACTCAGATCACGTGGGACTTTAATCGTTGAACAAACAGACCATTAATAGCCGTATACCATTGAAATGTCCTGATCCAGCATGAAGGTCATAAACCGTATTGTCGATATGAACTCAAGAATACAATTACACTGTTATCCCGAGTATAACTTGTTCCGTTGATCAGTGTTTTAGAACAACAGGTGATAAAGCATTTTGACTAGCTGGTCTAAATTTTAATGACTCTGAGGTGGTTTTATTCTCCAAAAAATAAATGGTGCACAGGCTCAAGGCGCACCAGCTTCAGTAGTTGTGGCGCGCAGGCTCAGTAGTTGTGGTCCACTGGTTTAGTTGCTCCATGGCACGTGGGATCTTCCCGGACCAGGGATCGAACCCGTGTCCCCTGCATTGGCAGGTGAATTCTTAACCACTGCGTCACCAGGGAAGTCCCAGAATCACAGTCTCCCTTTTAATATACCTTAAGCCCAAAGAATCCATGGAAAATCGTTACAGAAAATAAGACAATAAAATATTGTAAGGACTATAACAGAAGAATATAGTACACAGTTTATATAGACACATCGCAAGCAGTTACAAAGTATATTGAAAGGGAGGCTGCAGTTTTAAAAGAATAAGATAAAATATACCCACAAACTCCCAATTTTTCCTGAAAAGTTGTAATCTGAAACCCTATTGTAGGAAGCAGAAGATTCCAGGAGACATTCTACAAATGAAGGACTCTAAACTCTGGGGGTGGATAAGGAATTCTGGAAGGAAGGTATCCTCACCCAAGGAGAGCAGGTTCCTATAGTTCTCTAACATCATATCCCTGTACAATTCCCATTGATCTTGGCTCAGGCATTCCCACTCCTCTTGAGAGAAATCTATGGCCACATCCTGGAATGTCACCTGTCCCTGAAATTAAAAGTACACATGCCATGTGGCCACGGGAAGAGTTCATAATGTGACCCAAGAAGAAAACAGCAAGAGAACTGGTTTTCATTTAGAAGAGTGTCTTGAATTATCCACTTATATATATATTTTTTCACAAAGTAACATTCTCTACCTTATTTCTAACTATAAGAAAAGAGTATGGCATGTGATCCACAAAACCAGTATAGAGGCTATACTTATCTGGAAAAGAAATGATAAAATGATGGTTTCAACACAGGTATATGCATTTTTGAGTGTTTTATTTATATCAAACTGGTTAAAACGTGTGTAGTTTTCAGATAGAAAAGACATGTCAAGGTAGAAAGGTACCTTTCAACTATTCATGGGTACACAAGTACACTGGGGAGATTGTAAAAGTGCACATTCTGATTCAGTAGTTCTGGTGGGCCTGAATTCCTTTTTTTTTTTTTTTAACAAGCTCATTTTTAACTAGTGATGCCACAGTCTCTGATTCGTTAACCACAATTGTGAATAGTAGATAATGAGGAAAGGTAAAAATTCATATTTAACTTTGAACATAAAGTGTTTTATGGATTTTACACGTTTAATAGAATAGTAAGCACAACAGCAACAATCATTTGTGAATATTTACTGTAGACTGTGTATCTATCTTTCTAACGTTTTTGTGTAGGATTACAGAAAAAAGGCCTGGGCTGCGGCCACAGTGAGCGGGGCCCCCAGGCCGGGCCGCCCCTCCAGGACGCCCGAAGGGGCCCTGCGCTCCTGGCGGCTCCCTCCCCCGACGCCCTCTCCCTCCCGGAAGGCCTCGGGGCAGAGCGGTCCCACCCCCTGCGCCCAGAAAGGAGCCCGCGTTTCCACAGAGCTGGAACTCCCGCTCGGGGTCTTTTCCCTCCGCCGTCACGGAACTGACCCGGAGCCCGAGGGGAGGGCGGCCTCACTGAGGCTGCCGGCTCTGAGAGGCCCCGGCGGCCGAAGCCGCGACAGTCGTGCGGACGGCGGGCGGGGTAAGTGGGCGCCGACCCTCCGCCTGGTCCGGTGCCTGGGCGGCAGCGCAAGACCAGCTTCCGAGGGGCAGGGGTTCGCTGCCACCCGCCGCTGCTATGTAGAAAGAGCGGCCCCCAGCGTCTGGTCCGGGGAACTTCAGTCCCTCCTCTCGCTCCTGCCCTCGGCCTGGCTCGCGGGGCCTGGGGGCCGTGGGGAGGGGGTCGGCCTGAGCGTCCTGAGGGGAAACGGGGCAAGGGAGGCGCAGGGTCCGGCTGCAGCGTCAGCGCCCCTCCTCCCGACTGCGGGGAAAGCGGCCGAAAACTCCTCCCGAGGCTCGCAGGCCCCTTATTCAGCCGAGCCCCTCTGCGCTCCTTCCTCCCTGAGCTAAAGTACCGGGGGCAGGGGACAGGGCAGGCGACTGGCGCAGGTAATGGGGAACATTAAAAGGTGATTGTTAACTAAGGAAAACCAACTCTCCCAACGTGAGGAATGTAGCGCTTTTCTTTGTATGCGAACTCACTGAAATCCTTCCTTTGATGTGCACCTCGGCTCTCCGGGGCCTGCATTCTGTATTCGCATATCCTGAGCTCCTCAGGGCCCGCGGCTCACACTGGAGGGCTGCAAGTGCTGATGACTGGGACGTCCTTTGTTTACTGAGATGGCAAGAAATACTCCATTTCTCACAGGCTCGAGGGGCAGACAGTGAAAAAGAGGCGGAGAATCTCACTCAGCATCATCACCCCACGAGCAGACTAGGAAGCTGAGGCTCCGGGAAGCCAAGTAATCCAGCCGGAAGCACAGATGTGGGACCACGGAGTGGGGTCTGCACCCGCCACCCGTCCAGGGGGACTGCCCACTCTCCGCAGCTTCCACACCTGTTGCCTTCACCCCCTCCCGGGACCAGCTCACAGAGCCTCCTCTTGGGGGGATTCACTTACCTTCTTCTAACAGGATCCGTCTCACTATCTTGTTTTGGGGTCCGGAAGGCTTGTCACTCTGAAGCAGGTTCAGCCTCACGTCACCAGGGCAGCTTTCCTGGATCACACTCACCACCTGCACGTCCACTCCCAGCTCAGACCCAGAAAGAGCCCCTCGGCCCCGAGCCCCATGGCTCTGCCTGGGCTCCCACCCCCTCCTGCCTGGTCCGTCCCTTTCATGTCCCCTACAGGGTCACCAGGAGCTCCCACCTGCCCCAGGTAGGCTGTCTGCTCTGTCCTGGGGAGGCCTCCATGGTGTCAGGTGGAAGACACAAGAGGTACTTGTGGGGTCTCCCTCACGCAGCACAGTGGCCAGCACCCACCTATTGACCTCATCACTCTAGATGGACAGGGGTTCAGGGGGTCCGTGGCATCTCCTGGTTCTCATTTCACCCCAGCACAGCCCACAGGGAAGTTGCTAAGCAACTCTGTGCCGGCTGCACAGAGAGGATGCGCATACACACGCCCCCCCCCCCCCCCAGCAGCCCACGGGGCTCTCTCGTGGTCAGGCCCCTCCCCGGGTATGGAGCTCACCTGGGCAGGCACCCAGCAGCTCACGGGGCTCTTGTGGTCAGGCCCCTCCCCGGGTATGGAGGTCACCTGGGCAGGCACCCAGCAGCCCACGGGGCTCTCGTGGTCAGGCCCCTACCAGGGTATGGAGGTCACCTGGGCAGGCACCCAGCAAGGCTGGACACACAGGAACCGTGCACATAGCCCTCATTGCAGAGCACCCCCAGCCCACCTGTTGGCCAGAACTGATACAAAGCACCTCAGAGCAGGACCTGAACTAACAAACAGCAGCTCCGGGACAGGTCTGTGACCCTGGGCTTCACTCTGCGGCCTCCTTCCACCGGGTCTTCCAGAGGCTTCCACTGCAGCTGGGGCACCAGGCCTCTGTCTCCACCCACCACCCCTGCTCTCCCTTACTCCTGGCTTCTTCTCATTAGGAGAGGGTCTTCTTGAAGTTGTCTCCCACTCATGGACCAGACAAAATGTTGAGAAAACAAGCAGAGTCGCAGCCCTGTGTCTATCCTGACCCTCAGGACCCCATACCTGTTCCTTGGAGCTGGCCGGTGCAGCAAGGCCCATTTTCTGCAACTCTGAGTCCCTGAGGGGCGAGGATTGGCTGACCTGGGCAGCCTGACCCGGCTGGCCCGCCCTCCCCAGGTGTGCCTGGGTTGAGGTCTATATAAACACCGCTCCAGGCAGCAAGAGTACCTGCAGCTGTGGCTGACGCCATATTCTCTGCCCCGTCAGCAGTGTCGGGGCTGGGCTGGTAGGTGGGAGTGAGGGGCTACGGCTCTGTGGGTGGCCCGGTGTGAGTGGGGCTCTGCTGGACTTTCTGCAGGAGTTGCCAGGCTGCCACCTGCTAAAGAAGAGGATGTGTCACCCATACCTGCCGCTGGAATTTCTCCCTGGGCAGAGGTGAGGAAGGAAAAAAGCAGTGGGGGCCGGGACAGGAGGGGTACCTCAGGCAGGGAAATAGAAAGCTTCCAGAAGAGTGCCCGGGGCCAGGACAATCCTGGCTGGCCTGCAGGCACCAAGTCAGACGGCGTGCTGTTGCTGGGGTGGCTCCAGGGCCCTTCCTCTAGGCTTTCAAGTCCTTGTACATATTCAGGTGTTTTACCTGGGAAGGGTGGGAAAAGTTCAGCAGCAGCTGGCCTGGAGCTCAGCTCACGTTTACTCAGAGACGTCTCGGCATGGTCCCCCAGCTTGGCAATGAGGACGCTCCTTGCGGGGGGCGGGGGGGGGCGGGCTGCTGGCTGCATGGGAGACGATTCCCCACCTCTGACCAACTTCAGAATTGTTTACCACTGGAGCAAGTGTTATGATAGGGGTTTTCATCTGTGTAACTAGTGGGTTCTTAATTAGCAATGTGAACGGTGACATCAGAAGTCCTGATTCAGGATGGAAATACTTACCCCCAACAGGTACAGGCATAAAAACCTGGGGACGCCGTGTGCAGCCGGCACCCTTAGGAATGGGCTTCCGACTGACCCCTCAATATTCTGGTGTCCAGCCACTGCTTTAGGATTTCTGGGGCCCAGTGCTGACTCTAAGGGTTCTGCAATCCAGCCTCTGTCAGCCTTTAATGAGACCCACACTTCCAGGATCCTACAGAGTAGGGTCTGTGTGACCGTTCTGTGGCTTCTGTAACAAATGACCACAAGTTGGGTGGTTTAAATCAACAGGAATTCATCCTCCCCCAGTCCTGGAGACCAGACATCTGAGATCAAGGTGTTGCAGGACGGAAGTCTCTCCGCAGGCTCCAGGAAAGGGTTCTTCCTGCCTTTTCCAGCTTCTGGGGGCTTCAGGCGTCCCCAGGCTTAAGGCTTCATCCCTACCATCTCTGCCTCTCTCTTCACGTGGCTTCTCCCCTATGTCTGTGTTTCTCCTCTTTTGTCTCTCATAAGGACTCTCTCAATTGGATTGAGGGCCACCCTAACCTAAGATGACCTCACTTCTAGTCTTTAACTACATATACAGAGACCCTTTTCCCAGATATGGTCCTGTTCACGTGTGCTGGGGGGGCACATCTTTTGGGGCCAGCATTCAACCCATTACCTGTGTATAAAATAACCCTGATTTTAGGAGATTACCAAGGTCCCATATAGACTGGCACAGACAGCAGCCACGTGGGTGAGGGTCTGGGGAGAATGAGGATCCTGGAATCACCTAGAAAGGATGAAGTCCTGGCTGCATTAGGTGAGCTCTTACACCACGGGGCCTGTGGAAACAACCACTCCACTCTGTCCGTGGAAGGGGACCCAGTGCCGAGTCCAGAAATGGTTATGTTGCAAAGCTGGCTCTTCTGGGATTTCATCATCGACAGCATCATGTAACCAATAACTGCGGGCTTGGAGGAGTCACTCTCTGGCACGTGATGACAGCACCGTCCCTTTAGGCTCATCCAGCCTAGAATAGGAATGTTTGAAGGAGAAGAGTTTGGGAGATTGCGAAGCTTGGTTGTCAAGGAAACTGAGCAGGTTTGTCAAGGAGACTTCTCCCTTACACTGAAGGCAGGGCTGGGAGAGCTGAACTCCAGGGATCTTTTAAAGTCGCTGCTCTGAAGCACCGTCACCTGAGAGGTGGCCTCAGCGTGAGCTGGGGTTTGTGAAAAGTGTGATGAGCTGAAGCCTGACTTTCTGTGACAGCTGGGGAGGGCTTTGTAAAGCACCTTGGCTTTTAAGGCAAAGTTTGTTGCTGGAACAGAGTCTCCCAAAACTGGGTTGAAGCTCAAGATGTCTCTGTCCCCTTCTTGTGAGAGTCCAGGGCAGGTGAGTGTCAGGTCCTGGGCTCTGCCCCCCTTGTTTCTCCTCCTTGCTGGTGGGGTGACCAGCTGGGCTTCATGCCCTCCATCCTAGGATGCAGGCTGGCCAAGGCCCTCACCACCTCCACCCTTTCCCCTTGGTAACACGAGAAACTGCACCCCAGCTGTAAGGGGTGGGAAGGCTGGGAGGTGCAGGGTAGCCATGAACAGGCAAAAGGGAAATGGTTTCTGACGGGCAGCTGAGCGGCTCTGCTGTGAGGGTCACCTGGACGCTAGCGCACAGACTCTGGGTCCTATGAAGCTTCGATGCTTTGTGGTTCTGGAAATCCTATAGGAGATGGTCCACAGCAGGTGAAGCTAATGCTCTCAGTGGAGCTGGTGAAGCCCAAGATCTGCAGTTCAGACTCAAGGTGCCAATGTACATACAGGACAAAACCATCTCGTGTGATTGGACTTCAGGCACGTTTAACATGAATGCAGTCATGTTAATGCCTAGCGTCTTCTGTCTTGTGCCTCCCATCAGGGACCCCCTCCTCAGTTCCTGGGGCTCCTGTAACTCAGGTACAGGGGGATGGAGAGTGGGCTCTGTCCCGTGTGAGCCCTGAGTTACCCTGCATGTGAGTCTGCTCAGGACCGCTGTAACAAATACCACAGACTGGGCAGCTTGAATAACAGACCTATCTCCCAGTCCTGGATGCTGTCTGAGATCAAGGTGTCTGCAGGCTGGCTTCTCCTGAGGCCTCTCTCCTTGGTGCTTAGACAGCCATCTTCTCCCCAGGTCCTCACATGGTCTCCCCCTGTGCCTATCTGTGTCCTAATCTCTCCTTGTAGGACATCAATCCTATTGGATTAGGATCCACCCTGAGTGACCTCATTTTTACCGTAATCACTTCTTTAAAAACCCCATCTCCAAATACAGCCACATCCTGGGGCCCTGGGGGTTAGGGATTCAGCATGTGAATTTGGGGGGACGCGACTGAGCCCACACCATCCTGCTTAGGAACTAACGTGTGCCTCGGTCCTTCCTTCCCTCCAGTCACACGAGGCGATGTAATGGCTCAAGGAGAGGCCACTCGTGCAGAGTTTGTGTCCCAGCCGGGGACCCCTCCTCTGCTCTCTCTGATCAGGTGTGACAGTGCCTGCCCCGTCCTGAGGTGAGCAGTTCTGGGCTTTCCTGCCATGTCTCCTGGCCTGCTGAGGTGCCCATTGTCAGGGAACCCAGGAGCCAGCAGCCTAGTGGGGATGCCGGGGACTCTCAGGGCCTTGGCAGATGTCTCTCCCGGCAGATGCCCTAGTGAAAGTGGGGAAACATTTGGGGGATTACAGGTGGGAGAGAGTCAGTCTCGTTTATGCTTCAGAAAGACCAGGTTGGGGTGGGATGTGAGACGCACCATGCGGGCAGGGAGCTATGTCAGGCCTGATGGAGGAACCAGGCACAAGATCGGGCTTGGGCCAGGGCTGTGGTCGTAGAGGGAATTAGTGTGGGAACTGGCCACAGGCTGTTGTCGAAATATCGGCTTCCCTGTGCGCCGAGGCCGAACAGAAATACGGAGACAGGGATTTTGGAGGAAGAGAGAGATGGCTTTATTTTTCTGCCAGGCAGCAGGGAAGACATAGCCAGCTAGCACCTCAAGAACTGGGCACCCCTCCTTGAGAATCAGGGAAGATTTTATATGTGGGGCTCTCGCAGTCCGGGGTATAGGATGAGGATCAAAGTAGTGAAGGTCTTGCATTCCTCCTTTACTTTGCATTATTTCAAAACAGTCATAGTTGGCGTCAGGCTGCCTGGTAATTGGGGTCCCGCAGTCTGGTAATTGCATCCGTTTGCCTCTGGTTTATCGGCCGGTGACCTTGTTTCTGAAATGAAAAACTATAGGGGGTGATTTGTTATGAGGGGCGTATAGAATTTAAGTGCTGGACATAATAAGGTTAGGGAGTGAGAGGCAGGGGATGTAACTCCCACAGAGTTAGGGGTGATGGGTGCCAAAGGTAAATTACGTAGTGTCAGGGAGTGAGGTTAGTTTTGTAAAGTACAAATCTAGTTACTACAAATGAGCGATAAAGTAAAACAAGGAGTGATGAACGCTTTCAGGCCAGGTTATGTTTCTTCTCTAGCCTGTTCGCTGTTCCTTTTGTTTTCCTTGTTCTCAGGGGAGGGAAAACTTCATTTCTATTTTTGCTGCAACAAGACTGGAGGAGCAGATGACAGTCAGTGGGGCACAAGGCGAGTGGGAGCCTGGGAAACCCCAGTGTTACTGAACAAAACTTGGGTCCGCTTACCCGAGTGCAGTAAAGCCAGTCTACTGACACCGGGTGAGGTGAAGGGAAGTGCAACTTTAATTGTACAAGTGCCAATACAAGGAGGCCAGGTGGCCTGTGCTCTAAAACCCCAAACTCCCTGAAGGATTTCAGCAAAGCAGTTTTAAAGGCCAGGTGAAGGAGGGGCGTCGCAGGGTATGTGATCAGCTGGTGCACAATATCTGGTTGATGGTGAGGTAACAGGCGGTTAACGTTGTAAATTCTTAGGTGCCAGAAGCTCTGGGACTACCTGTTCACGATCATCAAGTAGTTAATTTCTTCCACTGGGTGGTGGAGGAAGCATGCATCAGATACTGTTATCCAGGTACTCCAGAGAGGACCTACAGCAGAGGATATGGGGGAGGTGTCTGTCCTGGGAAGGCCCCATAGGGTCCTGCTCGGTTACAACCGGTGCCTGGGCTCAGCAACCTGGGAAGCTGGGGCTGCTCCTGGGTGTGGGGAGCTGTGGGATCCCAGTCCTCTGAGGGGCCTGTTAGCCCCCAAGGGAGACGGGGATGCAGTGGCTGGACAGAGGCGTCTGGCCTGGGAGAGGAGTCCAGGCTGGGAATGTCACTGGAATCATCGCAGGGAGGGAGAGGAAAGGCACAGTGGGGGCAGATGGGTCACAGCAGACTACGTGCAGGTGACTGCGGTCCTGTTGGAAGCAACTCAGAGCCAGAAAGGAGTGGCCGTCAGGGGCTCAGCTCCATTCTCTTGTTCCTTTGTAAAACCACTGTGTCAGAGTTTGAGACACCGCCAAGAGACGTCTGGGCCCAGTGCTGCTGTGGCTTCATCAAAGGGGCCCAGGGGGCACACAGAACCACTGCAGGCCCCACCCATGTCCTCAATGGGAATGAATCCCATCGGGGCTCCTGGGCTCACAGACTTGAGGGAACCTCTGTCCTCAGGACTGGTCTTCCTCCTTCCTCTCACCTGCTGGTCAGAGGCCCAGGAACCCCCAACCTGGCTCCACACCCAGGGCCTGGATTCAGAGGCCCAGGAACCCCCATCCTGGCTTCACCCCCAGGGCCTGGATTCTGGCACAGCTTAGGGGTAAGCAAGACCCTCATGCTCCTTTATCTGCTTGGGGGTGAGAATGTCTTAAATGCTGCAATTGACTGATTACGGAGGGCTGAGTGTTTCCAGCAGGTATGGGTGGAAAGATGGGGTGTGAAGTTCCTATGTCTGCAGGGTCTTTCCAGTGTGAAGATCTGCGCGTTTCCCCCGGCCAGTCAGCGTCCTCCCAGGAAGCCCAGATCCAGAATTATGAGAGCAGAGGCTCTCCCCTTCCTTACTTGTAACTTCCCACTCCCACAACAAGGAGCCTGGCTTCCACCATCTGCCATTTATCTGCATTGCTCCTTTCCAGGTTACATGTGCAGAGGTTTCAGAATTGTTAGCTACTACACCCTGGAAAGAACTTTGTAAAATAAAGCCCACTGTTTATATACGGTCCATTTTGCCTTTAGTCTACAGATTCCATTCATTTCCAAAGGTAACTTAGGTCAGCACCTTTTACCCCATCCCCTACAGTGAGTTGTTTCCATATATTTCTAATACAGTTAGATTCTGTCACATTATGTATTCCATCCTGCAACACTCCTACATCCTAAATAACTAAATTTGAATAGATTATGATTGGCCCCTTGGGCTATACACATCTGTTGGCTTAGACAAATGCATAGTGACAGGTATCCACCCTAGAGTATCACATGGACTACTTCACACCCCCCACCCCATGATCTGCTTATCACCTATGTAGCTTTGCCTTTCCCGGAATGTCATCAGTGGGGTCATACTGTGTGCAGCCTCCGCAGACTGGAGTCTTTCACTTAGCAGTATATACTGAGGATTTATCCATGTCTTTCCATAGGTTGATGGTGCATTCCTTTCTGCTGACTAGTATTCCACTGCATGTGGATGGGAGGAAAAACAATTTTCCCTCTACTTTTCTAGGGTCTTGGTTGAGGCCCCCCTGCCCCTGTAATAAATGACAGATTACCAGGAGAAAAGCAGAAGTTTAATAACATGTATACCTTCTGAATACAGGGGGGATACCACAGAAAACTGAGTCACTCCCTGAAATGACCAAAACCATCCCCTTAAATACCATCTTCAGCTAAAAACAGAAGAAAGATGCTGGGGAAGGGGGGAAGACCGGTTATGGCAGGTTATCATGCAAAGCACAGTAAACAAGGGTATGACTGTTTGCACATTTAAGTCAGGACTTCTCCATTGAAAAGAGTTACTTAAGATTTAATTATCCTTCTATTTTTGGTGCAAAGAGGGACATACCCTCATAAATGGAGATTTCTCTATTGTAAATGTCCTTCACAAAACGGCAATCTCAGTTTTCTGAGATTTTTAAAAACATAAATTTATTATTTTATTTTTGGCTACATTGGGTCTTCTTTGCTGCCTGCAGGCTTTTCTCTGGTTGGGGCGAGCAGGGGCTACTCTTCATTGCAGTGCGTGGGCTTCTCATTGTGGTGGCTTTTCTTGTCGCGGAGCACAGGCTCTAGGTGTGCAAGCTTCAGTAGTTGTGGCACATGGGCTCAGTAGTTGTGGCTCGCGGGCTCTAAAGCACAGGCTCAGTAGTTGTGATACACAGGCTTAGTTGCTCTGTGGCATGTGGGATCTTCCCAGACAAGGGCTCGAACCCGTGTTCCCTGCATTGGCAGGCGGACTCTTAACCACTGAGCCACCAGAGAAGCGCCCCCCCCCTTTTGTTTTTTAAAGCACACCAATAATTCTTATGCCAGAGAGACATATTTTGGGGTGGTATATTCTCGCCTTGACATGGATGTACCCCAATTTGCGTATGCATTCATCTTTTGAAGGATATCCTGATTTCTTCAAGTTTTTAGCCATTATGAAAGTGCTGCTGTGCGTAATTGCATCCTTGTTTGCATTTGGACACAGATTTTCAAAGCAGTTGCCTAAATACTGTAAGCATGATTGTTGGATCCCAACATGAGACTTGCTTACCTTTGGAAAAAACTGCCATATTGTCTTACAGAGTGGCTGCACATGCATTCCCCCAGCTATGAGGGAGAGTTCCTTTTGTTCCTCACCCTCTAGCAATTGGTATTGTCATATTTTTGGAGCTTAGCAGTCCTAATAGGTGTGCTGTGATATCTCATGGTTTTAATTTGTAATTCCCTAATGGTATATGATGTTGAGCTTGTTTCTGTATGATTTTTACTATCTGTGTATCTTTTTTGGCAGGTTGTCTGTTCAGATCATGCTGTTCATGTTCATGCTGAGAGGAGCCCTGTCTCCTCAGGACCTGTTGGGGCTTTGGCTTCTGGAACACGCAGGGCTGAGTCCGCGCTGATGGCCGGGCTTTGGGACAACCCGGGGTCAAGTCCACACTAACAGAAGCCGGGTCTCCTCAGGACCCACTGGGGCTTCAGTTTTGGGACACCGAGGGGTCCAGTTCACGCTGACGGGAGCCTGGTCTCCTCAGGACCTGCCGGGAGGTGATGCCGCTGAGGGAGAAGGTGAGGAAAAGTGGGGAGAAGGTTCCTGTGTGTGGCTGACTGCTGAGGGTGTCTGTTTTCAGAGGACCCAGGAGAGGAAGGGCTTGATGTGGAAAACTGGGTTTTTGGCCCCTTTTGTGTGTGGTGTAGACAGAGTGTAGTGTTGTTCTTTGGCGTGTGGCATCCGGTTTTCCCAGCACCGTTTATTGAGGGGACTATCCTTTCCCTGGTGTATGTTCTTGGCTCCTTTCTTGTGAATTAACTGATCACATACCTGTAGGTTGATTCCTGGGCTCTCTGCTCTGGTCCGCATGCCTGTTTTTGTGCCAATTCCACACTTTTTTGGGACTGTAGCTTCATAATGAAGTGTGAAGTCAGGGAGGGAGACGCCTCCAGCCCGTTCTCCTTCCTCAGGGTCGCTTTGGCTCTTCTGGGTCCTTTTCGGTTCCCCACACACCTTAAGATTGTTCTGTTTCTATGGAGAATGTCATTGGACTTTTGGTAGGGATTGCGTTGAATGTGTGCATTAATTTGGCTAAAATGCATATTTTTTTAATTAAAAAAAATTTGGGGGCCACACCATGTGGCATGCAGGATGCGGGATCTTAGGTCCCCAACCAGGGATGGAACCTGCACCCACTGCAGTGGGAGCGCAGAGTCCCAACCCCTGGGCCGCCAGGGAAGTCCCACCTTAGAATGCATATTTTCACAATATTCTTTTTACCCATGAGCACGGGGTATCTTTCCATTTATTTTTGTCTGTTCAGTTTCCTTTATCAGTGTCTTCCAGTTTTCAGTGTGCAGGTCCTTCACGTCCTTGGTTAAATTTACTCCTAGTTATCTTTCTGGATGCAACTGTAAGTGGGATTTTTTAAAAACTTCTTTTTCTGATGGTTCATTATCAGTGTATAGAATCACAAATGATTTTTGTGTATGATTTTTCTTTTTTTTTGTATCCTGTAGTGAATTCATTTTTTAGTTGTAACAGTTTTTGGTGGTTGAATGTGGAAAACTAGAATTCAGAAATCCCACTGTTTCAACTACATCCAGGTCATCCACAGCACCCAAGACATAGTGGCTCCCTATATAATCTTCCCACGGTTCCTCTTGTATGTGGACTCCTACAAGGGTGGTTAGCATCACCACTGTGGGTGAACTGAATCTGGGTAGGGCTTGGCCTCTATAACAAAGCTTGATGTCTGTATTTCTGGCTTGGTATGACATGGTTGTTGTTTTTGTTTGTTTGTTTTGTTTTTTATGCGGTACACAGGCCTCTTACTGTTGTGGCCTCCCCCGTTGTGGAGCACAGGCTCCGGGCGCGCAGGCCCAGCGGCCATGGCTCCCGGGCCCAGGCGCTCTGCGGCATGTGGGATCTTCCCGGAACGGGGCATGAACTCGTGTCCCCTGCATCGGCAGGTGGACTCCCAGCCACTGCGCCACCAGGGAAGCCCGACATGGTTGTTTTGATAAGTACTTTATTTTCTAGTAAATTTCAAGTGTATAAAAAACTTTAAATAGCAGTATAAAGTTTTCCACATTCACAAAATACTCCAGTTTGTTTTACCCTGTGAGAGTGGGAGGGCCACTCTCTGAGGGAACCAGCACATAACCCCCAAATTAGGAATAATGATGGTTTCCACATTATAATCCTATCCACAGACCTGCTTCAACTCTCACCAGCTGCCCCAGCTTTGTGGAAATGTATTTTTCCATTCGAATCCAGTTTTCTTTTCTTGGAACCGTCACTGGGGCTTTTCCTCACTTTAAAAACCTTGCTGGATTGAAAGTGTGCAAGATGAGCCTGATCTGGGTGGCTTTTCTGTGTGGCTTCTTTCACTTAGGATGTTTTCACTGTTCATCCGCATTGTAACATTGATCATTATTTCATTCATTGTTTCCATTGTGATTAAAAACTCATAACATTTACCATTTAAACCATTTTTAAAGCTTTTTTTAAAAATTATTTTTTTGCCTGTGTCGGGTCTTTGTTGCTGTGTGCAGGCTTTCTCTACTCGCGGCGAGCGGGGGCTACTCTTCCTTGCCGCGTGCAGCTCCTCATTGCGGTGGCTTCTCTTGTTGCGGAGCACGGGCTCTAGGCGCACGGGCTTCAGTAGCTGTGGCTTGCAGGCTCTAGAGCGCAGGCTCAGTAGTTGTGGCACACGAACTTAGTTGCTCCACGGCATACGGGATCTTCCAGGACCAGCGCTTGAACCCGTGTCCCCTGTATTGGTGGGCGGATTCTTAACCACTGTGCCACGAGGGAAGCCCCATGTAAACCATTTTTAAGTTCCATGGCATTAACTACATTCACATTGTTGTAAAAATATCCTCACCGTCCATCTCCAGAACTTTATTTTCCCCATGTGAAGCCGTAGCCATTTAACACGAACTCCCCTCACCCCCTGGCAACCTTATTCCACTTTGTCTTTGGATTTGACTTATCTGCATACCTCATACTAGTGGAATCATAGAACGTTTGTCCTTTTTGTGTCTGGCTGGTTTCACTTAGCATAATGACTTCAAGGTTCATCCACCTTGTAGCCTGTGTGAGAGTTACCTTACTTTTAAAGGTTGGATCATACTCCATTGCGTATATACTACGCTGTACCTATCCATTCATCTGTTGAAGGATGTGTTGTGTTGCTTCCACCTTTTGGCTATTGTGAATAATGTTGCTATGAATATGGGGTACAAATGTCTGTTCCAGTCCTTGCTTTATAATATTTTGGGTGTACACCCTAGAGCAGAATCAAGGGATGATACATTTTCCATGTTTTTGAGGAGCCACCATACAGTTTTCCACAGCGGCTGTATAATTTTACTTTATTCCTTTATATGACAGAATAATGCAACTTATGGATCTACCTTATTTTGCTTATCCACTTACCTGCTGATGGACATTTAAATCTTTTCTACCTTGGGCTCTTGGGAACAGTGCTGCTATGAATAATTGGTGTACAAGTTTTTGTTTGAGCACCTGTTTTTCATTTTTTGGGTATATATCTAGGAGTGGAGCTGTTGAACCACACGGTAATTATATTTTATATTTTTGAGTAAATGCTAAAGTTTTGTACACATAGACTGCACCATTGTACATCTCCACAAGTAACTTTTAAGGGTTCCAATTTCTCTACATTGTGGCCAACCTTTGTTATTTTTGTATTTTAAAATTTAGTTTAAAATTTATATTTATTCTAGTGTGTGTGAAGGGGCATCACATTGTGGCTTTAATTTACATTTTCATCATAACTACTGATGTTTGACATCTTTTCATGTCCTTGTTGACCTTTTTTTTTTTTCATTTTAACATCTTTATTGGAGTACAATTGCTTTACAATGGTGTGTTAGTTTCAGCTTCACAACAAAATGAATCAGTTATATATATACATATGTTCCCATATCTCTTCCCTCTTGCGTCTCCCTCCCTCCACCCTCCCTATCCCAGCCCTCCAGGCGGTCACAGAGCACTGAGCTGATCTCCCTGTGCTATGCGGCTGCTTCCCACTAGCTATCTACCTTACATTTGGTAGTGTATATATGTCCATGCCTCTCTCTCACTTTGTCACAGTTTACCCTTCCCCCTCCCCATAGCCTCAAGTCCATTCTCTAGTAAGTCTGTGTCTTTATTCCTGTTTCACCCCTAGGTTTTTCATGACATTTTTTTTCTTAAATTCCATATATATGTGTTAGCATACGGTATTTGCCTCTCTCTTTCTGACTTACTTCACTCTGTATGACAGACTCTAGGTCTATCCACCTCATTACAAATAGCTCAATTTCGTTTCTTTCTATGGCTGAGTAATATTCCATTGTATATATGTGCCACATCTTCTTTATCCATTCATCCGATGATGGACACTTAGGTTGTTTCCATCTCTGGGCTATTGTAAATAGAGCTGCAATGAACATTTTGGTACATGACTCTTTTTGAATTATGGTTTTCTCAGGGTATATGCCCAGTAGTGGGACTGCTGGGTCATATGGTAGTTCTATTTGTAGTTTTTTAAGGAACCTCCATACTGTTCTACACAATGGCTGTATCAATTTACATTCCCACCAACAGTGTAGGAGGGTTCCCTTTTCTCCACACCCTCTCCAGCATTTATTGTTTCCAGATTTTTTGATGATGGCCATTCTGACTGGTGTGAGATGATATCTCATTGTAGTTTTGATTTGCATTTCTCTAATGATTAGTGATGTTGAGCATTCTTTCATGTGTTTGTTGGCAATCTGTATATCTTCGGAGAAATGTCTATTTAGGTCTTCTGCCCATTTTTGGATTGGGTTGTTTGTTTTTTTCTTATTAAGCTGCATGAGCTGCTTATAAATTTTGGAGATTAATCCTTTGTCAGTTGCTTCATTTGCAAATATTTTCTCCCATTCTGAGGGTTGTCTTTTGGTCTTGTTTACGGTTTCCTTTGCTGCGCAAAAGCTTTTAAGTTTCATTAGGTCCCATTTGTTTATTTTTGTTTTTATTTCCATTTCCATTTCTCTAGGAGGTGGGTCAAAAAGGACCTTGCTGTGATTTATGTCATAGAGTGTCCTGCCTATGTTTTCCTCTAAGAGTTTGATAGTTTCTGGCCTTACATTTAGGTCTTTTATCCATTTTGAGCTTATTTTTGTGTATGGTGTTAGGGAGTGATCTAATCTCATACTTTTACATGTAGCTGTCCAGTTTTCCCAGCACCACTTATTGAAGAGGCTGTCCTTTCTCCACTGTACATTCCTGCCTCCTTTATCAAAGATAAGGTGACCATACGTGCATGGGTTTATCTCTGGGCTTTCTATCCTGTTCCATTGATCTATATTTCTGTTTTTGTGCCAGTACCATACTGTAGCTTTGTAGTATAGTCTGAAGTCAGGAAGCCTGATTCCTCCAGCTCCGTTTTTCATTCTCAAGATTGCTTTGGCTATTCGGGGTCTTTTGTGTTTCCATACAAATTGTGAAATTTTTTTGTTCTAGTTCTGTGAAAAATGCCAGTGGTAGTTTGATAGGGATTGCATTGAATGTGTAGATTGCTTTGGGTAGTAGAGTCATTTTCACAATGTTGATTCTTCCAATCCAAGAACATGGTATATCTCTCCATCTATTTGTATCATCTTTAATTTCTTTCATCAGTGTCTTATAATTTTCTGCATACAGGTGTTTTGTCTCCTTAGGTAGGTTTATTCCTAGATATTTTATTCTTTTTGTTGCAATGGTAAATGGGAGTGTTTTCTTGATTTCACTTTCAGATTTTTCATCCTTAGTGTATAGGAATGCCAGAGATTTCTGTGCATTAATTTTGTATCCTGCTACTTTACCAAATTCATTGATTAGCTCTAGTAGTTTTCTGGTAGCATCTTTAGGATTCTCTATGTATAGTATCATGTCATCTGCAAACAGTGACAGCTTTACTTCTTCTTTTCCAATTTGGATTCCTTTTATTTCCTTTTCTTCTCTGATTGCTGTGGCTAAAACTTCCAAAACTATGTTGAATAAGAGTGGTGAGGGTGGGCAACTTTGTCTTGTTCCTGATCTTAGTGGAAATGCTTTCAGTTTTTCACCATTGAGGACGATGTTGGCTGTGGATTTGTCATATATGGCCTTTATTATGTTGAGGAAAGTTCCCTCTATGCCTACTTTCTGCAGGGTTTTTATCATAAATGGGTGTTGAATTTTGTCAAAAGCTTTCTCTGCATCGATTGAGATGATCATATGGTTTTTCTCCTTCAGTTTGTTAATATGGTGTATCACGTTGATTGATTTGCGTATATTGAAGAATCCTTGCATTCCTGGAATAAACCCCACTTGATCATGGTGTATGATCCGTTTAATGTGCTGTTGGATTCTGTTTGAGAGTATTTTGTTGAGGATTTTTGCATCTATGTTCATCAGTGATATTGGCCTGTAGTTTTCTTTCTTTGTGACATCCTTGTCTGGTTTTGGTATCAGGGTGATGGTGGCCTCGTAGAATGAGTTGTGGAGTGTTCCTCCCTCTGCTATATTTTGGAAGAGTTTGAGAAGGATAGGTGATAGCTCTTCTCTGAATGTTTGATAGAATTCGCCTGTGAAGCCATCTGGTCCTGGGCTTTTGCTTGTTGGAAGATTTTTAATCACAGTTTCAATTTCAGTGCTTGTGATTGGTCTGTTCATATTTTCTATTTCTTCCTGATTCAGTCTTGGCAGGTTGTGCCTTTCTAAGAATTTGTCCATTTCTTCCAGGTTGTCCATTTTATTGGCATAGAGTTGCTTGTAGTAATCTCTCATGATCTTTTGTATTTCTGCAGTGTTAGTTGTTACTTGTCCTTTTTCATTTCTAATTCTATGGATTTCAGTCTTCTCCCTTTTTTTCTTGATGAGTCTGGCTAATGGTTTATCAATTTTGTTTATCCTTTCAAATAACCAGCTTTTAGTTTTATTGATCTCTGTTATCGTTTCCATCATTTCTTTTTCATTTATTTCTGATCTGATTTTTATGATTTCTTTCCTTCTGCTAACTTTGAGGTTTTTTTGTTCTTCTCTAATTGCTTTAGGTGCAAGGTTAGGTTGTTTATTCGAGATGTTTCCTGTTTCTTAAGGTAGGATTGTATTGCTATAAACTTCCCTCTTAGAACTGCTTTTTCTGCATCCCATAGATTTTGAGTCGTCGTGTCTCCATTGTCATTTGTTTCTAGGTATTTTTTGATTTCCTCTTTGATTTCTTCAGTGATCACTTTGTTATTAAGTAGTGTATTGTTTAGCCTCCATGTGTTTGTATTTTTTACAGATCTTTTCCTGTAATTGATAGTCTCATAGCGTTGTGGTCAGAAAAGATACTTGATACAATTTCAATTTTCTTAAATTTACCAAGGCTTGATTTGTGACCCAAGATATGGTCCATCCTGGAGAATGTTCCATGAGCACTTGAGAAAAATGTGTATTCTGTTGTTTTGGGATGGAATGTCCTATAAATATCAATTAAGTCCATCTTGTTTAATGTATCATTTAAAGCTTGTGTTTCCTTATTTATTTTCATTTTGGATGATCTGTCCATTGGTGAAAGTGGGGTGTTAAAGTCCCCTACTATGAATGTGTTACTGTCGATCTCCCCTTTTATGGCTGTTAGTATTTGCCTTATGTATTGAGGTGCTCCTATGTTGTGTGCATAAATATTTACAATTGTTATATCTTCTTCTTGGATCGATCCCTTGATCATTATGTAGTGTCCTTCTTTGTCTCTTCAAATAGTCTTTATTTTAAAGCCTATTTTGTCTGATATGAGAATTGCTACTCCAGCTTTCTTTTGGTTTCCATTTGCATGAAATACCTTTTTCCATCCCCTTACTTTCAGTCTGTATGTGTCTCTAGGTCTGAAGTGGGTCTCTTGTAGACAGCAAATATATGCCTCTTGTTTTTGTATCCATTCAGCCAATCTGTGTCTTTTGGTGGGAGCATTTAGACCATTTACATTTAAGGTAATTATCAATATGTATGTTCCCATTCCCATTTTCTTAATTGTTTTGGGTTCGTTATTGTAGGTCTTTTCCTTCTTTTGTGTTTCTTGCCTAGAGAAGTTCCTTTAGCAGTTGTTGTAGAGCTGGTTTGGTGGTGCTGAACTCTCTCAGCTTTTTCTTGTCTGTAAAGGTTTTAATTTCTCCATCAAATCTGAATGAGATCCTTGCTGGGTAGAGTAATCTTGGTTGCAGGTTTTTCTCCTTCAACACTTTCAATATGTCCTGCCACTCCCTTCTGGCTTGCAGAGTTTCTGCTGAAAGATCAGCTGTTAACCTTATGGGGATTCCCTTGTGTGTTATTTGTTGTTTTTCCCTTGCTGCTTTTAATATGCTTTCTTTGTATTTAATTTTTGACAGTTTGATTAATATGTGTCTTGGCGTATTTCTCCTTGGATTTATCCTGTATGGGACTCTCTGTGCTTCCTGGACTTGATTAACTATTTCCTTTCCCATATTAGGGAAGTTTTCAACTATAATCTCTTCAAATATTTTCTTAGTCCCTTTCTTTTTCTCTTCTTCTTCTGCAACCCCTATAATTCGATTGTTGGTGTGTTTAATGTTGTCCCAGAGGTCTCTGAGACTGTCCTCAGTTCTTTTCATTCTTTTTTCTTTATTCTGCTCTGCAGTAGTTATTTCCACTATTTTATCTTCCAGGTCATTTATCCATTCTTCTGCCTCAGTTATTCTGCTATTGATCCCATCTAGAGTATTTTTCATTTCATTTATTGTGTTGTTCATCATTGTTTGTTTCATCTTTAGTTCTTCTAGGTCCCTGTTAACTGTTTCTTGCATTTTGTCTATTCTATTTCCAAGATTTTGGATCATCTTTACTATCATTATTCTGAATTCTTTTTCAGGTAGACTGCCTAATTCCTCTTCATTTGTTAGGTCTGGTGGGTTTTTATCTTGCTCCTTCATCTGCTGTGTGTTTTTCTGTCTTTTCATTTTGCTTATCTTACTGTGTTTGGGGTCTCCTTTTTGCAGGCTGAAGGATCGTAGTTCCTGTTGTTTTTAGTGTCTGTCCCCAGTGGCTAAGGTTGGTTCAGTGGGTTGTGTAGGCTTCCTGCTAGAGGGGACTAGTGCCTGTGTTCTGGTGGATGAGGCTGGATCTTGTCTTTCTGGTGGGCAGGTCCACGTCTGGTGGTGTGTTTTGGGGTGTCTGTAGACTTATTATGATTTTGGGCCGCCTCTCTGCTAATGGGTGGGGTTGTGTTCCTGTCTTGCTAGTTGTTTGGCATAGGATGTCCAGCACTGTAGCTTGCTGGTCGTTGAGTGAAGCTGGCTGCTGGCGTTGAGATGGAGATCTCTAGATTTTCGCTGTTTGATATTATGTGCAGCTGGGAGGCCTCTTGTGGACCAGTGTCCTGAAGTTGGCTCTCCCACCTCAGAGGCACAGCACTAACTCCTGGCTGCAGCACCAAGAGCCTTTCATCCACACGGCTCCTTAATTTGGGATGATTCGTTGTCTGTTCATGTATTCCACAGATGCAGGTACATCAAGTTGATTGTGGAGCTTTAATCCACTGCTTCTGAGGCTGCTGGGAGAGATTTCCCTTTCTCTTCTTTGTTCTCACAGCTCCCAGAGGCTCAGCTTTGGATTTGGCCTCGCCTGTGCGTGTAGGTCGCCGGAGGGCGTCTGTTCTTTGCTCAGACAGGATGGGGTTAAAGGAGCCGCTGATTCGGAGGCTCCGGCTCACTCAGGCCGGGGGTAGGGAGGGTCACGGAGTGCGGGGCGGGCCTGCGGCAGCAGAGGCCGACCTGACGTTGCCAGCCTGAGGCACACCGTGCGTTCTCCTGGGGGAGTTGTCACTGGATCCCGGGACCCTGGCAGTGGCGGGCTGCACAGGCTCCCGGAAGGAGGGTGTGGATAGTGACCTGTGTTCGCACACAGGCTTCTTGTTGGCATCAGCAGCGGCCTTAGCGTCTCATGCCCGTCTCTGGGGTCCGCCCTTTTAGCCGCGGCTCACGCCCATCTCTGGAGCTCCTTTAAGCAGCGCTCTTAATCCCCTCTCCTCGCGCACCAGGAAATAAAGAGGGAAGAAAAAGTCTCTTGCCTCTTCGGCAGGTCCAGACTTTTCCCCGGACTCCCTCCCGGCTAGCCGCGGTGCACTAACCCCCTCCCTGCAGGCTGTGTTCACGCCGCCAACCCCAGTCCTCTCCCTGTGCTCCGACTGAAGCCGGAGCCTCAGCTCCCAGCCCCTGCCCACCCCGGCAGGTGAGCAGATAAGCCTCTCGGCTGGTGAGTGCTGGTCGGCCCTGATCCTCTGCGCTGGAATCTCTCTGCTTTGCCCTCCGCACCCCTGTTGCTGTGCTCTCCTCCGCGGCTCCAAAGCTCCCCCAATCCGCCACCCACAGTCTCTGCCCGCAAAGGGGCTTCCTAGTGTGTGGAAAGCTTTCCTCCTTCACAGCTCCCTCCCGCTGGTGCAGGACCCGTCCCTATCCTTTTGTCTCTGTTTATGTTTTTCTTTTGCCCTAACTAGGTACGTGGGGGGTTTCTTGCCTTTTCGGAGGTCTGAGGTCTTCTGCCAGCGTTCAGTAGGTGCTCTGTAGTTGTTCCACGTGTAGATGTATTTCTGGTGTATCTGTGGGGAGGAAGGTGATCTCCGCGTCTTATTCTTCCGCCATCTTCCCGGAAGTCTCCTTGTTGACCTTTTGTATGTCTTGCCTGGAGAGCAGTCCATGCAAGTCATTTGTCTGTTTCAAAATTTTTATTGTTTGTCTTTTTGTTGATGAAGTGTAAAAGTCCTGGGTATATTCTAGGTAAAGAGTCTTATCATATATAAAATGTGCCAATATTGTCTTCCATTCTGTGGGCTGTCTTTTTACTTTCTCAATAGCCTCTTTTGATGCACAAAGGTTTGTAATTTTGAAGAAATCCAATTTATCTATTTTTTTCTTTCATTTCTTATGCTTTACTGTCAAATCTAAGAAACCATTGCTAAATTCATGGTCAGGAAGATGTAATTCCTTGGTTTATTTGAGAGTTCATTCAGTCATCCCTCAGCGACCACTAGGCCACGCTTTAGGCCTGAGGTTGAGTCAGTGTGAGGGTTCAGCGGTCACAGTCTAGGGTTATGGGTCATTGTTGGAGAGTCATGGTAGAGGGTTGTAGATAAAGGGTCAGGGTCGGGGATTAGAGTTTAGGGGTCAGGGGTGAGGGTCTAGGGGTCTGGGGCTAGGGTTGTTAGGGGGTTATGGTTAGAGGTTAGGGTTCTTAGGGTAAAGGTTAGAGTTAGGTTTGTTTAAGCACAACTGGCCCTCATTGCCCTCCCCTCTCCTTCTCTCTGAAGCCTCCAGAATGGATAGGACTTGCCCAGGATTAAACAGGAGTCAGGAAGCTGAGGTCAATAACTGTTTTTCTGGCCTCCCTTCCCCTAGTCCTGGGCTCTGAGAGAAGAATGAACTGTCTGTTCTTGTCTAGGACTGTTTCTTATCCAACTCACCCTCTGTCAAGGATTGGGGAGGGTGTCAGAAGCCATGCATGGTTTCCTTCTGCCCTCCTACCCGGGAAGGGTGATGCTGGCCCTACTGTGCCTGGGCAGCCCCAGGTTCCAGCACAGCCCAGACAGGAGGGCACTCAGTGGACATGTGTGGATTTATACAGGACTGGGTGCAGTGACCTGCCAGCCCCCAGATGCTGCCTTCTTAAGGGCTGGTGGGGCCCTCCTGGCACTGGAGGCATCCTTTGTCCCATCTGAGTAGGCATGAATAGATGATCAAGTCTCAGGCAGATCATCAAAAAATCTAGAAACAATAAATGCTGGAGAGGGTGTGGAGAAAAGGGGACACTCTTGCACTGCTGGTGGGAATGTGAATTGGTTCAGCCACTGTGGAGAACAGTATGGAGGTTCCTTAAAAAACTACAAATAGAATTACCATATGACCCAGCAATCCCACTACTTGGCATATACCCTGAGAAAACCAAAATTCAAAAAGAGTCATGTACCAAAATGTTCATTGCAGCTCTATTTACAATAGCCAGGACATGGAAACAACCTAAGCGCCCATCATCGGATGAATGGATAAAGAAGATGTGGCACATATACACAATGGAATATTACTCAGCCTTAAAAAGAAATGAAATTGAGCTATTTGTAATGAGATGGATAGACCTAGAGTCTGTCATACAGAGTGAAGTAAGTCAGAAAGAAAAAGACAAATACCGTATGCTAACACATATATATGGAATTTAAGGGAAAAAAATGTCATGAAGAACCTAGGGGTAAGATAGGAATAAAGACGCAGACCTACTGGAGAACGGACTTGAGGGTATGGGGAGGGGGAGGGGTGAGTTTTGACAGGGCGAGAGAGAGTCATGGACATATACACACTAACAAACGTAGTAAGGTAGATAGCTGGGGGGAAGCAGCCACAAGGCACAGGGATATTAGCTCGGTGCTTTGTGACAGCCTGGAAGGGTGGGATGGGGAGAGTGGGAGGGAGGGAGACGCAAGAGGGAAGACATATGGGAACATATGTATATGTATAGCTGATTCACTTTGTTATAAAGCAGAAACTAACACACCATTGTAAAGCAATTATACCCCAATAAAGATGTTAAAAAAAATAAATAAATAAATAAAATAAAAAATAAAAAGAAGGATAATTAAAAAAATAAATAAAATAAATAAATAAAATTAAAAAAAAAAAAAAAAAGTCTCAGGCAGGACAGCCCTTGACCTCTGACTATCCAGGCAGGCATCTGTGGTCCTCTAGCTCAGTCCAGCCTGGGCATTGTCAGGCCCTCATGTATAGTTACAGAGCTGACCATGATGCTGGGAAATTCAAGAGCTACCTGGGAAGTGTAGACATTCCTTTGAGAAGTTTCAACTACCAACATCCATGTGGTTGAGAAAAAGGCCTCCCCCTCACAGCCTCATAGGCTGCCAAGAGAAGTAATAATCCTCTAAACATTGGAGTGTGTCCCTGACACAACAACCATACAGCAGACCATGTCCCTGCAATTCTTTGTCCTTTCAGTCATTAGAAACTTTTGACATTCATATTCATTAAGAATCAAAGATATGGGAACAACTGGACCTCCCAATGGGAGGTTTACACTGACGCTGCATTGTCTTGGAGAGCCATATGCAACCGTGTGGCCTCTGGAAAGCCTGCCAATTATGGGTTCCATGGCATGGAATAATTCTTGAGCCTCCCATTACTTCATTGCACAAGAGTTTTCTTACCACCCTAGCATTTGGTTTCTTCACTTAGTAAAGGAGAGAGAAGAAACTGGAAAAGGAGCAGTATTGTTTTTCAGGGATGGGCAATTAATATGGCCAGGGAGATGGCATAACTCAAGGGCTCCTACCTCTCAGGGGCAGGAATGAGGTCTATGTGTCTTCTGAGGGCACATGGGCTGTTCTAGGCCAACCTCTGAGATGTGAGGACCTGATGCCCAAGGAAAGAGACTTGAGTTTACCACCACCAATGATCCTGACTTTTCAGCAAGTGAAAGAATTTCTTGCAGTCTTGGGAGGGACAGTAAGAGCACTGGATGAGTAGCTGCAGCCCCTGACCCTAAGTGAACCCCTTTCTTCCTTTTGTGTCAGATTCTATGCTGTGCAGTGAGCTGTCATTGACTTAGAATCTGTGGCTTTCTCCCAGCCAGCATCTGTTCTCATGCCCAAGTGCCTCATTTTCCTTTGGGAATTACATCTCACCGGCTTCCAGTCCAAACAGTTGCAGAAGGATGACCCCATGTTCCACCCAGCTCGAAGATGGGTTTACAACCCACATCTAGCCAGTCCCATTTTCCATCTTCTGGTGATGGGTCAAGGATGAGAATGCCACCCAAGCCAGATCAAAGGCATTTAAAGCCATGATTTTCTTGGAATCCAAGAAAAGGAGAAACTCTTTCTCGGAAAATGGATGGTGAGTGGTTGTCAGCCTAGAATTGCTGTTGGCCCAAGGGCAGTGAGAGAGCCTGTGCCTGTGAATGGGGTCCCCCAAAGGCACTGAGAAGGACAAAGTTTTGGAGAGAAGCAAGGTCACACTGAGATAGTGTGAGCCACTGGACCTGCCAGGTCCAAACCCATTCTTCAACTTGCCACTTGCAAGTATTAATTTATTTCTATCCTTACAATAAATACTAATTTATTTTACTTCAGTAAGTGTGTCCAGTCGCTGGAAAAAGAAAAATTCCTAGTTGATACATCTGAATCAATAATCCCTGATCCTTCATCAGGTGTCCTCACTGGGTAGGCATGGCTGGGGGAGATGAAGACACTGGTTGGGGTCAGATATTAGTGGAGCTGCCCAACAGCTCTGTCCCTGCTCCTTCCCTGTCCTGGGAGAGGGAAACCCTGGAACAGTGATAGGATAACTAGTATGGGGAAGAGGTTCCTCAGTGGTTAATTGGTCTTTTTCTATTTTCCTTAATTTAGTGTTCATTTTGGTAATGTGTTTTTACAAAGAAATCACCCGTTTCCTCTAGATTTCCAGTTTGTTACAGTAGGTTTCTCTAATTTGACGTTTAATTTTTCCTGTCTAATTTTCTACAGAATCATGACAAATAATGAACAAATATTGATACTCTATTATTAACTGAAGTCCCTATACATGTTCCCTTTGTTATACCTTTCCTTGTTCCAGGATCTCAAAGGTCATGGGGTCATCATATCTGTTTAGTCTCTACTGGGCTTTGACAGTTTCTCAGATTCTCCTTGTTTCCATGACCTTGACAATGTGGAGGAGGACTGGTCAGGTATTTTATAGACTGGCGGGCACTGGGATTTGCTTGGTGTTTTTGTTGTGGTTAGACTTGGCTTTGAAAAAGCAGATCACAGAGGTGAAGTGCTTCCTCTTCACTATATATCAAGAGGACAGGCTCTTAAGGGCACTTCTAACTTATATTCTTAACTTTAGTCACCTAGCTGAGGTACTGTTTGTCAAGTTTTCCCACAGTGAGGTTAATTTTTTCCCATGTCCATCCTGTGTGTCTTGTTTAGGAGAAAGTCATAATGCAGAAGCCACACTTGAGGAGAGAGGGGTTGGCTTCACATCCTTGATGGACAGCTGAGTGTCTATATGAATTGTTTAGAAGCTTTCTGCATAGGAGATTTCTATTCAACATCATTCATCAAAAACTATGTAACTTATTTTTACCAGTTTGGACACATGAGTAATTATTGTAAACTTTTGGTCATAAGCCGGCACTACATTATTAGACTGCTTAGTTCATTCTTGCTTTGGCTGTTGAGAGCTTTTTCCATTTGTCCCTGTTTTCATTTTCATAATTTTTCTTTTGTGGTTTTTAAAATTTTTGGTACTTCTTTACTTTCTGATATTTTAAGATTATCCTGTTTCATATATTTACTGTCTCAGTCCTAGCATCAGCCCTTTCTTCAAAGAGCCCTTGTTCCTTTTATTAGAGACTGGTATTAAAAACTTACATGTGGGAGCTAAATATGCTCGGCTGACAGTGCATGGAAATATATGCATGTATCCCAGCCTGTGCATATACACATAATTATAAAGATTTCCATGTGGAGCTATGTGTAGTCTAAAGATAGTTTATACTGATTTCTCCAACTGGATCTGTTATGACATGGATATTGTAACCTTCTCCCTTTGTTTGACTGTAATATTCCACTCCCGTGGTAAGAAACCTGGCTTCCACCATTTGTCATTTATTAAATTCAGTGCTTTATCCATTCGATTACTGAATTAGTAGTTTCAGTACTGTTAGCTACTACCCCTCATGGGAAAGAACATAGAGTCCACTATGTATGTATGGCACATTTTGTCTTTGGCCTACAGAGTTCCAGTCTTTGACACTCCCGTATCCTAAGTAGCTAAGTTTGAATAGATTGTAAATTACTTGTTGGGTTGTAAAAATCTATGGGTGTAGCCAAATGCATAGTGACAGGTATTCACCACTAAAGTATCATATGGACTATTTCAACCACATATTCCATAAACTGTTTACCATGTCAGTTTTGCCTTTTCTAGGATGTCATATAAATGACGTCATACAGTGTGTAGCACTTCAGACTGGATTCTTTCGCTTAGCAATGTAAGTGTTAGATGCATCTATTTTTTTTTTTTTTTTGCGTGGGTTGATGGTCCATTCCTTTATATCTCTGAATACTATTGCATTGCATGTATATGAGAGGAAAAATAATTTTCCCTCTACCCTTCTATGTTCTTTATCGAGATCTCCCTTGTAATGAAAAAGAGACGAACTGGAGAAAACAATCAGAAATTTAATATATACCATGCATACCTCCTGTATACTTGAAAGATACCCAGGAAAACTGAGTCACTCCCTGAAATGGCTCAAGCCATTACCTTAAATGCTATCTTCTGCTGAGAACAAAAGAAAGATGTTAGGGAATGGAGGAAGCCATTTAAGGGATGTTATTAGGCAAAGCACAGTAAACAAGGGTATGGTTGTTACAGAGATTTACATCTTGGCCTATTTCATTGACAAGTTTTTTTTTTTTTAAACATTTATTTGGCTGTGCCGGGTCTTAGTTGCAGCCTGTAGAATCTTTAGTTGTGGCATGCGGGCTCTCAATTGCAGCATGCGGGATCTAGTTCCCTGACCAGTGTTTGAACCCTGGTCCCCTACACTGGGAGCATGGAGTCTTAACCACTGGACCAGCAGGGAAGTCCCAACAAGCTTTTCTTTTTTCCAACAAGCTTTTCTTGATATTTAGTCATCATTCAATTCCTGGTCCAGAGAGGGACATACCCTTACAAATGGAGATATCCTTAATAAATGTAAATTTACCTCATAAAAAAGGGCATTTTCTACTTGGTTTTGAAAGATTCTCCTGGGTCTGCTGTTTCTTAAATTAATCAGTCCAAATAATCCTTTTGTCAAATGAGCATATTTTGGGGTGGTGTATTCTGCTCCCCTTGACATGTATGTGTCCTAATTTGCTTATGAATTCATCTACAGAAGGACATCCTGATACCTTTAACTTTTTAGCCATTATGAATAGAGCTGCTGTGCATTACTTGATGCTGGTTTTTGTTTGAACACAGTTTTTCAAAGCAGTTGTCTAAATACAAGTGGTACACTTCTTGGATCCTAAGGTGATACTTTTTAGATTTGGAAAAAACTGCCAAGCCGTCTTGCAAAGTTGGTTGTACATGCATTCCACCAGCATCTTGAGTATATTCTTGTATGCTTATTTACTGCCTGTTTATCTTCTTGGGCCAGATGTGTGTTTCAATCTTTACCAGATTTTAATGGCGTTGTTGGCATAATTTGAGTACAAATCCTTTATCAGATATGTGTTTTGGAAATAGTTTCTTGCAGTTTGTGGTTTGTCTTTCGGTTTTCTGAATAAGGTCACCAGACACAAAGTCATGTAGATTTTCTTTTTTTTTCTAGGATTTTTATAGTTTGGTAATTTAAGTTTGTCTATGGGAAATTTTGAGTGAATTTTGGTTTAAGTTGTAAAGTTTGTGTCTACATTCATTTCATTACATATGGTTTGTAATTAATTGTTCCTTAACAATCTTTTGAGAAGATACAGTGAGATACTTGGTTCCATTTCAGTTTGGATTTCCAAACTTAGTATACACAGCAGAACTGCCTTCCGGATGAGGCCTCTGAATTTGTGAGTGTGGCACTCCCAGCACTTCTCTGATGTCCCACAGGGGACGCCGAACCCACCTGTCTGACCCTGGGGGCACAGGTGCACCCTGCCCACAGACTTTGCTCTGTAACAAGCAGACAGGAGCTTTGTCTCCTGTCAGGGCTTAGGTTTCTGGACTATGAGGCATTGTCCACACTGACAGGAGCTGGGTTTTCTCAAGAACCACTGGTGAGGAGACTCCACAAGAGGAAAAAATGAGCAAGTGTGGAAAATCTTCCTGTGCAGCTGACTGCTGGGTGGGTGGGGTGCGTCTTCAGGGCACTCAGGAGAGAAAGGGTTTAATGTGGAATACTGTGCGCTTTTAGTTAGTTTTGTGTGCAGTGTAGATGGTGACCAGTGTCGTTCTTTGGAGTCTGGTGTCTAGTTTTCCTGGCACTGTTGTTTGATGGCTTTGGGTAGAATAAACATTTTAAAAATAGTAATTTTTCTGATGCATGAGCATGGAATATTGTTTTCTATTGTGTCTTCAATTTCTTTGTCAATGCTTTATAGTTTTCTGAGTATAGGTCTTTCATGTCCTTGGTTAAATTTATTCCTAAATAGTTTGTTCTTTTTGATGGAATTGTAAATGGGATTGTTTTCTTAATTTTTCTTGCTGGTCGTTCATTATTAGTGTATAGAAACAAAACTGATTTGTGTATATTGATTCCATATTTTGCAACTTTACTGTATTTATTTATTTTTGCGGTACGCAGGCCTCTCGCTGTTGTGGCCTCTCCCGTTGTGGAGCACAGGCTCTGGACGTGCAGTCTCAGCGGCCATGGCTTACGGGCTCCGCGGCATATGGGATCTTCCCGGACGGGGGCACGAACCTGTGTCCCCTGCATCGGCAGGCGGACTCTCAACCACTGTGCCACCAGGGAAGCCCTGAATTTATTCTTTAATATATTTTTTTCAGTAATGTGAAAAATTGCAATACTAAAATCTCACTGTTTCTACTGCATCCCAGGTAATCCACAGGAACCAAGAGATGGTAGCTACTAATATACTCTTCCCACGGTGCCTCTTCATACCATGCGGACTCCTACAAGGGAAATAAGTATCACAACTTTGTTTGAACGTGGTCTGGGTAAGTCTTGGCCTCGATAACAAAATTTGATGTCTGTCTTATCTGATTTTCTGGCATGGTACTGACATGGTTGTCTAGAAAAGTAATTTACTTTCCAGTAATTTAAAATGTACAGAAAAGTTTCAATAATGGCCAAAAGTACTCACATTTGCCACTTCACACAAAATGCTCAGTGTGTTTTGCCCAAGGAACCAGCACATAACCCCTAAATGAGGAAATCCTGATGTCCACATTATAATTTAATACTCAGCCCCACTTCAACTTTCACCTGTTGTCCCAACTGTATGAAAATGTCTTTTTGCATCCTGATCCAGTTTTCTTTTTCTGGAACCATTACTGAGTTTCCCCCTCATTTGGACAACCTTGATGGATTTGAAGCAGACAAGATGAGTATGGGATCTAGGTGGACTTTTCTCTATGGCTTTTTTCATGAAGAATGTTTTTAATGTTCATTTTTTGTAACAAATATCAGCGCTACACTTTTTTTCATTGTCATTAAGAATACAAAACATGACTTTAGCATTTAATTCATTTTACGTATACAGTTTTCTGATATTAACTACCTTCATATAGTTGTACAAACAAGTTAACTAACATGTGTACCTCCTGTGTGCATGGGAGATACCCAGGAAATTGAGTAACACCCTGAAACGGCCCAAGACATCACCTTAAATACCGTCTTCATCTAAAAGGAAAAGAAAGGAAGGCTATAGTTGTTTTTTCTACATTCATTTGATTGTATATGGTTTCCAATTGATGTTGTATAACTAGTTGGAGAGAAGTCATGGGATAGTTGTCTTCATTTCAGTTTGAATTTCCAAATTTAGTGGATTCTGCAGGCTTGATACAACGTTTACAAACTTCATATTGGAACAGGACATCCCATGGTGTAACTGGTATTAATGGTTTGTTCAACAATTAAAATTCTGTGTGATATGAGTTCATCCCGGAGTAATCCAGGTTAGTTTCTGTTATACATTTGTCCCAGGCTGAAAGGACAAGAGAAATAAGGCCTAATTTATAAAAGTGCCTTCAGACTAATTGATACTGAAGTATAGTTGACCTACAATGTTGTGTTAATTTCTGCTGTACAGCAAAATGATTCATATATATATATATACATACATACATATTTTTCATATTCTTTTCCATTATGGTTTATTACAGGGTATTGAATATAGTTCCCTGTGCTGTACAGTAAGACCTTGTTTATCCATTCTACATATAATAATTTGCATCTACTAATCCCAAACTCCCAATCCATCCCTCTCCCCTGTCTTCCCCTTGACAACCACAAGTCTGTTTTGTATATTTGTGAGTCTGTTTTTGTTCTGTAGATAAGTTCATTTGGGTATCATTTTATAATCCACATATAAGCGATATCATATGGTATTTGTCGTTCTCTGTCTGACTTACTTCGCTTTGTATGATAATCTCTAGGTCCATCCATGTAGCTGCAAATGGCATTATTTCATTCTGTTTATGGCTGAGTAATATTCCATTGTATACATGTACCACATCTTCTATATCCATTCATCTGTTGAGGGACATTCAGGTTGCTTCCATGTCTTGGCTATTGTGAAGAGTGCTGCTGTGAATGCTGGGGTGCATGTATCTTTTCGAATTATAGTTTTGTCTGGATATGTGCCCAGGAGTGGGATTGCTGGTTCATATGGTAATTCTATTTTTAGTTTTTGAGGAACCTCCATACTGTTATCCATAGTGGCTGCATCAATTTACATTCCCACCAACAGTGTAGGAGAGTTCCCTTTTCTCCACACCCCTTCCAGCATTTATTTATAGACATTTTAATGATGGCCATTCTGACCACTATGAGGTGATAACTCACTGTAGTTTTGATTTGCATTCTCTAATAATTAGCGATGTGGAGCATCTTTTCATGTGCCTATTGGCCATCGGTATGTCTTTGGAGAAATGTCTATTTAGACCTTCTGCCGCGGTGTACTAACCCCTTCAGGCTGTGTTCACGCCACCAACCCCAGTCCTCATCATTGGGGAGTGGGCATCCTGTGTACGGGTTAGGATTAGGGCACGGGTTAGGGTAAGGCTTCGGGTAAGGGTTAGGTTTAGGGTTAGGGTTAGGGAACAGGGATGGTACGACAACAGTTTAGGGTTAGCGTACGTGTTAGGGTATGGGTTAGTGTTAGTGTATGGGTTAGGATTACGGGATGAGTTTGATTTTTTTTTTCTTTTTTGAGTTGTATGAGCTGTTTGTATATTTTAGAATTCGGCTCTTGTTGGTTGCATCATTTGCAGGTATTTTCTCCCAAAGAGTCACACAGGTTCTAGAACAACTGGATTCCCACATGGAGAAGAATAAAATTTGGACCCTTACCTCCCCCCACCCCATATACAAAATCAACACAAAATGGACCAAAGGCCTAGATGCAAGAACCAAAATTATAAAACTCGTGGAAGAAAATATGAGAGTAAATCTTCATGACCTTGCATTTGTTCATGATTTCTTAGATCTACTACCAAAAGCACAAGCAACAAAAGACAGATGAATTGGACTTCCTCAAAATGAAAAACAGTTGTGTATAAAAGGAGCAAGGAATAAGGTAATCCACCATCCAAAATGGCCCAAGATGTTTGCAAACCATGTATATGATGAGGACTGTAGCCCACCAGCCAAGCCCTTGGTGGTCCAGTGGAGTGTCTGTGTGGCCCCTCCCATCCTCGGTGATCAGGGGATTTCAGGCCCCAGAGCACCCGCGGGGTAGACACCCTCAAGGAGTGAGTGCTGGATGGTTTTGAGCCCAGATTCACTCCCATTACTGCCCTCAAAGGCTGAAGGCTTCAGCATGCCTCCAGAAGGACACAGAGTATTTGCAAGTCTTTGAGAACCAAGAGAACAGTCTTCACTTTTCTGAAAAGGGCATCTTATTATTTCACAGCATGACCATTTTCAATCTGGCTGTCAGGGGTGCCCTCCCACCTTCTTTATTTCTTTATTTCTCTGAGAGTGGCCATGGGGGGTTGGCTGTCCCCAGTCCCCACACCAGGTGACAAGGCCAGTGGGGCCAGACCCTGGTGGTCCTTAGCTTCGTTGGAGACTAACCCAGACTCTCAGCCTGCGATTGAACGTGGACACCCCTGCTTCTCCCCAGCACCGATTCTCATCTCCTCTATCTCTTTTCCTCTTGCTTTTCAGTCTCAGATTTACCTGATGGCCACCACTCACTGTTCCCGCAGAGCCCAGAGATTTCTCCTTGAAGGAAAGGTTCTGGAAAACCAGAGGGATTTATTTAAAGAATGCAGCTGATTCCCGCCTTGTGCTGACACCCAAGAGGGTGCAGAGAGTGAGTGTTTTCTCATTAGAATTTTAAATTCTCCAAGTAATAGATCATTGGGGGGTGGGCATCCGGTGTTTTACAGCTTATTCTAATAATGTCATTCCTAAATTTTAATATGGTAAATAATTTAAATCATTAATATTCTGGGGGGGAGATCCATTAAAAAAATGTTAGAGGCTGCAGCAGCAGCCTTAGCGTCTCATGCCCGTCTCTGGGGTTTGCGCTGATAGCCGCGGCTCTCGCCTGTCTCTGGAGCTCCTTTAAGCGGCATTCTTAATTCCCTCTCCTCGCGCACCAGGAAACAAAGAGGGAAGAAAAAGTCTGTTGCCTCTTTGGCAGGTCCTGACTTTTCCCCGGACTCTCTCCCCGGTAGCCGCGGTGCACTAACACCCTACAGGCTGTGTTCACGCCGCCAACCCCAGTCCTCTCCCTGCGCTCCGACTGAAGCCGGAGCCTCAGCTCCCAACCCTGCCCGCCCCGGCGGGTGAGCAGACAAGCCTCTTGGGCTGGTGAGTGCCGGTCGGCACCAATCCTCCGTGCGGGAATCTCTCCGCTTTGCCCTCCGCACCCCTGTTGCTGTGCTCTCCTCCGTGGCTCTGAAGCTCCCCCACTCTGCCACCCGCAGTCTCCGCCCGCAAAGGGCTTCCTAGTGTGTGGAAACCTTTCCTCCTTCATAGCTCCCTCCCACTGGTGCAGGTCCCCTCCCTATACTTTTGTCTCTGTTTATTCTTTTCTCTTTTGCCCTACCCAGGTACGTGCGGAGTTTCTTGCCTTTTCGGAGGTCTGAGGTCTTCTGCCAGCATTCAGTAGGTGTTCTGTAGGAGTTGTTCCACGTGTAGATGTATTTCTGATGTATCTGTGGGGAGGAAGGTGATCTCCGCGTCTTACTCTTCCGCCATCTTCCCCCTCTCTAGGGACAGTATCATGTCTCAAGTTATGAGTAGTGTCAAGGCCTTAGTTAGGGACCGTTTCAGGGCCTTAGTTAGGATTAGCATCAGAGCGTTGGTTAGGTACAGTGTCAGGGCATGCGTTAGGAATAGTGTCAGGGCCTTAGTTAGGGACAGTGTCAGGGCCTGAGTTAGGTTTAGAGTCATGGCCTTAGGGACAGTGTCAGGGCCTGATTTAGGAGTAGTGTTAAGACCTTAGTTAGGAATAGCATCAGAGCCTTTGTTAGGTATCATGTCAGGGCCTGAGTTATGAGTAATGTCTGAGCCTTAGTTAGGAACAGTATCAGGGCCCGAGTTAGGAATTGTGTCAAGACCTTAGTTTAGGGCCAGTGTTAGGGCCTTAGTTAGGAGTAACATCAGCACGTTTGTTAGTTACAGTGTCAGGGCCTGAGTTAGGTGTAGTGTCAGGGCTTTGGTTATGACAGTATCAGGGCCTGAGTTAGGAGTAGTGTCAAGGCCTTAGTTTAGGGCCAGTGTCAGGGCCTGAGTCAGGACTATCATCAGAGCGTTTGTTAGGTACAGTGTCAGGGCCTGATTTAGGAGTAGTGTCAGGAACTCTGTCAGGGACAGTGTGAGGACCTGAGTTAGGTGTAGTGTCAGGCCCTTATTTAGGGACAGTATCAGGTCTCGAGTTATGAGTAGTGTCAAGGTCGTAGTTAGGGACAGTTTCAGGGCCTTAGTTAGGAGTAGCATCAGAGCTTTTGTTAGGTACAGTGTCAGGGCATGCATTAGGAGTAGTGTCAGTGCTTTAGGGACAGTGTCAGGGCCTGGATTAGGTGTAGTGTCAGGGCCTTAGTTAGGGACAGTATCAGGGCCTGAGATAGGAGTAGCGTCAAGGCCTTAGTTTAGGACCAGTTTCAGGGCCTGAATTAGGAGTGGTGTCAGGGCCTTAGGGACCGTATCAGGGCCCGAGTTATGTATAGTGTCAGGGCCTTAGTTAGGGATAGTATCAGGGCCCGAGTTAGGAATTGTGTCAAGGCCTTAGTTTAGGACCAGTGTCAGGGCCTTAGTTAGGAGTAGCATCAGAGCATTTGTTAGGTACAGTGTCAGGGCATGAGTTAGGAGTACTGTCAGGGCCTTAGTTAGGGACAGTGTCAGGGCCTGAGTTAGGTGTAGTGTCAGGGCCTTAGTTAGGGACAGTATCAGGGCCTGATTTAGGAGTAGTGTCAAGGCCTTAGTTAGGGCCAGTGTCCAGAACTTACTTAGGACTAGCATCAGAGCCTTTGTTAGGTATCGTGTCAGGGCCTGAGTTAGGAGTAGTGTCAGAGCATTAGTTAGAGACAGTGTCAGGGCATTAGTTATGTACAGTATCAGGGTTTTAGTTAGCATAAGAGGCACGACATTAGCTATGGACAGGGTCAAGTTAATATCTAGGGATAGTGTCAGGAAATGACTTAGGTATAGTGTCTAGACATTAGTTATTGAGAGTGTCAGGGCCTTATTTAGGACCAGCATGAGGGCTTCAGGTAGGGACAGCTCCTGGACCCGACTTAGGGAGAGTGACAGGGCCTGAGTGAAGCCTAACCTCAGGGCCTTTGCTAGGGACAGTGTTAGAGCATGATGTAAGAGCTGCATCAGGGTCTTAGTTCAAGACATGATCAGGGCCTGAGTGAGTCACAGCATCAAGGCCTCAGGGATAGCTTCAGGGCCTGTGTTAGGGACAGCCTCAGGGCTTTATTTAGGGACAGCGTTAGGGCTGACTTAGGGACAGTGTCAGGACCTTGGTTAGAGATGGGTCAGGATATTAGCTTAGGATAGTGTCAGGACTTTAGTTATTACCGGCAGCAGGGCCTATATTAGGGACAGCTTCTGGGCCTTAGAGACAGTGTCAGGGCCTTAGGACAAGTCAGGGCCTTAGTTAGGGACAGCATTAGGGCTTCAGGTAGGATAAGAGGCAGGACATTAGCTAGGGACCGAGTCAGGTTACGGGCTAGGGATAATGTCAGGAAATGAGCAAGGGATAATTTGAAGACCTTAGTTATTGAGAGCATCAGGTTCTTATTTAGGACCAGCGTCAGGGCCTTAGCTAGGGACAGTGTCAGGGCAAGGCTTAGGAGCAGCATAAGGGCCTCTGTACGATCAGCATGAGGGTCTTTGTTAAACACATTATCAGGGCCTGTTAGGGACAGCCTCAGGGCGTCACTTAGGGACAGCGTCAAGGCTAACTTAGGGACAGTTTCAGGACCTTAGTAAGAGATGGGTCAGGATATAAGCTCAGGATAGTGTCAGGACTTTAGATATTAATGGCAGCAGGGCCTTAGTTAGGGACAGTGTCAGGGCCTGAGTTAGGAGTAGTGTCAGGGCCTTAGTTAGGGACAGTGTCAGGACCCCACTTTGGGGCCTCACCTTGTGCTTTGCCCAATAACCTTCCTTAACTGGGTACCCCCTTCCCCCAACATCTTTCTTCTGTTTTTAGCTGAAGATGGCACTTAAGGTGATGGCTTGGGCCATTTCAGAGAGTGACTCAGTTTTCCTGGGCATCTCCCAAGTATACAAGAAGTATACACGCTATTAAACTTCTGTTTTTTCTCACTTATTACAGGAGGGCCTAAGCCAAGAACCTAGAAAGGTATAGGGAAAATTATTTTTCATCCTTATCCATGCAGTTGAGTACCATGCAGCAATAGCAAAGAATGGACCATCAACCCACGCAAAGGCATGGATGAATTTTACGTATGCATTGCCAAGTGAAAGAACCCACTCTGAAGAGCCTACACAGTGCGACCAATTTACACAACATTCTGGAAAAGGCAAAACTACACAGATGGTAATCAGTTCATGGGGTGGGGTTGGGGTAGAAGTATTCCATGCAATTCTTTACTGACACACACCACTATGCGTTTGTCAAAACCCAGAGATTTTTTTTCCAGCCCAAAGAATAAGGTAGGACGTCCAGTTGGTGTCAGAGTATCGGTCATTGGTGTGGGAAAAACTGCATGCACACCACACGTGCATTTGTGAGGCTTGAGAAACACCAGCCACAGTTCTCAAAGGTTATTAATCCCCTGCAGAATGTGGAAATGAGAATTAATCAGTGGCCCTTCCTCTCTAGTCAGTGATGGACACCAGGACTCTGCATGTTTGACAAGTGCACCAGGGATCCTTATGAGTGAAACTTGTGAAAGCATGGCTGACAAGATAAGGACCAGTTCTTAACATGGCTCAAATCTCATCAGGTATGGCCAGTGGGGTCATTTCAGTGTTACTCATACTTCCCTTGAAGAGAAGCACCAGCATTTCCTTTATGGGACACATGCTGGTCTGCTTTACTGTCTTGTCCACACATGGCTTTTTTACTGGAACCTTTTCATTCCCAACTTTGCCCTCCTGGACTTTATCTCATTCTATAGGAATCTGCTTACTTAGGCAGTCACCTTCTGAAGAAAAGACTTTTTTTTTTCTAAATTCAATGTATGGCTTGCAAAGTGAAGTAAGCACCAACCGCTATGGGAAATACCCTAAGAGACTTAAGGGCATGAGGCTACCTGGGATCCACAGAACTGTCCCAAGGCCTCTGTCCAACTAAGTGACACTCAGAAAGTGATCAGAGGATGCGTAGAGGTGTCTCACTTAGGGTCCAGGGATTAACTACCAGTCCTCCAAGCTCCCTGTATCTCCCCTTTCCCGTATTATATAGCCTGAGATTCCCACCTCCTAGGTTTGGGGACATGCATCTGTGCATATTATAGGAAAAGACTACCCGGAGCAGCAGAAGAGGGAATGCTGAGAAAAAGAGAAACTGCTCATGGCTGCTTAAACCTGGGAATTCTTGAGCTCTAGTTTTAGGTACAGAGGCATTTACAGAAAGAGCTCTTCAATGTAATTAGAGCGGTAAGCTGAGCTCGGGGGACATGAACTCAGCCCTAGAGACATGGAGGAGCAATGAGCAGAGCTGCTCCCCCTCCTCTATATGAAACCCAGGGTAGTTCCAGTTCTACTGCCTAAGAAAAAGATATCTTCCAAAATTTAAATTGATTTTGGTTCACATGTTAATATGAAATAAATGTTAAACTTGGAGAAGATGGTATTTGTTCTATCAACCAAAAAATAATGCAGGAGGCTGCAAACAACAAAAGAGTTTATTTTGGGGGGTCTTAAGAATTGCAATTCAGGAGACACAGACTTGGTAACCCCAGAGGAGTGTTCAGGAGAACAGCAAGAGTCAGGGGCTTATAAAGACAAAAAGCCACAAAGTTGTTAAAACTTGCCTGGTGAGAATTGTAATTAATGCTGATGAGAGTCAGAAATTATTTGTCCTTGGGAATCACAAGTTGTTTTAGGGTAAGGGTGCAATACGTAGATAGGCTGTTATGAGTTTCTGGCAGATGTTCTGGATGACTTCATCAGGTCAAAAGGTCAGATTCCATCCAGGCTGAGAGATGCATTAGGTCACACTTCCTTAACGGTCTCCTGGCTCCATTTTAGAGAACTCTCTCAGCAATACTGACTCCATTTTGATTTTCCTTTCACAGTTCTGGGAAAATCAGAAGTGTGTCTTCTTTTGGAAAAATCTCTGTAGCGTGAATAGTTGGGATCTGATCTTGCCAAATTCTAGCCAGCATGAACTTCAAATTTTCCAAAATAAATAGATATTAACTTAAAACATTCTTTTTCTATTATTTATTTTATATGTATTAGTGTATATATGTCAATCCCAATCTCCCAATTCATCCCACCCACCACCCCAGTCGCTTTCGCCCCTTGGTATCCATACATTTGTTCTCTACATCTGTGTCTCAATTTCTGCTTTGCAAACCAGTTCTGTACCATTCTTCTAGATTCCACATATATGTGTTAATATACGATATTTTTTTTTCTTTCTGACTTACTTCACTCTGTATGACAGTCACTAGGTCCATCCACGTCTCTACAAATGACCCAATTTCGTTCCTTTTTATGGCTAATATTCCATTGTATATATGTACCACATCTTCTTTATCCATTTGTTGATGGGCATTTAGGTTGCTTCCATGACCTGGCTATTGTAAATAGTGCTGCAATGAACACTGGGGTGCATGTGTCTTTTTGAATTATTGTTTTCTCTGGATATATGCCCAGTAGTGGGATTGCAGAGTCATATGGTAATTCTATTTTTAGTTTTTTAAGGAACATCCGTGCTGTTCTCCATAGTGGCTGTATCAATTTACATTCCCACCAACAGTACAAGAAGGTTCCCTTTTCTCCACACCCTCTCCAGCATTTGTTGTTTGTAGATTTTCTGATGATGCCCATTCTAACTGGTGTGAGGTGATACCTCATTGTAGCTTTGATTTGCATTTCTCTAATGATTAGTGATGTTGAGCAGCTTTTCATGTGCCTCTTGGCCATCTGTATGTCTTCTTTGGAGAAATATCTATTTAGGTCTTCTGTCATTTTTTGATTGGGTTGAAGACAAACATTCTTTGCTTGACCAAACTTCATGCTCCTAAAGCTTCTCTTATGCCCATCTATGCACTTCCTTGTAAAATCCAGTTTTAGCAAGAATGCTGCTAACTCAGTTCAATGAGAATCCACCACCCTCGATATCTGCTCAGGTTTCTCATTCTCTACTATTCCACAGGTGATGTCTGATCACCATGGAGTGTCTTCTGAAAGAAACCTGCTCATCAGTTTAGCCAGAATTCCCCTTACCCATGATGCTTCCTCTTAGTAATTTTCTATCCACTGACCCCGCCCCTGCTCATTGGCTATAAATTCCCACTTCATCCTGTATTTGGAGTTCAGCCCAATCTCTCTCACCCAATACAAAATCCCACTGCAGTGGTTCCTATACCAATTGGGGAGATAGCCCACCCCCAGAATAAAATCTTCCTTACGATGCTTTGTCGAGGAACATTCAATTAACTGTCAAGTTAAGAAGAAAACTTGATAGTTAATTGAATTAAGAAGAAAAAAGGGGATTTTTATTTGAACCAAACTGAGGATTATAAGTCGGGAAGCAGATTCTCAGAAAGCTCTGACTGTTAGAACTCTAGGACATAATCAAGTACATTTTTGAGACAAACGATCATGCATCAAAATGACATACTGATATTTTACAGAAAGTTCACCAAGGATACATAATCCAGGTAAGCCCATACAAAGTGAGCTGCAAGTCATCATTACCCCCTAAAGGGCTGGGAAAGAACATTATTGTTTTAAGAAGTTACATTGCTAGCTTAAGAAGAAAGAAAAAAAAATTGATCTTTATGATTGAGCAGGCACCCCCATCTTTGAGGAGCTCTGGTTAACACGTAATGCATATGCACACAGCACGTTATGGAGGGAGGAGGTCCAAACACAGAAAATTTTATGTTTAATTTTTTTCTTGTCCCGCCTTAAAATATAAATTTATTTCATCAGCTTTAACAAGTATTACTGAAGTTTTTTCTTTAACACTAACATTCTTTCGGATAGCTGTGGGAATATAGATAAGGAAAATGGGAAAATATTTAGAAATTAACAACAAATTATGTGATGCCATCCACGCTTGGCCCCATGAAGTCCCCGATACTGAGCCCAGGGCGGCGTCTCTCCTGAACCGGGAGCAGAAATGGAAATCATGGTCTCTCTGGTTTCCATCGCCAGCACAGACAATTCCAGCCCTTGCTAAACTGAATAACCCAACCCAAGCGCAGGAACCACAGACGTTGTTCGGGATCCCACCACGGACCACTTGGACCCAGCGAGGTCCCCGCCCGAGGCCGAGTCGCGCCCCGAGCACTCGCAGGACACGAGTCTCCAGGCGCGAAAGGGGATTTCGACCTAAACCGTTTTCAACATGTTAACAGGGAAACATCCCAGCATTTACCACGAAAGGGCTCACAGCTCTAAGCTCGTACCTAGAGTTGTCCGAAACACTTAACTTGAAGCCCCGAGGAAGCAGCCCGGCTCCCCGGACACCAGCCGAATCAAACGCACACAAACGCTGAGGCTGGAGGTGTGTCCGGCCGGGGTGGGGCTGACCCGGAAACGGCCGGGAGCTGGGCGGGAAGGCTCAGGCCTCGCCCACGCTCACGCTGCTCCGCCCCGCCTCTCCCTGACTAAGGCCCCGCCCCGCTTGCGTAATTTCCTGCCGACGCGGAAGCGGATTTCGGGAGCGAAGGTCCCGTCGGGTGAGTGAGTCCCTCGGCTCTGAGAATCAGAGCCGCGCTCCACAGCCCCCTCCCGACCGCATCCTTCACACGCAGGTTCTGGGGGTCCCCGTTCTCGCCCCTCCGGCCCGCGTCGCCCTGAGACTCGGGATGCCGGGCGCTCGGCTGCCGGGTCCGAGTCCGCGTCCGTTTCCGGTCAAAATCGCTCCGAGGCCGTCCCCGTCAGGCCTTTCTGCCTTCGGTCTCTTCACCTTCTCCCGGCCCGACCCGCGCCGTGTCAGGTCCCCACTCGCGACGTGGACTCTCGCCCTTCGCGCCCCGCATCGGCCCCTCGGGGCAGCCCGGGACGCCGCGCCCTCCCGCGGCCCTGGGACTCCACAGACCCCAGTGTTCTCCTGAGACCACCTGCCCATCCTGGGCCTCCTGCGGCCTGGCCGTGCCGCTCTCTGCCCTTGGCGGTCACCGCCTCAGAAAGGCCCTAGAGCCCCGGGCTGGGGGCAGGGGATCAGTCCTGTGAAGTGACACCCCGTGTCCTTCTGTCCCAAATCCTATCCGCTGGCGATACCGACCAACGTGTGTCCACGTTCCCGATGTCTCACGGGAAAGTGTGCTCTTCTGGGCAGAGCATCTTTGTTCCACCCCTGTGGATGTCGAGTGGGCGGGGGAGGATGAGACAGAACAAGGAGACCACTTTTTAATTTATTGCTCTGTGAGCTAGTTTCCAACTAAATATATGCTCTTTTCAAATTCCCTTTGTTTTTTTGTTTGTTTTGCAAATATTGAATGATAGGCTGGATGGTTCTAGAACTTTGTTCTCACAGACCTCATTTGTTCATGATGAATACATTATTCAGAGCTATTTCCACAGCTGAACTTTTGTGTTTTCCAATGCCGATAATTAAGTGTTCTTAATGTTATATTTTTTGATATATTCATGGAAATGTATATTTTGGTATTTATTATGGAAAAGAGAAATTAAATGATTTTAATCAGTATGATTAGAAACATGACAGAGAACTTGCTCTTGCTCGGGAGAATTAAATATGATCTGGAATCTTGAGGGGCAGGGGTGAGAATGGTAAGCCTTGCCACTATGCAGTCCAGACCACCCCATGCCTGTGAGGCCAGTAATGGTTACTCTCCCCTGTTCACATCTCTTCCTGCCCCCAAACACACACACATAGTACAAAGGCAGCTGGTAGGGAAAGACCAAGAGTTTTTAAACTAAGCACAGAGCAGTTATTTCTCCAATGAGGAGATGACACTTGGCTCTGGGAAAGGGGCTGGAGGAGAAAGGGCAATGCAGTTTGGATGTTAAGGAATGGAAGAGAGTCTGGGAGGCTCAGGAACAGGAGAAAAGGAGACCTCTGCCCATCCTTACTTGGGGATCCTGTGCTCAGCAGGTACTAGAAGACACTGTGAGGATGGTGACTTGAAAGGTAGGGTCACACTAACTCACATTCCCATATCTGCCATGTGATGTGTGGGCTTTACAGGGTAGAAGGGTGTATGGAGTAAAGGGCAGAGAAACTTAGCTGTTGGTCTCCATGTAGGAGTTTATCGTCCCTGCTCCCTGATAGTTCAGCAGACAGCAGAGGACTATTTTTTCCAAATGTTGAATTTCTCCCTATATATGTGGTTGTGGCCAGGAAGGGGATAAGTTATTTGAAGACCTGAATGGCACATTCTCAACACTCAGGAGTGACATCTTGCCTGAGAGAGACACTCGGAGGAGGAAGAAGATGAGGAGTCAGGAATAAATCTTTATCTGGAAAAGGTCATATTATCTGTTGATTGTTCTGTCCTCTCCTTCCTGAAATGCTGTTTTTAGGATGTGCTAAAATTTGACTCTCAGATATCCTGCCTAACACATTTCCTCACTCACTGATGGCCTCTCCTATCTCCAGACCAATTCTATCTCACTGTCAACCAGTGACATGGAACTTGTGAAGTGGCTCCATTTGGGGAATCGTTATGAGAAATGCTGCATGCCCAGACATTGATTAGAGGCAAGGACTGGGCACCATAGTGTCAGTAAGATTTGCCAGTAGGGATTGCATAGTGACCAGATCTGGATGTACTATAGACCAAGATTAAAGAAACTGCACACATTAGTACTGAATTAATGTCAGGAATACCTAAAAAATCATGGAGAAGAGGAAATTTGTTCTACCTGATTTTGTAATATATCTGAAGCTTAACAAAGTGAATCTGTGTATTTGGCCTCAAAATATTAATGATTTGCAATAGAAGGGAGAGATTAGAAACTTAGCCATGACAAATTAAGGTGGCATTTCATCCACATAATGTAGTATATTTTATTCCGTAATTGTTTAAAAATAGAATCAACCCAAATGTTTAATAGTAAGAGGATTTTAACACTGTTCACATCACATCCGTTCCAGGGAGACTTTGGTGTTCATGGATTTGTAAAGAATTGACTTTTCTACAGATATTTGAGGGTTCCTCCTCTTTGGGTATTTGGGGTTTCATTGCTGGGCCAAGAGATGGTACTTTTCATTTTGTAATAGATTCTGGCACGATTCCCTGTACACACATAATACACAACAAGAAATCCTCATCCATCATCAACTCCTGAGGTTAACCAGGAGTTAACCAGGATTCATTTTAAATGTATTTATTATTTTTTTTAAATTTATTTTTGGCTGCGTTGGGTCTTCATTGCTGTGTGCGGACTTTCTCTAGTTGCGGCGAGCGGGGGTTACTCTTTGTTGCACTGCGCGGGCTTCTCATTGTGGTGGCTTCTCTTGTTGCGGAGCACAGGCTCTAGGAGCACGGGCTTCAGTAGTTGCGGCACGGAGGCTCAGTAGTTGTGGCTTATGGGCTCTAGACGCAGGCTCAGTAGTTGTAGTGCACAGGCTTAGTTGCTCCGCGGCATGTGGGATCTTCCCGGACCAGGACTCCAACCCATGTCCCCTGCATTGGCAGGCGGATTCTTCACCACTGCACCACCAGGGAAGCTCCTCATTTTATATATATATATATATATATATATATATATATATATATTTTTATATACATATATATATAGTTATAGATTTGGATAAAATGACAACTCTGTTTTTAATTTCCATTTTACTAATTACTTAAGAGACTGAATGATTGTTGCTTTTTATAGACATGTATATGTAAAATGAATTTTTCTACTTACTTTCTGCTTATATTTTATAGTTTATAGTTTAATTATACACACACATATATGTGCACACTCTGGTCTGATAACACTGATGAAGTGAAACCAAAATCCTTCCTTCATGTCCTTTGCTTTTTTTTTCTTTCCTTTGCAAGGTGTCACCTATTTCATAGTATAAAATATTATGTTCATTTAGTCATAATATATTGTTTGTTTCAACTATTTAATTTGAATTATTTTAAAGTTTCACATAATATAGGTTCAGATGTAATTTGACCTGTCTCTATTTTTTTTTTCCCTTTTCACAATTATTTTGGCTGTATCCTCATCCCAAATCAAAATTGAGACAAAATTGACTTTTAGGATAATTCTCATTTTTTATGTGAAATATCACATATGACTTTGGGGGTGGTGTATACTTGTTTTACAATGTTGTGTTTCAGATGTACAGCAGAGTGGTTCAGTTGTACATGTACATATATACATTCTTTTTTAGATTCTGCATATGACTTTTAAATCTGAGTTGCACCAAATTTCTGCATTATTGAGAGTTTTTTTGTCACCATGTCCTCTAGTCTAAGAATTTGGTTTGGCAGGCTTTATTCATGTCGTATTTATGTCCTCAAAAGGTTTTAAAATTTCTTTACATGGGTTTGCAAATTTATTTCAAGTGAGAGTCATAATATTTTGCTGTTGTACATAGAGACTGGCTTTTGTGTGTTTACTTAGTTTTTAAATTATTGTTACGAAACAGGAAATATTGATTTCAGTATATTAAGACTGGATTTGTTCTCTTTCAGAAATATTAGGTATGATAGTTAAAATGGATTCCCCAATTCATTTTTTTGTTTAAAATCATATCTTCTGAGAATCACCACAGTTTCAGCTCTTTGATGCTATTTTTTAATTTCCTCTCTCCTCTCTTTTCTTGGCTCTGATTCAAGCACCCAGTGCACTGATTTCTAGGATACTTCCTACTTCTATTTCCTTCTGATAATAAGTTTAGTTCTCTGGTAACCTGTCTTTAGGTTTATATAGAAACACCATATTGTAACTTAATATTTATGTTTATTAAATTAATGCATTAAGTGGAGGCAATAATCATGTCATTGTTTTGCTTTACTGTATGCCCAGCCCGTAGCACTAAGTCTGACTTGTAATTGGTGCCCAACAATATCTGAGAAACAACAAAAAATTGTTTTGTTTATGTTTCCTTTTCTTTTTCTTTCATATCCTTCCACCTCCCCCACCATAATTTCACTACCCACACCCTGTGCCAGACAAACATCATCCAGTTCTTAAAACTCATTAAACCTTTCTGAATTACTTAACTCCATTCTTCAACAAAAGGCTCATTTACAAACACAAGTCTTCCTGTCACTTTCTTGCTTTCAGTTCTCCAGTGGATTCCCATTAGCTTTAGAAGAAGGACCAATCCAATTACAGTGGCCTTTGGGCCCTGAAATCTACTTGCCTGACACCCTCTCCAGGTCTTCCCGTCACTCACCTGCCTTCCAATGTGTTCTCATTTTCTGGGGTACAACACATTCTATGATGTGTCCATGATTTTATACTTGTTCCTAAATCAGAAAGAAAAAACAAACTTCTGAACCTATTTCCATTTCTGCAAAACTGCCTCAAACTTTTTGCCCAACTGAATTTTTAAGGTGTCATAAATAATGTGTGCATTTCTAGAGAGCTTCCCCACCTCCACAAATGAAACACTTTAGTATATGTTCACAGAGTATCCTTGTCATTATTTCTTTTTTTCCCCTTATTTCTTTAATCTGTTCTAAGCTAGTATTTTAACTCCATAAGGACAAGTGATCTCTCTGCTTTATTCATCAGTATGATTTCACTCCCTGCTATGGTCTTGGCTCTGAGTTGACATGAAACATTCATTTGTGGCAAAGGGAGATCATCACTTACCTCAAATATGTTGCAGTAAATGGGCTGAAAAGACATAGACCATCTCAGAAATACATGAAAATCAAATCGTTGATAAAAAGTAATACATACTAAATCCTTTTTTTTTACTGTCAGAAGAGTATAATTTTAAAAAAGAAAATTACAAAGAATTTCTTATGGGATCAAGTATTTCTTATGCCTATATCTAAAATGAAAATATATTGCTTGATTTTCCTTCAGAAATAATATCCTTCTATAAAGTAATGTCTTAAGATTTTTAAGTGTTTAATTTCCTTTTTAATATCAGTTTTTTAAAATATGCTACTTAGATGAGAATTCCTTGGTGGTCTAGTGGTTAGAATTCAGGCTCTCACTGCCATGGTCCGGGTTCAATCCCTGGTCGGGGAACTGAGATCCTGCAAGTCCCACAGCACAGCCCCACCCCCCAAAACAAATCCTATTTAGAGACAGAAAGTAGAATGGTGGTTTCCAGGCATTAGGAGGAGGGGGGAATAGGGAGTAGTTGTTTAATGGGTACAGAGTTTCCGTTTTACAAGATGAAGAGAGTGTTGGAGATGGATGGCAGTGATGGTTGCACGATATTATGAATGTATTTAACACCACTGAACTATACACTTAAAAATGACTAAGATGGTAAATGTTATGTGTATTTTACCACAATAAAAATAATTAAATTCTGTCTACAATAAAATCAGTCCTGAAACTGATCATTTATTCTGGAAATCCTTAATATTATGAGGATTGTAGGGTTTTGCAGTTTTTAGGACATGAGCTAGATCTGACTTGAAGAGACCTAACACTGGATGAGCTTTTTCTCACTTGGTAGTAAAAACGAAAGATATTTTCCTTCGGTAGATATTTATTCAGCACAAACACTTACACTTCTGTAGAGTCACACTTATGTCCACAGCCTGAGAAAATGATGGTAGATTACAAATCCTCCTACAAATAAAAATAAAGAGCAGGAAGGGGTCTCTTGGCTGCAGATTCTCAGTACTGCCCAGAACAACCAAAATCCATAAAACCCTGAAGTCTCTGAGAAAAGGCATGAAGTTTGCTTTTGAGACTTTTAGAAGAAGCAGAATTAAAGGATATAATTTGTTGTCCTTAATTTCATCTACAGGGTTTATCTAAAGAGGCATTTCTTGATACATTTATCTTGATTGGGACCCAAGTTAATCAGATTTGTCCTTTGGATTACAACACTGATGAGGTTGCCAACTGCATTAAAAGAGAGTTCACCATCAAAATGATGCATTTTCTAGAAAGAGAAAGAAGCCCTGAACTCTGGAATGTTGTGTCAGCATCCTCGATAAATATTTGGTTTCACTGGATTTTCCATCTGTTTGGGTTCTGGTGAGTACAGGAGATCATTTTCACCAGGAGGGATAGTCCTCCTTTATTTTGTAAATGATTTTTTGTGAAGAGAAATGTTCATTTTGGTAAGAATTCAGTGACAGGATCTCTGAGGAATTGACATTCAAACAGATTGAAGGAAGTAAGTATGGGGTAGGAAATTGTGTTTGTGGATCTGAGTAGAAATGAAGGTTAATAGTGAACAGTGTAGAAGTAGTAGCAATGCTAAATTGTATTTGTGATGTTCTGAGAGAGCATATAAAATGTCAACCCAGGCTTCCCCAGTGGTGCAGGGCTTCCCTGGTGGCGCAGTGGTTGAGAGTCCGCCTGCCGATGCAGGGGACGCGGGTTCGTGCCCCGGTCCGGGAAGATCCCACATGCCGAGGAGCGGCTCGGCCCGTGAGCCATGGCCGCTGAGCCTATGCGTCCGGAGCCTGTGCTCCACAACAGTAAGAGGCCCACGTACCGCAAAAAAAAAAAAAAAAAAAGTCAACCCTTGGATGTCTGGTGGAGACATTGAAAAGTTTAGAGACTAGATAAAGAGTAATACTTGGGGAAAGTGGGAGATAATGTCCTGAGATCTATTTCCTTTCTAGTGTACGTTAGTTTCAAAAAAAAAAAAAAAAAAAAAGAAGCAAACTCAGAAATGAAATTCAGATATGAGTTTTGTCACTTTCAATTTAGAGAAAGTAATGGAAGAAATTGAAGCAATTGAATAAATATGTGGGCATACCTGGGCAGTGTACGTAAGTAGAGAAGGATGAAGGAGTAGGATGGAGTCTTGAGGTCTTTCAACAATATTGTTTGAGAAGTTCTTGGCAAGTGATAAGGAGTTAGAATGACAAGATTCCTTTGAAGACTGTAGACTGAGATGTTAGAGAAACCTAGGAAAAAGTATATTCCCAAAAAGAGGTCATGTTATACTTTTTATTAAGCTCTAGGTAAAAGCCTGAGGCACATACGTTGGATTTATTTATGCAGATATTATCGGTACGATAAGTCAAGTGGTGACTGGGATGTGAGGATTTGGCAACTGCACCTTCATCTTTTAGTTTGATTGTAAAGGCAAGAAGGGAAAAGTAGGGATGGATTGAGGCACCAGAGGGCTGGAACGGAGCTGGAGAAACTGCTAGTGCACAGAGTAAGAATGATTCAACCTAAGAAGTTCCACAGTGGTTACTAGAGGTGGGGACACATGTGACATGAATCAGGGATCCCTATGGTTCGGAATTCGGAGGGGATTGGACAGTTCTGAACACCAGGGTTTAATTAGCATACAAAACTCAATGGTTTTTCACATTCTGCTCTCTTAATTGAAGGTATTTATATCTTCTTTACTAGCAACAATAGTCATAGCCTTCTTGCATTTGATCCTGGTAGAGGAGAGCTCTAGCCCTATTTCTCTTAGAGCACATTGCATGTTTCTTGTGGTTGTCCAGGGGGCTACTTCCAGGTGAAGCATTGGGGCTTCATGATAAGTGAATATGGAGGTTGTGAACAGCTAGAGTCTAATGACTTTTTTCTTCTTCCTCAGCCTTGCCGCCTGTTGCTTGGACTGTGTGTAAGTGAAAACCCAGAAGTCAGCTGGCAGCTGAGCTAGTTACAATGGAATCACAGGTAAGTAGGAAATTACTCTTTCTACTGGAATTGCATCTCTATTTTCAGTATATGGACATATTTCTCCTACAGGCACACATGTTCTAAGCACACTCGAGAGATTTTTCAAGGATCTGAGCTTCAGTTAAGTTTCCCCAGAATTCTGGAATGGTCATGTTGGATCAAGGACTCATCAAGTGGTAACTCCTTCCCAGCATCACACTAAGATATTCCAGTCTCTACTAATGCTGTGTATTCATAGAAGAGATGAGAGAGGTTTTCTTTTTCTCATCAAGACCATGGCCTAGTTGGCAAAAAAAACAAAAATTAGTCATTAACCACTTTATTAACTGTAATGAACTTAGGATTGAAGTGAATACTGGTGATGAAGATGAGTGAGGAGGAAAACATTACAAACCAATAGAGTCAGATGTTTCCACAGGTGAGGTCAGTCAATCCAGTGTTACAGGTGCTGGGGGAGGTCTCAGAGCCTCTGGCTTGAGCTGCTGAATCAGTTATCCTTTATAATGAACACCTAAGTTTTGTAGAGATAAAAGCCTACACCTGCTGATCCCAAGACCTGTATGAATTCTAGTCAGTTGTGCAGAATCCTGGATGTTGCTTCAGTATTCTCTGCCATTTCATAAATAATAAACTTAAAAGTTATATTTAAGAAATATTTGCTAGATAGTTAGTACTTTACACATTAGCTCATTAGATCTTTCAGAACTCATGAAGATTATTAAACCATTTCACTGATGAAGAAACTGAGATCATAAAGGGGAATAATCTAACCATAGCCATGCTTTTTTTTTTTTTTTTAATATATTTTTGGCTGTGTTGGATCTTAGTTGCTGCACATGGGCTTTCTCTAGTTGCAGCAAGCAGGGGCCACTCTTCATTGTGGTGCGCGGGCTTCTCATTGCAGTGGCTACTCTTGTTGTAGAGCATGGGTTCTAGGTGCACAGGCTTCAGTAGTTGTGGCATACAGGCTCAGTAGTTGTGGCACACGGGCTCTAGAGCACAGGCTCAGTAGTTGTGGCGCACAGGCTAGGTTGCTCCGCAGCATGTGGGATCTTCCCAGACCAGGAATCAAACCTGTGTCCCCTGCATTGGCAAGCAGATTCTTAACCACTGCACCACCAGGGAAATCCCACCATAGTTGTGCTTTAAAAGTGGCATATCGTGGATACTTCATCCCTTGTGAGAAGCCTTTAAAAGATTTACTTGAAATTGGTTGAGAAGACTGTTTTCGATATAAGTTTTCAAGTGGAAATGTTATAATCATGATCTGGAAGCCGTAATCAATTTGTTGGGAAATCTCCAGGGTATATTACACCACACATCATGTGTTATCTCTTTATAATGAAGTTTTATGTATCTAGAGTGTGTATGTATCTGTAGGTATATCTGAAAGTCAGATGTTCATGTCAACACTGAGAATGATGTGATTGGACCCAAAATACCGTTTGAGATTTCTGTACACTCGACCCCCACCTCCTTAGTGCTTGACACCTGTACCATCCTCCCCTGGCAGAGATGGCCCTATCTGAAACAATGTCCATAATATTTTAGGAATCAGTGACCTTCAAGGATGTAGCTGTAGACTTCACCCAGGAAGAGTGGGCCCTACTGGACACATCCCAGAGGAAACTATTCAGAGATGTGATGCTAGAGAACATCAGTCATCTGGTCTCAGTTGGTGAGTCTCTTACTCTTTATTATGTATGTATTCATTCATTCAACAAGTATGCAGAAAAGCTTTCCCATTTCTTACTCTAAACTCTGTCTTGATCCTTTCATAACTCTCACAACTACCTTATCACAGTTTTCTTTACTTCTGACTTACATTTAGTTTGTCAGTCCCACTACAGTATAATCTTCCTAACATAATTTTGTGTCGTTCTTGCTACTCAATCTCTGATGCTCAAACAGTGGTGGAAATTATTTTTGTATGGGTGAGTAAATGTATTGATTTTTTAAAATGTATTTCACAGCAAGGACTGGTTTGATCAGATCACAGTGTTAAAAATAACAGATATATTGTTTTCCACACAGAACTTAGATTTTTGTGGTGTATTTATTGGAAGTTGTATTTATTGGATTGTTTTTGGAGGCTGTATTTTTTGAATTCTTTTTGGATATAATATTAAAACACCGTAGAATGAAAATATTGCAGATTCCACAATCTGTCTTTGAACTTGGGCATGGGCATTAGCTGTGATAGGTTCTTAATGTCCTTGGGAACAAGTTTAAGAGCTATCATTTTGCTGGTCAAAGAGTACACATGTTGTTTTCAACGTACTCTTCTCTGTGCTGACCCTCAGAGGTTATTGTATTCTTCCTCATTAGTCTGCCCTGTACTGATGCACTGTTAATGAGCACAGAACTCAAAATCCATATATCTTTCTCCTACAAACAGGCAATCAGCTCTACAAATTAGATGTGATTTCCCATTTGGAGCAAGGAGAGCAACTTTCAAGAGAAGAGTTAGGTTTTCTGCAAGGCCAGAGTCCAGGTGAGATCCAAGAAGCTGTGCTTCAATAGGAGGAGGAGCCTGGTCAGTGAGTGAATAGGCCCTAAGAAATATCACATGAAGATATCTAAGTTTAGTGATATTTTAAAAATTTAGACAATATCATAGAAAAATTTTTCACATGATGTCATACCTTGCAGGTATCAATTTTCTATTCACATGTTTTTCTGCCTTTGTCTTTGGCTTTAGGCAAGGTGAAATTTATATACTCACTGGAGCTAATAAACATTCACAGAAAGTCCCTTTTCATGGTCCTGTTTTATGAATAGGATCTTCTCTTTTCCTCCTCAACTTGCCATCTTCTTTTTTTTTCTTCCTCTTAAGTGTTTGTTTATTTATTGGCTGCCCTGGGTCTTCGTTGTGGCACATGAGCTCTTCATTGTGGTGTGGGGGATTCTCTAGTTGTGGCACGTGGGCTCAGTAGTTGTGGCTCCCAGGCTCTCTAGTTGTGGTGTGGGCTCTAGAGTGCATGGGCTCAGTAGTTGCAGCACACAGGCTTAGTTGCCCTGTGGCATGTGAGATCTTAGTTCCCCAACCAGGGATCAAACCTGCATCCCCTGCATTGGAAGGCAGATTCTTAACCACTGGACCACGAGGGAAGTCCCCACCATCTTCATTTTATTTTTCTCATGTTTCAGTCCTGAGAATGACAATTGTTATAGTCCTATAATGTGTTTCTTGTCTTTAGAATATTCCATAATTTGATGTGCTTTCGTTTTTTTCTTTTCAGACTATTCCTTAATTTGACATTCTTTGCCATCTGTGTGTCAGTATTTGAAACATACACAAATGGGCATTGGGTCTCTTCACCATTTTAATTCCTAATACCACTATAGAGATTTTAATTTTCCAGTCATTTCAGGTAGAGAAGATGATCTGAGAAAACAGGAAATGATATCCATGCAACATATCTACAAGAAAGACACATCTGTAATCAGTGCAATGGTAAGCTTCACGGGTGTAAACGTGTTCTTCCAAATGAAGACCTAGGAATTGAATAAGTTGGGAATTTGGCACACTTACCTGATTTAATTATTGGGATCATGGGCTCCCACAGGAGAAAATTTTAGTTAGTTTGGTTTTAGGGAAGAAACATTAACCTGTAGTCAAAACCATAACTTGAGGTCTTATATAAACAGACAATTATATAATCGTGGCTTATATTCCTAATCACTGAAACATAATAATGTCTTTAACATCTGTATAAACAGATGTCTCTGCAGTTGGGTTACTACAAAAGATAAAATCTATGCTTGCAAGAGAGTAATATCCCATGTTTATGTAAATAACATAGGGACAATTTTTTTTTTTTTTTTTTTTTTTTTTTTTTTTTGCGGTACGCGGGCCTCTCACTGTTGTGGCCTCTCCCGTTGCGGAGCAACAGGCTCCGGACGCGCAGGCTCAGTGGCCATGGCTCACGGGCCCAGCCGCTCCGCGGCATGTGGGATCCTCCCACACCGGGGCACGAACCCGTGTCCCCTGCATCGGTAGGCGGACTCTCAACCACTGCGCCACCAGGGAAGCCCACATAGGGACAATTTTAACTGGAGTCTGTCACTGAATGATTACTCTAGAATTTATATGTAGAGGAATGAATGAAGGAATGAATAAATGTGGGCAAACCTGTAACAGTCTCATTTCCTTTCAAAAAGCAGAGATCTCACAGTCAAGAGGATCTTTTGGAATGCAATGATTTCAGAGAAAAATTTACTGAAATCTTAACATTGACTCAATATGTGATACCTCAAGTGGGAAAGAAACCCTTTATCAGCCAAGATTTTGGAAAAGCCATCAGTTACTTGTCATCCTTTGACATACATAAGCAAATTCATGCTAGAAGTAAATCATACGAATGTCATCAACGTACAAATGCCTTTATTCAAAGTTCTGCCCTTAGGCAGCACAATAATACTCAAACTGGAGAGAAAACATTTGAATGTCATGTATGTAGGAAAGCCTTCAGTAAAAGTTCTAACCTTAGACGACATGAGATGATTCATACCGGAGTGAAACCACATGGATGTCATCTGTGTGGGAAATGCTTTACTCATTGTTCTGACCTTAGAAAACATGAAAGAATTCACACTGGAGAGAAATTATATGGATGTCATCTGTGTGGGAAAGCCTTCAGTAAAAGTTATAACCTTAGGCGACATGAGATGATTCACACTAGAGAGAAACCAAATGAATGTCATCTGTGTGGGAAAGCCTTCACTCATTGTTCTGACCTTAGAAAACATGAGAGAACTCACTTTGGAGAGAAACCATATGGATGCCATCTATGTGGGAAGACATTCAGTAAAACTTCTTACCTTAGACAACATGAGAGAACTCACAATGGAGAGAAACCATATGAATGTCATCTATGTGGGAAGGCCTTCACTCATTGTTCTCACCTTAGAAAACATGAGAGAACTCATACTGGAGAGAAACCATATGAATGTCATCTATGTGGAAAAGCCTTCACTGAGTCTTCTGTCCTTAGACGACATGAGAGAACTCACACTGGAGAGAAACCATATGAATGTCATCTGTGTTGGAAAGCCTTCACTGATTCCTCTGTCCTTAAGCGACATGAGAGAACTCACACTGGAGAAAAACCATATGAATGTCACTTATGTGGGAAAGCCTTCAATCACTCTTCTGTCCTTAGAAGACATGAAAGAACTCACACTGGTGAGAAGCCATATGAATGCAATATATGTGGTAAAGCCTTCAATAGAAATTATAACTTTAGATTGCATAAGAGAATTCACACTGGAGAGAAACCGCATAAATGTTATCTATGTGGGAAAGCCTTCAGTAAATATTTTAACCTTAGACAACATGAGAGAACTCATGCTGTAAAGGTAGTAAATGTGGAAGATTCACCACCCATAGCTTCAAAGTATAAACACTATTGTGGACTCCCACAGTGAAGAAATACTATGTTTATATTCAGTGTATAAGAGCCTTTATTCGTTCTTATTACTCCACTCAAAGTTAATACAAAGTGGAGAGAATCCATATGTATGTTACCTATGTAACAAAACATTTAGCAGTGGACTCAGGTGGGAGAACTGAAACTGCAAATGGAATGAATGTGGGAGAATCTTCATCCTCAGCTGTAACTGTTAAACTAAATGGATAAATCACATGTCAGAGAAATTCTATGTCTGTAATCAGTGTGGAAATGCCTTGAGTTATAAATTATCCTTTAAATAAATAAACTGCACAAGAGAGAAATTCTAGACCTGTAATCACTGTGCACTCTCGTTTAACTTAGCACCACCCTTAGCATTCATGAGAAGATTCAGTGTCGGGTAACTGCTAAGAAAAGAAATAAGTGGAAATAAATTAGTACGTGAAGGAGATTGAAGACATTTGGAATATCCCATTTCTGGAATGCCTAATATGTTTACACTTATTGATGTAATGACAAAGTACTGCCCCTCCTAGTGATTCATAAAACACCCAGAAAAGCTGGGAGATCAGAAAGAAGCCAAGATAATCTGATCTTGCCCATATTCCCGTCACAACAGCCATGAATCCACAAATCACCAACTGGGAGTGATACCCATGAGTCCCAGCCCCTCCCATATACAAATACAGAAGGCTAAGAGAGAAAAAGTTGCAGCTTCTTTGCTGCCAGGGTAACAGAAGGGCTGGTTCTTGGTACTCATTTGAACATGACTAATATCCGTGTTCCACAGGTGGCAAAACTGAGAACACAGATGCTTATAATTCATTTATCCCATGTTTTTCTGGGGGATACATATGGACTCAAAGTGAAGGGATGGGAAAACATATTCCACATAAATGGAAATCATAAAAGCAGAGCTAGCTACACTTTTATCAGACAGAATGGACTAATTCAAAAACTGAGTTCATGAAGAGGATGTAACATTTGTAAATATACAATATAATACCAAGACTAAGTGCACAAAATATTTTATAACGATGGAATAGAGGAGGTCTTCCAAAATAAAAGACAACATGAAGGAAAGATTTATATTTTATCATATAAAAATTATAACTAAAATGGATCAAAGTGCAGACATGTGTACATGTATAAGTCTGTGTGTGCACAATAAAACTACAGAATATAAAACAGTATGTAAAATTACATGAAAAATTGGCCAAGTAAGAAATTTAACTTACATGTACATGTCTATGAAATAAAATGCATTGATAAATTTTATTCAGTAATCAGTGATGTGGAAAGAGACAAACAATACTCATTTTTCCACATACATAAAAAAAAATGTAGTATCAAGTCCTATTTAAAGCTGAGTGAAAAGCCCACATTCTGGTTATGGGTGAGGATATTGCAGCTTTAGGTAGGGGGTAGCTTGCCAAAATCTGTCAAAATATGAATGCACCATAACTTGAACCAGCAACCAAACTCCAACTTGCCCGAATCAGGGAACACTCTGACATCTGCAGATAAGTCATTATGCTCAGAAACAGCCACAAAAAAATTCTTTACAAATCAAGGAACATCAAGGTCTCCTTAGGATAGATGTAGTGTGAGCTATTTTAGACATTTAGGTTGATTGAATTTTTAAAAAGCAGGGAATAAAACCCACCCCATCATGTGGCTAAAATGCAGTCTTAATTTTCACTGTTACCAGCTTCTGAATTCTCCATTTTATTCTAAACAATATTTTGTGGCCAAATTCACACTGATTCACGTTAAGGGTGGGATGTGTTATAAATTTAGGTAGATCAAGTTTTCCATTATCAACCTTGTTTTCCAGCTATTCCTGCAGATTAATAAAAAGTTTGCAGTTCCTTTAATACCTTATCCATAGAGAATTTACAGTGCATCCAGATGTTACCCCTGCTGTGCTATCTCATTTAAACTATAGTGCTCATTCCCCATTCAGGTCACATCTGAGTGTGAAGTCCTTCCTATGATTATTCCCCTAATGGAGCCAGTTCACAAGTCATGGTAAGATGGAATCTATCCTAAGATGGAAGAGGGCTCAGGGAAGGCCATGAGTGACTGTGAGCAAATGTGTTGGTAAGATACATGAGAGAGATTAGCAGGTCCTGGAGAAAAAACAAAAAAATGTTTTAGGAAGAGAAGGTAACAACCAACAGAGAGGATGATTCCTAAGAAGCATTCCTGACTCCTCATTTCAAACGAGCTTTCTAAGGCAAGATCTAAGTCACTCCTGGGTGTTTGAAAATATGCCTTTCAGCATACCCCCTTCCTGTGACACAACCATACAGATAAGGAGGAATTCACTTGTGGATATGACAGTCGTCTGCTGTCCACTAAAACACTGGGAATTCAGGGTCAGTAAACTATGTGGAGCCTGCAGTTTGGTTTTCCCGTCCTTCAGAAAGTCCTCCTATCCTGATGAAACCCACATATTTCTTGGCAGCAGTGGGTGTGTGGGAGGGACTGACCTACCCTTGAAGTTGGAGACATCGAAGACACTTCTAGTACCTGATGACCATAGGATTTCCAGGAAAGGGTGGGCAAAGATTTTCATTTATCCTAATTCTAAGCTTCCCAGTGTCCCACCCATTCCTAGCTCCTTCATCCCCTATAGCATTCTTTTCATTCTCCAAGCTCAGTTCACATAGCCACGTGTCCCTTCCAAATGGGAGAGGTATTTATGTTCTATGCTTAGTTTTAAAAGTCTTGGTCCTCCCCTACCCAACTGACCAGGAACTCTGTGCATGTGTTGGACAGGCAAGCAAGTCAGTGGGAGAAGCCAGTAGAATGTAGAAACCACTAGCCGCAGAGGAATAATGTAGCCTGAACGGAATAGGGCAAGGTTTACTTTATCACTCCTACATCTAAAGATTATAGACCATATTTCATACTCTCAAACAAGAGTAACTTCTGTGGTTTTAATCATAATTATCTCAAGTATTTAACATCTCTTTTCTAGAACATTACATTAAACTATCAGAAAATATACAATTAAGAACAAACTACCATCACTGGAAATCAAGAAGGAAAGCCAGCTATGTAAACACCTCTATGCAGTGTATTCATCCTGAACAGATGGGCGTTGTTGGAACAAAATTCAGGTACAATTCAGTCAGTCTTTGAACACTTACAAAGAAAGGATAAAGGGCGCTTACAGACTTTTAGTGGGAAACTTTAGTTTACAGACCACTAAGTTAAAAGATCACATAAGGGAATTGATGAAAATTATTATTAGACAAATTGGTTAAACAAGATTTTGACTGTTAATACAAAAAAAGTTTTGTCGATATGCTTACCAAGTGCATATTGAAATAGAATAATATTTAGTAAACTCAAAAGAATATTTTCAGCATACAATAAAGAGTGGAAAATGATTGCCATAACCTGAAAGTGACACAATAAATTTAAGAGAAATAATTTTTAAAACACTGTAATGAATTTGAGATCTGTCATTCTTTTACTCTCTTCATATTCTGTCTTACTCCATCTCTCTGCTGATACCCTTTTTGTCTGTTTTCATTTAACACACTGCTTCTTGCCCAGGTCACCGTCTGACTCTTCTCATATCTAGAAAGTCCATCGGACCAACCTGTTCCTCCATCTTCTATGTTACCCTCTCATTTTCTCCCTCCCTGACTCACTGTCTCCCTGGTTCTCCCTTTGTCTCTCTTCCCCTTCCCCCTCCCCTGCCCTTCACCTCCACATTCACAAGGGTGGAATAAAGATGCCACCTATGCAGGAAGAGTTCACATCAGGAATGTAAACATACCCTGGCAGGCACCGCCAGTGAGATGGGATCTGGGACAGAGGACACGGGTGTCACAGGACAGGGTCAGTCACCTTTCCTAGCCAGGGCTCAGGAGTGCCAACTAAAAATCGGCACATGTCATCTGCCTCTATAAGGACTAAGTCACAGACCTCTACAGCTGCTGACCTTCAACACCCCCTGAAAGGAGATCAGGATGGAGATGAGGAAGGAGGCACCCTGTGTTCTGGGGAAAACTGGCAGAACAAGTCTTCGATAGCTGTTCCGCTTCTCGCGATGAGCAGCCAGCCGCTGCCAGAAGGTGTGCTTGACTGCACGTACCGCCTTCACTGCAATCCTTTATAACACTGACCTTCCCCTACTTCTGTGGAGCGGTTTCTCAGAGCTATCTGAAGTGCCGTCTCCCGGGCTATTGTCCTAATTTTGCCCCAAATAACACAGCTCACAACTCTCACCTTGTGCATTTTTTTTCAGTCGACAGGGGCTACCCAGAGGCAGTGACCGCGAAGGGGAGACCTGTGGAGGTACAGGGCCCAGCTCCATGAAGACAAGGAGGATGAGGTTAGTCCTCTCCCAAGGACTGAGGTCTGCAGAATCCTAGGGCCAGGGAGGGCATGGCATCCTGGGGCTGCATAGAGGGCCAGGATGGGTGATGGGGGGTGAAGGGTGAGAGTCCACGTCTTGAGTGGGGACCTGGCACAGCATGAGGCAGGAGACGGTAAAGAGACCAAATGCGGAAAGGTTGGCAGGGACCTTTGAGTGCTTTTAAGCAGGAAAGGAAATGACCCAAACTCTGCTGCCTGGCCTCCAGGCGTTTCAGGATGAGGCATTCTTCCTGAGGGCGGGACAAGGGGGTGCAGTGCCTGTGACAACTGCAGGGACCCACAGACCCAGGGGTTAGACACTTCAGACACGCCTCTTGTCATAGGAGTCAAGCAGTATACTTCTGCCTCTACAAATTGTCCATTCCCCCAACCCGCCTGCCATGTCAAAGCTCCTGTGTCCATGTTTACATGCAGTGGGTGTCTGAGTGACGACAGTGTCTCCCCACCACATCTCTGAGACTCTATTTCCTTATGTGGGAATGAAGTCCAATGAAAGCTGAAGGGTAAAAGGAAGTGACAGTGCTTTGAAGTATAATTTAATTGGTTTTCTTTACTGTTACTAGGATTAAATTTTTTTTCCAGGTATTCCTTTGCAAAGCCCCCTCATTAAAGAACTACTCCTTTGTAGGGAGAGATTCAGCCATACCTAACACATCTTGGTGAGAGTCAGTCGGATGGCCTGAAAAAGATATGGCCTCTCTAAAACATAATTCAGTGCACATAAGGGAACCTATTTCCACATTCCTGGGGTGGCGGGGGAACTTTCCTCCTCAAGGTACCCCTGGTCCTAGTACATGTGACCATCAAGTGACCTGAGGGTACTCACATGTTAGGGACCCTCAGCTTGAGATGTTTGCTGTGAGTTAAAGTACAGAACCCTGGTGAAATGAAGCAGTTCATATGTTTGGTTTAGACAGATACAATAAGGGAGATTCCAGTTCCCCTTCATGGGGACATGAGCACATTAGGGGAGTTAGTGAATAGGGTGTTTCCCAGTGTTGAAAATGTTTGCAAGACTTTTGTCCTACTGAGATTCTACTGAGATCATCAGGATGCTTATGCAGCAACTCTTGTCTCATTTTTTTCATGATGAATTGTATGTTTATTTTAATATTCTAACAATGCCATGTTGGAAGTGAAGAAAGCACAGCCATCCAGGAGTGGAAAGTGGGGAATGAAGAACATAAACACAATGAGTGTTGGCTGATAACCTTCACATCCAGCCTCAGATACACACTTTAGAGGTCCCAGAGCTCCCATCATAGGGAATCCCAAGTCATTTCCAAAGACAGACCTTCATGAACAGGGCAACACAGAAATACCCACATACCCCATATTGCTGTGGTTCTCCACCACCACATCTCTCCAGGGGTCTCTGAGAAAGGATCAGAATGTCTAGTTCTTTGTGAGGGAAGTTCACAGTCAATATTTGAAGTTGGCTCCTTCATACTCAGTCAGGAGCCCTTTCCTTCTACTATTCATAGAGGAAGAATGAGCTTTCCAGATGAAGGAAAGAATGGTAGATGGCTTTTGAGTCATCTTAAGTGTCATAATTCCAAAAAGCATGTACCGGGTTCTGAGTCTTTCCTGTTGTAGATGTTAGGCCACTGTTTCTCATAAGATGCCTTCCTGTCCGAATGAGGACTAAGGGCAGCTGGGGGTGTGGGGATCAACAGGCCCTGAGAGCCGAGTCTTTAGTAACCTCACCTTACTCAAGGTCCCTGCAGCGCCCACTGCTGTGCACAGGGTACCAACTTGCCTCCGCAGAACCAGACACTACCCCAGAGACAGGCTCCCCACAGCACCTGTCTGACTGCGGGTCCTGCTCAGCAGGCTGCACACGTGGGGAGGACCTCCAATTAGCACTCTCCCCTCACAGGTTTAGTACCTGCAGCAGCAACCTGGTTCTTTCACTGACTCTAGACTCTAGACCCCTGGACCAATGACGAGGTCTCAGAACACAGCAGAATTTGTAGCACAGTATCATTCTTCCATCAACTCTGAAATTTCCCCTAGATGTCCTTGCTTGCCTTCCACCCCCCATTTCCACTTCTTCCTTCCTTGCATGCAATGAATATTACTAACTGCCAGGATGTTGAGGATTAAATTACATAATGTATTGAGGTCCCCAGCACAGTGCCTTGTACACATTGGAGCCTAACAAACCTGAGAGCACCCAGGAGATGCTCAGTAAAGCTTGTTTTAGTGAATTGATGCATGTTGTTTCTCAAACACAGTCTTGCTCAGACACTGCTGATTTCTCTATTCTTCTCTCAATTTGATAAGGTCAACAAATAGTATAATTTGGGGGAGGGGGAGGTAATGGGTGATATTGCTGGAACCAAATCTATTTGTGCTTAGAAATGATGTTGTGTCCCAGCATTTCCATTTTTAGGTTAAAAATAAAATTTGGGGGGCTTCCCTGGTGGCGCAGTGGTTAAGAATCCGCCTGCCAATGCAGGGGACACGGGTTCGAGCCCAGGTCCGGGAAGATCCCACATGCCGCAGAGCAACCAAGCCCATGTGCCAGAACTACTGAGCCTGCGCTCTAGAGCCCACCAGCCACAACTGCTGAGCCTGCGTGCCACAACTACTTAAGCCCGCGCACCTAGAGCCCATGCTCCGCAACAAGAGAAGCCACTGCAATGAGAAGCCGGCACCGCAACAAAGAGTAGCCCCCGCTCGCCACAACTAGAGAAAGCCCTCATGCAGCAACGAAGACCCAACGCAGCCAAAAATAAATAAATAAATTTATAAAATAAAATAAAGTTTCATTGGTCCCTCCCAAACTTCCTGAATCATAATTTCCTAATGTTGAACCCCTGATCTCCAAGAGATGTGCATGTATATTACAGCTTAAAAAGCAATATTTACTTAAATAATTCTCAACACTGCTTTCCCATTGGGAAACCTTAAGTAATTGTAAGAAATACCATCACTCCAGAAATTATTTCAGTTGTTCTGAGGATGAGCCTAGCATCAATACTATTTTAACAAAACCTTCACGACCCCTTTATTTGCAGATCAAAGAACATTTATTAACCCTCAGGTGATTCAAATATCAGGTTGCTATCTATATTGGATCTTAAAATTCTTTGACTCTTGTGGTCTTCAGAGGATTCCAGAAAGGAGAAGTTTTTCTGTGCTTCTCTAGACTTTTAATTGCCAGAAATTAAGACCCACGACACTCTGTTTCTGTTGTTGTTGTTTCAAAATTCATGACACAGTGATGAGGCAGGAGTACCGCTATCTCCACTGCTGGAAATGAAGATGCAAAAAGGTTGTCTTAGGCTGCTCTGAGCCGCTGACTCTAAGCTAAATCCCCAAGGATGTCCCGGAAAAGGTGGTGCTAGAATGGAAAGCAGGAAGACAGCAACACACCAGCAGGAACAAACGTAAAATTTTCTCAACACACCAGCAGGAACAAACGTAAAATTTTCTCAACACACCAGCAGGAACAAACGTAAAATTTTCTAAGTCCTCCAGGAAGCCCTGCAAGGTTCGTGTAGGCATGTGTTACCCTCTGCTGGCCTGGGCACATTGAAAATGGGATCTACCAACAGCCCCTCTGAGATATGAAAACCAAGATGTCAGACTTCAAAGGAGCTGATCAGAACAGAAGGTAGAAGGGCACCCAGATGGCAAGGGCTGAGACTGTGCTGGACATATAAGGTATGTTGTAGGTGAGGCTTCTCCTTGCTGGGCACGGATCTGGTTCCTGTCTTTGTAGGGGTTGGTGTAACTCCAGTGTCCAGGGATGGGCAAACCCTGGACCAAAGCCTCTTTTCCTCTCTCTGGTAGTTCTCTTCTCCTAAGTGTCTCACAAGTTCCCAAGTTCTCCCATGCTCTCCTCAGGTTGGTTTTCTTTTCCCTCCTGATGTTCGTCTTTGCCTTGCAGAGCAAGTTTCCTAGCACAAACCTAGAACTAAGACTTCAAACTACCCAATGGACCCAATGTCATTATCTTGTTATTCAGTTAGAGATGTCTGTATTCTTCTATCTCCTTAGGTGTATTATTATTATACTTCCTCATATTAATGTCATAAGGATAATAATCACTATAGTTATTTATTATTATTAATTTTCTTATTATGGATTTTCGTGTGTGGTTATAGCTACACAGCATTGACTAGTGATTCTCTACTTAAGAAAGATGTCTGATTTTCAGAAGATGATTGCCAAGGGTTCTCAAACAGACACACATTCACAGTCTCCCATGCTCCTTGCCATACCACTTAGTATCTTTTCAATAAGCAAAACCCTTATTTTTCAATTCCAGCTCCAGAAGCAGGGACAAACCTGTGAGTAGGTGAGTTCCAGATGAGGATTCCATTGATCTTAGTGAGGCCTTGCTCACTTTACAACAGCTCTTCAGGGACCAGGAATCTCTTTTTCCATCTGAAGAGACCCAGGGAAGTATTCCTTGACCTGCTAGAGAAACCACAAAGATTTGTAAGTCAACTCAGGGATGCAGAAACCATTCTTATCTTCCTGAAAATGTTGTAGAAGGTATCTCAACCTGACAGAGCATTGTCAGAATTTTCTATGTCACTTCAGGAGGTCCAAAGTACCATTGCTGAAAACTGAAGAGCACAGAGGATGAGCCACACCTGCCAGAGCCTCTGTAAATATTCTAAGTCCTCTTGGGTGCCCAGAAAAGCCAGGGACTGAAATGGAAGGCAGGGAGAGTGAAACACACCAGAACAATCAATTGGAGAACTTTATAAGTTCTATGTGGCTACAAGGAACCTCTAGTGCCTGCTTGTGTCACACCTTGCCAGCTGGGAGCTCCAATAGTAACATCCTCCAAGAGTCCCAGAATGATATATATGAACACAGATGTCTGGACCTCAAGGGGCCTGGGTTGATCAGATGGCAGAAAGAAAGCTAGGCACTGAGAACTGAGATAGCACTGGGAGCTTAATGTATGTTACTGGTGGGGTTACTGTATCCTGGATGTAAATCTGGGGTCAAGTTTTGTCAGCCCATTGACCTGAATCCTGATATCTGGTGGGAATATTTTTCTTTAAAGTATGTATTTATTTATATATTTGGCTGTGCTGGGTCTTAGTTGCGGCACGCAGGATCCTTGTTGCGACATGCGGGATCTTTTAGTTGCAGCATGCAGGATCTTTAGTTGCGGCATGCAGACACTTAGTTGCGGCATGTGGGATCTAGTTCCCTGACCAGGGATCGAACCCGGGCCCCCTGCATTGGGAGTGTGGAGTTTTAGCCCATGGACCACCAGGGAAGTCCCTCTGGTGGGAATCCTATGACTGGTAGGCTCCAGACCTGTGTCCTCCACCTCTGCTGGGGAGATCCCTCTTCCCAGGGTTGGTACAGGAGGTCCCTCATTGGCCCATATTCCCCTTCTTTGGTTTTTACTTCCCTCCTGTTCTCATCTGTGACTTTCAAAACACATTTTATTGTGCAGACCTAGGGTTCAAACTCCAAAATATTCCATGATGTCCAATAACAGTATCTGGTCACTTAGGTAGGAGAGTCTGTATTCTAGTCTACAATCTCCCTAGGTTTCTAATTATTATCATTTTTATAGTTACTACTTTTATTATAATTAGGATAATCATCATTATCAATGTTGTTACTCATTATGATTTTTATTATTATGTTTTTTATTATGCATTATTTTTGTGGTGGTAGTTATACAGCACTGAGCAGAGTTTCTCTTTTCACCTAGGTGTCAGGTTGACTGAAGATAAGGGAAGGTCCCTCAACATACCTACATACCTACACAGTCACAGTTCTCCCAGGTTCCTGCAGTAGCCTTTTTTTGTTTTTAAGTGAAACACCTTCATCAGTTTTTTTTTAATAGTATTTTTAAATTAATTATTTTTGGTTGCATTGGGTCTTCATTGCTGTGCATGGGCTCTCTCTAGTTGCGCTGAGTGGGGGCTACTCTTCGTCACGGTACATGGGCCTCTCACTGCGGTGGCTTCTCTTGTTGCAGAGCAGGGGCTCCAGGTGCACGGGCTTCAGTAGTTGTGGCACGCGGGCTCAGTAGTTGTGGATCACGGGCTCCAAAACGCAGGCTCAGCGCACGGGCTTAGTTGTTCCACGGCATGTGGGATCTTCCTGGACCAGGGATTGAACACATGTCCCCTGCATTGGCAGGCGGACTCCCAGCCACTGTGCAGGCAGAGAAGTCCCCCTGCAGTAGCCCTTGAGGCCTGTTTGTCAGATGAGCCTTTTGAAATATTAGAAGTCTCCTTCCAGAGGCAAACCCCACCTGGACATCTGGAAAATTTTACAAGTCTTATTGAGGGCCCCCAAACTGTTTTGCTGGCCTTAAGGACCCAGAAGGCTGTCTTAGACTAGCCAGAGCCTTCACATAATTTTCTAAGACAATTCAAAGGCACAGGAGGTGCTGTTACCTTCCTGGAAAAGCTGCAGAGGGCATCCTTGCCCACATGAGCCTCCTCAGAATTCTAAAAGTCAGCACAGAGGCTGGAAATCTGGCTTTAAAAACAATTGAGGCTCAAGGGAGGCATCCTAGGCCCCCCTGAACCTCTGGGAATGTTCTACATCCCCTTCGGTGTCCAAGAAAAGCTGGTGCTGGGGCTTCCCTGGTGGCGCAGTGGTTGGGAGTCTGCCTACCAATGCAGGGGACACGGGTTCAAGCCCTGGTCTGGGAAGATCCCACGTGCCGCGGAGCAGCTGGGCCCGTGAGCTACAAATACTGAGCTCTGCACGTCTGGAGCCTGTGCTCCGCAGCAAGAGAGGCCGCGACAGTGAGAGGCCCGCGCACCGCGATGAAGAGTGGCCCCCGCTTGCCACAACTAGAGAAAGCCCTTGCACAGAAACGAAGACCCAACACAGCCAAAAATAAATAAATGAATAAATAAATTTAAAAAAAAAAAGAAAAAAGAAAAGCTGGTGCTGGACTGGATGGCAAGGAGGGGACAACCTGTCATGTGACCTACCATCAAATTTTCTAAATTACTCAATAAACTCAGTAACAGCTTAGGCTGCTACTGTCGCCCCTGCTGGTTGAGGAGCACTGGCTGAGATATGTGAACTGAAATTTCTGGACCTGAAGAAGCTAGGTAAAGAACAAGAAAGGCAACCAGGCCATCATGAGGACTTAAAGTGCCTAGTAGAGGGGGCCTTTGAGCAGCAGGTGGATCTGGGCCCTGCCTTCTTTGCAGGGACCCAGGCCATCAGAAAATTGGCTCAACCCCTGAAATTCCATGAGGTTCCTGTGGCTGGTTGGTTCTAAAACAGGGTCTCTCTATGTCTGCCCTATAGGGATCTCTTCCTGGGGTTGGCATGGGAGTTCCCAAGATTGCCCGTGTCCTGAATATTATTACAATAATTCCTTATCATTATTGTTGTTGTTATAAAACGTTGAATAAAGTTTCTTGATCCGTGAAGAACTGTCTCATTTCCTGAAGATGACAGAGGGTTCCCAAAGCACACACCGCTGCTCTCTGGCTCCCAGGTTAGCTCCTCAGTCACTTCCCCCAGGGAACTTCCAGAAACTTTCCAAATACACTGCCAGATGCCTGGACTGGCCTTTTTTTTTTTTTTTCCCTCAGGAGAAACTCAGGGAGGGCATCTTGCCTGTCTGAGCCCCTGGAAAATATTCTAAGTCACCATAGGTCCAGCTTTGAAATGGTTGCCTATTTGAAGTGGATGCCTCAACAATCAAAGCTTAACTCAGGCACTTTTATTACAAAAAAGAAAAACCAACTGTCACAATATACATTACAGACATTTAAATGAACAAAAATAAGAGTTGTCTCGAATGACAGATTGTTTTCCAGATGAATATTTATGCCTTATCTTGCTTTTACTTATTTCAAAACCAGCATTTCAGAATAATGACTACATATAAATAACAGTGCATTTCATTTTTTAAATAAGAAAAATTAATATTGTTACTATGACTTAGTTGGATTACACACGAAATCAACATGACTAGGTAGTCTAAAACATCATTCTTGAAATAAGCAATATTTACAATAAACAAAAAATACACCATTGGCAAACCATTAATTTAATTTAATTTAAACCTCAATTAACGAATATCTACATTAAATTTGATAGTTTCCTTACATTATTTCTCCTGTTCGACGGAAACTATTAGCTCAATGAAAGTGAGTTCTGCTGCCCCCCAGTGATCTCTTTCTGTCATAGAACCTCCAGATGTAGCATGGGCCTACTTACACCTTGGTTTTGATGTAGCATAAGTGATTTAGGACTTCCGGGTACAGAGTTGTAAGAGACTAATTTTGTGTTACTTTAAGTCACCGAGTCCATGGTCATTTTAGAGTAACAGTAGGACATTATCCATGGAAGAATATCAATACAATCAACATTTAGATGGAATACAGTATGACCGTGAGCAAGGTGCCTTGCTTTAAAACAGGTTAGGGAGCTACAAGCAGAATTGGGAAGAGCATAAACAAATAAATCAAATCACATACGTTGCTATCTTTATGTTTATTTGTTTCTGATTGTTACAGATTATGATTTTGATAAGAATAAATAAAATAGTCCTTTAATATCTTGGTTCTATTTTAAAAAGTGTATTGGTGCAGACATCTTCCATCAGAATTACTGTATGTTATATTGTGTACAAGTTCACAGAAAATGAATTTGTCAAAACTCAATTTACCAAATATAGCAAATTTCCCACTCACCAACCTCACTGATTTACCAAAACGTAATTTGTGTCAAACATAAATACATTTTAAGGAGATTTCTATTTGGAAGGGATGATTTTTTTAACACAATTTAAGGTCAGCTAGGTATTTCATTTGTCCAGTTACCACCGGATTTAATAGATCCAGTAAAATGAATTTGTTGAGTTTCAGTGTGGTTTAGTCTTCTAATGAGTTAACATTCATTTAGAGATGTATACATTAAGATGTTGTGTACATGTATACATACATTCACAATATTATTCAGCCTTTCAAAAGAAGGAAATATTGCCATTTCAACAATGTGGATGAATAGAGCTGATGTTATGCTGAGTGAAATAAACCAGACACAGAAAGACAAATACTGCGTAATATCACTTATGTGTGGAATTTAAGAAAGTGGAACTTACAAAGACACAGAGTAAAATGATGGTTTTCATGGGCTTGAGGTGGAGGAAATGTGGGGCTTTTTTAGTTGTAAGATGAATAACTTTTGGAGGTCTAATGTAGAGCATAGTGATTATAGTTTAAAATACTGTATACATGAAATTTGCTAAATGAGTAGATCTCAACACACACAAAACAGTAAATCTGTGAGGTGATGGATAGGTTAATTAGCTTGATTGAGGGAATCATTTCACAATGTGTATGTATATCAGAACATCACATTGTACACTTTTAGTATATACAGTGTTTGTCAATCACACCTCAATAAAGCTGGAACAAATAGTTTGAAAAAAGGAAATAGAGAACAGTATGGATCCTCTTGCTGCAGATTCTGTGCTGTAGTAATAATAACAATGAAAAACCTCAAAAACAGTGAAACCTCTGGGAAAGAGCAGGAAGTTTGCTTCTGAGACCTTTAGAAGACGTGCAGAAGTAAAGGACTTGGTCAGTTTTTAAAAGTTGTATCTACATGATTTACCTAAGCAGGGGGATATATTTTGTTACTGGGAATGCTTGATTGGATTTATCTTGACAGACACTCAAGTTATTTAGGGTGTGTCCTTTGGGTTACATGGTGAGAGAGGTTAGATGGTTGATGGGATTATAGTTTATGAGGTTATATGATTGATGAGGTTATCAACTGCATAAAAAGAGAACTCACATCAGAGCAGTGTTTTGTGTAGAGAAAGAAGTTCTGAGCTCTGGAGTGTGGTGACAGCAACCTCAGGAAAGACCTGGCTTCATTGGATTTTCCATCCATTTGATTTCTGGTAAATAATGAAGATAATTTTCACAAGAAGCGACAAATGTCATTTATTTTAAAAATGAATTTTAATTGAAAAATGATCACATAATCTGTCTACAAGAATTTGGGGTAGGCCCCTTGAGGGTTGGTTCGGTTGTTATGGACATGGAAATTTTCTAGATTAATCATTTCTACGTCGTGGTCACAGGGAATTGTACCTAACCTTAGAATTCAGGTAATATTTTTTTGCAGTTATACCAGTGGAGAGCACAGTAAATAAATAAACAAGTTGCCTAAATGAATAGTAGAATTATATTTAACACAAAGGGGAGGGAAAGAGGAAGGCTAACTGCGGTTGAGATTTAGAAAAGGGATCTTTGGGGAGTTAACATTTAAACCAAGACCGAAAGAAACTGTGTATGGTGTGAGGGTGTATGTGTGGATGAAGAATGCTAATGGGTCTCCGTGTAGGGATGAGAGCAATACCTAATTGTATTTGTGTGGTTCTCTGAGGGCATGTAAAAGATCAACCCCTTGGGCTTCCCTGGTGGTGCAGTGGTTGAGAGTCCGCCTGCCGATGCAGGGGACACGGGTTTGTGCCCCAGTCCGGGAAGATCCCACATGCTGCGGAGCGGCTAGGCCCGTGAGACATGGCCGCTGAGCCTGCGCATCCGGAGCCTGTGCTCTGCAACGGGAGAGGCCACAACAGTGAGAGGCCCATGTAAAGAAAAAAGATAAACCCCTAAATGTCTGGTAGAACCATTAATTAACAATGCCAAATAGAGGAGTCTGATTTACATCTTCGTTTTGGTAGGGGAGGCAATGTCCTAAGACATATTTCATTTTAGTAGCACGTGACTATGCAATTGGAGTTGGTAGGTCAGGATTCCATAATCCCTGGATCAGTGTCTTGATCAGCAGAGGTAGTAAAAGTTCAGACAGACATGAGAATCCCTGGTCTTTCTACTGAAGTGAGTAAATGTGGATTAAACAGGCAGGTATAGCGAGGAAGGTGGGGCTGAATACAAAGTGGATAGGTGGATGGCAGGTTCCCAGGTGGTAGGAGAACCTAGGTGGGGAGTGATTCTGTGAGATGAGCTGAAAGGGGAGAGCCTGGGATTCCAGGGTGGGGCCTCTGAGTCCTTCCCTGAGAGGTGATGATTCCTGGTGAAACCTAGGTATGGCATGTACCCCTCATGACAATCCTGCTGAGACATTTGAGTTTGGAAACAGACCAAAATTGTAAGGCCAGATGACCCATTTCCAAGCCGTGCAATTTTGTCACATTACTAAAGCTCTGTAAACCCCTGTTCACAACACTGGTTCCCTCAGTAAAGGATTCAAAATCAGCAGGGTTATCGTGAGGCTCAATGAAGCCTCTCTAAGGAACTCTGCAAGCAGGGATCTCATTTACTAAAACTTTTCCTTTTTCTCTAGACCTAGGAACAAGGAGGTGTGTTGAAACTCCTGCAGAGAGGACCATGAGAAGGGTGCACAGATCTCACACCCAGGCCTGAAAGATGGGGAACTGCCTCAAATCCAGCATCTTGGATGACAGCTCTGTTCCTGAGTCTCCATCCCGCTGGGTGGGCCCAGGCGGGAGGAGACGCTGGGATCAGGAACCACATCCGGAACAAGTTCCAAATCCCATCCGTCTTCCAACACCCAGCTCGCTTCACCAAGCAGCACAGCTGATGGAAGAGGAACAAGTGAGGTTAGCTCAAAGAATCAGCCATAAAGAGCACCTGCCTCAAGGAGTGTACGGAACAGATAGATTTGAAGAAAAGATCCAGGAGGAGTGTGTGATTTGTTGGTTGGAGTTTGTGCGTGGGGACTCCATCAGATCTCTGCCCTGCGCTCACTTCTATCACCTGAACTGCATCAATGAGTGGTTGACCAGGTCCTTCACCTGCCCCTACTGTCGCAGGCCCGTGGATGTCACACAGCCTTCATCCCAGGACATTAATTGAGCCAGGATCCCTTGTTTGATTTCAAGTGTCCCATCATTTTTAGTGATTTTGATATTTTGTCATCGTGTCTAAGTAGCCAGGGATTAGGAGTTAAAATCATGCCCAAAGATTTCCTAAAAACTCCTGTCATGTTGCAGATGATGGCAAACAATTTATAATGTTTTAGAAACTTAGGGAGATAATAGCATGTAAAGCCTTGACCAAGTGTTCAGAAGTGTAATTATATCTTAGCATTTTTCCAGTACATGGGATGTGTACCATGTTGCAGCAGCTATACATGTTGTATTGTGTCTGTTGAAGATTAGGGAAAAGAAAATGGTTACTTTTCCTAAGTGATATAACTTTCTTCTCCCCAATCCAAACTGGCATTTGGACCAAGGTTTTATGAAAAACTACAATTTATACAACTGAACTAAAATGAAATCCAATTATATATGAGTGAATAAATGAAGAATCTTATTTTCAAATAACCCTCCTAAATGGTCTTATCTTTTTTTTCTCCATCATTTTGAGACAATTAACTTTTTGTCTTGTAAGTCCAATCAAGGGGAACAGTGTCCCAGGGAAGAACAGTCCTGAGTAGGTTTATTAGCTGTGTAATTACGATGCGTTCATGTAATTTAGCTGTGTTTGTGTAAAGGGATAATAAAATAGTTTTCCATCTAAAAGTCAGAGTTGAGGGAGTGATATTGCTGGAGACCCCACATGGACGAGGGCATTAGAATGATTCAGGATGAGTGTATGCAGAGGTTTGACTTGGATTTGCAATCATGATTTGGAATCATGGAGTGAACTGAACTTCTGATCACTGTGGGCTAATAAGCATACACACCTCCGTGTTTTCCACATTTTTATCTCTCAAATGGAGGTGTTCATATATTATTAATGAGCAAGAATAGTCATAGTCGTCTTCCTTGTGACCATAGGCAAGGAAAGCCCTCCCCTTCTTTCTCTTAGAGCATACTGCATGTTCCCGGTGATTAGGGCCACATCCTCATGAAGGACTGATGTTTATGAGATGTGGGTCTGGAAATCGGAAAACTGGGGTCCCATGGCTTCTTTGTCCTTCCTCAGCTTTGCCTTCTTGATGCTTGTACTGGCGACCCCTCCCCTTTCACCCTCTCTCCTAGTTCAGAAGAACGTGTGAGTCCCACCCAAACCACCCAGACCCTGGGTAAATGCCTGCCACAGCTCTCAATGCTCCATCTTGTGCAAACTGGTCCCCTCAATTCTCTTCCTCCTCTCTCTTGGACCCCGACCCTGTGGAAGCAGAGGGAGGTTAGGTGACTGGACACCCACTGGGCACACAGAATCCTCTAGTCCACCCTGAGCCATATATGTGGGACATTCTCTCCACTGAGGCTGTCCAACCAGTGCTGAGAGTGAACAAGAGGAATCTGGCTCCAGGGGATAATTGCACGACTTTCTCAGACCTCCTAGGACTATAAGCCATTTGTGATGTCCTGTTCCAAATACACCCAGACAAAGGCACTTTAGGTTTGATTTCCCATAGCAATCCTCCCAGGATCCGCACAAACATTACAACTCCCTATCCAATCTTTGGGGATAAATCTCTGATGACTGTGTATGGAGTGTCTTCTCTTTTCTCTTCTTTAAAATTTCTTTTTTCTTAATTTAACTATACTTGATTTACAATATTGTGTTAGTTTCAGGTGTACAGCTTCACATTCTTTTCCATTATAGGTCATTACAAGATATTGAATATAGTTCCCTGTGCTATACAGTAAATCCTTGTTGTTTATCTATTTTACATATACTGTAGTGGTGTGGGTCCTCTACTCCTAATTTTATCCCATACTCCTAATTTATCACTCCCCCTCCCCTTTCCCCTTTGGTAACCATAAGTTTGTTTTCTATGTCTGAGGGTGTTTCTGTTTTGTAAATAAATTGATCTGTATTATTTTTTAGATTCCACATATAAGTGATATCATATAATATTTGTCTTTTTCTACCTGACTTACTTCACTTAGTATGATAATCTCTAGGTCCATCCATGTAGCTGCAAACTTCACTATTTCATTCTTTTTTATGGCTGAGTTTTATTCCATTGCATATATGTACCACATCTTATTTATCCCTTCATTTGTTGATGGACACTGAGGTTGCTTCCATATCTTGGCTATTGTAAATAGCGCTGCTATGAACATTAGTGTGCATGTATCTTTTCAAATTAGTGGTTTGGGGTTTTTTGGACATATACACTAGAATGGAATTGCTGGGTCATATGGTAGTCGTATTTTTAGTTTTTTGAGAAACTGCCATACTGTTTTCCACAGTGGCTGCACAAATTTGCATTCCTACCAACAGTGTACTAGGGTTCCCTTTTCTCCACATCCTCGCCAACATTTTTTATTTGTGTTCCTTTAGATGAAAACCATTTTGATAGGTGTGAGGTGACATCTCATTGTGGGTTTGATTTGCATTTCCCTGATGATTAGCGATGTTGAGCAGCTTTTCTTGTGCCTGATGGCTATCTGTATGTCTTCTTTGGAAAAATGTCTATTCAGGTCTTCTGCCCACTTTTTAATCAAGTTGGGTATTTTTTTTGATGTTGAGTTCCATGAGCTGTTCATATATGTTGAATATTAACCCCTTAACAGACATATTATTTGCAAATGATTTTTCTCACTCAGTAGGTTGTCTTTCATTTTGTCGATGGTTTCCTTTGCTTGCAAAAGCTTTTAAGTTTACTTAGATCCCATTTGTTTACTTTTGCTTTTGTTTCCTTTGTTTTAGGAGGTATGATATGATATCAAAAACTGTAATTGTGAGGGGAGGAGAGTATATATAAGGATTTTTAAAATGCATTTGGAATTAAGAGATCAGCAACTTAAAACAATCACGAATATATATAGACTGATATCATATACCTATTATTTATTATCAGTATTATAATTATTTATATTTATACCATTCTGATTATTGTCAAGTAAAATCAAATCCAGAGTTCTATAGGGAGAGACTTTAAATAGAAAGAAAGGTTATTGCAGGAATTCCCTGGTGATCCAGTGGTTAGGACACCGCACTTTCACTGCCATGGCTCCTCAGGTTCAATCCCTGGTCGGGGAACTAAGATCTCGCAAGCTGTGCTGCACGGCCCAAAAAAGGGAAGAAAGAAAGAAAAGCTATTGCAACAGGGAGAACCATCTGATTGCAGAGATCAGCAAGCATCTCAAAGTCAAACCAAAAAAAGATTTTCTTTCACATGGTAAAGGGGGTAAGTGGTAAGGGGAAGTTGGGCACTAGGCGGAGCTTAAGCCAACTGCGTGACCAGTGTGGTGTGGAGGGAAATATGTCTTGCCATAGCCCATCTATCCAGGCTTCCCATGTCTCCAACCCCCTCTGCTTGCTTTCCATGTCTGTCCTCAAGTATCTCTACCCACTGTGCCGTAGTTTGGTTATAAGTTTGCCTACTGAAGGGCATCTTGGCTCCTCATAGATTTTGGTCATTGTGCATGAAGCTGCTGAATATATTGCATGCTGTTTATTCTGTGGACACAAATTTTCAAACCAGTTGGGCAAATATACAGGGACACAAATGATGCATCGTATGCTGAGACCATGCTTACGTTTCTAGGAACCTACCAAAATGTCTTCCAAAGTGGCTGTACATTATGCATTCCCACCAGCAATGAATCAAATTTCCTGGTGCTCCCCGTCCTCCTTTGTGACTCACATTATCAGTTTTTTCAGTGTTAGCTACTGTAGTAAGTGTGGAGGGTATCTTGTTGCTCTTTTAATTGGCTGTTTCCTAACGACAAGTAATATTGAGCATGATTTTGTATGTTTGTTTCCTATCTGTATATCTTCCATGATGACCTTTCTGTTCAGATACTCAACCATTTTTTAATTGGGTAGTTTGTTTTCTCTATGTTGAGTTTTACAAGTTCCTTGTATATTTTGGGTACAAGTCCTAAACATTTATGTTTTGCAAATATTTTCTCCCAGTCTGGGACTTGTGTTTTAATTGCTTGAATTGTTTCTTTTGTAGAATGAAAAATTTTAACTTAATAAGGTCCATATTATCAATTTTTTTCTCATAGATTGTTTTGATTTTGTACATTAAGCTAATTAATGTGTATTAAAATTCATGTATATTTTCTGTTTTCTTATGTCACTTTTTGTTTTAAATTTTACATTTAAGTATATGAACTATTTTGAGTGAACATACATATAAGTTTTGTGTCTTTGTTCATTTCATTGCATATGGTCATCCATTTGTGCCATCATCTTTTGTTGAGAGACTGTATTTCCCATTGAGTTGCCTTTTCTTCTTTTACTATGATCATTTGACTGTATTTTCCTGGGTCTGTTTGTACACTCTCTGCTCTGTTCTTTTTATCTATCTGTCTATTATTTCTCCAATGTCAGGCACTCTTGTTTACTGAAGATTTATAATAAAGTTTGGATTAGGAAGTATGGTTCATCAACTTTGTTCTTCAATATTACCTAGTCTACTCCAAGTTTTAATAGAGTTAGCTGATAGCTTCAAAATAGCTTGATTTGTACCGGGATTGCACCGAATTTATAGATCAAGTTGGGAATAATTAACATCATAACAATATTGTGTCTTCAATCATGATCAAGGGATACCTCTCCCCTGATTTACATTTTCTTTGTGTTTTTTTTCAACGTTTTTTTTTCTACACACAGACTTGTACGTATTTTGTTGGAGTTATACTTGAGGATTATTTGGTGGGATGCATTGAAAATTGCATTGTTTTTCTTTCCAATTCCAATCATTAAGTGTTAGTGTATGGGAATGCGATTGACATACTTTGCTTCTTGTTATCCCCGTCCATTCCAATCAAAGCACGGTGTGGTAGGCTCCATTTGGTGTTAACTTTCAAAATCGTGGCCTTGAATAATCCAACGCTGGATTTCAGTTACTCAGACAGAGACTAGGAGAGGGCGCCAGGAAGCACCGAACAGCGAGCTCCGCGCGTCTTCTACTGCCCCGCGGCCCCTCAGACTGCAGGCGGCGCGAATCCTCCTGCGGGGACCCTCCTGGCGCGCGTGCGCATTCCGCCTGCTGACGTCACGGCGTCCTCGGTGAGGAAAGCTTTTCCTTCTCCGATGACTCACCAGAGCGCGCCGCCAACTTCCGGACGACATGGGACCGCGTCGCCCTGAGGAGAACGCTCCCTGTCCACGCCAAGGGCTAAAGGGGCTGTGGTCGCGTCTCCCCGACGACTTCCTTAAACTGCAGCAGAGCCCCTTGATTTCCTGGACGGTCCCGCGTGGTTTATTCTCTACTTTCCCAGGTAGTATTTAAGCAGGACTGACTCTTCAAAAACAAAACCCAAGAACAACCGTCGTTGAGAGTTTGGATGGATGATCATAGAATGCTGTGGTGTTTGCTATGGATTCAGGCTTGTTTTGAGGGAGGAACCCCTACACAGATTCGGAGAGAGGGAAACACGTGGACACTCGTGACGGGAATACGCGAACTGTCGGGCCCTTCTGGGGGGACGAGAGTGCGGGCAGTGCGGGTCTGGCCGTGAGAGAAAGGGAAGTGGGGCGTCCACCCCCGGGCTTCTGTTAATTTTCAGTGGTTAGTTCCCCCACAACTGTAACGTACTTGAACAATATCAGACGGTTGCAGAGTGTGTCTTCTAACGCTCACGTTGTTTTAAGTCCATACATTATTTATACCAAAACCATAACTTATCACACTTTGAAATGAGACTACTGTCAGCTGTCTTTCTCCCAGGTCTTTATGAGATGACGTAATTTAATACAAAGAGTGGAAATTTCGGGAGAAATCTTTTAAAATGGATCAGAAAGGGGTAGTGCTTTGTGACAGCGAGAATTAGAATACGCATACCCCTCTCGTATGATTCAAGGCTTTCTGAAAGTTGGGCCCTCTTCACATCTGCGGTGATCTTCCACCTCATTCTCTGAGGGAGCTCTGCATTTTGTGGCAAAGGCCAGTGGGAGAAGATTTTTAATATGACCCTTTGCCTGACCCACGATTCTGGGGTTGTTTAATCTCCAGGTAACCAGAACCTTCAGGACTGACCACATCATTTTAATATTAAGATACAGTGAACTTTAATTTGATTTTAAGTTTTGAGAGCAATAATGGCACTTTTTTTTTCTTCCTTACTAGATCTTTTTTTTTTAACATCTTTATTGGAGTATAATTGCTTTACAATGGTGTGTTAGTTTCTGCTTTACAACAAAATGAATCAGTTATATATATACATATGTCCCCATATCCCCTCCCTCTTGCATCTCCCTCCCTCCCACCCTCCCTATCCCACCCGTCTAGGTGGTCACAAAGCACCGAGCTGATCTCCCTGTGCTATGCGGCTGCTTCCCACTAGCTAGCTACCTTAGGTGACTGGGGGTGTCAGGCCCCCTGCGGGGCCCTTAGCATATGCAGGCCTCACATCTCCCTAGAGTTAAAACTAAGGAGCAGACTTCAGAGGATGCTGCCACAACTTTTCTTTTTGTTTTTCGTTGAGGTATAACTAACATAGAACACGATATTAGTTTCAGGTGTACAACATAATGGTTCAGTGTTTGTATATTTTGTGAACTGATCACTATAAATCTAGTTAACATCCATCACCACACATAGTTACACAGATTTATTTCTTGTGATGAGAACTTGTAAGACTTACTCTCTTAGCAACTTTCAAAGATGCAGCACAGTTTTAATAACTATAGTCACCATGCTGTGCATGACATCCCCGTGACTTATTTACTTTGTAACAGACAGTTTGTAGCTTTTGAACCCCTTCACCCATTTTGTGCACCTCACACTCCCCACCTCTGGCAACTGCAGCTATTCTTGGTTATCTGTGAGCTAAATTCATTTATTTATTTTTGGCTGCGTTGGGTCTTCGTTGCTGCACGCAGGCTTTCTCTAGTTGCGGCGAGCGGGGGCTACTCTTCCTTGCGGTACGCGGGCTTCACATTGCGGTGGCTTCTCTTGTTGCAGAGCACGGGCTCTAGGTGCACAGGCTTCAGTAGTTGTGGCACTCGGGCTCAGTAGTTGTGGCTCGAGGGCTGTAGAGCACAGGCTCATTAGTTGTGGCGCACGGGCTTAGTTGCTCCGTGGCATGTGGGATCCTCCTGGAACAGGGCTTGAACCCACCTCCCCTGCAAGGGCAGGCAGATTCCCAACCACTGCACCACCAGGGAAGTCCCTATGAGCTAAATTTTTAAAAGATTCCTCATATAAGTGAGAACTTTCTCTGTCTGACTTATTTCACTTAGAATAATGCACTAAAGAACCATCCATGTGGTCACAAATGGTGAGGCTTCCTTCTTTCTTATGGCTGAATTAAAGCAAGGAAACAGTTGGTCAGGAAACGCAGAACATTTTTACCGTGTTGCTTATTTGAATTGGCTCCAAAAATGTTTGACTTTTTCCCTTAATGAAACGATCATAATAGGTAGGACTTAACTCTCTTTGTATTTTGACCCATAGTGTCCCCTAAAATAAATTGGAAACATAAAATAATATATGTTGCTGACGAGATAGTGTGTAAACACATGGCTCTAAATTTACCATGAGCTGAAAAGGACTGGGTGGCATTGGGTCCACTTGGGCCCATGTCCACGTGGACACCCACACCAGGGCAGCCTTTCTGGGCCTGAAATACTGCTGGGCAGAACCAGGAGACCAGGGAGAAACAGGAGAGGAAGATGGGAGGAGGCTGAGGGAAGAATCAGCTCCTCAACCCCTGTTCCAGGTGCCTGAGGAGTGAGTCCTGTGCAAGGTAAGATGTCCTTGGGCACTGCAGGGCATCGTGAGGGATGGAAGGGTGGAAGTAGTCCTGTTGTCCTGGGCAGTTGTCAGCACTCCTCCAAGTCACCTGCAGACCGTCCGTTGTGATGAAGGCCTGTGAGACAGGCATGCACAGCCGCCTCCAGACACAGACTTCCTACTGGAAAGTGCTTGTGGCTCAACTAAGTCTGCATTTTATGGCCTTTTCCTCTTCGTGGCCTGCTACTAGTTGCACAATTTAACCTTCATATAGTGTTCTAAACGGAAAACGACAAATTCACAGAAGCAGAGATAGAATGGTGGTTGCCGGGGGATGGGGTGGGAAAATGGAGAAAAGGTACAAACTTCTAGCTCCAAGTTCCAAGCCTCCAGCTTAAGATTACTATGGCTATTCAGGATCTTCTGTGGTGCCATACAAATTTTAGGATTGTTTGTTCTGTTTCTGTTTTTATAAAGAAAGCCATTGGGGTTTTGATAGGAATCAATTGAATTTGCATATTACTTTGGGTTGTATGGACATTTTTGAAAAATATTCTCTCAATCCCTGAGCACAGAATAATTTCCATTTATTTGTTTTCAATTTCTTTCATCAATGTCTTAGTTTTTCACTGTCTAGGTCCTTTACCACCTTGGTTAAATTTATTTCTAGACATTCTTTTTGATTCAGTTGTAAATGAGATTATTTTTTATTGTTTGTTCATGTGTAGAAATGGAACAGATATTTGTATATGGATTTTTGTATCCTGCAACTTTACTGAATATATTTATTCTAACAGTTTTTTTGAGTCCTCAGGGTTTTCTATATATAATATGTCATCTGCAAATAGTCACATTTGACTTCTTTTCCATGTTGGATGCCTTTTTTCTTGCTTAATTGCTCTGGCTAGGACTTCCAATACTACACTGAATAAAAGTGGTGAGAGTGGGCACTCTTGTCTGTTCCTGATCTTAAAAGCTTTCAGCTTTTCACCATTGAGTATGATATTAACTGTGGGCTTGTTATATATGGCCTTTATTATGTTGAGGTGTGTTCTTTCTGTACCCATATCGAGTTTTTATCATAAATTGGTGTTCAATCTTTTTAAATGCTTTTCTGCATCTACTAATCATATGGGTTTTGTTCTTCAGTTTGTTAATGTGGCCTATCACATTGATTTTGTGGAGGTTGAAACATCCTTGCATCCCTGGAATAAATCCCACTTGATCATGGTGTATGTCTTTTTAATGTATTGATGAAATTGACTTGCTAATATTTTGTTGAAGATTTTTGCATCTATATTAATCAGTACTTGTCTGGTTTTTGCTATCAGGGTAGCGCTAGCTGGTAAAATGAGTTTAGAAGTGTTCCCTCCTCTTCTATTTTTTGTAGAGTTTGAGGATTGGTATTAATTCTCCTTTAAATGTGTTGTAGACTTCATTAGGACCTTCTGGTCCTGGACTTTTGTTTGTTGGGAGTTTTTTGATTACTGATTCAATCTCCTTACTAGTAATCAATCTGTTCAGATTTTGTTTCTTTGAGTCAGTGATGGTAGGTTGTATGTTGCTAGAAATTTGTCCATTTCTTCTAGGGTGTCCAATTTGATGGAGTATAATTGTTCAAAGCAATCTCATGGTCTTTTCTGTGGTATCAACTGAGACCTCGTTTTTTCTTGGTGAATCTAGCTACAGGTTTGTCAATACTATTTACATTATTATACTATTTATATTATTCAAAGAACCAGCTCTTGGTTTCATTGATCTTTTCTATTGTCTTTTTAGTCTCTATTTCATTTATTTTCCCACTGATGTTTATCTCTTTTCTTCTACTAACCTTGGGTTTCATTTGTTCTTTTCCTAATTCCTTTCTAGTTTGTATTGCTATAAACTTCCCTCTTACTATAGCTTTTGCTGCATTGCATAGATTTTAATATGTCATATTTTCATTTTTGTCTTCCAGTAATTTTTGATTTCTCCTTTGGTTTCTTCATTGACCCAGTAGCTGTTCAGTATCATATTGTTCAGTTTCCACACATTTGTGACTTTTCCAGCTTTCTTCTGGTAGTTTATTTCTAGTTTCATACCATTGTGATTGAAATTATAACAAGCATCTTTTCCAGTCTTCTTAAATTTATTGAAACTTGTGTACCAAAATATGGTTTATTCTTGAGAAAGTTCCACATGCCCTTTAGAAGAATGTGTATTCTGTTGCATTTGGATGAAATGTTCTGTACAAATCTATCAAATCCACCTGGCCTACTGTTTCATTTAAGGCCACGATTTTCTTTTTGACTCTGTCTACATGTTTTACCCATTGATGAAAGTGGGGCATTAAAGTCGGCTACTGTAATTATATTGATGTGTATTTCACTCTTTAGGTCTCTTAATATTTGCTTTATTTTACTGAGGTGCTCCTGTGTTGGGTGCATAAATATGTACAGCCATTCTATCCTCTTTCTGAATTGACCCCTTTATCATAATGTTATGCCTTTCTTTGTCTCAATAATGGTATTTTTAAAAGAAATGTTATGCACCAGCAGACTTCATTCACAAATTATCTATTTATTGACCTTTAATTCATCATTGTGATGTATGTATATATTAACAGTATAGTAATAACACATCATCCTGTGTTCTACATTTTCCAGTTAATATTCAAAGTTACTTTCTGGTTGAATTTATTCATCATGATTATGATTATTGCTGCATGAAAAGTTGAAACTGACCAACATGGTAGTTTTTTCAGCAACAACTTTGATTCATTAAAAAAATTATTGCTTATTGTTACAAAATTCTGCATTCGGAATTCCCAGATGATGTCACAATCCTGGATATTTATCCTACATTTTTGTAATAATAAGCCATTGGGCAATATTATAAATTAATGTCTAAATTGTATGGCAAAAATATTAATAGGTGTTTTTCCCAGTCAGGGATTTCTGATGCAAACTCCAATCTTTCATTTGATTTTTAGCACTGGTATATACAGTGTTTGAAATTGAATGTCAACTAAGGAATTAAAAATCATTGAAGACATCCTTTAATTCATTACAGTGAAAGTGTTTTGTACATAGTGTGGAATCTTACATCTACAATAGTATCTCTTCAAGTAAAAGTTTCTTCCAGGCATATTACACTGAATATGCTCTCCAGCACTAATTTTCTGTTATTACCCTAGCATGCACTCCTCCAGGTAAAGAGTTTCCTGTCTAATTTCCCATATTAGGGAAATTAGAATATTATTCATAGTGAGTTTTGTGCACCCCACAACTAGAAATCAGCTTAAGTCTCTTCCACCTTGATTATAAATATAGGGCTCCTCCAAGTGGATTTCACTCATGTTGTTTAAGGATAAATTATAAATGAAGGTATTTCCATAATGAATATAGTCTTAGAATTTCTCCCATGTAGTGTTCTGATTTGTTTCAGTTTAGAGCTGTGGCTGAAGACTCTTCAACGTTCATAACATTTACAGAGTGAGTTCTCTCATGTCTTCTAAAGCAAGAGCTTGTAACAAAGGCTTTCTCATACAAATGACATCCAAATGATTTTTCTCCAGTATGAGTTCTCTTATATTCTCTAAGACAACAGCTTTGAATAAAGACTTTCCCACAGAGATGGCATCCAAATGGCTTCTCTCTAGAGTGAGTTCTCTCATGTCGCCTAAGGCAAGTGCTCTGAACAGAGGCTTTCCCACATAGATGATATTCATATGGCTTCTCTACAGTATGAATTCTCCTATATCTATTTAAAGATGAAGAATGACTGAAGGCCCTTCCACACTGATTACAGACATATGGATTCTCTCCTGTGTGAGTTATTTTGTGGAAATGAAGATGAGAGTTTTGGCTAAAGTGTTTCCCACATTCGTTACATTTAAAAGGTTTCTCTTCAGCATGAATTAAGACATCTTGGGTCAGTGTGCATCTGTGAGTGAAAACTTCATTGTTCCTTTTTTCTTACAATGACACCAATCCCTTCGTGGGAGACCCACTCTCATGACCTCATCTAAACCTAATTACCTCCTATAGGCCCCACCTCCAAATACCATTATATGGGGGATTAGGGCTTCAACATATGAATTTGCTTGGGGGAGGGTAGGGGGGGACACAGATGTTCAGTCGATAATAGTAAATAAACCAAAATCAGCAGGGTTTTTATGAGGATTAATTAAGCGAATATGTTTAAATCTCTTAAGCAGAAAGTAATGTTTAATACAATTTCTGTTTTCCTTATTTTCTGAACTTTAGGTACAAGGAGGTGTGTTAAATCTACTTTTTTGTGATATATCATTTTTCCATGAAACACATTTAATTTTGGTGAAAATTTCAAGTTCACCAATACTTTCCAATATTGGGTTGGCCAAAAAGTTTGTTTGGGATTTTCCGTAATGGACCACAGCTCGCTCTTTCTACCATGTCAAGACACAGTGAGAAGGCAGCCTTCTGCAAACCAAGAACAGGTCCATCACCAGGAACCAAATCTGCTGACACCTTGACCTTGTACTTTTCAGCCTCCAGAACTATGAGAAATAAATGTGTGTTGTTTAAGCTATCAAGTCTGTGGTATTTTGTTATAGCAGCCTGGGATGACCAAGACATTTACCTATCTAACAAATGACATGAACATGGTTTCAGAAAGCTCGAGACACATCTGTTAGATGGGAATAACATGCATGGTTGCCAGCAATAAATTTATTGGGTTATCGTTGGTGATTTTAGTAAGTCAAAGCATGAGGAAATGTAAGGAAATGGTAACAACACTTTCAGCTTTCAGTTTGATTGGGAAGGAACAGCAGAGCAGAAACTAGAGACAAGATAGGTTCAGATGAAGATTTTGTTCCAAAGTGGAAGACTCTTAATAGTTTAATATTGAGTAGAGAGATCAAGGAGAATAGGACATATGTCTGGTAAAGTAGATTTAATATAGAAGCAATAGCATAAAGTTCCTAAGACAGCAAGAAAGACAAGGACTTAATTGGAGAAATTGGAATGTCCCAGGGTAGAGAGGACACTTCAGTTTACAGGAGAGCAGTAGTAATGGATGGGTATGAACGCAGGGATAACTGTAGACTTCCAGGCAGTCATCTGAGGTATGACTTACAGTTTCTCAAACGATCTAATTTATCAGTGTAGTAGAGGGCAATCCCTTCTGTGGAGACTAGTAAAACTGTGTGTGTGTGTGGTGTGTGTGTGTGTGTGTGGTGTGTGTGTGTGTGTGTGCGTGTGCGTCTGAGTGTGTGTGATGAATAAGGTTTGAAGTGCTTATGGAGCTGGAAGGATACTTTTGTTGGCAGGATTTCCAGATATATATGAAAGTTTCTGGGAGTTGGCTGTATTTAAACCAGTATCAATATCCTAGTCATGTGTTTGTCAGATGCAGCCACTGAGTAGTGAGGAATTTGGAGTCACCTGGATTGGTGTGTTGATTAACAAATGTAGTAGAAATTCCAATAGACATAATTGTTTTGGAAAATTATATTTAAAGCCTAAATAAATTACTATTAAATTATAAACTACGTTAGTATATGAAATATACCTTAAAGTATAAGTTACTAGATGATACTTTATATTTTGGTGAGGACGGCATAGAAAACCCTGTCTGAGGAAGAATTATCTAAAAATTACCAGACTGATGAAGAGTAGGAATTAGCCTGGAAACAGGTGCTGGGTAATAGAGGAGGGAGACAGAGAACGTTCTCCATAGAAGGAACAACCCTTATTGATAAGTTGGTTAGACTGATGATTATCAGGGGGAGAGGAAGAAGTCTGTGCCATGCATGCTCCAAGGCTGCTTTTCTGATGCCTGAGTCCTACCCCCATAGAAACATATTTTGGTGAGGTTGGCATAAGGCTTAACACTCTCCAGATAATGTGCAGCAAAGTTTGAGGACCATTGGAGGTGGTGGGCAAAAATAATGTATCACTCATACAATCTTTTAGGTGATGTTCAAAGATTCACCCACAAAAACAGCCCATGTACAAATAAAAATTCACATGTTGAAATAGTGTATAAACTCGAGGAGAGTAGTTTAGGAATAATCTCCATTAAAATTAACACTGCTTACATAGGACTATATTTCCTCCTGAAAAAAGGGACTAGTTCTTTAGTGAGGTAGTTTTTCTAAGGAATCCCTGGAAACTCTTCTTTAAATAGTAATAATGACAATGAAAACAAACTGAAGAAATTATTCTTCAGTGCAATGTCACTTCTTTTAACTTCTCAGCTTTCATTAGATCTAATCCCCAGCCAAGGAAACAGAGACTCAGATATGCGGTGTAAAGACTGGTTTACTCATAAGGTACCCATCTCATGGACTCAGCTTCTCCTAGGGAGATATGTATCCCATATGGACCCAAGAGGAATCACTACAGTCGATATGGAGACTCCCAAGCACATATTATGTATAAACCTAAATGCAGAAGACTTGGTGGAGAAGGTGATTGGGAGGCTGGATGAGTTACACATGCAGATATATATCACTTGACTCTTTTGTAAGCCTCATCCTAACGACATAAAACATTGAGAAACAGAAAACAAAGAGATTAAAATATCTCACATTTTTTTAAATTAAAAACTTTCACATAGCTCTGTGATATAGAAAAAGAAAAATGTGAAATTACAATATATTTAGAAATTAATGATAAGCATCCACGCTTGTCCCAAAGGTCTTGCATTCATAAATCACCTCAAGATGAGTGTAACTGAACAAGTGAAATGTAAGGAGAAAAGAATTTACATCTACACACGCAGTACATTTTATTCTTGTAAAGCAATGCCTCAGCCCCTCAGCCTCGCAGCCCAGGTCCTAGCCCCATGAAGTCCCCGATACTGAGCCCAGGGCGGCGTCTCTCGTGAACCGGGAGCAGAAATGGAAATCATGGTCGCTCTGGTTTCCATCGCCAGCACAGACAATTCCAGCCCTTGCTAAACTGAATAACCCAACCCAAGCGCAGGAACCACAGACGTTGTTCGGGATCCCACCACGGACCACTTGGACCCAGCGAGGTCCCCGCCCGAGGCCGAGTCGCGCCCCGAGCACTCGCAGGACACGAGTCTCCAGGCGCGAAAGGGGATTTCGACCTAAACCGTTTTCAACATGCTAACAGGGAAACATCCCAGCATTTACCACGAAAGGGCTCACAGCTCTAAGCTCGTACCTAGAGTTGTCCGAAACACTTAACTTGAAGCCCCGAGGAAGCAGCCCGGCTCCCCGGACACCAGCCGAATCAAACGCACACAAACGCTGAGGCTGGAGGTGTGTCCGGCCGGGGTGGGGCTGACCCGGAAACGGCCGGGAGCTGGGCGGGAAGGCTCAGGCCTCGCCCACGCCCACGCTGCTCCGCCCCGCCTCTCCCTGACTAAGGCCCCGCCCCGCTTGCGTAATTTCCTGCCGACGCGGAAGCGGATTTCGGGAGCGAAGGTCCCGTCGGGTGAGTGAGTCCCTCGGCTCTGAGAATCAGAGCCGCGCTCCACAGCCCCCTCCCGACCGCATCCTTCACACGCAGGTTCTGGGGGTCCCCGTTCTCGCCCCTCCGGCCCGCGTCGCCCTGAGACTCGGGATGCCGGGCGCTCGGCTGCCGGGTCCGAGTCCGCGTCCGTTTCCGGTCAAAATCGCTCCGAGGCCGTCCCCGTCAGGCCTTTCTGCCTTCGGTCTCTTCACCTTCTCCCGGCCCGACCCGCGCCGTGTCAGGTCCCCACTCGCGACGTGGACTCTCGCCCTTCGCGCCCCGCATCGGCCCCTCGGGGCAGCCCGGGACGCCGCGCCCTCCCGCGGCCCTGGGACTCCACAGACCCCAGTGTTCTCCTGAGACCACCTGCCCATCCTGGGCCTCCTGCGGCCTGGCCGTGCCGCTCTCTGCCCTTGGCGGTCACCGCCTCAGAAAGGCCCTAGAGCCCCGGGCTGGGGGCAGGGGATCAGTCCTGTGAAGTGACACCCCGTGTCCTTCTGTCCCAAATCCTATCCGCTGGCGATACCGACCAACGTGTGTCCACGTTCCCGATGTCTCACGGGAAAGTGTGCTTTTCTGGGCAGAGCATCTTAGTTCCACCCCTGTGGATGTCGAGTGTGCGGGGGGTTGAGGAAAAAGGGGCAAAGAGGGAGAGCCAGGGAGACAGCTAGCAAGGGACAGTGAGGAAAAAGACTGCAAAGTAGAGGATGGAGAGTGGGTGGATCCTGTGGAGTTGGCAAAACAGTAAGAGTGGGAGAGAGTGAGCTAAGCAAGAAGCAGTGCGATCAATGAAAATAGACAACAGTGGAATCAGAGAGATGGAGGAGGGCAGAGTAGGAGGAGAGGGCCCTGATCAATAGCAACAGTAGGGGCAACAGGAGGGTGGATCCCATCCCATTCATTAGATGGCTTTCTAGTTTCCACATTATTTTCCTTTTGAAATGTATGGCATCAGGTTTGGTTAGCGCCCTCAATGCTTTTCCAGTCTTTATTACATATTGAAAATATTATTTGGTACTTTACACTATTTTAACCTGTTCTTGGTAAGGATGTTGGTAATGTTTTTATTAACAGTCAAACCTAGTTAATCATTCTAGTATATAACAGCTTCCTTTCTTTGCTTATATGATCTTTTGACTTAGTTGGTCTTGAGCTAAGGTTTCCAACTAAGTGAATGTTCTCTTCAAGTTCCTTTTGTCTTTCCTCTACAAATGTTCAAGGATCCAGGCATCCTTGCCGCTCCTAGCCACCAATGGGGACAGGTACAAGTCTTTCCCTGGGTCCCCTGAGAACTTAAAGAATTTGTCATTTCTCAGTGTGTGCCCCTCTTAGTGCCTTCCAGTCCAGCACCAGCCTTTCCTGGGTATCTGAGGGGACTTAGAACATTTCCAAGCAGGCCTAGAATGCTTTCCATGGGACTGCATTTGGGTAGTGGCATTTCCCAGGCTCCTGAACTGACCTAGAAAATTCTGCAGCAAGGTTAACTGGCATAGGCACCCTCTCCATTCTTTCCAGGCAGACACTAGTGGCTCTTGGGTCCTCAGGGCCACTTAGAAAATCTTAAGAGTGCCAGGCAGGAGATAGATGAAGTTCACTGATGTTCCATGTTAACAAAAGCAGTTCCTGGCTTGACAAACTTTTTTTTTTTCCGGTGGCTCTTATGGGCCAAAATGCCCTGCCTGGTGTTTTTACTTTTCCTGTGTCCCACCGGAAAAAGAGGTTTAAGTAGAGGAGGGAGGTGGTCTGATGCACTTGGAAAGACAGAGTGAAAGAGAGTGAGTAAATGCCATAGTTTGGTGTTTAATTTTTGCTAGAGATATGCAGTGTCCATTTTTCCTCTTCAGATGTTTTTCATATGGTACAGTTTCACTGAGCTTGTTTCAATATTTTTAGAATGAAAATTAAAATTTGAAATTTATAAGACTTCTCTTCAAGAAATGGTATCTATGAATTGTGTAATATTTTGTTTGAAATTACAAAAGAGCAACAGTTGGCCTAAAGAATCTAAGTTCATACTGTGTAAGGAGTCCTGCACACCTTGTTAGACAGTAGTCATACCTTATTTGGCAGCAGCCTTAGAAAGAGACGCATTTAGGGGCAGCAGGAACTCACTTTCATAGAACTCATGGTTTCTGTCAACTAGGCCAAGTGATACATGGAAACTATCAAATTAAATGTAGAAAACTACTTGTATGGATTTTATTTAATTGCGATATGGTTTCCAAATGGTACGTTATATATTTATTATAAGTTTTGCTTATATGAAGGATGTTCTAGAATAGATGGTCATATTGATTTTTTTGTGTAATCCAACTCATAGGAGCAATACTCATTTTTCTTCTTTCTTTTAAAAAAAATGCTGAAATAGAAATTAACAGAAATTATAGGGCATGAAAATTCATTTGGAAAACAATTTGTCATTCAGAGACAACTCTTATTTTTCGTTCATTTAAATATGTTTGTGTGTATGTTTCCTCCAGGGAAGCTGGACTCAGGATCCATCTTTACTTCCCTCCAAAGCTCCACCTACACCAAATATTAAGGCCGCAGCACTCTCTCATTGCTGACCGCCTTGCTGCACTTTCTGCTGGCCACCTTCAGGTCAGACATTTGGGCTTGTACTTTTTGTTTAGAGCGTTCATGGGCCATCAGATTGTTCCCTCAGCATCCTCAGAGTTTCCTGGCTGTGAGGCTGTGACCTGGTGTGGCATTAATGGTTCCCTGGTTCTAGGGTGTACTTAGAAATTTCTGCACAGGTGAGGACTTCTTTCAAGACTTCTGAACTTGCCTTGGTGGTTTGTTGGCCCTGAGAGGTCTCGGGAAATTTGAAGTGACTCTTGTGACCCAAAGATGGCCTCCAAGTAACTTCGGGCAGCCATGGGCCCTTGCTGGACCCCAGATAACTTAGAATATTTTCTAGGGGCTCAGGCAGGACAGGATGCCCTTTTCAAGCTTCCCCTGTAGAAATGGCAGGTCTGAGCACCTGGAAGGGGACTTGAAAATTTCCAGGCACTCGTCGGGGAAAATGCCATCAGGAGGTACTGTGGTAGAGCAGGAAACCTGTGTGTGTGTGTATATGTTGGAAATAGTCATCCTAGCCGGTAAATCAGACCGTGACTGGATAGAGAAATGTTATTTAATGTCTTATAACAACAACAGCAACAATGATAAATAATAATGTCAGGAAATGGGAGAATAGAGTATAGACTACCCTGAATGAGTGACAGAGCCCCCAAATCAGTACTTATGGGGTGGTTTGAGTCACAGTCTTACGCAGTTCTGTACCTTGAAACGTGTTCCTTGAAGGTGGAAGACCACGCCAGAAGGGAAAAGCAAACCAGAAGTCAGGCAGAGGTGTAATTGGGGGATTCCTGGGGGACTCTAGGGGGGGTGATAGGCACTCACCCACTGCCCTAAACCCACCTGCTTTCTGGAGAGCAGCCAGCTAGCTGATGGGGCGCAGCTCCCTGCCAGGAAGGCAGGACTCCTGAGCCGCGCCCACATTCCTGCAGCGTAGCAGCCCTGCCTACGTGAGCATTCAGCCCCCAGCAGCATGTGATCCTCACCACCACACTGCCCTCTGCCCTCTGCTCTTGCTAGGCCTAGGAGGTCCAGACATCTCCGTGTGCAAATCCCCAAGCCCTGGGCCATTGGAGGGCTTTGATCTCGGTGATCCAAAGCCAGCAGGTGAGACATGGGCTGGTCTTTGTCTGTTAGCAAACTCTGGACTTCATGTGTTCCTACGCCATCACTTAACCACCCTCATATATCTGTACCCCATTCACCTTTCATCAGCTCTTCCTGGAGAAATCGTTACTTTCTGTCTCTGAGACCTTTCTAGTAAGTGAGCTCTACTGGATAAAATAACACCACATATTGTATTATGATACCATAAGCTTGAAACTAGTAACGTAACTGCTACTAATGGTCATCCCCCAAACTGCATAGAAATCATTCACTAATTCCACATAAACATGCTAAGTGTCTTCTTTGTTTTTTGTTTGTTTGTTTAATTTATTTATTTTATTTGGCTGCATTGGGTCTTCGTTGCTGTGCGCAGGCTTTCTCTAGTTGCAGTGAGCGGGGGCTACTGTTCATTGTGGTGTGCAGGCTTCTCTTTGTTGTGGAGCACGGGCTCTAGGCACGTGGGCTTCAGTAGTTGTGGCATGTGGGCTCAGTAGTTGTGGCTTGTGGGCTCTAGAGCACAGGCTCAGTAGTTGTGGCATGCGGGCTTAGTTGCTCTGTGGCACGTGGGATCTTCCTGGACCAGGGCTCAAACCCGTGTCCCCTGCATTGGCAGGCGGATTCTTAACCACTCTGCCACCAGGGAAGCCCTAAGTGTCTTCTTTGTACTGTTAGAATACATCAGTGTGAAAAATAGAGTTCCTTGCTTTTTGGAGCTAACACCCAGATCTTTTCTGTAGTCAAACTTTTTCTATAAGTGGTCAGATATTAAATATTTTATGCTTTGCAGGTATCTTTGTGACAAGTTCTCGGTTTTTCCATAGCTGTACAAAAGCAGCCATCAACCAAACATAAACAAATGAGTGTGGTTGTATTCCAGTGGACAAGGACATTGGAAAAGGATTAGAATTTCATATATAATTTTTACACATCATGAATGTTCTTCTTTTGGTATTTTTCAAAATTGAAGAACCTGAAGACACCTCTTAACCTAGAACTGTTACGGTGCAGCAAGTAAGATTTGCCCATGGTCTGTAGTTCTAGGATCCCTGACTTGCATCATTGTTTGCATATCCAACTCTTTCATCCCTAACAACGTTATTTCAAATATTCTCCACTTCACCAACTCACTCAATAGATGTGCTGGACCTCACTTCATAAAGAAATTAAAGTCCGTCTCTTTGGAAGTTTTCTTCACCAAATCTTAAAAAAAAAAAAAATCCCTTGTGGTACATCTATTCAATGGAATATTTACTCAGCCATAAAAAGAATGAAATAATATCATTTGCAGCAACATGGATGGACCTAGAGATTGTCACACTGAGTGAAGTAAGTCAGACAGAGAAAGACAAATACCATATGATATTGCCTATATGTGGAATCTAAAAATGGTACAAATGAATTTATCTACAAAACAGAAATAGAGTCACAGATAGAGAAAACAAACTTCTGGTTACCAGCGGGTAAGGGGAGGGAGGGATAAATTGGGAGACTGGGATTGACATATACACACTACTATATATAAAATAGGTAACTAATAAGGCCCTACTATATAGCACAGGGAACTCAATACTCTGTAATGGCTTATATGGAAAAAGAGTCTAAAAAAGAGTGGATGTATGTATCTGTATAACTGATTCACTTTGCTGTACACCTGAAACTAACACAACATTGTAAATCAACTATGCTCCAGTAAAATTTTTTTAAATAAAAATTATAAATAAGTACAGGTTTTTGGTTTTATGCTAGTAGCACTTTATTGAGGTATAATTTAAATACAGTAAAATACACTAATTGTTGCAAAAAGAACAAAAACCAAAAAACCTTTGTGTTCCTAACTTCCTTTACTCCTTCCATCATGTTATAATAAAAAATATACCCTTACAAGGGTCTTCCTTGACCATTCCAAGCTGAGAAAGTTGCTTTTACTTGCCCAGACTTTTCACCTGGGTATGTCTTGGTTTAACATTCCCTCTAAGGACATGTCCATCTCTCACTTGGAATCTCCCTTTCTTCCCCTTCTACTTCCATCCAGAGAAAGCTGCTTTTTTTTAAATTAATTTTATTTATGGCTGTGTTGGATCTTTGTTGCTGCACGTGGGCTTTCTCTAGTTGCAGTGCACGGGCTTCTCATTGCGGTGGCTTCTCTTGTTGCGGAGCACGGGCTCTAGGCGCACAGGCTTCAGTAGTTGTGGCTCGCAGGCTCTAGAGCACAGGCTCAGTAGTTGTGGCGCACAGGCTTGGTTGGTCCGCGGCATGTGGGTTCTTCCCGGACCAGGGCTCGAACCCATGTCCCCTGCATTGGCAGGCGGATTCTTAACCACTGCACCACCAGGGAAGCCCAGAGAAAGCTGCTTTTAAGGGTTCTTGTAATTAGATTAGATCTAACTGCATAATCTTTCAAGTTCAACCGATAGTGACCTTAATCACTTCTGCCAGATCTCTTTTGCCTTGTAACATACCATAATCATGAGAGTAACATGAGAGGTGGTATCCTGGGGGCAGTTTTGGCCTAAAGCAACTTCTTGAAAATATGCAGACTGCTGGTATCCACCCCAGACCAGAGGGGAGTGACTGCTGGGTGATATTTCTCATTTCCACATTTCCCAAGGATTCCTAACCTGTGGGGATTATGGTTGGTGTGAGTCAAGAGCCCCGAAGTCTGGGGCTATTGTTGGGATCTTCTTGTCTCCCTTTCGATTGTGTTCTGGCTGTTTTAATTGTGCCCAAGAGATTGTAGCATGGAATTCTCAGCACATTTTTTGTAAAATGTAAGGCAATTTTTTATTTGCTTTGCTTTCTTAACAGTTTGGTGTTATTTTCTGACACAGCTTCTCTAGGTGATACATCTAGTCAGGCAACTTAAGACAGGTTCAAATGGAGAGACCCACCCCCACAGAAGGCAACAGGGGTAACAAAATGGTCTTAGGGATCTGTGGAGATGGGTTCACCTTGAACTCTTGCCCTTCTGCTCACTTATCACCTGCAAACTGCCCTTGTCACCCCATATGTAAATAAGAACAGCCATGACTCATAATCTTCCAGGTTTCAGCACTTTACACTCACGAAACCATTTCCACCCCTTAACAACCCTGTGAGGACAAGGGCCATCTCCGTTTGTGCATCGCCCAGCATGTGGGGATCCTGGCTGGAATCCAAGCAGGCTGAGTCCAGACTCTGGGCCCTTGACTCCTGAGCCATCTGGGTTCAGTATTCTTCTGGCCTTGGGGGCCCCTGCCCTCCAGGATGGTGGTGGTCACATGAATGATGAAGATGCCCACGGAGGTTGTGTGGATCCAGTAGGAAGAACAACTGCCGACACTGGTTGAGCACTTGTTATGAGACAGCTCAGGCAGGCATGTTTCAGATGAAATCATTTCCAAGCCTGGGGAAGTGGTGCCTGGTCATGTGAGCTCTTCTGGACGTCCCAGGCCCAGCACAATCTGGAGCGACGGAGAGAGAGGGCCTGCGCCTCAGATGTCGTTCCTGAAGGATAACTGTTCCTTGACCCTCTGGTCCCTATACCCCAGAAGAGGTTCAGAATTGCTCACAATTGAGAGATGAACAGGAATAGGGACGAGGAATGGAGAAGGGGCTGCGCTGTGGCATGTAGTCGGCGGGGTGCGGGAGGGTGCGTTGACTCTGTGCGGAGCAGGCACGCTGTGCTTTCTTAGTGTGCTGTGCATTGGGCATAAAGATGGCCATGAAGCCCTCTCCAAGCCACCCCTTGGTTTCCTCTGTTTAGCAGTCGGAGAATCCCGTAACCAGTGTCCTGGCTGAAGAGAAGTGTGTTTCACCTCAGTGAATTCTGGGGTACACTGTATGGTGGGAATAGGGGCTGCTTGACTGTCATCAGCTCCAGATCCCCATAAAAGCCTGGAGAGATTAAGGTTTGGAAATGCAAGCTACAAGGTACAGGCTTGGAATTTCCCTGTCTAGGCTTCTAGGAGTACCGGAAGGTGGATGGTATGTTGAGTGAGTGGCGTACATGTCCAGGCTCAGAGGAGAGGAGGCTGTGAGGCCCACAGAAGGAGCTAGGTCTCCTTCCCTCCACCCCAGAGTCCTCCAGTCCCAGTCAGCACGCGGGAGCCCCGTGTGTATCTAGGACCTCTTCCCGGTAGTTTTCTTTTCCATCCTCCTACTTGTTCTTGTCCTCAGGGAACATGCCTCACCGTACAGACCTTGGTGTGGCTCCAGTCCACCCCATGAGTGCTGATATGGTCACGTGGTCAGCAACTCTTAGAAGTCTTTATCTTTCCTACCATCTCCTTGGGCTTATTATCATCCTCAACCTCATTGTCATTGTTCTTGTTAATCAGTATTGAAGGTATTACCACTGTTATTATTTATCATTCTTGTTATAAAACATTGCATGAAATTCTCTGCCCCCAGAGAGCTTCTGATTTACTAAAGAGGCTGACAGAGGGTCCCCACAGTACCTCCCATAACTTCTAGGGAAGAGCATGTGGGAATTGTCAGAGGCTGGAAACAGTCCCCGTGAGCAGGGATGGCAGTGGGAGGACATGCTCGTTCTGCCTGAGACCCTGAACATGTCCTAAGTGAGGAACAGCAACTGCTCGTGCCTGGCAAGAAAGGCTGGAGGGGTAGCCCCTGAACCCCAGAGCCTCTGTAATTTTCTGAATCCATGTGGAGGTGTTAATTAGATGTGTGTACATCTACCAAAATGTGGTTCATACACTGTAACAGTTTAAACTGCACAATTTACATTGTAAACCATGTAAATGTGGGAGGTCTCACGTTTCTTTGTAAAACTTTTTTTTTCTTAAGATCCCACCCAGGTAAGAGATGACTAAATTATGCCACAATATAGACGAACATTCAGTTTCTCTTGCTTCAGGGAGTGTTTTCTTCACAAGCATGCCATTTATGCACAGCACTAGCCTGGATTGTGGAAATCCACATTTAACCTGAAATCCTGTTCATGGCTTAAGGGGCCAGTATTCAGAGACCAAGTTTCAAAACAGGCAGGCTCTGAAGTAACATTTTTGAAGGAAGCTGGAAATTATTTTATACTTGATGTGATTTTTATTCCATATTAGAGAAAGAGGCATGTTGGTAGCACTGCAATTTGTAGTGAATAAGTTTCCTGGAAGCACATAAAGTTTAGGAAGGAGAAACTTAAAATCTCTGTCCATCGTGCTGAACACACAGAGGCCAAAAAATACATTCACATTCTCCATGCCTTAGTCACTGACTGTGCTTCTGAGCCATTTCACCATTCACCTGCAACGGAGGCTGAAATGACGTCTGTCATGGGTTGAATCTGTGACCCCAAAAAGATAAGCCCAAGTCATAACTCCAGGGATCTGTGAATGTGAACTTATTTGGAAATAGAGTGTCTGCAGATACAGTTAAAGATCTCAAGTTGAACAATGCGGTATCACCTCACACCAGTCAGAATGGCCATCATCAAAAAATCTACAAGCAATAGATGCTGGAGAGGGTGTGGACAGAAGGGAACCCTTTTGCACTGTTAGTGGGAATGTAAATTGATACAGCCACTATGGAGAACAGTATGGACGTTCCTTAAAAACTAAAAATAGAATTACCATATGACCCAGCAATCCCACTACTGGGCATATACCCTGAGAACACCATAATTCAAAAAGAGTCATGTACCACAATGTTCATTGCAGCTCTGTTTGCAATAGCCAGGACATGGAAGCAACCTAAGTGTCCATCAACAGATGAATGGATAAAGAAGATGTGGCACATATATACAATGGAATATTACTCAGCCATAAAAAGAAATGAAATTGAGTTATTTGTAGAGAAAAAAAAAAACCGTATGCTAACACATATATATGGAATCTAAAAAAAAAAAAAAAGGTTATGAAGAACCTAGGGGCAGGACAGGAATAAAGATGCAGATGTAGAGAATGGACTTGAGGACACGGGGAGGGGGAAGGGTAAGCTGGGACAAAGTGAGAGAGTGGCATGGACATATACACACTACCAAATGTAAAATAGATGGCTAGTGGGAAGCAGCCACATAGCACAGGGAGATCAGCCTGGTGCTTTGTGACCACCTAGAGGGGTAGGATAGGGAGGGTGGGAGGGAGATGCAAGAGAGAGGGGATATGGGGATATGTGTATACATATAGCTGATTCACTTTGTTATACAGCAGAAACTAAGACAACCTTGTAAAGCAATTATACTCCAATAAAGGTGTTAAAAAAAGATCTCAAGTTGTTTCCTTAATTTATTGTGGACCCTAAGTCCAGTGAGTGGTATCTTTGTCAGAGATGAGAGGGAGTGTGAGCCGCAGGGAAAGAGGCCACGTGGTGACGGAGGCTGAGATGAGCCAGCAGAGGCCAGGAGCTGCCAGAAGCTGGAGGGCGGGGGGCGGGGGGGGTCCCCAGAGTCTGTGGAGGGAATGTGGCCCTGCCAGCACATTTTTGGGGGCTTTGAGAGAATAAATTACTCTTGTTTTAAGCTCCCAAGTTTGTGGTAATTTGTTATGGGAACCCTAGGAAACTAATATAGTGTCCTTTGTGACATCTTCTATTTTTTCAAAATCACATCACTTTTATTGTTTATTTGATACTCTCAGATAAGATGCAAGTAATGCGTACAAGTATGAACCATAAGAAAAAAGCCACTGTACATCCAACAAATACGGTCCCCATGTGGAAGTTTACTATCTGACCCTTGGCTCCCATCCCACATGCACACTAACGCACACGGCCGGGCCTGTGTGTTTAGGAGGGTTTCTTTGGGAAGATGCTGCCTTTCAGTGACTGCGGGCTTATCTTTATAAAGTCAGTTCCCACAAACACTGGGGAACAGGCTCAGAATTTGTGTTTTTTAGTGTCATTGTCTTGGAATTATTCATATAATTGAAAGTAATTCCCATATCTGCTTTGTCCATAATTATTTGCCCCTTTTTTCGTCTGTGTTTTGTTTCTAGTATTACTCTTTTACATGATGTGCCCCATGTGAATTCAGGTTATAAATCTTTTCAAGAACAGCTTCTGTGACATCCTCTTTTTTTGTTCTATATATATCGCTTGTATGCTTGTAATTTTTACTGTTCCCTTTTGCTCTTTTGGATGTTTGTCGCTGTTTTTCCAATACCCCATTGTTTTAAATACTCAGTTTTCCCAAGCCAACATGTTCTAACATGTAAGTGTATCTGTTAGGAAATGTTGAAAACTGGTGACATTGTCATTTTGTGCTGTAAATGTTTCTGAATTCCTCTGTGCCCCACTATATATAAAAAAATTAATTGAGTTTTCAGGAAGTTCTTATATAACTTCTATTTTAATGAACTGAAGCAAGTAAACATAGCATATAGCATTTAGTTAGTTTTCCCTGTATTTATATCTTTATGGATTTGGACATTTGCTATTTATAATTTAGTTTCAGTTTCATACGAGCTTTCTGTTTATTGCGTGGAAAGATCATTGTTTTAGGGAAAGAGGATACATAACTTTTTTTTTTTTTTTGCGGTACGCGAACCTCTCACTGTTGTGGCCTCTTCCGTTGCGGACGGAGCACAGGCTCCAGAGGCGCAGGCTCAGCGGCCATGGCTCACGGGCCCAGCCGCTCCGCAGCATGTGGGATCTTCCCGGACCAGGGCATGAACCCGTGTCCCCTGCATCAGCAGGCGGACTCTCAACCACTGCACCACCAGGGAAGCCCGAGGATACATAACTTTTAAAGATAGAGGTGGCAACCAGGAGAACTCTGTAAGATATTAATACTATGCAGCCAAAATACAGGAAAAAAAACTATTCCTAGAGCATTTACATGTCTCCATAAAAAGCTCCACCATTAAGGCAAAGTGCCTTCTACCCCCGTTTTCAAATAAAACTTTCCCTGCTGTCTCTATAACCCCAAAAGTTTATGAATCTTCACACATAGAACGCCAACACACATTCCCCATATCTCTGAATTTTACAAAACATAAGCTCAAATACAAAATCCCATATCTGACCAAGGCAAGGTGATATGCAAAAAATACCTCTGTTCTCATACTTAGCTCTCATACACTTATCCCATCTATGCCACCCACAAACCACAAAAGCTATACTAAGAATCCCTCCAAATACTTAATTGCTCAGCCCGGTATTCCCTGAGAACTCACCCTGAGACCTCTTTTGACAACCTATCAGCATATGTACAACACCCAATCCCACTAGAAAACCCCTGAAATCAAATATGCAAAGTTGTTAAGACGATTCACACGTATCCCACACATGTTTCAGGGCATCGAGGCACAGTTTCCCTTCTAAGGCCTCAGCTCTGGATCCGTCACTGTTACACAGTGGCACCAGTGTACACGTCACTGAACCTCACCTTTGTTTCTTCACCCCAGAGTGACTGTGTATGTGCTCATTGCACATGTGTGCCCTCAACACTTGTACCAAGATAACTGGAATACATGCACAGGTTCCTCACCCTTCTTGTTTTTTCTCTTGGTACCTCTGGCACTCTGCCCCAGACAAGGGGGTTTGCTACTGTTCTCCGCCTGAGCTGGGATGTCCCTGAATGAAACGTTCAGCAGGTAGTTTTTCCTGTTCTGGAGATTCTTCTCATCCCACCTCTTTATTTTGACTGCTGAATCACAACTGCACTGCAGCGCCCCAGGGTGAATTCTGTTTTCCTGAGGTTGAATTCAGGCTTCGGTCAGTTTTGTTCTTGGAGAAATTTCCCCTGGTCTAAGGTGACTCCTTTGCTTGGTGTTTCTTCCAAATTCTCCTGTGACTCAGGAACTTGGAGGTAGGCATCTCCTTCAGGGCTTCCTAAATCTGCTCTCATGGCTGTGTCATCAGCCCAAGGGCTGTTGATTCCCTACCTATTGCCAGACTCCCACTCTTTCTTTCCAGTTCGCTCTTCTGAGTGTTAAAGAGGACATAGGCAGTTTGGCTCAGGAAAGAAAGTCATGTCACAGGTGACTACCTTAGATCATCCATCATCCCACTCTTTTTTTCTCCCAGTTTTTACATATCAGAAGTAATGTCCATTGAGACAACTCAAAGCGGCATAGACCAGCACAGCCAAGAGTAAATAGACTAGTTGTCCTGCGTTCTGTTGAGACAGGAAGATTTGCACGTCAAGACACTGGGGGTATGGTTACTCAGCAATTTTGTCACCTGTGAACTGTTTCAGTACAAGGATGAGGACCTTAGAGGGAGTGTGCAAGGTAAACATATTGGCAGTAGGCACCTTCTTTAGACAAACACTACAATGACAGGAGTTTTCGTGCTCCAGCTCTTTGGGCTTCATCGACTATCCGAAAGCTTGGCTCTCACTCTGAGCTACCTTGATATCCAGCTTAATGTTCAGGTAAGGGTCAAAGGTGTTTAAAATGCCCTTGCAATGGAGACACTTGATTTAAGGTCTCCAGCACCCTCCAAATATTGGTCGTGTTAGGGTGGTGCCCTTGAAGTGACACTGTAACTACTTGTCTCCTTGCAAACGTGCCTTCTGCATGGCTTTGACAGTGAACATCAGAAATTCATGGACATCTTCCTGCTTGTGTGTATGGAAGCCAGCAACTCACGGGTGTGATGGCTTGATAACATCACAATGATGATGGCTTGCCTAGTACATAGGATGCAGAATCCTTAATGCCGACAAATCTGAGAGTACCCCTGAGTCGGTGTAGAGGTGCCAAGAGATGGCGTATACGTCAGATTTTGCAGTGCTGCATTCATGTAGCAGGCGGTCCCTATATTCCAGAGTCCCATAAAGTCTCTTTTAAGTCAGACAAGTTTCTCTGAAGGAGTAAGCACTGTTGCCACAGAAGCAAACCCATCATGCAGGTTATGGTGTCTGTGGTGATTGTGATGGTTTTTCTGCTAGAGTGAGACCCCAGTGGACTTCAGCACCAGCTGTGGGTGCCTGAGCAGGTTTGCGTTTTGGAAAGATAATGAACTGAGCCTCATCTCCCCAGTGGAGAAAAGTAGCTTCAGTGTCTCAAACTGGCTGTATCATTTTACATTCCCAGCAGGAGTGAGCGAGAGCACCTGTTGTCCCATATCCTTGTTTACGTTTGGTGTTGTCAGCGTTCTGTTTTAGCCATGCTAACAGGTCTTTTAATTTGCAGTTCCCTTATGACATGTTGGATCTTTGCCATCTGTATGTCTTTCGTCAGCTGTCTGCTCAGATAGTTTGTGCATTTTTAATTGGGTTGAACTTTTAAAATTTCTTTTAAGATTTATTATTATTTATTTTTGGCTGCGTCAGGTCTTAGTTGCGGCATGCGGGATCTTTGTTGAGGCGTGCAGGATCTTTTGTTGCGGCGTGCGGGCTCTTCGTTGTGGTGCATGGGCTTCTCTCTAGTTGTGGCGTGCAGGTTTTCTCTTCTCTAGTTGTGGCGTGCAAGCTCCAGGGCCTGTGGGCTGTGTAGTTTACAGCACACAGGCTCGCTAGTTGAGGCACGCAAGCTCAGTAGTTGTGGCCCGAGGGGCTTAGTTGTGGCATGTGGGATCTTAGTTCCCTGACCAGGGATCGAACCTGAGTCCCCTGCATTGTAAGGTGGATTCTTTACCACTGGACCACCAGGGAAGTACCTTAAATTTTAATGAAGTCCAATTTATCAATTTTTTTCTGACATGAATCATGGCTTTGGCACTGCACCTAAAATGTCATCTCCAAACCCAGAGTCATCTAGACTTTCTCTTATGTTTTCTTCTAGGAGTTTTATATTTTACATTTAAGTCTATGATGCACTTTCAGTTGATTTTTATGAAGGGTGTAATATCTGCCTCTAAATTCATTATTTTGCTTGTGGCTGTCCAGTTGTTCCAACACCATTTGTTCAAAAGACTGTTGTTTCCTCATTGAATTGACTGTGTGCCTTTGTCAGAGATCAGTCCAGTATATTTGTATGACTCTCTTTCTGTGCTTTCTATTCTGTTCTATTAAACTGTTTGTCTATTCTTTTGTTAATACCACAGTGTCTTGATCACTGTAGCTTTATGGTAACTTTAAGTATTAAAGTTGGGTGGTGTCAGTGTTCCAACTTTGTTTTTCTCCTTCAATGTTAGGTTAGTTTTTGGTCTTCTGTCTTTTCATATAAACTTTAAAATCAATTTGCTGATACCCCCAAAATAATTTGCTGGGGTTTTGACTGGCATTCTATTGAATGTGCAGGTCAAAATCAGGAAGATCTGATACCGTGACAGAATTGTGTCTTCCTCACCATGTACATGGACTAGCTTTACTTTTATTTACATATTTATTGATTTCACTGAGTTTTGTACTTTTCTTCATATAAGTCTTATATATCTTTTATTAGATTTATGCCTAAGGATTTCATTTTTTGGGTGCTAATATAAATAATTTATTTCAAATTCCAGTTGTTCATTGCTAACATATAAGAAAGTGGATAGCAGGGAAGCCTGTAGTCTGTTGTAAGGTACTTGCAAGTGGCATGGTGTCACTTTAAAGTAGACTTAGATTAGTTGTAAATGCATATTGCAAACTCAAGGACAGTGACAAACATTTTCTAGAAGTATGATTGATTAATTGATACAGTAAGAACAAAGAATGGCATTATATAAATTATATAAAATGCTCAGTTAAAACCAGGTAAGGGAGAAAAAATTGGAAGACAAAAAAAATAATAAAGAACAAGGGCAATGAATAGAAAACAGTTACAAATAGGATAGATACCAATCCAATAGTAACAGTAACCACTTTAAACATCAGACGTTTAAATACATCAATTAAAAGAAAGACTGGGAATTCCCTGGCAGTCCAGTGGTTAGGACTGTGCGCTCTCACTGCTGAGGGCCTGGTGCAATCCCTGGTCAGGGAGCTAAGATCTCACAAGCCTGTGGGGCACAGCCAAAAAAAAAGGCTGTCAGAGGGGATTTTAAAAAAAAGAAAAAAAGACTCAACTATACGTTATGTACAAGAAACCCACATTAAATATAAAGATACAGATATATTAGAAGTAAAAAGATGGAGAAGGTACATTTGTTAAAAATAAGCAAAGAAAGCTGGACTATAGCTATGCAGAGTATAGTTAACACTCATATTCTACATATTTCCATTAACACAGAAATTTATTTTCTAATTGACCCCAGTCATCTTAATTATATTTAGAGCTATGTAAAAAAACTGGGAAGTGACCAACATAATAGCTTTTCAGCTGCAACTTTTAATCTATATATTTATATATTACATTTTAAAATGTAATGTAATAATTTTCACAAAATTCTGCACTCAACATTCCCAAATTGTTCCATGTTCCTACATTTTATTTTATTTTATATTCAATAATAAGTCATTAGGCAGAAGTTTGAATTTATGGATGAATTGTGTTGTAAAACATTTATGATGGAGGTTTTTCCAATTCTGAGACTTCTAACATGAATTTCCGCTGAAGGCTTTTTCACTTTGATTTTAGGATTGGTATCTCCTCAGTATGGGAACTTTACTATTACCTAAGGGGTTGGAAGTCACTGAAGGCTTTCCTTCATTCATTACACTGAGTGTTTTATACAGTGTGCAGTCTCACATATTCTACAAGTAAAGGGCTTTTTACATTTCTTTCATTTAATAACTTCTCCAGCATGAGTTATGTGTTTTTTCACTTCCAGCTTGCTTCTCCTGGTAAAGACTTGTCTACGTTTCTAAAGATTTTCCTGTTTTTATAGTTCTTCCTACCCTGAATTTTCTTGTGCACATTAACGCTGAAGCTTAGATGAAGTCCCTGCTGCAGTGGGAACAGAGAGAGGCTTCCTCCCAAATGGAGGTCACTCGTGTTGTTTAAGGATAAGTTACGGGGGCTTCCCTGGTGGCGCAGTGGTTACGAATCCACCTGCCAATACATGGATTCGAGCCCTGGTCCAGTAAGATCCCACATGCAGCGGAGCAACTAAGTCCGTGCGCTACAACTACTGAGCCCGTGTGCCACAATTACTGCAGCCCACGTGCCTAGAGCCCGTGCTCCGCAACAAGAGAAGCCACCGCAGTGAGAAGCCCACGCACCACAACAAAAGAGTAGTCCCCGCTCGCCGCAACTAGAGAAAGCCCGCGCAGAGCAAGGAAGACCCAACACAGCCAAAAATAAATAAATAAAATTTTTAAAAAAGAAAACTTAGGGGTTACAGAGACGTTGATTTTTCACCCTGTGTGCGCTCTCTGGTATGTTAGGTTAGAGCTGTGGTGAAGACTCTTCCACACTTGTCGCATTTATAATTCGAGCATTCATATATCATCCAGAGTGAGAGCTTTGACAGAGGCGACCCTGCACAGATGGCATCCATATGGTCTTCCTCCAGGGTGAGTTCTCTCATGTCATCCAAGGACAGAAAGTTGGAGATGGTGACCTTCATAGACCTCCCAGGAGAAATCCCTTCCCACTGACTTCATACCAGGAAGAGCAACAGATTCCCTGGATAATGGTTAGTTTTACCTCCTGCACGTTGACTAAACCATGGCTGAGGATGCCTCCCTTTTGGCAGATCATTCTAGGAAGGTGGGAACCAAATTTGCAGCAAACTCATTCATCTGTGTCATCGTCTCCATTGAAGCGTCATTCCTTTCCCTGGTTAATTAGTGCCCATCTTTTTTTCTTCCTTCATCTTAATTACAATTCAGTCTGCTTTATTGTTTTTTGGGTGACTACCCAAGTCCCTTATGGTAGGTAGGTCAAGAGGCAGAGAGAGAGAATTCTTCCCCCACCCCCAGGCAGACTAAAGACTGAGGATCTGGTGCAGGATGTCCCTTCTTCAATGCCTTGACTGGGGTCAACACATATAAAGGTTAGGGCAGTGGACTTGGCCCTCCTGCCCAGGCTCACAGGTCTGCTCCCTCCCCCAGCCCCTGAGGCCTGTGACTACAGCATCCTCGAAGCTTTAAACAGCTTCTAGGTGCTCATGGGGACTCAAGGAAAACAGGATCTGCAGACCAGGAAGCGGGTCCTCACCCAACCCCAGGTCCCCAGCACCTTGACCTTGGACTCCAGCCTCCAACCTTGAGGAACAGACGTCTGGTTTCACGCTCATCTGCAGTACTTCAGCCAAAGGGACTCAGAAGTTAATTAAGCATCTACTCTGCCAGGTGGCTGAGGAGCTTCACAGATACAAATGAAGTGCAAAACCCTGTCTTAGAAAACCTTTGACCTTGGTGGGAACAATACCAGCCAGTGAGTACTGGAGGCTCAATTTACAGGGTAGTTGAGACTCTTCCACTTTTCAGAAAGGGGACACCAGACTCTGGCAGGCCACCACTGGTCCAAAATGACAGAGGCTCCTGGACCTGGAAATTGGCCGGTCTGCGCCAAGAGGTGCGGTCGGTGTGAAATTCACACTGGAACCGAGACGTGCTGGGGAGGAAGAAAAGTGTAAAATAACCTCACTAGTAATGTTTAGATTGAGTACATGGTTAAAGAATCATATTTTGGATCTGTTGGGTTAAATAAAATGGTATGAAAATTAATTTCTTTTTACTTTTTCCCGTAGCTACCAGCACACTTAACATTTCACGTGATTCTGTTGGACAGCGTGAGTCCAGAGCCGAGTCAGTTCATGCTTTGGGAGCAGAGAGTCCTCCGTGTGGGGTGTCCTGCCCGCGAGACCTTGGGCAGCATCTCCAGTGTCGTCCACCAGATGGCAGTAGCTCCCCTCTCTCCAACACGACTTTGCCAGAGTCCCCAAGGGCTTGGAGTAACCCCATCTGTCCATATGCTGCAGGTAAGCTTGCTGCCGCCTCTTCCTGCCCCGAAGGGCGTGGGCCATCCTTGCTCCTGAGGACAGGCCAGCCTGCGTGTCTTGTTTGCGGGGCAGGATGTGGGGCGGAGCCCTGTGTGGTGGGAAGGGAGCTTGCGGGGGTGGGTGCCCTCGCTCCTGCTGTGTGTCCGTATGTGACTGGGCACCACAGTCCTTCCTGCAGATGGTGGGGGCAGGCCGTGAGGCAGGGTCCCAGCACCCCACCTCTCTCACGAGTGCCGTGCCTGATGCCCTCCCAGGAGGGAGGAGGGCCTTTCCTCCACAGCACAGATCAGTGTATAATGCACAAATAAGGCAGAGAGTGGAAGTGCCAATGTGAGCAGCTGCTGTCCGGCCAGGCTGGGTGTACCCTCACCTCCTTGTCCGAGGGAGGAAGCCAGCATCATCCTGCACCTCTGTGTGGGACTGAGTATGTCTTCCCAAAGGCCCTGAGTGACAGAGGCAGGATCAAACCCAGACCCTCTTTCACCCAAACCTATGTTCCTTCCACAACCCTGACATCCCTTTACGCTGCCCCACGGAGCCCAGGGACTGGATCCTGAAGATGCGGTGGGGGTCCCTTGATCAGACACGTCCCCTTGGGCTGTGCCTGGCGTTCCCCAGAGCATGTGTCCAGGGGTTCGTCCTTACACTCCCTCCCCATGGTTGGGCCTGTGTCCAGGGGCTGAGGGCAGGACCCTGCTGGGCAGAGAAGAGGGGGCATGGGGCGGCCGTGGCAGCCCCCAGGTGCTCCCAAGTCCAGTTAGGTGCATGACCCCGAAGCCCCCCTTGAACTGGTGTAATCCAAACAAGCGAGACGGGCTCTCAGGAAGGATTAGAGGGTTTAGATGTACTCAGTCCCTGGAGGACGTGGACGTTTGTGTTCAGTTCCCTTGCAGAGCCTGGTGCTTCCTATCTGTTAGCCGGGGTCCCAGAGACAAGGCCACCTGGTTACTAAGGACTGAATTCACTTTTCACGCCGGCTCGAGGTTCCCCAATATGCAAGTAGTTCACAGCCTGCAGACACGACCAGAGGACGGCTTTGAAGAGACACTGTCAGCCCAGACGGGGACGTCAGGCCAGCAAAGGAGGCCAGTGTGCTGCTTGTTTGCATGGAAGATTACATTTTCAAATAACATATCATAACGGATTAAAGCTGAAAAAATCATTTTTTCCAGGCCACTGAGCACTTTATAGGATTATTCAGTCCAAAGGGGCTCCTGGCTGTCATCCTCTCAAGGTCAGGAGAACAAAGTTTCTGCCAGTGGCCTCAGTCCCAATCTGAGCTGAGACGCAGCTGGCCGTGCCAGGGAGCTGGTCCATAGCTGCCTCTTCCCAGAGAGACAGCCAGCCCTTGTCAAAACAAATAGCAGACACCTGAACCAGTGAGCACTTTTTTTTTTAATTAACTTGGAGCAACTGGAAGGGGTAACTGAAGGCCCCTTTGGGGGTTTGGTGTTTCTGTAGGAGGAGAGCTTGATTCCTGCAGCTGCTGAGCCTGGTCAACAAACGGAAACCCATCAACGACAAACACGTTCCCGAGTGAGGCTCCCTTGGGGTCCAGCATCCAAGGATCTAGGAGAGACAGGAGTCGGGACCGCTCATGATTCCTGAGGGGACAGCAGGGTCGGGGGCAGAGATGGGAATGAAATGACCCCTGGGAATCTGGGCCTCTGCTCCTCAGAGCCATGGGGCCTCATCTCTGGTCTGACTTCGTCCCCCACGGCCCACCCTGCCCCTTCCAGACAGAGGACCCAGTGCTCAGGGAAGGTGCCTGGCCCCAGGTGTAGCTCCAACGGCAGCATCTGCAGGAAGTCCCTGCAAGGGAGCTGACCTTGGCTTAGGGAGGATCTGCACCCTTTTCCTTCCAAGAAAATGGAAAAACGCATTGGGAGGGGAACTAACAAAACTTGCTCTGGGGAGACAGCAGGAGTGGAGTGGAGACCAAGGGGCAGAAATTCCTTCACTGAGCACTCAGTCTGGGCCCAGCACTGAGGCAAGACCCAGAGGTGGAGGGTGAGCAGGGCCAGCAAGACGGGGCTGTTCCCAGGTAACGTGCACCCGCCGGGGAGCAAGAGGCTTCACTAAAACACAGTCAAGAAAACACAGAGGCTTAGGTCCGTGATCAAATCAGCGGGATAAAGATCCCCTGGAAGCCATGTCAGTTCACCAGATCTGAATCACAGCTGCACAGACAGATGTGAAGATCAGCACACGGGACAGTGAGAGTGAGGGTCCTACGAGGGGAATGGAACTCTCCCCTTGCAGCTCAGAGAGAAGCCCACAGGGGCTGGAGCCACAAGATCGAGGGGTCGGCTCGGGACCTGAGTTTGGAGAGAAAAGGCAGGGCTGGATTTGCAGAGCCTCACAGGCTGAGAACAAGTTTGGAGTTTTTTGAGCATGGATGTAACCACATGATTCACCCCCAGAGGACCAGCCTGTCTTCACACGGAGGGTGTCGAGTGGCGGGCAGCTGGGGAGCCCCATCAGGAGGCCCTGGCAGACAGCACAGGTGCCCACTAACCACGGGACATGCTCCGGGACGAGATTCGGGAAAGAGAAAAAGGAAGTTGCAGAGACGAGTGGAGCCAGCTTTGTGGGAGGAGCACAGCGCCTGCCAGCCCTCCCCTCTGTGCGGGGCTCCAGGGGCCGATGTGGGCAGAGGCCTGCAGTGCACTTACCAGGAGCAGGTGGGGCTGTGAGGAGGGTGCGAGGCTCCCTTGGGGTAAACATGAAGCTCAGAGGGAAGAGGAAGGCCTGGGCAAGAACGTTAGGGCAGCCCTCTGGGGCACCTGCTCCCAGGGCCGTGTGACCTGTGCACCTCAACTCCAGTTTGGTTACGGTACCACCTACTTCTAGGACTGCAGAGGAGAACAAGGAACAGCCGCGGCCTTCGAGGGTGCCACTCACACCAGAAGCAACGGGAAGGTGGCACTTAGCAGAAGTGCACTTTCACAGCTCTTCAGCATTTAAATTTTTAAAATTTAAATAAGAATTTAAAATTTTTAGGGTGTCCAGCATGCTGGTTTGAAACACTTACACACAGTGAAACGGTTACTACAGTCAAGCTAATTAGCACGTCTGGCTCACGTAGTGACCACTGTGTGTGGTCAGAGCACCTGAGGTCTACTCCCTGAGCGAATTTCCAGGACCTGACCCAGCGTTACCACCTGCAGTCACCGTGCTGGACAGTAGTCTCGGGACTGCTCACCCTGCGTCCCTGCAGCTTTGTCTCTGTGACCAGTTCCTGCCCACCTCCCCCACCTCCCGGCGCCTGGTCACCCCCATCTACCCTTTGCTTAAAATTTAAATCAACAAAGCTGACATCACAGCTCCTTGAGTAAGAATGGATCAGGGAGATCTCTTTGGTGAGAGTTTGGGTACAACTTAAAATGCTCTTAATGCTGCCATAGAACAAAAACATCTCCCGGTTCTAATTTCCACCCTCAGTGGCTCCACAAGCCCTGTAGGACCAAATCCATTCAGGTTCTCATCTGAATGAGTATGTGTGGCTTTGTGCGTGTTTGTCTTGTTTTTTTTCTTATTGTGGAAATTTGTCAGTAGAGAGAAAAGGTTATACAGCTGAGCGATCCGGTTCCATCTTTGCCCTGCCTACCACTCTCCCCCAGGGGCGTTGGGGCAATTCCAGATGTGGTACTGTTGCATCCACCCTAAGGATCTCTGAAAGATGGGAGGTAATTGCATTTCTATCATTAAGCAAAAAGTTGACAATAATTGCTTAGCAAAACAAAACACCCAGCATGGTATCTGTTAATCTGTGGCCTCATTTAGCTGGGAGAATGCAGAGCTGTGGAAGGGTGAGTGTTTTGGGGCCGGCTGGAGGCCTCCGGGCACCAAAGCAGATCCCATCATGATGGGAACCCCGGTGCCTGGCTGTCTCTCTTGGTGATGTTACCAGCCTTTGAAAATGGTTGCCTAGATTTACTCAGGTATGCTGAGTTGTGAAACAATGACATTTTAATTCCAAGCTTCTATTTTAAAAAAACAAAAAACACTTTCCCTCATCAACGACTTGTACCCTGAGGTTCAATTTAGATTTTGCGCTTTTTGTTTTAGTTTGTTTTAATGTCTGTTAACTCGTGGATTTAAACATTAGATGTGTTTCAGTGCGGTAATTCTCACATCTTCAGTCGGTGGGGGCCTCTTCAGTGAATCCTTTTGACGTGGACCTGGAGACCTTTGGTGGCTTTCTTGTTTTCTGGTGGACACGATGTTTTAGATGGTGCATTTCCCGACTCAGACATGAAATCTTCCATTTCTCCCGGAAGCCACGGATGGTTTTAGTGAGAAATGTACTCACTGGGGGTGACTATTGATCGGGTTTGGTCACTGTTTTCAGTCCTTTTCTGTACAAAGCTAGTCATTTCATATCCATGATTCCCATTCGAATTTAGGAATACAGTGTTGTTACTTAACCTCATCCATTGCATGACCGTCTCCTTTCACTCACACTATTTTGATTCTCAATGATATCAAAGTAATGACTCAATCTGACCTCAACGTAAAAACGTTAGTCTCAGAATAACAATGGCCATGCCCGCTTCTGCTTTTAACTTAGTGGTTTCCTTCTGTCATTGTTACAGTTGTTGCGGTTGTGGGTGTGTTTCAGTATGCAGGAAGCCCTGTATTTTCCTGGCACCCTTTATTGTTGGCAGGGAATTGACAATGCTCGGGTAGACTTTCCTGTGATTGTTCATGCTGCTTATTTTTAAAAATAAAACAAAACAAAGACTTTTCCTGAATCGCCAGGAGATAGCAATGGGCTGGCATAGCTTTTTAACTTTGAAGCCCTGGTGCTTCCTCTTTTGTTGTTTTCACAAAGCGATGAGCAATTTAGCCTGGGCGGTTCAGAAATCAACCCGCTTGTCTCCCCTCCCCGACCACCTGCGAGGTGTCTTCTCCTCTGCCCCTACTGTGGGTCCTGATCAGTTTGGCCAGATTCAGTCCTCAGGAGTTTCTCCTGAGGGAAGGAATCTGGGTGCTGGGGGAGCTCTGTTAGTTTTGAGTTGATAGGGTTCAGACTGTTCCAGAACTGTGGGATCCATGGGTATTGGGTTCTTAGTTTTGCTTTCAGATCTAGTATGTCTGTTTCTGGGAGAATTTGGGGAAAATACAAAAACACTAAATTTCCACCATCTTCCCAGACTCCTTAAATGGGCTTTCAACTTTCTAATGAGACTTAGAACAGGGTCAACTGTAGAAAAGAATACAGCACATCACTGTTATTGTGGACAATATAATCATTCACTAAAATTCAAAGTCAGTGTGCTTCCTGGTACCCAGGATTCTCTAGAAGGCTGTCTCCAAAGGTTCTGGTCTGTACTCTTCTCTTGAGGTTACGAAATAATTTTCCTGGCCACCAAACAAATCTGGCCGATATTCCCCTACCCTCTCACAGAGTAGTATATGCAGTTCTGATCACACACCATGAAGTCAGTAAGAAAACTGGAGAGTGAAAACAAGGAAATGGTGATGAATTAGGGTTCCCATTGCTGCTGTAGAACATTTCCAAAAATTCACTGGCTTAGAACAGCACATATTTATGATCTTACAGTTGTAGAGACAGAAGCCTGAAGTGAATGCACAGGCAGTTCCTTCTGGAGGCTTCTGGGGGAACCCCTTCCCTGTCTTCTTCCAGCTCCTCGAGGCTCCTGCCCCCTCCTCCACCTTCAAGGCCTCCGGGCAACTTCTTCTCATATCTTCTTCCTCTGACTCTGACCCTCCTGCCTTCTCCTCAGCCACCAGCAGGGAGTTTATGGGTGAAATTCAGACCTGAAGAAAGGGCCTGGGCAGAGGAAGGAGGTCTAGAGCTTCTGGCCACGGCGGGGGCTCTGGTGCAGGAGGAGGGTGGGGAAAAGGAGCCCAGGGGTCAGCACATGCCAGCTGCTCCCGAGCCCGCACCCCTGCGTCGGCCACTCGCACTCCTCCAGTGAGTTCTGAGTCTAGGGCCCAGGACCTGAGTGTGACATTTGAAAGATCCATCACTGAGAGACAGAGAATGAAACCACTGTTTCCATCGAAGCACTGGCAGCTGAGGTGTGTTCACACTCAGGTGGGGGCAGACTTAGCCTGGGGGGACGAGGGGCGCCCGTTCCTGGTGGGGCCGTGGCGTGCTGGGGTCGCTCTGCGAGGGGTGAGCGTCCCTCTGAGCCCCTCCCATGGGCTGAGTGTTCAGGAGAGGGCTCTGGGTGGCAAGCTCCTGTTCGGGACGTGGGGCCAGCAGCTCCCAGCACCTGGTCCCTGGGGTCCTCCTGCTGAGGGGTGGTCTGAGCGCCATGGCCCTCAGAATGGAAGTTGCCCCTGGGGTCATTTCTGGGTAATCCTGCTTGTTACGTTTCAACCACACTGTCTTCCACTTGTCGAAAAGTTTTACAGAAAATGTTGGTCTGGGGCTTCCCTGGTGGCACAGTGGTTAAGAATCCGCCTGCCAGTGCCGGGGACACGGGTTCGAGCCCTGGTCCGGGAAGATCCCACATGCCGCGGAGCACCTAAGCTCGTGCGCCACAACTACTGAGCCCGCGTGCCGCAACTACTGAAGCCTGTGTGCTAGAGCCCATGCTCTGCAACAAGAGAAGCCACCGCAATGAGAAGCCCACGCACCAAACAAAGAGTGGGACCCGCTCGCCGCAACTAGAGAAAGCCCGCGTGCAGCAACGAAGACCCAATGCAGCCAAAATAAATTAATTAATTTTTTTTAAAAAAGAAAATGTTGGTCTATCGGGTAAATCCACCCCCACGACTCCAGACCATATGTGCAATGATGCATTAACTTTAACTTTCCAGAATCTCCCGCTTGTAGAGATTCACAGGTAGCCCTTGGCTGGTTTGTTGTTCTACAAGAGACATGACCCAGCTCCCTGGCGGTGGCCAAGGGAACAGAAGAACCAGCCTGTGGGCTGCCCTTAGCAGGAAGCCACCAGCTTCTGGGCTGGGCTGATTAGAAATTGGGTCTTATGTTGGGTTTGACCCCAAGAATTGAACCCACGGAGGCAACTCTGCAGACTGTTTTCCACTGTGAATTCTGGAGATGAGCTGGAGATTAGAAAATTGGAAAATTCCTGATACTCTGCCCCATTCAGAAGGGCAGAGTTTAGATGCCCCTAGAAACAGAGCGGCTTGGAAAGATTGTTCCTTGAACAAAGAGCTTCCTTCCAGGACTGCAGGATTTTCTCTTCAGCTGCCCTTTTGCATTGCCTCAGAAATTGTTGGGACTTGACATTCTAATATCCCACTGTCTGGACAGGCCAAGTTTATTTATCCACTCACCTGAAGGACGTCTCGTTTGCTTCCAGGTTTTGGCAGTTATGGATAAAGCTGCTATAGACATTTGTGTGGGCATAAGTTTTCAATCCCTTTGAGTAAATACCAAGGAGCATGATTGCCGGATCACATTGTAAGGGTATGTTTAGTTTTACAAGTAATCACCAGACTGTCTTCCAAAGTGTCTGTACCCTTTTGCGTTCCCACCGGCAGTGACGAGAGTTCCTGTTGCTCCACGTCCTTGTCGGCATTTGGTGTCAGTGCTCTGGATTGTGGCCGTTCTAATATGTGTGTGGTGGGATCTCATTGTTTTAATTTTTATTTCCCTAATGACATACGACGTGGAGCATCTTTTCATATGCTCATCTGCCATCTTGATGAATTTTAATATAATTTCTAAAATTCATAGAGGGAAAAAAAGGTGATTTTGGTTAAAGTTTTCTGGCAAATGGACGAAGTAACACATATGGCAAGCGGTTTTACCTCTGAAACACTGATACAAAAACTCCACAAACGTCTGCAGAAGGAGTTTCCATAAGGAGACGCAGCACGTTAAGCTTCAAGTATTCTGACTTCGGCTGACAGTGAGAGGCTCCTTTAGTGTAAAGGAATAGAGTACAGTTGTTTTAACCTCATGCAAAAGGAGACTTTCTCTAAGATCTGTCCACAACGGACCTGGAGTACTGAATAAAATGTTCTCTTTAACCGATCATCTCTTGACAAGTAGAAATATATATAGATATTTAAATTATAAATATCTATATCTATATATAAAATATCTATGTGTGTGTGTGTGTGTGTGTGTGTGTATATATATATATATATATATAAAGCACAGACACCACTGCTCCAGATTTGTTCAAGCTGGTGCAATGCTGCGTTTCAATTCTTGTGTCAAATGCTGGTTTAGAAGGATTTTTGGTGACATGTGTAATCTATGGTCTAATGATCCAGGCTGATTGAATGTTGAGTCAGTAAGAATTTCTCATTTCTTCTTAATATGATCACTTTTTTGAAAGCAGATTTTTTTTATAGAGAAAGAAGGTAAATGTCACACATTTCAATTTAAAATGTGAAATGAAGTATATTTTCTTGCTAATGGACACAAAAACATGGGTTTTTTTCTTTTCCCAGTCAACAGATTTTATAGAGCAGACCCATTGTTTCTGTTGAATCCCCACTAAGCCTACGGACTGGACACACGGTGAGTCCTAGGACCTCAGCACCCGTATGCCTTCACAGCCTCTGCCGCGCCCCCTGCAGCCCAGGCTCTGTGGCCCATTGCTGGGTGCCCTCTATTTATTAGTCTCAACTTACTTCGCACGATTTCTCTTCCAACTTCTCTGATGCTATAAAACTCCTCTCTTTTAAATTCCATCAACACATTTTGTCTATTTCTGCCTCTGCACATCTGTTTTTGCTGCTCCATGAATGCCAGCCTCTTTCTCTCCAACAATTAAAATGGGGCCTGTGCCTCAAGGTCGCTACAAGGTTACCTGCCCGATGTGCGCACAGCTTCTACACTGCTTTGTCATCAGACCACTTACTAAAACTGCTTACATTACTTAACCCATCCCAGCTTCAATTTACCATAATTCACGCACAGAATGTCCTTAGCACCCACTGCTGCCTCAGATGCCTAGATGAAGGGCAAGAAGTCGGCACCAGCCGAGGCCCCGAGCTCACGGCACCTGCAGCTCCTTTGGTCAGAAGACGGAGTTGGATCAGACACGCGGCCCCTCAGGCCGTGAGGACTCCCAGGAGGGCAAGGGGATGAAGTAACAGGGTGGGCTCAGGGTCACCAAAGCTCCAGTATCCACGGCCTTCGAGTGGATGACTGAAGTGAGCCTGGAGAAGAGCGTACGCCAGCTTGGAATATTCGTCCCGGGGGGAAAGGCTGACGACTGGGCAAACGGCGCCAGGAGAAGGCAGGAAGGACGGAGTTGGGCCTGTTGGGCACAGTGGGGGCTCTGAGCTCGGCCACGCGGGTTACTGGAGGGTGAACGCTGGCAGCTGTGCGGGGCCGGGCGCAGGGAACGGGACTCCAGGCTCCCAGAGGCACGTGGAGGCTCGGACCCTGGGAATTGGCCAGACTCGGGACTTGCTAACGGACTGGGCTTGCGACGTAAGGAGACCGGGTTTATAGAAAGTTCCTGAGCCTGGAGCCCGAGCCGGTGCTGGTCTCTGCCACGCTGAGCAGAGCAGGGCAGGGCAGGCAGGGGTCCTGCGCTGAACCTTTCCGTGTGAGCTGCCAGCCAGAGATCCAGGTGAGACGTCCAGGCAGAGGCTGGGTATGTGAGCCCGGAGAGCAGGGCTGAGCATCTAAATGTGGGAACCTGTCAGCATTGTGGTCGTGCTTAAACTCTTGGGATAGGGTGCGACATCCTGAGTACGGAGACAGACAAAAGGATTTCCATTATTTCTAGGAAGAGAAGAAGATCCAGCCTTGTGGCCAAGGGCACAGCAGAAAAACTGCAAGTTCCCAGAAAAATCACTTCAAAACCTGGTTTCTGAAAGGTCAGCAAAAGTGACCAAATACTGTTGCAAGGACCAGGCAGATGAGGCTGACATCTGCCAACAGGAAGTTGACAGGGACTTTGTCAAGAGCATTTCAGAGGCGCTGCCGCCACCCCTGGGCTGGAAGCCTGGTCAGCAGAGCGGGGGCGGGGGAAGCCATGCAGTAACGGAAGACAGAGAAGTGAAGTGGAATCTGGAGGCTGACGTGTGCTCGTCAGAGGGGGGTTCTGCTTGATTTTTGTTTTGCTTTTAGATGAAGACCAGCATGTTTGCATATTGATGAGTTAACTCAAGGAGGGAAAGAAAAAAACAAGCCCCAGGTACGAAGGGCCGCCTGGATGTGCGTGGAGATTCTCATGGGAATGGGCAGGCCCCACCTTCACTCGGGTCTTCCTGTCTGGTTCACTCCTCGTTTGATCTGTTGTGCGAACCATCGTCTATGGTTTGTTTTTCTCAGATGGGGCTCTGTGCCTCTCTGCTTGGTCCAAATGCGGGACACAGGAGCTGTGCTATAGGGGCAGCCACCCCATGTGTGGGGCACTTTGCTAGCACAGGGCTGCATGGTTGTGAACCCAGACCGAAGAGTCCTTCAGAGGAAAATGTATGATCCCAAAATTGGCCGTGTCAGGTGGCATTCAGAATGAATGCCAGAAATAGGCTGTATTTTTGGTGCAATCAGCCACCTCATACCTTTTTTCTTAAAGCTTAAAGGAAACAGAAAGGCACACACAGCCTCAACATTTCTTTGGTCCAAGGTGTTTGTGTCTGAGACCCAGACCACGCAGGAGGGAAGTGTTCTAGAAAAGTGAGGTGTTCTTATGTTTTCAGCTGGATCAGTGGGCTCCCTGTATTGTGCAGTCAACGGGGAAACTGATCTTGAGATCCCAGAATGAGCATCTAGGAGACGGGTATCTCACCTGGGTACAATGCACCAACCCTTCAGCTTGCAGAACTATCCTCCCACTTCGACAACCTTGGCCGAGGGAGGCCTGTCCTTGGTTTCTGGCCGCTGTGAGCCACGTGTGCCCTGGGCACGAGTAGAAGAGGGGGGTCCTGCTCGCCCCCATGTGACACATTGGCCAGCCCACTTTACAGGACCGTGGACATGACCTGGCGTCCCCGTCCCTACCGCAGGGAGAGCCTGCTGCTCCTGGACTTTCAATCTGCGTAAAGTGTCTGAAAAGGGACTGTGTTCAGAGGAATTGGCTTCTGTCCATCTTCCCTGACAGACCAGCTACGTCTAAGTCAGTGTGGCTTTTAATGCCATAAGCTTTGGGTGCTGTGCCAAAGTCCAGCCGCATACCCACCGAAAATGCAGCACACGCTGCAAAGAGAGGGAGTGACTTTGCCTTAATAGTGCTTCACAGGAACCTGTGTTTGTGGGCTGATTCCCATGTATGGTTCCTCACTTCCTGTGGGATGAGGCCGAGACTCTTTCACATCATCCATCATCTGGTCCTGTTTTCCCACCTTCAGCTCTCTCCTCTCCCCACATCCCTGCCAAACACTTCCTATGTTCTAAGTTAGTGCAGAGCAATCTTTGTGAATAAGTTAAAAAATACTAACAGCAAAGCCTATGCTTACAGTATTCTTGTTTGCAGAAGGTTTTGTTTCTGTGACAGAGTCACTTACAACTGTGCACCCTCTCATATTTTGTTTCCCTCTGCATACAACGTCTGAATACCTCATTACTGTCTGGTGAGCTCCTATTCATACTTCAAAGCCCAGTTCAAATGTTGTCAGCTCTGAAACCTTCAACCACTCCACCCCGAACCAGAGTTGTTGCTCCACAGCCTTTTGCTGTAGAACTGATTATATTTGTGTATAACTTTAGGCGTTTTTGTTAACATCTTTGCCTTCAACATTATGTAGTGAGCACCTCAGTAGAGGGACTAGCTATGATATGCCTGGGTGTTGCATATCACAGTGCTAGCACAAAGTGGGGTTACTAAATATGCTCTTCTTTGTCCAAGGAAAGAAGGATGAGGGAGGCACAGCGCTAATGAGTGCCATGTTCTTAGTAGGTCATGTTTTAGTAAAAGCCAGCACAACTGTTCCGGTGAACTGGCTGATGGTCCCCTGCCCTGCTTCCTAATTAGAATTGACAACTGTAGGGGCACCTGCTCTGCTTGTCTGTCCAGCACCCTCTTTCTCTTCTTCATAAGGGCACCCTGTTTTCCTTTGGGGACTCACTCCTCTCCAAGGCATGTAACTTGGGTGACACTCTTGAGAGTGTGACTGGGTGGGGCTGCCCCACCTTGTGTCTCTAGGGGAGGCCCACAAGCTAGGCCTCTCCTGGGAGGGTCTTCCATCCCCGACTGCTGAGATGGGTTCAAGGTGGGCACCTGACTCTAGCAAGACCAATACATATTATACCCATGTCTGCTGGGATTATTGACGGAAAGCCCCCCTTTTTCTGATGACTAGACGCAAAGCACATGAAAGCCCCAAGCTTTGGGAGTCGTTGTTGCTGCCACATGGAGAAACCAAGCCAGCAATGAAGCCTACTCAGAAAGAGCGACCAAAGATGAGGACAAATTTCCAATATGACCACCTGGATCCAGCTATGCCTGATGATCACACCTGGGCCTTGGGCTACATACCCTAAGCCATTTTGAATTGGGCTTCAGTCCATTACAGTATACGATGTCCTGGCCATTCCCTGATGAATCTCCCTGTCAGAGAAGAACCGACTCAGTGGCAATGTAGTGATGGCAGATGCTATGCAGGGAGGAGAAGGGGGAGTTCCTGCCGAGGGTCATTGTAAGCTTCCCGAAGGCTGTGGTCCTATAACCCAGGCAGGGGCATGTCCGCACGCAGCAGTGGTCAGAGCGTTCCAGGCCAGCCACGGCTGGGAGAACACCCAGTATCAGACACAGGAGAACACTTGCCGAGCCCCTGCCTGCACCCATGCCGGGCAGAGGACCCCGGGCCCCAGGGTGCTGCTCCTTTTCTGCTTTTGCCTCACAGACTGACTGGCTCTTCAACTTGAACTTGCTGGAAGGTGCAGTTTCCAGAACAGCGACCACTCCCAGGCCAGCGTGTTTGTCTTCTGCCGCCAGGTTACAATATTGCTGAGAGCTGGATCGCACACATGCGTATGTGTACATGTACACATGTTTGTGTACATTGTAATACATAGCCTGCGTCTCTGACTCTGCCTCTCAAAAGGCAATTTCCTGTCTCAGGATCTCCTCCTGGCTAGGGGCTCGGCTGCCCACGTGGCTGCTTGGCGACCTCAACACACGTCTGCTGGCCCCTCTGCCTGATTCTTGCCACGTTTTAATGGGATGTGACAGAGAGAAAACCGCTGTTTGCTCTAATGAATTTTCCTTGGCAAATGAGAGATTACTTTAAAATCAAAGCATCCAGGGCTGATATCCCAAGTGGAAATAATTAAATTTCATGCTAGAGAAAGATTAGAAGCCCTTATAGAGGGATGAGAAAAAAGACTTTAAAAATCCAAGTTCAAGAGTGTTCTAAAGAATATGGAAGTGAGCTTATGCTGCAGAGATGGTTTCTGGTTGCGTGTTTAGGGTTTGGTGCATCCCACACGGGCAAGGGCACCAGTTCCTTCCAACTAGACTGTATAGTCAGCACTGCTGAGGGGAGGGAACTGACCACAAACACAACAAAGTGGGGACAGATGTCGGTGGAAATCTGGGCTCAGGGAAGTGAGAAGTAGGCACTACATCTGAAGTGCATATGTCACCATGAAGTGTCAGCAGGAAGGGCCTCTGGCTGGGTGAGTGGAGAGATGGTGGGAGGGGAATTAGGGAGTTGGGGGAGAGTTAGGTAGGCGGCCCGGGCTGGGACAGGGCAGGTGGGCACGTCCTCAGGGCCCACTGCCCTTTTCCTGACTCAGCATCCAGTGAAAAGATGATGAGGGCTCTGAGCACGCTTCCCCAGCGCCTTCAGATTCCTGGTTCTAGCCTCATGGGGGATGCTGTAGGCAGGAATGCATCTTCCCAGACTCTGAATCCTCCTTAGTAAACAATGCCCAGGAAATCAGCCTGAGCTGGAGGGAGTCAGAGCCCAAGTCATTATAATGACAAAAGATTTCAGAAGGCTCAGAGGAGCACAGCTCTTCTCCACGTGAAGGAGCCTTTCTGATTGTCATGGACGACTAACTAGCTCCATGTTTCTCTCCAAAGCCCTGTAATCCTAGAAATCAGAACTGAGTAGAAAACTAAGGCAATTGCTAGGTAGTTTCAAAGACTTGAGGAGGCATGTCCAATAAACCAAGGATGCAGTTTCACGGGAGAACACAGACATGTGTGGAAGCTGTGGACCACAGGGTATTGCAGATACTACGCAGTGGGAGGTGACTGATAGCCACTTTGTGGAGATCAACTTGTCAGTCAAGATGTGTGTTGACTTTTTGACCTAGAAATCTTAGTTTTTAGGAAACTAGGCTAAGAAAATAATTAGAAATACAAATATTCACATCTGAAGATGTTCATAACTGTGTTACTAAATAGAAAAATTATTGAAGGTATCTGAGTTCAAAATGAAGAACTGGTTAAATATAAATGCAATGAAATGTTATTAGTCATTAAAATTTTTCTGAATTTTTTTAATCTATGGTGAAATGTTTGTAAAGAACTTTAAAAATACATATTTATTTATTTATTTTTGGCTGCATCGGGTCTTAGTTGCGGTGCGCGGGCTCTCTAGTTGAGGCGCATGGGCTTAGTTGCCCCGAGGCATGTAGGATCTTAGTCCCCTGACCAGGGATTGAACCCATGTCCCCTGCTTTGGAAGGTGGATTCTTAACCACTGGACCACCAGGGAAGTCCTGTAAAGAACTTTTTTTTTTTTTTTTTTAATTTTACTTATTTGTGGCTTCGTTGGGTCTTCGTTGCTGTGCGCGGGCTTTCTCTACCTGGAGCGAGTGGGGGCTACTCTTCGTTGTGGTGTGCGGGCTTCTCATTGCAGTGGCTTCTCTTGTTGTGGAGCACGGACTCTAGGTGCATGGGCTTCAGTAGTTGTGGTTCGCGGGTTCTAGAGCACAGGCTCAGTAGTTGTGGCTCACGGGCCCAGTTGCTCCATGGCATGTGAGATCTTCCCAGACCAGGGCTCGAACCCGTGTTCCCTGCATCAGCAGGCAGATCCTTAACCACTGCACCACCAGGGAAGCCCCCTGTAAAGGACTTTTAAGTGAAAGGGGAATATGGGACTCCCCATAAAATATTTTAGCTATTGCAAATGAGAGTAGTTGCTTTCTGTAGATGTACATGAATATTGCATAGAGGAAAAAAATCAGAAAAGAATCTATCAAAACACCAACTATATATATATCTAAGTTACATATATCTTACCATATATCTTATCCTTGATACACAAGTTTCGAAAAACAGCTGGGGTTTTAAAATTAAACTTGCCTTCGTTTTTATGCATAGTTTGGCACAAGTCTGGCACTCACAGTCACAACTAAAATCGGGTGGCATGAGGCGGAGGGAGATAGGGCTTCAAAAGCGCCAGCCGTCCCACCCCGTCTGCGCGCAGGTCCCAGCAGGACTGTGTACTAGAGCGCCGTCCTCCTGTGGTTAAACTCCTCGAAACTTGCAAACCGCTGACGTGCCGATTAATCTTTGCTTCATGGCTCTTATCCTGGTAGTTATTCTCATCAGCCCACAAATGATTCTATTTATTACCTCCCTGTTCTTTAAGGTTTGTTCCCCTTTTGCTCCATCTTCCTTGTAATGAGAGACCACAGCTGCGGCCCCTGGGCTCCTAGGATTTCCTTTGCGTCTGAGGAAAGTATGCAGAGTTCTAAGCCCTGGTTCCTGATTTTCATTGAATAGGTCGTATTTTCTGAGCCTCATAACTTCGGCACCTCCTGTAATCAGCTTTTACGTTACACGTGCCTACTTGGGATATTGTGACTGTTGGATAGAGCTGATCAGGAAAGAAGTTTATTGTTGCAGAAGTGAGAAGAAATTACTAGGCTAACTCATATGTGAGGGAGATGTACCTGGAAGAAAGTCTGTAATAGGGCATGTATGTTCGGGGGTATTTTTAAGTTGTATTGACAGACATGAAATCTGTTGAACCTGAATCAAGCAAGTATGACTTTGGTCAGTTCAAAGAAACCTCTCACTCAGCAGAAATGAGGCCCTGAGGAAGGAACCGCCCCTGGGCTGTAACGCTTTTGGAGCGCAGAGCTCCGGATCAGACTCCAGGGCAGTGGCTGGAGGAGGAGGAAGGGCCTGCGGGAAGAACAGGAGTGGAGTCTCTGCGCTCAGGACGCGTGCACGCAGCCCGCTTGTTCCTCCTCAACACGGGGGTCAGGAGCCCCCACCACCCGCCTCGGCGACGGGTTGCACCCTTGACCTTTGACCAGTACCGCCAGTAAAAGCTTGAGTCCACCCAGGAGGATTGGGAAACGCTGTCAGCTGTTGTATCCCTGCGTAGACGCCCCTCAGAGGGGCAGGACCGGAACAGACTGGAACAGGATGGGAGAAGCCCACGGCAGGAATCCAGCGAGCGGCTCCACCAGGTGCTGGGAGGAGCCTGGCACGTCTGCCCCGAGGCTGGAGCCTCCCCTGCGCTCACTGTTCCGTCTGGATCCTGGTTCTCTCGCGATATCTGTCCCTGCGGCTGCTCAGCGGCCTCCACCTCCCCTCATAATACCATCGCTTGCACACAACACACGTACACATGCATAACGTGCGCACAATCACACACACATGTGCAAAATATATACGCATGTGTGTACGTCCATGCAGAGGACACGTGTGCACACAAAGCAACACCCACAGAGGAAACACACACAGGCACACAGTACACACGTGCATACGTATATACACAACATACACCCCCACATACTTAAATACACATACACACTACACGTGTGCACACACATGCACCCACACTATGCACATACACATACGGAAACATACACACACACAAACGCACGCACACAGGTGCTGGAGTTGGCCTCTAGTCCGACACGTCCTCACCCACCAAATTCCCCTGAGGGTTGGCACAGCTAAGGGGATGGAGAGTGCTGCCCGAGACAATGAGTCCACAGCCCACTTACCTCAACAAGGCTTGCTGAGCTCCACGGCAGCCACCACGCCCACGGCCCATGCTGACCCGCGGTGCCGGCTGGCACTGCCCCGTCTTGGTTCTGACAGCACAGCCCAGGAGGCTGGGGGCCTGCGTGTGCAGGAAGCTTCGAGGTCGAAGCATGGAGCTGCAGGGCCAAATCACACACCCCCGGGCTTTGCACATGTGCAGACTGTGAATGGGTTTTGTAGATGAAGGTGAAATCCTGTCTTTCTATGCAGTCTGCCCGCTTAGTGTTGAATATGGGCCTTACACAATATTTTTGGTTCATTAAATTGTAACTTTTCAATAAGCTGGCTGGTCCCACACATTAAACATTTTCAAGAATGCTGGGGAGGGCAGCATGCACCAAACCACTGAATTACGTGAAAGTCGGGTTTCAAGGATCAGTGAGCTCTGGCCGAGCAAACGGGGAATTGACCACCACCCATGTTTTATTTTCCAGGTTACAGCCCGTTTCCTCTGCCACCTCATTTCCCAGTTCCTGTGCTTTTCTCTGTGCTGTTGATTCTCAATATATTCCTGGTTCCAGTCAGGTCATCCTGTGCACACATCTTGATTTCCAGACTAGGTTAAAATCACCTTCTGTCTCTTTAAACACCTATAGTACCTAGCAGAGGGTTCAAATATTTATTGCTTGTTAATGCATGATTGATTAGCAGGGAACAGAACTATTTTTTAAATTGGTTGCCAGTTGAAAAAATTAAACAAGTGCTTAACCATAGACATGTGACGACCTGACTCCTGTGATCACCTGGTTAAAACTTACAGTTAACTGCCCTTGGTTATCCACATCTCCTGATTACACCTTCTGTTTCTAAGAAATCTCTCCGTAGACAATCTTGTTGGATACTTTACAAGACCCCACAGCCCTTCTCCAGTGTGTGTCCCCCAGAGTGGGCACCCCAAGACCCCCACCAGCCCTCCTCAACATTCTTCTCTTTCAATGCATTTTAATGAACAGTTTTGAAGTCTGTGGAAATGTGGGTGTGTTTCTTGGGGCTAGTCTTTTCAAATAGAGAGCAGACCTTTCGTATTTGAGGATGTTTCATCTTTTGGAGCTGATAAAGAGTCTTTAAAAACAAGGGAAATAGAAACCAGAGGGAAAGTACGATGAGTGAACACCGTACTTTTTCTCACGCCCCAAGTGGGAAAATGCACGTCTTAAATAAAGGAATACATAGTTCTGGATGGCTTTAAACTAGCATGTCATGGAATCAACACATCCCTCTTAAAATGACCTATTAAATAGAGAAAACCTGTACTACACATTTACCAGCTGACCCTTCTGTTCAGAGGCTCCCTTTGCAATGCTAGCGTTACAAGCATGATCTCCCCTCTCATCCCATTTGTGTTGAACCACCACTGACCTGCAGAGCTGGGTGAGATTCACCAAAATCACTGGACACCTTTGCTTCGGAATGAGACCACGCTCACCGTGCAGTATAGTGTGTCCCAGGACTTATAACTGGAAATTTGTAGCTTTGGACCCGCACCCATTTCACCCACCCCTAATCCTTCCTCTGGTAACCACCAATCTGTTTTCTGTAACCGTGAGGTCAGTTTTTGTCATGTGTTGTTTTTTTTTTTAATTCCGCATATGAGATCATACGGTGTTTGTCTTTCTCTGACTTATTTTACTTGGCATAATACCCTCTAGGTCCATCCATGTTGTCACAAATGGCAAGATTTCCTTTTCTATGGCTGACTAGTATTCGTGTGTGTGTGTGTGTGTGTGTGTGTGTGTGTGTGTGTGCGTGTGTGTTACATTTTTCTTTATTGATTCATCCATCAATGGACACTCAGTTTGCTTCCATATCTTGGCTATTTAAATGCTGCTGTAAACATGGGGGTGCATATATCTTTCCATGTTAGTGTTTTCATTTTCTTCAGAAGTGGAATTGCTGGATCATATCATAGTTTAACTTTTTTAATATTTATTTATTTATTTGGCTGCACCAGGTCTTAGTTGTGGCACGTGGGATCTTTAGTTGCGGCATGCAGAATATAGTTCCCCGACCAGGAATGGAACCCAGGCCCCCTGCATTGGGAGCACAGAGTCTTAACCACTGACCTCCCAGGAAGTCCCTAATTTTTAACTTTTTTTTCCCTTTTATTTATTTATTTATTTATTTTTGGCTGTGTTGGGTCTTCGTTTCTGTGCGAGGGCTTTCTCTAGTTGCGGCGAGCAGGGGCCACTCTTCATCGCAGTGCGCGGGCCTCTCACTATCGCGGCCTCTTTTGTTGCGGAGCACAGGCTCCAGACGCGCAGGCTCAGTGGCCATGGCTCACAGGCCCAGTTGCTCTGTGGCATGTGGGATCTTCCCAGACCAGGGCTCGAACCCGTGTCCGCTGCATTGGCAGGCAGATTCTCAACCACTGCACCACCAGGGAAGCCCCCTTATTTTTAACTTTTTGAGGAACCTCCAGACTGTTCTCCATAGTGGCTGTACCAATTTACATTCCCACCAACAATGCACAAGGGTTCCCTTTTCTTCACATCTTTGCCAACATTTGTTATTTCTTGTCTTTTTAATGATGGCCATTCTGACAGTGTCAGGTGATATCTCATTGTGGCTTTGATTTGTATTTTCCTGGTGATGAGTGATGTTGAGCATCTTTTCATGTACCTGTTGGCATTTGTATGTCTTCTTTAGAGAAACATCTCTTCAGATCTTCTGCTCATTTTTAAAATAAGATTGGGGTTTTTTTTTCCTATTGAGTTGTTTGAGTTTATTATATTTTGGATATTAACCCCTTGTTAGATGTTTTCTCCTATTTGGTAGGTTGCCTTCTCATTTTGTTGATGGATTCCTTTGCTGTGCAGAAGCGTCTTAGTTTGATGTAGTCCCTCTTGTTTGTTGTTTATGCTTTTGTTGCCTTTGTTTTTGGTGTCACATCCAAAAAAATCATCACCAGGACCCATTCGCAGAACTTACTGCCTATGTTTTCTTCTAGGAATTTTATGGTTTTAGGTTTTATGTTCAAGTCTTCAATCCATTTTGAGTTAACTTTTGTGTACTGGGTGCCATTTTGAAATATCCACAGGACAAGGAGAACAAGGATGAAATCACTGTCCTTCTTCTGATTTTCAAGACAGTGGATAGGTCTTTTTCTAAAGCTCCTGAGACTCCACTAGGACCCGGTGGCCACAGGCAGCTTCCACGCTGGGTCAGCTGTCAGAGGCGCCTGTGCTGCGACTGTCCAGATCCTGAGCTTCTGGGAGGGAAGCAGAGCCTTTGGAGAGAGACTTGGGAAGGGGGTGGGCTGTGAGGGGCGGGTGACAAAGAAAAAGGCAGATCTCCGGGCTGTTCAAGTGAACCTCAGAAGAGCAGCGCAGCACTGGTCACCAAGCCACAGCAGCCCTCCTTCCACAGGCTCTCCAAGTGGGGAGAAACCTGCCGTTTTCCGTCTGGGACTGTCTCTGTGGTTTTTCAACCAGATTTAATCTTTAAAAATGTGATAACCATGGGCTTCCCTGGTGGCGCAGTGGTTGGGAGTCCACCTGCCGATGCAGGGGACGCAGGTTCATGCCCCGGTCCGGGAAGATCCTACATGCCGCAGAGCGGCTGGGCCCATGGGCCATGGCCGCTGAGCCTGCGCACCCGGAGCCTGCGCGTCTGGAGCCTGTGCTCCGCAACAGGAGAGGCTGCAACAGTGAGAGGCCCACGTACTGCAAAAAAAAAAAAAAATGTGATAACCAAAATAAAGGGATTAATTTTCCCCATCACCCTTTTTCCCTTCCTTGGCCAGATCCTGGTTTTAATGGGAGTTTCCAGAGTGTTGAACCCAATGCTCCTCAAAAAGAATTTTTGCTCTTGTTGACTCCTTGATTTGGGGTTTGCTTGAAGGTCTGTTTTAACAAGTTTCTGAATCAAAGTCCGGTCTGTTCCAGTCTGTTTCAGGCAGAGAGGCTGGGAAATGAAAATAGCAGTCTGGGTAGTGGAGCCAGAACACCCAACCTGCCATAGCGCGGTCCCGGCAGGAGGCGCCTGGCCTGCTGCGGGGGTGAGGGCGGGTATTGCCCAGGCGAAGGAGGGAAGGCAGCCGAGTGAGAACTGCCTTTGGGGGAATCCTCCCACTGAGGTTGTTGATGCCAACAACGCCCCGGCTCTGTGGGGGGTTCTTCTACCTCGGAGACAAACGGTGTCCAGCTGAGTGCAGGCCTTCCATTCTTGGCTTCAGTCTTCAGTCATTTGCTTCCGTTAAATGTACCAAATTCCAAAATCATCTCCAATGATGACCAGTACTTTTAGACAGAGCAGGACTCTTTTTTTTTTTTTAGTGTTTATTTATTTTTACTTGTTGACAGTTTGCTTTATTAATTTATTTATGGCTGTGTTGGGTCTTCATTTCTGTGCTAGGGCTTTCTCTAGTTGTGGCGAGCGGGGGCCACTCTTCATCGCGGTGCGCGGGCCTCTCTTTATCGCGGCCTCTCTCGTTGCAGAGCACAGGCTCCAGACGCGCAGGCTCAGTAGCTGTGGCTCACGGGCCTAGTTGCTCCACGGCATGTGGGATCTTCCCAGACCAGGGCTCGAACCCATGTCCCCTGCATTGGCAGGCAGATTCTCAACCACCTCACATCTTGTTTTCTGAAGAGCACTTAGAGGAACTTCAAATAAGGTCCTGCACTTACCCCTGAGAAACAGAGTTGCCCGTTTCCTTCCAGAAAGGTACCAGTAAGTCAGCATTTTGCTCTCCTTTTTTAAATCTTATGTAGGTTACAACAACAGTATCTTTTATCCAGGCGCACCTTTTGGAAATCCTGGATTGGTTAGGCTGCCCTTCCTCAGACAGAACCGACGCTGCCTTTCACCAGGGGTTTGCTTTTCTGAAACCTTCCGTAATTCTACCCTTTAGAAGCAACCACTTAATAAGATTCTTGAATATGTAACTCCCTACAATCTCTTAGGAAAGTTTCAGTACCCTACGGTTTATTCCAGGCTTTCCCAGGGATGTAACAGTGTCTGTCCTTGGTAATCCTGTGCAGCACTTTGCTCCACCGCTGTTGCCCTGTGATGCCCTGATTTCCTTGAAGGCAGGAATCGTGTTTTACTCATCTTGTCCCCACAGGTGTCTCAGAGCAGTTGGCAAATGTGTGAACGATGAATCAGTGGGTACCCTGTATCCTCACCTGGACAGCTCTGCCTCAAGCCCCTCTTGACCATATTAATCAGGACGGACCAAGCCCTGCCATGGTAACAGACAAGCTCAGAAAACCTCTGTGGGTTAAAAAAGCAAAGCTTCACTACTTGCCCAGGGTCATCCCTCACAAGCTAACAGAGGCGCTGCTTCGTCAATTCACCAGCTCAATCAGTTTCACCCTCAGTCCCACGGAGAAAGAATCTCCCACATCTGCAGCGTTGCCAGCCTCATGGCAGAGGGAAAGAGGCTGGGACGTTGCACCGGCTCTTAGTAGTGTAGTCGATTTACAATATTATGTTAGTTTCAGGTGTACAGCATGATGATTCAGTATTTTTGCAGATTATACTCCATTATAGGCTATTACAAGATAATATTTATAAGTCCCTGTGCTGTACAGTAAATCCTTGTTGCTTATCTGTTGTATGTATAGTAGTTTGTATCTGTTGATCCCATACCCCTAATTTGTCCCTCCCCCTTTCCCTCTCCCCTTTGGTAACCACAGGTTTGTTTTCTATGTGGAAGTCTATTGCTGTTTTGTAAATAGATTTATTCGTATTATTTTTTAGATTCCACATATAAATGATATCATACAATATTTATCTTTCTCTGACTTACTTCACTAAATATAATATTCTCCATCCACGTCACCGCAGATGACATTATTTCATTCTTTTTTATGGCTGAGTAATATTCCACTGTGTGTATATGTGTGTGTGTGTGTGTGTATCTTAATCCAATCATCTGTTGATGGGCACTTGGGTTGCTTCAATGTCTTAGCTATTATAAATAGTGGTGCTATGAACATTGGGGTGCATGTATCTTTTTGAATTAGTGTTTTCATTTTTTTCCAGATACATACCCAGGAGTAGAATTGCTGGATCATATGGTAGCTCTATTTTTAGCTTTTTGAGGAACCCCCATTGTTTTCCATAGTGGCTGCACCAATTTACATTCCCACCAACAGTGTAGGAAGGTTCCCTTTTCTCCACATCCTTACCAGCATTGGTTATTTGTAGACTTTTTGATGATCGCCATTCTGACTGGTGTGAGGTGATATCTCATTGCAGTTTTGATTTGCTTTTCTCTAATAATTAACAATGTTGAGCATCTTTTCATGGGCCAGTTGGTCACCTGTATGTCTTCTTTGTAGAGATGTCTATTCAGGTCTTCTGCCCATTTTTTTTTTTTTTTTTTTTTTTTTGCTGTATGCAGGCCTCTCACTGTTGTGGCCTCTCCCATTGTGGAGCACAGGCTCCAGACGCACAGGCTCCGCGGCCATGGCTCACGGGCCCAGCCGCTCTGCGGCATGTGGGATCCTCCCGGACTGGGGCACGAACCCATGTCCTCTGCATCGGCAGGCGGACTCTCAACCAATGCGCCACCAGGGAAGCCCTTCTGCCCATTTTTTTGAATGAGTTGTTTGTCTTTTCAACATTGAGTTGTATGAGCTGTTTGTATATTTTGGAGATTAACCCCTTGTCGGTCACATCATTAGCAAATATGTTCTCCCACTCTGTAGGTTGTTTTCTCGTTTTGTCAATGGTTTCCTTTGCTATGCAAAAGCTTTTCAGTTTAATTTGGTTCCATTTGTTCATTTTTGCTTTTATTCCTTTTGCCTTAGGAGACTGATCCAAGAAAATATTTTGTTTTAAATAGTTCCAGTTAAGAAATTGAATTGGAGGGACTTCCCTGGCAGTCTAGTGGTTAAGACTCTGCACTCTCAATGCAGTGGGCATGGGTCTGATCCCCGGTCAGGGAACTAAGACCCTGCATGCCACACATAGTGACCTAAAAAACAAAAAAGAAAGAAAGAAAGAAAAGAAAGAAAGGAGGGAAGGAAGGAAGGAAGGAAGGAAATTGAATTAGAACTATCATCTCCTGATAAACTCCGAATTGTCTTTCTCATTTTTCCCTCATTATTACTTAGCCCAGGGCCTGTTCTGTTGAATGGAATTAAGTAAATATTTAAAATCTCTAGGTCAGGAATTAGCAAATTATAATTTATAATTAGCAAATTATAAATTTCCACAGGCCAAATTCAGTGATCATCTGCTTTTGTAAATAAAGTTTTAATGAAATGCAGCCACAGCCGCTCATCTAAGAATTACCCGCTCTCCTGCTGTAACAATTGAGCTGAGTCATGGGCACAGCTGTGTGGCCCACAAAGGGAAACATCCACAAACCCCTGCCCACTCCATCCATGTAAGGTCAGTCGCGCCAGGAACTAAAGCTTGAAGAACACACTAAATTCTCTTGTTACTTTTCCTCACACAAATTTCATGAAACTGGATTTTTACAACAAAAACAGGCCATGCTAAGCCATTCTTCAATGTCTTAATTATAGAAATTGTAATTTACTATATGTCAGTGAATGGGAATCAGCAGCCCAAAATGTACATACTGACTTACACACTTTATGTACCTTCTCAAAGCTGAGAAATATCTATTGGAAAAATGTACTGTCGGAGCTCCCCATTCTGAGAGGGAAAAAAAAAGAGTGCTTTTCAAGGTTAGCAGTTTACTGCTGCAAGGTCAATTTTGCAGGTTAATTTTGCTTGAAACTAAGCATATTACAAACATTTAACATGTCTTCCTGACCTGGAACCAATCAGGGGCCAAGCTTTGAAAACTCTAAGGAATGGCATCCAGTTTCAAAGTGTAATTACGGGCTTTGTAATTGCCCATTATCACTGAGTCACAAGAAGTACAGTCCAGACCAGACAGGTCCTTATATTAATACACAGAAAATACTCAGCCTCAGTTTGAGCCCTCACAAAGCATATCTTCTGGCTGAACAAGGTCACCAGCTGCACCCCCAGGAAGTGGGAAACACCAGAGAACGGCACCTGCTCTTTGCATCACGGAATTCGAGCTGGATGGTCCAGGAGGAAGGAAGCTTCAAATCTCAGCCTCGACTGGAGAGCTGGCGAAAAGGGGATGATTCGAAAGGGAGCAGAAGATCGCAGAGGACGAACAGAAACATCTGGATGGTCCAAGTGCCAGGAGAGGAAGGAGGCCCCGGTGCCAGCAAGTCCCGCCCGGCTGCAGACAGTTTACCGATGCCGAGGTTCGGGTTGCCGGCAGGCTCACCCCGCTGGGCTCACCCACCGCCTCCTGGGACCTCTCTGCTTTCCTGAGACAAGTGCAGGTTCTCGTCTCCAGGGTCGCTTCCTGGTCGTGGGTCTTCCAGGCCTGGGGAGCTTGCACCCTCGATGCATCGCTTCCGGGAGGGAGAGAAGCACGGCTCGGCTCAGGATGAGTGAGAAAGGAAAGAGCGTGAGTGCAAGCGGAGCGGGCCTGACCCTAGATCTTGGCAACGCAGAACCCAGGTTTTAGTTTCTTCTGGAAACGGACTCTAACCCTCAGATGCTCTGAGATCCTGGGGCGCTGCCAGCTTCCCAGCTGTCTGAACCTCACCACCTGGAGTATCATTACCAAGACTAAGGCGCCCTCACCCCACTTTCTAAACTGTGCAAACCCCCAAAACACGCCTGGCTAGGAGGGGTGAGTAACGGTCAGCCTGGGCCTTGGCGCCGGAGGCTTGGGAAGCAGCCCCTGGAGTGCAAGTGACCGCAGCCCAAGATGCTCACGGGTTCTCACGAGCTGCTGAAATGCATACAGAGGGCAAACAGGCAAATTTCACAAGAAATCGGTGTTAATTCTTGGAATGAGAGATGGGGGCATGAGTCAAGACAGGCTAGACTAAGCTGGCTGGAAAGAGGAATCACTTTCCTAGTCTCCCCACAGCCTCGTCTTGTTTGAACTGCAGAGCTCCACTGAGGGCCAGTGAGGGGCTGGGACTCCGGACTACCAGGGGTCTCAGTGGTTTGCAGAGCTGGACCCACACACCCAGGCAGGAGTCCAGATCCACCAGCTGCCCACGGGACAGTGGGATGTCAGGTCTCCAGGGGAGCCGTAGGGAAACCTGGGGTCTGTCCCAGAGGACATAGTGTGTTTTGGTTTATAAAGAGCAACCCGTGTGTGAGATTCTCTGTCATTTTATTTGCCAATTTCCTGAGCCTTTCGAGATTACATGTTCCCCAGCGACCTTTCACACCTGCTAATGAATTCAATAAAGCACTTACTGGTGACTTTATATGGCCTAATTGTGATAATAACTTTACATGATTAAATGTAATCAAATGCCATATCATTGATGAAGCCATGTGTTTTCTTTTTTTTTTTAGTTTTATTTTTTAGTCTTTTTTTTAACATCTTTATTACAGTATAATTGCTTTACAATGGTGTGTCAGTTTCTGCTTTATAACAAAGTAAATCAGTCATGCATATACATATGTCCCCATATCTCTTCCCTCTTGCGTCTCCCTCCCTTCCTCCCACCCTCCCTATCCCACCCCTCTAGGTGGTCACAAAGCACGGAGCTGATCTCCCTGTGCTATGTGGCTGCTTCCCACTAGCTATCCATTTTACGTTTGGTAGTGTATATATGTCCATGCCACTCTCTCACTTTGTCCCAGCTTACTCTTCCCCCTCCCCATATCCTCAAGTCCATTCTCTAGTAGGTCTGCAAGTTTATTCCCATCTTGCCCGTAGGTTCTTCTGATGATTTTCTTTCTTTTTTTTTTAATATTCCATATATATGTGTTAGCATATGGTATTTGTTTTTCTCTTTCTGACTTACATCACTCTGTATGACAGTCTCTAGGTCCATCCACCTCACTACAAATAACTCAGTTTCGTTCCTTGTTATGGCTGAGTAATATTCCATTGTATATATGTGCCATATCTTCTTTATCCATTCATCTGTTGAGGGACACTTAGGTTGCTTCCATGTCCTCACTATTGTAAATTGAGCGGCAATGAACATTTTGGTACATGACTCTTTTTGAATCATGGTTTTCTCAGGGTATATGCCCAGGAGTGGGGTTGCTGGGTCATATGGTAGTTCTATTTTCAGTTTTTTAAGGAACCTCCATACTGTTCTTCATAGTGGTTGTATCAATTTACACTCCCACCAACAGTGCAAGAAGGTTCCGTTTTCTCCACACCCTCTCCAGCATTTATTGTTTGTAGGTTTTTTGATGATGGCCATACTGACCAGTGTGAGATGATATCTCATTGTAGTTTTGATTTGCATTTCTCTAATGATTAATGATGTTGAGCATTCTTTCATGTGTTTGTTGGCAATCTCTATACCTTCTTTGGAGAAATCTCTTTTTAGGTCTTCTGCACATTTTTGGATTTGGTTGTTTGTTTTTCTTGATATTGAGCTGCATGAGTTGCCTGTATGTTTTGGAGATTAATCCTTTGTCAGTTGCTTCATTTGCAAATATTTTCTCCCATTCTGAGGGTCATCTTTTCGTCTTGTTTATGGTTTCCTTTGCTGTGCAAAAGCTTTTAAGTTTCATTAGGTCCCATTTGTTTATTTTTGTTTTTATTTCCGTTTCTCTAGGAGGTGGGTCAAAAAGGATCTTGCTGTGATTTATGTCATAGAGTGTTCTGCATATGTTTTCGTCTAAGAGTTTGATGGTGTCTGGCCTTACATTTAGGTTTTAATCTATTTTGAGTTTATTTTTGTGTATGGTGTTAGGGAGTGTTCTAATTTCATTCCCTTATACGTAGCTGTCCAGTTTTCCAAGCACCACTTATTGAAGAGGCTGTCTTTTCTCCATTGTATATTCTTGCCTCCTTTATCAAACATAAGGTGACCATATGTGCGTGGGTTTATCTCTGGGCTTTCTATCCTGTTCCATTGATCTATATTTCTGTTTTTGTGCCAGTACCATACTGTCTTGATTACTGTAGCTTTGTAGTATAGTCTGAAGTCAGGGAGCCTGATTCCTCCAGCTCCGTTTTTCTTTCTCAAGATTGCTTTTGCTATTTGGGGTCTTTTTTGTCTCCATACAAATTGTGAAATTTTTTGTTCTAGTTCTGTGAAAAATGCCAGTGGTAGTTTGATAGGGATTGCATTGAATGTGTAGATTGCTTTGGGTAGTACAGTCATTTTCACAATGTTGATGTTTCCAATCCAAGAACATGGTATATCTCTTCTCTATTTGTATCATCTCTAATTTCTCTCATCAGTGTCTTATAATTTTCTGCATACAGGTCTTTTGTCTCCTTAGGTAGGTTTATTCCTAGGTATTTTATTCTTTTTGTTGCAGTGGTAAATGGGACTGTTTTCTTAATTTCCCTTTCAGATTTTTCATCATTAGTGTATAGGAATGCAAGAGATTTCTCTGCATTAATTTTGTATCCTGCTACTTTACCAAATTCATTGATTAGTTCTAGTAGTTTTCTGGTAGCATCCTTAGGATTCTCTATGTATAGTATCACGTCATCTGCAAACAGTGACAGCTTTACTTCTTCTTTTCGGATTTGGATTCCTTTTACTTCTTTTTCTTCTCTGATTGCTGTGGCTAAAACTTCCAAAACTATTTTGACTAATAGTGGTGAGAGTGGGCAACCTTGTCTTGTTCCTGATCTTAGTGGAAATGGTTTCAGTTTTTCACCATTGAGGATGATGTTGGCTGTGGGTTTGTCATATATGGCCTTTATTATGTTGAGGAAAGTTCCCTCTATGCCTACTTTCTGGAGGGTTTTTATCATAAATGGGTGTTGAATTTTGTTGAAAGCTTTTTCTGCATCGATTGAGATGATCATATGGTTTTTCTCCTTCAGTTTGTTAATATGGTGTATCACGTTGATTGATTTGCATATATTGAAGAATCCCTGCATTCCTGGGATAAACCCCACTTGATCATAGTGTATGATCCGTTTAATGTGCTGTTGGATTTTGTTTGCTAGTATTTTGTTGAGGATTTTGTATTTATGTTCATCAGTGATATTGGCCTGTAGTTTTCTTTCTTTGTGACATCTTTGTCTGGTTTTGGTATCAGAGTGATGGTGGCCTCGTAGAATGAATTTGGGAGTGTTCCTCCCTCTGCTATAGTTTGGAAGAGTTTGAGAAGGATAGGTGTTAGCTCTTCTCTAAGTAGAATTTAGAATTTCATAGAATTCGCCTGTGAAGCCATCTGGTCCTGGGCTTTTGTTTGTTGGAAGGTTTTTAATAACAGTTTCAATTTCAGTGCTTGTGATTGGTCTGTTCATATTTTCTATTTCTTCCTGGTTCAGTCTTGGAAGGTTGTGCGTTTCCAAGAATTTGTCCATTTCTTCCAGGTTGTTGATTTTATTGGCATAGAGTTGCTTGTAGTAATCTCTCATGATCCTTTGTATTTCTGCAGTGTCAGTTGTTACTTCTCCTCTTTCATTTCTAATTCTATTGATTTGAGTCTTCTCCCTTTTTTTCTTGATAAGTCTGGCTAATGGTTTATCAATTTTGTTTATCTTCTCAAAGAAGCAGCTTTTAGTTTTGTTGATCTTTGCTATCGTTTCCGTCATTTCTTTTTCATTTATTTCTGATCTGATCTTTATGATTTCTTTCCTTCTGCTAACTTTGGGTTTTTTTGTTCTTCTTTCTCTAATTGCTTCAGGTGTAAGGTTAGGTTGTTTATTTGAGATGTTTATTGTTTCTTAAGGTAGGCTTGTATAGCTATAAACTTCCCTCTTAGAACTGCTTTTGCTGCATCCCATAGGTTTTGGGTAGTTGTGTTTTCATTGTCATCTGTTTCTAGGTATTTTTTGATTTCCTCTTTGATTTCTTCAGTGATCTCTTGGTTATTAAGTAGGGTGTTGTTTAACCTCTATGTGTTTGTATTTCTTACAGATTCTTTCCTGTAATTGATACCTAGTCTCATAGCGTTGTGGTCAGAAAAGATACTGATACAATTTCAATTTACTTAAATTTACCAAAGCTTGATTTGTGACCCAAGATATGATCTATCCTGGAGAATGTTCCATGAGCACTTGAGAAGAATGTGTATTGTGTTGTTTTTGGATGGAATGTCCTATAAATATCAATTAAGTCCATCTTGTTTAATGTATCATTTAAAGCTTGTGTTTCCTTATTTATTTTCATTTTGGATGATCTGTCCATTGGTGAAAGTGGGGTGTTAAAAGTCCCCTACTATGATTTTGTTACTGTCGATTTCCCCTTTTATGGCTGTTAGTATATGCCTTATGTATTGAGGTGCTCCTATGTTGTGTGCATAAATATTTACAATTGTTATATCTTCTTCTTGGATTGATCCCTTGATCATTATCTAGTGTCCTTCATAGTCTCTTGTAATAGTCTTTGTTTTAAAGTCTACTCTGTCTGATATGAGAATTGCTACTCCAGCTTTCTTTTGATTTACATTTGCATGGAATATCTTTTTCCATCCCCTCACTTTCAGTCTGTATGTGTCCCTCGGTCTGAAGTGGGTCTCTTGTAGACAGCATATATACGATCTTGTTTTTGTATCCATTCAGCCAGTCTATGTCTTTTGGTTGGGGCATTTAATCCATTTACATTTAAGGTAATTATTGATATGTATGTTCCTATTCCCATTTTCTTGATTGTTTTGGGTTTATTATTGGAGGTCTTTTCCTTCTCTTGTGTTTCCTGCCTAGAGAAGTTCCTTTAGCATTTGTTATAAAGGTAGTTTGGTGGTGCTGAATTCTCTTAGCTTTTGCTTGTCTGTAAAGCTTTTAATTTCTCCATCAAATCTGAATGAGATCCTTGCTGGGCAGCATAATCTTGGTTGTAGGTTTTTCTCTTTCATCACTTTAAATATGTCCTGCCACTCCCTTCTGGTTTGCAGAGTTTCTGCTGAAAGATCAGCTGTTAACCTTATGGGGGTTCCCTTATGTGTTACTTGTTGTTTTTCCCTTTCTGCTTTTAATATTTGTTCTTTGTATTTAATTTTTGATAGTTTGATTAATATGTGTCTTGGCGTGTTTCTCCTTGGATTTATCCTGTATGGGACTCTCTGTGCTTCCTGGACTTGATTAACTATTTCCTTTCCCATATTAGGGAAGTTTTCAACTATAATCTCTTCAAATATTTTCTCAGTCCTTTTCTTTTTCTCTTCTTCTTCTGGGACCCCTATAGTTCAAATGTTGGTGTGTTTAATGTTGTCCCAGAGGTCTCTGAGACTGTCCTCAGTTCTTTTCATTCTTTTTTCTTTATTCTGCTCTGCAGTAGTTATTTCCACTATTTTATCGTCCAGGTCACTTATCTGTTCTTCTGCCTCGGTTATTCTGCTACTGATCCCTTCTAGAGAATTTTAAATTTCATTTTTTGTGTTGTTCATCTCTGTTTGTTTGCCCTTTAGTTCTTCTAGGTCCTTGTTAAACGTTTCTTGTATTTTCTCCATTCTATTTCCAAGATTTTGTATCATCTTTACTATCATTATTCTGAATTCTTTTTCAGATAGACTGCCTATTTCCTCCTCATTTGTTAGGTCTGGTGGGTTTTTACCTTGCTCCTTCATCTGCTGTGTGTTTCTCTGTCTTCTCATTCTGTTTAACTTACTGTGTTTGGGGTCTCCTTTTCGTAGGCTGCACGTTTGTAGTTTCCGTTGTTTTTGGTGTCTGTCCCCAGTGGCTAAGGTTGGTTCAGTGGGTTGTGTAGGCTTCCTGGTGGAGGGGACTAGTGCCTGTGTTCTGGTGGATGAGGCTGGATCTTGTCTTTCTTGTGGGCAGGTCCACATCTGGTGGTGTGTTTTGGGGTTTCTGTGGTCTTATTATGATTTTAGGCAGCCTCTGTGCTAATGGATGGGGTTGTGTTCCTGTCTTGCTAGTTGTTTGGCATAGGGTGTCCAGTACTGTAGCTTGCTGGTCATTGAGTGGAGCTGGGTCTTGGCGTTGAGATGGAGATCTCTGGGAGATTTTCACCATTTGATATTACGTGGTGCTGGGAGGTCTCTTGTGGACCAGTGTCCTGAACTTGGTTCTCCCACCTCAGTGGCCCAGCCCTGACACCTGGCTGGAGCACCAAGAGCCTGTCCTCCACATGGCTCAGAATAAAAGGGAGGAAAAAAAAGAAGGAAAGAAAGAAGAAGATAAAATAAAGTAAAATAAAATAAAGTTATTAAAATAAAAAAATTATTATGAAAAAAAAATTTTTTAAGTAATAGAAAAAAAAGGACAGACAGAACCCTGGAACAAATGGTAAAAGCAAAGCTATACAGAAAAAATCACACACAGAAGCATACACATACACACTCACAAAAAGAGAAAAAGGGATATATATATATGTATCATTGCTCCCAATGTACACCTCCTCAATTTGGGGTGATTCGTTGTCTTTTCAGGTATTCCACAGATGCAGGCACATCAAGTTGATGGTGGAGATTTAATCCACTGCTCCCGAGGCTGCTGGGAGAGATTTCCCTTTCTCTTCTTTATTCACACAGCTCCTGGGGTTCAGCTTTGGATATGGCCCCGCCTCTGCGTGTAGGTCGCCTGAGGGCGTCTGTGCTTCGCTCAGACAGGACGGGGTTAAAAGAGCAGCTGCTTCGGGGGCTCTGGCTCACTCAGGCCGGGGGGGAGGGAGGGGCACGGAGTACAGGGCGAGCCTGCGGCGGCAGAGGCCACCATGACGTTGCACCAACCTGAGGCGCGCCGTGCGTTCTCCCGGGGAAGTTGTCCCTAGATCGCGGGACCCTGGCAGTGGCGGGCTACACAGGCTCCCGGGAGGGGCGGCGTGGAGAGTGACCTGTGCTCACACACAGGCTTCTTGGTGGCGGCAGCAGCAGCTTTAGCGTCTCATGCCCGTCTCTGGGATCCGCGCTGATAGGCGCAGCTCGCCCGCGTGTCTGGAGCTCCTTTAAGCGGCGCTCTGAATCCCCTCTCCTCGCGCACCAGGAAACAAAGAGGGAAGAAAAAGTCTCTTGCCTCTTCGGCAGGTCCAGGCTTTTCCCTGGACTCCCTGCCGGCCAGCCGTGGCGCACTAACCCCCTGTAGGCTGTGTTCACGCTGCCAACCCCAGTTCTCTCCCTAGGATCTGACCGAAGCCCGAGCCTCAGCTCCCAGACCCGCCCGCCCCAGCGGGTGAGCAGACAAGCCTCTCGGGCTGGTGAGTGCCAGTTGGCACCGATCCTCTGTGCGGGAATCCCCCTGCTTTCCCCTCCGCACCCCTGTTGCTGTGCTCTCCTCCGCGGCTCCGAAGCTCCCCCACCTCCGCCACCCGCAGTCTCCCCCCACGAAGGGGCTTCCTAGTGTGTGGACACCTTTCCTCCTTCACGGCTCCCTCCCACTGGTGCAGGTCCTGTCCCTATCCTTTTGTCTCTGTTTATTCTTTTTTCTTTTGCCCTACCCAGGTACGTGGGGAGCTTCTTGCCTTTTGGGAGGTCTGAGGTCTTCTGCCAGCGTTCAGTAGGTGTTCTGTAGGAGTTGTTCCACGTGTAGATGTATTTCTGATGTATTTGTGGGGAGGAAGGTGATCTCCGCATCTTACTCTTCCGCCATCTTGAAGCTCCCAAGCCATGTGTTTTCTGCTGACGAAATTCATAGATGAGATGTCACAGCCCGTATGTTCACTTCAAGTGACTTTCCAGGGTCTTCTGCGTTTCCGCAACATTACATAATCGGAAAATTAATCTCCCAGCAGCTTCCAGCTGGTCGTCACACTGGGGTCTGAAAGGCGGAGCAGCCACCAGACTGTCAGCCCAGGAGCTCCACTGAGTGAAGGTGAGGAGGGCTGAGGCTGCCTCCTCACGTCTCCTTGCCTATGATGAGCTGACTCTCCCTGCACCTTATCCTCCTGGACCCAGCACCTCCTTTGGAGTCCGATGTCCACTGCTCCAACTCAAGTCCACGTTCTAGAACACCATGTAGGTAACAGAGCCAAAGACATATCCGATATGACCAAACAAGAACTGACACTGGTGATAAGGGGGGAGTGGGGGAGGTTACAGCACACGCCGAGGCTGCTGGAAAAGAAGGGAATTCTTAATATGCAGTGGAATGGATGAACCTGGAGGACATACGCCCAGGGAAATGAGGCATCACAGGACAAGCACACATGATCCTACTCACATGGGGCATCTGAAAGTGTCACATTCATGGGATCAGGGACTGGAACGGTGGGTGTCAGGGCTGGGGAGGGGGAGGGACGTTAGTCAGAGATGCAGGAGCCGAACCGTACATGGTGCCCGGAGTCGACAACACTGGAGGGGGGAGCCCGGCACCCGACTGAGGCTGGCTGCTCCCACCTCAGACCAGATGCTCTCAGGTGCCTGGCAGGGCAACTGTGTTGATTCTGTTAGGAGATCCATGGGCTTCCTTACAGGATGTTACCCGTGAAGGTCTGTTTTTAGCTTCCCCCGTACCGTTTGCATAATTCTGGCACTTCCTGGCATTCTCTCCCCTTGGGGTGCTGACTTCTCCCTGTTCTGCCCACGGAGATGTTAGGCCTGCAACTGGCTTCCCCTTCAAAGGTCTCATTAAATACACCGCGCAGCCCCAAGAGATTGTGTTTGTCTTGTTTCCCTAATTGGCAGGTTGCGTTCCTGCTGGGGAGATGCAGCGTTTAGAAGGATTAAGCAGGATTGGTTTTCAGTCCCTTTGATACATTGTCCAAAGGCATCTTTGCGTTTACTTTTGATTTCACAGGCTGCTTCTTGCTGTTTAAACAGATGATTGTCCAGTAGGAAGTTTCAGTCGCAGCTGCTTCCTGCTTTGAATCCCAGCCTCACAGAGTTTATTTAAGTAAGATTTTTCTCAACCCGTGAAGCACAATTCCGAAGGCACAGAGGAGAAGCAATGTCTGCACCTCATCTGCACAATGTGGTCGAGTGCCAAGTGCCACAGAATGTCCCGCAGAGGCCACGGGGGAGTGACCCTTGGGGAAACGGTGCTCCAAGCTTGATGTACTGTAACGTTGTAGGAAAGAGAAAGAAGTGCCACAAATGAGAAAATACAAACGCGGTCTTGTCACGGATGGAGCTAGTGTAACCCTGGGAGACAGGAGGCTGCGGAAGAGCCTCCTGGGGAGGGGTCGGAGGTACTGAGACGGCTGAAGAATAGAAGGAAGAAGATACAGACGCAGAAATGCCCTCTGGCCGAGTCAGCAAGGAGGGCACCGCCAGGTGAGCCGCTGACACTGTTCTCAGTTATGCATGCGTATGACATGCGTTATATATTTTAAGTTATCATATGTATAGTTATGTATGTATATGTATATATATGTATAGTTATGTATGTATGTATACTTCTGTAGCAGATTACGTAACAATTTGTATTATCTAGTATTTAGTATGTAATTATATATTACATATGGTATATGACATATAGAATGTATTAAATATTCCATATATTCTATATATGTAGAATACTATATATACAATATAATTATACTATATTGTATATAAAATATTTAGTATATATAGTATAATAGTATATAGTATTATAGTTACATATGTTATAACCATAATATATAGCTATACTATATATAGTATTCTATATAGTTCTATATTATATATTATATAAATATTTTCTATGATATATAATCTATGTGTAAATATATGAATATAAAATGTTTTTAAAATACATTATTTTAAAAAATAAATGGAGAAAACTACAAATATTATACATTTGATCTTTCCAACAAAGAGCAGCAGATTAAGAATCCAATAAAAGCTAGAAGGAGTTCTGGCTCTCTTTAATCAGCTGTGGAGTATTGGAAAAATCAGTTAAGCTCCCTGATCCGGTCTTGTCAGTAATTGAAAGATTAGCTGGTGCCCCTTAGGGGCCCTTCCTGAGCTTTCCTACGGAGTTTGATCCAATGCAGGGCATTCAGACCCATGATTAAGCATTCGAGAAGCTGCCTTCGGCTGGTTCCTTGGGTGTGGATCACCTTTGTCCCTGCCCAAGGCCCACAAGGACCCCTCCCTCTTGTGTGAGCCAGCCAGCAGCTATGACAGACCCCCTCCCTCTGCCTGGCACCCCCAGGCCCCTCCCCTGGCTCTGGCTTCTGGACCTCTTCCTGCCTTTGATACTTTCCCTTCTAGAAACCAGGGGTCTTTCTTTCTCCTTGAAGTTGAGTTACTTCATCAAGGTATTTTATATCCATTTTCTTTTTTTTCTTTTTTTTTTTTTTTGGCGGTACATGGGCCTCTCACTGTTGTGGTCTCTCCCGTTGCGGAGCACAGGCTCCGGACGCGCAGGCTCAGCGGCCGTGGCTCACGGGCCCAGCCGCTCCGCGGCATGTGGAATCTTCCCGGACCAGGGCACGAACCCGTGTCCCCCGCATCGGCAGGCGGACTCTCAACCACTGCGCCACCAGGGAAGCCCCTATATCCATCTTCTTGTATCACTTTTGTTTCCTGGAACATAAGGCCAAAAGATAAAAATTTTTCATTTTTTAAAGTTAACTTTATGCACTCATATCTTTAATTTTTTTCTCTTCTGGTTTCTTTCTTTAGGAGCACCAGTTATACACACGTTATTTTCCCATCATCTCCACATCATTCCCTGGCCCCCGAGTCACTTAACCGCTTTGCACTGTGCGTGCCCAGCACCCTGAGTGACTTCAGGTTTGCTCCCTGTGTCCAGGACAGCGTTTCCCACCTGCTTCTCCTACTTCTGATGGCGTCTGTAGGAGCTTTTCACCTCCTGGCTTCTTCCTCCTCCATCCACTCCTGATCCTCTGTCCTTGTCCTGCAGTCTCTCCTTGGAGCCCTTACAGCTCTTCCTTCTGTTTTTTTCCTAGGAGAGCTTGTCTTGACTCTAAGTGATGTTATTTCTTTGAATGATTTCTTATTTCTTTGTCTTCTTGCATTTTTGAAAAAAAATTAAAGATACAGGAAAAGTATAAAGAACTTTTACAAAACACATTGTTTCCATAACCCAAATTTAACTATATATTTTGTCATACTTGTTTCTAATCCTTTTAAAAGAAAAAATACATAATAGATGTAGCTTAGGAATCCTTTACGAACAACACAGAGGCCTGTCCTCACTCACCCAGTGGTAAACAGTTTGGTGGTTTGTATTTTTATATTCCTTTTTTAAAAATTTACATATGTACATGTGTCCATTACACAAACATATTTTTGAAAGTGTTACTTTACATTAAGTGGCACCATGCTGTATTAATTATTCTGCCCCTTTCTCTTTTCACACTATGTTCATGATCACAAAATCCTATATTACCTATATTTCATCCTACTAGTTTTTGGTTGGTCACATTTAGGCTTTAATTTGTCGTATTCATAAAGCAGGAATCTTGTTTAACAGGTTTTCCCGATAAAGAGACCCAGTCTCCCCACATTATATATTGAATGTCCGTGTTTCCTACTGACCTGTGACATCACCATCATCAGATTACCAAATTCCCAAATACACACAAGACTGCTTCTGAGCTCTTCTTTTCCCTTGGTCTATTTTTCTACTGCTGTACTGTTGTCACAGTCTTTATGACTGTACCTTTGATATATTCACTTTCTTGTAAATTCTCCCAATTTGGCTTTTTCTCAAAAAAAGAGTTTTGGTATTTTTCCTTCTCAAATTTTTTTAACCTTATATTATAGAAAATTTTAAACATACAAAAGTAGACCAATAGGATAGCCCAATTCCAGCTGCAGTGATAATCAATTCATGCCTGATCTGTTTTCATCTACGCCTCCCCCTTGGTCCCCCCACCCCTGCCCCATATTCTTTTGAAGCCAATTACAGGTAGTGTATCATTCCAAGCATTTCTTTCTCTTTTTTTTAAATTTAATTAATTAATTTATTTTTGGATGCATTGGGTCTTTGTTGTGGTGTGCAGGCTTCTCATTGCAGTGCCTTCTCTTGTTGCAGAGCATGGACTCTAGGCGTGCAGGCTTCAGTAGTTGTGGCATGCAGGCTCAGTAGCTGTGGCTCTCGGGCTCAGTAGTTGTGGCTCGCAGGCTTAGCTGCTCCACGGCATGTGGGATCTTCCCGGACCAGGGCTCGAACCCGTGTCCCCTGCATTGGCAGGCGGATCCTTAACCACTACACCACCAGGGAAACCCCCAGGGAAGCCCCCAAGCATTTCTTAAGCTATTTCTTTACACATATTCTCTAAAATCAGTTTTTTAAGTTCCCCATATATTTTGATGGAGTTTTGATTGAATTTTCATTGAATTTAAAGATTTTGGAGAATTCACTTACAAAATTGAATCTTTCTATCCACGAAATTGGGTAAAATTTCTAACCATGAAATTTTTCCCCATTTATTAAATTCTTCCTTTATATTTTTTAATAACACGTTTGTTGTTTTCTCTGTGAAGATCTTGCACGTTTGTTAGATTTTGCCGCAACTATGAATGTCATAGATTTTGCTGTGGCTATGAATGATGCAGTTTAAATTATAATTCCCACTTGGTTATTGCTACTGTAAAGAAATGATATGAATTTTGTGCATTGCTCTTGTCCTCTGCAAATCTTGCTAAACTTTTATTTATTTTTTTTTTAATAAATTTATTTATTTTTGGCTGCGTTGGGTCTTCGTTGCTGCACACGAGCTTTCTCTAGTTGCGGCAAGCGGGGGCTACTCTTTGTTGCGGTGCACGGGCTTCTCATTGCGGTGGCTTCTCTTGTTGCAGAGCACAGGCTCTAGGCACGCGGGCTTCAGTAGTTGTGGCACACGGGCTCAGTAGTTGTGGCTCATGGGCTCTAGAGTGCAGGCTCAGTAGCTGTGGCGCACAGGCTTAGTTGCTCCGCGACACGTGGGATCTTCCTGGACCAGGGCTCGAAGCCGTGTCCCCTGCATTGGCAGGCAGATTCTTAACCACTACACCACTAGGGAAGCCCTAAACTTTTATTAATCTGAGTAGTTTATTCATAGATTCTCTTGGATTTTATAGGTAGACAATCGTATCATCTGCAAGAAGATGATAGCTTTGCTTTCTCTCATCCCTTATAACTCATGGTTTTTATTTTTTATTTTACTGCAAAAGCTTGTTCTCCAGTGCACTGTTGAGAAGAGTAGTGATAACTGGCTGTCGCGCTTGTCCCTCACGTTCATGGCTCTTGTACGTTCCCCATCTGCCTAACATCTTCTCCCCGCCCAGCTGGGCAGCATGTCTCCACCTGGCCCCGAGCTGACTCCGGGCAGTCAGCATTCATCTTTGAGGGAAGCGGGTCTGCAGAGCCAGGCTGGTCCTGAAGGCCCGTGGGGGCAGGGACAGGGCTGAGCTGCAGAGAGACCACGACACCACCTGAGTTTGCTGTCGTCCCCTGCAGGATCCCCTAACTCACACAGGGTGATGGTGGCCACACCCTCCCCGCCCACCTCCCCTTGGCCGACTCTTAGCTAAAAGGTTGGATCATAGGCCAAAGAACTAGGACGCAGACTGGCCTTCAGTTTTACCTCCCGCCATGTGAGAGGGGTCTCAGCTCCCCCTGCTCAGGCCCATCAGCCCAGGGAAGCCCCCTGCACCCCTACCTCTGGGACAGAGCCAGGGTCCACAACCAGTTCAAACAGGGGTAGGCATCCCCAGCCGAGCAATGCATGGATTTGCCCAGGTCCTCGTCCCTGATGCATGACGGGTCCCCGAGACACCACCGCTTTCTCTCCCCTGCCCTGCTCTTTGCCTTCGGTGTGTGGCAGGGACAGGACGCTCAGATGGGGTGAGGGGCAGGCGACCCTGGGGTGCGGGAGACCCTGGGCGTTCATGCTTCCTTAGCTCCTTCCCCTCCTGCCCCTGATTCCCAAAGTTGTAAAACTGGGTTCCATTTCCCAGCTTCCTGTACAGTGATGTTGAGAGGGCCCAGGAGTCCGCTTTTCCATATTCTCACCTCAAGACATTTGAACAGTTAATACTTTAGCAGCAAAGATAAGCCACCACATAAGCAGTAAGTTTCTTGGTTAGAAAACGAGCCATCAGAGAAAAAATATTTTTTGCGGAGAAGGAGAAATAGTGGGTGGGCTGAGTTTTCATCTTTCGTATGGTAGATAAGTGATTATATGTCTGCACAGCGGCAGCTAACATTTTCAAATAGGAAGGCGTATGATTAAATCTCTTTTGATGTTATCTGCAAATTGTTTCTCTGAGCTCTGCTTCCAAAGGGTAGCTCTCCAATTAGAGTCAGAGATGATTATTGTGGAGTTAGCCCTCACTGTCTACTGCTTAGACAGGTGACTTCCTCTTTAAAGCGCTAATTAGCCCTACATGCAGTATCTTGTATCGTATGGGACCTTCAGCATTTTGTTCTTTTCTAATTAGAATCATCTCTCCTCATGCTTCTCCAATAAAATGGAGAAACTGTTGGGAGTTCTTTGCTGCTCCCTCCCAAGGCCCCTGTGATCTGCCACGAGGAGCGGTCAGTCCTGCCACTGTGGCTCCCCTGCCCCCCGGGCAGTTCATTCCGTCCCCAGGGCTGATGATTTAGTAAGTTCATTTCCACTCAGCAAATTTACTAACACCTCTCTTGAAGTAATAGATTGTTCACTCTTGACGACTTGTTATTATTATTGAAATGGACCTTAAATTAGGGTCAGGGGGCTTCCCTGGTGGCGCAGTGGTTGAGAGTCCGCCTGCCGATGCGGAGGACGCGCGTTCGCGCCCCAGTCCGGGAGGAGCCCACATGCTGCGGAGCGGCTGGGCCCGTGGGCCGTGGCCGCTGGGCCTGCGCGTCCGGAGCCTGTGCTCCGCAATGGGAGAGGCAACAACAGTGAGAGGCCCACGTACCGCAAAAAACAAACAAACAAACAAACAACAACAAAAAATTAGGGTCAGGGATCCCTAAACCTCTAATGGTCACTAGTGAGCAAAACGAAGGTTAAGGAGTGAGGACATGTTAGGTACGATGTCCTCACACCTTCGTTTTGCTCACTGGTGACCCTTAGAGATCAGTTTAGAGACTCTTGATGTTAGGTCCTTTATTTGAAGGGTTAATTAAATGACATTATATAAACCACCTTGACGTGCTTTAAAAAACATTTCCATCCCTCTTTTCCGAGTGAACTCCAGTTCCTGGCCGATCCACGGGTGACGGCTGTGCTGTGGCTTTGGCGTGGGGACTTCTGACAGCTGTGCTGACGAGGACAGTGTGTGGCTCTCGGGGACACGCACAGTGCACCGGGCTCTGCCCAAGTCCGACGAAGACTGATCACCGTGCACTCAGCCGTCACTACACTGCTGGGGGGGAGGGGAGGGTGGGGCAGGTACCACTACCGTGTTTTGCAAAAGAGAAAACAAGGAGGCACAGGGTTTAAGGGTCTGCCGCGGGCGGGCGAGCTGGGGCTGAGCCTGTCGGTCTGGCCCCTTCACCACCGTCTCATGAACAGTTTCCACTGATGAAAACAGAGGCACTGTTGGGTAGATCCTGCGTCCTGACAACCCGTCAGCTTCAGTCATCAAACCCGTGTCACCAGCTGTTCACCGTCCTCGGTAAACCTCCTCCCATCTCGTTTTCATTCAGTGGGAGGCTCGTTCCTTCAGCAGACATTCCCAGAGCACCATCTAAGTGCGGGTTCTTAGATCTGTGTCACAGCTCCAATGGGGAACGGAACAGAACTGCAGTCCCCCACGGAGATTACAGTCCGACTCGGAGAGGCGCACCTGAAGTCACTTGGTAATAAATTAAAGGTTGTAACTGCGACAGTGGCTCAGAGGGACAGAGGGGCTGGACTGAGAGTTCCGAGGGTCGAGGGGCACAAGCAGGAAATGCCTGTGCGAGCTGAGTAGATGGTGGACAGGCAGTGGGGATGCAGGGGTCCTCTTGGTGGGAGCTTTGAGCACCAGTGGGGTGGAATTCACAGGTGGCGCAAGTCGGGACAGTCCTGCTTCCAGTGGGAGGCGTTGGTGGCTCAGTGGCAACGTGCCTTTGTCCCCATACTGGATGAAGACACAGGATCATCTGCCTGTTCAGGACCATTGTTCTGTGAAGACCAGTAACCCATCTGTGGGCAGCAGGGTAAGGCCCCAAAGATGTCCAAATCGTAATCCCCAGAAACAATGACTACCTTAGGCTAAGCGGTAAATGTTGCTTATCAGCTGACCGTGAGGTGGGTGGTCAGCCGGGATCACCCAGGTGGGCCCAGTGTCATCAGGGTCCTTATGATTGAGTGGAGGATCCAGGGAGAGGGGGGCGGGAAAGTCTTGGTGGTCAGGGCTGGCTTTGAAGGGGAAGGGTCCCGGGAGCCGAGGTAGGTGAGCAACCTCCAGAAGCAGGAAAAGGCAAGAAATGGGTTTTCCGTGGGACACGGCTCTGCCAACACCTTGATTTTAGCTCAGAGAGACCCCTTTCCATTTCTGAGCTCCAGAACCACAAAGTGATAAATTTGCATGTTTTAAACCATTAAGTTTGTGGTAATTTGTTCTAGCAGCAGTAGGAAACTAATACTAATACTATGACTTTTCTTCCTGAACATCTCGTTTACCACACTGACTTGAGTGTGAAACAATAGGTTTGACTGTGAAAATGCAGCTAAGATTGACCTAACCTTCAGCCAGTCCAGCCCAAGCACGTTTCTGAATAATGCCCAACTTGGTGTTTACACCCTCCAGTTTAAAAAAGTGATTATAATAGAAATATTAAAAAATGTATTTTTGCTTTTCTCTTGCGTTTTGGATAAAGATATGTAGGATTTAGCATCTCTTATTTCATGTTTCTCCTTTTTATTCAAGATGAAATATTCCCAGAAATGTCAAAATGACACAGACATGTTCAGTGTTTGCTGTTTCCAGGTCGTGGGGCGGGCAGAACTCCTGGCACCTGTGTTAGTATAAAAACTGGAGACCCAGGACCAACACTGGGTCGGTACTGGTTTGGATGTTGTCAGATTATATGATCTAAGAATGACAGTTTAGGGCTTCCCTGGTGGCGCAGTGGTTGGGAGTCTGCCTGCCGATGCAGGGGACATGGGTTCGTGCCCCGGTCCGGGAGGATCCCACGTGCAGCGGAGAGGCTGGGCCTGTGAGCCATGGCCGCTCGGCCTGCACGTCCGGAGCCTGTGCTCCGCGGCGGGAGAGGCCGCGGCGGTGAGAGGCCCATGTACTGCAAAAAAAAAAAAAAAAAAAAAAAGAATGACAGTTTATAATCACTTCTTTACTGTGGCTTATCGTTCTTTTCCCCCTCCAATTTTTCTTTAATGAAGTTGTGCTTATACAAATTACTAGTTTTATAAAAGTACAAAAGGGCTTTCACCTAGTTTCTGAAGAATAATAAGATCAGTGTTGTAGGGGAATAAACTGTGGCTAGTTAAGAAAGGCCGAGGACCACCCTTGTACTCAGAATTTTTGTGTATTGGGAAAGGGCATAACGACAAAAAGGTACTATTCAGTAACATTTCAGAAATGTGTGTTTTATTATCACAAATACATCTAGGTACGTGCGTAGACGAGGGGCCACACGTGAAAGACATTTGATTTTTGGACCATGCTGAGTAGAGTGTCCTTACGACACATGCCTCCAAAATGTGGTTTACGGCTGAGCCTGGTGTGCAAGCTCTCAGCTTCGAGCGCCCTTCAGAACGAGAACTTTATTTATGTATTTTTTATTTAAGTATAGTTGATTTATAATACCATGTTAGTTCCAGTTGTACAGCACAGTGATTCAGTTACATGTATATAACTGAATATATATTCCTTTTAGATTCTTTTCTGTCGTGGTCCAAACGCAGGTTGGAAAAGAATTTCCAGACACAAGGCAGAATGCAGAGGATGGAATTTATTAGTGGGAATGGTTGCTGCCAGAACAGCGGGCCGACTTCCTAGTAGTCTGGGATAGCTGACCCTGAACATGTGCTATCAGTCGGTTTTTATAGCCAGAGAACAAAAGAATGGTCCGAGGTGAAATTTTCTTTTCTCAATTGGTCGAGGCACATATATATACCTTCCTTCCATAGGGTGGGAGTGGGACAAGGCAGATGCCTTTCCTTATTTGGGACGAAAGAGGAACAGTCCCGTTGACCAGGTGGGCTCAGGAATTTCGTTCCCATGGCAACATGGCGCGGCGGGCAAGAGAGTCTGGTGGGGTCCGTAACACAGCTTTTTCAGGCTGGGCTGTCCTTTGTCCTTGAAGCACCATTGTCCTTGGAGCACCACATTTTCCCTTATAGGTTATTACAGAATATTGAGTAGTTCCCTGTGCTACACAGTAGGTCCTTGTTGGTTATCTATTTTATATGTAGTAGTGTGTATCTGTTAATCCCAACCACAAGAGCTGTATTTAAAGCCACCCTGCGGCCTCCCGAGCATTCCAGCCTGAACTCCACCCCAGCCCCTACCCACGCCCTCGGCCATGGTGCTGCTAAATACAATCGCTTACTGTGTTTTAAATAGAGAGGATGCCTCACTGTCTTTTATTGTAGTCACGTCCGTGGGCCTTTGCTTTCAGTAATATTTAAAGCTGTGCCTAATTAGATTTAACTCCATTTGCTTGAAGAATTGTTAAGAATCCTTTGCAAGGTGGGTTTAGTGCTCCAAACTCCTGTGAAGCCTGGATTTTTATGTATCCGCATATTTTAAAGGATGGAATGCCTACCTCACACTTTTAGGTTTTATCCCCCTCTTCCCACTGGAGACTGGAAGGAAGACTAGCAGGAAAGAACTGAAAGAACTGTTGCCCCAACCTTGTGCTCTCTGCGGGGGTGTCTTAACCTCATCTCAGGGCCGAGGGGGATTGTTCAAAGCCCAAAAGCTGCCTCTGGAGTCCGGTGAACCGACCTATGAAGCTGCTGCTGACAGCCCTCAGGGTGGTCTTTTTTCTTTTTAAAAAATCTGCTTTTGCTTTGTTTCCACTGGATTTGTTTTTCTTCTCTAGGAGACCTTGCAGCAATGGCCCATAGGGGAGGGTGAATAATTACCTGGGTGAACAGAGAGGCACACAGCATGCTGGCGGGCGTGCGAGCAGGTGGCCCAGGAGGGGCTCTGTCCCTGACGGAAGGTCTGGCTGATACCGAGGGCTTGGGCGGCCAAGGGCCTCTGCTGAGAAGTCTGCTCCCTCAGAAGGGGGCCGACGGCCCAACCCAGAGCCCAGGAAGCCACGAGCCCCAGGGGCCGCGGGTGGGCTGGCTGCAGGTGGGAGCTGCCCGCAGGGAGAGCATTTGCCCAGCTTCCTCCTCTCCCACCCGGTCCCCCCCCACCCCATCATCAACCTCCTTTATCTTACAGCTCCGGACGTCAGGGTCCTACTAGGTGTTGGCAGGGGAGGGTTCCTTCTGGCGCCCAGAGGAGAATCCACGTCTTTGTTTTTTCTAGCTCTAGAGGCTGTCTGCGTGCCCAACAGGCAGGACCCACAGCAGGCGGCCAGTAGGGGGAGCAGGGTGGGGCCCCAGGGCTGTGCAGGGCCGGACCTGCGGCCGGAAGGAGGACACACATCTACAGGCTTCCAGAGTCGCCAGGCCCGGAGCTGAGTCACGCCTGAGCTCAGGGCGTGGCCTGCCAGTCTCCAGGGTCCGGGCTAGCAGGTAAGCAGCCTGGATGGTGCTACCCCTGTGGTTTTACAAGTAAAAAGCGAACAAATTGAAAATCAACAGTGCTTCTTATACCCCTCAGAGAACTGAGATCACAGGGCAAACCCAAGGTCTCACCTGAGGTGGGAAGAAAACAGAACTGAGAGGCTCTTGTGAAGGTCACGGTCCCAGTCGCTGGCACCCTCAAACCTGAGATGTAATCACACTCCTCCCGACGCCCACATCCCCGCCCCCTGTCCTCCACACCTGCATCGCTGCTCCCCAGGCCTCTGCCCACCAAACCCACGTGCCTGCCCCCATGCACCCTCGTCCCTTGGACTGGGCTCCTAGGCACAGGGGATTCCAGTGGAAAACATTGCACGTCTTGATCTCAGGTGGCCTCGGTCTGAAGCAGCCTGAGGCAGGATTTCGGCTCCCGGCCAGAGATTGAAGTCGGGCCGCGGCAGTGAGGGCGCTGAATCCTGGCCACTAGACCAGCAGCCAGTGACAAGGCCCTGGCCCTTCGGCTTTGTAGAAATGAATTTCCACAGAGACGGAAAGCAGTGAAACAAGTAAAGTATTTATTAGGAGGAAAAAGAGTACATGTGGATAGACACATGGATGGACTCAGAGAGTGGCGCCCTCGTGGTAGTTTGAATCACTTATATTCGGCAGTTCTTCCAGGTTTCCTCTGGCCAATCATCTTGCTCTGTCTGGCTCTGAGTCTGTATTTGGTTTATCACAAGGTCCTACCCTGTGTGTGCGTGCATCTCTTAACCAAGATGGATTCTAGCACAGAGGCCTATGGGTAGGTTGACATCACCTACTATGGGGTGGCGCCCCCTCCTGTTGACCCCCAGGAGCCTTTCTGCACGTGTGTAATCGGGAAGGAATATGAGGTCTCGTTATCTCTTATCTGGGCTGGGCTCAGGTCCTCCTCCCTCCTGCTGCTGTCTTCGCCTTGGAGTATCTGTCCAGGGGGACAGACTCCAGCTGCTCAGCCTGGGGCCATCTAACTCCTGCCTCACCAGCTTGCCCCACACCCACGTCCTATCAACAGGGCTCCGTCGAACAGGGGATTCCAGCGGAAAACACTGCACGTCTGAGACCTTGTTTAAGGGGAACTGCCTCTCCTATGCCTCACTTCTAAACGGTAAATTGTTTAAGTTATACATTTAACAAACCACCCTGTGAGAGCCGTAAAAAGAATGGAAGTTCACATGCAAATCCACCATAAACAGCATCGTGGCATCTACTCATCAGCAATAACGAAACATTACTATGTTTCCATAACCATAAACCGCTTTTCCTGGGTTATCAGGAGGTCTTCCCTGTCACCAGGAATGGATGCGTAGCTCAGGTGGTCCCACCTCTGCGGCCTTATTCCCTGGCATTGACTCTCCTCACCCAGGGTGAACACAGGACTGGCGCTCGCATTCCCCAGCCCCAGGGACTACGCCGTCCCTCCTGGGTTTCCTAAACCCTGTCCACACCGGTGTACATAGTCCCTTTATTAAATACTCCTTCAACTACCCCAGTTTGAACGTTCCATCCTTCCCTATGGGGATCCCGCCACATCTGAGGAGGTAGAGAGGGATCTAGCGTGTAATACAGACCTCTTTCCACTGGCTTTGCCAAGATAAATGCCTGTAGTTGCTAGAAAAAGCATGTGGTTTTCTGTACCTTAACCCGGATGGTATGAATGCGTGAAATTTGATTGAGCCATCTCACCTCTTCTGGGGAGACTGGTGGGCAGAAGGAATGCCAAAGCACAGGTTAAATTAAACCCCAGGAAGCCGGAAGAGCCGGAGAATTCTGATTTGCTGCACTTTTGACAAGGCCCTGCTGTAGAATGCTATTTTCTTTTTATTTTTGCCCTTCTCTTAACCATAATACCATCTGAAATACTTTTACCATTTTCCTGTTGCCACTGTGAAAAGCACTGTTGGGGAACTGACACCGGGTCAAGCGGGCAAGGGTAATTTGACATTTAGTTTTGTTTTAGAAATTGCGGTCCTGTTCTCTTGACGCCATTCCCTGGAAAAGCCCTTGTTTGCGCTCAGAGACCAGCATTGTATAGGACGTCGAGCAAATGTTTTCCACGCGCACACAGTGTTTACAGAGCCGGAGCAATTGCGTTTTGATTCTGTCCTCTTGTGTCACATTTGGCGCTGACACTGGACTGAGTTCCAGACACAGTGGACGTCTGTGTGAACTGGGCCTTGCCCCTCTTAGACCTCAGCTGTTCTGTGAAAGTTCGTGGGTTGGTTATGAGATGCCAACCTCTCTGCTGTGTCCCCTGTGGAGCGTCAAACACATGACAACTGCAGACCACAGAGGTCGGGCCCTGTGCGCCGTCACCCGCCGGGTCTCCCCCACCCAGCAGCGGTGTTTAGGCTGCAGGATGGGGAGACCTCTGGGCACCGCGGGGGGCACAAGTTTTGCCCAGATTTCTCTGATTCAAACAGTAATTGCTTTCGCTTGTTTTACACATTAATTGAAAGCCTGGTCATTGGAACAAAGAGTTTGAGGGCTTAACAAAAATAGGAAACAACTGATCTAAAGCAGGGGCTTCCAAATCTGGCCGCAGAGAATCAACCGGAAAGACTTTGGGTAACAGAAGTATGCGGGTTTTACCATGATCAAAGCGAAGAGAATCTCATGGGGGTGGAACGGCAGCTTTCACAAGCTCGTTGGGTGATCCTTGCGCACACATCGTGGCGAGCTTGGGAAACGTTCGTTTGGACCAGCAGTTGAAACCGTACTGGGCCTTAGAACCTCCTGAGTAGCTCGTAGATTAGCCGCTGCCCAGACCTCAGCCCCAGAAATTCTGACTGAGAAGCCACAGGTGTGCCTGGGATGCTGCAGCTAAATAAACGCACCAGACGATTCTAATGTAAGTGGTTTGAGGGCTGCGCGCAGAGAAACACGTGAACACAATTAACCGCACGTGTGCCCCATGGTGGACCTTCCCTCTTCCAAAGGTGAACGTTTCCTGCATAGCTATCTGAGGCTTCAAAACAGGGCTTCTTTTAAAAACAACAGTGGTTGTTTCCGAGTGGTGGAATTATGGATGGTTTGTAGATATTTATTCTTTACGCTTGTCTGTATTTTCTATTTTTCGTTAAGCGTATAGTATATTCCATCTACTGTATTGTTTCAGTAATAAAATAATAGTGATCAATAATTTTAAAATATGATAAAGAGGAATACAACTGAATAATCTGTCTCCTTTCTAAGCAACAAGTTTAGAAAGACATTCTTGCCCATTTTTTAGAGTTTGGTTCTTGGTCTCCTTTTCCATAGTACTCATGTCATGTGTGTGACATAGATTTCCCAAGGTAGCTCATTACAGCCTATTTAACCAACAGCGGCTGACACGGGTGTTTGATCTTTAAACGTGTGCTGTGTCTGCTTTATAAACCGCGAGCTGGGGGCTTCCCTGGTGGCGCAGTGGTTGAGAGTCTGCCTGCCAAGGCAGGGGACACAGGTTCAAGCCCTGGTCTGGGAAGATCCCACGTGCCACGGAGCAGCTGGGCCCGTGAGCTATAAATACTGAGCTCTGCGCGTCTGGAGCCTGTGCTCCGCAGCAAGAGAGGCCGCGACAGTGAGAGGCCCGCGCACCGCGATGAAGAGTGGCCCCCGCTTGCCACAACTAGAGAAAGCCCTCACACAGAAACGAAGACCCAACACAGCCAAAAATAAATAAATGAATAAATAAACCGCGAGCTGTGTTGTCCTGCTCCACCTTTTTGTCTTCTATTGTCTTTTGATTTTCTTCTGCCTCTTATTGTTTGTGCTCGTATTTCCCTCATTCCTCATCCTCTCCCGCCATCCCCACCTTGAATCTCTAGTTAATACAGGAAAAGCTTCAGGCAAAGCACAGACAATGGTAGCTTTACAAGGCACTAATCCCATTCATGAGAGCTCGGCCTTCGGGGTTCAAGCACCTCCCAAAGGCCCCACCTCCTAATGCCATCTCATCAGGCATTAGGATTTCAACTTGTGGATTTTGAGGGGACAAACTTTCAGGCCATAGTAACATCAAACTTTATCAAGTAAATAAGCAACATAATCTGGAAATATCTCCATTTACCAACCCTCCTGGTATATTCCTTCAATTCTGTTGTGAGATCAATAGAATCTTCTGGTCTAGAACATAAACATGCATATTTAACATTTTTTTATATGAAGGATGTGTTTCATTGATTTGTTCATTCATTTATTTATTCAGCAAGTATCTAAGTGTCTAGTATGTACCAGGCACTGTCCTGGGAGCCAGGATGCATTGGTGAACAAAAGAGAAAAAAGAAAATTCTGCCCTGGTGAAGCTTACATCCTGGGGTAATTAATAAATTAATAAATTTATTAATACATTAATAAGGGTGAAAAATAGACCAGTGTGAGGGGGTTTCTGAGTGTCTGGGGAACGTTGCAATTTTAACTGAAATATTAAAGGTAGGTCTAATGAGAAGGCAACCTGTGAGCGGAGGCTTGATAAGTTAGGAAGCCATCCTATGTAAACGTATGATACTTGCAAGTCACCTGAAGGCCCAGCTTTCGCAAGATCTTGTGCAGACACTGTCTACCGGGCAATTTTCCTTCCATCCCAGGATAAGACAAGGCAGAGCAAGGGGGCATTTCACTTGTAACAGCAGGAATCACAGCAAGTCTGTGTTTCCTTCTTATAAATGCCCTTTTAAGGTTTTATAGCTCTAACAACTATTGTAGACAGCACAACTGTCCTTCAGTCAAAGGAGAAACATCTATATAAAGTAGCTTATTTATTTTCCTCTCAAGATTTTTCTTTAAAATACATGCAATTTCCATGGACCTATGAGGCTCTCTGGCTTAGAACGCTGGCTGAATATTTTCCAACAGTACACTTTTCCTCCCGGTAGGGAAGGATAATATCTTGAAACATGAATCTCCCTGACTTCCGTTTATCTACTCCCTTGTATGTGACTTTGCGCTAGTTAGAACATCCACGTTGCCTTGAAAAGAAGTAGGAGTTTTAGAGCTGGAATGAGAAGCAGAAGAAAGGGTAAATGTTTGATGTATTTTGCTGCAACAAGTCAACATGAGGCAGTGGAACCAAGAAACAGAAAGTCAGCTCCTGTCTCTAGACTTTGCTGCATCACCGGCGCAACCTGACAGGGTCACTTAAGCAGCACGGTAATCTTTGGGATTTCCATCGGCAGCTGCCTGCACATCAGACCCCTGGTCACAGAGACGAGAGAGCCCAGCTGCGCACGAAACCTCACCAAGTCCCAGCCAAGTAGCTACACTGGGGACCCTCCACTGCCCTCCACAGCTCTGGACACGTGTAAGTTCCCTCCTCGGTTTGGTTGTGACTCGAGGTTTCCCCACTGTATCTCTAAAATATGCACCTGGGATTGGGCTCTCTGCCTAAGCATGGTCCTAGCTTTGGCATTTGCTTTTCTTTACTTCTGCCCACTAAGACATAGTAGAGAAGTTCTTCTCGGAAGAATGACTTCAGCAGAGAAGTTGCAGGCGGTTATGTACCATTCCTTAGGTACTCCTCAAATGTTAGGCTTTCAGTGATGCTACACCCACCGGTGGCTCACATCACTTACGTTGCTCTGGGTTTAATGTTGCAGTAAAAGCAAAGAGCATTTGTAGAAAGACTGAGCAAAATTGTTGGTATTTTTGCTGGAAATTGGAAATTTTGCTGTTCTTTGCTTCCCCTATCCGTGGAGGTGGATTGAGACACCTGGAATGAGGCTCTGTGGGCCAGCAGATAGAAAAGAAGGTGAGCCGTCATGGGGCCAGGAAGTGCCTCCTCTGTTTAGACATCTCTGTGAGTGTGGGTCCTGGTGTGCACAGAAACAAATTCTGGCCCTCGTACACACCTACTCTCCTGGCTGTGGCTGCCTTTATCAACTCGGTCCCGCAGATGCAGACTCCCTAACGGCGCGAATTCATCCTCTTTCTGTCCTGCCATCCTCAGCATTTCAGACGAAGCTGAGGTTTTCATGTGAACAGAGAAGCTAAATTTCTGTGTTCTGGTTATATAGTTCCACGTGTGCATTAGACACTATTTTCCAACAGATGAGAATCATTTCTGTTGACATTTTCAACCATTCAATTCCACTTGCTTTTCTAAATTAGATTTGCTTTAACTTCATTTTCTCCCAGACATTATTGGAAGAATGATTATGGAGCCCATTAACCATTTCATCATTTTATTGCTGATAGCCAAACCAGAATTAATTTTCCAAAATTATGTAGCACATTACCATAATGATTTACTAAAATCCAGGTGTATTTAAAATACTGCCTTTCTATTGTTTCTGTTTCTTTTCTTTTTTAAAATTTTTTATTTCATTTTATTTATTTATTTATTTTGGCTGCGTTGGGTCTTTGTTGCTGCATGTGGGCTTTCTCCAGTTGCGGCCAGCAGGGGCTACTCTTTGTTGCTGTGCGTGGGCCTCTCATCGTGGCGGCCTCTCTTGCTGCGGCTCGAGGTACATGGGCTTCAGTAGTTATGGCATGCGGGCTCAGTAGTTGTGGCGCACGGGCCCAGCTGCTCTGTGGCATGTGGGATCTTCCCGGACCAGGGCTGGAACCCGTGTCGCCTGCATTGGCAGGCAGACTCTTAACCACTGCGCCTCCAGGGAAGCCCCTGTTTATTTTCAATTCTATCAAAAAGCAGTAAACTTCTGCTGACAAAATTGCTTGGAAAAACCCAGTTGTTCATCAGGCAATGTTGCTGTTTTCCATTTATTAGGTTTTTACTGTAGCCCTGGTGATGGGGCATCTGTGGCACATTGCCTTCATTTGTACGACTAGTGACCCTAAGCAGAAACACGGAAAATTCTCATGGCTGGACATGAGAGGATCTTCTCATGCCTCTCCTTTTGAAGAAGGGTCCCCTTAATAGATTTTGCTCATCTCACCCAGAGGCTGCTTCCTCCCAGGAGGGTATGGTCAGTCGTCCCCCATTCAGCAGAGGGACAGAGTCATGATGGGCAGGAGACCAGGGTGACCTAAGGTGACTGGAAGTCTGGGTCAGTCAGAGAGCAGCCCAGCAATGCTGTTGATAAAAGGCTACAGACGCCTTAGCGACCACGCCCAGCCCATGGTGGTCTTGCATTTGGTGGACGTGGGGAGAGGGATCTGGGACTCCCAGGCTCAGAGGACAGCAGACACAGAGACCATCTGCTATGTTAGGGGAAGAAAACCATGTTTGGCATGGGAGGCTCGGCCCCAGCTCTGCCGTTCCTCCCCCAGCTGAGTCTTGAAGGTGTGGCCTTATCTACAAGGACAGATTAGGCTCCACACAGAGTTCTCTCTTGGTTCTAACAATCTATCGAAGTTTATGCCATTGCTTGGATCTCACAGAAAGCGATATAGAACCAAGAGAAGCACATGCCAGCTTGGAAATAACCATGCAGAGGACGAGCCAACTTCAATACCACATCTGAGGTGACTCTGAAGGGGACTTGTTCCCAGTGTTCCAGCCGTGGTCGTGTTGTGTAGATCAAACGATGTTGGCTGGACGGGCAGCCAGCCTCTCCCTCCCCTCTCCACCGAGAACTCTACTTTCAGGGCTCTGTAAAGTGTCAGACCCTAGTCCCTGCCTTCAGAGAGCTCATGGTCTTCACGCAAAGCTGAGATGTTTCTGTAAGTCGAGGGCAGGGCGAGCTGGTATGTAAGTAACTGAAAGAAGTTACAGGAAACTGTGGTTGTCTAGTGACTGGTAAAGACTCAAGCACTGGAGGGCTGGGGGAAAGAGGATCACCTAAAACAGGCCTCTCAGGGGGGTGCCTCCCAGGGAGGTGGACACACAGTGATGGCGTCAGACAAGCCAAGTCACACCCTGGATCCATGTCTGCCTACTTGTGGGGTCCCAGCAAGGTTACTGAGCTGTCTCGAAGCCTCGGGGCCTCATCTTCAAGACACAGTAATAACAGGATTGACCTTTTAGGGTTATTTGGAGCATAAGGCAAGCAGAGTGCTTGAGCACAGCCTGGTGTGCAGTGAACAGTAAGTAAAGTTTAGCCATTTACACCATCACTGTCATTATCAAAGCTGTCATTGTTATCAGCATATAAAGAGAGGGTTGGTCTGAGCCTTGAGGAGTGGGGTCATGTGGGCAGGCTGAGAATAACTTGGGACTTCATGGAGATGCTCCCTTGAATTCGTGGATGGAATTTCAAGACACCAGAACTGGGAGAGACTTAGAGATTTACCATTTTTGTTTCTAGATTGAAGTGCCTGCTTTCTGAGATTTACTTTAGAGGAAAGGGAGCATGGCTCTAAGAGATGTTACCGAAAACGTCTGCCCTGTTAGAGTCCATATTAAGTTATGAAACTATGTTTTTCCCCCTCACCTGCCAAAGTGAATTTTAGTATCTTCTTATGACTGCTCAGGCTAAAGTGATTTCCCTGCACCTGTGACCCCCCATCAAAGTTCACGTGTGCGAATGACCTGGCCCTTCCTTGGGGTCTTTTGAATTTTCATTTAAATGTTCGATTGCTAACACTTCTTACATGTATTTCCTGCCTCAATCACAGAGCACAAGCTCCTAGCGGACAGGGAAGGTTTCTACATTTCTGCAGTTCCCACAACTCTTAATATGATTCTGGGTGTGGGGTAAGCCCTCAACATATTTGCTGGTTGTTTGATTTTTTTAATTCAATATGTTGCATAAAATTTGGCCAGGAATATGTCAGATACAAATGTTCCTCCCAAAGAAAAAATATGTATTGGCTTATCGAGGTTTAACGTACTTGCAGTGAAATCCTCAGTGATATTTAACACAGGCATAGTCTCATCCCAAACTACACCAGACACTCTCATCACCCCAGAAGGCTGCCCTGTCCCTACCCTGGCCCCGTAAAGCCACCACGGGCGTGATTCTATCGCATTTCAGACGAATGGAGTCACACGGCATATACTTCCGTGTCTGCGTTCCTTCACTAAGATACTATTCTTGACAAGCGTCCACGTTGTCGCACGTATCAGCGGCTCATTCTCTTTCCACGGCTTGAATATTCCAGTCTGTTAGTCCACTTCCTTGCAAACAGATATCTAGGTTGTTCCAAGGAATAAACTGCTACGAACATTATTGTACACTCTCCTCGTGGCCATGTTTTCATTTATCTTTGATAAATATTTAGGGTGGAATGTGCTGGGGCATCTGTATTAATGTAAACATGTCCATGAGTGGAGGTAGAGACAGCCTTGATACCGAGCAGGGCCCAGTGGGGTTCCTGGGTACAAAATCCTTCCTGTGTCCCCATTTCTTTGATTATAGGAAACAGGCTTCAGTCAGCCTCCGTGACCTTCCATGAGTTCCATGGGGCAGATTCAAGCAGTTGTTAATTAGGGAAGGGAGGGGAACTCAAGAGAAACAATAGAGCAGCCTTGGGGCAGGGTCCTGGTTCCCCATCAAGGGATACACAGAACAACGTCTTTGAGTTGTTTCGCAGGTACTGAGATCCCCCACCAGGTGGGAGAAGTTAATGGTTAATGGCATGCTGCCCACAGAGGCCGGATTTGGCTTCAGCTCTGCGCCAGGTGAACAGAGAGGGTTTGGAGCCGGATGAGGCGTTGTGGGCTTGCAAACTGGCTGCTCTCAGGATGAAGCCTGATGACGACATGTCTTGTCAGGCAAGTACAGAGTTTCAGAAGTGGAGGGATGAGGTGCCTGCAGGTGGCTGTGCAGTCAGCCTTCCCATCCCTCCGTCCCAAGCTTACCACGTGCTCCTGGCCACCTCTTAGTTCAGGATCCTAAGATTCTATTCCGATTCCTATTTGAAAGATAAGGAGGCCTAAGACCGAGAGGAGATCTGAAACAAGCCAGCAAACACAAGCTATCTCCTCTTCTGCCCTGGCCATAGATGCCTGCTGGCCTGGAGACATCTGTCAGAGAGGTGCTTTTGCCCCAGGCCTCTCCATATTTTGTACGTCTTTATAGCCATCACCCCATTTTCTCATTGTGTATTTGCCATCCTATATCTGCCTCAAACAGTGAGCTCCTGAAAATCAGGGATTTCAACTTCACATCCTCACCGCCTGCCACGGTACCCAGCATGTGGTCTGTGTGGTCACCCTAATGTACCTACTGCTCTACCAAGTCTGCACCAAGGTGACAGGGTTTTGTTTGGGTGGTTTGGTTTGGTTTTTATTTTGCACCCCAGTATTATCATTACATAGAAAATAGAAATAGTCTTCATGTGTTGTATAAAGATGCCATTAAACATCTTATGTGTTCCAGACAGGGTGGAGCATGGAAAAAGAGACAATTCTCTGAGCCTGGATGGAGCAAAGCTGAGCTTGTCTCCAGAGGATCAGGGACACACTCCCCAGCGGTGTAGCAGCCTTCAGGACGCATGGGGGCCCCGTGCTGGCCGCACCCCAAGCCCCCGGTGAGGCATGGAGGCACCAGCACGCCTGTGACCAGTGACTGCCCCAACTCACCGCTACAGCGGACCCCAACTTTGGGGAGGGGCTGCAACAATGTGTTTAAGTGTCCCTAAATCCTTGGATCGAATCACAATTGGATTATTTTTAGGAAAATAAGGAACTCGAAATTCTCAGTCATCCCAGTTGATAGACTTGTTAGATGAAGGGACGCTGGCACAGTCTGGTAGGTAGGCCCCTCCTTCTGGGTCACTGCTCCTGAAGCTGCGCCCGCCCCACGGCAACTCCCCCCTCACCTCCAGGCTCCCTCCCAGGGGCTCTCCCCTCACTCCCGGGGCTCCACAGCGCCCAGCCACACCCTGTCTTTGCGGAGCATCTTCCTGCCCCTCTGCTGCTTTCTCCTCCTCCACTGGTGAAGTTTCTAGAGGGCCGTGAACAGGCTCCTCTTACAAGCAGAAAGCTAAGTGCGCTCTCAGAGATACTTGCTGGACGGAATTGACCTGAACCACTTGGGGGGCCCCTGCGTTTCTCTGCGGATGGCTGTCACTTTGCTTCCTCTCAATCCAGCCAGTGGAACCCCTTCACAAGGAGCTATGTGGACGTTGGCCAATTAGTCTAGACTTCATACTCGTTTAAGCCCCGGGGGGTGCCGGCGGGGCTCTCGCCCTGGCAATGTCGACCACAACTCCACTTGCACTTGTCTTTGGCCCAACAATTCCAATGATAGTAACTTACCCGCAAACACACCACCCCACAAATTTAAAAAATAAACGAAAACCACTCACGCATACAGCTACTCATTTATTTATTTCTCATTTATTTTTAACGGCAAAATATTGGAAAGAACCGAACGCTCATCCATGGACGATACCTAAAACTAGGAAAAGAAGGGGGCGGCTCTTACATTGAGGATATGCAAGCAACACTGCTGACCTCTGTCCATAATCACTTTCCCATTATTTTAAAAGCATGTAGTCAAAGAACACCATTGTAATAAGCACATGAGGAATAATTTACAAAATTATTTTTCTAAAATATGAATACCTACTATATTTTACACATTTTACAAAAAGAAAAATACTAAGATCAAATACTTATGTCCTGCTCACCATACCCCAGGTACTGTTTTGAATGTTTGACCATGTTAATTCAATTTTCATAAGGATCCTGTGAGGTAAGCCCTGCTGCCGGCACCATTTTACTTGCGGGGAAAGTGAGACACAGAGGTTCAGGCCTTAGTTAATGCCCACGCCTCTCGGTCCTGTTCCGACCCGGCCGAGGGCTCGCACTGGCCAGAACCGGGGGCCCTGCTCCTACCCTGCCCTCCGGAACCCCGCATTCTTGTCTCCTAACTGGGAAAACCCCAATAAATCGTTTATAAATACAAAGTACTTGGGCCTTAAAACTCAGTATACAAGGTAATGAGGTGCACAGGGGGATTGGGGGCAAATCGAAGCTGCATTCCCGAAATTCAGGTTGAGTTGGAAACTGAGCAGGCTGGAGTGAGCGGATTGGAGTGTCTGTCTGCAGTCGGCCCGCTAGTCACGACCTAGGTGACCTACGCCTTCTCTGCTCCCTCAGCACCTGGGGCTTCTCAGCGCCCGGACGACGCCCCCACCTCCCCCACCAGCCCCACGGGCCGCACCCACTGCGCACGCGCGGGCAGCGGCACGGGGGGCCGGGAGGGCGACGCCCACTGCGCACGCGCGCGCCGCCGACTCAGGGATCTGGGTAGCAACACGGCCGCGCGGAGCCGCGCTGGCCAATCAGCGCGGCCGGGGGCGGGGCTTCCCCGCGGCGCTCCCGGGTAGGCGGTGGGCGATTTCCGGCAATAAATCCGGACGGGCCGCCGTCAGGTGCCGGCTGGGGGTTGTCAGTGCGCCAGGTGGGGCCCGGACCGTCGGCGCGCCAGGTAAGGACTGGGACGCCGCGCGCGCTAGGTGGGGACTATGGGCGTCTGCGCATCAGGTGGGCACGGAGGCAGTCTGCCCGCCACACCGCGCGGCCCACCCGTCTTCAACCCCACGCCCACCCTCCGCGTCCCGCAGCCCAGCTCCCCTCCCGCCCCCGCCTAAACCCGCTCCCACCGGGTCGGCCCCCTCCTCCCCCGGCCCGGGGCCTCCCGGACCACCCTTCCCCGGCCCGGCGTCTCCGGCGTCTGCCCTCCGGCCTCGTCCTCCCCAGCCCCTCCCGCGCGGGCACCTGCCCGGGCCTGCCCTAGTCCTCCCGGCGTCCGTCCTCTGCCCCCGTCCTGCTCCGGCCCCTCTTCGGTTGCCTTTCTTATTTTTCTTGAGTGGACGCGTTTCAATTTTGCGTCCTTCTCTTCGCGGTAAGCTCCGTTTGGACCCTTCTCCCAGCCCTGGCCCTGCTCAGACTCATCTTGAAGGAGTGTGGGGAATCGTGCCTTTTCCTGCGGAGCCCTCCTTTCTTACCTCTTCCAAATCCTTACCTCCAGCCCTAATCACAGAAGACACGTTATACCTTATTCTTTCGTGTTCCACTTTCCCCTCTTACGGGAAGGTTTTCCATTTCCGTGAGGCATCTGTGATTATCTCTCAGGCCTTCTTGCAGTAAACCCCATTTCTGATTCTCAGCCCTCGGTTTACCATTTCTTGATGGTCTTTCTGGATCAGATTCTTCCACATTTATAAGCCTTATTCATGTTTGACCCTCAATTATTTGGAAATCTTGTAAGGAAGAGAAAGCAATAGAAAAAGCCAAATGCTTATCAAATTGAGGATCAGTCATTCTTATCTCAGAACAATGCAAATTATTTTCTCAAAATTTATGATGAAATTTCCAGTATAAGAAATACTGGAAGAGAAACTCCTTTGCCAGCTTTTTTCTCTGAATATGAAAGTGCCTTTTATTTTCACTGTAACTTGTTTGTTTCTTATCTGTTTGTAATGTGTATAGCCATAGCTCTTGCTCTACAGGTATAGGCTTTATTGTTCTGAAAATCAGTTTAGTAATTGAGGAGAGTAAGTACTGTTATACATGTAACCTTTTCAGATTTTTTAGAGCTGTTTCCTGTCATGTTTTCCTTGTCTTAGTGTTTTTATATTTAGATCAATCATTACTTTAGATCATATCTGATGATGTATGACATATAAGCTAAAAAATGTAAGAAAAAAACCCCAGCAGTTTTATGACATCTGTTTCTAATAGGGTGTTCAGGAATTGCTGTTTTAAAAATATAGTGGTAGAGCATGGATTGTGAATTGAGATTCCATGACTGTAAATCCCAGCTCCACCAAACTTTTTGCCTCAGTTTCTTCATCTATAAAATAGAGATTTAAAACTTTTAAATGCGGATTGCAGCATTTCCTACCTTATACGGTAGTGTGAGGACTCAATGAGATAATAGAGGTAAATTGTCTAGGGTGATGCCTAACCCATACTGAGATGTAGTAAATGTTTGCTGCTGTTATCATTAGTTAACGGAAAGTGTGCTTGTTGAAGGAAAGACATTTCTTGTCTTGTGCAGGAGTTTCCACTGGCAAATGAACTTCATGAAGCCCTGTTCTCCTGCAGTGCTTCACCCCCATGTCCTGCCATATAAAATAGAGATTGAGGGAAGATCTACAGCAGATGGCCCCATATGTTCTCTGACATTAGTTGGCATGAAATGTGCGCAAAATTGCAGATTGTACCAGCTATTTTACAAGAGTAGCCACTTTTGAGTAGTTGCTCTTACACATTTAATAATTTTCAGGAGTAATTTCTAGTTCTTATTTTTGTATTTGGAAATTATCAAAACAAAGGTGATTTTAATTAAATTTATAACATGATAGCAATTCAGATCTTTTAGCAGAACAGATAAATACATTTCCATAAAAAATGATGGGTTGTCATCATTCCAGAAGTTTAACAGTATTTTTCAATTTGCAGACTTGTTAGATGCTTCAGACTGGGACTATTTTTGAAAATTTGAGACTCAAGCCTTTCACATTGCAACTCGTGTGTTTTTTCTTTCTGTTTTTTTTCTTTTCCCTGATGGCTTTTTTGTTATTGTTTGTAATATCTGTGCTTCCAGAATCTCTGCTTTAGTTCATGAACTAAAGCATAAAGTATAAAGATTACATATAAGTACTATATAAGGTTATATATTATAATAACCTATGATGGGAAAGAATATGAAAAAAAATGGACATAATTGAATCACTTTGCTGTACACCTGAAGCTCACACAACACTGTAAATCAACTATACTGCAATTTAAAAAAAGTTATATGCAAGTGTAAAGCATAAGTATAAAGATTATACACCTATATGGAATGGAATACACACATTTATTTTGAAACAAATCTTTTCCTCTGTGTTGAAAATAAAACTCTTGGAAATGTACTATTTTTATTTCTATGGTCCAGTTAGCTGCATTTCACTCCTTCCAACCCATGGAAATATAAACACTTAGCAGCTGAAAAATTCAGGCTAACTATATTTGTTTCTCACAGAGTTGTTAAAGTCAATATGAATGATCTGTAGAGTTTTGGTAGTTGTAAAGGAATCAATTATCTTACAGGAAACCCCTAGCTGACTCTTAACTTTACTGCAGAAACTTAGTGTAAATGTTATAGGGATTGCTTGTGAGGCCTGAATATAAGTGCATTAAGTGGTGAGTGGGCATGGTGTCTAAATAGGCAAGTACAATGTGTGTCATCAAGTCTTAAAATATCTTGTTATCGGAGGTGTTGGTAAGAAGTTTCTGTTAAGTAGTTGTTCTTTCTGCCTCTGTTCTCCCCTTCAGTCTGTCCTTCACACCCTGGCAAATTATTGTGAAAATAGCACTGCTCACATTGCTGGATTGCTCAAAAACTTTAAATTATTTAGAGAATAAAGTCCAAACAATTTTGATATTCTGCGTTCTCCTAGTCCCCTTTCCAATCTGTTCTCTATTTCAGCCAGCCTATTCCGCTTATTCTCAAACATGTCACATGTATTCCTGTCTTCATTTTTTTCACCCACCATTTCTGTGATTGGTATTTTTTTCCTTTCTTCATTCACTTAAGATCTAACCATGCTTTAAGGCCAAGCTCATGTCCTAGTTTCTCTTCAGAGGTTTCCCAGGTGGTTTGCTTTTTACTCTGAGTTTCTTTTAGTTATTCTCTCTTTACCACTCATTTAGTACTCATATTACAAGATTGCATGTATGGGGGGCTTCCCTGGTGGCGCAGTGACTGGGAGTCCGCCTGCCGATGCAGGGGACACAGGTTCGTGCCCTGGTCCGGGAGGATCCCACATGCCGCGGAGCGACTGGCCCCGTGAGCCATGGCCGCTGAGCCTGCACATCCGGAGCCTGTGCTCCGCAACGGGAGAGGCCACAGCAGTGAGAGGCCCGTGTACCGCAAAAAAAAAAAAAAAAAAAGATTGCATGTATGCACATTTATATATATGTATATATTTAATGAGAAACCAATTTTATTAATTTAAATATATGAAGACTTCTAAATTCTGCAAGAAAGGAAAAAACTAAAATAATAAATTTGTAAAATCTGTGAGCATACAGATCACAAAAGAAAAAAGGAGACATACTGGGGACAATTCTTCAGCTGCATCAGGAATCAAATAATATAGGTTAATAATGTCACCATTTCTGCCTTTCAGATCAGCAAGTCGTGTTCTATAAAAATTGTCACGTGGGTAATACATTTTCATCTAATAAAAGAAATATTAAAAATAAAAATGCCTCAAATAAAAAATAATGTAAAATCACTTGAAATTCAAACATGCAGAGATATTCACTGTTTACATTTTGCTATATCTGCTTTCAGATTTTTTTCTATACACACATATATAAATTTGTGCCTGCATGTAGAAATACGCAGAAGTATCACATATATTTTCCTAAAACTTGCTTTGCTTTCACTTAATATACTGTGAATATCTTTTCATGTTAACATATATTTGCACAATTATTGTTAATAGCCATTTACAATCCCAGTGTAATAACAAATATATTTAACAAAACCTCTTTTAGATATTTTAATTGTTTATAGTTGTTACAGTTTGTTCCTGTTACAGAGAATTCTTCAAGGGACAGTTTTCTACGTAACATCCCCCCTGCCCCGGTTTTATTGAGATATAACTGACATATAGCACTATGTAAGTTTAAGGTGTACATCTTGATGATTTGACTTGCATACATCATGAAATGATTACCACAGTAGGTTTAGTGAACATCTATCATCTTCTATAGATACAACATTAAAGAAAAAGAAAAAATATTTTTCCTCATGATGAGAACTCTTAGTAAACTTAAGATTTACTGTTTTAATAACTTTCAAATGTAATGTGCAGCAGTGTTAATTATCGTTTTGTACATTACGTCCTTAGTGCTTATTTATTTTATGACTGTTGGTTTGTACATTTTGACTGCGCATACGCATATATTTTAATATATTTTAAATATACTTAACATATATTGTGTGTGGAGGGGGTTTTCATTTGTTTTTTTAGTTCCTCAAGGGTTTACTGGTATACCCTTAGGGAAGGGACACATAAGGTAATGACACATTTAGTCTGTGTTTATATGTTTGTCATTGAAGTAATACTGTATTTGACCTATTAGCAATATTCTGCACAGTTGCCACTTGATTTTTTTTTTTTTTTTTTTTTTGCGGTACGCGGGCCTCTCACTGTTGTGGTCTCTCCCGTTGCGGAGCACAGGCTCGGCGGCCATGGCTCACCGGCCCAGCCGCTCCGCGGCATGCGGGATCCTCCCAGACCGGGGCACGAACCCGTGTCCCCTGCATCGGCAGGCGGATTCTCAACCCCTGCGCCACCAGGGAAGCCCGCCACTTGATTTTTTTTAAACGCAGTTTAAATATGATATTGAGAGATACTTTGGCAGTCGTCAGAGGTGGTCCTCAAAGACATTCTTCTGTTTGTGTTTTATGAGACTAAATTTGTCATTTAAGCATCATCTACTACATCATGGTACTTGCCTTCTTTCGTAAAAGTATTCTCTGGCTTCTGTCTGAAGCTTCATGAAAAAGTATCAGACACCTGCTATTGGAGACAACCTTAAATAATCTGGATGGACTAGACATGGGTGGTGGCTTTTGCATTTTAGGGTGGTCAGTAGTTGTGAAACAAGTGTGTGAGATGAGGCTTATCAAAATACTTTTGAAATTTAAGGAATTATTTTTAATTATCTTCTAAAGAAAGAATTTCAGTTAAACAATATATGACTGAAAACGATGTGTTCTGATTATTACTTAGTTTAGCAAGGTTTTGAGATCCTCTCGGTACAAAGGAAAATTACTTCATCATACGTTTCATGTTGAGCACTTGTAGTTGACACAGGAATATTGTTGAAGAGTTATAATTTCCCTCTGAAATTTTTTTGTCTCTTCTAAGCCAGTATAAATGCCTATTTAATGGCCTATTTTTTGTTAGTTACATTAAATATATTTGGGAGATGGTATTTGAACACTTTCATCTCTTGTGTACTCTATGATATGATGTGATATGATACTTCCACATTAGTGAAATATCCCAAATCTATGTTGTCGGACATGAGATTAATATAACACATTACTCTATGGAAACTTTTTGTTGAGTCATTAACTACCTTTTTGTAGCTAAACACAATGTATACTTTTGAATTCTTACCGTACTGGCTTCTTTATAACACTTTCCTCTCTGTTGATCATTTCTTTCTTAAACCCATTCTTCTCTTGCCTTCCCACTTCCCCTACGTCCGTGGCTCTTCCTGTTCGGTGTCCTTTCTCGCGGCTCGTCTTCACCTGCTTGTCCCTTCAATGTCAGCGACCCTTGAAGCTGGCCCATTGGCTTTCTTCTGTCCCCATGCTGTCTGGTCTCTGTCTGTACAGTCTAGATGCTGGCGGTTTTCCTGCCTTGCTCTCCAGCCTTACCCTCCCCTCTGAGCCATTCATTCAGTGATTGTTGAGCTACCCTTGTGCGCCGGGCATCGTTCCAAGCGTTGGGATACAGAGTTGAACAAGACATCGCGTTTTCTTGAGGAAGGCAAACTGTAGCCATGTAAGTAATTTCAGACAGCATTTATTACTAGGAAGGCACTAGGCGCTGGCAGAGACCGAGTAGCCCTGAGGTCTTTGTGAAGCTCAGGTCTGGTTGAACTGTCTCCCTGCAGAGTGGAGCTTCCTTTCTCGGCCGCTTGGTGTCCTCAGAGTGCAGTCCAGCTCCTTTGACTTTGTTTGCCCCCAGCGGCCTCTCCATTCTCACTTCCAGCCACTCCCCACTCCCCCCTTACATGGTCAGCCTCAGGCAGACTGGACTGTGTACAGGGCTGAGCATCAGTGTTTCATGTTCTGTTGCTTCTAATTTCTGGCATGAGTTTTCTCTTCGGTGTCATATTCCTTTTCTTTCTCACTCCCTGACTGCTTGTTCTTCAGGCATGAGCTGAGACGTCACCTCTGGGAAATCTTTCATGACACGTGCAGGGTTGGGCTAATAAATCCACCAGTCCCCATCCGTCTTATTTTAGTACAACTGAAGTCCTGTGTTACCTTCAGTGTTTCACCTCAGTGTCTAGCTGGCATGTAAGGCACGTGCAGACATTTAAATATTAAGAATTGTATTCATTAAAGTTAACGAATAAATGTTCTAAATGAAAAGAAACTTACATCAATTACACATACATTTTTAACTTAAATTATAGGAGAGCTATGCCATTTTTGGGCCAGGACTGGAGATCTCCTGGATGGAGCTGGATTAAAACAGAAGACGGCTGGAAAAGATGTGAACCCTGGAGTGAGGGACTTGAAGGAGAGAATGACCGGTGTGGCGCCAGCCACGGCACGTGAGTCGCAGCTCAGCAGAGCCACACCGTCCCCGCCTGACTCTTACGGCTTCACCTGTTGGAGCCCATGACTTACTGCTTGGCTGAGAGTCCCCCCCCGCACCTGCACAAGGCTGGTGTAAGGAAACAAGTTACTAGCCAAAGTCTGAGCCTGGTAGATCGCCTAGCGCCCATGCACAGATGCTGCCGTCTTCTTTTTAATTTGAGACGTTTAACCCTTACAGTAGTCCGAGAGATAGGTATTATTCTTATTAACCTCCCATTACAGCTGAGGAACCTGAAGGAATTAAAAGATGTAGTTTTGGCGGCCTGCGTCAGAGGCCCGTGGTGACCGTGGCTTGCGCGAGACAGGAGTATAGTCTTCTCTGTCAGAGGCCTGAGTTGGTGAGGTGGCCTTTAGCTCTGCCATCCCCAGAGGGTAGCCTCGTCGGCGGGGTTCAGGGTGGAGTTCTGCCCCCACCTCCGCGTTGCGCTTGGCAAGGTAGAGGAGGAGGGTACCTGTGCCAAACCTCACGGGCTGGAGTGGGAGCTGCAGGACAGGCTGGGGGTTGTGGTCTTTCTGCAGATGAAAGTGAGAGATTGCATGGATGCAGGAGCAGGCCCGCGTGGCCATGGTGTGCTCACCCGCAATCCCCATCACAAGTATATTTGAGCATTTGGAGGATTGGGGAGGTCTGCAGACCTCTTCCTCCAAAGTGTCACGGGTCTAGTCATCCATTTTACTGCATGTGTTTATCTCACATTTGCGTAACTATCAATTGTGTATTTCGAACTGACAGGTCATCTGTTTTTCTGTTAGGAATTTGGTACCTTTAGACTGGAGATTGGGGTTTGCGGTATTTAAAGCAGAAATTAATTTTATATTTAAGATTATAGGAAGGATAACACACAGTGTTCGTTGAATTTATATTGTGGCATTTCTCTGCCATTCTGAATTCTAAAATGTCAGTTTAAAAAAAGCTGTAATGCATGAAATAGAATGTTACTGCTACTTCTACACTAAGGAATTTGCGTGTGTTTTTTTCCTCATGTATTCTTTATTTCCCCTCATTCCAAACATGTTGTGAATATCGAAGAATACTTTTTTCTCGTATATGCATAGAATTAGAGGCATACAATCAAGACCTGTTTTCTTTGCATGATAAACTCCATGTTCTCCTGTCTCCCTTCCCCCCTTCCCCACAGACACTCCCACTCACCCACTCCTATTCACACTTATTTGAAAATCCTTTGAAATATAAGTGGTGCTGGCAGAGGCCCCTCTGTGTGGGTGTCCTCACAGGGACAGAGGCTGTGTCACAGCAGCCGTGGACTCTCCACCACAGGTGGAGTGAAGACACCTTGCTCCCATCCAGGTGCCTCGCAAGTCTGGGTGCCTCCTCTTTATACAAATGGTATATGTAATTACCAACCTTACATAAACTTTACAAACAGGATGGGACCGTGGGCAACTTACTCACTCCCTGCCAGAGAACATGGTGGACCGTTGTAAATGAATTGTTCTCAGACCCTTGCAGTTGGACTTTTAGTTTTCATCTCTGTTAAGTTCATCCTGAATCTTTATCAGCTTCATCCAGAACACACAAAGATGTGTGGATCAGAGATGTTTTTATTAATTACCTTCTGTGAACGGAGAGAGTGTTGGTCTTCCCAGCCCAGTGCTTACTCCAGACCCTTCACAGTGAGGGACCAGGAGAAGGTGACTTTGCTTTGCTTGTCCACAGAAAGGATGTGACTGTCCCCTCCTCTCCAGAGGAGGCTCCTTGGAAACAGAAGGAGCCTGAGTCCTGCCTGTGCTCCTTTGGTGTGTAGATAAACCCCTCCATGAGCCAGACCTGAGATGCCTCTGGTTTTGTGATTACACATGCTGTTGTATGTGCTCAGTCTATACCGTATGTCAGGCATTTACTGTGTATTCCCAGTGCTGGGATCCAGCAGTAAACAGAAAGAGGCAAAACCCATGCCTGGAGGAGCTTGCATTCTAGTGGGACAGTCAGATGAAGGACAAAAGGAGCTCCGTGTGGTCTGTTCCGTGTCTTAAGTGCTGTGAAGGAAAAAAACCTGGGGTGGGAGGGGAGACCGTTGGGGTGGGGGTGGTACATGGAAGTGTCGCGGGGGGGGCCTCTCTGAGCAGGGTCAGCTGAATGACACCTTGGGCACCGAGAGGGCAGCCCAGGTGGGGAAGGGAGAGCAGAGACCCCGAGGCAGGTGTCATGAACTCGGGAGCAGCGGGGACAGCAAGGTGGGTGGGATGAGGGGCAGCAGGGGACCAGATGCCAGCGTGGCCATGGCCGGTCATGAAGGGCCAGCAGGGTTTTCTCAGAGCTAGACGGGTCAGTGGTTTGGAGCAGAGAGAGGGGGCTTTTGTTCCGGTTTGTGTTTTAACAGGCTCCTTCTGGCTTTTTTGTTGGAAGTGGGCTGCAGAGACGTGAGGCAGAGCAGATAGACGCATTCCTAAGAGCCTGTGTAATGACCCAAGTGAGAAATGACTGTGGCTCAGAAAGGATGGAGGTGGCGGGTGATGAGAAGTACTCAGATTCAGTTGTTTTGCAAGTGGAGCTGGTAGGTTGCTGAGAGGTGGAGTGGGTGGGCAGTGAGGGGGGTGTCGGCAAAGGCAGGCAGGTGTTCAGCCTGCGCAGCTGGGGTGTGGCCGTTCGTCTGATGACAGTGGAGTCTGACCGTGTACCTTCCTGTGCATGCGCGAGATCCTCAGGGCTCGTGCCTGGGAGTGGAGCTGCTGGGTCACGGGCAGGCCCACCTTCCATTTTCCAACGAGGTGGTATCTATTTCTGCTCCTGCTGTCAGTGCGTGTTCATCTGACCACACTGCTCATCCTTTTTTCCCATTTTTTATTTCTTGGAAGTAAATCTGGGCAGAGAAGAATAAGCTCAACGTCATTAGTCAGCAGGGAAGTGCAGGCAATCTGGGAAGACACACGTCGCGGCGAGCCTGAGATCACAGTGCAATGAGGGGTCAGCAGCAGACCAGCTAGAAACGTACCGGAAGTTCCAGGGGAGTGAGACAGCCGACGTGGCCTAGACAGAAGTGTGGAGAGTGTTCACCTTCCAGATAAGGTGCCATGACACACCTACCACAGCGGCTAAGTTAACAACAGAACGTTACAGGTGCTGGTGAGGGCAGTGCCGAGTGCTGGCAAGAATGTCCTCTCGTAAGCTTGATGGGAGTGTAGAATGGCACAGCCACTTTGCTGACTAGTTCGGTACTTTTTTATTAAGTTAAACATATAGCTGCCGTATGACCCAGCATCTCAGTCCTAGGTATTTACCCAAGGAAAATGGAAGTTTATGTTTACACAATACCTGTATGTGAACGTTAATAGCAGCTTTTTTCCAGTAATTGCCAAAGCTTGGACATCACCCATGCTCTTCAGCTCTCCAGGGGAGGGCCACTCAGGAGCGAAAGGAACGAACCATTGATTGACACAACGTGATGAATCTTAGTTTCATCTTGCTTCGTGAGAAAAACGAAACCCAAGAGGCTTCATATTGTGTGATTCCATTTATATGGCCTTCTGTAAAAAGAGGTGAAAAACAGACCAGTGGATGCGAGGGGTCTAGAGGTAGGGGAAGGAGTTGATTGCACAGACGGCAGGAGGCTTTCTGGGGAGTCGTAGAGCTGCCCTGTAGGGAAGGCGCCGGTCCCTTTACGACTCTGCATTCGTCACAACCCCTGGAGTTGTGCAGCACGAAAAGCAAATTTTGCTCTGTGTAAATCTTAAAAAAAAGCCACCAGGATGTGTGTGACGGGGAGCTGGTCACCCAAATGATGTAAACTGCGACAGATGGATGGATTGTGTTACAGACGAGCCCCATAACCACACTGAGGTGGGTGTGGAAGAAAGGAGCTGACCTGGGAACTTGGGAAAACCATGTTGACGGGATATTGTCAGGCTATAGACAGACACTCTAGGTGGTAAATGTGCTTCTCATGCCCCAGGGTGTGGGTTAGCAATTCTGAAACTACTTTATCATGTATACTAGGATTAAGCAGAGTGAGTAAATAAATGCAGATAATGACAGCCAGATCTCTCACTTTGGAGAAGGAAGTCACAAAATCATGCTAGACTGTACCTTGTGGTGCTGGATTGGTGGTGGTGGTGTCAGTGTTACTCATGCGGTTGTTGCTCTTGTGGGTGGGTGGGTGGGTAGATAGGGATCGGTGTGTAGGTGAATTAATATAACATGTTCCCCAGTTCTGTCTTCTGGGAGGCCAAGAGCGGTGGTGCCCCAGTAGCAATGAGCAGACTGAACACCAGGATCTTTGTTTTGAAGGGTTCCTGGGGAAGTGGTTGATTCCAGAGCTGGGTTACGGAAATAATAAGCTGAGCCTAGAGCATTTTGTGGTGTCCAAAAGTAAGGAAATACTTAAAAAAAGGGGGGGTGCGGATGGGAATACGTCAGATGTCAAAAGGGCAGAGGCCAACCTGAAAGCAGTCCAGTGGCCAAAGCTGGAGCCATTTGAGCAAAAAGCAAATAATGGTGGTCTTGGATTATAACTCAAAGGAGAAGATAAATACCCCTGAGTTTATGGGGATATAACACATGAATAAGTGGGGAAGAAGGGACAGCTCTTCCTGACAGAATAATTCCAGTTAGTGAATGTGGAAGGAATAGGGAAGTAGAGTGTCACCATTAGGACACCACAGTAATGATGGCTGCAGGCCGAGTCCACTGATAGATGCTGAGATTAGTGGGTGAGATGTTAAGGAAGAACAATATTTGCAAAGCGTCCTCCAAAATATCTATGAATTCACAAAGGGAAAACAGTAGCTTTACAGTTGAGAACCCTGGCAGATCCCACCTTAACCGAGTGATCCAGGTGACATGACCAGGAGCAAGACACAGGGGCAGCGTGTACCCTGATCGCATAGGTCCGGATGGGGTCCTGGAACAGTGAAGGGCACCAGCGGGAGACTGGCGAGACACAGGTCTGTGGGCGAGTCAGCGGTACTGTGCCAGCATCCACTCCTGGCTTTGGTTGCCGTCCTGCATTCTTGTGAGATGGTGGGGAAGCTGGGGGTGGGGACTTTGTACTATTTTTGCAACTCTTCTTGAAGTCTAAACCGATCTTTGAAAGTTGCTTTAAAAAGTCACCATTGAGAACATCAACAGGCAAGCCAGTGACTGGGAGAAAGTATCGTGTTTTGTAAGCTGTCACTAAGCTGTTTTCTCGGCTCCGTTCTACCTGCTCACACCTCCCTGTGACGCTGCAGCCGGTGGACCCTGCTAGGCCCTGCCTGGGGAGGGTGCCACAGGGCCTGTGGGGTGGGACTGGGGCAGCTGCTGCCGGGGCCTTTCTCTACCTGTCCCCCCAGGTCGGCAGCACTGGACTGTCCCTCCCAGCATTTCTGACATTTGCAGACCTGGCTCATCGTGTCCCTTCAACACCAGATGCTGGTGCCCGCACCCCACCCCGCAGGTGGATCCCAGGCCCTCGAGGCTTCTCATCTGAGCTCAGACTCCAGCACCAGCCAACAGTGCTTCCTCCTGCTGGTTCCAGCCTGTGCCCTTCGCTCTCCCAGTGCAGTGTGGTGACAGCTGTTTGCAGTCACTACCTCTAGAATGCTTCAGTGTTCTTTTCGGCTTTTAGGTTACCTAGTTAACAATGTTTTGTATATATTTGTACATTTTCATTTTAAGTTTCTCAGTTAAAATAATTGATGTGGCGTCTGTGTCCTGATTGAACTCAGCTGTTACACTGACAGCTTTTCTTCCAGGATTTTGGCAACTTAGTAGAGACAAGCAACTCAATTAGCAGCTGGGAGAATGACTTGGACAAACATGCAAATGGCCAGTAAGATAAAAGTTCAAATCTTTAGTTATCAAGGAAACTAAATTAAAACCCCAGTGATGTGCACCTTCTTCTTGGTTTTGTTGTAAACCTAAAACTGCTCTAAAAAATAAAGGCTTTTAAAAAAGCCACAGTGAGGTAGAACTATCCACCCACCAGAATAGCTGGAATTAAAAAGGCTGACAGGGCTTCCCTGGTGGCGCAGTGGTTGGGAGTCCGCCTGCCAATGCAGGGGACATGGGTTCGTGCCCCGGTCTGGGAAGATCCCACATGCCGTGGAGCGGCTGGGACCGTGAGCCATGGCCGCTGAGCCTGCGCGTCCGGAGCCTGTGCTCCACAACGGGAGAGGCCACAACAGTGAGAGGCCCGCGTACCGAAAAAAAAAAAAAAAAAAAAAAAAAAAAAGGCTGACAATAAATGGTGATGCAGATGTGGAGCAAACGGAACTCCCCTTTTCAGCTTTTCACCACTGAGCATGATGATAGCTGTGGGCTTATCATATATGGCCTTTATTATGGTAAGGTACGTTCCCTCTATACCCTCTTTATTGAGAGTTTTATTGTAAATGGATGTTGAATTTTGACAAATGCTTTTTTTGCTTCTATTGAGCGATCATATGTTTTTTTTTTTTTACTTCATTTTGTTAATGTGGTGTCTTACATTGTTTAATTTGCAGATGTTGAACCGTCCTTGCATCCCTAGAATAAATCTCACTTGGTTATGGTATATGACCCTTTTAATGTATTGTTGAATTCAGTTTGCTAGTGTTTTGTTGAGGATTTTTGCATCTGTGTTCATCATTGATATTGGCCTGTAATTTTCTTGTGGTTTGCTTGTGTGGTTTTGGTATCAGGGTAATGCTGGCCTCACAAAATGACTTTGGAAAGTGTTCCCTCCTCTTTGATTTTTTTGGGAGACTTTGAAAAGGATTGGTATTAATTATTCTTTAAATGTTTGTTAGAATTCACTAGTGAAGCTCTCTGGTCCTGGACTTTTTGTTTGTTGGGAGGTTTTTGGTTACTGATTCAATCTCCTTACTCTTAATCAGTCTGTTCAGATTTTCTCTTTCCTCATTATTTAGTCTTGGTAGGTTGTGAGTTTCTGGGAACTTAACCATTTCTTCAGGGTTGTCCAATGTGTTGGCATATAATTGTTCATAGTAGTCTCTTAAGATCCTTTATTTCAGTGGTGTGAGCTGTGATGTCTCCTCTTTCATTTCTGACTCTGAGTCCCCTCTCTTTTCTCCTTGGTGAGTCTTGCTAAATGTTTGTCAATTTTGTTTATCTTTTCAGAGAACCAGCTCTTAGTTTCATTGATCTTTTCCATTGTCTTCCTACTATTTTTTCCATTGTGGTTTTTTTTTTTTTTTTGCGGTACCTGGGCCTCTCACTGTTGTGGCCTCTCCTGTTGCAGAGCACAGGCTCCAGATGCGCAGGCTCAGCGGCCATGGCTCACCGGCCCAGCCGCTCCGTGGCATGTGGGATCTTCCCGGACCGGGGCACGAACCCGTGTCCCCTGCATCGGTAGCCAGACTCTCAACCACTGTGCCACCAGGGAAGCCCTTTTCCATTGTTTTTATGCTTTGTTCTTCTTTTCTAGTTCCTTGAAATATAAAGTTACATTATTTAAGGTTTCTCTTGTTTCTTGGTGTAGGCACTCATCACTATGAACTTTCCTCTGAGAATTGCTTTTGCTGTATACCCTAAGTTTTGGTATGTTGTATTTCCATTTTCATTTGTCTCAAGGTATTTTTTTCATTTCTCCTTTGAATTCTTCTTTGGCCCATTGGTTGTTCATTAACGTGTTTAATCTACACATATTTGTGCATTTTCCAGTCTTTGTCTTGTAATTGCTTTCTTGTTTCATATCATCAGGGTCAGAAATGTGCTTGATATGATTTCAGTCTTTTTTAAATTTATTGAGACTTGTTTTGTGGCCTTATAATATGATCCATCCTGGAGAATGTTTCCTGTGCTCTTGAGAAGAATGTGTATTCTCTTGTTTTTGGATGGAATGTTCTATATATGTCTGTTAAGTCCATGTGGTCTAATATGTCATTTAAGTCACCTCCTATTGTTGTACTGCTGTCTATTTCTCCTTTTAGGTCTGTTAATATTTGCTTTATTTAGGTGCTCCTGTGTTTACAAATGTTACATCCTCTTGTTGGGTTGATCTGCTTATCATTATATAATGACCTCCTTTGTCTCTTATTAGAGTCTTTGTCTTAAAGTCTATTTTGTCTATTTCTGATGTAAGTTTAGCTACCCCAGTTTTCTTTTGGTTTTCATTTGCCTGGACTATCTTTTTCCACTCCTTCACTTTCAGTCTTAGTGTGTCCTTGCATCTGAAGTGAGTGTCTTGTAGGCAGCATATATATTTGTCTTGTTTTTTAAATCCATGCAGCCACTCTGTGTCTTTCAATTGGAGAATTTAGTCCGTTTACATTTAATGTAAATATTGATTGGTATGTACTTATTGCCATTTTGTTAATTTCTGGCTGTTTTGTAATTCCTTTGTTCCTTTCTTCTTCTCTTGTTTACTTCCTTTGTGGTTTGATGACTTTCTTTAGTGGTATGCTTAGTTCCCTGTGTCTTTATCTTTTGTGTATCTACTATAGATTTTTGCTTCGTGGTTACCACAAGCCTTACATAAAACAACTTGTATTTGTAATAGTCTGTTTTAAGTTGATAACATCTTATGTTTTGAATGCATTCTAAAGCTACATTTTTACTCTCCCTCCACGTTTTATATTTTTGGTGTCGATTTACATCTTTCTATGTTGTGTATCCATTAACAAATTATTGTAGTCATAGTTATTTTTACTACTAATATTTTTGTTTTTTAACCTGCATACTGTCTTTATGAGTGATTAACCCACTGCCTTTACATTAGATTATTCTTAATTTTACTGTATTTTTACCTTTACAAGTGAGATTTATACTTTCATGTTTCCCTCTTTGTATTTAGCACCCTTTCATTTTGGCTTAAAGGCATCCCTTTAATATTTCTTGTAGGGCTGTTCTAGTCATGATGAACTCCTTTAACTTTTGCTTCTCTGGAAAATTCTTTATTTCTTCTCAATTCTGAAGGACAATTTACTGAGTATTCTTGGTTGGTAGGGTTTTTTTTGTTTTTTGTTTTCCAGCACTTTGAATATATTGTTCCACTCCCTTCTGGCCTACAGAGTTGCTACTGAAAAATCTGCTGATATTCTTATGGAGATTCCCTTGTATGTAAGGAATTGTTTTTCTCTTGCTGCTTTTAAGACTCTTCTCTTGTTTTTAACTTTTGACACTTTAATCATAATGTATCTTGGTGTGACTTTCTTTGGGTTCATCTTATATGGAACTCTCTGAGCTTCCTGGATCTGAATGTGTGTTTCTTTCTCCAGGTTAGGGAAGTTTTCAGCCATTATTTCTTCAAGTAAGTTTTCTGCCTCTTTCTCTCTTCTCCTCTGGGACCCCTGTAATGTGAATGTTGGTCTGCTTTATGTTGTCCCAGAATGCCTTAAGGTATCTTCATTCTTTTTCATTCTTTTTTCTTTTGGCTGCTCTGATTGGGTAAGTTCCACTCCCTGTCTTTGAGTCACTGATATTTTCTTTTGCTTCATTTAGTCTGCTTTGAAACCCCTCTGTTGTATTTTTCAGTTCAGTTATTGTATTCTTCTGCTTTGTGACATCTATTAGGTACTCTTATATTTTCTCTTTGTTGAAATTCTTATTTTGTTCATCATTTATCCTTCTCCAGAGCTCAGTGAGCATCTTCATGACCATTATTTTGAACCTTTATCAGGTAAATTACTTATTTCCATTTTATTAAGGTTTTTTTCCCTGAGGTTTTATCTCGTTCTTTGATTTGGAACATAGTCCTCTGTTTCTTCATTTTCCTTGACCCTCTGTGTTGGTTTCTGTGCATTAGATAAAACAGCCACCTCCTCCAGTCTTGAAGGAGTGGCCTGGTGTAGGAGATGAACCTTACTGTTCAACCCTGCCCCAGCTCTTGGTTGTCTCTCAAACCTCTGTGATTGTCCAATCAGCCTACTTTATTTTTAGTCTCTCTCAGTAGTTGAGGGTGTGCCAAGACCTGTCAGTGTCGCAAAGGGGAGTATATATCAGTTGTTACGTAGATTCAAGCTGATTGGAAGCCAGACCCTGAGGCAGCAGCTTTTGAAGTATGCACATATACCTCTCAGGGGAAGACTGGGAGGTAGGCTTTTCTGTCGGTTTCCTCTGAGTTGAGCCCTGGGGTAGCCAGTTAAGAATGGTTTCCTTCTCTGCTATTGTCCTGTTGAACCCACGAGCACAGCGCCACTGGCCACTAGAGCCAGGCTATCAAGGGTTGGGTTCTCTGGGCAGCAGCCATGACAGTCTGCGTACCAGATGTGTGCATTGTTCCTCACTCAGAGATGCTGATGACCCACAGTGGGGCAGGGAGAGAGTATGAATGTGGTGCCTGCCAGGCTCCTGTCTCTAGAGAGGGTTGCAGTCAGCTCCCAGATGAGTATTTCATTAGCACCCTGCCCCTTCGGCCATAGCTGAAGGTAAACTGACAGGCCTCTTTCACAGGGAAGCTGGTGCATTTTGGGCTGAGGTCTCTGTACTGTGTTCTGGAGGCAGCTGGTGGAGAGCTCTCACTGGATGTCTGGGGGCTTGTCTCTCAGGTGCAGGTCTTAAAAGTTGGGGTGCTGATGTGAGTTCACGTCCCTCACTCCTCAGAGAGAAGCTCCAGGCTGGGAGTTCCCTCCCGACTCTGGACAGCCCCTCGGGGCTGAGGTTTGTGGTGAGATGTGTCAGGGCCTCTCCTACCCACTTAAATGTGTTGTTTTCTTGTTCAGCTGAAGTGTAGGGGTGCTCTGCTGGTTTGGGGGTTTTCCTCAGAGAAAATTGTTCCATATGTAGCTGTCAATTCTGTGTGTCTGTGAGGAGGTGAGCTTGGGGTCCTCCTTTGTCACCATCTTGAACTGGACCAGAAGCAGTTTTCATGAGGCTTTATAATTTGTTTTAATATCAGGTAGGACTAGACTTCTCCCACTGCTGTTCTTGTTCTGAATTGTCTCCTAATTCTTCCTCGCTTTCTTCTTAAATGAACTTTGTATTTAACTAGCTCTAAGGGAAAAATCTGATATTTTTTTATTTGTTAAATTTATATTTTTAAGAAACTTGTTTCATTTCTTCTCATTTATTTACAAAGAGTTGTACAAAGTAGCCTTTTACAATTTTTAAAATTTCCTGTGTTTGTAATTTTCTTCTTGTCATTAATTTTATATAGCGTACTTTCTCTGTTTTGTCTGATAAGATATCTAGTGGTTTATCTTGCTGGTTTGTTTTGTACAGTGAACCAGCTTTGGGGCTTATTTTTCAGTTCTACTCTTTTACTATTTATTAATACCTGTTTTATCTTTTTTTTTTTTTTTAATTTATTTGGCTGTGCTGGGTCTTAGTTGCAGCATACAGGATCTTTTAGTTACGGCACACAGGATCTTTCAGTTACAGCACACAGGGTCTTTTAGTTACGGCACACAGGATCTTTCAGTTACGGCATGTGGGATCTAGTTCCCCGAGCAGAGATTGAACCCAGGCCCCCTGCACTGGGAGCGTGGAGCCTTAGACACTGGACCACCAGGGAAGGCCCCACCTGTTTTTATCTTTAACAGTTCTTTTTGTTCACTTACTCTTTTTCTAGCTTTCAAGCTGTATGTTTATATTATTTACTTTTTTATCGATATATGTATTTAATGCTATAAAGTTTCCTGCCACACTTGTCTTTCTTGGGTCTGTACATGCTGATGTGTACTTCCCCATCCTTTTATATGTGTGCGTATTCGGTATGGTGTTTGTTTTGCTTTGTGAGCCAACCCCAAACACTTTTCCTTTAAAAGTGAGCCAATCCCCTTCACGCTTACTGCTCCATTTGGCCTCAGTTCCCTGAAATTAATGTTTTGGATGTACAGTACACGTTTGCATCTGTATCTGTCTGTCTTTATTTATGTTCACCTCTCTCATACACACAACAGAGAGTCTGGCCCCTTGTGTTTTATTTGCTTTTACTCTTTTGATATTTAGGAAGTTTTTTACCTCTTATTTTCACCTTTATGCTAATACCTTTGTGTGGTATCCTTGGTTTCTTTTTGACCACTGACTGTTGGCTCCGTACAGTGTGTAATACTGCAGTTAGCTGCTGACCTGTCTCCCCTGCCCTCCCCTACCTTGTTAGTCATTGTTCTCTGCTATGTGTCTTATAGCCATCACTTGCTGTGTCTTTTCTGTCATCATGGACCCTTCGTGTACGTGTAGAAACATGTAATTCTACAAGTACATACATGTTACTTGTTTAACACCAGACTTCTTGCCTCTGCCTCTCTAGTCCTGGCGGCCTCCCGAGCTCATTCTGTAGTGGATTCTCCACTAATTTCCTGGTTGCCGTACTTCTCTGTTCATATGCACATTCCTAACGTTTGCTGCGACCTTTACCTTTAAGACTGAGTTTATCTAAATGATAAATCCTTGACTCACTTGAGTATGTTAACTATGTCACCTGAACTCATTCCATTCCTGGCCTGTGATTCCTCCTGCAGAACTGCTGTCAGGTCTTTGTGTCTTTCTCACGTTATGGACGTGCACTCCTAGAGTAAGCGGGAGTGTGACCGTCATGAGGTGCTCGGTGGGTCTGTCATTCAGGCAAGGGAGCAGGTTGGAGGCAAGCCGTCAGAGCACGCCTGCGGGGCATCGGTGGAATGCAGAGGGTGGCCGCTATGCCCTCGTGCCTTCCTGGCGCTCTCTCATGGAGTCTGCAGCTGCTGTGGTTGGACTTCTTACATGGCCCTTCTCCAAGAGGGCTCCCTCTGGAGCCTCTGAAAGACGGTGTTCCCCTCGTCAAGTTGCATGGGGGTGTCCACTGCTTCTCCCGCTGGCAGAGCCGTGGGCCTGCCTGGGCCGCTGTCCACCTTGGTCTTCAGTATCCCGTCCCGCCACCTGCCTGCTGCTCCCTTCATGTATCACGTCTGCATCAGATTCCTTAAGCATGTCACATGAGATGTGTAGGACGGAAGTGCTAATGCTAAAACCAGACAGGTTTTGCATTTTTTTTTAACTTAAAAAAATTGGACCTTTTTTTAACATCTTTTTTGCGAGAGAGGCTAATAATACACTGATGCAAAAGTGACTTTATATCAGGAAAACAAACGTGAACATTTGGCCAGCAGGAGAAAGTAATATAACCCTGACCCTTTGTGGGTAATGTGAGGATAAAAAGCTAAGTTTAATAGGTGACCGACATACAACTGAAAACAGTAACCTGGGACTGTTAGAGCAGAGACTGTGGCCCTGCTGGGAGAGAAGTTCCTTTCACTGAGAGAAACGCCCGTGGAAGTCAGCTTGGCAGTCAGTTACTGGTGACTGTGTCTGAGGGGTTCCTCTGTTTTGTTTTTTGGTAAAATGATCACATTTTGTTTGTCATGTTTACTTTGGTATGTTAAATATTTCATTTCGCTGCGTTTTTCTTCCCAGAGTCTCCTCTATTTGTATGGTAGAATTGATAGCCCATATGTGCTTTCAAGAGCAATACCAACTGAAGTAATTTAAGAAGATAGAGAATTGTATTAGTTTTCTAGGGTTGCCATACTGAAAATCCAGTGGTATAAGACAACAGAAATTTTTTCCTTGCAGTGTGGAGACCAGAAGTCCGAAATGCAGGTGTCAGCAGGGGTGGTCCCTTCTGGAGGCTTTTTGGGAGAATTTCTAGCTTCTGGGGTTGCCAGCAATGCTCGCTGTCCTTCAGCTCCAGTCTCTGCCTCTGCTGTCACTCGGCTGTTATCCCTTGGCTGCTGTCACCCGCCATCCCCCTGTGTCTCTCCTGTGTGGCCTCTCCCCATATAAGATTTAGGGCCCATCTGGTTAATCCAGGATGATTTTGTCTTGAGATCCTTCATGTAATTATATCTGCAAAGACCCTCATATTCACAAGTTCCAGGGGTTAGGACTTAGACATATTTGAGGGGGCCACTATTTAACCCAAGGCAGTAATAAATATTTCTGGTTTAGTACAGTTTTTAAGATTCTGATTTCAAGCAATTGGGTGGGGATGGATGCTGCAGTTTCCCCTCCTATGCAAAATCCTAGAAATGATTTAAAAAAAGGTATATATTATCTTAAATACTGTAAATATACATTGTACTTGAGAGAAAATGGGGGGCGCAACTCTCAGTGTCTTGGTGCACCCGAAAGGGTAAGGAGTCTGTGAGACACGCTTGCATGGTCTGTAGCCGAAGGGCTTCCCTGTGGGGAGAGTGCGGGGTGGGGATAGTGTGGGATGGTATTGCCAAGGAGGTGGCTGCAGCAGGGGGCTCCTCCCAGGGACAGCCTCGGGGTATTTACTTGAGAAATGCAGTAGGAGCCACCAACAGAACTACCGACAGAACACGTGCTGGGCATCCCTCCCTCCCCCAGGCCGTGGAGGTATCTGACGCCAGCACTGAGCAGTGATGTGGTCGGGGCAGCACCATAGGTGGCCGGGGTGCCCGCAGTTCCAGACCTGGGATACACACGGGCCAACAGCACAGCCCACCTATTCCCCATCTCTCCCTGAGGGCCAGGCAGGGGCACCCAGGCAGCAGTGCCTGCCCATCCCCCAGCCAGGGGTTAGTCCAGCAGGAGTCCCTGCCCTCTGGGCACCTTTAAGAGACATTGGATGCTGATGGGAACGCCCTGGAGAGCTCATCCATGAAGAAACACTAATTACACAGATCACAGCAGGACTAAGTGTCATCCTGAGACATTTACACCTGAAATGATAGCCGGTCTGGGATTTATGTCAAAATAATTGAAGTGAGTCCCCTGCCAAGCAATGGGTGGAGAGAGAGATGAGGTTAGATGGGTCATGAGTTGATGATCGTTGAATGATGAATTGCCACCCAGAATGGAAGGGAGGGTAGTAATGAGGTTAATTCGTTGTCTCTTACAGGCAGCTCAAAACAGAGGTATGTGCCTGGGTTTTTTGTTTTGTTTTGGTTTGAATTATAAAATTAGCAACCAGAACAAGTGAAGATAGAAATAATGAAAATTTACCCAATTCTCAGGCGTGAGATTGGCAAGGGAGACTTTTCATTTTATACTTGGTTTTTTTTTATTAGCACAAATTACCTTTATAAATATTAAAATGTAAATCATTCACAAATGTTGGTAATTTTTCTTACTAATTACAAAACTTCTGTGACTTGTCTTACAACATAACAGTTACGAACTGCCGATTAACCATGTTCAAACCCGGAGGTTTACCCTCCCTTGTCTTATTTCCTAGAATTGGGTGGAAATGATTGGAAGGTGATAGCCCATCACAGAGTATTGTGCTGGCCCGAGAAAGGTCTGGGGTTGAAGCTTAAGACCACGTTATGTGACTCTTGAGAAAAATGTCACCAGTTGTCTAATGGGTCGTCACTAGGGTGAGGATCCTAAGGTGGGAAAAGGTGAGGTCACCCTTGGACAGTGTTAAAAGCCGCAGGCTGACTTCAAGGCGTGAGTTAGGAGAAGAGAGTAACTTCTTTCCTCGGCCCTTGGTTATTCCTGTCAGGAGACTTTTTTTTTTTAATTGAAGTATAGTTGATTTACAATATTGTGTTAGCTTCAGGTGTACAGCAGAGTGACTCAGTTACACATGTATCCGTACGTATCCTTTTTCTAATTATTTTCCACTATATGTTATTACAAGATAGTGAATACAGTTCCCTATGCTATACAGTAGGTCCTTGCTGTTTACCTGTATGTCAGGAGATGTTTTTGATGGTTCTTCTCCATACGTATCCTTGTCTTGGTTGGACATGGACGTGGGGTGTGGGGAAGCCATGCACCTTTGGTGGGTTTATCAGAAAAACATTCCTGAGAGAGAGGGTGACGGGGTGCTGGTGGAGTGCCGAGCGGTGGGCGTGGAGGGCTGAGAGTGTCGCCTTCGTAAGTCAACACGGTTGAAATGTATAGATGTCTGTGCTTCCTTCCTGTACGTCTGTCCCCGGGCCTGTTGCCTCCCTTCAGACGGCCCAGCCTTCCCAGGACAGAGTCAGGGCAGAGCACACGTGGGCGCTTGCCCAGTGCCCCTCGCTTGCCTGGGCCTAGCCGGACACAGCTCCCTCTCCCAGGAGATACCGGGCAGCTCCCTCCTCTCCTGGTGCCTGGTTTCCTTTCTGTGATGCTGTTTCTGGAGAGCAGTGTACTTCTGCTTTCCCTTGATGCCTTTGTGATTGTAGTTGGAAAAGCTGTTCACATTTGAAATCTTCTACCTTCAGTGTTTGAATCAATGACATCAAACCAATGTGAGATACAGCCGGGATCAACCCATTTCTATGAATTGGTATTATTTAACGCCTGCCACTGAATGTTAAGTTGTCTGTTTTTTCTAAATGCACTTTTGCTTGTCTTCATCATTTACGACTATTGCCAATGTTCTTTAAGTCTATTCTGATGGTGATAAATGGATTCATTTGGGAAGATCAGCTGTTTTGATTAAAAGTGAATACAGGGCTTCCCTGGTGGCGCAGTGGTTGAGAGTCCGCCTGCCGATGCAGGGGACACGGGTTCGTGCCCTGCTCCGGGAAGATCCCACATGCCGCGGAGCGGCTGGGCCTGTGAGCCATGGCCGCTGAGCCTGCGTGTCTGGAGCCTATACTCCGCAACGGGAGAGGCCACAACAGTGAGAGGACCACATACAGCAAAAAAAAAAAAAAAAAAAAGTGAATACAGGTTAGTGGAAGGAGCTTGCGTACAATTTTCTCGTCAAAGAGTGGCGACGAGGCAGCCAGCAGGGTTACTCCCTCGGCTTTGAGTATCAGTCCCTGGCCCTCCGCTAGCCAGCTCATCTCCACAGAGCCCCTGCTTGCTGTCAGACTGAAAACAATCCAGCTGTGAGTGTGCTGAAAATAAAAATTGTGTGCATCTTCAGTTTTGAGGGGGTGGACTGCTTTTTGCATAGTCTTATTTATTTTTTACTACAAGGAAGAAATTTTTTTTAAAAAATGTGTTCAAGTTGTTTAGTTATCACCTTATGATTTTATTTTATCCAAAAGAAAAAAATGGGAAAGCTTTGAATTAGATGTATTTAAGTGGAAAAAAGAAATGTTTTAGTTCATCTGGCTTCAGTTAAGCACCTTAACAGGTAGCGTTAGTTGTTTGATGCTTAGTGAGGAAATACAGTAGTAGTTCCAGTTAAGTCTTTGGAAGTATGGGGACAAAGAGAAATGTGAGTTTACTCAGCACTGGGTCAGCGCTGGGTCAGGGATATAGCAAATCATTAGTATTAGGTATCACATTGTCACATTAACTTTTTTCCAGAGTATAAACTATAAAACTATAGGTTTTAAAGTCTGAAACTACCTTGGTTGAGCATTTCAAAATCCTTAGGCGATTCTAAAACTTGTGCATCACTTCCTGATACAGGATTCTGATAAGAACCAGGATAAATCTCAGGTTTCTCAAAACAAGCAAAAAACGTAGACATGGGGCTTCCCTGGTGGCGCAGTGGTTGAGAGTCCGCCTGCCGATGCAGGGGGCACGGGATCGTGCCCCGGTCTGGGAAGATCCCACATGCCGCAGAGCCTGCGCATCCGGAGCCTGTGCTCCGCGACGGGAGAGGCCACAACAGTGAGAAGCCCGCGTACCGCAAAAAACAAACAACAACAACGAAAAAGTAGACATTAGCCTTGTAATTTCAAACCTGTGATTTGTTGCTTTGAAAATTAAGGATTGCTTTCAGAATTTAACATGATTTTTATTCTGGGCTCCTGAATTGCAAATGAAATATTTCTTTTTAACAAAAGAAAATCCAGATGAAGAAACCCCTGTAAAAATATTTTAATAAAATGTATCTTTATTTCAGTATCTTAAATAGTGAAGATGAAGAAATATTCAATAATGAAGAGCATGAATATGCATCCAAAAAAAGGAAAAAGGACCATTTTAGAAATGACAAAAATACTCAGTGTAAGAACATTTTCATTAATAATTTCATATTTGCTTGTTGAATATGTTGATAAGTTGAATGGCATTGACAGTGCTGTCTTATGACGTAAATGGTGATACGGTTATACACGTGGCAGCACTGTACCCGCAGTTGCCCACTGACTTAGTGGTCAGATATCTGCAGCTCAACCATTTAGCTGAGCAAGTCATTAGTAAGATTTGCTACAACGAAACCAAAGACAGGAAAACCTACAAAACAGCCTCTGTGTCTGAATGTTGAATAGCAGTCCTGAATTCAGGTCCATTCACTCCCAAGCAGTGAGGCCGAACCTTAGGGACCTTGACATTGGGCTTTGGTGCAGGAGACGCTGCTGGTTCGGAGCAGAAGGTAGACATGGTCAAAACTGGAGCCATTCAGGCGGGACGGGGATGGGGAGGCTCTGAAAGGGCCCCTGTGCAGATGCCCAGACTTGAGTCCCTGAGACCCTGTTAGTGAATTCAGTCGTGCGCCCTCTGGAGGCCGCCGTGGACAATGTACTCGTGATCCTCAAAGCTCTGGGATGAGTTACTTGGAAAGTGTATTTAAATGGAACACCATACGGGGCCATGAAAGAGGAAGAGAACTTTTATTAGGGTGTATACCAAATGCACTTTTATAACCATTTGTATTTGGATATGACTGCAGTCACTTGGTGACACTTTTTTCTTCCAAGTTACCTAGACGTGGTACTGTCATAAATCATCTTTCACGTAAAGATGTTTCAGTACCTCTTAAACTGATATTAGGAAACGAAGCAATTCTGGTTGCATTTAGCCAAGTCAAAGCATCTCTTATCTATATGATGTCAGATAATTTTGTTAGCATGTGCCACTGTTGAAGTTCCTTAAAATCTTCATTTTGTAATGATTCACCAGCTTTTAAAAACAAAGTTAATTTTTATTCTAGGTTTTTATCGTGAAAAATGGATCTATGTCCATAAAGAAAGCACAAGAGAAGTAAGTATTCTATTATAAATAAGAGTATGTTTTGTATTGTTACTGTTGAATATGTGATGTTACATTAAATTGTTTCTTTTGCAATATCACACCTGTGTCCACATTCTAAGAGGTGAAAGCATAAGAGGGTCTTGAGACAGTGTTTTGTGTGTGTGGTGTATGTCAGTGCGCCGTACGAATCTGAATCAGCGGAGGGCTGTTTCAGAAGAAGTATGGACCCCCAGGTACTTTGATGTTTCCTTCCCTGCCCTCCCCAAAAGCTGTTCATAGTGAGCCTCTGGTACTAGTAGGGCTGTGTCTTGGCTCTCCTGTGTTTTGGGTTGGTGAGAACAGTTTGTAAACCCCTCATTTATTTTGTAGAGTAGTAGCTAAGGTGATGGTAGTTAAGCTGGAATCTGCAAAGAGCAGTTGAGCCCTGCCCGCCTTTCTTTTGCAAAAGGTCTGTTCACCTCAACTCTGCATGTTTCTTTTTTCTCTTGGTATCTGGAGAAGCTTGCTTCCATCTGTTGTCTGAGAAACTCTGCATTGGCCTTATTTTGCAACAATGGGGGAAAATATTCAGGGAGCGGTTTTTTAGCGTGTATTATGTTAGCGTAAGTTAAGGGTTCCAGAAGTGTTAACAGTGGGTGTTCTGAAACCAGCCCAGCTTCCTAGAAGCTTAAGGATTAGATTCTGAGATAGAAAATTTATCCAACCTATTTGGCGATGGTTAACATTGTTAAATGGGTATGAAACCACTCTAACCCATAACATACACTCCAGTACACCATTGGAAGGTGTTTGGCGAATCTGACCTAGTTTGAGCTTATGAAAGACTGTTAGACATTTGGACTTCCCTGGTGGTGCAGTGGTTAAGAATCCACCTGCCAACTCAGGGGACACGGGTTCTAGCCCTGGTCCGGGAAAATCCCACATGCTGCAGAGCAACTAAGCCCGTGCACTACAATTACTGAGCCTGTACTCTAGACCGCGAGCCACAACTACTGAGTCTGCATGCCACAACTACTGAAGCCTGTGCGCCTAGAGCCTGTGCTCTGCATCAAGAGAAGCCACCGCAATGAGAAGCCCTTGCACTGCAACAAAGAGTAGCCCCTGCTCGCCGCAACTAGAGAGAGCCCGCGCGCAGCAATGAAGACCCAATGCAGCCAAAAATAAATAAATTTATTTAAAAAAAAAGAAAGAAAGACTGTTAGACATTTCATTTGCTGGGTGTCACGACACTGATTACAGAACAGAGGTCCAGCTTCGGCTGCACACGCGGCAGAGGGGGAACTTGCGGTGAGTCTGCGGAGTGTTGCGTGGATCCTGGGAACCGGCACAGGCAGGGGCCAGGACTTGGAGCTGGTCCCATCTCTCTCCGCATCACATCACGGCTTTGGTCTTCTCACCTGGGGCCCACCAGGTGTTTGCTGCTTGTGTGCTTCAAACGTGTGATTTTATTTCCCCCCAAAGAAGAGGCTGTTGTGAGATGGGTGACTGCCTGGAAGGAACACCAGTGTTTGGAATTCTGTTCACTGAGAAAGAGAATAGTTACCAGCTGTGATTGATTTCAGGTTGTGATTGATAACCAGTTAATCTTGGCTTCCTCCACAGCTCCCAGGAAAATATTTTGTACTTAGTGGATATTCAGTAAAAATACATAATGAATGTTTTAAATAAGTGTATCTTGTTGGCTTGTGCACACATTGAGAGTGTTGTTGGGATTTGGATGTAAAACCAAATCAGCCCTCACGGTGCGTCTTCTGTCAGAGACTAAGGATTTCCCCTCCAGCTCCCCCTCTGGCCCCTCTCCTGTCCTCTGTTTGAAATGTGAGGCGTGTTTGTCACCTCATGTTTTCTGTGATTATTCCCCACTTTATCTATACTCACAACTCTGCATTGAAGATCTCTTTATGTTCTAAGTATTCCAATACAGAAGATCGAGTTTAAAATGTCTTCTGAAACCTGGGGTAGAGATCTGTACAAACCAGTATGGAATATAGGGCATATCACTGCCCACGGTCACGTCCCGTCACCTCTAGCCCTTTGCACCCACACGCTGGTATTCAGAACCCCACCCCACTCAGGTGCCTCTCGGCCTTGATCCTGAGCGGCTGGGCGTGTGTCCAGGCCTGCAGGCACACAGGACTCCCCGCGTCGGAATCGAACTCCAACGTGTAGTTTATAGCAGATGCTTCTTCGTAGTGGCCAAGCATGATTTATGTATTTGTAGTTGCACAGCCTAGAATACATCCAGTTATTTTATGATTTTAGGCTTAATTTTGTCCTCCCCCAAATGCATGCCAACAAAGGAAATTGACAAATATTTAATCAATATTTATCCTTGTCATTAAGTGGTGTAGAAATGTCAATGCGTAGTGTCTTGATTATACATAAATGACTTAAATTTAGCATTGTTTTAATTTTACTCTATTTTCAGCTGAATATGGAATAGATCATAATAAAAACGAATATCCTTTGCCAAAATTAAAAAAGAAATTGCGCAGACTAATTCACGTTAACTGTTTGCTCGTTTTGACTTATGACTCATTTGACAGATTTTCACTTGTGTCTCTTTTTCCAGAGACACGGCTACTGCACTTTGGGAGAAGCTTTTAACCGCTTAGACTTCTTCAGTGCGGTCCAGGACGCCCGGAGGTTCACTTACGTGGCCAGAGTGAGTATTTTATTTCAGAGTCACTTGATGACACTTTGGGGCGCCTGCGTTTTGAGGATTTTCATGTGAAACATTTCAGATGCTTTTGACAGCTGCGCACAGTTGTGCTTGTTCGCTGGTAGAGAACCCCCGGGGCCGGGCAGTCGGGCGAGGCTCCGGGCTGGCGCTGCGGCTTCTGCAGGCTCCCGCAGGGGCAGGGGCACACTCCCTGCCCGTTGCGCTGTCGGAGATGCAAAGAGGAGGCAGAAGGTATCCTGGGAATCCTTTCACATGCATTTTCTACTTTGTGTTTTTCACGGAGTATGATCCCTGCTTAATAGAGGGACTGTGGGCTAACAGAAAGAAGGAAATTTATACCGAATGGAACTCCACAGAAGCCTTATTGTGTTAATAACATGTTTTTAGAGGAAATTTTTGTCTTGGCCTACATTCAGAAAAGAAAGGATCTTGCCATATATTCCATTTACTGTCTGCTTTTATTTGCCTAACCAACTTATTCACCTTCTTACTATTATAGGCAAAGAGTAAGTGATGGGTCACGAAGCTGTTGATTTTGGATTTTTAATGGTGCTGTGAGACTCTGGAAAGATATTCCTTGTAATGCCTGCTAGGCATTTGGAAGTGCTACCGGAAGGACAGAAAACTGGGTGGTTAAATGATTTTAAGCCCGAGTGTTTGGTTTGGTTCCAGTCAGAGTTTGCCGGGCATCCATGTGACCAGCACCTGGGGTTCCTAGCCATGTGCTCCCTGCAGCCTCGCCAGGTGGGGGCTGTGTGGAGGCCGTAGTCCCTCCGAGGGTTCGAGTTCTCCCAGGTGCCTGCACACCAGACAGGGGCCTCCACCAGCTACCTCTTCCCTCCAGGAGACCGAACTGGAATTTGACTCCACTTTGTAGAAATGCCAAGATTTGAGTATCCAGGAAAACGTGTGTCAGCAGAGAGGTCTGTTACACAGTAAGCGTTGACCCACGTGCTTTTTGATACTTCAGATCATGCTTAGTTGTCTAATACTAGCCACTCTGGACCGCAATCCACACAAGGGATTTTACTCGTGGGGGCGTGAGAGAGACTCTGGGGCAGGACGGAGACGTGGGAGGGAGGACGACCGAGCCTCCTGGTTTCAGTGCCGGGCTTTTCTGCTCATCTTGCTGGTCCAGGCCCTTGGTTTGCTGACCAGAGAAGGTCTGAGCGTTCTGTGCTCTGTGTCCTACTGAACCTGGTCAGCTGAACAGCCTTGGGATCTTTGTTTTGTCCACATGCTGGTCTCTTTTTCACTGAGGAGCCTTTCTTCAGACGTTGTCCTCATCCTAGACAGTAGTAGCTGGCAGATCGTAGACTTTCTCTGCTGGTTCTTTTGTAGTATGTGTAAAAAAATACGTAACTAAAAAGTAAAATATGTGGTGTGTCCACATGCTAACGCGTGAAGTGGCGTTTCTCTGCATCGCCTCTAGAAACGGCCGCCGGGGCTGGTGGCTTTGGCAGCTGCTGAGGCCGCTATGCGAGGCCCGCCAGCACCACTGGGCCCTCCCACACGGCTGGCCTCTCTCTGTGGCACTTCCGTGATGGCCGAGCACTCCCGCCAGGTGGGGCCTCCCCATCAGGGGTCCTTGCCTCCTCACCCTCCTCCTGCCCCTGCTTCCTGCTCCTTCAAACCCTTCCCGAGGCCAGTTACCTTCCTAAACTGCTCTGCTTATGTCTGCCTTCTCCGAAAGACAAAGACAAATGAAGCCAGCTGTCAGTGACTCTGTGATCGGGTCCACATGCCGTGGCCATGACCTGCAGTCCCCTGGCCCTAGTGACTCTCTCTGATCGGGTCCACTTGCCGTGGCCATGGTGCGCTGTCCCCTGGCCCTAGTGACTCTCTGTGATCAGGTCCACGTGCCGTGGCCATGGCGCGCTGTCCCCTGGCCCTAGTGACTCTGTGATCGGGTCCACGTGCCGTGGCCATGGCGTGCTGTCCCCTGGCCCTAGTGACTCTGTGATCGGGTCCACGAGCCATGGCGCACTGTCCCCTGCCCTAGTGACTCTCTGTGATCGGGTCCACATGCCATGGCCATGGTGTGCTGTCCCCTCGCCCTAGTGACTCTCTGTGATCGGGTCCACATACTGTACTGTCTCTTCTCCCTTCCCTTTCCTCCTGTTGCCTCCCCAGCAGGCCTGATGCCCCCACTTGCTTTCTTTTGATCGTGCTCTGTGCCTCACCTCTGGGTGACATGTCCCCCTGCACTTGCTGCCACCTTGTCTGTGGGGGTGGCATCCCCTCTCGCTCAGCACCCCGCCACTGGGGTGGAAACACTGCTTTGCGGGTCTGTTAGTGCATCATCGTGCGGTCAGTACCCCTGAATCGCACTGAATCGTAGTTGGCCTCAGTGGCTGGAGTGGTGTCCTTGGCACCTCTCTGCTGCTTTCATGTTTATACCACACTTACCAGGACAGTGAGGGTCTCTTGCAGTTCTTCTCAACAAGACAGTTTCCCATAACTTGTGCTGTGTTGTCCAGATGGCCACTCCTTAATATTAGAAGAGCTGTAGATGTACAAGCAGTGGTTTTGAAATGACTGATGAAAGAGTTTCCTTACATTTCGGATGGCATGCAGTAATATTTCCTCTAAGAATTTATATGAAAAGCATTAGTATTAATATTTTATATGAAATTCCTTTATCTAAAATTAGCATTTTAAACTGAGGCTAATCTATAATTACTACATAGTTTCAGAATAAAAATTAGTATTAGAGTTTAGTGTTCAGTATAAATTGTTTTAGTTGTCAAAATAAAAATAAGTAGTTTGGAATGGAAGTTTAGTCTTTATTCTCCTATACTTTGGCAGGAATGGAAATTTGACGTCTTCTAATTACACAAATCCAAATTAAATTGTCTCTTCCACATCCTGTATATGAAATAAGCCACTTTTGGTGTTGTCTGTTTAAAAATATTTGAAACATCTTCATACCTAGGTTACTTTTGCAATTTTTCAAAATTTTAGTCTAATTTTGAGGAATAAACACTGTTTTTCCAAGCTGCATTCACTCAACTTTTTTTTTTTTTTTTTTTTGCGGTACGCGGGCCTCTCACTGCTGTGGCCTCTCCTGTTGCGGAGCACAGGCTCCAGACGCGCAGGCTCAGCAACCATGGCTCTCGGGCCCAGCCGCTCCGTGGCATGTGGGATCCTCCCGGACCGGGGCACGAACCCGCGTCCCCTGCGTCAGCAGGCGGACTCTCAACCACTGCGCCACCTGGGAAGCCCCTCACTCAACTTTTTAAAGGAGAATAGAGAACTAATTTCATGTGCCATGTTCCTCAGAACATGGCACCTAATTTAGGGTCACTGTTGAATCACATAGGCAGTGCCTGCTGGCGCTGGTGGGAATCATAAGGAAACCTGTAAACATGGGGTTGTGAGCTGCCCCCTCAGCACTGTGGTGGGATGGATGAGTCCGTGGTCTTTCACACACTCCTCGTGCATTCGGCCTGTTCTTAAACCTCATTCACGTTACATTTTGTCCATCTGGCCACAGATGAATCCAAACACCACTTCTTGCTCTGGGCTAACACGTGCGTAAACACACACACCGCCTCCGCCGCTGAGCTTCGTCCGCACGCTTGTAAACAGTCGTGTTCTTCACCACCATTCAGCAGAATTTGTGTTACAAATGTAATGCTGTATGTTTAGTTTCAGACTAGTTGGTAGTCAGCGATATGGCTATTATGTTAAACTGCTGTTAAAACTCTCTTGTAATTCACAAAAAAATGTTTTTTTTTTTTAAACATCTTTATTGGGGTATAATTGCTTTACAATGGTGTGTTAGTTTCTGCTTTATAACAAAGTGAATCAGCTATACATACACATATGTTCCCATATGTCTTCCCTCTTGCGTCTCCCTCCCTCCCACTCTCCCCATCCCACCCCTCCAGGCTGTCACAAAGCACCGAGCTAATATCCCTGTGCCTTGCGGCTGCTTCCCCCTAGCTATCTACCTTACTATGTTTGTTAGTGTGTATATGTCCATGACTCTCTCTCGCCCTGTCAAAACTCACCCTTCCCCCTCCCCATATCCTCAAGTCCGTTCTCCAGTAGGTCTGCGTCTTTATTCCTGTCTTACCCCTAGGTTCTTCATGACATTTTTTTCCCTTAAATTCCATATATATGTGTTAGCATACGGTATTTGTCTTTTTCTTTCTGACTTACTTCACTCTGTATGACAGACTCTAGGTCTGTCCATCTCATTACAAATAGCTCAATTTCATTTCTTTTTAAGGCTGAGTAATAATATTCCATTGTATATATGTGCCACATCTTCTTTATCCATTCATCCGATGATGGGCGCTTAGGTTGTTTCCATCTCCGGGCTATTGTAAATAGAGCTGCAATGAACATTTTGGTACATGACTCTTTTTGAATTTTGGTTTTCTCAGGGTATATGCCCAGTAGTGGGATTGCTGGGTCATATGGTAATTCTATTTGTAGTTTTTTAAGGAACCTCCATACTGTTCTCCATAGTGGCTGAACCAATTCACATTCCCACCAGCAGTGCAAGAGTGTCCCCTTTTCTCCACACCCTCTCCAGCATTTATGGTTTCTAGATTTTTTGATGATGGCCATTCTGACTGGTGTGAGATGATATCTCATTGTAGTTTTGAAAAAATGCTTATTTATAGATTGAGAATGTTGTCTTGGCCGGCTACTGAAAAGCCCTTCGCATAATTTATTGAACTATTAAGTTTATTTCTAGAAAATCAATAAAAACTGGTCTTTACTCACTAGTAATTTTTCTCTTCTTAACTGATTATTTGCAGTTATTATTTTATAATATGTGCTGAGAAACTTGCTTATTGGGGGAAAAAAATGACAGTCAAGATGCAGTTTAGATTTGGCCCTGGTGAGTGGACAGTTCTTAATATCTGGTCCGTAATTGAGCTTACTTCTCATTCATACCATTTATATGTAATGTATAAGTAAATTAAAAGCATTTTTGGTCAGTTTTAGGACCTTACTTTCATTAAGATAAATCAAAGACTTAAACTTGGTGGAATTTTGAAAATTTTAAGTAGAAAAATTAACCAAAGACTTGGAATTATTAGCACATATGTAGTTATTTCGCCGCAAAGGGGGAGATTATAGCAGAGTTGGTATTTTAAAAGGCCTTTGAAGTGGGCTTTTAGCTCCGTGTCATGATTGGAGACTGAATGTCAGCATCTTTACCCCCTGTCTAGTAGTTGGTGTCCCCTGGTCTGAGGTGGGAGGGATGAGAATGTTGGTGCCCACATTGCTGAGCACCCTTAGGAGAGGTGCACAGTCCCATCCTGTGAGGTTGACTTGGTCTTTCCAAACTAACAGTGTCAGGGAATCGTCTAATTCACATTCCAGCCATAGACCTCGTCACCATCTGTCAGCGATACACACCTGAAGTTTCAGCAGTGGAGAGGTGGCGTGCTGTCCGTAGTGTCATTGCACACCCGGAAACTGGGCAGCCCCTCAGTGCCAGCCCTTCCCGGGGGAGAGTTGGGTTGTCTCTCTCTGTGGGGCGTTGTAGGTCATGCATGGTGGCTCCCTGGATCTGAGGCCCCCCAGTACCGCGGGGACAGCAGCTGCGGGTCCTCTGGGAGGGACGGGGCGGGCTCAAGGAGAGCATGGACTGGAAGGGTCGGCATCTGGGGGCGATGGCCAAAGAGGCTGTCAGGAAACTCCCTGAGAGCAGCACAGGGTAGCAGTTGAAATGTATAAACATGCCAGGTGTGCTGTGCTTCCTAAAGTAGGTTCCTCATCGGGGAAAAACTCTCAGAATCATTACGTTTATGTACCTTTATTTGGGTTATTTGGAAAATGAGTTTATACTTCATTCCCTGCCTGTGGTCAGTGAGCTTTGCTGCCGTCTGTGACACATTGTTCACTTTATTTGGCTTGTAAATAGTGACTTTTTTTTACCTTGGTTACCTTAACTTCCTCACGTTAACTTCCCTGTAACTGGAATGTGTTACTCACTGACAGTTTGGTTTCTCTGAGCTTTGTTTGAGGCCTGGTCACAGGAGCATCAGGTTTTATCTGTGACGGTAACTCAGCCTCTTGACGGCCCTTCCAGCTTGCCCAAGGCTCCTCCCTGAGCTCGGGGAAGCCGCACCTGGCGGCGGGCCGTCCTGCGCGTCGCCCAGGGAGCAGCGTGAGGTGTCGGGTGCTGGCTGTGTGTGCTGCACCGTCGTATTTGTAGCGTCAGGAGAGTTGAACTCTGTAGCTTAATTATTAAAATATTTGTTGAGAAACATTTTAACAGACGTTAATACTCACTGCTAGCATTCACGGCCTGTTTAGAGAATAGGTGCTGGCTGGCAGGGCAGGGTCTGTGAGGTTTAATAATTGATCAGGCCTTTCCAGCGGTGCTGGTGAACCTGTCGTCTGTGACGTATTTAAGTCCCTTCTTGTACTCGGGGTCATACAGAAAGAAACTACTAACCCTCTAGTCACAGTAGGGGATCAGGAAATATTAATAAATACAGGGTGTGCTTAGGGTGTAACAGATGCACTTATGAGGGTGCTTACGAGAAGTCGGTCATGGAAGATTCATGTTTATACAAGGTGGGATCACGCAGAATAGTATTTCTCCATTCAGAACATTTCACTAAAGGGGTAGGACTTTCCAGAAGCGCATACGATATTCTGAAAGGATATTTCAACAACTTTCTGACTTAGAAGGAAGTTTGGCAGTGGAAACCGGATTTCTAAGAGGGATTGTTGGGTAGGGGTAGGGGATTAAGAGGAACAAACTACTGGGTATAAAATAAACGGGCTACAGGGATATATTGTGCAGCACAGGGAATGCAGCCATAGTTTGTAATAACTGTAAGTGGAGTATAAGCTTTACAATCGCCAGGCACCGTGTTGTGCACCTGAAACTTAGACAAATGAGTAAACATAAAGGATTGTTGAGTGACTGGCCAGGAGGATGCAGCAGGGCCGATTTCCTGGTTTTGCGCTGTGGCTCTTGAAGTGAAGGGCGCCAGGGACCCCAGGGGAGCTCTGAAAGGCCACAGCGAGTGCAGCCCCTCTGCAGCTAAGCCCGGCCCCCAGGGACTGCCCGCGTTTTGTCATAGACGTGTACGTGCAGGATCCCACCCCGAAGAGCCAGAGACGAGGGTGTCGGTGTGAGCGGGAAGAGGGCAGCGAAAAGGTCTGGTGACAGGAGGCGGAGGGGACGACGTGCGGATGCGCCACTTGATCTCAGTGGACAGACCCTGAGTCTCACTGTCCTTCGAGATGGCACACCTCTCATCACCTTCTTTCCAGTTTTGTCCTGTGTCAGGATTAACTGCGGGAGGTGGTGGTCAGAACGGGGTCCAGCCTCCGGCCCGGGAGTCGGGCAGCTGAGTGGTGGGCCCGGCCCTGCTCCAGGCGTACACAGGCCATCCCGGGAGACTTGACGGCTCACAGAGCACCCTCCCTGCTTCTTCACTTCTGATCCTCTGCCAGCCCGATGGGCTGGGGTCACCGTGTGCGGCAGATGCCGACCTGAGCCACAAAGGGGTTGACGTCTTGCGCGTGGGTTGCCTGCGTGAAAAGTTTGGTGGTTAGAGTTTTGCTTAAGTCTTTTCACTGTTCCACATTCCTATATTAGAGGAACTACCATGTTTTTGAGGAATTACTTCTAAATAGCGAGTCTGCGGGCCTGACGGTGTCCCCCAAGGTTCATGTCCACCTGGAGCCTCAGAACGTGACCTTATTTGGAAGTGGGGTCTTCGCACATGTAATCAGTTAGGATGAGGTCCTGCTGGAGTGGGGAGGGCCCTAAACCGATGACTGTGTCCTTAAGAGAAGAGGAAACAGAGCCACAGTCACAGGGAGAAGCCATGTGAAGAGATTGGCCCAGGGGCTCCACAACACTAGGAGCTGAGTGAGGCAAGGAGGTCCCCTCTCTGGGCCGCAACATAACAGGGCCCTGCCGACACTGGGGTCTGGACCTGCGACCTCAGAACCCTGAGAGTGGTGGCCGCTGACGTACCCACGCGGCGTGCCGCGGAAACCGTTGCAGAAGGGCCGTTACTTCTCCCCTGGGGCGCCTGTGTGCTTTTCTCCGTGAGAGGAGAGGTCATGCTTGTTCATGTTTTGTCTTCTGCGAAGGATCAAGCATACTTCTTTACACGATAGTCAGATATTCTCACACCATCTCACTTTGAACATGTGGAAAATGAGCCTGTGCTAACGGTGGGTTAGACGACATGATTGCAAACTAGTCAGTGAAAAACTTACAAAGAGCAGAGCCCGGGAGGCCCTCCATTTTCTGGCACAGGTTGGAAGGAGGCCCTGCTGCCACCTGAGTGCGTATGAGAACACATTTCGCTGATGAATCGTGAACCGACCGATGGTGAAAAGAGCAGACGGTTGTCGCGCACGTGGGTCTCCTGCAGACTTGCCACTGGCCCGCACACCCGGAACCCGGGCCGCGTCGGAAGGCTCCACGGCGAGGGCTGTCCCCTGTGCCACTGAGGTCCCCCAGGAGGTGCCCGTCATAGCGGACTCTGGTGTGAAAATGTACCTCATGCACCTCCTCCGTGTTAGTGACACCCTTTTCCTTCTGTTCGAGGTAAGGGATTGGTGTGGGGGGGTGTCATTTGGGCCCCTTGCCTGTCCGTCAGGTAGGGACAGGTTGGGCCTCCTCACCGCGGGGCACCAGGTGCAGTGTGTGCAGGGCCGGGGCCACTCGGGTATTCACGTGACCTCTGCCCTTGAGCTGGGGAGCTGGTCTGCTCATCTTTACACGCCTCCTTAGGTCCTGGGACTTCGGCCCCAGGAGTTTGTTTCCCAACACTCCTCAATCTTTGGACGTGAACTCCTGTTTCCCAAGTGCTTCCTGGGTCCTTTAAATAGTGGAATCATGAAACAAGGGAAAGGACGTCTCAGGCTGGACCGTTCTGGTTATGTGAAGATGTTTAGCTTCTTCCTGATCTCTGCCAAGGACCACGTGGCATGAACAGTTCACGAGGGGACAGGAGCGGGGAGACCATGGTCGTGGACGAGCTTCCAGGGACCCGCGAGGCAGCAGCAGGGCCAGGGGGTGGAGGGGCCAGACCTCTGTGTTGGGTTGTGTCTGGTTTTCTCAGTTTACTGACCAGGGATCTCTTCTTCCACGACACCTAACGGGGTTTGTATCTGCCCCGAGGCTGCCGTGACGAGCTCGTGGTGGGATCATAACAAGCTCTTGAACGTGCTCAGCTCAGGAGCGCTGGCTACGCTTGGCTGACCTTTTGAGGGTGGCTTAGATGGAGGGACAGCAGCCACGCAGGTCCAGCTCTGTCCCCAGATTCAGGGAGGAGAAGCGGGCAAGATGTGCCTCAGGTCACAGGCGGTCCTGACAGCAGAGATGCGTGTATTAAAGGTCTTCTTTGTCTTGATACTATAGCGTTCTCCTCTCGTGGAAAGCAGTGACTTCCTGACACGCGTGGAGACGTTTTAAAACAGTGGCCTTTTGAGTTCAGGGCGACTGTTGAGAGGGACCATCCGTAGAATCTCTGACCTGAGCCTTTGTGTGCCACGTTGCAGTGTCTTGGGTCACAGCCCAGCTTGGCCCCTGTCACGTGCCCACTCCCTGGGCACCCCCACACACACATACCCCCAGCACCTGGAACAGACCTGGAGCTGCTCCACTTGCGATGAGGGGACGGATGAGCAGGTTGTCCTGTGAGATGTTCTGGTGACTTTTTCCATGGTAAACATTCTGCACAAATTCTACCTGAATATAAACTGGCTCATAAGAGACTAAAATAATTAATTTGCCAGTCGTTTTACTGAACCTACAGGCACCTCCTCTTTTCAAGAAAACTGGTATTTAGAAATGGAGGAAGTTCCTTATTAGAAAACAAATTCTTCACAAAAGGAATGCCCTCTGAGTTCCTTAGCACAAAAAGATATGTTTACATTTTATTTTTTTAAAAACGTCCTTCTTGTTGATTCAAGAATTGGTATAGGCTACTTACTCCAGGAGTTTCTCTAATTTTTCCCTTTAAAAAGTGTTGGATTAAAGTAAGCTAGCAAAATATGTAACTCCTAAGAACAAGATTCATGAAGGAGAAGAGACCACGTGGGACCTCCCAGGGATGCCTGCGTCCAGTCAAAGGAAGCACTACTGGACACTAACTGGACAGTTTGGCCTCAAGTTCAGCCTTTTTCTAAAGGATTTTTTTACGTGATATTAGAAAACTGTAGTTTTTGTTGATGATAGGAGGGGGTGGTTGGAATACTTACTTCCTTTTGTGACAGAATATCCATTCTCAGACTAAGACCTGGTGTCAGGGGTCCTCCTCCTCCTCACATAAGAAATTTGCTTATGTGGGTTTTGTCTATTAATATTTACCATATGGAAGTTAAAATAAGTTGTAAAAAAATTTCTCTATTTAAAAATAAAGAGTTCCTGTGTCCTCCTGTGCCCATCTTCGCAGCGTCTGCGATGGTGGAAGATGGTGCGTTCTCAGGGCTGGATTCAGCGTGTGCAGCATCCTCGTGGGCACCGGGACCCTGCACTGCACACAAGCGAGGCGGCAGTGGTACCAGGGAAGTAGCTTAGATCTGGGGTCCCGGGGGCTCCCTGGACGGCTCTCTGAGGGCCGTGGCCCACGGGCTCCGCACTCTCATTTTTCTTTGCGGAGCAGGAGAGGCATGTATTTGCATATTCTGGTCTGTTTCTCTCAGATCCTGAGGGTCTGTCTTGAGAACAGGGAGCCTGTCAGGGAAGGTTGGTGGTTACTCACTGCCCAGGGCCGGTGGCTCGGTCTGTCGGGTCAGCGCTGGGAGCCCCATCCCTTCCGGCTGTCGTTAGCAGTGAAGCTGGCCTCAGGTCTCTAAGTTGGTTGTAAACGCAGACGGGGAAAGGGTCTGAGTCAGTGTTAAAGTGGTGCTGATTGTGATGCTGGTCGAACAAGGAAGACGGAAGACGCTAACATTTTGCTTTGTGACCACCTAGAGGGGCGGGACAGGGAGGGTGGGAGGGAGACGCAAGAGGGAGGAGATATGGGGACATATGTACACGTATAGCTGATTCACTTTGTTATACAGCAGAAACTGGCACACCATTGTAAAGCAATTATACTCCAATGAAGATGTTAAAAAAAAAAAAAAGATTGAGGAGCCGGACTGACCTTGTAGCCTTGGGCTTCTCAGGTGTTCTCTGGCCAGGGCCCTGGAGTGTTGTTTCTGTGTTCACTGCAGCATAGGACACTTTTATGTAAATATACTGGAAGTTGCAGAATGATTTTTTCCCCAACAATCATCATATGATTGTCATATTTGTAATTTTTTTTAAACTTCCACGGTCAACGTGGCAATGTGAGTATGAGTTAGCATTTTCTTTTCTCCCTCTGGAAACTCACAGAGGCAGCTAGGAGGATTGGAAAGGAGGGATGAAAAATTCCTTTTTCAGAGAAATAGGCAGATATAATTCACAGATTCTAAAATCTGTTTAAGGCTTACCCACAGTGGCTCAGATGGGGCAGAAACAGTATGGGAAGAAGTGAATGGATGTGTCCAGGTGGGGAGGACTTGGCAGAGGCAGCCCTGGACCACACCAGAGACACGTGTGGCCCAGGGCGAGGCCCCGCGTGGGAGGCGGAAATTACAGGACGTGAGGGGACGCGGGGAAGCGGCTGACACAGGACTCCTGAGGCCCAGTTTGTACAGAGAGGTGGGCTGTGGGTTCACCGAAGACTGATACGGATGAGCCATGTTTGTGACAACCAGCTCTCCCCGGAGCAGCTGAGGGGAGGGGACAGCACTGGGCCAGAGAAGCGGGAAGGGTGTCCCGTCCTTCCCAGGCCTTCCCCTCTGCCCGCCATGCCAGCATCGCGTGCAGAAGCCTGGGAGGCACGCCAGGCAGCAGCTGCGGGAGGGAGGGGCAGTGCCGTGCGTGTCAGGCGGGAGGCCGGAGGGACAGATGTGATGTGAGGCCGTTGGGGAAGGTCCGGCTCAGCTCGTGTGAGGCTGGGACATTCAGAGGAAAGGGCACGGCAGGATGCTGGGTGGACCCCCAAAGATGTGCCGTCGTGGGGAGGGTGTCACGGCCTGCGGCCTGCGCTCTCCTTCCCTGTCACTTGGGGGCGTTTCCCTTCAGAGGTGATGCTCATCTGTAACTCCCCCCCACCCTCCCCCCCACAGCTGTTGCAGCTGATCGCAAAGTCCCAGCTGACCTCGCTGAGCGGTGTCGCCCAGAAGAACTACTTCAACGTTCTGGATAAAATCGTTCAAAAAGGTAAGGTGATGACTGATATTTTTAATAATCTAAATCTTAATTAGAAATTCGGTGCAAGGAGACTGAATTTTTCTTTGATTTCCCCCAGTATTAATGGTGTCAAATAATGTGATGGTGTCAGGGCAAGGGCTCGGGTCGGCTGCTCAGTTCTTGATGTTGTCATTGTTGTTCTTTAAAAGGTGCTTTTGCATACAGAAGAACATATTGTAATGAGAAAGACAATTTGTTTTGTTTTGGGGCCACACTGCGTGGCATGTGGGATCTTAGTTCCCCAATTAGGGATCAGACCCGTGCCCCCTGCAGTGGAAGTGCGGCGTCTTAACCGCTGGACCACCAGGGAAGTCCCAGAGAAAGGTAATGAATCCCTGAGTTTTAAAAAGACACTCACTGTTTCATGGGTAACTAGCCACAGCTCACCTTAGCTGTATCGTGTTTCTATAATTAGCAAGGTTGTGACTTCGTTCTTAGGCATCAGCTAAGCCTGTCATTTTAATTTAATGTTTGTCCTGATTAGTGGCCAGTAATAAACGGAACTTTGAGTTTATGCATATATATGCCATTTAAAATATCCATTCTCACGATTAAGTATAAAAGAAAACAGAGACTGACAGGTTTAAAGGCAAAACTGTAGACTCAACCAAAAATACACTATCAGACAATATTTTGAAGTTTTAAAATCTCATCCTACTTGTGATATCTCAGAAATGATGCCACTTTGGAGTTGCAGTGAAATGAGATTATAATTTTTTATTGTGATTAAATATACATAAAATTTACCATCTTAACCACTCTTAAGTGCACAGCTCAGTGGCGTTAAGTACATTCACATCATTGTGCAACGATGGCCACCATCCTCAGCAGAGCTCACCTTGCAGAGCTGACACTCTGTCCCCATAAACACCAACCAGCACGACCCTCCCCCCACTGCCCAGCCCCTGGCGCCCACCATCTACTTTCTGTCTCTATGAATTTGACTATTCTAAGGACCTCATATAAGGAGAATCACACAATACTTGTTCATGTGTGGCTGGTTCTTATCATAAGGGCTTCAAGTTTCATCTACGTCGTAGCATGTGTCAGAATTCCCTTCCTGTTTAAGGCTGAGTAATATTCCATCGTGTGTATGTATCACACTCTGTATATCTGTGTTATCTGTTAATGGGCCCTTGGGCTGTGAAAGCAGGTCATTCTTAACAGCGGGGGTTGACTGTATCAGTGCATTGTTTTTGTTTTTGTTTGTTCCAGTTCTCGATGACCACCAAAACCCTCGCCTAATCAAAGATCTTCTCCAAGACCTAAGCTCTACCCTTTGCATTCTAATTAGAGGAGTGGGGAAGTCTGTTCTGGTGGGAAATATCAACATTTGGGTTTGCCGATTAGAAACTATTCTCAACTGGCAACAGCAGCTACAGAATCTTCAGATGACTGAGGTATGCATTTCTTGGCCTACAAGTGAGTACGCTCTGTTTTTCTCTTACAAACACTGTTGTTACTTCTAAGCGTATGTGAAAGACTATTACAGCTTTTCCAAAGGTTTTTCTCCTTTACATTTCATAAATGTTAAACTGTTTTAAGATGGATTAAGACCAGAAGACCCTTTAATGGGTTATAGGTGTCATTGGAAAGACGGTGGGGATGGTAATTATTAAAAAGAGCTGATCCTGTGGGTGATGAGGTGGTGAATTGATTTACCTTTATAGATTAGGTATTTCAGGCTAAAATAACGTTCAATGAATTAAGGCTAAATTGTATAGTAGTGACTCTGGTTCATCCGCTGTTGCTTCTCTGGGTTGATGTGTTGTACGCTGCATGGTGTGTGTACGTGTGTTTGTAGTTCAAAAGGACCATGCAGATCACTCCAGTGGTTCTGATGCTTTTCGTTTATTCTGGTAACTGGTTTCATCAAGAAAAATGTTGACCCTATTGACTAAAGTAAGTGTTTTAGGTTGTGTTTTATTTATCTCTGGTTGCTTTCAAAGGTGGCGTTGGAACACTGTAACTTTGGGCCATTTATTTGCTACCTAAATGTGGGATTTACAAAGAGCAGTGATTCCCTAATTAAGGCCCTGCAGTTACAAGGGACGATCTAACATCCAGTGTCCAGGCGGCCTTGGTGTGAGCGCCGCACAGACCCCACCTCGTTCCCACGGGCAGAGGCTTGTGCTGTGAGGGCCACCTGCCTGAAGACACATGCACCTGGGGCGTGTCTGCTATCCAGGCCTTGATAGACGTGGCCAGGTGCCACTGTCCCCTAGTAGCTGACGCGTGGTGACGCCTCGTCAGCTGGCGAACTCGGGGAGTGTGGGTGTCAGTGGTCGGGATCCCCAGGGAAGGGAATGCTTGTCGCGCAGGTCCAGGCAGGGCCGCTGCTGGGCGTTATCTGGAGAGAAGTGGGGAGGAAAGAGGGGCGGGCGGCCTTCCCGTCGCCTGGGCCTCAGACGTCAGTGTGAGTGCCACGCTCCTGCGCCTTCTCGCTGGAGTAAGTGCGCGGCTCCTCCCAGCAGGTGGACAGCGGCCTGACGCTCAGCGACCTTCCCGTGCACATGCTCAGCAACATCCTGTACAGGTTCTCGGATGGGTGGGACATCGTCACTCTGGGTCAGGTGACCCCGACACTGTCCGCGCTTAGCGAGGACCGGCGGCTGTGGAAGAAGCTCTGCCAGTACCACTTCGGTGAGAAGCAGGTGAGCGTGGGCTCCGGCCCCAGCGGCCAGGCCTGGCCACTTCGGGGAATGGACTAGAATCACTTACGGGAAAGCTCGTTCTTCATGTTGAGAAAGAGCTGTGATTCTAAGCACAGCCCAGAACAGAGAAGCAGAACAAGAGCAGGTTCTTCCTGTCGAGGACGTGCCCCTCGTCTTTCCCATAACTCGAGGCCCCTCTCCGGGTGGTGTGTCACCTCTGGGATCATGGGTGGCCACCCGCTCCCCGCACCCCTGCCCTCCCAGGACCGGGACTAGCCACGGGGACCGGCGGACTCCTGTGTGTCCCCCTCATCGTTGCCCCCCTCCTCGCCCCCCGCCCCGTGTTGTTTCTGGAGTGAAGCACCGACAGCTGGGCATCCACCACACGCACGGCAGCGTGAAGGGCAGGGAACAGTCTCGGATGAGGCAGGATGCGATCCTGCCCCAGGGGCTCCTTGCCGAAGGGACAGGTGTCACGTGCCTCTTCAGACATGGGCTTGGGGGATGTGTGGGGTCACGTGCTCGTCCCCTAGGTGGACACGGCCACTCTGGGGGGCATGGCGGGCAGGGGCGTCCTGGAGGTGAGCAGGTTCAGGCCCTGAAACTGAGACGTGCGTGCTGGAGGGGGTGAGGCTGGGTGCGGCCAGGCCACGGGGCCGCCATGGTCCCCCTTCTCGGGGCGGGGCGGGGGGGGGCGCCCCGGAGTGGAGTCTAATATTCCAAGGAACCGAGAAGCTGTTGCTCAAAGTCGCCGCCCCATCGGGCAGCCCCCGACTGCTCCACGCCCCCATCCCCACCTGTTACTCTGAGTGTTTGGTCACAGCCTCACGGGGGGCGTGAGGGGCTGCCTCCTCCCATCCCTGATGCCCGAGGCGCTGAGATCTTTTCATGTGCTTGTTGCCCATTTTGTGTTTGGATTGTCTTTCTGTTACTGAGTTGTGTTCTTTTTGTGTTCTAGTTACAAGTCCCTGGCAGACACATGATGTAGTAACTTACTTTTAGCTTAATAGTATGTCATGGATATCATTCCAGATCGGAACCTTTAAGTCTCTTTAACAGCTGCATGGTATTCCAGTGTATAGGCTGAATTATATTTGAAATTTAATTTCTAATAATTGAATGTTTCATGCAGTATACTGCTTTTAAAAAATTGTTATGCTATGAAAACCATCTGATTCTGAACAGAATTTTGTCTGTCTAGTTTTGTAGACACTTGATCCTTTCAGAAAAAGGTCATATCGAATGGAAGTTGATGTATTTTGCACTTCAGAAACATTACCCCACTAAGGAACAGTACGGAGACACACTGCACTTTTGTCGGCACTGCAGCATCCTCTTTTGGAAGGTAAAAATTTCAGATGTAGTCTTGGAGTTTGAGGATTAAAATTTGGAGAAACAAACTATTCACCTAACGGTAATGGTAAAAAAAAAAAAAAAGGCAAGTTGTATTTGTGATAAGATAATGATGTATCACCAAGGACTGGGGCAGGGGAACAGGTTCACAAACGTAGAACAACTTGCAGTTGGACCTGAACGTCGGGCCACTCACCCCGTCCCCTTGCACTGTGGTAGCAGGTGGGGGGGGGGGGCTGTCCCCGAGGGTGGTGAGCGCGCTGGCTGGCGCCTCGGCCCGAGTCCTGGCGGGGCTGCTTTCTGCTGTTGTCGAGGCTCAGGATCCCCCACCCTCTTCTGGAAGCCGAGGGGGCCCCTCAGCTGCCCTCCACACTCGGCCTCAGCCTCCACCGTCGGGACGCCCGAAGATGGCACTTCCAGGGGGCTTCTCCTCACAGCCCTGTGCCTGGAGCAGAGGCGAGGCCCATGAAGGTGCCCAGGCTTCTCATGTGTTTGAGCCACACTTAGCAAGTCTGGTCCTTGGTGGAGACTGAGCCACGTCCGCAGTTGTCTGGGCCCATCCCCTCCCTCTCTGGCTCCCTTCCTCTCCTGTCCAGACTCTGATAAAAACAAGTTTCCAGGGCGGGGGAGTGGGGTGCTTCCATCACCTCCTCTCAGTGAAATCATTTCCATAGTTTGCCTTGAGTTTGAAGTTGCTTGTTAACGTGGTGAAATTTCACTAGGGAGAAAAGTGGCGAAACTGGCAGGCGGTCTGCGCCTGCCCCTCCGTGTCCTCGGGCGTGGCTGTAAGGCCGCAGGCCTTCCGCCTGGTCAGCGCCTTGGCTGTTTGTGTATTTCTTTTGCTCTTCATTTATCTGTAATTTGTTGCATGGATTACATGGCAGACTCTAAACTGTTGGAAGAGAAATGACTACTTTAAATTGTTTTCATTTCAGATTATATCCGTGGTAATGTGGCTCTTTTTTAACTATAACCCGTGGTTGTGGGGTGAGAGCCCCTGTGTCAACAGAGCTTTACCTCCTGGGCTGCAGGCGAGCAGGTCCTGCTGTCCCCACTCATGACCAACAGGAGGTCACGTCATTGGTAATTGGTTGTTTTGTATTCTAGTGTGGCTTTTCCCACACAATTAAAAAGAAGAAATGTGTTACACGGCTGCAGTGGCTGTTCTGTGGAACCTTGTTCCTCTGGGGCAGGGGCACCTCGCGCTCATTCTCGCCGGTGTGCCGGCCGCGTTGCGTGGGGACGCAGGCAAATCAGTCAGCGGGATTACAGTACATGGAGCGGAGCCCTTACTGTGCGCCCTTGGTCCCAATCACAGGGATAGAAAACGCATACCCGGGCAGGTGCCCGTGGAAAACACGTGAGGAGGCATCTTCACGGCTGAGTCAGAGCAGATGAGACCGTCTGGTTGCTGCTCTGAACTGACGCTCCTCCCCAGGGTTTTCTGTTCTCCTGAGCAGATCACTTTATTCCAGAGAGAGACTGGGAGCAGTGGTGTTTCTTCCTGGGGCGGATGTGATGGGCGTTTCTCTAAGAATGTCGTTGCAGAGTGTGGAGAGTGTGGGAGCCCTGTCTCTGAAGTCGTGAACAGAGAGGCGCCCTCCTTAGTCTCCCTGCTGTTGGTGTAAGAATGTGATGCTGAGGCATCGAGAAGCACGGAAGTTCTGGATTTTTTAAATTGAGATGTGATTTTTTAGATTTCCAGAAGAATTGGCCTGCGGATTCTTTTGTTTATGAAAATTCAGAACAAGTGTCTCCTGCTGGTCTTTTGGCTCTGAAATGTTCAGTCTTGCCTTGAAAGCTGAGCACCTCGATGTCCATGCAGCCTCAGGCCTCAGGGCCTGGCTCGGTCCACCCGTGGGGTCACACTGTAGCTTTTTCTCCTAGAGGCCATTCCAACTTTATTCTGAATCTGTGGGTGGAAATTTAAAAAAAAAAAAAAAAAAAAAAAGATGAGTCTCTGGAATTTCTGGTGGAAACTGCTTGCAGTGTCAGCTCCCGAGGAAGGCCCCCTGCGTTGCCTCAGCTGACCGCGCTTTCCCCCCACCGGCTCATGCCACACCATCCCATGGCCCCACCCTAGTTCCCAGCCTCGTGAAGCCTCCTGTCGGGGCAGACCTGCCGCGTGGAGTCGTGAAGGTTAAGCAGTGCCCTGCCCTGCGCGGGGCTGGTGCTCAGAAGTGGCCCCTGCGCTTTGACTCACCTTCGCCAGCACTTCCTGCCGATGGGGAGACAGCAGCGTGACACCATCGGATGCCGCCGGGTGCTGGTGGGGACCCGCCATGGTCCGGCTCCCGCACGCTGCCAGACTCGTCCTCTTGCGCCCACGTGGGCCTGGGCTCTGACCTCTCAGCTGCCCCAGCCGTCCTGTCTGTTCTGGCTTCACTCTCTGGAGTCTGGGGGTTAGTTTTCTACCTGCCTTTGTGGTAACTCCTCCAAAGTGAAAGAAGGGGAAATACTGGGCTTAAGAACTGTGCACCATGGTCTTGGAGTCACTGAGCCGAGTCACTCAGGCAAGCGCAGGTGCCTGCTCGGGGTCTGTCTGGCTTCCGTGGGCCGGCCCTCCCGGGTTGCTGAGTAGTGACGCGAGACCGCCATGTTCCTTCCGCCTGACGGTCCTCCAGCTGAGTTTCTCGACTTCATTGAACTTCGGTCAACACTGGGGGTTGGGTGAGTTGGAAGCCGGACAGAATGAGTCCAGTTAAAGGCTGGGAATCAGGACCCCGTGTCCTTTTTTGTCTCGGCGTGTCCACTGCCAGGTCCACACCGTGGGTCTGTGGCCGGAGCAGGGAGGCTGCTGGCCCCAGCCTGCGCTGATGGCCAGCCCCCATCTCCAGCGAGGGTGGGGAAGCCGGGCCAGGTGGCCGGGCCGGCAAGAGGCGAGAGCGGCAGGTTGGTGCTGACCTCGAGCTGAAAACCGTGGATGCGCAGGGGTCCGCGCGGGATCCGGGCTCTGGGGTCACTGGGCTTGCTGGAGTCTGGTTCGTGCTCCGCATTCCAAGGAGTTGACTCTCAGACAGCAAAGAGGGAATGAGGGAGCTTCCGAGAAACCTGCCATGAATATTTGCAGTGTAAACCGTATGTGTCAGTGTCGCTCTGTGCACTTCCAGTGAACAGTTCCGACGGTTATTTAGCTCCGCAGCCTCATCAGGTGTCAGTCCGAGACTCAAGGAAGTGGAAACTGGCAGTGTCCCAGGTGGCCCTCCAGGTGCTGGACGCTGCCTCGGATTCAGCTGTCCGATGACTTTAGCCATTTTCGTAAATAACACACATCCAGCCTAAATGCTAAGTACAGTCTGGCTCTTCCTAATAACCCTGTTTTCCCTTTTTTCCTCCCTTCTCTGCACTCCTTCCTGACCCTTTCTCCGCCGTCTCCAAGGACTGCCGCCTTGCTTTATTACTCGAGGTACCTCCTGCTCTGCCCGCGTCTGCGCGCGTCCCCAGGAGGCTGGTGCCCCTCAGGCCGCACCCTCTGCTGATGTGCGACTGGCCTGCTTGCTTCGCCATGACCGGGGGTCCCATGAGCTGCCCTGTAGACCAGAGGGAGGGTGTAGACTTTGCCGCCGGGTCCCCGGCCTTACTGGCCCCCAGTCCTGAGGCTGCTCTGTCTCCTGACCTGAGCCCCGTTTCTGCTGCGGGATGCAGGGCTGGGCCCTCTGGTGAGTGGGGTGGGCGGTGCCGAGAGCAGGTCCCGGGGTGGACCCTGACCCACGGCGGGAGGGGAGGAGCGCGGCCAGGACGGGGGCGCAGAGCCCAGGGCTCCCTCTGGGGCCCTAACTCAGGGCGGCCCGTCTCCCCGTCCACTGGAGCAGGAATTCCTTCGGGAAGTCTCTCCCCCGGGGAGCCGTGTGGCTGCCTTCATTTTCGTAGTTCTCATCGCTTGCTGTCCACGCACCTTTGTGGTGGGGTCCGGGGCGTGTTTAAACAAGCAGCTGGCGACTTCTGAGCTGCGTTCCCTCCAGAAACACGCCCCGTGTGGTAACGACCCACTCCTCCCGCAGGACTCGGGCCACCCCTGCACGGCTGCTGACCCTGACAGCTGCTTCACGCCTGTGTCCCCGCAGCACTTCATCGACCTCTTCAAGTTCTAAGGGCCCAACCGTGCCGTGGTCTGGGCAGCGTGGTAGGACGCGTCCTCCGTGACCGAGCCGTGACCTGGTGCCCAGGCTGGAGGGCGTGGAGGGACGTGGAAAAGTGCCCTGGCACCTGCGGGCGGGAGCATCTGTTGTTTCCACCCATGAAGTGGGGCCAGGGAGCCCAAGGAAAATCATTTCTACTTCCTTCTTTAAAAAATGCTTTTCTTCTAAGCGCATTAAAATGTGCAACTTTGCATGTTTGTGAATGTGGTTCAGAAAGAGTCTGTATTTTCAGCACCGCATCCTGTGCTGAACTGACACTAACAGCCAAGCATACGCTTCTTAATTGTCAAATGATAGTTTCCTGATTTTGTAGTGATCGGGGGCGGGGATAGATCATTGATCCTTGTAAGGACATTGTGCAGAATATTTATTTTTCTTGAGATGTATTTTGACTGTATTGGTCGTGTCCATATGAATACTCTTGGGTACAGAAGGAACCCAGGGAAGTATGTGCATGTCTTCTGGGTGCTCAGCGTGGGGTTGTGAATTGTGCAGACATCCGAGACCCACAAAGGCGTGAGTCTGGGGCTGTGATCCTGGGCTCATGGCCCGATGCTGGCAGGCAGGGGCCCTGACCTGGGGGCCAGCCCAGTGTGACCTGCACTGTAGTGCTCTGAATCCCCGTTTGCAGGCGAAGTAATAAGTCTCGTTTATCTACCGATTTTAACTTCATCAGTTTTGCATCTTACGGAAGGAAGTAGTATCAATGATTTTGATATCATTTATTGAAACCTTTCAAACATTGTTTTATTTTTAAAAATACTGCATGTACGTTTTAGAAGATTTTGAAAATAAAGGTTTATAAAAGAATAAAACTTGCATATAACCCTGCCACCCAGAGATAGCTGTGCTTACCAGAAGGAATGCAGGAATGGCCCCGGCAGGTGTAGGGGAGACTGAACAGGGTCAAGGACCCAAGCAAAGTCATTTCTACTTCCTTCTTAGCACATGGAAATTTGCTGTTTTGCATATTTGTAAATAAAGAGTGTATTTTCACTACATTGTGCTGAACTGACACAGCCAAGACTATGCTTAATTGTCAAATGATAGTTTCCCTCTGTGTGTATTGGGTGAAAGCTTTTCATAAAACCGTAAACATCATATATACTGTTTTCATTTTATAACCAGCCTTTTTTTCAAAAGTGTTTGTGAAAATAATGGTTTTTACTGGCGACCTGGTACCACACAGCTGGAACAGATCACTTTGTGATCAGCATCACCACATGTGCACCTTTGTGCATCTGATGATCTTACGATAAACGAGAAGCAGAACCAGGGAAACGAGTCAGTTGTTTGTAAGGATGTTTCCAGAGCACTGGCGAGGATGGAAGGCGGCATCTTTCTCCCCCGAAGATGGACGTGAAGAGGCTGTGAGGTAGGACATGTCTTCTGAAAGCTTATTGGCGAGTTGTTTCTGTATTTTTTTTAATATATAAATTTATTTATTTTTGGCTGAGCTGGGTCTTCGTTGCTGCGCGCGGGCTTTCTCTAGTTGCGGCGAGCGGGGGCTACTCTTCGTTGCGGTGCACGTGCTTCTCATTCTGGTGGCTTCTCTTGTTGCAGAGCACGGGCTCTAGGCACGTAGGCTTCAGTGTTTGCAGCACGCAGGCTCCGTAGTTGTGGCACATGGGCTTAGCTGCTCTGCGGAATGTGGGATCTTCCCCAACCAGAGCTCGAACCCGTGCCCCCTGCGTTGGCAGGCGGGTTCTTAACCACTGCACCACTAGGGAAGCCCTGTATTTTGTTTTGCTTTGGCAAATTACCTAATTGGGTTCTTTGCCTGTTTTACTTTTTGGGTGTTAGTCTTTTTTGTATAAGTTTCTTCTTAGGAGGACGTTAACCTCTTGAAGTGAGTTTTTTCCCCAGATAACATTAAAAGTCTTGGGAGAAGAGTCCAGCTGTTCCCCCTGTTAATTAGCCCGTTTCCAGAGGCAGCAGATGTGCTTGGACCCAAAACCACACACAGGCATTGGCAAAACCTATAGCAGGTGTGCCTGAGGCCCGCAGCACTGGGAGGGGGCGTGAGCAGGATACATTTGGGGGCAGGCAGAGAGTTCCAGGCACACAGTTCCTGGGTCCTGATCACTCATTTACGGAAGATCAGATGACGTGAACAGGAAGAGAGGGATCGTCCTGAGCTGCAGGTTCATGTGTCATTTCTGAGTGTGGTTCCCTCAGCGGGCTCACCAGACTCGGGCTGCACGGTGTCACTCCCCACGATGCGTCATCTGCACGCCCTCTACCCTCTCAGCACGGCCAGGAGCGGGCCCAGAGCTGCCCCTGCGGGAACTGCCACCCTCAGGAAGTGGCATCTGGAAGTCTGTGGCGTCTTCCTTTGCCTTGAGGTACATTTTCTCCCCCGGGTTGTGACTCATGGGCCAGGAGGAGCCACATTAGGTTCTGCAGCAGGTCCCGGTGCTAGTCTGGGAGTTTCATGGCATCTGTTGTGCGTTTGCTCAGGGCTGTCCATGGAGAACCATGTCTCCTTTAGGGACAGTATTGAAGGATTTGATGTTATTTCTGCTGTAAATGCTGCTTTAAGAATCATATAGATTCTAACAAACATACAGAATCAAACAAAATGCTCATGTAAGGTGTTTGTATACTGATTTTGTATCCTGTAACTTTGCTGAAATCACTAATTAAACCTAGCGGTAATTTTTGTAGATTCCTTAGGACGTGGATATACATCGTGTCCTCTGCAAATAGAGGTGGCTTTTCACCTTTCCTTCTTTCTTCCCTCCCTCCCTCCCTCCTTCCCTCTCTCCTCTCCTTCCCAGCTTTCCGGCCAGACCCCCATGCACGTGGATGGCAGTGCACACACATCCTAGCATGTTCCTGGGAGGCTCCCTGCCCTTCGCCTGTGGGTGTGGTGCATGCTGGGCCTCTGTGGACGCCTGTATCAGGGTGAGGTGCTCCCATCCAGCCTCGCTTTGTTGACGTGTTTTTTTTTTTTTTTAACCATGAAAGGATGTTAGATTTTGTCGAGTGCTCTTTCTACATCTACAGAGGTGGTCGTGTGTTGACTTTTGTATGTTGAACCCACCTTGCATTTTCAGGCCCACGTCCCATGTGGTTTCCATACACAGTTGGTGAGTTTAGTTTGCTGGTTTTACTGAGCATTTTCACAAGAGAGATTAGCTGTGCTTTTCTGGTGAGTCTTTGTCTGGTTTTGGTATCAGGGTGAAAACAGCCTCCTAGAAGGAGCTTGCCTCGGGAGCGTTCCCTCCCATTTTCTGGGAAGGGTTTGTGAAGAATTGGTGTGTGTCCTCCTTTAAGCATTAGGATAATTCCTTGGAAACTGAAGTTACTGAGGAGAAGCGTCTGTTTTCAGTTTAGTGACATCCTCCCTTTTGGAAAATCCTTTGCCTTTAACGGGATAGAGTAGTTTTGTCTTAGTTGAGACGTATCTTGGTTAGAGCTCATTTTCTTCATCATGGGCCCTAACCTAGCAATAAACGGGCTGTAAACTTCATCTGCTGCTTTCCTCCATAGTTACAGAAGGAAGTGTGCTGAAAACCATAGATGAAAAGGCAGAAGCTGTCTTGGCTTATGACATTTCTTTCTTTCATTAACGGTGTGAGAAAATGCATATGCTTCACTCCTCTCCCTTTCCTGTATTCCCCACCAAACGCAGCATCACCCCCACCCGGTGAGATACCCAAGGATCTGCAAACCTGGGAGGACCCAGTGATTTCCTGCTGCCGACACCTGCTCGGCTGAAAGGCCCGACACCCACTTGCTTCTCAGCTCGCACTCCCCTGCTCCTACCTGGGTGTGGTCGCGTCTTCTGACCTCACTCCAGACGAGCTCTGCTTTCTGTCCCTTTTTGCAGAGGAAGCAGACCCTCACTTTTGGAGAACAGTGTCCCCTGGGCGCCCCCCCAGAATCCCAGCAGGGACATGCCACGTGCACCTTCCCGACCCCTGCTATGGCTGGTGTGGCCTGCTCCTTCCCACCGCACAGGTGTGACTGCAGCGCCCCTTCGCCAGCACCTTCTCGGTGTCATCGGCACATGCATCTCTCAGGCGTATTCCTGGGGGTCCTGCTGCCCTCCCCGCCCCCAGCACCGACTCAGGCCCACATGGAGAACAGAGGTGCTCAGAGCACAGCCACCTGAGGACGCAAGAGGGCTTTTCACGTGCCTCTCGCTCAGGATGGCGAGATTCTTCACACACAGTGTTTGTTCTTCTGTGTCAGACAGGAGAGACACCTCAACTATGTTGTTTTTATTTGGATAAAATTTTCACTTTTCTTTGACAGTCATTTGAGAAATTTGCACAGACAAATGCAAGTAGCTTTTTACTATTTAATCTACATAGAGAATTCAAATGTCATTAAAAATTTTTAATTGCAGTAAAATACACATAAAATTGGCCATCTTAACCGTTTTTCAGTGTACAGTCCAGTGGCATTAGGTACATTCACACTGTTGTGCAAACACCACCACCGTCATCTGCAGAACACTTTTTATCTCTGCAAACAGAAACTGTCCCCATTAAACACTGATTCCCCTTCCCCATCCACCAGCCCCTGGCCCCCACCATCTACTTTGTCTCCGTGGATCTGACTGCTGTAGACACACCATGTAACTGGAATCATAAAGTAGTTGTCTTTTCACCCGTGTTGTAGCATCACTCAGGATTTCCTTCACTTGTGAGCTGAATAGTGTTCCATTGTGTGGTTGGACCACATTCTGTTTGTCTGTTGATGGGCACTTGGGTTGCTTCCACCTTTGGGCTGCTGTCAACCTGGTGTACACATCTCTCTTCTAGATAAAGGTTTCGTTTCCTTTTGAATGTATACCCAGAAGTGGAATTGCTGGATCATGTGCTAATTATATAGTTAGTATTTTGAGGAACCACCATACTATTTTCCATGGTGGGAGTGTAAAATGGTGCAGCCTCTAACAGTGCCCAGGGGCTCCAATTTCTCTACATCCTCACCAACACTTGCTATCTTGTGGGGTTGGGCTTTTTTTGCTTGTTTTTTATAGTAGTTGTCCACATGGTTGGGAGGTGATATCTCATTATGGCTTTGATTTTCATTTCCCTGATGAGAAGTGATGTTGAGCATCTTCTGTGCTTGTTGGCTGTTTATGTGTCTTTCTTGGGGAAATGTCTATTCAGGTCCTTTGCCCTCTTTTTAATTGAGTTGTATGTGGCTTTGTTGTTGAATATAGAAAGAACTACTACAACTCTGGACACTAAGTCCTTACCATCTAGACAACTTGAAAATGTTCTCTCCGATTCCCTAGGTTGCCTTTTCACTCTGTTGATTGTGTCCTTGGATGCACAGAGGTTTTTAATTTTGATGTCCACTTTCTCTATTCTTTTTTTTGGTGCCTGCACATTTTGTGTCATATCCAGGATTTCATTTGCCAAATCCAGTGTCATGAAGCTTTCTCCCTATGTTTTCTTCTAAGAGTTTTATAGTTTTAATTCTTGCACGAGGCATAATAAGGTAAGGATCCAACTTCATTCGTTTGCATGTGGATATGTGGTTTTCCCAGCAAAGTGTGTTGACTGTCCTTTCCCTACTGAATGGTTTTGGCACCCTTGCTGAAAATCATTTGACCAAATATGCCATTATGACTTGGGTGGGGATTGTATTGACTCTATAGATTGCTTTGGGTGGAAGTTTTCCAATCCATGAACATGGGATGTCTTCCACTTATTTGTGTCTTTTTCTTTCAGCCTTTTTCACTCAGTGCATTCCTAAGTGTTTTATTCTTTTTGTTGCCATTAAAAATGGAATTTTCTTAATTTCCTCTTTGGATTTTTCATTGTTATTGTATAGAAATGCAACTGATGTTTGTATGTTGATTTTTTGTTGTCGTCTTTAGGATTTTCTACATGTAAGATCATGCCACCTGCAAACAGAAAATTTTAATACTTCCTTTCCAATTTGGATGCTTTCTTTCTTTTTCTTGCCCAGATGGCTCTGTCTGGTGCAGACTTCCAATCTGTGTGGAACAGAAGTAGTGAGAGTGGGCATTTTGTCTTGTTCCTGATCTTAGAGGAAAAGCTTTCAGTCTTTCAGCATTGAGAGGATGTCAGCTGGGACTTTTTATATGGCTGTATAATGTTGGGGCAGTTTCCTTCTATTCAGAATTAGTTGAGTATTTCCATCGTGAAAGGGTGTTGAATTTTGTCAACTGCTTTTTCTGCATCAATTGAAATGGTCATGTTTTTCCTTTGTTCTGTGTATAATAACGTGTATTAAATTGATTGACCTAATGGTGGATATTGTCTCTTCTTGAAGTGGGGTATTGGGGTCTCCTACTGTAATATAGAGCTGGCTCTTCTTTCCTCAGTGTTTGCTTCGTATGTTTAGAAGCTCTAATGTTTGTTCATGTACGTTTATGATTATTACATCTTCTTGGTAAATTCTCAACTTTTAAATTTAAACAACATGAAGATGATGAAATTACAGGATTATGGGATTTACTTTAACATAATTAATTCTCTTGGTTGAGGCTAGGGGGTGACTAAAGACAAAAACAAGATTGGCCAGGAGCTGAAAACTGTAGAGGGGAAGGATGTGTACATGAAGGAGTTTTCACCAGGGTTCAGCAGATTTTCTGTGAGGAGGCAGGTGTTAAGTATTTTTGGCTTTTCAGGGCCCACATTCTCTCTTGCAGCCATAGACAATCTATACCGTAACTCAGACTTGGACTGCGTGGGGGGGACACTGATAGCAAGTGTTCCAGTTAAACTCTGTGGGATTTCATGTGTCACAGTATATTATTCTTTTAAGTTGTTCTACCATTTGAAAATGTAAACATTCTTAACTTGTATGCCACATAAGTAAGTACAGGGGGGACGGCCACATTTGTCCACTAGGCTGTAGTGTGCCAACCCATGATTTATATAATTTTGTTTCTTCTTTTGGATATGTTTGCTATTTTCCATTTAAAAACTGAGGTGTTACTTTTTCAACATTCGTCGCCCTGTTTTTTTATCACAAAAGTAATGTATATTCACTGTAAAAAGTTTTGTTAAAAAGCCAATATACAAAAAACAAAATGCTACCCATAATTCTACTTCAAGGTAATTACTTAAATTTTGATATCTTTCCAGTATTTTATCTCACATTGCCTTTTGAAGACCTGTAAGCACCCAAAATTATAAAGTGAGAGAAACAGCGAAGTACTAGAATAGAGCTGCGTATCTCCTGGGGGAGAGCAACGCCCTCATCTGGGTCCTGCTCACTGGTTCCCAAGGGAAACTGGTCTTCCAGGCGCTTCTGCATGTTGAGCTTTGGAGATTTCTTACAGAACAAAAATTCTTGGCATCCTCCTGCTAGCTTACTCAGCCAGTTCTAAGTTTCTAGGGAGAAGAGAATTTTGAAACCCTAGCCTCTAAAGAAAAAAATACTTCTCAAAAAGAAAACTCAAAGCAAATGATATTTTTCCCATCACCACCCCCTTCCAGATTTATTCAACTCTTGAAAGCTAAAATTCTACCCTGCCTTTATCACTAAATTCTGCAATTCTGAAAAGTCATGCTGAGACATTAACTTCTAATTATATAAACTTGTCCACCACTTCACTGAGGCCAAAGACCCTGGAGGGAGACTGGCGACCAGAAGACAGATGACAGAGGCCTGGGACAGAATCAGAAACTTGGCCGATACCCAGAGAAAGGACTCTTGAGTATCAGACCCCAGCACAAAGCGGTGGATTTGTACAGAAGCAAGTCCCCAGACACACATTCCTGCAGGCGGAGAGAGGCAACTGCAGGCAGGTGAGGAGGGAGGGAACTTGTCATCCCCATGCCCACATTTCACACCTACCTTAGTATCGGCTGAGCCCCTGCAGCAGGCCAGGCACAATCCATACACCATGTCGTGGTCTTGAGGACAAAATTAAAAGCAGCTAAAAAGACATTTTCCAGACAATTGGGAAAACCTGACTGTATCTATGGGTATTGGATGATGTTAGGGAATGGTTAATTTTGTGAGGTGTGCCATTGACGTAGTAGTTAGTTATGCTGGGGGAATAGCTTCGTTCTTAGAAATGCATGCTGTACGCATTCAGGGGTGAAACGTCATGATGTCTGTACTTTACTTACATATATCTCAGCCTTGAAATCGTTTATCAGGTAAACACACACGTGAAGCAAATATGACACGTTCAGCAACTGTGGAATCTCAGTGGCTGAGTTGCCCACTGCACTGTTTTCACCTTTGCATAGATATTTTCCATAATACAGTTTTTAAAAACTGAAATGCTTGTCACTTCCAAATTGAAATGTGCCAGGTTAATTATGAAAAATAACCACCACTTAGAGGTTTAGGTGTAATCTGGCCTCCCTTGCACATGCCTGCTGCTACCGGGCTCAGGAGTGGCACACGCTGTACAGAAAAAGCACAACTCTTAACACTCCCACACACACTGAGACCCGGGGGCCCCCAATTCCTCAGGACCCACAGAGTGACCGAGGTGTGGGGACTCTTGTTCACAGCCGAGTGTGGCCTTTCCTGTTGTTAAAAGGAGAATGACTGTTTCACTGGGGATGGATGAGCTGTGAATGCACAGAAGCTGGGCGCTGGCTGCTTCACCATCGGGACCCTGGGTGGCTGACAGGTGCGAAAAGCTTAGTCCAGGAGGAGCCCCTTTCCTTGAACCAGCCTCGCAGAGCCTGCAGATCCGGAGTAACTTCCCGCTCCGAGGCCCTGGCACCCCTGCTGCCCCAGGAACGTCTCCCAAACTCTGCCAGCCTCTCAGCTTCCCGTCCACCAGCTACACGGCCTCCTCACCCCACTGAATCCCATGCTCCGTCCGCTTCATGAAAACATTTGCCCGGTGCACACGGGCAGGGGGCTCCACCCGTCCAGGAGGGACCGCCAGGTGGGGACACCTGCCCAGACGCCCCGCAGCCTCGCCTGGCCCTCACCACCGCATTCCACGCCAGCCACACCCTATCCAGCCACGCCTTCTGGGACGAGGGACAAACTGTGTGGCCTCCCGGGGTCTAAGCCAGCATTTAGACCCCCGTCCCTGTGAGTCTGAAGCCAGGCCCTGCACCCCCAACCAGTCCTGGGGACACGTCAGACCCCTCAGAACAGCAGGTGCCTCCGGCTTCCCCACCTGGATCTCAGCTCCTGGTCCAACGAGTGCCTCGGAGCACACTCTGATCATCTGTGAAACGGGCGCAGTGGCACTGCCTCTGGGAGCCCCGATGGGCCAGGTGCCCCGCAGGAGTCCGGGCGGCACCAGGGAGCCCGACGCCAGAGTCTGAGGTCTCCTCACTGCCCTCCCCCCGCGAGGCAGATACACGTGCCACAGCCACGTGTCATCTCTCCCTTGCTGTTCTGTTTAAAGGCACCATTTCTAAATTCAGAATTCCTGCGTGAAGGCTAGAGTCGCCACTTGGGAACTGGAACACAGACACCCGGTCAGAAAAGACGGCCTCTTCCTCACAGGGAAGAAGCCAATTTTCGGTTTATTCCCCCCATGGCTTCACTGCCAAGTCCCCGTCTCATCTGTGCACGTGGGGAGACTCGGGGGCCGCAGGCCCGGGCAGGTCGTCCCTCCAGGCCACATCCCCACTCTCAGGAGGACTCGGGAGCCGTGCCCGGGTCATGGTAGCCTTGGGCGCAGCCCCAACAACGGAGCGGGTCAGGGCCCCCTGCGGGGCTGGCCCGGCCACACCTCACCTTCCCACAACCTCAGGACCAGCCGCAACGCCCTGACCTGTCCTTGTGCGAACACAGCGGGGAGACAACATGGTTAGAAAAACCCAGAGCGGAGCTGGTTTGCTTGTTAACGTGGTCAGTACGCTTGTCTAACTGATTTTTCAAAATACCCCAGAAGGCGTGAAAAACATAGAGGTGAAAGTCACCTGCAATCCCTCATCCGAATGCAACCGTTAAAAGGTCTCGTCTGCCACGTCATTCTCCCCGTGGGTTTGAGGAAAGTCGGGTGCTGGGCCACTGTCTCCAGGGTAACACAATGACCTCATCAGGGGCACCAAATCCGGGGTGCTACCCAGCTATGCGGGGCTTTCCTTCTAGACCCACTGTGACACCTCACACCCTGGGGGTCACCTTTGCGTTCATCACCCTGTTACTAAAAGACACAGCTCAAATATTTTCCAAATCCTGAGACGGCTTCTTTCTTTCAGTAGAAATTTTACATTTTTCAACAGCGGCCAAAATCTATCAACAGTTCATCACTTTGTTCTGCTATTGGTGAAGATGGGTAATTGTTCATTGCAACGTGACTCTTCACAACATGAATCGAAGGCCATTTAGGTTACGAAGTAGTGCTTTTTCTGAAAGCAGGTGCATTCAGCTGGCTGAACGTAACAGCTGGCCAGCACCGAGTGGACCAGGCTGGGACAGGATGTGGCCATCCACCACCCTACCCCACCCCCCTGCCCCAAGGAGCCCCAAGGGACCCTGCGACCTAGGAGGTGCCCTGCAGACAGTTCTGGACCAGGCTGGGTCCTGTATTCACGATTACAAACTACAGAACACAGCCGTGAGGACATGCACTCACCACGACAGCATCACGTGTGGGTCACAGACCCATCAGACCCTTGTGGTGAAGCGGCAACTACTAGGAAGTGACGGTGCCTGTCCTCAGGGCACAGGCGTTGGGAAACCCCCTCGGAGGGCGTTCCTGCCCCGCATCCATCACCCAGAACCGCTCTTCCGCCAAATGAAAGCAGTGGCAGCAGCAGGTCCCTTGGTCAGTCATTCAGCACCGTCTGTACCCCCCTTTGGACTATTTTATCACAAAGTTAAAAACTTTTTAGCCAATTCATTTCTTTAAAGCTTATAAAATAGTGTTCTGCTCTTCTTTTGTTCAAATATCAACCGAGAACCATAAAAACTAGAAAGTATATAAATGGCTAGAAGTAAATGGGGAGAAAGAAGAGAAAATCCCCTGGCCTGTGACAGCAGTCAGAAAATATCTGGTGACGTATGTGAGGTTCAGGGTCTGAAACCACCAGTGGAACCACACGCCCCCAGAGGCAGGTGTAGAGCAGGACGGGAGCAGGAGTGGGTGAGGTAGTGGGGAGGGGAGGGAGAGGGGACGAGGGCAGGGACAGGCCAGGAGACCAGCGAGGGAAAGGCAGAAACACGCACACCACGGGAAAGGAAGGTGGTGGGACTCGGACGTGTCACCTGGCTTGAGACGGCATCGTGGTCATCCAGTCCCTAAGGGAGGTCAGGGTTTCTCTCCGGAAGAGGCCACTGTTTGGGAAAAACAGATGGAAACTTTTTACAGGATGAAGATGATTAAGTGAAGAACGTACTCCTGTCAGCTGGGTGCTGAGGGGAGGCTTGCTTCAGGCTCTAACTCGTGAAGTCACTGCAGTAAATCGGAAGCGGGGCCCAGGGCAGGGCAGGCGCAGCGCCTGCTGTTCCCAAAGAGCGTCCATTCAAATACACAAAAGATACATCCTGACAGCTGAGGTTGAAGTCGGTCGTTTATTTATGAGTCTACGCATTTTGTCGGCATCTTAAATGAGGTTGAAGGTGTCGAGACGGGTACCATCAGCTCTGAGTGACTGAGTCACCGGAAGCGGATGCCAGTAACCGTGCAAACTAACAGTCAGAGTACATAAAGCATGTTTTATTTTAAAAAACCTCAGCATTAAGAATTCAACCTTCTTTGAAGCCAATCACTTTTCTGTTAAAAACGACAGCTGAAAGAGCAGACACTTCACTCTTCACACAGAGAAGCTATGTTTTTACAGAATTCAAACAAACCTCTTCTCTCATCAGCCAGTGAACAAAACAAAGATGCTTCGGTAAATTCTATGAAGAAAAAATATCTTTTCCCCAAAGCATACCAATAAATATTTATATTAAAACCCACAAATATTTTTGTTTAATCAGATACAACAGAAGAAAAATTCATTTTTACGTTAACCTTTGTACATAAGTGTGATTTCTGTGCATATTCCAGCCCCGGTCTGGTTTTAAGGAACAGTGGTATGAAGAGCTGTTCTGCCGGCTGTGCACCACGGGTGTGTCACAGGCACTGAGCGTCGCAGCACACGGGCACAGGCTCCCCAGTGAGGACGCTGTCCCCACCACCGCGCTGAGCTCCCTGCCTAGAGCCTCGGACACGAGGTCTGCCTCCCTGCACCTCAACACAGGATTAGCCCAAGACAAGCCCGCGGCTCCTGCTTTAAAATCCTCGCGTAAGCTCGTCTGCAGCCACAGCAAGCGTCTCTTTAGGGAGAAGGACTACAGTCTATGTACTGAACTGTCTACCCGAGGAAACGCGGTTTTCAGTTCCGGTATTAACCATTTCAAGGTTCTAATGCAAACTGGATTTTACCACCACTTACATGTCCCCCTTTCAAGGCTCAGTGAAGTAAACTTCTTGTCTCTTAGAAAAAGATGGACATAGATGACTGATGGACGCTACACAGACAGAGAGAGAGAGATGGTTAGAGGACAGGTATACATTGTACATAGATGGCTGGAGATGACAGAGTGTAGACAGATGACTGATTGAGAAATGACAGATGACAGGCAGACACTGTCACCCCCCGGAGTCCACAGAAATGCTAAATGACACTCCTTTATGTCGAACAGCACAGAACTGAACACTGAGGACAGTGGCTTTTAAAGAGAGGAATGCACAGTGTAACTGGAGGTTTTTGTTTTTAACCAAAAAACCCCTATACCTTCTCTGTGAAGCCACCGTGACCTGAGATAGACACGTACTCCCGTGGATCAGAGCTGTCCTGCTAAGGACACACGTGCACGGGTACCTGACCAAGGGGCCAGTCTATCAGGGAGGCAGAAAGCAAGTCTGGAGACACACGAGATGCCTCAGTGACGTGCCCAAACCAGCCAGTCTCTCATTTGGAAAAACAAAACCCTGGGTGTTAGAGAAGAGAGGCACTTTTCATCATTTTACATACAGTTTTAACTCAACAAGCGAGTTATTATTTTCCAAACAAAATTAACTGTCAAGTTACTAAAACTGATCCATGCTTTATGTATAGCATTCTTTAATCTGCAATCAAAAGCAGAGAACAAAGTTTTAGAAGAAAATAAGATCAATATTTAAAAGTTCAGGAGAAATAAAAATAAAACCTCGAGGTAAGAACCACTGTCACCATCTACTGCGCGCACAGGAGGAGGTTAGAACCACTGTCACCATCTACTGCGCGTACAGGAGGAGGTTAGAACCACTGTCACCATCTACTGCGCGCACAGGAGGCTGGGGATGAGGGCGCGCTTGCTGACAGTGCACTCAGCGGTGCGCCTCTCCAGGGCTCATTCTGCTTGCGTATTTTAAAATTTAGTTCAAAAGAAGAGTTAACACAATGTAACACGACCTTTGGAAGATTCATTTTACACCTGGATTGCAGGTTTCTGGCAACAGAAGAGAAGTGCGCAGCTGCTACATTCTTGTGTCATAGACTACACGTATGTGCTACATGCAGAGAAAGGGATCAAGACACAGAACAAAGAACTGCAACCGAGGACACAGGAAGACGGTTTTGTGGCAAAATGCAAATTACCACTGCGCTCCTCCCGGACAGCAGCAAACCTCACGTCTCCAGTCTCAGCAACACGTGGACGACAGGAGGACGTTTCCACATAAGGCAGTCGATGTGCGGTCCCTGTTCGTGTCCACTGAGGAATTTCCTAAGTAAGCATTTGAAGAGGAGAGTCCAAATAAAACGGCACAGGGCAGATTCTCTGCAGTTTTCATCTGGGAAAGAAAGACCAAACTTGATACTCTACTAAAAACACACTGTGATACAGCAAACTCTAGGAATCTGAATGAAATGAGAACAAAGGTGCAAAATCAGGCAGATCTGGGTTTGTGAACTCGCAGGAGTGGGGCTGTCACTCCAGCTCCTCCCAGTCGTCCGTCAGGTGGCCTCTGCTCTGCCGACGGATGCTGACCAGCTTCCCCGCTGACCTGAGGCTCCAGCGCGAGCTGTTCCCGGCGCCGGCCAGGCTGGTGTACTTGGTGGAGCCCCTGGCGTCCTCCTCCCAGCCTGGCCCGGACAGACGGTCACTCATGGGGTCGCCCGAGTTGGCTGCCACGTCTTCAAGAACAAGTTTTGGTGGCTCCCAACCTTCGATCTCATCTGGTTTCTTAGACTGTGTACTCTGTTTCAAAACCAAATTGTCCCAAAATCCAGACTTCTTCTCCGTCTTCAAGTCTTCTTTTAATCGTAAGTTAGTTCTACAGGAGACGAAAGAGTTAAGTGTTGGTGATCAATCATCTCAGAGCCTCAAGTTGTGTTTATTCTATAAAATAGAAGGTTCTTTTTTAAAAAAGTCTTATTTGGAAAGCTCACACAGATTTATACGTAAAACTTGAAATATTAATAAGGAAAAAGCAGTCACTACACATGATTAGGGAAACTTGTGAATGCAGTATTTAAGGTACCACACTTGGCAAAATGCAAAGTCACTCTCAAACAGAAGAGAAAAAAGCAGACTGTCTCAAGGCCACACGGAAGGCCGAGCTCGTCTCTGAACCAACCTGAGAAAAGAAGCCCCAGGTCCAGATTCAGAAACGGGGGGTTACTCCATTTACCACAGGTTCAGTTTTCCACAGGTTTATTCAGAGCTGCAGCCTCAGACGTTCAGCGCTCAGAGCGCTGTGCGCTCTGAGGAAAATACGGCCGACTGTGGAGGCGAATGCTCACACACGACTCAGGGCTCTGGCCGCAATCCCCCAGCCTGGCGGCCGGGAGCATCCTCAGGACACGGGTAAAAACGCCGGCGTCCAGGCCCGACCCCTTCAGAGTCTCATTTAATTGGACCGAGGGGCCAGGACACAGGCGTGTTTTCAGGCCCCCTGTGAGCTGCCACCCTGACATCCAAGAGGACCGACTTACACGTGTAGTCCCTGCAGAGAGGGCGCATGAGGTCACGACCACGGGGTCAGAGGCAGGGGAGGGCCAGACAGTGCTGGTGGGTCATGGGTGCTGCCGAGGCACCCGGTCCTCGGAAGAGAGGCCTCTCTACGGTCAGACTCACCAGGAGTCACCTGCCACTGGCAATTCCACTTGGTCGTCACTGAACTTATATTTTCATCTTTAAAAACATTTTTTTGTTGTTGGCCATGCCGTATGGCTTGTGGGAATCTTAGTTCCCCAACCAGGGATCAAATCCAGGCCCACGGCAGTGAAAGCGCAGAGTCCTAACCAGTGGACTGCCAGGGAACTCCCTAAATACATTTTTTAAACTTTCAAAATATTTATAATAAATTAGCAGCACTGTCAGCTTAAATATATTGTTTTCTAAAATCTGGTTTTTAAAATTTATTTATTTTTGGCTGTGTTGGGTTTTTGTTGCTGTCCACAGGCTTTCTCTTGTTGTGGCATGCAGGCTTCTCATTACGGTGGCTTCTCTTGTTGCAGAGCACAGGCTCTAGGTGCATGGGCTTCGGTAGTTGGGGCACATGGGCCCAGTAGTTGTGGCTTGCGGGCTCTAGAGCACAGGCTCAGTAGTTGTGGCGCACAGGCTTAGTTGCTCTGCAGCATGTGGGATCTTCCCGGACCAGGGCTCGAACCCATGTCCCCTACCCTTGGCAGGCGGATTCTTAACCACTGCGCCACCAGGGAAGCCCCAATTTTCTAAAATCTTTTACGGTTTACAATTAATCTTTGCATTTTTTTTTTTTGCTGTACGTGGGCCTCTCACTGTTGTGGCCTCTCCCGTTGCGGAGCACAGGCTCCGGACGCGCAGGCCCAGCGGCCATGGCTCACGGGCCTAGCGGCTCTGCGGCATGTGGGATCTTCCCGCACCGGGGCACGAACCCGAGTCCCCTGCATCGGCAGGCGGACTCTCAACCACTGCGCCACCAGGGAAGCCCAATCTTTGCATTTTTAACTGGGTTTTTTTCTTGATTTTCTGAAACTACTACACACCTTAAGCATGGCTACAAGCTGCTTTAAGGCCCATAAGTTCTATTTACTGTTAAGTTTGAGAGCTGGTCAGAGAAGCTTTTTTTCCACTTTTCCATAATCTTTCTAAGTGCTTACTGTCAAAATCAGTACGACTCATTTCTGTCTCCTCACACGGGGAAGGAAGCCCTCAGCGTCCCTGCGCACTGCCCTGCTCCCCACCGCCGCTGGAATGGCTGCTGTCCAGACAGCAGCTACTCACCCTCTGGACTTGGGGGATTTACATCTTTCCAGCAGGTGCTGCTCGTCATCCTTGTTAAACAGCGAAGTCACTTCTTTCCAGCCTCGGAAACTCGCTCCCTGAACCTAATAAAAGGTTAAAAAAAGATCACATCTGACAGAGTGAATAGACAGGTCACAGCTGTATTATGCAGTAACTGCGGGGCTGCCATTCAGCACAGAAGCTGGTACCAATTTCCTTCCCTGCCGCATCCGCACAGCGACTCTTCCCATCGGTTGCAGGTAACCTCCGTTCCCCAGTGAGCACAGTGGGTAAACCCACCCACGCTTAATAAGAGACCACCAGTGGCCACACTGCAGCCAAGCCAGGTTGGGACGGTGGGGCCCCTGACAAGAGGTGGGGGGCTGCACCAACCTCCAGGTGGACTTTGAGAAGAAACCACGCATTTTTGTTTATTCTAAGACAAATGATTTTGTACTTTTTCATTTCTGAAATCAGGATGTAATTAACGCCTGGCATCTCAGATTCAGAGAGATAAAGTAATAAGGGAGGAATGGAGAAAAGGAAGTACATCTCCAGAAGTCTCGTATCAGCTGCCTTTACCGTGAGCCACTCTCATGTCCCTGGAGCCCAAAATCACACCAACTGCAGCTGGTTTTCTTTGAAGGGGATGGAGGAGGGCATCTCCCATAGGGCAGACCTGGCTTTAAATGCTCCGAAATGTTAAAAATGCAGCAGCACTGAAACCTGAACCAGGAGGCCACAAGCGAGCAGTGGCGTGAGACTATCCACAGAACAGGAAACAAACAGCTTGCGACCCTGCCGCGCTCGCCCCTCCAGGGCTGATTAGGTGTCACTGAGGGCTCAGATGATGGTTGGCATGCTTTTTAGCAATTAAGCATTTTTTAATTAAGGTGTCTACGTTTTTAAAGACATAACACTACTGCACATTTAACAGACTACAATCTAGCATAAACACGACTTTTATACACGCTGGGAAATCAAAAACTTGGCATGACTTGCTTTATTGCAGTGATCTGGACGGAACCCACTCTCTGCCTGTGCAGCAAGGTTAACAGAGTACATCCGATGTTGTCATCACAAGGAGAAAAACCTATTTCCTTCTTTTTCCGGTATCTACACGAGATGACGGGTGGTCACTAACCCTAGCGTGGTCATCACTTCCTGACGTATGTCAGTCACAGCGTCATACAACACGTGTGGAATTTATACAGTGACGCGTGTCAGTTACTTCTCAATAAAACTGGGGCGGGGGGGGGGGGGGAAGAGTTCTAGGGCAACCACTCTGTAGCCTATAGGAGAAACTTACTACAAATCGCTGAGATGATCTAAATGAGATGGTAAGTCTTAGATGTGGGCCCCAGAGCTTGGGGGAAACTAGAGATAAAACCACCACCGAAAGGAGCGTCTAAAAACGTTTAAAATAATAAAAACCTCAACACAAACCACCTGTGCCGTTCAGTCCGGGAGGCCCACACTGCAGGAACGTGTCACCGGCTTAGGGCATTCTCCCCCTTCTCCCTACTCCTTTGCCTCTAAATCCTCCCTTCCCAGCTTCTTCTCACGTGTAATTGGGAAACACAGATGCGCTCGCCCTCTGGGCAGGTGCAGGGATGTATGTGAGGCGAAGAGCTCTCTGGTTGTCACCCACCACCTTTCTGTGGAGAGCATAAGGGCCCATGTCAGACCCTGAGCTCTAACCTCACCCACACCTCCCACTGGACACTGCCCACCAGGCTTTCCTCCACCTTGCTGCCCCTCAAGAAGGGCAGCCTTCTTCCCGCCTCTCCCTCCATGGGCTGGCCTTGGTGCCCCTAGTCCGGCCAGGCTCAGAACCTGTAGGTGACCCCACCCCCTTGGATGCCAAATCTGTCCCCGGCGTGTGAATCCAGGCCTCTGGTTGTGGGGACTCAGGACACCTCTCCCACTGCCACACGTCACTCAAGGGCTGGCAACACCTGCCAGGTGACGTAAGAGCGAGGCTCCACGTCCCCAACAAGCAGATGTCCCAGGTCACAGCTGACACAGCACCTGGAAGAAATCAGACCAGATGCGAAAACCTCTCTCTGCTGGCAGATAACTACTAAGTGACAAGTGATGGCACATCTACAGACAGAGCAGTAGGAGTTCTGAGTGGTAAGCGCTCACGTACAGTGTGGGGCAAACGGCCCGCCGGCAGCCTGAGGGAGGCCCACCCTGGGCCAGGCACATCCTACAGGGGTGCGGCCGTCACGCTGGGCTTAACGATCCCAAAAGAATGTGTCAAAGTCAGACCGCTCCTTCACTGACAGACCTGCTCTGCCTGCAGTGCCCACGTTTACACCTGAACCGCACCCCGAGAGGGACACGGGGATGTCACGCACAGACACGACTGCAGCCACCCAGCATGTCCCAGCCCAAGGGCTCTGCCCCTGATCTCAGGGAGGCTGCCCTCCACAAGCACCATATGAAGGGTGCCCGTGGACATGGAAGCGCTCCTGAGCTCACCTGGAAAGGTGGGCTGTGTGGAGGGCAAGTGCCATTCGCGGTGTGGGGTGAGGAAGTTTCCATCCTCAGAGGGCAGAGGTGACAAACTCAAATGCGTCTTGCAGTCAGAAGGGCCAGGGGTAAAAAAATTCTTTATAAGTGAGACGAGAGCCAGGGAGAAAGGGACGGCCCCAAAATGAAGACACACATGATACGCTCTGAAACTGAGCAGTACCCAAGAAGCTGTCCAAAAGAGATGAGAAAATGAATTTCAGCTCCGAACAAGGAAGAATTACTTTTCCCTGTGCCCATAACTCCGTTAAAAAAAAAAGTACTTCACATCCCATGGGAGGAAAATCTATGGAATCCTAGAAAGAAAGCTGTCATCCATAACTTACCAAAACTCGTTCTGTTGGAGCAGTTTAGCAGGAGGGTCCTGTCACACCTCGTCTACTGCCCCGCGTGAGCACAAAGCCCGACTGGGTTCTCCGGGCCTCCCGCTCTGCCTGGGCAAAGTGAATTCACAGCACCGCCCACGGCTGAGTAAAGCTCCCGACCTTGCCACCAGAGTCCAACAGGCAGAGCTGATCACCCACAAAGCAAAGCCAGCAGCACCATCCGACACAGGAACTTGGGGCGCGGGTCAGCTTGAGTCAAGACCACAAAGAGCCTTACCATCTGCTGCCCCTGGGAGGGGAGACTAACCCACGGCCCGCCCACGGCTGAGTACAGCCTTCAGCCCGCCTAACCAGGGGCCCTGAGCAGAGCACACAGGAGGCCGTGCTGTCTATCCAGCAGCCCTGCTTACGGTGGCAGCTGAGTGGAGGGCACAGCCCGAGGTTTTCCCTTCTGCAGAGCAAAACCGGTGGCCCCATGTAGCCAGGGAATCCAGGCACAGTGCAGCCAGATTTGGGGTCCCAGACATTAAGCTGGGCAGACCCTGAGGCCCACGCTGCTGCCCCACCAGGCACGGAAGCTAATGCACAGCCCCCTCTACTGCTGAGGATAGCATCCCATCCTGGCTGTTTGTGGAGCCTAACCAGAGAACCCAGGCCCCTGCGGTCCCTCTTACAGTCTCAACGTGGGCAGAGAACCAAGCCAGCCAACCTGTCTGAACACTGTCAGCCAGCAGCAACCCCCCGACCCAACAGGACCTCAGGGCCCAGGGCTCAGACAGTGGCCTTGCCCCAGAGTAAACACGCATAGCAAGCCCCATCTGCCTCAGCACGTTAGCAGCTGACAGGTCCAGAAACCCAAACTAAGCTGCTCAAGAACTGTCTCTAGCAAAGAATCTATAAGGCCTGGAAGAGGAACCCACTCACTCAAAAGCGCAGAAGACAACGTAAGGAGTCAAGCATCACGACGGCGGGTAAATGTCACACCACCAAAGGGAACTAATAAAGCTCCAATAACCCAAAAGAAATGTGATATCTATGAACTATCAAAGAATTCAGAGTAACCCTGTTAAAGAAGTTTAGTGAACCACAATAACACACACAACTAAATGAAATTAGGAAAACAACACATGAACAAAACAGGAGTTCAAAAAAGAAGCAGACACCATCAAAAACAAAAACAAAGAAAACCACACACCAGAAATCTTGGAACTGAAAAACACAGTCACTGAACTGAAAAATTTCAATTGACAGCTTCAAAACTAGCCTTCACAATACAGAGAAACAATTGAAACGATCACTGACCTGGAAGACAGGACAGCTGAAATTATCCAGTCAGAGGAGCAAAAAAAAAGAAAGAATGGGGAAAGCCAGAGGGACTTGGGGAACATAGTCAGAAACAACAATATCCACATTACAGCAATTCCAGGAGAAGATAAAGGGACAGAAAGTATATTTAAAGCAATAATGGCTGAAAATGTCTCAAGCCTGGGGAGAGAAATGGATATCCAGATCTATGAAACCCAAAGGACCCCAAATAGGTTGAACCCAAATACATCTACATTGAGACACACAACTGTTAAAAGTCAAAGACAAAGAAACAATTTTGAAAGCAACAAGAGAAAAGAGACAAGTTACATACAAGGGAACCGGCTACCCTCCCCCAATAAAACTATGGAGAGATTTCTAAGAGAAACTTTTCAGGCCAGGAGAGGATGGGATGATATATTCAAAATATTTTTTTAGGGCTTCCCTGGTGGCGCAGTGGTTGAGAGTCCGCCTTCCGATGCAGGGGACCCGGGTTCATGCCCCGGTCCGGGAGGATCCCACGTGCCGCGGAGCGGCTGGGCCCGTGAGCCATGGCCACTGAGCCTGCGCGTCCGGAGCCTGTGCTCCGCAACGGGAGAGGCCACAACAGTGAGAGGCCCGCATACCGCAAAAAATAAAAAAAATTTAAAAAAAAAAAAAAAAAGGCATAAGGTAGTGGAAAAGGGTGAATACGTTGTTCAATGTAGTTCTTGGCGAAAACGAAAAATGTGTCTTTAAAAAAAAAAAAAATTTTTTTTAATTATTAAAATTTTTACTTTATTTATTGAATTATAATTAACGTACAATATTATAAAATATTAGAAGAAAAAACTGTCAACTAAGATTTCTATACCAGCAAAACCGTCCTTCAGAAATAAGGAGAGATAAAGACTCTGCCAAACAAACAAAAGCTGAGGGAGCTCATCAGCAAAATAAAAGGACTCTAATTAGCATCATAAAGACATGAAGGTAGTGCAAAACTCACTAGGACAGGTAAATTTATGGTCAGAGTTAGAGTCTGTAATATGGTAGTAATGGTGGTGCATAAATCACAACTCTAGTTTAAAAAAGTACAAAAAATAATCATAGCTACAATACTCTGTCCTTGGATATACAACATAAAACATATGTAAACTATAATATCAGTACCTAAAATGTGAGGGGGAGAAGAAATAGAAGTTAAATACCGCTTGCAATGCAGGGGACATAGGTTCGATCCCTGGTCTGGGAAGATCCCACATGGCACGGAGCAACTAAGCCCGTGTGCCACAACTACTGCGCTCTAGAGCCCACGAGCCACAACTGCTGAAGCCCATGTGCCACAACTACTGAATGCTGCACGCTTTAGGGCCTACGTGCCACAACTACTGAAGCCCGTGTGCCTAGAGCCCATGCTCCGCAACAAGAGAAGCCACCGCAATGAGAAGCCCGCGTACCACAATGAAGAGCAGTCCCCACTCACCACAACTAGAGAAAGCCCGCACGCAGCAACAAAGACCCAAGGAAGCCAAAAAACAAACAAAAACCACAATAAAAGAGCAGGATAAAAAGCAAGGAACAATGGATCTATGACATAGCCAGAAATAAATTAACGAAATGTCTTGCCTATCAATAATTAAATTTAAATGCACTAAAGTTTCCAATCAAAAGACACAAAATGACTGAATGGATTAAAAAAAAACAATATGCTTCCTACGAAGAGACTCACTTTAGCCTTAAAGACACACATAGGCTGAGAGTGAATGGATGATGGGAAAAGATACTTCAAGACAAAATAGACTTTACAAATGGTAAAGAGGGACAAAGAAGGCCATTATATAATGATAAAGGGGTCAATCCATCAAGAAGATACAATTAATATTTAGGTACCCAACACTGGAGTGCATAAATGTATGAAGTAAAAACTAACAGATCTAAGGGAATTCCCTGGCAGTCCAGTGGTTAGGACTCAGCTCTTTCACTGCTAAGGGCCTGGGTCTGATCCCTGGTTGGGGAACTAAGACCCCACAAGTCACGCAGTGTGGCCAAAAAAGCAAAACAAAACTAACAGAGCTAAAAAGAGAAGTAAACTGCAATACAGTAATAGCTGGGGAATTTAATACCCCACTCTCAACAATGGATATAGATCATCCAGAGAATGAGTATGGAAACAGTCTGAACAACACTATAGATGAAATGAACCTAACAGACAAATGCAGAACATTCTGTATAGCATGATGGCAAAATACACATTCTTTCAAGCACACATGGAATGTTTTCTATGACAGACCATATGTTAGGCCACAAAACAAGTCTGAGCAAATTCAAGAAGGCTGAAAGCATGGTAAGTATCTTCTCTGACCATAACATATACCATCAGTAAGAGGAGGAAAACTGGAAACTGCATGAATACATGGAAACTAAACAAGGCTCTCCTGAACAACCCACAGGTCAAAGAAGATATTAAAGGGGAAATAAAACTGTTATCTTGAGACAAACAAAAATGGAAACACAGCATACTAAAACTTACAGATGCAATGAAGGCAGTTCTAAGAGACAAGTTCACACAGAAACAAGGAAGATCCCAAATAACATAACTCTGTGCTTCAGGGAAGTAGGAAAAAAAGAACAAACTGAGCCCAGAGTTAGTAGAATAAAGAAAATGATAAAGAGAAGAAATAAATGAAATACAGAACAAGAAAATGACAGATTTACAAAACTAAGAGTTGGTTCTTTAAAAACATAAACAAAATTGACGAACCTTTAGCTAGACTCCCCAGGGAAAACAGAACCAAAATCAACAAAACCATAAATGAAAGAAACATTACAACTAATACCACATAAATATAAGGATCAAAAGAAGCTACTATGAAATTACAACTCATATCACAGAGAAACAAACCACCATAAGAGAATACTGTGAACAGTTACATGCCAACAAACTGGACTACCAAGATGAAATGGAAAGATTCTCAGAAACATATAACCTACTGAGACTGAATAAGAAGAAATATAAAATCTGAACAGACCATTTACTAGTAAGGAAATTGAATCAGTAATTTAAAAAATCTCCCAATGAAGAGAAGTCCTGGACCAGATAGCTTCACTGGTGAATTTTATCAAACATTTAAAGAAGAATTAACATTAATTCTTCTCAAACTCTTCCAGAAAATCGGAGAGGAAGGAACACTTGTAAACTCATTTTTCAAGGCCAGAATTACCGATACCAAAGTCAGAAAAGAACAGTGCAAGAAAAGAAAAATTACAGGCAGGCCAATTTTCCTGATGAACACAGATGCAAAAATTCTCAATACTAGCAAACCAAATTCAGCAGCACATTAAAAGGATCATTCACCATGATCGAGTGGGGTTTCCCTGGGATGCAAAGATGGTTGAAACACACAAATCAAGTAAGTGTGATACATCACATTAATAGAACGAAAGAAAAGAAATACCATCTCAGTAGATGCAGAAAAGGCATTTGACAAAATTTTCAACATTCATGATAAAAACTCTTAAGTATGGAAGGAACATACCTCAGCATAATAAAGACTACAGATGAAAAGTCCACAGCTAACGTCATACTCAATGATGAAAGGTCAAAAACTTCTCCCCTAAGATCAGGAACAAGACAAGGATGTCCACTCTCACCACTCCTATTCAACACAGTACTTACTGAAAGTCCTAGCCAGAGCAGTCAGGCCAGAGAAATAAACAGAGAGTATCAGAATTGGAAAGGAAGAAGGAAAACTGTTTCTATTTGCAGAATCCATGATTTTATATACAGAAAATCCTAATGACTCCACCAGAAAAAAACTGTTAGAACTAATCAATAAAGTCAATAAAGCTGCAGGTTACAAAATTAACATTCAGGACTTCCCTGGTGGTGCAGTGGTTAATAATCCGCCTGCCAGTGCAGGGGACACGGGTTTGAGCCCTGTTCCGGGAAGATTCCACATGCCACAGAGCAACTAAGCCCATGTGCCACAACTACTGAGCCTGCACTCTAGAGCCCGCGAGCTATAACTACTGAGCCCTTGTGCCACAACTACCGAAGCCCACATGCCTAGAGCCCGTGCTCTGCAACAAGAGAAGCCACTGCAATGAGAAGCCCACACACCGCAGCAAAGAGTAGCCCCCACTCACCTCAACTAGAGAACACCTGCGCACAGCAACAAAGACCCAACACAGCCCAAAGCAGAAATAAATAAATTTAAAACATTAACATTCAAAAATTGGTACCACTTCTACAAGCTAACAATAAATTATGTGAAAAAGAAATAAAATGATACCATTTACAATGGCATCTAAAACATAAAATACTTAAGAATAAATTTAACCAAGGAAGTCAAAGATCTCTACACTGAAAACTACAAGACATTGATGAAAAAGATACAGATATCCCATGTTCATGGGTTGGAAGAATTAATATTGTTAAAATGTCCATACTACCCAAAGCCATCTCTAGATTCAATGCAATCCCTATTGAGATTCTAATGGCATTTTTTTACAGAAGTGGAAAAAACAGAAACAATCCTAAAATGTGTATGGAACCATAATAGACCTTGAATAGCTAAAGTAATCCTAAGAAAGAAGAACAAAGCAAAAGGCATCACACGTCTTTGATTTCAAGCTATACTATAAAGCTATAGTCATCAAAACAGTATGGTACTGGCATAAAAACTGACACATAGATCAATGGAACAGAACTGAGAGCCCAGAAATATACCCATGCATATACAGTCAACTAATACTTGACAAGGGAGCCAAGAATATTCAATGGAGAAAAGACAGTCTCTCTTCAATAAATGGTCATGGGAAAGCCAGACAGCCACATACATGCAGAAGAATGAAATTGGACCCCTATCTTACACCATTCACAGAAATTAACTTGAATTGGATTAAAGACGTAAATGTAAGACTGCAAACCATAAAACTCCTAAAGAAAACATAAGAAAATAAAGCTCTTTGACATAGGTCTTGGCAATGATTTTTTGGGAAAATCACCACTAAAGCACAAGCAACAAAATAAAAAATAAACAAGTGGGATGACAACAGACAAATAAGCTTCTGCACAACAAAAGAAACCATCAACAAAGTGAAAAGACAACCTACAGAATGAGAAAAAATATTTGCAAACTATATACCAGATAATATCCAAAATATTTGAAGAACTCATAGGACTCAATAACAACAAAAAGCAAACAATATGGTGTAGAAATAGGCAGAGGATCTGACTAGAAAATTTTCAAAAGAAGACATACAGGTCGCCAACAGGTAAACGAAAAGGTCCTCAACATCTCTAATCATCAGGGAAATGCAAATCAGAACCATAAGGAGATATCACCTCACACCTGTCAGAATAGCCATCATCAGACAGACAAGAAGTAACAAGTGTTGGTGAGGGTGTGGAGAAAAGGGAGCCCTCGTGCACTGTTGGTGGGAATGTAGATTGGTGTAGCCACTGTGGAGAACAGCGTGGAGGTTCCTCAAAAATATTAAAAATAAAAACTACCATATGACCCAGCAGTTCCACTTCTGGATATTGATCTAAAGGAAACAAAAATACTAACTCAAAAAGATATATGTACCCCCATGTTCACAGCAGCACTATTTACAACAGCCAAGATATGGAAACAACCTAAGTGTCCGTTGGCAGATGAATAGATAAAATGTGGCATATAGGGCTTCCCTGGTGGCGCAGTGGTTGAGAGTCCGCCTGCCGATGCAGGGGACAGGGGTTCGTGCCCCAGTCCAGGAAGATCCCACATGCCGTGGAGCGGCTGGGCCCGTGAGCCATGGCTGCTGAGCCTGCACGTCCAGAGCCTGTGCTCCTCAACAGGAGAGGCCACAGCAGTGAGAGGCCCGCATACCACAAAAACAAACAAACAAAAAAGATGCAGCATATATACAATGGAACATTACTCAGCCATAAAAAAAATAAAATAAAATCCTGCCTTTTGTGACAGCATGGATGGACCTGAGGACATTATGCTATGGAAAATAAGTGAGACAGAGAAAGATAAATGCCATATGATCTCAGTTATCAATGGAATCTTGAAAAAAAATTAATTTGTGGTTACCAAAGGAGAGTGGGTGGAATTGGGGGAAGGTGGTCAAATGGCACAAACTTACAGTTATAAGGTAAACAAGTATGGCCGTGTGCGTGATGACACGGATGGCAATGCTGTCATGTGCATTCGAAAGCTGTTAAGAGAAGGCTGTTAAGAGCTCATCACGAGGAAAATAATGTCTCCTTTTTTTGTATCTATGAGACCATGGATGTTAGCTAAATTTATTGTTGTCCCCCTTTCGAAATATATATAAGTCGTCACTATGCTGTACATCTGAAAGTGAACAGTGCTGTGTGTCAGTTATATCTCCTAAAACTGGAAAAAAGCAAACTAACTAGACCTGTGAACTTCGTCTCTTTGGATCTGGAAAATAGAACCTTATCTGACCAAGTTAAACACTCTAAGCTGCCATCCCTCCAACTCGGTCTCACAGTTTGTAATCTTAAAATACTGAAAAAGGGGCTTCGCTGGTGGCGCAGTGGTTGGGAGTCCGCCTGCTGATGCAGGGGATGCGGGTTCGTGCCCCGGTCCGGGAGGATCCCACATGCCGCGGAGCGGCTGGGCCCGTGGGCCATGGCCGCTGAGCCTGCGCGTCCGGAGCCTGTGCTCCGCAATGGGAGAGGCCACAGCAGTGAGAGGACCGCGTACCGCAAAAAACAAACAAAAAAAGACTTCCCCAAAACACAAGCTGAGAAAAAACCAAGTACAAAACTTCATTACCTAAAAAAAAAAAAAAAAAAACACAAACAAAACAACTGAACAAAATGTCCCAAAGTTAAAGACCAAAATATAGTACCATTTGCATTTACTCTTGTTTTTCCTCAAATATAGAGCTTTAAGTGCTTTAATTATCCAAATGTGACAGATGCAAGTTTCTCATCTCAGATTTTTCTGGCAAAGTGTGTAACCGAGTTATTAGAAGTATCTGATTATACGTGCACTGTGAGAAAGCATTAGCTACCTGCCCCCAAGCTGCCAGGGCAACTCTTGGTCCAAAAGAGGATCAAAACACAAATTTTACCCGAGCAAGAAAAATTACATGAAAACTGCATGGTGATAAATGAGATGCGCCATTTCAGTGACGGGGGCAAAGGAAATATTATGCCAAGATATCTCTGAAAATCAGAAACAAATGCAAGGGATGAGGAGGAAGAATACAACCTAGTGCTCTGTTGGGTTCTGTGGATGCCACATAACCTGAGGGTACTGGTCCAGTCCAGATCCCATGGCATATGAATGCTTTAATAAAAGCAATTATTTTTTAAAGTTATTTAAGGTCAAACATCAGGAGAAAAATGTTACTCTTCCTTAGGTCAGGCATCCCAGTCTTTCAGCAGGAAAACACTGCTGTCACCCCACAGGGGTGGAGTTCAGCTTCAGTGTCATGGTCGTCTGCACCAAGTGACGTTACTGCAGTGCTGTCACCCCACAGTCATCCGCCCGGGAGTGCGCTTCCTTGCGTGGATCAAAGAGGTCAACACATAGCTCCAGCCGCCTGAAGCCGGAGGCCATGCGCTGTGTCAGGGCAGAGCCCAACTCCAGAGTCATCCTGTCGGCGGGCTAAGGGCCATCACTCTGCCCCAGGAAGGGCTCGGATCCGTGTCGGGAAGCTGCTTTGGAGTGAAAAGTACTGAGGTTGGGCAGCGTGGGGTGGCTTGGGGCCGGGCGGGAGCCTCCCCAGAGCCCCCCCCTCGGCACCACAACTCTGCCCGGGGACTCTGGAGGCAGTGGGTGCTGTGGGCATGACTTCCAAGCCACAAACCAGGGCCGAGGCCCTGCCCTCAGTACCCCGCACGGGAAGGGGCTCAGTCTGGTGTGTCCCAAAGGACAGCGACGGCCAAGGTTCTGAATAAAATGTAATTTTAAAAGCCTAATTTCCTAACCCTTCTAAATTTTAGAACTCACAACCACTTTATGTTTAAACACTGAATTCATTGAGAAACTGGTAATCCTGGAGGAAACTGATTTCACAACCCAGTCCAGGCCTCTAGGTCAAGCTGTGAAACCAAAAGCCCCGTCGCGGGACTAGAGCTCTCCGGCTCCGGGAGAATTGCTACGGGGCCTTCACAGGCTCGCAGACGCACGAGGTGAAGAGGTCTGAGAAGAAGGCGGTCCCGCCGCTGATGGCAGAGACAGAAACGGGAGGGAGGGTGTGGGAGCAGCCACAGGTGTGAAGGGGGACCAGGGGGACCGGGGCCGGCGTGAGGCCAAGGAGACACCCGGCCCTCAGCCCTGCCCATCAGACACTGTAGCACAGGGAATGTAGCCAGTATTTGATGACGACTATACATGGAGTACAACCTTTAAAAACTGGATCACTATGTGCACACCTGTAACTCATATAATATCGTACATCACCTGTATCTCAATTTAAAAAGCCCTTCAGATGACACACACACACTTCAGGCACAGTCTTCAGACCTGAGGCAGGACGACACCTGCTAAGGACCTGTGGGTAACAGAGGCACCGGCGCCCTCCCCGTCCCCGTCCCGGGTAGAGTGAGGCAGGCCTGCTGGCTGGACTGTGTCCCTGTGCTTTCGCTCTGCCCAGTGCAGGGACACAGCGGTTCCTCCACTGGTGCACTGAGCTTTAGGGACGGCTGGGGTGAGCTGAGGGCCTTCCATTCCCTGGACTGAACCCGACCAGAAGCAGCCATTCCGCAGCCGGGGGCTCTGTATCCATCCGGCTGACAGTTTTAATCTGTCGGGATGGCACTCACCAAAGAACTGTACATAAACTCCTTGGACCAAGTAGAGAAACAGCTAAGGCTTCACGTGGCTTGCTGTGGAAACTACATTCTGTACAACGGTCCGCCGTGGAAATGCTCCTTGGTGGGGACATGCACTTGTTCTGGAGTGTGCAGTGTTACAGCTGCGTTCGCCGATAGTAACAAACACATGTAGTAGTTTCTAAAATATGAAAAATGTTCCCGATCAACCACCAATTAAACTTTGGTTACTTGGTTTGTTTGGTCACTTGTTCAACAATGTTTAAATCTTTTAAATACCCTAATCATTTGACAGTCAAATAAATTATTCATGCTAATGGAAGAAAAGAGACAGGTTCGTGATTCAGAGCAAAGTGCATCTTTGTGCCGAAAGCATGAGCAGGAAAATACACTGCCGAGTCCCGAGGGGGCGACCCGAACGCCTGTCTGCCGAGGCCTCATTAGGCAGATGTGGTGCATCCACACCTGGGGGCAGAAGGGGCCGCAGGGACTAACACCGACCCCCCAGCAAGATGCCAGCGGTGCTACCAGCTGCCCGTACAGATCTCGGGACACACACACTCTTTGTACTTAGGACATCTGGGCATGCATATATGTACTGACGTCCTTCTGTGTTTAGATGTGTTACATGCAGACAGGATCTCTAGAGGAAAGAGCAAAAACTGTGAACTGGAGAACTGGGTGGCAGGCAGACACGAGACTCAACGTGTCCCCTTTAGTACAGCTACAGTTGCAGACCATGTGTCCTAGTCGGAGAGAGCAGGGAACAGGGCATCCCTGAAGAGCTGGCTGGCAGGGGCCGAGGCGGGAGGAGGCCCCAGGAAACTAAAAGGCAGACGGTGGACAGAAAGAGTACGAGGTGTTACCAAGCAGATACTGAGTCTTCTGGCAGGAGGAGACCTCAGTGCGACAGAGCAAGTTGCCAGATAGAAACTGACGCAGGGCAGAGCTCAGCCAGAGTCAGGGTGCAACCCAGCTAAGATGGGTTTCATGAGGAAAAGCAAGAGCATGGCTGAGGGTTTTCCAGCATCAAAAACAGACGTGCAGTGGCCACAGCAGCAGCCCCCAGTTCAGAACAGAGCTCCCCGCTGGGGGGACCATGCCTCCCAGATGCTGTGGAAAGGAACACGTGCAGCAGTGCATTCTCAGGTGTCGGAAAACGTCTGATCCACAGCAGAGGCCACTGAGGGCACGTGGGATTCTGCCCCGTAGGTAACAGGTCAAATAAAACACATCTCAACCCCGTGCCCGTGGGAAACGTCTCCCTAATGCTGCAGAAAAGACTGCTCTGAAAAGTGCTTCCCTCTGAAAGCCAGAAGCAAAGAGCAAACAGTTTATACACACAGGGGCCAGTCTCTACAGAGGCCGCATTCTACAGATTCTCTCTCTGCAACACAGGATAAGCACTGAGCTTGGAAACCTGCAGGCAGGTATCTTGAGAGATAGCTTCAACATTAAGAAGGGTAACTTCTGAGACCAGAACTCATGGTGAGGAGGGGAGAAATGGGTACTGCTTCTTTTATTTAATTATAAACTTTACAGTTCTTTCCGAATTTGAAAAACAAAAAAACAAGCTATTTTTCTATGTAAGATTGCAGAAGTTTTTTGATTTTTAATGATAAAAATCCAAAGTCTTCAATATAAAGAGTTTTATAAAACAATTTTTAAAAAATCAAAACAACCTAGTAGGAAAATGGGCAAAACGAAAGAAAACAGGATCTTCTCTGACTAGGGAAGGCCGAGTATATGGGAGAAGCTTGGTCATGTGACCAGGTCTTCAGCTCAGGAGACACAGGACCCGGTCAGGCGAGCCTTCTGTTCTACAGCCAGAGAGAAGGGGAGGACTCGTGGCCTGAAATGACTCGGATCTTCTGTCATTAAACAGCTCCCAGCAGCTCTGTGTCCCCACCCCGCCCTGCCAGCAGCCCTTGGCCTTTCCTGATGCCCGAGATGCTGTCTTCTGCATAACATGCCCTTCTTTTCCTTCAGTTTTCTTTCGCTCGTCTAGCCTTGGGGTGCAGCCGTGAAGTGTTATTAGAAGTCCTGAAGCTAGAAACAAGTCCCCAAATGAGGTGCGAAATGAGATCTCTTCAGGAGGCACAGGACTGTGGACGCTGTCCCCACAGAGGTGGCCCGGGTCTCTGCGCCTGCCCTGGATCTGCACACCCTTGGCCACTACCTTATTATCACCCAAGCGTCTCAGGAGGAGAAGCTCAGTACTCGGCCCTCCCGCAAACACGACCCGTTCACACTCCCGGTTCACTGACTTCTTTGTGCTCTACTATCTCAGGAAGTGAACACAGAGATCTTGGAATGTTTAAATTCTAACACACCAAAAACTATTCAAACACAGACAATGGTTCAGACAAAAGAACTCTGCTCTTGGCTTTTGCACATTTCGGAACCAAACGTAATAAATGCATTCAGACCTTTTAAGCTGCATTTTTAATCATTTCCCATTCTGAAAAACTTCCACCTTATGTCCTTTTTAAAAGAGCTATTTGAAAACTAACTGGCTAATTGTATATTAATAGTGGTAATTACTTATTTAGAGCAGAATTTAGAGAGTGGGGAAAAGGGAATTTTTCCTTCCCACACCAAATTTTTTAACAGTGTTTACCCAAAATAAAACTTAACCTTAAATGATTACTTAAATACTCAATTTATGTAACAAATATAAATTACAACCTTCATATAATCTTGTAGGCCTGATGAAAACAAACATTAATTAATACATGTGGAGTACTTATGTAACTGGAAAATTCAAACCCATACACACTGCCCACTACAACCTTCCTTGGTACAAACTGTGCAACAGGTTTGCCAAGTGCTGAAAGGGACTAATCCAGTAGGAGCGTTAACTGTTCCATACAAATCCATGCACCCCAGGCGCTAAGTGCTAATCAGCTTTAATAACAGGCTCATTATGCAGGCCCTCTGGTAAGACTCCAGGGCCGAAGGGCCTTCAGGAGGGAGAAATGCTATTCGTCAGCACATAGAAGGCCATGGTCTAAATGTATGTTTCCCCCCCAAAATTCACATGTTGGAATCCTAAACCCTGATGTGATGGTGTTAGGAGGGGGGTCTTTGGGAGGTGACCAGGTCCTGAGGGTGGAGCCCTCGTGCTGGGATTAGTGCCCTTAGAAAAGAGACCACGAGAGCTTCCTCAGCCCTTCCTCCACAGCAAGAAGCCTACAGCCAGGAAGGGGTCCTCACCAGAGCTGCGAGAAACGAATTTCTGTTGTTTAAGCCACCTAGTCTGTGGTGTCTAGTTATAGCAGCCTGATCACACTAAGACAAAGACGCTTAAAAGAAACTGGAAAAAGCAATCCCAGTGAAGAAACATAATCCACCACTTTGCCAACCAAGATCCAAAATATGGGGATTTTTTTTGCTAGAAATATTTCAGACGGATGAACTTAACCTGTTGCCAGAGGCCAAAGGAAAATTCCATCTACTCCCACCCACTTCCAACCTTCGAATATCCTCTTCATTCACAGCAATGGGAATAAAGAGCTGCCAAAATCCAGTATCATCAGATGACCAGTACATCAACGAGGCTTAGGTTGAGAAAAAATAAAAGTGATTATTCCCAAAGCCCAGCCTTCTGCATAGCAGCACAGAAATCATGCAAGGAAGTGTGCACACCCTCCAGTGCAGAGGCCTGGAAGAAGGAGGCCTCGCCAGGGAGCAGCGGGGCCAGGAGAGCTAGAAACCTGATCCCAGGCCCCAAGTGGGGATGCTGCCCTCCCGCTCACTCTGCAGCTGGCCTTCCCGCCAGCCCCCTCCCCCTGCCTACGGTCCCAGGAGGAGGGGCACGCTCCAACGCACGTGGTCTCAGCTCCAGGTCTCCTTGGCCCGGAGGGTAGCCGTTCCCACGCTTCACCCTCGTGTGGCGAGGCCGCTGCCCCACCTTCACAGGCGGGCACCAGGCTATTTGCACTTCCCTCCGGCCCCTGATAGCACCACCACCGCCACTGTCCCGGCCCTTCCTGCTCTGCCGCTGCGGGCCTCTGTCCTAAGAAAGGCCAGCTTGGCCACCTCCTCGAGGCCATTCAGCTCTCTCCGCCAGAGAGGGGTGCCAGTGAGCCACCAGCAGCGGGCACGGCAGGAAGGGAAGGCTGATGGAGGGCCCGGTTCCCGTCTTCCTCCCAGGCTCCCATGTGGGTTACATGCATGGTTTCCAGGGCAGAAGTGACAGAACAACCCATAATCCTACCAGAAATTTAGATTCAGTTCTCCACTCCCACAGCGGGAAGAGAAGCTAATCATCATTAACCATATAACAATCACATAATCATCAGGCATTCTAAAATCTTAGGTATTTGCAGTCATACTACTAAAAACAGCAGTAAGAACCTAACTTGTTCTAAGTGTCAAAACAGAGTAATTACAAATTGCATAAAGATGCCAATAAACACATGTAAATATCAGACCAAAGGTAGCTAGTGTTTATAAGTCACGGCAGTATTCTAAGTTACTACCGCAAAAATAAACTTAAAGGTAGACGAGTATATGTAAGAGCCAGAGATAAGAATCAATAGATAAAAGAAAAAAACTCTCATCTTAACTCAATCCCTCATTCCTTTTGAAAATTATTTGAGACATATAACTCACTAAATGGCACTGATCCTAAACACTGATTTTAAACAGTGGCTCCTGAACTGACGGTAAACGACGGGTCCAGCCTCGGAGCAGAGCTGCGCCTGCAATCACCGTTGCTGTAGCGTGGCGGCTGCTGTGTCCTCTCGGCACAGGCCTGGAGAACGCCAGAAACAGCAAAAGTAACACAGGACTTTCACCTCGTGCACTCCCACCCTCCATTCACTTCTGTACCAAACACTTCCCATGAGAAGGAAGAAGAGTGGAGGATCTGACTTCCGCCAAGAGATGAGCAAAACGAGAAACGGAGCCAGCACGCGGGGGTGGGGGGGGCATGCTGCCCCGGCCCCCACACAAGGGGGGGGTCACGCTGCCCCTGCCCCCGCATGAGCAACACCCACTTAGGCGGGCTTTACAAATTAAAGCAAGTATCAGCCTCCACCACGACGGCCTGAAGAGACCAGGACCCACTCCCCAGTGAAACTACTGAAATGTGTAAACAAACAAAACCACAACCATTAAAAGCCTCTGGAAATGCTCCTTAGGGTGAAGAGTAAATGAAGAAATATCTACTCAAGAAAATCGACGAATATTTGAAAATCCAGAAATTAAGAAAATGTACAAAAGGCAAGCAGGCATTGGTGGCATTTGAACCTGACCACGGCCCCTGGGCCCCCAGCTGCAGCCGGCAGCACTGAGCCTGCTCTCCCCCAGGCCCCAGGCAGGGTTCAGGGCTTCTGCATTTCTCATCCCGAGGCTCCCGAGGTGAGGGCTCCCTCCTTCCATCCAGCCCCCACTCAGTAGACAGAGGCTCACCCTGGGTATGGAACACTGCAAACCCTGGACCCTGGTCTCTGGGTCCAGCTCACACAGTGGCAGCTACTACACACCAGGAGACCCCAGGCTGCTCCCCACCCCCACTAGCACTCAGCTCCTAGAGTGGGGTGCCACTCAGAGAAGCTTGTCGTGGTCTCCACCCCAGCTCCAGAGCCCTGGCTCAGAGACCCTGCCAGGGGAAAGCAGGACACGAGATGCTGTGAGCCAGCAAGAGCTTTGGAGCCATGGAAGGGCTCCTCCCAAAGGCACCAACTTCATTTGTGACACAGCACAGGGGAGGGTGCTCTCAAGAGCAGGGGGAGGTGGAGAAAGGTAATCAAGAAAAGACTTGAGGGCTTCCCTGGTGGTGCAGTGGTTGAGAGTCCGCTTGCCGATGCAGGGGACACGGGTTCGTGCCCCAGTCCGGGAGGATCCCACATGCCGCAGAGCGGCTGGGCCCGTGAGCCATGGCCGCTGAGCCTGCGCGTCCGGAGCCTGTGCTCCGCAACGGGAGAGGCCACAACAGTGAGGGGCCCGCGTACCGCAAAAAAAAAAAGAGCAGACTTGAGGTGCAGCTAAGCTGAGCAGCAAGCTTGCAGGAGAGAAGCAGGGAGGAGAAGCCAGAAGGGGCCCCTTGAGGTCAGAGCAATGATCAACAGGGGCCTCAGAAATGCTTCCCTCAAAGGAGCCAGTCAGAATGCATGCATCTGCAGAGCAATTTATGCCCCCGAGTATTGCTGGAAATAATAGAGTAACCAGCTGGCAGTCAGTGGAGTTTAACGGCTGGATGCTGTCAGGGCAAGAGGAAGGCCGGCCTGCCAAACCCACCGCAGCCCAGGCGATGCGGGTGCACCCAGAGGAGGGCTTCCCTGAGGGGCAAAGCCCAACACTCAACATTGTGGGGCACAGGGCAGACCTCATAAAGATAACCCAGCGGGACACGAAACAAGGAGGAGATAAGTAAGTTATGAAGTTGGCAACAGGAATGGTGGGGGGGGGGGTAGTGCCCAGATTTACTTACATATAGAACAAACAATCCTAAAATTTGTATGGAACCACAAAAGATCCCAAATAGCCAAAACAATCTTGAGAAGAACAACAAAGCTGAAGGCAACATGCTCCCTGATTTCAGACTATGTTATAAAGCTACAGTAATTAAAATAGCCTGTTACTGACATAAAAACAGACAGGTGGGTCAATGGAACAGAATAGAAAAGGCAAAAATAAATCCATGCATGCAAGATCAGTTAATTTACAACAAAGGAGCCAAGAATATACAATGGGGATAGGACAGTCTCTTCCATAAATGGTGTTAGGAAAACTGGACAGCATATACATGCAAAAGAATGAAACTGGACTACTACCTTACACCGTACACAAAAATTAACTAAAAATGGATTAAAGACTTGAGTGTGAGACTGGAAACCATAGAAGAAAACACAGCTGGGTAATAAGCACCTTGACATCAGTCTTAGTGATGACTTATTGGATTTTCTACCAAAAGCACAGACAACAAAAGCAAAAATAAACAAGCCAGACTAAATCAAACAGAAAAGCTTCTGCACAGCAAAGGAAACCATCAACAAAACAAAAAGGTAATCTACTGAATGGGTGAAAATATTCGCAAATCATATATCTGATAAAGGGCTAATATCCAAAATATATAAAAAACTCATACAACTCAATAGAAAAAAACAAACGATCCAATTAAAAAATGGGCAGAGGATCTCAACACTTTTTCAAAGAAGACATACAGATGGCCAACAGGTATGTGAAAAGATACTCAACATCACTTATCATCAGGGAAACGCAAATTAAAACCACAGTAAGATATCACCTCACACCTATGAGAATGGCTATTACCAAAAGACAAAAAATATCAATAACAAGTGTTGCACGGTTGGTGGGAATGTAAACTGGCGCAGCCACTATGGAAAACAGTATAGAGATTCCACAAAAAAATTAAATAGAACTACCATATGATCCAGCAATTCTACTTCTGTGAAAACACTAACTCAAAAAGATATATGTACCCCATGTTCAGTGCAGCACTATTCACAATAGCTAAGACATAGAAACAACCTACACACACACACACACACTCACACACCAGACTATTATTCAGCCATAAAAAAGAATGAAATCTTGCCGTTTGCAACAACATGGATGGACCTTGGGGACATTATGCTCAGTGAAATAAGTCAGACAGAGAAAGACAAATACTGTATGATCTCACTTATATGTAGAGTCAAAAACAAAACAAGGGCTTCCCTGGTGGCACAGTGGTTGAGAGTCCGCCTGCCGATGCAGGGGACACGGGTTCGGGCCCTGGTCCGGGAAGATCCCACATGCCGCGGAGCGGCTGGGCCCGTGAGCCATGGCCGCTGAGCCTGCGCGTCCGGAGCCTGTGCTCCGCAACGGCAGAGGCCACAGCAGTGAGAGGTCCATGTACAGCAAAAAAAAAAAAAAAAAAAAAAAATCAAAGAAATAACAGAACGTTTCCCAAATTCATTGAAAAACAAAAATCCATACATTCAGGAAGCTCTAGAAACTCGAAGTAGGATGAACACAGAGACCCACAAACACATACATCATAGTTAAACAAAGTCAGAGTCAACATCAGCTGTTTTACTGTAATACAATTCTGAGGCTAACTACCTGGAGCTACTCTCAGACTCAAAAAGTTCACGGCTCAGTCCTCCTCAAGACTGTCTTTACTGAAGACACCAGCCTCATTTCAGTGGCCCCAGGCAATCAATAGGTATAAGTTCAGAGGCTGGGGGGAACGCAGAGCTTCCCTGCCCTCTGCCTGTGGATTCAGAACCAGCTTCTCTCTCTCTCTCTCTCAAACACACACACACACACACACACACACACACACACACACACAATGTGTTTACCAACCATGAAGCTCCACTGTCTTTACTGGAATTTCATTCTGTTGGCATGATTCATTGATTAAATCATTGACCATGTGATAGAACTCAGTCTCTAGCCCTCTCCATTCCCTGGGGGATCCCAAACCTCTCTTCCTATGCCTGGTCTTTCTGGTAACCAAGCCCCATCCTGATGCTGTGGAGGGGCACACTGTGAGTTCATGTCTTAGCATAACAATGACTCCTGACCCTCAGGAATCCCAAGGGTTTGGAACCCCTGTGCTAGGAATGGGGGGGTGGCGGTGGGAAAGACCAGACATTTTCTTTATTACACCACACAAAGACAAGGAGGAAGTTCTTGAAAACTAGAAGGGAAAAACAACCAGTCACTTACCAAGGGACCCCCCCCCCCCCCACCCCCGGCCAAGTAAGATTAGGAGCTGGCTCTCAGAAGAAACAATGAAGGCCAGAAGCAGTGGAATAACATACTCAAAGTACTCCATGAAAAAACTGACAAACACAAAACCTGTATCCAACAAAGCTATCTCTCATAAATAAAGATGAAATAAAGACTTCCCCAGATAAGCAAATCTGAAAGAATTTGTTGCTAGCAGATCTGTCTTACAAGAAACACTAAAGGAAGGTCTTCGGACTAAAAGTAACTCCAAATGGTAATTCAAATCCACATGAAAACACAAAGAGCACTGGTAGAAGTAATTATGTAATTATAAAACACAGTATAAATGCTTAATTTTTTACTTCTTATAACTAACTTAAAAAGCATATACAATAACATGTATCTAATGTAATGTTGGGCTTATGTAACACAAGTGTAATACATTTGCCAATAATAGCATAAAAGAGGCAGGTGCAGGTAAAACTGTACTGGACTGTGAAGATGATTACAGACAGTAAAATAATAAGATATTAAGATGTTACATTAGAAAGTATACACTTAACACAAAAGAAAGTAGTAAAGGAGGAATAGCAGAACAAAAAAGACATGAAGAAAACAAAAAATGGCAGATGTAAATTCAACTATTAAATGTAAACTGATTAAACAATCCAATCAAAGGCAGAGATTGTCATACTGGATTTTAAAAAGTGATCCAACTAAATGCTGCCTACAGGAGACATACTTTAGATTCAAAGATAAAAACAGACTGAAAGTAAAAGGAAGGGAAAAGATAAATCGTGCAAACAGTAACCACAAAAATAGCTGGAGTGGCTATATTAATTAATAAAATAAACATTAAAAATTTTAAAGTTACTAAAGATAACGATTATTTCATAATGATAAATGGCTCACCATCAGGAAGATATAACAATTAAAAACATATAGGCACATAATAACAGAAAAAAATACAAGAAGAAGAAGCAAGAATGTAGAGAAATAAAGAGAGAACTAGACAATCCAACAATAAAAGAGACTTCAGTATGCCACTATCAATAATGGACAGAACTAGACAGAAAATAAACAACACGTGAAAAAGATAAAATGATTCACAGTAGAGCCTCTGACAACAGAGGAATGAAATTAAAAATCCATACCAGGAAAAACTCACAACGAGGTGGAAATTAAACAAAGCATGCCTAAATAACCAATGAATCAAACAAGCACTCAAAAGGGGAATCAGAAATAGTTTGAAATGAATTAAAGTCAAGACACAACATTCAGGTTTCAAGTATAATTTACATATATTGTATAGTTATAATAGAACTGTCACTGTATGTTCTCAGCATGGTAGCAATAAGTTTTAAATGTTTGTTTTGCTTGTTATACTATTTTTTAAAATCAATGATTATTTTTTTTTTAAAAAGAGAACTTCCTCAATCTGATAATGAGCATCTATGAAAAACTCACAGCTAACATCAGACTAAATGGTAAAATACTGAAAGCTTTCCCCCTAAGATCAGGAATGAGTCAAGGATGCCTATCGCCATTCAACACTGTGTTGAGGTGCCAGCCAGGCAATCAGACAAGAAAAAGAAATAAAAAGCATCCAGATTGGAGAGGAAAAAGTACAATACTTCTATTTGCAGATGACATCGTATTTTACATAGAAAATCCTAAGGAATCCCCTAAAAGCCTATTGGAATAAACCAGTTCAATGTGGTGACACAATACATGATCAATATACAAAAATCAGCTGTGTTCCTATACACCAGCAATGAGCAATCAAAAAAGAAAACAATGCCACGTACAAACAGTTCCTATACACCAGCAATGAGCAATCAAAAAAGAAAACAATGCCACGTACAAACACATCAAAAAGAATACTTAGGGATACAGTTTACAAAAGTTCAAAACTTCTTCTCTGAAAACCACAAAATATTGTTGAAATAGACTTTTAAAATATCTGGATAAATGGAAAAAATCATACAATGTTCATGGATCAGAATACATAACATGGTTACAGATTCAATGCAATGTAATCCCATCTGACTTCTTTGTAGACATTGATAAGTTGATGTCTTATCAAACCATGAAGCAACTGAACTTCATCAAAATTTAAAACTTTTGTGCTTCAAAGTACACTGTCAAGAAAGTGATACAAATAGCCAATAAGTACACGAAAAGATGCTCAATACATCAGTCATCAGAGAAATATTGATACAAATCAAAACCACAATGAAATACTACTTCACTCCCACAAGGATGGCTAGAATCAAAAAGTCAGGTAATAATACGTGTATGTGCGGAATTGTAGAGATCCCTCAAACACTACTGGTGGGAATGAAAAACGATGTCACTTGTAGGAAACAGTCAGCAGGTTTGTAAAACGATTTCACATACAGAAACCATGTGATCCAGTGTCTTCTCCATTTGAGCTGCTATAACAGAACACCACGGACTGGGTGGTTTATAAACAATGGAAATTTATTCCTCACAGTCTGGGGGGTGGGAAGTTCAAGACCAAGGTGCCAGCAGAGTGGGTGTCTGATGAGGGCCCACTTCTTGGCTCACTGATGGCTAAGCTCAGTGCACTCCCATGTGATGGAAGAGGCAGTGAACTCTCGGGGGTCCCTTTTATAAGAGCACTAATCCCACTCATTAGGTTTCTGGCACCCGACCTAATTCACACTGGGGGTTAGGATTTAACATATGAATTTGGGGGGCATAAACATTCAGTCTCAGGCACCTAGAAATTCCAATCCTAGATATATACCCATCGGAAGTGAAAAACAGGTCCACACAAAATCTTTGCCACAACTGTTTATAGCAGCATTCATAATCGCCAAAAAGTGGAAACAACCCAAACGTTTGTGGTAAATTGATAAAATGGAATATTATTCAGCCATAAAAAGTAACAAAATACTGAAACATGCTATAACACAGGTGAACCTTTTAAAACATTATGCTCAGTGAAAGCGGCCAGTCACAAAAGTCCACACATTACATGATCTGTGAAAGTCCAAAACAGTGAAATCTGTAGTAATACAAAGTAGACGAGCAGTTGCTTGGGGAGGGAAAATACGGGGGGTGGAGAGCTACAGGGCACAGCGTTTCTTTCTGAGGTCCTGAAAATGTCCTAAAATCGGCAGTTGCACGTAACTGTGAATACACTGAAAAGCATTTAATTGTACCATTTCAGTGAATGAATTCACTGTTACATGAATGACGTCTCAGTAAAGCTGTTTAAAGAGAAAAAGGCAGGTGGTCGTATGTGAAAGTACTGTGGGAGGGGTGCAGATCACACTCAGAAGCCCAGAGAGAGCTTATTCCTACCACCTCTTACCAGCCTTGGCCCAGCAGTGGAGGAAAATGCCTGAAATATGTGGTCACATCACGAAAGTAGCCTCTTAATAGTAGTTTTACGGCTGAAACAGTTCATAGCAAAGGCATGGTATGCACTACCCTTTTCACTCCTGTGTGTAAAGATGGCTGAGCGCAGATGCCAACTGCCATGACTGATCTTCACATGTTCCAGTCCTGGGAGCAGCACACCCAGGGCCTACAGAGCTTGGTACAGACAGTTAACAGCAGCCACTATTTAACTCACACACAGAGATGTAATACAGAAAAATACAGCTGCACGTCCAGCTGCTGAAAGACTGAAGGATGGGGCTCCACACTGAGCCTGCAGGAATGACCCCCAGAAAACGGGACCAGAGCTGACCTGCCAGGGAACAGCCATGGATTCACAACCACAACACGGGAGCAGGGAGGCCGCCGTCCCCCACGCTTCTCTGGATCAACATTCTCTGCAACAATCCAGGGTCCAGGATGCCTCGGTCCGACCTGCTGCTCCTTAGCTCACACGTGTAAATACAAGAAACCCTTTGGTTACAAAGCCCCTTGGTGACCAGAAGGTCCACATCGGCACAGTGGACTGTTTCCTGTATGTGGCTACAGGGAAGGGTAGTCCCCACTGACACTGGGAAACGGCAAAATCAGCTTTCCAGCTCCGGGGAAGGAGTCCCACCCAAAGACCGTGGGGACACATGCTGAATGAGCCGATCTGCAGCTCTCACATGCCATCCCTCGCCCCCAGAGGCTGGCACCAACAGGTGGAGAGTATTTGCTTCTGGCCTTGAAGGGCTACCTAAAATAAAGATTCTCATTTTGTATGTCGAAGGAACTGGATATTGATGGAATTTATCCTGAAAAAAAATCTAGAAAAGGAAAAGTTTTACGATTCAGACTTTATTACACTTCAGCTAATATCTCTGAATAAAGATACCACGTATACTGGGAATGCAGGTCAGGTCAGGTCCCCACTTACCATCTGCAACCTAGTGGAAATGACCTAGTGCCTACTCAGCCTGAACTTCGTTAAATTTGGACAACACTGGCCTCCGCGTACTGAGACAGCCATGGGACTGAATCTGACAGGTTCCTCCTCCACCCTCACTTTAAATATATTTTCTGCTCTACATTTTCTATGATTTTTAAATGCTCACTAATCTCTTGGCCAGCCAAAAAAGCTATATCTATGAAACTATGACATCTCCCTCTCTGATTACAACTACAAATACAGGCATTCAAAATATTGTGTACGTGAGCATGCTTCAAGTACTGTCAAAATACCTGATATTCTAGCCGGCATAACCCAAAATAAAGTCAGAAAAAAGATACGGCAGCCCTCCCACATTATTACTCAGTATTATTCTATAAGTTCTAATCAGTACAAGGCATAAAACAGAAATGAGTTAAAACAACTGGAAAGGAAAATACAATTATTATAATTTAGGCAAAGACCATATAACTAGAAAATGGAAAAGCATCAAGTGAAGAACCATTAGACCTAATGAAATGACTAAATATAAATGTATAAAACTAAATAGGTTTATTGCAGTTAAAGACAATAGAAAAAATGCTATTCAAGACAAGAACATTTAAGATGTTCAGAAAAGTTACACGTTACCTTGACAAATTACATTTAAAAAATAACTTGAATAAATGAAGATAAAAAAATCATTACCTGAATGACAAGAATAAATATTAGGAAGTATAATTTCTTCTCAAATTACTGGTCTGGTAGTTATGATTTCTACCTGGGATGGGGGTAGAATATGTGGCAGCTCTAAGTCCTATGGGCCTCAGAAGATGCAGGTCTAAGCCCCTTGCTTCTCCCAAGTCCCTCCAGACAGTGAGCTGCTGCCCCCATCGGCATCAAATCATGGTCCTCAGAAATGTGGAATACAACAAGAAAAGGTGAAAATTCAAGAGAGTGAGAAGAAAATCCACAGACCTGAAGAAAATATTTGCAAAAGACATACCTATCAGGTATTTGACTATTGTCCAAAACACACAAAGAACTCTTAAACCTCAACAACAAGAAAATGAAAACCCAATATAAAAATGGGCAAAAGACCTGAACATACCCCTCACCAAAGAAGATATACAGGGTGAAACCAAAAAGGTGAATTCCTATTTTCTCATACAAAAACAAACCTGTTTTCCACTTTCACATGCAAAAGTGAATAATCAAAGATGTCAGCTGTAACTGGTGTCCCAGCCAGAGTGAACCCATTAAATATCAGGGGGTCCACAGCACATTTATTTCACGGAAAACAATTAAGCATTAACTAAAACATGTATAGACAGACAGTGACTAAGCATATGAAAAGGTGACAAACAACATATGTCATCAGGAAATTGCAAATTAAAACAACAGTTAGATACCACTATGCAACTATGAAAATGGCCAAAATGCAAAACACTGACAACACCAAGTGCCGGTGAGGATGTGGAGCAACAGGAACTCTCATCATTACCGGCAGGAATGCAAAATGGAAAAGTCACTTTGGAGGACAGGTTGGCAGTTTCTTATACAAATAAACATACTCTAACCAGAAGGTCCAGCAATCACATGCCTTAGTATTTACCCAAAGGAGTCAAAAAGCTATGATCACACATCAACCTGCATGTGGATGTTTATACAGAAGCGTCATTCATAATATCCAAATCTTGGAAGCAACCAAGATGTCCTTCAGCAGTTGAATGGGTAAATAAACTTGGTCCATCCAGACAATGGGGATATTATTCAGCTAAAAAGAAATGAGCTATCAAGTCATGAAAAGACATGACAAAACATTAAATGCATTCAACTGAGTGAAAGAAGCCCATCTGAGAAGGCTACAGACTGTGTGATTCAACTCTATGACATTCTGGAAAAGGCAAAACTGTGGGGACAGTAAAAAGATCAGGGTTTGGGGGAGGGAGGAACAGGTGGAGCACAGAGGATTTTTAGGGCAGTGAAACTACTCTCTATGACACTCTCATGGTGGATACCTGTCATTATACATTTGTCAAACCCACAGAATGTTCAACGCCAAGAGTGAGCCCTGATGTAAGCCAGGGACTCTGGGTGGTGATGATGTATCAGTGCAGGTTCATGGATTGTAACGAATCTCCCATCTGGTGGGGATGGTGACAGTGGGCTGGGGGAGGGGTGGGGGGAGGGGTACATGGGAAATCTCTGTGCCCCACCCTCAATTTTGCTGTGAACCTAAAACTGCTCTAAAACATAAAGTCGTATTAAAAACAAAAAAAGAAGATAATAACCTAGCTCAATAAGACACATACATACAAAAAGTAAACAGGAAAGTGTCGACTGAAAAAAAAAAAAGCACAACCTAAAAGCCAACAATTGTTTTCTTTCTGCGGACTTCAAGCCTGGGATGCAGCCTCTTAGATGGCTCTGAGGGACTGCTCTGAAGAGGTAAGGGAGGGGCTAGGATACACAGAAGTTTTTCCAACTAAGACCAGGTAGTGGGAACATCCAAAGAGTACTGTTAATTAAAGAAAACCAAGTTAAGGAATTTCGTGCTTTTCTGTGCATGGCGAGATGCAGGAGTCTGGACTCTGAAATCATTCCTTCGCTATGCACCTCAGCTCTCTGGGGCCAGCATCCTGTGCTTTCCCACCCTAAGTTCCCTCAGGGTGCACAGTTTGGGGGGAGCGGGGGAGCTGCAGTGTCTGAGTCAGCCCATCTGTCTCCAGCCTGAGTCCCCTCAGGGCGCACCATCAGGAGGGGCTGTAGTGGTTTGATGGCAGCAACACCCTTTTTTCAGGATGTGGCAGGCAACATTTTTCATTCACAAAAAGGAAGACATTTAAAAAAGTCTAATAAAAGGCAATTTGTGCCACAGTTATTAAACATATTATAAAACTTCAGCAACTGTGGAAATGTAACAAGAATAGGCAGAATTCAAGAGAACAGAATGGAAAAACCCAACAAACCATAACACACAGCAATTTTAATAAGAGTGATGTGTCAAAGAGGGTAAAAGAACAATGATTTAAACAAAAAAAAAAGATTTAGAACTGTTTATCTACTTTTAGAGAAAAAAACTTAAGTTCTTATTTTCACAACAGACAGCAAAATAAATTCCACACAGATGAAAGAGTTTTTCCTTTTAAATGAAGCCATAAAGGAACTAAGGAGAATCTGATCTCAAGGAAGGAAATGCCTTTCTCAGCATAAAAGCAAGAGGAAAAACTGAGAGATTTTATCATTTTTAAAAGTTTTTTTAAGAAAACATTTACGTATTTTAATAAAAAGGTCTAGTTTGAAATCCACATACATTTACAACAAATCAAATATTGGGGATTTGGTAAAGATAAATATTTGGTCTTTGTCTCTGCTTCCTGGCACAAAGCCCCCTAAAGACTTGGAATTTATAGTCTTTTGTATGCTAATATGATGACGCATGGGGGTCTTGGTGGGGGGGGGGGGGCTAGAGAACTTCAGGATGGGGGCTGGCCACCAGAAAAGCAAACTCCTATAGTTAGAACTTTCCGTCTGTCCGTCCTGCATCCCACCACCGCCCCCTCCCTTGACCTTTGGGAAAGGCTAAAACTGACTCAGTGACCAATGCCAGTGATTTCATCTATCCTGCCTGATAGGAGGAAACAGAACCTCCAGATAACAGGTTCAGGAGCCTCCAGGCTGGTGAGGGCACGTGCACGGGGAAGACAGCAGGTCCACAGAGGTCGAGGAGGCCCCTCCCCACACACCTGGCTCCATGCATCTCTTCCATCTGGTTGTTCCTGCGTTTTATCCTTTACAATATACCTCTAATTTTAAGTAAAGTGCTTTCTTGAATTTCTGTAAGCTTTCCTAGTTAATTACTGAAACCAATGGGAGATCATGGAACCCCTTACTTGTAGTCAGCTAGAGAGAAGTGTGGGTAGCCTGGGCACCCCACTTTTTTATTATGGTAAAAAACACATAACACAAAATGTACCATTTTAACCATTTCTAAGTATATAGTACTGTCTTAGTCAGTTTGGGATTACCATACACAATACAACAGACTAGGTGTCTTATAAACAACAGAAATTTATGTCTTATAGTTCTGGAGGCTGAAAATACAAGATGAAGGGGCCTGCAGATTCAGTGTATGGTGAGGCCCATTTCCTGGTTCACAATGGCACTTTTTCCCCTATGTCCTCAGATGGCAGAAGAGGGAAGGGAGCTCTCTGGTGTTTCCTTTCTCAGGGCACTAATCCCATTCATGAGGGTTCCATCCTCATGACCTATGACCTCCCAAAGGCCCCACCTCCTAACACCATCACCTTGGGGGTTAGGTTTCAACGTGTGAATTTGCGGGGAGACACAAACATTCGGTCTATAGCAAGTACAGTATTAACTATATGCACATTGCTGTGCAAGAGAGCTCTAGGACTTTTTTTCATCCTGCAAAACTGAAACTCCTAACCACCAAACAGTAGCTCCCTGTTTTCTGCCTTCCCTAGCCCTGGGCACTCCAATTCTATGTCCTGTGTCTCAGACTTTGATTATTTCAAGACCTCATATAAGTGGAATCATACACATTTATCTTTTCGTGGTGACCTTGTTTCACTTAGCATAATATCCCCAAGGTTCATCAATGTTGGAGCATGACAGGATTCCCCTCTTTTTAAAGGCTAAGCATTATTCCATTCTGCGCATGGACCACATTTTCTTTATGGAAGGAAGGAGTGGGACTACTGAATCATATGGTACTTCTCTATATTTAAAACATTTTCGGAAACTCCAGGCTGTTTTCCATAGTGGCTGCACCATTTTACATTCCCACCAACAGTGCACACGGTTGCAATTTCTTCAATTTCAATTTCATCTTTACCAACACTTGTTATTTTCTGGGGTTTTTTTGATAGTGGCCTAGGATGGCCTAACATGTGTGAGCTGATATTGTGGTTTTGATTTGCATTTCCATGCAAACAGAATATAGTAAATTTGCATAGTTCTTTAGAAAAATGTATACTCAAGTTCTTTGCCCATTTTAAAAATCAGGTTTGTTTCCTTGTTTGTTTTTGGTGTTGAGCTGTAGTTCATTTCTATATTCTGCATATTAACCCCAAACCTCAGGTGTGAGGTTTGCAAATATTTTCTCACATTCCACAGGCTGCCCTTTTTACTGTTGTTTCCTTCGCTGCACAGAAGTTTTTAAGTTTCATGTAGCCTCACTTGTCAATTTTTGGTTTTATTGGCTGTGTTCTGGTGGCATATCCAAGAAATCACTGCCAAGACCAATACGAAGAAGATTTTTGCCTGTTTTCTTCTAGGAGTCTTATGGTTTCAGATCTTATGTTTAGGTCTTTAATTCATTTTAAGTTATCTTTTGTACATGGTATAATGCCAGGGTTCAACTTCATTTTTTTGCACGTGGATAACTAGTTTTCTACATTTCATCGGCTGGACAGACTGTTCTTTCCCCATCATGTGTTCTTGTCACCCTTGTCATAGACCATTTGACCACATAAGTGAGAGTTTATTTCTGGGCTCTCTAGTCTGTTTCACAGGTCTGTATGTCTGTCTTTAGGCCAGTGCCATACTGTTTATGTTACTGTAGTCTGTAATATGTTTTGAGGTCAGAAAGTGTGAGGTCTCCAGCTTTTTCTTTCTCAAGAAAAAAACTGGGGGCTAGTCAAAAAGTATTTTGGCTATTCATAGTTCTTTAGGATTCCATATGAATTTTAAGATGGATTTTTCTATTTCTGCAAAAACTGCCACTGGATCTGGTAGGGATTGCAGTGAATCCATAGATCACTTTGGGTAGTGTGGATATTTTAAGAATATCAAGTCTTCCACTCCATGAACATAGGATGTCTTTCTACTTATTTGTGTCTTCTTTAATTTCTTTCAGCAACGTTTTCTAGTTTCAGTGCATTGCATTTTTGTCCCCGTGGTTAAATTTATTCCAAGTTTTTTATTCTTTTGATGCTACTGTAAATGGGATTTTTTTCTTAATCTCCTTTTTGGAATTTTCACTGTAGTGTATAGAAACAAACCTGATTATGTATCCAGCAACTTTTCTAAATTTGCTCATTAGTTATAACAAGCTTTTTTTGTGGAATCTCTAAGTTTTCTATGTATAAGATCATGTCATCTGCAAAAAGAGACAATTTTACTTCTTTCTTTCCAATTTGTATGCCTTCTATTTCTTTTTCTTGCCTAATGTGCTCTGGCTAGGACTTCCAGTACTACATGGAACAGAAGTGGCAAGAATGGGCATCCTTGCTTTATTACTGATCTTCGATTAAAAGCTTTCAAATTTTCACCACTGAGTAGGATGTTAGCTGTGGGCTTTTCATATATGGTCTTAATTATGTTGTGGTATTTTCCCTCTGTTTATAATCAGTTAAATGCTTTGTCATGATAAGGTGCTGAATTTTATGAAATGCTTTTTCTGTATCAATTGAGATAATTATGTGGTTTTTCTCCTTCAATATGTGAATGTGGCATGTTACACATAGATTTTCAAATCTTGAACCATCCTTGGGTTCCAAGAATAAATCCCACTTGGTCATAGTGTATCATCCTTTTAATGTGTTGCTGAATTTGGTTTGCTAGTATTTTGTTGAGGATTTTTGTATCAATATTCATCAAAGATACTGTTCTATACTTTTCTTGTAGCATTTTTTCTTTTTTTTGGCCACGCCACGCAGCATGTGGGATCTTAGTTGCCTGACCAGGGATCAAACCCACACCCCCTGCAGTGGGAGCACGAAGTCTCAACCACGGGACCGCCAGGGAAGTCTGCTTGTAGTATCTTTTTCTGGTTTTGCTATTAGAGTAATGCTGGCCTCATAAAATGAGTTTGGAAATGTTTCTTCCTCTTCAATTTTTGGGAAGAGTTTAAGAAGGACTGGTGTTAATTTTCTTTAAGTGTTCAAAAGAATTTTCCAGTGAAGCCATCTGGTCCACAGTTTTTCTTTGTTGGGAGGTTTTTGATTACTGATTCAAACTCCTTACTAGTTATGTATCTGTGCAGATTTTTATTTCTTCATGTTCAGTCTTGGTTGGTTGTATGCTTCTAGAAATCTATTCCTATCTTCCAGTTTATCAAATTTGTTAGTGTATAATTGTTCATAGCAATCTCTTGTAATCCTTTTTATTTCTGTGACATCAGTTTTAATACCACCTGTCATTTCTGATTTTTCTTTTTTTTCCTCTGAGAGTTTGTCAACTTTGTTAATCTTTTCAAAAAACCAACTTTTAGTTTCACTGACTTTTTTTCTATTGTTCTTCTACTATCTAATCATTTCTCTCTGCTCTATTCTTTATGATTTCCTTCTTTCTGCTAACTTTCAGTTTAGTTTGTTCTTTTTCTAGTTCCTTAAAGTGTAAATATATTGACTTGAGGTCTAATTTTTTTTTTTTTGCGGTACACAGGCCTCTCACTGTTGTGGCCTCTCCCATTGCGGAGCACAGGCTCCGGATGCGCAGGCTCAGCAGCCACGCCATGGCTCACAGAACCCGTGTCCCCTGCACCGACAGGCGGACCCTCAACCACTGAGCCACCAGGGAAGCCCAAGAGGTCTAATTTTTAATGTAAGCATCTGCCACTATAAACTCCTTCTTGGTACTGCTTTGCTACATCCCATAAATTTGGGTGTCTTGCGTTTTTGTTTTCATTTGCCTCAAGATATTTTCTAATTTCTCTGGTGATTTTAGCCCACTGGTTGTTCAAGAGTGCCTTACTTTCTACATACCTATGAATTTCCAGTTTTCCCTTAGCTATTGGTTTCTAGTTTCATTCCATTGTGGTTCAAAAGATCCTCAGTATGATTTCAATCTTACTAAATTTATTAAGACTTGCTTTGTGGCCTAACATGATTTCCCTTGGAGAATGTTCTTTGTTAATCTGAGAAGAACATGTATTCTGCTGTTGTTTGGAATGTTCTATATAGTCTGGTTAGGTCCATTTGGTCTATAGTATTGTTCAAATCTGCTGTTTGCTTACTGATCTTCTGTATGTTGTTTTACTCATTACTGGAAGTGGGGTATTCAAGTTTCCTACTATTATTATGTTGTTGTCTATTTCTGTCCTTAATTCTGTCAATGTTTCATATATTTGGGAGCGGTGATATATGTATTATATGTATAATATATATGTAACATATATAATTATATGATGACCCTCCTTGTCTCCTGTGACAAATTTTTGACTTATTTTTTTGTCTGATGTACTTGCATACTTTTTTTTTTTTTTTTTTTGCGGTACGCGGGCCTCTCACTGTTGTGGCTTCTCCCGTTGCGGAGCACAGGCTCTGGACGCACAGGCTCAGCGGCCATGGCTCATGGGCCCAGCCGCTCCACGGCATATGGGATCTTCCCGGACCGGGGCACGAACCCATGTCCCCTGCATCGGCAGGCGGACTCTCAACCACTGCGCCACCAGGGAAGCCCTTGCATACTTATTTTTAAAAATCTATTCAGCTACTCTGTATCTTTTGATTGGGGAGTTTAATATATTTACACTGAAAGTAATTACTGATAGGGAAGCACTTACTATTTCCATTTTGTTGATTGTTTTTTGTATGTGTTACAGTTTATTTGTTCCTCTTTTCTGTTCTTGCTTCCTTCCTTTGTTGCATTGGTTTTCTGTAGGGACATGCTTCGATCCCTTTCTCATTTTCTTTTGTGTATATTCTACGGGTATTTTTTTGTGGGGGCTACATAATATATTTTATAGTTACAACAATCTTTTAAACTAATAACTTCAATCACATACAGAAACTCTACTCCTTTATATCTCCCCTCCACTTGTTATCAATATCACAAATTACATCTTTTTACATTTATTTATAGTTACTATATTTATGTTTTTATCGTTTAAGTTCTATACCCAAATTAAAAGTGATCTACGTAACACCATCACAGTATTACAGACTTTATACCTGTCTATATGTTCACCTTTAACAAAAAGCATTATGTTTTCATGTGCTTTTATGTTACATCAAGCATCCTTTCATTTCAATGTGAAGGAACTCCCTTTAGTTCTTCTGCTAAAGCAACTCTAGTGACAAGGTAATTACTCCCTCAGCTTTTATTTCTCTGGGAAGGTCTTATTTCTCCTTCATTTTTTTTTTTTTTTTTCTCTCCTTCATTTTTGAAGGACGGTTTTGCCAGATAGTTTTCCTGGTTGGCATTTTTATTTTCTTTCAGCACTTTGACTATATCATCCCACTTCCTCCTGGCCTGTAACGTTACTGCTAAGATATTCACTGAGAATCTTATGGGTGCTCCCTTGTATGTGACAACTCGCTTTTTTCTTGCTGTTTTTAAGATTCTCTCTTTGGCTTTGCCTTGTGACAGTTTTATTATAATGTGTCTTGGTTTGGTCCTCTTTTGAGCAACTTGAATTTGGATATGTATCTCCTTCCTCAGGTTTGGGAAGCTTCCTGCCCTTTTCTCCTAGTTCTCTGGCACTGCATGTATTGGTCCACTTATTCGTGTCCCATAAGTCTCTTAGGCCTTCTACACTCTTTGTCATTCTTTTTTCTTTTTGTTCCTGACTCGGTAATTTCAAGTGACTTGTCTTCAAACTCACTGATGCTTTCTTCTACTTGGTCGATTCTGTTGTTGAACCCCCTAGAGAAATTTTCAATTTGGCTATTGTATTCTCAGCTCCACAGTTTGGTCCTTTTTTATGCTTCCTCTGTGTTGATATTTACATTTCATTCATGCATCATTTCCACAATTGCAGTTAGTTCTCTATGCTCTCTCGTAGCATACTGTGTTTAAGACAATTAATTTGAATTTGTAGGTAATTCACAGATCTCAGCTTCTTTAGGGTCAGTTTCTGGATATTTATTTTGTTCCTATGACTAGGCCATATTTCCCTGTTTCTTCAGATGCCTCATTATTTTTTGCTGAGATTTGGGCATTTGAAAAAACTGCCACCTCTCCCAGTCTTTATGGACTGGCTTCGTACAGGGAAAGACCTTCACCAAGCATGCTGGCTAGAGATTCTGGGAGCCTCTAAATCTTTTCTGGGGATGTGTCTCCTCTGAGGTTGTGCATGTAATTTCCCAATTAGAGAGTTTTCTCAGTTTCTCTTTCCAGAGCTTGTAACCTCTTTTTCCCTCTGGCATCTGTCTGTAGGTTCTCTGGCACTGCAACAAGCAGCTGAACTCTCATATGTTCTCAGTGGCCCCAGGTGTGCCAAGTATGCCAGTCAGGTGAGACAAGCTAGTCCCTTGGGCAGCTTCTCAAAAAGCCAGAACGGAGGACACATGCTCCACTCTTCTATTACCTTCCTGACGGAGAAGTCTTGAGTTTGGCGTTTACTGCCAATTGTGCTAAGGGACACTTGTGCGAATGGCTATTGTGAGTGAAGCGAAGCAACCTCCTTACCCATTTCAATGCAGCTGTTCTCAGCTTTGTGCCTGCCTGGTTTACTGCAACTTCTTAACTGGTTTCTGGAGTCATAAAGGCTTTTTTGGACCATATATTGTTAAGGCAGTATCTCCGAGGGGAAACAGGCTTGGGGCTTCCTTTCCACCATCCTGCTGGCATCACTCCTCTTATGCTTGCCTGGGCACCCCATTTGTGGCTGACTTCTGACATGGCGGCAGTCCTGTGGGACTGAGCCCTTCACTTGTGGGGTCTGTGCTAACTTCAGGTAGTGTCAGAACTGAAATGAATCGCAGAACACCCACTTGGTGTCAGAAAATTGGAGAACTGCTTGGTATCAGGAAAAAACAACACGGAGATATATATATTCCTTGTGATAAAAATGGAAAGGTGTGGAGATGATCAGTCTTAATTATAGTTACAGACTGTCTTTTCTCTGTAAAATTTCTTAGCACACTTTCTTGTCACATCGATCAATGTCTATAATTACATCTTGGGGCAAAACTTGTCCATTTATTGTTTAAAACACCATCACTATAAAACTTTGTTTTTAAAAAGTATTATTGGTCTTCAGTCAACAAGCTTAGTATTTAGCTATAGCCAAATACCTGGCAAAGAAGATCTAAAAAGAGACATAAATAGTTACAAGGAAGCACTAAATCACATCAGGTATTATTTTAAAGTTTAACTGATACAGAAGAGGGAGAATGAAGTAACTGGTACGTGACTTACAGTAGGTCACTGGAGGGAATTGTGTAATAAAGCCTCTTGGTTGTAATAAAATTTGCTGCTGTAACACAGCACACCACCACACAACACCACCTCTGGGGTGGAAGACAGCCCGCCACCACTGACCTATGTGACGAGGGAAAGAGAGGAAGCAAGGCAGGTGCACACACGGCTTCCTCTCACATGACAGGCCAGAACCTGGACACAGAGCCCCTGCTCGTGCAAACAATGCTCTCTGGTTAGGGAACTGTACACCCAATGAACACTTGCTACTGGGGGAAAGTCAGCAGTCTCCCCAGAAGGGCACCTGCTGGCCCCAGGCTCCGCAGAACTAAGATGAACACCATCACACACACAGTTCTTACTGTCTCAAAACACCGCCCAGTTCCTTTTGCCTCCACGCTCCATCTGGGTTAAGATGATGCGGACAATCACATGCTGTTCTTAATGTCGTCTCCTTGACCATAAAAGCATGACTCATCTCATCATGGAATGAGATAAAGGACCAAACTAGACAATTAATTTATGTGAAAGCATGGAAAGCTATACAAATGCACACTTGTTAATTAACAAAATGTAAGCCCAGGAAGAATATAAATGAGCTCTAGCACCCTGCCATTTATTTCCAAGTTTAGCAATTAAGACTCCCTACTTGTGGGCTTCCCTGGTGGCGCAGTGGTTGAGAGTCCGCCTGCCGATGCAGGGGATACCGGTTCGTGCCCCGGTCTGGGAGGATCCCGCATGCCACGGAGTGGCTGGGCCCGTGAACCATGGCCGCTGGGCCTGCGCGTCCGGAGCCTGTGCTCCGCAATGGGAGAGACCACAACAGTGAGAGGCCCGCATACCGCAAAAAAAAAAAAAAAAAGACTCCCTACTTGTACCTGAAATCACAACAAATTCTACACTGCAAACCTCTAATGAATCAAGATGCCTTAGAATTAGAAGAGACTTCAAAGATCCTTTAGTCTAAACCAGGGGCCAGCAAAGCATGGCCCAGCCCAGTTTGCATAAATACAGTTCTGTTGGAACTCAGCCACACCTGTTCACTTACACACGTCCTAGCTGTTTGCACAGGACAGCTGCAAAGTTGAGCAGCTGTGATGGAGACTGTACAGTGCGCACAGCCCAATTCCTGCTGTAAACCTCTCACTGAGAACAGGGATTCTGGAGAGGGAATAACTGACTCATCTGCCCCTACTCACACAATTAGTGACAGGTGGGCCCAGGTCTGCCTGCTGACACCGGGCTACCTACTCCCTTTCCCCTGGTCCCAGTTCATTCATCAGCTGCAGTGTAAGTTCTGAAATGGAGAGCCAGGTCCTTGCAGTTTTTCACAAATGATGAGCCCTTCAGCTCCTCCCCCCAGCACCGCACCTGTGCAGCTCGTCCGTCAGGATGTGCGACGCCGTCCCCAAGTCACAGGTCCACAGTCAACTCGTTAAGCTGCTCCCAAAGCCACAGCGCCCTGGGCTTCCCTGTTGCTCAGAGGTGACATCTTCGTCCTGATCACTCCGACTGCCCTTCAGCCTTTGACCTTCACCTCAAAAGGCAACAGCTCTCTTCCACTGGCTTTGGCAAGCTCACTTCTTCCCTCTTGTCCTGATACTGATCCATCTAGAATTCAGGCTCTCATTTCACGTCCCAACTCCTACACCAGAATCCTGTTTCAAATGCACCTTGCCTCTAAATCCCTCCTCCTCAGACAAGTATTTCCCGTCAAATAGCATGAAGCCCTGACTCAAAGGCCCTCAATATTTGTCTCAAAGGTGAAGTCTGAAACCCTTAATGGGGCTTCCCAACCTCCCGTGCCAGTTAAATTGGTTTGTTCTCTATCCCCCAAACCTCTTTTGGATCCAAAGCTACGCCATTTCCCCCCTTTCTCACTGTCTTTCCTCAAGAACCGGCTTCCTCCAATAATTAAGTTGAGAAGGAGGTGAATAAAGAAAAGGGTGCGTGTATGTGTGACAGCTCTGCTTTTCTCACAATGTTCTAGTACTTTTCACTTACTAATTCACCAGAGAACCATCTATCTCCCATAGTAAGACTTCGATAAATACACTCATTATTACAATACTTAAGCATAGCAAAAAGTAAAAGTATCCTAGGGTGTTTTTTTGTTGAAATTTGAGCCAAGACACAATTTTATCAATGCTTTTTAAGGCACTAATTGTTGAAGCCCTAGAATTTTTTGAATATAAAATATGAATGTCTGGAAAGTGAAGAAAAATATCACGAATTTATGATAACCTGTAAGGTAAGAGAAAGAGGGTAGCAAAAAAAAAAAAACCTCAAGAGAAACCCGGATTCAAATTCCTATTAGTGGCTACATAACTCTGCACAAGTTTTTTAGCTTCCTTAAGTTCCTCAAATGTAAAATAGAGTTGATTCTCCTTATTCAAGGCAGCTGCGCTGTAAAAGCTGCCACAGACAATGAATCAGCAAATACGGAATCACTGCTCTTACAGGAAATACGGGGTCAGGTTCCTGTGAGCCTCTGTCACATTTTCGTCAATCATTCAATACATAGCCTTGTTTTGTGTGTGTTTCTGTATAAAGACACTTTATTTAATATGTATTGTACAGCCATTAACGTTGACCTCACGCCTGAACAGAGCTCATCTAACATGCATCTTCTCCTTAAGGTACATCACAATCTTCTGTGATGAAATTTTTAATGAGTAGCAATTTTTAAAGAATATTCTAAGTCGTACGACCTTAAGTTCTAGTAAAATCAGTAAGAGTGAACCTTATGAACTAGGATTTTAAACTCACAGGAATAACAATTTCAATCTAAATGCTTAATATTAGCATTGACAGGTGAACATCACACAGAGTAACGTGCTGGGGCCTGGGGCCTGAGACAGACACCAAGCCTTAACCACTTCCATCCTCAAGGGGCCACTGTGCTAACAGGACAGGGCGGGGGACCTTGGGATTCAACCAGCTCATGCCTAGAGAGGTTCACAGGCCCAGGCACGTACAAGCATCCACAAACCTGAGATGAGCTGATCTGAATCTGGGGGAAAAGTCCGGAACTATGCCATCCAATTCACTAACCAGCAGCTAAACACAGTTGCCAGGGAGCTGGAACAGGGCAAGCACGACTGAGGAAACGCATTTTAAATTATTTATGTACCAATTCAAAAAAAGACACTCAATTCAGTTATTAGAAAACTTTTATGTATGTTCGGAACAACTTGGATAAAACAATCTACTTTTTCAACTGCAAATTTTATAAAATCTAAATATTGACCACGTATTTCTGAGGAAAAGTGAGTATACAAATTGAGATGTGCTAGTAAATGTAAAATACACACTAGATTTCAAAGACTTAGTATGAAAAAAAGTGAAAGTAAAGTGACTCCTTAACAAATTTTTATATTGGCTACATATTGATATAATTAATATTTTGGATATATTTAAAATATTGCATTGAAATTAATTTCACTTTTAAAAAACACTTTTAGCGTGGCTACCAGAAAATTTTTGCACTGTATTTCTATTGGACTGTGCTACTCTGTCTCATAAACAGGAGAAACTTCAGGCCTCCTTTGAGACGCCTTAAGTGAAGCTAGAAGGAAGGAGTATTTTACCTCTGGTCTTTTATCTTCTCCTCCTCTTCCTCCCCTTCCCTCAGCTAACCGTCTGCTTTTATTTGATGGAAGGAGTTTTGCGGACTAAACGTCAGATTTATCATGGGAATGTCCATAAGACCAGCCTCACAAAGAAGTATCTGCCTAGTCCCAAATGAACCTGTATCCAGGAAGAAATCAGATCTTCTAGGCTAGGTGACTCCCACTCATCCTTCCAGGCCGATGAAAAGTAAACCGACGCTGCGATTCCTTCCCTGATGACCCATTTAACCCCCCTCAGCACTCTACACACAACCCCAGTTCCCACATCTGGTGGTGCCGACAGTCCTGCACCCAGCCCCTTCACTCCACAAGCACGGACAGGTGTGCACAGCTGCGCCCCCAGCCCTTTCTTGGCATTAGGGTCACGGCAGTGGACATAAAATCCTTCTCTGTGGAGCCTTTGGACTAGAATGTAGATGACTCTTAAGAAGACAGTTAAGTGCTCTCTGAATGCTATCAAATCAGTGAGATGCAGGAGGTCGGTGTCACTGGTAGGAGTGCAGCTGGGCTGACACTGGGGTCACTGTCACTGCCACCCTCAAAGCTCCTGTCCATCTGTAGCCTCCCCACCCCTTCCCCGGCTGGGCCACATGGGCAGCAAGAAGATTCCAGAGCTGCTGACAAAGATTCTCAGGGTCAAGACTCATTGACATTGATCAGAAACAGGGCACAAGGGAGCCTGACTCCATTCTGGTCAAGTAGAGAGTCTCTGTCACCACCTAGTAGTAGCTGTCACCCTCCTGCTTTGTGACTGGCTTACACATCTGGCAAATGGTGGCACTAACCCAGTCAAGGGCTTTTAGCAGCGTCTAAGGACAACAGACAATACACGGTAGAGTAGCTTCACCTTATCCCAATTTCACAGATGAAAAACAAACCGGAAGCTTGTCTGGATGGGGGGCCTGCACAAGGGCATCTGGCTAACAAGCAGCAGGAGTGGGACTCCACCAAGGCATATGGATATGGACACCAGTGACAACGTCCATATCTGAACCACCAGGCTGTATCTGCACATAAATGCAGTTATTTTGACTCCAGTTTAATCCATCTAGTGACATGGTAACAGGACTGATGGGGAAGACTTTAGAAGTCTTCGTTTAGGCTTATAAACATAGGAAAAGTTATTTAATATCATCCACGAGGGAAACACAAATTAAAATCACATTAAGGTAGTATTTTTCACCCATCAGATCTAAAACTCTGCAGACATACTGCATTGTATCATATTGGCCAGCCCATCCTGAAAGCCAGTTGCATACATGGCTGGTTGACGCATACATTCATGCAACCTCTTTGGGAGGGCAGTTTCGAGACATCTATCAAAATTACAAAGGGAGATTTTCTGATGATGCCTATTCTAACCAGTGTGAGGTGATACCTCATTGTAGTTTTGATTTGCATTTCCCTAGTAATTAGTGATGTTGAGTAGCTTTTCATGTGCCTCTTGGCCAACTGTAGGTCTTCTTTGGAGAAATGTCTATTTAGGTCTTCCACCCATTTTTTGATTGGGTTGTTTGTGTTTTTGATATTGAGCTGTATGAGCTGTTTATATATTTTGGAGATTAATCCTTTGTCCATTGATTTGTTTGCAAATATTTTCTCCCATTCTGAGGGTTGTCTTTTCGTCTTGTTTATAGTTTCCTTTGCTGTACAAAAGCTCTTAAGTTTCATTAGATCCCATTTGATTATTTTTGTTTTTATTTCCATTACTCTAGGAGGTAGGTCAAAAGAGATCTTGTTGTGATTTATGTCAAAGACTGTTTTTCCTATGTTTCCCTCCAAGAGTTTTATAATTGGTCTTACATTTAGGTCTTTCACTCATTTTGAGTTTATTTTCGTGTATGGTGTTAGGGAGTGTTCTAATTTCATTCTTTTACACATACCTGTCCAGTTGTCCCAGCACCACTTATTGAAGAGACTGTCTTTTCTCCATTGTATATCCTTGCCTCCTTTGTCATAGATTAGGTGACCATAGGTGTGTGGGTTTATCTCTGGGCTTTCTATCCTGTTCCATTGATCTATATTTCTGTTTTTGTGCCAGTACCATATTGTCTTGATTACTGTAGCTTTGTAGTATAGTCTGAAGTCAGGGAGTCTGATTCTTCCAGCTCCATTTTTTTTTTTTCTCAAAACTGCTTTGGCTATTCGGGGTCTTTTGTGTCTCCATACAAATGCTGGAGATGGTGTGGAGAAAAGGGAACCCTCTTGCACTGTTGGTGGGAATGTAAATTGATACAGCCACTATGGAGAACAGTATGGAGGTTCCTTAAGAAACTAAAAATAGAATTACTGTATGACCCAGCAATCCCACTACTGGGCATATACCCAGAGAAAACCGTAATTCAAAAAGACACATGGGGCTTCCCTGGTGGCACAGTGGTTAAGAATCTGCCTGCCAATGCAGGGACATGGGTTCGAGCCCTGGTCCGGGAAGATCCCACATGCCACGGAGCAACTAAGCCTGTGTGCCACAACTACGGAGCCTGCACTCTAAAGCCCACAAGCCACAACTACTGAAGCCCATATACCGCAATGAAGAGTAGTCCCCACTCACTGCAACTAGAGAAAGCCCCCGCACAGCAACAAAGACCCAACACAGCCAAAAATAAATAAAATAAAATTAATTAACAAAAAAAAAGCTTTAAAAGAAAATAAAAGACACATGTACCCCAATGTTCACTGCAGCACTATTTACAATATCCAGGTCATGGAAGCAACAGAAATGCCCATCGACAGATGAATGGATGAAGAAGATATGGTACATATATACAATGGAATATTACTCAGCCATAAAAGGGAACGAAATTGGGTCATTTGTAGAGACACGGATGGACCTAGAGGCTGTCGTAAAGAGTCAGATAAGTCAGAAAGAGAAAAACAAATATCGTATATTAACACATATATGTGGAATCTAGAAAAATGGTACAGATGAACCAGTTTGCAAGGCAGAAATAGAGACATACATGTAGAGAACAAATGCATGGACAGCAAGGGGGGAAAGTGGGGGGGGGGGGGGGGCGGGTATGAATTGGGAGATTGGGATTGACATGTACACACTAATATGTATAAAATAGATAACTAATAAGAAAAAAGAAAAAGAAACTAATAAATGATAAATGTTTGATTAAAAAAAATTACAAAGGGAGGTCTCCTTGGACTCAGCAGCTCCACTTCTAGACATCTGTCGTCAGATATGTGAAATGATTTATGCTCATGTTTGTAATAGAAAGAGACTAGAAATAACCTCCTAAAGGTCACCAATAGAGGTCTGGCATTTAAAGTCTATATATCCATACCAGGAAATACCATACAACACCAAAACACACACAAACACTGAAGGAATAAAGAAGCTCTTCACATAACAATCGGATCCAAAACGTATTGCTAAGTGGAAAAAGCAAGGGGTAAGTGTCTTAAAGTTGTTAATTAAAGCCCAGTCTATCCTCAAAGCCCATGCTCCTCCCAGTATATCACCCCCAAGAAAGAGTGTGAGGCCTTAGAGCATTTACTTTCTCAACTAAAGCGCTCCCATAAACCTCCAAGCATCTACTTCACTCCTTTCTTCCCATCACCATAAAGCAAACTTAAACAGAGCTCTCACAGTACCCCGCAAGAAAGATTCGCTATCATCTCAACTAAGACTTACTACCCCTTGGTTCTTCCTATCTTCAGAGCAGAGTAAAAAGCACCTGAAATGTTCCCTGATTTTTTTTTTTTGGAATGCCTACAGAATATGTCTAAGTCTTTTAAAATTTTAACATGAAAATATGCCAAAAACACCATGAGTTTTGTTTTTAAGGACATTAAAGTACAGCTAACTAAGTCCCAGTGCAGTGCAGCTCAAAGCAAGTGAAGGCCGGCCCAAACCTCAGCACGCGGATCTCATCGCAGACCCCCATTTCCTTCTCACCGCTCACAGACCCCGGAGCAGGGCCTAAAGAAGACTCAGCAACTCCATATCCACCAGAAGGAGCCCAATTAGATTTAATAATACACAGGCTTAAGGATGATTTTTTTCAGCTGCAGTGCTAAGACAGGAAGTGTTCCATGGTACACATATTATTTGTCGAGGGAACAATTCAAAATGCAGAAAAATGTTTGTAGTGGGAAAACAAATGTACGATTTTAAACATACATTTATGTATATGCATAAATGTTTCATGGATAGCTATATAAAAAAAGGTAACAATACTTCCCACTGGAAAGAGGAAGAAGTTAAGACCCGGCATTTAATATCCAGAAATCTTTTACCACATGCATAGCAGATTTCTTTTTAATTGGACTCATTAAAACTTGTAAGTCTCTCTTTTTTAAATGATTACAATAAATGATTCACCTTAAAAACCCCACTGTTACAAAATAGATGTGTATTCATGACAAAAAAGGCCAACTGCCTAAAGAAATGCTCAGAGAAATTTATTTTCTATAATGTTAAAGCTATTTTAGTACAGTCAAGTGTTCCTTAAATCCAAGTAATAACTGAATGCCTCACATTTCAAACTTATTAGAACCTAACATTAAGCTATTTTTTTCTTTTTAAAAAAACAACACAGATTACAGCCATGTGACCTGATTTTCAAGTAGGTCGAACAGACCAGATTTGAATACAAACTAAATGCCTTTCTAGAATAAGACAAAGTGTACTCTGAGCCTACATGTTTAATATGAGCAGGCTGACAGGGGTGGAGGGGTGGTGGCGGGCCGCCGGAGACTGAAAATGAAACAGATGAGATCGTCTTTCTAATGAGACACAATTTAACAGATCCATTAAATTCTTCTCGTATGAATTCCTACCTCTTTCAACTTTAAAATAAAATTTTGCCAGCAGAAGTTTTATGGTAGACTTGTCACGAATTTTAAAGTTTAATGCTAAGAGAAGCTGGCTTTGGGATAAAGATCAATCTACCTGATGAACTCAATTTAGAGTATGACTGACTTGCCACAAAAAGTCTGCTTTTCTATAGCAAAGTTTTCAACACATCAAACTATAGATACCCTTAATAAAGTAACACAGATGCTGCAGTCAGATCTCACTCCTAGAAGATAATACAGGATAAAATCCGGATGACTTTGGGTGTGCTGATGGCTTTGGGGAAACACCACCAAAGACATGATCTATGAAAGAAATAACTGATAACCTGGACTCCATTAAAATTAAAAACTTCTGCTCTGTGAAACATAATGTTAAGAAAATGAAAAGACAAGCCACAGACTGGGAGAAAATATTTGGAAAAGACATCTGATAAAGGACTGTTGTCCAAAATACACGAAGAACTCTTAAAACTCAACAATAAGGAGAAGAAGCAGCTCAAAAAATGGGGCAAAAAAATCGGACCAGACGTCTCACCAAAGAAGACATACAGATGGCAAATGAGCAACATAAAGAGATGGTCCACATCACGTGTCATCAGGGAAATGCAAATTAAACGAGATGCCACTACACACCTATTAGAATGCAAGGACAGGACGCAAGAGGAACCCTCATTTATTGCTGGTGGGCATGCAGATTCGTACAGTGACTGTGGAGACAGTCTGGTTTCTTACAAAACAAAACATACTCTTAGCCTATGATCTAGGAATCACACTCCTTGGTTTTATCCAAGTGAGTTAAAAACTAATGTCCACACAAAACCCTGCACATGATGTTTTACAGCAGCTTTATATACAACTGCCAAAACGTGGAAGCAACCAAGATGCCCTTCTGTAGGTGAACAGGTAAACTGGTACCTGCAGACGATGGAATATTATTCAGCGTTAAAAAGAAATGAATTACCAAGCCGTGAAAAGACAGGGAGGACCCTTAAATATACTACTCAGTGAGTAAGAGAAACCAATCTATAAAAGCTGCATATTTTATGATTCAACTCTGACATTCTGGAGAAGACAAAACTACGGAGGCTAAAAAGATCAGTGGTTGTGGGGCTGTAGGAAGGGGTGACCAGGCAGAGCACAGAGGGTTTTTCGGGCAGTGAACCTCCTCTGTATGGCACTATAATGGTGAGTTCATGTCATTACACATTTGTTCAGACCCACAGAACGAACACCACCAAGAGAGAACCCTCATGTAAATTGTGGACTCTGGGCGATAATGATGTGTCCATAGAGGTTCACTGGTTTTAACAAATGGGATTTTGCTAGTATCAGGGGGAGGCTGTGTCTGTATGGGGACAGGGGGTATATGGGAACTCTGCATTTTCCACTCAATTGCTGGGTACCTAAAAATAAAGACTATTAAAACACACACACAAATACACAGTGAGAAAAAAAGGTATAGATTGTAATTCTGTAAACTTGAAGATTGGGAAAAAAGTTTTAATAAATGTATCACTAATGGTTGAGTCTAGAAAGTATCTATGTGGGTGTTCAATCTCCTATCCTTCCAACTTTTCCCTGTAAGTAATTTAACTTAAGAGGAAAAAACGTGTTTTAGAATTCATTAGGAGAAATACAAGCAGAACATAGGAAGAATCAATTTAAAAATTTTAATAGTTCGTTCAGAAACAACAAATATTGCTTATCTTTGACCAATAATAGTTATTTACAAAATTAAATAACTCTATAACAACACTTAAACTGCATATAAATTCTCAACATTATATTTAAGAGAGCTGCTGTTTAAAGTAACCATAAAGGGCTTCCCTGATGGCACAGTGGTTAAGAATCCATCTGCCAATGCAGGGGACACGGGTTGCAGTGCTGGTCCAGGAAGATCCCACATGCTACGGAGCAGCTAAGCCCGTGCGCCACAACTACTGAGCCTGCGCCCTAGAGCCCGCGAGCCACAACTACTGAGCCCGCGTGCCTAGAGCCCATGCTCCGCAACAAGAGAGGCCACCGCGATGAGAAGCCCACTCACCGCAACGAAGAATAGCCCCCGCTCGCCACAACTAGAGAACATCCGCGTGCATCAATGAAGACCCAACGCAGCCAAAAATAAATAAATAAATTTATAAAAATGAAGTAACCATAACATTTTGAGATTTAAAAAATAAAGAGTAAGGTGAGCACTAATACCACCAAAACTTGATTTCTGAAAGACACTTCAGATAGGGACCATATTTAAATGCTTAATCAAGGGCATTTAACTCCTATAAAAAAAAGTCTTATCAAGACGAGACAACTTCAGTTCCAAGGGAAGTTATTTAGAACCAACTGGGAAAGAAACAATCTGGTGAACTATTTACAAGTCCTGAGAAGAAAGATACCAATCCCCATTAACTTCCGTTGCAGGCCACCAGCAACAGGAGAGTTTCCAAACATTTAACAAACAAGAAACTGTATGACCACCGTCATTTTAAAAATAAAATAAAGAGCTGAATTTCACTGCACATGGAAAGGAACGCTGCGTTGGGGATGAGGTGGAGGCAAGCATTTGTAGCGCAGACAGGATCCACCTGGGATCCTTTTTAATTAAAAAATTCTAAACATTCCAGGCACACCTCTGAACTTGTAAGGCCAGTGCCTTTCTGTATAAAGGACATCTGCCTTCTTCCTCCAGCCAGAGGTTTAAACATAGGTGAAGGTCTGTTGCTTAAACAAACAAGTATTTAGCACACTTAGCGCGCTGCTTTGGCCCCCACCGGTCCAGGCCTTGCCCGTGAGTCCGCCCCGGCGTGGCGCGGTCCCCGTCCGCGGCAAGGCCACGGCCCGAGGTTCCTGGGTGCGCGCCCTGTGCCCTACCACCTCCGGGGACTGCGCCCGCGGTCCCGAACACGCGCGAAGGGGGTGGCGGGGCGCGGGGTTCAGTCACTCCTAACGTGGGGGGTCACCACGAGCCACGCGGTGGCTCCCGGACCAACCTCAGGATCCTAACGGGCCGCGCGGCGCGGGCCTCACCTGCGCACCCCACCTGTGAGCCTCTCCAACCACGCAGCGCAGGCCTCACCTGCGCCCTCCCCGACCCACGCCCTCCCCGACCCGCGCCCCCTCACCTGCGCGGCGGCGGCGGCGGCGGCGGCGGCGGCAGGGGCGACGGAGGGCGGCGGCCCCGCCCGCAGGCCATCCTCCTCCTCGGGGGGCTCGTCCAGGAGCACCCGGCTCCGGCCCAGCTTCCACATGCTCCCGGGCGGGCGCCGGCGTCCGTGCGTCCGTGCGTCCGTGCGCGCCCCTCCTCGGCCGGCCCGCAGCGCGGACGCACCGGCTGCGGCTCCTGCAGGACCGGACGCGGCCAGTGGGGCCGGGCGGGGCCGGGCTGTGGGGCGGGCCCACCTCCAGGACCGGGCCCTCCCCACCCCCACCCCGCCCCGGCCCCTCCCGGACCGGACCCGGTCCCCGCACCCAGCGAGACCCACCGTACGCCCGGGACCGGGCCCACCTCCAGGCCGGGCCACACCCCCCGGACCCCCATTTCCCCGGCTCGCGGTCCCCCCACCCCAAGTCACCGCCCCTCCGGCCAGGCCCTGACCCCGACCGACCCTCCCACACCTCCAACGAGGCTCCTCCTCCTCTCAGCGAGGTCCCCGCCCCCCACATCACTCCACGAGGTCCTTACCTCGGGTCCCCACCCCAAGCTGACCCCCTCACACCTCACCCCCCACCACGGGCCCCTCAACACCTCGGGATGATCCCCGAACCCCCCGGCCGACCCCCTCACCCTCCACCCGGGATCACCTCTCACCCGGGCCCCCTTAACCTGGCCCCCACTCATCTCGGACCGCCCCCGCTCACCCCTCAGTCCGAGGCCCCCGCAACCCGGGCGGACCTCCTCACCCCTCAGCCCGGGATCCCCCCCAACCCGAGCTGACCCCCTAACCCCTCACCCTGCGGGGGGGGCGCGGCCAGGTCTGCGGGGCATTGGCGCTGGGGGCGGGGCGGCCGGGGCTCCGGTCACCATGGCGACAGCCGCCGGACGCGGAGCGGGCATAGTGCGCATGCGCACATCCCTGGGTCCGTGGCTCGAGGGCGCGGTGGGCGGGACTGGAAGCGGTTCCAGTTCCCGCCAGGGCGCTCCGCCCCCGCGCCTGGTGGTCCCGGGGCTGCGCAGCAGTCCAGCCGTTCGGGTGGGAAACTGCGCGAATGGTGGCCGGGAACCCCGAGGGCGGAGGCGCTGGGCACGTGGACCTGCCTGGGGGAGGGTGCGGCCGAGCCCCAGGATGGGCAGCAGGCGGTGGGCTCGGCGGGGCGGGTGCAGGGACAGTGTTCAGCCATAGGCAGGGGGAGGGACGCGAGCTTCCAACGTCTCCACGTTAGGAGCCCAGGGTCCGAGGGAAAAGTGGGCAGCTGCGCTGGCCAGGCCGCCTTGGAACCCGCCGTGGTGCTTGCTGGTCCCTCGCATTCGGGAAGCCTGACGTTGACGAGCAAGTAAGATGTGGCACACGTGGTGTAGTTCACAGGCAGTTGAAGGGACTTTGACAGCTAATTATGACAGCTGAAAATTGTTACTTTTTCTAGGTAAGATAGGTTACAGTCACGGCGAACGTGGCAGGGCCCCCGCCCGAACCGCAGCCTGGGGCAGAAGAGGACCGGCCCGAAGTGTCCTCTGGCCTCTCACCAAAACTCAGAAGCAGGAGAGGTACCTCACACATTCCCAAGTACAAGATGACTTTGATTTCATGTCTCACAAAAGAGCCAAACAATAAAATATAAAAAGATATTCAACTCCATTGTAATGAGGGAAATGCAAATAAACATGAAATGCCCTTTTCCTGCCTATCAAAGTGGTAAACATTTGCAAAGCTGTACCCAGTGTTGGGAAGCACCTAGGGAAACTGGTAGCTGTGCAGGGAAATAAGCTGCTGGTGGCGTGTAAACAGTACAACGCTTTTGGAAGGCATCCATTTGTTAGTATCTATCACAATTTTAATGTGCAAACGTTCTGCCCAGCAAATTACCATCCATAGAGAAACTCGGTATACGTCAGTATTGCTTATGTTTTCACACCAAACGTGTATTGCGGGATTTAAAAGTACATTTTATAAAAAGAATCCAGAACTCTAGGCTTCTATAAACATTTTCTTAAGCTTTGTATCTTTACTACTCTGAAAGAAAAAAAAAATTAACTGTACCTGTTGGGTTTTTCCAGAAATGATTAGCAGCAAAATTTTTAAAATGAAAAGAGGCTCTGAGTCTGTCTTTGGAAGAGGCCTGCAGGAGCCCCGAGAATAGACCCAGGGCACAGGGGCCCTGTCAGGGTTAGTGGTTAGGGCATGGAGGGGGAAAGACGACTTTTACATACCAACCAGCTACCTGGAAAGCAAGGCCGTGGCAAGAGCCCAGTGGTCCCCACCTTCCCTTCTCAGTGAGTCGCAAGGGTCAGGAGATAAACACACAGACACACAAATATCTCCGGGCCCACCAGGCACAAATATTACAAACTGATGTGAAACCCCAGAACACCCACTGAAGAATAATCTACCCAGTAGAAATTAAAGAACTCCTTCTTCATGGGAATATATAAGAATGATAAAATTATGTATCTACACACCTTTTCAAACCAGGTCAAATAAGCTTGGTCTTCTGGACTGGAAAGACTTCAGGATGGAAATACTGAACGTAGACATGGTGATGGTTCTAAGATGTGCTACCTACACAGGATGAATTTGTACCTGGGGCCCACAGGGTTCTGTCAAAATAAACATACTGCAAGCACAAACATTGATAAAAATCAGAAACAATAAAGTAGAGGTTACAAAACAAAGCCAGGATCTAAACACAGCCCCTTCAAGGTCACTACAAACAAAACAGAACACTAACTCAGAACACTTCAACAAATAACACGGATGCCTTTATTCTCACCAAGAGAGCACAGGGCCTGGGCCGGACCACTGGCTTTCTTTGTCTAGCATATCCGCATTTCTCTGCTTTGAAATTTTTCTTTATAAATTAATCTGTAACCTCCTGCAAATCCAGTCCGATCTGGAATAAGAAGGCCAGGCTAACTAAATTAAAAAGCTAAATTCCAGTATATTTAAACAATGTTTTGCATTATTTCTAGGAGAGCTCAGGAGGGAAGACCTGCAACCCAAAGCACAGCGCCTGAGGCAAGCAGGAGGGGGCTGGTGACTGAGCTTCAGGCATCCTGGAATTCTGAGCACTTCTCAGGAGTTCTAGGAATTTGGCCCTAGTCATTCATTTACTCATTTATGAGTTTTATAAAATTAAGTCATGCTATTGTTAAAGTTCTGTAAGAGGTGTGCTTGACACTATTCGGTGTCACAAAAATACAACGCTTACGGGGCTTCCCTGGTGGCGCAGTGATTGAGAATCCACCTGCCAATCAATGCAGGGGACACGGGTTCAAGCCCTTGTCTGCGAAGATCCCACATGCCATGGAGCAACTAAGCCCGTGCGCCACAACTACTGAGCCCACATGCCACAACTACCGAAGCCCGCGTGCCTAGAGCCCGTGCTTCGCAACAAGAGAAGCCACTGCAATGAGAAGCCCGCGCACCGCAATGAAGAGTAACCCCCGCTCGCTGCAACTAGAGAAAGCCCACACGCAGCAACAAAGACCTAACGCAGCCAAAAATTAATTAATTTTTTAAAAATACAACGCTTACACATAAGAATCCATTTCTAGATCTAAGAAGACATGGTTACAGAACCTTTCATTTACTGAGCTCTCCTTGGAGGAAGATACTAATTTTAGCCTGAATTGCTCTTATTGGCTAATAGAGTCCTGAAAATTCACTGGTGTAGGAACTCTGTTAACAAAGATCAAGTGTGCCATCCCTGTTTGAAGGCTCAACTTAGTGAGATTTTACTCCAGAGGTGGCCTCCAGAGATGGGTCCACACCCCGGGAGGGGATGGTGCAGAGGCGGATCTGAGCAGCAAAGGCAGCTGGATTTGAAGTCATGTTATTAAAGTTACGTGGGCCATGAAGCCAGGCATATCCGATGGAGTTCAAGCCTCCACAGGCTGGTGGTTTTGTTATCCAAAAACTGGGCTCGCCTCTTGGTGGTTGGCGAGCCAATAGACACAACCAAGCCAAAGATGGAGAGAAGGAGGGGTTTACTATTACTTGCAGCAAGTAAGGAGAACACCGGGAATCTTAAGGCAGTGTCTCCCCGACAGAAAAACTGAGGAAGTTTTAAGCTAGGGTACATGCATATTCATGAGGGGTTTGAGCAGAGGAGAACTCAGCATAGAATTGGGGCAAAGGTCAACAGAGTCCAAGCTCTAGTTGATTGAAGTCAGGAGGGTCACCTTCATTGTTCCAACCTCCACTGGGGAGGGGGCCTTAGTTCCCAAGGATGTATTTTTAGGCCTATCCCTCGAAGGGGAGCTAGGACTCTGCTTATCACTGCACTACTTTTTTATTTTTTATTGTTTTTGTGGTACACAGCCCTCTCACTGTCGTGGCCTCTCCCGTTGCGGAGCACAGGCTCCAGACGCGCAGGCTCAGCGGCCATGGCTCACGGGCCCAGCCGCTCCGCGGCATGTGGGATCTTCCCAGACCGGGGCACGAACTCGTGTCCCCTGCATCGGCAAGCGGACTCTCAACCACTGCGCCACCAGGGAAGCCCATCACTATACTACTTTTGACTGCCTCTTCTCTGTTCCTGCATTCCTTTGTTCCCTTAAGAGTAATGACTGAGACCCGTTCAAGGGCAAGCACTGTGGCCAGGCTTAGATCACAAAGTGGGTTCTCTTATGTCAAGAAAGCCATTCCTAGTTCTCTCTCTCTGGGGACCCCCTAACCTATCTGCTTGCAGTTCCATTCGCCACATCGAAGGCCCACGTGGAAACTGCCATACGCCTGCAATGCGTTTTTATCAAAAGCGAGGGAACTGTCATTGACAACACCTGGAGGATTAAGGGGTAAGATCACTGTGGCCTTGAAGGTCAGCCTTCACGCCCTGCTCTGTTACCAGGTTACCTAGTATCCTCCCGACCAGGCTTCTGTCTGGACTCCCTTACCTGTAGGTATTATTAAAATGACATTCTGTACCCTTCACACCTTCTCAAGTACATCCTATACCCAGTGTGGTACTGAGAGCAAAACTTGCACCAAGAATTCACTGATTTGATCACTAATTCCATTCAGCAGTGTTGACAGAAGTGAAACAAAACTACAGCTTACTGAGTGCTTACTACACACTAGGCATTTGCTGGTACTTTACACACATTATCTCACTTAATGGAAAGAACACAGAATTTGGAGCACATTGACCTGGATTACAATTTTAGCTCTACTTGTAAAAAAAAATAGAGCCTGAAAGGATTTATACCAAACTTCAGTACTGGTTACCTGTGGGAAGTAAGCTTGAGAATCAGAGTAAGAAAATTCCACTTTGGTTTATGTAGTTATATATATGAATTTTGACACATCAGACAACAAATTATGTATAGGTCATATATATTATGTATCTAGTATGTAAGCATGATGATCAAAAAGTATTTGCTGTTTTGAATTTTTAAGAAAGTTGCTACTCTATAAAATATAAACAATCTACACATTGCAACTGATAGGGAATTTACAACAAACTTAAATGATTGATTTGTTCTAATTTATCTTATTTTGCATGTTAAAACCCTATGATAACCTCAGTGACTATATCCAAATGTCTACATAATGATGGTGAAAACATAAAAGCTCACATTCCTGCAATTAAACATAATATACAGCATGTTACTAACAATCACATGTCTGTTTATGGGAACTTTGTTTTCTGTTTTTGTACTCTTCTATATTTTTCTAATTAAAAGGTTCCTTGGGGAATATAAATAATTCAGCTCTTTGACTTACTAACTCTGTGACTCTGGAAAGTCATTTTAGCATCTTGAGCTATTATTCTCTGGTCAGCTAGTGATGGGAAGGCTTCACAACGAGGTGAGGATGGTAGGGCTCGTCTTCAGCATAAAGACGAAATGTGCATTCACTGTGAAGCTTTGCAAGAGTTCCTTGCCCTCTCTGAGCCTCGGTGTTCCGGGTCTAACCTGAGAGGGATTCCTCTTCCACTTGTAGAGCCGGACCAGCACGGCTTCTAACCACAGCCAGGCCGCATCTCTGGATAAACGCCGTGTGTGAAGCACCTGCTTCCGTGACCTGGGTCCAAGCTCCCTTCCCCCTTCCACAACAAGCCCTCTGTGAGGCGTACAAACCCTCCGGGCCCAAACTCAGCGCCACCAGGCTCGACCTCCAGTGTCTGACCGTCAGCATCAGTCCAGCTGGCCTGCGTCGCCCAGTCTCAGCAAGACCCCTGATGGGTCGGCTTAGCCGGAGCTCGTGCTGACCACCCAGGGGAGCCTGACCCCGTAGCCTGCCTCCAGAAAGAATCCCCTGGCCCCAAATGTTTTCCATCATGACCCCGCCCCGCTCCTGGGCTGGCAGCCCCGCCCGCCCAGGCCCAGCTGCAGCGCCCCAGGGAGAGCCCCGCTGGAGTAAAGCCGGACCATCTTTAGCGACTGTCCCGATACCTTTCTTAGAGGTGCTGTGGCCGCCCAGGGATCAGGACTCAGCCTTCATCCCCCTCACACTCTGAAACGATGAAAGCACAGAAGAATCAAAACCCTCCCACCGGAGTCCCCCCTCAGCCATCTCCATCCAGGACGCTCAGTTTCTGAGGGCTGGTGGTCACCAGTTACTAGACATCCTCTTTGTCACCAAACTAAAGGCCTGTGCCTTTTAATGAAACCTGTTTTCTCCAAGGAAATAATAGGGTAAGTAATACGATAAAATACTGAGAGAAACAATGAATACACTTGCTGCCCACCCCCAGCACTTTTATTTTTAAAGCACTTTTGTATCTGCTGTCGCGTCTGAATCATTCCCAACGTCTTAATAAACAAGCATAATATTTATTCCCTTTTTTTTGTTTGTTTTGTATTGAAGTGTAGCAGATTTACAACACTGTTGGTTTCAGGCAGGTGTACATCATAGTGATTCGGTTTTCTGCAGATTATGTTCCACTAGAGGTTACTACAAGACGTTGGGTATAATTCCCTGTGCTCTACAGTAAATCCTTGTAGCTTATCTATTTTCTGTATACAAGTTTATTTCTTTTTAAAATTATAATCATGTTAAGAGGTTGTACTGTATTTAAATAGTTATTTTACATGCTTAAGAAATGTGGAAACGCAAAGTAATAAACGTGCATTTTTAAAACCTGTAAGTCGTGATCACAGGCCGCTCAGCAGACCTGAGGCCCCCCCACCCTCCGGGACGCAGGCCCCACCAGCTGCGAGCTCTGTGACTTCTCCCCCGCTCCTCCCCTCCTGTGATGTTTGCCCGAGGGGAGGAGGGTCAGGGGACCCGAGCCCAGTGGATCTGCTGGGCAACCCGACAGCCAGGTCGGACTAAATGGGGCCGGGCGGCGCGCCGGAGGTGCCACCTTGTCCCAGCCCACCCAGAACCCACTCGGCATCTGACCCTCCCCCCAGCCAGGAGCCTCACAGCTGCGCCGCCTGCCTTCTCAGCGGGCGGCCCCTCCTTCCCAGGAGCGTGGAGATGGGGGGGTCCGCCAGAGGGAGGGGAGCCCCGTGGCTTCCCCATTTGACTTTCTTTCCAACTCTGGGGTCTGCGCATGGGGCAGGCCCTGGGCGAGCCTGTCCATCCTCCAGGGCACGGGCGGAGCCGCCGAGCCCTGGGTCATGTGTGGGAGGCGCTGCGGGGGGTGTGTACAGGATTTGGTGGGCCTTGGTCCTGCAGGGCGCCCCGCACCCCGGGATGCGCGGCCTCTGCACTTACGGGGGGGGGGGGGGGGGGGAGCGGGGGAGGGGGGAGCCGTCTGCCCGTGTCCATATACACCTCCCACCCCCGCCCTGCATTCAGCACATGCGCCACACACATACCGCCTATACACACTGCATACACCACACACACACACACCACACACTACACACACCACACACACCACATACTATACACACCACATACACACACACCACACACACACACTACACACACTACACACTATACACACCACACATGCACACTACGCACACACATACATATACCACACACACTACACACACCACACATTACACAACCACACACACTACACACCACACACACCACGCACACATACACACACCACACACACCACACACTACACACTACACACCACACACACCATGCACACATACACACACCACACCACACACACACACCACACACACACCACACACTACACACACCACACACTACACACCACACACACCATGCACACATACACACACCACACACACCACACACTACACACACCACACACTACACAACCACACACACCACGCACACATACACCACACACTACACACACCACACACACCACACACTATACACACCACATACACACACACCACACACACACACTACACACTATACACACCACACATGCACACCATGCACACATACACACACCACACACCACACACACCACACACTACACAACCACACACACCACGCACACATACACCACACACACTACACACACCACACACTACACAAACCACACACACATACACACTACGCACACCACGCACACCACACACTATACACACCACACACTACACACACACCACACACACCACACTACACACACCACACACTACACAAACCACACACACATACACATTACGCACACCACGCACACCACACACTATACACACCACACACACACCACACACACACTACACACACACCACACTACACACACACCACATACACACACACCACATACACACCCTGCACACCATGCACACACACATACACACCACACATACACACACACCACACACACCATACTACACACACCACACACACCATACTACACACACCACACACTATACACACCACATACACACACACACCACATACACACACCACACACACCACACTACACACACCACACACTATACACACCACATACACCCACACACACACCACACACTACACAAACCACATACACACCACACACACACACACACACCACACACCACACACACCACACACACTACACACACACCACACTACACACACACCACACTATACACACCACATACACACCACATACACACCCTGCACACCATGCACACACACATACACACACACCATACTACACACACCACACACTATACACACCACATACACACACACTACACACTATACACACGAAATACACATACAGACACACCACACACACACACACCACACGTATACACGACACACCACACCTATACACACACCACACACACACACACCCAACATACCCCTCACCCCCCCACACACACACCACACACATATACACATGACACAACACACCTATACACACAAACCACACACATACACACCACACACACACACGCACGCACAGACTCCAGCGCCGCAGGGGAGAGCCCAGCACACTGACCTTCAGTGGCCGCCAGCTGTGCAGAATCACAGGCTTTCACGGACCCACAGTAAATTCCATCTCACCATTGAATCAGTCCTTTTTTAAGGTGCCAAATGGAAAAAAAAGCAACACAGCACGTCAACGACTGCACAGCATTCACACGCAGGGGCTGCAGACCTGGAGGAGCGGAGCGGACCCAGTGAGCCCAGTGAGCCCAGTGCCTAGGCAGCACAGGATCCCGGTGTTGGCACCCTCCGCTCTGCCGGGATGCAGCCACCTTTCCCTCTTCTTTCCTCCTCCTCCTTTCTGTTCAATAATTGGATGTGTGAGGCTTTTTGCTTATGCAAAAGGCTTTTGCTTATGCAGTATGCCTGTCCCTTTTCGTTCCGGTTAATAGCAGCGTATCCCTTATGCTGGTGTTAAAATAGTCAATATCTTTCAAATGTTCACTGTGTGTTTCTCTGCTACAAGGATAATGCACATTCACAATGGGCCACGCGGTAAATAATGACGAGCAGAATGAAACTAGGAATTATCCAATTTGCAATAACTTCATCCTCCAGACAAGCAGCCTGGCGCCTTCACCAAACGCATGGAACACGCAGTGCTGTCCTCACGCAGGGCTTTAGGGTTTAAAGCTGTAACGTGACCCTGGGGCCAACCCCCAGCTACACAGCTCACTGGCCGCAGGAGTCGTCCTGGACCAGGCTGAGCTGACGAGACCCTCAAAGTCCTGGAACTCTCTCACCTCCCAAATGTCGGCCTCCTTCCACTCCCTTCTTTCTCGTCCCTCCTCAGACCAGGAGGAACCATGGCAGAGCTGGCAGTGTGCTGTGGTGCGATGAATTGTGATCCGTCTTCCTTCCCAAGAAGTGAACTGGATCGGCCCAGCTTATACTCAGCTGCCCCCTAGGGCCTGGTGTATATGGGTTCCCAGCAAAGGCCAGGCAGACACCCTCAACGAGGCCTCTCCGGGTCAGCCCCTTCCCCGAGAACTCTCCATCCACCTCCACTGCTGATGACGGGGTGTCCCTGGCACCGCAGGCCCCTGCTCATGGCAGATTTTACTCAGTGGACAGGAGGATAACCCATCCTAACTAAGCCAATCACAGTTTCCATTGCACAAATTAGGTCTCAAGGTTTTGTAGGGAGGAAAAACTTCCCTCCACCCTCTTAGGCTCTGTGATGGGGCCTGAGAATTAAACCAACATAAGAAAGATTAGCAGGAGAAAAGCACATATAGATTTTATTTAATATTTTTGTGTACACAGAGGAGTCCTCATAAGGAAAATGAAGACTGAAGAAGCAGTTAGGATCCAGAGCTTGTACACTTCTTAAACAAAGACATGATAAGTCCTGGCGCTGTGACGAGGTAAACTATGGCACAGAGACTAGGAAACATACAGGCCCCAACAGGAGATCAGGGTCATGTTACTGGGCTTGCCCAGACCCCTTTCTGCATCGAACCCCTTCTCCAGTGGTAAGAATGTTCTGCTCTCCCTGGTGCAGGGTGGGGCTCCTTCCTCACGGGGAGGTTCATGCCCTGTTTTCAGGTAGAGAGGCCAGACTGCTGCTTCTCAGCTGCCTGGGCCCAGAGCAATCAAGATGCCAACGCGGTGTGTTTGGTGGAGCGGGGGGGGGGGGCGTGTTCTGAACCCTTCATGGAGACCCAGGGACCACAGAGACCAGCACGTGAGCGGAGAGCAGGGCGTGTCACATGGCGGCCCAGCCCGGTGCTCACCGAGGCCGAAGGGCAGCCTGAAGAGGCTGAGGACGGTCCAGAGGCCAGACAACTGGGGGGGCGGGCTTGTGCTCACCCCCAGCCCCTAAATCTAGTCCACGTCACAACCCCAGCGGGGACCCCTCCAAGGCAGAGGCCAAACGTTTGCGGGGTGCACGGCACCCAGTTCAGTGTCTTGATGAGAAAGTTGAGAGTTGGGACTTAGCGAGACCCCCTCCCCCCCTCTTAACAACAGCAGGTGTGGAAGTGACAAGGTGCCCCTAAGGGGCCATGATCCACCGTGCTGTTTTGTGGGCCGGTGCAGAGCTGAGTAGTGACATCAACGTCCTTCTCCAGAACCTCACTGCAGGGACAAGGCTGAACTACACACGTGAATACACATACAGACACACCACACACACCACACACACACACCACACACACCCTGCACACCATACACACACACATACACACACCACACACACACCATACTACACACACCACACACTATACACTACACATACACACACACACCACACACACATACACACCCCGCACACCATACACACACCACACACACACCACACACTATACACTACACATACATATACACACACACCACACACACCACACACATATACAAACACACCACACATACACCACACTACACATATCACACACTATACACACCAAATACACATACAGACACACCACACACACACACCACACACACATACACACCCCGACACTTCCTACCTGAATACCATTCATAAAATCCTCAAATGGACATCTGTACACTGAAACGTGATGCAGACATTTAAATCCAGTTCATACAAAGATTTTTCTCCAAAAATTATAAGAAAAGTAAAACAAACATCTTTATTCTAAAAATTATATAAGTTCATTAAAAAAAAGAAGAATCTAAGCAACACTGGGAAAAACCAAAATAGAGTAAAACTAATATTGAGTCCCAACACTCGCCATGTGGTCAGCAGAATGATGGCCCCCAAAGATGTCCACATTCTGATCCCCAGAACCTACGAATGTGTTAGGTCAAAGAAGAATTCAGGTTGCAGTTGAAATTGCGGGGGTTTTTTTGTTTGTTTGTTTTTTAAGACGTATTTATTATTTAATTTATTTACTTTTGGCTGCGTTGCTTCTTAGTTGCGGCAGGCAGGACCTTCACTGAGGCATGCAGGATCTTTCATTGCAGCGCTCGGACTTCTCTCTAGTTGTGGCGCGCAGGTTCCAGAGCACGTGGGCTCTGTAGTTTGCGGCACGGCACACGGGCTCTCTAGTTGGGGTGCACACAAGCTCAGTAGTTATGGCGTTGCCCCGCAGTACGTTCCCTGACAAGGGATCGAACCCGCGTCCCCTGCATTGTAAGGCAGATTCTTTACCTCTGGACCACCAGGGAAGTCCCCAAAATTGCACTTGTTAACAGCTGACCTTAAAATGAGACGATTATTCTGGATAATGTGGGTGGGCCCAGCGTGATCACAAGGGGCCTTAAACCAGAGAGAGGGTAGCACAGGCTGAAGACAGAGGGGCCGGGGCCGGACCGGGCAGCAGCTCTGGAAGCTGGGAAAGGCAGGAACAGACCCCACCCTGGCCTCCTGAAGGAACACAGCCCTGCGAATGCCTTGATTTTAGGCCAGGGAGACCCACTCCAGACCCCTGACTCCAGACGGTAAGATAACTGTGTCCTTGTAAGACACTGCTTGTGGTAATTTGTCACAGAGGCGATAGGAAACCGACACACACAAAAAACATTCACTGCGTTTGGGGAAGCCCCATTTTGAATTTCTGTTTAAGTGTGTAAGCATTTTTCCGTTCAATCTTTTCTCTGCCTTTAAAAAAAATTATACCCTCGATTCAAATTCTTCATCCATCCTTTTTCGTTAAATGTCATGTAGTAAGAATTTTCCAATGACATGAAAAATTCTCAAGAATGTGAATCTGTCTATCTCTGCGGGAATGTTCCCAGCCAAATCTCTAAACACAATAAAAATCTCCAGATAGGATTCTGCGGGGTCGGGTTACCCGTGGACCGGGAGTAGCTCCACTGAAGGCGCCAGTCGGCCCTGGTAGCTTCGGCATAAACATAACATCTCGCGGACATGCCGGTGCAGGGGCGTCCGGGGCGCCAAGCGGTGAGGCGTCAGTCTCCACGTCTGCTCGGCCTCCACTGTTGGGCCTGAGTCCTGGCCCCGCAGGGACAGAGAGGGACTTGGCGGCACGGCTGGACTCCTCAAGCTAGCCTTCATTCATTCCTTCATTCACTCATTCAACAAACATGTATTGGGCGTAAGTACCAGATGCTGAGATGTGAGAAATAGGAGTGAGTGAGCTTTGCGCAGTGTTTCCACTGTCTTCCTAAGAATGAAATACGGTACGTGAGCCACGAGAAATAAAACGTCCAGAGAGGTAAGTGCTTATCTGTGCTGGGAGAGCCTGACTACACCTCTCACCACGGCTGTGGCCTCGTGACCGTGTGCCCAGCTGGACCGAGAACCCCTGGGGGCAGCGCGCGCCGTCTCACGTGCATTCAGAGCCTCGCACAGAATAGGTACTTAATCACTACTGGTTGATTGAATAAATTTAAATGAATCGACCCACAAAGCAATTCTGCCTGTCACTTGCCTAAATCTTTCTGAAGGATCCTTGTTCATTAAAAATGAGATTCTCCTGGAAAATCCAGTGTCTGGAACTCATCAAGGAAGTGGCATTCACGGGTGCGCCACCTGTGGAGTTCCCTTGCAGGAGAAAGGCATGGCTGACACAGATAGACAGTAATTTTGCTGATAAGAAGGGCTTTAGGGAAGACAGGTCCTATTCATTCTGCAAAGGGAATGAACGTCTTCGGTGAAGATGAGTGGGGTCTAGGAGCAGAGAAAACTACGTCCCATCTGAAACGCAGCACATGGGAAGGAGGTTAAGGAGAACGTAACGGCAGAATTGTACCCCTTCCATCCTTTCCCACAGAGTAATCTGATGGCATGTTGCTGCAGGATTTGAAACTGCACCTCAAATAATGGAAATGCTACAAGCTAGTCAGTGTTTCCATGGGTTGACGGATTAAGGGGCTTTCCTCAAAGCTGCACGTAGTATATGCTGGTCAGATCAGTTCATCCGTAGATGTTACAGATTACTGATACCAAGAATATACGATACTTTGAGAAGGGAAAACAAACAGATCTACACCAGCGCCTAAGGACTGCAGATGTCAGGACACCATGAAAAGCCAATCAATCTTGCGGAAATAAATGAAAACCGCCCAGATGAGAGTGGGCAGAGGCCGTTCACACAGAGCCTGCTGGGGAGGGAGGCTGGCCTTGGTCAGGAGCCTTTGGGAGAGGCTGAAAGGCAGGCAGGGCCATGGGGCAGCTGTCCAGGGGGAGAAGGGTGGGTATTTGGGGGCCCTCATGGAGGCTGAGGTGGGGCAGGTGCCGTGTGCCCTCTAGAAGGGCTTCCTCAGGACTGGTGTCTCTGGCTGGTCCTCGGGGGAAGCGGGGACAGACTCAGGGCAGCCGTCAGTGACGATCCAGTCCTGGCCGCTTGGTCGACTGTCACCGGGTTGTTGTTGGGCTTCCTGGACTGGCTGCAGGACCACATGTGACCTCCGCAGGCTGGGCCCTGGGCTGCCTGCTGCACGTGTGGGCCAGGCTCTACTTTTTGTGTGTTCTGGCCATCGTTCGTTGAAATACGGTAGCCCTCACCCATCCACGGTTTCTCTTTCCGCAATTTCAATTACCTGTGGTCAACTGTGACCTGAAAATATTAAATGGAAAATTCCAGAAGGAAAAAACACTTCATAAATTTTAAGTTGTGCACCGTCTGAGCATGGTGATGAAATCTTGTTCCGTCCTGCCCGGGGCATGAATCACCCCTTCGCCCAGCACCTCCTGCTTGTCAGTCACTCAGTAGCCGTCTTGGTTATCAGATCAACTGCCGAGGTGTCACAGCGTGTTTTCAAGCGACCTTTACTTTACTTAGTAATGACCCCAAAGCTCAGGAGGAGTGATGCTGGGAGCTCAGCACGCTGTGTCTAGCTTATAAATTAAACTCTGTCACAGGGCTGTGTGGACAGGAAACACATCGTGTATGTAGGGGCCGGTGCTCTCTGCGGTCTCAGGCATCCACTGGGGGTCCTGGAACACTTCCCCGAGGATCCGGGGGACGATCATATGTGTTAAGAACCTAACCCTTAAAAACTGGGTTTTGAACTGATGGCGCTGCAGACCTGCATGCTTCATGTTTCAGTAGGGACCACACGAATTCCCACTTTTCAGTCCCATATTCACGGGGTCTAACTTGGGTACAATTTCTTTCAAAATAATATTCAAACTCATCTCCCCAGTGGGACAAGATTCTGAGATTTCTTTACCTATAGGCAGCTCTAGTGGGTAAGATGAGAACATAACTTTTCCCTTCCTATTATAGAGACATAAGTTGGTAGAAAGGGCTCTGTTCTACAAAGAGCATTAAGAGGTACTTAATATTTCCTAGATTTAAAAAAAGCCTTGAGAAAGTCTTATCAATGTCCTGGGAGAAAATGAGTCAATTGACTCAGAGAGTACATCACGGAACAGGCAGACCACTTGGCTGTCACCGTTTATATGTAATTTTAAAGCAATTTCTAATCAGAGGCAGTAGCTCCTGCGCTCTGTCTGTCTCCCTCTCCTCTCTCTCATCTCTGCCCCCATTTTCCTGGGTCATCCTGCAGGACCTTCCTCGGGGCAGCTGTAGCCCTGCTCCCACACTGCTGGGTGGATTACCCAGCGGTTCCAAGTGATGAGCTCAGTGATTAGCCATTATTTCAAATTGGCGCCACAGAGTTCAAAATAGGCAGGAATTATTTTTCTGTGGCAGCATCCCTGGCCCAAGAAAAAGGGGAAAAAATGTCACTTTTGTCACAATTGTATACTGAACGTGATTAGAGGAAGATGAGCCTGAAGTATAATTAGAAACGATTAGAGGAAGATGAGCCTGAAGTATAATTAGAAACGTGTTAGAAAGGGTTCTTGATTTTTACACGAAGACAGGAAGTAGAAACAATATTTGACCTTTTGGAGGTAAAAGTTACCTATTGAGGTAAAAGAGAAACATCTGGCGGTGATGCAGAAGACGTTCCTATTTGAAAATAAATCAGTCTTTGCAGGGATACCACGTGGGCAACGAACTATCAAGCTTTAACAGATTCATCTTTGCTGTCTGTCCTGTAAAAGTACCCTTTTCCTCCAGAGAATAGGTGACTGAGCCTCCTGAGCCGTACCTGAATTTTCCCTAAATCTCTGCTCCTGTCTTTAAACAAGTTGCTAGAGTTCAGCTGTTTTTCACAGACCCCGCGACCCAGCCTGGGCTGAGAGGAGTGTTCATTCAGGAAGTAGGAGCTGATGGAGCCCTGTAAGGAGAACCCAGTTGCCCTCAGATGAGGAAACAGACGGCCTGAGAGGACCCCTGCCCTCTGGTTCTCAGTACAAGGACTCTCAGAATGTTGCTGTTTCCGGGCAAAGATTCTCTGTGTACAGAGAGTGAACCGTCTTCTCCCTCCTCCTCTTCTCCTTCTCCTTCTCCTTCTGTCTCCTTCCTCTAGAGCATTTTGACTGGGGATTCTAGGCATCAAAGAGTTCAGTAATAACTGCATTTCCTTCAACTGGAAACTTGCCACCTGGCCCTTCCCCAAATGGAATCGTCCCAATTCCCTGAGGAAGGAAGACCCAGGACCCACCCGGACACAGGAGAGCCAGCACCTGGGGTCCCTGTCGCTCTCCCCAGTTACCAGTTTGCCTCTAAATGCTCGGAATTCCTCTGTTTTTCTACTTGGCGTCCAACGTTGCCAGCTTGGGAGCAGCGTGAGCCGTTTCCAGCCCGAGACTCCGTCATGGTCACACACGGAGGCTCCTGAGGCGTCTTCCTTCCTGCAGCTCCTGGCGCATCCCGTGAATGTGGAAAGTTTCTACCTTTTCCTGAGAACTCCTTCTTTCAGTTCCTCTCACGTAAATGAGTTAAACAGCTAAACACACTTGGTTTTAATAATTTTCGCCGGAAATTAAGGTGCTTTGCCCCAGTTCCAGAAGCCGGCCGTTCGGTGTCCCTGCCCAGCTTCCAAGGCGAGAGCCACACCTAATTCAGAAGGAGACCATCGTGTGCAGTGGCAGGTGCCCCGGGGTGGAATCTGATGCTCTGCTCGCTTCACTTGGTTTTGCTGTGTGTTGTTTTAATTGTGTGAACTCACAGACCCATTTTAGGGTTAATTAGACTGCAAATCCTAAACACGCAAATACAAACACACCGGCGATCTTTTCCTTTAAAAAAGATAGTCTGTGGCAATAATCAATATTTTATACATTATGTAGCAAAACATGAGGAAGGGGTCTTTTGTGCATAGATGGGCCAAAATCACCTCGCCAGCTGCTGCCTGCCCTCCTCTGAGGCAGGAGATTTCAAACGTTGTCACAGGTTTGCTGTCATTTGATGCTTTCACGCATCTCTCCCGGTGACACGTGACAGCTTGAAGAAATGGCAGAGTCTCTTAGGGGTGAGTGCCCGCAGGTGAAAAGGTCCTTGTAATGGCAGCATACAAGCTTTCCTTGATTTTGTGTCTTGGACAGCTTTTCCCTAGGACGTGCCTCTGAGGGGTCTTGGAGGACCCACGCCTCTTGTACTCTCGGGGAACACTGGGCAGAGCGGCCGCGGCCCTGCCCTGCCTGTCCCTCCCCTCAGGCTCCCGCATGGACGGTCCACCCGTTGGGGATGGCCCCCGGGAGGGCCTGTGCGCCCCTCCTCCGGGCCAGGCCCCGTCCGCCTCCCCTGGCGCTGATCTGACTTTTGTTGCCTTGTGTGAATGGCCTCCACAGCACGGTGAGCTCTGAGCCTTTGGAAAACATTTCTGTGTCCTCAGAGTGAGTGTAAAATCTATGGGCATCATTTTGAAGAGTTTTAAACAATTATCTGAATTGCTGACTTAGTGTGAAACATTAGTGCTTTAAAAAAGTTTTCAAATGGTCTGCTTTACAACCAAAACGAATGAGACGTTTCTCTGGGCAGAGGACACAGAACATCAACTCCTGAGGGACATTCCGCTGCGGAGGCGCTCGGGACCCTGAGTCCCCCTCTGGTCCCACCCGGCCCTTCCCCCCGGCGGCTCCTCAAGGAAAATTCCTGGCGTGTTTTCCCTTCAGGTTACAGGAAGCAGGGCTGTTTGCCCTGTAACAGGACGGTGGTTGTTTTACAAACGTATGGGTGGATTTTTTACTCACAAAGGGAACGTTTAGAATAACAGCTGTAAACTGCAAACCCAATTGCTCTTACTTTCCTCCAAGTGCAGTAGTTACGTGGGAATACAGCCGGCGTTCAGCTCTCTGAAGTCAAAGGCTGAAACGTCAGGGCCTCGTCTGGGGCCCTGATACCCCCACACACCCCCCAGGTGGTGACAGCAAGCTTCCCTGGAACATCTTCCGCTCCAGCGTTGGGCTTGAACATTTCCCCAGGATGGACTCGGTACAAATTCCCATCAGTAAGTACCCAGCGTCCGACATTTCTAAGAGGACCACGCAGTCCCTGTAGGGCGGAGCCTTCGGACTCTCTTTGCCCCAAAGAGCAGGGGTGTTTCTCTCCTGTCACAAAGCCTGGAGGCGGGTGTTCTCAAGGTTCTCAAGGAAGGACACTGTTGCTCTCTTTCCGCGTTTTAGCTCCAAGGCACTGGCGTCTTCTCAGGCCCGTTCCCCCTGGTTAGAGGATGGGGGCCAACCTCGCGGGAGAAACCAGAGGGCCTCTTCTCACACGGCCCTCCTTTTGCAGGTTTGAAGCACCCCCCCCCCATGAAGACCACGTCGGAGTGCTGGCCGGGTGGGGCCGAGCCCTCGGATAAAGTGGTCACTCAGAGGAGAACAAAACAGCCAGAAAGGCCAGCAGTCACTCCTGGGCGGGGCTGAGCCCCGTGCATCACCCAGGAAGGGCGCTCGGAAACAAAGCTGGGCTCCGAGGGTGGGTCCGGGGTCTGTGCTACAGCCAAGTCTGAGACAGGGAGCTCTCGTCACTTCAGAACGAGAGACTGACCGTGCGCATGGACACGGCCAGACCAGGGGCAAAAGTGGAACCCTGACCCATAGCCTGCACTCTGCACTCACCAGTGGTCACCTGCCCTGAGACCAGCCCACCCGCTGCACTCACCTGCCCAGGGCCCAGCCTGCCCTCTGCACTCACCTGCCCAGGGCCCAGCCCATCCTCTGCACTCACCTGCCCAGGGCCCAGCCCATCCTCTGCACTCACCTGCCCTGAGACCAGCCCGCCCTCTGCACTCACCTGCCCAGGGCCCATCCCGTCCTCTGCACTCACCTGCCCAGGGCCCTGCTGAGGTCAAGCTGTGTCTTCAGCAAACAGTCCAGGAAGCCCAACACCAAGCCCACGACAGTCGACCAAGCAGCCAGGACTGGATTGTCAATGACCGCTGCCCTGAGTCTGTCTCTGCTTCCCCCTGAGGACCAGCCAGAGACAGCCTTTTACTTGTTTGTAGAAAATAATCTGCAGCAAAAGTCACCTAAAATGCCCAGCCAGCCCAGAGCCCATCCTGGACACCCCGCAGATGGACAGATGGTGACCCGGGGCACAGGGAGGTGGCTGTCGCCATGCTCTGTCCCGGCTGGCCTCCTCAAACGGTGTTTCTTTGTCCAGGCACAGAAGAAGGCTTTTCCAGGCACCGCTGGGACCTGTGTCCCCCAAGCAGCTAAGACAGTGACATGCAGCCGGAAAGTTGATGAACCCGACTGTCTGGCTTGTGGTTACTAACGTTCCACCCCTCCCTGTCGCTCTTCTCGAGGGAAAGCTGTGTCGTGCAGACCTCAGTGCTGGAACGCGGGCCCTCCCTCAGGCCAGCGCATTTATCCACATGCGACCTCGGCAGGGACCCAGCCCCGCGAGGCTCCGGCTGTGACAGACGCTGAGGGGCCGCAGCCCCCGCCCCTGCAGGGCCTCGGCGCCCAGTCTGGTGGGCAGACGGCCCAAGCTCAGACGTTTTCCCACAAAACAGGGTCAGCAGGGAGATGGATGGACTGTAGCCCCTGGCCCAGAGATGATCACATAAGTGCCGCGTGTCCCGACGGGGCGTACGCGGCACACAGTGCGGGAGCATCCTCCCCCGAGGCCGTGGGCGGCTCAGAAACCCTCACGGGTCCCCTGGCTCCGGGGTCCCCAAGTGGGCTGCCGGCTGCAGTGCTGGCCCCTCACATCCCCTCCGCAGACAGGACCCCAGAGAGGAGGTGGAGGGCGCAGGAACCCTGGTGCTCTGGACCTAATGTCCTTCAAGGGCACCCCCGGGTGGGAGTGAGGAGGGGGGCGCCCGAGGTGGGATCAGTGCTCTTGTAAGAAGAGGCAGAGGTCAGGCGCTGTCCTCAGGCCAGGAAGAGGCCTCAGCAGGAACAGAATCCCAGCCCCCGCCTCTGTGTGTGAGCAGCCGCGCGGGTTCCAAGCAGATCTGAGCCGCACGGAGCACCTGACCCATTAGGATGCTTTAAACTTCGTGTCTGTGTTGTCACTCTCACCGCAGCCTTTGCTGTTTGTGTATTTGTGCCTCCCCACGTTGCCTGGATGATGCCATCTAATGATTTATCTACTCTATTTTCCAAAGAATGTTTGTCACCCCCTTTCCCTCTCATTAAACTCTGTTTTTATCTTTAGTAATTCCTTCCCTCTGCGTCCCTTCAGATTACTTTTTGTTCTTTCCCCAGCTTTTTGAGTCACATGCTTAATTAATCTATTCTCAGTCATTCTTTTTTATTATTACAAGTGTCTGAAGCTATGAATTTTCCTCTTCTGGCTGGATTTTCTGTTGACCTCAACAATTTATTCTAAACTAATATGAAAGCAGAAATGCCTGTTAGTAAATGTGATTTCTATTAAAAGGGGACAAAGGAGGGAAGATGATAAGTCACAATGCAAATAGCAAGGACCCATCATTGTGGAAGCTGGGCAGGGACTATGGGGGTATTTGTACTGCCCTCTCCTCTAGTAATTGTTTTAAATTTTCAATGATGAAACTCTTGTTTTAAAATTCAGTATTGTACTGACACAGGAACATTTTCACAGACGAATGGAACAAGGAGAGTTTAAACACTGACCCAGAAAAACGATCCAGGAGACATCACAAAGCAAGTGGGGAATAGTGGGTCATTTAGTCTGTGTGAGAAGAAAATGACTGCATGGGTAAAAGTAGCACGAGTGCCTCATTACAACCTTGATGCAAAGGTAGGCTCCAGACAGACTAATTCTCAAACGTGAAAAGTGAAAGTAGGACGATCATAGAAAGGGTCTTTACAGGTGGGGAAAGCCTTTTAAACAAGAATCCCAAAACACAATCCATAAAGTTGAAAGAAAGATAGAACTTACGTCAGCCTCAGCAACTTATATTCAGTGAAGTTTACCCTAGACTCATGCCATGCGTATTTCACACAACCAGGATAATATTATATTAAAATATACAAGGAGCTCCCGCAAATCATCCAGAAAAAGACAAAAAACTCCACAGAAAAATGTGCAAGTGATTTGGAATGGCAGTTGTGGTGGGCACAATGAGCACAGCTCCCCACTCAAAGGAGTTCAGGTCCCAACGCCCAGAATCTACGAGTATGTCACCACGTGAGAGGGACGCTGCAGATGTTATTCACCCGGATCGTCTGGGTGGGTCCAGTGTAATCATGAGGGTCCTTCTAACGGGGGGTGGAGGTCAGAAAGGAGCCGTGAGGACGGAACGGGCAGAGAGGCTCAGGGCCACCGTCCAGGAACGTGGGCGCCTCTAGAAGCTGGAAAAGCCAGAGAAGCTGATTCTCCCCGTAACCCCCAGGGGAAACCCATTTTTAGGCTCCACCCTCAGACCTGCAGCAGAATAAGCGTGCTGTGCCTGTGGGAACTTGTCGTGGCGCCACAGGAAACTGCTACCATGTGCACAGAAGCGGGAACATGGACGCTCCGTGGGCAGAATTCCTCTAAGTCCCCGGAGGTAAGAGAAACGCAGCACTAACTACCAACCAGACACCATGCTACACCCAGTGGTTCTGAAAAGCTTGGGAAGTGGGACCCCGTCGGATGCTGGTGACAACAGTAGGGGCGGAGGAAGTTCTGGCACAGCCATCAGCGGTAACTCAAGGGCAGCCGGCCCAGGTGCAAGAGGGGACGCGTCCAAGGACACATATCACCTGCAGGTCGGACTCACTGGAGGGAACCCAGGTGTTCACACAGTGCATGGACAGATGTTTAAAACGTGGAGACAAAAAACGAGTCAAAGAAGAACGGTGTCAACCATTCCGGCCATCAATGAAATTAACACACACACACGGAGCGCCCCAGAGCCACTCGGCAAACATTTCCTGGGGTGCACAGTGTGTTCAGGACACCAGCGACGGGGCAGATGGAAATCCCCACCCCTGGGAGCTCACACTCCACACGCACGTTTGAGGGTGGATTTCAAGCGCACAGCAGGCAGAGCCGTGATGAGTGGAGATGGACAGGGGCCTCGAGTGAAGGGGACGAATCCAGAAACATGGGAGGGAGAAGCCGGGACAGTGGCAGAAACGCTGTGCGCAGCCCTCTGCTCCGGAGACTAGACGAACAAATGAGGGTAGAAAATACACAGCCTGGAGCCCGAGGGAACCCCACCCTCCGGCGGTGTCTGAGCAGGGGTTCCCGCCCCTGCACTGCTGGCGTTTCCCAGGCCTGATGGCAGACCGTGCATGTGCATCGGCCTCCTGCAGGCTGACCCAGTCCCCACAGACAACCAAACAGCCTTGGTGTCTGCTTCAAGCCATGACCACACTCCTCCCGGATCTCAGGACACAGGAGCCCAAATCCCTCCTTGGGCGGACACACCCATGTGCACAGCCCAGGTGCCTGAGTCCACACAACGTTACCCACTGACCTGATGGGTAAACCATACACGCTAGGTGTGCCCCCAGCTCACACACAACTTGCCTGTGGTCCTTGAAGCCTGTCAAGTCCACGGGCACCACTGGCCGGTGGCCCGAACAGAAGCAGCTGCCACAGGTGGACGCAGGGACCACAGGGGGATGAGAATGAACCACATTTCTAATGACTGTGGGTCATAAGTTGTGTTTCCCATGTATCCTTAACCTTGACTCCCGTTTGGACAAGAAGAATTTCCATTTTTACTTCAACCTTTTTGGGGAATCAAAAAGTCATAAATTCCCATCCTGGTGTAGCCTTGGCTTATCAGTAAAATTTCCCCCTAGATTACAGTTTAAATGTACAGAGAAGTTTCATCCTGGAATCAGGTGACAAACTGTCTTTTCATGGCTCTGTTCCTGTGACAGAACAGACCCGTCTCCAACAACTTGAAATCGTTTCCAGAGCACTGGGAAGGGATGTAAACTTCCAACGTTTTCTACAAAGTGCGTATAACATTAGTGATTAAAACCTAAAGTCTGCACCAAATGAAAATACAGGTTTTCAACAACCCACCTATAAACATCAATATATAAAAATGTAAATAAAATATAGAAACAAAGTTAATAGCACATTAGTAATAATGCAAGGTGATCAAGGAATGCTAGGATGGGTCTATAACAGTTATCTATTCATATAATCCATTGTATTAATAATCCGAAGAAGAAATTCTATGGCCATCTTCAGAATTGCTAAAAAAGTATTTCTAAAAACATTCTTTAAAATAACACCAAATAGGGCTTCCTTGATGGCACAGTGGTTGAGGGTCCACCTGCCGATGCAGGGGACGCGGGTTCGTGCCCCGGTCCGGGAAGATCCCACATGCGGCGGAGCGGCTGGGCCCGTGAGCCATGGCCGCTGAGCCTGCGCGTCCGGAGCCTGTGCTCCGCAACGGGAGAGGCCACGACAGTGCGAGGCCTGTGTATAACAACAACAACAAAAAAAACGAACAAAATGAAATAGAGGAATATTTCCTTACCATTAAGAAATATATCAAGTATAAAATACAGTCTCATGCTTAATAGGAGAGTCCTTCCACTGAAATCAAGAAAAAGCAAACATACCCAGTACTAGCACTATTGTATAACATTATACTGGAGGTACCAGTCCATGCAATTGGATATAAAAGAAAGAAAACACAGTATAAAAATCAGGAAGGAGGAGATAAAATTATCTACAGACTCTAAAATTGTATATCTGGATTCTCGTTAGGGTGCCAGAACATCTGATGTGGAAAGAAGAGTAGTAATCAGATGGCGCCGGGACACCAGGATACCCACCAGGGAAGGAGGAGACGAAGGAAGGAAGGAAGGAAGGGTGGAACTGGGTGGTGACAGCCACGCAGCGGAGTCGGGGTTGGGGGGGGCGGGCCAGAACCGCTGGGTCACCCGACGCTCTCGACTTGACAGCAAGTCAGAAAGCGTGTGGCTAACGTGGTGGTGGCTTCATAGAAATCTGAGCAAATAACAACAAAAATGCAACAGTTACGAGCTCCAAAGGGCAACAGGATGCACATGAAGGGGCGCACGGTGCTCTCTGTGGCTCAGCGGATGCAGCCCTGCAGGACCACGGCCACGACCATGGCCAGGTGGACACGGAACGCCCAACCTGGCATAACCTGAGCTGGTGACTGCTGCCCCAGGAGGGTGGGGAGCAGAGGGAATGAGGCCCCATTGTTCATCCAGGGAAATGGGGAGGGGGCGGGGGCGGGGATGAGGGGAAGAAGTGGGGGCACAGGTGCGATCAGGCGGAGGAGGGACCGTGGGGGCTGAGGGGTGGTTTGTGTCCTGCTCTGAGCACCATGCTCCAGGAACAGAGTGAAGCCTCTGTGTTCAGAGTGAGAAGCTGGTGCTCAGGTGAAGCAGCAGCTCATGAGATGAGCATTACTGTGTCTCTTCCGGCTCAGGACCCGCGGGGGGGGAGCTTGCTCACCACCTCCATCTCATCCAACCAGCGTCGGCCAGAAAACCCAGCACAAAGGGTGCCAGGGTGTCGTCCGACGTCGGGTGGACAGGGCATGAAATCCGTTATTCCCAGGAGCTCACTCTTCACCCTGGTACTTCCTGCGTCCATATGAGGGGTGCAGAGAAACTTGTGGAAACACAGACGTGATAAAAGATGCCAAATACACAAGAGCTTTAGAAAAGTGTGCTGACGCTACAGACTCACGAGGATTGTGTAAAAAGGTTTTAAATATTAATTTTTTAAAGCTTGTACTTTTCACAGTTCACAAAGTACTGTCATAAATATTATCTTCACATGATGACATGATGGGCATTTGTCCACCTTGTGGGTCAACAGACTGAATCTCAGGGCATCTTAAAGATTAATTCTGGGACTTCCCTGTGGAAAAGAATCTGCCTGCCAATGCAGGGGACACAGGTTTGAGCCCTGGTCCGGGAAGATCCCACATGCCGTGGAGCAACTAAGCCCGCGGGCCACAACTACTGAGCCTGCGCTCTAGAGCCCACGAGCCACAACTACTGAAGCCCGCACACCTAGAGCCCATGCTCCGCAACAAGAGAAGCCACCACGATGAGAAGCCCGCACACCGCAATGAAGAGCAGCCCCTGCTCGCCACAACTAGAGAAAGCCCACGCGCAGAAACAAAGACCCAATGCAGCCAAAAATAAATAAATAAAGAGATTAATTCTGGGCCCCCAGCAAACTGTGGTCACGGTGGGTCCTCACACCGAACTCTCCTCTGCTAGATCCAGACTCTTCCCAGAACACAGGTCACCACACAGCACAAGACCCGCAAAGCCTCAGCGGGGATGAACAGACTCAGGGAGGCCTGGGGACAGGGGGAGGGGAGGGGACTCAGGGAGGCCCTGGGGACAGGGGGAGGGGAGGGGACTCAGGGAGGCCCTGGGGACAGGGGGAGGGAGGGGACGCAGGGAGGCTCTGGGGACAGGGGGAGGGGAGGGGACTCAGGGAGGCCCTGGGGACAGGGGGAGGGGAGGGGACTCAGGGAGGCCCTGGGGACAGGGGGAGGGGAGGGGACTCAGGGAGTTCCAGGGGTGGGGGTGGGGGCCAGGGGAGGAGCAGGGGGGTGGGCAGAGAGGAGGGTCTGCCTGCATCAACCAGCACCAAGTTGTCCCTCACAGGGGCCCCACGTTTCCCAAGTCTGGCCCCAGTGGGGCTTCTGATGGCCCCTAACCCTCCAGTATCATCAGACGTCCTGGGCCTTCCCACATTGACCGCAGACACTGTCCAGCTCCCAGAACTCTTTCCAGGGCAACCATGTGGACGCCACCTCGGGCCTAAGCCGACTCTCTCCCCTCTCCCCTGCTGTCCTGTCCCCCCGGCCAGAGCAGCACACGCAGGCATCCAGCACAGGGCTGGGAAGCGGCCTCGGCCAGACAGCTCTGCCCCAGGAATGAACCTCAGCCCTGGAGGGGGTCCCTGCACCTTTGTTCATTCTGTTTCTCTAGGGCAGCAACTGCAAGCATTTGCTGCGGGGAAGTTCCACACAGAGTCAAACCCATGATTAGTGATTCAGAGATAGTTACGGGCATCTTAGAGGAGGCTTGCAGGGAGGGCAGGAGGGAGAGGAGACGGGAGACAGAGATGGACACAAGAGACCGGAGTGCTTTTGCTGACAGTCTAGGCCACCCACAAACATCGTGTTCTTTGCCTCTGTCTCTGTCTGTCTCTGTCTCTCTGCCTCTGTCTCTGTCTCCCTATCTCTCTCCCGCCCCCATCCTCTCAAGGCTGCACACAGACCAGTGGTTTCTGACAAGAAGTGTCCCTTAGGATCAGGGGACCAGTGTCCCCGCCGCCCTGAGGCATCACCCAGGCCCCAGAGTCAGGATCCTTGGAACCCAGGGCCCAGCGGAAGGACTGGGAAACCGGGGTCCTGAAGCTGAGAAACTCGACTCAGATGTCAGTGGGGCTGGGGGGCTGGGGCTTTGTCCCCTCACGGCTCTGGTGACAGCTCCAGGCGGGCAGTGGGCACGCGGCCCAGCCTCCAGACCCGATGGCTCAGTGCAGGTCAGAGGATGGAGGGAGGTCAGGGCTGCAGAGAGCCCCCAGCTTCCAGCCCCAGGGCTGGCCCATTGCAAACGTCCTGTGAGCTGACCTCCTTCCTGCTGCTCTGGCCTCGGGAAATTTCCTTGTTTGGGGAAGAAGACAACCACCCCCAGGCCAGCTCTGCCCTCTGAGGCTCGAGGAAGGCACCCCTCTTTCCTGTGACAGCCCCCCAGGAACTTGCGACAGTCATGTCCCTTCTGAGATGGATCTGCCTTCCACCAAATTCTAGGCCATCACGCGTCATGGGTTTAATGAGACTTCAATGCATTATGATTCACGGCAGCAAAAATGACACCACAGAAAAAACAAACCAGTCTCTCCTGGCTTCTGTGGAAGTGGGAACAGGACTTCCTACACACAGCTGAGGCTCCACAAAACTCAAAGGATTTCTTTTTTTTCTGGTGCAACCACAGCGGATGTTCCAGAGATGACTCTTGAGAGCACTTTAGAATCTCCAGATTAAAGAAACACTTAATGTGCTTTAGAGGAAATATATGTAATATTTTCATTGTATCTAATACCTTTCAAAATTAGATGAGAGAAGGCTACGTAGATAGGAATTTAGCAATTTATCTTTTAAATTAAATTTTTGATTTTGGAGGTAATAGTACATTCACAGGTGGTCATAAGAATGCAGGGAGGCCAGGTACGCTCTGCCTGGCTTCTTCCAGCAGGCACATCGTGAAACCACAGCCCACCGTCCACCCAGACATGGGCCTCCATCCACGATGGATCTGGAGCGGCCACCCCGGGAGGGGCAGACCTCTGCGCTGCCCTCACCCCCGCCCCGGCATCCATTTCCACAGTTTCGTCACCTCAAGAACATGACGGAGTGGAGTCCTGCGTCTTGGGCTAACGCTTTCCAACAGCAGGACTCCCTGGAGACGCGCCAGGTTGTCGTGGGTACCACGTCCGTCCCCTCTGCTGTGCGTGGAATCCGTGGAAGGACGTGGCACACTCTGGTTAGCCCTTCAGCCACTGAAGGGCTCCTGGGTTGTCCCCAGTGCCCGGCCCCTGTGAGTGAAGCTGCTATAAACTGCTGTGTGCAGGCTCTGTGAAGTCGCCAGCCTCCATTTCTCTGGGATGAGTGCCCAGGACCGTGGCCGCTGCATCTAGGGTAATCACAAGTTTAGTTTTTAAAGGATTTGCCAGGATGATTCCACAGTGGCTGCAGCATGTCACACCCCCACCAGCATGAGTGTGAGCCAGGTCCCCCAGGCCCATGTGTGCAGGGCTGTCGCTGCTCACTTAGCACCTCTGAGGGGTGTGTAGCGATTTCTTGCTCTGGTTCCACCTTGCATTTCCTTCCTGGCTAACGAGGGTGAACATCTTCCCACAGGCTGACTTGACATCTGCAGATCCTCTGTGGCGAAATGTCTCTTCAGATCTTTTGCTCATTTTCTATGGACTTTTTTTTTTTTTTCTGTTGAACTTTGAGCATTTTTATATATTCTAGGTATCAGTCTTCTGTTGGATCTATGGTTTGGGAATATTTTCTCTCATTCTGCAACTTGTTTTTCCATCTTCTTAGAAAGAGCTTTCACAGAGCAAAAGTTTTAAAACGTTGATGAAATCCAATTTGTAAATTGTTTCCTCTATACTTTTGGTGTCAAGTGTAAGAACTCTTTGCCTAATCCTAGATCCCAAAGATTTTGTCCTGTATTTTTTTCCAAAATTTTTATAGTTTCATGTTTTACATTTTAGTCCATGATCCACTTTGAGTTAATTGTTGAATGAGGTGGGACACTTGGGTTGAAGTTCATTTTCTTGCCTGTACATGTCCAGTTGTTCCAGTAGCTTTTGTTGAAAAGGCCATCTTTGCATCCCTGTCAAAAATCAATTGGGTGTATTTGTGTGGGTTTATTTCTGGGTTCTCTGTCCTGGTCCCTTGATCCATGGGTCTGTCCCTCAGCAAATATCACAGTCCTGATTACTGTAGTTACCGAATAAGTTCTTGAGACTGGATAGAATGATTCCTCTCACTTTATTCTCTTTTTTTTTTCAAAATTGTCTTAGCTATTCTAGTTTGCCTTTCCATATAAATTTGAGAATAATCTTGTCTATATCTCAAAAAAATCTTGTTGGGATTTTGATAGAAATTTTGTTAAAACTGTATATCAATTTGGGGAGAACTGACATCTTAACTAAGTTCAGTCTTCCAATCCATTAATAACATCTCTGTTTATTTAGATCTTCTTTGATTTCTTTTATCAGTGTTGTGTAGTTTTCAGCATACAAGTCCTATAGATGATGTGTTACGTTTACACACAATTTTTAAATTATTATAAATGGTATTGTATTTTAATTTTGGTGTTCATTGCTAGTATACAGGAATACAATTGATTTTTTTTTTTTTCCTGCACCGTGCCGCTTGTGGGATCTTAGTTCCCTGACCAGGGATCGAACCCAGGCCCTCAGCAGTGGAAGCACTGAGTCCTAACCACCAGACCGCCAGGGAATTCCCTACAATTGATTTTTGTATGTTTATCTTGAAATGAACCTTACTTGGTCATTAGTTTATAATTCTTTTAATATATTGCTGACTTCTATTTGCTAATATTTTGTTAAGAATTTTTCATCTATATTCATGAGGGATGTTGGCCTGTAGTTTTCTTTCTGTGTACTGTCTGTCTGATTTTTGCATCAGGGTAATACTAGCTTCATAAAATGAATTAGGAAGTATTCCCTCTTCTATTTTCTGAAAGAGATTTTGTAGGATCTGTGTTAATTTTTTTATAAATATTTGGTAGAATTCTCCAGTGAAACCATCTGGCCTGGAGACTTCTTTTAGGGGAGCTTTAAAATTATGAATTCAATTTCCTTAATAGTTATAGGGCTACTCAAATTATTTATTTCATATTGGATGAATTGTGGTAGTTTACGTTTTTAGAAGAATTGGTCCCTCTCATCGAAGTTGTCAAATTCATGTGTCTGCAGTTGTTCACAGTGTTCCCTTACTGTCCTTTCGATGTCTGTGGGGTCTGTAGTGATGTCCCTGTTTCTTCCTAATGTTCATCACTTGTGTCTTTTCTCTGGTTCTTTGTAGAGGTCACCAGCTTTATCACATCTGAGGAGAGGTTACGGCACCACCTAGCGGATTTCCAAGGGTGGGCGTCTCTGCTCTTCCAGGCCTTGCTGGGCGTGGGCGTGGGTGGGGCTGTGGCCACAGTTTTTTCTGTGGTGTTTGAGAGTCACTGTCTAAAGTTCTCTGTCTTTCTAGCCCCCCACCCTGGATCTTCGGTTAGGAGAGCAGCCTTTGTTGGGCATTTACAGTCTGCACTCTTGGTGTCTCCAGGCCTCTGGCTTTTTCTGGGGCCTATGAGACAACCTAGTTGACATTCCTCAACTCCTGGAGTCCCTATTCCGTCTCTTCTCTCCGTCTTTCAGAGTTGTCTTTTGTTTCCTTTATACACAGTGTAGGGTTTTTAGTTGAACTTATTGCGAGGAATAGGAAAAAGTACATATTCCCATGAGCAGAAGTCCTAGTAAATCATTTCTGAGGAAAGAAATTAGAGCTGTGTCCCCTTATTCACAAATAAGGATAAAGGACAGTTAAATCTTTCAGGAATGGTAAATATTTCATTTTTGGTTTTTTTGCATTATAATCTTTTTTTTTTTTTTTGCGGTATGCAGCCTCTCACTGTTGTGGCCTCTCCCGTTGCGGAGCACAGGCTCCGGACGCGCAGGCTCAGCGGCCACGGCTCACGGGCCTAGCTGCTCCGCGGCATGTGGGATCTTCCCGGACCGGGGCACGAACCCGTGTCCCCTGCATCGGCAGGCGGACTCTCAACCACTGTGCCACTAGGGAAGCCCTGCATTATAATTTTTATCTTGGACGAGATCTTTTCCAGGAAGCAGCTTTACAAATGTTCCTGAACTTTTCTTCTATGCTCCCTAAGATTTCAGTTTAAACTCACACAATTAGGTTTATCCTCAAAAAATTAAAACTAGAACTATCATATAATCCATCAATTCCACTTCTGGGCCTTTATCCAAAGAAAATGAAAACACTAACTCAGATATCTGTACCCCCATGTTCATTGCAGCATTTTTACAACAGCCAAGATATGGAAATAACCAAAGCGTCCATTGAGGATGAATGGATAAAGAAGATGTGGTATATATACACAATGGAATATTATTCAGTCATAATAAAGAGGGAAATCTGGCCATTTGCAACAACATGGATGACCTTGAGGGTGTCATGCTAAATTAAATAAGTCAGACAGAGAAAGACAAATACTGTAGGATTTCATATGTGAAATTAAAAACAAAACATACCCCAATAAAGATGATAAAACAAAAATAAAAACAAACAGGGCTTCCCTGGTGGCGCAGTGGTTGAGAGTTCGCCTGCCGATGCAGGGGACAGGGGTTCGTGACCCGGTCCGGGAGGATCCCACATGCTGCGGAGCGGCTAGGCCCGTGAGCCACGGCCGCTGGGCCTGCATGTCTGGAGCCTGTGCTCCGCAACAGGAGAGGCCACAACAGTGAGAGGCCCGCATGCTGCAAAAAAAAAAAAACAAACAAAACAAACAACAAAAAACCTGAGCTCATGTATACAGAGAACAGATTGGCAGTTGCCAGAGGTGGGAGTTGGGGGGCTGGGGGGATGGGTGAAGGGGGTCAAAAAGTACAAACTTCCAGTTATAAAATAAATAAACCATGGGGTGTAATGTACACCATGGTAAGAGTGGTTAATAAAAAAAAGTTTCTTTCATTGTGCATTTTGATTTGTAAATAAAGACAGTACCTTACATCTGTATAGATTTTGTAATGGTGACATCAGGTCAGACCATCTCTTAATTATTTCTGCATTCTCTTCTGTACCTCTCATAACCGATGCCCCACTGATGCTGAGTTGATTTGCAAACACCACCAATTTGGCCGTTGATTTGCACCCCTCCACCCTCTGTAAGGTCAGCAAGACACTGTGTGCTCTTCACAGAGCCAGAGAGCTGGGGCTCTGTCCCACATCAGGGCCAAGTCAGGGTGGGGTAGGACTAACCCACCTGCTTTGACCCTAGGTACCATTTCATCTCCATTCTAGCTGCTTCTCTTAGTATCTGGTGGGTTTGAAAAGAGTAGTGTGTGGTCGGCTAGATTCAGGAGACACCAGACTGACATATGACAAGACATCCTCCCACATGCTGTGTTACGGCTTCAAGGAGATTAGCCATCATGTGATCCCACGAGCTTAACCTCTGTTCTCCGTGTGCCCTTGAGGGGCTGCGGGTGACCATGTCACTACTCCTGCTTAGAACAGAGCTGTTCCTCCTTTATCTCCTTTCTAGGCTGGTTTCTGTATAATTAAGTTTCATTTAAACATAGGGGTCTGTGGGCCAAAAATAATTTGAAAACCACTGAGCTAATCCAACCCCTCATTTTGCTTGAGAATGCAAAAGGGGAAGTGGTTTACTCAAGGTCACAGAGGGAGGGGTCTGGTGGGGCCAGGACTAGTTGATGAAGTGGTTAACCTCGTGCCACAGCTGTCCCTGTACCGGTGCCCCCGCTATGATTGGACCTTAGATGCCATGTGGATTCCCCCCTACCCCAGCTCCACCATCACTCACTCCACCTAACACAGTGTATACCTAAAATCGGTCCACCTGGATCGCTGTGAGGGCCTGCTTGCTACCCGATGTCATCCTGAACTCCAACCGTCCTAAGACAAGAGCTCCCCACCCACGCAGCATGGTCACCTGGCAGTGACAGTCACGCAATTTCAGAGCCCTGGGGGCTCAGAGCAGCAGCCCCTCTCGCCCTCATGTCAAGGCTTCTGAAGCAGATGTGACGGACTTGGGAAAACAAAGGACATAAGCCCCAAAGCAAAAAACAAAAGACGACTATTGCCTAAGACCCTCCAACCTCACTCAAAACAATGAAAAAAAACAACCACTTAACCCTCTCAAAGTGCTGAGAAGAAGTGAGTGCACAGAACACTGCTCCGTGCAGACAAGAGAACCTGTGAACTTGCAGGTGGACGAGCAGCGATTCTCTACCTGGAAACACACCCCGCGGTCCACAGAATCCAAGAGAGTCAAGCGTGTCCTCATGGCTGGTTCCCTGGAGCTTATTCCACAGCAGTGGAGTCAAAACAACGGGGTGCTTTCTTGTGTCCTTTTCTCAGGTAACACCACACTGTTACCTGTGTAATGACTCCCTTGAACTAGAGACACACACATGAGTCTGTCCAACATCTGTTCTCATTTTAGTGTCAGCTCTTTGGGGCATGTGTCTTGGTATTCTGTGTAATAACAGGAAACACGGTCCCTTGATTTTCTGGGACAGTAACAACTTCAAACATTCCTTTCTATTGTCCCCAAAGTACAGTTATACTTGTGAAACTATGTATCTTATTTAAATAAAACATAATGAACCACTTTTATTGTTTTTTAATGATTAAAGAGTCATATTCTCATTGCATAAAAATAAGAAAATTCAATAAAGTATAAATAAAGAAGAAAATCAAAACAATCCATAAGCCACTATTCAGAGGCAACCATAATTAACATTTCGGTATATTTTTCCAACGTTTATACATATAATTGGAGTCATACTGTATGTATGCAATAGTTTTTTGTTTAAATAGTGTGTTTAATAGTTTGTTTAAATTTTAATAGACTTTATTTTTTAGATCAGGTTCACAGAAAAATGGACCAGAAAGTTCCCACATACTCCCTCTCTCCCTCCAGTTTTCCCTATAATCGACATCTTTTATTAGTATGGTTGGTTATTTGTTGCTATTGATGAACCAATACTGATGCATCATTATTGACTAAAGCGCATAGTTTACATTAGGGCTCCCTCTTGGTGTTGTACATTATGTGGGTCTGGACAAACATATAATGACATGTAGCCATAATTACAATATCATACAGAGTAGTTTCACTGCCCTAAGAATCCTCTGTGCTCCACTTATTCATCCCTCCTTCTCCCCAGCCCCTGGAAGCCACTGATCTTTTTCCTGTCTCCATACTTTTGCGTTTTCCAGAATGTCTTATAGTTGGAATCACACAGTCTGTAGCCTTTTAAGATTGGCTTCCTTCCCTTAGTAATATGCATTTAAGTTTCTTCCGTGTCTTTTCATGGCTTGAAGGCTCATTTCTTTTTAGCCGGATAATAGTCCATTGTCTGGCTGCACCACAGTTTATTTATTCAGTCATCTACTGAAGGACATCTTGGTTGCTTCCAAGTTTTGGCAATTATGGATAAAGCTGCTTTAAACATCTGTGTGCAGGGTTTTGTGTTGGACATAAGTTTTCAATTCTTTTGAGTAAAAACCAGGAAATGTGATTACTGAATGATAGGGTAAGAGTATGTTTAGTTTTGTAAAAAACAAAACTATCTCCCAAAGTGGCTGCACCATTTGCATCCCCACCAGCGATGATGAGAGTTCCTGTTGCTCCACATCCTCACCAGCATTTGGTGTTGTCAGTGTTTTCAATTTTAGCCAGGCTGATAGGTGTGTAATGGTAGCTCTTTTTTTTTCAATTTGCCATTCCCTAATGATTTAGGATGGGTAGACATCTTTTCACATGCTCATTTTCCATCTGAATATCTTCTTTGATGAGGTGTCTGTTCAGATCTTTTGTTCATTTTTTTAATTGGCTTGCTTGTTTTCTTATTGTAGAGTTTTAAGAGTTCTTTGTACATCTTAGATACAAGCCCTTTATCAGATATGTCTTTTGCAAAGATATTCTTCCAGTCTGTGGCTTGTCTTTTCATTCCCTTAACAGTATATTTCATAGAGCAGTTTTTAATTTTAATGAAATTAAACTTGTCAAATTCTTCTTTCATGGATCATGCTTTTGGTATATCTAAATAGTCACCACCAAACCCAGGGTCACCTGGATTATCTCCTATGTTATCTTCTAGGAGTTTTACAGTTTTGCTCTTTACATTTAGATCTCTGATCTATTTTGAGTTAATTTTTGTAAAGGGTGTAAAGTCTGTGTCCAGATTACTTTTTATGCATGTGGAAGTCCAGTTGTGTCAGCACCATTTGTTGAAATGACTATCCTTTCTCCATTGAATTGTTTTTCTTCTTTGTCAAAAATCTCTTGACTGTATTTGTGTGGTTGCATTTCTGGGATATTATTCTGTCCCATTGATCTATTTGCCTACTCTGTTGTGATTACTGTAGTGCTATAGGAAGTCTTGAATTCGGGGAGTGTTAGTCGTTTAATTTTGTTCTTCTCCTTCAATGTTGTGTTGGCTGTTCTGGATTCTGTCTATTTTTTGTCTGTTTGGCTGGGTTTTTGTTTGTTTGCTTCTCTCTATAAACTTTAGAACCAGTCCATCAATATCCTCAAAATAACAGGATTTTGACTGGGATTGCATTGAATCTATAGATCAAGTTCTGAAGAACTGACATCTTGACACTATTGAATCTTCCTATCCACGTACATAAATTATCTCTCCATTTATTTTTTCTTTGATTTCTTTCATTAGAATTTTGTACTTTTCCTCATATACATCTTGCACATATTTAGTTAGATTTATTCCTTAAGCATTTCATTTTGGGGGTGAAAATGTACATGAATTGTATTGTGTATTTAATTTCAAATTCTACTTGCTCATTGCTGATATATGAAAAACAATTTAGTTTTTTATGTTAACTTTGCATCCTGCAACCTTGCTATAATCATTTATTAGTTCCATGAGTTTTTAAAAATTATTCTTTGGGATTTTTCTACATAGATGATCATTTCATCTGTGAACAGACAGTGTTATGTCTTCCCTCCCTATCTGCATATGGCTTATTTCCTTTTCTTTTCTTATTGCATTGGCTAGGACTTCCAGCATGATGTTGAAAAGCAGTGGCAAGATGGGGCATCCTTGCCTTGCTCTTGATCTTAGCTGAAGGACATCCAGTTTCTCACCATTAAGTGTGATGGCAGGGACTTCCCCGGTGGCGCAATGGTTAAGAATCCACCTGCCAATGCAGGGGACACAGGTTCAAGCCCTGGTCCGTGAAGATCTCACATGCTGCAGAGCAACTAAGCCCATGCGCCACAACTACTGAGCCTGTGCTCTAGAGCCCACGAGCCACAACTACTGAGCCCACGTGCCACAACTATTGAAGCCCAAGCACCAAGAGCCTGTGCTCTGCAACAAGAGAAGCCACCTCAGTGAGAAGCCTGCTCACTGCAACGAAGAGAAGCCCCAGCTCGCAGCAACTAGAGAAAGCCCGTGCACAGCAACGAAGACCCAATGCAGCCAAAAATAAATAAATAAATTTATTTTAAAAAAAGTGTGATGGCAGCTGTAAACATTTTGTAGGTAGAGAAAGTTCCCCTCTATTCCTAGTTTTCTGAGGGGTTTTAGCATGAATGTTGGGTTTTGTTAACGCTCTTTCTGCATCTACTGATATGATTATATGATTTTTCTTCTTTAGCCTGTTGATGTGATGGATTACATTAACTGATTTTCAGTTTTCAGGGGTTTTTTTGGTAAGTTTTTTGCACTTTAGTTTTGGAAGTTTCTACTGACATTTCTTCAAGCTCACTGATTCTTTCCTCAGCTGTGTCCAGTCTCTTGCTGAGCCCATCAAAGGCACTCTTCATTTTTGCTATGGTGATTTTGATTTCAGCATTTCTTTTTCATTCTTTCTTAGTGTTTCCTTCTCTGCTTACATTACCATCTGTTTGTGCATGTTGTCCTCTTTCTTCATTCAGGCTCTGAGCATGTTCATCATAGTCTTAAATTCCTGGTCTGATAATTCCAACATCTCTGCCATATCTGAGTCTAGCTCTGTCTCTTCAAACTGTGTTTTGTTTTGACTTTTAGTATGCCTTGTAATTTCTTGTTGCACATCAGACATGATGCACTGGGTAAAGGAACTGAAGTAAATAGCTCTTTCATGTGAGGTTTTCTTTTTATCTGCCAGGGGCTGGGCTGTGTTTACCGTTTGCTGTAGCTGTTTGTGTCCTTGTGTTCTGTTTTCATCTGTGTGTCCTTGTTTTCATCTCCCCGTCGTCTTTGGGTTTCCCTAGACACTTCTTATGTAAGTGCTGAGACATTTAATTCTTTCAGTTTTATTCCTGCTATTACACAGGAGCCCTACTGATGTGGAGGTAAGGTGTGTGGGGGGATGGGAATCTTCTCTAGTCCTGTGATTAGGTCTGTCTTTCAGTGAGCCTGTGCCTTGGGCTGTGACAAACGCATTCAGTTCCCTCTCCAATTCAGATAAGACAGAATGGCTAGAGGGGTTGGAATTTGGTGGAAGGCTAGAAGCGGCTGGAGTGGGTTAGGTTGGTTAGGTTCTGGTAAAATAATTTCCTTTAAAAACAAAACACAAAAAACCCCAAATGAAACAATGTTCTGGGTATATTTCAACAGGGCTACTTTCTCTTCCCCCTGCTGGAAGCAGGAGGGGATTTTTCTCTGATCTTTACTGTGAGAACCTGGTAGGGCTCCTGGTGGTAGAGCTCATGAAAAAGAGTATGGGGGCCCCTAGACTGGTCCCCCCTGGAGTTTTAAACTCTCAAACTTATCCACGCTGCGTTTCCAGCAGTTCTCAAGCACGTTTTAAGTCTATCCGCTGCTGTCTCTCCAATTTTCAGCTTGCTCAGCTCTTGTGTTGTTTTCAGGACAGGAGTAATGACTTTCGAGCTCCTTATAGGCTGGACCAGAAACTGTAAGTCCTCCCCCACCCCCTCCCCCCGTCACACCTCTGTGCAGACAATTCTGTGACTGGTTTTAGTGGAGTTTCTGAAGACGTGGACTTAAACACACATGTTCCAGCTCCCACACGTGAGCAAATTCCCATAAATTTGCCAATGGGGACACAAGTTCTGGGGGCCCACAGACCTGGTTGTACAACTCTCCCTGTGATCTGTTTACGTGGTTGTTCTGAGGATCTTCTGAAGTGGCTTGTTTATCACATCTGGTACACGGCAAATACAAAATAAGTACTAGAGCCTTCACTTTTTCTGGTGCCTTTCAATATAAAAATAATCACTGACTGCAGACATCCTGGTTGCCTGGTTCTCTTGGGCACAGAGCACCGACACTCACTTGTGCTTTAACTCAGAGCAGCAGAATCCCCACATCCAACACACCTGCACCTGCGACAGCGCTGACCCCCAGTGGGGTGTGTGCAGGTGGCTTAGGCGTGACCGGGCCCCTCTGGGGCTTGATCTGCAGTGAGTGACATGGAGGGCCTGGGGGGGGTCCCGGCCAGTGAGGCAGAGGGCACGGCGACACTCCTGCCCTGGCTGTCGCCCAGCGTCAGGACTCCAGTGCTCACCAGTGCCTCCTGTGGCCCCCTCGGTGTGGTTTGGGTTCTGGCCGCTACACACATCCTCCCAGTATCTTTCCACTAAGTCCTTTTTTCGCTTATATCAGCCAGAAGGGGCTTCTGTTGCTTGTCCAATGAAACAGCAGCAGGAAACCAAGCTCTTTGTAAAGTCAGTAAAATATTAATATGGGTCACCTCGCTGGGGAAAACCTGCAGCACAAAGTCACACGGAGAGGCTGTATGAATGGCTCGTGTAAAGATTCATCATCGTCTGTCCTTAGAGATATGGAAACTGGTGGTTCAGGTAAAATCTCAGGGGAGGGACTTGAGCATCCAAAGCAGGTTGGCGTCAAAGGCTGGTGGGTTTGGCCAGAGCCTTGAGCTGTGGTTAGAGGCTGGGCCGTGCACCCGCCCTCTGCCCTCGATGTCACGCGGACCCGTGCGTTCAGCACCCATGTCCCTGGCGGCGACGGCGCTGCTCCTCCACCGGGTGCTCATGGAGATTCACTGTAGCCCCTTAAACAGAGCCAAGAGTCCAGCGTGGCGGGCGGTCAAGGGGGAAGGCCCGTCTTTCAAGTTATGTTTTTTGAATTCCTTGACTGTAGAGCGGCCTGGTTTCCAGAACATGTAAATCCATGAGTAGGTGAAAGAGGCTGCACCAGGAGATAATCGTATTGAAATTTATTTGTGCCATCTCAGCTTAACTAATGATTTGATATCTAATGGGATGCAACAAATACTCAGAATCACATCTGTCTGTAGATGGCAAATTAAGAGGTCAGTTCCCGTCAACAAAACAGAAGTTGATCATCTAATTTATTTAACTTCCTGGTTGATTTGTCTTTGGGTAAAATTAGCATCTTTTTGGAAAATGCTTTAAAAATAATGTAAAACCTTTGTCCAAAAATTATCCAACTACCAAAATATCATAACGTCTCTTTTTTTCTCAATAGCAAAGAGCTAAGCATGGCTTTCACTTCCTAAAATAAAAGGCCTTGCAATTAAGTATATATTCAACTATTGCGATTAGATTTTCATGTTGAGAGTCCAAATAGATTGGAGTTGATTAACTGTTCTGAAAACCAATTCCATTTATTTTACCTTCAAATGAATTTTGAAAAGAAAGTTAATATGCTAATTCACCTGGGAACAATGTGTCATTATATTCCACGCATTAACCTCTGGATACTATCTTTCTGCCCTTTTGTTCCTAATTTGAAAAGCCACTGGCATTCTCTCTTCTGACTGAGGGATGTCTGTGTGTTTGACTCTCTCATTTATGAAGATTGATCCCAGCTAACTGCAAAATTCTAGACATTGTGTACAAATGTTACAAAAGACATTTTGGTTTGAGTCAAAAAGTCACAAGAAAATGAATCTTAAGTTGAGGACATAGAGAAAGTGAGAATAATAGAGTTCTGCTAGGGTGACACAGACTTACATTAACCTGAGGGACAAATGATTTGTTTGTCTTCTGTGGGCCAGCTAGACTACGTTTCAATTGCTATTTATTTTATTTGAATTTCTTTTTATATAACTCAGACCTAAGAATGACCATTTGGAGACTAGAATAATGCTACGAATTACCCTACCTCCTTTATTCCAAAATGCAGTTTCTGGTAGACAAGCACATTGCCAGAGAAACATAGGCAATTACTGCAGGGCCCGGGGGAGACAGCCTGTGGGGAGAGTCTCAGACTTTCTGCACAAATGTTATTCTAGGGACTCTATTTTTTCAGCACAAGGGTCCCAAGTAACGGCTGCCTTGAGCAAGACCCTGTCACCAGCCCTGGATGACCTGAGAGTCACGACCCAGGGGGAGATCAGGAAATGTGTGGTTTTGCCTCTAGATTTTCACATTTCCCACCAGCTTCCTTCTTTACTTATTCCTTCCAGTTTGTTAAAAAAGGAAGAAGAAGGAAAAGAAAATGATGATGATTCAAATCGGCTGACAAATTTTCTCATCTGCAAAGTGTGGAAAATCAGCCACAGCCCATAGGGCAACTTTGAAGGTGACAGCAGTCCAGCTCCTGCCTGACTGACCTCAACCTCTGGAGCCACAGACCGAGGGCTCCCGGCCACTGCTCCTCCTGAACGGACAGAGTAACCGCGAGGCCACCACACCAGGGACCCCCGTCCGGCCTCCTCATGCCACAGTCCTGGACCAGGGACTGAATGTGTGTGTCCCCCCCAAATCCACAGGTTGAAACTGTGAACTAAGAATGTTGCTGCCCTTTCAGAAAATGAAGGATGTCGCAGTCATCAGCGAATGCAGCCCCTCCCACCCCGACGGTGAGTCCTGAGCGAACTCAGGATGGAAACAAGGAATGCCCGCCATCTAGCAGCCATCAGACTGCAGGCACCCTGACAGTGAGCCCTGAGGAGACTCCAGATGAGAAGCACAGGACACTGGCCCCAGATAGCTGAGGTACACATCAAAGGAATGACTTCAGTGAGCCCAGCCAGACTCTTGCCTCTTCTCATACATAGAAAAGCACTAAATTCCTTAACTTGAATACCTGGTTTTCTTTAATTAACAATAATCTTTTGACTTTCCGACTACCTGTCTTTTGTTGCAAAAACTCCTATATACCCTGGCCTCCTTGGAGCAGTTTCTCAGGGCCACTTGAGATGCTGCCTTCTAGGCTTGAAGTCCTCAGTTTGTCCACCAAATAAAACATAACTCTCAACTTTTAGGTTGTACAATTTTTTTTTCAGTTGACAAAACCTAACCCCAATGGCCTTTGGGAAGTGAGTAGGTCATGTGGGGCTCCTGTGATGGAATTAGTGCCCTTAAAACAGAGACCCAGAGTGTCCCTAGCCCTTCCCCGACTGAGGACACAGGGAGAAGACACCGTCTGTGAACCAGGAAGGGGCCTCACCCGACACTGAATCTGCCGGTGCCTTGATCCTGGACATCCAGCCTCCAGAGCTGTGGGACATAGATGCCTGTGGTTTATAGGCACCCAGGCCACGGGATTCTTGTCATAGCAGCCAGAAGGGACTAAGATACAGCCGTAAAACCCAAGTGGTCCCACAGAACTCCGAGGGGCTGAGTGTAGGGTAGGCACTCACTTGCTGGGTGAGAAGTTGGGGGAAGATTTTTCCTCTAAGCAGCCTGGGTGAAGTTTGCTGTTGAGGGCATGAAGGGTTCCAGCTGACCGCAGGGATGGTCAGGAGTAAAGCCGTCTACACCCACAAACTTCCATTCTGTGACTGAAAGTCATGGGAATGAAACTTTCCTGCTCCATTTAAATAGTTAATCCCAATAGGTGTACAAAATGAATAATTTTATCTGCAGCACAAAGACATTCACTCTCAAAAAACAGAAGAAAATGCTTTTGTTTTATCATTACTTTTTCTCTTTCAACTCAGTTTCTTACAATCAGAAGAGGGAAGAATGAAAACATTAAAGTCAGTGGAGATCATGTGGATAAGCCAGGTTTGATGTTTCCAGTCAGTGTTAAGTACAAGCTTTTTGTTCTAAACAAAAGGGCTCCAAGGTACTTTCAAAGGTACTTTTAATATAGACTTAACAGCACAAAGCAGCACAATCCAATGCTCACCCCTAAGACGTGCGGGTGGAGGCACTGAGAGTACAAGGTACTTGAACTTGAATCAGCTGTTTGTCTAACAAAATAACTGCAGAGTTTGAAAGATGTGACCCAGCTATTCAGGGCCTAGTTCCATGGATGATTAAAATCTTTGCAAGTTTGTTGTACCTTTTATTAATGTTCACTCACCTAAGTCAAAAGATTTATATTCATATAATTTCCAATTTTTATTTAAAATGAGATGACAGTGAATGGAATCTGTGGACCAATAAAGGTTTGCATGTTTGCTTGCATAAAATCTATAGAATGCACAAAATGAAACTGTTAATTATAAAAGAACAAATTATGAATTTCATTATACAGATAAAATATCCAGGAAACTGAAAATATTCCAAATGTGAAATAGAGCATTTTTCATTAGGTAAAGCCAAAATGTTGCACCAAAGGTGTATTTTAAATGTATTTGTCTTCTTATGTGAGAAAATTTGTTTAAGTTGCAAGAATGCCTAATTTGTTGAATTTTATATATGTAGATACAACAAATTTTTTAAACAGAAATTAAACATTCATAAGACTCAATCTAGGAAATGCATAAAAAAGGAAAAAATATACAAAGTTAAATGATAAAATCCTAGTTAAAACTGATGAATAAAAAAATCATAAAATATTTGGCCAGTAATATCTCCAAAATCCTCGAATGCCTTCATTTCTCTGGGCCTTTGTTTCTTTAACTGTGAGAGGCCATCAAAGCGGACTAAAGCCCCAACTGTTTTAAAAAATTTTTTATTTATATTGAGTTGATTTATTCGTTATTCGTTCTTTTGGGAAATAGTTATCAAGTATATTACTGCATACACAATGTTGGTTATAAAGATGCTTATGGTATTTGATTTTGTGATGCCCAAATCCACTTATTTGTTCACTTCCTTTCCTCTGATGATAAGATAGTCAATCAGGGCTCCCTTTCAAAGCCTTGTTACTCATGGTGGGGGCTAAATGACCAATGCACTAAAGCCCGATCCTACATGCCAAACCATGTTTATTTTTCTCCTATGTTCCCCAGGAATCTAGAACAACTGAATTGCCATTTCCATTTGCAGATGGAAACAAGGCCCAGAGAGGCCATCTCTCCTCCAAGTTCTCAAACACCTAGAGGTGTTAAACTTAGAATTTTTACTCTGGGTCGCATCACAGAGGAGAATTTTGGGTCTCCTTCACTGGCTCCTGGTTCCCTGCGGTGTTAGTTTTGGGTCAGCTGTGGGCTGCAGGCCTAAGTCAAAGGCAGAAGTTCAGGCTAATGAGGGGGTAGCAGGTGTATCCTCGGAGGAAGGGCATCCCCTCCAGAACCATCAAGCCCAACAGACTCAAGCGGGTTTCCAGGTGGCACCGGTGTTACCCTAACACAGGGAACCGAATGAGCACGACAGTAACTGAAGTGACAGCACCGAAACCTTTCCAGGCTGCGCAGTCAATTTTGAAAACCAGTTCATCCCTGCATCCAAGTCACCTGAAAACAACAGGCTGCTTACTTGGAAACCCGAGGACGGGATCCTGTGTTTCCCTGTGGTGACCGGATGCCCTGACCTGCACACGGCCTCCCGGTTGACCAGAGGGACGAGGGGGGACGCCCGAGGCTCAGACTCTGGGATCTGGATGCCAGTGGCCCTTGGACAACGCGGGGTTGGGGCACCTAGCACCCCTCCCCACCGCAGTCGAAAGTTCACGAGTGACTTTACAGTCGGCCCTCAGTATCCGCGGTTCCACATCCGCAGAGCGTGCAGTCCTGCAGAATTTACTCGGGAGGAAAACCCGCATTTAAGTGGACCCGGCAGCTCAAACCCGTGTTGTTCAAGGGTCCGCTGTCTGCTGGGACTCGGGCCCAGGCCTCTCAGAAGTGAAAAGTGGAGCACGGACGCCCATCTTCCCTAAGCATCGCCGCCCGCTGGGGTTTCCTGTTTGCGGGTATTTCTCTCTTCAGTCGGGGACCTGTCGACATGCACATCCCATTCTCGCGACCACAGACTTACTGCAACCCATGTGCATCTGTGTGGGCAGGTGCAGGGCTCCACGTGCGCCTTCATGAAAATGATCCTCTCAAATGACCAAGCTAAGGTTTTCCAGACGACTTGACGGTTGTTTCCCTAAAGGTGCAGACTAGGGGGTCGACAGGGAATTCACATTACTGGTCTCCCTCACGTGGGGCAAAAAAATGTAAACTGGGACAGCAGCCTTCATGTCGCACAGACGTCTAAAGGTAAAGAACAAAAATCTCATTGGCCACAGGGCCTTAAGCATAACCTTTGACAGATAAGTCACTTATCCTGGCCCAGGGTGACCCCTAGGTAGCCAGTCTAAAAGGTGAAAACAAGAAAAAGAAGACTGAGCAGGGACATTGGAGGCTGCTCACCACAGGGGAATAGAATTCAGAGAGCTAGTCCAGCCAAGTCACTAGACAAATAAATCAACAAACACACCGACAACAACCACTAGGGCAGGTGAGGGGGCGGGGCTTAGTATTGAGAGTTGCTACAATATATATGTAAATGTCCAGCTTTCAACAAGAAAATGTCAAGATCTGATGAAGCAGAAAAGTGCGGTCCATACACAGGAAAGCAGGCCACAGAAAAAGCTTTGGAAGGGGCTGAGGTGTTGGACTTTGCACACAAAGACTTCAAAGAAGCTGCCATAAGTATGTTCAATGAACTGAAGGAGACCATGTCTGAAGAATTAAAGGAAGCACCTCATCAAATAGAGAATATCAATCAAGGGACAGAAATCATAAAAATGGAAATTATAGGGTTAAAAGGTACATTAATTGAAGTGGAAATTCACTAGATGGGCTCAACAGTAGATGTGGGATGGTGGAAGACAGAGCAAGAGAGATCATCCAAGCTGAAGCAGAGAGAAAAGATGGAGGAAAATGAACAGAGCCTCAGAGAAATGTGGGACACCATTTAAGCCCCCCAAGAAACACGTAATTGTACTACCTGGATAGAAGAGAGAAAAGGGGGCAGAAAAAACATTTGAAAAAATAATGGCTGAAAACTTCCCAAATGTTATTAAAAAGATTAATCTACACATCCAAGAAACTAAGCAGGATAAAAGCAAAGAGACTGAGAGCCAGGGCACATCACAGTTAAAATGTCGAAAGCCAAAGAAGAGAAAACTCCTGAAAGCAGCAAGGGAACAATGACATCACGCACAAGGGAGCCCCAGTAAGATTAATGGCAGAGCTACAAAAACAACGGAGGCCAGAGGCAGTGGGATGACCCATGAAACATGCAGAGAGCAGAAGCTGTCAGTCAAGGATTTTGCGGCAAGCAAAATGAAGGCAAAGTGGAGACGTTCCCAGATAAACGAAAGTAAGAGAACTTGTTGCTGGCAGAATCAGGTTCCGAGGTGTATGAGGAAGTTCTTCAAGCTGAGAGCTGGTGACACCAGACAGTAGTTCCAATCCACACGACGAAACAAAGAGGCCAGTAGAGGTAATTATAAAGGATGGTAGAATGGCATAGTTCTCCCCCTTTCATCTTGTAACTAATTGAGAAAATAACTGCATAAAACAGTATGTGAAGAATTGTATTATTTGGATTTTAACATATAGAAATGTAACATATTTGGAAACAGCAGTACACGGCAGGTGGGTAGGGACAAAGGTGCATCAGAGAAAGGGCGTGACAGAGGTGGTAACCCATGCCCACAACCACGGGAGGAAATAAAGAGAATCAGAAATGGTGAGTAAGAAGTTTAATATAACACACTCCATTTATTTATATATGCTTTCTTTTCTTCTCTCAGCTTCTTTAAGAAATTAAGTTTATATAAAATAATAATTTTAATACTATATTGTTGGGCTTGTGACATAGAGGTAATAATAGCACAAAAAAGAAGTCTACGGAATGGAGCTATAATGTTATTGGGGTAACATTTCTGTATTTCAGTGGTACTAGGTTAGTATAAATATGAAGCAGATTTTGACGTTAAGATGTGTATTATAAGCTGTAGAACAACCACCAAGAAAATAACTCCAAAATATAGTAAAACAAAACAAAACAAACAGACAAAAAACCTGTTGTACTGTGAAATATCTACTTAAGACAAAAGAAGGCAGTAAAGGAGAAATGAAGGAACAAAAAAGACATATAGAAAACGATGAGCATAATGGCAGATGTAAATCCACTTATACCAATAATAACATTAAATGTGAATCAACTGAATAATTCAATCAAGAGTCAGAGTGTCAATAATATCTCAATACAATTTGAAAATAATAAAAGATTTATTTTCAGATATTATCAGACGGGAAACAAAAAATATGATAAAGACATATTTACATATATTTATATGAATCTACACTGTATGCTGGGTTACATAAATATATACTATATCTCTAGGAGATCCAGTATAGATTCAAAAAGTACAAATTGCCTGAAAGTAACAGAGTGAAAAAAGATGTACCATGGAAACAAACCATGAGAGAGCTGGAGAGACTATATTAACATCAGGGAAAAAAATAGACTTTAAAACAGAAATGTTACTAGAGATAAGGAGGGACATTCTGTAACGATAAAAGGGTCAATTCATAAGGAAGATAAAACAATTATCAACCTATATACACTTAACAGTGGAACCTCAAAATACATGAAACAAACAGACAGAATTGAAGGGAGAAACAGACAATTCAACAATAATTGTTAGAGAATCCAGAACTCCACATTCAATAATTAATAGAACAAATATGCAGAAGGTCAAGAAGGAAATGGAAGACTTGAATAACACTTTAAACCAACTAGACTTAACTGATACCTACAGAACTCCACCCAAAATGGCAGAATATACATTCTTCTCAAGTATACATGAAACATTCTCCAGGATTGACCATATGATGCACCACAAAATAAATTTCAGTACATTTGAAGAGACTGAAATACATAATATGTTGTCTGAGCACAATGGAATTAAATTAGATATCAATAATAGAAGGAAATTTGGGAAATTCATAAACATGTGGAAATTAAACAACACGATCCAAAATAATCAATGGGACAAAGAATAAATCACAAGGGAAATTTAAAAAGCCTTGCAATGAATGAAAATGAAAACACAAAATTTATGGAATGCAGCTAAAGCAGTGCTCAGCGGAAATTTTATAGCTATAAATGCCTATATTAAAAAAGATCTCAAATTAATAACCTAACATTTTCACCTTAAAAAAACAGAAAAAGAAGAGCAAACTAAGCCCAGATACAGCAGAAGGAAGGAAATAAGTTAGATTAGAGCAGAAATAAATGAAATAGAGAGTAGAAAAACATTAGGGAAATCAACAAAACTAGAAGTTGCTGCTTTGAAAAGATTTAAAAAAAATTCAATCCTTTAGCTAGCCTAACTAAGGGAATAAAAAAGAAAGACTAAATTACCAAAACCAGAAATGAAAGAGGTAACATCTTATAAAAATAATGATACTATAAAAATAGAAAAGAATTATAAGTGAACATTATCCACAATTATATGTCAACGAAATTTAATAAAGTGTCAAATTCCCAGAAAAACACAAACTACCAAAACTGACTCAAATAGAAATAGAAAATCTGAATAGATTTAAAGTAAGTAAAATGATTAAATTAACAATGTACAAACTTTCCACCAAAGTCTAGACCAGAGAGCTTCACTGGAAAATTCTATCAATCATTTAAAGAAGTATTAATACCAATGCTTTACAAATTCTACCAAAACATTGGAGAGGAGTGAACACTTCCCAACTCATTCCATAGGACAGTTTTATCCTGATACCAAACCCAGGCAAAGACACCACAAGAAAAGAAAACTACAGACTAATGTCCCTTATTAGTATAGATGCAGAAGTCCTTAACCAAACACTAGTTAACAGATTAAAGCAACATACAAAGAGGATTATGCAATATGACTAAATGGGATTTACCCCAGGAATGCAAGATTGGTTTAATAGTGATCAATGTAATACACCATATAATTCATAGACTAAGGACAAAACCCCGTGAGCATTTCAATAGATGCAGAAAAAACATTTGACAAAATCCAACATCCTTTGACAATTAGAGAACACTTACCAAACCAGGAGTAGAAGAAGACTTCCTCAGCCTGACCCTTATATTTATGGTCAGCTGATTTTTGACAAGGGTGCCAAGACAATTCAAAGGGGAAAGAATGGTCTTTTAAACAAATGGTACCAGCACAAGTGGATATTCACATGTAAAAAATTAAGTTGGATCCCTTCCTCACATTATACCCAAAATCGAGTAAAAAGGGACCACATACCTAATTGTAAGGGCCAAAAACTCTCAGAAGAAAACATAGGAGTAAATTCACATGACCTTGGATGTGGCAATGGTTTCTTAGATATGACGCCAAAAGCACAAGCAACCAAAAAATAGATAAATTAGATGACATTAAAATGAAAACCTTTGTTGTTGTGAATGACACCATCAACAAAGAAAGAAGATGACTCACAGAATTGGAGAAGATTTTTGCAAATCATGTATCTGATGAGGGACTGGTATCCAAAATATATAAAGAACTCTGACAACTCAACAATAAGACAAATAACCCAATTAAAAATTAGGGAGGCATTTGAATGGATGAGTCTCCAAAGACACACAAAGGGCCAAAAAGCACATGAAAAGATGTCCAACTTCATTAGCCATCAGGAAATGCAAATCAAAACCACAATGGGGTATCACTCCAGATACACTAAGTGGCTATGAGCAAAGAGACATAACGTCAAGTGCTGGCAGAAGCCACTGAGACGAAAATTCAAAGAAATCACACGTGCTGCTGATGTGAACATAAAATGCTGCAGCCACTTTGGAAAAGTGCAGCAGGTCCCCCAAAAGTTAAACACAGAGTTACTTTAGACTCAGCCGTTCTACTCCCGGTGTACACCCAAGAGAACTGAAAGCACATGATCACACAACCTGTGCACGAATGTTCACGGCAGCAATATTCATAACAGCCAAAAGTGGAAACACCCAAATTGCTATCATCTGATGAATGGATTCTATCAATCATTTAAAGAAGTATTGATACCAATGCTTTACAAACTGAAACGTCGGGTATTCGTACAATGGAATAGGATTCAGCTGTAGAAGGAATGAAGCACTGACACAGGCCCCAGCACGATGGACCTCGAAAGCACACTGAGTGAAAGCAGCCAGTCACAAAGGACCACACATGTGTGAGCACGTTTACGTGAAGTGTCCAGAGACAGACAGTGAACGAGGGCTGAGAGCGCAGGGTGGTGGACGGCGAGGGCTGAGAGGTGTGGGGTTTCTCTTGGGGGAAGTGAAAATGCTCTGAAGTTCTCCATAGTGACGGCGGCACAAAAAGCCTCTGAATTGTGTCTCCAACAAACGTGTTAAAAGTAATACAGACCAGGCCTTTAGACAGGGACTCCCTCACTTGGCAGGCGTGTGTACAGCCCACTCCTGTGTGGCGCGTGACATTAAGCCTGATTCCAAGGTCTCCAGGATGCGCGCCTTACGTGTTCTCTTCACCTTGGGGTGCACATGTCCCCAGGTGTGATTTCTCTTACAAAATGTCGTTTTCACTTGGGCTAAGAAGCCATGGTCTTCCAAGGTTTGTGGCACAAATGCCATTTCAAAAAAGTGGTCCAGACTTTTCTGTCCCATAAAATCACAGTCATGTTGGTTTAAAAAAGTTCACGTCCACCTAGTGAGGAAAGTTGTGTTTATTCCACTTGCGTCCCTTCTACGTGGGGACGCACCTCTTACCTCGTTGCCCCTTTCACACACGGGTCAAATGTGTGGTTGTTCCTGCGTCCACTGTGGCCCTGTTCTGACAGCAGTGTCCTCCAGGAAAGTGGCCCACCTGTCTTAAAGTTGCTTTAATGAAGAATAAGGGTGGCCTGCACAGCGTTGTCTGCAGGGTTCAAGGTGCAAACACCTGGAGGTCTGAGTCTGCTTAGAAATTGTGACATTTTAGAAAAGCCCACTTTCTGAGATTTTCCCCAGAGCCAAATATTGAGGATTTCAGCGCAGATCGAGAGAAAGACCCTCAGCCGCCTTTCTGGAGCCCTCCTGCCCATCAGGCCTGGGAACGTGGTCCTAACCCCTGCCAGCCTCCATGCCAGCCTCTACACCAGCCGACTGCCAGCCCCTCATTGGAGAAAGGAAGGGGCAGCATCCCTGTCCCAGCAGCTGGGGGTGGGGCAGTGGGCAGTGCAGCAGGGCAGACCAAGACCCCATGGCGCCCTGGACACTCCCTAGTGCTGACAGGACCTGGTTCTGCCCTTGGCCGAGCCTCAGGGGGCAAAGCCAGGCCCCGTCCCTGCAGGGTGGATGGGAGGCTCCAATGAGACAGACTAGGTGGATGCGGAGCTCCATCCAGGCAGCTGCCCATCCCTCACGAGGACTCGACGCCACACAAAGTCCGTTCACGTGGGGATCAAGACTCGGGTTACTTGACCCCAAGCCCAGATTTGCGTCCGAGACAGTCAGCGAGCGGCGAGCCCGCCGGGCGAGGTGATGATCTGTTGGGCAGTACTGAGGGGACAGCCCAGGTGGGACGGGGACTCCAGAGCCTCACGCCCTCGCTGGGCAGAGACAGGTGGGCGGGGACAGACAGGACGACAGGAAGACACCCGGAGCCACGGACCAGCCTCCACCAGCCAGCGTGCCTCTGTCCGCATGGCGGCTGTAATGCCCTCTGGTCCGTCCCCTCAGCTGCGCTCGGGCTTTGTCAGGACGGTAGGGAGGCGTGTGGACGCCAACCGACTGCTCTGCGAACAGCCTGTGGGGCCAGGAGCAGTGGCGGAAGCAGCGCTGCGCACAGACCTGCTGCTGACGGACACAGATGTACCCGATCCCTGCCGGACCGTGCCTCCCCCGCCTCCCCGTCACCTCTGCCTCTGCAGGTCCTCGGTGACCTCCAAATGTCTGGACCCCACGGGGTTGTTGGGACCACTCAGGTGGTCGGGGGGGCAGACAGAGGCCGGGGGACGGGACCAGAGCCTGGACAGCTGGGCTTGGCCTGGGGTAGGGGACGGGGGGGGGGGGGTGGCAGGGTCACGGTAGACACTGACCCTGACCGTGACCGGGAAGGATGTGCAGGGGCTTTAGCCGTCCAAGCTCCCCCTACAGCTGGGAGGGATTGGGGGAGCAGCCGCCAAGGCTGGTCCTATACTCACGATTCGAGCCCTCCGACCTCATCACATACCACACAGCACACAATACACACACTACACAGCACACACAGCACACACCACATATAACACACACACCACATACAATACACACACCACATACAACACATGCACCACACACAACACACCACAAACAACACACACACTACACAGATGTGCGCACACACACACACACACACACAGGCACACGTTGCCTGCCAGTGGAGGAAACATCTGGGAAGGGGCTGTTTCTTAATTGTGGGAAAACACGCATCACAGAAAATCCACCAGCTTACCCACTGCTCGGTGCATGGCTTGGTGGCATCCCCACCGTCATCTCCAGAACTTTCTCATCTTCCCAAACTGACTCTGCCCCACTGAACACAACCCCCACCCCAGTCCCTGGACCCCCATCCACTTTGTGTCTCTCAGTTTGATTCCTCTGGTTGCCTCACGTAAGTGGGATCACACAGTGTCTGTCCTTCGTTCTGGCTTTTTTCACTAAGTGTACCGTCCTCAGGGCTCATCCATGTCGTAGCAGGTGCCGGAGTTTCCTCTCTTTCTAAAGCTGAATGACATTCCGTTCGTTGTACGGAAGGAGCACAGCTTGTTTATCCATCCGTGGTCAGGGCAGACGGTGTGCTTCACCAGGGCGGGTTCTGGGGCGCTGAGGGCCGGTCACGTGGGGGGCAAGCAGAGCGTTAAAGCTGCCACCTCCCCCCCGCCCCCGCAGACTTGCGGAGCGCCCCGAGCCGACTCCCACTCTGCAGCCATGGGGGTGTCACAAAATGGCTTGAGCAGCTCTACAGTTCCAAAGTTCTGGAAGTTCTTTCAAAGCTCCAAAATCTCCACCCTGGTAATTACGTTTGTGACAAAGGCACTGAAGAGGTGGGAAGACGGTGCAGCGAAAGGGAAGTGCCTGGAAAAGTACCAGAAACGCCCACGCCTTTCATACGTTTCAGGATCAGGCCAACGTGTGAAATAAAGGGACTCTCATCTGGTATTTCTCCTCGAAAAGAAAAACAAAACCGAAATAATAACACTCACTCCCCCCGCAAACTCCCCTGATTCCTTTTAGTTTCTGCTCCTGGGTCGTTCTCATCTCCGAGGTGGACTTAACACGTCTGCCGGCCCGGGTCACGCCGGCGGGGGGCTCAACCCCTCTCCCCTTTCGGCACAGAGGTGGCACCGTCTCAGATCCCCCCTCCCGCCCCCGACGCAGCCCAGGGCGGGACTGACCCCATGATGCTGTACCCAGCACGCTGAAATAGAGCCAGCCAGGCACGCACTTTTTTTTTTTTTTTTTTTTTTGTCTGCAGGTTCTAAATAAAAGACTGAGGAAGAGCGAAAGAAAAAGAGAGGGTGGGAGAGAGCAAGAGAGCCTAGACCACCCTCCCTCATTGCCTAGGGGACCCCCCGCCAGCAACACCCAAAGGCTGCAGCTTCCTCCACCGGATAAAAACTGGCAAACGAGTTTTCATGGGGGGGATGACTAATGCATTTTTTGCAGTTCTCTTAAAAATCACCCAAGAAGTTTGGGTTTTATAGGTACTGACTAATTTTTTGCGATGGTCTCGTGGGAGGTGATGTAGGGGTGCTCGAGGGAGCTGGGGCGCCACAGCAGGCGCTGCTCGAGGGCACGTCCCGCCAGGGGGCCTTCGCCCAGCTCAGGGTCGCGCTGATTTCAGAGGCAGATGTTCAAAGCTGTGCGCTAAGCTCCAGAAAGCCCACCCCTCTCTTATCCCCAAAGAAATTCTGCCTGTTCTTTAAGGGCTAGATCGGGGTTCTCTGCTTCTTTAAACTCTCTGCAGCATCAAGCCAGAAGAGTAAGCCCTGCTTCCCTGGACACACGCTCTGATTTCCTCCACGACCAGGGTGCTCTTTGGGACGGAGACCTAACCGCCACCTCGTGCACCGGCAGAGAGCCGGCTGCCGGATAAACCCATCCGGCTGCGAGGTTTTTTTTGTTTTGTTTTTGTTTTTTAGGAGGTGTTAAATTCTGATGTTCTGGTGATTTGCACCAGTGTCTTATTTTCCCAACTAATCACAAACTGCTCAAGTGGAGACTGTTTTGTTCAACGTGATAGTATCTATGGTGTCCTGCCTCATCCTCAATCAACCTTTGTTGAAAGGAATAAAAGAAATTCATTTAAAAAACCCACCAATCCTTACAGAGAGAAAAATACTCAACAGTTCAGAGTTAATACCTTTCATTAGTTAATGTTTTCAGAGAAAAAGTCTCAAGATAATTTTTCTCAAACCTGTGATTGATTTCATGCAAAGTTTTGACAACAATTCCTGATTAGCAGCACAACTTGAGTAAAAAAATTTTAAATGCCAAAGCCAGAAAGAAAATATTTTAAAAGTTAATTTCTTTTTGGCTGTGTTGGGTCTTCATTGCTGCACGTGGGCTTTCTCTAGTTGCGGCAAGCGGGGGCTACTCTTCGTTGGGGTGCGTGGGTTGCGGTGCGCGGGCTTCTCACTCCAGTGGCTTCTCTTGTTGCGGAGCTCGGGTTCTAGGGTGCGAGGGCTCAGTAGTTGTGGCACACGGGCTTAGCTGCTCTGCAGCATGTGGGATCCTCCCAGACCAGGATTGAACTCGTGTCCCCTGCATTGGCAGGCGGATTCTTAACCACTGTGCCACCAGGGAAGTCCCCCACAAAGAAATTTTTAAAAGTTCACTCATCTTACTTAAGACTAAAAGAAAGTGAAAGATCAAATCATCCAAAGATTCTTAAAGCCCATCTACTTAAAAATATATGGAGGTTTATTAATTCAAGAGGCTTTATATTTCCTATCGTTATAAGGATAAATGTATGAACATTATTTTGGTGCAGAAAGATCACTGGAATAACTAACAAAAGATAAGTATCCAAAATACTTAAAGAATATATATATCAGTAAGAATAAACCAAACAGGGCTTCCCTGGTGGCGCAGTGGTTGAGAGTCCGCCTGCCGATGCAGGGGAACACGGGTTCGTGCCCCGGTCCGGGAGGATCCCGCATGCCGCGGAGTGGCTGGGCCCCGTGAGCCCTGGCCGCTGAGCCTGCGCGTCCGGAGCCTGTGCTCCGCAACGGGAGAGGCCACAACAGTGAGAGGCCCGCGTACCGCAAAAAAAAAAAAAAAAAAAAGAATAAACCAAACAACCCAATAGAAAAATGGGCAAAAGTTATGAACAGAAAATTCACAAAAGAGGAACACAATGGCCAAAAGTCAAGAAAGGAGTCTCAACCTCCCTGGTAAATTGAGAGATGCAAATTAAGATAAGGATGTTATTTACATGAAATTGACAAAGATTAAGTACATCAGTGGTTCTCAAGTGGGGTGATTTTTACCCCAGGGGGGATATTTGGCAGTGTCTGGGGTCATTTTTGGTTGTCAGAACTAGGGGTGCTGCTGGCATTTGGTGGGCAGAGGCCAGGGATGGGGCTTAACACCCCGCAGTGCACAAGACAGCATCCCCCCAAAGGATTATCCAGCTCCAAAAGTTAATGGTGTTGAGATAGGAAATGCTGAGACACACTAAGGGGATGTAGGTCAACCAGGACTTCCGGATGTTGCTGGTGGGAATGTAAACAGGGGATAACTTGTGTAGAGGCCAGTTTGCTGCTATCTCATGAAGAAACAGATGGCACACCCAGCAACCCCACAATGCCATTACAATTTTTAAAAATCAGTTTGGTAGATAAGCTCTTTCACAATACGGAGTCAATGGGAGTAAAGCAGAGACAATGAGGATCCTTATAGTTGAAATGGCAAAGAAGTGACTGCACGGTATCTTGTACCAGAAGGTTCTCAAAATGCTTGGCCATTGTCTTTGTCCAAACCACGTGCACTGTGGGCTGGAAACCGCCGACAGAAATGAGTGGTCTTCCTCCAAGCCAAGTAGGGCTGGGAGAAGGGCAGGCTGAGAGCCTGTGAGCTGTGATGTGGCCCTTTGGCTCTTCACGTGTGATGGGGCGAGGCCACGTGTGAGTTTACGGGCATCACGTCCTGTGACCTGGATGCTCCTCACCGCCTTACTCAATATCTAAGCCCCCCTTCTTCCCTGAAACGAACCCTTTAGCCCCTGTGACCATGAAGCATCAAGCGAGAGCCAACATAGGAAAGATGGAGGAGCAGAAATCCACCAAGCGTTTGGGTTTCAAGTGATGCTGTTAAGGAGACGGACCAACACAAGCCACCACCTGCTCCTCAGCTTCTCGGTGAGACCAGAAGAGCCCACGTGGTTGCAGTCGCCACATTTCTACACGACCTCTATGCTGCCCTCCACTACTGTGTGATCCAGCAAATCTACTTCTGGGTACTTATCCAAAGAAAATGCAAACAGTAGCTCGAAAAGGTATCTGCACCTCCATGTTCATAGCAGCACTATTTACAATAGCCAAGACATGGAAACAATCTAGGTGTCCACTGACAGATGCACGGATAAAGAAAATATGAGAGACAGGTAGATAATAGATGATAGATAGATTAGATGATAGATAGATGATAGATTAGATAGACGATAGATAGATGGTAGATAGATAGAGAGAGAGAGAGAGGAACATTGTTTACTCATAAAAAACAAGGAAATCCTGCCAACTGCAACAATATAAATGGACCTTGAGGACATTATGCTAAGTAAAACAAGTCAGACACAGAAAGAGAAATACCATATGATCTCACTTATATGTGGCATCTAAAAAAGTCAAACTCACGGAAGCAGAGAGTAGCATGGCGGTTGCCAGGGGCTGGGGGTGGGGCGATGGGGAGACGTTGGTCCAAGGGCACAAGCTTCCAGTTAGAAGGCGAGTAAGTTCTGGGATCTAATGTCCAGTGTGGTGATTGTATGACTAATACTGTATTGTACACTTGCAAGTTGCTAAGAGAGCAGATCTTAAACGTTCTCACCACAGGAAAAGGGTGATGATGTGAGGGCTGGGGGAACTAACTAACCCTAGTGCAGTACTCAGTTCACAGTATACATGTGTGTATTAAACCATCACACTGTACACCTTAAATTCGCGTGTTGTATGTCAATAAAGTGGAAAAGAAAAAATACCCCCTCAAAACAGATTTACTCCATGGGGTCTAGAGACTGCCATTTCCAGTAGGTGCAGGAGACCTAAGAGCTGGGTTGGGCGGGACGGGTGGAAACAGGCAGGATGACAGAACATCCACGGCAAGAAGTGTCTCCCAGGTCCCTTTGCCGGGATGAAAGCATTCTCCATTCCTGAGGTGCGTGCTTGTGAGTCAGGCCTCACGTGCACCAGCGCCTCAGCAGAGGGAGCCGGGCCCCCAGGAAGAGCAGATGGGGCGGAGGCAGGGTCAGCAGGAGGCCGAGGGGTGCTGGGGAGCCCCCTGAAGGTCCCGGCCTGTGAGGTGGGAGGTGGCAGAGAGCGGAGGGTGGAGAAGCCCCAAGGAGCAGCCCACCTGCTGCAGGAGAGAGAGGGCGGGGGGGCTGCGGCAGAAACCCCACGACACGCCCCCTCTCGGTCCTAGAGGCGCAGGTTCGAGATCAGGGCGTCGGCGTGTAGGTGGGGCCTTGTCCAGGTCGTGGATGTCCCCACATGGGGATGGAGGAGACACAGCTCACCCGTGTCTGCCATCAGAGCACGTACCCCGTTCACCTGGGCCCCACACTCAAGACCTCACTGCTCCCAAGAGCCCCCCAAAACACATGGGGGTTAGGGTCTCAGATTCATGGATTTCGGGGGACACACATATTCAGACCTCAGTAGTTGTTACACGTAAGCACCTGGTAAGGTCACAGGTTGACCCCGAGTTTGTAGGCTGGGGGTGATGCACCCCAACTCCATGGGGACAGGAGCTCCCAGGGACCCCGAGATCTCGTGCTCTGTGCCCTATTTTCTGGCTGTTCATCTGTGTCCTTTATCAAATCCTTATCATATAGGGAGCCGATGGACGTGTTTCCCTGGGTTCTGAGCCCCCAGCACAGGGACATGCGCCCCAGCCTGGGAGCTCCCAAGTCTCCCGTTACTGGGAGTTTGATGGAGGCTCGATCATGTTACGAGGGCACGATCCGTCATTAACTCAATCTCCAGCCCTCTCTTCTTCGAGGAGAACGAGGGTGGGGCTGGAAGTTCCAAGCCTCTGACCATGGCTTGGTCCTCCTGGTGACCAGCCCTATCCAGGACCACCCAGAGCTGCCTCGTTTGGACAAACATGCTCCCATCACCCAGGAAACCCCAGGGGGGTTAGGGGCTCTGTGTCAGGAAGTGGGGAGAAAGACCAAATACCAGAGCAAAAGATGCTCTTGGCACTTTCATTGCTTAGGAAATCAGAGAGGTTTGGGAGCTCCGGCCAGGAGCTGGGCATGAAGAGCAAGCATGTACTTTTAATCATAACATCACAGAAGGTCAGGGGGCTGGTCCAGTGACTGGGGTGCAGTCTGGTCCAGAGCAGAGGCCAGGACGCACGGGAAGATGGGAGTCATTTTCTCCAAAGAACTCTTCCCTGATGACCCAGGTCCCCACCCCCAAAACCAACCAACCAACCAACCCCCAGCTGTCTTACCCACCACCTCCTGGAAACCAGCTTCCAGAGTTCTCACAGGACCGGGATGGCTTCTTAGAATAGCTAGTTCAGGGCTTCCCTGGTGGTGCAGTGGTTAAGAATCTGCCTGCCAATGCAGGGGACACGGGTTCGAGTCCTGGTCCGAGAAGGTCCCACATGCTGTGGAGCAACGAAACCCGTGTGCCACAACTACTGAGCCTGCACTCTAGAGCCCGTGTGCCACAACTACTGAAGCCTGTGTGCCTAGAGCCTGTGCTCTGCAATGAAGAGTAGCCCCTGCTCACCTCAACTAGAGAAAGCTCGCATGCAGCACCAAAGACCCAACGCAGCCAAAAATAAATAAATAAAAAGGACAGCTAGTTCTACTAAATGTCTCACTTCTGATTAGCGGATTCTCTTAACCCCAAAGGCTGCTACCAAGAAAGAGAAATTCACTTCACAGGCTGGACCTGAAGTTACAAGGGCTTTGTAATCGTAAGGCCTCTTCTCATAAGCATCACACATGGATTCAAAACCAAACTGCGTTTACATGTTGAAAACCCAATGTTTCAAGTTTCCTGCTCACGAAGCAATTCTCAAAAGGCGACTTTTCAGATGCACAAAGCCTGAGCCCGACTGAGGTCGATTTCTGAGTCCTGACTGTGAGGGTGGCCTCACAACTCTGGGGCCCTGGGCCTCTCCTCCTCAGGCCACAGAGCTGGTGGATGGCCAGTATCTTCAGAGGCAAAATGATAAACAACAGTCTCCTAGGTGGTAGGCCTGGAAATGAACTAAGACTCCATTTCCGACACAATTTACTCACGGGACCCCGGGGCCCAGAGGCCAAGGGGGACAGGCTTTGACTCTGGCCTGCAGTCCCAGGGTCCCCGCTCCCAAACCCCTTTCCAAGAAAGGAGGGCAGAGCGGGGCCCACCTCCCAGCGGGTCTGTGATGACCCGCGAGGGGCTCGGCCGCTGACCCCGTCCTGCGCACGTCCTCCAAGCTCAGGAACTGTCTTGTTACTGTTGGGGGTTGAACTGTGTCCCCCAAAGCCGTGGGGGTCCTGCCCCCGCACCGTGAACGTGACCCTACGCGGGGAGGGGTCTTTACACCTGCGCTCGAGTTAGAGGGGGTCCTGGCGGCGGGTCCTAATCCAGTGACGGTCGGACAGCGACACAGGGAGTGGGGGCGGGGAGGGGTCTGCGGCCGACAGCTCCCGGGGAGGCCCCCTGCCGGCACCGTGACCCCCCGACCCCGGCCTCCAGAGCAGAGACAGAGAGAGCGCGCGCTCCCCGTGTCCGGTCCCAGCAACACGCTTGGCGAACACCCGGGGTGCTTGGCCACCGCCCGGGAGGGAACACGCAGCAACACACCTGGGCCGGAGGCATCCGCGCGGCCCCGACGCTTTGTTAACCTTTCCTCCCGCAGAAAAGTCACCTGGTCCCCAGGACGTGGCCCTCCCGGCAATGATTCGCGTCCAGGACACCCGCACAGATTCTGTCCCCTTCATCCGGCCCGAGGACGGAGCCCTGGGATCAGTCCCACAGGCGTCCGTGTGGACTCTGCACACCGGGGCTCCGACCGACCTGCCCGCACGCAGCGCTCGGCGATGAGGCGACTTTGAACCCACACTCCTGCTTCTGCAGCCCAGTCACTGTGGTCCTCAGGGGCTCCAGCCTCCCTCCCTCCCCAGGCGCTGACGCCAGCGGAGCCGCCGGGCTGGCCGCACCCTTCTGAGGCCCCCCGGAGCCCCGGCACGGTGGGCATACCCACGGCCTGGGTCCTCCTGCACCCCCCCACGAAGAATCACCCATCAGGCACGAGGCCGAAGGAAACCAGCACGTGTCCCACCAAAGGGCCTCTGGGTAATAACTTCACTTTGAGCTGAAGCTGATCAAGCAGCAGCAAAGGCAGGGAAAGCTCTCTTCCCTCCCAGCCCCCCACCCCGTGTCCCCCTCCCAGAGGGCTGCACGCTCACCTCCACCCGAGACTTAGCCCAGAGCCTGCGCCGGAGCCCCTCACCCACTCACCCACCACCGTTCCTACCCTCGGAAGCTACACGCTGTCCCCCTGCTGTCACTTCTCTGCCTGTCTTGTTCCGGGTGAAAGACGTGACACAGGCCGAGCTCTCCCAGGGACTCACCTCTGGGCCCAGGCGCTCGCGGGCATCTCACAGGTTCATAAATGCGCTCTCCTGGAACCCGGCTCCATCTAGGGCCTGGCCGGGGCTCCACCCCTGCCGTTTCCACCCTGGCGTCTCTGTGGCATGGACACCTTGCTCCCTCTTCCAGGCTGAAAACTCCAATCTATCTTATTGGATAAAACAGCTTCCTAGAAGAACTGAAACAGAGACACAGGAAGCGACGGTTTGAAAAGCAGTTTGCACTAAGAATTTAATTCAGAGCCTCTGGGCTACAGCTCAGCGCACACGAAGTATCAAATAACCCGCCTGTCATGGGCGTGGTGGTGGGGGTCATCGCATGAGCTGAAGGGGCTACCGCGAAAGTGACTGACCCAGGCGCTGGGCTTAGAAATAACCCCAGCTCTGGGGCTTCCCTGGTGGCGCAGTGGTTGAGGGTCCTCCTGCTGATGCAGGGGACGCGGGTTCGTGCCCTGGTCCGGGAAGATCCCACATGCCGCGGAGCGGCTGGGCCCGTGAGCCACAGCCGCTGAGCCTGCGCGTCCGGAGCCTGTGCTCCGCAGCGGGAGAGGCCACGACAGTGAGAGGCCCGCGTACTGCAAAAAAAAAAAAAAAAAGAAAAGAAATAACCCCGGCTCTGAATTCCTTGGCTGTCTGCCCCTAATTACATGTCCTATTTCTTGACCCTATGTTTCCGGCTGAGGTTCCAAGACGCTTAGAAGAACGATGATAACTAACATCTGAGGGGCACATCCCTGTGCCTTGGCTGGGAAGCCCTCTGAGCACCTTTGTAGGACGAGCCCCAGTGGCCGTCCTGGACACAGAGGAGTAGGTGCAGAGCTGGGCGTTTAGTCACAGATTCTTGAACGATGCTCCACGTAAACGAAGAGCCTGTATAGGGTGGGTGCTCACGAAATGGGAGCAGATGCTATCTTTTAATACCAAAAATGTGAATTCTTTGTATTTCAGCTGAACTTTTCATTCCCAGCTCCTCCCGGGAGCCACTGATATGCAACCCCCTCCTGGCCAACTGCAGCCCCTCGGACGCAGGCTCTAAGGAACATCTTGCCCTGGTCGGCACCCAGACTGCCCCTCCCTGCCCCACTCTGCCCCCTCCCTGCCCAACTCTGCCCCCTCCCCGCCCCCCTCCCTGCTCCCAAGTACCAGCCAGACATCCTGGTCCGGGTGACTTGTCTCCTTCCATGTAAGCCCCCCACCTTTGAAGTAATGTGTGCAAACATCCTAGATATGTGACTGGTTCTCTCTACATAATGTTTTCTTGCTTGTGATCCTGAAAAACTACCAAACCCAAGAAACGAGCGTGAACAAGGTTTCTGGATAAAAGAGATTCGCTCTCCTCTTGTGAGTGTAAACAGAGCACGTGATTTCTGAGCTCCATGGAATTGGTGCTCTGCAGTCTTCGTTCCATCCTGGCCTCTATTTCCGGTATTTCGTTTCATTTTGTTTGTGGTGACAATGAAGGGTGAGGAAGGCCTCCAGGGAAGAGGAGGCCCCAGGGAAGAGGGCGAGGCACCCAGGACAGAACCCTCACCCCATCTGGCCACTGGTTCCTTGGAAACAGGACAGGATCTTTTCTTTTACTTTGGGTGTGTCTGGGACTGAAATCCTTGCAATCTGATCTTGACAAAAGCCAATAAAAGCTTAAATACAGTTCACATTTTAAAGTACTGGAAATTGTGTTATTTTTACTTTTCTTAAAAATCCCAGTTTTGTTTCAATCAAGACTTCAAAGCAGGTGCTTCCAGGGTCAGGAGTGAGCGTTTGAGGGAAATGTGAAACTGGACAAAGCCCTGCAGGACAGTCCATTCACTTCTTCCGCCGTGCTCAGGGTCTGGCCTGACATCTGCCCCTGTCACCCTTGTCACTCCCCCGAGGCCGCCCCGGCTCCTCGTTTCTGGGTGTGGCTGACGTTTCCTCAACCCCTGACAGGGGAGGCAGGGGACGAACATCTGCTCCACTCTGTGATTTTACATTAAAACAGATACACCGCTGGACACGGGTGGGCCATCTGCTGGAGCCCGACCAAGAGTTCAGTTTCAAGTTTCCTGGAATTAATTCTTGTGAAGGAAAGAGGCCTCAGCATGGTCTAAATGTGTTTGTAGTTAACAAGGACAAAAAGGATGGGCTGTTCAGTACATCCCTTGGGTAAATATAACAGGGTTGACAGGCATCACTTTCAAAATTTAAAATTAAAAAAAAAAGAAGAAACCCTCAAGTCTAATCTTGGAGGAAATGGATGCAAAGCACCATTACATTTACATACAGTTATAACTTGATGGCTTTAATTACTTGGTAAAAGGTTAATAGTTTGTACCTTAAAGCATCCTACATCTCAAGACCTTTTTTCAAAGATTATTCAAACGATAATTTAATAATATTGTCTGATTAATTGTACGGGGAGGGTGTCGTGTCTGCACTTAAAAAAAATAATAAATTTATTTATTTATTTTTGGCTGCGTTGGGTCTTTGTTGCTGTGCGTGGGCTTTCTCTATTTGCAGCGAGCGGGGCTACTCTTCCTCGTGGTGCGCGGGCTTCTCATTGCACTGGCTTCTCTTCCTGCGGAGCAAGGGCTCTAGGCATACGGGCTTCAGTAGTGTTGGCCCGCTGGCTCTACAGCACAGGCTCAGTAGTTGTGGCGCACAGGCTTAGTTCCTCCACGGCATGTGGGATCTTCCCGGACCAGGGCTTGAACCCGTGTCCCCTGCGTTGGCAGGTGGATTCTTAACCACTGTGCCACCAAGGAAGCCCTCTGCACTTGTTTCAATTCCATCAAGGGAGCCGCAGCCTCTCACCTCATCGCCTTTGCTGACCTAATTCCTATCCTCTCATGGGGGAGGGCTTCCCTCCTGTTTCTGATCCCCACGCCCCCTCCTGCGAGGCTCCCCCGGTCCTGCCTACATCCCGTCAGAACGATCTGCACAAATCCTCACTCGTCTGTCTGACAGCGCTGACTCCTGCTTTTCCAAGAGGCTCCCCTTGTAGTTTGGTTTTCCGAGAAGATATATTACTTTTATCTTAAGTTTCTGTCTTTTGCCCAAAGTCCTCTGGGCTTCTTGAAAGGCTTTCAGGGAATGCTGGGCGGTGCAGACTTACTGCCCAGGTCCCTATGGCCAGCCCGCCCCCGACCCCAGGAGAGCCCAGGAGGAGCCAGGAGACCCAGGGGCAGAACACGCCTCCCCCCACCCCCCCAGCACTGGCCTCTTTGGCACGAGGGCCATTGTGAGCTGAAGGCGACTGGGGAGCAGCGGCTCCCCGCCCCCACTTTCCTAGAAGCGGGACAGAAATGTCCACTTGTAATGTGTCTTCCACCCCCGTAGCAGGAAGAGGATGCCTCCTAGACTCTTCATCCCCGGAAACACATCCAGACTCTCACCAGCCCAGGGAGGCACAGAGGAATCTACACGGCAAACCTACGCCCTCCTTATCTGCACTTGTTTCCCCATAGGCTCTCCATCTCAGGTTGCTGCCCTTTCCTTGTCTTGTCACTTCTCTGCAAATCCCCTGTGCTTTGCTCAAATGAGTCGAGTTCTAACCACCCCTCTGAGCTCCTCACCGCTGGATTTTCCTGAGTGTGTGTGTGTCTGCGTATGTGCGCGCATGTGTGTGTCTCTCTGTGCGTCTGTGTGTGTCTGTGTCAGCGTGCATGTATCTGTGTGCATGTTTGTGTCTGTGTGTGTGCGTGTGTGCATGCGTGTGCATGTTTGTGTGTGCCTGCACATGTGTGTGTGTGTGTGTGTGTGTGTGATCACCTCTTAGGAGACTCTGTTTCCTCTTGTCAGTCTGTCTTTTGCAGGTTTAGCTTCCGAGCCCCAGCGCAGAACCCGGGAGCCGAGAAGAAAAGCGTTTTCCCTCCCCTGTATCCTCAACAAGCACTTCCTGGACACTGGGGATCCTCGTGAAGGCCTGCGGGGCATGAACGTGTAAGACCGAGTGTCCTCCAGAGACCAGGCTCAGGCTGCACCTGCAGCCCCAGTGCTGCCCTTCTGTCTACGGAGGAGCCGGGCCACAGGGCACGCTGGCTGCTGGGTCTCCAGACACGACTCCAGCTCTTCCTGGCTCTCTCAGCCACCCACATCCACCCATGTTCCCTGCGTCCCCTCCCCTCCGACAAGGCCCCTCCCAGGCTCTACCACAGGGCTAACAGAGCAAGGGCAGGAAAAATCTCTGGGGCACAAAGCAAACCTCTGCAAGTTGGGAGAGAGGGGAAAGCAGAAGACAAACTGCTGAGAAAACTCAGGAACGATACTGCCTGCCCCAGAACACAGCTCGGCTGCAGCCACCCAGCTCATGTGGGGTCTCCGGAGCACCTCACCAAGATGTCTCTGCAACGTCTGACTTCTTCCCTCTTGTTCATGTACTGAAATGTGGGCCCCTGAGTCCCCTTTTCAATGCCGATTAGTAATTTTATGAATAAAGGTTGATTTTTTCCTAATTCAAAACGGTACATGCATAGCTAACATACATCTTATAAAAAAAAGAGAATGCATATTGAAAACATGAGTGGCATCTGATGGAACATATTTCAAAGAGCCAACAATTGGCCAGCTTGGCCGCTGTGGTGTTTTAATTCCCGTTAGTTACAGATTCCCTTCCGGCACGGTCCCATCAGGCCGCTGAGAAGGCTGCAAACCAGGAAGCCAGACACCATCTGCTCTCTGTGCTCCCAGGCTGTCCCTGCAGAGCCTGGGCTGCAGCTGGGCCTCGGCGTGAGCCCTGGTCTGATGCACACGTGCATGTTCTCAGCAAGAGAAGCAGCACAGGCTCTGCTATTCGTCTTGGCCTAGATTTTCTAACAGATTAGGCCTCTGTGTCTCTAGACAGGAGACTGCACTCTGTGACTTACTGTAATAAATTCTATTTTATTCTCACATTCACACACCCCAAAGCTGCAGGCATGCTGTAAGTGAATCAAACACAGCAAATAATAATTAAGCCTGCAGAGAAATTTATGTGTGTATTAGCATAGCCAGGAGTCTCAGAATCTTTTGACATTTAAAAAATCTAATATGAATTTCGTTAGTTTTCTTTTGCGCTTCGCTCACATGGACTTCAATTTTTACAAAGTGCGGATTTCACATTTCAAATTATGAGTGCTCTGATGCACCAAATACCCACCTACATCGAGTAGCTCACTCTTTTCTTTGTTGAGGTGGGTTGTCTGGTTGTGCCGTTTGTTGTGTGGTTGTGTTGTGTGGTTGGTTGCATATTTGCTTGTGTGGTTGGCTGGTTGTACAGTTGGCTGGTTGGTTGTGTGATTGGCTGGTTGAGTGGCTGCATTGTTGGTTGGTTTAGTTGGTTGTGTGGTTGGTTGGTTGTGTGACTGGCTGGTTGAGTGGCTGTGTTGTTGACTGGTTTAGTTGGTTGTGTGGTTGGTTGGTTGTGTGATTGGCTGATTGAGTGATTGATTGGCTAGTTGAGTGGCTGTGTTGTTGGTTGGTTTAGTTGGTTGTATGGTTGGTTGGTTGTGTGATTGGCTGGTTGAGTGATTGGCTAGCTGAGTGGCTGCATTGTTGGTTGGTTTAGTTGGTTGTATGGTTGTGTGATTGGCTGGTTGAGTGGCTGTGTTGGTTGGTTTAGTTGGTTGTGTCGTTGGTTGGTTGTGTGATTGGCTGGTTGAGTAGCTGTGTTGTTGACTGGTTTAGTTGGTTGTGTGGTTGGTTGGTTGTGTGATCAGCTGGTGGAGTGATTGATTGGCTAGCTGAGCGGCCGTGTCGCTGGTTGGTTTAGTTGGTTGTATGGTTGGTTGGTTGTGTGATTGGCTTGTTGAGTGGCTGTGTTGTTGGTTTAGTTGGTTGTGTGGTTGGTTGGTTGCACCTTTGTTTCTAGGACCCCAGCTGCTGAATTAATCATGCTGCTCACTTTACCCCACACGACCACTCCTGCTGTGTGCGAGCTCTCTGGCTATTGTCATTCATCCTCTTTTCCCCACTCCCTCTCCCCTCTCTACCATGTGTCTTTTTACTTGAACACATTCTTGCTAAATTTCTGCTATTGTTTTACGAGCATGCATTTTTATGAAAACGTTTCTTACTTTTCCTCTTAGCACTCCACCTGTGAGGCTACATGTCCATCTGATTTGTTGCTTTCAACATGCACACTATAGCCTGGTCCGTAGGTGGACACCAAGCAGCCTCCTGCTTGCAGCCACCACCAGCAGCGCCGATGCGAGGATCTTCGTGCATGAGCTCAAGGACCCACGTGAACCTCCTTGAGTGACGCGCCCGAAGGCAGAGCAGCAGAGTCATAAGCGAGGCCTGTGCTTGATTAGTGCTTGGACCCTCTCCAGGCTGTCCTGTCCTGCCCACCCATCCTGTAGCTGTGCACAGCCCAACACCCTCTCCAACACCTGGCCCGACCCAGCTGTCTAAACTCTCCTGGTTGCTTTTGTCTTTTCTCCCATGAAACTTACAAGTTCTGTGCGCTCAGCTCTGGGATTTCTGTGCAGTTTGCTTCCTGTGCTTTGGAACGGACGGTCCTCCCGGGTTTGACTGCCCATCCTGTTTTTGTTACTCTCAGCTCCTGGTTCCTGTCTCTCTCTTCTGGTCCACAGCCCCTCGAGCCCTGCCCTCCCTCCACACGACCTGCACTGAGTCCCCGGCCTCCAACCACTCATCCACTCAGTAAGGTTCATCGAGTCTTACTGTGCGCCAACCCCCCGACCACAGTACTGAGGACAGAATGTAAACAGCAGACCTCCTGGAGTGCCCTGGCATCTGCAGGCGGGCATAGTGGGACATCACACAGACACACACACACACACTTAGACGTGGTAAGAGCCGTGAAGGACAAGTTTGGGGGCTGGCAGAGCTGGGGACTAGCTGGGAGCCCTGGGGTGTGATGAGGAAGTGGCCTGAGGGATGAGCTGCAAGCAGAGAACAAGGGAGACACCCTGATGCCATGTTGTCAGGATGGGAGCCTTGCTCTTAGCTGCACCTGGTTCCATCCAGGGAACCTCTGCTTTTTCTCCTCCAGAGACTCAAGCTCCGTCTTTGCAGGGATAAGACAGGTGCAGTCACTGGGTGGCACAGAGCTGCGGAGGGGCCTCAGGGGTCAGAGCTTCTTAACTGACCATTAAAGGATCCTCCTTATTTCAGTGGTGACCTTCACCTTCTCTACAGAACCTGATGTTGCCAAATCTTGAGCGTCTGGGCTTAGTCAGCTTGGGCTGTGTCTTAGTCTGTTCAGGCTGCTGTAACAATGTACCACAGACTGGGGGCTTATAAACAACAGATGTCTGCTTCTCAGTCCTGGAGGCTGGACATCCAAGATCAAGGTGTCAGCAAGGTATAGTGGTGAGAGCTTCCTCGTTCATAGATGGCGTCTCCTCCCTGTGTCCTCACGTGGAGGAAGGGCTGGGGGCCCTGTGGGGTCTCTGTTAGAAGGACACTAATTCCATTCATGGGGGTTCCACCCTCATGACCTCCCAAAATGTCCCCCCCAAAACCATCACATGGGGGCTAGGATTCAATATATGAATGTTCGAGGGACATAAACATTCAGACCATAGCAAGTTGCTGTAATAAAACACCATAGATGAATTTGGGGTGGCAGCGGGGACAATCAGCTCATAACATGGGCTATTCTTCTGAGTAAACTCTGTTGCTTCTCGTTTTTTGTACCAATAGACCAGGACTAGATTTTCCAGGTCTGCCAGCCCCATCACTGTAAGTCGTGAATTTGTGCCTTTAAAAAACCTCTTCACTGTGTTTTGGGAGGACCTCAGAGGGAGAGCGAGCTGTCTGTAAACATCTGAACACCAATTCTGAGCTTTCTTCCACGACGTCCGTTCCCGTCAGCCTTGCATTTGCATCGGGGACAGCTGACCGGTCCAGCTTCTGCACAAGACACTCACGTCTGTCCCGAGCACAACTGAACCCTTAGCCTGTTCCCATCGAGCATGGTGGGCTGGGGCCCCGTGTGACCTAGAAGGAGGGAGGGTGGGGGACGTCTGGTCTATGGCTGTCTGTGTTCACACCTGGCGTCCGACCATGCCCCTTGGCCACTCCTCCTGTGAGGACAGGTGCCCCAAGAAAGGGGCAGGCTCAGGACCTTTGTGCACGACGCCCCCTCCAGGCAGGCCTGGCTCCGAGGAAGAGCCCATCTCTGTTCTCCCCAAATTGTGGGCAGGGGGGAAAATAATTCCGACCTTTGGCCACATCGGTCTGTCCCGCCCCTGTGAGACCCTCTTCCTGATGAGCCCAAGGACAGGGTGGATTGCTGGGGCTGCAGCGGGTGAGAGGTAACATTTGGTTTCCGTCCCAAGTTCCTGACACAGAGCCTCGGATTCTCCAGAGTGATGAGCGACTTTTTATAAGTAACGAGGTGACTGCTGGTAAGGCCCCAGGGCTTCAGGATGGGGGCTGGTGGCCAGAGGAACCCTCCTGTGATTACAGGGTTGGAACTTTCAGCCCCACCCCGACCTCCCTGCGGAGAGCAGAGCGGGAGAGAAAAGATCTCCTCCTCCCCACCTCCCTCCCCATGCTTTCCTTAGGGTTACATCATTGCTCTCTTTAATGCTTACCTTTTTCCAAATCTGGCCACTGGGAGACTCTTGAAGCTGGCTTTTCTGTCATTTTGATAAGTCCTTTTACATTTTTGAGCAATTACTTGCTTCCTGGAACAAGATACTCTGGACTCACCTTGTACTTTCCTTCTCCACGACTGGAACCGGCCATATCTCCAAGGAGCCTGGTTAATTCCGGGCAGAAGGTGGGCAGCAGTCGTTGTTAAACTCTGCCTCTCAGGAGCCCCTGACATGCTGGAAAGGTATTGAGGACACTGTGAGCTGTGCTTGTGTGTATATGACTATAAACATTTACCACACTAGAAATTAAACAGAAATTTAAAAACATGCATTCATTTTAAAAGAACAATAATAAACCCCTCATATGTTAACACAAATAACGCATTTCAGTGAAAAATAACTATACTTTTCAAAACAAACTCTTTAGCAAATTTACTATAGAATGGGAAAAGAGAGGAAGGAGTATGTTAATATTCCTTACTGATAATTATGGATACTTTTTATACAACAGCCAACCTCAACAAGTTGAGGTTTCTTTTTTTTTTAATTTAAATTTATTTATTTTTGGCTGCGTTGGGTCTTCGTTGCTGCGTGCAGGCTTTCTCTAGTTGCGGTATGCGGGGGCTACTCTCCGTTGCGGTGCGTGGGCTTCTCATTGCGGTGGCTTCTCTTGTTGCGGAGCACAGGCTCTTGGTGCGTGTGCTTCCGTAGTTGTGGCACGCGGGCTCAGCAGTTGTGGCTCGCGGGCTCTAGAGCACAGGCTCAGTAGTTGTGGTGCATGGACTTAGTTGCTCTGCAGCGTGTGGGATCTTCCTGGACCAGGGCTTGAACCCATGTCCCATGCATTGGCAGATGGATTCTTAACCACTGTGCCATCAGGGAAGCCCCGAAGTTTCTTAAAGTTTGGTGGCAGCTGGAATATGAAATCATGTCAATAATTGTGATGGATATGAGGTTTCCAAAATTCAAGGTTTCACGTGAAGATCTGAATTTTATCACTGGCAACAAGTACTATCAGTACGCGTTATCTCTCACACAATATATAACATTGTTATCTCTCACACAATATATAACGTTGTATACGCTGCGTGTAATACACAATACTGTATTTAACATATAATGCATGTATGTGTATATATATAATTTGTCTTTAACCATTGCAGATGTAAACTCAGGATGGGTTCCTAGGCACGAGCCCTTGCTGGGTTATTTCTAGACCACCTTCCGCAGTGCCCTGTGTCTCCCACCAGCCACGTGGTGACCCTCTTGTCCCTCACAGGCTCATCAGTAAAGTTTTTGTTTGTGGCTAAGTTTGAATTTCTTTGCAGTCTGATTTGTGAGAACAGTTCAAGCAAACTTTTTTTTTAATAATTAAAAAACATTTATTTATTTATTCAGCTGTGTTGGGTCTTAGTTGCGGCACATGGGATCTTGTTGCAGCACGCGGGCTTCTCTCTAGTTGTGGCGTGCGGGCTCTAGAGTGCACGGGCTCAGTAGTTGCCATGCGTGGGCTTAGTTGTCCCGTGGCATGTGGGATCTTGGTTCCCAGACCAGGGATTGAATCTGCGTCCCCTGCATTGGAAGGCGGATTCTCAACCACTGGACCGCCAGGGAAATCCCCAAGCAAACTTTTGGTTCTGGGTATTTCCCCTCCCTGGGCCAGCCAACTGAAAACTTGTCACGATTGTGTTTTTCATCGTTTTCCTTCTCATCTGCATTGATGACGCTAGTATGCCCCTGCACCAAAAAGCTGCTCAGTTGGGTTAAAAAGGATCAAACATTCAAGAACAAGGACAACAAGCCTTTTCAGAGCATCTGCGCCCTCCCCCAGCTGGGTGGCCTGTGAGCACCCAGCCCCTCCCCGCCTGGGGGTCTCCATCCGTCCTGACACCAGAATGTCTGAACCAGGACCGAATGTCAGGTGCGCCCCGTGAGCCCTGTGCACCCTGCTGTAGGTTCCCCTGCATCACGGCACTGTCCATGTCCCTGGCTCTGTCTCTTCCTGCTACTGCTGTGACATCACAGCTGCTCAGGACTGGATGAAACGGAGGGAATTCTGCCTGCTGGTCCTTCCTCTTTCTTCCCAAGAGCACAATTATCCCTTATTTGAGAGGGTGTCTTTTTTGTCTCTGCCCACAGTTTCCCCGACTCTGCAGGGAGCTCCACATCGGGATTCGGTGGCGGAGACTCGCCCCCACTCAGGCCCTGACCCCATAATTGTGGACCCAAGACCCTGTGCTTAAGGCGGACCAGCATTTGCCCGTTGGCTTAAACATCACAACAGCTCAACCTGCATTGCCACGCATCGCAGATGGAGGGAGGGCCCTCACCACATCTCCAGGGACTGTGCTTTCTCAGCCCCGGGGGTGCAGGCCTCGCCTGGCGGGAAAGAATGAGACTGGCTCGCCCTGACCTCTGGGGGCTCCATGGTGTCACTCATGGGCCCAGAAAGCGTGGTGGGCCAGCCCTGAGGAGAGGCTCCATCATCCCCTCTGCTGTGGGGCATCCGGAGCCCCTTCCAGTCCCTCTGAGCACGGGGCACCATGGACCAGACCTCTCTTCCCCAGCCCCCCTCTTCACCTCCTGGGCCTCAGTGCTCTGTTTGCCTCTTTCTTCTCTGTTCTCCCACCGCCCATATGGACGCACCTGCGAGAGCCCTAACCCCTGGGTGACTTTTCAGGAGGTGGGCCTTTGGGAGGAGATTAAGGTCAGATGAGGTCACAGGGTGGATCCTGCTCTGATGGGGGTGCTGGGGTCCCCTCTCCCCACAGAGGAAAGGCCATGTGAAGGCACAGAAGGTGTGTCTCCAGGCCAGTAAGAGGCCCCACAGGACCGGCCAGGCTTGTGGCCTAGGACTTCAGCCTCCGGAATGGAGGGGATCAACATCTGTCTGGCACCTGGTGGCCCGCAGGAGATGCCGGCTTCTTCGTGAGGCATCCTGATGGCTGGCCCGCCATCCCTGGGCCCTGCACCCAGGCTGAACCTTTTCCTCTTCTTCACCCGCCATCATCCCGCTCGCTCCGAATGATTAAATGTGGGCCAAGTTCTACTCACGAGCAGAGCAGGCAGGAAACTGTCATTTTCCTACTGTCAGTTTGCCAAGGCCCACTTCAGCCAAATCAAGACTATTAAGTCACCCTTCATGTAACAGGAGCTGAAATGGGGTATCTATTCCGTGGAGACCTCCGGTTCACACTCAGAGTCTTCAGGGGACAGATGACCAGGAAAGGGAATCATACGTGCAGACTTTTCTTTTCCAGGAGTTTTAAGAGGGCTTCTCACAGCATTTCATCTGTAGCCTTGGTGCTGGAGACGCAGGTGTGACAAGGTGACCTGGGCTCCGTTCTTCAGCTCTGGACTTGGCCCAAGTCCTCAGGCTCCATATAACCCTTGTCAGCCCACGTGGCACTGACTATCCACACACTGCCCACCTGCACCAGCACATTTTCTGCCTAAAAACAGACTTTCCCCTAAAAGGCAGCACAGACACCTCTCTTCAGCACCCATAAGATGCGGGATCCCCGAAGCAGCCCCGATGGATGTGCCGGGGTGAGAGATCCCGCAGGCGGGCAAGGGGCAGTTCACCCCACACAGGGCTCGGCTACTACCATGCAGTGGGCAGCCTGTCTGTCTGCAGTGTTGGCGCACAATCCTTTTCCCATCTTTGGTCGTGGTCTCCCGGTATTTCCCCCTCACCACCTGATGGTGACTCAGCAACACGACTGACGTTGCCATGGGGATTGATTTTCAGAAAAGGTGAACAGTTCTTGGCACAAAATGAGGTGCTACATCCCCCATGTGTACGACAGACCATGGCACTCCTGAAATATGCAGGAAATACTGCAGTTGTGTGAAAACCGCCTTGTGTTTATACATGAAAACAGAGGTGGTGCTGAGCTCAGATCGCTGTAAACAGCTTTCTCACCTGCATACCTGTCGCTGGAACACCTGCAGGTCAGGTGGCATCTGAGGAAACTGCACGAGAGCTGTCCTACATGGTGGTTGGTCTCCTCCTCCTCTCCTAAACGCCGACTGGCCACCCGATTTCTCTGATGTCCAGAGAGTCCCCCCAGGTTACAAGGCTCCCCTTGTGGCGTTCAGTCCCCCAGGAAGAGCTACTGCAAGGATCCTTTAGGAACTAATATTCTTTGGGAGGAGAAATATTTTTACAAAGTTCAGCACCTCCTTTAATACGGTTTCAGTTTCTTTCCCTCGAACACATAACTTTTTACTTAATAAATTCAAGTAAAATGAGCTGAAATGCCTATTAGTTTTAATAGACTCATCTTCGTTTGAGTCTTTTATTATAAAATTCTTCCCAACCATCGGCATGGCTATCATCCTTCCAGGCCTGTCATGTTCAGCAAAATTAACCATCTTTGTTTTTGTGTGGTGGGACTTAGGGAGTAATATTTTACTTCCTTAAGTAATATTTTACTTCCTTTTTTGCATTGCTTTAATTTTTAACAGTATAAAAATAGCATTTCTTAAAAGCAATAAACAGGGAGTTCTTTGAGCCTCCGAGGTGCCAGCCTGGGGGCTGCCTTGTGCGCAGGCGCCGTAGGGGCTGGGCCGCCTGAGCCAGCTCAGACCCAGGACTCCCCTGGTGCCGTCAGCCTTGACCCTTGGGTGCTCTGGGACACTTGCTCCCATCCTGCTGGCTGGAGTCATGGTCACCTTGGCTCTCTGGCAGCTCGTCTTCAGTTCTGGCTACATCGCTTCACCTGGCTTTGCCCTTTCCTGCTGGGAGTGTTCTCGAGACAAAGTCCTTAAAATCAATCCGCTCCACGGCCTCCACCGGTTTTCCTCTGGAGCACTGGGCTGGGATTAACCTTTCAGGTCCGAGCCTGGAGCCGAGTGCAGCAAAGCCAGCCTTGCCGGGGACAATCTCTGACGCTCCCTCAGGCGCTGTACTGTCAGCGTCCACTCAGACCTGTGGAAGACCCCGCTCACTCCTGTTGATCTGCTGGGGTTTTGGTCATGACTCACCCATGTGGCAACAATGCACAGCAGCTGGCTGGCCCCAGGGCACAAATGGGACACCGGCTCCTGTTCATCCGTGTAGCCCAGCACCCAACACAGCCCTGGGATGTTTCTGAATCACAGATGATAAGTGCATCACCTAGGGGGACAGTCAGGTACAAGGACGGTGCCAGGGTCCAAAAGGCCATTTCAGGACGCTCCCAAGCCACTAAAGAAAGTGACAACTGTCTAAGACCAGGATATCATATGCACGCAGGCACCATCAGATCACACGTGCTGTGTGCCTACTCTGCTCTGGGCCTCATAACATCATTGCCAGGCAGGAGACACTATGGGTCTCTATGCCCGTCATGGACATTGGCTATTCTCAGAGGCAGGGAAAAGGAAACAATTGGCTAAGTAGTGAGGCCGAGTTTGATTATGTACATTTATGAGAAAGGGTGATCACAAGTCAGCTTTAGCGATGGAAATTCTAATGTTTCATTACTCGCGGTCAATAGTGACCTTAAGGTCAAGCAAACATTTCTTCATCCACAGAGTGGGGATGCTGATAACTGTTAAAACTTTAAAGGATTTCAAGAATAGAAAGATACCGTATGTAAGGGATTCATCACGCCTGGCACACAGTAGGTGCTCAATAAGTGTCGGTTCCCTTTTTCTTCTTCATTCTCCATTATGAATATAATTAAAAACTGGATGAGCACCTAAACTTGCAATGAGAGCATCATTGAGGTAAGAAAATGGATTATACCGTGGAGTTTGTGAGGATGGATAGATGAGGCTGCCCTTGTGATTGCTGCAGACATATTTACTTGAGGTTTGTTCTGGGGTAACTGCCTTGCATGGCTGATTGCTGGCATTGCCATCAGCTGCTGTCTACATTCATGTTGGAGTGTTCTAAGCCCTTAAGAAAACATTTATTATTTTAGGACAGGCACATTTCCAGCATGGGTGGTGGTGATTAAATCTGAAGAGGAGACATTCTTGGGGATAATTTCCAGCAGAAGTGTGACACTTTTATGAGTCAACAGCATAGCTGCTGATTGAAATATCTCTGTGTTGGTGCAGATAGAAAACAGTCACAAGACAGGGGAAGCACCCCCTTCTTCCACCTGCTCTGTCACCTCCCAGCCCCTCTGCCTTCCTCCTGTATTTCCACACATCCTCATCCTATCTGTCTTTTAGGGAGGAGCTCAGGTATCACCTTTTATGAAGCCATCTTTCTCCCTTGATTCCTCCATGAAGGTAATTTCTCTCCACCTGAATTCTGAAAACATATCACCTATATATTCTCACCTACACCTTACTCATCTTACTTTCTACTTTCTACCTTTATGAGTGCTATGTGACATTGAGCAAGCCTCCTAAATTCTCTGGTCACTAGCTTCTGTTTTGCAAAATGAAAGGGGTTGCATGACCCCATTTGAACATCTATGGGGCCTATACAGTGATGGTAACCAAGGCCATCTGGTCTACCCTGGTAAATGAGGACATCTAGTCTACCCCAGTAAATGAAGACATCTGGTCTATGCAGGATGTGGGTCTGAAGGGCTGGCAGCAGCTAACCACATTCCGACGGCAGGTCGTCTGGAAGGAAAACTTGAGTGGTTGCCTCAAGAAATGTCTGTTGAGTGACGAGTGCAAGATCTGTGCCAGGTGCTATGGGCCAGGGAGGTACCAGAAGGGTCAGTGCCAAGTGCCACATGCAAGGACAAAGGACCCGAAGGCCTGTAATCAGTTGGTTTTAAATGAAGCAAAAGGGAGGCCAATCTGGCGGCCTGACTCCACCGGGGAAGCCCTTCAGAACCTGGTCCTCCTCTGCTGGCCTCAGAGGAGTCACTGCCAGGTGGGAAGAGGGTGGGGGGGATTGGGACTTGGAGGGCCTCAGGGAGGTGAAAGTAGCCCCAGCTGGCAGCCAGCAAGAAAACTAGGACCTCAGTCCCACAACCACAGGAATAGAATTCTGCCCACAGCCCATGAGGCCCCAAACCCAGGACACAGCAGGCCAAGCCTGGGCCTGACTCATGGTCACTGGGGGGCAATAAAGGGCATTGTTTTAGCCACTAAATTCGTGGTAATCTGTCATGCAGAAGTAGACAATCAATCCACCGCTGCGTGGGTTTCAGGGCGTCTGCAACCCCTTTAGTTGTGCAGTGTGTGTGTGTGTGTGTGTGTGTGTGTCGTGGGGCAGCTCTGTGCGTGCTTCTTATTTTGGAGGGGACCCAATGTTTCACCAGATTCTCTGAATGAGAACACATGCTCCCTAGAGAAACTGGGCACAGCGAGTGCTGCATGGAGAGGAAAATCCAGAACCGGCCAAGTGAGTGTGAGCGAACCTAGGACAGTTTTTTCTGAAAACACTGAGCATCAGGGCCTGGGGAACAGCAGGGAGACACTGCTACCACCTCTCCTAATTGCTGAGATCTCAGGATGCAGAAAAGCGCTGGGCTTCCCCCGCCCCCCATCTCACTGTGATGAGCATTCCTCACATTCTTGAGAGCTTCCTTTCTGCCTTAATTGGTATGGTTTACAGAAAACAAATGACTCAGACTGAATGATATTTTGCACTATTGTAAAAGATAAGTTGATCTAATTATCATCTAACTTCAGTCACACTGGGAGAAACAGATTATCGTATTTATGCTGACACAGAGACAAGATTTATTTTTTTTTTCTAGAAGAGGCATTTTTCTCTTTGAAATTAGAATGATACGCAAAACTGATTAACCCTGACCGTCCCACCTGCTCAATTACACCCCTGTTCCTCAGTACTTTTAGGGTGTGGTCAGGGAAACGGACAAAGTAAAGCCCAATGAGCTGACAGGAGAGTTTACAGGGATTCTGTGCTGAGACCAGAAAAGAATCAAGTAAAGGGTTAAGTCTTGTCTGCAAATCACAAATTTTCCCCAGAATCCAACAATAGTGTATTCATTTGCTGGGCATGGAAAAGATGTAGATTGTGCATAACTGAAAGACACAAATTGGATATTGAGAATTAATGGGAAATTATGAATCTGTCAATATTTAATTTATTTTCATACCGGCAAACACGTGTCATTAATTAAGAGGCACCTTAATGGAAGGATTACAACCTGGCAAATCAGAAAGTCAGGTGTCCCGCCCGAGGCAGGCAGAGGTTCTGAAAAGGAAGCAGCAGGTTGATGTTACCTGCCTAGAGTGACCCCTCAGCCCTGCAGTGAAGGTGACACAATTCCTGGGCCTCTGACCTCACTGACGTTATGTCTCAGGGGAGGAGGGAAAAGCAGCTGTGGCAGCAGATCATATCTCCACTGAGTGGGAAATGAGACGAAGGCCATCTTAGGCATGGACTGGAAGCTGCCCACAGTCCTACTTCAGGCTGTGGCCGTGTCTTGTTTCCAGCTCCATGGAGACAGTGGACCATCATCCATTCTCAAGGAGGCAGCCCCTGGGGTACGGTGAGCCCATCCCAGTTGGTGACCCATCCTGGTTGGTGGCTTGTTCCAGTTGTGGGCCCACCGTGGTTGATGACCCATCCCAGTTGGTGGCCCATTCCAGTTGGTGGCCCATCCTGGCTGGTGACCCACCCTGGTTGGTGGCTTGACCCAGTTGTGGGCTCATCGTGGTTGATGACCCATCCTAGTTGGTGGCCCATCCCGGTTGGGGGGCCCTGTTCTGGTCAGTGGACCTGCCCTGCTTGGTGGACCTGTCCTGATGCCCATCCTAGCTGGTGGCCCATCCTGGTGTCCAGGCCTGGCTGGCAGCTCCACTTACCAACCTTTATTAAGCTCAGGGAACTTCACAGCAACTAGTCTCAAGTTGACAGATCTCCAGAACCAGTAGGGCATCCTTGCTGTTTCATCTGCTTCCAGAAGGTTCTACTTAGTGGAGCAGACACCTCTTAAGGACACAGACGGTGATGGGGAAGAGGAGCTCTGGAGAATGGGGCATCCACAGTGGAAGGAAAGAAATAAAATGACCTCCTTCACAGATGATATCTCATATGTAGAAAACTCTAAAGATTATACACACACACGTACACACAACTGTTCGAGCTAATATATGAATTCAGAAAACTAGCAGGATACAAAATGAATACAAAAAATCAGCCGCATTTCTATACACTAGCAATGAACAATCTGAAAAGGAAATAAAAACAATTCCATTTATGGGAACATATCTCAATGTAATAAAAGCTATTTATGACAATCCCACAGCCAACATAACACTCAATGGAGAAAAGCTGAAAGCCCTCCCACTAAATCTGGAACAAGATAAGGATGCCCACTCTCACCACTTCTATTCAACATAGTATTGGAAGTCCTCACCACAGCAATCAGATAAGAAAAAGAGAAAGTATACAAATTGGAAGGGAAGAGGTAAAATTGTCATTATATGCTGATGACAGGACACTACATATAGAAAACCCTAAAGACTCCACACAGAAACTACTAGAACTGAGAAACGAATTAAGCAAAATAGCAGGATGCAAGATTAACATACAGAAATTGGTTGCATTGCTTTATAATAACAATTAAATAGAAAGGCAATGAAATATAAAATTTTTAAAAATCCCTTTTAAAATTGCATCCAAAAAAAAAATACTTAAGAATAAACCTGACTAAGGAGGTGAAAGACTTATATGCTGAGAACTATAAAACATTAATAAAGGAAACTGAAGATGATTCAAAGAAATGGAAAGATATCCCATGTTCTTAGATTGGAAGAATTAATATGGCTAAAATGGCCATACTAGCCAAAGCAATCTATAGATTTAATGCAATCCTTATTAAATTACCCATAACGTTTTTCACAGAACTAGAACAGATAATCCTAAAATTTATATGGAACCATAAAAGACTCAGAATTGCCAAAGCAATCCTGAGGAAAAAGAACAAAGCAGGAGGCATAACCCTCCCAGACTTCAGACAATACTACAAAGCTGCAATAATCAAAACAGCAAGGTACTGGCACAAAAACAGACATATGGATCAATGGAACAGAATAGAGAGCCCAGAAATAAACCCACACACCTCCAGTCAATTAATCTTCGGCGAAGGAGGCAAGAATATACAATGGAGAACAGACAGTCTCTTCAGCAAGTGGTGTTGGGAAAGCTGGACAGCCTCATATATATCAATCAAGTTAGAACACACCCATATACCATACACCATACAGCTCCCTGAGCTTAATAAAGGTTGGTAAGTGGAGCTGCCAGCCAGGCCTGGACACCAGGATGGGCCACCAACCAGGATGGGGATCAGGACAGGTCCATTCAAAATGGCTTTAAGACTTAAATATAAGACATGACAACATAAAACTCCACAGGCAAAACATTCTTTGACAGAAGTCGTACCAATCAGTCTCCCAAGGCAATAGAAATAAAAGCAAAAATAAACAAATGGGACCTAATCAAACTTAAAAGCTTTTGCACTGCAAAGGAAACCACCAACAAAACGAAAAGACAGCCTATGGACTGGGAGAAGATATTTGAAAACGATGTGAACGACAATGGCTTAATTTCCAACATATACAAACAGCTTATACAAATCAATGTCAAAAAAAACAACCCAATCAATAAGCGGGCAGAAGACCTAAATTGACATTTCTCCAAAGAAGACATACAAATGGCCAACAGGCACATGAAAAGATGCTCAACATTGCTAATTATTAGAGCAATGCAAATCAAAACTACAATGAGGGGCTTCCCTGGTGGCGTAGCAGTCAAGAATCTGCCTGCCAATGCAGCGGACACGGGTTCGAGCCCCAGTCCAGGAAGATCCCACATGCCGTGGAGCAACTAAGCCTGTGCACCACAACTTGAGCCTGTACTCTAGAGCCCGCCAGCCTCAACTACTGAGCCTACGTGCTACAACTCCTGAAGCCCGGGTGCCTAGAGCCCGTGCTCTGCAACAAGAGAAGCCACCGCAATGAGAAGCACGTGCACTGCAATGAAGAGTAGCCCCCGCTCACTGCAACTAGAGAAAGCCCGCGCACAGCAACAAAGACCCAACACAGCCAAAAATAAATTAAAAAAAAAAAAGACTACAATGAGGTAACACCTCACACCACTCAGAATGGCCCTAATCTGATTAAGAAGTCTACAAATAATAAATGCTGGAGAGGGTGTGGAAAAAAGGGAACCCTCCTACACTGTTGGTGGGAATGTGAGCTGGTGCAGCCACTATGGAAAACAGTATGGAGGTTCCTCAAAAAACTAAAAATAGAGTTGCCATGTCAAATTGCTATATGATCCAGCAATCTGATTCCTGGGTATATAGCCAGACAAAATCTGATTCAAAAAGATACATGCACCCTAATGTTCATAGCAGCACTATTTACAACAGCCAAAACATGGAAGCAACCTAAATGTCCATTGACAGATGAATGGATAAAGAAGATTTGGGGTGTGTGTGTGTGTGTGTGTGTGTGTGTGTGTGTGTGTGTGTGTGTATAATGGAATACTACTCAGCCATAAAAAAGAATGAAATAATGCCATTTGCAGCAACATGGATGGACCTAGAGATTATCATACTAAGTGAAACAAGTCAAAAAGAGAAAGACAAATACCATATGATATCATATATGTGGAATCTAAAATATCACACAAATGTACTTATTTACAAAACAGAAACAGACTCACAGACAGAGAACAGGTTTGTGGTTGCTAATGGGGAGGGGGATGGACTGGGAGTTTGGGATCAGCAGATGCAAACTAGCATATACAGGATGGAGAAACAAGGTCCTACTGTATATCACAGGCAGCTATATTCAATATCCTGTAATAAATCATAATGAATATGATAAAGAATCTATCTATATATATACTAACAAGAGAGTGAAAAGACAAGCTACAGAATGAGAGAAAATATTTTCAAATCATAGATCTGATAAGGGGTTAATACCCAGCATGAAGAACTCATAATTCAATGACAAAAAGCTAATAATCTAATTCACAAATGGGCAATAACTTCCACAGGAATTTCTCCAAGGAGGAGAAGAGCCAATGAGTACATAGAATGTAAACTGAAACCACCACACGATGCCTCTGCACAACCATGAGGACGGCGATTACCAGGAAAATGGACAATAACAAGTGCTGGCGAGGACGTGGAGAGCTTGGCACTCATGTTTGGCTGGTGGGGATGAAGATGGTGCAGCTGCTGTGGACCACATCCTGGCAGCTCCTCAAAAGGTTAACGTAGAGTTGCCATCTGATCCAGCTATTCCACTCCCAAGATAAATGAAAACAAATGTGCACGCAGAATTTTGTACATGATGTTCACTGTAGCATTATTCGTAACAGGAAATGGGGGAAACAACCCCAGTGTCCACGGACAGAAGGTGGAACACTGTTCAGCCTAAAATGGAAGGACAGTGGTGATGACCTCACAACACTGCGAATGTACTTAATGCCACTTAACTGTACACTTCAAAAAAGCTCAAATGGCATCCTTTATGTCATGTATACTTTACCACAGTAAAAAAGTGTATTTTCATGTATAGAGACAGTGCCAATCCTGAGATGCTGCATCGATTGATTGACTGCTGTTTTTAAAACTCAGTCTCACTGAAAACTGGTGACGGCTTCTATGACAAAAGGAAGATCAAACAGGAAAAACATGTTCTTGATATTCTTCTCAAAGTAAAGAGAAAAAAAAGAAGAAAACAATCAATAAATTCAACTAGAATCAAACTACTTAACCATGAACGTTTTAATATCCATACGACATTCTTAAAACAAACTTTCAGACACAAAGTGATTTAAAACTTTATAAAAATATATATACAGCTTCAAACTATACAGTTTATTCAATTTAACAGAATGTCCATTTTTAAATTTAAGACACACACAATTTCAAAGAAATTTTCAATTTTATCCCAATTTCTCACTTAAAAGTCTCAGATTACATCTACCTATTATGTACAAACAGATGAACTGAAATGTCCTCAAAGTTCCCAGGGTTTGGGCTACAAAGAAAACTTAGAGAATTTCATCTTCTCTGTGTATAGAAATTAAGTCCCAGACCATTTCATATCTGTCTTTCCTATTTTCTTGTCAAATATTAGCTCTTCTTAAATAGATGTACTGATTTTATTCATTGTTTTTCTCAGGAAGGATATGTGTGATCCAGTAATTAAAGAAAGCTGAGATTACTCGGGCATAGTCTGGAAAGCAAAAAGAAAACAGAACAAAAAATAAAATAAAACAAAAAATTCAAACAAAAAGAAAAATTATAAATTATTATTTTGTAGATATTAGTCCTTAGGCCCAAAGTAAACCCTGAAATAATCTAATAAGACACAACTCGGGTGTTGAAATGATGTTGATTGTCAGCACGCTTGCAAATCCCATAAAAGTATGGGTGAGTTTGGAATATTTGTATTTCACTTGGATAAAAAATTTCTGTCAGTTAGAGCTGAACTCCATAACACCACACACAATATTACATGCTTAACATCTGAGCTCAAAGAAACCACATACAAACTGAAATGAAACAGAAATAGAAGTTTACTTCAAAGGTGCACAAAGTAGCAGGACGTTAGAAGCAGGATTCTAAGTCAGATGAGCTGGAAGGGACAGCACTCAGGTTTCAGGAAACTGTCCCAGGAACAGCCCAGCAAAGGGCCTGAGCTGAGGTCACAGCCCCTCATTTTGGGCCTCACTCCTCGTAAAGATGCTCACTGAGGGGGACGCAGGTTCGGAGGCGCCAACCCTGAGAGCACACACACCCTGTCTGGCTCAGATCCTGGTGCCTGAGGGGCAGCCGACTGCTGCTGAGGCCCCGAGACGCACTTTCGAGCAGAGGCTGGGACTGCGGGGAGGGGTCCCATCTCACGCTCCATGCAGAAGTGTGGCTGAGGTGCCTCCAAACTCGTCCCCCGTCCTGCCCGGGCCAGCTGCCCTGCCCCCCAGCCTCGGGCTCCCGAGGATGGTGGTGGCTAATGTGTGCACAGAGGACTCAGGAGTGTCCAGGGCGGGGATGCCTGCAGCATCTTCATGTTGCGCAGAGCATGATAAAAATCCCACAGATGGTGACGCGCATGTACATGCAGATGACGGAACGCAATATGTGAGCCCAACTGTAAAAGCACGTGCACCGGCCTCGGGACACGGCTGCTACACCCCAGTCAATGAAACACCCGTGAACTAGGAAAAACAATCGTTGAGGCAGCAGAGAGAGAAAGCGCCCTGTGTCTGCTGTTAAATGCTACTATTTCCAGGCTTACTCTATAGACAGGAGAGATACAGCTACTAATTAAACTTCATAAGCTAGTTTTATGAAAAAGAAAACAATTTCAGAATGCTAAATCTGAATTAGACAGAACCAATATTTGAAAATAAAGCTTCACCATTTGTAAGATTTCATTTTACCAAGTAGCTCAACATAGAAAAACTTTGACTGCACATCCTACACGCACTAAAAAGGAATCCATTTTCACAGAAAAGTGCTTCATGCATAAATTTTAGTTCCACCAACTACTTAAGGTGCTTGTAGGCAAAACCTGTCCAATGGTTTCAATGTAAGAAGCAAGAGAAGCGTCCCCAATCCCTGTTCCAAACTCTCCTGATGCATCTCAGAGCCACGTGTGAAGAACGCAGTGTGAGGAACTCCACTGAATTGTAAATGATATATTTTCATCTCTCATAAAAACTTCATATTAGTTTAGCTTAATAAAATTGGCTTTTTGCAATCTGAAAATGTAAATTATGGAAATGTAGATCTTTTTACATTTCTTACGGAAATGTAAATTATTTATTATTTTTTTTTGCGGTACGCGGGCCTCTCACTGTTGTGGCCTCTCCCGTTGTGTAGCACAGGCTCCGGACGCGCAGGCTCAGCAGCCATGGCTCACAGGCCCAGCTGCTCCGCGGCATGTGGGATCTTCCCAGATCGGGGCACGAACCCGTGTCCCCTCCATCGGCAGGCGGACTCTCAACCACTGCGCCACCAGGGAAGCCCAGAAATGTACATTTTTAAATGCTGAATACAGCAGGCCCAACAACCAGCAGTAAGGAAAGGAGCAAACACTGGATGACGGGGCTGGGGGTCCCGAGTGGCCCTGCGGCGCCCCCGGCAGGAGCAGGGCTCTGCCAGCACTTGCTCCCCTGCCTGAGGGTCTCCCTTCCCGGAGCTGCTCCCACTGGCAGCCCACCGGCTCTCACTCCTCCCATACCACCTCTGGTCCTACTCCTCGTGGCAACCCCCCCGAAGGCGCCACCTTCACCCCATCTCTGGTCCCGCTCTGACAAAGCCTCTGTCCCCCCGGACCCCAGGCTGCTCTGTGAGGGTGACTGGCAGCGGCTCTCCCAGGCCTAAGTCCCCACACCTGGACGTCCGACAGGAACCTCCAGCCGGCCCGGCTCAGCACCCCACCCGCTCCTGTGGCTGCCTCTCCCGCCTCATGATGCGCTGCAGGCTTCGTGCGGGGCTTTGGGTCACAGACGCCCACGTCCAGTCAGTCTGCAAACCCTACTGAGTCCACCTTCACAGCCGACACAAATCTGACCGCGCCCGGGAGTATGACCGAAGCCCCCGCTGTCCCCGACCCCGTCTCTAGTCCGAACGTGATGGCCGGAGAGATCTTGCTAAGTGCAGTCAGACCCAACAGGCTGGCCTTCCAGCGGCCCCACGTCGCCCAGGATAAAGGCCAACGAACTCAGCACAACCTCCAGGGCCCGACGTGACCCGGTCCCCGGCTCCTCTCCCACCCGCTTCTGACCCCTCGCTCCCCTCCCCACAAGACCCCGCCCCCCTCATGTCTTCTCCGTGGGCTCAGCTGTACGAAGCACACCTCACTGACTTCTCGGTCTGGCTTCCTCCATCCCCCACTAGAACGTAAGGCCCGAAGGGCAGGGCGCTCTCCCCTGAAGACCCGCGGCGGGACCAGGGCCGCACAGGCAGGGCAGATGAGGCCCCCTAACAGATCACTACTGGACGTACGGGGGAGGCAGGTCCTCCTGGCGACCCCAACGCGCAGGGGTCTCGTCAACTCCCACCAGCCACCTGCTAATTATACTGGGGCCGTATAGCTTTACTGCTGGCTTTACTGTTGTTTCATGTGACGAAACGTGATATGTGGCTTTTAAAACATGTCAGTCCTGACTCTTTAGCTATACTATGAGGTTTCCCAGGAGAACAACCACGCACTGCACTCATTTTGAGATTGCTGCCCCAAGGTAATCTGCAGAATCACCGCCATTCACTCAACTAAAAGTTTGTCCAGTGCCTGTCTTGGGTCCGGCACGGAGTTCTGCTCCATGCTGTGCAGGTGCTCTCCAAAAAGTCCTGATCGTCTGATACTCAGTGTTTACAGATTTCTGCGGCCGGAGTATTCCCACCGTGGCCCGGTGGGACTTCAAGCTGCCAGTGTGAAGCCCCACCCATGGCATTATGAAGACACAAGCACAGTCGGCCCAGCACTCTACAGTTTGCGTGAAATGGGCACCCAACAAAGGTTGAGGAAGTAACAAAAGAGAAATCATCTTATAGTTCAACTCCCTTTTTACTGTAGGGGCCAGGAAGGCAGACCAAGACATTTGGAGGACAGAAAAAATGTACCTTCTCCAAATCTAGCAGAGGAAAAGGAAAAGGGAAAAAGAAATGAACTCTTCCACTTCCATTTAAACTAATAAGGATTTGGTCCTAAGAGTGGAGCTCACGAGTCTGGAGAATTAGATCGCACACGCATATCTGCATATATCATGAGAGATACTTTTATAGCAAGAGAGACGCAAGAAGCATATTCCTCTGTGGGAATCTAGTCCTCAAGCCATATGTGCATCCCTGTATTTTCTGACTCAGGACTGCTTTGCTAGAGAGTAAGTTTCTCAGAGGCAAACCCTAGACGAGTGTCTAAAGCAGCACAATGAATAAAGTGCACCGTACATACCGGGTGGCATCCTGCAATGTTCTGGGAACACTTCCAGGGCACTCTTCAATCTTTCAGTATCTTGCAAAAGTAACAGCGTTTTCATGTGATCCAGAATGAACACATCTGAGGAGGGCATGCTGTGAGTTTCAAGATATTTAAAGAGCTCTCCACTGGTCTCCATGAAGACAGCCGAGTCCGAATCCTTGGAGACACCTAAACAAAGACAGGGTCACTTAGAAATGCATTTTTACTCTTACAAACTGAAGATAAGCTCTCACCTCCTAAAGAAAGCCTCAAACGTATATCTCTATTTAGAACGATGTGTTTGAGAGACAATCAGAACAGAACTTTGAGAAGCAAACCACAAAATACAACTGTTGAACCACGGTGGAAAGGTGGTGTGTTACGGGCACCGATCTCGTAAAGCAGCTCTGAGTGTTCCATGTACCGGAATCCACGCACGGAGCAGGGGAAACACACGAAACCAAGCCCTCTGATGGTGTCAGGCATCTACAAACAGCATGAAGCTGCTGGGCAGTTGGGATGCTTCAAGGAAGCCAAGGAGGCTGCCCCATGAGCACAGCGCGGTCCCCACTGCTGGCCGGCGGCAGGCCTACATCATGCTGAGGCCATTCCTGCACTATCCTGGTTGGTGTTCACAGGATGCCTAGAATCTGTGACTTCATGGTCTTTGTCAACTTTGAAAAACTCCCAGCTGCCACCTCTTACACGTCCCTTGTGCCCCAGTCCCATGGCTGAGGCTCCTTCGGGCCCATGTGGCTGTTATGCTCCTTCTGTGTTTTCCATCCTTTCCTCTCCCTCCTTCGCTCTGGATACTTCCTTCAGCCTGCCTTGCAGTTACTAATTCTCTTTTATGCTGAATCTAATCTGCTGTCTGAACTCGTCTTTGAGTCCTTAATTTGTTATTATATTTCTCAGGTCTAGAATTTCCGTTTGATTATCCTAATAGATTCAAATTATCTGGTGAAAGTCTCCACTTTTCACCTTTTTTCTCCACCTTCTCCCTACTTCTTGGACATCTAGATCATAGCTATTTTAAGTCCCTTGTCTGGGAACATCAGCGTCTCCACCCCGTGGCCTCTTTCTGCTGCTCTTTTCCTCATGGTTTCGGTCGTATGGTCTGGTCTCTTGCTGTGTCTGACACACTCCTTTGAATGAACATGAAAATCGCAGGGTCTTGGCTAACGACATTTTCCTCCAGAGAGGGTCCCCCCTTGCCTCTGCCCGGCAGACAGAGAAGGGGCAGGCGACTGAACTGACCACAGGGTGGCTGCACGTCTGGCCGGCAGTTGTCCACCTGCACCTGAGCGCGTGGCCTGCGTGCTGCGCTGGAGGGTCAGGTTAGCCCTGCCTGCTTGGTCCCTCAGGACGCCACAAAGGCCGCCCTGCCATGTGGAAGAGGTCTGCCTGGTTGCCCTCCTCCTATCCCACAGTTCAGGGCTTGGCCAAGGTTTTGAGGGGGGACAAGCAGAGCTTTGCTCTGGTCTCTGACCCTCCTTTCTTACAGAGCTGGCCGACCCTGGGCCCTCCACTTTCCCCCCAGACCTGTGAGACCACTGGGGCTCTGCTGGTTTGCCTGCTCTCCAGGCTGCACTGCCCCTTCCCCTGGACCCTTGCTCAAGCCCCTGTCCAAACTGGCAGACACCTTGAGGGAAGGAGGGCAGCAGCATTCTGGCTCACCCAGCCTGTGGTTCACCTCCTCTGGGATTTGTCACAAGCGCTTTTCCTCAGCAGCTCTTAAAACTCCAAGTACACTTTAAACTTCAGTCCTCCTTGGCAGGAGGGTTGTCTGCCACAAGCTACTCCCTCACGCAGAGAATGGATAATCTACTGAGACATCTCTGAAGCCTACTTCTGTTCTGCAGTGTCTCCGCCACGTCCTCCTATTAGTCTCATGTGGCTATTCGTTAAGGGTGTTTTCAACTTAACACAAAATGTGATAAACAAGCAAAAGAGGAAAAGGTCAATCTTGGTTAAAATGGACCCGTTAATCATGGTGTTTTCGCATCACTGTTTAAGTCCATCCCTTACCCCTCCAGTTATCACATAGGCAAGTATTTCTCCATCTTGGTCATGCTGGAGGTTTCGATGCACTAAGCCCACCACATCCCCTGAATCTCCCAGGGACGGATCAGAACGGTGGCAGTTATCCCAGCACTTCTGTTCTTGGCACCGAGCCAGCACCTGCTTCTTCCTGACCCTCAGGGCTGCTGTCTGTTAGGCTCCACACAAAGGTGAGGGATTATCACCCATCAGAATAAATCCCAGGATAAACCTCAGCTCCTATATCAGTACAAACAGTGGTCCAATATGCTTACTGAAAAATCTCAAATCACTAAGCCACACACTGGGGAAGCAAATCAACGTGTGTCCGAGAGAGAGAGAGAGCTGTGCTTCCTTCACTTCTCTACTAGCCGATGAAAATGAGCAAGAATTCATCGAAGTCTCCAACCTGGATTTATCTTTTCTTTAGACATAGAGCTGAGAATAGCACCATATTCTGAAGTTGGATCTTAGAGAAATGAGGATGATGAGCCCACCCTCGTTTGGACCCACACCTCTAATGGGCTGGCTGTTTCCCCTGGTGAGCCTAGAGCAGGGGCCAGCCCAGATCTTTGGTGGGATGAATTTAAATATTTGGATTTTTGCCTCAAAACTAACGACTTATTTTGAATACTGAATATTTTTAATGTTTTGTATTTTAAACATTTAAGTATTTTACATTTGCTTAATTTTCCAAAGAAGTAGATGCCATTATTCAAAAGAACAACAGGAAAAAACATACCATCATAAAAATAAATTTCTTGTGTTGACTTCAGAAAGTTCAGGATACCATCTGCCTTTTCATTGGTACTTTTAACGTCTTCCTTCCCGGCGTCTGTGGCTCCTTCCTCCTCGGCATCCGGGCCTCCTCCCTCCCCGTCTGCGCCGTCCTCTCCATCACTCACTCTCACGTCGCCCTGCTCACTGCTGGTCTCCTCAGGCTGGTACATGAAGTTGACGCCAGAGACTCCTGTTAGTAAGCCAGCTGCTTTCTTCCTTTTAATTTGCTGTTTCTTTTTCAGTTTCCTTTTTTTATTTTTGCTTATTGTGGGGCCATCTGTGTGGCTGTGGCTGTGTGGCTGCAATTTTTCTTGCAAAATACTCTGCTGTTTCTCTAATTCTGCTTGTTCTACAGGAATGTTACTGGGATTTTTAAATTTTTTCTTTGAATTATGCTTTCTAATTCTTCTTCTCTTTGGTTGAGCCTGAAGATCCTGATCTATAAAAACAAAAATTCAAATATAACAATTTTCTGTAAAATGAAACCATAACAAACTTACTAGGCTAGATAAATTTTCCATTAGGATCTTGTAATTTTAGTAGAAAAGGAATTTAAAATATTTACTTCAGTGATTCTTAACTTTATACCAACAAAGTACACTGTTGAGGATACTGGGATTTACCATGAAGTAAATTAATAACCTACTTGTTCTTCCAAAAAAGGTGTATGTACGTGTACACGTGTGTGTGTATGTGTATTTATTCAACATTGTTACAATCATGACATATGGTATGATTTTAAGGATGTAAGAGTTGTTGCAGTTTGATCGAGAGTAAAATTTCATGCCTGTGGTCTTGGGGAGAGAAACATGAATGCTCATGTTTTTTAAAGTGTCCTTTAGCACCTTCTAAAGAGTTACTTGTGTGTGAGGATGAGAAGCAAGCAGTGACGACCTGCCCATCCAAATCAGCAATGGGTCCCATATGAATGAAGATGAAGTCTGGGCTCTCGGCAGGTAAGTGACATGGTCGAGATGTGGCAGCCGCTGCCACGCAACAGACAAGGTCTGGAGTGGACGTGGGGTGGTAAGGCCTGCGGTGGACGTGGGGCCTGAGAGGGACGACCCGCATGCCAATCCTGCCCCGTCCACCCCATCCCCGCACCCTCGTGGCAGTGCATGCCCATCACATGCTCAGCACATGCCCGGCGCACGCCCAGCACACCCGCTGCTGCCCACACGCGCCCACCTGCTCCGTCCCAGCCAACCAAGGACGGCGGTGCTGCCATCAACGCTCAGACGCTTCTTCTCAACAACCCTCACTTCTCACAGGTTCGCCTTAGGCCCACCACAGGTTATGGTGAGAAATCAAACACCACGCGTGAGACTTCTGAGACTACGTGGAATGAAGATCCCTCTCCCTGTAATTTGCACTCTAAGGCTTTGATCTGCTGCTGACGTCAGACAGAAGATGCCGCGTGGTCCTTGCGCTGTGTTTCCTGTGATGAGGGGCCTGAGACTCGGAACCCGCTGGTCACACCCTCTGATCCGTGGAGGTGGCTTCTTCTCTTGTTCTGGGCTCTGAGTCTATTTATGCAGCCAAACTCCCACCTGCGCATTTAAACAAGCGTCCACCCGCCCCCCCGGCCTGTGTGACACGGAAGGTCCCCTCCCCTGCAGCTTCGTGTCATCATCAAACCAGGACACTGCCTCCGATACAGGGAGTGTCCTCCCTGACTCTGGAATGAGAGTCCTCAGTTTTCTCTTGATACACGTGACAACCAGGAGAACCTGGTGCTGCCTGCAACTTGGCATGAAGCCCAAATTACCTCATAAAATCACGACGTGACACTGTCATACAGTCCCATACTTGGTACATTTCTCTCTCTTCTCAATCACCAGTGGATGATTGAACACAGCATTTTCCTATTCATTTGAAAGTTGATATTAACTGATTTTAGAGACCTGCTTAGTGTCGCTGACAGACACCTGATTCATGAGTATCTCTGAATAGCTGGCCCTTGAGCTGGTCTTGTAAAATATTAATGTTTGAAAAATGACCACTGCTTATGGAATTTAAAAAATTTTCCAGATTCAGTTTAAAAAAAGAAAAAATTACATTTCTCCTCATTGGGGTCTATTCTTGCCTTTATTGATTTGGAAAAAAAGTCATCCATAGGATGCTTTATCAAGTCACAGTAAAGCCATCTGGGGACCAGTGTGCAGTCGTCTGGGGGCATCCTTACTGTCCACCAAGAGTGGCATCCGGAGAGCTGCTCTCATTTATTCCCCGATATCTCTGTTCTCCAGGCCCTTCCAGCCGAGCCAATTACTGACGTCATCCTCCGGTTCATTTCTCTTTGCAAGTGGTGAGAGCAGAGCACGAATGCTGCCCTGTGAGGATGATTATGCTATCAGCCTGCTACTCTAAAAGACTATAAAACAGGAATTTGAGAAGGAGGAGGTGGCAAAAAAGGGTGGAAAACATAAGAGTATCATACTTTTTCATATAAGTGTGTGTGCACACTTCTTAAGAGGAAAACTAATACACACTGAGATACTGAAGGTCCAGATGCCAGACCTGGTGGGGTTAACTGTGGTTTCTGGGTGCGGTGACTGTAGGGTTTTTTTTTTTTTTCATTGTATTTTTCTGATTTCCAACTGTAGGACATTGAGCAGATACTGCTTTCATAGTAAGGAAAAATTATTATTTTAAACTTGATGAAATTATGACAGCTCAAAACATGGGATGTCACTAAATTCTACTTAAAGGTGAATTTATAATCTTAAATATGTCAGGAAAGAAAAAAGGCTAAAAATCAATCATATAAGTAAGAAAGAAGCTGGAAAAAACAACAGCAATTTATACCTGAGGAAAGCAGAAGGAAAGAAATAACAATTCAGAGGAGCACAAAATAAAGGAAGAGAAAAGAAAACCCAACAGAGAGACAGCAACCAGCACTGACACTGTGAAGAAAGAAAACAGACGAACAGTGCAAGACTGGACGGGACGAGCAGAGGACACCTGAAGGCCAGCGTGGGGTGAAGGCGTGTGTTAACATACATCCTGTAGGCGCGAAACGACCAATAAGATGGCTCTGTGAACAACTCTATGCAAATAAATCACTAGTTGTATGAAACGGAGGATTCTGAGAAAAGTACAACACACCAAACTGGACACATGAAGAAACGGAAAATCTTAATGGTCCTATATCTATTACAAAATTGAATCTTTAGTTAAAAATAATCCCACAAAAGAACTTCAGGCCTAGGTGGATTCACCTGACTTCTAAGGAACATTTAAGGAAGAAACAAACGCCAACATACAAAACATTTCTGGAGAACAGACACAGTGACGGTGACCACACGCTTTGTGAGGACCAACACAGTTCTTTCAAACCTGATGAGGACACTGAAAGATGGGAAGGTTGCAGGCCAACCCCCTCTCCTAAACAGCAATACAAAACTTCTAAACAAAATATTAACCGTTTTATTGTAGTGATATAAAGTATTCAATCAATATTAACACCAACAAATCATGAAAACGTGTAGCAAACTAGAAATGTAAGGGAAATGCGAAATGCGATAGAAGGTGAGAAAATCCCGCAGGGACACTGCACATGGAGCCCTCACCCTGCTGCTTCTCTGCCGGAGGCCCTGGCGATGCAACAAGAGGAGGGAAAGTGTCAGACCTCACGGGGACGCCAGCTACAGACAGCACCACTGTAAGCCCAAAAGGCCCCCAGGCCCTACAGACAGGCTGCATGGGAGCCTGCAGACACAGAAGCAGGACGCGAGTGCGGCAAGGAGGACGCTCACCCGCACGGCAACCAGGGTCGCAAGGTAACGCTGGCGAGCGCCAACCTTGGCAGAGAGCACCAACCCCAAGGACCCCACCGGACACTGGAACTGCAGCCCCAGAGCAGCAGGGAGCCTCGCTGTCCCTGGGCCTCCCCGTAACGAGGGCTCCGCAGAGGCCGAAGCAGGGGCGCCCATGCTGCCCTGGGGTCAGCAGATGTGGCACCCGAGTCTCTACCTCAGCTCATGCCCCTGCATCACTCCCAGGGCTCACGGTCCCGGAGGCGGGGGAGTCCTTCTGCTTCTGGACAGCACGGCACCGTCCGAGACGCTCACCACGGGCTCGTGCAGGAGGCAATGGCTGGGGACATCCGGCTCCCGGGGCCAGAGGTCACACGGCCACCCTGCTCTTTCCGCGTCTTGTTCATGGTAACTGACAGGACTAATTACTTGATCTGAAGAAATACTCATCACTCAATGTCCTTTCGACGCTATGTATTTGTTGTTTGAGTCTCTCGTTTTCTCACAGATGAGGGACAGTGGTTACTGCAGGAGGACTTCACCACCCTAATTGTGTGCTACCCGACATGGGCTCACATCTACCTCGGCCGCCAGTGCTTAGAGGCCTTTTCCCCAAAGGAGACATCTTCATGTCTGTTTCCTAAGTACAACATCTTGATGCGACTTAGCATGGAGAATATCCAGTTAACTCACACAGGACACGGTTCAATATTTCCTTTTGAAAAAACAGTAATGCATGTTAATACCTAGATATGATATGTAGGCATTACAATCGATACAAAGATCTGTTAATTTTCTTCTTTTAACATTTCCAGCATAACCTATAGATCACTGGGCAATGACTACACATAATTGAACATAATTTTTTTTAACATCTTTATGGGAGTATAATTGCTTTACAATGTTGTGTTAGTTTCTGTTGTATAACAAAGTGAATCAGCTATACGTATACATATATTCCCATATCTCTTCCCTCTTGCGTCTCCCTCCCACCCTCCCTATCCCACCCTTCTAGGTGGACACAAAGCACCGAGCTGATCTCCCTGTGCTATGCGGCTGCTTCCCACTAGCTATCTATTTTACATTTGGTAGTGTATATATGTCCATGCCACTCTCTCACTTCGTCCCAGCTTCCCCTTCCCCCTCCCCATGTCCTCAAGTCCATTCTCTACGTCTGCGCCTTTATTCCTGTCCTGCCCCTAGGTTCATCAGAACCATTTTTTTTTTTAGATTCCACATATATGTGTTAGCATATGGTATTTGTTTTTCTCTTTCTGACTTGCTTCACTCCGTATGACAGACTCTATGTCCATCCTCACTACAAATAACTCAATTTCATTTCTTTTTATGGCTGAGTAATAATCCATTGTATATATGTGCCACATCTTCTTTATCCATTAATCTGTCGATGGACACTTAGGTTGCTTCCATGTCCTGGCTATAGTATATAGAGCTGCAATGAACATTGTGGTACATGACTCTTTTTGAATTATGGTTTTCTCAGGGTATGTGCCCAGGAGTGGGATTGCTGGGTTGTATGTGTAGTTCTGTTTTTAGTTTTTTAAGGAACCTCCATACTGTTCTCCACAGTGGCTGTGTCAATTTACATTCCCACCAACAGTGCAAGAGGGTTCCCTTTTCTCCACACCCCCTCCAGCATTTGTTGTTTGTAGATTTTCTGATGATGCCCATTCTAAATGGTGTGAGGTGATACGTCATTGTAGTTTTGATTTGCATTTCTCTAATGATTAGTGATGTTGAGCATCCTTTCATGTGTTTGTTGGCAATCTGCATATCTTCTTTGGAGAAATGTCTATTTAGGTCTTCTGCCCATTTTTGGATTGGGTTGTTTGTTTTTCTGATATTGAGCTGCATGAGCTACTTATATATTTTGGAGATTAATCCCTTGTCAGTTGCTTTTAAAAAGAATGTAGCTGTTTGGCTGGGTTACATGCAGAACTCCAAGTAATGTAACATAATTTATAAAGATATGGAAAAATGACAAATTTGACCCTTTATAACATTTTCTACCCCAAACATACCAGACCTTTTCATGATTTTTCATTCTCTGTCTAAAATTAAATCGTTCCTCTTGTTTATGAGCCAACCTTTTCTTACCAGTTCAAATCTCAAGTGCTTTATAAGACTTCCCAAGGTTAGCTTCTCCATCCGCTGTGCTCCTATGGCGCTTGGTCTCTATCGCTAATAACACTTAGTACTGAATGACAAAGTCTGTTACTGACTTTATTCCACTCCCTAACCTCTAAGCTCTACAGCAGTAAGGGTTGTGTTATCATCACGGTTGTTCCTCCAATGTCTGACACACAAGGTTCAAACAAATAGCTCGTTATATCAGATCCAGCCACGGTGCAGAAAGAGACGGTGCAATCAGGGGACAGAACCCATGTGCTCTGGAAGTCAAGAGCAAAAGCTGCTTATTTATCGTTTCCACAAATATGAATCAACTGTCCTTTGGAGACTGAAGTATGGCTACACATGGTGCGTTTAAATCTGCTGATCATCAGAGTTACTCCTCGGTATTCATACAACCAGAAAGGACTCTCATAGTCAGGCTTTCTCTCTCCCAGTCAGATAGATTAGGGTGAACTTAGGTAGGAAGTCTGGGTCTCTTGACTTTTTACTAACAGGGAGTTCCTTGGGCTGTCAATGAGTTAATCCAAGTCTCACACGCAGCCAATGGCTTCTATGGCCCAGGACAAAGCAGGGAGCAGGGTGTAAGGTCACCTTCACAAGGTCAGCCTCTGGACACAGAGGAGATCCATCACTCTGGCTCTACCATGACCAATTGCTACTTCACACCGGATGCTTTTGTTGCAAGTAGTCTCCTGTTTGGCTCTGATTACCTTGAGATTAAGAATCTGACTGGCTGTGAAAATGCAATGGAATTTACATTCAGAATTCGCAAGATTCTTATGCTACCTCATTATTTTAGGATACAGATGGTGTCACATCCTAAAAATCACTGCCAAGACTGATGTCAAGGAGCTTACCACTTATGTTTTCTTCTAGGAGTTTTATGGTTTCAGTTCTTACATTCAGGTCTTAAACTTATTTTGAGTTAGTTTTTGTGTATGGTGCAAGACAGGGTTCTAGTTTCATCCTTTTGCATGTGGCTGTCCAGTTTTCCCAACACCATTTATTGAAGAAACTGTCCTTTCCCCATTGTACAGTCTTGGCTCCTTTGTTGTAAATTAATTGACCATATATGTGTGGGTTTATTTCTGGGCTCTCTATTCTGTTCCATTGGTCTATGTGTATGTTTTTATGCCAATATCACACTGTTCTGATTACTGCAGCTTTGTAATATAGTTTGAGGTCAGAAAGCATGTTACCTCTAGCTTTGTTCTTCTTTCTCAAGATTGCTTTGGCTATTCAGGGTCTTTTGTGGTTCCATACAAATTTTAAGATTATTTGTTCCATTTCTGTGAGAAATTCCCTTGGAATTTTGATAGGGATTGCACTGAATCTGTAGATTGCTTTGGGTAGTATGGACATTTTAACAATAGTTAATTCTTCCAATCTACGAGCATGAAATATCTTTCCATTTATTTACATTTGTCATTGTCAATTTCCTTCATCAATGTCTTATAGTTTTCATGTATAGATCTTTCACCTCCATTGAATTTATTCCTACCTAGGAATTTTATTCTTTTTGATGCAATTGTAAATTGGGCTGTTTTCCTAATTTCTGATAGTTCATTGTTAGTGTAAAGAAATGAAACTGATCTTTGTAAACTGATTTTATACCCTGCAACTTGACTGAATTCATTTGTTCATTCTAACAGGTTTTTTTTTTTGGTGGAGTGTTTAGAGTTTTTAATATATAAAACCATGTCATCTGCAAATAGACTCAGTTTTACTTCTTCCTTCCTAATTTAGAGGCCTTTTATTTCTTTTTCTTGCCTAATTGCTCTGGCTAGGACTTCCAATACTACGCTGAATAAAGTGCCAAGAGTGGACATCTTCATCTTAAATAATTTCCCACCTTCTTTTCTCAGTATCTCTTTATGGAATGTCTATTAGTTGAAGAAATATTAATCAATAAATTTTATTAGTTGAAGAAATATTAATCAATATCCGAAGAAGTATTCATAATCTGTTCTATTATTGTAATGCATTCGCTTAACAATAAGCTAAGGTGGTGTACGGGTTTACCAAGATCTAAATATTTCTCTAATCCAAGTTTCTTATGAATATGTGCCAACAATGGTTTGGAAATTAAGTAAATACTTTAAGAAAATAAATGGCAATCCGAACAAATGTGGGTTTTCTTATTTTATAAAGACAGGTTAAAGAGCTGTGCAGACTCCACTGGTAAATTATTTCAAAATTAATATTCTGACCCACATAGTCCTTGGTCAATCATACATCTAAAGCTATGCAAGCTCACTCCACTGTGACTGAGAGGAATCCAGGGTATCAGGTGTGTGTGCCAATAAGATGCCAAAGAAACAAAAACATGAGCGTACAAAATAGTTCTAGTCTTCCAGAAACAATCTAGGCCTTTTTAGGTGCTCTAAGAACGCATGAACTCTCTTCTGTGTCTAGCCTTTTATGTCACATTGTTGACAGTGCATGGCAGAGGCAGCTGGTCTAAGTGAGGGTTCTCGACTCACTGAGAGAAAAGAGTGGTTCAGAATGACACCACCTCTACTGTCCCTCAGATGCCCCCAAGTAACCTGTGAGAAAGGAAAGGCTTTCACACAATTACATGTCTTAAGTCTCATTTCAATAAATCACCCGGACAAGAATGAAAGCCTGCTAACTCTGAGTCTGGCTTTACTGTGCCCTTGAGAGAGTATGTGTATGGAACATGGCACTGGTCAGAGAATCTCTGCTGAGAGCCTGCTTAGGACTCTACCTTGACTCCGGTGGCCTCTGGTGAAAACTGCACCTTATTAGTCAAACAAGCTAGCGTGCCTGCTGTGCTCTGCACCTGGGAAGCTCAGAGAAATCACGCATCAGGGTTTCTTCAGCCCAAACAGAGCCAGTGAGATCTGAAGATGGATCTGCCTTAGAACTGCGGCCTAAAGCTGTCAAAACTCATTGAAAGGATGGTTGACTCACAACCAAGCCACATTAGAACTGTGCATTTAGCTCATGCTTCCAAAAGTTAACATGAAGTTAATAACTATTTCAACCAGAGCTTGCTATTAGAATACTAATCATAATAGCTTTCCATCAAAATGACTTGATTTTAATGACTTTGCAGCTTGATCTGAACACAAAAACCATGTCAATACAGTCAACCACTTGTGATTATACGAGTGATTATACGAGGAGAGAGGACTGCTCCTTATTTGCAGGCTGTTTTTATAAATAATTACACAACTTGGTTCATCAAATATTGACTGAAGACTTAACACCAGCAGGTGCCGGTGCCTCAGGGAATTAAGAGCTGGCAGCGCTCATGTTTGCACAAGCTTTGCACAAACCCAATCTAATTGGCACAGCAAGTGTGTGGTGTGCTAGTGCAGGATTATTACCCTATCAGGTGGCCAAGGAAACTGAGGCTCAGGGAAGGAAGACAGCACCCACAGTCAACAGTGGGGCTGCAAACCCAGGGCCCTTCACTCTCACTCTGCCACCTGCCAAGTCGGAGCTCCGTCCCCCAGGGGCTGGAGGTGAGGATGCAAAAGCAAGTAAGTTACAGAAATAACCAGATACTGGATGGAAGGCAAAGGGAGGGGGCACTTCTGTGTCGTGGTGGGGGGCGGGGTAAAGGAGGCCAAGAGAGGACATGCAGAGGGAAGGATGTGGGTGGAGGAGAGGTCCCCACACTAGAGGGACCGAGCAGGGGGCAGAGGCTAGAAGGAAGCCGGAGCCTTACCCGACCCGATCCCGCCCGGCTGGCTGGAGGGGGGAGCAGATCAACAAAGGGGGTGACAGCAAGTGTGGCAGGTCTTAGACGGACACAGGCGACGTGTGTGAGGTCAGTGAACGGGAGCCCACGCACCGACCAGCACAGAGCTGGGCCCCAGCAGGACCGACTCGCAAGAACATGAATGGAAGGAGCAGACGGGAACCCCTGGGCTACTTCAGCAGGCAGGGGCAGAGGTCACAGGAGGAGATCCAGAGCGACGCGACGAGCCTGAATGAGCCCTGACAGAGGCAGAGGCACCAGGCAGAGGGGCTCAGTGTCCCAAACTGCCTCCCCGCCCCGCCAGTGCCCCCACTGCACCCTCTGATGAGAGCCAGACAGACGGGGGGTCTTGCTTCCCATTATAAACAGCATTGGAGCGGGCAGCTGTAAGCGAGAAAGTCACCGAAGAGGCGGGGCCCCGAGGACCCTGAGAGTGAGACACCGCGGTGACGGTGACGCGCCGGGGAATTGTGCCACAGACCTTAGTGAAGGAATTAAAACCAAAGGCAAGTCAGATTTCATAGGAAATCTGCAAAAGGAAGACATCTGCAGAGGAAGATCCAAAACAAGATCCCAGGAAGGAAAAACAGGGAAACAGCCCAGACAGCAAGCCGTGGGGAGTGTGTAAGAAAGACACCCGGAAGGGCTTCCCTGGTGGCGCAGTGGTTGAGAGTCCGCCTGCCGATGCAGGGCACACGGGTTCGTGCCCCGGTCCGGGAAGATCCCACATGCCGTGGAGCGGCTGGGCCCGTGAGCCATGGCCGCTGAGCCTGCGCGTCCGGAGCCTGGGCTCCGCAACGGGAGAGGCCACAGCAGTGAGAGGCCTGCGTATCGCAAAAAAAAAAAAAAAAAAAAGCAAAAGAAAAAAAAGAAAGACACCCGGTGGGACAGGGGCACCTCTCAGTCACTGAAGCCACAGATCCAAAAACAGATGCCAGATTGCTGGCACCCAGCAAGCAATGAACATAACTGTTACAACAACTAAAGTAACGTATAGCATCATAGATATGTTATACTCAGTTATAAAAAGGCAGGTATCTTCAATACAGACATAAATTCTGGAAAAGGCACAAAGAGAGGAAGTAGTTCCAGGTGTGTGCAATTATCAAATGCTTCAGGTGTTGAGTGTACTTTGTTGCAGGGACGCAGCCCAGGGAAGAGGAAAGCAGACGACCAGCCAGCAGCGAGGGAAGTGACCAGGCGTCTGACCAGGCTTCCCCCGTGTTCTCACAAGGAGAACAAGGACATTGGGAAGAGCTGACACACAGCTCTGACAGTGCAGCGGGACCAGCCCGCAGTGCATCCCTGGACTGTGGAGCCGGCCGGTATTCTCAGGTCCAGGGTGGCACCTGGGTCAGAGCACCCCGAGATGGTGCTGAGTCTCGAGCCCACAGCCCTGGAGGCCCTGGGACGGGGACGGGGACGGGAGGAAGTGACTTCAAGGAGTGAATTCTGGCCTAACTGTGCCCTCTCGGAGCGGCAGCTGAAGGAGCAAAGGGCAGAGTGTGGAGGAGGCTGGGCACCCTCACAGGTGGCGTGGGGCTGTGGCAGCGGAAGGAGAAGAAAGCCGTGCATTCCAGACTCTGCCCAGGTGTTCACTTTCTAGGGCGTGGGAGCCCTCCTGGTGGTGACGTTTACCAGGGGAACCCAGCACATGCAGGTCGGGGAACTCTGTGGAGGTGGCTCCTGAAACGCGGAGATGACCTAATTACAGAGTCTCAGCCCTCATCAAACTTGGCTGTCTGCAAAAAGTTCATAAAGTATGTTATGATAGCCAAAAAAAAAAAACAAAACCAAACAGTGGTGCCATCATGAAATCCAGAGATCAATACTGGAAAAGGTCACAAAGAAGTGTAAATAGTTATATAAGACATTAATAACGGATCGATGTACAGATCGGTAAACGTGGGAATCACTCATTCACGACTAAGAAGCTCTTCTGGAAAAAGAAGAAAGAAACCAGATGGGTCGGGTTTCTCCGACCCAGGTGCAGTGCCCCCTCCGTGGGCGCCCCATGACTCCTGGAATGGCCCTTCAGCTCCGCGCGGCTCTGCAATGCCCACGTGGCCCCAGGGAAGGTGCAGATGAGGGCAGGGATCCCCAGCCGTCCTGCTGACAGGGATGGACGCTGCATCTACCCAAAGGCCTGCAAAGAGGCACGAGGAAACCCCCATGGTGAAGGCCCATCCAGCCCATGAGCCAGCGGGGCAGCCGCTGAGGAATGCAGGTCAGGGAAGATGGGTGAGCAGAAGCCGGGAAGAGAGCTGTGGATGTGGAACGTGGTCCATCACATACATGGCTTCGAAACCAACAAGGAAAAGTAACAGGCAACTGAAGAAAAAGTGCAGGATTTAAAAAGGAAAATCTATTTTAAAAAAAATGAATGTACACCTTGTTCTAACAAAATATATCCCAGATGGGTCAAACATTTCATATAAAAATATAAAGGGGCTTCCCTGGTGGTGCAGTGGTTGAGAGTCCACCTGCCGATGCAGGGGACAGGGGTTCGTGTCCCGGTCCGGGAAAATCCCACGTGCCGCGGAGCGGCTGGGCCCGTGAGCCATGGCCGCTGAGCCTGCGCATCCGGAGCCTGTGCTCCGCAACGGGAGAGGCCGCAACAGTGAGAGGCCCGCGTACGGCAAAAAAAAAAAAAAAAAAAAAAAAAAAAAAAAAATATATATATATATATATATATATATATATATAAACAGGAGCCATACAAGGGTGCTTGTGAGTATTATTTGTCCCTCTGGGTGTCGCCATCTGTTCTGCTCAGTCTACTGGGGTGATCTTTTCTTTTCTTATTGATTTGTAATATCTTGTTATATGGTAAGGAAGCTAACTTTCATCTATTGTGGAATGTGCAAAGATCATCTCCTATTCTGTCCTTTGCTTCTGAAACTTATTCATAGTGCCCTTTGCCATAAAGAAAGTTTAAATTTCTTCACAGTCAAACCTGTCATTTAGGCTCTTAGGCTTAGAAAGAATTTCCCTAACACACAGTTTTCTCACATGAAAATGTAAGATATATGTTGTCCAAACAATTAGCTAAAATTTAAAAGATTGAAAATGTCCAGGCAATGGAAGAAAGGGAACTTCCTTAGACTGCCTTCAGGAATGAAAATTGGAACAGCTTTCTGAAAGACAGTTTGTTATTATGTCTTCAAATTTAGAAACACATGTACTCTTACACTTAATATTTCCACTTCGAAGAGTTTATATTCAGGAAGTAATCAGACTACTGCGTGTATGTACCGTGTATGTACAATGACGTTCACGTGCGAAGTGCTTATCGAGCACCAGGCAAAGTTCTAGACGTCTTTCAGTGCCGGGGAGGGGAGCCTAGTTATAAACAAGTTGCTTTCATAAAATAGATTTCAGCTACTTTTAAAAAATGATATATCTATATGCACTGAAATGTGAAAAAACCTCCATAATACATTAAGTGTGGAAAGTGGTTTATAAGGCAGTATATATAATATGGTACAACTTTTATAAAATCTGTGCATGCATATACAACATGTACAGGGGAGAGGTTTCAAAAGATGTTTACTGAGGGTCTCAGCCTGGTGGCCTTAGGTGATGTTTTACTTCCTGTGCGTTTTCTGTAATGCTTGACTTTTCTATAATAAGTGTTTCTGTGGTCAAGAAAAACAAAATATTCTTCTCTGAAAAAAAAAAAAAGGTTGGAGTAACAGAGAAGAAAAGGCCCTCTTTCCTAGAGGCTGGCCTGTTTTTTAGTTTATAAAACAAACTGAGGTTCTTATTTCTGTGTAAAACGTGTAAATGTAAAGTTTCTGTGTAGAGGTTCCAGAACTTCACCTGCTGGCAGTGGCAGGCAGGAACTCCTGCCTTTTCATTATGAAAAAAGGACCTCTGCAAAGCTGCTATGACAGCAGCATGCAAGTGCCCGCAGAGGAGGGACGCACCTTTGGCTGCACGGGGTCCGGCTCCAAGGACAAGCGCCTGTTGATAAGAGATGAGACACTGAAAGCTGGAAAGGGGAGGCAGAGAAGGACAGCTAGCAAGAATACTTAATTAAGGAAAAGAGGAGAAGATGATGGTGTAGAAAGTGGTGGCTGTGAAAAGCAGGTTTCAAACCAGTAAGTGCACCTGACCTGTCACGCGCCAAGATCACCTACGTTCTCAACAACGCGCATGCAAGACATGGGGCAGCGCTGCTAAAGGCTCACTGCCAGAGCCAACGCTGAAATGCTGAGACCATAGTCACAATTCTGTTTCTAAAGGGACGTGGGTGGCTTACTGCTCTCTGTTGAAAGGCTGAATTCTTGGTTCAGCTATTAAAGGTGAAGGGGCAGAAGGAGGCCCGTGAAAATGGTAAATGAGCCATAGAGATGCAAATGTGAAGGACAAATTTCGTTACAAAATTGGTAGACCAGGAGGCTGGCTAAGTACTGACCATTCCTACTGGAAGGGACAGGAAAGCACTGAAGGTCCACAGAGGTTAAAGGGGGGACTTGCTGGAGAAGACCAGACATTCACAAGAGAAATGGAAAGAGTAATTTCAGTTACAGTTAAAACACATCAGTTATTGGAATAAAACAGTTTCACATCAAAAGAAAACCAGTCTTAACAGGGAAATGCAGAATTGCACCCAGTTCTCAACGTGGGTTCTCAGTCCAGTGTAAGTATGAAGAAGACAAGTTTGTCAACCTGTGAGTCGACGGCACCAGTCCCCACACGGTGCTGTCACCAGGAGCTCACACAGAGGAGCGTCCACAGGACTGTCAGCCCTGCACAGGGTCCCGGACAGACCGAGCAGCGCCATGGGCAGGCGGCAGGTGTGAAGACCCCGGTGTGCCTGGGAAGGAGCCCCTGCAGACCCAGGTGGAAGCTGCCAACATCAAAATCAGAAGAGATGCCTCATATGAAATGCGAATTTCTTTGTAACTGGAGCACGTGAGACAATGCTTGGAACAACAGTTTAGATTTTCACAGCTGCAGAGTTCACAAAGGATTTTCACAGCCTTTAAAAATGTTACTCCTGGGCTTCCCTGGTGGCGCAGTGGTTAAGAATCCGCCTGCCAATGCAGGGGACACGGGTTCGAGCCCTGGTCTGGGGAGATCTCACATGCCGCGGAGCAACTAAGCCCGTGTGCCACAACTACCGAGCCTGCGCGCATAGAGCTCGCGCACCGCAAGGAAGAGCAGCTCCCGCTCACCGCAGCTAGAGAAAGCCTGTGTGCAGCAACGAAGACCCAACGCGGCCAAAAATAAATTAAAAAAAAATTATGAATTCAAATTTATCCAAAAAAAAAAAGTCACTCCTGCTCTCAGTCCATGTCAGGGGAGCCGGGGCAGAGGGGAGGTGGGCAGCTGGCACCCTCCTTCAGCCGGGACCCAGCTCTTGTCACCGTCACCTGCAGCGGGTGAGAACCGAGACCACCTGGAAGGGTGCCATGCACCATCAGCCCCAGTCTCCCTGCCCAGGCACGACACCCACTGAGAGCAGTACCGGGCGGGGCGACCGGACCAGGCCCTGAGGTGAGGAGGGGTCAGCCTTGGGTGCCACCAGACCTGCCGCCCCGCACGGGCCGAGGGAGGGGACGCAGGACGCGGCGGCCGCAGACGGGGCGGCCGACCGGGAAGCCTCTTCTTTTCCCAACTTCTTGAGGAGTCACTACTGAACTGGCTTATTGGTGCTGGGCATTCAAATGGCCATCAACAGTGGACACAGTCACCTCTGGACTTTTCCTTCTTTTCAGACTCCAGTCCTCACGCTGTCTTTGCTTTCAGTGCCACCAATAAGACTGCGGAGCCCTCCCACTCTCAGCCTTGTGGGTCTGCACGCCTCACGCCCCGCCAGTCCCGGCTCAGGCGTCCCTCTTCCTGTCCCAGCCCCCTATCGAGCCCTAACGACCCCCAACACATGCCTCCCGGCTGAGCACGGTGGCCTCTCACGCCTCTCTGAAGGGTCTCTCATTTTACTTTTTAAGTTTTTAAAAAACTTTTTGGCAGATTGATTGATTAAGATTGATTTCTGCATCGGGTCTTTGCTGCTGTGCACGGGCTTTCTCTAGTTGTGGTGCGCGGCTTCTCATTGCAGTGGCTTCTCTTGTTGTGGAGCATGGGCTCTACGCGCGCAGGCTCAGTAGTTGTGGTGCCCCGGCTTAGGTGCCCCGCGGCATGTGGGACCTTCCCAGGCCAGGGCTCGAACCCGTGTCCCCTGCATTGGCAGGTGGATTCTTAACCACTGCGTCACCAGAGAAGACCAGATCTCTCATTTTAAACAGTATCATCAACACTTCCTTCCACTTTCTCACTTCAGACCCCTGAAGCGGCCCACCTTGTCAAATGGGTTCACAAAGGGGAAAAATATTAGAGAAACAGTAAGAAAAGTGAACTGAAACATTGGAAATGAGTTATAAGTGTTCAAGATAGAAAGATATCAACTTCCTAGCCAGAAGTGCATGAAGGAGTTATTCAAAGCTCTGAAAACCTGGGTCAACGTTTTCAGTGATGTTGACATGGAACTGAGCTCACAGGGCCTCTTGAGAGAAAGGACCACTTCTTTTTTTTTTTTTTTTAGGACCACTTCTTAAAGCTGAGACCTGTCCCCAGCGGGGGAGAGCCATGTGGCCACTGGGAGGTCATCGAGGAGCCCAGGCCCGCCTGCTGTGGGACAGACACACATGGGGCTGGGGCAGCAGTGGGGTTCAGGTGTGGGGTCAGGGCAGAAGCTGGAGTCAGAACGGCAGAGCAAGGTGGACATGTCACCCTGTGACCTCAGGGATGCAGCTAATGTCCTGCAAGGAGATCCCAACCTTCCTTCCCAGTCCAGTCTCTCCTTTGAGGGAGATGGTGGCCCACCACACCTTCCTTGACCACAGCCTCTGGGAGAAGGTCCTTGGAACCTGTGTGCTCCCGGGAACCAAAGGACAGAAAGAGGGACATGAACAGGATGGTCTGCCAAGAAGCAACTGCAGAAATGTAACCTGGGACCTGCTGGAGCCAAAGGTACAATGAAAGTCGCCGGGGATGTGCAGGTTACCATGGTAATTAGAGGGATGTGTCCTAGGCACCGATTCCCCACCTCTCTGCTTTGCCCTGACCATTGCTCACCTGCTAGAGCAGAGCGGCACCAGGCCACCCCCATGCCTTCCTGAAGGCGGTGGCACTGGGACTTGAGGGCCAGGAAGAGTGACTACCACAGGGACGCGTGTCCAGCTGCTGAGACGCTTTCCCATCTCCTGGAAGGACGTCCCTCTAGCTCGGCAATGCATTCAGTCAAGGGCACCCAGAAGGTTCTCGGCTGGGATGCTGCCCAAAGACCCGCCCGGGAGGCATGGGTAGCAGAGCTCACTGTGGGCAACAGCCCCGGAATGAGTCCGCATTTTTTCATTGAATATACTAAGTACACAACGGAGTATGTCACCAAAGTAATTTATCTTTATAAGAACATAGCTTAATTTCTGAATGAAATAATCTATTTATCCAATAATTATATTCCAAAGATATTCAACAGGGCTTGAATAGATGACTATATTACTGCTTAGCTATCCCAGTTTTGGTTTTATGGTTTCTGATGCTTTAATTAGGAAGTCAGAAAGATCAATCTACCAGGAGATCCTATTTTCTTGATATTCAAGTTAAGGTTTACGGTACAGAGTTTCTTAGTTTTTACTTGTCAAAAATCAACTGGGGAAAACTCCAAATTCCTCTTAAGGAAGTTCCGAAATGATGAATTAAAAGGGGAAAAAACTACCATTTGACTTTTTACAGTAAGAATGTAACGTGCAGCCTCTGCACCCCCAGAGCACCTGACCCTTGATCTTCCTTCACTCACAAAACATCCAACAGCAAAAGCAAATATCATCATTCAATTTTCCACAAGAGATGCAACATAAGTTATTTCATCATTACAAAGTTGATATGCAATCTCAGAAATTTTGAAAAAATTGGAAAATCAAGAAAAAAAGTCCTACTTAACAAGAGAAGCACTTTCACATTTCGATGTATTAACGCCAGACTTCCCCTAACTTGTAACAAATGGGGCTGTGATCACATTCCAGCCTTAAGTCTCCTCCCAGCCTGAGCTTTTCCTGCTGTGGATCTTACAGGCATCTCTGACGACTGCAGACCACACAGCAGTGAGACGCTCAGCCCCGTTAAAGTTCAGATGCAGTCACGACCCTGGAAGACCCCGAAGGCTGTCAGCGGTCTTACCTCCTATGTCTTCGCCGCTGGAGGAGCTCTCAGGACTCGAGCAGCTGGGGGCCTCCGGCGGAGGGGGGACCCACCCCTCAGGAGGCAGGCCCACGGTGTAGAGCCGTCGCGCAGGCTGGACACGAGTGTCACCACCTGTAGGAAGAAGCAGGGACAGATGTCATCAGACGTCTACTTGCCGAGCAGCTTCTCCAGCCACGTTCACTGAAGATGGGTAGCCAGAGCCGTAAATACTGATGTCAGTCAGCCAAGCATTTTGCCAGCAGAGCCACTAAGCTCTACACCCAGACAGGGAGACAAGGGGTGAGCTATGATTATTTAAATTCACATTGTTACTTATTATGTAAACTTCTGGGGTTTTATAATATGGTATAAAAACATAACTAATTCATGAATAAGAAGCAGAAAATAAAAAGACTCCACGTAACACACCCCTCATGACCACAACACGAATCTCAACATTTTGGTGCATAACCTTCTGGACCTTTTTCTCTCTATATGCTAACAATATGTATGCGGTGTGTCTGTCTGTTCACACCCACACACAGACACACACACGTCTTAATGGGATCACGCCACACACAGACACACACACGCCTTAATGGGATCACGCATCATTATACATGTATATAGTATATGTATAATATCATTCAAAAGTGAATATGATAAAATATTAAGATACATTTAATCTTACATACTCTTAAAGGCTACGTGATATTCCATGTTATTGGCAAATTTAACTATAATTTAACCACTGTCCTAAATTCTGCATATGGAGGTTGATTCTAAATTTTCACTATTACAAGCAGCTGCTATGACCATCCTGACTGTACATAACTTTGCACCACTGACCACAGGGTTCCTCCAAACAAATTCCTGGAAGTGGATCTGCTGAGCTGCACCATCCGGAGAGGCAGCTTCCGGTGCTGCTGCCATGCTCTCAACACTGGGCAGGATCGACGCTCTAAACTTCATGTTCTCATTCAAGATATGGCAAAGTAACCTTTATCCAACACAAGTGGATATCCCAATTAGTCTTTCTCAGAAAAATGAATATTTTACTTTAAAAAACAACGACAAGGACTGAGCAAAATCACTAATGCACATAGAATGTGTGGTTGAGAGACATTTAAATTGTAAAAGCTTTGGAACATTTTCAAATTCTTCTGCCATCAATATACTTCACTTTTGTGAAACTAAGGGGCAAGAATGTAGTTCTTATGTTAATCTTATCCATCCGGTTGATTAACGACTGTGTCGTTACTGCCAGGATCAAGGGCAGAGCAGGGACGTGCTTCCAGGCAGACCATCCCCTGTCGGGTGACATCAACATTTGATCATTTTTCACAGAATACTTTTGGGAGCTTTTAATCAGCTAACAGAACTTGGAAACACTACTGCTCACTTAAGTATCAGGATGAATACAGGCGGCGCCGTGGACCCGAGGCAGGATCTGACTCCTGTTATGAAGGGCAAGGATGCACCTGAGGGCGGAGCTCTTCCCACTGCTCCCATGCCGAGCACACACTCATCTGAGGCCAAGCCTGCGGGCTGAGGAAGGCGATCTGCTGCCTGTGTCAGGGTGGACAGGCACAGAGCGCAGCTTCCCGGCCCGGGTTTCCCTTGTCTCTTCTGGTAGAAGATGGCTCATCGCTGCACGGCAGTCAGATGTTGTGTTTCACTGCTTAGGGCTCGGGGCTCAGCAGGGCCACAGCATCCCCTCGCCCACACATCGGGCCCGCAGGGTGGGGCTTGGGGATCTGGACGAGGCATGTCAGGACCCCCTTCACTGCTGACAGAGGCCACCGTCTCCCTAGGAACACCGGGCTGGCCGCGAGGCTTCAGAAGAGGCGACTTAATCAGCTCTCCTCTCGTTGATCAGCTGGCTGAGATCCGAGGTTCATAATTCTCACCTTTCTGGCTCTGGGTCTGATTTGCAGGACACCCACTTGAGCTTGATTTCATGCCTAACCACTGACTCCCCCTGCATTGTGCCTGTCCACATGGCCCCCTGCCCACAAGCAGACACGCGCACCCTCCACCAGGGCACCGCCACCAAGCCACCCTTGGGACGGCCCGCAGCCTTCACGATCGTGTGTTTGTGTCACGGAGCTCGGGGCACAAGGCTGTTTTTTATAATTCTTCTGGATTACCTGGCTCTTTAAAATATATACAGATATAAAGCAATAACAAAGAATAAGGGTCCAATGTGGGCTCTTGGGTGACGGAAATTCATCAAAATGCTACCACACCGATTGTTGTGGCCGTTTACAGATCATGCCCTCATCTTTAAGAAACAAATGGAATCACCAATGCCCTTTTGAAACTAACAAACAAACAGATGCACTTCCGTAAAGTGAACAAATAGTTATCAGAATCACCATGCTGTGTCCTAACTGTACAAAGAACATTTTCTCAACCTCATCCAGACTGACTGACAAAGGCCCCTTTCCTCATTTGGCTGCTTCTTCCAACACTGAAAAGACTTGGACACACCTGCAGCTCTGCTTATCGCAAAACTGTGTCCTCCACAAGCATCAAGCCTTCAAGCAAATTCTCAGATGACCTTTACAGAATGTTTCATATGACCTGCACACAAACTTGTATTTGTCTATTTGATTGTGATTTCATTGTTTTGTCTTAGCCAAGATTTCTCTTTTCTAGCTGCAAATGAATTGTTTTTTTCTTCAAAATTCCCAAGACATATTGCTTCAAAAAATATGTTGCTCTTTCAGGATTAAAAAACACTCAAGAAACTAGGGCTAGAGGGAACTTCAAATGACAAAGAGCATGCATGAAAAACCCACAGCTGGCACTACACTCAATAGAGAAAGCATGAAAAACACACGGCTGACATTATACTCCATTGAGAAAGCCTGGCTGCTTCCCTCTAAGATTAGGAATGATTACAATTCACATTCTTGCCACTTCATTTCAACATTATACTGAAAGTACTAGACAAGGCAATTAGTCAAGAAAGAAAGGAAGTAAAAGGCATCCAGATTGAACAGGAAGAAGTAAAACATCTCTTCTCACAGATAAGATCTTGTATATAGAAAACCCTGAAAAATCCACATACACAAAAAAAACCTGTTAGAGCTATTAAGTTTGGCAAAGTTGTAGGATACAAGACCAACATACAAAAATCTATATTTCCATATTTAAGAAACCACTGCCTAATGCAAGGTCAAAGCATTTATTAGTATTCCCATATACTAGCAATTAATAATCCAAAAAGAAAAATTCCATTTACAATAGTATCAAAAAGAATAAAATACTTTGGAATAAATTTTTTTAAGTATAAAATTTATAATGAAAACTACAAAGCATTGTTAAAAGAAATTAAAAATGACTTAAATGGAAAACTAGACGAAATTCATGGATTGAACAACTTAATATTGTTAAGATGGCACTAATCCCCAGAGTGTTCTGCAAATTCAGTGCAATTTGTATCAAAATTCCAACTTCCCTTTTTTTTTTCTTCCAGAAATGGACAAGCTGATCCTAAAATTCATATGGAATTGTGAGGGACCCTGAATAGCTAAAACAATCTTGAAAAACAACGAAGTTAGAAGACTCTTAACTCTGATTTCAAAACTTATTACAAAGCTACAGTAATTAAAACAGTGTGGTACTGGCATAATGGCAGACATAGAGACCAATGGAACAGAATTGAGAGCCCAGAAATAAACCCAAACATCTATGGCTAATTGATATTTTTGTTTTTGTTTTGTTTTTTTTTTCGGTACGCGGGCCTCTCACTGTTGTGGCCTCTCCCGTTGCGGAGCACAGGCTCTGGACGCGCAGGCTCAGCGGCCATGGCTCACGGGCCCAGCCGCTCTGCGGCATGTGGGATCTTCCCGGACCGGGGCACGAACCCGTGTCTCCTGCATCGGTAGGCGGACTCCAACCACTGCGCCACCAGGGAAGCCCTGGCCAATTGATTTTTGACAAGGGTGCCAAGTGGAGAAAGGACAGTCTCTGCAGCAAGCGGTGCTGGAATGACTGGATATCCAGACAAAGGGATGAATCTGGAACTCTACCTCACACCATATTCAAACATTAACTCAAAATGGATAAATTACTTAAATGTAAGAGCTAAAACTATAAAACTCAGAAGAAACCTTAGATGTAAAATTTGTGGCCTTGGATTTGGCAACAGTTTTTTAAATATGACACCAAAAACACAGGCAACAGAAGAAGAAATAGATATAATGGACTTAATCAAAATTAAAATGTTTTATACTTCAAGACACCATCAAGGAAGTGAAAGGCTAACCCATGGAATGGGAGAAAATATTTGCAAATCATGTATCTGATAAAGCTCTTGTGTCCAGATTATGACCACCTCTTACAACTCAGCAGCAAAAAGACAAGCAATCCAATTACAATATGGGCCAAGGACCTTATATACACATTTCTCTAAAAAAGATACACAAATGTCCAACACACACATGAGAAGACACTCAACATCACCAGTCATCAGGGAAATGGGAATCAGAACCACAGTGAGGTGCAATCTCACATCTACTAGGATGGTTATCCTAGTAGGGTAAGAAAACAGAAAATAGCAAGTGTTGGCAAGGGTGTGGAGAAACTGGACCCCCCCTCCCCCCGCATGGCTGGTGTGATGAAGAATGGTGCAGCTGCTGTGGAAAACAGTTTGGCTGTTCCTCAAAATGTTAAACATAGGAGTACCACATGACCCAGCAATTCCAATTCTAGGTTTATATCCAAGAGAACTGAAAACACATGTCCACACAAACACTTGTGCAGGGATGTTCAAAGTGGCGTTATTGATAAAAGCCTAAAAGTAGAAATAACCCAAATAGCTATCTATCGATGAACAGATAAACAAAATGTGATATATCCACGGAATGGAATATTATTCAGCAACAAAAAGAAATGAAGCACTGATACTCATTACAATTCAGATGAACCTGGAAAACATGCTAAGTGACAGAAGCAGACACAAAAGGTCACCTATTATGCAATTCCACTCAGGCAAAATGTCCAGAATACACAAATCTGTAGAGACAAAAAGCAGGGAGGCATGAATGGGGATGACTGTAATGGATATGGGTTTCTTTTGGGGTGAAAAGAATGTTCTGGAATTATTGGTGATGGTTACATAACATTGTGAGTATACTAAGAATCACTGAACTGTACATTTTGAAATGGTTATGGTAAACTTTAGATTAAATGAATTTTATCTTTAAAAAACAGGGCTTCTCTGGTGGCGCAGTGGTTGAGAGTCCGCCTGCCGATGCAGGGGACACGGGTTTGTGCCCTGGTCCGGGAAGATCCCACATGCCGCGGAGCGGCTAGGCCTGTGAGCCATGGCTGCTGAGCCTGAGCGTCCAGAGCCTGTGCTCCACAACGGGAGAGGCCACAACAGTGAGAGGCCCGTGTACCGCAAAAAAAAAAAAAAAAAGTTGCTGCATGTTGTATGGAGTTTTCAGAAAAGAGCATATAAGTTAGGCTCATTTGCATCTGTGAAATACTAAAATTATCAGAAATGCCTCCTCTATTTGTTGCCTGAAGCCATGAGAAAGGGTGTGGGGGTCCTGCCCACCAGACCCCTCCCCCTTCCAGGATGCTTGGCGGCCAGAGGGTGCTCTGGAAGGGGAGAAAGCGTGGGGTGTGCAGAAATGCAGCAACTGGACACCCCTCTAGGACCCAGTGAGACTGCCCTGGTCACACCACATCCTCATTAAACACTCCCCCTTAGTTTAGGCCACGGCAGGTGGCCAGTCTACACTGTGCAAGGCACACTGCACTGCCTTAGACAGCGAGCACCACACGCAGAGCCTGCAGTCTGAGAAATCACATGGGTGGAGAGGTCCACCGAGAACATGGGCTGAAACCTGACCTGCGGTCCTCGTGGGACCTCTCCTCTGGCCCCATCACCATGCTGGCTGGGCCAACTCCATCCGGGCACTGGCGTCCATCCTGTCCTATCCTCCGACTGTGCCACAAAGCCGCCGGCACCAGCCACCACGGTGTGATCACCAGTCAGCACCATGGGTGCCCCACTGCCCATCACAGCTCAGGCCCACCCCCAGCTCCTGGCGGACGTGATGGAGGCTCCCCATGCTCAGGGCCCCCTCATCCACTCACACCAGGCATCTGCTCCATGGAACAAGCTTCTCAACCTTCCATACGGGTCATTTCACGTAATCGTACATTCTGAACCAACTTTACATCAGCATCTTGATTTTTAGTTCAACATCTTCATACTGAACAACAACAGCACCTCACAGCCGCCTGCTGAAATGACATGACTGAACCTGGAGCTTCCGTGGAAAGACACCACCCAGATTATTACTATTAGTGAATAATCACTGTTAAAACCGTCAAGTTAGAAGAGGGAAGAAAATGCAAATAAATCCTAAAAACAAAATTTTTAAAAAGACTAAGAACATTGGTTCAGTCAAACTTGGACAGAAAACCAGGAACGCCCAGGGATGCCTGCTCCTCACGTAGGCGGCACGTCTTCCCTACGGTTCCCGCCTTGCTAAGCTGTGCTGTGCTTATTCAAAACCATGTGCGTCCTTCGCAGGTGGAACGGGTGTCACGTTAGTTTTCTGGGCAGCATCACAGGTGGGGGCTTGAGCAGAGGTGTTCCTTCTCTCCTGGTTCTGGAGGCTGGATGTCCGAGATGGAGGTGTCACAGGGCTGGTTTCCGAGGCCTGTCTCCTTGGCGTGTGGATGGCTGTCTTCTCCCCGTGTCCTCATGCAGTCATCCTGCTGTGTGTGTCCGGGTCCTGATCTCTTCCTGATCTCACCAGTCACATTGGACTAGGACCCACCCTAATGGCCTCGTTTCACTTAATCACCTCTTTAAAGGCCCCGTCTCCAAACACAGTCAACATCTTGAGGTCAGGGCTCCAGCGTATGAATTATGGAGGATACAATTCAGCCCACGACAGTATGGTCTTTGAAAGGTAAAACAGCATTAAATAGTAGCCACTATTCCTTAGTGTGACTCCAGGGGTGGGAGTCCACCCTACACCTGGCAGGCTCTCTGTCAGAACAGCAGCAGGTGCGCCAGAGAGTGGTGGTCCTGGGGGGATGCTACACGGGGGTCAGAGCACCCCAACCACACCGAGGCACATGAGGACACAGAAAGGGAACTCGGCAGCCCCAGGTTCATCCTGAAGGACAAGCTTGTGCAGCCCCCCATTCTGGGGGGGAACGCTTTCCCCTCGTCCGCAGGCATTGGCCATCTCATGGGTGAAACAGGCGTGGGCACGATTATTTCTGGAGATCCAGCCTGTGGGCAGCAGGCATGCCCTGGGCTTGTCGGGCCTGCCGCTGAGATCTGGTCCAGGGAGGGTCAGGATTTGTGGACATAAGGTTACCGGGCCAGGCCAGCAGGACAGACCAGCGCTCAGGAACAGAATCACTTCAGGACAGAGCCCCGTGAGGGGCCACTGCCAAAGAGAAACGGAACTGACCCGAGAAAGGGTGCTGGGAACTCTGCCCTCTCACGTCCACCTGGGCACTAGAGGCTGCAGCCAGGGCTGCCCCCACCTCGCCTGGCCTCTTTCCGTGTGTCCCACTTAGTGGCCCCATGTCAGGCAACACCGCTGCATTGATGGGGAACCAGAGTGAGAGGAGCCTCCACGGCCGACCACCTCACTGTGTGAGGATCTTGGACAGACATCTGTGAAGAGCAATGGACAGGAGACTAAAACAGGAGAGACGTCAGGAGCGTGTCCTGGGTGGACAGGGACTGGGGCAGGGTAACAGGGCAGATGAGAGACCAGGCAGCAGGGTCCAGTCTCTGCAACCGGGAACAGCATGTAGATGAACTCAACACCAATGGCGGACTTGACCTCGTCCCCAGCTGGGGGCACCGATGCTGGCTTCTTCCCTCCCCAAGTGAAGTAACTGTCCTCCCAGAGCGTGAGCAGAGCGACACCTGCCCGTCCCCTGAGGTGACACCCCAGTGGCCTGAGGCCAGGCGCGTGCTTCCTGGGGAATGTCCAGGGACCCGCCCTCACCTGTCACGGGGGGGATGCCCCTGCCCTTCACTCTCTCAGGAGCCGCTTTCTCAGGTGGGTTTCTGCAGGCTGGACTCACCGGGGCCCTCTTCTCTTGGCCACGTGGAACCTCAGGATACAGTTTCTTCAGCACTTTTCCAACAAACACTACAGGGGCATCAATTTGCAAAAGAAAGGAAAAGAATTACTGATGGCAGTTTTATTTAAATTGCAAATGGATTTTATAGAAAACGAAGACATATCACGACATCACTACCTCAGGACTGCCCCCCTATAGGACACCACTGGGGTTGTCCCCCCAAGACCCTCCAGCACCGTCCCCCTCAGAGGACCCCCAGCACCATCCCCATCAGGGGACCCCCAAGCACTGTCCCCCTCGGGGGACCCCCAGCACCATCCCCATCAGAGGACCCCTCATCACTGTCCCCTGAAAGGGGGACTGTCCCCCCAGCACTGGATGCCCCCACAGGTGTGAGCACAGGTAGGAGCCGCTCACACCTGTGCTCACACCTGGGGGCCGCACTTGGGCTCACAGTTCTGTTCTTCCCTCACCTTGTCTCTGGTTGAATGTATGTATAAAGCACAGACTGCGAGGTGTTTTGAGGATCAGGGTTTGAGGTCCTGGGCCCCAGCGCAGCCCCAGACAGGCTGGGTCCACGTCAGTTCACAGCAGATACGCTGGGCAGGCCCCAGGCAGCCCTGGCTCCTCCCTCCAGGGCACCCGCCGGGGACCAGCACAGCCAGCTAGGTTCTCACAAGGGTGTGCAGAGTCTTCATTTGGTTTATTTTAGTTTACATTCTGATCTAACTGGAGGGGAAGAGCTGCCACAATGAATAAATATTTCTGTCCTGATTTAAGTGTGAACAACGAACAGGTACAATCTCAAAAGAGCATCCTAGAAAAGGTGAGGGGAAAAGGTTCACCCAATGAACCTGTTTTAACCTCATTAAATTCAGAAACAAATCAGCAAAGAGAGAGAGCTGCTCTGGAGTAACCAAGCACCGTGGGGCAGAAATCGGGACCCCGGAGAAGGGTTTGAGTTCTTCAGATGATGAGGTGGAGGATGTACGTTTGGGCCACTGAGGACGCGGTGACGTGAGAGGGGAAGTCTGAAGGGGACACTGAGTGGCTTGTGGGTCACAGAGGGCAGGGTCCTGTCCCCACGTGGGAGGCACAACCCTAAAGACGCAGACCACTCCTCATTTCATCATGTGCTCAGACAGCCCTCGCACCCCCTCCAACTGGTACTAGATGGAAAAAACACAACTTGGGTCTAAAAACACGAAAGGCCTTCTCAGAAAACTATTCAAGCCCAGGCAGTGCTTGGCCGGGCACCTGGGAGGAGCACAGGGTCCTGATGCCACCCGCCCGCTGGCCCGGTGGCCTGATGGCTGGCTGCCCGCTTGGCCAGGAGGCCCTGGATGGAAGAAACTGTCTCTGGCAACGATGCCCTCATTTACGGTCTCGGGTCCTGGAAATGCTGGACTCCAACCCCCACCTCTGCCTGGTTGAACAGCGCAGGGCCCGGCTCAGAATATTCCCAAGGCCTCTGCAGACAGCCCCGGGCAGTGCGTGCGTCACAGGGAGACAGGCTGTTCCGTTAGACCCGCGCTCAAAGACACGTCCAGAGGGTAGGTTCCAAGTTTCCATTAGAAATTGAACTGTCCTGTGTATTTCCTTAAATGGCAGAGGGGAAAACACTCTATTCCAGAAGACTGGGTGGCAATTTCCAGGGGAAACCAAAGGCAGATAAAATAAACTTTACCTACAAACTATCAACAAGTCAGCATTTTTATGAACTAGAACAAATATTAAGGTAAAATCCTAACTGGGCACCCTGCTCTAAAACAAACTTGGGGAAGCTCGGAGCCTGAGACTCGCCTGGGCTGGCGGCGGCTGTCACGGGCGTCCAGCTGAGGTCATCTCTGAGCCGAAGCTTCTGCACACACGTGTGTGTCTGAACACACAACAACACTACAGGAAAACCTGACACAGGTCATCACCAAGCAGTGCCTGCACCACAGCTGAGCAGCCACACAGCCCGAAGAACCCGACATAAAAACACAGCAATCCCGGGGAGAAACCAGTGCAAGTCAGGCCCCCAGAAGGCCCCCTTTTCCAGGGAACACTGAAGTGGATTGGGCACCTGACCATTTTGCTTGAACAGGTGCCCTGACTACAGGCGGCAAGGGCGCGGCACACAGCAGGTTGGCCAGGAACTCACCGCCTAGGCTTTCTGCCGTGGATCTTGAGCTGAGACATTGGTAGTGTGTAGGGGCAAGGAAAAGAACAAAAGCCCGTAGCACTTTCACTGAATTCAACGACTGCGTAAATAAATTGTATTTACAGCCTAGTTAATAGGGGTTTTCACCAAGGAGCTAGCTACCTGGCGGCGTGTCTGCAAAGCCTCTGGCTCTCGAGGCCCTTTGGTTCTCCACTCACTGGCTTTGCAGTGTCCCCGCACGACCGCTGCAGGGGCCTCAGCCTGTCGGGAGGTTTAGTGTTGGGAGCCAAGAAGTTTTCGCCATTAGAAGATGGCCGACATCCTGCTTCTCTTCCTGCTTAATGAGATAAAAGCCCGCGCCTAAAAACAAAAGCCCGCGCCTAAAACGAAAGCCCGCGCACGCAGCACCAATGATAATTTGCCAAATACTTCCCTTATTCTGGATCCCGCCCCCCTTTCTCTGTACTGTATAAATACAGCTACTGCAGCAATAAAAGTTTGAGGCTTGATCAGGATTTTGTGTTGCCTCCATTCTTTCGCGTCTCCTGCCCCTTCTTCTCTTTTCAACCCCTACAGGTTCCTCCTCGGACTCACAAGGATTTGTCCTGCTGGTCGGGACTCCCGGGGACGCCCGGGGCCGAGCACAGTTTAGGACACGTGGTCCTTCCTCAGAGACAAGATTCAGCCCTAGCCCCAGGCTGAGCGCTCCAGTGCTGAGGTCCCGGGGGCCAGAACCCAACTTGGGTGGGGTCTGGGGGCGACAAGCTTGCCTCACACCTGGCTCTGGAAGCTGAGAGCGCCCTTATAAGGGGCCTGGGTCTGAGGGCTGTGGTCCAAGGGCGGCCTCATCTGCCACCCAGGCTCCCCCGCTGACCCACGGGGCCTGGCCGGGTCTTGCTTCGGGCTCTGGGCCTCCCCGATAGGGAAGGGTGGCAAGAGCTGGGGTTCAAACATCATCCCAGCCAACGCCCCACCAGACGCAGCCCTGCCAGGGACAGGGCCCCTCTCCATGTCTTCTGACTATGGGACCCTGCTCAGGGCTGCCAGGCCCTGTAGTGTCCCCACTGACATTTTAAAAACTAAATCTAGCACAAGACTCAAGGGCTCGATACTTGCCGCCTCAACCTCGTTACCAGGAAGCAAAGTTTCGTGACCCTTAGAGGAGAGGAGGTTCTCGGTCAGCAGGAGGCTCAGAGCACAGGGCGAACCTGCAGGTCTCTCCACGCAGAGCTCCTCCCCTCTCCCACAATACCCAACAGGGATCCCTCCAGGAGTTGGGTTCAACTGGGTTAAGCCACAGTTCTGCCACTCCTAGGTCTTTATGAGTCTCACTGTTTCCCTCCGTAAAATGGGCAGAAACACCTCTGTGGGCGAGGCTGCAAGACTGACAACACAGGTGTGCTACAGAGACGACACAGGAGTGGATGACAGGGCCCTCACTTCCTCACTCCCGGCCTCTCTCCCTTCCCACTCCTGTCTCAGGCCAGGATGAAAGCTGAAACGTCCTCCAGCTCGCCTGAGATCCAGACCCCACTGCCAACAGCAGGCAAGCCCACCCAATGGCCCGCAGCGCCTGGTATTTTAACAAAGCAAAACTGAACTGTTTTTCCCCATTCACCCTGCGCCCATGGCCTGGCCCGGGGCACTGTCGGCCCGCCAGCCCCTGCGCTGCCCGCCTGATGCCCCCCCACCCTGCCTTCTGAGAGCATGTGACTCTTGCCGGCACCAGGAGCTGCTCCAGGCTCATCTGCTCTCCCTCTGCCTGTGCCCTGGGGTCGGCATGTCTCCAAAGAGCCTGTGTCCAGGAGGAGGGTGCGTCCCCGTTCTGAACACAAACCCAGTCACATCCGTCCTTGGCTGAACAACCACGGCTGCTCGAAGGAGGACCGTCTTGGCCACTGCAGACACAAGGGCCCACATCAGACAGAGAAGCAGAGCGGGAACCAGCCCCATGAGCACCGGACGTGCCCATGGGGAAGGAGGACGCACCACATGTCCATGTGCTTCTGAGGGCCCACGGCTGCACCACGGGGGAGGGGGCTCAGCACGCACAGCACGCACCATCTAAGATCGAGGGAACACAGGCTGTGCACTCAAAATTCAAAACAAATGTTTATAAAGTACAACTTAAATATAAAAGTGTCATACTCTACGCTTAAATCCCAAGATTAATATTTGGAGGGTGACTGTGGGCAGAGCAGTGCACGGATTCAGATGTGCTAATTCATAAAGGCCAGAGGGTCTGCACAGTTCACACTTCATCAAATGGGAAAGACAATTTTCCTAAGTTTTAAATTTAAAATTGAACATAGTAGTTCAAAAACTAAAACAAAGAGAACTTTTATCCTCCTAAGCTAAATGGGGTTAAGCATCTCGTAAACCCAAGAGGCAGCATGATTTCCATCTCACACTCATGTGTGTTAAAAACCTCACAAGCAAAAACACACCTTTTCCAGGCATCTCTGCAGGCTCCCATCCCCGGCAGCACATGTGCTCCATCAATCCCACCCCTACGACTTGTAATAAACGTTATCACGGGAACAAAACTGCTCTGAGAGGAGATGCAGGTTTTACGTCCTATTATCCATGATCCGTGAGATAATTATCAAGTGTCTTGTCAACAGGCACAAGAACAGATGATCTCAAAGAGCTGTCAGGACGGGCATCCCAACAGCAAAAGCGGGAGATGTGTCTTCAATGAGAAGTTTAACTAGTAAGTCTTAACGGATTCCAAATATCCAGGTACCTCAGATTAAAATAATTTTGCTGATAAATATACATGTCTAATACTTTCAGTTGCCACAATTTAAAGCACAGTCTTTTTAAAAATAAAGTGATTTTAATTTTTCAAAATCAGCTTTAAAAGAGCAATGTGTAACAAACAGAATGAAAAGAATACTTTCTACCAACCAATACTGCTGGAGGGCTCCTTGGTGAATTTCACTTTCTCCCAGCATTTGAGGCAAGGCAGGGAGTAAGACCACTGAACGTCTGAACATCACGCTCTGAAGCAAACAAGCTGTCAGCGTGGACCTGCCTGCCCAGACCCCCACCAGCCCCAGTGGTCAGTGCCTCTGCTTTTCAAAGGGACGATGGACCCGCTCCTGTGCAATCACATGGGGCTCCTACCGCAAACGGAGCTCGTAGTTTACTTAAATACAAATTACCAGCTATTTTAGACCAAAAGAAATGTGTAGCCACTGGACTCTCAGTTCTCTGAGCCTCCAGGGCTATGAAGGAGCTGGGTACCCCATGAACTGCTTGCCGGTTTAAATAGGGACTTAATTCTAACTGGCCAAACCTACTTAGGGATTCACGTTAAAAGCAGAACATAAATGAAAGGTTATTTTTTTCACGGTAGGAACACAGTAAAACATCATTTTTAAAAAGCATCTGTCAGCTTTGGTTTGTTGAAAGGCGCCTTGTGCCTCTATGTGTGTGTGTGTGTGCGCGCGCGCGCCCCCATGCGCGCGCCCCCATGCCTACTGCAAACATAGTCCTAAAAATCAATTTAGAGATTAAAAGTCTCTTTTTTGCTTAATTTCCACTGTGCTCAAAAACAAACAAAAAAGTAAGGTGCTTGGGTCCAGGAAGGCAGCTCTGTGTCACCACAGGAGCTCAGTGAACCGCTGACCTCCGGCCTGTGCCGTCCCCCTCTCCCAGCAAGAGCAGGTTGTAACTTGAAACTCTGCTGTCTGTCAAAAAGCAATCAGTGGAACATAAAAAAGCAGGGGAATGGACATTGATGCCTGCAGGAGACAAGTACAATCACCATGCAACGGGCGGCTGGAGCTGGGACATGAGAGACACAGAAAAAGGTCACTGTGGAGAAAAACATCCTGTCTGAAATTAATGCGACGAAATACCAAACAGAGAGATCAAGTCTCTGTGTCACAGGGGAATTAAGTCATTTTGATATAATTTTCAGAGAGGACTGCCATCTAAACTTGCTATTTCAGGTTAAAGACACAAGCCAAATAAAAATAACATTTCAGGAAAGTGTTCTTTGGAAAGTAGACACCTGGGAAGAACTCAAAAGGAAACAGTTTGACTGCTGGTGGTAAACTATTCAATTCTGAACTATTCTTCCACACAGTCACGTGTTTTAAAATCTAACAGTTGCATATAAAAAAGGAAGGGGTTTGCTCCATTTTTAACAGAGGTATTAATGGCAGCATTTCAAGGAATTAGGTCTCCTTCGCTGTGGTCTTAGGGCAGAATGCCTAACAGGCTCCTGCCTGAGTCAGACGGTGCTCCCGGCACACCTCCCAGCTGCGAAAGCTTCCTCATCAGGGGAAACTGGGTGCATGTACTTTCTATTAGAAAAGGCTCTCATGAAGAAAAAAAAAAACAGAAATAGGAACTTTTTCTTCCATTCTGAAAAAAGCAAAGGAAAATGAAAACTATGTGGTAGAAAAAAAAGCACCTCTGATCTTTTTTTGTGTGTGTGGTACGCGGGCCTCTCACTGTTGTGGCCTCTCCCGTTGCAGAGCACAGGCTCCAGACGCGCAGGCTCAGCGGCCATGGCTCACGGGCCCAGCCGCTCCGCGGCACGTGGGACCCTCCCAGACTGGGGCTCGAACCTGTGTCCCCCGCATCGGCAGGCGGACCCCCAACCACTGCGCCACCAGTGAAGCCCACCTCTGATCTTTGAGACCACCCCATCAATGTCAGAAATATTTTTCTTTTCCTTAAAAAAGTTCACTTTGATGATAAAGTGATACACATTTCCCTCAACATCTATGTACACAATATACTTTATTTACCATTGGTGTAAAACTATACATTTATTTTTAGTAAATATATACTGTAGATCTTTCTGGTAATGGATGAGATTAGAAATGATATTGAGTCATTTGCAATTCTCTAGCCAAATCATCCCTATGAACCACTGTCTCTCAGAGAAGCATAACTCTCAGAGGACAAAAAAACACGTGGAGCTAATCTGGGGTCATGAGGAATAAAATTAGCTAAAAAACTATATTTCCAAGGATGGATGTTAATGGGAAACAGTAAAACTGATGGGGCCACATGCTTATAGGAATTACATAAAAATAAAAAAAAGAGACCATAAATATTAACAAATAACTTCTAAAAAGTGACTTCGAGATATTTCATTATGAGAGAAAAACATCAGAACAAACGGTTTTATGATGTACGTTTTTAGAGTGATTATCTAATGGAAAAGTGATTATCTAGAATTTGAAACCAGCGTTGGCAGGCTTTTTGAAATCATATATAAATGAAAAATTGCTACTGAAAATAAGATCAGAAATGGAAATTCATTGAAACTTTCCCTGTGGCCCTTTTCCCTGTTTGATGACAGCCTCCAGACCTTAGTCTGGCATAGTAGAGAAAATGTTGCAAAACAAACACACACTGACAAATCATAAAGGAAAGGAAGAAGTTCCCCAACCTCAGTAAACACTGACTCAACTGATTCCCTTTTCCACCTGATATCTGTAGAGCTTAAGAGACACTTTAAATTTTCTTAGGGTATTTCTTGGAATCTGATACAGCATTTTCAATTTTCTCTTTTCAGTAAAGACTATGTTTATCTGCCAACCTCTCCATAGCTTTTTCTCCCACAATATTCAATATGGGTTTTTTTTCCATTTTATCCTTATAATGAGAGAAGGTATTTAGTGGATGCTTATGAATAAAGGAATAAATTGATAATAGCACTGCATCAGTTCACAAGAAAGAGACGCTCAATATAGTATGCAAATTCAATGAATGATAGTTTGTTAATGACTTTCATCATAGAATTATAAACAGAAAAACAATTAGCTAAGATTTAAGCAACAGTTGGCAAGCTTTCTGAAATATTAATTAAAAGGAAGATAGTTCTCAAAATAAGACCAGAAATAGTACTCAAATGGGACATAATTGGAATCCTACGCCATGACCAGTCTGACGTGATCTCCCCATTTAAGAGGTAGATATCCACTGAACTTTCATCTTCTCCCAAAACTTTAACACTTAAAAAAAAAAAATTCTCAACTTTGTCCAAAATTTTTCCTCGCAGTTTTTTAAGCAGCAATTACTATGCCATCAGCTATTCAGAAACATTTTAAGTGCCCATAAGGCTGTGATCGTTTTTGTTGGGCTTGGTGACTGCGTCCTAACCCAGGAGATGCAGGGAGAGCAGACACACCTCCCAGCCTGTCTTGTTTTCTCACCAAGATGAGATGCGACAGACCCGGGGGTGGGGGGGAGGGGGGGGGGCGGGGGGGGCGGGCTGTGGGGACATTCAAAGGCAACTCGGAAAGCTGCCTCATTACAATGGGGAGACAGAGGATAACCGATTACTTTTACTCCAATACTTTTATTTTTTTTCCAGTTTAATCGATACTGGCTTTTTCAGCAGACAGATCTGGAATTCAACCCAAAGGGCACAAGGCTTGCCTGACCATAGCCGGGTCACCTGTTCTCTGGGTGAGGATGTTGGGGAGGAAGTGCCCATCCTCCCACTGGCTTCTGCCGCCCCAGCTGAGCAGGGAGGATCCCTGGCTCCCATCATGCCCCCACTGCGCCTGGCACCCTCTGCTTGAGGAACCGTCCTGCTCCCACAGTCCTGAAGCCTTGTCCGGGCGCTGTCGTCTCTCCAGCCACTGGGTCGTGCACCCCGTCTTCCCGACAAGGTCCCCCTCGGCCACTTCCACGTCCCACACCCAGGGTGACAGTGACGGCAGGCTGCTCACGTGGGCCTCGGGCCTCACGCCTCACGAACGTGACCCGCGTTAATCCTCACGACTCTGCTGTTCACCGAGTAGTCATACATCTTAAATTTTCTGTCTACTGTGATGCTCTGACATCGTAAGTGCCTCCTGGCTGGGCAGAGACAACCCCCCACCAGCCAAGGGCCCAGCCAGGAGCCTGCCTGGGACCTATGCCGACAGCCCGGCCAGGCCCGGCCTCCTCCGCCTGCCCCGCCCCCGGGGAGGTGGCCCTCCTCTGCCCGAAACACCAGGGCCGGATGCCCGGCAGCTTGGGGCAGCCCTGTCGCCCAAAGCCCGGCAAAATCACTAAAAGGAGCCAATCGTACGTGTTCCCCCCGCCCCGCCTGCCTTTCCTCTGGAAACCCCAGTAAAGGCCGTGCCCTCAGTCTTCCCTCCGTCCTGTCCTCTGTCCCCTGACCCCCGGGCCATCCCCCCACGTGCCCGGAGTGGCCCTGCCTCTAGGACCCGAGAGCCCAACAAACCGTCCTTCCTGGGCCTGTCCTGAGCCTCCTCCGGCGGCCGCTCCTGACTGACCAGCTCGTGAAAGGACACAGAACAGCCCCCACCTTACAGACGAGGCCCGAGGGTGCCAGGGAGCACCTTCTCCGGTGCGCCGCAACCTGCACACATGCCCGCGTGACACCTGTCAAGCCCGGGAGAGAGACCTACTGCTGCTCCCAGCACACCTCCCGCCTCCCCCGCCCCAATGGTCCCCGCCTAGCCTCGACCCTCACGTCTTCCATCCTCCCTTCGGCTGCTGACCTCCTGGACAGATTCAGTGCCCGGCCACGGGCGCTGACCGGCAGGGAGGGCGCTAGTCTGACCTCGCTGGCTCTGCCCTGGGCGACACCGCCTCCGTGGGGCTCGTTACACACAGGGGATGGTGACAGAGGAACCAGACCTGAAGCTGGTGTGCCGAAGCCCAACTTGTCCTGCTGCTGGCCACAGGCTGAGGCTTTCCGCACTCCCCAGAGGTGACAGTGACCCCACCCGGGTCCCAGGGCAGTGTGAGGCTCACCACTAGCAGTGGTCAGGAGGTAGCTGAGACCCGGTCCCCAGTCACATCCAAGGTACGGGACCCTGCAGGGCATGTCCCCACCTGGCTGAGCCCCCTCCCTGGTCCCTGAGTTATTCCCCACCTCCCATGCCGTGGCCTGGGCCCTTCCCCTCCAGCTCGGAGTTCTTCCCCGCACCGTGCCCACCCCCACTCCGGCCCCGGTCCATCTCTGCGTTAACCCTCTCCAGGCCCTGCGGCACGCACGTTCAGTCCTGGAAGATCGCTGAAAGGAAAAAGGGCTCTTGATCCAGAAGAGAAGGGATCTGCCGCATCACACTGAACACAGAAGAAAACACCGAAGTGACACTTTTGTGGATAAAGAGAGTCGGGCTCTTCCTGCAAGTCAGTGAGTGACTGCTCGTCCACCTGCTGGGGCGCCCGAGGCACGTGGCTCCACACAAAGGAAGGCGGGGTCTTCCCAACTGAGACGGACCCCAGCCAGTACCCATGGGTCTGAGACTCCAAAGGAAGCTGCGGGCAGTGTAAGTCTGAGGGTGCAATGGGGGAGACACACAAACACACATGAACATACATGCAGACAGACACACACATGCACATACACGCAGACACACACATACAGCTACACACAGACACACGCGAGTAGCAGGGAGGGGATGACAGCAGTGTCCTCCTCCTAGCCCGGACCCCGGCCCTGGATGGCCCTCACGTTCGCCCATCTGAGAGTCCACGGCCAGCGTGGAGCGGGCCCGGAAGGGCGAGTGCCCCAGGCTCCACTGGGGTCTGTGCATCAGGGGACAAGGCTCCACATGCTCCAAGCGGAGAAGCTGCAACAGACAGAAGCAGAGCCGGTGGACTTTCTGAAAAGGGGCGAGGTGCCTGTTGGGAGGTGGGGGGACGCTGGACTGAGGACACCCCTCAGCAGTCAGCCTCCAGTGAGCAGGCCAGCACCCGCGAGATGGCCAGAGAACCTCAGTGCAGCTCCCTCTCTGCAGCGCCCCGCCGGGCTGTCCCGAGATCCCTCCTGATTCCACAGTCCCCACCGGGCTTCACCCGTAACTCTGTGCTGGATGCTCACCCGCTCTCCCCACCACACTCTGTGCGGGACCCACCGCTGCCTGTTAACCCAGAAGCTCCCAAAGGATGCCCAAGGGATGGCCTCCAGTACAGGCCACAGGCTTCCCCGGCATCAAGGGGAGAACAGTAAAGATTTACTTCTCCCTCCAGCAGCCTTGCTGCAAAGGCAACAGCCTCCTTTCATCCCGAGAAGCTTTGCCACAAACCGCATAGGAGGCCCCATCACCCAGCAGACGCCGACCTGCAGGGAAGCCTCAGAACTGCCCCCCAGGCAGCACGCCAGCCCACGGGACTCATGCTTTCTCACCCTGAGCTCCAGCTGAGGGGCTTTCTTCCAAGGCACGCGGTAGGGCTCCCGAGAAGAGAAGCACTTCGCCCAGCTGCCCTCACCCTGGCCCCCAAGGCACCCCGGGCTGGAGAGCTCTGGGCTTAGCAGCCCCACAGTCCCCCTCCTGCCGGGCCTCTTCCTCTGAAGCCCAGATACGCTGCAGCCCTGCAGCCGCCTCCGCCGCCCCGGCCCACGGCACCCCGAGCGTGGCCAGCGGGGCATCTGCTCCACCGTCACTCGGCCTTCATCGGGTCCACGTCACGGGCCCCGCAGACCAGGAAGACAAGAGGCGGCCCTGGTTTACACCGCAACCCGGTACAAGCGCTTAGAAGCTTTTCCGGCTAAAACCCCACCGAGTGGTCCTCGGTGTTTGTTACCCCAGCACGGCTGCTCCTGAGACCTAGTTAAGAAGATGCGGAGAATGGATATTGCGTTTCTCACTTACAATGGCTGCTTGGACGCTTTCAAGACTTACTAATCCAGCCTTTCACCACGATGTTCTGCAACAGCCCAACTTTACTCGGTAACTTTGTCAGAGACCCAACAGGAAGGAGGCCTGTTCGAGGATGGATGGTGAAAAGTCGAGTCCTCTGGGTGCAGCGAGCTGAGGGTTGGGAGCAGGGCGCTGCCACCAGGCTTGGCCAGGTCGCATTACGGGAAGGCTGGAGAGCAGGTGCTGGCGAATGAGGGCAGAGCCCAGGCAGGAGAGGAGGCCCAGTCAGGGTGCAGGGGGTCAAACAGCCACAGGGGCCCGTGAAGGCCACAGTCAGGGCTGCCCCCGCGAACCTCACAGCTAGTCTGCAGAGCCTGCTGGCTCCACCGCTGGTGGGGGTTATAAAAAGTAGCTTGGGGACCCATCAAAATACTGTAATGCCCGCTTTGGAGCTAACATCTGACTGTTGAGCAATTTTGCCACTATGAGATGATCTGTTCTTTAAGGCTGACCGGGTGAGTCCTAACGCCTGGGGCTCAGAGCAACGGGGGAAGCCAGGCAAAGTGTTTTTCTACAAAGGAAGCCACAGACTGGGAACATTATTTACTCTTCTCTGTATTCTGCCTTCCTGAGAAATTCATTTCTTCTTCCTACTTTAAGCAAATGCTTATTAACCAGAGTTGCCACTGGGCTTTTCCTTTCAAAGGGCAAAACCACAACCATCTGTTTTAAACGCAGAGGAGGAAAAAAATAACCATGGCCCGAACTAATCCAAATAAAAAGAGAAACATATCTAAAACCTTCAAAACCATAAAACTCCTAGCAGAAAACATAGGGGAAAAGCTCCTTGACAACATGGGCCTCAGCAATGATTTTTTTGGATTTGACACCAAAAGCAAAGACAACAACAGCAAAAACAAACAAAAGAAACTAAAAAGCTTCTGCAAAGCAAATGAAACTGTCAACAAAATGAAAAGGCAACCTACTGAAGGGGAAGGAATATTTGTACACTGTATAGCTGGTAAGGGGCTGATACCCGAAATACAGCAAGAACCCATACAATTCAATAGCCAAAAACCCAAACAATCTGAATGAAAAATGGGCAGAGGAGCTGAGCAGACATTTCTCCAAAGAAGACATACAGGTGGCCAACAGCTATACAAAAAGACACTCAAGATCACTAACCATCAGGGAATTGCAAATCAAAACACAATGAGACATCACCTCACGCCTGTCAGAATGGCCATCATCAAAAAGACAGAAATAGCAAGTGCTGGTGAGGATATGGAGAAAAGGGAACTCTTTTTTTTTTTTTTTTTTTTTTGCGGTACGCGGGCCTCTCACTGCTGTGGTGTCTCCCGCTGCGGAGCCCAGGCTCCGGACGCGCAGGCTCAGCGGCCATGGCTCACGGGCCCAGCCACTCTGCGCGGCATGTGGGAATCTTCCCGGACCGGGGCACGAACCCGTGTCCCTTGCATCGGCAGGCGGACTCTCAACCACTGTGCCACCAGGGAAGCCCAGAGAAAAGGGAACTCTTATGCACTGTTGGTGGGATGTAAATTGGTGCAGCCACTATGGAAAACAGTATGAAGTTTCCTCAAAAAATTAAAAATAGAACTACCGTACAATCCAGCAATTCCACTTCTGGGTATTTATCCAAAGAGAAGAAAAACACTAACTCAAAAAGATACATGCACCCCAATGTTCACTGCAGCATTATTCACAATACCCAAGACAAGGAAACAACCTAAGTGTCCACTGATGGATGGATGAATAAAGCAGATGCGAATACTACTCAGCCAAAAAGAAGGAACTGTTTTCATTTCCAATAACATGGATGATCTTGAGGGCTTTATGCTAAGTGAAATAAGTCAAAGAAAGACAAATACTGTAAGATCTCACTTATTTGTGGAATCTAAAAAAGAAAACAAGGAGCTCACAGATACAGAGAACAGACTGATGGTTGCCAGAGGTGATTGGGGGATGGGAGAAATGGGCAAAGATGGTCAAAAGGTACAGACTTCCAGTTATAAGATAAGTCTTGGGATGTAGTTGTACAGCATGGTGACTATAGTTAACACTGCTGTATGGCGAATCTGAAAGTTGCTGAGAGAGACAGTAGGTCCTAAAAGTTCTCATCACAAGGAAAAGAAACTGTGTAACTGTATGAGGTGATGGATGTTAACTTATTGGGTGGTGGTTTTGCAGTACATAGCCCATCAAGTCACTGCGCTGTATACACACCTTAAACCCACACAGTGCTATATATCAATCATATCTGAACAAAACTGGGAAAAATAGAATCTTCCCTTTTTTAATATTAATGATTATAGGGTAATGAGAAGTTTGCTGGGCTTTCCATGAGGTGTCTGGAGTTCCCTGTATCTCTGACATTCATTCTAAGGCATGTGCCAGGTTAACCAATTAAATGTATCCATCCTGCCTTTGGTGTTGGCGAAAAATACTACCATAGCTTAATAACACTAGTTACGTGCCCAGAAACTCAGAATCCCTGCAGGTAAATGGTTTGAGAGTCAGAATCTGGGCTTTGGGAGGAGCCCCTTACAATCCCGGGTCCTCACAGCCCCCTTCCTCGCAGCCCCAGGTCCTCACAGTCCCCGTCCTCGCGGTCCCGGGTCCTCACAGTCCCCGTCCTCGCAGCCCCGGGTCCTCACAGTCCCCGACCTCGCAACCCCGGGTCCTCACAGTCGCCGTCTTCACAGCCCTGGGTCCTCACAATCTCCGTCCTCGCGGCCCCGGGTCCTCACAATCTCCGTCCTCGCGGCCCCGGGTCCTCATAGTCCCCGTCCTCGCAGCCCCGGGTCCTCACAGTTCCCGTCCTCACAGCCTCCGTCCCCACAGCCCCAGGTTCCCACAGTCCTCACAGTCCCGGGTCCCCACAGTCCCGAGGGCCTAGAGTCCCCGTCCCCCAAAGCTCCCGGTCCCCACAGACCCCCGATCCCCGCCTACCGTGCCTCCGCAGCGCCGCCATGCCGGCCTCGCTGCCCCGGCGACCCCTGCGACCCCAGCCCAGGCGCGAGCAGCGCGACTGCACTTCCGGACTCCGTCCTTGTAGGCCCGTCCACAACAGCAGGCCTGCCCAATCAGGATCCGCGGTCTCTGCCGCTGAACGCCAATCAGCCGCACACCGGCTGCAGATTGGCTCTAACGCGCGCTGTGGGCATGGCCCGTGGGCGTTAGTACTCCGAGCATGCTCAGAGGAAAGGGTGTGACCCGGCGAGCCGACCCGGGCTGCGGAGGGGTCATGGGGCGGGGTCAGCGGGAGGGGGGTCAGGGGTTAGGGGGTCATCACAAGACCGTCACTGGAAGCGGGTGCGTGGGTCAGCGAGAGGTGGTTAGTGGGTCAGCAGGAGGGGAGTCAGGGGTTAGGCGGTCGCTGGGAGGCGGTCAGCGCGGGGCGGGATTGTGTTCCTGGGTGACCGCCCACAGTGTCACCCTGGGTCCCAGCGCTGCACAGGGATGCGAGCAGTGGGAGGGATCTAATGAGCGCCCATCGGGCCAGGGTCCTATCGTACCGCAGAAGCTGGGACTCAGAGCAGAGAGGAAACGGAAGAGGGGAGCCCGGGGACTGACCAGGAAGACCGCCGCCCCCTGACCCCTGACCCCTGTGGCACTGACCCCTTCTGCCCGCTGTTGCGACTGCGGCAGGTGGATTTCTTCCCTGTGCTCCCCTCCAACCGTTTCACCTTCTCTGGGACCTTGGTTTATTGTTTACCCTTCTTCCTTGAATCCGTTTCTTGGAGAACTTATTTCCTGAGAGCCTGTCTGTGCCGGGCCCTGCTATGGAAGCCGGGGCACCTCCTGACGGGCTGAGAAACAGACAAGTCCTCGTGAGACAGAGAGCACGTCACTGTCCTCCCACCGGGAAGGGGTTTCGGAGTAGGGAGGTGGGGGGTCAGGAAGGCCTCCTGGAAGGTAATTGAACCAGGCTTGAGGCAGAGGGAGCAAGGCTCGGTGATGTCCAGGCAAAGAGCACTCAAAGCAGAAGGGACCGTCCAGGCCTGGAGCAGCACAGGGCCTGTGCGACAGGAACACAGCGAGCAGGGACAGTGACAGCCGCCGACAGACAGGAAAGTAGGTGGTGCTGGGCAAGTTTGCGAAGACGCGAGGATCAGCCTTACGTTTCCCAGGCAGTCAGGTGGAGGATACGGCTGGTTTTGAGCAGAGGAGTGAAATTATCTGAAGCCCATCTTGAAGGAGTGGCTTGAGCCGCTGAGCTGAGATCAGATTTGGTGGGGGAAGCAGGAGGCCAGCTCGAGTCCATCCCTGTGAGAAGGACCCTGGTGGCTAACACCAGGGTAGTGGTGGATGAGGCTGTGGGAAGAGGTGGTTGGATTTGGATATATGTGAAGACAGAGCAAAAGAGGTTTTCTGATTGACCAGGAGTGGCTTTGGCAGGAGAGAAATGTGGCACGGCTCCAGGTTTTGGTTTGGAAACTGGGAGGCTGGAGTGGTCCCAAGGAGATGAGAAAACTCCCTGAGGGGTGGAGAGGGGGTGGTCATTGTTGGGTGGTGTGCAGTGCCAGGCATGTTAGGTTTGAGGTGCTCCTTAGACGTGTAAATGTGGGCATCAATTAGGCAGCTGAATAGGATTTTAGGATTCAGGAGAAAGGATGAGGATGGAGATATACAGCTGCGTTTGTCTGCATGTAGGTGCATTTAAAGCTCTACGAGGGAGTGTAGATAGAGAAGTGGTCCAAGGACAGCTCTGAGGGGCTCTAACTTCTAGAAGGTGGGGAGATGAGGAGGGAAAGGGCAGGGAGGCTGGGAGGACAGTGAGCCGTCCTGAAGCCAAGTCATGTCATCGCTGGTCTGAAATGATGTTGAGGACCCATCACAGACAATTGTATTCATCAAGCACAGGTTCTCAGTGACCTTGATTACAGTAATTTCGTTGAAGTGGTAGAGGCAAAAGCTTGATGGGAATTCGGTAGAGAGAATTGCAGGAGAGAAATGGAAGCTATTGGGTTCAGATCTCTCTCTACTGGACCCAAGACGGGGTAGCAGCTGTAGGGTCCCTAATAATATAATCAAAAGAGGGTTGTTTAGAAAATACACATGCCACACACACCACACATACACACATATAATCAAAAGAGGGTTGTTTAGAAAATACACATGCCACACACACCAAATTTATGTGCTGAAGGATCTGATCAAGTTGAGACTGAAAATGAGTAATGGAACACAAATGACACAATTAAAAAATGGGTCAAAGACCTTAACAGACACCTCACCAAAGATAGACAGATGGAAAATAGGCATATGACAACATAAAAGTGCTGACAAGGATGTGGAGCAACAAGAACTCTCATCATTGCTGGTGGGCACAGCCACTGTGGAAGAGAGTTTGGTGGTGTCTTACCCTATGATCCATCAATCTCATTCCCCGGTATTTGCCCAAATGAGATGGAAACCTATGTGCGCACAATATCCTGCACACAGATATTTATAGCAGCTTTATAATTGCCAAAACCTGGAAGCACCCAAGATGTCCTTCAGCAGGTGAATGGATAAGAAAACTGTGGTGCCTCCAGACAATGGGATATTATAAAGCTAAAAAGAAATGAGCTATCAAAAGCCATGAAAAGACATGGAGAAAACTTAAATGCATGTCACTAAGCAAAAGAAGCCAATCTTAAAAGTCTACATACTGTATATAATTCCAACTCTATGACATTCTGGGAAAGGCAAAACTACGGAGACAGTAAAAAGATCATTGGTTGCCAGGGGTTGGGATGGGAGGGATGAAGCACAGAGGATTTTTAGGGCAGTGAAACTACTCTGTATGATGTTATAATGGTGGAAACATGTCATTATTCATTTATCCTAACCCATAGAATATACAACCCCAAGAATGAACCCAATGTAAACTATGGACTCTGGGTGATAGTGACACGTCAACATAGGTTCATTAGTTGTAATACATGGACCATCTAGTTTGGATGTTGATAATGGGGCGGGGGCTGTGCATGGGTAGGGGCAGAGGGCATATAGGAAATCTCTGCACCTTCTCCTCAATTTTCCTGTGAACCTAAAACTGCTCTAAAAAATCAAGTCTATTTAACAATAGATGGTGCAGGAGAGAGGGAGTGCACACGGAATGGTATCCTTGATTAGTTCACACTTGACCTCGTTCTCTACTTCAGCTTCCCAGCAGTGTTCAAGCAGCTCTGGACTTTCTAACCTTACGACGAGATCTTCCCAGAAACCATCTCTTTTCCTGCAGCCCTGTTCCTTTCATCTCTTTTACACTCAAACTTCTTGAAAGAGTTGACGACAAAGTCAGTCTCCACTTTGTCATCTTCGGTTGACTCTGTTGCCCATATGTGTCTCCATCCTCCTCCGCTGTAACTGCTCTTGCTGAAGTCACAGGACCTCATGTCACAGGATCCAGCGTACACTTGTCGGTATCCACTCAGTGGTCTCCCAGAAGCACCATCTACCCAGCTGCAGAGACCTGGGATTCATTGGCATCCTTTCCTCCCTCTCTTCCCCCATGACCCATCGAAGAAATCACAGCAAGTGTATTCTACCTGCATCATTGCTTACTTCCACTGTCTCGTTCATGTCTTCATCATCTCTCACTATGGTTTATCCACGCATTTCTAAATTGATCTCCCCAATTCCACTCTTGTTTCCTTACTCCCATCCCCACCTCCATCTCTTCTCCTCATAGCAGCCAAAATGACCTTTAAAAAATCTTGTTGCCATTGAAAACTCAATGACTGTAATCCACCATATTGACAAGCTAAAGAAGAAAAATCACATGATCATATCAATAGATGCAGAAAAAACATTTGACAAAATCCAATAAAATCCAAAATTCATGATAAAACTCTCATCAAACTAGGAAGAGAAGGGAACTTCTTCAACTTGATAAAGAACATCTGCAGAAAACCTATAGCTAACATCATACTTAATGGTGAGAAACTAGATGCCACCCCACCACCATCAGGGACAAGGCAAGGATGCCCCTCTCACCACTTTTCAACATTGTACTGGAAGTCCCAGCTAATGCAGTAAGACATGAAAAGGAAATAAAAGGTATATAAATTGGGAAGGGAGAAATCCAATTGTCTTTGTCCACAAATGACATGATTGTCTATGCAGAACATCTTATTTCCCTGCTAAAAATCCTATGTCAAATTTCACTGTATAGGGCTTCCCTGGTGGCGCAGTGGTTGAGAGTCCGCCTGCCGATGCAGGGGACACAGGCTCGTGTCCTGGTCCGGGAAGATCCCACATGCCGCGGAGCAGCTAGGCCCGTGAGCCATGGCCACTGAGCCTGCGCGTCCGGAGCCTGTGCTCCGCAACAGGAGAGGCCCGTGTACCGGAAAAAAAAAAAAAAAAAAAATTTCACTGTATATAAGATTCAACTCAGAGTCCTTAAAATGTCCTTTGAACACCCCTCACTTGCTCTCCGGATGCATTCATGCTATCCCCTCTCTCGCTCACTGTGTTCTGGTTCTCTGACTGTTATTCCCCTGGGTCTTCAGGCCTGCTCTTCCTTCTACCTGAAATCTTTTCCCTGCCCCACTCTCTTCTTGCCTGAATCCCATTCCTTCTCCAGGGCTCTGGTAGAAGTGGCCTTCTGATTTCATGCTGGTTCTGCTGTAGAGACCCTTGCACTCACCTGCGGGCACCATAAGCCCTTCAGTTCAGCCTCACGGCTTTCTCTGAAGCTGTGGGACTTACTCAGCCAGAGGAACCTGGGGTGGGGGGAGCAACAGGCAGTCATTGGCAGATGGAGATCAGATGGAAAAATGTCCAGCCTTTCTACTGAAGGCAGGCAATTCTGAGGTGCACTCCACACGGTGCCCTCGGGGATCCCCAGCCAGATTGAGATCCCACTCTCCACAGGGGTGGCCCGCTTGATAACGCATCAATGTTAATAACATTCCCTCCCTCTTTGTCTCACTCTTCCTGCTTCCTTTCTCATTTCCTGCCTCACCCTCCCAAATAGACTACCTGCACCCAAATTCATGTCTCAGGACCTGCTTGTGGGAGAACCAGAGGAAGATAAAGACTTAATGAAGATTCCCAAAAAGGGTTCTTCTCTCATCTCAGAGCTGTGTGGTTGCCCTTCTACCATTCAATAACACCCTCTACTTTCCTTTAGAAAAGTAATTATAATTTGTAATTATATGTTACTGTGCTATTTTAAAAAACTGATTCTCTTTCTAGACTGGAAGCTCCAGGGGCCAGAGACGGCTTATCTGTTTTGCTCACATTTTGACAGACATGATGGGCACTCAGTACATTTTTCTTATTTTTGTTGTTGCTCTTGCATGAATGAATAAATAAATGAATTTTTATAGGATGAAATCAACAAGGACGTACTGTATAGACAGGGAACTCTACTCAATACTCTGTAATAACCTATATGAAAAAGAATAGATATATGTATATGTGTAACTAAATCACTTTGCTGTACACCTGAAACTAACACAACATTGTAAATCAACTATACTCCAATATAAAATAAAAATTAAAAAATTAATTAAGAAAGATGGAAGGATGAGGACAAATATGGAGAGGAGGGAAGTAAAGGGAAAGTACATTTTAAAATTGAAAAATTGATCTAGAACTTAGATTTGTGGTTGAGGTTTGGAACACACAATTCATTGGTTTTGACAGAGAAGACAAGTTGGAAGGTAAACACTAAGGAGCAATGCGATTGTGGGCAGGTTTCTTCACTTCATCTTGTATCCACTCCCTCAGCATTTGGAACTCCCTATGAAGATAAGCTGCAATTGATTAATGCGAGTGATCAATTATATAAAGAAATATTATGGAGACAGTGCTCTTATTTAAAGATCTTAGAATTTATGGAAAAGATTGGTTAGTCTCATCCCAAATATTTTTGGTCACCTGATTCTCTTTTCCTATTCTAATCCCTGCCCACTTTCCTATAAACTTTCATCTTGGTGTTTTCTCTTATTCTAGAAGCTTTCATGTCTTTAATCTCATTTAAACTTCACAACAGCCCAGTTGGAGACGTGGAAAGCTCCGTTTTGCAGATGTATTAAAAACCGGGGCTCTGGGACTGGCCCAAGGTCAGGTAAAACACAGGGATAAGCGGGAACGAAGCCAGCTGGTCTCTGGTTACCGGTGCGGCGGCTTCACGCTAGGCCATGGTAACTTTCCCTCCCCCTGGCAGTCCCACCCTGGAAGGGCATTCCCATGAATTTAATCCCAGTCTATCAAAAGATGGCCAAAGTCGCTAAATTGTTCCAGTTCGCTGCAGGGCGTGAACAGAATTTCGACTGAACCGATTCTCCTTCCTTATCCCCCGGCTGCTGTGGTCTTTGCGCTCGGGGAGCGGACGCGCGAAGGCGTCCAGACCCCATCGCCCCAGGTTTACCGACAGAGAGACGCTGTTCCTGGGCCTAGGGACCCCGTGGTGACCCTTCTTCCCTGCGAAGACACGGCGGCATGTTTCTCTACGGGGAGGAGTGCGCATGGAAAGGTGGTGGCTCGGTTTAGGTAGCAGGAGGGGCAGCCCATCGATACCCTTGCCAACATGTAGGATACACATCTCTCCGCGTCCTCTGTGCCGCGTGAGCGTCCCGGGTATGGGGACACTTTACAGCGTCCACGAATCCCTCGCACGATGCGCCCGCGTGTCTCCCCTACCGCTCCCTAGCGGGCCGCGCTGTGCCAGGTGTCGGGGTGCGTGTCGGACGCGCGGGCTGACTTTCCACCGTCGTAAGCACCTGCTCCGCGTGCAGCGGTGAGGCCGCTGCCCCCGGGAGACACTCGGGCGCCTCCTGTCCCCCGCCGTCCCCGCGTGACCCGCCGCTCCCCGCGCAACAGTTGGCTGGGCGGGCGGTGCGCGCGCTCCCCGGGCCGTGCGCGCGAGGCGCGCCAGGCGGCCGGGCCGCAAGCGCGGGCCGGGGTCGCGGCGCAGAGGCCTGGCGCTCCCCCAGGCGCGGGCCCGGCCCCTCTCCAGATGCTGCCGCGCGCCGGCCGCCCCCCCGTGCGCCGGTGCCTCCCCGGGCGCCCAGTGCGCAGGCGCCGGCCGTGAGGACCGACAGTGCGCTGGGCTCCAGCGGGTTGGAGCGGCGGCAGTGGAGGGGACGCGCGGGCTGGCGAACTGACGGGCGGACGGGCCATGTCGCCCCGCACCTGCTGAACTGGAGCACCCGAGGATGTCTACGCTGAGGAAGGTGCGAGCCACCGGGACCGGAGCCGCGCGGGGACTGGGCTAGGGGCGCGAGAACCGTCGGGGGTTGCGGGGGAGAAGGCTGCCCGGCGGGACGGACCGCTGGGGCCCCGCGAGGGCGTCTGGGTGAGGGGCGGGGACCCCGGGGCAGCCTGTGTACTGGGTCCCCTCACCCTGAGCTGCAGGGCGCGCGGGAGCGGGCGCAGAGCGGGGCGTCGCGGAGGGGTGACATTCTCCGCTCCGCCCGGCAAGCTGGGGGACCCGCGGAGACCCGGGAGGAAGCGCCGGCCGGCGAGGGGCTGCGCGCCGGGCTCCGGCTGGGCACCGCGAGGGGATGGGGGCGGCAGGCAGCAAACTGCGCCCCCTCCCCCCGCCCGGCGCAGGACGCCGACCGCCCCTGGGAACGCGTGGAAGGCGCCGGGAGCCCGGGCTCCGCGCTGGGGGCGCAGGGGGCGCGCGGCCGGGCGGCGGGAGGGGTCACTGGCGCCGGGGCGCGGCGCCCGGGGGTGGCTGGAGAAGCGCGTCGGGAGGGCGGCCTCCGGCTCTACGAGTGGGAGCGGAGCGCGGGGGCTTTTTCGGGGCGGTTGCTAAGCGAGCCGCTACCCGGCGCAGGATTCTGTAACCAAGCCTCCCCCGGCAGCGGCTGTTGCCGTTCTGGGCTCGCTCGCTAACGGTAGCAGGAGAAATAAGGAGGCTGTCATTATTACAGCCTGGGCGGCGAGGGGCGGGAGCGGCAGGCACGGGGGCCGCCTGGCGGGCCAGCTGGGTGCCCGGCGCCCGGCCCCCGGCTCCCGCGTGCGGCGCCGAGAGACGCGGAGCAGAGTGGACGGAACCCGGCGGGGGCTGGGCGAAGAGTCGGGGGTGGGGTGGGGGCCCGCGGGTTCGCCGGCGGAGAGCGGCGAGAACCAGCTCCGGGGGGCGACCTGCGTCGGAAACTCGGGAGCCGCTTCTCCGGCGTCCGCGCTTCGCCGGAACGTGGTCCGGCCGCCTGGGTGTCGCTTCCCCGGTGAATGGCGACTCGGCCGGGCTCCGAATTCGGAATTCGGGACTTGCCGGCGCGGCTGGCTCGGATCGATCAAAAATAAAGCGATCGGCAGCGAGTCCTTCCTGTGATTAATTCTGCCAGCACGGGCTGTGGGTGGTTTTGGAGCCGGAAATGTAAAGCGCACCTGCTTATTCTGCCATCTGAGGAGGACTTCAGCCTAGGACTTTCCCCAGGGGCCTCAGCGCCGGGGGTCTTGGGGCTTTGCTCACGGTAACCAGCTCGTGTGTCCTCTTGGGCAGTGTGTCTGATTGGAACTCGCGGGCCTGGTAATCTATGACTTAAGGAAGACTCTTGCTTGCAGACGAGAATCGATTGTATTAGTTATTAGAAACCCCCCTGGCATCTCAGCATGGCCTGAGAGAGCCCACAGCCTCATCCAAAAGGACTCTTTCTCTGTCTCAAAGTCGACACCACAGAGCCATCTCCCCTCCCCCGACACCTTGGAAGGAACATTTGGATTTGAGGTTAATGTGCGTTACAACACCATTTTCATTTTACTTCCTTTACACTCTCCGCAAAAGGTAATAGGTAACCAAGGCAAAAAATGGTGTAATTATGAAAAAAATGGTAATTCTTGGCAGGTCAAGCTGTTACTCTGGTGTTTAAAAAAAAATGTCATTAATCAGGATTTTCCAGTAGCCAAATTGTCTTGTGCAGGTGGCTGGGTGACTCACGGATTTAGCTCTGATAGTAATTGTAGAGTGTGTGTACCACTTCCTCTTAGATGGTGTGACTTTCTCATTGCTTGGAAGGGAACAAATTAGAATATTTTATACCCCACATCTGGAAGCAGGACCAGCAGGCTGTGGGGAACACTCTGCTCAGGCACATCTGGGCTGGGAGAGGTATGGACCCAGTGAATGAAAACAGTAAAAAGAAATAGTCCTGTCCTGAAGCTCGCAGCCCCTTCCCACCAGCACTCTCGAGTCCCGTCCCAGGTCAGGAGTTCCATCAATGGGGGGGTTTCTCCTCTGTGATCCCCCGTCAAGGGAGGCCTGCTTTGTGTCTGCGAGCCCCTCCTGCCCCCTCGTGCCCTCCTGTCCCTAATTTCCTCTGTTCTTGGTTAAGAAATCGATAAGCATTGGATGACTTACCCTAGCGATCTATCATGTCATATCTGCAGATTACATTTTAGGTTAAAGAGCAAAATGAATTCTACATAAATAATCCAAAGTGTTGAAGGAATTTAAGTTTTCTCACCACAAAGATGTTTTCTGAAATATGCATTCTGTCCTATTCGACTTTCCATGCTGGTAATCATTTATTCCCTTTCCTTCCACTTACAGTGTAACTCTCCAAAGTGGCTGGAGATAGAAGTAAACACGTACTTATTCACCAATGTGTTTGTGCCTTAGGTTTCTTGTGTTGTAGGCGAATTAATAACAATATATCTTATTTCTATAGAATTCAGATTGCTTTGCATGACTTCTCCCCAGTGACATAAATATGTCCTCCTATGGCAGTCTATTGCTGCTCCAAAAATGAAGCAGTCTACTTCATTTTTGAAATTGGTGGAAATTTCACATTAAATACTAAAAGTGAAAAAGCACTTTGCACAATTTAAATCACATTAGATTTCGGATACCCGGAATCCAACCAATTCTGAAACTAAATTCTAACATTTTAAAGCTTGTCAGAGGATTTGTTATCTGTGTTTTTAGCAGAGTGTCTTCCATCGTGTGCCTACATGATGAAACTGAAGAAATGCTGTAATTCTTTTATATTTGAGGAAAAACTTCATGATTTCTCAGTCACTCAAGGAGTTGAGTGATATGCACTTTGATCATAGATTTTAAAGGGAAATTAATTAAATGTATTATTTATTGACCCTTGGAATGGATATGCCATGGTCATTCACTGGATACAATAAAAATAACTATGATTCATCATTTTGGCCAGATGGGAGTCATATTTAAAACATTGGCAGCATGTTGGTTATAAAAGAATTATGGGCCACCCAACAGGAAGTTAGCGGGCAAAGCATTCTCTGCGGATAAAAATCATTCTGATCAACCACAGCTTTACATACAAGTTGTTTTTATCATGTAACCATATTTCCAGCAGATCGCCAGCTTTTAAAGTAGGTGTCGTTGTCTTCTGGGCATGTGTGTCACAAAGACTGAGCACGGTAGCTTCCAGTTTATTCATGGCAGACACTCTCGTTTACGGGGAGCTAAGCATGTGGGCTTTGGCGTCGACGGGTATGGTTGGGGGTGCAGATTCCCCCCTAAATCCTGCATCTGCCGTTAGGAGAGCCTTTACCTTTACAGCACCCTTCCTTTCCAGGGCTTAACACCAGTGACAAACAGCAGGTTTGGAGCCGGTGTTAATCTCCTGGGCCAAGGCAGTGGCATCCGCGTGTAAGACCAGTTGTCCCTTTCTCTGCGGGGCCCTGCCCTGGCCGCACCCGCTGTGAAAAGCCTCGTCAGGCAGCAGCTCCGGGGCCCTCGAGGGCCCTCACCCTCAGCCCGGAAGTGTGCCTCCCATTTCTGGAGGTTCCGACATTCCCGCAAGGAGCTTCAGTTGCGGCTCCTCTTGAGAGAACGCATCTCCTGGGAAGCGTCCCCGGTTAGTTTCTCCTGACCCTTGCTCTTGCACCATCGTCTTTCTTGGGGGGGGGGCGGTCTCCAAGGAGCTCAGCTTACCAGGCTGACTGCAGACGGCTTCTGTGGTCTACGCTGCCTGGCCCTGCAGGATACCTGCACACTGCTCTCTTCGGAGAGACGGCCTTGCCCACTTCTAGGGTGTGGCTGCTTGGGGGCGGGCTTCTGGCTGCGTAAGGAGGTCAGGACCCCATCCTCCCTCCGGGAAGAGCACGGCGTTTCCTCTCAGCCAAGAATGGAGAGCTTTAGGAGGTAAATCTAAAAGGATGTAGGTCCATCACATGCAGCCTGGGGTGGGGTGGCCTGTCCATCCTGGGAAGCCAGTACCCAGGATGGCAGGGCCGGGCCACGGGTGGACAGCAGGGCCGTGGACGGACGCACTTGGTCCTACGACGTCACTGAGGTCCAGAGTCAGGTAGGGCTTGAAACTGTCATTACCGTGGGTTTCTGTCCTGACCACCCAATGGGATGTAAAGGTTTTTAGTTTCCCGAAAAATTTCCTCTTTAAAGCTCTCATTGCGGGGTGACATTTATCCATCATCCGGTGACACTTGTCCGGTATGCCTTTTTGTGTGTATCCACAGGAAAAAAAAAAGTAATTTTCGTTAAAAAGGAATAAGTACTTGAAACCAGCCCTTGCATAAAATTGTAGCAAAATTTGTTAAAAAGTAACTTTGTAAATCTAAGTGGTCATTATCTTTAAAAACACGTGCCATACTCTACACAAAAGAAAAAAATATTGAAATGATCTCCTAGCACCCACGGAGTACACATTTTAAGCCAAGCAATGTAAAATTATCCTCTTGTGCCTAATGGAAATTTGTCCTACTAGTTTCGTACGATGCCAACCAGCAGCTTTTTATACTGGCCGTGTAGGTAGTGATTAGGAGTGAGGGTGAGGGTTCTGGAGTCAGACAGCCTGGGGGGCTGCGTGGCACCGGCCGTTTATTTGCCCTCATTATATTTTTGGCCTTCATCACTAAAGGTGGGACAGATCCAATATTAACATGGTAGTGTTGTCAGGAGGATTAAATGAATTGATGAGAAGGCAGTTAGAACAGCCTACATAGTAAATGCCCAACATGTGTCCACTATTTTGATCATGAAGAAATGAAATTGGGGCCCAGTTTGGGCCCCTGCATTGGACGTAATGAAACCACTCTCCAAATTCCCGTAACACTTAGGTATTTACTATTTCCAGTCTTCTTTTACTTTCTTATATATCTGTTTTGCCACCTCTTTCCAAAAAGTTTTTTGACTCACTGACAAAAGGACAAGGTCCACGAAATGAAATAAAGTAGAAACAGGCAATCAGAGCAAACAAATGTGGTAACCACAAGGGTTAACATAGTCCTCTGGGCCTCAATTTTTTTTTTTTTTTTTTTGCGGTACGCGGGCCTCTTACTGTTGTGGCCTCTCCCGTTGCGGAGCAAAGGCTCCAGACACACAGGCCCAGTGGCCACGGCTCACGGGCCCAGCCGCTCCGCGGCATGTAGGATAGGATCCTCCCAGACTGGGGCATGAACCCGCGTCCCCTGCATCGGCAGGCGGACTCTCAACCACTGCGCCACCAGGGAAGCCCCTGGGCCTCAATTTTGAGTCGGAGTTTCCTGGAAGCCAACTCAACAAAACCAGAAGACACAGGCCCTCGCTTGGTTCCCTTGTGGGGTGGACGTCGCATACTCGCTTTTCAGTGAAGAAAAGATTTTCCCAAGTGCTGAATCGTGAAAGATGCTCTCGTGGTTGACTTTGTATAGAGGGGTTGGGTTAGATCATATACATCAGTTATACAAATACAGAAGTGTTTTTCATGATTACAGTAGACTTTGGAGGAAAGCAAAACATACACAGGCAACCCGTAAGAGGTGCAGTGACCTTTTCCTCGTATTTATGCGTTCTCTCCGTGACCAGATGGGAAACTGTGGATTCAGGAGACGGGCTCTGAGCTCTGGACCTCCCCCTGGTCTACTTCAGTTTAGCATTTATATGTGGGTTCGAGTTGTGTGTCTTGGGGAAAACTCAGATCTCTCAGGTCACGTGTATCTTATTTCCCACTGTGTTTTCATGTAAATCAAGTGTCTCAGCCTAAGACAAGGCCCCTGGAGCAGACGCATCGTTGCTGCTGTCCCCGCTTTCACGCCATCCACCCCACCTGGCGGGGAGCAGAGCTCCAGCCCCTGGGGGCGCAGGAGCTATTTCAGCAGCTCCTCCTGATGCCATCGGAAGGCCCAGTGCCTTCCCTGTGCGCTTGCGATGGGGGTGACCCTCACGTGCCCCAAGGGGAGCCCCCGGCTCGTCTTGCCCTTCAGGAGGACAGCCTGCCCTTCTCAGCCCCGGGCCTGCCTGTGTGCTGCTGTGAATGGACAGGCGCGTGAAGGGCACACTGTTCCCCGTGGTGTTTACCAGACTCACCACTGCCCTTGCTTGGTGGGGAAGACTCTCCCTCACCAGCACGGGTTTTTCTTTTCTACGTTTTCCTCCTATTTATCCTCTCAGACCTCGAACTGCGTGTTCCCAGACCCTGGATGCCACTGCTCAGCCACTGGGGTCCCTGGGCCTTAGGGACATCCCTGGGGAGACCCTGTTCCTCCTCCTACCAGGAGAAACAGGGAACGGACAGATTTGGCAACCTCACAATTCCCACCATAGCATTTTAGATCATATCACTCAATAAACGTTCGAATGGATAAGTAGATCCATAAGCAGCTGACCCTTCGCACACTCGAGAAAGGGTCCTCAGTTACGGGCGGGCTTTACCTCTTGCTTCTCCAAGTTGCATGAGTCTCACCAAGACAGGACACCTCACAAGCACGTCAGTGGATTTGCTTGTTTTATGAAACTGCTGGCTGTTTAAAAATAATTTCCATTTTCTGACATTCTTTGTAATATTTTGAGAGTTTCTAAATAAATTTCTGAATATCTGTTTTCTGATTCTATTAAAAACTTAATCATTAATCCATATTATAGATAATTTAGATGTTTTCATCAACAGTCGAATGTTGTACCGTCAGGCTTCCACTGTGACCGTTGTATAGCATTCCTGCATCTACAACATAATCGTTTAGATTATTACTATGGTTAGGTTCAAAGTTTTATTTTTGTTGTGAGAGATGGGTTATGCAGCTCTTTAAAGCAACCAAACAGTAATTCTTAGTCTTCAATTCATCCACTTGCTTGTTTCTCCAATGGTATTTTATTAAAATTCACAGCAGGCACTCCATTAAAGAAAAAAAAAATCTTCTTTTGCATATAACTAGTCCCAGCAGTTTCACTTCTGGGAACGTATCCTAAGGGAATAGTCATGAATTTACAGGAAATCAGCTAAACAGATGTTCACTCCAGTTTTGTTCCACAGTAAAATATTGGAAAATAGCAATAACTGGAGATTGGATAAATTCATTATGATATAGCATCGTAAAACAATACACAGCCATTAAAAAGATGAAGATTAAATGTTTAATACTACAGAGGGGTGTCCGTATCCCGTTAGGTGAAGGAACCAGGTTACCAAACAGGACGCACAGCACCCTCGTCTCTTCCCTGAAGCTGCTGTGCGGGGGACACAGCAGGAAGTCTGGAAGGACCCAGCAGCTGGCGGGGGGTGGGATGGGCGGGGAGGGAGTTGTCACCCAGTGGCATCAGCACCTTGCTCGGGATCCAGGCCTCGTCCCAGAGCAGTCTGCGCCACCCAGCACCACCCGACACCTGCCGCCCGCGTGACTGAGTCTCCCCTTGAGGCCCAACCTTGCTGCTCCCTCCGTGCCGTTCCCTGAGCAGCTGGCCTGGGAGGCTTGGCGTTGGGGCCCTCGCACGGCCCGTGCCTGCGCTCCCCATAGGTCGAGGGCGCGTCCCTCTGTGGGGTCTGATAGTTGCTGTATCAAAGACCCTCCGAAGCACTTGTGGGGTAACGTGGCACAAGTTGGCTTCTCACGTCAAGTCAGGACAGGTTTTCTTGGTCCCCCAAATGGTCACCCTGTAACCAGGCTCTTTCTGTCTGGTGGCTCTGCCACCATCATCCTCATCCAATCAGTAGAGGGAAGAGCTGGGGGACCACGTGGGCGTGGTCTGGGAGCACACGCACCACTTCTCCAGTTTCCTTGGCCTCTGTCATGTGCTACACGCACCTCAAGGGAGGCGGGAAAGAAGAGGAGAGGGTTTGTGATCAGCTGACTGTTTTGGGAAGCCTCGCTTGTTTCATTTATGGAATGAAGAGACCTTCCCTAGAACGTCTCCAGAAGTCTTTACCTCCTATCCCGTCATGCCTGACCGGTTACGGCGAGAAGGATGGAATCATTGTCTGGGTTTAGGTTCATCTTAAGCCGCCCCTCAGGCTGTGCCAGGTGCCCCTGAGGCCACGCAGACGAGGGTGACCCCTGGGGAAAAGCTGATTTCCCTTAGAAATCAGGAGGGGGATGGCTGTCTGGGTATCTACCCATAGTGTCTATTACACGGCTATTGTGAATTTATAAATTGCCTGGGGCACAACATAACACTTCTGTAATCTAATAATGTCTTAAAGGAATCTTTATGCATGCGTGCAGTAAAGGATTGCGGAGCTGTTGTAAAGCGAATAAGACAGAGAAACACCTTCTGCTGACCCACTAGACCCGCTGTAACTAGTCCACCTTTGATCAGTTGTCAGTACGGCCACCGTCTGATGGAATTCACGTGTCAGGGTTCTCAAGTCCCAGAAACAAAGTCCCGCTAACTTTAGCACGACGGACCCCACTGGCAGGACCTGGACCAGCTCTCGGCTGAGGGGAGGCTGAAGAAGCTTCAGGAAGGTAGGAGCCCCATGGCAGGGGTGCGGAAGCGTCCCCCGGGCATCCCTCAGCGCTTCGTCCCTGCCTTGCTCTGAGAGGTGAAGCATCCCGGGGCTGCCCCGTTTCAGCCTGAGGCGTGCGGGGCACCGGGGTTGGGGGTGGCAGTGGGCCAGGCAGACATATGCAGTCTTATCCCGTGACCCAAAGGGGAAGCCCTTGCCTGGCCTTTCCCCAGTAGAGCACTGGAGTCCAAACTGGGAGGAAGGTGAGAGATATAGTCTCTCGTGTCATGCTACAACACACTTATATTTTTAAAAGAGACACCCACATAGGGACATTGGGTAAAATCAAGGTCCACGGTGTCAGACGTCTAGCAGTGTCCCCAGAGACGACTCAGGTTATTAATTGTGGGCAATGCGCACAGCCCATTCCTTGGCTCTGCCTCTGAGCCGCTGTCCCATCCTTTACAGGTTTTCTCTGTTCTAGGGTTAGGATAGGCTTTGGAAAGCATTCAGTGTTTTTCTGGGAAACAAAAATAGGCAAAACCCGGAGGTCAGTGCTTTACTGTCAGACTTGGTAACGCATTTCCTTGGCTACCAGATCTTCTCTTTGTTATATGTATTCCACTTTTGGAGACTCTTCTCTCCTGTGATATATTTTGTTCTGTCATAGCTGTGGTGAATTGGGGGCTGGTTGGGCTGCTTTCATACATTTTTCTTTTCTTTTTATTCTGGTCATCTAATCTGCTAAATATTTAGAAATTATAGAGAAGCACACATTAATGACTTGGAAGTCACCAATAATTCCATGACCTAGAAATAATTACAGTTGTGTCTTCTTTTTTTTTTTTTTTTTTTTTTAATTTTTATTTATTTATTTTTGGCTGTGTTGGCTCTTCGTTTCTCTGCGAGGGCTTTCTCTAATTGCGGCAAGCGGGGGCCACTCCTCATCACGGTGCGCGGGCCTCTCACTATCGCGGCCTCCCCCATCGCGGAGCACAGGCTCCAGACGCGCAGGCTCAGTAATTGTGACTCACGGGGCCAGTTGCTCCGCGGCACGTGGGATCCTCCCAGACCAGGGCTCGAACCCGCGTCCCCTGCACTGGCAGGCGGACTCCCAACCACTGCGCCACCAGGGAAGCCCCAGTTGTGTCTTCTTATTCTTTAAACCCAAACTGGGAACTGTCCTGGGTTTTTTTTTTTTTTTTTCACTTTATATTCTTTTCTGAGAACTTGCCCAAATTTTCAAAATATTCTTTGACAGTTTGATTTTAATTGAAGTATAATACTCCAGTATGCAGTGTTATTCAGCCATTCCCCTATTGCTGAATGTTTAAGTTGCTTGCAAAAATTTTTGGCCATTAATCTGTGATTATTATTATTTTTTTGTAACATCTTTATTGGAGTATAATTGCTTTACAATGGTGTGTTAGTTTCTGCTTTATAACAAAGTGAATCACTTATACATATACATATGTTCCCATATCTCTTCCTTCTTGCGTCTCCCTCCCTCCCACCCTCCCTATCCCACCCCTCTAGGTGGTCACAAAGCACCGAGCTGTGATTAATATCTTTTTTGATGTTTTCTGAAAGTGTAACTTTTCTCTAGTAAATTCCTAGAAACAGAATTACTGGGTTAATGGATGTATCTAGTGTATTAGGGCTGCTATAACAAATTACCACAAACTCAGGGGCTTAAAACTACAGGAAACAAGAGAAGCCCAAAATCAAGGCATTCCAGAGCTGCGTTCCCTCCAGAGGGCCCAGGAAAAGATCCTTCCTGCCTCTTCCAGCTTCTGGTGCCTGACCCAGCTCCCTTGGCTTGTGGTCACATCACTCCCATCTCTGCCCTGTCTTCACGGGCCATCTCCTCTGTGTCTGTGTCTCCCGTTCTGTCCACCTCGAATCTCTCTCCTAAGGATACTAGTCATTGGACCCAGGGCCCACTCAGATAATCCAGGATTTTTTCCTCATGTCAAGGTTCTTAATTTCATCACAGGTGAAAAAGACCTGTTTTCCAAATAAGGTCATGCTTGTAGATTCCAGGGATTTCTGTGGTGACACCCACATACAGTGGGTACGAACATTCCATGAACCTTGAACCTGCTGGTGACCAGAGCCTCCCACCAGTGTTGAATACGAGGCTCATTTTGCTGCCACCTCGCCAAGTACAGGGAAAAGGGCAGCTGACTGTGCCACAGGTAGGGCTTTGTAAGGGCAACAAAGGAAAACAAGCAAAGAGCAGCAAAGGAAACAGTAGATTCGACCAGAGCTCGTGGGAGCTTCTCTTTGCCCACCCAAGTAAGGCTGCATGGTGAGCCTGGAGCGCGGTCCTTCTCATCCTGAAAAACAGGCTAATTCCTTTATATGCAAAGGTTTTTCAAGTGTGCATAAAAGTGGATGGGGAAAAAAACAAGAAATTGGTGAAGGGGTCCGTAAGCATTTGAGAATGAGAACCACTAGTGAATGGTAACAAAAAAGGCAAATGAAAACATCACTTTTTAAAAAACTTATCAAATGGGTTATTATTTAAAAAACACCACACATTTTCGGTGTTGGATTTTCAAGGCCTCTGTCGGTTTGCATCTTCAATCTTCCCAGATGCGCCTGCAGTGGCATTTTGTTGCTGGGCGTCCAGTCCCTCCTGGGCTTGCTGACCAGAGAACCTTGTGTTCCAACTTTATAATAAGTGTAGATTTCCTGTTTCAAAGGTTTAATGGGATAGCATTTTTAAAAAGAATTGAAGCTGGCTAAATTTAGTGTCTGAAAAGTGTCCAGATCGAAAATAGCTCTATTCCAAAATATCTGTCTCCAGGCCTGTGCTGTTTGGGGCTTTGGGAAGGTGAAAGTTTCTGCTTCCTGTCCCATCAGCAAACAGGTGTCACCAGCCATGCGCTCTCATGACAGCCTGTCTCTGAAGGTCCTCGTTCTCGTGCGCTGGCCGGCCTCTTCCATTGGGGCATAATTGCCCGAGGTGGTGCGTTGCTTCTGACACGGCCCTGATGATCCATGAGGAGGGTCACTTTCCTCTCCTCCTCTGTTCTTCCTCCTGGTTCTTATTCTTGGCTCTTCTGAAGACTTTAAATGAGATGAATCATAATGTTAAAAAACACAAGGCTTGGGCTTCCCTGGTGGCGCAGTGGTTGAGAGTCCGCCTGCCGACGCAGGGGACACGGGTTCGTGCCCCGGTCCGGGAAGATCCCACATGCCGCAGAGCGGCTGGGCCCGTGAGCCATGGCCACTGAGCCTGCGCGTCCGGAGCCTGTGCTCCGCAACGGGAGAGGTCACAGCAGTGAGAGGCCCGCGTACCGCCAAAAAAAAAAAAAAAAAAGGCTTTTTCTGGGATTCCTTTCCCTTTCTTCATTCTTACAGTATGTTAAATTTCTGCTTTGTCTTATTATTTCAAGCTTAATATTATTATTTTTTTCTTAAGAAGTAGCATTCTCTTGGCCCAGGATAGGGTCATCCCTTGATTTTTGTGGCATGGAGCTCGGGTGAACCCAGTGTTTGCGCCTAAACCCACCTTGAAAGAACACACAGAGTACAGAGAAGAGAGTCTTTTGGCTTATTTGGGTCAAGTATTATCATCTCTCTCTTGCAAACGTGAGAACAGAGGCCTGCAAACTTGGGAAGCCTTTGCAGTGAGGGGCACAGGTGTAAGGTTTAGGCCGTCAGGAGCCGTGTAGCCTCGGACCTTGTCATTCCTGGGGAAGCGAGGACAGTGGCTACTCTGGCGGGATCCCTACTTCGCCTCCAGAACCTGAACTTTACACATGCACCTTCTGAGGAAGAGAGACAACGGGCAAGTTTGTCAATCCTGTCATTTTTCTTTAGTGTTACTTCTGGGCTAAGGTAGCCACGATTTGTTTTATAATTCAGCATTGTCTGTCAAGAATCGGGGGCATTCGATCCCTAGGAAGAACGAAGTCTGCTTAATCCTAAGTAGGCCTGGACAGCATCTCCTTCTAGGACAGAAGAGTCTAGAGTTTCTGTTAAGACACCAGGTGTCACTAAAGGTGTTTGGAAATCACGGACAGATTCTCAGGGAGTCAGAAGTCCCCGGGGAGGCCGCCGGGGGAGGTGGGAGGTGCCCGGGCAGTAAATGAACCCAGAAAGAGAGTGAAGAGGGAGGATGTAACCGGAGGGCGAGCCGTTCACCAGCTCAGAAGCTTCTCTGAGTTCTTTATTCCTCCGCTCCAATGTTGTAGGTGTAAAGAGTTTACCAGCGCGCCAGGTGGAGCTTTATCTGCTTCCTAAACAGGCTTGTGTGTCCTCTCATGATCCAAGATAATAAAACGAGGTAAATAATCATTATTTTGCTTGACGTCTTTAAAAAAATTTTGTGTAGAGAACGCAGGGTGTGTTTTAGGGTCTACAGCAAGTGAGGGGTGACGGCCGGTCTGTGTAACTGCGAGGAGGTGGGCGTTCGAGACCCAGAGATTCACGGAAGCAGCACCACGTGTCCTCCACGTGCTGTTTGAAGGATGGGGACCCTGCCTGCTCAGCCACGTCCTCCCCGTGGGGGAGGCTCTGCTCCCGAGTGGGAGGGGGGAGCTGGCTTCGGTTACTCCTGCAGGAGGAGTGGTCCTGGGGGGGCGTGAGGGGTGGTCCTGAGGGGATGCGAGGGGTGGACCCTGGGGGGCGCGAGGGGTGGCCCCGGGGGGACGCGAGGGGTGGTCCTGCGGGGACGCGAGGGGTGGTCCTGGGGGGGACGCGAGGGGTGGTCCTGGGGGGGCGCGAGGGGTGGTCCTGGGGGGGGGCGCGAGGGGTGGTCCTGGGGGGGGCGCGAGGGGTGGTCCTGGGGGTGCGAGGGGTGGTCCTGGGGGGGCACGAGGGGCGTCCCTCAGTGTTTCTGAGCCAGCACCAAAGCCGCTGGGGGAGACGCCCCCATGCTTCCAGACCCTCTGCGCTCACGGCGACCCGCAGGGCGTCTGCGATTGCATCAGCGCGTCGTATCCAGGTGCAGCTCATCTTCCCGATTCCACTGAGCGGCGCCCCTTGGATTTTGCGCCGACAGGCCCCGCTGGACCTTGAAGGAAGGGACAGAGCCCTGGTTGAAAAGTCAGGGACCCGCACTGCCAGTAGGGTGGTGACCCGAGAGCTACGAAGACCTGGGGGGGGGTGCGGCTTCCCCACATCCCATCCGTCCTGAGCGCCCGCGCCTTTTGGGGCAGCGGGTGAAACTGGTTAGAAAGGGTGCAGTTAGCGTCCTCCATCCCCTCAGAGGAATCATTAGTGCTCAGAGCAGAGGGGATTGAAAGGGTGCCCACCGTCCCCTCCAGGATACATGTTTTTAATCGTCTGGTAAGTCACCCCAGATTCGTAATCATCTGGGTAACTGGGTGAATTTCTAGAAACTTGCTGACCATATATCCTTTGGAAAATATCTTTAGGGTGCATATCTGGTGGATACAAACGAGGACATTAATTTAGTGTTTATTACTGGTGAATAATTCATTCATTCGATGTGTTTTCTTGTAAACTCCCAAGGTGCCAAAACTGTGCTCGCCATTATGTATATTTTAGTAAATAAACGAGAAGTACGATGCTGGATAAGAGTCTGTGGAGAGAGATAAATATTAAATAAATATACAGCAATCATATACTAAAAGTGTTTTCATGCTAACGATTCTGATTCAGCTTTGAGGACAGCTATGTCCAGATACTGGTCCTCTGACCCATGGCCAGGAGCCTGGGGGCAGAAGTGGCATTTCTGGTTCTGGGAAGAATAGACAGGAATCAGGAGCAGAGCTGGGAGTCTTCCAGGCCTGAGGAAAGGGGTGTAGGGAGCGTCAAGGATTAACCAAGACTTCTGGCCTGAGCCAGCGGAGGTGCAGTTCCAGCCCCTGGGGTTGGAGACCATTAACCTCCTGCTTGGGAGAGGTCTGTGATCTGTTTTCAGTTAGAACGGATGCAGTTTCATGTATTTAAGAGAATTTTAAGACAATAAAAAGATGCATGAACTTTAACTTGCCAAACCAGGCCTTGCTGTTTAGACGTGCAGGTTGGAATTTACTTTTTCCCTTCTCCCTGAATCCATAGTCACATCCAGCCCACCTGGACATCTTGGAGCATGGAGAACAGAAAACTTGTTGTACCAAAAACTGCTCCAGTTGACATGTCCTCTGGTGAAGCCTCACATTTCACAGATGGGGAAACTGAGGACGGGCCCAGAATTCCTTGTTCCTGTCCCCTGGGCGCTGTGCCTGGCCGCACCCTCGCCACACTGCACTTGAATTAGGAGAACGTTCTTACAGAACTCCCCCCCCCCACCCGCCTCCAGTCTCTCTCAGCTTGAAACCATCCTACACACAGCTGCTGGGATAATCTTTCTAAAGCCATTTTTATCATGTCACTTCTTTGCATGCTGTTTTCTGTTGCCTTTTGTCAAATCCAGATTTCTCCTTTCTGGCTCTCAAGGCTTTCTGCAAAATGTCCCCTTTCCGAGGATTTCCATCGTGAGCCTTTATGGAACGTTTGCCCCAAAGTGCTGCTCAAATTCCCTGTTGTTGTCTTACTGTCGCCTGCCACTGGTCCTTTGCACATGCCATACCACCCACCTGGAGAATTCGTTATCAGCCTGTTTCTTGTGTTATTTTTCTTTCTTGGTCTGTGCCCGTTCCTCTTTCCAGTCTTAACTCCAAAATCCTTTTCTTCTTGGAACTGAAGCCTATAAATGCTTCCTTCCCTCAACTCTGACCATTTCTTTACTTTTTGGTTTCCTTTAGTAGTTAGTTCTTCATCTCATAACATTCAGAAGGCATCTTATATAAGATACCTGAATCCAGCAAACCAGTTATCATCTAATGATTGGCTGGATTTACAAAAGTATACCAGGAAACACCTCACTAGGAGCTTTCTTTAAAAGAATAGTTTCCTTTATGTATTGGCAATGGTGCAGTTACAAGAGATTTACTTCACACTGGGTCTTAGGCATGATGTTCTGAAAGTTGTCTCACCGTGTTTTACTGGCTGATGGGATATTCTGGCAGATTCCTAAGATTCCTAAGAACGATGCCCGTGACTAGCTTGGACGCACCTCCTTCAGCGCCCGTGCTGCTCGATGCTGACTCACCGGGTGGAGTGGCCCCCCGGCCGGGGGCGTTTACAGTCATGCACTGCTGCATCTCAGATCAGATGTCTTTGAGTTAAGACTGTGTGTCTTTGATTTCCCCGTTTTGGAGTCATGTTTTTCACAGAATCTAGACGGTGCTGAGGCTGGTGGGAAGCTGTGCGCTGCTCCCCGGGGCTCTGCGTCGAGTTCACTGTGTGGTCAGAGGCTGAATCTGTTCTCTGTGCTTTAGGCCAGCAGGACTAGCGCACCAGGCTTCCTCGAGGCTGCTCCCTACAGCTCTGCTGTTGTCACCATGGAGCGGTGACCACCTGAAGCAGTGGCGGGGAGTGAGGACCAGAGCTGGCTGAGTGCACTGGACCGTGACATTAGCCTCTCTGGGCTTCAGTAACTTATCAGTGAAGTGGGGATGTAGATAATTTCTCACCTCACATGGAGCTGTGAAGATCAAAGTGACATTGAGGTTACTGAGGCCTGGGGGGTAGCAGGCCAGGGTAGCAGGGGGCCAGGACTGACGTGCGGGCCCTTCCTTTGGCTAGGCTCGCCACCGACGGCTGCCCCGCTTCTCGGCACCTGGCTTTTTAAAATCTAACATTCTCTATGATTTTTTTGATTGGAACATCTTTTATTTTTATTGATAAAAAAAGCTATCTGTATTTATGTTAAATTAGAAATAACAGAACAGCTTGTCCTCTGATGCATCTGAAGTTCATAGGTTTAACTTGGAACTTTGGAAAAAACGTGCTTCCAGGTTTTGATCTTGATGGTTTTGCGGGGTGTGTGATGCTGGGTGTGGGCTGAGCCTAACTTCCTCACGCCCATCAGGGAGATGGCGAGTGGACAGGGTGGCGGGGCTGTCTTAGCTTTCCTGGTCCACCTCATGGCGGGTCTGGCTCCTGCAGGGCTGTGCGGAGTCTGCTCTTTCCCAAGTGCACCCTCAGCCACATCTCAGCACAGGCCTGCTGCTCTTGGCTGGCGCATCCACGTGCTTCCACGGGCCGGCTCTCGGATCGGGGGTGTGGCGTGGGGGGCGTGGAGGGGTTGGAGGCTCTGGACTGAAGACGGCTGGGTGTCTTCCAAGCGCTGAAATCAGTCACCTCTTCTGCATGATGGTTACGTTGACTTGCACTTTCCACATAGAGCTTATTTACTAGCACATGTCTGCTGACGGCTAATATACATACCAGGCCCTCACTCGTTTTAGTGTTGCCCTTTCCCCTAATCAGCCGAGATTATGTGAGCACAGCCTCATCGGCCTCACCTGGCTCTGGTTTCACACTAAGTGGATGGAATTGGAATAGATAATTCTGGTTATTCAGTTTAAACATCAATTTCTCTTCCTCTGTAGTTCTTTAGGTTTAATTCTTCATCAAGACTCTGTCCAGGTTACTTATACTGTGATCATTATTTTCAGACCTCAGTGTAGAGACGGTGTGGGTTCTTGGTCCTCTCCTGAGCCAGTGGGGCAGGTGCCGTGGGGACTGAGTCCACGGTGCCGCCAAGATGGTGGTGCTGCTTTTGACAAGCCCTTAGCTAGACCAGCAGGTAAAAGAGGGGAGACTCAAGTAGGTAAAAGCAGAAATGAAAGAGGAGACGGTACGACGGATGCCTAGACATAAGAGGACCGTTAGGGATTTTTTTAAAAACAATTCTATGCCAAAAAGTTGGATGACCTAGAAAAAATGGATAAATTCTTAGAAACATACAATCTATCAGGACTGAATCAAGAAGAAATAGGCTGATAGACCATTAACAGTAAGGAGATTGAATCAAAAATCAAAAACCTACCAGCAAAGAAAAGCCCAGGAGCAGATGGCTTCATGGCGGAATTCTTCCATATATTCAAAGAAAAACTAAACCAGGTCTTCTTAAAACCTTCCAAAAAATGCAGGTAGTGGGAACACTTCCAAGCTCATCTTCTGAGGCCGGCAGCATCACCCTGATACCACAACCAGACAGGACCCCACAAGAAAAGCAAAGCACAGGCTGTTTCTCTGTCATCAATCTGCTCTAAAGATGAGGGACCCAGAGGTCGGAGCTGTGAGTGCCCGAGTCTTCGAAGCTGGTTCAGGGTGAATGGGTGGCTCTGGCCCGAGGCTGGTGGGTGCTGGGAGAGGAGAGAAGGCAGGATGATCTAACCAGGTGTTGCCTGTATTGGAAGCCTTCTTAGTATTTCCTTCAAATAAAAACTCAGGGCTACATTTTTCCTTTCTGTATAAGCTTTGAAACGATAATGAAGATTTCCTTTAGGAGGAAAAGCTCAGCTCTGTCTCCTTTTTCTTGCTTCTCAGGTTTGTTATATAATAAAGATTTAAAAACTATTTAATTTCAGTCTATATCTTTCCATATGTCTTAAAGTAACACTTGCACGTACTTAAGTGTGGGCTAGCAGTACAGAAGAATTATAATCAAAAGCAGTAGGGTCTTACCTACCTCTTTCAGCCCAAGCCCTAGGAGAATCAGGTGTAACTCGATGTTTTTTGTTTTTAAGTACACTTTATTTTTTAAGAGCAGTTTTTGGTTCCCAGAAACATCAGGAGGAAGGTGCAGAGGTTTCCTGTATACCACTTGCCCCGCCATGCACAATCCCCGCCATCATTAACACCCCCACTGGCTGTGCATTTGTTACAACTGACACGTCACCATCACCCAGAGTCCATGGTTCGCTCCTGGGGTTGGACATTCTGTGGGTTTGGACAAATGTGTAATGACATGTATCCATCATTATAGTATCAGACAGAAATTTCACCGTGTAACTCACTTTTTACTGTTTCTGTGTTTTCGTGCCTTCACAGATGATTTCCATGTCTCCTAGTTAATCTACTCTAGATGTTATTCGCTATTTACCACGTCTTCCCCTTCTCTCCCTATAATCAAGTTACTCCTTTTAGTTTCTTCTCTTTGCTGACTCCTTACATTTAATGGATAATCCCCACCTTCTTTCTTATTCCAGCGGCTCTGGTGGTGTCACTTGACACCCATTCTGTGATGTGGAGACATTAGCAACTCTCAATTTGCTTACTTTCTCATTTCACTTCACCAGCCAGCATTTGTCAAGGTTGAGTCCATTTACGTTCTGTTTAGAAATTGTAGTTCATTTTCTTGCTTTTTCTATAGGCTGAAGACACAAAATAGACGTATGTGTTTGCACTGTCCTCCGACCGCTGGTATTTTCCACGGCTCTGCCGACTGGTGCACGTTGATTGTTTTCTTCTTGCTCCTGGAGTTTCTAATGATGTTTTCTTTTCTTGCATTTTCTTTCTTCATTGCCTTTTAAAGTTGCTGCAAATGCTCAAGGGATAATGTACGTTTCTAAGATATAACCACCCCTTTTGATCCCCCCAGCAACTGACTGACCTGCAGGAGGTTTTCTTCCTGAACGATTGTTCTGATTTTCAGAACGAACTGCTTTCTGGGCAGGAAGTGTAGCCTCTCTCTTTTAACTCTCATTTCTCTGTTGCTTTGACCTAGAGTTCCTTAAATTTCTTGTCTTTCTGCCTCGATTTTTACCCTCCTTTTGTTGATACACATCTTCAAATAATTTCCTGAGAAAATAAGAGTAGAAGATAAATTTTCTGAACTTGCCTGTCTGAAATGCTGCCCTCATATATGCGAAAGTTTGGCTGGGTATAGAATTCCAGGGTCAAAATAATTTTGTCTAAGAATTTTGAAGGCATTTTTCCTTTGTTTATTGTAATTTAGTGTGGAATGTCCAATTCTTGTTCCTTTGCTATAACTGACTTCTCCTCTCTGGACAGTTTTAGTTTTCTCTTTTTATCTTTGTGTTCTAAAGATTCACGAAGATATACATGGGTGTAGGTTTTCCCCCCTTTCAGTCAAAATGCTGGGCTACGTGGATGCTTTTGGTCTTGAATTATGTGACTTTGGCTTTTGTAAACTCTCATGTAGTATTTCCTTGATAATCTCTTACCATTTATTTTTTCTGTTGCTTATTTTTTCCTTTCTTTTACTTTCTTATCTTTTCTCTTTTCTTTCTGAAACTCTTCTTTGTATGCAGGACCTTCCTCACATTGATTCAGAGTGTCCTATGTCTTTTCCATTATATACTTTTGAGTCTCTTTTATATTTTTGTAGTACTTTCTGGCAAATTTTCTCAACATTGCCTTCTAACACTTCCATCAGAATTTTAATCTCAATTTTATTTTCAGTTTCTAAGACTTCTTTTGGTGCTATTTCTTTTTTTCATGGTCCAGTATCTTCTCAGATTTCTCTGTGGAGACTAATTTGCTTTTTTTCACTCTATTCCTTGCAATGTCTCTTTCGCCTATTCTGTCACTGTGGCTCCGGCTCTGCGTTCGCAGGTGGGGCTTGTCGCCAAGTGGGCTTCTCTTCAGGACGGTTGGGCAGAAAGCTGGCCGAGGTGCTGGAGAAGCTCTAAGTCCCAGAATTCAGGTCTTCATTTAGAGCAAATCAATTCTGGTTTTGAAGCAAAGAAGTTCCGACTTTACGAGTGGGCGGGGTAGGCCGGCGGGCGTTTTGTATGAAGGGATATGAGGACGATACAGTTGCTGACGTTTACCATGTCTCTCTCTCTGCGCCACTGACCCGTCCGGGGTCCCAGGGCCTCCGCAGTGTGGCCGGGCTTGCATCCTCGCTCCCTCCTGTTTTGTCACCTCTTCGGCTCTGCATCTTCAGTCCTCTTCTCTGCCCACTCAGCAAGTCCCTCAGATTCTCCAGCACCTGCTTCTTTCGTGTTTATAGATTTGCTTCTCCTTAAAGTCCTTGGCAGTCACGTAAGGGGGTCTCAGAAGGAAGAGGAGGTAATTAATTGGGTACTTGGGCACCTTGAATATGATGTAAACCACTATTTTATTTTAAAAGTTTGAAAAGTAATAGGATTCTCCAGCATTATTTAAATGACATTGGCCCGAAATTCAGTGTTATGGTTTTTCCTCTCTCTCGGAAGCACTGTTCCTAAAAGGTCTGTGTGTTTTCGCATTTCACAGGTAGACATGCCGATGCTGGAGAATCAGAGCTCGATGACAGACAGATGGGCAGGAGCCCCTGTGATGTTTCCCTTGGCGAGCATATGCCACTTTGATCTTGAGTCAGGCATCTTAGGGACTGTGGTGGATAGTCTCCCTCCCGTGTGTGAACGTGTGTGTGTTAGATGTCTGCGTGGACCCGGCATTACAGACAGAACACAGTGAAACACACAATATGACCTAAATTCCCTTTTTCCCTAAAACTCGTCCTGAGATCAAGGGGCCCCACTCGCAGTGTTCTTGTCCCACCTCTGTCCTCTAGAGCCGCTGCCCTGGCCCCTGCAAAGACCTGTGGGGAGAGAGGGCGCCTGTCTCTGGGGGACACTCGGGATGCTGGTGGGAGGGGAGAGAGATGACCCTATAGGGACTGGGGGACACGTCCTGGTGCAGGTCAGGTGGTCCTGAGTCCTTCCTCTTCCGCCAGACCGGAGGAGGACCTCTCAGACTGTCGTCCAGTGCATCATTAAGAGTGGTTTTGGACGGAAGATCGCTGTGAGTTTTGCTGTAGCACTTTGCAGGAATCAGTGGCTGGAGCCTCTGTGTGAAAAAGGCTTCTCAGGCTTACATCTTGGCAAACAAAATAGAGAATAGAAATGGTGCTGGATCCGGTTTCAGTCCAGCAAGAAGTCATATTTAGTCGAGGAAACATGAAAAAAAAGAGCTCTGTCGTGAAGTGGTAAAAGTTTCCTTTTTAGGTTTAAAATTATGAATCGGAATTTGCAGTATCTGTGTAAAACACTTGGAACCTCGTGGTCACAGGGTGTCTTGTTTTAACTCCCATACGTATCTTTGTTGCAGGGGAGAATGAAGTGATGATGAATAAAAACTTTCAAGCGTAAAGTATATTACTTTAGGATGAAATTCTTCGGGGTAAATGGAGTGGAATTAGGAGTTGAAGGAGTTAAAGTAACGGTGTGAAATTTCTAACGGCCTGGTTCATGTGTTTTGGAAAGAGACAGCTCAGGGTCACTCCTTGTTTGCTACAGCAAGCTGTCCCTCCGTGGGGTCTGTCTGCTTGGTCACAGCAGACAGCTCGGAGGATGGTGGCCACCGAATGGATATGGTCATTGCGAGTCTACTGGATACGTCGAAAAGAACGAGGTAACAGTTTCATTGAATGGCAGTCATTACACTATCCTAGGAATTTAACCGTTTGCAATGCTCTACTAGTTCTTCAAACATTTTCTAAGGGGTGCTTGTGCAAAATCCTGAAGACCGCTAGTTTAGGGAATCAGGAATCGGGAAATCTGGGGTTTTGGGGAGCGTGGGGACAAGGGGAGAAGGAACAGTAGGGAAATCAGCTCTGGATTTTATTCCTGGGAGGGAGGAGTGATGCGGCTGGGATAACGGCCCCATCACCCCGAGCTCTGAGGCTAACAAGCCCCTGCCTTTGCGTGCTATTATTGTATTTCTCTGAGAAACCTAATTTTTAGGGAGATGTCTCTATTTAAGGAAAGTGCAGTGATACCATTTTCAAGTAACATTTTTTGCTCATTGAGATAAAGAGCCCTCTGCTCAGGAATTATTGAGTTGCCGGAATCTGAGGGGCTGTGATTGGCCCTCTTGACTGTGCTATCATCATATTCCAGGAGGAACGTCCAAAGGGAAAGGCATGTACGTGGCACGTTGAAGTGGGGTCGTGTTAGGTCGGGGTCCCCACTCTCAAGACCGTTCCTAGGAGACGTTGTCTGAAGGGATCTGGGAAGAAGGAGAGATAAGGAGTGACAGTTACAGTTATGGAAATAAATGCACAGTGGGTGGCAAAGGCGATTTGGAGATGCACAGATGGTGTCTGGTCGGACCCCATCCGGCGACGATGCTGGTTAAGAGGAGGTGAGCCTGCCTGGCAGGGAGCTTGTTGTACTCTTCTCCAAGGGTGTGGTCATGCGGGTGCTGACAGGGTGCCTTGTACACCCGGAAGACTTGAGGAACTCAGTACCTATAGCTGAACTGGAAAAGGGTGAGAAAAATCAGGGAAACGGAAACAGAGATCCTTCCTAATTGTGGTTTTGAACCTTAGCTGATAATTTCCTAATTTAAAACAACATCAAGGATGAAGCAGAAAGTGACAGGGTCGTAAGTAAATCAAGGGTCTTGGGGTACAGGGAGCCCCATATCTGGCCGTGCTCCTGGCTTCTCATTGGAGAGCTCGTTCGCTCCCATAGGATGTCTGTGTCTTACAGCTTCCCAATCTGTGTTAGGGTTTAAATATGTTAGTGTGCTACTGAGTTATGATCCATTCTCCAGGAAGCATGGCATCCTGTCTACACAGAGTTCCTGGTCCACTGAACTGGGCAAGCGGCTGCCACTCATGGCTTCCCTTCGACAGGAGGGTCCCGGGCATGGCATCGGAGCGCCGGCAAAGGCTCCTCCCTACTGCAGGGCGGGGAGTGTGGGGACAGCAGTTTTATTTTAGTTCGTCTTTAGAGAATGACTTCTATCACAAGGCTTTTTAAACCCTTACTCAGCAATTTCCTTATTTCCTATGAGTTACTCCATCTGGGAGAAGAAATGAGATCATAACTTATCCGAACGCTTATTATATACTTTTGTCACTGTGGTGTTTAAAAAAGAACATATATACACTAGCAAATGTAAGGTAGCTAGCTAGTGGGAAGCAGCCGCATAGCACAGGGAGATCAGCTCGGTGCTTTGTGAGCGCCTGGAGGGGTGGGATAGGGAGGGTGGGAGGGAGGGAGACGCAAGAGGGAAGAGATATGGGAACATATGTATATGTATAAGTGATTCACTTTGTTATAAAGCAGAAACTAACACACCATTGTAAAGCAATTATACTCCAAAAAAGATGTTAAAAAAAAAAAAAAAAAGAACTGTGGGTTTCTTCTAAAACCCATTAACAAGTCTTCTGAGAGAATAACAACTAGGAAGCAACTGTGAGTCCTCAAGTGCTGTTTGGCCTGGGCATCACTCCCGAGTTCAGGCTGTTCTATCGTGAGGTCATAAAACTCATCCACATGTTGTGGGCCAGTTAGTTTTATAATGCCACACATCCCTGACCTGTGTCACATGTACCATAAAATAGGGCCCTGCAGTTACAGTACGTAAAGGAGCTGGGTTGCCTCTAAGCATCTGAGCCCAGGGCTCGAAAATTAAGAGATTCCCTCGTAGATGGAGGCGTGACTGGGCCAAAAATGCCTCCACTGCAAATTCTGACCACAGAACTTTACTTTTAATTGTACTAAAATTCACGTATAGATCCAGGTACTTGGTAATTTAACCTATTCAAAGTGAAGTGAAGATGCAGAAAGAAAAAAGTTTCCCAGTAACCGGAACAGATTCAGTAAAGCTGTGGTAATTACTAATATAATTTGGCAAGCTTTATTGGAAAGTTTGAGTTGCATTTAGAAAGTATTTAATAAAGTTTGAGTCCAGGCAGGCCTCACTTTACTGCACTTTGCCTTATTGCTCCCTGCAGATGTGGAGTTTTTGTTTTGTTTTTTTATAAATTTATTTTATTCATTTTTGGCTGCGTTGGGTCTTTGTTGCTGCGTGCAGGCTTTCTCTAGTTGCGGCGAGTGGGGGCTGCTCTTCGTTGCTGTGTGCGGGCTTCTCATCGTGGTGGCTTCTCTTGTTGCGGAGCATGGGCTCTAGGCTCCCACGCTTCAGTAGTTGTGGCTCGTGGGCTCAGTAGTTGTGGCTCGCGGGCTCTAGAGCACAGGCTCAGTAGTTGTGGCGCACGGGCTTAGTTGCTCCATGGCATGTGGGATCTTCCTGGACCAGGGTTCAAACCCATGTCCCCTGCATTGGCAGGCAGATTCTTAACCACTGTGCTAACAGGGAAGCCCCAGATGTGGTGTTTTTTACACATCGAAGGTCTGTGACAACCCTGTATCTAACAAGTCTGTTGGTGCCATTTTTCCAACAGTCTTTACTTGCTTCATGTGTCTGTGTCACATTTTGGTAACTCACAATATTTCAAACTTTTCATTAGTTTTGTATTTGTTACGGTGATCTGTCAATCCGTGATCTTTGATGTTACTATTGTAATTGTTTTGGGCATCACGAACCTCGCCCGTATAAGACGGGAACTGAATCGTTAAACGTTGTGTGTGTTCTGATTGCTCCACCGGCCATTCCCCATCTCTCCCTCTCCTCAGCCTCCCTGAGATACAACAGTATCGAAATTAAGCCAGTTAATAACCCTACAGGGGCTTCTAAGTGTTCAAGTGAAAGGAAGAGGCGCACGTCTCTCACTTTAAGTCAAAAGCTAGAAATGATTAAGCTTAGTGAGGAAGGCATGTCAAAAGCTGAGACAGGCTGAAAGCTGGGCCTCTTGCACCAGTCAGCCAAGGTGTGAGTGCAAAGGAAAAGTTCTTGAAGGAAATTGAAAGTGCTCCTCCAGTGAACACACAAATGATAAGAAAGCAAAACAGCCTTATTGCTGATTTGGAGAAAGTTTCAGTGTCTGGTTAGAAGATCAAACCAGCCACAACATTCCCCTAAGCCAAAGCCTCATCCAGATCAAGGCCCCAACTCTCTTCAATTCTGTGAAGGCTGAGAGAGATGAGGAAGCCGCAGAAGAAAAGTCTGAAGCTAGCAGAGGTTGGTTCATGTGGTTTAAGGAAAGAAGCCGTCTCTATGACATAAAAATGCCAGGCAAAGCAGTAGGTGCTGATGGAGAAGCTTCAGCAAGTTATCCAGAAGATCTAGCTAAGGTCATAAAAGAAGGTGGCTACACTAAGCAACAGATTTTCGATGTAGATGAAACTGCCTTCTATTGGAAGAAGATGCCATCTAGGACTTTCATAGCTGGAGAGGAGAAGTCAGTGCCTGGCTTCAAAGCTTCACAGGACAGACCGACCATCTTGCTAGGAGCTAACGCATCTGGTGACTCCAGAAGTTGAAGCCAATGCTCATTCCATCTGAAAATCCTAGGGCCCTTAGGATTATGCTAAACTACTTTGCCTGTGCTCTGTAAATGGAACAACGAAGCCTAGATGACAACACATCTGTTTATAACATGGTTTACTGATTATTTTCAGCCCACTGTTGAGACCTACTGCTCAGAAAAAGAGATTCCTTTCAAAATATTTCTGCTGGACTTCCCTGGTGGTGCAGTGGATAAGAGTCCATCTGCTAATGCAGGGGACACCAGTTCAAGTCTTGATCCGGGAAGGTCCCACATGCTGCTGAGCAACCCATGTGCCACAACTACTGAGCCTGCACTCTAGAGCCCGTGAGCCACAACTACTGAGCCTGTGTGCCACAACTACTGAAGCCTGCACACCTAGAGTCTGTGCTCCACAACAAGAGAAGCCACCACAATGAGAAGCCCGTGCACTGCAAGAAAGAGTAGCCCCTGCTTGCCACAACTAGAGAAAGTCCGCACACAGCAACGAAGACCTAAAAATAAATAATTTATTTTTGCAGCCAAAAATAAATACATAAATAAAGTAAAAAGAAAATTACTGCTCACTGACAATGCACCTGGTCACCCAGGAGCTCTGATGGAGATGAACAATGAGATTAATGTTGTTTTCATGACTGCTAACACAACATCCATTCTGCAGTCCATGGGTCAAGGAGTAATTTCTACTTTCAAGTCTTATTATTTAAGAAATATATTTCATAAGGCTATAGCTACCATAGACAGTGATTCCTCTGATGGGTCTGGGCAGTCAGATCAAGTCAATTGAAAGCCTTCTGGAAAGGAGTCCCAATTCTGGGTGCCATTAAGAACATTCGTGGTTCATGGGAAGAGGTCAACATATCAACATTGACAGGAGTTTGGAAGAAGTTGGTTCCAACCTTAATGGATGACTTTCAGGGGTTCAAGTCTTCAGTGGAGGAAGGAACTGCAGATGTGGGGGAAACAGCGAGAGAACTAGAAGTGGAGCTGAATTACTGCAATCTCATGATGAAACTTGAATGGGATGAGGAGTTGCTTCTCGTGGATGAGCAAAGAAGGTGATTTCTTGAGAGGGAAACTACTCCTGGTAAAGATGCTGTGAAGATTGTTTAAAATGATAACAAAGGATTTAGAATAGTACATAAACTTAATTGATAAAGCAGCAGTAGGGTTTGAGAGGATTGACTCCAATTTTGAAAGAAGTTCTACTGTGGATAACATCAAACAGCATTGCTGCTACAGAGAAATTGTTCCTGAAAGGAAGGGTCAATCAATGCAGTCAACTTCACTGTTGTCTTATTTTAAGAAACTGTCACCCCAGCCTTCAGCAACCACCACCCCGATCAGTCAGCAGCCTCAACATCAAGGCACGACCCTCCACCCACAAAAATGTTACAACTTGCTGAAGGCTCAGGGTTTTTGTTTTTAGCAATAAATTACTTTAAAATTAAGATATGTTTAGGTTTTGTTTTAGACATAATACTATTGTACACTTAACAGACTGCGGTATATAGTGTACAGATAACTTTTATATGCACTGGGAAACCAAAATATTCGTGTAACTCACTTTATTGCGGCGGTCTGAGACCTCACCCCCTAACCCCCAATATCTCTGAGCTATGCCTGTATTGCAGAAGGAACTTGAGAATTAGGGGGAGTGGGTTGGGCTCCCATCTCTCCATCCCGGTTTCAATATGGGTTTGTCTGCTTTTATCTGTATTTTATATAGGGGTTTTTGTGTATAAGTCTATTTGAAATATAATTCAAATGCAAGAATGTTGGGAACATGAACTAGAAGATTTTCAAGGGCCCTTCTAGGACCAAGATGATTTGATAATTGATAACGTTTAAATACTGTGTTTGGTAAAGATCTTGTTTTCCTTTGGTATGTATATAGTTTGCTGAGAATATTCTTAAGCCTGTTACTCAGTACCTGGCAAAATGAAAGAACTTCTTCACCAAGTGGCTCTAACAGTTGGGTCCCACAGTTGGTAGAGACAGTTTCTGTTGATTTATCGTGCCAGGAACAAAATAATCATTTGCCAAACGCGTGGCATTTGGCTTAATTGACTTAAATGACATTGAAATACAGCAGCTCTTAGGGGCAGATGAATTTCAGTCTAGATTAGATTCTGACACACCATCTGAAAAAGATCCTGAAATAACAGTGAATTAAAGAGACATTGATTTTTTATAATATAAACAAGGGCCAAACCAGGAACATGCATGGCTCTATAGAAATTCCTTCAGCATCGGGGATACAGACTTCTATTTTGTTGCTCTGCCATCTTTCAACTTGGGTCTTCTATCTCATGGGCCAAGATGGATGCCAGAGCTCCAGTCATCATATCTGCTTTCTACCCAGCAGTAAGGAGGAACACTGAAGATGAAGAAGGGCACACTCCCTATTGTTAAGCACATTTCTTAGGAGTCACACAACATTTCTGCTAACATCTTACCTTCCAAAACGTAGTCAAATGGTCATTCCTGTCTTCAAGGTAAGCTGGGAAACTTTATCCTAGAGCAGGAGTATCACACTTCTTCTATAAAAGGTCAGATCATAAATATTTTAGGCTTTTCAGGTCATATGGTTTCTCTTGCACTTCTCATCTCTGCCATTATTGTGTGAAAACAGTCCTGGACACACATAAATGAATATACACTGCTATATTCCAAGAAAACTTTATAGAGACTGAAATATGAATTCCATATAATTTTCACATGTCATGAAACATTATTATTTTGATTTTTTAGCCATGTAACAATGTGAAAACCATTTTTAGCTTATGAGCCATATAAAAACAGGAAGTGGCAACTGATTTTTGACAGGAGTGCCAGGACTGTTCAGTGGGGAAGGAGTAGTGCCTTCAAAAAACAATCCTGGGAAAACGGGATGTCCACATGCACAGGAGTGAAGTTGGACCCCTACCTCGTACCATATACAGACATTAACTCATCATGGATCAAATACCACTGTAAGAGCTGAAAGCCTTAGAAGAAAACATAGGGACAAATCTTTATGATGTTGGGTGTGGCAATAGTTTCTTTCTTTCTTTCTTTTTTTGGGCAATAGTTTCTTAAATACAGCACCAGAAGCACAGGTAACAAAACTATATATATATATATATATATATATATATATATATATATATTTGTTGGACCTTGTTTATATTATAGGAAAATTTATGTGCATAAAGGGCATCATCAATAGAGTAAGAGACAATTCATGAATAGAGAAGAATATTGGCAAATCATATACCTGGTAAGGGTTTAATATTCAGAATGTATAAATCCTGCAAATCAACCATAAGACAACAAACAACCCAATTAAAAATGGGCAAAGGACATTACGAGCTATTTCTCCAAAAGAGATATAAAATGGTCAACATACATGAAAATATTCTGAACATCATTAGTCAGTCATTAGGAAAATGCAAATCAAAACCACAAAGAGATATCACTTCACACCTACCTGGATGGCAAAAACAAACAAACCACTATAAGACACTGATGAAAGAAATTAAAGATGATACAAACAGATGGAGAGATATAGCATGTTCTTGGATTGGAAGAATCAACATTGTGAAAATGACTGTACTACCCAAAGCAATCTACAGATTCAGTGCAATCCCTATCAAACTACCAATGGCATTTTTCACAGAACTAGAACAAAAAATTTCACCATTTGTATGGAAACACAAAAGACCCCTAATAGCCAAAGCAATCTTGAGAAAGAAAAACAGAGCTGGAGGAATCAGGCTCCCAGACTTCAGATGATACTACTAAGCTACAGTAATCAAGACAGTATGGTGCTGGCACAAAAACAGAAATATAGATCAATGGAACAGGATAGAAAGCCCAGAGATAGACCCACGCACATATGGTCACCTTATCTTTGATAAAGGAGGCAAGAATATACAATGGAGAAAAGACAGCCTCTTCACTAGGTGGTGCTGGGAAAACTGGACAGCTACTTGTAAAAGAATGAAATTAGAACACTCCATAACACCATACACAAAAATAAACTCAAAATGGATTAAAGACCTAAATGTAAGACTGGACACTATAAAACTTGTAGAGGAAAACATAGGCAGAACACTCTATGACATAAATCACAGCAAGATCCTTTTTGACCCACCTCCTAGAGAAATGGAAATAAAAACAAAAATAAACAAATGGGACCTAATGAAACTTAAAAGCTTTTGCACAGCAAAGGAAACCATAAACAAGATGAAAAGACGACCCTCAGAATGGGAGAAAATATTTGCAAATGAAGCAACTGACAAAGGATTCATCTCCAAAATTTACAAGCAGCTCATGCAGCTCAATACCAAAAAAAAAACCAACCCAATCCAAAAATGGTCAGAAGACCTAAATAGACATTTCTCCAAAGAAGATATACAGATTGCCAACAAACACATGAAAGAATGCTCAACATCACTAATCATTTGAGAAATGGAAATCAAAACTACAATGAGGTATCACCTCACACCGATCAGAATGGCCATCATCAAAAATATCTACAAACAATAAATGCTGGTGAGGGTGTGGAGAAAAGGGAACCCTCTTGCGCTATTGGTGGGAATGTAAATGCATACAGCCACTATGGAGAACAGTATGGAGGTTCCTTAAAAAACTAAAAATAGAACTACCATATGACCCAGCAATCCCACTACTGGGCATATGCCTTGAGAAAACTGTAATTCAAAAAGAGTCATGTACCACAATGTTCACTGCAGCTCTATTTACAATAGCCAGGACATGGAAGCATCCTAAGTGTCCACTGACAGATGAATGGATAAAGAAGACGTGGCACATATAAAAATGGAACATTAGCCATAAAAAGGAATGAAATTGAGTTATTTGTAGTGAGGTGGATGGACCTAGAGTCTGTCACACAGAGTGAAGTAAGTCAGAAAGAGAAAAACAAATACTATATGTTAACACATATGTATGGAATCTAAAAAAAGGTTCTGAAGAACCTACGGGCAGGACAGGAATAAAGACACAGGTGTAGAGAATGGACTTGAGGACATGGGGAGGGGGAAGGAGAAGCTGGGACAAGTGAGAGAGTGGCATGGACATATATACACTACCAAGTGTAAAACAGATAGCTAGTGGGAAGCAGCCGCATAGCACAGGGAGATCAGCTCGGTGCTTTGTGACCACCTAGAGGGGTGGGATAGGGAAGGTGGGAGGGAGATGCAAGAGGGAGGGGATATGGGGATATATGTATACGTATAGCTGATTCACTTTGTTATAAAGCAGAAACTAACACACCGTTGTAAAGCAATTATACTCCAATAAAGATGTTTAAAACAAAATAAAGTACTCAAGAGCTACAAAACAAACAAACAAGCAAACAAAGAACAATTAAAAACCCCAGAACAACAGCAAAGGAAAAGAAGTTTTCGTCAGGATGTGGGGAAACTGGAACCCTCATACATTGCTGGTGGGAATGAAAAACATTTCATTTGCTGTGGCAAACAGCCTGGCAGGCCTTCAAAAAGTTCACAAAAATACCTTATGACCAGCAGTTCCGCTCCTAAAATATGCTCAAATGATCTGAAAATAGCAACTCAAACTGGGACTTTTATGTGCTAGCCTTTATTCACAGCTGCCAAAAGGTGGAGCAACCCACTGCCCACCAGTGATAAATGGATAAACAGAATGCAGTCCATCCATACAGTAGAATATTATTCAGCCCTGAGAACGATGCAGGCTGACACGTGCTGCAAGATGATGGATCTGGAAAACACTGTGCTGAGTGAAATGTCAGACACAGAAGTGCTAATGTTGCAAAATTCCAGTTATGTGAAATACCCAGAACAGGCAAATTCGTAAAGACAGAGTATGATAGAGGTTATCAGGGGCTGGTGGAGGGGAGGGAGGGGGTGTTACAGGGCACAGAGTTTCTTTTTGGGCTGTTGAGAAAGTTTGGAGACAGTGCAGACGGTTATACAACATTGTGAATGTAATTAATGCCCCTGAAGTATACACTTAAAAGTGGTTAAAATGGCAAATTTTATGTTATTTATATTTTGCCACCATCGTGACAAAAACCTTAAACTCAGGGGTTGTATTATTACTAAGGATAAAAAGAGTGGATGTGGGGATAAGCGTCAGTGCCTCTGTAGGTCCCTGTCCTCCCAGGCTCTCCCAACCATCTGCCAATAACGACCCCTACAAGCATTTATTTGGACTGGAACAGGGGCGAGCCAGCTTTTAAAAAGTAAGAGCATGTAATGTTAATGTTAAAAACCTTACATTCCTGAGTAATAACAGCTATGCTTGTAGTATTCCTTCATTCATTTAAAAACCTAAATACCGTAGTAATTTGGTAATGCTCTTAAATAAATTAAAAAATATATATCGGCACTTGTATACATTTTTTGAAAAAATTAAAAAAAGAGAAGATATAAGTTATATATCCAAAGGAAATGAAACCACTATCTCAAGGAGAAATCCATACCCCCCTGTTTGTCGCAGCATTATTTACAAGCCAAGATAGAAACAATCTAAATGTCCACTGACGGATGAATGGTTATATATACACAATGGTATACATACACGATGGAATATTAACCACCCTTAAAAAGGAAGGAAATCCTGCCATTTGTGACAACAAGGATGGAACTTGAGGGCATTATATTAAGTGAAATAGGCCAAAGACAGATATTGTATGATCTCACTTATATGTGGAATTAAAAAAAAAAAAAGGTAGAACGAGTTGAACTCATAGAAGCAGAGAGTAGAATGGTGGTTGCCCGGGGGCTGGGGGTTGGCTGGATCCCCTTGTCGGTCAAAGGGTCAACGCTTCCGGTTATAAGATGAGTAAGTCTGGTGCCCTAACATACAGCATTGTGACTGGTCAGTTGTGTATTATGTATCTAAAGTTGCTGTGAGTGTCTCACCACTGCCACCACCACCACCACGACAACAGATGGTGACCATGTGAGGTGAAGGAAGTGTTAATAGACCTCACTGTGGTAAACATTTCACGATATCTACGTGTATCAGATCATCACATCGTGGACCTTAAACTTACACAGTGTCGTGTGTCACTTATACTTCAATAAAGGTGGGGAAAGAGAAGACGTATGTCTGGCCTCCAGTCACTCGGGTTGTGCCTCTCCTGCGGTGACTCGTGGTCTCCTGGGCTTCTTTGCCCATAGGCAGGGACCTGCCACGGTAATTCATTTCTTTTTCGTTGGCACCTAATGAATTTTGACAACATTCATCCTCCCTAAATACATCCCGCTGATTGCTCTGTGGGAAAGTTCCCAAGGCCCTTGATCACAGCGCTGTGGACATGGCTGTTTTACTGTACACGGCAGATGGGGAGTGTGAACTGTGAGGGACGCGGGGGACACCCTGGGGGACCAGGTGGCAGAAGAGCTGTCGCCTGGTCTTCAGGCACGTCCACGGCCGTGGACCTTCCAGTGAGCAGAAACACAACCTGGTGGGGGGGAGGGCGGCGTGAAGGGCCAGGGCCGCTGAACCTCACTCTTCCGTGGCTTTGGATGGAGCCTTCCGAGTCCCTGCCGTGTCACCTCATGTGGCGGTCATCCTCGCCGACGTGACGGCCGAGGCAGGGAGCCTGGAGTGGCTGAATCCTGTGAACCGACTGTGCTCGGGGAGTCCGGGGGCAGGGACCTCGTCGGCGTCGTCCCGAGACCTATACTTTACCTCCTGTTGTTTCCTAAGCAGAAACCCAGGCGTTTAGGCTTGTACCTGGGTTGTTCCTATTTCTTTGTGTTGTGCTAAGCCTCTTTGCTCTGAACAATTTTAAAACTGTGTAAGTAGTGTTGATTGTTGTACCCCATTGTGAACGTACTTAATGCCACTGAACTGTGCGCTTAAGAAAGGTTAAAATGGTAAATTTTATGTATATTTTTACCACAATAAAAGGTATATAGGGAGATGTTGAGTGTATGATTCCCCAACTAATATACTACTTTTAAAAAACTTTTTACTGATGCTGGAAGAGCCAACATAATAAGGATTTCTCTCTCTTGGAAGCTGTACTTTGCACTTGTCATTTATAATAACCGTAGATAATTTTTGGTGGCAGGTATAGATTTTTAAGAAGTGATGTGATTGCAACACTTCATATTTTCTCCTATGTCTTAGGTTTTAAAGGATTAAAATATATAATTGTTGATATATTGGAATTTCCAACATGCATTTTCTTAATTATCTTTGAAGTTTGCTTGTTCATATCTCACTTTAGGGACCTTCAGCATCTCTCATAATTAACAAACCAATTATGTTTGTAATCATCTCGAATTTTCTCCATAAAATAGACCATGTGCCACTACATATATTAAATGTGTTTTGTTACAAGAGGGCTTATACTTCCTTCTTCTTGCCTGGAGATATAAAAATTATCCAGACCTATTTCAGTTAAAATGATGGTAGTGCACCAAACTGGCCAATAGGAATAGAATTCTGCCTCTTAAGCCAGAAGCACAGAATATAAGATCTTGCCCCAGGCTTTGCCTGTTATATTTTAAGGTAAAACTGATTTTGTGAAGGATCCTTGCCCTAAAATGGAGAAGGCGCTTCTTACATCTGTTTCTGCTTCTCGACCATTCCCCACAAGTGGCTTTCCTCCTCCCTTCTCTGACCATCTTTCTCCTCCTGTAACTCACAGAGTTCACCATTTCTAAGGAGACTCCCCAGAATTAACCCATCAGATGTTCAGAGCTCACGAGCCCGGTATCCTCTGAGAGCTGGTTCTGAATTTTGTTTGAATATCTTTTTTTTTTTTTGGTCGGTGACACACGTGTGTATGTGTGGTGGTGTAGCTGTGAGGAATATGGGTTTGGAGCCACATATATCTAAGTTCAAATTCTGACCTCACCCCTTATGTCTTTTTTTAATTTTTAGATTTATTTATTTATTTGGTTGTGCTGGGTCTTTGTTGCTGCACACGGGCTTGCTCTAGTTGTGGCGAGCAGGGGCTGCTCATTGTTGCGGCACGCGGGCTTCTCATTGCGGTGGCTTCTCTTGTTGTGGAGCATGGGCTCTAGGAGCATGGGCTTCAGTAGTTGTGGCGTGTGGGCTCAGTAGTTGTGGCTTGCGGGCTTAGTTCTGCGACATGTGGGATCTTCCCGGACCAGGGCTTGAACCCGTGTCCCCTGCATTGGCAGGCAGATTCCTAACCACTGAGCAACCAGGGGAGTCCCCCTTACTGTCTTATAGTGGATGAGTCACTTGACCTAAGGATTGGTTTCTGTACTTGAAAAGGGAGGCTTGTTCTACTTCACAGGGTGGTTGTGAGCATGGAGAAGCGTGGCCTGTCCAGCCCGTGGTGTGGCGCACTGAGCAGAATCAGGGCACAGACGTGTCTGCGTGCCTCACGTCCACGATCTCTCCCTTCACGGGCCAGCAGCACTGTGGACGCTCAGGACACCCATCTGCTGGGTCCCCTCCAGGCAGCACTGCCCTCGTGCTGCAGGTAAGGCTGTTGGCTGATGCCTGCGGGGTCTCTCCTGGGCCTCAGGGCCTGGTCGTCAGCAGCCATGCCCCAGGGAGTGCCAGGCAGCCAGAGGATAAAGGAAGGTTGACATAAAGAGGCATCTGAAGTGCATCGTGAATCTCAGAAGGAGAAACACTGCGTGGGTCCACTTACATGCGGTGCCTGAAATAGCCCCACGGGATCCTGGTGGAAGGTGGTGGCGGGGCGGGGCAGGATAGTAGGCTGCTCGCTCGTCCGCGGGCCTGCGTCTCAGTTAAGCCAGGGGTGGGGGGCTGAGCTCAGGTCCCTGCTGCCCCACATCCCACCTCCGGTCCGTGCTGTGTTGGACCTTGAATGGGTTAAGAGGGTGGATTTTATTTTAAGTGTTCTTTCCACGGTACAGTAAAAAAATTAAAATGTGGCGTCCGTCTACTTTATTTGGATCAAACCACCTTTCAGAAATTCTCATCTCACCATTTCATTTTAACGTGCTATTAACTCCCCTGTTTACAAATCGCCCCCTCCTTTCCAGGTTTGGTCCTTAGCGATGATGCTTTGTGATAACTGTGGAGATAATTACAGAGCTGCTCTGTCACTATTGTGGATGAGGTGTACTTGAGTGTAGTGTGGCTTCCTCAGATTGTGGAAAGGAGTGCTGCATGCCAGCCCCGTGGGCACAGGGCGCTGAGCTGTCTGTGCTTCAGCCCCGGCGAGGAGAGCTGGTGCCCTCTGCTGTCCAAACTACATCCTCCGGGGCCTGGGAGGAGGGGACAACCGTGAAGCTTCCACCAGCACTTAGCAACGGGTTTTGTCATTTTTAATCAGAATGCAAAAAACATTGTTCTTAATGCTTTATGGAGAACTGTATTTTATTGGTGAAAGGGACACAGATTTCTTTTCAGATGATTTTTGACCTACTTGTTTTATAGTGATTTGAGCAGAAAACTGATGAAAAATGAAGAGTTGAGAAAATGAGGACAAAATTGCTCATGTTTTTCTTTCTTTTTATTTATTTATTTATTTTTTGCGGTACGCGGGCCTCTCACTGCTGTGGCCTCTCCCGTTGCAGAGGCACAGGCTCCGGACGCGCAGGCTCAGCGGCCACGGCCCACAGGCCCAGCCGCTCCACGGCACGTGGGATCTTCCCGGACCGGGGCACGAACCCGCGTCCCCTGCATCGGCAGGCGGACTCTCAACCACTGCGCCACCAGGGAAGCCCCATATTTTTCAAATTAAAATTTTAGTTTATTCTTTCTGGATTTTGTTTGTTCTTCATACATAATGGGCTGAAGCAGAGTGTTTCATGGATTCCCCCACAAAGTGACGTTACATAAATGGAGTATATTTGTGCTTCTTTTCCTCTGGTTGTATTAACCTGCTCTGGCTGCCATAACAAGATACCACACATGGGGCTCCAGCACAGGCGCCTACTTCTCTCAGTCTGGAGGCTGGACGCCTGGGGTTGGGGTCAGCGGGGCTGGTTACTGGTGAGGCCACTCCCCCGACGGTAGAGGGCCTCTCCTCACTGTGACCCCAGGGGCTCCATCCTCCTCCTCTTGTCTCCTCCTCTTCTTATTAGGCATGAGTCCTTTTGGTTGGGGCTCCACCCTTATGACCCCGTAGAACCTTAATTACGGCCTTAAAGGCCCGTCTCCAAACAGTCATGTTGGTGGTTAGGGCTTCAGCAGATGGATTCTGGAGGAACACATTCAGTCCACAGCACTGGTTAAAATATGCATGTAGATTTATGTTTCTGCGAATTAAAATGGTTGAGTTCAATTGCAGGAAAACAAATGCATTCATTGTCATCTTTACTGATTCTTGAGTTTTAGTAGAATTATTAATAAAATAATAGCTTATGAGACCACACTGGAGTTAAAACAGGTAGCGGCTTCGTTTTTAATTGTTTTAATTTATAGATGTCACCAAGATGGATTAATTGTTTTAAGCTTGATGCAAACGATTCAAAAGGTAGAGGTACGGTTGCCCGAAAGACTAGTTGATTTTCGTGAGAATATTGTTCAGAACCGCAGACTGGACATTTACCCAGCATTTGCAGGTAAAACCAAGCAAAAAGCTGCCTTTGCTGGCGTGTCCCTGGTGTGGCAGGCTGCTAAGTCGGGCTGTTTGGTGTCGGTCTAGTTCCCCCGTTTTCACAGAAAAGCACCCATTGCTTAGAAAGATTGCATCCTTGTCCAAGATCACGCAGTGGTGGTGCCATCATTTGAATGTGGGCCTGTTTTAAAATTTGATGTAAGACCCAAATGAAAGACCTTAAAATTAGCAGCAGAACACTGGAATCTAACTGAATCCTTTCTAACTATGATGTATCTATCTTTACAATATGCCACCTCTGTTTCTTTTTTGTACGGATTGGTTCTGTTTGCATCTCTGTGCTGGGTATCAAGGCAAGAGGTGTTGCAGAATTTATGCTGAAAAGGAAGGTTTTGCAAGTCATGGTTTCCAAGGAGACCAGGTAGGATGATGCAGAGAGCTATGGGTACTTCGAGCCTTCCTAGAAAACGTTCCAAGGTGCACATACCACCGAGAGGTCAGAGACATTGCTCTTCTAGACAAGAACAGTACATGGAGAATCAGGGAATGTTTGTGGACTCAGTCCTTGATAAAAGTAGATCAGGGATTCAAAGGTGATATCTCAGTACCACCCAATTCTCAGTAAGTCATGTTAAAAATTGATTTGAGAACACATGTAAAAGTTCTGCACATGCATTACAGAGTAGAACGCCTGGTGAATGCAGCAGGTGAAGCTCGTTTATGGCGCCTGTTCTGCGTTCACGGGCTGTACGGCGTGGAGCCCGGGGCGGACGCGTGGCTGCGCACGTGACTACTCCCTCTCCTTGCCCCTTCCCCCATCCGAGTGGTCCTAACTCAGTCTCAGAGCGCAGCCTTCTGGTGTCTGATCTGATGAACTAGTTGTTCTCAAATTTCAACAGCTGCTGATGGTTTGAGGTAAAAGTTTATATTTTGTTGGGCACTTGGGTCTAATTCTGGATTTTCTTTTTTTTCTCTTGGCCTGTTGATTTAATCCGAAGGGCCTGTTCACGTCCATTCAGATTCTGTACTTAGGGGGCTGGAGGGCTGGCCATTCAACTCTCATCTTCCTGTGCGTGAAGTGCTGGGCGGTGTGTTAGCCTAACTGGAAATCTAGGTCCACTCGGAGGGAGCAGGACGGCGGGATGGGGTGACCCTGACCTGGGTCACGGCGGGGAGGAGAGCCACTCACCCCAGGATCCACATTAATCATGCAACGGGAAGCAGGTCCTTGTAACTTCCTTCGGGGACCCTCTGGAGGAGCACGGATTTCTGAGGACCGTTAAAACCAGCAGCTGACTCCCTGGAACGAGAGAGTTGAAGAAGCTGTTATTGCCTATTCAGAGTTGGATGGGGGCGAGGGAAACACCCGGAACGATTCCTTATCAGGACAAGAATCATCCCCGCATCCCCACACAGCCTCGGGCTGCCTCACCCTGGAGCCCGGACCAGCGGAGAAAGCAGAGCGCTGGTTCAGCCACAGCCATGCAGGGTATCTGGGGACAGGGTCCCCAGGGAAATTGGGCTCTGAGCTGGTGAATATATTCGGATGTGAGCAAGTTTCAGGAAAACCCAGGGCAATAATTTTTTTGGACCCCAGTCAGGAGAGTAGTCAAATGAAGGCCTTTTCTCCGGCGGTTTGGAAGTCCTTGTGTTCATTAGGGAAGTAGACAGCTGAGGGCTGAGAAATAAAGCAAGGCTCACCGAGGCGGTGGACCACGGGAAACAGATGAAAGAAACGTGAGCTGCTGCCTGAGAGAGGCTTCGTGTCGGACTCTGAAGAGCCGGGCTCGGGGGGCTCCCAGCCGGGAGGGCTGGTCCCCGGGTGGGTCCCAGCTCAGCTGAGGTGCCAGCTCTGGGCTCTGGGAGGAGCCTGCGCCTTCTGCTTTGGTCCTTTCAACACCTGAGCCAGAAAGTTCTGTGTCTCGGGTAGACCTTGGGGCCGCGTTGAAGGCAGAGTGTCGGATCCTGGCATCCATAGTAGATTTCTCGTTTTGAAATAGAGAAAAAGCTAAAGAATTTAATTAACTCATTCAGTTTTTCAAAAAGTATTGACACTGACTGTTATAGACCAGAGACAGACTTCGGAAATGAGGGTGGCTCTGCCCTGGAAAGGCGTCTATTAGTCTGTTCAGGCTGTTATAAGGAGACACGGCAGACTGGGCGACTTAGCGACAACAGACGTGTATTCCTCACAGTTCCGGAGCAGATCCCGTGTCTGGTGAGAGCTTTCTGGTTCACAGACGGTGTCTTCTCGCTGTGCCCTCATGTGGGGGAAGGGCTGGGGATTCTCGGGGGTCCCTTTAGCATGACCCACCCTCATGACCTCCAAAGGCCCCACCTTCTGACACCATCGCCTTGGGGTTAGGTTACAACATAATGTTGGGAGGACACAGCTGCTTGGTCTGTAGCAGAGACTTAAGACTGCAAGGTGGGGATAGGGATGTGATGCAGCCGAAGAGTTGCGGAGCGTAGTTGCAGCACAGGAGGACTTGCTCAATATGCACAGGAGTGAATTTCTAGTAAAAATGACATTTTTAGGTTCCAGGAGGCTGTGCCCTGAAGTCAGGTGTGTATGTAGGTGAGGGAAGCCTCCAGTTAGGTACAAGAGTTTAAGTGAGACACACCCAGGGATCTTCTTATTAAATCCCCTCCAGCATTAAAAAAATGCCATTATCTTGCCCTTGGACTCAGTGAAATAGTTCGGGAATCGTAGACACAGATCTGTAAACTGCTTATTCCCACCTGAGACCAGGTATCACAAGGTAGAGCACACACCTCATAGAGTCTCTTTCCAAACATGGAAGGTTTTTCTATACCTACAGCTAGTAACAGACCAAGTATCAACCAGGCACTACGCTTCGTATGATTGTATTTTAATATTAAGAGAGAATAGGAATATATAAATAAATACTGCATTTCCAGGGAACACATGATCCCACATCTGACCTGAATACCAGCTGCTGTTAATCATGGCAGAGTTCTGTGCTGTTTGACTGGGTGCAGGAACCACGCCCACAGGTGTCCTGGGCATAGGTGAGCACCCAGGGGAAGCTTGCCATAGCTTTTCCCTTAGAATAGATTTATTGAGATATAACTCACATACCCTGCAATTCACCCATCTAAAGTGTCCAGTTCCAGGGTTGTTGGTCTATTCACAAAACTGTGCGACCGTCACCAAGTCGGTGCTGGAACATTTTCATCGCCCCCCAGAGAAACCGTACTCATTAACAGGTACTCCAGCCCCCGCCCCCAGGCAGGACTGATCTGCTTTTTGTCTCTGTGGATCTGTCCGCTCTGGACGTGAATCACACCGTTCCTGCTCTCTGCTGACGGGTGTCTTTCACTGAGCAGCATGCTTTCGGGCTTCACCATGTCGTGGGTGTATCAGCACTTGGTTCCTTTTTTATTGTGGTAAAACATACATAACATAATATTTCGCCTTTTTACCATTTGAAGTTCAGTGGCATTAAGTAAATTTATGATGCTATGCAATCTTCATCACTATCCATTTTCAGGACTTTTTTCCTTAACAACAGAACCTCTGTCCCCATTAAACCCTAACTCATCATTTCCCCTCCCTCAGCCCCGGGTGACCTTTATTCTACTTTCTGCCTCTGTGAACTCACCTACCCTAGGTAAGTCATATAAATGGAATCATCCAATATTTGTCCTTCTGTGCCTGCCTCATCTCACTTGGCATAATGTTTTCAAGGCTCATCCATGTTGTAGTGTATTTCAGAGCTTCCTTCGTTTTTAAGGCTTCATAATATTCCATTATATGGATGGACCACATTTTGTTTATCCTTTCATCCGTTGGCGGGCCCTTGGGTTGTTTCCACCTCTCACATTACTCACAACTCACACTGCTCTGCTCTGAGTAATGCTGCTCCGAACATGCATGTACATGTAATCTGAGTTCCTGTTTTCTGTCCTTTCGGACGTGTACCTAGGAGTGGTGATGAATGTATAACCAGGAGTGATAACAGCCGTCCTACTGGGTGTGAAGTGGTATCCGACTGTGTCTTGATTTGCATTTCCCTAATGACTAGTGATGTGGAGCATATTTTCATGTGCTTGTTGGACATTTGTATGTCTTCTCTGGAGAAATATCTATTCAAGTCCTTAGATCATTTTTTGAATTGGGTTTTTTGTCTTTATGTTGTTGCATCTAGGGGTTCTTTATGTATTCCAGATACTAATTTCTTATCAGATGTATGATTTGCAAATTATTGTTTCCCATTCTGTGGGTTGTCTTTTCACTTCCTTGATATTATACTTTTTGTTTTTTTTTTTTTTGCGGTACGCGGGCCTCTCACTGTTGTGGAGCACAGGCTCCGGACGCGCAGGCTCAGCGGCCATGGCTCACGGGCCCAGCCGCTCCGCGGCATGTGGGATCTTCCCGGACGGGGCACGAACCCGTGTCCCCTGCATCGGCAGGCAGACTCTCAACCACTGCGCCACCAGGGAAGCCCGATATTATACTTTTATACGCAAAAGTTTTAGATATGTATATATATTTTGGCTACACCACGAGGCTTGCGGGATTTTAGTTCCCCAGTCAGGGATCGATCCAGGGCCCATGGCAGTGAAATCACCAAGTCCTAACCCCTGGACCGCCAGGGAACTCCCCAAAAGTTTTATATGTTGACACTATGTTTTCTCCTAAGAATTTTATACTTTTAATTCTTAAGGTTAGTTCTTTGATCCATTTGGAATTAATTTTTGAATGTGGTATAAAGTGAGGGTCCAGCTTCATTTTTTTTGCACGTGGGTATTCAGGTTTCCCCAGGATCATAGGTTGAAAATACTGTCCTTTCCCCATTGAATGATCATGGCACCCTTGTTGAAAATCAATTGACCATAGATATGAGGGTTTATTTCTGGGCTCTCTATTCTATTCCATTGGTCTATATGTCTTTTGTGTGCCAGCACAGAAAGACATATAGTTTGATTACTGTAGCTTTGTAGTAAGTTTTTAAATCAGGGAGTGTGTATCTTTCAGCTTTTTTCTTCATTTTTAATATTGTTTAGGCTATTTGGGATCCTATGAGACTCCATATGAATCTTAGGCTGGGTTTTTCTCTTTCTGCAAAAAACCGCTATTGGGATTTTTGACTGGGATCTCATTGAATCTATAGATCACTTTGTGTAATATGGTCATCTTAGCAATATTAAATCTTCCAATCCATGAATGTGGGATGTGTTTCCATTCATTTATATCTCTTTCAATTTCTTTCAGCAGTGTTTTGTAGTTTTCAGTGTACTAGTCTTTTGTCTCCTTGATTAAATTTATTCTGTTTTATTTATTGATGCTTTTGTAAATGGAAATTTTTAAAAATTATCTTCTCAGATTGTTCATTGCTATTATAGAGATGCAACTGATTTTTGTGTGTTGATTTTGTATCTGCGACTTTGCTGAATTCATTTATTAGCTCTGTTTTTTAACCCAGATAAAAATAGGAATTTAAAATAAAGCAAGACAGTATTTTTAGAGTAGTTTAACATTCACAGCAAAATTAAGGAGAAGGTTAGAGATTTCCCATACACCCCCTGCCCCCCCCACATGCACAGTCCCCCCCTATTATCAGCATCCCCACTAGATGGTCCATTTGTTACAACTGATGAACCTAGACTGACGCGTCACCATCACGCAGAGTCCATGGTTCACATCAGGGCTCACTCTTAGTGTTGTACATTCTATGGGTTTGGACAAATATATAATGACATGCATTCATCATTATAGTGTCATACAGAGTAATTTTACTGCCCTACAGATCCCCTGTGCTCCACCTCTTTATTTCTTCCCACCACTAACCCTTGGCAAAAACGGATCTTTTTACTGTCTCCATAGTTTTTCCTTTTCCGGAATGTCATAGAGTTGGAATCATACAGTCTGTACCTTTTCAGATTGGCTTCTTTCACTCAGTTAAATGCATTTAAGGTTCCTTCATGTCTTTTCATGACTTGATAGCTCATTTCTTTTTATCACTGAATAATACTCCATTGTCTGGATGGACCACCGTTAATTTATCCTGTCACCTACTGAAGGGCATATTGGTTGCTTCCAAGTTCCATGTAGTCCCATTTGTCTGCTTTTGTTTTGTTGCCTGTGCCTTTGGTATCTTATTCAAGACATCATTGCCAAGTCCAATTCCATGAAGCATTTCACCTATTGTATTATAGGAGTTTTATCATTTCAGGTCTTATGTTTAGGTATTTAATCCATTGTGAGTTAATTTTTGTAGGTGGTGAAGGTAATGAGTGAAGTCCAACTTCATTCTTTTGCATGAGGGTTTCCAATTTTCCCAACATATGTTGAAGAAACTATCCTTTCCCAATTGTGTAGGGTTGGCACCCTTATTGAAGATCATTTCACCATCTGTGCAAAGGTTTCTTTCTGGGCTCTCTATTCTGCTCCATTGGGCTCTTTGTCTTCATGCCACAGGACCAACTGATTTTTTTTTTTTTTTTTTTTGCGGTACGCGGGCCTCTCACTGCTGTGGCCTCTCCCGTCGCGGAGCACAGGCTCCGGACGCGCAGGCTCAGCGGCCACGGCTCACGGGCCCAGCCGCTCCGCGGCACGTGGGATCTTCCCGGACCGGGGCACGAACCCGCGTCCCCTGCAACGGCAGGCGGACTCTCAACCACTGCGCCACCAGGGAAGCCCCCAACTGATTTTTGATAAGGGTGCAAAGATAATTAAATGAAGGGAGAATATCGTGCTGGGACACATGGATATGCAGCACATGCAAAAGAATAAAGTTGGACCCCTCCCTCACACCATATACAAAAATGAACAAATAAATCAAAGACCTAAATATAAGAGCTAAAGTTATAAAGCTCTTGGAATAAAATTTAGGAGCAAATTTTTATGGCTGGATTATCCAATGATTTATTACAAATGATACCAAAAACACAAACAACAAAAGACAAAAAGCAAATAAATTACATTTATGTGATTATGTGCATGAATAACCATATACATACTGTCTTTTGCAATTGCTTTTTAAATCAGTTAAGGGAAGGAAGAGGAAGACGTAAGTGTTTACATGGTATTTTATAATTACGTAGTTATCTTTACTAGCCGTAGTAGTTTTCTATTGCTGCTATAGCCAATGATCACAAATGGAGTGGCTTAAAGGACCACAGATGGATTAGCTGGCATTTCTGGAGGTCAGAGGTCTGAAATGGGTCTTACTGGGCTACCGTCCGGGTGTCAGCGGGACCGTGTTCCTCCTGGAGGGGTTAGCGTAGAATCCCTTTCCCTGCTTATTTCAGCTTCCGGAGGCCACAGGACTCATCTTCGTCTTTAGAGGCAGCAGTGTTGGGACTAACACCCCCCACCCCCACCCCCAGCCATCCCTCTGGTTCTGTATCTTCTGCTTCCCTTTTACACTTATAAGGACCCTGGTGATAACACTGAGCTCACTGAGATCATCCAGAATAATCTACCCATCTCAAGATCAGCTGATTACCAACCTTAATTCCACCTGCAGCCTCAGTTCCCCTTTGCCACGTAACCTAACGCAGTCACAGGTTCTGGATCTTAGGCCCTGGAGATGTGCGGGGCTGGGGAGTGCTGTTGTTTTGCCTACCGTACTGGTGTGTTTTCTTCCATGTACTTGAATTACTGGCTTGGGTCACTTGCTTTCAGATGGAAACATTTTCTTCAGTATTTCTTCTAAGGCAGTTCTGCTAGCAACAAAATCTCTGTTTTGATTTATTCGGAAATTTCTTTATTTTACCTTCATTTTTGAAAAGTAGTTTTGCTGAATATAAGGTTTTTAGTTGACAGTTTTTGCTTTCAGCACTTAGAATATGCCATTTCCTTCTGAACTCATTGTTTCTGATGTAATTTCAGCTGTTCATATTCTTGGAGCTCCCTTATATGTGACAAATCATTTTCTCTTGCCGCTTTCAGGATTTTCTCCTGGTGTTTGGCTTTTAGCATCATGACGTATCTGTATGTGGCCTCTGCATTATCCTGGTTGGAGTTTGTTGAGCTTCTTGGATGTGTATATTAATTTTTTTTATTAAATTGTGGAACTTTGTTTTCAGCCATTATTTCTTTGAATATTTTTTTTTGCTTTTCTTTCACTTTTTTTATGGTGTTCTCATTGCACGTATGTTGAATTAGCTAATGACGGAGCACATTTCTTTATGGCTGTCTTCATTTTACTTCATTCCCTTTTCCCTTCTGCTCATCACATGGCATCATCTCTACTGAGCTATCTCAAGTTTGCTAATTCTTCTGCAAGTCTGATTTATTGTTGAGCCCCTCAAGTGAACTTTTCATTTCAATTACTGTACTTTTCAAGTCAAGAATTTCCATTTAGGGCTCCCCCGGTGGCGCAGTGGTTGAGAGTCCGCCTGCCGATGCAGGGGACACGGGTTCGTGCCCCAGTCCGGGAAGATCCCACATGCCGTGGAGTGGCTGGGCCCGTGAGCCATGGCCGCTGAGCCTGCGCGTCCGGAGCCTGTGCTCCGCAACGGGAGGGGCCACAACAGTGAGAGGCCCGAATACCAAAAAAAAAAAATAGCAAAAAATAGCAAAAAAAAAAAAAAAAAGAATTTCCATTTAGCTCTTTTTTCCCATTTCTATGTCTTTATTTATGTTCTCTGTTTGGCGAGACAGTGTCAGTTCTTCTGCAAGCATGGCTCCCTTTGTTCCGTGAACATATTCATGGTGGATGCTTTGGTGCCTTTGTTACGTCTAACACCTGGGTCTTCTCTTAAGCAGTTTCTGTTGCCTTTTTTTCCCTCTGTGTATGCATCACACATTCCTGTCTGTTTGCATGTCTCGTAATTTTGTATTGAAAACGACATTTTAGATAATTTACCGTGGTAGTCCAGGATTTCGATCTTCCCTCTGGGGCTTGCTTTTGTTTTTCCTTGATGTTTAATTTTCAAAGTCTTGGCTGGACTCTTCCAGTGGAGTCTACTTCCCCTGCAGCGTGAAGCTCTTCAGAGGGCACAGCCTTGCACACAGTCACCTCAGGTAACAGTAGTTTTACCAGAGTTTTCTTTGTCTCAGTCTTTTCCTCTCTCTTAACATTTCTGCCTCATTTGGTACCACATCCAGCTGTTAGGTTCCACTAGTTGTCAGCTGATTTCTCTGTTGTTTTCTGTTACGCCCAGGGGAATAATTTGTGCCACAGTCTGATCCAATTACATTTGGGCCCCTTTTCAAGGATAGTTTCTGAGGTCAGTCTTTGAGATTTGTTCTGACCCCAGGAAGGCTCTTCTTAGATGTGTATTTCCCTGCTTCTTTATGATAAACTTGTTTCCCTCTCATTTAACTTGTTGTTGTCATAGAGCTACCATCCTCATTTTAATTGCTTCATCTAAATACCCATTGTCTTGAGAGTGCTCTTGGGCTTGAACTTCTTATAGTCTGTTTCAAATGAAGTCAGCTCTTTTGGAGAGAGCTTTGGGGTTCTCTGTTCATATGGGCTGCCTGTCCTTCAGGGCACAACCTGTGAGCCATGACTGTAGGCCTGGGAGTGGAGTGGCTTGCTTCTCTCTGAGTGACCCCTGCTCTACCAGCAGGGCTGGGCAGCCACTGGTGTATCTGTTCTTCTTGTCTTAGTCATTTTGTGCTGCTATAACAAATTACTGTAGCCTGAGTGGCTTAAATAACAAATATTTATTTCTCATGGTTCTGGAGGCTGGAAGTCTGAGATCAGGATGTGGTCAGGTTCTTGGTGAGGGTTCTCTTGCTGGATATGTCTTCACTTGGCCTTTTGCATGGAGAGAGGAGGGAGAGAGGGAGAGAGACAGCGAGAGAGGGAAAGTGTGTGTATGTGTGTGTGTGAGGGAGAGAGAGATCAATCTCCTGTCTCCTCCTGTTTTTATAAGGGCACTAATCCCATAAGGGGGGTTCCACCCTCATAACCTCATCTAAACTTAATTACCTCCTGAAAACCCTACCAATTAATACCATCTCATTGATGATTAGGGCTTCAAAATATGAATTTTAGGGGGACACAAGCATTCAATCCACAGCACCTCTCTTATCATAGAGCCTCTGTTTTATGGGGAGAGGACAGTTGGGGTGCCAAGTAGCTTTCTGCACCTGGAGTAGACCTTCCACCCTATCGGCTGGGACCAGGTAGAGGAAGGATTCTCCCAGCCTCTTGGTGGCACCGACAGGAGTTTGGCCTTTGCAACTCAGAGTCCAGGAGAACAAGAAATGCTGGTGGCTTGGCCTCCTGTACCCCTTCATTGAAGCTGAGGCAGGAGGAAACCCATCTCCACACCCACCTGGAATGGAGCCTCCCATACACCAAGCCGAGGGTGGGGTGGGAGTGGCTTGTGTTTGTTGAGACTGTACTGCAGGCTGGTTTTGCCAGGATTTAGTTGATTTTCTCGAATATCTCTTCATTTTTTGCATGTTCTTAGGACAGTTTCTAGACTTTAAATGGTTGATTTTTAAAAAATAATTTCCACCCATGTGGTCGTTTGGCTGGGAGCGTGTCCCAACGCGCCGATGAGGGCAACTAGCTGGTCCATAATGGAGTAATCGGGAAAATATAAATTAAAATACCAGGCGTGATTGTACACCTGTCATAGTCACAAAAGTTGAAAGAGCTATAATTATACTGAATAATGGTGAGGACATGGGGGAAAGGAGCCCACACACTGCAGGATGGAGGGTTAGCTGTGCGTCTCCTTGCAGGAGCAGCCTGGCCACGTCCAGTAGAGTGGAAAGGCTTTACCCTGAGACCTGGAGAGCTCATCTCCTTGTGTTCATCCTGGAGAAATTCTTACACAGGTGCCCAAGGCCTTATGGTGTTTATTACAGTATGGCCAGTGGTCTGCATGTAGCATTTGGAAGGATTCTTGAGTAAAAAGTAAGAGCAAGTATTGTAAGGATTGTATCATAGGACGTCATTGATGTACGTTTAAACCCATTGATAATATGTTTATTTATGGATAAAGATAAGGAAACATACAACAGTGTGGGTCTGCACATGTAGGCGTCTCTGCTGGAGGGTGGCACAGTGGACTCCCAGCATTAAGGTCTTATTTCTGGAGAAAATGTAAGCGGTGGATACCCAGTTTTGTTATATTATCCTTTGTGCTTTCTCACATTAGAAACTTGAAATGAGAAATAAACACACACAAAATAAAGTTCTTAATTAAGGAAGACATTCTAATATTTTGGAGTCAAAGGTGAAAGTTGTGTGAGTATCTAAGACATGAGCCTTACAAGGAATTGCATCCTGATTTTCCCTGTGGGTTTTGCTGGCCCTGGGAATGCTGACGCGGTCTGAGTGAGCTCTGGGTTGACTCCCCTTCCCCGTCTGACAGGGTCACAGGACAGGGATGCTGCCTCAAGAGGGCAGCTTACCGCTGTTTAGAAATCTTTGTTTTTGTACCAGGCATTTCCCCAGTCATCAGCTCAGAAGCAGCGTAGTTTCTAAAGCAAACGCTGACAAACCCAGAGCCCCAAGAGAGCATTCTTGCTGTCAGGAAACCCTCTCTGTAAGGCATTTTCCCTCTGGTCCCACAGCATCCCAGGAGCTGGATGCTTGTGTGTTTTCCTGGGGCCTCCTGGCAAGGAGGTTGCCGTGGTGACAGCCCCTGCTCTCTCCCTGCCATCAGGGCACCCACAGCTGCCGTGGACGTGCCTCTCCTGTGCACTCAGACCCGCGGCCCCGCCCTCCGCTTTTCTGGGTTTATTCCCTTCAGTGAGAAGGGAGCGTCTCCGAGCTCAGTCACACAGTGGTTCTGCCTTGTGCTCTTTTCCTGCACATTCTAGAGTCCAGCCTCCTATCTGCCTTATTCTGCTCCCCCCGACCTTCGGATTCTGACCGAGTCCCAGAGGGAGCAGGGGGCCCTCCCTGTCCTGCCGCTGACCCTCCCGGGGCCCAGAGCTGTTATGTCATTCTCAGTCCAGGACGGGTGGACCCGCCACCTCAGGTTTTGCCTCCCCTCAAGGCTCCCGGGTCCGTCCGCAGCTGATGCTCCGGGGCACAGGCCCCAGGACCTGGCAGTGCCGCAGGCTCATCTCTCCACTGCTGCGTCCGGGGCGGCCGTGTCAGATGCGTTTCGGGGTCGTGCTCCCGGACCTCACGTCCTGGAACTCGTCCTGCCCGCGCCTGGTGAACGACGGTGTGTGGTCGATAATTCTCTCAACTGTTTCATGGGTGCTGCCCAGATCCCTTTACCGCGACCAGTGCCGTCTGTAGCCGGACCCTTATTAGTACTTGGAGGCGAGCAGTCTGCCTCTGCTGTTTTCCCACGTGTAGATTTTTTTCTGAATTTGCTGGGACCGTGTTATGGGCGCATGGAGACGTTCCATGGGCGGGCGTGCCGGGCGGTGGGCGAGCCGGTGGGCAGGACTGTCCGTGGCCCTCGTGCCCTGAGCCGGCAGGTCCCCGCAGCTTGGCGACCCCCGGCTTCGTTAGCCGTTGGACTTGCTGAAGTGAAGACTTGGGTTAGTGCTCTGAGGCCTGGTTCACTGTCCCCCCCGCCCCACGGTTCTGAGCGTCTCTTCTCTCTCACTAGGGTTTCACATGGTTTTGATCAGACAGTGGTGAGCTCATCTTAAATGGTGCTTTACTCAGACCTCAACTTCTGATTTCTGTACCCACAGGAAGCCCCATCTGGCTGTCGTGGTGACTTATAGCCTAGTTTTCCAGGGAAAGTATGCGTTCTGAGATGAACTTTTCCCTAATGGCACATGCACATGTCGTAGAGGCTTGGGGCATGTCTGTGGATAAAGCACTGTCTTCTCCTTGACTCCTGTTGAGCCGAAGAGCTGAACGTGTGTGCGCGCAGGTGGGGTCCAGGCGCTGGGGCAGCAGGGCTGGGGCCAGGCCGGCTGCGCGCGGAGGTGACCGCGCCCCTGCTTCCCGCCTCCCTGGTGACCGCCCGCCACCCGCGGGATCTCCCTTCTCCACCCGCGTCTCCTCCTCCGTTTGTGTGTGACCTTTCCTTTAGGAAATGCTGGCCGGCTCAGTCATGAAATCAGAGCTCACACAGCACAGGGCTGGAAAGGGACTTAAAAAAATCGCCTGTGAAACTAACACAACATTGTAAATCCAGTATAACTCAATAAAATTAAAAAAAAATTGTCTGGTTCTCTTGTAAAATTAAGCACCTGTGGCTCCGGGAGCTGCGGTCCTCCCTACCCACCACTGAAACCAGAGAGGGATGGTTCTGCTGCTTTCAGGCTTAAAGCATCCTTTCCTACGTTACTCGCGTTCTTCATGTCTGTGGGCATGAGCTGCTCATTCCAGCTTACAAATCAGTAAACTGGGGATCGGGTTCCTGGGTGACTGGTGTGCGAAACTGCAGGACAAGGACACATGGGGATTTCCTCGTTCAAAACCATATTCCTGTGCACGAAGGTTCCATTCCAATTGTCTACCTTCTTTTCTTTGCAGCTTAGCCTGTACGCCGATTTCAGAAATTTATAATGTTAAGTCTGTGGTTTAAGTAACACTTAGTCAACGGGGGTGTCTGCAGTGGCGTCGTTTACCAGGCACTGAACCCGGAGGACGGCCGAGAAGCAAGGAGCTCCAATCCTGGAGCCACCTCCTGTGGGGACACGTGGGCCTGGGTTGTGGAAGGTGCTGGGAGGAAAAAGGGCAGAGGAAGGGGTGCTGTCCGGAGACCCTCAGGTTGTCCGAGGGCGGATGGGCATTATCTTTTCTGCAGGGTCAGGATACTCACACCACGTGGGTGACGAAGGGCAGCTCCAGCCAGTTGCCACCTCTCCGTGAGGGATGGGGGAGTTGGGCTCTGCTGCTCAGTGAGCGGCCCACACTCCTGTGATTTTCAGCACCTTTTGAATTTGGACTTTTGGACTAAGGGATGTGGACTCATGCAGTATCGTGAAGGTTGAGATGGCTGAGGAAGCAGGAGGGCAGGCGAGAGAGGGGGACACGTCAGGTGTCTCCCCTTCCTGTTCTGCCCCACTTCTGGCACACGTGTGCATGTGTGTGACACACGGACATGCATACATACACACGCACAATCACACATGCACGCACACGCATGTCCTGGGTGTGGGCATACAGCTGTCCTCCAGATCCTTCCCGGGTAGCTACTTAGACCTGCAGTGTGGGCTGGACACTCACGCGAGTTATGCTTCTCTTGGGTACCGCGTTCTCCAGGTGAGTCATAGTATTCCTTGACATGGGTCAAGTCAATCTCTGTAATGATCTCCAGAACCGAACTCGGGGGTGACCTGAAATGTGCAGCAAATAAGTTTTGACAGTGGACTAATTAGCACCTTGCATCTCTCTTGTCTGTGAGTCCATGTGCACAGGCTGTCGGGATCAGAGGTGGAGCTCTTCCAGGTAAATGCTTCCCTATGGGTGGGGAGGGCCCTGCCCGATACTTGGAGCATCGTTTCGCGATTGCTGGAGACGCTGCAGAGGAGGACGTGCATTCTCTGAAAAAAAAAATTCTGCCCTCCCAGAGCGGAGCCCCAAAGAACCAGTCACCCCAAGAAGCCCTGCTGGCTTCGGACCGTGGAATAAGCGAGGCCTGGGGAATAAGCGAGGGATGCAGGCTTGCTTGGGCGCATCGAGAGTTTACTTATGAGCTGTTTCATCGGTGCCGTAAGTACGTCGGATGGCCTGGGACTGTGAGTGTGGATGGCGGGGCCGACCGAGGCTGAGGACACCCCGAGGCCCCTGACGCGGCACAGGCCCGGCCTCCGCCTCTCAGTTGTGACGGAGGCGGAATTGGGCCCGAGATTTTGGATAGTAAATTTCCTCGAGCACGTTCACTTCTACAGAAGAGGAATTAGACTCGGGTCGCTTGGTCTGGCCCCGTACTGGCGGCTGTGTCTCCTTCTCCCGTGGCCGTTTGTGAACCGTGTGTCTGCAGAGGACGCTTGTCCCAGCCAGGCCTCGTCCACGCTCTGCCCCTGGTGCTGGCGCTGCATGGCTCTCCCTCGTCGATCTTCCCTTGTTGCCAGCGAGGGAACCAGAAGGCCACACCAGGTGTACTGGTCGTGCTGGTGACGGGAGACGGCACAGAGCATTTTTAAAGATGTGGACACACTTGCAACACCGGACACTTGCAGCAGAAGTGTGGGGTGGGTGCTAGTGGTAAGTAGTTTACGTATTAGCGAGTGCCTTTTATCGAATTCAGCAAATTTGCAAATTTGATCACTTGGAAGAAATTTATTGGAGTGGAACGTGGTCGTTTGTGCCCTGTGGTAACAAAACAGGTGATGTGCTCATGGGAGATAGCGCACGATCGCCAGGTGTGCTCAGTGGTCCGTGTTATCAGCCAGACCCTTCAGAGAAAGAAAATCCACACAAAAAATCTTTTAAGGTTACTAAACAATGATAACCAGAAAAATCCAAAGGACTAATTTGGAGTAATATGAAGCTAAGATTCTACGAAGTGAAGAGTTACAGAGACTTGTGGTGTCGGATCTCAGTCGGAGAGAAGGGTCGGCCTCCTGAATTTCCATGAGGTGCCCGTGAAGAAACGCTGGGGATCGTTTCATAGGATTGGGAGCGTCATCGTCACGCAGTTGGGTGGCCACAGCGAGAGCAGCCACTGTTCCGGAACGTGTACCCCTTAACTTCGAGTCAGGAAAGATGTGACATGATTTGTGCAGTGAAATGGCCCAGAGATAATCTCCATAAACCTTCATATTCCCGTACTGGTCTTAAAACATTTTTTTTTACGGAAACTTTCACCTAGTTTGGGAAGGAAGATAGGAGTAAATCTCAGCTAATGTCCGTTCGAAATCCTGAGTCCCACGCGTTTGGAGGGAAACGCTGGACTCTGAATGATTTAGATGAAGATACCATGTCCAGTTCTGCGTGACCGCATGAACCAGAGGACGGGTCAGGAGCCTGTTGGATTCCACGGGATTCTTCCACCAGAAATGAGACCCAAAAGGCAGCAGGAGCTGTCCTGGCGTGTCCGTGGTGACACCCGATGACCTCCAGCCGAGCTGATGCCGCGGCAGGTGTGGGTTCTGGTCACTGAGGCCCTAACGCAGCCACCCGGGGCGGTTTCTCCACGTCTCGAACAGTATATATCTTCTGAGGGGAAGATATTTGTAGGTCTGAATGATAATAATAATAAAAGATTTTATCTTCCTGTATCACTTTTTAACCAGTACCTTCAAGGCCTTATCTAGACTATCTTACTACATGTTTTGTATGTTCCTGCAAAATACAACCACACTATTCCTATTGTTTGAACTGATTTCCACAGTATGAGGCTGTTAGGGACCCTCCAGGGTCCTGGGGTCCTGCAGTTGAGGACGAAAGCCCACCTCCTGCCCCAGAGCCGCGGTGTGTTTCCTGTGCACGGGCACCCGGTGCAGAAGGCAACGTGGCCGCTGGGTCGCTGTGCCGGCTTCCCCGTCCTTCGCCTCCTCACCCTGGGGAGTAGGTTACACTTCTGATTTATTTAGTTACAGGATCGTATTCTGTCAATTTGTCTGTGACTGAAGACTTTCTGACTGATGACCGAAAGCCTTTTTTCCTTGTGGAAATTGAATTTGGAGACTGAGGGTACATGCTGTGCTCTGCAGAAAGCCATCTGTTCTCCAGTTTCGCTGAATCGCCCCAAACCAACGTCCTCCTCCCCCTCAGTGAGTTTCTGTGATTCACACAGCATTGCCCTTGGCTATTCTGTGGGCTCTGCACGCTCCAGGGTGCACGGCCCTCGAAGTGAGGACTGGATGATCCCCCTTTGTCCACATCAGTCCGTTTGTTGGCTGTGAGTTGTGGTCTCTGGGTTGGCTGTGCTGACATGGTCATTTCTGCAGGGCTGGTGAACTGTGTGCTTTGTGAGCAGACCCCGTCGGGGCTGGGGGTGAGGTGGGCAGCGCCGCTTCCGAGTAGGGCACTGCACGATCAGATGAGGACCCATTCCTCTTGTCCACTGCAGGACAAACATTTGCCCCCTCAGCCCGATTTTGGTTTAAAAGCTGTACGTCGTGAAAAGCATGGTGAGTTTTTTGAATGGATCCACAGTCCTCACACCCAGTAGAAACCTGGGTCAGTTTTCTGTACGGCGTGTCGACCTGGTCCTCGTAGGAAACATGAATAAAAACTACCTTTAGATGATCTTTTTATTCGGGGGACTTGGATTAAAGTCAACAGAAGTATCATCAGAGCAAGCATCACTCTCTGAACCCAGCAACAGGATGTACAGGTTGAATTGTCTGCTGTCCGAGCTCTTGACTCCTGCCCTGGCTTTGATCTCACCCAGCTCTCCTTGCTCTGTCGTGATGGGACTGGTCCTTAGTTTATGTCCATGATGGCTTAAATTCCCATAAACTCTAAAGACGTCATCACGTGTATTTCTACTTTTCTGGCCACATTTACTTGAAAATGCCTCCAAGAATATTGTGCAAATACTCAAAAGTGTCATTTTTAAAATGCTTTTAAAACATTTTAAAATGTTTTGCAAATGCTTTTCATAAATGCATCTAGAGACATCTGTTAACACTGAGATCAAAGTAAGTTTCATAGGAAAATTGGGTGAGTCTCCCTTGTTAAGTGGAGAGAAACTCCTTCAGAAGCCCTTTTGGTTTTTACTACTCTCTTCAACTACCTCATGTCCCTGTGCCCCCCCGAGGCTGGTTTAAGATGGGTCTGCCAGCTGTGACACTGAGTGTTTGCTGTTTCATTGCTTCATATCTAGAATACGTGGATTATAGGGATGACTCTCGGTCCCAAGTTAAAAGGTGTTCAGTACTAATCTGGGTAGTTTAGATGGTGGTGGTGATGATGGTGATGATGGTGATGGTGACGATGGTGGTGGTGATGATGAAGATGATGTTGATAATAGTAAAAATACCAGCACCACCATCATCTATACCGACCACCCAGAGCTCAGACGTATTTAACACAGCTGTGGCAGCCTCTATGGCGCTTCCCTAGCATAAGGTGAATCAAATTTAACTTCAGGAGCCCTTCTTCTTTTAAAAATCACTTTGTTTAAAAGTTATGGAAGTAATTTCTATTTACCATAAACATTAAAACAGCACAGAAGTATGTAAAGAGTGAGAATTTTCCCCTCTCCAATCCGGTCCATGGTGAGTACCTACTAGACTGTGTGTCCAAAAGAAATACTGGAGGTACTACCTGCTTTTAAATTCACTAGAAGCCACATTAAAACAAGTGAAAAGAAACAGGTGAAATTATGTTTAATAACATATTTCGTTTAAGCCAAGTTTAAATATTATCACCTCATTTTATAATCCTTATAAAATAATCAAGAAAGCTTTTTACATTCTTTTTGTCCTAAGCCTTCTAAATCTGACGTTTTATACTACGGTACATCTCATTTGGACTAACCACACCCCAGGTGTTCGAGAAACATGTGGTGATTGGGTGTTGTATTGGGCAGGATAGTTCTGGACCTGGTCCTTTGCCCACAGATGGCTTTTTGTAACATAAATGTGATTATGTTTTCTGCAAAAAACTTCATTCCCCTACCGGCGCACATTGGAGGGTTCTCTACCTAAGTACCTACAGGTCTTTACTCCTTTTAGTGGATGAATAGCCTAGAGTCCATACAGCACAAGCAGAATGCATCTAGGCATTAGCACGCGTGCACACACACACACACACACACATACATACGCACTCACACGCACACACGGGGTTTCAAGCTGTGTGTTTCACAGCAGTGCAGCTGGGAGCATCCTTGGAATATTGGGTAAAGGGGAAGCACGATACAGGCAGACCTGGGTTTATTGCGCTTCTCAGACACTGCCTTTTTTACAAATTGAAGGTTTGTGGCAGCCCTTCAAGCAATTCTATTGGTGGCATTTCTCTGACTGTATTTGCTTGCTTTGTGTCTCTGTGTCAGTGTCACATTTTGGTAATTCTTAAATAGTTCAAGGTTTTCATTATGATTATATTTGTTATGGTATCTGTGATCAGTGATCTTCGATGTTACTGCTATGACTCGCTGAAGGCTCAGATGATGGTTAGCATTTTTTAAAAATAAATTTATTTATTTTTGGCTGCATTGGGTCTTCATCGCTGAGCACAGGCTTTCTCTAGTTGCGGTGAGCAGGGGCTACTCTTTGTTGCAGTGCATGGACTTCTCATTGCAGTGGCTTCTCTTTGTCACGGAGCACGGGCTCTAGATGTGCAGGCTTCAGTAGTGTGGCATGAGGGCTCAGTAGTTGTGGCACCTGGACTTCATTGCTCCACGGCATGTGGGATCTTCCCAGACCAGGGCTCAAACCCGTTTCCCCTGCATTGGCAGGTGGATTCTTAACCACTGCGCCACCAGGGAAGTCCCTAGTAAAGTATTTTTAAATTAAGGTCTGTATATTTTTTGTAGACATAATGCTGTTGCACACTTAGTGGACTACGGTCTTGTGTAAACATAACTTTATTTGCACTGGGAAACAAAAAAATTCGTGACTCACTTTATCATGATATTTGCTTTATTGAGGTGGTCTGGAGTCAAACCTGCAGTAGCTCTGAGGTCTGCCTGTGTGTTTTCACAGATCTGCCAAGTTGTTCTAAGAAGTTATTCTAGGAAGGTGAGGGTGACTTACGTTCTCTGGTTTCCAGAACCTTCTTTCTGCCATCATGTGCCCTCCAGCCCCCTGCGTGCCTGCACCTCCCGTCTTAGTGACAGAGGATGTCTGCTCCTGCCTCCTTGTGTCGTCTGCTGGGGTCACTGCAGAGTCTTCCAGCCTCTTTGCTTTCCTTTTGCCCCTGAACTGTTTTTCCCGACAGCACTTCTGGCACCAAAAGTGTGGGTTTTCCTGCACCAACCAGCAAGTCTCCCGACACCAGCTGGGTGTCCAGAGTTTAATTCAGTTCTGACACTAGGTCTCAGGGTCACCACAGACCTGCAGGTTAAGGGCTCAGCCCACAGGACCTCACCACATCGCGATGCAGCAGCAAGTCCCAGGTTATCACCTGTACTTTTGACTGGCTGCAAATTGGGGTTCCCACGATCCCTTCTTTGGGTTCAATAATTTGCTGCAACCCACAGAACACAAGAAGGTGTTATAAAGGATACAACTCAGGAACAGCCAGACGGTGGAGAGGAAGAGACGCACAGAGTGAGGGGTGAGGAGGGCAGGGGGCTTCCCTGCCCTCTGGATACGCCAACCCCCTCCCCTGCCCCTCCCCGGGCCCACCAAGGGCCTCTGAACCCTTCCTTGAGAGTTTTCTTGGAGGTTCCACTGCAGAAGCACGATTGATTAAATCATTGGCGGCTGGTGATTAAACTCAATCCCCAGCCCCTCTCCCCTCTTGGAAGTCGGGGGTGGGGCGGAAAGTTCCAACCCTCTAATCTGCTGGTTCCCTTGACAACCAGCCCCCATCCTCCTAGAATCACTCCATTAGCATAGCTCAGGTGGGTTGAAAGGGGCTTGTTATGAATAACAGACTCTCCTTTTACCTGTCTCACTCAGAAATTCCAAGGGTTTTAGAAACTCTTCTGCCAGCAACTGGGATGGAGACCAATCATACTGGTCTTACTATATCACAATGTCACATCCCTTTTCTAAGGGCTGGAAGGGATCTCTCCTGTACCAGAATACAAATTATTGAAGATGTCAACAAAGAGTACCAAGATAAATCCACTTGTGTTAGATTGTGTATAAGGGGAAGCAGCATTTGGAGGGAATTACTGTTAACTCCATGCAGTTGTGTAGTGTTTGTGATTTTTTTTTTTTTTTAATTGACACATACCATAATGTTAGTTTCAGGTGTACAACATAATAACTCAATATTTGTAGATATTGTGAAATGATCACCACAATAAGTCTAGTTACTATCCATCACCACATATAGTTACACATTTTTTTTTTTTTTTTTTTACTTGTGATGAGGACTTTTAGGATGTACTCTCGGCAACTTTCAAATAGGCAATATAGAATGATTAACTCACCAGGCAGTACGTTACATCCCAGGAATTATTTATTTTATAACTGGAAGTTAGCACCTTTGGACCCCCTTCACCCATTTGGCCTGTTTGTGATTTATGACTTTAAAAGCACTTTTTAGTTTTGTTTCAGGTCAGTTATGAAAATATGTATATATAACCATTTTTTAAACTTTCGTTCTCGAGTCACCTTTATTTACATTAGTCACACGTCTGTTAAGGATTCTACTAGCATTTATTTGTTTTGACATTTCATATTTATTATTAATAAGTACCAAATTGCTTGGCCTAGTACACCTTATAGGGTCAAATGTATAAATGCATTATATTAATTGAATATTAAAATTTTGTGTTCAAAATTTTTGCCTATATCTTCTCCATTGTCTAAATGCAATTAACATTTTTCCTTATTATTTCTTGACTCTTGTTAATAACGAGGTTTGATTCCTAATGATACTCATAGAAGGGCAAAAAACATTAAAGAAGAAAACTTAATATTACCTCAGGGTTTTTAAGAAATTAAATAGCTTAAAATGCAAACAATGAATGAAAATGTGAAAACACTTGACACTCACTACACCTATGATTAAGTGCTATAATTAATTTATTAGTGTTCACATCCCTCTTAAAAATGAGGTGTTGAAAAATTTCACCACTTGTATGGAAACACAAAAGACCCCGAATAGCCAAAGCAATCTTGAGAAAGAAAAATGGAGCTGGAGGAATCAGGCACCCGGACTTCAGACTATACTACAAAGCTACAGGAATCAAGACAGTATGATACTGGCACAAAAACAGAAATGTAGATCAATGGAACAGGATAGAAAGCCCAGAGATAGACCCACGCACGTATGGTCACCTATCTTTGATAAAGGAGGCAAGAATATACAGTGGAGAAAAGACAGCCTCTTCAATAAGTGGTGCTGGGAAAACTGGACAGCTACATGTAAAAGAATGAAATTAGGGGCTTCCCTGGTGGCGCAGTGGTTGAGAGTCCGCCTGCCGATGCAGGGGACACGGGTTCATGCCCTGGTCCGGGAAGATCCCACATGCCGTGGAGCGGCTGGGCCCGTGAGCCATGGACACTGAGCCTGCGCGTCTGGAGCCTGTGCTCTGCGACAGGAGAGGCCACAGCAGTGAGAGACCCGTGTACCACAAAAAAAAAAAAAAAAAAAAAAGAATGAAATTAGAACACTTCCTAACACCATACACAAAAATAAACTCAAATTAAAGACCTAAATGTAAGACTGGACACTATAAAACTCTTAGAGGAAAACATAGGCAGAACACTCTATGACGTAAATCACAGCAAGATTCTTTTTGACCCACCTCCTAGAGAAATGGAAATAAAAACAAAAATAAACAAATGGGACCTAATGAAACTTAAGAGCTTTTGCACAACAAAGGAAACTATAAACAATATGAAAAGACAACCCTCAGAATAGAAGAAAATATTTGCAAATGAAGCAACTGACAGAGGATTCATCTCCAAAATTTACAAGCAGCTCATGCAGCTCAATATCAAAAAAACAAACAACCCAATCCAAAAATGGGCAGAAGACCTAAATAGACATTTCTCCAAAGAAGATATGCAGATTGCCAACAAACACATGAAAGAACGCTCAACATCACTAATCATTAGAGAAATGCAAATCAAAACTACAATGAGGTATCACCTCACACTAGTCAGAATGGCCATCATCAAAAATATCTACAAACAATAAATGCTGGAGCGTGTGTGGAGAAAAGGGAACCCTCTTGCAGTGTTGGTGGGAATGTAAATTGATACAGCCACTATGGAGAACAGTATGGAGGTTCCTTAAAAAACTACAAATAGAACTACCATATGACCCAGCAATTCCACTACTGGGCATATGCCCTGAGAAAACCATCATTCAAAAAGAGTCATGTACCACAAAGTTCATTGCAGCTCTATTTACAATAGCCAGGACATGGAAGCAACCTAAGTGTCCATCGACAGATTAATGGATAAAGAAGATGTGGCACATATAAAAATGGAATATTACTCAACCATAAAAAGGAACGAAATTGAGTTATGTGTAGTGAGGTGGATGGACCTAGAAGCTGTCATACAGAGTGAAGTAAGTCAGAAAGAGAAAAACAAATACCATATGCTAACACATGGAATGTAAAAAAAAAAAAAGTTTCTGAAGAACCTAGGGGTAGGACAGGAATAAAGAGCCAGACGTAGAGAATGGATTTGAGGACATAGGGAGTGGGAAGGGTAAGCTGGGATGAAGTGAGAGAGTAGCATTGACATATGTACTCTACCAAATGTAAATAGATAGATAGTGGGAAGCAGCTGCATCGCATGGCGAGATCAGCTTGGTGCTTTGTGACCACCTAGAGGGAGGGTGGGAGAGAGACGCAAGAGGGAGGAGATATGGGGATATATGTATACATATACCTGATTCACTTTGTTATACATCAGAAACTAACACACCATTGTTAAGCAGTTTTACTCCAATAAAGATGTTAATTAAAAAAATGAAGTGTTGTTAAAGCACCACATTAGTTCTGTGAATGTGGAGGGTGATGGTGGTTACAGGGCTCTATGACCATTTACACAAAAGGAAGAAAGGAATTCATGTGACACAGGGTTTTGGTTGAATGTTTACATGACACGTTAAGGAATTAAGTTACTTCTTAGAGTCAAACAACACAAATGCACAGAATCGGTCTAAGGGCCCCTGTGATTGTTGCTATGGGAACTACAGCCTCACTTCCTGACATATGTTTGTTAGAATTTTCTGCAGCAACCAGTATGTAACCCAATTCTTGGGCTATAGTTTTTGTTTGTGATGTTAAGAGGGAAGAGTTGAATGCATTTAGGAGATGATAACACTATGATTCAAGAGATGGGGGCTGGCTCCTGCTCAGCAGAATCACACAGTTAACTTCTAATGACTGGTGGGACCTTGGTAGACGTCTTGCATGAGTTCTCCTTTCAAACCATGCAAGGCTTCAGACTGCCTTTGGGGTTGATGACACATAACAAATACACTGTCTCAGTAGACTACCAATTTTGTATAAATTCCTAAATATTGTAATATTGAGATGCTTGCAGTTATTTCATGTGATCAATATTTTAAAGTTAACTGTCCTCAATTCTTAGTCAATATTCATGCACTAGTTAATTTTTTCTTGTCCTATATATATTTTTTATATTTTACTTTTTGGCCACGTTGGGTCTTCATAGCTGCGCACAGGCTTTCTCTAGTTGAGGTGAGCGGGGGCTACTCTTCGTTGTAGTACGTGGGCTTCTCATTGCGGTGGCTTCCCTTGTTGTAGAGCACAGGCTCTAGGTATGCAGGCTTCAGTAGTTGTGGTCCGTGGCCTCAGTAGTTGTGGCACACGGGCTTTGTTGCTCCACGGCATGTGGGATCTTCCGGACCAGGGATCGAACCTGTGTCCCCTGCATTGGTAGGCAGATTCTTAACCACTGCACCACCAGGGAAGTCCCCTATATATTTTTATTATTATTATTTTTTCGTTGCAGAATTTAAAAAAATTGATGTACAATATTATATGTTACAGGTGTACAATATAGTGATTCACAATTTTTGAAGATTATACTCCATTTATAGTTATTATAAAAACTGGCTATATCCCTGTGTTATACACACCAGGGGACCAGGGCTCAAAACCGTGTCCCCTGCATTGGCAGGCAGATTCTCAACCACTGCGCCATCAGGGAAGCCCAAGTGTGCTTCTTTTTTGTTATATTCACTAATTTGTTGTATTTTTTAGATTCCACATATAAGTGATATCATACAGTATTTGTCTTTCTCTGTTTGACTTATTTCACTAAGCATAATACCCTCCAAGTCCATCCAGGTTGCTGCAAATGGCAACATTTCATTCTTTTTTAGGGCTGAGTAGTATTCCATTGTATATATATATACCATATCTTCTTTATTCACTCGTCTGTTGATGGATAATTAGGTTGCTTCCATAACTTGGCTGTTTACATATCGTAAACAGTGCTTCTGTGAACATTGGGGTGCATGTGTCTTTCTGAATTAATGTGTTTGTTTGTTTCAGATATATACCCAAGAGTGGAATTGCTGGATCATATGGCAACTGTATTTTTAGTTTTTCAAGGAGAACTTCATACTGTTTTCCATAATGGCTGCACCAAATTACATTCCTGCCAACAGTATAGGAGGGTTCCCTTTTCTCCACATCTTCTCTAAAATTTGTGATTTGTGTTCTTTTTGATGATGGCCATCCTGACAAGTGTGAGGTGACATCTCATTGTGGTTTTGATTTGCCTTTCCCTAATGATTAACGATGTTGAGCATCTTTTCATGGGCTTGTTGGCCATCTGTATGTCTTCTTTGGAAAAATGTCTATTCAGGTCTTCTGCCCAGTTTTTAACTGGCTTTTTTGTGATGTTGAGTTGTATGAGCTGTTCATATATGTTGGATATTAACCCCTTACTGGTCATATCATTTACAAATATTTTCTCCCATTCAGTAGGTTGTCTTTTCATTTTGTTAATGGTTTCCTTTGCTGTGCAAAAGCTTTTAAATTTAATTAGGTCCCATTTGTTTATTTTTGCTTTTATTTCCTTTGCTTTAGGACACAGATCCAGAAAAAATCACTACGGTTTATGTCAAAGAGGGTTTTGCCTATGTTTTCCTCTAGGAGTTTCATGGTGTCTGGTCTTACATTTAGGTCTTTAATCCATTTTGAGTTTATTTTTGTATATGGTGTTAGGGAATGTTCTAATTGATGTCATGGATGTGTAGCTGTCCAGTTTTCCCAGCACCACTTATTGAAGGGACTGACTTTTCTCCATTGTATGTTGTTGCCTTTTTGTAGATTAATTGACCAGAGATGTGGGTTTATTTCTGGGCTCTCTATCCTGATCCATTGATATATGTGTCTGTTTTTGTGCCAGTACCATACTGTTTTGGTTAATGTTGCTTTGTAGTATAGTCTGAAGTCAGGGAGTGTGATTCCTTTAGCTCTGATCTTCTTTCTCAAGATTGTTTTAGCTATTCAGGGTCTTTTATGTTTCCATAGACATTTAAAAATTATTTGTTCTAGTTCTGTAAAAAAAATGCCATTGGTATATTGATAAGGATTGCATTGGATCTGTAGATCATGCACTGCTTAATTTTAATGCTCGAAAAAATATTTTAATTCTTCATAAAAAGACTTGAGAAACAAACCCAAACAAATTTGGGTTACATTACTGTTACAGAAAATTCCAATCAACACTTTGAAACCTGAAGTTATAGCTTATACGTCAAGGTAATTGAGGGCTCTTTGAGCATGAACTTATATCTACCAGTCACATGCCTAACTTAGAATATTTCTGGTTTAGAACTATTCCTTTTTTCTTTTTTTCTTTTTTAACATCTTTATTGGAGTATAATTGCTTTACAATGTTGTGTTAGTTTCCGCTGTATAACAAAGTGAATCAGCTATATGTATACATGTATCCCCATATCCCCTCCCTCTTGTGTCTCCCTCCCACCCTCCCTGTCCCACACCTCTACGTGGTCACAAAGCACTGAGCTGATCTCCCTGTGATATGCAGCTGCTTCCCACTAGCTAGCTATTTTACATTTGGTAGTGTATATATGTCCATGCCACTCTCTCACTTCGTCCCAGCTTACCCTTCCCCCTCCCCATGTCCTCAAGTACAAGTCCTCCTCAGGGGATTTCAAGGGCACCCCAGGTCCCCTTCACCTCTCATGGTGCTGTCAACTATACATGACAAGCCATAGGTACTCACCCCAAACATCTCAGCGCACACCTGTGGCTCAGACATTGTGCGTGGCTGCCCATCTTATCCAGGAAAGTCGAACTATGACAGCACGATGTCTGGGACAGTTGGAAGGAGTCATCAGTTATTGCAGGGTTAAGTAAAGTTGCCCAAGTCGCTTGGGTTACCCTGAAGACTGTGATTTTTCTAGGAAATACTTTAACAGTGAAAGAATCCTGTGACCAAGGTAGATTTTAAGTCTGCTTGCAAACGGTTCCTGAAACGTCCCCAGGTGTTAATACGCGTGCCTCTGCCTGCTGCTGCTTGAGACTGAATTGCTTAGAAACGCTGCAGAAGGTGCTTTGCAGCTCTTTCTAGCAGGAGAACACAGTTCAGGGGGTTAAGAGGCACGTGAGCATCTGTCACTTATCTTGGTTTAGCATGGTTTTCATATTTTTAAAGTAATCTCATGAGCTTGTGTACATGGGGAAATATCACTGGGACTGTTTTCTGAGTTTATAAAGCTGAGTGCAAAAGGCAGATACATTCTTGACATTTTAGGTAGGAAAGGGAATTTGTGTTATTTCTTTTTCTTAATTCAGTGTCTTCAGAATGAGGTGCTCCTTCTGTCAGTGCATCAGGCTTTTAATGGAGAACACGATGAGAGTGTTTTAAGGAAATTAATTTCCTGATTGTAAGTTTCATATGTGCTTTTTTCCCTAAAATATATTAATCTAAGAAAGTGTTTGTTATGCTTGAACCTCTCTTTTCTCCTCTGGTCTCATTTCCACCTTTCTCCCACTTCGTAAAGGCAAGGTCTGCACCCATCATCCTGAATCTCTGCGTGTTTGTTGCTGGGTAGGAGAGGCCATCAGGGGAAAGACAACAGTGTTGCTGTTGACAAAGTTAATGACTCTAATGAGTAGGTACAAATTATTTTTGGTGTCTCCTTACCTGCTTTCAACATAATTGAAAGAGGATGAAATAGAGTTGGTAGCTAATTAACAAAGATATTTTTGATGGTAGAATTGAGGGTCATTGTCATAACAAGGTGCTTGTTACATTGTCACCCACTTGTTAATGTAAGTTTCTGTGTACTTACAGCTATTGAAAAAGTCATTGATGCTGAACTGTTTCCTTCACTAAAAAGTAATATTTATCAGTGGACACACTAATGATTGGAAAAAAATCTCTATCTTGTGGAGATGCATTTCCAATTAAATTTTAAATGTTAATATTTAATACTCACTCAGCAGGGAATTCCCTGGCACTCCAGTGGTTAGGACTCTGCACTCTCACTGCCAAGGGCCCGGGTTCAATCCCTGGTCAGGGAACTAAGATCCCTCAAGCCGTGTGGCCAAAAAAAAAAAAAAAAAAAATTCATCAAAATTTATAATATATTTCTATTTTTGGGTCAATTATGCAAGTCTAAGTAATGAAAATTTAGTCAGGTGGAAATTATTATTTGCAATCCTTATGTCACATAAAATTGAGCAATACATTTCTGACTTTATATACATACATGTATATATGCGTGTGTGTGTGCGTGCTGAGAAAGCAGCCTTTTGAACCTAAATCTGTGTCTGAGCAGGATTCAGTTCTGTGGGGAAGGTGGGATGAAAATGAGAATTTAAGAACAAAAATGAGAGATGTAATGCCTTAGACCATCAGAGACCAGCTTGCTCACGTGTTTTTACGTGGATGATGGTTGGTATCAAGTTTATACAGCATTTAGGCTCCAGCCGATACATGTGACATGAGTTTTCTCTCAAAACGTCCAATGTCAATTATACCAGGTTTTATGTCCTTTGAGACTTGAATTTATGGAGAATATTAGATGCCAATTTGAAAACATGCAAGGTTGTGTAATATTTCCCCCCAACCCTATAAAAACCCAGGGGCAAGCATCTTTGAGGCCCGGCCCCGTGCACGCCTTATTTCTCGATCGCTGTGGCGTGACCCCTGACGTGGGGAAGAGGGAACAGACCTCCGCCGTGGTTGGATGACATCCTGGCGTTGCAGGTGCAGTGCCATCTCGTCCTGCCCCCTCGGGGCCCTGGTGACCCCCCGGCCCTCCCACCCCCACCCCTGCCCAGCTCCGGCTGCCTCTCCCTGGCTCAGGCCGCAGGGAGGTCCCGCCCAAGGGACCACAAATGGGACTCGGGTCCCAGACTCGGACCGCCTCGGGGAGCCTCTGTGCCCACCCTCAGGCTGCTGCTTGTGGGTTGGACGTTCTGGCTTCAGGGCGTCCTTATGGGGGTGTCAGGGCCCTGCAGGCCCGGGCCCCCTCGTCCGGCTCTGGGAGGGAAGCACAGGCCTGCCCGGGCAGCTGGCCCGGGATATGACCCTGAGGTCTCTCTGGAACGAGTGGTGTGGCCGGCAGTCCGTTTCCTCCTGTGGAAGTTGGGGACATCCCCGGCCGGGATGGTGGTGATGACCACAGACCACCCCCTGGGGTCTGGGCTGGCCCTCCCTGCTGGGGCCACGGGATGGAAGGTCATGAAGGAGGAAGGGTCCCTTTCGCGGGTTCTGGGGGAGTTTGGATCTGTCAGGGCCTCAGAGGTTGACAGGACTGGACGGGAAGGGGAGAGGGGGACATTTGTTCCCGGGGGGGCTCCGAGGCCGTGTTTCCAGGGCAGTGAGTGAAGGGTGTCTTGGATGTCCAGGAACGACAGGACGGATGAAGGGGAAGTGATGGGTGGGGTGGGGATGACGTGACCAAGTGCAAAGAGGCTGAGTCGGTGACACGTATGATCTGATTCCACTTCCTACCCTCGAGTGCTGAAGTACTCTCGTCCTGCTCCTTGGTGGTTTTCGTCTGTGAAAGATAAAGATACTTTATGAACGTGGGGGCGTGAGGGTCGGGATGCCTGGGCACCTGCGTGGCACTTGGGGGAGGGAGGCCCAGTCGGCCTGGGTGGTAGGTTTACCCCGACGCCCAGGGTGGACTCTGGGCAGACCCCCTCTTGCAACAGAATTGCATGTGGCCTCTGCTGCCAGGAAGCCAGCAGTGCGCTTTCCCATTTCCCTGCTTCTTTCTGGGCAAAAAGCCCGGCGTGCTCTCTCCACGTTTCCACCTTCATTTGACACATGCTTTTGAACCATCCTTTGTTACAATTAACGTTGGATATTTAATTAGATAATATATTACGTTATGTATATATAAACTATATATAATTTGCCCAATTTTCAAAGTAATACAAGTGCATTGTAGAAAACTTGGAGGGTACTGAAAAGTACAAAGAAGAACGCAACGATCAGTTGTAATCCCAGCACCTCGATGGAACCATCGTTGGCGTCTTGCGTGTTTTCTGAGTGAATGACGCTTCCACTCCTGATGCTGGGAGCGTGTGACCAGCTGGTTCTGTGCAGTGAAAAGCTGGGGGCAGCCGGGGTCATCACCTTTGCCACAATCTTCATCTCTCTCCACTCCCGCCAGTGTTGTCAAGTGAAAACAATTCAACAAAGAGTATGTTTTTAAGAGATTTGAAAATACTCCAGGTAATTCACAGTTGAATGCAAAATTTCTAAGCCCCCCAAGTTCTCATCCTCCCTAGATGTAACTGCATCTTTTTGTACTTGTACGAGTAACTGTATATACATTATGAATGTACATTTGTGTCCCTGTGTAGACTTCTAACATAAATAAGATTGTGCTGTTGTGCATTGTGTTCTCCAGCTAGTTTTCTCACTTAATGTGCCAAACAGCTTTCCATTTTAATGTATGTGCATAAAAATCTACTTTATTCCTTTAAAGAAACCTTTTTATTTCAAACCTTTTAATTTCAAACTGAGGAAAATTTCAAGAAAGGAACAGTAGAAAGACACCCGTTGCATCTCACCCACATTCACCCGTTGTCACTGTTTTGTCACGCTCCTTTCTCTGCACACCTGTGAACCATGTGAGCGTAAGTGGCAAATGTCCTTGCAGGTCACCTCTAGATCCTTCAGTACGTGTTTCTCAGAAATAGGGACAGTCAGTCCATGGTCACAGTACAGGGATCAATGTCAACTTTACATCATACAGTGTGTTTAGCTAATGTACCACCCACACCCCAGTTTTGTCAATTGACCCAATATGTCTTTTATCGCCTTTTTCCCTTTTGTACAGACTCCAGGTGAGGATCAGATTTACGTTTAGTTGTCACGTCTCTTTAGCCGCCTTTCCTTCCCGGCTTTATTTGCACAGCACATTGTGGTGTGGATGTGTTGTGATCCGCTTAAACATTCTCCTGGTGATGGGCACGTAGGTCGTTTCTGTTTCTTTCTTCCTAGAATAAGCAATGCTATAATAGTCAACCTTGCATACTCATCTTTGTGAATGTGTGGAATTGCTGAATCAATGAATATTCATGCCTATGACTTTGATGGATAAAGTGTTTACCAGTTTGAATTTTAGCCACCTTCTACGATTTCTGCTCTGATGAAGAGTTGTCATACCATGGTTTTAATGAATTCCAAGATCACTGGTGAGGTTGAGCATACGTACATAATTTTATCTGAGCCTCAGTTCCAGTGACCCTCAGCCGGACATTCCGGCCTGGCTGCGGCCTGTCCACCGTGCCCTGCGCCTCCTTCCTGGCTTCATCTGCCGCTGGCTCTTCTCCCATGTCTCCTCCTTAATTTTTATTCATTTTTCACTTTGCTGGCGTCTGTCTTCTGGAGAGGGCCTTTGTTAACATCTGTGAGTGGGAAAGCTTTCAGAGTCCTTCGGTGACTAAAAATATTTTATTCCCACGTAAAATCTAATTTTACTGAGTGCTGGAATGAAACTTCAGTCATTACCCTTCACAGCCACGGCCATGTGCCTGAGGTCTGATTGCACCTCGTCGTCTTTCTTCTTCATGGGTGACCCGCGCCCTTCCCGCCCTGATTTGATCTGATCTTCGGAGTTTCACGGGGCTGTGCCCCCGCCGTCCTGGCTGGAGTCCCGCTCTGTCATGTCTCCTGCTGCCCTCGGGCACCTTCAAGCTCTAGCTGCTGCTTTCCCTTTGTGTTCGGGAATCTGTCTTCTCTCTGTCTTCTCCTCCTCCCTGCTCTCTCTGGTCTCCCGTTGCGAGTCCTGTTGGACAGGCATCGGGTCCTGGAGTCATTCCTCCTGCCTGTCACCTCGTGTTTGTCAAACCCCGCACCGTGTGCGGTTTTCCAGTGGAAGCCTTGCCTGCCCTGCAGCTCAGTAACTGCCCTTCGGCGTCCCCAGCCTCTCCTCCTGTTTTATCATGATTATTATGTTTTCATTTCCGACGCCTCTATTCAGACCTTTCCACAGAACTTGGCACAGTGCTTCCTGCCACCTGTTGTCACCACGTTGGTGTCACGAGGGCTGCTTCTCTGTTTCTCTTTCTGTTGGTTGAATCGGGTGTCCTGTCCTCACGGCGTGATGTCCTCGTGCTGAATGGTCCGGGTCGTCTGTCCATCTGTGCTTCTGAAATCCCACGGGCCTGATGGCAGGAACTGTTTCTAACAACCGGAATCATTCCCCGGACCTGAGTCAGCAGGACCGTCTGCCTCGTGTGCCGTGACAGTGACCTGTGCTGGGTCCTGGGTCGCAGTGGCTGACGGGCCGCCCTGGAGCCCTCTGGGCAGCCCGGGGAGAGGCCCAGCAGCCCATGCCCTAGCACAGCACCCCAGGGAGGGGCGACTGTTTAGGGAGCCTACATGCGTTTCCTCCTTTGATGGCTGTACTCCGTGAAGCCGCTGCAGACTAGGAATCAGCGGGCTCACGTCGCGTTTCCGTCAGCCGGTTAGACCTTGTCTTACGTGTGTGTCTGTTGAAAGACACCTGTTTGCTATCTGTTATTGATCCGTTCCCACTGAACTTGATGGCGAATAGCGCTGTAACTTGAGCCTGAACAAAGTAGGGGAGTTCAGGCCCGGGGACGCCGAGCTGTGAGGACGAGCTGTGTTGCCCGGGACCCTCCTGCTCTCTGCGTCCTCACGGCCACTTTCTCGCCGCTTCGCGTGGCCCACAAGCCGTCCAAGCTGACCTCTGCTTTTCGGGAAATCCTCAGGATTTCTGTGCGGCTGGTTGGATTCTTTCTTGATTTTAAGCGCCATTTAGAAACCTTTAATGTGATATCCGGGGGTCTGGGGAGAGCTGTCCTTCCCGCTGGCGCTTCATCCCTAGGGCTGCTGCCCTGGCTCAGCCCTCGCTGCTTTTCTCTGGTTACTGTTTCACTCCGAGCGGATTCCTCTGCAGTGGTCTCAGGGCCCCCTCATTTGTCCTTCACGAAAGCACAGGCCTGATCCATCACCTCGTTCCCCTGCTTAAAATCCTTCGCCAGCTCCCAGCCTCCAGTAGGGGAATTGAGACCCCTTTGGCACGACCTGTAAGTCTTTCCGCGACCTGACCCCTGACCCCTGCCCAGTTCTGCAGCCACAGGTGCCCGGTGCTCAGCTCCCCTCCCAGCCCCGCCCCCTGGCCTGCTCCCTGCTGGACCCCGCACGGCCCTCCCCCAGGTGTCTCTCCTGGGACCACCTTCCCTCCCCTCTAAAGCCTTGTGGCATCAGATGCTCCCCAACAACTAATCTGGCCCTTTCTGTTCCCTTTCAGGCACGGGTAAGGGGCCCTTTGTCTGTGCAGCCCCCCTACCTGCCAGCGCCTGTCTGCAGGCACCGTCTTGAGCTTCAGTTAATTCCCATCGGGACACCTGACATCACTTCTTTGATAAGTTTTTACTGAGGAATGATTTACATGCAATAAAATGGACCGGTAGTGAATGTGACAGTTGTACATAACCACGTAACTACCCTCCCAAACACAGTAGAGACCATAACCCCAGAAACCTCCTTTGTACCCATTTCTAGGAAGTGCCCCCTCCCAGAGGTCCCCAGAGACAATTACTTTCCGACCTCTGTCACCATAGAGTAGATTTGCCTATTCTTGACAACAAAATGGATCCATACAGATTGTACTTTACTGTTTGGTTTCTTTCACTCAACGTAATGTATTTAAGACTTTTTCACGTTGTTGAACGCCAGTCAATAGCCGTTTCCTTTTATTACCAGTGAGGACTCCACTGTGTGACCATGAACAGACCACGGCATTGTTTGTCCCACCTCTGGGGGTCGTTACCAGCGTTTGGCTTTCGTGGATGAGGTGGGCCGTTCTGCGGACATAGGTTTGCATTTCTCTTGGGTAACTACTGGGAGGGGAGCTGCTGGGCCACACTTGTGGGTTTAACTTTTGGAGAGGTGCGCGCAGTCCTCTGCGTGTCGCTCTTTCTTATGTCCCATCCAGCAACGCCGAGAGTTCCAGGCACACCAAACCCTCACTGACACTTGGTGTCCATCAGGATCTCGTCTGTCACCTCCAAGGTTTTCCCGACAGGGCGTGGGTCCCACCTTTCTCCCGACTCCGGCCCAGCTCCGCTCAGGGCCTGGCAGGGGGGCACCCAAGGCCCAGCAAACAATAGGTGCTTGTTTCTGTTGGCCCCGGAGGTAAATGTTTACTGATAGGCTTCCCACTGGCTATTCTCCTGAGGGTCTTGAGGTTGGTTGTGTGTTCTGACCTAGAATGTCAGGAGACTGGAGGCGGCTTGATGTGTGTCGGGTTACAGGATCCCTGGAGGTCCCTACCCACAGGCCTTCTTTGGGGTTAGCTGGTTTCCTCCCTATGAAAGTGGGGAGCTTCCGGGAGCTGAGCAGAACCTCGTCTCGATGTTCCGCCGCATGCTGGGCCCTTCCCTCCGTGAGCAGTCGCTGCCTTGAGCCCCTGTCTAGTGAGTGGGGCTGCGGAGGCACCAGGGCCCTGAAGGGTGTGAGCTTGGCTGGCGGGCGGCGGGGAGAAGCGTGGAGGATAAGTCACGTGGCAAAGTGGGGCTGCAGTAGTGGGCAGCAGGATAGAAGAATGAGGTGCATCTGAGGTGGGCTAAGCTGGGAACTGGGAAAACAGGTTGGAAACGGGCGAGTTCAGCTTGCCTGATGCTCTGTTGCCTGCTGGCTTCTGTGCCTAACAGAGTCCACGGATGGTGAGGCGTCTTCGGCAAAAATGCATTTTACTAATGACGCGTATCAAACAGTTGCTATTAACTGTGAACTCGCTTTGGATTATTAAAAGGGCTTAAATGTTATGAATTAATGTTATAATTACTGTAATTGGATAAGCATTTCTACTTGCTTTAATTAAGGCCTCTGCAGTGCTTACATGGAAGAAGCGCATTGATAAGACTACACTGTTGGATGACATTTAAAAAAGTTTTAAAATGGGGCCACTTTTTAAAGGAGGCCACCTTACCCTGTCCTGGGTGCCTGCTTGCTCGAGTCTCGTCTGCCCGACATGCCCAGTCGCCCTTCTGAGGATCTCACTGTGCTGTTCTCAGGCTTGAGGCACTCAGAGGCCCCGGCCTGTGTGAGGACGTCTGTGGGCCAGTGTTTCGAAGGTTCCTGACTTGTTGGAGTTCTTCAGGGTAGCTGTGCAGCGGGTGTGTTTCTTCAGAGGCAAGAAGGAGGTTCGTTGGAGAGCTCAGTGGGAGGATCTTTAACGTCCATTTAGTCCTGACCCCCTGAGTCCGACGGCCGTATATGACCATGCAGGCGCCACCCAGGGGCCCACAGACCTGCCCCCATGGTGCAGCACCTGACGTCCTCCGGGGACGGAGCCGTCACCCCCCAGCTGGGCAGACCCGTCGTCCTGCTGCCCCTCAAGGTAGAGACTGAGAATCACTTGGCAGGACGCCTTCTTTGGTGTCCACAGTAGGGGAACCTGTATGTGCATCTGTGTGCCTGCGTGTATGTGCAGGGCTGCAGGCGTGCATGTGTGTATGCAAGTGTGTGCATGGCTGTAGGTGTGCATGTGTGTATGCGCGTGTGCACCCCTACAGGTCTGCATGCATGTCTGTGTGTGTGCAAGCATGTGTGTTTCTCAGTGTGGGTTGTGCGGGGGGGCATCGGTGATGTTTGTTGAGACTAAAGTACGTGGTCCTGCCTCTCGTAGGTGGGATTCTGTTCTTTTCTGCCCTGGCGGCTGGGAGCCGTGACTCTCCCCTCTGTGTGCTCCCCCCTCCCCTTCCTGGGTGACCCTCCCTGCCTTCTTGTCACCCACGGGAAGCCTAATACTCCTTGCGATCAGGATTTATGGTGTCCCTGGATCCTTTCCCATTAACCCCTCTCCCCAGCGTCCTTTGATTTTCTGCCCGTCCACAGGTCACGGCACCCAAATAAACGGTAACCAGCCTGGCCTCCTGCACCATCTCTTCTGGAATTTTCTTCTCACTTCACAGAATTCTGGGTGCATGTTCGGTGGTTAATATGTATAGTTCTGACCCATAGTAAGCAGCCATTAAGTTGTAATTATTATGAATACATCTTTATTAATGAAGCTGTTTAAGAAAATAATCTAGCAAAGGGCATCTACAAGAGGAAATAATTTGACTAATTTGACAATGAGTCTTATAATCTTGATTTCTAGATGCATATTATCACCCTGGGGCCGACCCTTCCTCCTTGGAGAGAAGTGAATGGAGAATGAGGGCGTCCACAGCTGCAAGAAGGGTGAAGTGCAGCTGGAGTCTTGTGTCCAGGGGTTGTTAGGGTTATAAATTCAGACTGTCCAGAAAGGGAGAAGCACACAGGGCAGAAAGAGACAAGAGGGTGTGTGGCAGCATGTCCGGGGCCTGTTGGGGCTCTAGATGCTCTGAAGGGCGTGAGGGGGGTGAGGAGAGGCCAGAGAAGGGCAGAGAAAAGTGGCCATTCGAGCAGTGCTGGGGGGCGGGGGGAGGTCTTCAGAGGGCAGAGGCTGGCCGGCAGGCGACAGGCTCGTGGCCCTGGCTCATGGGCTGCTGTCCGGGCTGTGTGGGGTGTTCAGGCCCCGAGATTCTGGAATCGTGCCACAGGGTGCGGCCCTGTGCAGTGACCGTGGCCCGAGAGCGTGGAGGTGGCCCGCCCTGCCTGGAAGCTTCGCGGGCACTGCTGGGAGCCCGGGGGCCCAGGACCACCTGCTCTGCCCCGACCCCCAGGAGGGAAGGGCCAGCAGGAGAGGCGTGTCTTCCTGTTCCCGCACCATCCACGCCGCGGCCACGGGGGTGGCCGTGTTCCTTCTGCCTCTGAGACCCCATCTGGTGCTGACCCCGCCTCAGGCCTTGTGTCCATCGTCCCCCAGTCCAGTGCAACTGGCTGCTTCCTGTCGTGCCCCTGATTCCACCATATTTGGGGGCCCCGGAGACCCTTCCCAGAGCGGCTCCATCCGGCATTTCCCTGCTCAGGAAGGCAGTGGGGTGGTCCCTACTGCCTCAAAGCCAAGTCCCGGCTTCTCAGCCTGCTCTTCCCGGGTCTGCAGATCAGGGGCTGATCCAGCCGCTCTTGTTTTTTCTGTTCCCTTTCATGCACCCCCGTGCTGCAGCCAAACCCAACACTAACGGTCCCTCTGACTCCCTTGCTCCACTACGGCCCCGGGACACCCCCCTTCCCGACACCGCCCTCAGGTCCCAGCAGGTCCGGCCCGGGCACCCCCTCCTTCACAGGGACCCTTCCTCGCTTCTCCAGCTTGGCGTCAGTTCTCACGTCTGGGAGTCCGCACCGCATTTCACCCTCTCGCCCCATAGAATTACAGTGTTTTCCTTATAATGTAGTTGATTTTTGCTCATGGCTTATCCCTCGCTATGTATGTAAACTCTATAAAAAATAACATCTGTGTGTGACTCGTTTTTATAACTTCTGCACAGATGTATGATCTTTCATCCAGTATTTATTGGTTGAAAGTGAGAGGGACCTCTGAGGCCTTTCAGCCGACTCACGTGGTGGAGGAAACGGGGCCGGAAGGCTTAGTGACCGTCTGCAGTCAGAGCCGACTCGGCTGTTACCAGGGGCCTGGCTGCTGGAGAGGGATTATGTAAGACACACGCTCAGAACTTTGTTTCTTCTAAAGTTAGTTGTCAATTCTTTCTTTTTTAAAACTCAAAATCACAAGGTGCAGTTAGTATCAGGAGGCTGTTTCAATGTATTAGCCTTCCCTGGGAAGTAGAAATACTTGAGCCACAGGGACTGTTTTCTGTTTCAAGCAGCGAAGTGCATTTTCCCTAGAATCTCGTGTTCCCACTTTGCAGGACTTACGCTGAGAATGGTGAACGTAAGGAACGAACGTATGACATTTGTGCTGCACTATTGATTGGAAATTAGTATTTGGCTAGCTCTGGGAAGGAGGTACAATTCAAGGACTTTCAAGAGAAATTTGAAGTTCAGTTATGGATAAAGAGATGGATCCACTGCATACATTCAACCTGCAGCTCTGACGTGAGTGTAGCGCTGCCTTTTCTTACTGGGTTAGGAGGGGTGCGGATGGGGAATCTAAAAGGCAGCGAGAACAAGAGGCGAGCATCTATGTTACAGTAGACTAAGCTCCAGAACTGCTGCAAGAGGTTCTTACTGCAGAGTCTTTAAAAGCAGGAGAGAGGACGGTGTGTTTGTTAATAACAGATCATTGAATTCTGTGAGGTCGCCCTGTTCGTGAGAACTCCTCGAAGGCTATTTTCATTCTGATTCTGGGATTTCCAGGGAAACTGCTTGCTCTTTACCCTCTTCGACGCTGTGTGTCCAGTTCTCAGACTCTCCTGTAAGTGGGAAGGAAGGTGAGCCATTATGGGCTCCGCGTGTTCGGTTGGGGGTCTCGGGTCCCCCGGGCCCTCGGCGTGTTCAGCACCAGCTCCTGTTCTCTGCTTTTTGCCCGTGGGAACCGTCACTGGACCACACACATCTTTCTGCATCAGACACGCCCCAGAGTAACTGGTCCTCTGGTATCAGCTTCCTGTGCCCGTGTCTTGTCAGGGACATAGTGACAAAGGACAGGGTGGACATATTAGAATTTGCTCTGTGTTTTGTAATGTCCAGTTTGTGGCTCAGCAGCCCGTACTTTCGCCAGCAAAATTCTAACATGAGAATATTTGAAGGTGCAAAGTTAATTATTTCCTTTCTCATCCCCTCAAGATATATGAAACTTGCCTATGATGTTTTCACTCTAATTCATCTTAAGTCACCAGAAAGGGCACTGATTGTCCTGCACTAATTTATGTCGACTCATCTTGCGGTACGCGGGCCTCTCACCGCTGTGGCCTCTCCTGTCGCGAAGCACAGGCTCCGGATGCGCAGGCTCAGCGGCCATGGCTCACGGTCCCAGCCGCTCCACGGCACGCGGGATCTTCCCGGACCGGGGCACGAACCCGTGTCCCCTGCATCGGCAGGCGGACTCTCAACCACTGCGCCACCAGGGAAGCCCCATCTTCACTTTTTAAAGCCCCAGATCCTTACTCAAGTCACCTGCAATGGGCGTGGCCTGCCCCTAAGTAAACGGCAGCTGCCTGCAGTTGCTTTTCCCCTCGTATAATTATGCCTCAGAGTGAGATGTCTTGTGAAGTTGTATCAGTAGTGTAAGTCTGAGAAGGGAAAACCGTAGCTTTCCTCCCCACTCCCCATCATCCTCCCAAATCCTCATTCCTTCCGGGCAGTAGCTGAGCTCCAGGGAAGCCGTTTTTATGATCAGCTATGGGGCTGTTTCAGAGTCTTTGCTGAGGAGGTGTCTTTGGATTGGGGATGCTCGTCACCTGCTACCTTCATCACACTTTTTACGTCTTCCTCGACTCTCGCCTTCTCGAAAGATCTTCCCTGAAATACAACCCAGACCCAAAGTCAGGTGCATCCCAGCTCACAGGAGGGTTGTCCTGTGTCCGTGGTCTTGAACTCCCAAATCACCTGTAGTTTCCAGGGTCCTGTGTACCCCTGTGGCCTAATCTTGTTTGTTGGGACATGATCCAATACGGGAATCTTACCAACACTTATATTCATGCATCTGTGGGAAACCGCGTGCAGATTTCATCCTGGTCTGTTAGTTCCTGCTGGGTTTTCCCTTCTAGTTCTTCCATTTTGAAGAAGAAAAAGAACGCTCTCTGTTGCTAATTTCCTTTGCATATGATCTTTGCCAAGAGCGTTTGGAAACCCCTTGGAAAACCGGGCGTAAGGTGTTATCTTAGAACCGGAAGAAGACGCCAGGCAACATTTTCCTGGGCTAGAATGGTAGCTCACTCGATTGGTTACGAGTGCCAGATGCTCAGCCCACTGTGGTTTACAAATGTTCGGGGACTTGATGGGATCGCGTCGTTGGAAGCAGGATCTAAGGGCTCCAGTGGTGGCCTTGGGGTGTGGTTCTCTCTCCGGTTCTGACCTGGCTCCAGGCTGCTGTGCGTCGCTCAGGTGGCCTTCTCCACAGGGAGCCCATGGCTGCTGCAGCCTCACCACTCCCATCACGTCTCGTCGCTCCAGGAAAACCGTACATTGACTGTCCCTCGGTCACTGAGAAGCGGGCACATCCTGACTAGTAGCTGGTAGCCGTGGTCGGGGGCGGACTGCACTGACGGAGCAGGTCTGGGTTGTGTGCTTACCCTGGGAGCACGGCATATTCCCTTGTGATTGGGGGTGTAGTTCCGTCTCTCTCTCTATACTCATTCCCCCTTTCCCTTCCTTAACATCCTTTCAGCCATTGTCCTCTTTATTTCAAAAGCAGCTTCAAGCTCAAAAGGAAAAGAGCTTTGGTTACCCCATAACCAAAAGGCACAAGACCAGAGGCAGAGGCATTCGTGCTGTATAGGCAAAGACGACGCACAGACAGGAATCTGTTGTAACTTCTTCCCTGTACGTCCTTTTGTACTCCTCAGTGTTTCCTGTGGCACAGGCTGCAGTTTTAGTTGATCGATTTCATTTTCTTTCTCTTAGGCACTTTTTATGCAGAGAATTCCTGATTGATCAAACAGCTCTGCTTCCTGTAGCCATCCTTAAGTGAGACAGAAAGCTTCCCCGTTCAATTACAGTTTCATGCTCGTCACTCTTATCATTGGAAAGGTTCTATAAATTAGACAGCAATATGTAAAAGAAAAATACTAAATTATTATCTTTATGAAATGACCAGGGCACAAAAGAGTAAGACCAGAAGGAATAATCAACACAGATACCTAGTACTGTGACTGTATGATTTGGGATCGCATAAACCCTAGTGTCCCTGAGGATGGACGGTCTTGTTATGACTGTAACAGGCACAGGCTTGAACCCTGGATCTGCTGCCTTGGACGGAGAACCTCAAATAATTCTTGACTCAGAATTTCAGCAGCTTCTTCAGATGTTGGATCCTTCATATGCTTCTTGTTTTGGGTGTTTTTACTTTCTTTTTTAAAACTTTTTACTTTATATTGGAGCATAGTTAATTAACAATGCTGTGTTAGTTTCAGGTGTACAGCAAGTGATTCAGTTATACATACACGTGTATCTATTTCAAATTCTTTTCCCATTTGGGTTATTACAGAATATTCAGCAAGAATTCCCTGTGCTGTACAGCAGCTCCTTGTTGGTTATCTCTCTTAAATATAGTCATTTTTCCTTTCTTTGTGAGAGACGTTGGTTACTGTGGGTTTGCCCAGCGGGCCGGTGGCGCTAAGTATTCGTGTTCTCTCCCTAAACCCTAGACTCGCGTCTGCTGTTAGGGGAGATGTTCTCAATCTTATCCTCCCTCTCTCGCTCTCTCTGTTTCTCGTTTTATGCTTGTCAGAGCCCGAGGAACAGGGTAACAGCCATAATATGTTTATCTGCTTCCCGCACAACCTCTGGTTGCTTTTACCCCGTAACCAAAAGGCAGCTTCTTAGCTTTCCCATTTTACCTTTAGAGCTTGGGGCTGCTTTTGAAATAAGACAACAGTGGCTAAAAGGACTTTAAGGAAGGGACGGGTGGGGGGGATGAGTAAAGAGCAGAGGAGGGACCCACGGATGGGGGAGGGGCTGGGAGCTGCGCCTCGTTGTCACACGAGGTGGAGGGGACGGGGAGCTTCCCTGGGGTCAAGGGCATCGCTGAGGCTCCCTGCTCCTTGAGGTCAGGGACCCGAGTCGGGGTCCTGGCCGGGGCTCCTGTGGACATACCATGTCTCACTCCCCTATCCCGACTTCTCCTGTCCAGTTGTGGGCATGGTTCCCACCGTTGGTTGTCGTGAGGGTCGGAGAAGGTCACGTGCCTTCTGTGTTACAAGGTGGCACAGGGCCCCTGGGTGTCAGATGAATGGGGTTGGTACACTGGACCCCTGCTGTTGCCATGACACGTGGATGAAGTGCTGTGTGTGCACCTGGTGGTGGGCAGGTGTGGGGTGAGCTCGTGCATGGAGATCTCAACGGAAAGGGCCTGTGTGTGCCGGGCAGGTGAGGGGCGGTGGGTGCCCCCGAAGGAGGAGAGACCCCAGGCCTAGGGTGTGGGTGGGATTCATCCTCTCTGATGAGCGGGACATTCTCCTGGTCCTGCTGGGACCCCCGAGGGGGGCGCGGGGAGGGCGCTTCCCCTCAGAGGGAATGGGTGCCCCCCCCTTCCCAGGGGAAAACCATGGGGCTGCCCACCGGGACCCACAGGGAGGGGTGTGCGCACCTTTCCGGGTGGGATCTGATCGTGTCCTCCGCAGGGTGACTGACTGCTGAGAGGTGGTGTTTCTCAAAGTGCAGGCGTGTAGCCGTCCCAGGGTGGCCTAGGCGGACGACGCTCATGACCTTGTTGTAGATCCCTGCCCTTCCCTAAGCCTTTGAATCATGGACCAACAGTTTCTCTGTGACAGAAACACCTCGTTTACCCAGTAATGACATTTGTACTTAATGCTTAGCTGCCTAGTACCTTTCAAATCTATCAGGATTTCTTCCTCAAAATTTATCTGTATTTTCTATATCATTGTGTGGGCCCATGGTCACTGCTTTACTGTGGAAATCCCCTTAAAAAGTGTGTCCCCAAAGTGTCTCCGGAAAGGGTTGTCAACAACTGTTTTCATTCAGCCTCTTCATCACTGTTTGAAACTTTCCCATTACTTTTTTGACTTTTTCTTAGACCCTTTATTTTGGTCTAACTTTTTACTGCTAAGGAAATGACCGGCATCTGTAACTTGCTGAGAGTAAGTCTGTATTCATGCTATCTCTCCGTCTCTCTGTCTCCGCGTCTTTCTCTGTCTCTCTGTCTCTGCTTCTGTCTCTCTGTCTCTGCTTCTGTCTCTCTGTCTTTGCTTCTGTCTCTTTCTATCTCTGCTTCTGTCTCTCTCTGTCTCTCTGGCTCTGCTTCTATCTCTCTTGGTCTCTCTGCCTCTGTCTGTCTCTCTCTCTGTCTCTGTCCCTGTGTCTGTCTCTCTCTCCCCTTCCATCTGTCCGTCTGTCTTTCTGTTTCCCTGTCTCTCTGTCTGCCTATCTCCCTCTGTCACTGTCTCTTTGTGTCTCTATGTCTCTCTGTGTTTCTCTGTGTGTGTCTCCCTCTGTGTGTGTCTCTGTCTCCCTCCCTCTGTCTGTCTGTCTGTCCATGTGTCTCTCTCTCTCTCTCTCTCTGTCTTCCTCTGTCCGTCCATCGTCTCTCTCACAGCCGTGCGGCTTGTCTCATCAGTTCAGACGTGTTCTCAGTCTCTCTTACACAGCAAGATCCTGTGTAGTTTAAGTGGTTCCTTGGTGGCGTAGCATTGGGAAGGAACATGGGATTACAGACACAATTTCTTCATTATGTTGCGAGTTGGACTGTGTCCACCCCTGTGAGTTAAGGGGCCTGAAATCAGTAGAACTCATAGTCCCCTCAGAGGATGTCTGTCTTGTCCTCAGACGCCCCCCGAGGGCACAGCCGGAGCGTGTGTGTGTGTGTCTGCACGACGGTCACCGTTCGTCCTCCGCAATCGCTGGCACGGAAGTTCTGCTCTGTTGTCTGGCTGACCCGCCGGCGAGACCACTGTGCGCAGCACCCTGTGTCTGTGGTTGGTGACGCCCCATCCGGGGCCTCCGCTCTGGGCCTGGAGCTACAGCTGAGGTTTGTGCCCAGATGCTTCCTCTGGGTGGGGGTCAGTCCTGTGGAAAAATCGGGGTTTAATTTGATCCGCTGTCAAGCCCTTTAAATGCGTCTGCCCGTGATCGTGGGGCGTCTCTGAGCACTGGCTCGCCTTCTGCGGGACGTCGGGGCTTCAGTGCTGCTCTGCTGTGTCCACCTCTGGCGGCTGTCTTTTTCTTTTTTTTCTTTTTTGCGGTACGCGGGCCTCTCACTGTCGTGGCCTCTCCCGTTGCGGAGCACAGGCTCCGGCCGCGCAGGCTCAGCGGCCATGGCTCACGGGGCCAGCCGCTCCGCGGCATGTGGGATCTTCTCGGACCAGGACACAAACCCGTGTCCCCTGCATCGGCAGGCGGACTCTCAACCACTGCGCCACCAGGGAAGCCCTGGCCGCTGTCTTTTAATTCCTCCAATATCACTGATTCTTGCAATGCTTGATAAGTTAATACTGTTCAAAATGCATTTTGTACTGAAATGCTGTTTATTATCTTTTTAGTCATTAATTAAAATATGAAGCAGAATGTAGAGTACAGATCTGGTACACACCATTACACATCTTATGCAAATGGCAGTACAGTGATTATAAAACAATTGCAAATATGAAGTTGTAAGTGCCTAATGCGCCGATAATTGGATTTCACACTTAGTTCTTTGCTGTCTATTGTTCTTGAAATACATTCTGTAAATGAAACTTCATTATGCTGTAAACTGTTTTTCTATAATCCTTATTTATGACATATGCCACATGACAATCTTCTATACCCTTTGTTTATTAAACATATTTATTACTGTTTTTTTAACATCTTTATTGGAGTATAATTGCTTTATATTGTTGTGTTAGTTGCTGCTGTATAACAAAGTGAATCAGTTATACATTTACATATATCCCCATATCCCCTCCCTCTTGAGTCTCCCTCCCACCCTCCCTATCCCACCCCTCTCGGTGGTCACAAAGCACCCGAGCTGATCTCCCTGTGCTATGCGGCTGCTTCCCACTAGCTATCTGTTTTACATTTGGTAGTGTATATATGTCCATGCCACTCTCTCACTTCATCCCAGCTTACCCTTCCCCCACCCCATGTCCTCAAGTCCATTCTATACATCTGTGTCTTTATTCCTATCCTACTCCTAGATTCTTCAGAACGATTATTTTTTTTAGATTCCATATATATGTGTTAGCATATGGTATTTGGTTTTCTCTCTCTGACTTACTTCACTCTGTATGACAGTCTCTAGGTCCATCCACCTCACTACACACAACTCAATTTCATTTCTTTTTATGGCTGAGTAATATTCCATTGTATATATGTGCCACATCTTCTTTATCCGTTCATCTGTTGATGGACACTTAGGTTGCATCCACGTCCTGGCTATTGTAAGTAGTCCTGCAATGAACATTGTGGTACATGACTCTTTTTGAATTATGGTTTTCTCAAGGTATATGCCCAGTAGTGGGATTGCTGGGTCGTATGGTAGTTCTATTTGTAGTTTTTTAAGGAACCTCCATACTGTTCTCCATCGTGACTGTATCAATTTACCTTCCCACCAACAGTGCAAGAGGGTTCCCTTTTCTCCACACACTCTCCAGCATTTATTGTTTGTAGATTTTTTGATGATGGCCATTCTGACTGGTGTGAGGTGATATCTCATTGTAGTTTTGATTTGCATTTCTCTAATGATTAGTGACATTGAGCATCCTTTCATGTGTTTGTTGGCCATCTGTATGTCTTCTTTGGAGAAATGTCTATTTAGGTCTTCTGACCATTTTTGGATTGGGTTGTTTGTTCTTTTGATATTGAGCTGCATGAGCTGCTTGTAAATTTTGGAGATGAATCCTTTGTCAGTTGCTTCGTTTGCAAATATTTTCTCCCATTCTGAGGGTTGTCTTTTCATCTTGTTTATGTTTTCCTTTGCTGTGCAAAAGATTTTAAGTTCATTAGGTCCCATTTGTTTATTTTTGTTTCTATTTCTCTAGGAGGTGTGTCAAAAAGGCTCTTGCTGTGATTTATGTCATAGAGTGTTCTGCCTATGTTTTTGTCTAAGAGTTTTATAGTGTCTGGCCTTACATTCAGGTCTTTAATCCATTTTGAGTTTATTTTTGTGTGTGGTGTTATGGAGTGTTCTAATTTCTTTCTTTTACATGTAGCTGTCCGGTTTTCCCAGCACCACTTAGTGAAGAGGCTGTCTTTTCTCCATTGTATATTCTTGCCTCCTTTATCAAAGATAAGGTGACCATATGTGCGTGGGTCTATCTCTGGGCTTTCTATCCTGTTCCATTGATCTATATTTCTGTTTTTGTGCCAGCACCATACTGTCTTGATTACTGTAGCTTTGTAGTATCATCTGAAGTCTGGGAGCCTGATTCCTCCAGCTCTGTTTTTCTTTCTCAAGATTGCTTTGGCTATTCGGGGTCTTTTGTGTTTCCATACAAGTGGTGAAATTTTTTAGTTCTAGTTCTGTGAAAAATGACGTTGGTAGTTTGATAGGGATTGCACTGAATCTGTAGATTGCTTTGGGTAGTATAGTCATTTTCACAATGTTGATTCTTCCAATCCAAGGACATGGTATATCTGTCCATGTGTTTGTATTGTCTTTAATTTCTTTCATCAGTGTCTTATAGTTTTTGGCATACAGGTCTTTTGTCTCCTTACGTAGGTTTATTCCTAGGTATTTTATTCTTTTTGTTGCAATTGTAAATGGGAGTGTTTCCTTAATTTCCCTTTCAGATTTTTCATCATTAGTGCATAAGAATGCAAGAGATTTCTGTGCATTAATTTTGTATCCTGCTACTTTAACAAATTCATTGATTAGCTCTAGTAATTTTCTGGTAGCATCTTTAGGATTCTCTATGTATAATATCATGTCATCTTTAGAAAGTGACAGCTTTACTTCTTCTTTTCTGATTTGGATTCCTTTTATTTCTTTTTCTTCTCTGATTTCTGTGGCTAAAACTTAGAAAACTATGTTGAATAATAGTGGCAAGAGTGGACATGCTTGTCTTGTTCCTGATCTTAGAGGAAATGCTTTCAGTCTCTCACCATTGAGGATGATGTTGGCTGTGGGTTTGTCATATATGGCCTTTATTATGTTGAGGTAGGTTCCCTCTATGCCTACTTTCTGGAGAGTTTTTATCATAAATGGGTGTTGAATTTTGTCCAAAGCTTTTTCTGCATCTATTGAGATGTGTTTATTTCTTAAAACTTTAATAGATTATGTCGTTCCCTAAACATGGGCACTCACCTCTGATGTGATGCTTGGACGAAACATGATAAGTTCTGATCAGAATTGATAATATATTGAGTGAATTATTTTCACCTCAGTGTGTGATACTTAGAATACATCTCTGGGAGCAGGCTCTGCTTTCTTTCCTTGTCTGTGGATATGGAGAAGGCAGTTAATTCAAGTTTGTTGGAAAATGGGGAGGATGTTGGCTTTGGCTGCAGGGACCAAGTGAGGACTGATTGATATCTGTGTATCATATCAGGGACAAAGTGAGAAAAGTAGAACACATGTGTCATTGCTGGGTTCGGTTGTGCTTTACCATAACCTCTTCTTAGCTACCATAGAAGGTATTCGTATTTCAGTACTATCTTGAATCAAGATTACCTGGGGACTTCCCTGTTTGTCCAGTGGTTAGCACTCTGCCCTTCCACTGTAGGGGGAGCGGGTTCAATCCCTGGTGGGGGAACTAAGATCCCACAAGCCACCAATAAAAAAAAAAGATTACCTTTTAACCAACTAAATAGAACTTGAAATTTCTACATTTTCTCATCTGATTATTATTATTTTTAAATTTATTTTGGCTGTGCTTGGACTTAGTTGTGGCACACGGGATCCTCGTTGCAGCATGTGAACTCCTCTTAGTTGCAGCATGCATGTGGGATCTAGTTCCATGACCAGGGATTGAACCTGGGCCCTCTGCACTGGGAATGCAGAGTCTTACCCACTGGACACCAGGGAAGTCCCCTTCTCATCTTATTAAAGTATCAAGAGAGCAAACATACATGATCTGCAGTTCCTGTTATCACATGCATAGCACAGTGGTTTATATTCCTTTTTAGAGGGTAAAAAAACCTGAGACATTTTAGGATGGCCAGTTGAAATAATTATGGATATCATAAATTAGGTAGGGAATATTTGGTATAATGTTTATACTTGTGTGTGTATGATATAATTAAGAAAATGTTATTTTGTGATTTGGAAAGTAGGTTCCTGTAATTTCATCTGTTTCTATTAGGGAAAATACTTTTTGTAAAATATAAATATGAACCACGGTCTGCTTTCCGTTCTTGAAGTGTGCGCGTGTGTGTGTGTTACGTTTCTTAAATCCTATTCCTTTTAGCACCAAGGAATAAAAATGGAAAGTTAAGTTTATATTAAAATTACACGGTGTCGTTTACAGGAGGTTTAGGGCCTAAAAGCCCACAGATGCTGCTGATCGGATCTTCCTTGCGGCCTGCTCTGCAGACCCGAACATTTTCCCTCCGGGACCCGGGCCCAGTGGGCTGGGGTGGGGGGGACATTCTCACACCCCCAGCTGTGAACACTCATAAGAGCCCGGGAGCCTGAGACTCCTCTTTGCCTCACCAAGTGTGGGGCCCACACTTTTCCAGCTAATCAGTCTCGGGATGGCTGTCATCCTTCTCAGTGGCAGCCTGCCTGTCCACCTTCTGGAGCCCAGAAGCCAGACTCAGGCTGCTTGGACTGTGGAAGGATGAGTGTGAGTAGATGGTAAAAACTAGGCCATTTGAAGGCAATCGTCACTTGACAAGCAAAACACACTGCGTTATAAACAGTGACCTCCTGAAGGAGAAATCAGAAGAGAACTTAGAAAAAGCTCTCATATGTCTTTGAAGGGAGATTTCACATTTCATCTGCAAAGCAGGAGCAGATGCCATGAAAAAGGAAGAATTTTAGAGTAGAATTTAGTTTCGTTTCCCCTTAAAATCAGTAGAGGCAGTGAAAAGCAGGGTGGATGGGTTCATACAGCCAAAGTACATTACTGGCCCCAGAGACCACTCCTGTGTTATCGCTGAGCTCTTAAGATGTTTCTGTTGAAGTTCTGAGGACTTTACATGAGTAATAAGGACTTAGTCCTTATAACCGCCTCATGGGGTAAGTCCTGTTATCAGCAGCTACCGATTAGGAAATGGGCATGCAGAGGATGTGTTACTGGTAAAGAGAGGCTCCTGGGTTCAAACCTCTGCTTCAGATCCTGTGTTTTTAACCGATATGCCATGTGGAACACCTATAAAGCAAGAATGGGTCATTATGTAAAAGCACCAAGTAGAAATATTATAACAATGATGGCCCTTGAGATGAAAACTCAGTAGTCACAGGTCAAGCATAGCTGAAAAAAAATTCAGTGCACTAGAAGACCAAGCTGAAGGAATTCCCTAGAATTAAGTACAAAAAACGTAAAGAGAGAACATGAGGAAGCACAGTTAATGTTGCAGTACTTGGATCCAAAAGGCAAAAATACTAAAGAAGGGAATTATATAAAAAAAAAAGGTGGTTAATCAATATTTGTGATCAAATGGCTATTAATTCCCCAAATTGAGGAAAACGGTTTTCAGATTGAAAAATGGAACCACCTGCGAGGCTGGAATAACGGCAAAGAAAAACCATCATTGTGAAACATGACACACTCCGGAGTCAAGACAGGATCCTGAGACACTTGGTCTAGGGAATAGAACTTGCTTACTGATTGACAAGAAATGTCTCAACAGGAACAGTAGGTGCCTGGAGATACCTGTTGAAGTCCTTGAATTCTGTACTTAGTCGAACTGTCATTCAGTATTGACGGTGAAATAGAGATGTTTTCAGACATACAAGGACTTGGACATTTGACCCCACAGAGACCATGTTGAAAGAAAAACAGGAGCATGTTTTTGAGGATGAGGAAAAATTAACCCAGAAAGATGTGAGCAAAAATACCAAAGACACATTTATGAGTATTGATTTTAGAATGAGGAATACATTTTCTCTTTGTTTGATAAGCAACCATACTTGGAATCCACATGACGGTAATATCAGAGCAGATGTGGTATGGGGGAGGGAAGTCTACACTTGGAGGAAAGTGAGAGCGTAGTGCTGAAGTCCTTGTTTTGTTCTAGAGGATGTTAGAGATACTGGTTAATTGATGGCTTTGCTAGAAAAACATATATAATTGCATATGTTAAAACGTTTAAGGGAGAAATAAAATATATAGGTACAAAAAAAGTACAATGAAAATCCTATACAACAGAGGTCCCCAACCCCCTGGCCACGGACCAGTAGTGGAACCGGGCTGCACAGCAGGAGGGGAGCGGCGGGTGAGCGAGCGAAGCTTCATCTGTATTTACAGTCTCTCCCTGTCACTCACATTACCGCCTGAGCTCCACCTCCTGTCAGATCAGCAGCAGCGTTAGATTCTCACAGGAGCTCGAACCCTGCTGTGAAGTGCACATGCGAGAGATCCAGGTTGTGCGCTCCTTATGGGAATCTAATGCCTGACGATCTGAGGTGGAGCCGAGGCGGTGATGCTGGTGCTGGGAAGCGGCTGCAAACACAGATTACCATTAGCAGAGAGGTCTGACTGCACAGAGACCGTAACCAATCAATTGCTTGCAGACTTATATCAGAACCCTATCAGTGAGTGGCAAGTGAAAACAAGCTCAGGGCCCCCACGGATTCTGCATTATGGTGAGTGGTAAAATTATTTCATTATCTATTACAGTGTAATAATAATAGAAATAAAGTGCACGATAAATGCAATGTGCTTGAATCATCCGGAAACCATCACATCCCCACCCCGGCTGTGGAAAAATTGTCTTCTACGAAACTGGTCCCTGGTGCCAAAAAGGTTGGGGATGTAAGATAGTATATATCTTCTGCTATATAAGATGGTAAAATGTACAACGAAAAACATTAAATTAAACATGAACTATCAGGACAAAATAAGTTCCAGTTTATCAGTAATCACAATAAATGTAAATGGGCAAAACTCAAACATTAAAAACAGGGAGTTCCCTGGTGGCCTAGTGCTTAGGATTCTGGGCTTTCACTGCCATGGCCTGGGTTCAATCCCTGGTTGGGGAACTGAGATCCTGCAAGCTGTGTGGCGTGGCCAAAAAAAAAAAAAGATTAAAAATGGACTCTCAGGTTGGATTAAATACAATACAGAGTTCTGTGATGTTTACAAGAACATGCAAAAAATGTACTGAGAATAAACTTGTGGCAAGATTAATAAAGAAAATAAAGAGGAAATTCAAGAATATAAAGAATTCGAGATGGAAAATGTGATAGAATCACAAATAATAAAGTTAAAAGAAAATCACATGATAATCTGTAGACATTTTTGCTGAGAAGTTGGAAAATCAAGATGAAATCATTGGTTTTCTTGGTGAATATAAATGCCATAAGTTGACTCAACAAAGGTTAGAAAATGTGACTGGAACAGTAGCCATGGGAAAATTAAAATTTTTTCATAAATGTGCTTTTATGAAAGGCACTGGCTCAGTTTCATAGGTAAATTCTACAGAAACTTTTTGGAATTGATAATTCTATGTTACCTAAACTAGTTCAGAGAAATAAGCATCACTCTTTTGTAATGAATTATAAATAATTTATTTATAATGAATAATCCCATAATGTAGTAATGGATCAGAAAAAGGCTAATTTCACTTAAGAGTGTAAATGTAAATTTCATAAACAAACAACACATTGAATTAACTGTATATTAAATAAGACCAAGTAGGCTCTGTTCCATAAATTTAAGATTATTTCAATAATAGAATCTCTATTGTGGGAATGAATAAGATCAACATGTTAAAAAAGAAAAAATACATACAGTTGTATCAGTAGATACTGAAAGACCTTGAAACAATACAGTAGCCATTTATGATAAATTCTAAGTGAAAGAGTATTGGCAGGGACCTTTCTCAACAGGGGTAAGAGTATAATCAGAAACCACAGCAAGCATGGTAGTCATGGAGGAAATACTAAAATATGGAACAAAGTAACAATGTCAGAATGATCACTATTAGTCCATATTATTCTGGGGTCTCTAGTTAAGGTTATATGGGAAAATAAAGGAGATAAAATATTGGAAATCAAGACTTAATTTCAGTGAAAAATGGAAGATATTATACAAAATCTGCTAGATCAGTAGGAACATTGATTATATAGGACACATAAAAAACTAATAAATAAAAATCCTTATAGTGCACATGATAAAATAATTTTGTTTTTGAGGTCCACTCTCAAAAACAACAAACCCTACCAAATACCTTGGTATAGAACAGGAATGGATGAGGGCTATAGGGGAAAAAGTGATAAAATGCTTGGAAAGGACATAAGACATTACCAAGTGCTTGGTATGGGGAGACACTGTAGTGGGAAACTCAGTACTGAAACACATCACTTCCCTTCAGGTGTGCACGTGTGTGCATACATGTGCGCTCGTACGCTGTAACGTTAGTCAGAATCCTGTTTGGAAGGGCAATAAAGGTGGGGAGAGAGGAGTTAATTAAGGGATAATAAAATTAACTAAAAGAATCAATTCACAAGATTGTCCAAAAAAGAGTTTTAAAGAAAATCTGAATGGTGGGAGTTCTGGTCTACTGGAGAGAAAATCTCATTCTAAAGCTACAGAAGGTAGACAGATCTGCAGAACAAACTTCTCTATTTAAGTGGTATTTTCAAGTTGGTGGAGAAAATATGGATTATTTGGCCAATTTGTTGGGGTAACTGGTTGCCATTGGAGAGAAAAAAATTAATTTCTATTTCACAACTCAAAAAAGTTTCAAATACATTTTTAAAAGTTCCAGTCATTAAAAATAGTTATAGACGGGCTAAAAGAAAAGTTAATAGAAAATATCTCTTAAATTGTGGAATTGGGAAGATCTTTCTAATCACAGAAACGATTAAGGAAAGGATTGATATATCTGGACACATAAATAATGTTAAACCCATGTAAATTGTTGCAAGATACCATTGATGAAGTTAACACATGAATGACAATGAAATAAAACGTTTGTAACCTACAGAGCAGAATTATAAAATTCTGGAATTTATAGATACTTGTTTGGTAATTAAAAATTTATCACCCCAAAGAAGTAGGCTAATCTATGGAACAGACAATTTATACAGAAATACATTTGATCAATAGTCATATTAGAAGGCCCTGAAACTCAATGAAAACAATGAGAAACTTTCTTTTCAACAGAGGCAAAAACAAACAAAATGGATCCTATGTGATGGGTAAATAGGTACAAATGTTTGGGCAGCATTTGGGGCTAATAATGTGCATATCCTTTGACCCAGTAATTCTATTCATAGAAGCCTATTCTGCATAAACTCACTGAGAGCAATCAAAAATATATACGGAATTGTTACCAGTTGGAGGAAATTGGAAACAACACAAATGCCTCACAGTAAGGGATTTGTAGGACCAGTTGTGAGTCTTCAAGGCAAGAAAAAGATAATTAAGTACAGGCACAGCTCTGAGATACTGTGGGGTCCAGTCCAGGCCACCGCCATAAAGCAAGTCACGCAAAGTTGTTGGTTTCCCAGTGCATATAAAAGTTATGCTCGCACTATACTGTAGTCTGTTAAGTGGGCAATAGCATTGTGCCTAAAAAAACCAACGTACTTACCTTAATTAAAAAGTACTTTATTACTAAGAAACGCTAACCATCATGTGAGCCTTCAGTGAATTGTAATCTTTTTGCTGGAGGAGGGTCGTGGCTTGATGTTGAGGCTGCTGACGGATCGGGGTGATGGTTGCTGAAGGCTGGGGTGGCAGTTTCTTAAGACAACACTGAAGTTGGCTGCACTGATTGACCCTCCCTTTCAGGAAGAATTTCTCTGTAGCAGGTGATGCTGTTTAATAGCATTTTACCCACAGAACTTCTTTCAAAATTGCAGCCAATAAACAAGGTCCTAGTGTATAGCACAGGGAACTATATTCAATATCCTGTAAGAAACCATAATGGAAAAGAATATGAAAAAGAATTTTTTAAAAAGCAACATTAAAAAAATGTAGAGTCAATATTCTCAAACCCTGCTGCTGCTTTATCGTTTCTGTAATATTCTAAATCCTCTGTTGTCATTTCAACAACCTTCACAGCATCTTCACCAGGAGTAGATTCCCTCTCAAGAAGCTACTTTCTTTGCTCATCCGTAAGAAGCAACTCCTCATTTTTCAAGTTTCATCACAAGATTGCAGCAATTCAGTCATATCTTCAAGCTCCACTCCTGATTCTAGTTCTCTTGTGTTTCCACCACATCTGCAGTTCCTTCCTCCCCTGAAGCCTTGAACCCCTCAAAGTCATCCATGAGGGATGGAACCAACTTCTTCCAAACTCCTGTCAATGTTGATATGTTGACCTCTTCCCATGAACCACGGATGTTCTTAATGGCACCCAGAATTGGGACTCCTTTCCAGAAGGTTTTCAATTGACTTGATTCGATTGCCCAGACCTATCAGAGGAATAACTGTCTATGGTAGCTATTGGTAGCTACAGCCTTATGAAATATATTTCTTAAATAATAAGACTTGAAAGTAGGAATTACTCCTTGATCTGTGGGCTGCAGAATGCATGTTGCATTAGCAGGCCTGAAAGCATTAATCTCATTGCACATCTCCATCAGAGCTCCTGGGTGACCAGGCGCCTTGTCAATGAGCAGTAATATTTTGAAAGGATCTTTTTCTGAGCAGTAGGTCTCAATAGTGGGCTGAAAATATTCAGTAAACCATGTTATAAACAGATGTGCTGTCATCCAGGCTTTGTTGTTCCACGTACACAGCACAGGCAGAGTAAAATTTAAGAGCCCTAGGAGTCTCGGAATGGTAAATGATCATTGGCTTTCACTTAAGGTCACCAGCTGCATTTGCCCCTAACAAGAGGGTCAGTCTGTCATTTGAGGCTTTGAAGCCGGGCATTGACTTCTCCTCTCTCGCTATGAAAGTCCTAGATGGTATATTCCTCCAACAGAAGCCTGTTTCATCCACCCTGAAAATCACTAATTATCTTAGCTAGATCTTCTGGATGACTTGCTGCAGCTTCTACATCGGCACTTATTACTTCACCTTATACTGTTATGTCATACAGACGGCTTCTTTCCTTAAACCTCATGAACCAACCTCTGCTAAGCTTCAGACTTCTCTTCTGCGGCTTCCTCATCTCTCTCAGCCTTCACAGAATTGAAGAGAGTTGGGGCCTTGATCTGGATGAGGCTTTGGCTTAGGGGAATGTGTGGCTGATTTGATCTTCTAACCAGACACTGAAACTTTCTCCAAATCAGCAATAAGGCTGTTTAGCTTTCTTTTTTTTTTTTTTTTTTTGCGGTATGTGGGCTTCTCATTGTTGTGGCCTCTCCCGTTGCGGAGCACAGGCTCCGGATGCGCAGGCTCAGCAGCCATGGCTCACGGGCCCAGCCGCTCCGCGGCATGTGGGATCTTCCCGGACCGGGGCACAAACCCGCGTCCCCTGCATCGGCAGGCGGACCCTCAACCAGTGCGCCACCAGGGAAGCCCTGTTTTGCTTTCTTATCATTTGTGTGTTCACTGGAGGAGCACTTTCAATTTCCTTCAAGAACTTTTCCTTTGCACTCACACCTTGGCTGACTGGTGCAAGAGGCCCAGCTTTCAGCCTGTCTCAGCTTTTGACATGCCTTCCTCACTAAGCTTAATCATTTCTAGCTTTTGACTTAAAGTGAGAGACGTGCGCCTCTTCCTTTCACTTGAACACTTAGAAGCCCTTGTAGGGTTATTAACTGGCTTAATTTCGATACTGTTGTATCTCAGGGAGGCTGAGGAGAGGGAGAGATGGGGAATGGCCGGTGGAGCAATCAGAACACACACAACGTTTAACGATTCAGTTCCCGTCTTACATGGGCGAGGTTCGTGATGCCCAAAACAATTACAATAGTAACATCAAAGATCACCGATCACAGATCACCGTAACAAATACAATACTAATGAAAAAGTTTGAAATAGTGTGAGTTACCAAAATGTGACACAGACACATGAAGCAAGTAAAGGCTGTTGGAAAAATGGCACCAACAGACTTGTTAGATACAGGGTTGTTACAGACCTTCAGTTTGTAAAAACCACAGTATCTGTGAAATGCAGTAAAGTAAAGTTCATTAAAAGGAGGTGTGCCTAACTGTGTGCTGACATGGAGAGATCTTGGTGATACAGTAAGTGAATTAGTCCAGCAGATGAGCCGGATGTCAGTTCTGGGAGGGTCGGGCATTTTAACCTTCAATAACTTGGAACTAATATACAGTTTAGATTGATAGTCACCGGAGACCAAGGGTGGATATCCAGTTTGTGTATTGTAATCAGTGCTTGTGGTGTGTGCTTGCTACAGTAAGAAATGGCTCATTTTCTCAACTTTTTAGGATCGTACCTTTGAAAGTAAGTACATGACGTTTAGTAGCATGTGATCAGACTGGTGGTTGGTCAGAGCTTTTGCTGACAAAACAGGATTTTCAGAAGATGGGGTACAGCATGCAGCTCTTCCGGATTCGTGGAAATTAATCTGATGTGACCACGGTGTTTCAGGGCCATGTGAAGTGTTTTGTGGGTGAGCGTTTGTGTTCCTACAAGCTCAGTATGAAGAAAGCACAGCACACTTTCCAGTGTGATGTTATAAACAAGTCTTCTCAAAAAAATGCATGTTCCTCTTTCATCTGGTTCATTTTGGGGGAAACAGTGATTTCGTGTATCAGTATGCGAAGAACAAAGGAGCAGAGAGGCTTTATAATTTATCAAGGTATATGAACTAGCACCTCTTTTAAAAAATGCTGTGTTTGGGTTTATCTGGGGATTGTGCTGTTTTTTCGTGGAAAGAAAATGATCGATTATTAATATTCCCTGGGACTGTTCTTTTGTTTCTTGGAATCTGCCTGGCTCTTTGCAGAACCAGTCTAAGTTCACAAATACTGTTTCCATCCTCAAGTTGTATGAGGAGTCATCACCCCTAATTTAAAGTATGGTTCTATTATTTCTCTTTGGGTGAATATTTGGAAGTTGGGAAATCTGTCTATCATAACCTCAAATCCAGCTTGAAAATCGAAATACTTGCATAATGCCCATGTGATGTAGGTGCCTACAGGGTTCTCGGTTCCACGGTCTTATTTAAAAATACCTGGTGTTATTTTTTATGTACAGCGTCTCTGCCTATTTCATTCTTGCCATATTGCTGTTCTAGATTGATTTAATTATTGCTCAGTGTCATGTTTTTTTAATGTACATTCCATATGTTTCTTTTTCCATGGGGGAGGTTGTTTACCCTTTTTTATCATGTTTTCCCCATTTCTATCCATTCCTCATCATAGGCCTTCCCACCATCCGAGGCCCGGCCGTAGCAGCCCGGTTTCCCAGCAGCTGCCCGTGAACACCCGGCCCGCACCGGCTCCGCCACCATGGGGACTGCTCAGGTACCGTGTGACCCCTTTCATCCTCTGGGCCATGTCCACACGGCGGGAGGTGCTGGTAGTAGTGTTGATGGAGGTGATGCAGGTAATGGAGGTGATGGAGGTGATGAAGGTGATGCAGTGATGGAGGTGATGCACTGATGGAGGTGATGCAGGTGATGAAGGTGGTGGAGGTGGGTAAATACCCAGGGGGCAGTCTCGCAGTTTCTAGCAGAGGATTTTCCTGCTCAGATGGAGGCGTGTCTGTAAGCCGCTCAGAAATGCGGTGCTTGTGTGTAGTGGTTGGGAAGGAGGGGAGGGGCCACTGGAGATCCAGGGAGCGAGCGTGAGATGAGGTCTGGGTTCTGGTCCTGCTGGCGTCACATGTCACACGTGCTGTCACATGTGTGCTGGGAGGAGGGGCTCTGCGGGCACACGTGGGCGTGACCAAGGTGAAACCTCACACGCGGAATGGGGCTTCTCCAGGGACGTCGAATGACCTTCACCAGGCTTAAAAAGGGCTTCCACGAGTTTGTGGCGGTGGCTCTGCGTGTGTGTCTGAGACTCACTGATGGCGAGTGAGACGGGGCACAGACGTCCCTTCAGGGGCAGTCTGACTGCTGTTCGTTCCTAAAACACCTGGGGCGGCAGCATGTTCTCAGGAAACCCCCAGAGGGCCGCAGCCCACTCACCCATCTGCACTCACATTTGGAGTGTACTTGAGAGCAGAGGTGTGACCTTTACTTTCCCTAATGCCAATAAATAAAGTAATCAGTGAAGCCTTTATAGATAGAGGCTTTCATTGGTTTTTCAAAGGAAGAGGCGGCGATTTGTAGTCTATCTTATTTCTTACTCCAGGAGAGATTTAAGGCATGAACGATGTTGAAATTTCAGGTGGACCCTTGTCACTGGCCCCCTGATGACCTTCCTCCCTCTTCTTCTACCCCTCGTGCATCTCACCTGGTGCCACCTCACATGTTTGCACCTCCATGTCCTAAGACCTTCTTTTACCTTCTTGATGCTCTCAGAAAAAGATGCTGACATGGGGTGTCAGTCTCCATAGCCAGGAACACAGTAATTTTTTGGTGGGAGTTTTGTGTAAGAGCCTTGAGGAGACCAAGCCTTTTCTTTCCTTTTTATTTATTTATTTATTTTATTATTGTGGTAGAGTTGTTTTACAATGTTGTGTTAGTTTCTACTGTACAGCAAAGTGGAGTTCCCTGTTCTATACAGCAAATTCTTTTTTTTTTTTTTTTGCGGTATGTGGGCCTGTCACTGTTGTGGCCTCTCCCGTTGCGGAGCACAGGCTCCAGACGCGCAGGCTCAGCGGCCATGGCTCACGGGCCCAGCCGCTCCGCGGCATGTGGGATCTTCCCAGACCGGGGCACGAACCCGTGTGCCCTGCATCGGCAGGCGGACTCTCAACCACTGCACCACCAGGGAAGCCCATAGCAGGTTCTTATTAGTTATCTGTTTTATCTGTATTAGTGTGTATATGTCAATCCCAATCTCCCAATTCATCCCACCACCACCACCCCTCTTTCCCCCCTTGATGTCCATAGGTTTGTTCTCTACATCTGTGTCTCTATTTCTGCCTTGCAAACCAGTTCATCTCTACCATTTTTCTAGATTCCACATATATGCATTAATACACGACAGTTGTTTTTCTCTTTCTGACCTATTTCACTCTGTATGACAGTCTCTAGGTCCATCCGCATCTCTACAAATGACCCAATTTTGTTCCTTTTTATGACTGAGTAATATTCCATTGCATATATGTACCACATCTTCTTTATCCATTTATTGATGGACATTTGGGTTGCTTCCAAGACCTGGCTATTGTAAATAGTGCTGCAATGAACATCAGGATGGAGACCAAGCCTTTTCTTCTCTCTTTTCAAAAAACTGCTTCCCCCTCTGGTTCAGCAAAGACAAGGCATGATGTCTCTTCGGTGCTCTTATCAGCTCTTTAATCAAACTCCCTGCAGCTAGCCAGAGACAGCTGCATATTTTTTCCAGGAATTAGGTGGGGTTCTTAATTGCAAAGAAGAGATGTTAGGCACATCACAGACCTTTTGGTGGGGCTGGATAGAGATGTTCTGTACGAGGCTGTCAGCCCCGCTGCAGGGCCCCGCGTGATGAGGAGATGCCCTGGTGCCCGGGCACAGGCCTTGTTCCAGGGATACCTGCTCCCACGCAGGGAAGGTCGGGGGCCAGACCTGGGGGCCTTGCCTGAGTCTGGCTGCCAGGAAGGCTGGAAAACGCCTTTGCTGTTGATGTTTGTGCTCATGTTACCGTTTGGGAAGGGGTCGATCCCAGCGAGGGAGAGTGACAGAGGTGCAGGGAGGCTATTTGGAAATGCTGGACGGCCCCCGTGGGAGCCACCGCTGGAGTCTGCTCCATGGATCCCATTCTTCATCCCCACGCTGTCAAGTAGCACTCTCTGTTGTAAATGCCTCCGTCCCGTATAAAATGCAAACACGCTTACTTTTACCCCACTCATTGCACAATCTACCTCCTAGTCAGGGTCTGGGAACAAAGTTCACTGAGTTCAGCCTGACCCCTTCCTGGTTTCTGGGCCCTGTGTACTAACTACAGCCAACACGGCCTTTCGGAAAGTAGGTTACAGGTTGTTCAGGTTGCTTTAGTTTCGTTATAGATGTATACGTGACACAGCGAAGAAGAACTACGGGGGTGAGGGTAGCTCTAGTTTCTGCGGGGCTCCCGTCTCCCCTCCCCGCTCCACGTCCCCTTGGCCCCAGCCAGTGGCTCTGCTAGTCTGAGACCTTGACTTTTCGGGTAAGGGTGGGTGAGTGTGCTTCATGCCTCAGATGCCTGAGTTCCTGGTGGTCCTACCTGCGGGGGTCTCTGCAGGCTCCCGTGAGCTTTTGCAGGGGATGTGGTGGTGCCAGTGAGGGATTCAGAGGAACCCCTGGTCTGACCCTCTGCCCTTGCTCGGAGCCGAAGCTCCGCTGCGTCCTAATACTGTGGGTCCACTGATGCCCTTGCCACCTGTCGGTCCAGCAGCCTGAGCGGCTCCCAACTCCCCCTCCAGATCCAGTCCACAGGGCATCCCTGTGTTTCCATGGATAACTCACTCCACAGGGCATCCCTGTGTTTCCATGGATAACTCACTCCCTGCTGGACTGTCCTTCCCTGGGGACCAAGACGCCTAACAGGGCAGACCAGAGAGTCCTGGGGACGGGAATCAGGGCCGCCCTGACAGCCTCCACGCTTCCAGGAGCCTGTGTTGTGGCCACGGGAGGAGGGTACCACGTGTGGCTCCTGGTCCACGGCAGACACTGCATCTTGGAGGAACGGGCTTCTCGGGACAATTTCCGGAAGCTGCCAGCAAAGCTGGCCCGTGAGGAACCTCCATAGCGCCCGCTGCCCCAGATAACCCCAGAGTGGCCTGTGACGCCCCCTCTGCGCCCCCCCACACCCAGCCCCCAGCGCCCCGGCACGGCAGCTGCCTTGCCTTCAGTTTACAGGCAAAGTTGCTGAAAAGGGTTGCTTTGTCAGATTCTGCCTTTGGGTAGAACTTTGTGGAAATTCATGGAAATGTAGGGATAATGGTTAAAAGACACTCATTACTATTATTGACATTTTGGAGCAGAGAATTCTCTGTGGTGGGCTGTCCTGGGTGTGGAAGGACAAGGGCAGCGTTCCACATTCCCACCCACTGATGCCAGGACCCTCCCCCCTGACCGTGAGCACCAAACACGGCCCCGGACATTGCCAGATGCCCCCAGGGGCTGAGGTCAGCCCCCAGCCCCGCTGAGCACCTGAGGTTTGCAGGCTCATTGGCATCAAGCTGGTGATAATTTCCCCTTCCAGGCCTTGGGGGTCCTCTGTCTCCCTTGATATCTGTGGTTTTCAAACGGGGCACTTTTGCCCCCATGGGACATTGGCAATGTCCAGAGAGATTTTTGGTTTTCACAGCTGCGGGGAGGGCGCTACTGACATCTAGGGGGTTGAGGCCACGATGATGTGAACCGTCCTGCAATGCCCCCCGACAGAGAATGATCTGGTGCAAATGTCACGAGGCAAGGCTGAGAAACCCTGCTTAACTTTTGTGGTCTAACCTATGGTACTTCGGTATCTTCAAGAGTCTGAATAAGAAAGATACGGGGATCATATCATCTTGATATAGAACCATTTCTCTTCAATGTTAGAATTTTGCATGGGGGCGCTTAGGAACATTGAATGGTAGCGGGTTTGCATGCAAATTCATTTATATGGATTATATTTAAAACGCACGTTTGCACTTTTTGGGATGACAGTAAACTGTTTTTGAAACAGTCTACTGGAATTATTCAAATGGCTATCGTTTCATGGATACAGTGGTTCAGTGTGAGTAATGACACGCATGGTAATTCCTGTGACTGCATCCCTCACACCGAGTTTAGCACAGTATTTACATTTCTGTTGTGTTCTGACAAGGAGACAATCAGGCTGCACTTTGATATTTTGTTTCATTTAAAGTGAGAGAAATTATAGAAAGCGTTCTTAGCCCTGGTTCCAGGTCAAGCCACAATAATTATGAATTCAGAAACTTAATTTATTTTGCAGAAGAAAATTCACTTTCCTCGAGGTAACTACAAATAGATCTGTGTTTCTCAGAGACAAATGTTATGGAGAAAGAGAAACAAAATAGGACCCATTTATGATCCTAAACGTCTATATATGATCGACTTATGCTTCCAGAGGCAGCCATCTATTAAAATGTTATTCATTTTCATGGGGCAAAGAGTCACTGGTTTTTAGTTAGGGTTTTAGAACGCCCCCTGATTTCTTACAATGTGTTTACTTTGACAAACCTCATTTTTTTCCTTATTAAATGCATGAGTCCACTTTGGGTTGGTTGTTTACGGGGCTCAACCTAGTAGTGGGTTCTTCCGTTTCTCCTTTATCAGCAGGAAGGCCAGGAGGGCTCTGGTGTCACCCGTTGTGTTGGTGGAGAATTCAGTTTCTAATGTTACAGAATGAAATAGAGGCAGAATGTGTAAGATTAACCAGCATTTGCTTGGCGGTGGGGACCCAGGCTCTCACTCAGATGCATCAGTAACCCTCCTTGACTGTGGCCAGGCTTGTTGCAGTCTCCTTTCACCGCCCGCCGTGAGTGAGTGAGGGGCCATGCTCATGAGCCCTGGATCTCCTCACATCTGCAGGAAGATCACACTTACCTACGAGGACTCCTGGGCATAGGATGGCGAATATCCATTGCCTTTATAACTAAATAATTTTAACTGTTTTAGCAGCAAGTAAATTTATATTAAAAATAAATTACACAAATTCTTTGTGAAAGTACCTTCTCTCTGGCTAGTTCAGAGACTTACTTGTAGAAATTGTGAACACTGTAATTGTAAACTGTGTTAAGTTAGGTGTCTCTTCTTTTAAAAATCATACAAGCACTATATCTTACCTTGAAGAGATTAGCATAAACAAAACAAGATTCAGAGATGGTCATTTTTTTTTTTAATTTTTATTGGAGTATAGTTGATTTACAATGTTGTGTTAGTTTCGGGTGTACAGCAAAGTGAATCAGTTATACATACACATATATCCACTCTTTTTTAGATTCTTTTCCCATATAGGCTATTACAGAGTACTGAGTAGAGGTCCCTGTGCTACGCAGTAGGTCCTTATTAGTTACCTGTTTTTTATATATCGTAGTGTGTGTTATCTCAATCCCAACCTCCCAATTTATCCCTCCCCGCCCCTTACCCCCTGGTAACCATAGGTTTGTTTTATGCATCTGTAACTCTGTTTCTGTCTTATAAATAAATTAATTTGTACCTTTTTTTTAGATTCCACATGTAAGTGATATCATATGATATTTATCTTTCTCTGTATGATTCACTTCACTCAGTATGACAATCTCTAGGTCCATCCATGTTGCTGCAAATGGCATTAGTTTGTTCTTTTTTATGGCTGAGTAATATTCCATCGTATATATGTACCACATCTTCTTTATCCATTCATCTGTCAATGAGCATTTAGGTTGCTTCCATGTCCTGGCTACTGTAAATAGTGCTGCAGTGAACATTGGGGTGCATATGTCTTTTCGAATTATGGTTTTCTCTGGGTTTATGCCCAGGAGTGGGATTGCTGGGTCAGAGATGGTCATTGTTGTCCTGGTTTACTTTCCATGTTTTTTTTATGTCTCTCTCTCTCTCTCTCTATATATATATATATATCTCCACAAGATATATTAATGAAATGATTATGCCAATTGTTTCAATAACAGATGTTTTAACAAATTAATACAGTATATTATGGAACTCTTCTTGTTCATAAAAATATTTTAAAATATTTATCTATTTTTATTGAGTTATAATTAACATACAATATTATATTAGTTTCAGGTGTACAACATAGTGATTTAATATTGTTACACATCATGAAATTATCATCATGATAAGACCAATGACCATCTGTTACCACACAAAGTTGTTACAATATAATTGACGATATTCCCTATGCTGTACCTCACATCCCTGTGACTATTTATTTTATAACTGGAAGTTTGTGTCTTTTAATCCCCTTCACCTATGTGGTCCATCCTCCCATCCTTCCCCCCTCTGGCAACCACCAGTTTGTTCTCTGTATCTATGACTGTTTCTGTTTTATGTTTGCTCATTTGTTTTGTTTTTTACATTCCACATATAAGTGAGATCATATGGTATTTGTCTTTCTCTGGCTTATTTCACTTAGCATAATACCTTCAGGTCCATCCACACTGTTGTAAACGGCAGGATTTCCTTCTTTTTCGTGGCTGGGTAATATTCCGTTGTATACATCATTGTCAACTGGGTGGGCTGGTTATGCCCACTGAGGTCTGCTCATATAGTGGTGTACTTTGTAGCTGTTAAAATGTTTTTATCCACAGATGAAAACTGTTAGGTTGGTACACCTCAGTTGATGTAGCCAGCCTCTCAGGTTGACAATGATGTCCAATTCTCTCGTAATATAAATAAAGCTTGGACGAATTACCTCTATTCAGTTACTTTATTATTTCCTTAGAATACATTTTTGGAGTTAAAACGTTTCAAAAGGTATGAAGATTTAAAAGATTTTCAGTGTATATTTCAATACAGAAAAATGCACCTGTTTGCCTTCCCACCAAGATTACACACTTAACAGTATTTGCTTTTAAAATTCTCTTTATAATTACTGGTTTGACAGGTGACACATAATGGGCGATTTAATTTATTACTTAGGTTAGTGGTTCTGTTGAATATGCTTTTTCCTTCTTTTTCCTCTTTTGTGTGTGTGAATTGCATGGTTGGGTCTTTTAACTCTTTTCATGTATTTATGATCTAAATATTTTTTGCTTCTCAGATTGCCATTTTAAGTTTCAATTTTATAATTTTTTAATTGATGTATAGTTGAGTTACAATATTGTGTTAATTTCAGGTGTACAGCAAAGTGATTCAGTTATATATATATATATGTATATATATATATTTTCAGATTATTTTCCATTATAGGCAGTTAAAAAATATTGAATATAGTTCCCTGTGCTATACAGTAAATCCTTGTTGTTTATCTACTTTATATATAGTAGCACGCATGTGTTAATCCCAAATTCCTAATTTATCCCTCTCCCCTCCTTTTTCCTCTTTGGTAACCACAAGTTTGTTTTCTGTGTCTGTGAGTCTATTTCTGTTCTGTATATAGATTTATTCGTATTATTTTTTAGATTCTACATATAAGTGATAATCCTGTGATATTTGTCTTTCTCTGTCTGACTTACTTCCCTTAGTATGATCATCTCCAGGTCCATCCATGTTGCTGCAAATGGCACTATTTCATTCTTTTTTATGGCTGTGTGGTATTCTGTCGTATATATGTACCAATTGTCTGTTGATGGTCAACTTTACAATTTTTTATGCAAGAAGTAAACTTTCATACAGTCATCGAGGAATGTATTCCTTTATGATTTCTGACTTTGGTGTCATGCTTAAAAAGCCTTCCTTTGCCAGATTTTGCATAAACATTCAGCTATATTTTACTTTAATATTTTTATTTCATTTTTTCCCTTCAAATCTTTAATTCTGGATTTATTGTAGTTTATGTATAAAGTAAAGGCTGTACTTATTTCTGCCACTAAGTGGGCAATGAGCTGTTGTGCTATCATTTACTGAGAAATGGTGCTGTTACCTTTTCCAATATTGGATTATCTCTGTATTTTGGGAAAATGCTAATTGGGGTCACTCTTCTTTTCCACCGATTTCTTTTCATAAAAGTTTACGTTGAAGCTTGTTTTTTCTTTTCTTTTTAAAATGCCTTTTGGGGTAATAACAGCTCTGTGTGTGTGTAAGAACTGATGATCCCTAAACAAAATGCTTTGGGCAAAACACTGTAGGGTCAGTTAGGACGAAGAAAATGGCCCAGGCTGGGTGCCGCGGGGTGGGGCTCCCAGGCCTGAGTCAGTTCCTTGTGATGAAATGCCATCTTCAGGACACCTGTTCCCTCTGACTCCGCACGTTAGCGGTTAATCTGGCTTTGAGGGTTATGGAGACACAGCCACAAACCCAGTAAGCATTCTGAGGGCACATGTCATTCCAGGAGTGGGACTGGGGATTAGACAGCCTGTTAGCTAGTTCTTCCTACTATGTTCCTAGGGTGTTTTATTCTTTCTGATGGTACCCGTGTAATTTGTGCAGATATGTGAGAGACATGTCAGGTAGCAGTGACTGCTCAGTTATCCATGGAATTTTGGGGTCAGCGTAGTGCCCTTATCCTGAGAGAATTCAGATTTTTCTTTGTAACAGATCACCTCAAACTTGTTGGCTTAAACAATATATATTGATTGTCATAGAGCTCTGTAGGTCAGGAATCCGGCACCGTCTCACTGGGCTGAAATCAAGGCGTCTGCAGGGTGGGTCCTCTGAAGCTTTTCCAGCTTCCAGAGGTGCCGTGCGGGTCCCGGTTCTTGCCTCCACCCTGCCCTCAAATCCAGCAACATAGGGAAGTCTCTCTGAGGGTCCCTGTCTGTTCTCTGCTTTTTATGGACGTATTTGATTATGTGGGATTATCTTCTCATCCCAGGATCCTGGACCTAATCCCATCTGCAAAGTGCCTTTTCCACGCTGGGGAGTGCTCACAAGTCCTGGGGAGTAGGACGTGGACATCTTTGGCGCCATCGTTCTGCTGCCACATTTATTTCTAATATCTTATAAATTTGTGTTTAGCGTCCCTCTTTAGAGACTTTATCTTTACCATGAATTTGAACAAAATTTCTACGTTTCCTGGAAAAATAGTTGCAAAGTAAGTTTTTCATCTTTTATCTATATTTCAGTGCATAACAGGTAAGATGAGCTCCTTTACCATTTTTAAAGTACTGGAAAAAATTATTTACTGAGGCTGATGGTCCCTCAGCCGGACCTGGATTTGTGATTTCACCACCAGTGCAGTGGACTTTTCCTCTTAGGTGACACATATAAACGTAGTTAAGATGTTGCCCTAAATACACATGAAATAACCAAGCCCAGGATTTGTTACTGAGAACAGGGAAACCCAGGTTGAATTACTTGGTGAATATGGTAAGAACTGTCTGAGATGTAATTATGTTTAATCATCCTGTAAACCTGCCCCACAGAGACAAGCCCCTGCCTGGAGGTCGGGGTCAGGCTGCACGTGTGCAGGACGCAGGCTGGTGGATGGTGGTGCGTTAGGAATTCACAGGCCTCGTGGCTGGGTTTAGAGGTGTGCCCGGATACACCGCTTTCATTTGTGGGCTTTGAAGTGAGACGTGAGTGCCGGCGGCGTTGTGCACCATTGTCGTAGGGCGTCTAGCAGATCCTGAGCAGACACGGGCTGAGGAGGGCTTCCTTGCCTTTTCTTAGGGCCTTGAACTATTATTTAGGACGTTTCTGTTGAATGGGAAGAGTGATTTCTAGTTAAAACAATTGTAAATTTCATTGCCGTTCACAGTTCTCTGCATTTTAATTTGTATTTCTTTAAAGCGGTTGGATCTTTTTGCCTTAAAAAAAAGCTGCCTTCCTCTAGGGAATCAGTGTAAAAAAAGGAAGAGCTGCTTAGAAATACAGCTTTTGGGTCACATCCTTGTCGTTGTCTGATTGTCCCACCGGCGTGGTTTAGAATGCGGTTATCCTGACGGTTTTATTGGTAGATTCTTCCCAAATGTGCTCTGTTTTATTTCTCAAAAACTTATTTCATGTAAATTAAATACTTTCAGGACTGAGACTTTATTAACTCAAGTAGGACTGTCCTTGTCCTGTTAAGTGTCACGTGTGTGTATGTGTGTGTGTGTGTCTGGGTGTGTGTCTCTATGTCTGCATGTCTGGGGGTGTCTGTATGTGTATGTGTCTGGGTGTGTGTATCTGGGAATGTGTGTGTGTGTCTTTGTATCTGTGTGTGTGTGTGTGTGTGTGTGTGTGTGCGCGCGCACGCGCCTGGGCGTCTCTGTGTGTGTCAGTGTCTGTGTGTGTGTCTGTGTGTATGTCTGACTGGGTGTCTCCATGTGTGTCTGTGCACGTGTGTATATGTGTGTTTGTCTGTGTGTCTGCGTTTGAGATCTTAGACATGCTCAGAACACTTTATGAACTTCAGGTATGAACCTGGAATATAATTCTCTTCTCAATGTTAGACTGAGTCTCCAAATTCTTGAAATACTTAGAATAATGAAATCATAGGTCTCTTTATGTTTGGGGCTATTTCCAGCCTCACGTGTAAACCTTCCTCCCATGTCGGCCGGGCCCTTGGATTCGTGGACACTCTCGGGTTAGGTCAGTTGGTCCTGAGGCTCTGACACTTATGCGTTTATCTCAGGGTTGAACACGGGTCTTTCTGGTCATGTTTGAGACCTTGGGTTCTGATCCAAGAACACTTCCTTCCTCTGAAGACTGTCTCTGGGTGGGTGACGGACCTGTCCTTACATAACAAAAAAGCGCCTGGACTTGAAGAGCCATCTGTGACAGCAGGACATCACAGTAACACAGCAGCTGTGTGGTCCTGAAGAACCTTTTCTCTTTCTTAAATTTAGACCTGTGTGTCCTGCAGGCACTCACTGGGGGAACCAGAGCTCAAAGCACAAGGCCTGGATGCAGCTGGTTTGAGGCAGACAGAGTAATGGGCTTTGTTGCCCTGCTTTCCTGTAAAACTGCTGACGTGTGGGTCCCTGTCCTCTCCTCCACAAGGACGATTCTTCTTCCCAGAGACATGTCATCTCAGAGCTCACACCACTCAGAATTTTAACTGTGATGTTTCTACTTGTACGGTCGTTCATGGTGAATTGCCGTTTAAATAAATAAATACATATGCTGGGGTGTAGGTGGTTAGAAATTTTAAGGAGAGTTTGGGTAGGAAGTCTGCACTGAGCAGGTGTTAACAGTGTCTTGCCTGCAGCTCGGTGTGGATGTGTGGACCTGCAGACAGAGCTGGGAAGATCTTGGGGTGGTGCAGTGGGCGAGCCGATTTTGAGGCTGGGAGAGGAAGATGGAAATGTGGGATTGACTTGGTCGCTGTTTGGCGGGGGGCTGGGCAGGGTAACATGTTTGGTGAGGTTGATATGTCACTAGAGCTGGAAATATGTTAGAAGGTTGACTTGTTAGAAAAAGACAATTTTTAAAAGCAGCTTTAGGTTCACAACAAAATTCAGAGGAAGGTACAGAGGTTTCCCATGGACTTCTGCCCCCGCCATTGTCACCATCCCCACCAGACGGTGCATTGGTTACAATTGATGAACCTACACTGACACGTAACCATCACCCAGAGTCCATGGTTTACATTGGGGTTCACTCTTGGTGTTTGTATATTCTTTGGTTTTGGACAAATTTATAATGACGTGAAGTCACCATTACGGTATTGAACAGAGTAGTTTCACTGCCCTAAAATCCTCTGTGCCCTGTCTGCTCAGCCCTCCCTTTGACACCCCCTGATCTTTTTACTGTCCCCATCACTGTGCCTTTTCCAGAATGTCATGAAGTTGGAATCACACAGTCTGTAGTCTTTGCAGACTGGCTGCTTTCGCTCAGTCATATGCATTGGAGGTTCCTCCTCTTTTCATGGCTTGAAGGCTCATTTGTTTTTAGAGCCGAAGAAGGTTGTTTACTAAGGATATATTTGGAGAGGGATGAGCTTCCCTTGCGGGAGGCCCCAGAGAGGGCAGACCGGGGGAGGGGGCAGGGGATGCATCCATCCCAGGGCCTGCTGTGCATTCAGGGAGGAGTGGCCAGGACGGGCCTTGGGGCTGTTCCGTGGAGAACAGCTGATGTGCGTTCTGTCTGGAGAAGAAAGGCCTGTGAGTAGGCGGAGGTTTGTCAGGTAGAAGCCATTTTGAGTTTGTTCAGTGTGTGCTTACATGTGGGGCTGCAAACTCTGGCCTGCGGGCCAGGTCCAGCCAGCCGTGCATTCATGGCTGCATGTTCATGGCCGCGCGTGGGCTCCATGGGGTGGGTGGGCTCCATGAGGCCTGAAAAGCCTCAGACAGTTACTGCTGGGCCTTTCACAGAAAGAGTTTTCTGGCTCCTGCCCTAGAGGTGGCCCTACCTCTGTAAATGGTACAGGGAACACTTCCCATTCTCGGGGGGTGATGCCTTGGAAACCTGTGGGGACCGTGGGGTACGTGGCAGCTCGAGAATTCCACGAGGCTGTTACTGCTGCCAAGGGATTTAGGGCAAACGCGGGAAAGAGCTTCCCATAGCTACGGACATTATAAATCTTTCAAAGTCCCTGGCAGAGTTTAAAGTTTGTCCACCTTGTTGAGGTCCTGGTCACGGTGAGGGCGAGATTTGGAGGAAGGTAGTGCTTTGAGCTTGTTGGGAAGCCCTTTCGTGACTGGTGGGGATTAGGCTACAGGAATCCAATTCTCTTAGGTACCCAGACATTTTCTCTGTTAAGGCAAATAATTGTTTTAGGGATAGTTTATGGAGACAATGTGAGAAATAATGTGTTACTCAGCCTAAGACCCAAAATTCTAAAGAATGAACTAGAGTAAAACAACGTAAGAGTCATGAAGTGATGGTCAGTATCCCGTAATTGTCATTCAGAGCCGGGGGGCGGGGCCTGGCTTAGTCCTGGGTCTCCGGAGGAGGGTCCTCGGTGGGGTTGCCCCAGGCCTGTCCTCGAAGCGGCATTGGGTCAGAACAGACTCTGAATGCCGGGCCCCTCGGTGCGCCCTGCAGAGCCTGGTCACAGAGGTGCCCGGTGTGGTCATCTGGGCTCAGAACAGCAGGAAGGTGCAGAGAAAGTAGAGGCCCCTTTAAGAGGACCTGCTGGTGGATTTGCGTTTCTGTAGGAATAAGTCGTGAAGCAGGGAGTCTGAGGCCCTCGGGGGAGTGGCAGCAGCTTCCTCGGTCGCTGGAAGGACTTTGGAGAGCGGGTCAGGCCTTGTACCACGGCTGCATCGCTAAGGGGGTGGTGGCTTTCCCCAGGAGAGCAGGTCACCCACCTCCTGGCTTAGATGGCACCCAGAGGGCTCTTCTGTTTGTCTTCTAACGTCACCTTAAGTGGCGGCATCAGACTCCGAGTGCTGCCCTTTATCCTTTTGGAGTTGTTTGTATAATGGGAGAGTTTCCTTCAGCTATTTCATTCTACAACAGAACAGGCAAGATAAATGCTTTATCTTCCCCTTTACTTACAAGTTAGCAAAATAATGAATTGTTCCTGTCACTCTCCAAAGATGACCCTGCATTTAAAAGTATTATTATAAGTCATGGATTAAATACATTTTATATTGTTTTAGTCCTTTGAGATTATTACCCGTGTTGGTGCTCAGACTTTAGTGACTCCTGTCTTTGGCCGAGGGGCGGGTCTCTTCAAGTTGGCAACTGAGGCCTTTCGACCCAGTGCTAGAGTTTTTTAGAGATGTCCACATTGTCCATTTTTTGGTCCCAAGACCTGGATTAGCCAGTGTCAAGGGAACCTGCTGTATTTAGTGAAAGTGGCGTCAAGACCACATTCTTATTTCTAGAGGTGCAGGTTGGTCATTGTTTCTTGATTTTTGTAGGGGAAAAGCTGGGAAAAACATGTGAATTTTTGAAGACAGACTACATTTTGAATTCATACTGGTAATTGCAATTCAAATGCAATTTTTACTACACCTCTTTTATGTTACATTTGTATCTCTTTTCTCCCATGCTGAAAATCCTGATTTTCAAGAGCACAGAGGTAATGGAGTTAGAACAATCTATTATTATGCATCTGCTCTATCACACATTATACCTACAGCAGGCTTAAAATAACAAGGGAAACCTATCACCAACAGGACCCCTGAAAACCATGAACAATCTTTCTCATTTGCTGTCACATTTCCTCCACTTTTGATTGCTGTCAGTGTTGTCAGACATGTATCCATTAAATACTGTGTTCTTCCTTTAACCCTCATTTAGTCTGTTCTACATGTGTTTACTTCCAACTACTGGTCTTATGTCCTCATGGTTTCCTGGAGCCTGTGGTCTAGTCATTTCTTCAAAAGAGGCTCATGGAAACAATAATCCTCGAGTTATTAATTTAAGAAGAAAATTTAAGCTGATGTGTTGACATCAGCTTTTCTGTGTCCTTTATACATGAAAGGTCAGTTTTGCTGGGTAGAAAACCACTGGCTTGTATCTCCTTTCCCAGTTTACCTTATGTTCTGCCTTCCTTCTCTGCAACACAGTGCTGTGGAAAAGGCTGCTGGCAGGTTATCTGTTTCCCTTATAAAGTCACTTATCTTTCTGTCTAGATGCCAGAGGAATTTAATTTTCTTTAATGTTCAGTAGTTGCAGTATAATATGCCGTGGTGTTAGTTGTTCTGAGTCAGTTTCTCTGGTACGTGGTGTGTTCTTTCAATCCGTAGCCAAACCTTTTTTTGTTAAATTCAGTAGACTTTTCATAAATTATATCTGTGAGAATTTGTTCTGTTCTACTGCTTTAATGTCCACATTTAACGACTCCTATCATCTGTTCTTTGTATCCTCTTTGCCTGCCTTTAATATTTGCCACTTCATTTCTTTTTTATTTTAAAGTTTCCTTCCTTTTTTTTTCACCTTCTCTTAATGTGTCATTTATTATGTTTGTCCTCATTGATTCATCATTTCTGAAGTGAACTACCGTTTATTTCTAGTTTTTTCCCCTGAGTTCTGTCACTTCATTTCTAAGTCTTCCTCGTTTTGATCTACATGGTTGTTTCCTGTCTGATAACTTAGAGTAGCAGGTGGTTTTTTTAAATTTATTTTGTCTTTCTGGTAGGATTTCATTGTGTGTAGGGATGTTATTCTGCTCCTTTGATACTTTTTTCTTTTTCTTCTTAAATTAATTTTCCCCAGCTTTATTGAGATATTTCTTCTTGTTTCTCATAATAACTTTATATCAGGCTTGACCTTGATACTTGTCTGTTGTTCATTTTTGTGTGAATTGAATTTTGCTGAACTTTAGAGGAAAGCAGGGCCAGGATAACTTTCCAGTTCCTTGATGGGATCCTGATGTTTGCATGGAGAGTTAAAATATGGCAGCTTGGTTTCTGAGGCTCCCTGGCTCGGTCCCCCTCCCCGGTTTTGTCCAGACAGTTTCCTTCCTCTCTCATCACCCCTACAGCCTGAGCAGTTTCTTCTCAGTGTGGGACCCTGTCCTGGAAGGGAGGTCTGGCTGACCAATCTCAAGTCCATTGGGGCCGTGTTGGCTTCATCACGGCTGTCGGATTGGGTAAAGCCCCTTCCACTCCCAGCCCCCTCCCCACTCAGGCTGGCTGCCCGTGTGCAGGGAACACCTGTCAGCCCTGGGGGGAGGGTGATGCTCTCAGTCTGCCCTTTGCCCTGTCCCTTCCCCCTTCCTTTCCTTGCACACAAAGCCATGCAGTTCCTGGTACTGCTGGTGGTTTGCCTGTTTCCTTGTATTTTGTACTTTATGGGGCTCTCTCCTCACCTAGTTTTCTTGTAAGTGGTATTCATGAACTTTTGTGTTTTGCTAACTTGTTACTTTGTATGTTCTGATGTGGGGATTTGGGGAGATTAAAAACTGTGCTGCTGTTTTTAAAATATTCACCCTATTCTACATACATTATTTTAAAGATTATTAATACATTTCCATATAGAACTTAAACAAAAATCTTGTGATTTTTTATGTTTACTATATTCTTGTTATATAATATATTTATATCACATATAGTCTTTTAAAAGTAAGTAAATGCTTTCAGTATTTGTAACTTTATTTAAAAGATATGCTTAAACCTGGGTTGTTTTAGACATATTTTAATGGATTATTTAGTAGATTAAAAATATTTTAAAATATTAATAATATGTTTTGGTATGTCAGATGCAAATGATTTTGAAGGTGATTTTGACATTTAATGGTACCTATTGACATAAGCATTTTTGATACTGAGTGCTCTTCTAAATTTCTCATTCATTTAAAATATTTTATCACTTTGTGGTGTAGCACAAAGAATAGTATTCCCTCAGCTTTTCCCTGGAAGTAAATGAAGTAGAAGGGAAGTGTGTTTGTAGGTTGTGGAGATCAGTAATTCTTCTGTCAGGAAGTGGGACTGGAGAGAAATAATAGGGCTGGTTCATGTGTAAATCAATTTAGTTTTTTAAAAAGAAACTTCTTATTGAAATATAACATACCTACAGAAAGTGTGCTGTTCTTGAGTTTACAGCTCCCTGAATTTTCATGGAGGGAACACACCCAGAAAACAAATGAAATATTTCCAGTTTCCATGAGGCTTCCTGTGCCCCTTCCCACTTACCATTCTTCCTCTCCCACCAAGGGTCCCCACTGTTCTGACTTCTAACAACTTAGATCAGTTTTGCTTATATTTGCTTATATTTGAACTTCTTCATATAAATAGAATTGTACCATACATATTAACTTTCTTGAACAAATTTATCCAGATATAATTCACAATTAACCTGTTCCAAGTTTGTAATTAAGCAGCTTTTAGTGTATTATTTAGTATGTCCATAGAGATGTACCACCATCACCACAATCAGTTGCATAAAATTTTTATCACCCACAAAAGAAACCGCACATCCCTTGGCCACCCACTCCCAGTCCTTCCAGCTCTGCTGCAGCCCTAGGCCACCACCATCATCTCTTTTCCGTCATCTCTTTTTCTGTCCTTTATTCTATTAATATGGCGTTTTACACTAATTAATTCTGGATGTTAAACCAGCCTGGCATTCTTTGGATAAACCTGGTGTGTATTTTCTTTTATTTGCTCTTTCCCCCTCAACATTTGTTTGTGGATTTACCTATCTTGCATTAATTGTGAATTGTTCCTAATTTATTCCACGGTTTATCTGTTCCTTCTCTTGTTGGCGGACACTTGGTGGGGGCACAGGGTTTGCCTATCATTAGTAGTGTTGCTTTGAATGTCCTTTTATTTGTCCTATAGTGAAAATATGTTTGCATTTTTTTGGTATAGACTTGGAATTGGAAGTTTATACGTTGGCCTGTATTCAGGTTGAATAGATATTTCAAAACAGTTTTCCAAAGTGGTTTTTACCCAAATACACTTCCATCAACACTGTGGGCAATTCTTGTTGCTCTATATTTTGGCCAACTCTTGGTGTATTCTATGCTTTTCATTTCAGTTATCCTGGGGAGTTTGCAATGGTGTCCGATTATAGTTTTTCTTTTTCTTTCCTTCTTTCTTTCTTTCTTTCTTTCTTTCTTTCTTTCTTTCTTTCTTTCTTTCTTTCTTTCTTTTCTTTCTTTCACATCTTTCTTGAAGTATAATTGCTTTACAATGGTGTGCTAGTTTCTGCTTTATATCAAAGTGAATCAGCTATATGTATACATATATCCCCATATCTCCTCCTTCTTGCGTCTCCCTCCCACCCTCCCTATCCCACCCCTCTAGGTGGTCACAAAGCACCGAGCTGATCTCCCTGTGCTATGCAGCTGCTTCCCACTAGCCATCTATTTTACATTTGGTAGTGTATATACGTCCATGCCACTCTCTCACTTCGTCCCAGCTTACCCTTCCCCCTCCCTGTGTCCTCAAGTCCATTCTCTACGTCTGCGTCTTTATTCCTCTCCTACCCCTAGGTTCTTCAGAACCTTTTTTTTTTTAGATTCCATACGTGTGTGCTAGCATATGGTATTTGTTTTTCTCTTTCTTACTTACTTCACTCTGTATGACAGACTCTAGGACCATCCACCTCACTACAAATAACTCAATTTCATTTCTTTTTATGGCTGAGTAATATGCCATTGTATATATGTGCCACATCTTCTTTATCCATTCATCTGTCGATGGACACTTAGGTCGCTTCCATGTCCTGGCTATTGTAAACAGAGCTGCAGTGAACATTGTGGTACATGACTCTTTTTGAATTATGGTTTTCTCAAGGTATATGCCCAGGAGTGGGATTGCTGGGTCGTATGGTAGTTCTATTTTTAGTTTTTTAAGGAACCTCCATACTGTTCTCCATAGTGGCTGTATCAATTTACATTCCCACCAACAGTGCAAGAGGGTTCCCTTTTCTCCACACCCTCTCCAGCATTTATTGTTTGTAGATATTTTGATGATGGCCATTCTGATTGGTGTGAGATGATACCTCATTGTAGTTTTGATTTGCATTTCTCTAATGATTAGTGATGTTGAGCATTCTTTCATGTGCTTGTTGGCAATCTGTATATCTTTGGAGAAATATCTATTTAGGTCTTCTGCCCATTTTTGATTGGGTTGTTTGTTCTTTTGGTATTGAGCTGCATGAGCTGCTTGTAAATTTTGGAGATGAATCCTTTGTCAGTTGCTTCGTTTGCAAATATTTTCTCCCATTCTGAGGGTTGTCTTTTCATCTTGTTTATGGTTTCCTTTGCTGTGCAAAAGCTTTTAAGTTTCATTAGGTCCCATTTGTTTTTTTTTGTTTTTATTTCCATTTCTCTAGGAGGTGGGTCAAAAAGGATCTTGCTGTGATTTATGTCATAGAGTGTTTTGTCTATGTTTTCATTTAAGAGTTTTATAGTGTCTGGCCTTACATTTAGGTCTTTAATCTATTTGGAGTTTATTTTTGTGTATGGTGTTATGGAGTGTTCTAATTTCATTCTTTTACATGTAGCTGTCCAGTTTTCCCAGCACCACTTATTGAAGAGGCTGTCTTTTCTCCATTGTATATTCTTGCCTCCTTTATCAAAGATAATGTGACCATATGCGTGGGTCTATCTCTGGGCTTTCTATCCTGTTCCATTGATCGGTATTTCTGTTTTTGTGCCAGTACCATACTGTCCTGTAGCTTAGTAGTATCTTCTGAAGTCCGGGAGCCTGATTCCTCCAGCTCCATTTTTCTTTCTCAAGATTGCTTTGGCTATTCAGGGTCTTTTTATTTTATTTTTTTTTGTGGTACGCGGCCTTTCACTGTTGTGGCCTCTCCCATTGTGGAGCACAGGCTCTGGACGTGCAGGCTTGGTGGCCATGGCTCACGGGCTCAGCCGCTCCATGGCATGTGGGATCCTCCTGGACCGGGGCACGAACCCGTGTCCCCTGCATTGGCAGGCGGACTCTCAACCACTGTGCCACCAGGGAAGCCCTGTATTTAATTTTTGATAGTTTGATTAGTATGTGTCTTGGCGTGTTTCTCCTTGGATTTATCCTGTATGGGACTCTCTGCTCTTCCTGGGCTTGATTGACTGTTTCCTTTCCCATATTAGGGAAGTTTTCAACTATAATCTCTTCAAATATTTTCTCAGTCCCTTGCTTTTTCTCTTTTCTGAGACCCCTATAATTCGATTGTTGTTGCATTTAATGTTTTCCCAGAGGTCTCTGAGACTGCCCTCAATTCTTTTCATTCTTTTTTCTTTATTCTGCTCTGCAGTAGTTATTTTCACTATTTTATCTTCCAGGTCACTTATCCGTTCTTCTGCCTCAGTTATTCTGCTATTGATTCCTTCTCGAGAATTTTTAAAATTTATTTTGTTTATTTCATTTATTTTGTTGTTCATCATTGTTTGTTTGCTCTTTAGTTCTTCTAGGTTCTTGTTAAACATTTCTTGTATTTTCTCCATTCTATTTCCAAGATTTTGGATCATCTTTACTATCATTACTCTGTATTCTTTTTCAGATAGATTGCCTATTTCCTCTTCATTTGTTTGCTCTGGTGGGTTTTTACCTTGCTCCTTCATCTGCTGTGTGTTTCTCTGTCTTCTCATTTTGCTTAACTTACTGTGTTTGGGGTCTCCTTTTCACAGGCTGCAGGTTCGTAGTTCCCGTTGTTTTTTGTGTCTGCCCCTAGTGTGTAAGGTTGATTCAGTGGGTTGTGTAGGCTCCCTGGTGGAGGGGACTGGTGCCTGTGTTCTGGTGGATGAGGCTGGATTTTGTCTTTGTGGTGGGCATGACCATGTCCGGAGGTGTGTTTTGGGATGTCTGTGACCTCAGTATCATTTTAGGCAGCATCTCTGCTAATGGGTGGGGTTGTGTTCCTGTCTTGCTATTTGTTTGGCTTAGGGTTTCCAGCACTGTAGCTTGCTGGTCCTTGAGTGGAGCTGGGTCTTAGTGTTGAGATGAAGATCTCTGGGAGAGCTTTCGCTGTTTGATATTATGTGGAGCTGGGAGGTCTCTGGTGGACCAATGTCCTGAGCTCGGCTTTCCCACCTCAGAGGCACAGGCCCGACGCCCGGCTGGAGCACCAAGACCCTGCCAGCCACATGGCTCCGAAGAAAAGTGAGAAAAAAAGAAAGAGAGAAAGAAAGAATAAAATGAAATAAAGTTATTTAAAAATATATTATTAAAAATAAAATAATTAAAAAGTCATAAAGAAAGAGAGAGCAACCAAACCAAGAAACAAATCCATCAATGATAACAAGCACTAAAAACTATACTAAAAACAAAAACCAAAATAATCAGACAGACAGAACCCTAGCACAAATGGTAAAAGCAAAGCTATACAGACAGAATCACACAAAGAAGCATACACATACACACTCACAAAAGAACAAAGAGGAAAAAGAAATCTATATATAAAAAAAAGGAAGAGAGCATCCAAATCAGTAAATAAATCTATCAGTGAAAATAAGCTCTAAATACTAAGCTAAGGTTAACATAAACCAGAAACAAATTAGATGCAGAAAGCAAACCCCAAGTCTACAGTTGCTCCCAAAGTCCACCACCTCCATTTGGGGATGATTCATTGTCTATTTGGTTATTCCACAGATGCAGGTACATCAAGTTTATTGTGGAGATTTAATCCACTGCTCCTGAGGCTGCTGGGAGAGATTCCCCTTTCTCTTCTTTGTTCACACAGCTCCTGGGGTTCAGCTTTGGAGTTGGCCCTGCTTCTGCGTGTAGGTCGCCTGAGGGCATCTGTTCCCACCCAGACAGGATGGGGTTAAAGTAGCAGCTGATTAGGGGGCTCTGGCTCACTCAGGCCGGGTGAGTGACCCATTCCGCAACGGGTGCGGAATGCAGGGTGAGCCTGCGGTGGCAGAGGCTGGCGTGACATTGCACCAGCCTGAGGCGCTCCGTGTGTTCTCCTGGGGAAGTTGTCCCTGGATCCCAGGACCCTGGCAGTGGCGGGCTGCACAGGCTCCCAGGAGGGGAGGTGTGGGTAGTGATCTGTGCTTGCACACAGGCTTCTTGGTGGCGGCAGCAGCAGCCTTAGCATCTCATGCCCGTCTCTGGGGTCCTCGCTGATGGCTGCGGCTCGTGCCCGTCTCTGGAGCTCGTTTAGGCGGCATTCTGAATCCCCTCTCCTTGCGCACCCCGAAACAATGGTCTCTTGCCTCTTCGGCAGCTCTAGACTTTTCCCCGGACTCCCCCCTGGCCAGCCGTGGCGCACTAACCCCCTTCAGGCTGTGTTCACGCCGCCCACCCCAGTCCTCTCCCTGCGATCCAACCGAAGCCCGAGCCTCAGCTCCCAGCCCCGCCTGCCCTGACGGGTGAGCAGACAAGCCTCTCGGGCTGGTGAGTACTGGTCAGCACCAATCCTCCGTGCGGGAATCTCTCTGCTTTGCCCTCCGCACCCCCGTAGCTGCGCTCTCCTCTGCGGCTCCAAAGCTTCCCCCCCACCCCACCACTCCCTGTCTCCGCCCGCGAAGGGGCTTCCTAGTGTGTGGAAACCTTTCCTCCTTCGCAGCTTCCTCCCCGAGGTGCAGGTCCCGTTCGTATTCTTTGTCTCTGTTTTTTCTCTTTTCTTTTTCCCTACCCAGGAACGCAGGGAGTTTCTTGCCTTTTGGGAAGTCTGAGGTCTTCTGCCAGCGTTCAGTAGGTGTTCTGTAGGAGCTGTTCCGCATGTAGATGTATTTCTGATGTATCTGTGGGGAGGAAGGTGATCTCCACGTCTCAGTCCTCCACCAGGTTGAAGATCTCCCTCCAGTTGTAGTTTTAATGTGTGTTATCTGGTGGCTAGTGAAGTTAAGCACCTTTATGTATATTTTTAGTTGTTTGGCTCATTTTCCAGGTGCTTATATAAATGTTCTGCCCAGTTTTCTAATGAGCTATTGTCCTTGTTTTTTTAAAAATTATATAGTAATAGATTATATATTCTGGCTATCCATCTTTGATTTCAGTTACTTTTTCTGACCCTGTGATTGAATTAACTTTCCTCATGGTATATTTTGATTAGCAGAAGTTCTCTGTTTTAATATAATCATTTTCTCCTGTATGCCTGCATTATTTTTTATGTTATTTAATAATTCTCTTCTCATTCCCAGGTCATAAGATGATCCCCTAGGTTTTCCTCTTGAATTTTTTTTTTTTTACTTTTCTCATTTATATTTGCTCTCAATCTGAAACTGGTTTTGTGTACGATGTGTCAATTTACTTTGAAAAGTAAGGCTTTCAAATTAGAAGCGTTATTTTCAGTAGCAGAGGAACTAGATGGTAATTGTGCCTGCATGTTCTGCTCCGTGGCTCCATAAATCGTACATGTGATTTATGTAACATTTCCCCAGTCTTTCAGATCAAGAAATTGACGGAGAAGGGGATTCAGCAGATTGCTGTGAACCTCAGTGTTGGGTCTGGCATTTGCCTTTACGTCTTAGAGGCTAAAAAAGCAGCCCATTACTGTGTCATGATGCTGGCAGAAGATAGGGCGTGCCTGGGTCAGTCACAGAGGACTTTACTACTCATAGAACGTCAAACACCGGGACCCTCCAAATTCCCTGGTGTATGCTCGTATGCAGTGGGTTTGACTGTCACCTGAGGAATAGAAGCTCGGGGAATCCCAAGCATTAAGGAATCTGTTCTTGGTCCTGAAGGGAGCAGCTTGCTCTGCTGCAATTGCCATGCTTAGAAATGCCCCAAGGAAAGAATGGGGCTGCCTTGCATTCTTGGATCTCTCAGTACCCATGGGGATTACCTCTCTCGATACACGTCTCCTGGTCCTGTAATTCTGATTTCTGCTGCATCAGGCTGAATAATGGATGCTTTTTTGTGTGTGTTTAACCTCCACCTTTTGTGAAGAACATATTAAAAAAATGTGTTTGTAAGAATGCTAGTGACACAAGTAACAATCCAGGCTGTATCTTGACAAGTCTGGCTGTTAGGGGAAAGACAAAGTTCGCCGGCATCGGATGGAGGAGCCTCCCACTGTTAATGTGTGCAGCACTTTCCCTTTTTTGCTAAAAAGGAAAGAAACGTGTAGCTGTTATAACTTTGTGATACACATAACTGAACACTGACATAATGCCCACTCCTATTATAAGGGTGAAATAAAAAGAAAAGACTTCATAATAAAATAATACATATTTTAATAAGCATATGCTAAGTGTGCATATAGTCAGTGACTTAATGGAAAAAGGAGAAGCTTGTGTAAACTTAGCACGAATGTGTTTGTTTATATTCAAGTAAAAGTTGACACATTTGATTCATAGTTGATTAAAGAGAAGAGCTATATAGGTGTATCTCTTTAAGTTGAAAGGGTCACTATCAGTGCAGCTGTTTTGGCAACTCTAATACCATCTTAACATTTTGTCCTCCATGAAATGATTTTCCAAAATAGTAAAAAAAAAAAAAAAAAGAAAGAAAAAAAGGCAAAACTCTTTGTAAAGCTTCAAAGAAACGCCAGAGTACAGCCCTCCTTATATGTATGTGAGCCTAAGCAGATCGTATTAAGCATCTTTTCTATTTAAACGATGGAGCTAAGTTCTCGCTCAGATAATGGTCCGCTGGACTGGCCGACTCACAAGAGCATCTGGAGAACCACCTCAAGGTCGCGGGCCAGGCAGGACCAGTCTTTGCTGTGCAGGGTGTCCAGGCGTTACAGGAAATATAGCATCTCTGGTCCTGCTCTTTAAGGCCGCTAATAACCCCAGTCATTGTAAACACCAAAAATGCTCTCTCAGCTCTGCCAGACGCCCCAAGGACAGTCTCCCATTGAGAACCCTGGTCCAGGGGTGTGGATCCTGCATGTGTTAAATGCCCACCTCACGAGGGACCGTCCTGGACCAGCAGGTGGGCAGCAGTTAGCCATGGTATTTTCCAGAATCACCGAGATCAAACTGTGCAGTGCAGCACACCTGCTGTATTTATTTGACTTATGTTGTTCAAGTTGCCTGGACTCAGCCGTCTTTCAAAGTGGTTTTTCAGGAAGCTAATTTAGAATTATGCTTTGAATAGAAGCAAATGTTACAGGATCACCATTCAGATGCTAATAATGTTTCCTGCTTGTGATAAATGATAAAAGAAATTGGAATGGTGGAAACCTATTTTTTCCTCTGGAAAAATAGCCAGGTGGCTGGCTATCATTTAGGGGCTGACGGAAGTTTCTCGGGTTGTTAGACATGTTTTTGTAGTGGCAGTAGCATTCTTTTCATTTAAAATGGTTTCATTAAATATTGTACAGATATAAAAATGTTTCTAAAATATGTATAAAGTATGAAAAAATGATAAAAACTCAGTTTAAGAAAAAACTTGAGGCTTCACGATTTTATTCAAAGTTCTCTCTGGGCCCCTCTCTGATTCTTTTTTTTTTAATACAGTTATTTATATTTTTTATTTTTGGCTGTGTTGGGTCTTCGTTGCTGCACGCGGGCTTTCTCTGGTGGCGGCGAGTGGGGGCTACTCTTCGTTGCGGTGCGTGGGCTTCTCACTGCGGTGGCTTCTCTTGTTGCGGAGCATGGGCTCTAGGCGCGCGGGCTTCAGTAGTTGTGGCCCATGGGCTTAGTTGCTCCGCAGCATGTGGGATCTTCCTGGACCAGGGCTCGAACCGTGTCCCCTGCATTGGCAGGCAGATTCTTAACCACTGCGTCACCAGGGAAGTCCCCCTCTTTGATTCTTTGAGCCTCACGGAGGTAATCCCTTGCCTTTTAAAAGAAACTTAAAAAGTAGTTTTACTAAAATTATTTCTATTCCCTAAACAAAATATTGCTTACTTTTGCAAGTGTTTGAACTTTATATTAATGGAACCATGGTGTATTCTTCTCTGATTTACTCTTGTATCTTATAGTTCAGTATTTTGAGATTCATCTGCATTTTGCTTGCCGCTGAGCTTTGTTCGTTAAATTTCAATTGTAAGAATATATCACAGTTGATTTCTCCATTTTCTGCTACATGAACGTTTGCATTGTTTCCAGTTTTGTATTGTTTCCAGTTTTGTTGTTTCAGGGATGCTGTGAGTATTCTTGCTTATATCTCCTGACACCTGTGTGTGAATATCTGTATGCCCTTCTCTTGTGGAAGACCTGTTTCATTGTTACTAGATGATGCTAAAGTGCTTTCCAAAGTCACTGTACCATTGTCCACTCCCACTGGACCTGGGTGTGGCCCTGGGTTTCTCTCAATTCTCTCACTTGTCATAGTGAGATTAAAACTTTTTGCTCGTCTTTTGGATATGAAGTGATATCTCATTTAATTTGTATTTTTCTGATTATTAATGAGATTGGCTATTTTTTATATTTGTTGGCCATACATATTTCCTACTGTGATAGATGCTTATACAAAAATTTTGTCGATTTTTCTACTTGATTATCTTCTTATTGCTGATTTTTAGAAATCCTTAACATTTTGGATACAAATCTTGTATCATTTATACATATTACAAATTTCTCTTCCCAATCTGTACTTGTCTTTCCATGCTCTTTATGGTTTCTTTTAATGAACAGAAATTCTTAAGGTTAGTCAAGTCCACTCATTAATCTTGTTCTTTGTGGTTAGTGGTTATGTCACCGGGTCCTGTGGAGAAGGGGGTGGCACCCTGAAATGAGGACAGTTTGGTGAAGGGACTTTGGAGAGCATTGCTCTCGGGTCAGAAGGTCAAGGTGCAGGCCCACGGGAGCTGCAGGCAGAGCTGTGGTTGTTAGTGTCTCTGAAGAATCGAAAATTTGTTTGGAACCCCCTGACCATCAGGGAGGGCGCTGGGGAGCAAACGCCCCAAACTTACCGTCTTCCTGCGTTTGCCCATCATCAACTGGACAACCCCAGCTGGCAGCCAGAGGCGGGTTGGCGGGGGGGACAGCCCCAGAGCTCAGCTCCTGGGAACAGGTGGAGCACACAGAATATCCACGCAGCCTCCTGCACTGCCTTCTAGAAGCTGCATCATTTACCACTACATCTTTAATTCCCCTGGACTTTAGTCCTTAAGCTTTTTGTTAATTTTTCTTCTTTTAATGAAAAGAAAAGGTGTTAGTGGGCACATTTGTGTGGTTTCTCATCACCATGGAATGTTTGCTGTAGGTTTATTGAGTTTAAAAAGTTCTCTTCTGGGGCCTCCCTGGTGGCGCAGTGGTTGAGAGTCCGCCTGCCGATGCAGGGGACACGGGTTCGTGTCCTGGTCTGGGAGGATCCCACATGCCGTGGAGCGGCTGGGCCCGTGAGCCATGGCCGCTGAGCCTGCGCATCCAGAGCCTGTGCTCCGCAACGGGAGAGGCCGCAACAGTGAGCGGCCCGCGTACCGCAAAAAAAAAAAAGTTCTTTTCTGTTCCTGTTTTGCTAAGTACTGTTAAAAATCATGAACAGGTATTACATTTTCACAAGTGCTCTTTCTTCCTCTGTTGAGACTATAATACGGTGTTTCTTCTTTAATCTGTTAACGGGGTGGGTATTCATATATTTTCTAATCTCAGATTTACATTGTGGGATATGGCTCACCTCGTACCGTTTTTTTCACCTTTCCATATTTAGCTTGCTTTTATTTTGTTTATGATTTTCCATCCATGTTACTGCATGATACTCGCCAGGTTGTTTTGCTTCTCCTATTTTTCTTGTTAGGATTTGCTACTACATTTATGCTAGTCTCATAAAGTGAGTTGCAGCTGGGTGCTTTTTATTTGCTTTGGAATAGTTTCTGTACAACTGGAAATCTTTTACCTTAAATATTTTGCAGAACTTGCCATTAAAACTGCGTGGACCTGGTGTTTTCTTTGTGGGAAGATTTAAAACCTCTGACTCGATAACTGTAATGATTAGGGACTATTCAGATTTTCTATTTCTTCTTGAGACAGCTTAGGGAAATTTCATTTATCTAAACTTTTCCATGTCATCTTCATTTTCAAATTTGTTGGAAAAAGTTCATTGTCTCTTAGGATCTGTTTGATCTTTGTGTTGTTTTAAGCTATGTTCTCCTGTTCATTGATATTGGTTTTTAGTGCCTTTAATTTTTAACTAAAATTAAAGCAATTTTAATAACACCTTAACTGAGATATAATTTATATGCTCTTTCTTTTTTTCCTGCATAATTCTGGCCAGAATTTCTTAATGAACCAGGCTTTTTGTTGTTGTACCATCTCCGTTGTGAGCTTTTTTCTATTTAGTTTCCATTAGCTTCTTCTTTTCTCTTTATTATTTCCTCCTCTTTCCTTTCTTTGTTATGTTCTGTGGTTCTTTTCTAGCTTTTTAGGTTGGATGCTTAGCTTATTTGTTTATTTATGGTGCTGTTTCTAGTTAATATGAAGATTTAAGGGGGGAAGACTTCCTTGCAGGTGTAATTTTAGCTGTGCTCCACAGGTTATGGACAGAATTCTTCAGGCCTTAGGCACCGGCTGACTGTTTCCTGTCCCTGCACATCCACTTGTTCGTGGACGCCGTGTAAACGGGGCCACACACTGCATAGCCTGTGATGCTGGTTCCCTGCCCTTAGCACAGTGCATCTGAGGTCCATCCCGCTGCTGTGGCACCAGGAGTTCCGCTTGGAAACTTGCTGAGCGGTGTTCCGTGGTGTGAATGTGTCAGTTTCTTTATCAATTCCATTGTGGAAACACATTGAGCTATTTGCAGCTTCCGACGACTACGAGTGAAGCTGCTCTGGATGTTCCTGTGCAGGACTTTATGTGAAAATAGGTCCTCAGTTCTCATGGGGGTTTCATTTCAGCACCAGGATGGGGGGCTGGTTGAAGGGAAAGCATGTGTGAACTTCTCTGGAAACTGCCACACCCTTTCCCTGTGTGCTGCCTCCCCCAAAGCACGAGGGTCCCTGTGGCTCCATGTCCCCATGGCTCTAGGTCCTCGTGGCTCTGGGTCCCTGTGGCTTCAGGTCCCTGTGGCTCCGTGTCCCCCTGGCTTCAGGTCCCCATGGCTCTGTGTCCCTGTGTCTCTGTGTCTCTGTGTCTCTGTGTCCCTGTGGCTCCAGGTCCCTGTGGCTTGGGCTTCTAAGGCTGGATGACTCTCCCAGCTTTTCTGACAGTAGATGGTTACATCTCTGTTGAGGTTTTTATTGAATTTCCCCAATAACTAATGACATTGAGCCTCTTTTCACATGTTTACTTTCCATCTTTATTCTTTGATGAAGGGTCTGTTCATATGTTTTGCCTGCTTTAAAAAAAGGGTTGTTTGTATTTTGATGTTTAATTTTGACATTTCCTTATGTATTCTGGGTACAAGTCTTTTCTCATCTATGTGGTTTAGAAATATATTCCCCCAGTTGTGAGTTGTCTTATTTTTTCTTAAGTTTATTTTGAACAACAGAATATTTTAATTTTAATAATGTGTAGTTTATCATTTTTTTCTATTATGAACCGTGCTTTTGGAGTTGTGTCAAAGAATTCTTTGCCTGCCCCAAAGCCACAGATTTTTTTCCTATGATTTTTGCCAAAAATTTTATGGTTTTAAGTTTTATATTTAAGTCTCAACTATTTTTGACTAATTTTTGTGTAAGACGCGAGGAATCGTTTGTTTATTATTTGCTTATATATTTATTGCATATGATTTGCCTGCCTTTTAAACTTTTCAAAGATATATTTTCAGCACATCTGTAAATTTAAAAAAGATGTTCACAGTTATTTTGTTCTGAATATCTGTTTCCAGTGTTGGTGTAATTAGAATCTCCAGCCTGCCACACTCTTGAGAAGATAAATTTCATTAATTCTTCATGGATTCTCTTGTTTTGCAAGGCATTTTGTTTGAGAGAGGACTATTTACTCAGTTTTTACTTTGTTTAATACTCAGTTTTATGCATTTATTAAATAATTAATTTATATTTTAGCATTAAACAGTTGACCTTTCCTTATATATTTTGCACCTTATGTACATGATTAATTAATGCAATATGTATTTAACAAGGAAAAGTTTTGTAAACATTTAAATACCAGTTTTTTTTTTTTTTTGCGGTACGTGGGCCTCTCGCTGTTGTGGCCTCTCCCGTTGCGGAGCACAGGCTCCGGATGTGCAGGCTCAGCGGCCATGGCTCACGGGCCCAGCCTCTCCGCGGCATGTGGGATCCTCCCAGACCGGGGCACGAACCCACGTCCCCTGCATCGGCAGGCGGACTCTCAACCACGGCGCCACCAGGGAAGCCCTAAATACCAGTTTTTTAAAATAGATCTTTATTGGAGTATAATTGCTTCATAATACTGTGTTAGTTTCTGTTGTACACCAAGTGAATCAGCCATATGCATACGTATGTCCCCATATCCCTTCCCTCTTGCATCTCCCTCCCACCCTCCCTATCCCACCCCTCTAGGTCATTGCAAAGCACTGAGCTGATCTCCCTGTGCTATGAGGCTGCTTCCCACCAGCTATCTATTTTACATTTGGTAGTGTATATATGTCCATGCCACTCTCTCACTTCATCCCAGCTTACCCTTCCCCCTCTCCATGTCCTCAAGTCCATTCTCTACGTCTGCGTCTTTATTCCTGTCCTGCCCCTAGGTTCTTCAGAACCATTTTTATTTTATTTTTTTAGATTCCATATATATGTGTTAGCATATGGTATTTGGTTTTCTCTTTCTGACTTACTTCACTCTGTGTGACAGACTCTAGGTCCACCCACCTCACTACAAACAACTCAATTTTGTTTCTTTTTATGGCTGAGTAATAGTCCGTTGTATATATGGGCTACATCTTTATCCATTCATCTGTTGATGGACACTTAGGTTGCTGCCATGTCCTGGTTATTGTAAATAGAGCTGCAATGCACATTGTGGTACATGACTCTTTTTGAATTATGGTTTTCTCAGGGTATATGCCCAGGAGTGGGATTGCTGGGTCATATGGCAGTTCTATTTTTAGTTTTTTAAGGAACCTCCATACTGTTCTCCACAGTGGCTGTATCAATTTACATTCCCACCAATAGTGCAAAACCGTTCCTTTTTCTCCACACCCTCTCCAGCATTTGTTGTTTGTAGATTTTCTGATGATGGCCATTCTGACTGGTGTGAGGTGATACCTCATTGTAGTTTTGATTTGCATTTCTCTAATAATTAGTGATGTTCAGCATCCTTTTATGTGCCTCTTGGCCATCTGTATGTCTTTGGAGAAATGTCTATTTAGATCTTCTGCCCATTTTTTGATGGGGTTGTTTGTTTTTTGATACTGAGCTGTATGAGCTGTTTGCATATTTTGGAAATCAATCCCTTGTTGGTCACATCATTTGCAAATATTTTCTCCCATTCCTGGAAACATTTTAAAAAGTGTTTGCAGACCAGGTGACATAGGGTTTGTTTCTGAGGCTCTTATTTTTGTGTATAGTGACATGCAGAGGAGTAGCTGGCTTTGTAAATGCAGTCGCCAGAAAAATCACAAAGACACTCGGTAGGATAGGCAGAGCTTTTTTTCCGAAGGGATGTATCGTCCTCGTTCCTCAGCAAATTTCAAGGGCTTTGGCTGTGTACAGATTTTTACGAAATTCTGTCTCATTGCATGGGCACCATTACTTTAGGGCGCCGTGTGACAAATACGTCCATTGTTGGCTTTCATGTAGAAAACCCCCCTAGGGATCTGAGTTCACAGCTTTCTCGTCTTGGCATCCTGGGTATTTGTTTCATTTGCATGCCATCCAAGTAATTCAACTCATTTTCTGAAAAAACATGGAATGAAGCATGAGCGTGGGCAGAGTCTGTTGTCATCTTGTCAGAGACGCCCTCGGTGTGTACTGTGTGTGTCCTCCCACTCTGCAGACGAAGAATCTGAGAGTAAAGAGCGCTGGCCCCTGCAGGTCCGAGGCTGGTACCGGTTACTGCCCCCAGCCCCGCGATGCCTGTTACTTTCCTTCCTGCCCAGACTTTCCTGTGGGTTCTTTACCAGACTCTACTCCAGCTCCTGGTTGGTGCCAGCCGTCTCACCGGGACCCTGATACACACTGATATCCCGTTATTGTTGATAAAAACGCTAAGATAGTTGTGACACAAAGCTGAGTCTTGACATTCTGTGAAATGTTTCCAGGACTATAAAGGCGGCACATCTTAATTTAGGGCAGGGGTTCAGGACTTGGGGTGCACGGACCCCTCGCGGGGGAGCAGATAGGAACCCAAGTGCTCTGTGAGTCTGTGCGGGGAAACGGTCTTTGTTCCCAGCGGCTTCTGAGTGGGACTCAGTGCTTCCAGCAGGTGTGTTTATGTCATGTCGCGAGTGAGGCCTCTGCTCGGCGGCGCTTTGAGATCAGTGTCAGTGTTATATCTGCTGCCCGATCATTTAAAATAAGGTGTTAATCAACCTCCTCTATTTCTACAGCTTGATTAAAACGTTTGACTTTTACTCTATCTCGGTGTAGCTGTTTAGTGTGTATTTTACCGCGTGTGTTGACAGACGTGGTCCGAGAAGGGCCCGCGGGCTTCTGGGGACAGTTGGCTCTGTGTCCATTAATGGTTCACTCCTTTCTCATCCACCCACCGACCGCTGGGACAGACCCCCGGCAGGTGCGCAGACAGGTCTGCAGCCGGTGGCCGCGGTGGGAAGGCACGGCTGTCCGCTCAGGTGATGAAGCTCCTCGAGCGCGTGCCGTGGCCCCGGGGCCCGCGGGGCAGGGGCTCTGGGCGCTGGTCCGCCGTGCCAGTGCCTGCGTGTGGTTCCTCTCTCGTCTCTGCTCTCTCCCTCAGGGATCTTCATTACTATCCTTCCTTGACTGTCAAGGGCACGCTAGAGGTTCAGGAACTCTCTTAAGGTCCCTCATCCGTGGGAGCACGGGAACGCCAGGCAGGACGCTGGCCCTGAGCCCAGCCCCCGGAGGCCGAGCTGAGCCGCTGTGACCCCGGCCACGGGCGCTCGCGCTTCTCCCGCACCAGCACGTGCTTTGGAGAAGAACTGGCACTGACCTCTCACCGTGCGCGCGGGTCTGGGAACCTGCGGGGCTGAAGCTGAATCAACGCGTCAGGACTCCACTTGGTGGGATGATAAACCGCCTCCCTGCACCTGCTCGGCTCCCCGCCCCCAGCGCACTCCTCCGTGTGCCCTCTTCCGCGTCTTGAGTTTGAACAGCAGGAACTGCCGATGGGACCGGGCCTGTCATCACCTTCCTCGGTCTCACCCTGCACGTAATGAAGCCCCACCCACCAGCCCGAAATCTCCGGTGGGCTTTTTTCACCTGCTCTCACCTGCTTTCCAGCAGGAAGAACGGAGGCTGGCGGTGAATCCAATCCCACCGTCGTGGTGCCTCCTCTGTCTTTTATCTGCGCACTGGCTGTAAATTTCAGTGAATTATTATCACCTTCATTCTGCTCGGGATCCTGTGGCCATTTTCATCTTTCTCCTGACAGCGAATGGATTGTCTGCCTGTGACGAATAAGTAAACCGAATCCGCCAGCTCCTTATGCTTCTGTATAAATTGCAGAGAGAATATTATGTTCTCAGCAGCGTTGGTACTGATTGTTTTACCCACTGTCACCTTAGCATCTTTGTCACTTCTACAGTTTCGTAAAGGATGAATCTATGAGCCGTGCGTGGCTTTATGTGCTCACACAGCTTCCTGACTGCACAGCTGCCGGGCCTTTACGGAGGGCTTTGCTGCACTTGGTGCTGTTTTCACATGTGAACCCACTGATGGATTCAGCTATTGCCATGTGGGGGCTTGGTTCCAGACGCTGGATCTTCACACTTAGATAAGACCTGGTTTAAAAATCTTTGGGGAGATGGGCTGTGTAATGACACAGTAAATAATTATAGATAAATGCTGTAAGGAAGAAATTCAGGGCTTTCATAATGCTGGGTGCTAAAGCTTGGGTGTAATGCCTGATTCAGCTCTGCGTCGGGGTCCCCGAGACCCCCAGCGTCGGTGGTTCGTGGGGAGGGCCCTCGGGACTCAGCACAGAGCTGTATTCACAGCTTCAGGACTGGCTCCCGTGGCTTACGACGTGTGACATGCTGTCCCGTCACGTGCTGCTTCCTCCTCTGTCCCCGGCGGGGGCGCTGGTTCCCCTGCACTTCGCTGTGTTGGGTGACAGGCCTGTTCTGACCGCTGCACTTTCCTAACCCCTCTGCCCAGGTGCTTTTCGCTGTGTGTTTTCGTTTATTGGGGCTGCTGTGCTGAAGTACCACACAATTAGTGGCCTTAAACAACAGAAATCTATTGTGTCACAGTTCTGGAGGCTGGAAGTCCAAGATTGAGGTGCAGTCAGGTGGTTCCTTTTAAGGGCTGCGAGGGAGGGATCCCCCGTTTGCTCGTAGGTGGCCGTCTCTTCTCTCTGCCTCTTCACATCTCGTTCCCTCTGTGCGTGTCTGTCTCTGTGTCCAAATTCTTCCTTTTTATAAGGACTCCAGCCATGTAGGACTAGGGCCCACCCTAATAACCGCACTTAAACTTGATCATCTCTGTAAAGATCTCGTGTCCAGATAATTCTGAAGTATTCGGGGTTAAAACGTCAACATACTCTGGGGGACACACCCATCATGCCATGTCATAAACATTTTCTTTGTAACGTTTCTGCTCTCTGGTAACTTGGGTGCTGTAGCAGGGCATGCGTGTGTCGGGCAGGACTGCATGCCTAACATGTAACACTGGGGCTGGAATCTAGAATGAACTCTAGAAAGGTTTGTTGAATGAATGAATGACTGTAAGGGAGTGATCAGAGAGGCAGAAGGAGAATCAGGAAGTTGGCAAATTGAGGAAGAGAAAAGAGTTTCAGGACCATGGGGGTGCATGCTGTGCCTCATGTTGTGGACACACCAAGGAGGAGGATGATGAAACACGTCTGTCAGACTGGCGCCACAGGGGTCACGGGTGACTGTCAGCTGTCTGAGAGTGGAGCCAGATTGGGGTGGAATGGGAGTTAGGGGGGCAGGGAAATGAAATGTCTGAGGCATACAGAGCAAGTCGAGGATTTATCCCGAGTGTGGGAGGCTGGCTCAGTACTGAAAATCAATTAATGTAAACCATCACATTAGCAGGCCAAAGAAGAAAAGTCACATGATCATATCAATAGTTGTGGGAAAAGCATTTGACCAAATCCAACATCTAATCACGATAAAAACTATGAGCAAACTGGGATTACAGGGAAATTTCCTCACCAGGTAAAGAGAATCTCCAAAAACCCCACAACTAACATCATGGTTAATGGTGATAAACTAAGATCAAGAACAAGGGGAGGATATCTCCTCTCACGACTACTTTTCTGCTTCGTACTAGAATTCCTGGTAATGAAACAAGACAAGGAAAGGAAATAAAATGTATACAAATTGGGAAAGGAGAATAAAACTGTCTTTGTTTGAGATGACCTGATTGTTTATGTAGAAAATCACAAAGAATCAACCAGAAAACCCCACTCAGAACTAATAAGTGTAGCAAAGTTGCAGGATATAAGGTTAATATGCAAAAGTCAATTGCCTCCTTATATACCAACAGTGAACAACTGGAATTTGAAATTAAAAAAAAAATTTATCTTTGCACTGAAGCATGACATAGGTAAAAATCTAACAAAGTACGTACAAGATCTGTATGAGGATAACTACCAAACTCTGATGAAAGAAATCAAAGTGGAACCAAATAAATGGAGAGATAGCCCATGTTCATGAACAAGAAGACTCAGTATTGTTAAGATGTCAGTTTTTCACAACTTGATCTATAGGTTAAATGCAATCCCAATCAAAACACCAGCAGATTATTTTGTGGATATCAACACACTGATTCTAAAGTTTTTATGGAGAGGAGGCTAAAGACCCAGAATAGGCAAAACAGCAGTGAAGGAGAACAGGCACAGGACTGACTTCCCAACTTCAAGACTTGCTGTAAATGTAGCTGCAGTGTTCAAGAGAGTGTGGTATTGGGGAAATATCTATTTGTCAGTAGATCAATGGAACAGAACAGATAGCCCAGAAATAGACCTCGCTGAATATACTTAACTGATCTTTGACAAAGAATCAAAGGGAACACAATGGAAAAAATGGTAATCTCTTCAACAAACGGTGCTGGAATAACTGGACATCCACACAGAAAACATGAATCTAGACACATACTCACATCCTCCACAAAGATAAACTCAAAAGGGACCACAGACCTAAATGTAAAATACAAAACTAAAAATACCCTAGAAGATAACAGAAACTCTAGGTGTCTTTGGATATGGCGATGACTTTTTTGATACAACCCCAAAGACATGATCCATGTAAGAATAATTGGTAAGCTGGACTTCATTAAAATAAAAACATCTTCTGCTCTGTGAAAGACAACGTCAAGCAAATGAAAAGACAGTCCACAGACTCAGTGAAAATATTTGCAAGAGACACATCTGATAAAGGATTAGTATGATTTCTTAAATTCAAAAATAAAAAAAACAACTCAATTTAAAAATGGGCAAAAGGTTTTAACGGATACCTCATCAAAGAAGAAATACGTAGGTAAAAATCTAAAAACACCTGAATGCAGGTGGTAAATAAGCATATGAAAGGAAGTTCAACATCATATGTCATCAGGGAAATGAAAATGAAACAGTGAGAGATACCACTACATACCTATCAGAATGGCCACAATCTGGAACACCGACAGCACCAAATGCTGATGAGGACGTGAAGCAACAGGAACTCTCATTCACTGCTGGTGGGAGTGCAAAATGGTACAGCCACCTTGGAAGACAGTTTAACAGTTTCCTAAAAAAATTAACTACACTCTTCCATTTGATCCAACAATCCAACAGTTGAAGTTCCAACAATCCAAGAACCCTTGGTATTTATCCAACTGAGTTACAAACCTACGTCCACACAAAAACCTGCACATGGATGCTTATAGCAATGTTATCCACAATTGCCCAAACTTGGAAACAACCAAGATGTCCTTCAGCAGGTGAATAGATAAATAAACTGTAGTATATTCAAACAAGAGAACATTATTCAGCTAAAAATAAATGAGCCTTCGAGCCATGTAAAGACATGGAGAAACCTTAAATGCATATTATGAAGCGAAAGAAGCCAATTTGAAAAGGCTACAGATTGTGTGATTCCAACTATAAGACATTCTGGAAAAGGCAGAACTGTGGGGACAGTAAAAAGATCAGTGGTTTACAGGGATTGTAGGGAGGGATAGTTAGGTGGAGCACAGAGGGTTTTTAGGGCAGTGAAACTACTCTGTATGATACTATAGTGGTGGATACATTTGTCCAAACCTGTAGAATATCCAGCCCCAGGAGTGACCCCTAACTGAACTGTGGACTGTAGTTAATAATAATGTATTGATATGATATTGGTCCAGCAGCTGTAACAGACGTTCCATACGTTGCAAGATGTTAATAACACGGGGGGAGGGTCGGGGGAGTGAAGAAGGGGCTATATGAACTCCTTCTCCTCCATTTTTTTATATTCCTAAAACTGCTCTAAAAATAGTTATTTATTTAAAAAATGGGTTTACACACGTATTTTATTGTCACTAAAAAACTGAGGGGTGGACAAAACCTGTGTTTGGGTGACTGGGGCTTTGTGGAGAGACTGCTGTTTGTCTGAAGAGCCGGTTGAAGGTGGAACTGGGGTTTGAACCTCGGGTATTAGTACATTTGCTGCAACACGGAACTTCATTAGCTAATTGCCTCATGGCATCAGCATTTGGGCTGCGTTGTCTTCTTGGCTGTGTAAATCTTGTGAGGTTGTCTGCTGTCTCGGCATCAGGACACGTGATGGCCTTTAATGAAGAGCTGGGTTGACAAACCAGACGGAAATGTTCTTAGAACCCTGGCATTTCTCCGCGTTCACTCTGGCGTATGGCTCCCTTCCAGAGGCCTAGGTGCTCAAGTCGCAAGTGTGCCATCCCGATGAGAGGGTGGAGGCCGTGCAGAAGGGTGGGCACGTGCTCACAGGAGGGACTTGGTTGTGTTACGCACATAAACTTAAAAAAGGTGGGGCTGAAAATAGGCTGCTCATCGCACTTCTAATATTGAGGTTTTGCTTTTTTTTTTTTTTGCAGCTTTTTAGTGTTAATGGTGATAAAAAATAAATTGTTGTTAGCCAAGATGATTTCTTTTCATAGTATTAATAAATTTGGCTTATGTTTTAGATCACTGTTTCCCAATTAAAGAAATAAAGCAAAGCAGGGTAACTCTTTCTTGAGTTTTGCTCTTTTTGCCCTGTTGCTGTAGATTCTGTGACGGCTGCAGGGAGTTTTTTCACTGGTCCTCTAGTAGGACCAACCCCACATTTCAAGTGTGACCTTTGTTATGTAAATTCTCAAATCCACTGGTTAGAAATTAGAATGGAGTCCTGGGAAGACTTCCCAGGTTTTTAGAAAAATCACTTTAATTACCAATGACTCGTTGCTTCCAACTCTCCTGATATTAGCAAATGGCAAAGGTGCTCGCCCGCTTGCAGGGGTTTAAAAATAAACTGTACTTCAAAGACCTCTCCGAGATTCTCCATCTATTTAACATCACCTTGGCTTTTCCCATCCTGGTGGAATGAATGTCACTTGTCGTGGCCTAAACAGCTTCCTAGGGCCTGGGAAGAGTCCGGGTCCCTCGGGAAAGCTCTGGGGCCGTGGCCGAGGCTCGCAGCGCTTTAGGGAAGGTCAGTGAGTGTTCCTCCTTCTGCAGCCCCACGCCCTTACCTGTCACTCTGTTCTTAAACCATTCTCTCTTTCGTTTCTTTGCAAAAATATAAACACGGCGAGTGTTCGGTCATTTGCTCATTTATCCCACAGAATGTTTCCTTGTCGCTTGTGTGTCCCAGGCGTGCATCTTGACGGTGAATGCTCAGCGATCTCGAGCCTATGTGTTGAGACAAGGGTAAGCAGGCGGATAGTGATACAGTAGATGCAAACCTGTAATTTCTGTGAAGAGAGTGGGAAGTAGGACCAGGGGAAGGAAGCTGCTGGGCGTGTGGTTGTGGATGAGACGGCCACCTGGTCGACCAGAGGCCTTCGGGGGTCGAGACAGAAGGACCCACGGAGCGAGGCCCCACGGGACCATATGGGACGCGGACAGAGAGCAGTGGAGCAGAGAGCGGGGCCCAGGGCCTTCCAGCCTCGGTCGGGCCACGGAGCCCGGTGCTCCTTGGGGTGACAGCTGCGGGCGGGCTCTGGGCAGGGAGCATGGGCTGGTTCAGTTTGTGCAGCTTGGGGGCTGCAGCCTCTGCCCGTCCAGGTGTGGACAGAGGGGGCGGGGGACGGGGCTCCGTTCTGGATGCACCTTCACAGCGGAGCTGACAACTTAGTGATGAGTTAGCTGGATGCAGCTGTAATAGGAAGGGCGTCATCAAGGTGAATGTCACTTGGCGTGAGAACTGGGTAGCGACATGTCCTTTACTGGATTCTCTTAAGTGCTCGGTTTCCTGTCACCTGCCGTTTTCTGTTCTGATGGCCCCGGGTCAGAACCTGGGTTCCAGGTGAACAGCCCACCCTTCTCTGACCACCTCGCACGTGTGTCTCTCCTGCAGGCAGTGACCCCTCCCCACCTTTTACCTGACACATCGCTCCTCTTTTTTTAGTTGAATTCAAAGGTTCAACTAAAAACCCACCTTTGTAAGTGCACCCCAGTTCTTACTGACCCCTGTCTTCTCCCTAAAGGCACAACCAGTGGCTCTGGCAGAGCATTTGTTCCAGTCACTGGAGTCCCTCTCCCTGGACATACCCCTAAGCTCCTGGGGGGCCAGGTGCCCACGTGCCATGCAGACAGAAGGTGCCCACCTGCCTGTGGACCACGTTAGGGACTCACTGGTTGAGAAACTCCCTTACCTACAAATCACGTGTTTGTGTTCTGACATAAGGTTTAATCCAAATAAAATGCTTTTATAAAGCATTTGTTTACTATGTACAGTTGATTCTTAAACAGTTCATATTGATATAAGATTTTCTTCATTTTATTATAAACTATTCCAAGGGCACACCTAGGAATAGAGAACCACATAACGCTCACCACTCCATCCCTTCTCAGGTTTATTGAATCTTGACATCAAGCCAAATGTGCTTCATACTTTCAGTTTTCCAAGAAGTGAAGTCTTAAGGATGTGATTCCTTGAGGCTCCTGTATCCTCCCCTCACTTTCATCGCTCTGTGCCTACCCTGGACCGGTCCTCCCAGGCATCTGGTTCATGTCACCCCAGGCGTGTTTTTGTCACAAATCGCATCTCTGTTTCCACCGTCAATAATAAAACATGTAGAGTTGTTTGCAGGTGTTTGCGGGTGGACGTCCGTGCATACTGCACTCTTGTAATGACTCGGTTTACCCTTCCTCAGGCTGACGGGCATTTGGGTCGTGTCCAGTTTCGGGCATTAGAGCTCGGCTGTGGTGGGCAGTTCCCCCATCTCCTTGGGTGAAAGAGCAGCGGTCCCCATAGCAGTGATTCTTGAAGTGGGGTCCCAGGTCCAGCAGCTCAGCATCACCTGGGAACTTGCTAGAAACGTAAATTCCTGGGCCCCACCCCAGACCTCCTGGACCAGAAACTTCGGTATTGAGGCTCAGAAATCTGGTTTTCAAAAAGCACCCCAGTGATTCTGATCCAAGCTAGAGTTTGAGAACCTGCTCTAGGATTTACCTTGAAGTGGAATCTTGGAGTCGTCGGGTAAGACCATCTTCAGCTTGACTTTATTTTCAGTTTGATGTGAAATGTGGTTTGCCCCCGTTATCAGCCTGTGAGAACTCCTTCACTTCACGTTCTCATTCAACAATCGCTGTTGTAACACTTCTAGTTTTTGGCATTTGAAGGCTGTGGGGTAGCCTCATTGTGTTTTTCTCTTTGTTTGTGAGCCTTTGATCACTAATGAGATTGTACATACTTTCCTAAGGTTTATTGACTCTTCATATTTTCTATTGGTTTATTTGTCTCTTCTGATTAATTTATAGATGTTCTTCATATATTTGAGATACTAATCCTTTGTCAGCTATGACTTCTTTTGTAACCGTTTTGTAGTGTCTGTTGTTGTGCGTGTGTTTAAAAATGTTAACTTTAAATTTTAAAATTGACATTTTTTGTTTTGCAGCTTTTGTTTTTTAATTTTCTTTAGAATATCTTCTACACCTTCCATTTGATAAAGATGCCAGTTATTTCTCCTTAAGCCTCTAAAGTTTGCATTTCACTGTTACATGTTTAATTTACTTAGAGTTGGTTTGGGGTGAGATAGGGATGTCATTTTATTTTTCAGTAGGGACAATGTTCTTCCAGTTTAGTCACCTTCTCATCAATATGAAATACATCAATCACTGTTATATGTCAAGTTCCCACGTGAGTATGGGTCTATTCCAGTGCTTTCTGTTTTGTTTCCTTCGTCTGTTTAGTAAACCTTTTGGCAATAATTCATCTTCTTAATTATTATGCCTTTAAAACCTAATACTTGGTAGACAAATATACCCATCTTGTTTTTGAAAAAAATTATTTAATTATTCTAGACCTCTTACTTTTTTCCACGTGAAAACTACTTATCAAGTTTTCCAAAACACTATTGAGATTTTGATTCAAATCAGCTAGAATTTATAGAGTAGTTAATGGAGAACTTACGGCTTTACAATATTTAGTCTTCTCTATTACAAGCACAGTGTATGTCTCCACATATTTAGGACTTCTTTTATGTTCTAAATAATATTTGTTAGAATCCACACTTAGGTGTTGGACATCCTTGGTTAGATTTATACTTGGAAAAGCATCGTACAGTTTTAGGTCCTGTTGTGAATAGAATTTTAAAAACTCTCTTGCTTATTCTGGTTGGCTCCTCCTCTTGGGTTCGCACCTGCTGAGTTTCATTACTGATTTGGTGCGCAGACGTCCTGGTGACTGTCTCAGCTTGTCAGTAGATTCTCTTAGCTCCTCTATGTGGCTCGTTGTTTTATCTGCAAAGTGAATTTTATCTCTTTGTTTCCGTATTTTGTATTAACTTTGTAGTCTGTGAGTTTTATTGCTGTTTAGAAGGTTTTCTTTCTCATTTTTAGTTAATACATAGACAATTGAGAAGGAACACATGGCCCTCTGCTCTCACCCGTGAAGACGTGGGCCGGGGTCTTCATGGCACTCAGGTCGACTTGCTTCCTTGGAGGGAATACTTGCCACCGGAGCATATTCTATTTGCTCAGAATTAATTTATAAAGGAGTGAAAAGGAAAGTAAAAATTGACCACTGTCAGTAATTCATCTCTCTTACTCTTTCTCTTACACTTACAGCTTTGAACTTGAATTCTTCTCTATTCACACATGCAGTAGAATTTCTAAATACTTGTGTAAGAAGTTTGAAGCCTTAACTCTAAATCTGCCTCGGACATTTTTTTTAAAGAGCAAATATTTGTTGTGTCCACAGCTTCCAGCACAGTTCTTGCTTCTTTGTGGGTACTGATGAAAGAATAAGTTAACAAGTAGACTCACAGATAATTGATCAGCTTTATTCTAAACAGGACTTTTGCAAACCTGCTACCATTTACTGTGAAATTAAATTAGAATTCCAAACAAGCTAGGGAATTATTCAGAAAATTGCAGGAAGTGTATTTGACAGCCTTGACCGCAGCAGTGTTTGTTGGACGTGCTGGCAGAGCTGGCCAGGTGAGTGTCCACTGATCCGGGCCCAAGATGGAGTGGCACAGCTCGTCATCTGTGTCCTGGAGCAGCAAGATGTGCCCCTCCAAGTGGAAGGGTATTTGCTGGCAGATGCTTTGCTGTGTCGGCCAAGAGATTATTCTCTGCTGGTAGTTTATGTGCTATTTCATTCCCCAGATAATACTCTGTAGCTCCAAGTACACACATTTAAATTGTCCTAGGAAAGTGTTTCAAAAGGCAGTTAAGTATAAATTCACATCCCACCAACTGTTTAGATTAGCAGACTTTTGAAAGAAATTCCAACCATTTTCTGTAATTCTCCTGAAATACACATAGAAGCAATAATTTCACGAACTCATCATGATTGTGGCTCTTCTAAGTAGGTCCAAATAGAATTGAATTAGAAAGAAATTAGAACCCGTCTTCCGAATACTGCTGGAACTGTCGGAACGTGTGATACACAGACGCCAAGGAGCAGAAGTGCTGAGAATTTAGGTAGCTCGTTTCCAACTCTGACCAGAGCAAACAGCGGAGGACAGAGCACCGCATACCGCGCGCAGCAGATTCTGCGCCGCGGGCTGAGTCATTGCCTTGTAAGCTGCTGTCTGACCGGGTGGGAAGCACTGCGTCCCGTGGCTGATGGACCCTTTCTTGGGGGTCCTGCAGGAGCCCTGGACATCAGCAGTGATGGGAAATAGCTGCGCGGCCTCAGGAAATTCACTCGATTCTAACCCTTCCTCAGGTTCTACATCTGTGAAATAAGTGACTTAGAATAGACCATACCCAGGGTTGCTTCTGAATCCACACTTTTTGAATCAAACAGGGAAGTAATTTAATTTGAAGCCTCAGCTTTTAAAATGGTGATTTTCCCTGTTCCCGGAAGCCTGGTGGTGACACACACACAGGTAGATACATGCTATGCGTGATTATGTGTCTGGACATTATTTCCTGTTTTCTTTTTTTTTTTTTTTTTTTTTTTTGCGGTACGCGGGCCTCTCACTGTTGTGGCCTCTCCCGTTGCGGAGCACAGGCTCCGGATGCGCAGCCTCAGCGGCCATGGCTTACGGGCCCAGCCGCTCCGTGGCATGTGGGATCTTCCCGGACCGGGGCACGAACCCGCGTCCCCTGCATCGGCAGGCGGACTCCCAACCACTGCGCCACCAGCAAAGCCCGATTTCCTGTTTTACTCAGTAGCTTATATAATTCATGGACAGGATTGGGGAAATTAATCACAGTGCTTCTCTGTTGCCACAGAGAATGTGGGTCATTTGAGAGTCGGGTCGGTATGTAGGTCCCTCAGGTGTATCGGTGTGAAGTTGGCGGCCGAGCTGACTGCAGGTATATGCCCCCAAACTGTGTTGTACTTTACTGTTTGTAAACGGTTTCTGTGTGCACTGCTGCATTTGAGTGCGTGGTTCCCGTGAGTTGTCTCTAGAATGGATTAATCCTGTCGCTCACAGCGTGGTTATGTGGCGGGTGAAATTCAGCGAGCAGGGTGGTGTTGGGCTTGGAGCTGGGAGTCAGGATGTGGACCCTGACGGGGCACCTGGACGGGGCCAGGTCAGCCAAGGATGCATTGATGCCAATAGCATCGTTTTCTCCCTGGCTTGAGTGGCCAGCTCTTAACAACAAATAATGACTGAATCCCCAGTGTTTAAGATCGGATGACCTTAGGCCCACTAGGGAGGGTAATTTCTTAGTCCTCATTTCAGGTAGCCAGATACGGCATCTCATCACGTTTCAGCATTTAACTCATGTCCATACTAGTTGGAAATAAAATCTCAGTGTCCTAGAATCTCTTTTGGGCAGAAAAACACAGGAGGGGTGATCTCGTGGTTGCAGGAGGCCCTCTTTGATTGTTTGTCAAGATGCTTTGATATAATATTTTAATTTACATTCAATAAAATTAATAAATTTTCACTCACTGGGAGTTGGGAGCTATAAAATGTAGGATTCAAGAATGGCGGTCAGACAACATTCCTTTCAATAAACATTTACAGTCACGAAATGGTGAGTGTCATCTGTGTTGGAAATTCACGGCGCTTGCAAATGGTCAGGTCCCGCGCTAACACTGATAGTTTAGTTTTTTAAGGGATCGATCGAAATAGTAAGGCATTTTAAAATAAAAATTAATATTTATGTTAGTCAATGTTCTTGTCATTTATGAGGATAAGGCATAAATACACACCTGCTTCTTTTCACGTCTCTTTTCTTTGGAATTTTGAGTGGAAAACTGCAAAATGGATTTAGGAATCTCAAACATAAACTTGTTGAAAATCTGAGTCTTTTCTAGATGGAGGAGCCTCGAGTGGGTTCTCAAATCTGGAAATGGTGGGCATTCAGTGTTCAGCCGAGGGGTGGTCCCTCCGCACACATAACCTCACGTGGGCTGGGAGGGCTGCACAGGGCTGCCCTCACGCCTGTGCTCTCTGACCTCTGCTTTGGCTGACTGGCCAGTGGAAACCTCCTCAGCAGACCTTCCATCCATCCCCGCTGGAGTTTCGTTAATGCAGGAGGGTACAGGGGACTTACAGGAGGGTAAACCCTTACTGTACAGGGGACTTACTCTTAATGCACAGCTGAGACCCCAGCCCGATGCTTCTGTATTCGCTCCGGCTGGTAAGACTGGTTTCAGGATTGTACTTTAAAGCTGCACTTTCTCTCTTGATGTGCACTGTCGGGTCCACTTTCAGACTCCTCTCGAGCCTCCTGCTTCTCTGTATTGATGATGCTGTGATGTCCCTCCGGGTTTAGTGCGGTCGCTGCAGCGATAACCCTCCACCTCACTCTTCATCCTCTGCTCTCCCGGCTGCTGCCCTCCTGCCAGGTCCTGTTTGTATGGGGCGTTTGCTTGTGAGAAAAGATCAAGTTTTCCCCTAAGTGTGGCTTTGAGAGCGTGGTCCCAGCTCGCTAGCCTTTGCGTCTCTCCTGGGAGGCCGCTGCTTCTCCGCCGGACGTGCGTCCCGGGGCCGCTCAGGCAGGACGGCCTTCCTGAAGCTTCCACGCTGCTGGCCACCAGCCTCTGGGTCTCGTTAGTCCTCCCAGCGGGGAGAGGTGGGTGTGCATGCAGAGGCCCCCCTGTCTAATTTGTTCCCTTAGCACGAGAGCGTCCTTTTAATTTCTGACCCTCCCTGTTCCATGTGTATTGGAATAGGTTGAGGGGATAGTTGAAAAGACACAATATTCTAATCCACTCTCATGGTTTTCCTCTTAAATTTTATACGGAAGAAAAAATACGATCTTAGGACCATATTTGGGGGCGTGTGATAGTTACTTAATTGCTTTATTTTAGGGGCAGGACAGAATCCCCCCAGTCTCCAGCGTTCTTTATTGCTCTCAGCTCGGGCCGTCAGCCCTTTAAAAACTTCCCGAAACTAGAAAGCAGACACCTGATCAGGCTTCCTGTCCCGTGTCATTCAGAGCCTTCCACTGCGGCACCAGACCTTTCTCTCTGAGCCTCTTCTCCGTTTCCTCTCCCCCTACTATGTGCCGGAGCACCTGTGAACCCACCTGGGGCAGGTGCAGGGTGTGGTGGGGTCTCTGGAGGCTGGGGGCGTATGCGGGGAGGTTCCAGGGCAGCGTCTCCATCCGCGCTTCCCTCCTGGTTCCCATCAGGCTGTTGCCACCCTCATTCCCAGCTTGTCCCGCCAGCAGGTAGAGACAAGGCCCCGGGTGGGGTGGGGACGGCAGCCCCGCCAAAGGGATGGGCAGCCCGCAGTGCCTGGGCCGCAGGTTCTCAAGGTCACAACCCCAGCTTCTAAGTGTTTCCCCCCAGCGTTGTTACCTGTGGGCCTCACACTCATTCATTTCTAGATTTGCCGTTTCTCCCTTTCTATGAATCAGCCTGGCATTTGCCTTCTTAATTTTCTGGGTCTCTCCCTGTCCCACGTGACTTTTGGGAAAAGCTGCTCAGAGATGGTGTTTTCCTGTTGCTCCGTGGCACGGGGTCGGATTCCCAGGTCTGCAGGCAGGTGGGTCTCTGTTGTTTTCACAACCTCAGCGGTCTGGGGCTGCGATTTCTTGTTTACACGTTGTTTGTTTTCTCTCTATCGTGAAGGTCATTCTCCCGCCGGTCGCACAGATGCCCAGCAGCAGTCAGGCGTCTCTGCTGTCCAAGCCTGGGACTCCAATATGCACGCTGTTTACCTGCTGTTACCACAGATCAAGGGACCATTGAATGCTGGGCTCAGAGGCAGAATCTTCAAATTAAATTTTGTCTCTGACCATCAGGGTTTGTTCTGTGTAAGAGAAAACCTGTGTTTCCTCTGTGTCTTTCCCGGGAGCAACCAGCTTTATTTATTTATTTTTTTACAGTTTTATGTTGGAATGTGTTGACTTCAAGTATGCTTAATTATCTAAGCTTTATGCCCCTGATTGTTTGGTTTTTTTTTGGTTTTTTTTGCGGTACGCGGGCCTCTCGCTGTTGTGGCCTCTCCCGTTGCGGAGCACAGGCTCCGGACGCGCAGGCTCAGCGGCCATGGCTCACGGGCCCAGCCGCTCCGCGGCATGTGGGATCTTCCCAGACCGGGGCACGAACCCGCGTCCCCTGCATCGGCAGGCGGACTCTCAACCACTGCACCACCAGAGAAGCCCCCCTGATTGTTTTAATTAGCAAACGTAGACCCTTTAAGCTGTGATTTCTCTAATTTGGTGGAGAAGGAACAGAGGATGTGAGGTCACGTATACGCTTCCGGCAGGTGTTGGGTCCATATTATAGTGTTGATTCGCTGTGATATCCAAGGTATCTGAGGGCAAAAGAAGGACGATGTTATTATAGTTCAGTCGTACAGATTTTTTTCGCTCTGGATTCAGACTGAGCCTGGTGACAGTAATCTTTCAGCGATAAACACAAAGGGTTTTGGATTTGGGCTTTGATGATGATGAACAAATCATACTTACGTTGGCTGTTAGAATTTATTTTAGAATGTTAGAATTTATTTTATCTAAGACATTACTTTAACCTCGTCATCTGTGTTTTATGTCGAGGATTTCTCAGTGTGTAATCCCTGTTCGTGTTGGTTTCTAATGGGGAAATGAATCTTTGAGTAATTCTGTTTTGAGTAAAATTCCAGGAGGTGAACCCAGCATTTCTTAAGTGGTATATTTTGTCTTCCACCCAAGTGAATATTGTAGACATATTTTCTCAACTTTCTTGTGATAATGGTACTGATTTTACACTCACTTTGAAAATGTCTATTAACATCTGAGAAGATAGATCAACACTTAAAAGTTTATTTTCAAAATTTCTCATCAGCTCCATCCATCATGCCCATTGCTTCAAATGTAGATACTGGTCAGTTATTTAAAGGTGTCAGTTTTCACAGTGATTATATGCTTTACTTTCAGCTAATTAAAAATATTTTCACATTTTTTCCTTTATTATTTGTATTTAAGAAGTATACCTAACCTTAAGGATACAATGAAAAAAGGGGCATATAAGAGAAAGAACATTGTTCTTATTTATTCCTGAGACTCTGATTTCTGTTTGTCATAAGGTGTCACACGAGTGACAGTCTGACCTTGAGGTTATATCCATTAGGTTCAGATGAGGTCTGTCATGTACTTGGAGCTGCCGTCGACCCCACTCATTATTCACGTGACCTTTCACTGTCGCCTTCCTGAGCTCATAGCTGGAGGCCCACTGTTCCTGTTCTGATTTCTGATTCAGAAAATCTCATGACTGTGAATCCATGGGAACTTTGTCCACAGAGACGTGAGCCACCGTGGCCACTCATGAAACATGTGTGACAGTATCTCCCTGGGAGGAGGTCCCATGAGGTGTGGGGCACACACTGTGTCACAGCTCCAGGAGCAGCGCTACTCATACTTAACCTCAAATCAAGTCAGCCGCAGAGAAGGAGGGTCTGTCACGACGGTGGGTGATCCAGAGACGTGCTCTTGTTTCTGAGGGTGATTTTACAGAAGCGCCCCAGAAACATTTCGGTGAATGCCAGTTTTCACGATGTGACTTCTCTCCCGAAGACACGGTGCTTTGGGGGATGTGGTCTGCTAGGTCTCGTACATCTGATACATGCTCCATCCCGCCGTCTCGAGGTCACAGGCTCTACATACAGGTTGTCCCTCTTCTAGGTGTGATGCCGTCACAGGTCAGCAAGTCCTCGAGGGGCACGGCTGGAGAGCAGGAGTGTGAGACAGTCGGGAAACGATTCTGAAGCGTCATTGTGTCCCCTGGCACTTTGGTCCTCCGTGGAGACAGTGACATTCAAGGACCTGAAGACGTGGAATTGCCCTCTTAGGAAAGCGGTGATCCCAACTTGGTCTAAATTTCATCAACAGAAAAGGAGGCCCAGGTCTCCACAGGCATCCCCATCACCTGCACACGGACTCAGGGAGCCTGTTACCAGGTGGCTGCACGTGGTCCCCCGGCCCCAACCTGCCACCAGCATCGCTCAGCTCCCCCTTTCAGGCCTCTTACCCTCTTCTCTTCACTTTGTTTACTGTGCAGCTTTGCATAATTTGGAGACAATTTATTATTTTCCCCTTTGTGACCCATCAGCCACCCCCAAACCATTCCTATACGCTGGGAGTCATGACTGAGCCTTCGTCTCATTGGTGACTGTTCTTTCTTTAAAGCCCTCGGACCAGGGCTTCCCTGGTGGCTCAGTGGTTAAGAATCCGCCTGCCAATGCAGGGGACACGGGTTCAAGCCCTGGTCCGGGAAGATCCCACTTAACATGGAGCAACTAAGCCCACACGCCACAGCTACTGAGCCAGCGCTCTAGAGCCTGTGAGCTGCAACTACTGAGCCCGCGTGCCGCAACTACTGAAGCCCATGTGCCTAGAGCCCATGCTCCACAACAAGAGAAGCAACCACAATGAGAAGCCCGCGCACTTCAACAAAGAGTAGCCCCCGCTCTCCGCAACTAGAGAAAGCCCGCACGCAGCAACGAAGACCCAACGCAGCCAAAAATAAATAAATAAAATAAATAAATTTATTTAAAAAAAAAATGCCCTTGGAGTAGCCACTGATGGGGCCTGGATTGTGGGCACGCCTCCCAATGTGCCCCTCATTCCCACCGGAGGAGCCCTGTCCACCCCGTCCTGTGTCCTGGTGGATTGTGCAGGGTTTTTCTCTCCAGCTTAGGATATGGTGCACATTTTCTTTTACAGCAAAAGAAAAATTCCATTTATGTGTGTACTCTGAGAGCTTGAATGTACAGTAATTCAAATAGATGTTTCTTAATTTGCTCTGTGGAAAGTGATAGCCAGTCACTGATAATCACTAAAAGGAAACCAGGTCTCAAGGCTTTTTCATCCCTGGAGACCTCCATCTGCTCCCAGGCTGGTGGCTGGATAAAGTTGAACTTAATACATTTTGTAAGAAAAACAAACGACTCCCTGGGCTTCATAACGAGTGTGCACACATGGTCTCAAGTCGTAGCTGCAACATTTAGGGACCAGGAGCTGGTCAGAGAACCCATGAGAGTTTGAGATTGTTCCCCGGAATCTCTGGCTTGTGGTCTGGATACAGTGGCATCTAATAAGGACCCGGTGGTCTCCATGCGCCCTGCGGGCAGGACATGTGCGTGACAGCATGACAGCTCCCAGGAGGGAAGTAGGGAAGGATTAGGGAAGTGGTTTTTTCAGGGAGCAGAAGGTTTGGAGACGGGCTGAGAAAGTGTCACCACTGATTTACAAAACAATTTGATGTTCAAAGTCAAACTCCAGGCCCTTGTTTCATTCTTCGTGATGCGCTTGACCAGTTTGTATCCACGCAACCATCGCTTCCTTAGCATTTCTCTCTGCCTACTTGAACACTACATTACCCCGATTTTCCTTCTTCTGTGGCTATTTCTTTGCCAATTTTCCTCAAATGCAGCCATTTTTCAGTTTTGTCATTGCATTTCTCCCTTGACAGGTCCCCAGAGCCGTTGTCTACTTTTCAGGCATCACTTGCCTGCAGAGGAGGCCCGAGAATTTCCGTCCTCGCTCCCAGGATGAGGCGTGTCCCCGGGGGTGGGGGTGGGGGCAGCAGCCCTGTGGATGGGCCGTTTCTCCCCCTCGCTGTCGCCCCACTTCCCAGAGGGAGACACGGTTTCCTGGTTCATTCTTCTCCGCAGACCCTCGCCCTGGGATTTTCTGTCCTGTTCTCCTTGCCCTGGTCAGGCCGTCATTTCACATCTTGGCCGCTGTTCTGGGTGAAAGGTTTCCAGGAGCGTCGCAGGTTGGCGCCTCCCGAGCCCTGGTGGGGCTGTGTTGCCACCTGTGCCCTTGCCCTCCTCCTTGGGGTTAGGGGTGACGGACTGTGGGCCAGGGGTCCCCTCTCCACGGAGCTGAGCTGGCCGCCCGGTGTGTTTCCCCGGCTCCGAAATGCAGCCGACGTTCAGCACCCAGCTCATCATTTTCTTTCCTCCAGTTCTTCAGAACAAATAGAAACAACTGAACGACCCCATTTATCTTCCCTAAGATGTTCTATGGTGGCAAACACTGAGTGACCTCAAGCCTTTTCTTCTGCTGACATCAGATTATAGGCTTCAGCCACCCGAACTGTGGATTCCTGGTCCCCCTTTACCACGGACACAGGGTCACCCAGCTCTGCAAATCTAATCAGATCACAGACCAATTCCAGGATCTACTGATTTTTCTTCAAATAGCTGTCCAGTTGTCCACACCTAAATTAATCGATTAATCCATCTTTTGTCCATTTTAATTGAGTTTTAGATGGAACCTTACCAGGCTGTGCATTTCCATCCATACTTTGGTTTGTTTCTGGATTTTTCTTTGCTTCCATTGGTCTAGCAACTTCATACTGTTTTAACAGGAAGCTTTTTGGTATCTGACAGGGTGATCCCCCTTCATTTCCTGACATGTTTATTCATCCAGATAAACTTTAAAATCACGTTTCAAGCTTCCAAGCAATCGTGTTTGGAATTTTGATTGGGATTATGTTGGATTTACAGATAAAGTTAGGAGAACTGACACTGGGAGGCTCTATCATGTAGTGGTGTGCACGTGTCCATTTATTTGGATATATGACATGATCTTTATTCGTATTTTATCCAGTCTTCACAGCCTCACGTTACTTGCCTCCCTGAGATATTACATGAGATGGGTGGTAGCAGCCGTGTGCTACTGTGTTTTTGTTGACTTTCTTCTTAAATATTCTACAATTTTTCCTTTAACCATTTCAGTGCCTATGCACTCATGATAGATTTTGACTTTTACTATTTATCTGTTATGAAATCTCCTTCCTATTTTTGACAGTTTTATCTCGATTCTTCTCTATGTCTCTCTGTTTCGGAGAATGTAGAGTTGCATTTTATTTTTTGACACAATCCTAGTCTTTCTCTTTCTGGGTGATTTTACCCTGTTTAATGTAACATATGTCTTGTGCTATTGTTTAAGTTTATATCATTGCTTTTATATGCTTGAAAACTTGAAAAGATTACATACTTTGCTCTGTGCTGTGTGTCTTTTCTGAGCTTTCTTCTTTCTTCCCCAGAAATTCAGAAGGAATTTATTCTACTGTTTATGTTTTATTTATTTATTTATTTTTTTGCGGTATGTGGGCCTCTCACCGCTGTGGCCTCTCCCGTTGCGGAGCACAGGCTCCGGATGCGCAGGCTCAGCGGCCATGGCTCACGGGCCCAGCCGCTCCGCGGCATGTGGGGTCCTCCCGGACCGGGGCACGAACCCGCGTCCCCTGCATCGGCAGGCGGACTCCCAACCACTGTGCCACCAGGGAAGCTCCTATGTTTTATTTTAAATAATATATTGAAGTCTCTGTTTCTTGATTATTCAATTTCAAAGCAAGAACTATTAGGAAAGGTGAAAAAATATCACACTCATTCTTTTAAATAAGAGCAAACTTTCCTTCTACTCAGGGCAAGTTTTTTTTTCATTTGAAAAAAACCAATTCTATTGAGATAAAATTGGCACTCCGCAGAGTTCACCCATTGAGAGTGTATAATCCCATGATTTTTAGTTTATACAACATCACTACAGTCACTTTCAGAACATTTTCATCCCTCCTGTCCTCCCATCCCCCACCCCAGTGCTAAGGCACCCCCTAACCTACTGCGTGTCTCTGTGGACTTCCCTGTTCTGGATGTTTCATATGAATGGAATCATGTGACGTGAGGTCTTGGGTGACGGGAGTTTTTCACTTAAGCCTAATGTCTTCAAGGTTGAGTTCATCCACATTGTATTAGAACTTTGTTCCTTTTTAAAATTTCTACTTTTTTAGTCTTTAAAGATTACAAACATTTTATTGTTCTAATTGTGGAAAAATATACATCACATGAAATTCATCATTTTAACCAATTTTAGAGGTACAGTTCAGTGGCATCGGGGATGTTCACATTGTCGTGTAACCATCGCTACCATCGTCTCCAGACCTTTCTCATCATCGCCGATTTACTTCCAAATCCAAAGTCATGAAAATTTACCATGATGTTTCCTTCTGAGGGTTTAGGTGTTTTCGGCATTTAGAGTTAAGTTTTGTGTATGGTATGAGATGGGGGTGCCACCTCATACTTTGGTGCGTGGCTGTCAGGTTGTCCCAGCACCATCTGTTGAGAAGTCTGCCCTCCCCATTCAGTGGTCTTGGCACATTTGTTGAAGGTCAGTTGACTGTGAAATCTATGGGTTTACGTCTGGATTTTCAATTCTGTTACATTGATCTGTTCTTGTGCCAGAACCACAACGTCTTGATTACTATTTTGTAGGAAGTTTCAAAATCCAGATGTGAGTCCTTCAACTTTGTTTTTCTTTTTCAAGATTGTTTTGGCTATTCTGGGTCTCTTGCAATTCCATATGAATTTTAGAGTCACGTTGTTAGTTTCTATAAAGAAGTCACTTGGATTTGTGGCGGGGATCACAGTGAATCTGTACATCAGTTTGAAGAGTTAAATCTTCTGATTCATGAACATGGAGGTACTTTTGTTCAGATCTTTAATTTCTTTCGAAAGTATTTTGTAGTTTGCAGAGTATAAGGTTTTCATTTCTTTTGTTAAATTTATTCCTAAGTATTTTATTCTTTTTGATGTAATTATAAATGGAACTGTTTCTATTTTCAGATTGTTCAAGTACATAGAATTACAATTGATTTTTTATATTGATCTTGTATCCTTCAACCTTGTAGAACTTATTTATTAGTTCTAATTGTTTTTAATGGATTTCCTAGCATTTTTATTTTATTTTTTTATTATTATTATTATTTTTTGTGGTACTCAGGCCTCTCACTGTTGTGGCCTCTCCCGTTGCAGAGCACAGGCTCCGGACGCGCAGACTCAGCGGCCATGGCTCACGGGCCCATGTGCCCCGCGGCTTGTGGGGTCTTCCCGGACCGGGGCACGAACCCGTGTCCCCTGCATCGGCAGGCAGACTCTCAACCACTGCGCCACCAGGGAAGCCCTCCTAGAATTTTTTATGTACAAGATTATGGCACCAGCAAATAGTTTTACTTCTTCCCTTTCCAATCTGGATGCTTCTATTTCTTTTCATTGTCTAACTGCCCTGTCTAGGGCATCCAGGACTATGTTGAATAGCAGTGGTGAGAGTGGGCACCCCTGCCTTATTCCTGATGTTAGGGAGAAAGCATTTAGTCTCTCTCCATTAAGTACGATGTTAGATGTAGTTTTTTGTAGATGTCTTTTATCAGGTTGAGGAAGTTCCCTAGTTCTATCCCTAGTTTGTCGAATGTTTTCATCAAGAACTTGTAATTATTTTTATATGTTGCTGGATTAGTTCTGCCAGTATTTTACTGAGAATTTATGCATCCGTGTTCATGAGAGATATTGATCTTTAGCCTTCTTTTCTCATCAGGTCTTTGCCTGGTTTCGGTATCAGCGTAAACTGGTCTTATAAAATGAGTTGGGAAGTGTTCCCTTTACTTATATTTTTGGGAAGAATTTGTGAAGAATTGGTACGAATTCTTCCTGAATTTTTTGGAAGAATTCAGTGGAGAAGCCATCTGGGTCTGAGCTTTTCTTTGTGAACAGTTTTTGTTTACTAATTCATTGTCTTCACTTGCTATAAGGTCTATTCAGATCGTCTCTTTCTTCTTGAGTCAGGTTTGGTAGCTTGTGTCTTTTGAGGCGTTTGTCCATTTCATCTAAGTTATCTAATTTGTTGGTGCAAGTTGTTCATAGTTTTCTTTTTTCATCTTTTTCTGCCTGTAAAGTCTGTATAGTGTTCCCTGTTTCATTCCTGATTCTAGTAATTTGAACCTTTCCTTTTTTCTTGGTTAGTCTAACTAAAGACATTGATTTTGTTGATCATTTCAAAGAACCAGCTTTTGACTTCATTTTTCTCTTATGTTTTTATATTCTCTGTTTCACAAGTTTCTGCTTTAATCTTTATTATTTTCTTCCTTCTTCTTGCTTTGTGTTTAGTTTGCTCTTCTTTTTCCAGTGTCTTAAGGTAGAAGTTTAGCTTATTGATTTGAGATCTTTCTTCTTTCTTAATAAAGGCATTTGCAGCTATAAATTTTCCTGTAAGTATTGCTTTAGCTGTCTTCATTTTCATGAATCCCAGTGCATTTTCTGATTTCCTTTTTGATTTGTTCTTTGTTCCATTGGTTATTTAGGAGTGCTTTGTTTAATTTCCACATATTTGTGCGTTTTCCAATTTCTTTCCTGTTATTGATGTCTTATTTCATTTCATTGTGACCAGAGAACGTAATTTGTGTTAACTCTCTCATTTTAAATTTGTTAGCTATTTTTATGACAGTGTATGGTCTGTTCTGGTGCATGTTCCAGGTGCGCTTGAGAAGGGTGTGTGCTCTGTTGCTACTGTTGGGGGAATGTTCTGTAGATGTGTCTTTGGTCTAGCCGACTTACAATGCTGCTTAAGGCTTCTGTCCTGTTGATCTTACGTCTAGTTGTTCTACCCGTTATTGAAAGTGAGGTATTGACGTCTTCAGCTATTATTATCAACATCGTTTTTGTCAGTCTTTGATTCACGCACGTTGGTGTTCTGTTATTAAGGTGCATATATATTTATAATTGTTATATGTTCTGATGGGTTGACCCTTTTATCATTATAAAATGTCCTTTTTTATGTCCAGTAACACCTTTTATTTCAAAGTCTATTTTGTCTGCTCTCGCTGCTGCTGCTGGAGCTGGGGGTTGGGGAGAAGACAGGCTTCTCTCCGAGCAGCATCCCGTCCCGCCAGGAACTGAGCGCTTGGTGGGGGGCGGCAGCAGCCTCAGGTCCTCTCGGCTTGCCGGTCCGACGTGGAACCAGCACATCTCCGGCGGGCAGGGCTGTCAGGGCCCCCTGTCCTCAGCACACTGGTGCCACGCGTGGGGCCGGGGGGCGGGGAGGAAGGGGTCCCGACCCTGCACGCGTTCACTGGTGTTGGCCCCGTCCCGGGTGCAGGCTCGGCCTCCCTGAGCTGGGAGGGGCGGGAGGGAGCAGATTCAGTTCCAGTACCACAGACTCTCATCTTTCTCCCCAAATTTGTGCAGATTTTCTGGAATAGATTTTCCTCACTTGCTGTTTGTCCTCAGGACCATTTCCAGAGGCTGAAATGTTGTTTTCATTTTTTTTTTTTGCTATAATCTTCACACCTTCGCTGCGGAGTGGGCAGCGGGGTTTTTTTGCGCTGTCATGCTGGAAGCCGATCTCATTTTTAACGATAGAGAAATCTGAGCCTGTTTAAACGCTCGTGTGAAAAAGTCAGTGGTGGGGGCAGGTTGAATATGTGGGCAGAGATGGGACATCAGGGACGCAAGTCCTTTTAGGAGAACGCGGTGTCCAGGACACATTGGGGGTTCAGTGTCAGGTACGTGGGATGCGTCTCTGACGTCACAGGGGTCAGGGGACGGCTCGTCGGTGTTGTGGTCCCTGTCGCCGGCTCTGCTCTTCCTTGTGACAGGGACGAAGGTTGTGGGTCGGGGCGCAGTGGGGGCGAGGGGGATCGTGAGGCTCCCACAGCTGGCTGGGAAGTGAGAAGGAGCCAGCGTTTCCTGGAAAATGCGTTAGGATTTGCAGTTAGGGGGCGGAGGGGAGGAGTCTCACATGTTTCAATTCGAGACTTTTCAGCAGACAGTGGTTATTAACTCGGCTCAGAATTCCCCGTTAATCTCGTTACACTGGTGGTGCATGGAGTCCCAGATGGATGGTGTGCTGGTCGATGGCGGCTTGAGGGGTCGTCTGTTTCTCTATGTCCTCAACAGCACTGATTTCTTCTTGTCTTTTTGATGAGGGCCATGCTGACATCAGACAGATGTGAGGTGACGTTTCACTGTGGTTTGATTTGCATTTCCCTGATGATCAGCGATGTGGAGCATCTTTTCATGTGCCTGTTGGCCGCCTGTATGTCTTCTTTGGAAAAATGTCTATTCGTGTACTTTGCCTGTTTTTTAATCGGATTATTTGTTGGAGAAAAGGAAACCCTAGTACACTGTTGGGGGGAATATAAATTGGTACATACAGTATAGAGGTTCCTCAACAAATTAAATATAGAACCACCATATGGTCCATCCATCCCATTTCTGGGTGTGCATCCAAAGGAAATGACATCAGTATCTTGAAGGAGGTATTTGCACTATGTGCTCATTGCATTAGTCACAGGAGCCAAGACGTGGAAATAGCCTAAGTGTTCGGTGACAGATGAATGGATAAAGAAAATGTGAGGGTCAGGAAATCCTGCCGCTTGTGGCGACGTGGAGGAACCTGGCAGACGTTTATAAGCCAGCCAGAGAGAGACAAATGCTGTGTGGCATCACTTATATGTAGAAACGAACACCACAGAAGCTTATGTCATCGAGCAGAGAGAAGAATGGTGATTACTTGGGACTGGGGGAGGGGCGATGGGGAGACCTTGGTCAAAGGACCTGAACTTCCAGCTGTAGGACGAATAAGTTCCGGGGAATCTAACGTGCAGCATAGTGACTACAGTGAATAATACCATATCGTGTCCTTTAAAGGTGCTGAGAGTGGGTCCCAAGTGTTCTCAAAGCACACACCACACGCACAGGAGTCACCTCTGTGAGGTGAGGGGTGTGTCCATTAACTCGATGGTGGTGATCATCTCACAGTGTACACGTGTATCAAATCATCATGCCTACACTTTAGATTACAGCGTTATTGGTCACTTGCTCCTCAATAAACCTAAAATAAATATACCCAGGAGGCTTCCAGGGTCCATACTGATGAAAGCTGGCTTGGTCATATGTTAAAAAGCTCATGGTTATTAGTTTAACCTTTTCATCTTTACACGGATAGAGATGCTGTCGGAACAAATCTGGTCTAGGATCCCCGGAGGAGTTGGGTTCTGACCTGTTTAGTCCATGGGCTACAAGAACGAGGCCAGAGGAATGTACTCTCTCACCGCCCCCCGCCCCTCCCCGGCCTCTGGGCGGAGGGTTCTTTGCTCTCTGACTGTCATTTGCAAAGACCAGTTTCACGCTCGTCAGCCTTGAACTAGCAGCCATTCTGTTGTTGGAACGTCCGCCAGGGGGACAGGCTCTTCTCAGGGAGTGCAGGGCGTGCTGAGCTGGGGACCCGAGGTCCGGCAGTGCCGGATTTTCTCCATCAGGCCCCCCTCGTGCGGGACCTCGTGCTCCACTTCTCATTTGTGCTGAGGGCACCTTCCTGCTCTGAGGTCAGCCCTGCCGCGGTCGGTACCTGGCCCCAACCCTCTGGTTTGTCCCCCGTCTGTCCCATCTTGTCTCCGTGGTCCCTGGGGAGCAGAGCCCGCCTGAGTCTGTCAAGTCGTTATTTCTGCCACTAACGCCCCCCCCCGCCCAGACTGTCCTTCTCCTACTTGGCAGAGTTCCAAGAGTGGATTAATGGCATCACTGATCTTCCCACTCCGTACCGAAAAGACGTGATTTGCTGCTGGGGAAGCATGTATTTGAGTAGTTGCTGCTGACAAACACCCCCAGAGCCTCTACTGGGAGCCTATGGTCCTCACCAGCGCTCCCCCCTCCTCCAGGGGGGAAGGGCAGCGTCCTCCCGCCGGGGCTGCTCTCATCACCGGTGTCCCTGGCCCTCCTTCCTCCCTTTGACCTCTTTCTGTCAGGTTTGTCCCCTCCTCTCACTCCTTTGGCCGGATGACCACCCTGGAGCCCATCTCCATGCTTCTCGCCCTCGGCCCCGGCAGCCAGGCTACCCTCCTCCACTGCCGTTGCCTTGTGGGTCCCGGGACAGCGTGTGGGCTCAGCCACAGGCTTTCCGTCCCCGTGATGGAACATCCGTGTCCGCCACGGTCCTGGTGACACAGTGCGTACTGCTGGCGGGACTCTGCTGAGAACGTCGCCCCTTTCCTGCTGCAGGTTCCGCGTCTTGACACGAATGAGCTCTCCTCCGAGCAGCGGCACCCACGGCCTGCATGCGCCGTGCTCACGCGTCGTGGGTCCCTCGGCCGTATCCCCCGGAGATGGCGCACAGCGGGCGGGGGCTTGTATGTGGCCCAACAGAGAAGTGTGATCCGCCCTCACCCGCAGAACCTCGGGGATCGTCCCAAGAACTGGCAAAAATTTCACGCAGCGTGACAACAGTAATAAATCTGATCTTACATACTTTAAGGTAGAATACTTCTTTTTAAAACAGTTCAGCAAAGGGACTTCCCTGGCGGTCCAGTGGTTAGTACTCCGCGCTTCTGCTGCAGGGGGCACGGGTTCTATCCTTGGTCGGGGAGCTAAGATCCCGCATGTCGAGTGGCACAGCCAAAAGAAAAAAAAAAGTAAAACAATTCAGCAAAGTTCTGCAACCTAGATTAGGGATTTTTACTTTTTAGAAAATTAATAGGCAATCTTTCCTTGAGCTGGAAAACTCTCTCTGGGCACTAATAGATCCGCGTGGACTTAATCTCCCCACGAATCTCATTTATCCCTTGGTTTTAGGTGAGATATTTGCCCCCTACAATTTGGCTGGTTGTAGGATATTTTACCAGAGAAGCTGGTTCTTCTTCTGTTCCATATTTCTCGGATTACTAGGTTTTGAAAGCAAAATTGCAACTGAAACCATTTAAGAAATACACCAGTAGAAATAAATGTAAAAGAACACAAAGTTTCCCCTCTCCTGACCGGCCCAACTCCCTTCTTATTGGTAACACTCAGTGTGTCGCTGTGATGTCCATGAATAACCTGTGAAATGTAACAAAAGATGTTAGCCGCCCCCCACCTGGCTGCGTTTACTTCCTCAGGACGTCTGCGTCCTTCCCACCAGCAGTCCCAGGGGTCTGTGTGGTCCCTGCATCTAAGGCCAGGACAGAGCTGCTCTCGCCCGTCCGGGCCCTGGAACCTTGGTGTCGGGGGTCAGGCAGGACCTTTGTCTGTAATACTTGAAATGGCGCCTTAATAAATATTCTGAGTGAGAAGTGCCTCCCTCCTGACACACGTGTGTGTTTCTACGCACACACTCATGGGCACCTGCACACGCACACACACCCACACTGTGTTAGCATCCGGTCACCCTGAGTGGCACCACCGGTGCGGATGGTGACCAAGACCCAACGGGTTTATCTATCCAGGTGGCTCCTTGCAGGGGCTGGTGTGCGACACCCCATCTCCACTCCCTCCTTGTGCCCCGACATCTGTCACTTCTGGTCGTTCCCACGGGGGTGATTTTGCTCCCTCAGCGTCTCTGTTTCTGTCTGTGAGTCGAGCTCTGCGGACGGCAGGCTCCCTCACACTCAGCAGACGCACCACCCGCACCTGTGCTGCGCATCCTTCCTGCGTCATCGGATGCGTGAGCCGTCGCCCGCGGCGTCAGGACGCAGAAGCTCCGGCCCTCTGCTTGCGGTCCTCGCCCTCGTGCGAACTCAGGGCTGGGTGGGGTGGGTCCTGGGCACCGTGTGGGATGGACGGTTCGTGGGCCCCCGAGCCACGGCGGGTGGAGCATGGCCTTCTCCATGGGATGGAACACGTGCTCCTGGGCAGGGCCCCATGGCTCCAGCCTCCCCAGCTTCCGGCACTTCCCGGTCCCCAGACGTGTTTCCCTGGTGGTGGTCTCCCCTTCTTCCTCTCTGTCTTCTTCCTCACCCCTTTCCCCCTTCTTCTCCCCCCTCCCGTTAGTGTCCTCACATTTGGGGTCTGTGGGTCCATTCCCCTCCCCACGCACACCTTGGGGCTCAGGCTGCCCGTGGATGGCGCCCTCCTGTTCGGGGCCTTACGATGCTCTGCGCTGGGAACACGGGTATAAAGAGATGCAGCTGCAGCCCGCGGGGGTGGTGCTCCTGGCAGGGGACACAGTTAGTGCCATGTGGGAGAGGTGATAAAGGTGACCAGGACCTACGTGGCACGAAAAGTCAAGGAGGGTATTTGATTTAAGCTTAATTTGGGAAAATGCTCGAGATTTCAATAGACGGAAAAGAGGAAGGAGGGTTGCCGGGTTGGGGTTGAGAGGCTGCGAGTGTCCAAAAGGTCAGGCCGTGGGAAGGATGTAAAGGATGCAGCTGGGAAGCAGGTGCAGGCAGGACAGAGGCGCGGGCTTCCCTGTGTCTGCGCGGTCCTCCTGGGCCATCAGGTGGCAGGCGGGCTGGAGGAGGTCAGCCGGGGTCGTGACCCTTTCACCCCCAAATGCGGGCGGCCTCAGGGCCGTGGGGGAGGGGAGACCCTCATCTGCGGGAGTCTCAAGGGGGCTTCCCTGAGCAGGCGGGGAGGCAGTCTGGGAGCCCACGAGGGCCTCAGGAGGGGGCGGGTCCCAGGAGCACCTGGTGGGCGTGGGAACGTCTAGGGTACACGATGGGTAAGGACGCGGGACAGAGGGTCCTGTCGCAAAGGGAATTGTGGGACACGTTCTGGAGTCAGGAGCATCCCTCCTGCCGTCGACCCGGGGCTGGGGAAGGACAGGAAGACATCCCGAAGGTTCCGACACGAGGCTGGGGTGCGGTGGGGAGACTCCTAAAGCTCTCAGCTGACCGCGGGGGAGCTGTCGCGTAACAGCGCCGCAACGTGTGGGTGAAGAGGCCGCCTCGCACCCGATAGGACGGCTGCCGTCAGAAAACCAGAAAATAGCAGGTGTGTTGAGGATATGCAGAACAGGGACCTCGTGCGCTGTCGGTAGGAGCGCCAGACGGTGCAGCCACCGTGGAAGCCAGTGTGGAGGTTCCTCGGAAGATTACGAGTGGAACTGCCGTACGATCGAGAGATGTACCCGCAGAACCGAGAGCAGGGAGGCAGGTCCCTGTCCCCCGTGTCCTGGTAGCTTCATTCACGGCAGGAGAACCGTGGGTTAATTATGAGGAGTCGGCCACGAGACTATGGAGGCTGATGGGTATGTACACGTAGATGTGTATGTTTACATACAGGCACACACCTGCACACGTGCACACGCAGTGTTTGTACATCCTGTTATCCAGTTGGTTCTGCTTCCCTGGAAAACACAACCAGCGCGGCAATTTTCTCCATTCTGTAGAAAAACACTCTGGAACGGCCCTGAAGGATGGTTTCCTGCCTTTTAACCCAGAAAAGGCGATCGATTAAGTGAACATCTTGGTTACACACGGTCTGTGCACTCAAATTTTCTTACACTGCAGATAAATTGAATAACATTTAGTTAAATAGATGGGACCGGTATGCACCCTTGTCTACAGTAGAAAAGTAGGAAAGACGATCGTGAAAGGAGATGGGGGCGGAGGCAGAGCGAGCCTCAGGGGCCTTGGCAGGGTCGCCTAGCAACCGGGACGAGATCCCTTTTGAGCAGAGACTGGTCCTCCAGGTAGGAGGCTGTGGTTTCCTGATGGAGCCCAGCGCCCTGTGGCCTGTGTCTGTGACCTGGGAGCCACATGTCCTGGAGGGTGATGGAGCCCACCCTGTGATGGGTGCTGGCCCAGCTCTGTGCCCTGGCCATCCCTCGGGGAGTCCCTTCCTCGGGGACGAGGCTGCCCTGCCGGCCTCTTCATCCTCGTCTGAGAGCAGCTGGTAAATCCAGGGAAGGTTCCAGCCTCTCGGGAGGCTCCACGTTCCACGGATCCAACTGAGGCTTTGAAGGTGCATGGGGGCCTCTGTTCTCGCTGAGCAGGTGGAGGCAGGCCGTGTAGACGCCATGAGGCCGTGCAGGAGCAGGTGCGGTTAAGGAGGGCCCATTGTGTTGATTTTGAGATCCCCGTTAGACATCCCGGGGGTGGCAGCAAGTAGGCAGGGGGACATGGTTCTGAATCCAGGAGAGAGAAGGCTTACGGCTGAGGTGGAGAAGCTGAGTCGTCAGGTGGTTTAGGGCCCAGGGAGGATGACCTGCGCCACGAGCACAGACGGGAAGAGGCAGAGGCTCCAGAGCTGGGAGGCCAGGAGGAAGAGAAGGCGAGCAGAGCGGGGAGGGGACACCCCGGCCTGGGAGGTGATCCTGAGCGGAGTGGATTGGGTGGGGTTCTGGGATCGAAATCCCAGGGTTCCTCTCAGAAGCTCCTGGAGAGGGGCAGGAAGGAGACAGGTAAGGGGTGAGGTACTTATTTTATAACATTGAACGTGGAATTCTTTGGATTTTCAAAGAAGTCAACCACCATTAGTTTTACAAGAATAATGGAGCTATTTGAAGCCCCCAAAGCATATTTCAAATGTCGGTGGCCTCCACTTCCTTTGAATTCCGTGGACTGAATTCTCTGGGACCAGATGACCCCACATCAAGCCTCCCGTTACTGGGAGGCTACAGGACCATGAATTTAAGTATCTGTCCTTTTTCAGTGATCTGTTAAAAAAGTTAGAAATGGCGTTTCTTCTCATCATTTAAATTGTTATGCCTTTTCACATCTGTTTATACGAATATAAGTTCTCAATTAGCTCTTAACCTCCTCAACCAACAGTTCCTGAAATTTAGAAAAAGCTGCAGTGAGCGCTGGTGTTGTGAAACAGCGAGTCCAAACTCGTTCTGTGCCAACGCCCGCTATTTTTAAGCTCAGATGAATGTTCTGTAAAAAGTTAAATGGTCTCTTTGATAAGAATGGAAATATCTTGGTCATTTTCCACTTGTAACGGGGAGGATGATTTTGGACAAAATGCATGTGTGTGTATGTGTGTGTGCGTGTGTGCACACACGTGTGCCCGCTTGTGTGCGTGTGCACGTGTGTGTGCATGCATGTGTGTGCGCACGTGTGTTTTGGAACTTTCTATCCATGGCTTCCCCTGTGCAGTCAGAGGACGTGATAATAAAGGGCCTTCTGTGCTTCACGTTCAGAAGTCGAGCCTTTAACTCTGTGAGGCTTGAAGTCAGGCTGTCCTGGGGGGCAGAATCTTCCAAACCCTAGAGACCCTGTCGCACACCAGAGTCACCTCCTCAGACCCCAGAGGCTGGTTCTGGGCTCCACTTAGCGGGAGGGGGTCGTGTTCGGATTCCCACTGCCAGGAAGAGGGGAGCCTCAGGGTGACCCTGGAACGAGCAGTGCCCGCTCTGGTCACCTCCGACGGAAGGTGCTCAGTGAGGGAGGGAGCGAAGGGCCCCACCCGACAGGGCTCCACACGGGCACGGGGAGGGGTGGCGAGAGGGACCACAGATCCCCCCGCGTCCTCCTGCTGTGTCCAGGCCCTCCGGGGACTGGGTGAGGCCCCCCACTGGGGAGGAAGACCTGCTTTACTGGGTCCGATGGGTCATGCTGGTCTCACCCAGAAACACCCTTAGACTCGCCCGGGGGGACGTTTAATCTGGACGCCCCAGGGTTGGTCAAGCTGTGCGTAAAACTCCCGTGCACGGACCAGGTCTTGAGGACGTTTCTGAGCGGAGGGAATCGCACAGGTTGGGGCTGAGCACGGCCTGCCTGCTGTGGGGAGGAGGGTGGGGCTGGCCTTGGAGGCCAAGCTCAGGCCTCCCCCCCCGCCCCCAGAGAGGGCATCCAGGAGAAAAGATGGCATTTCTGGCCAGAGTTCTGATGGCGCAGAGGCCTCTGGGCGGGGTCCCACGTGCCCTGCCCCCTTTCCGACGATGGTTCCCTGAAGTGCCCCGGCCGTGCACACAGCTTGTGCGGCTCTCACAGCACGTAAAGATCCACCCAGCAAACCACAGCTCTGCTGGGGGCTGAGTCCGGGGACGCCGCACTGCCCTGTCCGGAGCTGTGGGCCTGGAGAACCGTCCCCACGGATGCTGAGTCCCCCACGTGAAGGGGCGGAAGCTCTGCTCGGACTCCCGGTGTCTCAGCACCCCCTGGCCTCCTCGCGGCTGGTACTTGATGGAGAGGATGCCCAGGCAGGGGCTCCATCCTGGCTCTGATGGGGCCGCGTGGACCCCCAGCCTCCTGGGTTGTTTCTATGCAGCTGAGAGCGCCCCCGCCCCCCGCCCCCGCCATAAAAGCAAACAAACCTCGTGTGGCCTCAGCGAGGCGTTTGCACTGCAGCCCGGGGCATGGCTCCCTGGGGACCTTCTGCCCGTGTGGTAGGGCCGGCATGTCGCGGAGCTGGCATGCGTCCGGGCCTCCTGGACCCTCAGCAGACCTTCGCGGAGGGCCGGGGGGTTGGGGCCACATGGGTGTGACGCGGTGGCGGGCCCCGTCTGTCCACATCGGTGTGTTTCTGTGAGTGACACATAGCACACCGTCCTCCCCATTGCCTCCCCGCCCCGGACTAGAGGAGAGGCCTCTGTTGTTGCCCTGAAAGTAGCGCTTCTGTCATTGGAAGGAACATCAGCGCAGGTTTTCATGTTTTCTTAGTACTGTAGCAGTGGAAAGGGGAGATTCATTCCATCTGGTGAGTTGATTTTTAATTTGTGTGTTGATATTTATCTTTTTATTACGCAACATGCTATTAAATCATAAACTCTTTCCGTGGTGTGTCTGTGAACGTTTGTTTTGCAGAGTAGTTCATAGATCGCATTTCAGCCTGAAGGGCTGAGACTTGGTTAGTGAAGTCACCCCAAGTCTCAGTCTGATTGATTATGAACCACTGTCCTCTCCTTTCCTCCCAGAGAGGCCAGCCAGCCCCGCAGAACAAAAGGCCCTGTCTTTCTGCTTGGAGTAGGGGGCATGGGGCAGCAGTGTCTGTTCACGTTGTGATGAAATGAGAAATGCCTCAATTTCTGGTAAAATATATGCATTTTCAAAAAGACTTTTTTTTAAAAAAAAAACATCTTTATTGGAGTATAGTTGCTTTACAATGGTGTGTTAGTTGCTGCTGTATAACAAAGTGAATCAGCTATACGTATACATATATCCCCATATCCCCTCCCTCTTGCATCTCCCTCCCACCTTCCCTATCCCACCCCTCTAGGTGGTCACAAAGCACCGAGCTGATCTCCCTGTGCTATGCGGCCGCTTCCCACTAGCTATCTGTTTTACATTTGGTAGTGTATATATGTTCATGCCACTCTCCCACTTCATGAGCAGTTTTAGGTTCACAGCAAAATTGAGGGTGAGGCACAGAGATTTCCCTGTCCCCCGGCCCTCCCCCAGCCCACTGTCACCATCCCCACCAGATGGGACATTCGTTACAATCCATGAACCTACAATGAATGATACATCATCATCACCCAGAGTCCCTGGCTTACATCAGGGCTCACTCTTGGCATTGAACATTCTGTGGATTTGACAAATTTATAGTGACTTGTATCCATCATTACAGAGTCATAGAGAGTAGTTTCACTGCCCTAAAAATCCTCCGTGCTCCCTCTTTTCACCACTGATCTTTTCACTCTCTCCACAGTTTTGTCTTTTCCAGGATGTCATAGAGTTGAATCATACAGTCTGTAATCTTTTCAGATTGGCTTCTTTCACTCAGTCGTATGCATTGAAGTTTCCTTCATGTCTTTTCATGGCTTGAAGGCTCAGTTCTTTTTAGCTGAATAATATTCCATTGTCTGGAGGGACCACGGTTTATTTATCCATTCACCCACTGAAAGACACCTTGGTTGCTTCCAAGTTTTGGCATTTGTGGATAAAGGGTGTAGGGTTTTGTGTAGACAAAGGTTTTTGGTTCCTTTGGGTAAATACCAGGGAGCTTGACTCTTGGATCATAGGATAAGAGTATGTTTACTTTCATGAGAAAACCCCAGACTGTCTTCCGAAGTGTCTGTGCTGTTTGCATTCTGATAGGTGTGTAGTGGTGTCTCATTGTTGTTTTAGTTTGCATTTCCCTGATGACATACGATGTGGAGCATCTTTTCTTGCTTACTTGCCGTCTGTATGTCTTCCTTGCTGAGCTGTCTGTTGAAGTCTTTGGACCATTTTTTAATCGGGTTGTTTGTTTTCTTGTTATTGAGTTTGAAGAGCTCTTCGTATATTTTGGATAACACGTTTTATCACATGTGTCTTTTCTCCCAGCCTGTGCTTGTCTCTTGACAGCATCTTTCAGAAGGTTTTAATTTTAATGAAGTCCAGCTTATCAATTATTTCTTTCATAGATCACGCCTCTGGTGTTGTATCTAAAAAGGCATCACCACACACCCAAGGTCATCTGGATTTTCTCCACGTTATCTTCTGGGAGTTTTATAGTTTTGCCTTTTACGTTTAAGCCGTGATCTACTTTGAGCTCATTTACGTGGAGGGTGTAAGGTCTGTGTCTAGATTATTATTTTCCTGCACATGATGTCCAGTTGTTCCAACAGCGTTTGTTTAAGAGACTGTCTTTGCTCCCTTGCATTGCCGTCGCTCCTTTGTCAAAGATCAGTTGACTATGTTTATGGGGGTCTCTTCTGTTCCACGGATCCATTTGTCTCTTCTCTCACCAGCACCACACTGTTTTCATTACTGTCGCTTAAGTATGAGCATTTGCCTCATTCTTAACTCCTTACTGCATGTCCTTTACAAACATAAAGTGACTCTGGGTCAGGACTGGGTTTGCTCGGATTTTGTTCTAGCTTTTAACTGTGTGTTTGCTTTTATCTGGATTTACTGGGTGTGTGTGTTGAGTAAGTAGGTGAAGCCTGAGTTTCTAGATGTGTCTAAATTGTAATGAGAGAGATATAAAAATGTCTAGTAGAAGTACTTGAATTCAAATAGTGTCTTGGTCGTTTTAAATTTTCTCTCCTTAAGGACATTTTAGTACTGCTTTCCTGTAGTTGTAAACATCATTGTGCAGACTTACCATGCACTACTTTATGTGAGTTAATTGTAAGTTCATTTAATTCACACATGTACATACTATAAAAAGAGAAGTAGTTTTAAGAGGCTTATGATAGAGAGTAGAGTCAGCTGCTTCATACCCCCTTCATACCTCGCCCGGGACCCAGAGACGCCGTCCCCATTCTTTCACCGTTTCCCCCTCCCCTGACTTCCCGCTGTGGCCGGGGGAGGCTGGGGCTCCCCCTCCCCAAATGCCCAATGTGGTTACATCCTGACTTTGGGATAAATTAATAGTTAGTACTTATATCACATTAAATTGATGGGATTGTGCCTTTTTGGTAACATCTTTCGTTCACCGTTAATTGCCTTTTTTAAAGGGCCTGGCTTTCTCTTTAATGTCTCCGTCGCATTTTCACCTCTTTCCTGCGTGTTCAGCCTCAGCCTGCTGTCCGTCTGGGCAACGTCTCCCCACCCCGCGTGCTGGCCTACCGCCCAGGCGCCACGTTGGGACCCCTGCCCCTCCGTGACACCCCCGCCTCTGGACCCCTCGGGTCCTCGCGGCGGCCACAGAGAACGTCCTCTGGCAGGAGCCTCTTGGGGGTTCGGTGGGTCATTTAGGAAGGTCTGGTTCTCCTCCTTGGCCCTTCATCTCTCTTTCATCCATGGCCGATGTTGGGGGCAGTTTCCCCTAGAATTTCCAGGCCCTGTTCCCACATTTCCTGGCATCCAGTGTCTTGCACTTGGGTGCGTTTGGAACCCTCCTTTTGTGCTGACGTTTCCCTGTAGTGTGCGTGAGGCTGGTCCTTCTGTGTTGGGCGCTCCGGGGTCCTGTCGAGTCTGAAATTGTCCCTTAGACACGGGGCCTGCTGTGGCTTGTCGGGTGCTGTGTTCCCTTCTGTTTCGTGGACCTTTCATTCTGGACGAGCCGTTGGTCAGATACTCCAGGGATGGCCAAATACGTTTCTGTTCTCTCTTTTTTTCTCCCCTCTGTATTTTTTTAAAAAAATCTACCTTCTGGGTGATTTCCTTGAATATTTTTCAACTCTTTATTTTTCTGTAAAAAATTTGGTTCTCCTGTTTTTAACTTCCCAAAGCTCCTTCTTGTTCTGTGAATTTTCCTTTCATAAACTTAACATCTTTTTCTTGAGTCACGGAAGAAATATCTTCTCTCGCTTTCTGAAATATTAATTATCATTATTTGAAATGTTCTCTTTTCCCCTGTAATGTTTCTCTTTTCTCTCATTCCAGTTTTCTGTCTGTTTTAGTGTCTCTCACAGTGGGAGTTTTCTTTAAATGTGTGATACTCCTCAGCTGTAAGTCCTAATTAAGTGAAAGATTAAAATTTATGGACAATGTTTTGGTGGATGAATGGGGCTTGTTGGCTGGTGGAATTGACCACACAGGGACCTGATGGGAAGCCAGAGTTTCCATTTGGAGGCCCACGTCATAGGGGGTATTTTTCTGTTTTTCAGAGGAGAACAGAAGGGTGAGGGTAGGTGGGGGGAAGCCCAGCCCCTCTTGTTCCGGAGGAAGGTGGGAAGAGGGCTCAGGGGAGCCAGCCAGCCATTAGCTCTCCTGTCTTCACCCAGGGCTCCGCTGGAGCCTGCGCTGCTCTGGTTTCCCCTAGTTCAGCTCGTTCTCTGGTGGCTGGAGAGGGGCTGGGCTGCGTGTGTGGGCACCTGGAGGGGCCGCACTGGGTGAAGGTTTCCAGCGGCCTCGCTCCTGCCCTTGGGCCCCCTGCAGGCACCTCTCCGGAGGCGGCCGGGTCCCCGACTGCCAGCTCTTCTGAGAGAGCCGTGTATCTCACAGAGACACGCTGCAGTCTCTTTCTTCTGTGCTCGCCCATCCTGTTCTTTTTGTGCCTGTGGATTTTTACTGTAGTCGCTCTGCCCACTTGAAACTTGACCCCGTGCACCGACGGGACGGTTTCATTAGACCCATGGCCGTGTCGCTTGGGCGCAGCCTGGGCGCCGGTGGTTCTTCGGGCTGAGCAGGTGAGCAGTGCCGGGAGCTCGTTAGACGTGCGGTGTCTGTGTGCGCGCATGTGTGTGCACACACGTGTGTTTAAAGGCGCAGCAGAAATCCACGGAGAATTTGGAGCAGAAACCTTGTTATCAAGTGTCCTGAGGTATAACTGGTATACAGAGCCTGTGCACATTCAGGGCACACAGTTTGTTGCGTCTGGACACTTGTACACGCCTGTGAGCCCCTCAGCACAGTCAAGGTCGTGGACACCCGCGTCTCCAGGAGGTTCCTCACACCCTTTTTTGTGGGGAGAGCACCTCGCGGGGCGCAGACAGTGCCGCTGAGGGGGCGCCCCCTGCAGTGGGTCTCGGGGACACCACCCCACCACGGGGAACCTGGAGGAAAGCCCAGGTGCTGAGAGGAATGCGACTTCCGGGGCTCCGGCGCCTAGTCCCCGACGGGATCCCTGCAGTCTGCATACGGCCCCCGGCGATACCCGCGCAGGTGGTTTCTGCCCCTTGGCTGGTGTGACTTTACCGGTTTTGGTCCTTGTAATTCCTGTCCAGGCCTGCCGGGTGACGGCCCAGGGTTTGAACGCCTGCCCGGAGCAGTCCTGACCCGCACCCCAACTCCGGCCCTCCTGCCGCAGCCTCGCCCGCGCTCACGAGCAGGGTTGCCTGCGGTGACGGCCCTGACATCTGGGGCAGTGACATCGCCTGCCCTTGAGCACGTCTGTCCCATCCACTCTGGCCGGTGTCCTCCTCGCGTGCACTCGGTCCACCCTGCCGGCTGCCTGGGAGGTGAGAGCAGAGACGCGGGGCCCACGTGTGTGCTGCGCCCTCCGTCCGGGCAGCGGCTTCGGGGCCTCTACCCTTCAAAGCCAGAGGCACCGAGCCTCCTTGGCCTGCGGGAGGCTGAGCAGGGAGCACCAGGGGTCACAGACAGGATTCGCCCAGCCTTCACGGGGAGACGCCAGCAGGCACCAGACCTCCCGTTCCTGCCACCACCACCTGCGAGCAGCATCCCCACACCCTCGTGGGACCGGCCGTCCTGGCGACACGACGTGGCGGGGGCGGCTGTTAGGAGGTGACGTGGCCTCTTCTGGGGACTAAGCTAAGGTGGCTTCGCCAACGTGCCATTGGCCAGAACAGTTCACTGAACATGTAGTAACGTCCTGACACTGAATCGCCATCTGCATCTCACAGTGGAACAGTGTTATTTCCTGTTTAAACAGCATAGCTCTTTACGTGTCCACGAGCCTCGGGGACCGAGGGGGTCTAGTCAAAAGTGGCGTATTGATTGGAGCCCACCTGGCTTCTCATGAGGCCGACGAATGTGATGACACAGGAAAGAAGGGCGCAGAGAGCAGAGGATGGTCAAGGAACAAGAGCAAAACTCAAAAAAAACTTTATATTTGGAAATAATTCCAAATGTAAGAGTTAGGAAAAGAAAACCAGGACCCAGAGTCAGAGGGTGCCGTGTAGACGGAGGATGCCGTGTAGACGGCGGGTGCCGTGTAGCTGGCAGCTGAGGCTCCTGCTGTACAGCGGTCTTTCCCTCGTCCCCACCCACTTCCTCTCACAGAGATGCTCATTTTGGTCACGTCTCTCTCGGGTGTAATTATTACTCTTTCGCATCCCTTGGGGCTCTGCGGGGATTCTTTTTTTTAACATTTTTATTGGGGTATAATTGCTTTACAATGGTGTGTTAGTTTCTGCTTTATAACAAAGTGAATCAGTTATACGTATACATATGTTCCCATATCTCTTCCCTCTTGCGTCTCCCTCCCTCCCACCCTCCCTATCCCACCCCTCCAGGCGGTCACAAAGCACCGAGCTGATCTCCCTGTGCGGGGATTCTTTAAAACCACTCAGATCTCCTCATCAAAATCCCCCCAGCTTTAGCACCCATTGACTGTTCTCGTCTGATCCCACGTTTACGACAATGATTAGGCCATAGTCTTAAATATGGATAGGTAAGCCAAGGAGCGTCCCTCTGGAAGTGGGTGTGTTGGCTTTGGAATCAGAAGGGATGCAGATTTACAAGGAGCCCAGGATGTGAAGTGTGTGTGTGTGTGTGTGTGTGTGTGTGTGTGTGTGTTTGCACAGTTGGACATCGAGGGCTGGGAGAGATGAGTGTCAAACATGGTCCCAGGGTTTCTTGTCTCGACGTAGAGGCATCGTGAGGGCGTGGAAGGGAAGGGAATCATTATTCTGGAGAAAAACTTCTGCATTCATTGAACATGTTTACTAGAGCCTGTTGTATACTCAGCAGACCCTGGTCGAGGGCAGCGTTGAGACTGCAGCGTCTTTGCAACACCCGCTTCTCCCCTCCACTGCCTGATTCATTTGCTCCAGAGGGGCGTAACGCATGCTTCTTGGCTGAGAATGTTGGGGTTTGTAATCAGGGAGGTCTGGGGAATGGTTGCAGCCTCATCGGTAGAGGGTTTAAGACGGAAGTTCAGCTTTTCCCCTAATTGAGTTGAGCAAGCATAATCATAAACTTCCCACAGAGATCTCTTCAGTCACAAATTCTTCTTAAGTCTGCGCTTTGCAGTTGCCCTCCAGTGCTGACGTTTCTTGGGAAAGCCATTTTTCATTATTTTCACCTTCCTTTTGCTTATCAAATAAGATATTTCCTTCACCTTTTACTACCGAACTGTGTGTGTAAACACAGGCTTTTCTTTCACATTTTCTTTGTGACTCATCCTTGATAAAAGCGTCTTGGCTTAGATCCTAGAAGATGGACCCAAGGAACTGCCCCATGAAGCCTCCATTTTCAGGCTCTAATTGCATCTCATATTTTAAAAGCCATCACAGAATTGGTGGGCCCATTTGCCTTATTGTAGGCATCCCCTGAGTGTAGCTTTCAAGGTACTTTGAGGACCCATTAGAGACATACATTAAACAGAACTCCATTACCGTCCTAGGAGCAGCATATATAATCAGCACACTTACCTAATCTGATTAACCTCTTTGATGAAAAATGTATGTATCAGAATTTTTCAGTACTGTTTAATTTGTTAGATCGTTCTGTGCAACATTAAATGGCCTTATTAGAAAAACACTTGCAACGGTTAATGAGACGCCTTTCTCCACCTGAATGATAACCACATGTCTTTTATTTGTTTTGAAACAGGTTTTGCCCGGCATTCTGCAGAAGCATTGCTGTATCTTACCAGACAGGAACACAGGTAAATGCATTTTGTTCTTCTGGTTTGAGATTCTTGGTGTTATATCCGTGGAAAGAGAAATATGATTGCATAATTTAGATATCTTGGTTTTCTAAGGTGGTTGTCCTATATATTGACTGAAACAAGCAAAAAACAAATGGATGATTCAGTTCTACAGTGAGTTGTGACTGGAGCTCAGAGACCTGTTTTTATTTGAAGAAGGAAATAGATCCAGATGATTGTTGCCTTGGATTTTGAAGGGAAACCGGTCGTCTTATAAAGCTGAATATATTCATTTCAAAGTTGTTTCCTTTGTGGATGGTATTTATTAAGGCAAACCACATCGTTGGCTAGCATGGCATGGCTTTGGAGCCTGTTTGCAATCAAGGCTTTCCTTGCAATCAGGGTAGGAACTGGCCGGGTATCCTGTTCTTCAAACCTCGAGGACCTCAATGAATCAAACAATAGGATGGATATCTTGAAGTGGGAGATTCTGTGACCCTGTGATTTCTCATTGTCAGGCAGATGTATGTGGTTAGAGGTTGTAAGTAAGGTGGTTTGCATTACTTTTAAGGAAACACGATGGAGGGAAAGAAGTCTGAAAAAAACTCCTTTGGAACTTCGCTGTTTTCAAGTTAAACAAAGAGAATTATTTATGTGAAGCGTGTTATCCTGTGGATCTGGGTCTCACTCGCTCTAACTTAAAGTGTTTTATTCAGAGACTCAAGTCCTGAGGAAAAGATCGAGATGCTGCTGCTTTTTTGCACAGGGTTTTATCAGAGTTTATTCATTTCTAGAATCAGTTGTGTCCTGCCAAGTATGTCTGTCTGTGTCCCAGGATACTTTTGCTGGATATGAAACAGAGGCTTCTGACATTTCCTTATGTGTTTTCTAGCTAAACAAAATGAATCATAATGGACTTTTCTGTGATAATTAGAAGAATGTAATCTGTTGGGAATTTCTCTACTTTTATCATAAACAGCATCTTGACTTGCTGGTTTGTTTACGGGGGTCCTATTCGTAACTTACAAGGCACTGTTTTATACCATGCAATCCAATGTAAAACACCGAGTATTTTGGAAAAATAAGATCTTAGTTTTTTTTTTTTAACTTATGATTATGGATAGATTATATTACCGACTCTATTATTTTTCAAAAAAGTTCATAGACCTGTCTCTGTTTTGGTTCTGCCCAATCAATTACGTCTCAGCTGCAAATTTGAACAAATTTACCGCTTATAGGGAAGTTTGTTTAGAACATGGTTAGATATTTTTTTGAGCCTCTTTCTATTTTCTGAAAGTCTTGGTTAGTAATGAAAATATGAACAAGTCACATGTGAAGAAACAAAGATTTTGCAAACTGTGTCTATCAACAACTGTGAGTATAACACAATTTAAAGTTGGAATGCATTTTCCAGATAAGTTTCTCTCTTCCAGGTGAGTCATTACTGATTCTGAGAAGCATCAAAAATAATGATAAAATTAATTAAAAGTTAAGTACTGTTCTGTGGGGATCTAAGTGCATTTTAAATATTGAGTTTTTTCTATTTTTAGACAGTTTGTTGTATAAGAAGTTTCAAGTTCATATAGCAGATATTTCCAAATTGAGACACTTTATTTGCTTTTCATAAGAATGATGCAGGTAACCAACGTCTAGAACCAAGAAAGCTGCCATCCATTATGACTTGAATATTGATGCCATCCGCTAGGCAGTTTCCTTAAAAATATTTTTATATAATAGTGTTTCACTTTGAAGTCACTGCCGAGGACTTGAGGCTGTGACCTTAGGTGTGGAAATGGGAAAGAATCATATTAAATGGGGAGAAAGAGGAATTGGCTGAAATTACAGCTTTTAGAGGTGAAAGATGTGAGAATTTTAGTTTTTCCCACATAATTTGATCTAATATGTCTGAAGCTGCTTAATTATTTAGGAAAATGTTTGGAAATTTCTTCAGACTCAGACACGGTGGTGTTGCTTTTGCATTTTAATGGCAAATAGGGTCCTTAGGAACTTGAATGCCATTTGGTTTTACCTTAGTGGTTTTATAGAAGACTTTTCAAATTTTTGATTAAGAAGATCAACTTTGGACTGTGTAGAGGGCGTCATTTTGGGATGATACAAAACATTCTGCAGGTGGATGGTGGCGATGGTGGCACTACAGTGTGAATGTACTTAACGCCACTGAACTAAACACTCAAAAATGGTTAAGACAGTAAATTGTACGTTACGTGTAGTTGACTACAATTTAAAAAAAAGATCGACTTTGGATGAATCATGGCTTTTCGTTTTGTCTGATTTTTACTTATTTTAGAAGTACTGTATGCTCCAGTGGCTTACGTGTGTTGTAGCTGAATGTCTGGAACAAGACCCACCTGTTTTCTGGTGTCTCATTGCTGATACGCTCAGCAGGGCTGCGGGGAAGTGTAATGAGGCCGCCCTGCTCTGGGGTCAGCTTGGCTGGTGTGGGACACAGAATTCATCCTTTCTCCTGCTATTTCGATACCTGTGATCATTTGGGTTCATATGATGTGAAGAACTGGACTGAATTCTGTTGAGCACCTCTGTAGATGACCTTATTTTTCATGTTTTTCTTGGAAACACTGGGAGTTGGGTGCATAAAGCATGTCTGTTGTGAAGGAGGAAACTTCCACGCAAACACACACACACACACACACACACACACACACACACACATGCACGTACCAGCCCCACCACAGACACACACACACACACCTGCCCCATCACACGCACACGCCCCATCACCACATACACACACACGCACACACACACCTGCTCCATCAGACACATACACACACACCTGCACCACCACTTACACACACACACCTGCGCCACCACTTACACACACACACACCTGCCCCATCACACACACACGCGCACATGCACGGACCCGCCCCGGGCTCTGAGCTTTTCTTCCTGTTCACATCCGCCTTGACTCCCTTCCCTTGTTCTGGTGGCTCAGTCGGCGTCTTCCCTGCTTTTGCCCCTGGCTCCTCAGACGTGGCAGTTGGGTTTTTTTGGTCTTTTTGTATCTTGTCCAGAATTTGCCCCAACCACACGAGCACGCAGTTATTTTCAGTGCTGTACGGTTTCTTTGTATCTGTTGCTTGAGGAGACGCGTGTCCAGGTGCAGGCCCTGCAGCACAGGGGCCCAGCCTGTCTCAGTATGACCTTTGTCAGAACGGCTGCTGAGAGGCTGTCCCTGGGTCCTGACCTCCTTCACCCCCTGTCTGGGAGGAGCTGCCTCCGAAGGGCCAGGAGCTGGGGTGGCCCCTCGCTGCAGCGGGAGCCTGGCAGGTCGGTTCATCGTCCCTCTGCCGCTCCATGTCTCACGGGTTCGTACACGACTTACGTGTAACGACCATCACGTGACGCGCTGCTGTACCTCCCGTAAGAGAGAACGCAGAGTGTGAGACGCTGTGCCTTCGACCAGTGAAGGGGCTGGGGCTCCTTAGTCCTTGATGGTCTGGATCCCGTATTGGCTTGTCAGTGCCGTTCCCTCGGAATCTCCATGCCATTTGGGAAAATCAAGCCTAGGCAGGAGTGAGCTTAGTAAATTCTGTTTTCTTTGGGCGACACAGTGGGCTGGGGCACTGCCGCTGAGCTTAGTGGTCTCACAGCATCTACTCCCCCGTCTGTCAGGACACAGCCTGCGCGGCTGGTACAAATAACTGGAAGTTACGAGAATGACTGATTTTGCAGTAAAGCAGCAGGGGTACTTGTGCAGACTTTCATAATAACAACTAAATAATGAAGCATCAAGCAGGTTAAGCACGTGGCAGCATTTGACTTTTGAGATACGTTATATCTCCACAGGGAAAGCAGAATGATTGTGAAATAAGCTATATATAAAAACTGGGGGGAAAGATTTTAAGTACTTTCCATATATTCTATGTCACTGATCTTTGCGTGTTTGCCAGCCTGTGGCGTGGTGTCCATGAAGACTCAGTGTTACTGACCTTGGGTTCCTCCCAGTGATGTGCTGGCCGGCACTTAACCTCCAGCCTCCGGCACCTGGTGCGAGAGCAGCGAGAAGCCACGTGGGGTGTTGGCCCGTGTCGGGGGTGTACACGCCTCGCCGTGGTTACTGGACATGGGTTCGGGAGGGGTCCTCACTGCCCCCAGGCGCCAGTAGCAGACAGAATGCCAGTGGTCTGAACCTGGTGCCAGTGGTCAGAGCTAGCGAGCCTAGCTCTCGCCTTCACTTCTGTGTCCAGCTCCTGAGGGGTTAATTCAGGGGCCGTGGTCAGCCTGTGCTCCCCCCGTGGGGGCAGGTTGTCCCGTTGTGTGTTGGCGAAATAAAATATGGGATTAAAATTGAACGTTTGCAATGGGGCGCTTAGTTTTAAAAAGCTACACAGTAAGTACTCTTGCATTTGTATTTGGGGGCTGAGCGTGTGTGCTCTATCATGGGAGGGTTCAGACGCCTTTGGGGCGCTGGACCCAGTTACACAGTATTGAACGGTGAGCAGGGCTGTTGCCATGTGGACGGCCATGGGAAGCTTCATATTGAGGTCAAAGGCAGAGGGGACATAACTGTTGAAATAGTGGGAACGGCTGCTCTGAGGAGTCCTAAATCCCCTAAGTTTCTTTTGTGCCGAAGGTTATAAAAAGCCTTTACTGTCACATGGACAAGTGAAGGAAAATCAATGAGTATGTTTGCTCCCTTTGCTGCAGACCTGTCTGAAGGAGAAATTGTGCCCAATGACGGGTCTGGTAAGAGTTTGGCAGTGAGTGTATCTGGGGAAATAAAACCCTGTTTCATTAATTTCGCGCCTAACTTACGTGTGATTCTTAGATCTGTGTAGACAGTGATGTGACCTGTGTTCAATTTGAGTTCTAACATGAATGGTGGACATTACACCTTGTGTTTCTGCAGTGTTTCTGGTTTATAAGGCTCTTTTATATTTATTCTGGCTAGTCCTACTGTTTTCTTGTGAGATAGGAAATACTGCCCCCGTTTTGCACATCAGTAATTAGACCCAAAGCTGTGTGTGAGTTTCACTGTCACACAGCTGCTGAGTATTTTGCTGAGACCCAAATGCAGGTTTTCACTCTGAGTCAGTATAGGATTCCATCATGACCCTTAATAAGTCTTTAATCTTCCAAGTGTGGGTTTCCTATGAAATATGGTGAAAGAGCAAACTGGTGTAGACTGGGAATCCCGATGCAGGGGCACAGGGGGAGGGACTGCCAGCAGGGCCTCTGGAGCTTCAGAACGCCAGATGGGGGAGTACACCAGGTGGCCCTGTTGCTGAAAAGATGTTCAGTCAAGTGGAACATTTTCACACCTGGGATGCCTCACTTTTCCCAAACACCAGGTGAATGGCATTGTAACTTACTAGGTTAAACGTAAGCTGTCTTGTCTTTGGAAGATCAAATCCTTCAAGTAAGTTTCTTTTACCCAGAGACTAAAATTATTTATAAAGCCTTTTTTCTTTCCAAAAAGAATGGTGGTTGTGCAAATAGGATGCCAGATGATATGATTCATAAACTAAGAATAACTAAGGCAGTGCCGAGCTGAGCTGGATGAGGAAAGTGAATGTCTCAGCCATGACGACGGTTTTCCTTCCAGCCTGTATCTTGATGATCCCGCCATGCTGCGGTGAGAACATGCTTCCCCTTGCTTCACCCCCTTGCTGTCCACCGACTGGAGAGGCATAAAATCCTCATATGCTTAAAGGGCTTTATTTCATGCACTGAACAAGGCTTTATTAGAAAACTGGACATGCTAGTAAATTACCGCCAGAACGAAAGGCTGTGGATCCATACTTTTAAGGCCAGAAACGTTCTATTCCACGCAGCTTATTCTTAACCCTGGGGGCTACTCAAAGCCTGGCTGGCATCTTTGTGCCACGTGGGAGGGTCAGCCCTTTGGGAGGTGAGGACCCTGAGCTAGGCTGGGTTTCAGCCGCAGCTCACCTGGAGCAGATGCTTTTGTGCAGAGTGGAAATTGCCCTCCTCACCCTTGAGCAAGTGATGTACTTACTCACTCAGGTTAACGGTTACAGCCGGGTTAACGTGCAGACGGGAAGTTCTGTGGCTCGAGGCTGAACATTCTATGGCTGCTTCTTCGCTGAGACGTTTCCTGAGTGAACCTGGCGTTTGACACCAGATATAACGATGCCCCGGCTCGTGGGGCAGACCTGTGGGGCTGTGAGCTCTTTATACCTTAGATGCCAGGCGGACCTGAAACCGCTTCTTCAGGCAGACCTTCAGCTTTGTCTGCAGGTGCCCCCGGGGTCTCACATCGCCTGTAGGGACAGGATCGTGCCATTGGCCGTCCTCTGCACCAGAAGGGCACCTGGTCTCCAGGATGTGCCCCTTCCTGGAGAAGGTGAACGACTGACAGGTGTGAGATGTGTGACACGTGTGGAGTCACCAGCTTTTGCATTGCTTGTCCTACTTGCGAGGAAGAATGAAACACTTAGCCACACTTTCAGGAGTGAAGGGCTGTACATAAGAAAGCAGTTTTTTATGTCATCCATTTGGTCCGTTTCCCCACTAAGAATACTTGCCGAGGTTTGGATGTGAACATTGTCTCCAAAGAGACTCCTGCGGATGAGGGGTGGTGTGAGTCGAGGGACAGGAGCACCGGAGGGATGCGTCTGGTTTTCCTGAGGGGCCCTGGGCTCTGCTCCCTGAAGGAGCTTCGGCAGCCCCGCCGAGTCCATTCTGGGGCTGAGACAGCAGGCACCTGTTTCTCCCATCTGGAGGCTGTAGTCCAAGATCAAGGTCCCTGTGAGGCCTCTTCCTGGCGTGTCGAGGCATCTCCTCGCTGTGTCCTCATGTGGAGGGGAGAGCGGGTGTCTCTCTGGGGTGGGGTCTCTTCTCACAAGGGGACTAATCCCACCACGAAGGCCCCCGCTCACGACCTCATCACCTCCCAGAGGCCCCCTCCTGACACCTTCAGGTCGGGGGCCAGGGCTCAACCTGTGGATTTGGGGCCCACAGCAGCCCTAGCCCGTCAACTGCACGCTTACAGTGAGCAGCTACTCTCTTCTTCTTGGACCCTGTGAATTCTGTGTGAACCGCCACAAGGTTGGTTGGGCCATTGCTTTCAGACGTCTTCCCAATTGGGAGGAATCCAGTTACAGGCAGAAGAGCTTGCTTACGGTGAGAGGTGGGTTGAAAACATCCAGAATTCCTGACAGGTCCCCCGTCGGGAGGCAGGGTGTAGTTCCCGACCCTTGAACCTGGGCTGGCCTCGGCCTCGGGCTTGATTTGACCAGAGAATTAGGAGGCAATGATGCTGTCTAATTCCGAGCAAGGCCTGCGGGTATGGCCAGTGGGAGGCCTGGGGTAGCCGTCTAGGGGGTGGACCTCCACAGGGAGGGAGAGGCCCGGGACGCGGGCGTGAGTGCAGCCACCTGGTGCCTCCGAGCCATTCCTGCCATCTGTCCTACGCTGGACGCCCGGCCGAGCCCAGCCCGGACCGCGGACCCGCGGAGGGACGAGCACCCAGGTCGTTGCTCTGGATACTGAACCCGGGTCTGGTTTGTTAGCCTCCGCAGGGGAGTTAACGCGAGGGTGTCGGCTGTAGCAGCCGCAGACGAGGGTGAGCGGAAAGGAGCGCGCCCACGGCTGGCGTCCACGCCCGGGACCTGAGCTTCCGAGCCATAGCCCCTGTAGGGAAAACCTGCTTCCCCAGGAGACCTCTCCCAGCCTCGATTCTTCTTGTTTGTGCTCATACCGGGACGGCACCTACGAGATTCTTTTGTGAAGTGAAGTTGGTCAATGTGGATAAAGTTACCAAGTTAAGTGACACCGTGACCGTGTCCTGACTTTTGGGGACAAATTCTCGGGTCAGTTTTGTATATGAAGCCACGGAGAAGATGCACTGCTACAGATGAGGTGTTGGAATCACGGGTTTAAATCTCAGTGGGCTCGCTCAACCCTCTGAGCATTTCCAAACCTCGAACCTCAGTCTCCGCTGAATTCTGCAAGTATTTTGTTTGCACATGTGCTTATGGGATGTGCAAGAATGTCAGGCTTAAGGCTCCTGGTTTAAAGTGTTGGTTGCAGCCAGTCAGGGTCCCTTAAAATTCTGAGTGTTGGTAATTTCTTGTCAGCCTTTAGTAGAAATTAGGGTGTACAGAGTCGTCGGAAGCCTCTGCTGAGAGATGGGCTTCTATAGCGTCCACGTTTACTCCCGGACCTTCTCTGATCAAGTGGCTTGGGCAGCATGTGACTCCTTGTAAAAGACAGTGAGATGACGTACCCAGAGGTGTCAGTGTCTGTGACAGTGGTCTGTGGTGACACCTCCCATAAAGTGGCCATTGCCGTTGACCTGTCTTTAGTTACATTAACTCAGAGCTGCTGGTTTAAGTTCTTAACTAAAGAAACGTTGTTACATCCTTTATTTTTGTTTTTTCTTCGTGCATTTTAGACATATAGGTGTTTGAGTTAAGACGAACTAGTTTGAATTGAAGATAAACTGATATGTATTTTATGAGTTCTTGAAAATATCAAAGCATATTATTTTTAAAAACACCTTTAAATCCATCTGTACCCTAAGCCTTAGAAGCTGTATTTTGAAAGGAGCTCCCTGTAGTGTATACAGAGATCAAAATACAGTATTGTACCCGTGAAACATATACCATAAGGCAATATCACCTCAATAAAAAAGTAATTAATGTTTAAAAACCTTGATATGGAAAACACACTATAATTTGATATTGAGTTGACAGGATTTGACGTGGTCATTGACATTGGCTCAACGTGTAACCCGGGATCTTCCAAAAATCGTCCCTGAGAAGCCTGGTGGGCTGGGCGCCAGGCTGCAGAGTCAGGCCTGGATGTGAGGATGTGTGCGCTTTGCACCGTATTTCGGAGTCTTTCCTCTTTCCCTAAAGGAGGAGGTGCTGGCCGGCGGGGGCAGGGGGCTCTGTGTCGTCAGCATGGTCGCCGTCCTGCCTTGGTCCTGCTGCCTGGCCAGCGTTCCATCCTGCCGGGATGCACCTCACCTCGTCCTCCTGGACACGCTCACCTCTCTGCACTGCGGCTTCTGCCCGGACACAGGTTTAATTTAGCTATTGCTTTTTATTTCACTGCACTCCTTCTTTGACGCGCCATGTTCATCTCTTTCTGTCTTGTTTCGTCTCAGACTAGTCTCATTAGCCTTTCTCAATGTTTCTTTCCCGTTTCTGTAGCCCACTTTCCAAGTTCAGAACCTAAGCTCTGGTCAGACCCCGTCGCGCTGCAGTGTTCCCTGTGTGTGCGTGTGTGCGTGTGTGGCATTTCCCGCTGTGTGTGTACTGGGAGAGGCCCGGGGCTGCTGCAGGTGGCCTCTCTATGTCCCCTTGCGGAGGATCTGTCCTTCGGGGGATCTCCTCCTGCCCTGCCTGTGAGGATGCCAAGGTGCTCCGGGCTGCAGCCCTGTCCAGGGGAGTCCGTGCTGGTGGTCGCCATGCCCTGATGCAAGGGCATGGTCACTGCTGGCTCTGCTCGCCTCTGCAAGCCTGTCCTCCCCAAGTGGACATAGAACTGGAGAAGAGAGCTGCCAGCTCCCTGACGTTGGGCCGGTCCTGGGTGGAAGTGGCCTGCAGGCTGAGCTTCCGACAGAGAGAATGCACGCCCAGAACCCTGCGGGGCGGCCGGGCTGGGGCTCCCCACCTGCCGTGGGCATTGGGTTAGCGGACGCTGCTTCTCGACTCTCATGGCCAGGTGATCACCGGCCCTGGTGTTCAGAGGAGGGTGTGTCACTCTCATTTTCACGTGTACTTTGGTGGAAGTCGGCAGAGGCTGTGTCAGAGCTGCCAGGCAGATGCCACTTTAGACAAGAAGCCTGCTCTGTCCTCTGACCTGGTGACCGTCCCCTCTGGGATGGGTCACAGTTTCCTGCGTCCTCAGAGGGAGGTGCTGTTCAGGAGAGGGAGGGCTTGTCCTGAACTCCTGATGTGAGAGGGATCCCGAAAGTTATTCCAGACACACTGAAGTTCTTGTTTTGGTTTCAAGGCAGTTTTAATATTTGCCAAAAACAACATTTAAAAATAATGCTAGGAAGTCATTTTATTGTAAAAATACTCTGCATTAAAGGTTAAAGCTTTTTAAGAAATAATGAATTTATTTCATCTTGGATGAAAATTATTTTATCAGGTTTTAAAGATAAGTAAAAACTATTTCTGAGCTCTGCCTGAATCCATGCGCCAGCATGATCGTGTGTGCCTGCGTGAGACGCTTTTATTGTTTGCAAACCACAAACCGTATACAGTGGAAGTAGTTTTAGTGTGTATTTTAATATCCCGGCTTTAAAGTTTGGTGAAAGCACCAGATGAAGACGGTGATTGATGTTTCCATCAAGGGCTTGCTTATTTAGCAGCACAGTTTCACTGCTAAGGGGACTCTGGGCACGTGAGTCATGCTGCAAACCCTTGATTTATAGCACAGTTCTTTCTGGCACGAGCAGGGGTTAAAACGTGCGGGAGTGTGAAGCACTGAGACACAGACAGTGAGAGGAAGAGGGGGTGCTTCCCATGGGACATGGAGCCTGGGAGGGGGTGGTGCTGGTGAGGGTCCCGCTGTACCTTCACGTGTCCTGGTGGCTTGGTCCCCGGGCGACAGGTCTCACCTGCGTCGGAGCCGGCGATGGGCTGTCCTGTGTGCCAGGTCCAGTGGTGGAGACTTTCTGGAGTGAGGTGTGGAGACCCTGATGCCAGGACGGGTTCAGCACGGCTGCCACCCCGCACTTCCCATATCATTCCTCGTTAGCGTCCACCCGGACCAGAATGACAACTTCCCACCTTACATCCCGTTCCTCACGCTGATGTGCACACGTAGGATGCTTGCTAAGAAGGACACAGTGGTGACATTTAATGCATCTTCTTAAAGGTTTCCCCAGGGTCAGGATGGCCTCTTACCGATTTGGGTGCGCCCAGCACGGGTACATGGTGGGCAGTTGATAACAGCGATTTTAAATTGAACTGAATTGAACGTGTGCCTTTATCAGGCGACTGGTGTCCTGTTCCTGGAGAAATAACGTAGGAGAAAAGCATAACCAGTTAGGGGAAATGTCGCAGAGATTAGTTTGAAAATAGTTACACAATTGAAGCTGAAGGTTTGTCGTACACACGTACGAGTAGTTTAGCTGCTGTGCACGAGTGAGTCCAGGGTCGGTTCAAGCAAACGTTACCTTCCAAAGGGACGACCCGTTCAGTGTCCCTGGAATAGATGGCGGGTGCTGTGGACAGTGCTGTGAGTTCCGTATAATAAAATTACAGTATCAGCCCTACCTGGAGGACGACGTATGAGCACGTGAGCCCGAGCGCCTGCACATCGGGAGGGGGGCCTCGTGGGGACGTCCCCTGGTGTTCAGTCCGGGTCACACGTCCGAGGGCTCCACTGGGTCCAGGTCAGCCGATTACTCACCGCTTGTGGAGGGATGAGTGCTGACGTCCCGAAGAGGTAACGTTGGGTCAGTCAGCCCTGAGGATGCGGGCTCCTCCTGGGCTGTGAGCGTGGATGGACTGTGAGACCCGCTCCGTCCTCCCAGCAACAGAGGGGCAGCAAACCGGTGGTCTCTGACCAGAAGCCTCTGAGCACCGGGTGTGGACACCGCAGGGAGGGGCCCCAGCTGGCCTTGTGGGGAGCAGCCTGGCGGTCAGGGTAAAGGAGGGACACTGGTGCCACCTGGACGAAGGTGTGGACGCAGCAGCAGGGCGTTTCTGGGGCCTCAGGAAGGGGCCTGTCTGCTCGCTCCCAGCTGTTCTTAGTTAGACTCAGGCATCTAAAGATCTCAGTAGCTGAAGAACTGACGGTAATCGTACTGCTAACGAAGGAGACACGGGAGCCGGGCGATGCTGGCAGCTTGGATGCTTGCGCGTATCTGGGTGTTTACACCAGGTATGGTGTTTACACCAGGTATGGCTCGCCTTTTATTTTTACTTTATTTTATTTTTTTATGTTTTTTTTGTGGTACGCGGGCCTCTCACTGTTGTGGCCTCTCCCGTGGCGGAGCACAGGCTCCGGACGCGCAGGCTCAGCGGCCATGGCTCATGGGCCCAGCCGCTCTGCGGCATGTGGGATCTTCCCGGACCGGGGCACGAACCCGCGTCCCCAGCATCGGCAGGCGACCTCTCAACCCCTGCGCCACCAGGGAAGCCCCCGCCTTTTATTTTGAACATTCCTCTCTCTGGACCGTGGGACAGGAAGACGGAAGGACGCCGTCTGTGGAAGGTGGGCCAGGAGCCGGCAACCTGGGAGGCCTCGTGGGTGGACGTAGAGGCAGCTCTGTGGCACCTCGAGGTTCTCCCCATGGTGAACAAGAAACTCCGTGGCTTCCATCTGAAGGTGTGGCCGTCAGGGTTCCCCAGCGATGGAACAAGAGTGTGTGTGTGTGTGTGTGTGTGTGTGTGTCTAAGCATATGTATTTATCTACCTATCTATCTTTCTAGAGAGAGAGATTTAGATTTATTATAGGAGTTTTGGCCCATGTGGTTCTGGAGGCTGACAAGGACCACAGTCTGCAGCCTCGAGGCCCAGGAGAGCCTGTGTCTCTGTTCACGTCCGAAGGCAGGGAGAAAGCCAGCGTCCCAATTTGAAGGTCATCAGGCAGAGAAGCCCCTCTCTCAGCCTTTCTGTTCCACTCAGGCCTTCGGCTGATGGGCGAGGCCCACGCACACTGGGAGGGTTGCTTTACTTAGATGGCGACCTCAGCCAGAAACACCCGGAGCAGTGTTGGCCCGAGTACCTGGCCCCATGGCTCAGTCACAGTGGTGCATAAATGCCCCGCCACAGGAGGACACACCTTGAGCAGGTGCCTGGGCCGGACTCAGCTGGGCTCCCCCCTTGAGCCCTGACATCGGGGGGGGATGTGGTCCAGAGGCAGGGAGGCCCCGGGAGCAAGGCCAGCCCCAGGCTCCAGCAGCCACGCAGGCGCTCAGGCCGGGGGCCAGGCAGCACTCCCCGAAATGCCAGGGGCATCCGCTCAGGCTCAGCCGGGGCCAGGCCTCCCACCTGTCCAACATCGATACGTACACCCGACCCCACCTGCAGGGGGGCAGGGAGAGAGCGGGGGGGGGGTGCAAGCCACCCCCAGGCCCCGGCGCCCAGAGGGTCAGACCGCGGTTCCCTTGTGGGGCTGATTCAGGGTTTCCCTGGTACCTAAGGGGTGGGTAGCAGGGAGGATGCAGAAGTTTGGGAAAGCACGCATTTCCTTTCCACGCCGTGTGGACACCTGCCGTCTCACGATACGCAGGCCCTCTCGTTGTCCCTGTAAAATCCCTGGGAGGTGGGTGGGGTTACATTGTTCCTCACGAACGGGAGAAGCTAGGGTTCCGGGAGCCTTGGGACCTGCCATGTGAGCAGCAGGGTGAAGACAGGACTTGGAACCAGCCTTCCCTGGGTCTTGAGCTGTGCTCTTTGCACTGAAATGAGATGGGTCAGAGTAGATCTGAGTGCCCTGAGGTCAGTGCCCGGCCTGGCGGAGCCCAGGGAGGAGTTTATCCTGTGAGTAAGGCCCAGCTCTGTGGTCCTGCCTCGTGCTTGAAAGCGGTGCACCTTGCACTCAACTTTTTACAAATATATAAGATATGGATTACTGTTGGCTTCCCTGTAAAGTGGGGGATTGGCTGATATCTGGGTGAGGCTCCCAAAACACAGAACAGCAGGGATAGTGGTTGGAGTGGGAAGTGGTCACCGACATCCCGTGAGCCCCCTGCTTCTGCCAAACAGGGCCGTGGGTGATGAGACCTTGGGGGCTCTGACCCCCCATCGTGGGTCCCCTGAGAGACAGACCACCAGGAAGATGAGGCTGCGTCTGGTGACCGTGACCGCAGGGAAGCCCACAAGGACAGGGCCTAGCGGGCGGGAGCCTCTGTCGTGGATCTGAGGGTGCCGTCGTGACTTAGGAGGGTGTGTGTCCTGAGTGAGGGCGCGGTCGGCCTGGCATCTGGATGTAGGGCTCGGGCTGCGGGTCCCCCCCAGGGCACCCCAGTCCCACATGGGACATGGGATCCTCAGTGACACTGCCTTACGGGGGTGCTCTGAGCATCCGTGCTCCCCCCTCCACTGTGTTCAGCAGCATCACCAGGTCGCCTTCCCGTCAGGCTACAGTGCATTAGGTGCTGGGATCAGGGCGACGGTGTCGGGTCTTCGTGAGGGTCACTTCTGTGGTCAAGGGAAGGGACAGGTGTTGGGTCTGGGATCGGTGGGAGAGTCACGCCCCTCGGTGAGGCCACACTGTGTTCTCGGTCGGCCCCGGGGGGCCTTGGAGCAGGGATCAGACCTACTGACCGTATTATACCTGGGAATTCTCTCGTCCTCTCTCCTAAGGTGGGGCCTTCAGAGGCTGAGTGCGCATCCTCTAGGGGCTGCGGTGGACCTACTGAGTCCTTAATGTGGCTCCAGGTCAACACAGGGCTTCGTGGAGAGAAGAAACAGGCAGATCCTCAGTCGGGGACCCTGGGTCCGTCCCACAGTTACAACACAGGACGACCTTGGCAGGTAACTGGCTCCCAAGCCCCCATGACAAGGTGGCTGGAGAGTGTGGGCTGTACCAGAAACAGGAAGACTTTAACCTTGGAGGCATTAAAACCCCCAAACCAGGTGAAGTCGCTGGGGATGAGGCTCCAAAAGCATCCCTTTTTGTCTCTTTCTTGCCCATCATCTGGCGTCTAGCCGTGTTCATGGGGTAGAATGGGCTCCCCCCTTGCTGCAGATAAAACCTGGAAAGCACGGAGCGCTGGGGTCACAGGGGCCTTGGGGACGGTCCGTCCGCAAGTGCTCTTCCGTCCCACCCACCCCCTCGGGGCTTGTCTGAAGGGGGAAGGCCCTTGCCCTCCTAGACAGTGGCCTTGCTTTATGGGGCCTGTCAGACGGCACGGAGAGCCTGGATCTGGTCCATGATTTATACTCATTTCCACGCTCACTTGCATTACCAGGAAAGGACACATCAGTGGACAATGTGATCGAAATGCATTGAACACTAGAAATTGCATTTAACACCGTGGGTTTGTTTTCTCATCTCAGAACTTCGTTAGTTTTTCCTTCCATTGCGATTCTGGTTTTCCACGTTATGAAGGAACAAACTGGCCTGCCTTTGTGTCATGATTGCACTGTGCATTTCCATCCTACAAGGCCACACCGATGTGTCCGCCTGGGGTCCGAGGCTAAGACTCCTGAGTCACCCGTGAAAGTCCTGGTACCTTCTTTTACAGCACTTGCAAAAGTAATAACGGCACAGGTCAGGCCACACGGACCCTCATCTCCTAAAGAAATGAAGACAGTAGGGTCCAGTCCTTCCTGTTGGCCATCCCACGTTTGCTGGGTTTGTCGGGTTTGTCCCGCGCGCCAGCCTCTCTGCTTCTCGCCGTGTGTGTGGGGCGAGTGAGGTGACCGCTCGGCTTCGGGGGAACTTGCAGGATGTTGGGGGTGACGGCCACATGAGTCATCGCGGCTGCCCGCACCGTGAGCACCGGCCACTCAGGGCACAGGGAAGAAGCCCGAGGCTGCTCTGGGAGGATGCTTTGCAGAGGAGGGTTGCAGAGCACACGGAGCTGAGTCTCAGACGAGAAGATGGCCAGGCAGAGAGAGGTGATCGAGGTCACGGAGGAAGCACGTGCAGAGGCCCGGAGGTGGAGAGCAGAGAAGTAAATGCGTGTGGAGAACAGAAGGCCGTGGACAACGGTGGTGGGGAGACACCGGCGCAGGAACAGAAGCCGTGCCAGGATCTCGGGCCATGGAGACTCCTGCACATGGCCCGCCAGAGCCACGCGGGGGATGGAGATGAGCCCTAGCACAAGTTAAACCGGTAGGGGCGCCGGCCGTGGAGACGGTCCCTTCACTCTGAAAACAAGAAACGTGGACGCATCTCCAGTGGCTGTGCAACAGAAGGGAGAGCTTTTCCTCCTGGAAGTCCCTCTGGGGACGGCGCTAACTGGGGGAATTTGCAGGCTGTCCCTGGCCTGTGGGCTGCATGGCAGGAGGGCAGGAGCTCCGAGTCCCTAGGGAAGACCACAGACTCACAGAAGCGGTCTCCCCGGGTTGGGGCAGTGATAGAGGGCATTCCTGCAGCCAGACAGAAACGTGTGTATAGGGGACACGGTTGAGGCAGTACACCCCCGAGGCGCACAGACTCCGTGGACCTCGGTCACTGGGACCTGCTGGACCAGGTCTCCGAGGGGAGCAGGGGCCGTGTGTGCAGCTGACCCCAGGCTGGTTGTGTTTCCACCAAGTGGTACCCAGTTGTGTTAACTCCCTGGGTCTGGGTGGACTCGGCCAGGCCCAGGGAATGAGAAAGCAGGGCCTCCACACGAGGCTGAGAGGAGGCCCCTCCTCCCTCCTGCCTCCAGAAAACAGTCAGGAACATGGGCAGGAAGGCGCCACTTTGTGATGGTTTTGACATTCCCAGGCACCTGGAGAGAGCGGGGCTCCCAGCAAAGATTCCAGAATCTTCCTGCAGCCCCTGGAAGTGTCGCTCCTGCAGGTGGAGCTCAGATGCGTGGCTCACCGTCGGCTGCCATCTGGGCCTCTTACTTCCTCCCAGTTTTCTTTCCTTCTCTGGCACCTTCACCCCTGTTTATGGAATTTCTGATGAGATGTAGCCCATCGCCCTGACCGCGATCTGGCCCTCCATAGGTACTGACTCACCACGTCTGTAAAACTCAGGAGTGAAGCAGTTGACAAACTCTGAGTCAGGTCTGTCAATGAAGTAATAGTATCACATCAGTTTGCACACCTCCCGACTTTGATAATTCTCCTGCAATTATAAGACAGATGCCCTTGGTTTTAGGAAACACACAATGAGTCATAAAGGACTGTTATGTCTGCAAGATAGTCTCAAATGGATCAGAAAGAAAGAGGAAGAATGGTACACATGGTAAAATGTTGAGTTGGGGAGAATCTGGGGAAGAGGCTGTGGGAATTCCCTGTATTGTTTCTGCATCTCTTCTCTACCTCTCTGTAATTATTTCAAAATTAAAGAACATTTCTGAAGACGAAAAAGATGTTGGTAACCCACAGGTAGAAGGGAAATCAGTCAGCACTTTGAGTTCCTCATTCAAAGCCCAGCTTTCTATCTGGTCTTTCTGCCTGATCTTAGACTCTTTGGGAGGAAGGTGGAAAGCGCTGGACATAATAGGGCCGGGGCTCTTTTCCCTCCCTGGCAAGGCTGTGGGGGACAGAACTGACATTTTCATTGAGCCCCGCTATGCTGGTCTGTAAAGGTACCTGCCGAGATTGTCCACTTTCATTCTTGCAAAAGCCCTAGACAGTGGGGGGGCACTCCTTACTCCGAGGAGGCGCTCACAGCGTTGGACCTCAGACTGAGGCCTGCGGGTCGTGTGCATCCCATGTTCATCTCCTGCTGCCTCCTGGGCAAGCCCTCGGTCCTGCCCGGGGACCGGCCGTGGGGAGGAGATCTGGGCTTGCTGCTGCCCTCCCCTGGGCTGGATGGTGGCCTGTTTGCATAGCTCTATTTAGGGCTCCATCGAGTGGGACGGCTCAAAATTCACCCCCATTTGCCTTGGTTTCAGTCCATCTGCCTCTCGCGCTGCCGGGACGGGACCGTCCCTCGGGGAAGAGGAAGCAGGCTCTGGGGGTTGAGGTGCACGGGGCAAGCAGCTATTCCTGACCCGTGGTGAGAACGGAGCCGGGAGCCCTGGGAACAGCTGTTCCGAGTCCAGGGACCCGTCGTCACTTCACACTGACGCACGGTCCATGCGGGAGCTTGGTGCCTTAGCTCTGGGGAGAGATGGAAAATTTGGGGAGCAAAGGCTCCCACATTCCCTTCGTTTGAGGCTATTTCTGGATCAATAAGAACAACCAATCAGACGCAGAGAAATAAAGAGCAGCCCTGGGTCTGCTGACAGCCTTTCCCCCACGCAGCTCAGCCAGTTGCCTCTTTAAAGTCTAAGGAATCTTCAGCGTTTCCAAATCAGTTCTAGTGTGGCAGTTCAGAGGTTGTGTACGTACTTGACTTCTAAGGAGGCCTCTGCAGGCGCGGAAGCTCAGACGTGCATCTGTGCTGATTGTGTTGACGGTCAACCCGACCACCTGCCGGCATCGAGTCCGTGGTTCCCGCCGGGCGGGCGGGCGAGGCTGGCACCGCAGAGCCACGCGGGGCGTTTGGAAACGCCTCGTTCTCGTGCTGCCCCACTGCCTGGTGGCCTGTGGTCTTTGCAGTCCCCCTGGGCCAGGGCTCCATGTCTCACAGGAGGGTTGCTCTGGATGGAGAGCTCGGTGACAACGCCACCGTGGAACCGAGGCCTCATCGAGTCGCGCATTTCCTTTGGAAACAGCCCCGCTGTGCTGCCCGGCGGCTCTCCACATGGGGCTGGTCCAAACCAAGAGGCGCTCGCGGAGTGAAACACACGCCAGATTTCAAAGCCTTAGCATGAAAAAAGTAAAGCATCTCAATATTTTTATGTCGATTGTATGTTAAAAATGAGATATTATAGATATACTGGATTAAACGAAATATACTAAAATGAATCCCCCTTATTTCCTTTCTTTTTAGATGTGGTTAATAAATTAAAAGTGTACGCATGGCTCACATTGTATTTCTCTTGGACAGTGGGGCTTGCTAGCATTTTAGACTCTTTCAGCAAATGGCATGTTTTAGTGCCTGCTCTGATTCTGTGTGGTTGGCAATTTCTAAGTCTGTATCTTCAGAAGAGTCTTATATTCCATGTGCCCAGGAACCACGTTTTCTATTTCATGTAACTTCCCCCCAAACAGAGTGTTTCCTACTTGCTGGACACGATTCTAGCTTAGTTTTTGGATTGTTTTTTAAGGGAGGATAAGTATTTGTGTGCTTTTTCTATGGTGATTTAAACATGTCTATAAATCATGTTTGCTTTTGTCTCATGAAAATAGGAGGGCACATAAGAGTGGAGAGCAGTTTTTACTTCTAGTAAATTAGGAACAAGTTAAGAATCAGAGTAGGAGGCTTTGAAAAGGACCGAGGCCTGTGAGGGAGGACCACGTGCAGTCTTGGGGGTGTTGCCCGATGGGAGGGGTCGAGGCTACAGCGGGTGCAGGGGGGCTGCCAGCTCACCTGCCCCAGAGCAGAGGGCACTGGGCCGCCAGGGGTTAAGGGCGTTAAGGAGACGGGGCGGGGCCAAGAGTCCGGCTTCCACCAGGAAACAGCAGGGCACCCCAAAGAGCTATTTTTTTAAAAAATAAATTTATTTATTTTTGGCTGTGTTGTGTCTTCGTTGCTGGGTGCGGGCTTTCTCTAGTTGCGGCGAATGGGGGCTACTCTCCGTTGCGGTGCACGGGCTTCTCATTGCAGTGGCTTCTCTTGTTGCGGAGCACAGGCTCTAGGCACGCAGGCTTCAGTAGTTGTGACATGCAGGCTCAGTAGTTATGGCTCACAGGCTCTAGAGCGCAGGCTCAGTAGTTGTGGCGCACGGGCTTAGTTGCTCCGTGGCATGTGGGATCTTCCCAGACCAGGGCTCGAACCCGTGTCCCCTGCATTGGCAGGCGGATTCTTAACCAGTGCACCACCAAGGAAGTCCGGAGCTATTGTTTTGAGGCTGTTACATGGGTTTCGAAAGTGGAAATTAAAGGCTGGGGGGATGGATCGGCTGATGGAGGACCTCCGAGCACATTTCCTGCCAGTCGTCTGCAGCTTCTCTCCTAAGAACTTCCCAGGGAGGAAGGAGGCCATGCCACCTACCCCCCACCCGTTTGTTCACAGACCCACACCCGGCTGTGGGCTGAGGGCAGCATCTGGAGATGCGCGAAGCCCGAGGCACAGCGTGGTGTGGGGAGGGATGCTGACGTCCCCCTGGTTCCCGGGGACAGGGTGAGAGAGGACACTTCGCCAGCCTCCCACAGTTTCCCCTGAATAAAGCCCTGGCCAGCGTGTTGCGAGGGCGCGCCCGGCCGTGGCCGTCTCAGGCCGTTGTAACAAGGCCTTTCACACTTTCACATGGTGCTGACCTGCAGCACACACTCTCCTTCCTGGACGCCTGCGCCTAGTTGTACCTCTTCCGCAGCCGCGGGGCCGGTGGCCGGCCTGGCCGGGGACGTCGGGCGTGCTGACCTTCTCCGTGAAGGTCCGAGCACCTTCGCTCACACCACTCACTTCAGCGCCGTGTCTTGTCAGACCTTCTCTTGAGGGTGTTCTTCCAGCCTCTAACTCCCGAGGTTGGTGCGACTGCTGTTTTCTGGTGTTTTGTAAAGAACATTTTATCGCTTAGGAAGGTTCTCCGGTTTACTGGGGGGCTTCTGGGGTGAAGCCCGGGAGGCGTGTGTTGCACCGTCCCCGCCGTGGCCTTGCTCAGCGCCTCTGCCGGGCTGCACACCTGGTGCGTTTGCTCTGGCCGGGAGGACGGCTGCGTCTGCTGTCTCCGGGTATTGTCTCAACGTGGGGCGTGCTCTCGGTGATGGATTATTGATTACTGATTCAGAAACACGCACCCGTTTAACCAAAGCCATTGTAAACTCAAAACAAAATGGTATTTTAAGTCTTTAATCATTTTCCTTATTTAAAAGTCGGGTCTAGTTGTCATTCATTTCTAGGAACAGCCGTCACGTGGTCTTCGGACCAATACGGAAGAGATGGCAGAGGAGGGACTTGTTCATGTTGATGTATTTTTGCTGAGTTTTGTGTGTGTGTGTGGGACTGTCCAGGAGCTGGACTGCAGGGCAGCCTGGCTCCCAGAGAACTCAGGGCCCGTTGATGGACAGGACGTAATGGGTTCCTGAAGCAGGATGGACACATGAGCTGGGAGCATCAGTGTGTCCATTTCTGCCTGGGACGGTCCAGGACGATGGTCCTGAGAGGGCCCACTGGGTGCTGAGGACAAGCTCAAGTTCCGGGGGGGTGGGGGGTGTGCAGGTGAGGAGGGGCCAGTGGGGGTGGAGGAGACACCAGAGGCCTGGGGTCTGCAGCGGAACTAGCGCTCGGGAAGGGGATCAGTGCCGCCTGTGCAGCGGGGTCTGCAGGCCGGGCTGGGGCCAGGAGGACCTCGGACGCCGCTGGCAGGACCATGCTTCCCGAGAGCCGTGTGAGCAGCCTGGACGGCGGGGCCCCGGGTCAGCCGGGCCAGGAGCCTGGCTCTGAGGACACCCAGGGCGAGGCCTGAGTCAGCCCCACCTGTATCCCACTTACTTGGCCTTGGGCTTCCGGGGAGACGGGCCCTCCATGTGCGGGAGCCCAGGGCGTGGCAGGGGGAGGCCCAGGCCCTGCGCTCGTCCCGCCGCGGGGCCGCAGAGAGAAAACGTGAAGGAAACCGAGTGGCACACACAGGCCTCTACCTCAGACGCCAAGGAAGAGTGAAAACAGGGTAGAAGCAAAGGACACCCTTTCGTCCTACGAAAGTAAAATCATGTTCATGTTCAGAAACCTCGCAAGTTAACCCGTGGAGAAGCAGCAAAGTGGCCGTGTTGGGGCTACAGACCCAGACCTGCCGGCGAGCTCAGCATCTGTGACGGACGCCGGGCTTTGCCCGTGGGACCCGGCCTCCCGTCCCGTGTTACAGGGCCACCTGGGGCCATCACTAATGTGTGAACGAGTTACGAGCAGCACACTTGCCAGGCCCCTGAACTGCCAGTAAGAGAAAAAGCCAGGAATATAAGGGCATCGTGATTTTCCTCTTTAAAATTAAAAATGCTTTAGGCCGGTATTAAAGCAATAAGAATGCTTGGAATTTAAATGAAGTCTGCAAGAGCCGTGGAAAGACTGTGGGACTTGGAGCCTGAAGACCTGGCTTAATGTTTGAGTTTTGCTATTTATTTTATGACTGTTTTGACATTTACTTAAATTCTCTGAGTTTCCATTTCACCTTTAAAATTGGGATAATAAAAACGGCCACGTGGAAGGATGCCTTCGTGACATGAACGGGAAATGTGTATAAAACACTTCGTGTTGTGAGGTGCTGCTTGCTGGCCCCTGTGAGGCCTCGGAGCCAGAAAGAGAACCAGGAAATGATGGAGTGTCTTCTCTGAGTCTGGGTGGTTCAGACCGAGGTGTCGTAGGTAGTGTTACTCTGGGTAAGAGGTACCTCACCAGGCTCGGATTCCTCACCCGAAACCTGCAGAGGTGGGACCAGCTGGTCTCCAGGATGCCCTGCAGACCCTAACACACTAACGTTCTATCATCCGTGTGGTATAGACTGTGTATGTGCAACACTGGGCACATACATGCACCATGCGGGATACAACACATGTAGGCACCATGCACACACGTACATTATGAACTACGTGGCACATATATGCACTGTGCACATGTATGCACCATGTAGCATACATACAGCACATACACGCACTGTGCGGTATGTAGCACATACGTGCACCATGCACGTATATGCGCTATGTGGTTATAGCACACGGAGCACGGAGCACAAAAGGTGGTGGTGGTGTCAGTAGATAATAACGATGGAACCTGTTTTTCGTGCAATCAGATGGCAACAGTATCCGTTCTCCAATCGAATGGCTTTTCTCGGGTGTAGAAAGAGTGTCGTGAGCCTCTGGTGAAATACAGGGCACCGGCTTGCCTCTCAAAGAATTTTCAGAAGCTCGCTACCGACCGTGAAATAGTAAGAGGTTACCGTCTGCATGACCCTTGTTTTCAAAGGGAGTTAGTTCTGCCATAATGGAGGGAAAATACTAATGAAAATAATAAAAAATATTAAATCTCTTTCTTATGCTTTTCTTAGGAACATAACTTTGGAATCAAACCTGGATGCAAATCACACTTTGAGTCATGACAGAAAGTTACCTTTCTGACTCCAATTTTTTCAGTTAAATATACGAGAATAATAATAAGCATCACATTTATACCCCTCATTACACGTTAGGTGCCGTTCCGACGGCCCTACATACACGAGCTCATTTAAGCCCTGCAGCACACCTGGGAGAAAGATGCTCACGGCTCTTCTTGTCGGCAAGGACATTCGTGGGGCCCTGACGTCCCCGGGGGGTGCCTGCTCCGTGGAGCCTGGCGAGGGCAGGAGGCCCGCTGGACACCCAGTGGTAGCTGCTGGTGATCGTAAAGTAGCTACTGGTCATAGTAGAGGGAAGGAAAGGTGAAATTAATTTTAATAATACAGTTGATTTATCCCGATGTATTCAAAATATCATTTCAAACGGTCGTCGGTCCGGAGAGCACCTACGGCTCTGACGGCCAAGGCCTCCCAGGACTCTGCAGGGCGGCTGTGCTTCGTCTTGAGGCCCGGGGCCAGCGCGAGCTTCCAGACCCCCTCCCAGGAGTTACACAGGACGAGTTAGCCGCTCCAGCAGCAAGCTGTGGCCACACACGGCACGTGTGACATCGAGTCCTCCCGGGAAGCTCACCGAGCCCTGGTGTGCTGCGAGGCCACACCCTCTGCCCTGCACCCACCGAATTCCTGACTCAGAGGAAAGCATTTCTCTTGCGTCGCACCATCGCACACAGGTTTTTGGCCCAGCGAGGCGCCGTTGTCGTTTAGGGAACATTTTACACCGTCCTGTGCCCAGACCCAGCCAAGGGCAGCCATGCAAGTGGCCGTTTCTGAGGACAGCAGGCTTAGACCCCCTTGGTGACCAACAGTCCCCTGCACAGCCCTAGGGGCCTAGACCCAGCCAGTTAAAACCAGTCCCATTAATAACAAAGGTCTTTAGAAATCTGAGGGGCAGCATCCTCAAGTTTTTGTCATCACCTTATTTATTACGTTTTACGTAGCCTGAGGCATCAGCTCGGGCCCAGCATAGCTCTGGCCAGTAGGCTGGCGTCCTCGGGGCTGAGGCCGTACCGTGGTCATCAGGGACTCACCCAGGAGGGTACTGCCACACGACACGCAGGTGCCCTGGGAACCGAGTTTGCGGTGCCAGGCGCCCCAGCTGGGCAGGCGCTAGCCTGGCCGTCAGGTTCACGGGCCCCCATGTGGTCTCCCTCCCGGTCCAGCCGTAATCACCCACTCCAGGCCCGGGGTTCAGAGGGCTGCCTGGAGCGGTCAGTTCCAGATGGTTTGCTTGTCCATCACACCAGCTCACCCTGTGCTCACGCGTGGACGGCGTCTGGGCTGTTGTCGTGGGAGGGGCGGGAGCTGGGCTGTCTCCACTGTCCCTGGTCAGCCCTGCCAGGTGCAGACACTGAACCTGAGCGCTGGGATTTGCTTCGAAAGGCAGCGCAGGGCGTTTCTTCACTTCTCTTCTGGGGGGTGGGGTGGAGGGAAAACTTTTCAGGATTGGCTTTGAAAACACGTCCACTAACGCCCTCCCTCCCCGTGTGTCTCCAGGTGCTGGGGTTTGGGTTTTTTTTTTTCTCCTTTGTTTTATTTTGTTTTGTAAATCAGCGTGTCCCAGTCTGTAATCATAACTTTGCAGTTTTGCCCGGTTATTTCTTACTCTCATGCAGACCTTCCGTGAGAAAGGGTTGGTTGCATTTTGACAAAATAAGTTTTTACATAATGTGACCAGAAAGATACATCCTGTTCAGGAGGGGTGAGGGGAAAATCATGAATTTTTACAAAAATTTAAAAAAGATCTACACAACCTGAGCCCTTTTGTTGCGATTCTTTACCCAGGGAGCAGCCTGGGAGAGACCACTGCCTGTCTGGGAACAGGGCGTTTAGTCACCCCGTGCCCGGGTACTGCGCGCTCCAGGAGAGGGGCAGGAAGGGAGGCTGTCACACACGATGCAGGAGTGGAGCAGTGGCCCCGGGGGCTCAGGGGCTTGGGGCCAGCTGTCAGGAGTGGGCGGGAGGGTCACTGCCCTGACTTGTCCACCCAGCCCAGCCGTCCAGTTTTGCACGAATCAAGCGTTATGGGGGCGTGGGCAGGTGACCCAGACCAGCCAGCCGGCATCCGTGGTGTTTCCACAGTTCACGGCCCACAGAACAGCATCCTGAACCTGCTGGTCCCTGCCTCTGAGTCGTGTTTATCTAGCAGAGCACGTTCCCCTGATTCCATTCTGCACAGCGAGCATTGGGTCTGGACCAGCTCACGGCAGCCACACTCAGGTTACAGCCTAGAGTGAGGTCTGGACGGCCAGGACCTGTGGAGCCAGGATGAAAACATCCAGTGACTTTTCTTGGGAGTCGGCCAGGCTGTGATGTGGCTGGATAGCCATGCCCCACATCCAGTGACCAGCAGGCTTCCCTAAGCCCTTCTCTTTGTTGGTCTTGGGGTCTGAGCTACCCACTCAGAGGCTGGGAAGTAATCAGCCTCGAAGGGGCAGATGTCTCGTTTCATGAGAGCTCATTAACAAACTAAAAACTGCTTTTGAAAACTCCAGAAAACCTTCAGAAGTGTACCCCCAACTGGAGAGTGCTTCTTTTCCTGTTGTATTCCTTTCCCACAAGGTCTGATAGAAAAAAAGAATAGCAACCATCATCAGTTATGTAAATTTGGTCTATTTCTAATATTCAAGGAGCTTAAATTCCAATCTGCCACCAGTGGTGAAAAGCAAGAAGCTGTGACTCACTAACATTTTTTTCTTTTTGTAGCTTTCTTTGATTGAGATGAGCCCTCTAGCATTTATGAAATGACAAACGTACAGTTTACATCCATTTTTATTATGCATTCCGATGCAATAGCCACAAAATACAGTTTTCAACCCCTTCTTTTTTTCTCATTGCAAGTTCATCCAAATCCTTAGCATTAAATTCAGCACTTACAGGGTTGGGGTTACAGCGGCCTCGAGATCCTGGCTGGAAAGCAAGGTGGACCAGGTGCAACATCGCCTGGAGTGTTTTCTTTCCCTCTTTGTTTTCTGATTTATCTAAAGCTTTGCTTCAGCCTCTGTAACCTGATTTAACCTTTATTCCTCCCACATGAAGGAAAGGGTACCACAGACTTTTGATATTTTTTAGCACATCCAAAGCTCACCTTAGGAATGTTTGGGTCTTTCCCTTACCACCTGGGGGAGAACAAAAAAAGTGCATCATTGGGCTGCACTTTTTCTCACTCACATTATCCAGAACAGCCAAAAACAGTCCAAGAATCCAGCGGAACCATGTCTCTTGGGTTGGACGTGTCATAGCTGAATTTCACAGGTAACTTTTGCCCCTTACAGAGGATAACTCAGCAGCTAACCAGGCATCAAAGGACTTTCACCGCCACCACCCCTTTCATCCTTCTTTTTCCAAACAAGCTTTCACTGTATTTCGAAGAGTCAGGATTGTTCTAGCAAATCCCACTTGTGACACCAACTGTGTCAGGGTCCCCAAGGCCAACCCCAGGGTTGGTGACTTCCTGAGGACTCGTAGGACTTGGCATGTAGTCTTACTCACAGATAAGACTTATTCCCAGGGAAGGATGCAATGTAAAATCAGCAAGGGAAGAGGTTCATGGGGGCCAAATCCAGAGAAACGAGGTGCAGTTTCCAAGGGTCTCTCCCAGTGAAGTCCCACAGGACATTCAGCTCCTCCAGCAGTGAGTTTGGACAAGACATGAAGTACTGTCTATCAGAGATGCTCGCAAAGGGTCCAGGTGGGGGTTGGCTGCCCCGTGCCTGCGTGATGACCACAGTCACTAAAATTCCAGACTCCCAGAAGGAAAAGCAGGTGTTCTGCACATCCCACATTGTTTATGCTAAGGGCTCAGGCACAATGAGCCATTCTTATCATTTAGGGGATGTTTACATCAGTTTATAGGGTGGGAACTGTTCACCAGTCAGGTTCTCAGACATCCACAAAGGTCAGCTTTGCAGGCAGGCCTTTCTGAAGATAGCAGCCTTGGGTCTGCTGTATTCTCTCTTCTCTGCACAGTGTGTAATCAAGAGAAAAATGTTTAAGGAGACATTTGCCATTGTGGAGTTTTTTTGTGTGTATTTGAAAAAAGCCAATCCAATGATACACTTTGAAATCCAATGTGCATTTTCACTCATGGGTTGTCTGAGTTAGGACCAGACAGATTCCAAAGTGCACAGCCCCTGTGTGGCAGTGGCCCCCTGTCCTGGACGGGGCAGCTGTAGAGGGTGTGCTTGCCAACTGGGCTCTTCACCCCATGTACAAGGAGGGCCACTAACATAAGGTTACATGGTAGACCTAGAAATACATTCTGAGTTAGGACATTATGTAGTGAAAAGTTATTCATTGATTAGAATTAAAATGGCCAGAAGTTAGTGGAAATACATGAACTTCTCTAAACGCGTTTAAATTTCTCACTTAAATTCCAGGAAGTCAACCTTGGGCTCTGTTTTCTCTGTGGTGAAAACATCGAAATCTCCCTGCAGATGACTCATCTTGAGGTTGCAAATATAAACACACACAACTCTTCCTTTAAGGCTCTGTGATTTGTTTGGGCATGGATTGCGTTTGGCATTGACCTAATCAGGAAGGTAATACGTGTGACCGCTGATGAGAAAACATTTTGCTGCTGGTCTGCTTTCTGGGTATTTACCTCACATTCCATGTACGTGGTGTGACAAAGTCCAGGGCAGAGTTCTTTCTCTACATCCCCCCTGTAAGGAACGGCACCAAAAACGGAGGAGAGCTTAAACAAGCTTTATTTGGGAACGCTCCCGGGAGAGGTTCACTGGTCCGAGAGAAAGGGGGCCAGAGAAGTCGCGGCCGGGCGAGGGTTTGGGCAGAATTTATAGGGGAAGAAGGGAAGGGGGTGTGGCGAATCCGGGAGGGCGCAGGGTATTCTTTATTTGGTGGTCTTTTTGGGTATCGTGGCAATATCTGGTGCTGGTCGCATCAGTCTTGGACCGTTAGTCCCGCCCCTCGAAAAGAAGGGAAGGCTGGGCGGGGTGGAAAGTCCCCAGGTCAGTTCCTGGAATTGGGTGGTCCGGGAAGTCTCCAGGTCAGTTTCTGGAACTGGGTGGTCCGGAAAGTTTCGGTCTGATGCAACCTGTGAGTCTGATTGCGTTCCCCTGCCTCGGGCCAGTTGGCCTCACCGCCCCCCCCCATTTCTCATTTTGTACACTTTCCTTGGGGTGCTGTTGATAGAAACTTACATTAGGGAGATTTAGGATTCAGCGCACAAAAGGCGCCCTCACGGCATGACTTCCGGCTGCCGGTTTTCCTTTACCTGACTGATTTCTGAACAGTGTGAAGCCTATTTCAAAGCCGAGGCATCGGCTCTGCTGCCCCTGCCCTCACAGGCTGCACCCACTCCCCGCTCGGGGTCTGAAGCAGGTCTTCTGGTCATTGGCCTTCGAGAAAGAGAGTGAGTTTCTAGAATGTCCTTGAAACTGACATTTGGACCTTGAGTAACATGTAGCACTTCAGTGTCTGTTGTTAAGTTTACATTTTGTGAGTTTTCAATGTTGAACTCAGGAGGAAGGGAGGCCCCGAATGCTTGGAGCTGTCACCTCCTTCCTCTGCCTTTCTTCTGCCCCAGCCCCAGAGGAGCTGAAAATGGCAACAGTAAGGTGCATTCGTTTCTTGTGCCAAGATTCTTCTTCCCAGAAAAGCTACCGGGCAGAACCTTGTGGGCTGCGCGTTTAAGGAGTGGCGGGTCGAGGGACATTTCTGGAGCAGCGTCTTTGCTGGGAAGCTGACAGCCGGCAGCTTCTGGTTTTCTCCAGGTGTGTCCTCTCTGGCTCTGCTCCCCCCCCCCCAAGGTATTGCACAACAGTCGCTTACACTCGTGATGCCCCGTCTGCAATGTGTGTCTGTGGAAATTCCGTGTTTCGGTCGAGGACAACAAGGGTGACCGGAGGAAGTGAGTCTGGTCTGTGGGGATCAGATAGTGACTGCGCCCCGCACTGCTCTGTAATCCCTGGATGCTTATCTCTTCCGTCCTGAAATTGGCATGAATTACCCCCAGCAGAGCCCCTCCCGTTCAGCGTCGCCCCGCCACGTGCTGGTATGGCTGCTCTGAAGGCTCCCGGGAAGCCCGCGTGGCCCTGGGAACGTGGAGACAGGACAGCTGCCCCCCAGACCCAGGCAGCCGCGTCCGCTGCCGCCGCGCGTGGCCTGGGCCCATGCGGGAGGGGGGGCTCTCGCGGTGAGCGTGGCCGAGACCGTGTCCCTGGGCAGTGCCTGTGCCACGCCCTCCGGTGGGCCTCTGACCATTTGCTGTGGCCAAATCGATACTGTGTCTCGTTCCCTGAAACTTCTGCTGGGCTTTGCCCGAATCATTTAATGCCTCTCTGTGAATAATGCTGGTTTTTTAGCTCTCACACAGCATGTAAGACAATAAATGGCTAGACAGGGCTTCCTTCTGCTTTTATTTCTAGGTTAAGTGGGTTTCAGAGTCGTCGCACGAGAACGATGAGTGGTGACAGGGCTGCAACCTCGTGGGCTGTGTTACCGTCCTCAGCGTCAGTAGAACCAGGCTCGTGAGGGGCTTGGAGAAATTCTGTGCTAACTCTGTGAGTTCCAGACCCATCTTCTGTGCCACCTTGATCAGAGCCGGAGAGAGATACAGACAGAATTATAGGTACCATATAGCCAGTAATAACTGTGATGTGTTGGAAATTTGCCGGGTTGCGAGCAATTTCCTGAATAGTTAACTCTTGTTAGTTAACCCTCAAAAGCAAGGAATTGCTGGGAATTGGTGATTCTGCACGGAGGTTTCTGAGCCTCCGCACTTTCGATGTTTGGGACCGGGTCCGTTTCTGCTCTGGGCCGTCCTGTGCCCTGCGCGGGGTTTCAGCAACCCCACCACCCAGGCCCTTCAGTCAGAGATGTCTGGAGGACACGTGACCCTGCTGGGGGGCGCCGAGGGGATCCCCCCCCGACTGAGAGCTACTGACCGAGAGGCTGTCCCTGCCCAGGAGAGAAGCCGGGAGATGGTGACGCCTCCAGAAGCGTGAGCTCAGGTAGCCAAGGTGGGGTGCGTGCTGACTCCCTGAAGCTGGCTCGCGGGTTTGTAGACACGAGTGATGTTCCGCCACGTCTGCCCGTGTCTCCAGGAGGGGCTGTGATGTCTCGGCGCCCTTTTCCACCATCAGCCTCCCTCAGCCTTTCAGTGACACTGGGAGCCTGGTAAACCCCAAATAAGTAAAAGCCAAAAGCGGAACAAGCGGCTGCCTGCCCTCGCCCCGGCCTAACGAGCATCTCAGGACGCGGCCGACTCCGTCCTGGCCCGTCTTAGACTTGGGAGGAAGCTGAACCCCAGGGGGTCCCGGTGCCTCTTCCCAGCGACCGTGGTGCTGATGCTGCGTCGCTGCCGCCGGCAGCGGGTCCCTCCCGGAGGGTTGGGCGGCAGCGCCACCTGGTGGCCGCGGGGGGCGAGCCGAGCAGCCGCTTTGGGGCAGGTGCCTGGAGGGGACGGGCCTCAGCGCCAGCCCCGCCCTCCCCGAGGGAGACCCCTCCTCGGGAGCACCGCCCTCGCCGTGGCAGCGTCGAGACCTGGGGCTGGCGGCGGCCCCACTTTATAGTCCGAATCCTTCCCCTCCCCGCCCCCACTCTCAGGACGGGGTCCCCAGGCATTCTGCTTGGCCGCTGTGGCTCCGTCCCCGCCAGATGTCTGCCCGCCTTTGCTTCAGTGGGTCCGTTCAGCGTGTTAGGGTTTGTCACACAGGACGCGGGACCCCGGGCCCGGAGAATATTCTTAGTAATTTTGGAGAAGGGGCCTGGGTCTCGCCTGCCCTGGCCTGTCTGTCCCAACCACCTGCTCTGCCCGTGTCGCGCTCACGGCGCCGGGGGCGGTGTGTCCTCCGGGGACCTGCTGTGCTCCAGGGGGCTTGATTCGTGAAAGCGGGTGGTGGCTGCAGCGTGCTGACCCCTGACCTGCTGGTCGGAGGCCGCTTTCGCCCCGTCTCGAGGTCCTGCCTGCCACGGGCTTTGTCGGGGACACGAACGTCCAGTCCTGTCCTCCCCCATCCCCGGCCGCGTCCGGGAAGAACCTGAGTCTCCACTCCCCGCTGTCGTCCCCCAGGCCCTTCCTGTCACCCGGCACCTCCTGCCCAGCACCCAGGCCCCTCGGAGGAGGCTTTGCCCCTTGTGTTCACTGCGCAGCTCCCCTGTCCATCCGCCGACCACACTGATGTGAGGCTGCCGCCTGCGGAATCCTGTGTCCGAGTGCCTCCTCAGCCTGGACGGTCGTCCCAGCGAGCCTGGGGCCCGCGGGTTGGCAGCACTCACGCTGTTCGTGACCCGGTTGCATGCTTCCGCCCGTCGAGGGACGTTATTCACTCTGATTTGGGACTTTGAGTGGAACGTTTCGGCCCTGAGTCACACATATTGGGCGTCCTGACCTTCATGGAGCTGTGATGCAACCTCTGTGTATCTGGGAAAACAGGATCCCTGCAGAGGAAAGAAGGAACGTAAGGTGGTGCTGTGTGCTTGGTGCAGGGGGACAAGGGCCTCCAGGGGGTGGGTGTCCTGTCGTGTCCGACTACTGTCACCTGAGAAGTAGCTTCGTTATTCACTCATCAAACACCCACTCACCACCACCTGGTGTGGTCCAGGCACTGGGGTCATAGCAGGGGCAGAGGAGACCGTTCTCTGTTGGGGCAGAGCCAGCATCCAAGTGCAGGAGGTGGGAAGATCAGCCTTAGATGGGGTACGTTCCAGAAAGGCACCGTCTGGGCGGTGCTGGAGGGAGAGGTCGGGTGCCGGGCCAGCAGGACAGGGTGACGCCGGTGTGGTAGGAGCGGTTGTTAATGTGGATGCCACCCTGCCCTGTGGCCCCAAAGGTGTGGCCCCACCCCGCAAACCTCACAGCGAAGGCCCAGCACCGGGTCCTCAGGGTCCTGAGACAAGGCATCCATGCTGATGGGGCCACACTCATAGCAAGGCAGGCTCCGGATCTCTGCAGGGGACAAGGCATCAGCGTGGACCCTCGAGACTGTGATGCCCAGGCCCCTGGGCTGCGCCTGAAGGGCGGGGGGGGGGGGGTACGTGGGTGGGAGCTCATCATCCTGTGGGAGGGGACAGACGGGACATGAGGGCTCAACCCTGAGGACTTGGTGACAGAAAAGTTCAGGCAGGAAGCCGGTGCTGGGGGGAATCCCTCGTCCTGTTCTTACCCAATTGCCGAGAGCCCAGGGCTCCCCTGCAGCCTCCCCCAGCTCACGGGCAGGTGGGCAGCCCTGGCCGTGGGCCAGACCCTCTCAGGCAGGAGCCACGTGGAGAGGCATGAACAGGGCTGGGCAGAGCCCAAGGTCCAGGGCAGCATTGACCAGCTGGGTTGGGGGGAGGCGGACTGGCCTGATGCTCTGGCCGCTTGCAGCCCAGCAAGTCCCGACGTGGGGTTGTGAGGACGGTGCTGCCTCAAGGGGGAGAAGCGGCCGAGGGCCTCGGGGTCACAGACCTCGGATGTGAGGCCGCCACGCGGTGCGCTAAGTCTGAGCTACGGGCGCAATTTCACTTCTCGGGGTTTCAGTTTGGCCACCGGGTAAAAGTCCAGGGCTTTCAGTGTCATCGAGTTCGTGTGACAGCACCTTGTAAACTGTAAGTGGTGCGTGTGTACATCACGATGACAGAAGCCAGGAGGAACCAAGTGCTGTTGGAGCATCACCCGGGTCGTTGCTGGGGGGTGGCCCAACCCTGGCCCTGCTTGGGTGAGTGCAGAACGGGGCTGAGTGGAGCCTGGGGGCCCACTGCGAGGAGGGGTCTCCACAGGGCTCGGGAAGAGGCTTCCCTAACTCCCCAAGACCCTCCTGACGGGCTGGGCGTGCAGGGCTGGGTCCTCTGTAACCTCTCTGAGCTGAGAGTGGATTTTTAGAGATAAACACACACGAGGCACCAGCAGAGACAAGGGGACAGAAGTAGCGGGAACGACTTGCCAGGATTGCGGGATGGTGGGCGCTGCTGGCAGCTCTGGGGTCATTCTGCTTGTCGGCCTGCGTTGGGAGCGGTGCCTTCTCGGGCCCTTATTACCTGAGGATGCCAAGACATTTCAGCCCTGTGGCTGCAGCAAATCCCACCCTTCCTGCTTCTGAGAAGATGGCCTCTCGACAGGAGACCGTGGACAAGCCAGGATGCACCCGGGACATCTTGAAGCCCAGAGTGTCGTCACCTCCACGCCGCACGGCGACACTCATGGTGTCTGTGGGTGGCTGGACGTGAAGGGCGTGGTTGGCCCTGCATTATGTGGAGAGGTGCTCAGGTGGTGCTCTGGCCCAAACGGGGATTACTTGGACCTGAAATGCAGATCTGGAGTGGGTGGGTGAGCAGACGCAGGATCTAGAATGGCTGTGACCTCTGCAGCGATGCCGTCACGGCCAAACGTACGACGTGTTCGCCTAAGAAACCCAGTGCACGTGGTGGGAAGGGGCTGCTGCTCTTTGGGCCCCCGCTCCGGTGGGTCACTCAGTGGCTGTGAATCAGCCTCGTTTCCTTTGGACCTCCGTCTCCTCAACTGTCAGACGAAGGATTTGTACTATTTGCACACGCGATGCCACGTTTCCTTATGTGATTTATTTTTTAAATCGGATTTATCAGAAGCCCGTCCCTCGTCTTTTCTTGCCTCCTCAGGTCGTGAGAGAAGTGCCAGAACCTGAAACGGGCCGCAGGGCACTGTTTCCCTTTGTCTTGGCCTCAGCGGAGTGCAGGTTCCCAGTTGGACTGTGCATCTGGGGGGCACACCCCAACCTGTGCCTCGTGTGGCCCCTGGGATGCCACGCTCAGGTCTCTGCAAATGGGCCCTTAGTCAATGAAACCGTCAGTCACTTTCTGTCACACTGTAGTTCTTTAAAAGTGAAAACAAAAAACGAGAGGAGTGAAGACAGGGGCCCCCGACTGCAGCATCCTGGCTGGAAGGTGGAGTTCTGTGCTTCCAGCCTAACCCTGCAGGGCGAGCTGTCAGGGCGGCTCTTAGGCGTTTGCTTTGTGAGAAGCCAGAGAAGTGGCAGTGACCAGCTGTGCCAGGCCTGGCGCTGACAGCCGGGAGGTGGCAGCCCGTGGAGGACCACGCGGGCAGCAATCAGAATCCAGTGGATCCTTTTGATCAAAGTGATGAAGCCCACGGTCTGGAATAGATGAGATTCTGGACCCAGGAGCCTGGGGCGCAGCAATGGAACCTCAGCATCTTCACCCCGAGGGACCCAGGAGCCTGGGACGCAGCAACAGAACCACAGCATCTTCACCGCGAGGGACCAGGAGCCTGCGGTGCAGCAGCCGAACCCCAGCCTCTTCAGTGTCGTGGAGCCCAGAGATGAATCACTCAAATGTGCTGGCTCTGGGGGTCAGGGAACCAAGAGCCGGAAGTTCAGTGATTCGCTCAGCATCAGGTCACTCGTGGTGCCAATTCTGCATTAAATTCGAGTCTCCCTACACCTGTGCTCACTGTACCACGTTGCAGTTCTTTGCTTAGAGGCTCGTCTGGTCCACCCGGTGGCCCTGTTCTCTCATTGAAGTTTGTCTCTCCTGGAACTACTTATCCAGTAAATAGTCTCGGGGCGTCTGCGTCCAGCGCTTGTGCGCGGCGCTGGGGAAGGAGCCTTAGACCCACAGGCCCTTGCTGTCAGGGAGCTTACATCCTGCGGGCTCAACACAAGACAAATAACAGATGGAGAACGTAATGTGGCGGGGGCGCCCCATGCTAAGAAGGGAAATGCATCCTGGTAGGGAGAAAATGGGGAGACAGCATGGCAGGAAAGGGGTCCTTGAAGGCCCCCCGAGAAGGTGACATTCAGCAGAAAGAAGCGTGAAGTGAGGCCGGCTCTGCAGTCCCTGGGTTCTCCAGGAGGGCTCACGGCAGGGGGAGGCCTGAGGGCTGGGGAGACAGATCCAGGGGTCCATGCCAGTCACGTGCAGCCCCGGCTTCATGGTGAGGGCCGGGTGGGGGGACCCCTGAGAGTCTCCAGCAGAGACACATCTCGACCTGAGCTGCACTTGAAAACCACCCAGAGATGGGGTGATGCTGGGGGCAGGAGGCCCCTGGAGGCTCTTCCGTCATCTGGGGGTGGTGACCGCGGGCCATTTGGGGTGTAGCCCTGAAGAGGGCAGGAAGTGCCAGGCCAGCGATATTTGGAGGTGGAGTGATAGGATCTGCTGATGGACAGAGGAAAACATGAGTCCACGCCAGGCCTGAACAATCGAAAGCAGTTATTGGCAGGAAAAGGAGATTGCATCCGGGGTAAGAACCGAGAGTTCAGTTCTGGACGATGCTCGTTTGGGTGGCCTGTTAGGCGTCCAGGCATGAATATCAGGCAGATCCCTGGATGTGAGCCTGGGACTCAGGCAGAGGCCAGGCTGGTGATGGACCCTGGAGTTGCCGCAGGCAGACGGCGTGACGGGGGTCGGAGGAGAGGCGGGGAGTAAGTCTGGGCAGAGAAGAGAGAGGTCTGGACCGTGAGCCCCAGGCTGCAACTCAGAGCATGGAGAAAACCCAGCACAGGAGGCAGATGGAGCAGACACGGAGTCTGCACCTGCCCTGCAGGACAAGGTACGCACGTGTGAGTGCGCATACCACAGGCACACACACGTGCACGCACACACACACTCGCGGGTCTCCCAACTCTGCATCTGTCATCGGAGTCGCGCTTTCAGCTTCCTTCTTTCCAGTGGGAATGTTCTCCTCCCTGACTCCCCGCCCCCTCCCCGGTGACAAATCCTGTGTCCGGAACCGTCTTTCAGGTCACTTCAGGGACACGGACAGGTGGTCAGCTGTCAATCACGGGCACAGTTGACCTAAAGGGGAAGAAGTAGGAGCCGCTGGCCGGGAGGATTTGGTTGCTGTGCTCGCCAAGGGCCTGGGTTACCGTGAGCAGCAGTGTGGTCTCCCTGGGACCCGGGCCACCTGGCCTCCCACGTGGGGGAGAGCAGTGTGGATTTTCTGCCAACAGGAAGATAGGAGCCACAGGAGATGTTTATCTGGGCACAGCAGCATTTAATGACAGTTTAAACAAGGTGCCAAAAATAACGGCGATGGACAAGTCATTGCAGTATGTTCCCCACTGGCATCTCCAGAGGACCGCGGGGCTCCCAAGGCGTTCCGTACCCACCGCCCTGCCCTGCCTGCGGCCGCTGCGGCAGCCTCGGGACCTGACGTACAGCGATGGCAAGGAAATGCATTCAGATCGGGAGAGCTGGTCCGTGACAGAGGTGGTGCTGGGTTGGGTGTTCGATCTCACGCCCAGCCGAAGATGCAGCCTCGTGATGCCATGTTACCAAGGGCAGGGAAATACAACACGGCCAATTTTGTTCTATTTGCCTCATAAGAAAGACCTCGCTGGGGATGCTATTTACACTGGGGCCCTTTCCGCAGGAAAATATTCAATATCATTTCCGCCCCCAACCTTTTCATTCTACAAGTGATACATAAAACTGATACTATTTATCGGGCGCTCCTGTCATTTTCGCAACACTCTTCGGATAGGAGCATCTTCTCTGTTACATAGTTGAGACAACATGTCTGCAGAGAAATATAACACAGGTGGTGAATTGCAGAGCAAGAAGTGAATCTAAATTCGATCTGTACATGTGAGCATTCCTCTATGTAAATGTTTCTTGTAGAAAAATTAAGAGATTAACTTAAGGCAGAGGGAAAATGTAGCTACATCTTCTGGCCAGAGAGAATCACTGTTATTTGTATTCTTATTTTATTCGTGTTTTCTGTATCCATAGATTGTGTAAATAGGAGAAGAATGTGCATGCTGCTTTGTAGTTTTTTGCTCAATATTGTACAGTAAATACTTCTCTATGTTTCTTTTTTCTAATACATTATTTATAATATTCCGTTGCACCTAAAGCATAATTCAACTAATTTGTGGGATTTCTACCTTGTTTCCGATACTTTGCTGTTTAAAAAAAACACCACAAGCAATATATTTGTATGTGCCTCTTCACACACTGCCTGTGTCCTTAGGATAAATTGGTAGATAGGTTGGTGAGTAAGTAGTGCACATCTATTTTAAAGGGTAAGCACACCTTTAGTACTTCTGATATTTATTGCATTCATGAAGTTTGTCCCAGTCTGTACTAATTATTTTCAGTAATCCAACAGGTGTTTGCTGAGTGACAGGGTTGTGCTGGGAGCTGCCTAAGGCGTTAGTGCCCTTATGTGTGCATCGTATTCTTATGTTCTTTTAAAAGTTTTCATTTTAAACTCTCTCATTTAAACTCTCTCAAAGTTATAGAAAATTTGAAAGAAGATGATTCTGGAATTGTTATGGTTACAAATATTTGTTTTTCTAACTATTTCTGTTTATTCTGGTACAGAGAAGAGCAGATTCTTATTGAAACTATAAAAATAACTAAATTGTCATGAAAACCGATGGGGCTCAGTAAAGAAGCTTTGCACGTGTTTGATCATGGTGATGGGCAAGGCGGATCAGTGTGTCTCACGCTTTCTCCAGAACTGTCATACATGCCACCAGCACAGCACACGTAACACTTTCTAGGAAGGCAGAGCGTACGTTGTGTTCTTACCACACACAATAACAATGATAATGATGATGATGAAGGTGCAGAGGGCGTGCCGGGAGGAGGAGGGGTTTGTAGTCTCGGTTGTGGCGATGGTGTCACGGGTTGTATACTTTCCCCCAACTCATCGAGTCGTGCATATACAGCTTTTCACATGTCTGTCATACCTCCACAAAGTGGTTTAAAGAGAAAAAGGAGGGTATCAGATAAAATTAAATGACCTCGTTGGTGCTGTCAGCTTTAGTTCAGCCCAACCCAGGCCAGCGGGCTGCTTTCGGAAGTTGCCCACCCGTGATGTGAGGCCTCGGGAGTCCTGATCTGTCCCGGGTGCCCTGCAGTCAAAGCTCGTGGGTCTGCTTGGTCCTGGGGCTCCTGCCGTGGCCCCCATGCCTCTCAGGCCCTTCTTCCCGGGGACACTCCACTCAGGGCAGCGGCTGTGACTGTGAGGGCATTGAGGTCGATGGTGGCCTCAGATTGGGGAGTGCGGCGTCCCCCCGGAAATGGGAGGGCCCCGGGGATCCCGAGTAGTACCCTCACTGACAGTCAGACCCCTTGCCACCTTCAGCGTCCCACACCTCACCCCACCATCAACGACTTCTCGGGAGGCTCTGTCTGCCCTCAAGCTGCACCAGGGCTGCAGTCATGCCAGCCTCTTCTGCTGCCCGGGGGGACCGACCCCTGAGCACTGACAGCTCAATGGCTCTCAAATAGGCCACATTGCTTTCCGCCCCCGGCCTTTCACAGATGATTGAATTGGCGCTGGTGCTTGGCCACTGGCACGCACCACAGGTGTTGGTGGAAACGACAGGACAGCAAATACCTGGAGAGCCTCATGCTCTAAGCCCAGGATCTGACCCCAGTGCCTTAGTGCATCCTGACTGCTATAACAGCACCAAGTCTGGGGGCTTAAACAACAGACATCTACTTCCTACACTTGTGGAGGTGGGGAGTCCAAGGTCAGGGCCCTGGAAGATTCAGTGTGGTGAGGACCCCCTCCTGGTTCACAGACAGTGTCTTCTCACTGTGTCCTCACGTGGGGGAAGGGCTGGGGGCTCTCTGGGGTCTCTGTTATGAGGGCACTGATCCCAGCATGGGGGCCCCACCCTCATGACCTCTCACCTCCCACAGGCCCCGCCTCCTAATGCCATCACTTTGGGGGTTAGGATTTCAGTGTGTGAGTTTTGGGGGGTGGAGACAAACAGTCTACAGCAGTGGGAAGAAAATACCCCAGAGCATCCTCAGAGGGCAGGGGATGTTGCGTGGTTTCCACATAATCCAGTTTAACGATACAATATGTGGAAATGAATATTTCAGGAAGCAATATAATAATAAAGGAAATGGACTCAGAAGTGAGGGCCATGTGTTGTCTTGTTAAAAAACAAAAGCTAGCAGCTCTCAAGTGAGGGCCTTCTCGAGGCCTAGCTCTCTGGACCAACCGCACGGAAAATCAAGAGTGGCTTGTCACCAGCAAATGCATCCACCAGCTTGGAATGACCAGTCTCCTCCTACATAAAAGCTTCTTTTGCTTATTAATTTTACCATAGCTTTTGTGTGTATACAGAATTTCCATGTAGTGAGATGACGGTGTTATTTAAACCTTTTAATGTGAGCTTTCAGATATAATCACCCTTAACATAGTGTATGCAGGGATTGATTTTATCATCTTAACCAGAATTTTACAGAAAGAAACTTTAAACAGTAAGGCATGTGGTTGATGACCCAGGACCTATTCTCTCTTTCTTTCTCTGAATTTTGATTTATTTAAAATTGTCTAGGTAACCAAAGGTTTCCCAGTTATTAACTAATTTAATATTATTTTTAAGATCTTGATGTCATTTAAGGACCTTGGGAGTTACAGTAAATGTTGCTTCAGAGAACAACACCATCACTGTTGACTTGAAAATTTTGTCAGAGATGATATGTGACATCAATGCAAGTGTAAAACCAAGTTCAAATGGTTTGCAACGTTGCCTCAAGTTTGTAAGAGGCCACCTTCTTTTCCCCTAAAGATCACTTATTAAAGTTCAGTTTAGTTGACACAGATGTGTGCGTTTGAATAACCTTGAGCGTTAGTCAGAAGCAAGGACAGGGATCTATAAAACCGTACAGAAACATTTAGGTAGTTCACGCTTTCCTTGAGAAAACAAACGCAAGGCTAGAATAAAGATCGTCACATCATGACAAATCCAGGGAGGCGGACAGCTGGTCTTAAACCCGAAACATCAGAGCGGCCCGATGTGTTCAGGGATTCACCTTAATTCGAAGTGTCATGTGACCTATGTCTAGCTATGTCTCCATTTTTTTTTTTTTTTTTTTTTTTTGTGGTACGTGGGCCTCTCACTGTTGTGGCCTCTCCCGTTGCGGAGCACAGGTTCCGGACGCGCAGGCTCAGCGGCCATGCCTCACGGGCCTAGCCGCTCCGCGGCACGTGGGATCTTCCCGGACCGGGGCACAAACCCGCGTCCCCTGCATCAGCAGGCGGACTCTCAAGCACTGCGCCACCAGGGAAGCCCTATGTCTCCATTTTTAAGCCAACAAATAAAAATTGAATTGGTTAAGTTTGCTCGGGTGCGTGCCGCGTGCATTCTTACAACCTCCTTCCGTGTGTCTTCCGTGGAATCACGCGGTAAGACGGCCTTTGCCTGCCTTTTCCTCTTAGGTCGTGCCCTGGAGACCGTCCACGTTCCCACACACGGCAGAGCTGTGTCTTATTCAAAGCCTAATTCAAACCCTTCTAATTCAAGGGCAGTTATTTCTTTTTTAAAAAATTAAAAAAAAAATTTTACACCATTTCTAAACTGTAAATTTCAACTTACAGTTATTACAGAATATTGTCTATATTCCCTGTGTCGTATGATACATCCTTGGGCCTGTCTTACACCCAGTAGTTTGTGCCTTTCACTCCTCCACCCCTCTACTGCCCCTCCCCCCGCTGGTAACCACTCGTTTGTTCTCTACATCTGTGAGTCTGCTTCTTTTTTGTTATATTCACTAGCTTGTTGTATTTTTTAGCTCCCACATATAAGTGATATCAGACAGTATTGTTCTTTCTCTGTCTGTCTTATCTCACTTAGCATAATGCCCAACGGCAATCATTTCTAATGTATTTGACAGTATCTCAAGTTCAGATGCTCGTCTGGAACCTCAGCTGAGTCCTTGGAAAGTACATTTGGGTGCTGACTGTGGACGGGGCCTGTCAGGGACGCAGGACCGCGGCTCAGAAGGTCAGCGCCCGTCCTGGGGCCTCGGTGGGTCCTGTGCGGGCACCACTGCCTGCAGTTCCCCCTTCCCGGGCCCCCTCCCTGGGGGAAGCTCCCTCTGCTGCCCTTGCTTCTGGGGCAGCTCCGGCCCCAGCCCCCTGGGACTGGACCTCGGTCCCTGGGACCCAGCTCAGGGGGGAGGGGCGCCTCCCGCCTGTGTCCCTCTCGGGGGACCCGTCCTTTCCATGGGGGACTGAGCCTTCCTCTGTCGAGAAGCCTTCTGAGCTCAGAGGGGCTGGATCCAGGTCTGGCCGCCTCCCAGCTGGTCCTGTTGGCTGAGCATGGACAGGGACCGTCCTGAGCTCTGACGCGCCCCTGCTGGGTCTCCTCGCCTGCTGCCCTCGGACATGGGAGAGGACCCTCTTCTTATCATCTCCTGAGACAGGAGGACGACAGATGTTCATTTGCGACAATCGCAGAGGACTTCCTAGGAGAGGCAGTCAGGTGTGCGATTTGACAGGAATGTTCTAAGCCTTGATTTCAGGCGTAAAAACTAATCCAGTCACACGTGTTTACTTCAGTGCATTTTCCATGACGTATATCAGACCCCAGAGCACGTTGACATCGATAACATAATTAAAGCCCTCTAAGCAAATACAGAATTTCACTGCTTAAACAATCTGCAATACTCTTTTAAGCTAGAATGCAAGTTTAAAAATTTTAACCTACATTAAGCTTGTTTAATCACGAATGTCACCTTCTAATGTAGCAAAATCTCTTGTCCCCTAATGAAGCCACTCCTTCAAGTTGTTGCCAGTGAGTCTGATATTTTTACTTTTGAACTCACGCATCCGTTGGGTTATTTTGAGGAGTTGCGACAAAATGCATATTTTCATTCATACCTAGTAGATTCTGTAAAAACTGTAAAGCTGTGAAGCCTGTGAAACTGTCTTTATTCATGATAGGGTCTTAGAACATTTCCCTTTTTGTAGATGTTTATTAAGAGATTGTTGAGTCTCAGTGATGCAGGCAAGGTTGTCTGGAATGGAGAGGGGGCTGGGTTCTCACTTGGTCACAGCTCACGTGGACCCTTTGGTAAGGCATTTCGAAGATGTATTATATTTTTTTTCCGAAAGTCAAAAGAGCGTTTGCAAACCAGCTTAACTTCTGATATGTTTTACAGAACGAGGTTTCTTTAAGCATTCCGAGATAAAATGACACTTATCCTGAATACTAACAGTTGAAAGTGTAAGACATCTTATTACAAAAATAACTTTGTAACCCGTCCTTCACCAGTGAATGGGCCGGTCACTCATGAATCAGTGATCCTTGTAGCAGTGCCATTAATGGAAGATCCCAGTGGAGGGTTTGAGCCACTGACTCTTCTCACTCCTCAGGCTCTGAAGGGGTGTCAGGGGATGTGACCATCGTCATTAAGAAGAATTTTAAATCTAGGGGGTGGTGATGGCTGTTCTCACATCTGGATGGGTTCCAACTTATTACAGTCCTTCAAAAGCAGTCACAGTGACTCCACAAAGGACCCTAATGGCAACTCTTCTAATGGGATTATAATGACAAAATAATAAAAACATTAAGCAAACGGAGATTAGAGCATTAAATACACTGATAACCAAATAATTGGGAGAACAGATGCTAAGACCAATGAGAACCCGGCTTACGTCTGCCCCACAAGGAGAGAAGTCGAGGATTTGAACTGAACAGAGGAGCAAGTATAACATTCTGTGATTTTATTACTTTCCAAAAAATGTGCTATCTCTCAGGCGATCCAGTGGCATTTTTCTCAGTCCCAAGCACCCGACTCGGGCCTGGGAGCGAGAGGTCTCGTGTTGTAGGGAAAACCCTTACCATCTAGAAGGAAGTGCCCATCAGGACAGTGTTACTCCTGGTCGTCAGGTGAAGTGTAATCCTACTTTTAAAGTGAGGTAATGGCTTCTGGGGTCCAACAGAAGTGGGATATTGCTGTGTTTCCCTTGAAATTTAAAATTTTCCTGCCAGGCCCTGGTACCCCAGGGTGCCTTGGAGCACAGTTTGGGAACTGTGGTGTTAATGTTTATTTTCGTTCCCTCCTCGTGATGCATTCAGTGAATGTTTACTAAGTATGTGCTGTGTTCAGCCTCTGGGCTAAATTCTAACAACACACAGATGGATTCAACACAGCATCTCCCTGCAGTTAATGGTACAGGATAAGAGAGTCTGTTTGCAGTAACTGTGCTCCCAGGGATGCACCGGCAAACTCCTAGCAAAGCTTAGGGAGGAGAGGGTACCCACAGCGAGAGGAAACCCTCAGGGGAGGGGATCTGGAAGGATGCGTGGATTTAGGGGATGGAGGGAATAGCACGGGCAGAGGTGACAGGGTCAGTAAATCAGGATCCTCGTACAGGCGGGGGTGGGGAGGGCGGCATTACCTGGGGGGAGGGGTGTAGAGGAAATAGGGTTGGAATGGTAGGTGTAGAAGATCGGGAGCATCTTGAATTCTACATTAAGGAGTTTGATTCTTTTTAGTTGTGGAAATTTACCATTTTCACCATTTTTAACTCTGCATTTCAGGTGCATGAGGTACATTTACAGTGCTGTGCAACCATCACCCCTGTCATTTCCAGAACTTGTTCATCATCCCAAACAGATACTCTGTACCCTCTTCCCCTCCCCCAGCCTGTGGTAACCTCTAATCTACATTCCGTCTCTATGAATTTGCCTATTCTAGGTATGTCACATAAGTGAATCATACAACGTTTGTCCTTTTGTATCTGACTTTATTTCATTCAACATAATGTTTTCAGGGTTCATCCATGTTGTAGCACCTGTCAGAACTTTATTCCTTTTTATGGCTGAATGATATTCCGCGGTATGGAGACACGGTATTTTGTTTGTCCATCATCTGTTGATGGACACGGGTTATTTCCGCCTTTTGGCTATTGTGAATGCAAAACACGTTGGCACATCAGAATGTGAGTCCCTGCTCTCAATTCCTTTGGCTTCATACCTAGGAGTGGAATTGCTGAATCACATGGTAATCCTATGTTTAACTTTTTAAGCCAAATTGTTTTCCACAGAGTCTGCACCATTTCACATTCCCACCAGCAATGTGTGAGGGTTCCAGTTTTCTCCACATCACTTGTTACCTTCTGTTCTTTTGATAATAGCCATCCTAACGGGTGTGAAGTGATGGATGTCGTGGTAACTTTGATTTGCTCTTCCCTGATGACTAGTGATGTTGAGCATTTTCTCATGTGCTTCTTGGCCATCTGTGTATCTTTTCTGGAGAGATGTCTGTTCAAGTCCTTTGCCAATTTTTGAATTACTTTATTTTTGTTGACTTCTGGGAGTTCTTTATGTATTATGGATATTAGTCTCTTCCAAGATGTATGATTTGAGGATATTTTCTCCCATTCTGTGGGTTGCCTTTTCATGAATTTTAATATTGAATAGAAATACAGTGAGTCTTGGTACTCCACGTTTCTTCCGTGTCTTGTTCTATTCAGAAAATTAGACACAGTGTTCCTACTTCAGAGAGTCACCTCCAGGCAACACTTGTCCTTTTGTGCCACTTGGAAGGCAGCTGCCCCCTGTCCACTTGCCTGGTTTTTATCTGACCCCTTCTGTGCAGCACAGTCCATACAGTGAGTGGTTAAGGACTGACTCCAGCGGCCTGAGTCAGTTCCCAGCTCTGATGCCTTCTAGGGTGGGGAGTGTGGGCATGTTATTTAACCTACCATGCCTCAGTCTTCTCATCTGCAGAACGGGCATAAAAATGGTACCTACCTCATAGGGTGAGTATACATTAAATTAATGTATTTAATGTGTGGAATACCCTTAGAGCCCTGCTTGGCGTGTAGTAGACACTCAATACGTGCTGCTCTCTTACTGTGAGTTTTTTTCTATCCAACTGGACTGGAGTATTGATGTCTGTTGTCTCTTTTCTTATCCAGTTCTTTTTACTTTGGGTGAGTAGAGATATTCAGCAGTTGACCAAGGATGTGAATGACTGCTATGTGCCCTGTACACAAGGGGATTTTTTCAGGAAAGAACTTAAAATGAATTTTTATGAAGTGATAGAAATCATTTCTTTTCTTTTCTTTTTTTTTTCTTTCCTGCGATACGCGGGCCTCTCACTGTTGTGGCCTCTCCCGTTGTGGAGCACAGACTCCGGACGCGCAGGCTCAGCGGCCATGGCTCACGGGCCCAGCCGCTCCGCGGCATGTGGGATCTTCCCGGACCGGGGCACGAACCCGTGTCCCCTGCATCGGCAGGCGGACTCTCAACCACTGCACCACCAGGGAAGCCCCTAGAAATCATTTCTTTATGGGGGAAAATACAGCACAGTAAAGACGGCCAGCTGTGCTGCTGAAGGAAAAGACGGTTAGGAGGGTTAGGAGAATGAGGACTCTTTGCTATAAAGAGAAATCCTCTCAAGAGGAATAAATGCCAGAGGGGCATTTGCGAATCTGAGGATTTCCGAGTCTCAAGACGTCTCGTGTGAGTGCTGATGACCCACTGGCTGCTTCGCACGAGACTCTGCCGGGCACCCGAGCCCTGAGGTTGCCTGGGTTCTCTCCTGTCTGCAGTCTCCTGGCTCACGGTGCGTCCCTGTTACCCTGTTACACACAGTGGGTCCCTGTTACACACAGTGGGTCCCCGTTACACACAGTGGGTCCCCGCTATACGCAGTGGGTCCCCGTTACCCTGTTACACACAGTGGGTCCCCGTTACACGCCATGGGTCCCCGTTACCCCGTTACACACAGTGGGACCCCGCTACACACAGTGGGTCCCCATTACCCCGTTACACACAGTGGGTCCCCGTTACCCCATTACACACAGTGGGACCCCGCTACACACAGTGGGTCCCCGTTACACACAGTGGGTCCCCATTACATGCAGTGGGTCCCTGTTACCCTGTTACACACAGTGGGTCCCCACTACACGCAGTGGGTCCCTGTTACCCTGTTACACACAGTGGGTCCCCGTTACATGCAGTGGGTCCCCGTTACACACAGTGGGTCCCTGTTACACACAGTGGGTCTCCGTTACACACAATGGGCCCCTGTTACACACAGTGGGTCCCCGTTACACACAGTGGGTCCCCGTTACCCCGTTACACACAGTGGGGCCCCGTTATACACAGTGGGTCCCCGTTACCCCATTACACATAGTTGGACCCCGCTACACACAGTGGGTCCCCGTTATACACAGTGGGTCCCTGTTACACACAGTGGGTCCCCATTACATGCAGTGGGTCCCTGTTACCCTGTTACACACAGTGGGTCCCCACTACACGCAGTGGGTCCCTGTTACCCTGTTACACACAGTGGGTCCCCGTTACACACAGTGGGTCCCCGCTACACACAGTGGGTCCCCGTTACACACAGTGGGTCCCCGCTACACGCAGTGGGTCCCCATTACACACAGTGGGTCCCCATTACACACAGTGGGCCCCTGTTACACACAGTGGGTCCCCGTTACACACAGTGGGTCCCCATTACCCTGTTACATGCAGTGGGTCCCCATTACACACTGCCTGCTGGTTTGGCATTTGCATCCCCTGCTCTGCCCTCATCCACGGCAGGGCTTTGGAAGGAGGGAGTTGTTTCACGTCTCTGATTCCCTCTCAGGCTTTGCACTGGGCACCTCCTTGAGAAAGATTTGTCAAATGAATATATTTGCTTTCATGTCATATTTCTATCTACACCTTCCCTTTAAGACAGTAAGTTCTTTGGGAAATAAGAACTATTGTTCACTTTGAATATGGCCCAGGGCCGGGTGTGGTGGGCCTAAGTCTTTGACCCGCTGGTCTGGGTACACAGCACGAGATCAGGGTTTAGATGTAGTCTCCTCAAAACTGACGTCGGCGGAGCTTGAAATAGGCCCTGAGAACCAGGGGCTGCCGGAAGGCCCAGGTGTTGGAGCCTCTGGTCCACCAGCACCGTCCACATCCTGCCGGTGTCTCTTTACTTCTCCAAGGCTCTGCTTCCTCCCTGTCAATGGGGTGACCCTGAGGGTTGGAACGGGTAACAGTGAAACGGCCCTGCCCGATGCCTAGCGCACAGGGCGTCTTCTTGCTGGCGTTTCACTGCTCCAGGGTTCCTGCGGGAGCCTGTGCTGGACGTGAGGAGTGGGGGGCAGCGGTCCTTCCCACGGGGGTCCCAAAGGTGGCCTTTGAGCATGTACCCCTACCTCTAGTGCAGACTATAAGGCACTAGGCCACGCCTCAGAATAGTTGCTGCCTGTGCGTACTTATCGTAACCTTAAGCTTAAACAGAACACATGCTACATGTCTCAGACACAATTCCAAATACATCCTGAGAGGAAAGTAAAAGCAAATATTTGTGAAGTGCTTTGTAGTCTACACAGAGTTTTCAGGTGTCTCTCCCGTGACAGTGACTCACCAGGGCTGGCCTGACGCTTCCTCCGTGCTTGGCTCCGTGTGGCTCTGTCCAGGTCTCATTCTGATCGGCAAGAGGGGGGCTTCTGGAATTGGCTCAAGAGCGAAGGACAGAAGCCTGGCCGGGCTGTCCACTCCCTCCCTCTGTCCTGTGTGCCCCTCAGGGCTCTGTGAGGCAGGGTTTGTCATGGATGTGGTGGACACACCAGCTTCAGAATCAGGCAGGGTTCTCATCTCTGCCCCAACGCTGTGTAGACAAGTTACTTAACTTCTCAGAACCTGCATTTCCTTTGTTAAAGAAATGGGCAATAGCACTGTCAGGACTTAATAAAATAACGTGTGTGGTTGGCACACAGTCTCAAAAACGATTATTTCCCTGTTCATTCACCAGTTGTTGGGCGAGTCAAGATGATTAATGCAGAGGAAACTTTGCAAAGAGGAGTCACTATGTTTCAAAGGAGAGTAGACCAGTTAAATGTATCAGGATTTTTAATTAAGTTTAGCAGAATGAAATTCTAATGAATCCAGTGTAAATCTGAGAAGACGACATCCTACGGTGACAGAATTCGGTTCTTTTTCCTGAAAATCTGCAATCTGTCACATCTGTCAAGGGGAAAGTGTTTTAAGATAACTGTTTGGCCTTGTGATTCCACTGCCTCCCCGGGTGTGTGAATGAGGGAGGCGTGCTCACTGTTGCCAGGAACCACATGGGTCGGTCACTGAGTTTATAACCTTGACCTCTAGCACGAGCTCCCACGTGTTTGAGCATCTGGACCAGACGCTCTTCACATGCTGTCCTCTCAGAGCTCTTGGTGGAATGAAAAGTGTGCCCAGAAGATGCTTGGTGGGGACTGTGGCCAATGGGACTGTGGCTGGTGGGGACTGAGACCGGTGGGGACTGTGTCTGGTGGAGACCGTGTCTAGTGGGGACCGTGGCTGGTGGGGACTGTGGCTGGTGGGGACTCTGTCTGGTGGGGAGAAGTCTGCTGGAGGCTCTGGGTCGGGACGGCACGGGGCTGAGCACAGCTGAGCCAGACGAGGTGCCGGCCCATTCAGTCACTCGTCTTCTGGGGTGGATTCCCGAAGGCCAACGGAAATGTGAACTAAACTTCACTTAGATATTTTAGCACCTCAGTATATGCAGTTTCCCCACTGCCATCTAGTCTTAAATGTGGCATCAATTATGGTTTCTTACTTGAAAGGAAAATCACAACTAAAACTCTCTCCCAGATGCCAAGGGGTAGAGAAAGGGGTGCTTCCAACAGCAGCGAGCAGCCGGTAGATGGTCCAGTTTGGAGGAGGGACCACGGGGCACAGGAGGGCCTCACGCCCATTGGGCGCTCCCTGTCGACACTGTGTCACATAGTCTGCAAGTGGTTTAATTCAATCTGTGCCCACAAGGGGGAAGTTTAAAATCATGAGCAGGGATTCCCCTGGTGGTCCAGTGGGTGGGACTCCACACTCCCAGTGTGTGTGGGGGGGCCCGGGTTCAATCCCTGGTTGGGGAACTAGATCCCGCATGCATGCAACTAAGACCTGGCGCAGCCTATATAAGTAGGTAGGTAAGTAAGTAAGTAAATAAATAAATAAAATCACGAGCACATTCCTGGAGGAATCAGGTTCGAATTTTAATTTTTTCGTGCTTCCACCCACCGTGTCTTTTTACTCACTTCCTTGGACATCTCCTGCCGTTCTAAGTCCTCGCTGCCTTCTCCCTGCTCTGCTGTGGTGGCAGGCGGCACCTTGCGCTCCCGTGGCGTCACTGATCTCGGGCGGGAGGGCGTCCGTCCACGTGCCCCGACGTGTCTCCGGAAGGACTGGGTGGCGTGGCCAGCAGTGGTGCTCTCCTCCCGGCGCTGCAGACCCCCAGGAATCTTGCTGGGGGAGCATCTCCACTTTCTCCTGTGCAGCTCAGATCCTACCCTGTGTCCTCTGTCCCCATGCCACCTCCCCGACCCCTGGCAACCACCAGTCTGTTCTCTGTATCAGTGAGTCTGTTTCTGTTTTGTTTTGTTTGTTTGTAAACGTGCAGCTGTAAAATAAATAAGTCACAGGAATATGATTAACACACAGGGGATGTGGTCATTAATATTGTAGCAGCTTTGTACGGTGGCAGGTGGTGACTGGTCTTATCGTGGTGATCATTTCATAAGGGGTAAAAATATCACGTCACTGGCTTCTGCACCTGAAACGAATATAACATCGCAGGTTAATGACAGCTCCATAAAAAAGATTAAAAAAAATTCAACTCATCAGTGGCCCCACAAGGAAGAAGCAAACCTGCTGCTCGAAAACCCACTGGACACCCCGGCGGTCTCCCTGCCGTCCACTCTCCAACATCCCTCGTTGTGGTTGCCCTGGAAACCCAGCCAGCAAGCCACCAGGACGAACTACCTATGCGTCAGGAGGGTTGGCTGCCTGGTCTTCTTGTAGCTCATGGGAGCCTCGCTCTCTTCCCCGTGATGCTACCCTCAGCTCTTCTGCTAGAAGCTGGAAATCAGTCCAAGTGGACAGCAAGCCTTGCTTCCATTTGCAAGCAGTGACTCTTTCAAGAAATCTCAGTTTTACTTCACAGTGGTTCCTGGATACGATGAGAAATGATAAAGGTGGCCTCTTACGTTTGCAGCTGCTCATTTCCGAGTCCCCTGGGGTTCTGTGTGGTGTGTGGTCGGCAGCGTATGCAGTACACGTTGAGGAGGCGGTGTGGCTGCCGTGAGGCTTGTCGGAAGCACTGTGACTCCTCCTCGTCACGCAGGCCTGAGTGCGCTTTGACCGCGGTCTCCTCGATCTCCCGTGTCAGCACTTCATCGTAGGGCTTTTACATGGTGTATATTTTCTCTCCCTAAATATTCTTATCTACTTGGTGCCCTTTGGTATTCAGACCAAGAAGTAGGTACCAAATCACCCCCAAGTGCATAATGGAATTTTATAAACATGTGTATTTGAAAGCAATCTAGCTTTTAGTTTCAGGGTCTCTGTGAAACCTAGACATACCAGTATTGGCAAACTGAAGCCCTGAAGTCTCTTGGCAGAGTGTAAGTTTTCATTCTTTCCTCCGAAGCTTCGGCGAACACTCAGCCTGCGATTCTTTTATTACCCGCCTAACTCAGTTTCCTTAGCTGTTCATTTCACATGCAGGACAAGAAATGTGATTTCTGCTTCTTAATTTAAACTTTGGCAGCACAAAGGAATGTCTAGAAATTCCCCGGAAACCTCTCTTTTTCAGCCCTATCCCGTCCTCCCCCACCCCTCGTTACTGTGTTTCACATAAATATTTCTTTATCAAAAATAGACATGGTTCCTTAAAAGGCCTTCTAAGAATAAAAAAAGAAAAAATTGGAAACAAATTAAGAAGCTTTGAAATGTGAGAGTAGTATTTTTATATTTTCTCCTGTACTCTCTCCTCTACCACAAGAATAGAAGTATGTGTGTGTGCATGTACACACATACACACGTGTGAGCGCACACACGCAGGTGAGTCCGTTGGACGAGGTCTACAGTATACACGCCGTGTAACCCAACCTCTGCAGAGCCTTTCTTTCAGCCATTCACATGGACTCAGTGCCCACCCACCACTCCTTTTATTGTGGCTTTTCCAACTTGACTTCTTTATTTTGATCTCTTGGTTGGTTAATTTTATTCTCAAGTGGTTCTTTTCGACATGGGCCGTGGGTATTTTTTTTCTGATTTTTCTTCCTGGATGAGAATGCCTGTCTTTTGCTCTTATTCTCAAAGGAAGACTTGGCTGAGATTAAATTCTTGGCTCAAGCACTTCCTCTCCTTCAGTGCTCCCTCCTGACATACGGTCCCACTGTCTTCTAGCACGGAATAGTACAGTCACCCTTGTACCACGATTTTCTACTTACTGTTTTGGGGGCTGGACTTTATTATGAATTGAACTCCTCTCCCAGGAAGGCACACGAGTGCCACGTTGCCCACACTGCTCACGTTTGGAGAGACCACCATGGCCTTCTTTCCACTTGAGGGATGACTTAGCTGGGTATGATATCCCTGGGTCACATTTACCTGTAAACTTCTGGAGGTGTATCACACCAGGTTCATTTCACCTCGACTTCATGGCCTGTGTGTTTGAGAAAATATTTATACTTAATGCTTACTTACATAATCAAGATATTTCTTGCTGTTATTTTGTTCAAATTTGTTGGAATATCGTGTGTCATTATTTCCAGTTGTGGTTTTTAATGCTTTCTTCATGTCATAGATACTTCCTCCTATTGTATCTTTGAAGTTATTTTATTTCCTGTTTGTTGCTACCTCCTTTGATGATTTTAGGTGGGTTCCCTTCCTTATCCATGCCAGGTATCCTTATCCTGGACTGTCTTTTTCCGTCCTGTTATCTTTTTTCTGACTTTTCTGATTTCAGTCCCTCTCCTTTGATTTCAGTGTGATTATCTCAAATCTTCTATGTCAAGGATTTTCTTTTAATATGTATCTGCTCTGATAGGTGCTAGTCCCGTCTGACTTACTGGTTTTGTGATGCTGCTATTTTCATTCTTTTTTTTTTTTTTTTTTTTTTTTTTGTGGTACGCGGGCCTCTCACTGTTGTGGCCTCTCCCGTTGCGGAGCACGGGCTCCGGACGCACAGGCTCAGCGGCCATGGCTCACGGGCCCAGCCGCTCCGCGGCATGTGGGATCTTCCCGGACCGGGGCACGAACCCGTGTCCCCTGCATCGGCAGGCGAACTCTCAACCACTGCGCTACCAGGGAAGCCCTATTTTCATTCTTAACTTAGGTTTTTACCTCCGCAATTTAGGGGGAAGGAGGAATTGCTTTTACTATTATCTCCTCTCATTTTATTATGATCAAAAGAGGGGTACACTGGATATAGCTTTTCTCTACATCTCAACCCAGAAGCCTGATAACTTGACATTATTTTAACCAGAAGCCTGCTGAGCGATTTTTGAACAAAAACACAATTTCATGTCATTTTTTTTTCTAACGTTTATTATTTTGAGGCCAGCCCTTGACGACAAAGTATTTAAATCATGTTTACAAAAATTTTTCAAGTTTTTCATCTATAAAAATACATTTATGACATGATACCATTATCGACCAAAGTGCTTCTGTTTATAAAGCACTCTGATACTTAAAATTTTGAGTAAGTGTATTGAAATATCCAAGGTGAGTTATAGAGACAAAAAAAAGAAAAAAACAGGCTGTTTTTACGGGCAAAACAGAAATAATATTTTACAATTAATTGAAGCATAGCTGTTTTGTCTTAGAAGCTGTAGAAGTCACCAGGGCTCCTGAGTTCGGCAGCAAAAGCAATTGGTTTTTTTCTGTATTGCTCCAGAGTATTTACAAATGTAAACGTCCCCACAAAATTGCTGTCACTGTTTCAAGACCCAGAAGCAAGGACAAAGTCTTGTGATTCAGGACTCCACAGGCACAGATTTGCAGGGCAGGAAGATCACTGCAGATGCTCCTGGTCTCAGCGATGGCCTTGCATTGGGAGGTGATAGGTGTAAAGATTTGTTTGAACTTAAAAAATGGTAATAAGAGTGAGGAAAATAGACCCCACTCTGAAAGGCGTTCATTTTCCCGTGCAGTAGGTGCTGCACTTGTCGTTTGTTCCAGGGACGGTGCCGAGACCGTTGCAGGGTTTCTCAGCCTCCACCCGTGTGTTGAAGGGGGCTGCTGTTATTACCCCATTTTACAGATGGAGAGTCCGAGTTCAGGGCATCAGATACGGCTGCAGAGTTAACGAAGGGTGAGTCCGGGGTTCCTTCCTCGGCAGTCGGGCCCCAGAGCTCTTTTGTGTGTCACTGCGTTTGAGAAGAGACTGTGTTACACAAACGCAATTTTTCCTGCTGGTTTTCAAAGAACATTTTCAGTAGTTCCTCAGGGTCCTGTGACCTCATGCTATAGTTAAGGGGAAAGAGGTCCTATTGAAATGGCCACAGTTAACCTGTTTAACTGAACCCATGCTAAGAAAATTATCTACGTGAAATGGATGAATTTCTGTTAGGAGAGTCAAGCTTTGAAAGAAGACCAGATTAGAGTGGGGCAAATATCAGGAAAAATTTTTAACAGTTACTTATGGAATCACGACCGTCCGTGTGGCCTGGAGGCAGGTGCCTGGAATGCGGCCAAGGTCGGTAACAGGTGAGGGTGTCTGATTTCCCTTCCTGGACACACAGGTGTGGAGGGCGGTCCCCACAGGCTGGCTGTAAAGTTGGGCCTGAAGCCCGAGTCCGGTTACTAGAGTCGATGTCCCCCAGATTCCTTATTATTTCTAAAGGGACAAGAAAGGACAAACCAGGGTGGGAATGAGAAGTCCTGAATGATAACAGGGAGGGCAGCTGATGGATGGGAAGAGATGGCCCCTGTGGGGGGGAGCTTCGTGACAGGTGACGAGGGTGAAGCCTGCCGCAGTGGGGACAGGGTCACGCACACGCCTTCCGTCCACAGAGCTGGGACCAGTGGGCCAGGCCACACCTGTCACGTAGGTGTGTTCTGTGCTCCTCTAGGTACATCACCTTTTACAGGGACCTGGATTCCAGCTAGCTGTCTCTCAGGGGGATGGACAGAGCTTGGCAGCATGGTTCAGTCCCTCCCCAGCTTCACCCACGTCGCAAGGGGCCTTGTGAGGACCCCCGGGGATGTCCCAAGGCCAAGGAGGTCGGGGGACACTTTCCAAAGGCTGGGTCTCAGGCACCTGTCATCCTCGTGTGATGATGGCCGTGGGGCGGCCGCTGTGCGTGTGTGGCCGCGGCCCCAAGGTATGTCCCCGTCTTAGCCCCGCTGTGGCCTCACCTTTTGGTGAACACTTGTGGCTGCTGGTTTTGATAAAAGCGTCTGCAGAATTGTTATCTGTCACATCATTGATCAGCCCAAGGCTCAGTAGATCCTGTTACGGACGTCATAGCCCAGGCTGCTAGAATGAGGACTCTAAAATATCTGTAGTGGATGGAGTGTTTCTTCGGCCAGACACTCTTCCAGCAAACCCATCTCTTGGTTTCTATGACTGTGTAGGAAACCACTTCATCACTCAGCGGCTGGCAGGAATAGCCGTCGTTTCGTCGTTTCCAGTGGCTGAGGGTGACTGGCTCAGCTGGGTGGTTCTTCTCTGTGTGTGACCGCGGCTGTGGTCACCTGCCCGCTGTGACGGGTCGGCGGGGGGACCCAGACGGCACCCAGACAGGGCTGCAGTGACGCTGGCTGTCAGCCAACACGTTATCGAGGGCTGACGACTGGGTCACCTGCGTCTCCTCCACGTCACCCACCACCCACGAGGCTTGGCTTTGCCACGTGGTGGCTGGGTTCTAAGTGGGACCCATTGGGTTAATAGCTACGTAACATTCTAGCAAGAGATGACCACAGACCATTTCTCAACTGTGTTTTGTCATCATGTTTTGTTTATTGCGGTACGCGGGCCTCTCGCTGCTGTGGCCTCTCCCGTTGCGGAGCACAGGCTCCGGACGCGCAGGCTCGGCGGGCCATGGCTCACGGGCCCAGCACTCCGCGGCATGTGGGATCTTCCCGGACGGCTTTTCCCTGCTGCCTTTTCGTATTGATGGATCGTGACCACCTTAGTCACAGACTGAGTCCCGAGACCTGATTTTACCTTAGAAGGAAAACATTTCCTTCATTTGCTGCTGGGCCTAAGGGCCCAGAGCCGTGCCGTCAGGTGGCCCCAGGTGCGGGGGATCCCCATAAAGGTGCAGGGGCCGGTCGTGTTCTCCACGGGTGTTTTGGGGTTTGTGGCAGCAAGCACCCTGAGAGCTGGCCAGCTCCACCTCCTCCGTGTGGGGACCAGCAGTGAGGCAACTGATTCGGTCCTGGGACAAAAAAATGTCTTTTGTCTCAACTAGAACTGTGATTTTAGGAACAGCGGTTTGGCTTAATTTCGAGCCCAATAACACGAGAAGTAATGTTTCTCCGATACTATAGCAAAGGCATTTTAAAAGACAAAATGTGCCATAATGGGGGAGGGTAATACCTATTCTTTGGTGCTTGGTTTTTTTTTTTTTTTTTTTTTTTTTTTTTGCGGTACGCGGGCCTCTCACTGTTGTGGCCTCTCCTGTTGCGGAGCACAGGGTCCGGACACGCAGGCTCACCGGCCATGGCTCCACGGGCCCAGCCGCTCCGCGGCACGTGGGAACCTCCCAGACCGGGGCACGAAACCCGCGTCCCCTGCATTGGCAGGGCGGACTCCCAAACACATGCGCCACCAGGGAAGCCCCTGGTGCTTGGTTTTTGAAGAAAGTGTTATCTCTCCGTTGGGAGCTGATGTGTTCTTTACTGTTATGGATTAGAGAGGCTGTGAATCTGTGCTTTCAGGTTATTAGTTGAAAGTCACAGGACTCTCCGGGCTCGAGTATGTTTTCGTGTATTTGTCATCCAGACTGATTAGTGAACCAGAGTACTGATCTGTCTTGCCTCTGGACATATTTATTTTTGAAATTAGGAAGCATTTAAGAAATTCAGGGTCAAGATTTTGATAAAGAGGTAAATGTCAGCAGTGATCACTTAGAACAAAAATATCACTTAAAAAGGTCATTTAAAAATCTGATTGCAGTTAGTTTCTATGAAGACGTTAAACTATTTCAGCTTTCTTTGACACGCACTGATTTTACAACTAGTACCTATTAATGTGAGAACTGACACCAGTTGCATTGTATGATTTTAACAGAATTCTGGTCAGATTCTAGTAAAGATGTGATTGAGCTTTTTAAAGAATTAAGTGTGTTCTTGAAATGGGAACAAAGTGAGTGTTTGCATGTAAAAACCGTATTTTCTTATTGATTCCCTGTAATTTCAGACGGCTGTTCCGCATAGGCAACAAGTTGAGCACACTAAAGACATGATTTAAGCCTACAAGGCTGAAGAGTCCGAGTCCTCTGGTGGCAAAGGCTGTCCTATGTAGCCAGGCGGTGCCTCGATGGTACAGTGGGCAGCCGTCCTACGACTCAGAGGCGGGCCGGTGATGCTTGATGGTCAGCCGCCCTGCACGGCCTCCCCCGCCCCGCGGTCAGGGTCAGGCCACGCCCGGCCAGCCTTCGAGGAATGCCGGGGTGGGCACGGGCTCCCCTGGCCCCCTCCTCCCGTGCAAGGACGCTGGTGCTGACGTGGGGGACCGCCAGCCCCCAGCACCGGTTCTCAACCCGGACAGGGGCCAAGAGGGGCAGGATGTGGCAGAGACCAGAGCCCGTGGGTACCCAAGGGCAGGTGCCCGGAGCTCCTGGCCTGTCCCGACGTTTCCTCACTGTCCTCGCCCAGCCAGCCCCCCAGAGACCCTCGGGGTTGTGGGGGGGGGAAGCCTGTGTCACGTGCCTTCCTTTACGTTTATGGGAGTTTTATGTGCTGTGTGTCATCGGGACAGTTGGGGGACCCCTGATGGAATGCCCAGCGTCGAGGGACCCTCTTTGTTTTGGTCCAACGGCTTCCTTTATAAAATATCCTGTCGCTTAAGCCTCTCTGTTCTTTTTTGGGGGGGTCTCCTCATAAGTCTCGGTCCCCAGATTCACTGACGTTGCAGTTCTGTTTCGCCTGCTGCCTTTCACCCCTCCCCCTCCTGCAATAAAATAGACTCACTTCCTGTCAATTAAGCTCCGCTCAGAATGTATGTCAAGAGATGCCAGTTCCCATTTTATTAGAAAATTTCGTAGACTTTGGGGAGGTGACCATGTAATCAGCCCCAGTGTCTCTTCTTTTAATGATGGTTGGCTTGACCTGAGGAACAAACTCGATTTTTTGAAGGAGGCTCTATTCGATTGTCATTCAGGGTTAACACCTGGAACAGACCTTACCGGTGCTCTGACATTTTCTGCGAGGATGGATGATGAAGTGGAACTTTTAAAATTCAAGTGAGGATGTTAGCTTTACACACTGGATTTTTTCCAGCTGAAATGGAAGTGGAGGAGAGGGATCGGCGCGGGGGGGTGGGGATGGTCCTACCCCATGTCAGCAGGAAGCAGAGCCCGTGACCCAGACTTAGCCCAAATGTGCCCTTTTGCTCTGCTGGGCACTTGCCTTTTAAAGAATCAGAGATTCACCCTCCATTCCACCTGCAACCTGGGCCTCGAGTCACTTGTCTGGAAGAGTCTAGGCTTTGCTTCCGTGACCAGGGCACTCTGCAGAGGAAAGCAGAGACTATAATTTTGGAGATTATCATCTAAACCGGAGCAGTAATCAATGGCAAAGACCCATTTATCTTTTCAAAATAGCTTTATGGGAGATCATACTTGATGTCAGGTTTTCACCAGTAAGCCAGGGAGGTGCTTGCATTTTTGCATCTCAAGAATAAGAGTATGATTGGCTTTTGATAGAGTTTCCAGGTGCTGCTTTAAATTAAAAAGAGTGTTATCCCTTCCTTGCTGTTGCTGTCAACGAGCTAAAGACTTATTCATATTCAACAAACTATTATTTTAAAGACACGCCTTCATGGGTTGGTCACCAGCTGTCTGGGCATGTGTACAGACACAGCATCTGAAGGGTCAGCCGTGGGGCTGTCCCCTGGACTCTGCAGCTCCGGCTCTGCCGAGGGTGAGGCAGATGGAGCCTTAGTGGGACCTAAAGGAAGACCGGCGAGAGGATGCGACTTTGCCAGGAGGCACCGCCTCAGGGTGACCGAGGGGCCTTGGAAGAATTTCTCCACAATTTCCGGTCACGATGCTTGTTCTCCTCCTTCAGAAAATAGTTCCAGAGGGTTTTGGGGACGTTTTGCTTTTAAGAGCCCCCAGTTAGACCTCAGCAACACCTCAGAAATCTAAACAGAAAGCTCAGTGTGTCCTTCCCCTCGGAGGCTGTCAGGCAGGACCCTCGATGAGCCTGGGGTGGGAGAGCTGGGGGACGGGTACGGAGGCACGGCTTGGGGTCGGTGTCCTTGGCCGGGGGTCTTCTGGTTCTCTGGGTGTGGATCCGCCTGTAGCTCTTCCCGGACGTGTGCGGATGGACACGTGAGCACGTTCTGATCACGAGGTCAGCTCCTGTGGGGCTTGTGTCCACAAGTGCGGCTTCAGGGGAAGAGGTGACCTCGGGCTGCTCTGCAGGCTCCGCCCACAGAGGCCAGCTCTCCCGTCGCCGTCGTCCGAGGAGGGGTCACCGCTCTGTCCCTCAGGGTGGCTGGGTCCAGTCCAGCGCCCTGTCGGCTGTGTGGTCCCCCCGGGGGAGTTTCCCCTCCAATTCCATCCTCGGGGCCCCTTTGACGGCTCCTGGGCACCTCCCTCTCCCACCAGCTTGCCCCCCTCCCCGCTTTCTTCGGGGTCCCCCCCGCCTCTGGAATTGAGAAAGATAATGCAGAAAACACTCTTGGAAACCTGTTTTAAAATCTGCTACCATCTTTGTGATAGAAAGTGCCCGAAACAAATGCGTCCTGGCTGGTGCTCACGGCGGCTGTTTCTAGGTCTCCGTGGTCCTGTCCGCAGGGGGCTTGTGTCTGCGGTGAAGACTTGCCATGAAGAGCAAGTGTTGGTGTTTGTTAAACACCAGCTGTGTCCTGGCCCCCAAGCAGAATATCATAGAGCCTTTTAGCCTCTTATAAATTGATGAGAAGAAACAGATGAACAGAATAAAGAACAGGGGAAAGAGAGTAGAGACTCAGTGTGCTGGTTGGCGCAGTCGAGACCACCACGGTTCCGCGGGGTTCGGGGCGGGGAGCGCTCAGTGTGTAATCACTGCAGGTGGTGCTGGCCCTGAGTCTTGAGGGAAGTTTGGAATTAACACCTGAGGGAGGCGCAGGGCTTTCGGAGAAGGCGGAAGCACCAGGAGGGGGCTGAGCAGGTAGTGGTGGGACGTCCCCTGCAGCCCCAGCACGCCTCACGGAGCGGCTCTGAGGTAGGCAGTGCCAGCCCCTCCTTGCCTAGAAAACGGACAGGTGGGGCTGTCGCCTTGCTGCCTGTGTTTCCTGGGGCCTGCAGATGCCAGGGCTGGTGCAGGGCATCCCCGGAGGCCCTGGGAGCAGGCGGTAGGGACCGGGCCGACCCTGCAAGGTGGACCCCTTCTCCTGGGTCCTCTCCACACCTGCAGGTTCACCCGCGTCCAGACCTCAGTCAGTTTTGGCTAACGACTGGTGAACCATAGCCCGCATCCGACTGCCCGTTTTTGTAAAGAAAGTGTTATTGGAACACAGCCACTCCCACTGTTCTGTGTTGCTGTGGCCGCTTTCCCACTACCGAGACGGGGGGGACAGAGAATGTTACCCTCAGCGGCTAAAATACGTCCCCTCCGGCCCTTGTAGGAGACGTTCACGACCCCTGCCCTGACTGCCCCTCCCTCCTTATCATGCTTTGCTCTGGTCAGGTGAACGCTCCGGTTCAGACTTTCCCGCAGTGATGGCTTTCTTCTTCTGCTGACCTAGGTTGACGGTCAGTGTGTTGGTATCTGAGCTGCAGAGGAAGAAGCGTGAGGCGTTGATTTGATCACAGGGTAGTCTCCTGCGGTTCTGTTTTGCATTAAGTCAGGAAGTCCTCCTGAAAACAAACCACATTTACTATCTTCTCAGTTTGCTCGCCAGCTCTTGGCCGCTCTGTGAGTTGCCTTTGCTGTCAGATCCAGCCAGGCCCCTGTGGAGGTCGACCAGCCGTCCCAGAGAGCAGGGGCTCCCCCCACGCCCCACTCTGCATATGTCAGGCTGTAAGCACACATTCCTCTTGGTAGAAATTAAAGTTAATTCGTCCCAAACTGAAGATTCCTTAACTTAGTAACTTGTGATATTTAAACGAGCTTCATAATTTTCACGTTCATTGGCTACTTTATTCTAGATCTTATTCTTCCTCAGAAATATTTTGTTAATTCAAAGGAAACCCATTTCAACTGTTGCTTCAACTCAAACGTCATTGCTGTTTCGGACTTTGACTTCTCGTCTGTTAAAGAATTGTTTGGTGCCTTATTTTGTGCGACTTACTTTCCAAACCCTTGAATCTGACAAGTGCGATGAAGAGCAGATACGGCGGAAGCAGTTGTTACTGAAGACAGTCCTGGGCTCAGCAGCTGAGGCGGACACGCTTCCAGGGAGCTGGCCCCACCCACTCTCACCTCGTCGGGCAGCGGAGAAGGTCAGTCCCATTCACACGTCTTTGGAGACCATCTAAGTGCATGTCACACGCCATCATGATTGCCTTAGTTGCTTGCTACCATATAAGCGTTATTCTTTCATGGCGAATTTGAACAGCTTTTTCATACCTGGGAAATGTGCCATATCACATGTTGCCTTTTCACGCGTGCACACAGGTGGCTCGTACACAGCTCTCACACGTCTTGCTGTTTGGAGCTCAGACATCTCTCTCCATCATGGTTTCCCATCTTGAGATAATTGCACCAAGCTGAGAAGTGCCTGGACCAGAGCAGCTCCACTGCGATAATTCCGCAAAGTAAGATCTCACCAAGAATCTTAGGTAAAAGAGAATTCTGCCTCTCTGTGTCTTGAGTATAACATTCTCCCCTCTGTGGACGGGGACCGAGAAGAGTTTGCTGCCTCATCTAGTGGTGGAAACCATGTCTGGGTTGGAAGGTGAGTTATTGATACCAGAATTTAGTAATTTTGTGGGACGGTGGCTTCTCCTACTTTGGATTCTACACCTGTTGTACGGACTTTGCGTTGGTGTGGTTATATTTATAGAGATGAGTGGAACTGATGTTTTTGTCATATTCTTTCACCGTGAGCTGCTCTACCATGCTGCTGCTTCCCAGTGACGGACAGACGCAGGGCTGGCGGCTCTGCCTTTGGCCCAGGGTGAGATACACCGTGACGCCTTGGACGTAGGGCGCAGCCGCTGATTCTCATGGGAGGCAAGACAGAAAGAAAGCAAGGGTACCACCCACCCCTCCAGGGTAGCCGGGGCTGTGAAGGCAGCGGGGAGAGACAAAGGCCCCGTCCCCTGCAGCACAAGAGAATTAATTAATTAATTAATTGTCATCCAATAAGAGGTACACCAGGAAGCAGACACGTATATTAATATCTGATGGCCACAAAACACTTTCTAGGAAGAAAATGCGTAATTTTGAAGTAAGATAAATCATAAGATTATTGGAGTGTTTGTATAGAGAGTGGAGCTGCTCCTGTTGATTGTCTCACAAGCTGTTTACTTATTTGCTTTTGAAATACAAGGAGGCCATCCTGTTTCTGAAGGATTTTTGAGTTCCAGGGGAACCAACTTGGCCGTGAGGTAGTGAGGTCCCTCGGGGGTGGCCTGTGCTTATTGTCAACCTGACAAGACGCGTGTGCCCGTTGCTGCTGTCCTCAGACCGTCCTGAAGCCCTTGCTGTCTTGAAGACAGATTTCTCTCCTTCCACAAGTGTTTGCTGATTTCTTACTCTAAGTAAAACCCTCTGCTACTTGCCCTAATTAGTAAGAGCTTACCCATTACAGCCTAACAGTTTTCAGAAACCTCACATACACGTTATCTCGCTCGATTTTACACTGAATCTAAGAAGGGGATGAGGCCTTAGGGATCATGACCGTGTAATTTATTAGCTAAATCAGGGCATGTTTGAGAGTGAAAGGGATGCTGGTAACCATGTGGTCAGAGACTGTACTGACCACACAGGACATTTGGTCACGGATCTCAGGGATCATTGGGTTTAAAGGGCCCCAAACCCGCTCAGCCTGTCTTTAGGAAGGTGAGAAGCTGGCTTTCTCAATGTTGGGCAAGTCCTTCCAGACCCCGAGGCCTGAGGACCACACTGCCTTCCAGCTCTGGATTCGCATGTGTGTCTACACTCCAGAAATGAACAGAATCTCTCTGCAGACTTGAAGTTTCTAAAAGGGGGCGTCTCTGGCTCAGCATGGGCTGTGGTCCATCCTGCTTCACCCCGCATCACCAGGCTTCTCCCCAAGGCCCGAGAGCAGGCAGAGTGGTTAGTCACTCTCCCACTGGGACGAGGTGTCACTACACACATTTCCTAGATGAAGAAGCTGAAAGGAAGAGATGGCCGGTGACGCCCAAAGTTACGTTGTGAGTAGGTGTCAGAGCTCGGGTGGAAAACCAAAGCACTGGCTTGTCCTAGGAGTTTGCTCCTGTGATGGTCATGTGTTTACAGAGCAATCAATGCTAATTTCAGTATTAATATACTCCAGAAATAAATAGTTCCAACGAAGGCAACATCTTAAGTATTAAGATGTGGTTACCCTCGACATTAGCAGGCTCCTGATGGGGTTTTCTCATTTTCCAGCATGTCAAGATCAGAAGCCGCCAGCCATGAAATTACAATATGTTTTGGGAAATGTTTACGGAAGCACGGTTGAGATGACCCATTTCATTTCTTGGTGATGGAGATGCTCTGTGAGACACACAGACATGATTGGGGTGGCCTGTGGCATTTCTCTTGTTTGGCTTTCAGCAGAGACACCCCGTTATTTGCAGTGGTGGATCAGCCTTGCTGAGCTCAGCTAACATCTGTGGACCAGTTATTGGAGTGATTTCCTCTAATTATAGACCAACAAATACGGGCAGGCGGAAACCTGTGGAGGCCATCAGAGGCCTGGAAAAACCATCCTTCGATGTGATAAAAAGAGTTAAGGAGTCAAAATAATTTGCTAAATTGATAACCCAGCTAAAGACCCGGAAGGGCTTAGGGTCAAACGATTTTACTGAGTTTATTTCCCTGCAGAAAAGGTCGGGGAGCCAGTGTGTTCTTGCAGGGATTCTCTGGTCCGTCCGTCCGTCCGTCTGTAAGTGCCTGGCCAGAGCGGGGTCGGTCAGGGCCACGCATGGCTGTTGGTGTGAGGAGGGGGGTGGGCTCTTTCCTTCTTCTCTCCGTGACGAGGTCTCTGTGCTTCCCATCTTGTCACCACTGCCTCTGGGGAGCGTCCCCTTGCTCGATGTCACTGCCGGTTTTAGAGGAGGGCCCTGACACCACTGTAGACTGTCCACGTGGAGGAGCTGTGGACACACACACGGGGGGTGAGTGGGGCAGAGCGTTTGTGGCAATGAGTGGGCTGCCTCTGACTGAGAGGTGCAGAGCAGAGTCTGGGCAACACACAGATGCTGCTCCCCGGGGGTGAAAGGCACTCAGGAGGTGCCGCCCATCCCCCCGGGACGGTGACCTTGAGAAGCAGCGACCAACGTAAACACCCTTGATCAGGTTTTAGAGGCTGTTGTGTGAACATGCTCGCACCGATTGCATGGAGGGCGTTGACCGTGCACACGTGTCTCTGTAGACAGAACACTGCAGCTGCACAGAAGGCCCGCTGTGCAACACATGGCGACGCTGACACTGAGGTTGAGGCCGTGAACTTCCCTTCCCAGGAATCAGCAAGACACTGGTTTCCAAATGTGCAAAGGACACACGTTTGCTAATAAAAATATTCTGTTTTGTCTAGATCCCCAGGGACAAAGGGGTGGAGAATCTCCGATCAGGTGTTATCAGGGTGTCTGCGATTACATCTGGGCATTAATTTTCTCAAAGGACCAGATAAAGGATTCTTTTAAATTCTGGATGCTTCTTTAAAAAAAAAAAATTGTCTGATTCACTTTTAGGAAGATCAGTATATTCTAAGATACAGGACAGAGTCTCATTTACTAAGGAGAATTGGTAAAAGATGTTACTTCCCCACCTGCCCTGAACTCTGGTTGTAACCCCAGTGGGATCAGTTCAGGCTGGGAACACTTTTTCCTCTGCAGTAACTTACAGAAGTCTTAGACCCCCAAAAATCAATTATTGAAAACGACTGAACACAAACTCTAAAGGGAGAAGTCTTTTCGTGTGTGTGGTTGCAGGTATGCCTGTGTGTTTTATTGTAACAAACAGTCAATAAACAAACGGGCGGGTCCAAGGTCTTCTCTACTTAAGGACCTGGCCGGGACCGTTCACAGTGTGGCTAAGACATTGTCTGCAGCCCTGGTTCCACGTCAGCTCCTTTTCCCCTCGTATTAGCCCAGTTCTGCTGTCTCGATGTGCATACCCCGTAAGGTGTCCTCGCTCATGATTTTGCAGTGAGATGTGGCGTTTCCATTTCAACGTCTGTCTTTATTGCTGTTTTCAGATAGTCTGTAGTGTTTCTATCTGCAAGTGCTCAAATTTTAAATATAGTTTTTGTGAGGAGTTTGCTGTCCAGATGCTCTGCAAAGTCCTGGCTGCTCTTTATTATAAACGGGGGTGATGCTGCATTTTTCATCTGCCCCCGCCAAGGTGCCACAGGGGAGGGCAGCAAGGGCACAGCCAGGCCCTTGGCAGGAGGGCTCCTTCTGGCTCGAGCTCCGAGTCGAGCGGGCCCCTCGTGGAGACGCTGGAACTTCTCCATGGGGACGGCGGCCTGGGGCCCTGCTCTCGCTGGCTCCACGCCCAGCCTGACGTGGGGACCCTGCCAAACAGAATCCCTGTCTCTTGCGGGCCTGGTGGGTTTGAGACGGAAGTAAAGTTACAAGAAGGTAACGTGTCCTTTTGTACCTGGATGGGGGGGTCGGTGACAGTGATGTGGGTTTGTTCCGTTTGCTTATAGAGTTCACGGAGTGTCGTTCAGGATGGGTAAGGGTCACCGTGCATTTTTCAGAAGCAGGACTTGCCTGTGTGAGAAGAAGAGCCTCACGAAGTTACGTTTCAGGGCTGAGGCTGGAGATCTCTGGAGTTTCCAGAGCAAAGACCGACCCTGGTGCCCGACCTGATGCTTTAGTCCTTGTCATAAGGGAGCAGCTGGGAACAGAATCCATGAAGGACAGTCTGGGGTGACGGGACAGATTGTTTGAATTGACTACGTGTGTGATGTAGGGCCTTACGTTTTATAAGGTTTTGCTTCTTTCCAGATATATAGTGGTTCCTCTCTCTCTTTCTCTCTCTCTGTCCGTGTATGCACACACACACACACACACGTGTATGCACACGTATATATACATACACAGGAAGAGGAGGAATCAATATATATGGATATGTACATGTGTGCATATCTATGCATATATGTGTCTGAACATGTCTGCCCATATGTGTGTGTGTGCATACATCGTACATACATGCACACACACAGTCACCTAAACTGGAAAAGGACCTGGGTGGCATATTGATGCGTGTGGGCTCCGTCTCCAGGGAAAACCCCATCTTGGTCAGAACGTTTGCCCTAGTGTTGCTTGGCTTCTAGAACGTTCTCAGATTACAGCCTCAGCCACTTTCAGAAGAGCGACCCTCCTTGGTGTCAGTTTCCCGGGGTCCCATCGCGATTCCCAGGCTCTGCGTGGCCTCGTGCGGTTATAATAGCAGAGGACCCGTGTCTGAGGCTGTTTCGCACGCTCTCACCTCAGTCTCCTGTCTGTTCAACACATCATGCTCTAAACTTCCCGTGTGCCAGGCACTGGGATGGCAGAGACTCTAAACATATGGTCCTTTCAAAGCAGCTCATTTTCTGGTTAGAAAGGAATATCTAGAAAATAATCCTAATGTGATATAAATAAGTACAGTAATAGAGACAGAGCTGGCACCGTAGTTAAAGAAACCATTTTTGATTTAAGCGATTGGTGAGTCAGGGAAGGGCCGGGAGCAAGTGTGCAGAGTTCCGGCCCGCGGGGCCCAGGGGTGACGGGAGGAGTTCCGGCCCCTGGGGCCCGGGGTGATGGGAGGAGACCCTCTCCCACATGCAGGTCCTACTTTGTGTGCCTCCACCTCTCCCACCGCCAAGGCTCAGAGCCACGCCTGGCGGCTGCCACGTGCCATCACACTTTACATTACGAGGGAGAAGTGGCAGCACAGCGGGATCAGGGCAGGACCAGGCAGGTGTGTGGGGCTGTCCTGAGGACGGGGGCCTGTGGACGCACAGTGGGGACAGTGAGCCCTCAACGCCTGTCAGCCCCGGGGTCTTCCTAGCCGTGAGCATCGTGGGCCTGGCTGGAGCCTCCACGAGAAAGACAAATACAAAGTAAGAGACAGAATGGGAGGTTCTGGGGAGCTCGTAGACAGCCGTGGGCGGTGAAGGCACAGCAGACTCTCCCTCTGGACCAGATGTCAGGTGACAAGGGCGAGGAGACCACCGCGTGCGTGCGCCTCGGGGGTGGAGGGAGGCCGCCCGTGCGCTTGGCCGCCACCTCGTACCGTCGGTGCCCACATAGTCCTGGACCTGCGGTAGACGGAGCTGGTCCCCAAGGGCTCCAGAGACCGCGGATCACCGAGCCGTCCTGCCGAGGAAGAACCAGGGACCCCGAGGTGCTCTGGCAACATTGGCAGCCATCATTTTCCTCGGTGCCGGCCCTTCTGCAGTTACGGGCAGACCGTCTTGTTTCCCCCACCAGGTGTCACGCACATCTCTCCTCTGAAAGCCCACAGTGACTTCAGGTCACTGTAAATGGTAAATCGTTGATCTTCGCTGAATGGTTGGTTCCAGGTTTGGTTTTTCAGACGATGAAGCACGTCGCCTCGGATACATCTCGCGGTGTGTGATGCCCGGACCCCCTCACCCTGTGATCTGAACCACCGGCTGTGTCGTGAATTTTCTAACAGTGTTTTTCTTTTCTTTGCAGGTCACTTACAGTGAGACAATTTTCTTAATTGGTCACTGCATTCATCTCCGTATCTGGAAACTGAAAAAATTCACAACAATGGCAGAAGACCACAAGAAGTTCTGTTACCGTTTACATATTTATTTTGTCATCTTGAATCAAAAACATTGAAAAGTGAAATTAAACATCTATAAAATATCCGGTCTGACTCAGATTTCTTCTCTTTTAACTTCAGCTTTGTTAAGGAATAAGTGACGTAAAATTGTGAGATATATGTGTGTGTCACAGTGGTTTGGTAGAGGTACGTACTGTAAAGGAATCCCCACTGTCATAGTTAACTAGCATACCTGTCATCTCACATATTTACCCATTTTTGTTGGTGGTGAGACATTTAAGTTATACTCTCTTAGCAAATGTCAGTGATACAATGCAGTGTTATCACCTGTTCAGATCAGGTCCTCAGGTCTTACCCACTTAGCGCTGAGAGTCTGTACACCTTTACCAGCTGTCTCCCCAGCCCCAGCCCCGGCCACCACTTTGCTACTCTCCGTTTCTACGAATTTGACTTATTTTTTGTTTTTGTTTTGAATATAAGTGACACTATGCAGCATTAGTCTTTCTGTGTCTGACTATTTCACTTAGCATAATACCCTCGAGGTCCATCCATGTTGTCACGGTGGCAAGATTTCTTTCTTTTTCATGGCTGAATAGCACTCCAGTGTGTGTGTGTGTGTTATATATGATATGTAATATATATACTGCATCTTCTTTATCTGTTCATCCATCGATGGGCACTTAAGTTATTTCCATAATAACTCAAACTTCTTATTCAAGTGAAATGTTAAGTTATATATGAACTCTATTTATATATAAGTTAACATTTAATGACAGTCTAATCTTTCAGTTATCTTATTTAGCTGAAATATTGATTAAAATGCCCACACGAGTAGTGACAGGCTTTAAAATGGATATTGTGGCTGTCCCCCAACAAATATATGCTCGTTTTCCTTTGGGAATTCTAAAGATTATCACTGAGCATTAGAAATGTCTGCTCTTCTAGGTATGACGGGTGTAGGTATAAATTATTAAAACCACTCACATTTGTGCTTCAGTGTCAACCAGCTCAGGATCCTATGGGAGAAGGTGGACGTGCTTACCCACACTCTCTGTGGTAGGTGCATCTCTGAGGGCCGTGCCTTTGGTTTTCAGAATTTAGTTACGATTCTTCGGTGAACGGCCTCCCAGGAAAGGCAGTGGGAAACGGAGGCGTTTCCCGTGTTCACAGTTACTTCACGCCTTGTTCTAGAACAGGGTTATAACCCCAGCGTGCGGGGCGTGGTGTGCTAGTTAACGCGGCAGATGTTCGCTGGGCGTCCGCGAGGTCCGGGCTCCGGGCTGGCGTAGCTGTTCAGGCCCCGGGCACGGCGTGGACGGCAGGACGCGTGTCGGAAGGAGGTTCTCGCGCCTGGGGTGCAGTCTGAGAGCTGTGAGAGAGGACACGGGCGCGAGGGTGGGGGTCAGCTCGCAGACTGTCGTGAACCGTGGTGGGAGTTTGGAGTCTCAAAGGCAGCGGGAAGCTCCCAGGGCTGTTCTATGCTGGGCGTCCTTGGCTGGGATTTGCATCTCCAGAAGCTCCCTAGGGCTGTGGCACAGAGGATGGGTTAGAGGTGCAGACGGAGGACGGAACCCGGAGAGACCCTCCAAAGACTCTGCCAGGAGCCTGGGGACACGGTGGCCTGGGGGGCGGGAGGGGAGCAGAGCGGGGGAGCCGCAGCCACGGGAAGGGGGTGTTGGCGGCGGGATCAGCAGTGCTGACAGTTACCTGGACGCGGATACGGAAGGGGGTGGTCCAGGCTGACCCCTGGGTCCTGCTGAGCAGACGGGAGGACCGAGTGGCCCTCACATGTAGGCAGGACGCCAGGGGAGGGCAGGGGCGTGAGGGCTGACCTCCTAGCCCTGGTTCCGAGGCTGTGCGTCTGGACCATTGCGTCCGGGTGGCCTCGGCCGTCCTCGTGCAGGGTCTGCGCTGGAGCTGCTTTGGGAAGATCCGTCAGCATCAGGACGTGGACTGGAGCCGAGACGTTCTTAGAAAGGACGTGGGTGAGGAAGGGGAGAGGAGCCCTGAGATGCGGGGTGAGCAGAGGGGACGAGGAAGTGTAGCCGGGGTGCAGTGGGAAGCTGGGAGAGCCAGCGGCGTCGAGGTCGTCGTTGACCCTGCTGGGAGGGAGGGGGAGAGGCGTGTTCACTGCACGGTCCCCGCACACACGTCCAGTCCCCGAAGGTGAGGCCGCGTTAGAGCAGCAGGGGGGCGTTTTTGTGAGCCGAAAGGACAAGAACTGGTTTGAGTCCTTCTGGGCAGAAGCCAGCAGAAAGAGGGAGATGGACAGTGAAGAAGCTGGTAACAGGTGGCTGGAGGCCGGTCACGGCTGTAACCCCGGGGGGTCCGCATGTTCACCAGGCTGATTACCAGGATTTCAGTTTTACTTCAACTTCAGAATTTGAAAAAATCCATTACATTTTTGTAATGTAATGACCAGATGGGGCAGTAGCTGATGTCGCAGCCCCTCCTCCCCCCCGCCCCAGGTCGTCTGTGAAGCCGCAGCATTGCGTAGACTCACAGCCCGCGGGGACCTGGGAACCAGGCGCCCTGAGCCTTCCTACCCGCGGTCTGTTCACACGTCAACTTCCACACACAGCTGGGCCCTCCTAAAAATAAAAAGTGACGCGTTACGTTTCTTGCCCCAAACTCTTCAGTTCCCTTGTATTTTCTTCTTGAGGTGAAAGGAAACTAATTAAATATTTTTCAAATGTAATTCTGGGGCTTCCCTGGTGGCGCAGTGGCTGAGAGTCCGCCTGCCGATGCAGGGGACACGGGTTCGTGCCTTGGTCCGGGAAGATCCCACATGCCGCGGAGCGGCTGGGCCGGTGCATGAGCCATGGCCTCTGAGCCTGCGCGTCTGGAGCCTGTGCTCCGCAACGGGAGAGGTCACAACAGTGAGAGGCCCGCGTACCGAAAAAAAAAAAAAAAAAAAAAAAAATGTAATTCTATTCGGAATTAATCTTACTGATCAAAACACACCGAGGCTCTGGCGACTTGAGCCCTGCTGCAGGACATGGGATTCTAAAATGAGGGCAGCTCAGACGCATGTCCACTTGTTCCATTTAAGGGTTTGGATTGTCTTGGCATCTGTCATAGTATGGAATTTATCATTCCTTAAAATGTTGGAAAGAAGTGAGGTTTAAAGCATGTAATATAAAATACTCTCCAAAAAACATTTTTAGTTTTTAATCTTTAGTACTCGGTACCTTTAGTGAGTTAACAAATGTGCTGTTGCCCGTCTGTGGAAGATTGGAGGACGCATATTCCACATTTCCTTTGTGTTGGTTGCTTTGCAGTTTTCGTTTATATAAGCAACTGTACTCTTGCTGTCACCCAAGTGACAGGAAGCAAGACGCTATCTGGAGAGGTGACGTTCTTAAGGTTTCGTTTACTGATTTAAGCAAAACCAGCACAAACAGCCGGTATGGCATCTTCGGTCTCTCTTCGAAGGAAACGAGTCAACACAGAGCAAATTTCTGACCTCAGGCAATGGAGGGTCTGAAGAGAAATCCAAGAAAGGGCCCAGGGTGTGAGCCTGACCCTCCACCGGATCCACACGGCCTCCTGGACATGGTAAGTTGTTTAAAAAATAATAACGATGTTAAGAAAAGCTACTTTCCCTCAAGGCAGGGTGGGGGGGTCTTCCGTCTCCTCTGTTTTCAGAGCCCCCCGCCCACTGCTGTTTCCTCAGCAGATACTGCTATCACATCAGACGTGCCCCAGTGCCGTGTCAGAATGCAGCCTGTGCCTCGCCGAGTATAGGACAGATTCGGCTTCCTTTGCAGAAATCCCAGGAAACCAAGGCAGCAAGGGGGCATCGTGACTTCTCCCGGCACCAGGGAGGTGGAAGCGCCAGGAGGCGTCTTTTTCTACGAGTCAGGTGGCCCAGTCAGGCCCTCCCGTTTGGCCAGTCCCACCGACCGGCCGAGCACCCTTGGGTCCGGCACTCAGAGTTTTCTGAAGTGTCCTTCTGAGGTCATTTTCAACACACACAGAAATCTATGATCCCTTTCAGAGAGAGCATTAATGCAAAAGGATGCAAATGTTTGAATGAGTCCATTTTTATTAAGGATAATTTTACCAAAAAAATAAAAATCATTATGATGCTTAGAAGATTTCTCCACTACATTTAAAAACAATCCTTTTAAAGTAGTCCATTACCATTAGAAATGAATTCACTGATGGCCACCATTTCCAAACCTGGATCTTTAATGGTAAAGAAGCAAGTTTGCCCATTGACTTGGAATTTCTGCCCTCCGATGAGGCCCCAGGGACTTTCGTCCCTGCTGAGCAGTGATTTTAGTCTGTGTCCAGCGTGTGATTTAAGTAATATCTGTAAAAGTGCCTGCACTTCTGAAAAGACCTCTGCCTCTGGGGCATTTGGCCGGCTTCAGTCAGCACAGGCCGGCATTGTGTTTAGCTCATTTATGGAAAACGGAGGCAGCTGTAGCTTCTGTAGCCTGGGCGGGTGGCAGTGTGAGGGCAACGCCCGGGCACTTCCCGGCTGCCCTGCGGTGGGAGCAGCAGGTACCTGGACCCGGAGATGCTCTCCTGTTAGGGGCTCAGCACGACCCACGTGTCTCCTAATTGAGCAAAGGCGTCACTCCATGCCAGACCTGGTGAAAACGACCTTGATATGCTGAGTACACATTAGAACACCCAGGGAGTGCGAGCTCTCAGGACTACTTTGTTTTGCTGATTGAAACGTCTTCTGATCTGGGTTTCTTTTTAGGTGGCTGTGTGCTAGAAGATTTTACCACATCTGAGAAGCCAGACGCTGGACGTGGACGGGAAGGGACCACTTCTCAGTATTGGAGTCAGTTCCTCCTCAGGTTAAACCACAAATCCCTCCCGAGAGTGGAGAGAGAGCCTTGTCTTTGGAGAAGGGCGATGGTCTTGTGCTTGTCTCTGAAGCATCCCTTTGCCACCGGAGTGTCGTAGCTTTAAGGACCAATGCAGTTATGGCTTGGGCCTCAAAATATGAATGAAAGTATTGTTCGCAATTGTGTATTTGGGGGTGATTTTTCAAGATAAATAAAACATCACGATGTCTTCATCTGCGTCGCGTGTTCTGTCCTGAGCGCCGGTGTCCTCGTGGCCATCAGGCTGCCTTTGAGGAGACAAGGACTGCCAGGCTGTGAGCACATGACGGACTGGCAGGTGACTTAGCTGAGCAGAGGGGCGGGCTTGGGGGGCACCTCTCAGCACCCCGCCCACACGCGTGGCAGCGGACCTCGGCAGCCCCCTCTGAGCTCCAGGCTGTGCGCCCAGCGGCCAGTGACAGAAATGATGAACGGGACCCTCACGGCAGGCACATGGGCCGGGCCACTCAGCTCCACGTTACTGGGAGGAGGGCAGGTGAGCGAAGCCCAAAGACTCAGCCTGAACCTGGGAGTCAGATCTGAGCTTGTGCATCAACACGCTGTCTCGTTGCCCTCCCTGCACGTTCCCGTGTTTGTTCTGGAGATGGGTAGACAGGATGCTGGATGCCAGGACCACCACACAGCGGGTGCCCTGTGCCGTGGAGCCCGCGTGCCTGGTCTCGGGCTGGACAGGTGTGCTCAGCAGCAACCGTGAGTTACTCAGGTGTGTTGGGGGGACGGGGCTCTCGCTTCGTCTGTGGAGGGAAGGCAGGTACCCAGGGATTCGGAACGGCTCCCTGGGCACCCAAGGAAGCTGTGGACGTGGGCCTGGCAGGTTAATAGAGAGCTGGGTGCTCGGTGCCTGTTTTGTACGGGGAGGAGGGGCTGGGTTCTTGGGGGGGTCACTCTGGTTGGGAGGGGCCGGCAGAGTGAAGAGGACGTGCCAGAGGCTGTGACATTAGCCGGGAGGCCATCGAGAGAGATGGGCCTGGGACGGTGAAAGGAAGTAAAAGAAGTGCAGTAATGTGTTCCACGTAAGTGCCCTCGGAAATCACGGCAGGTGATTCTTTACCCTTAGTTACGTCTGGGAGCAGCGCCTTGCTGCTGGACACTGGGTGTCGTCACCTTCTCCTGGGGCTACTCAGGCTCGGCTTCTTCTCCTCAATCTTCCCGATGGGGCCCCTGAAGATGCCAGGGAGCATCTGGCAACCTGTGCTGTGTCCAGCTGTCTGGACTTGGCCTCCATGAAGAGTCGCCCCACGTGGTGTGTTTTCAGCCTGGGCAGGTGGACGAGCTGGGCCCCCTTGAGGATGAAGGAGCGAGGAAGCGCCCGTGGGCTCGGGGCACCGCCTCCCTGGGGTGCAGGGTCCCTCCCGCCCTCCCTCCCACCCGACTGCCCCTGCTGTTCCCTTTTTACTTACTGCCCTTTTGCAAGCCTGTCTTCAAGCTTTTGTCTAATCCAAACTACACCTCTTATTCAAACCCCTCAGTAGAGCAACAGGCCCATCCTTGGGGGCCAGCGTTGTCCCTCCTCTTATCTGATTGTCAGGCTGCCGGGGGGCTCTCTCCATGACCGCTGCCCCCCGGAGCCCAGCAGGGCCTGACTCTCGTGGATTGAAGTGGGTGGTATTCTCCCCGATGTCTTGGGGAGACGGGGCTCTGTCTGCGAGGGTTTCGGGGATCACGTGCGCGGTATTCTCGAAGGGCTCGTTGCGGGGGCTTTTGCACATGACAGAAGCCGTGTTTTAAGCCCCTGCAGTTCCTGGAAGCTGCGTGTTGCTTAGTGAGCGGCAGCTGGCTCCTTGGAGGCTGTTATCCTAGAAGTTTAACCAAAGAAAAACACACAAACCTGGCTTCTGGAAACTTCTGAGGCCACTGAAATATTCAAGCTGATGCTGTCCTGCTGGTCCGACAGACACTAGTGGCCTCAGACTCACCGGAGGATCTCACTGTCACTCAGGTGGCCACAACCCTGCCTCCCGCCCGCCAGACTTGCTGATTCAGTAGGTCCAGGGGGTGGCACAGCGGGTGCATTTCTGGTGAGTTCCCAGGCGGTGCCCAGGTGCCGGTCTGGTGACCAGAGCTGAGAACCACTGGTCTAAGCCGAGGCCTTGCAGACAGCAAGGTGGCGAGTTTCCAGTGCGCATAGCCACGCGGGCTGCTTCAGGGCAAGGGAACCCGCCGTGGGGCCTGCAGAGGCCGTCTGACTGCCTGGTCCGTGTGCTTACGAGCTGTGAGTGGATCGTGTTAGGTGGACCGCGTGTTCATCCACGTGCAGGGCATCGTGTTAGGTGGACCACATGTGCATCCACGTGTAGGGCATTGTGTTAGGTGGACCACGTGTGCATCCGTGGACAGAGTATCGTGTTAGGTGGACTGTATGTACATCCGTGTGCCTGGGTTGGTAGATGCGGAGCCTGTACAGATGGAGAGCCCGGGTCCTCCATCCGTTGCTCAATGGAGTTATAATAACTGTTGGGTTGAGTATGCCAGGTAATTCTTTCCCTCTAAGGACTGGTGGGCTCGGTTCTGGGGAGTTCTGTTCGAGAATGACCCCAGGACCCTGGGTCTGAGGTTTCCTGTGTGCCAGGAGCATCAGACAGCACTAAGGACAGCTCCCTGAACTTGAAGATACGAGAAAAACGCCCTCAGCCTCCCATGAAATTACGATTTTCGCATCCCCTGGAGGAGCCTCTGCTAGACACCAAATTGGAAACTGAGTGGCAGAACGAGATAATTCTTAAATAACATTTAGGGAAATAAATAAAGATTGAAAGTTAGCAGTAATTCTCAGGAAGTAAGTCTGTTATGAGTTTGCTAACCTGTGTAAATTAAAAGCCCTCTCTGGTTCGTGGTTTCATTTCTCAGCTTTCTTCCCTGTGGCCTCCATTTCTGTATGAAATGAGGGGCTTCGAAGGAATAATAGAACTGCCGCCAAATCTGAAAATAGGTGAGGGTCAGCATTACCTCGTGGGCGGGAAGGATTGTACGTGTAGCCACAGCCCGACGTTTGTCCGCTGGAAACTCAGTTGTTTCTCAGAAAATGGGACTGTTTCGTAAGAAGGTCTGAGGACCCCTGTCTGTGTTGTCACGTGCCTGAAGGCTTCTCAGGGTCTCTGTCCCTTTGAGGGGCTGGTGTTTTTCCGTCTCGAGCTACACGCAATTCTCACGCCTTTAAGTGGCCTGACCCTGACCTGGTGGAAAGATCTGAAGGTGAATAAGTGTCTGTGATTTTCCAGAAATTCCGTTCCAGCCCTGATGTCCTCATCTGTAAAATGGACAGGTGTGCTCTGGGTGGGGCTCATCCCTGTGGAGACACCCAGTGTCGGGACGGCCTGGGGACAGTGACCGCGTGAGCCCAGCAGGGAGCGGCTCACGGCATCCCGACCGGAGACCAAAAGAAGCCTTTCCTCCTGGGATGGATCTCAGCCCGGTCGCGGCCCCTGTGATCTGGGTGGTACTTCCGCATGGGTGCAGGATGCTGCCATAAATAAAGTGCGTAGGATGCATCCAAACTTCTGCCTCAGTTACTTCCTGTTACAGGCGGAGGATGCATTTTGAATTTTTGCTGGATCTGGGGAATGGTGCAGAATCCTCTCCCTTTTTCTTTAGGGCATGTATCTATCCTTGACCCTTGATATGGTTAATTTTAAATAAAATTGGAATGCAAAATATAACTGTAGGATCATTTAAATTTGGGGAAATAAAACAGGATCAACATTAGCACCTATTGACCTGATCTTTCTAAGGAACGGAAGCCTTGTTTCATGGTAGCATCAAGGTCATCACATCAAAGCCATCTCGTTATCCTTCATTCTGGAAACCCTGGGGTCAGACACCGTGGTCTTATTAACTCGGGGTCTGCCGCGTGTTTGGGCTCTGAGCACGCATTTCCTGAAGGAGTCCGGTTAGCACCTGCCTCACGTGTTCTGTCCCTCCACGCCCACCCGGGACCCAGACCTGCTCTGGCTGCAGCCCTGCACGCGTGGTTGGCAGCTGGCCTCACGTGCAGACCTGGCACTGACCCCAGTCCTGACACGCAGGTGTCTTTTCCTTTCGCTGCAGTGACGCCAGCCTTTCTCCTCATTTGAGTGAGGACTGCAGTCCTGGAGGGTTCGCCAGCATGGCTCAGGGCCCCGGAGATGGAGGGGCGTTCGCCCGGCTCAACTGACCCTCTGATGGCTGTACTTGGGGCCTCACGTGACCCTTGTGGTTCCTGGAACATTTTTGCACGTTTTCACATCACACCTTGCTGCTGTCAGTGTGCTAAGAGGGTTCCCTTTTTTTTTTTTTTAAAGCCACATCTTGTCTGGGGTGGAGCGAAAAACCAGGGCGTGATGGTGATGCTGACGATGACAACACAGAAAAATCAGTGCTGAGCTGATTAGAATTGTGGACCAATTCTAATTGGGAACCAACCCTTCCACCGCTTCTGGCTTTTGCTTCAGAGTTGCAAGCTGTGGCCTAAATGCTGGGCGTGCCCTGAAAGTAGGAGGGTGGTCGTGTGCCGGGAAGCGTCCGGTGAGGGACGAGTGACGGTGGGGACTGGAGGGGTTTCCTCCTGCCATCGTCTCTGCTGTCATCGGCCCCAAGGCGATGGGCCTCCCACATCTGCCATGGGTGCCACTGGCCACTGGCAGCAGAGAGGAGAATCTCCGATGACAGCCTCTTCCCGGAGTGACCACTCTCCCCTGGCCTGGTGTGGGCGCCAGAAGGAGCTCCCCCGAGAGCTGCCAGCCAGCACGTGTGTGTCCCCTAGATGGAGCCGTCCACCTGCTGTAGAGCACAGGACCAGACCTGTCGGCGAGGGGCTCTGTGGCGGTCCTCGCACTGGACGCTGGACACGGAGGTGGCCAGGCCACGGCAGGGGAGCCCAGTGTTAGCCCAGTGGGCGTCGCCTCTGCAGGTTGACTCCGTCTGCTGTTGTTGGGGGTCCTGCCCACCACGCAGGCCTCGTCTGGCCAGAGGTTGGAGCCCAGCTGCCGCCTCCCCACAGCACGCGTGGAGCCCGGTGTCCGTGTGGACTGCACGCACACCAGGGTCGAGGCCCCGATGCTTGGAACACGTGGCCCCTGCAGAAAGCAGGTCCAGGCTGGATTCCTGAGAGTTTTCAGGAAACGTTCCCGAGGACTCGGAGGCTGCACGGGATTTAATTTCTGACCTTGAATCTCTATCAAAGTACTTATTATCTTTATCTTGTAAAAGTGAACGCTGGGGGGAAGCCATACCTGGGGTTGGTGTCACCCAAAGGTGTACATGGGAAATGGCGGGGAGGAAACCACCAGGGGAGGCCACTCAGCCTGGGACAGCGGCCTCGATGGGGCACCTTCCACTGCAACAGCCCGGCACACAGCTCTCCCACCCGGGCAGAGCGTGGAGAGGACGGACACGTGGACGTAACTCGTGCCTCCATCATCGTAGTTGATGGGGTGCGTCAGAAATGCCACCAGGAATGGAGAAGATTCTGTGATTCTGCCTGCGGGGTCAGAGGAAACACGGAGACGGGCTGCTTTCCAGGGATCTGGGAACGTGTGCCAGTTTCCTGGACTGACGGACGGGAGAGCATTGCAGACCGACAGACAGATGCCGTGTCGGGGCCCCCTCCCCAGACCTGACAGTGCTGGTTGGTTTGGGGATCTGTGAAGGTAACTCCAGCCGCGGTGCTGCAGGGGACTTTCGGGAGGCGACAGTTTGCAGAGGGACGATGGTGAAGGTGTCGGTCAGAGGTGGTGGAAACCAGAAAGGTAGAATAGGACGTGTGGCTACTTGTCAGTGAGGGACGGGCAGGTCCACGTGCCCTTAGACCAGGTGTGAGGGGAAGAGAGACCAAAACACGTCACTTTATCAAATAGCAACATGCCCACATCTGCGCCTCAGATAAATCAACCAGACGGAGCCGGCACTGAGGGGACGGGCGGGGCCTCGTCAGGGCGCATCTTCTCCTTTGAGAGAGACTGGGTGATGGCGGCGGGGGGCGGCGGGGACAATGAAGTAATGAGGACAAGACTGCACGTGGTGAGGCTTCTGTGCAGTGGCTGGCCGAGAGGCAGTGGCCGGGGAGAGGAGATGGCCTCGGCTGGAGGGTCTGTGGTGACACCGCGGGTTGTCTGCTCCACGTTTTTCTTGAAGCCCCTAGGATGGAGCGCTGGCCCACGGGCACCCTGTGGAGCAGTGACCGTCTGGTTACCCTGTTTCACGGTCTGTAGTTCGTGGTCCCCCTGCTGGAGTCTCAGCTTACGGAGGGAGGACTCTGGTCCGTCTTCTGTCCCCCTTTCCCACCAGCACTTTGCCAAGAGTAGGGGCTCCTTACAATTTTGTCGAGATGAGCTGGTCGCCTTAAAACCTGAAATACAGCAAACCATTAAATAATTGTCACTTAGTGTCATCCCGGATAAATGGAGAATCGAGATGGCAGAAGGACAGAAGTGCCTGTGATCGCAGACCCCCCGCCCACCTCTGGGTCTGTCCTGCTCACGTGGCAGCATCCCAGCCCACAAACTCTGCCCCCGTCTCGCCGGCCCCGCGGCCGCACGAGGTGGAGGAGAAGCGGGGCTGCGCGGATGGGCCTCACTCCACCCGCGTGACCCCGGCCTTACGGCGACCCCGGGATTGCTCGCATCCCCCGCAGGTCCCCACTGGGCCACGCCCCAAGGATGCGCCCCTGTCGCCTGTGCGTGTGCAAGGCATCCCGTCGAAGCAAGGGGGTGCTGACGTTTCTCCGTCTTTAAGGATCTCTCTTGACGATGCTTCTCCCGTCCTTCTGCTCGTTCAGGGGGTCACCACCTCCTTCCTCTGCTCAGGCAGCCTCACTGCACAGAGGGCAGGGGCCCTGCGGCCTCCAGGCTGTCAAACCCGCCCATTCTCGGTCCATCGCCGTCTGACACCGTCGGTGACCCCTGGTCCCCACAGGCGTCCCTCGGATCCCGGGACCCCCTCGGGACCCCCTGGGCTCCCCCTCCATCCCGGCCGCCCCTTGCTACGCTCCGGTCTCTCTGGGCTCTGCCCCTCGGGCTCGGCACCTGCCTCTCTCTTCTCCTCTTTTCCACCAACTTCCTCGCTCGGTGAGACGCGTCCAGCTGCGTCACGCCTAAACCGCGTCATGCAGTCCACACCCACGACCTCTCCCAAGGCCACTCCTGAGGCCCTGAGCGTCCAGCTTCGGTGACTCACTCGGGGTTGCCCTGGACTCTGACGTCCCCCACCGCGTCCCTCGGCAGATCCTGGTCTAATTTCAGTGCACGCCCGGCGTCCCAGTGCCACATCTCCTGCTGGGGCGTCCAGGCTGCGTCCTTGCCACCCGCCCGCTGCCCTGGCCTCCCCCCACCCCCCTGCCTCAGGGTTAACCCTCCTTAGCGCTCACCCCAGCGGCCCCAGGGATCCTCCAGACACAGGACAACTAAATGCTCCTTCCAGTAAACCCAGGGCTCCCGGCTCACTGGCTGGAAAAACCAAATGCCCCAGGAGGCCCACAGGCTTACTCACAGCGTCCGCACCCCCGTACAGGCCGGACCTCGTGGCCACCTCCTTCTCCCGTGCCCCCAGCCCCGGGCTCGCCGGTCTCCACGCACGTTCTCAAGCCCGAGCACTTCCCTGTTCCCATGACCCGGGGGTCACCCGTGCCCCCCGCAGGTCCCCAGCCCCCGCCTGCCTCATTGCCGCCTTCCCTACTTTACATTTCGGTGCCTTTATCTCCATTTGACACCGTCTCTAGTGCGTCAAAGGCCCAAGACTTAAACCACTTTCTCCCCTTTTCTCCCCACAAAAAGGTGAACATATTTGTTCCGTTCCTTGCTTCCTTCAGTAGAACATCAGCTCCGCGGGATGGGCTGTTTGTCTGCCTTGTTGCCTTTTCTGTCCAGCGCACAGAAGAGGGCCTGGCAGGTAATAAGCACTTGGTAAATATCGTGAGAGGAGGGAACCTCCCGAGTCGGCCCGGGATGTCTGCACAGTGGTGAGCATTAGCCCTGCATCCGTGGTCCAGCTTCTCGGTGCCTGCATCCCAGTGATTTCAAAGTGAAGGGATGCAAGACGTAAACGCACTTTGGGTTTGACTGGTGAAGGAGGGGGTAGCTCAGGAAGGGAAGAAATATGCTATTCGATTTTACTGCAGATTTTTCTATTAAAAGTTACAAAAAGCAGCGCAGCAGTATGGAAGCTGCCCAGTCTGGTAAATTGGTGGTAAATAGAATAAAGCCAGGTGGTTATTAACAGAAACATTATTTTTGAGGCATAATGTGAGTTTAATTACCTTTATTTCCCTAGCGGTTTCATTTTTGCTCGGCCCCTAATGCAAGCTCTCACTTGCTGAATGGACTCTGGACGGTATAAAAACATTGGCTTTGCTATTTTTCATCAAGAATGTCAGAATGTGTGTCTCATTCTGTGTTACCTCTTGGCTGGAAGTTGCTGCTTCTTCGGATTTGAATTTGTGACCTAAACCCCCAGCCAGCCCCCAGCCCTCTGTGTACATGACTTTGCAGGTGTGCGTGTGTCCTTGGAATTGGCTGAATGAAACGTCCTCTGCTAAAAAATTAACCAGAGAAGGCCCAAGTAATAATATACTCAAATGTGGGCGTTTTGGTGATTTTTTACGTGATGCGAGCATGTTTTCTCCATCTCGGTGACCCGGAATCCCACGTGACAGGTGTTAGCACACGCGTGCGTGTGAGTGTGGGTGAGTGGGTTTGTGGACGGTCCACTTCACATCAGCTTCTGGCCGTGTTTGGGGTTTCACAATTGTAAGTGCACGGTAACCTCCTTCAAGCCCTGATGCACAAGAGATGCCCGAGGACCAGGGGTGTGTGGGTTATTGGTCCTCTGCTGACCTTGTTGTTGACCTGGACGCCCAGGTGTCGGTGCCTCGGCCACAGTGAGCAGTCACTGGGTGAACACTCGGCTGGGAAAGCCCGTGTGCATGTGTTTCTGCTCTATTACAGCAGTATATAAGGTTTTGAAAACGGTTGCACCGAGATGTAATTCACATACTGTAAACTTCACTCAGATACACAATTCAGCAGGTTTCAGTCTCCCCGCCGAGGTGGCAGCCACCACAGCTCTCTTTCCAGAACAGGTTCTATCCCCTGCAGAGGAAAGCCGTCTGCGTTAGCAGTTGCTGCCCGTTCTCTCCTCTCTCAGCTCCTGGCAACTGATAAGCTACCTTCTGGCTCTGAACATTTGCCTATATGGGGCATCTTATATAAAAAATTATGTTCTAGGTGGTCTTTGGTATGACTTCTCTCACTTAGCAAGGCTTCAAGTTTCACCTGTGTTTTAGGACAGATAAGTACTTTTTAATTGCCAAATAATATCCCATGGTATGGCTGTACCATGTTTTATTTATCTATTCTTCAGTGGATAGACCTTTGTGTTGTCTCCATTTTTTTGCTATTTTGGATAATGCTGCTGTGAACAGTATGTATGTGGACCTATGATCTCTGTTCTCTTGGGTATAAATCTAGGAGGGATTGCTGGGTCATATGGTAACCCTAACGCCCGCGGAACCCATAGCTGGTTCCCACGTGGCTGCACCATTTTGCATCCCCACCAGCGAAGCACGAGGGTTCTCTACATCTTTGTCAACACTTGTTATTATCTGTCTCCTTTGTTGCAGACATCCTATGAGTGTGCAGAGGTATCTGTTTGTAGTTTTAACTTGCATTTTCCTGACGGGTAATCATGCTGAGAATCTTTTCATGGCTTATTGGCCACTTGTATGTCTTCTTTGGAGACATGTCCATTCAGATCCTTTGCTTATTTTAAGAAATTGGGTTAAAAAAAGAAAAAGAAATTGGGTTATTTGTCTTTTTGTTATTGAGTTGTAAAGACAACTGATATATTCTGGATACAAGTTTCTTATCAGTTTATAATTTGCAAATATTTTCTCCTATTTTGAGAGTTGTCTCTTGACTTTCTTTTTCTTTCTTGTTTTTGACCGTGTTAGGCCTTCGTTGCTGCGCGCCGGCTTTCTCTAGTTGCGGTGAGCGGGGGCTACTCTTCGTTGCGGTGTGCGGGCTTCTCATTGTGGTGGCTTCTCTTGTTGTGAAGCATGGGCTCTAGGTGTGCAGGCTTCAGTAGTTGTGGTGTGCGGGCTCAGTAGTAGTGGCTCACGGGCTCTAGAGCGCAGGCTCAGTAGTTGTGGCGCACGGGCTTAGTTGCTCCATGGCATGTGGGATCTTCCTGGACCAGGGCTCGAACCCATGGCCCCTGCATTGGTAGGCAGATTCTTAACCAGTGAGCCACCAGGAAAGCCCTCTCTTGACTTTCTTGATGGTATATTTGCAGCACGAGACTTCTGAATTTTAATGAAGTCCAATTTACCTATTTCTGTCTTTTGTCACTTGTGCTTTTTGTGTCATACCTAAGGAAACATCGCCGAATCTGTGGCCACAAAGAATTACTCCTATGTTTTATTTTAAGAGTTTTGTGGTTGTAGCTCTTAGATGTAGGTCTACAATCCATTTTCAGTTAATTTTTACATATGGCCTGAGGCAGGGATCCAACTTCTTTTTATGTGTGGAAATCTAGTTGTCCCAGGTTCATTTGTTGAAAAGTCAGTTCTCTCCCCAGTGAATGGTCTTGGCATCCTTGTTGAAAATCGCTTGTAATGATTTATATTTTGGGCTCTCACATTTAGTCCATAGATCTACATGTCTGTCTTGTGTAAGGAGATGATAATCTTTCCTTTGTGCTTGAACATTTCAGAGCCTTAAGGTGTGCAGGGATGGACTCAGCGTTGTTACAGTGTTTTTCTGGCGCCTACCTGCCTGGGTTAGAGTGTCAGCTGGAAACTGTTTGGCACAGGGAATTTCTCCAAGTATCTAAGCCTCAGGTTCTTAATCTGCAAAGAAAAACCTCCCTGATAGAACTGGCGTGAGGTTTAAGTAAGAACGTGTGTGTAACGTACAAAGATTGCTCAGAATGTGTCTGGTGTGTGTTCTCACTCAACCCCCTGTCCTGTGAGGTTATTTGTTGTCTCCATTTTACACTATGGGACACGAAGGGCCCACAGAAACTAGGGGAATTGTCCTGGTTCAGCAGGAAGTACATAGAGAAGGTAGAATTTGACTGCACTGTCTTCTGACTACAAAGCCGTTGTTCTCTCTGTTCTGAGCTGGGCCTCTCCTGTTGTCATAACGGCTGATTTTAAAACTTGCCTCCTTGCGGTAACAAGGCTTGTCTGTGCGGTTATGCTTACTCTCTGCCAGCCAACAGGGACCCAAGATTATCCCCGCGACATACGCGGGGGATGTGTGACAGTACACGCACTTTCCGCTTGAAATGATCTCTAACCAGAAAGTACAGTGATGAATATTTGGCTTGTTTACTTGGGCCACACACTTTGGGTCATTGGTTGGGTCAGATTCGTTGGGTAGGAACAATATGCTTGATTTGGGCCCCAAGATAACGGGCGTCCAAGACCAGACAGGGCATCAAACGGTCTAGCTTTGTCCACGCTCCTGCCACTGAAGCCAAAGGTCCTGGATCAACTCCTTCCCCTCATGGGTTCTTTATTTTCTTCCTTAAAATGAGCTATTCCCCTGGGTACTCTCTCTCTTTAAAACTCAGTGTGGGGGCTTCCCTGGTGGCGCAGTGGTTGAGAGTCCGCCTGCCGATGCAGGGGACGCGGGTTCGTGGCCCCGGTCCGGGAAGATCCCCACATGCTGCGGAGCGGCTGGGCCCGTGAGCCATGGCCGCTGTGCCTGCGCGTCCGGAGCCTGTGCTCCGCAACGGGAGAGGCCACAACAGTGAGAGGCCCGTGTACCGCAAAAAAAAAAAAAAAAAAAAAATTCCGTGTGTCTATAACTGTGAGTAAGTGATTTCCACAACTGTATTAAAACAACATCGGCTGTCTACAGGGGAGAGAAACAAAAAAATAGCCATGATGCTACCGTTTGAGTCACAATTGGAACTCAAGGAAAAGTTTTCCAGTAAAATACAGTAAATTACAGAATTTTCAGAATGAGATTGATAAGAGATTGACCAAAGTGACGTGTCTGTCATTGAGAAGTTGCCTCCCATTTTTAGGATAAATTCCCATAAATATGTCCTGGGAAAGATGTTGGGAGGATGTCATCAGTAATTTGTTAAAAAACTATGAGTGTCTCTCTGAGTTTTTATACCATAAGATTTTATATTCATTGTCTCTTAAGTTACTAGGAAAAAATGTATGGTAACGTTGTGGAGCAGTATTAGAAATTTAATGCTTAGTATGAAGGCCTCTTCTGCCCTCTATAATTTCAGTGCCTTTGAGAATACGGACATAATTCTTCCCCGTGGTTCCCACCCAGGGTCCCGCCGTGTAAACACAATCCCCAGTTAGAAGTATCCAGCCAGCAAGAGAAGTTTGGACATCTTTCTAAAGTCCTTATTTAATATCCCATGAGGATAGAACTTACCTTTTTTCTCCTTTGTTTGTTAAAGTTAAATTCATTGTGCTTTTTTCTCCAATTGTATAAATAATGTTTACTTTGGGAAATGCAGGACATGTAGAAAAAGAATATGCACTGTGACCCCATATTAACCCCTGAAATAACCACTGTCACCGAGGCTGTATGGAACCCACTCCGTTGTGACAGGCGAACGCAGACCCAGACCCGCACGGCCACGCCACACACGAGTGTACACGCGCACGTTGGACTTACACCTTCAGAGAAGGTGGTGTGCCTAGGGTTTGCCTAGGGTTTTAACCAACTTTTAAACATGAATCATAAATTGTAACTTATAAGTGCAGCTGTTTTAAGTGTTATCATACTATATGAGTTTAATACCTAGGAGTATTTCATGTCCCTGTAAGGATTTTTTCCAACTCTGTCCCCTATTCTTTTTTCTTTTTTTAATTTTTATTAGAGTATAGTTGATTTACAGTGTTGTGATGTTGTGTTAGCTTCAGGTGTACAGCAGTGATTCAGTTATACAGGTATATATATATATATCCTTTTTCAGATTCTTTTCCATTATAGGTTATTACAGAGTATTGAGTAGAGTTCCCTCTTGTCCCCTATTCTTTTCTTTTATCTGTCTTTTTTTGCTACATCGTGTGGCATGTGGGATCTAGTTCCCCGACCAGGGATCGAACCCGTGCCTCCTACATTGGGAGCTCAGAGTCTTAACCACTGGACCATCAGGGAAGTCCCTGTTGCTCCTATTCTTGATCTTTAAATTGCTTCAACATTGTTCACCGTTACACGTAACAACATCTAAGAACACACATGTGTTGAAAAGGCTGGATGGTTTCTCAGGAGCTGGTTTGAAGTGCACATTCTCGGAGACCTTGATTCGTTAGGTCCACGGAGGATGGAAAACCCTGCATTTTGCGTGAGCTTCCTGACAGACTCTGACGCACAGCCGTGAGGACCCTGCCGGACTCGCAGCCGCGGAGGGAAAGGGGCCGATGGGGACCAGCCTGGGACGGGTGTGCAGAGCAGAGCTGTCCACTCCGGGTGATGTCCAGGCACCTGCCTGTGGCACAGACTCTCCCGGGAGAGCTGGCTTCTCGGGCGGTGTCCACACAGCATGTTCCAGAGGCATGTAGCTGAAAGCACGCTGGGCCGCGTCGTCTTGGCTGTGACGTGTCCTCAACGCAAGCTCCTTTTATACCCGGACGCAAAGTGATCACACAGCACGGGTTTTGTTAGTTTTAATACCCTCAGTAGAAGATGGCACACTAAGAATATTCTATTAAAAACACACGAGAGGGGGCTTCCCTGGTGGCGCAGTGGTTGGGAGTCCGCCTGCCGATGCAGGGGACACGGGTTCGTGCCCTGGTCCGGGAAGATCCCACATGCCGCGGAGCGGCTGGGCCCGTGAGCCATGACCGCTGAGCCTGCGCGTCCGGAGCCTGTGCTCCGCAACAGGAGAGGCCACAACAGTGAGAGGCCCGCGCACCGAAAAAAAAAAACAACACCGTTTGCACATGGCGCAATGTATTTGCTCGTGTACGACTCATCCTAATACAACGTTTCCTGAGGGCTCAGCGCACCGGTTTGTGTCCGACAGTAAAGTCACGTCTGATCCGCCTCATCGCTCGGACCTTTCAGACTTAATCCTGTCGGGGAGCCCCGCTCAGCACGTGGGCTTGTGCAGGGGCCCCGGGAAGCCCCCTGCAGCCCCTCGGAGGGGCCCTGGGCCTCTCTGCAGGGACTCACTCCCTCTGAACGGAGGCCTGGGCTGGAAGAGCTAGCGGAGGCTTGTTTTGGTTTAGATTCTGGCCTGCTGTGAGCTCATGAATGTGCAGACGCAGATACGTTTATGATTTCCCGCGCACACCAGGCAATGGCCCAAGGAGGCAGAGGCAGAAGCCGGACTCAGCCCGCCCAACGCGCATCCTGCAGAGAGACAGCAGGTCCCCGTCCCGACTCAGCCCCAGGGCAGGGTGTTGGGCGCTGAGCTCTGCATGTCGTCGGGGGCACAGGGCTCTCCGCCAGGCGGCCTGTGCTGTGTCGAATGGGCTCCGTCACTGTCCAGGAATCTCTCTCCTTTTCCTGCTCTTTCCCTCCTTTCTCCCGGGCCTTTATTTCTTCTTTCCACACACGCGAAGGATTTATTTTACATAAGGTGCCGTGGCAAGTGCTGTGCGATGTTCCAAGCTGAATAACCTGCAACCCCTGACCTCAAAGATACTAGGAGGGGGAAACCATGTTTACAGGTCATTTTAATGCGACACATACTGTTCATGGGGAAAGTTGGTGCTAAGACTCAGAGGAGGGCCTGAGGGAGAGGGGCATACTCTTGGGGTGGTTGGCGCACCCCAGGCGCGTGGAGAGGGGTAAGTCACAGGGCAGAGTCCCCGGAGGGCCGGGGTCACGCGGCAGGGCCAGGGCAGTGTGAGAGCCGGTGCCTGTGTGGGAGCAGCCACCCGGGACGTTTGCCTGTTCTGGTGACCTGGTGACTTACAGGGGTCTGCTAGGAGCTTGACTCCATATACTGGGCGCATTTCTAAGGTTCTGGAAGGGCGGTTCACATTTCTGGGAGAGGACCTGCTGCGACACCGGGTGATGACAGATTCCACCAGGACTCTAGAAATGCCTGTAGTGCATTCATAGTAGCAATGTTTAAACTCAGGATCTTTCCCCCAAATGCCTGTCTACACAGCAAAGCCAGGAGTGCCCAGGTTAAGCAAATGTATGAACCTGTGAAGACAACCGCAAATGTGACGTTTTTAATACATTGGCCGACATTTCTTCTCCTCGTGGAGTTTTTCCGTCATCAGGCTTGAGCCTTATTTTATACGTGTATGTATTTACAGACACAAGGAAATAGGCGTAATGTGCACTGCTGTTTGCATTTTTGCAAAAGTGGTAAAGTGATCCTTTGTGTTCGATTTTGCAGTTTGGGGTACTCAAAAGAATCAGGGCCAAAACGTGGGCGACGTGGAACCTCCTTTGTCCCTTTGGGCAAATTACTTAGTCCTTCCTGACCTCAGGCTCCTAATCTATACAGTGCCTTCCTCATATGAGTCTTGTGAGGTTTCAGGCGACATACAAATGTCTCATACATACGCAGTGCAAGCGAGTAAGGAGCTCGCACAGGAGGGCAGGTGGGACCCCAGACTTTGTCCTGACCCCGCCCCCAGACATCCTTGAGACCAGTCCTGTGAAGATGTGAGAAGGGAAATGTTCTAGTGCAACTCGTGTGAACGATGAAGATTGTCTCAGAAGAACGGGAAGCAAGAGCCCTGGGCACGAGCAGGAATTGGTTGACGAATGCAGCACCAGGAAACAGGATAATTCTTGGATTGAATTGCAAAGGGCCCACAGTCGTTCTGCCTAACATACTGGGGACTAGCAGCACGTCGCCATGGCAACAAAGCCCATAACAGTTGCAGGTTGGCAAGCAGCAAAAAATCGTTATAGTATTTAAGAATGAAAACTTTAATATTTTATTTTCCATTATCATCGCTGTGACTTACCCTTCTTAGCAGAACGGATTCCCATTCTATTTGTAGAAAGTTGTTCCACAGTGCTTTGAGAGCAAGGGCTGTAGGGTTTATATTTTCCAAAAGATGAAAAGGGTCCTTTTGAGGGATTTAACTTCTTTTTGGGTCTTTCTGTGTACAGAAAGCCGTGGTGAGTGCTACAACAAATTTGGTTGTTACACTTGCTTCATTTCCTGGATTCATGTTTAACATTTGACGTCTGGGATCGGTTCATCATCAAAAGTGCTGAAACTGGGAGCTAAGAGTTTGCTGCAAAGTCTTTCTTGGAGGGTTCCTTTATTTATTTCTTATATTTCTTCTCCCAGTTAGAACACATACACCTACACAGAGAGAGAAACAAAAAAATACATGCATAAAACCCCAGTAGTCATGTATGTATTCAAGCACAGTATTAAAAAAATGTGATGCTGTTTTAGTGTCTGTATTAAACGACTGAACTTTGTTCGTAGACAAAAATCTTGAGTTTGTAGTTAGTGATTTTACTGTTAGGATTTGGGGGCGGGTTTTACCATCATATACACATAAATCCTTGGATCACAGTATCATTAAGATAGTCTAACTCACTGTATATTACAATACATTATATTTCTGCAAATACTTACATTTTCCATGGAATTCCCTAACAATATAAAAATTGAATAAAACAAGCACAATGTCATTCCCCCTTAGACTGAATGCAAAGGAGTTGTCAGAAAATGAACAACTGCTTAATTTAAATAAAACAAAACAGCAGAAATTAATTTCTCAGCAGAAACTAAAATTATTTAGAACATTTAGATTTACTGTTTTGCATTGTGCTAGTTTTGTGCTATTATATTTGTCAAGATTTAAAACTCTTTTGTGGACTGAGAACAAACTCCCCCAAATAATTAAATTGTAAAGAAAAGCCATAAGTTATGTAGAAAGATTTTTCATTATCAAATGTTTTCATTAATGCTTTTTTTTTAAACATCTTTATTGGAGTATAATTGCTTTACAATGGTGTGTTTCTGCTGTATAACAAAGTGAATCAGCTATATGCATACATATATCCCCATATCCCCTCCCTTTTGCGTCTCCCTCCCACGCTCCCTATCCCATCCCCCTAGGTGGTCACAAAGCACCGAGCTGATCTCCCTGTGCTATGCGGCTGCTTCCCACTAGCTATCTATTTTACATTTGGTAGTGTATATATGTCCATGCAACTCTCTCACTTCATCCCAGCTTACCCTTCCCCCTCCCCCTGTCCTCAAGTCCATTCTCTATGTCTGTGTCTTTATTCCTGTCCTGCCCCTAGGTTCTTCAGAACCTTTTTTTTTTTTCTTTAGATTTCATATATATGTGTTAGCATACGGTATTTGTTTTTCTCTTTCTGACTTACTTAGCTCTGTATGACAGACTCTAGGGCCATCCACCTCACTACACATAACTCAATTTCGTTTCTTTTTATGGCTGAGTAATATTCCATTGTATATATGTGCCACACCTTCTTTATCCATTCATCTGTCAATGGACACTTATGTTGCTTCCATGTCCTGGCTATTGTAAATAGTGCTGCAATGAACATTGGGGTGCATGTGTCTTTTTGAATTATGGTTTTCTCTGGGTATATGCCCAGTAGTGGGATTGCTGGTTGTATGGTAGTTCTATTTTTAGTTTTTTAAGGAACCTCCATACTGTTCTCCATAGTGACTATATCAACTTACATTCCCACCAACAGTGCAAGAGGGCTCCTTTTCTCCACACCCTCTCCATCATTTACTTTTGTAGATTTTTTGTTTGTAGATTTTTTGATGATGGCCGTTCTGACCGGTGTGAAGTGATACCTCACTGTAGTTTTGATTTCCATTTCTCTACTGACTAGTGATGTTGAGCATCCTTTCATGTGTTTGTTGGCACTCTGTATATCTTCTTTGGAGAAATGTCTGTTTAGGTCTTCTGCCCATTTTTGGTTTGGTTGTTTGCTTTTTTGATATTGAGCTGCATGAGCTGCTTGTATATTTTGGAGATTAATCCTTTGTCAGTTGCTTCATTTGCAAATATTTTCTCCTATTCTGAGGGTTGTCTTTTCGTCTTATTTATGGTTTCCTTTGCTATGCAAAAGCTTTTAAGTTTCATTAGGTCCCATTTGTTTATTTTTGTTTTTATTTCCATTTCTCTAGGAGGTGGGTCAAAAAGGATCTTGCTGTGATTTATGTCACTGAGTGTTCTGCCTGTGTTTTCCTCTATGAGTTTTATAATGTCTGGCCTTACATTTAGGTCTTTAATCCATTTGGAGTTTCTTTTTCTGTATGGTGTTAGGGAGTGTTCTAACTTCATTCTTTTACATGTAGCTGTCCAGTTTGCCACCACCACTTCTTGAAGGGCTGTCTTTCCTCCATTGTATATTCTTGCCTCCTTTGTCAAAGATAAGTTGACCATATGTGTGTGGGTTTATCTCTGGGCTTTCTATCCTGTCCCATTGATCTATATTTCTGTTTTTGTGCCAGTACCATACTGTCTTGACTACTGTAGCTTTGTAGTATAGTCTGAAGTCCAGAAACCTGATTCCTCTAGCTCCGTTTTTTCTTTCTCAAGATTGCTTTGGCTATTCGGGGTCTTTTGTGTTTCCATACAAATGGTGAAATTTTTTGCTCTAGTTCAGTGAAAAATGCCATTGGTAGTTTGATAGGGATTGCACTGAATCTGTAGATTGCTTTGGGTAGTATAGTCATTTTCATAACGTTGATTCTTCCAATCCAAGAACATGGTATATCTCTCCATCTGTTTGTATCATCTTTAATTTCTTTCATCAGTGTCTTATAGTTTTCTGCCTACAGGTCTTTTGTCTCCTTAGGTAGGTTTATTCCTAGGTGTTTTAATCTCTTTGTTGCGATGGTAAATGGGAGTGTTTCCTTAATTTCTCTTTCAGATTTTTTTTCGTTAGTGTTTAGGAATGCAAGAGATTTCTGTGCATTAATTTTGTATCCTGCTACTTTACCAAATTCATTGATTAGCTCTAGTAGTTTTCTGGTAGCATCTTTAGGATTCTCTATGTATAGTACTATGTCATCTGCAAACAGTGACAGTTTTACTTCTTCTTTCCGATTTGTATTCCTTTTATTTCTTTTTCGTCTCTGATTGCTGTGGCTAAAACTTCCAAAATTATGTTGAATAACAGTGGTGAGAGTGGGCAACCTTGTCTTGTTCCTGATATTAGTGGAAATGGTTTCAGTTTTTCACCATTGAGAACGATGTTGGCTTTGGGTTAGTCATACATGGCCTTTATTATGTTGAGGTAAGTTCCCTCTATGCCTACTTTCTGGAGAGTTTTTATCATAATTGGGTGTTGAATTTTGTCAAAAGCTCTTTCTGCATCCACTGAGATGATCGTATGGTTTTTCTCCTTCAAGTTTTTAATATGGTGTATCACATTGATTGACTTGTGTATATTGAAGAATCCTTGCATTCCTACAATAAACCCCACTTGATCATGGTGTATGATCTTTTAATGTGCTGGTGGATTCTGTTTGCTAGTATTTTGTTGAGGAGTTTTGCATCTATGTTCATCAGTGATATTGGCCTGTAGTTTTCTTTTTTTGCAACATCTTTGTCTGGTTTTGGTATCAGGTTGATGGTGGCCTCGTAGAATGAGTTTGGGAGTGTTCCTCCCTCTGCTGTATTTTGGGAGAATTTGAGATGGATAGGTGTTAGCTCTTCTCTAAATGTTTGATGGAATTCACCTGCAAATCCGTCTTGTTCTGGGCTTTTGTTTGTTGGAAGATTTTTAATCACAGTTTCAATTTCAGTGCTTGTGATTGGTCTGTTCATATTTTCTATTTCTTCCTGGTTCAGTCTTGGAAGGTTGTGCTTTTCTAAGAATTTGTCCATTTCTTCCAGGTTGTCAATTTTATTGGCATATAGTCGCTTGTAGTAATCTCTCATGATCCACTGTATTTCTGCAGTGTCAGTTGTTACTTCTCCTTTTCCATTTCTAATTCTCTTGATTTGAGTCTCCTCCCTTTTTTTCTTGATGAGTCTGTCTAATGGTTTATCAATTTTGTTTATCTTCTCAATGAACCAGCTTTTAGTTTTATTGATCTTTGCTATCATTTCCTTCATTTCTTTTTCATTTATTTCTGATCTGGTCTTTATGATTTCTTTCCTTCTACTAACTGTGGATTTTTTTTTTTTTGTTGTTCTTCTTTCTCTAATTGCTTTAGGTGTAAGGTTAGGTTGTTTCTTTGAGATTTTTCTTCTTCAGGTAGGATTGTATTGCTATAAACTTCCCTCTTAGAACTGCTTTTGCTGCATCCTATAGGTTTCGGGCCATCATGTTTTCATCATCATTTGTTTCTAGGCATTTTTTCATTTCCTCTTTGATTTCCTCAGTGATCTCTTGGTTATTTAGTAGCGTATTGTTTAGCCTCCGTGTGTTTGTATTTTTTACAGTTTTTTTCCTGTAATTGATATCTGTTCGCATAATGCTGTGGTCAGAAAAGATACTTGGGGGCTTCCCTGGTGGCCCAGTTGTTGAGAGTCTGCCTGCCAATGCAGGGGACACGGGTTCGTGCCCCGGTCTGGGAAGATCCCACATGCCGTGGAGCAGCTGGGCCCATGAGCCACGGCTGCTGAGCCTGCGCGTCCGGAGCCTTGCTCCGCAACAGGAGAGGCCACAACAGTGAGAGGCCCGTGTACTGCAAAAAAAAAAAAAAAAAGAAAAGTACAGAAAAGATACTTGATACGATTTCAGTTTTCTTAAATTTACCAAGGCTTGATTTGTGACCCAAGATATGGTCCATCCTGGAGAATGTTCCATGAGCACTTGAGAAGAAAGTGTATTCTGTTGTTTTTGGATGGAATATCCTATAAATGTCAATTAAGTTCATCTTGTTTAATGTATCATTTAAAGCTTGTGTTTCCTTATTTATTTACATTTTGGTTGGTCTGTCCATTGGTGAAAGTGGGGTGTTAAAGTCCCCTACTATGATTGTGTTACTGTTGATTTCCCCTTTTATGGCTGTTTGCATTTGCCTTCTGTATGGAGGTGCTCCTATGTTGTGTGCATAAATATTTACAATTGTTATATCTTCTTCTTGGATTGATCCCTTGATCATTATGTAGTGTCCTTCTTTGTCTCTTGTAATAGTCTATATTAAAGTCCATTTTGTCTGATATGAGAATTGCTACTCCATCTTTCTTTTGATTTTCATTTGCATGGAATATCTTTTTCCATCCCCTCACTTGCAGTGTGTATGTGTCCCTAGGTCTGAAGTGGGTCTCTTGGAGACAGCATATATACGGGTCTTGTTTTGTATCCATTCAGCCAGTCTGTGTCTTTTAGTTCGAGCATTTAATCCATTTACATGTAAGGTAATTATCAATATGTATGTTCATATTACTATTTTCTTAATTGCTTTGGGTTTGTTATTGTAGGTCTTTGCCTTCTCTTGTGTTTCCTGCCTAGAGAAGTTTCTTTAGCATTTGTTGTAAAGCTGTTTGGTGGTGCTGAATTCTCTTAGCTTTTGCTTGTCTGTAAAGCTTTTAATTTCTCTGTCAAATCTGAATGAGATCCTTGCTGGCTAGAGTAATCATGGTGGTAGGTTTTCCCCTTTCATCACTTTCAATATGTCCTGCTGCTCCCTTCTGGCTTGCAGAGTTTCTGCTGAAAGATCAGCTGTTAACCTTATGGGGATTCCCTTGTATGTTATTTGTTGCTTTTCCCTTGCCGCTTTTAATAATTTTTCTTTGTATCTAATTTTTGATAGTTTGATTAATGTGTGTCTTGGCATGTTTCTCCTTGGATTTATCCTGTATGGGACTCTTTGTGATTCTTGGATTTCACTGACTATTTCCTTTCTCATATTAGGGAAGTTTTCAACTATAATCTTTTCAAATATTTTCTCAGTCCCTTTCGTTTTCTCTTCTTCTGGGACCCCTATAATTCGAATGTTGGTGCATTTAATGTTGTCCCAGAGGTCTCTGAGACTGTCCTCAATTCTTTTCATTCTTTTTTCTTTATTCTGCTCTGCAGTAATTATTTCCACTATTTTATCTTCCAGGTCACTTATCCGTTCTTCTGCTTCAGTTATTCTGCTATTGATTCCTTCTAGAGAATTTTTAATTTCACTTTTTGTGTCGTTCATCATTGTTTGTTTGCTCTTTAGTTCTTCTAGGTCCTTGTTAAATGTTTCTTGTATTTTCTCTGTTCTATTTCCAAGATTTTGGATCATGTTTACTATCATTACTCTAAATTCTTTTTCAGGTAGACAGCCTACTTCATTTTCATTTGTTTGGTCTGGTGGGTTTTTACCTTGCTCCTTCATCTGCTGTGTGTTCTTCTGTCTTCACATTTTGCTTAACTTACTGTGTTTGGGGTCTCCTTTCTGCTAGCTGCAGGTTCATAGTTCCCGTTGTTTTTGGTATCTGCCCCTAGTGGCTAAGGTTAGTTCTGTGGGTTGTGTAAGCTTCCTAGTGGAGGGGACTAGTGCCTGTGTTCTGGTGGATGAGGCTGGATCTTGTCTTTCTGGTGGCCAGGACCACGTCCGGTGGTGTGTTTTGGGGTGTCTGTGAACTTAGTATGATTTTAGGCAGCCTCTCTGCTAATGGATGGGGTTGTGTTCCTGTCTTGCTAGTTGTTTGGCATGAGGTGTCCAACGCTGGGGCTTTCTGGTCGTTGAGTGGAACTGGATCTTAGTGTTGAGATGGAGATCTCTGCGAGAGCTCTCACCGATTGATATTACATGAGGACAGGAGGTCCAGTGTCCTGAACTCGGCTCTCCCACCTCAGAGGCTGAGGCCCGACACCCGGCCGGAGCACCAAGACCCTCTCAGCCACACAGTGTAGACAACCGTGGTAAAAATCTGACTGGTATGTTGGATTTTTCTTTGCTGGGCGATTTATCCGTGCCAGGTTCCCTTTGTCAGAAACACAGCAAGCTAAAACGCTGAGACATCCGAGGTTTGTAGCAAAGATAGGGCTTATTTACAAGGCAGCCAAGGAGAAGACAGGAGAGCAAATTTCAAATCTCAATGCTTTTTTTTTTAACAAAATAATAACAGCCCTTTTAGCCCATGACACACAAAACTAATTTTTTCTTCACTGAGCATTAAGTCGCACACACAAAATTAAATAGATTGCCCCTACAGGAGTACGCGTGAGGTATTGCTGGCTCAGAAAAACAGTTGCACATGTATGAATTATGCTTGTGTTTCAGATGTTTATAAGGATCAATTTTCCAAAACATTTTAGCGAGAAGTCAAATCTACGGCACAGACATTTTGGTAGAGGAGACACCTTCTTACGTGTCTAATTATGTGATGAAACTATGACAATCTCAAAACATAATGTGGTTTAGTAGTAGATCTGGACTGGTAAGATCTGTTTTAGGGGATGTGAAAGAAGGTGAGTTCATTAAGGACTTCAGCTTCAACTTATTAAACTGGCAAATTGATTTTTATTTTTTGTTTTAAACCTTAAGGACAATGATTTAGAATCATCCAGACTTTTCAAGTCTCCTCCTTCTGCTCTGAGTATTAATGTGATAAATGATCCAGGCTCTCCACCCATGGGTGTGTTAGGGCTTTATCGGGTTTAATATCTGAGTCAGATAATAAATATCTTTTCCCACTTAAACTCTGTACTTATTACTTAGATGCCCTTATGCATTTTTGAATAGTCCTGTTGGGAAACATTTCCCATTAAACACCTACAGCCAAATGCCTGTCCTTCCTCAATGCTAAGGGCTCTTCTACAACAGTGGAACCTTTCGGTTGCTCTCCCTTTGCTCGGCCCCCATCTGGCTGCACCAGCTGGTTCCACTGAGGAAATTGTTGGTGTGAGTCTGACAGAACTGGGTTTGGACCCGGATTCTTACTTCATAGATTTGGGCAAAATATTTAATCTCTGTAAGCCTCAGCTTCTCAATAATACCTGTTTGAGCACAGAAAAGAGTCTTAGGACAGGCTGAAGCTGGTGTAATCTTGGTGAAGATGCTGCTGAGACGCAAGAAGTGGTGAGTCGTGGTGGGTGGTGGCGGGGAGCCGGTGTGGACAGTGGGCGTGGCTGGCGGGCGAGCTTTCTGTCTTCCAGGTGGAATCGTGTCAGGACCACGTTTCATCGCAAGGCCAGCCCTCTGTCATGTTGCTAAGGCAACTCATAATAATATTAGAGGGTTTTAAAAAATTATGATTCATGTTTTAGGAAAACCTACCCAGTCTGTCTCTTGTGACAACTTTTGATTAAAGGGTCTCAGTCGGGTGCATAATGTGGAATCATTTTCTGAGAGGCCTGGCCACTGGGTCATCCACTTACGACGTGAGAGCACGCACAGCTTCTTAAAGCCTGTTTGTTTCAGAGTTCTGTTTCACTGCTGGAGTCTGTGCACATGGGGAAGGACAGGTTCTCATCGCTCTGCCTGTCTCTGTGCTCTGATCACTTCGGCTCCCTCCCATTAGGCTCTCCTCTTTTTCCTGGGGTACTTATTGTTTGGGGTTTTATTTTAGGGTTTTTCTGATTTGGGATGTGCATTTCAAGGACTTATTCTTTATTCTCTTGGTTGCTGTTGGACTAGTAAAGAATTGCATCCCCCCGAGCCAGCAGAGCCCCGGCTCAGGGATCCCAGAGTCTCCAGGAGGGAGGGTGCACACAGACAGGTGGACTCAGGGCAGGTGTGGTTTAACAAAAGGAGTCCTGTTAGCGACATCAAGGACAGGACTTGAGGGACAGGGCGAGACGAGCACTCTGACGGGGCCAGAGAGCCTCCCCAGAAGTCACTTTCTGAACAGACCTGAGTGTCTTCAGCTGTAGATTGGAGACACCACCACCTACGCCAGACAAGCCATGGTGAATAAATGCAATTACACCCATGCAACTTCTGATAGTGCCTGGTAGGCAGCTCCGTAAGAAGTAATCTGCACTTAATCCTTTCTGCCTTCATTTTCCAGCGAATGCAACCAGCATATATAGACCTCTGTATGTCTATACATGTTCGTAAGGACAGATCTCCTTGAAGAACTAAAGACACTGTTTGTCCAGCCTGAGAACTTAAGGGCCAGTGGGAATAGTGAGACCCTGGTTTGATGGGACATTTCACCCCAGGAAAATGACTTTGAGTTGTAAAGTGATTCCTACAAAGTTTCATCTTTAAGGTCTGAAAGTCTTCATCTCGAGAATAATTTTGACATGGAGTCCTTATTAGATAGGCATGCAGTTACGATAAATTGAAGTTAGGAATTTGTATTAATTTAGGTTATTAGGCAACGTAAGCAAATTAAAATACATTCTAACACAGGCAAATTTGGATGCCATAGAGTTCAGGTTAATCCAAAGATTCAAGTACTGCATGTATTTTCAATTTCACCGAATTATTTTCCACTGTGATAGTTGTGTCAGCAAGGGCACAGTCGTCAGTCAACTAATTATGTTTCCCTTCTAGAGATAGAAATGGCATTACTGTTAAGAATTCTGCAGTTTATTTATTGTTCCTATAACTTACTAGCTGGACTTTCTCTTCATTTCTTACATCTACCTCTGAAAGATCAGGAATCTCTATTCTAAACACCCGCGAAATCCTTCCGGAGGTTATGAACAGAGACCATGCAGACAAGAGAGCCTCTGAGGTGATTTTCTCTGAATGAGATTTATTTGTGAACAGCTTGTGGCCTTTCATCGTTAAGAATTGTGACTCTGTTCGTTGATACCAACACTGGAGGTTAAAATGTGTGACCGAGAAAACAGAAGGAAAGATAATCTTTCATTTAATGACGGAAAACAAAGTCCTTGAAGCTTTGATGCTTAAGACTGGAGATATAAAAAAAGTGCTGAGCTACTGCTCACCTATTTACCAATTCTTAAATTCTTCACCTCTTAGGATTCCAGCATAAAGCTGCATACAACGTGGGAACTTGTTTTTTTAGATTTGTGGTTCTGTGTGAATCTATGATTTTGAAAAAAAAAAAAAAAGAAAGAAAGAAAAGCAAACCAACCCACTAGCAAGAGCGTGGTTTCGGTACACATAGCTGCTTCGAGAAGGATGGATGTTATGTGGCTCTTCCGTGTCCCCACGTGGGGGTGAGGTGGAGCCCGTGAGTTCAGGGATGGACTTCTCTTGGGCATTTGGTCTGATTTACTCACAACGGGTCTCATTTTTGCCATTTTGCTGAAATTCCTCCTTTTGGGACTGAGATGCTGTGTCGCATGTAGGTCGTTGCTTGCTTTGTGCTATGGGAGGAAGCCTGAATTCCCATTTGGACACGTGACGGTTAACTTTACGTGTCAATTTGACTGGGAGGCCCACGCAGCTGGTAAAACAGTGTTTCCGGGTGTGTCAGCGAGTGTGTTTCCTGAGGAGGTTAGTGTCTGAATCTGTGGACTGAGTGAAGCCGACCCACCCTTCCCAACGCGGGCAGCCGTTGAGGGCCCAGGTAGGTCGAGAACGTGCGCCCTTCCTGCCTGAGCTGAGACGTCCACCTTCTCCTGACCCTCCTGTTTCTCAGCCGCCAGTCCCAGACCCAATTGCTCCACCGGCCGTCCTGGCTCTGCGGGCTGCCGATCGCGGGACTTCTCGGCCTCCCGAGAAGTCCCGCGATAATCACGCGAGCCCGTTCGTCATAATGAGTCTACTCTCGTCCGTATCCGTATCTGTATCCGTCCTCTCTCGGTTCTGTTTCTCTGGGGAGCCCGGGCTGACCGCCTGCCAGGGCCGGGCCACGTGGCTGCAGTTGTCCAGAGGGTCGTGCAGTACGGTCGGGCATTGACTTCTGAGTTGCGAGCTAACCAATCAGTGCGCGGGGATGTGCCGAGCGGCTGTTCATTCCCCCTCGTGCAGCACCTCTCACGCCTCGGGTGGAGTTGCGACAACCCAGACGTCGGTGTTGACGAAAGGAGGTGGCGTGGAGGAGGCAGGCCTGTTAGGGTTTGTTGAAACCTAGGTTATGGTGGTCACCGGGGGTGGACATATCCTGGATGTGGTTGCTGGACTAGAGTCCCCCTCGGGCACCTCTGGGGGAGGTCGGTGCTGGTCTTAGACGTGGCCCAAGGCCGGGTCCTCGGAGCACAGGGTGGGACGCAGAGGTGCTCTGACGTGATGCAGGCAGATGACCTCACACCTCTGGGCCTGTTTCCCCAGTGAGAGTGCCTGCCTGTGTCTATACCCCACCCCCCAGAAAAAAACTAATAAAACCGGCGTTCAGAGCTTGGAAAGTGTAAATCCAGCTCAGCGAAGCTCTGTCTGTCATCTGCGGGGCACGTACCAAGCAGTCCCTCCTTCTGAGAAGACACACGCAGACCCTGTTCTGGGGAGCAGTCAGGGGCCTCCACCACGGCCACCGGTCTCTGTGCCCCGGCAGGACCTTGAACCCATGAGTTGCCCAGGCCTCCCACCCCCTCCTCCATCCCCGTCACGTCCTTCACTGGAGAAGCCTGTCCCCACTTTGGCCGTAGCGTCCCCAGGCTCCCAGGGGCTGCTTCCTGGCCTCTCCGAGCTGTGCCCTTGGGAGGCCTGCTGCATCCGCCAGGAGCCCGGCTTCTAGGGTTGCGTTCGCGAGCCAGGCCGTGTGGGCGCATCGCTGGGCTCTGGTGATTTCTGCGCCTCAGTCTCTCCCCCGTGAAGCGGGTCGCGGGCTGCAGGAGGACGGAGCGGACAGGCTCATCGTGGTGGGGGCCCTGGAGCAGCCACGGTTCCTCACCCGCTGTGTCCTCTCCTCCTCCCACTCGGCCAAGGCAGGGACGGGCATCTTGTTCTGTCCAGGGTCGCAGAAAACACCAGAATAAGGTGACGCAGCCCATGGAAGGCATTTCAGGCAGCGGGAATAGAATGGGAAGGCTAGGAGGACCAAGAATGCAGCAACGATGTGAATTATTATTCTAATCATTACCAATAGTATAAATCACACGTATTAAAATGCTGGCTATTTCAAGGAGCTTCTAGGCTCTGGGGTTCCAGGAAACCCTAGAGAAGACGTCCAGACAGCAAAGCAGTGATGCTGGGGAAGCTCGCTGAGCCGGGCAAGAGGATCTCAGGGACGCAGATCTGCACCTTGAGTTCCTTGTGACGGCTGTGTGAAATGTCCCAGGGGAGCCGAACCCCTGACTCAAGTCTGGGAATGTTCCAGGACAGACAGGAGGGTCACGTGTCTCCTGCGGCCCCAAAGCCAAGGACCACTGACCGGGGGGCGTGAAAGAGCAGAAACGTGCTGGCCCCAGCCTACAGGCGGAAGTCGAGTGTCGTGGTGTCAGCAGGGCAGGTCCTTTCGGAGCCTCGAGGCACAGTCCGGCCATGCTCTCTCCCGGCCTCGGCATAGCCGGCAGGCCCTGGAGGTCCCTGGATGCCTGTCCTTGGACTTGGGGCCCCATAAATCCACGATCACTGCATCTCAAGATCCTTAATTAATTCCATCTGCAAAAACCCTGTTTCCAAATAAGGTCCCATTCTGAGGTTCCAGGTGGATGTAAGTTTGGGGACACAGTTCAACCCACTGGTGATGACATGCCTTCCCCACACGTGATGCACCCTGTGTTCATCTCAGCTGTGACAGGCGCCTTCCTCCCTGAGTGGGGTCTGCGAGGCTCCCGTCGGGGCCTCCATAAGCCACCTGAGACCGGGACAGAGGACACTCCTGGAAGCAGCCCAATGTGTGTCCTCAAGGCGAATCCCATGGGCCCCCTCCCTGTGATGTCACGCACCTTGAGTCCCTATCCATTTGGACCCGTTATGACTTTGTGTCCTAAATGCGGCATCGTGCGTTATGTGTGGATTTCACGTTCTCGGTGCCACCGTCCTCGGCCCCCGTCCCCTAGGACTCGAGTGAACACCCAGCAGGACAGGCTTCTCCCCTTCAGCTGGCACACTGGCTGGGAATTTGTCAGATGAAAACTCGAGCCCATAGAAACACACGGCACCCCAGAGCCTCTGTGATTGACTCAAGTACTTTTCCAGTGGGTCCTGGAGTCGTTTAGTAAAGCCGACGTCCTCGGGCACTAACCAGGCTCAGCAATGGTGAACGAGTCCGTGGGAAGCTGCCTCTCCCACGTGGGTATCTGGGTCACCGGGGTAGCGGAAGGGAAATTTCAGAGGGTTTGTTATGAGAAGCTGCCTGGGCTCCTCTCTTACAATCTCCACGTGGTGACTCAGCTGCGGCCTCTTTCTCTTGTCCTGGAGCCTCACCGTCCCCTCTCCTTTGGGTACAGATGATGATGGGACAGAGGTGGATATAAATAGATCCCAGCTCCCTGGCTACTCCAGTGTTCCCGTACAGAGGACCGAGGTTTGGTGGCAAGGCTGCCTGCACGGATGCCGGGGACCCAGCCTCCCGGACATCCCAGCTCTGCCTCCATCCTCCGACCGCGTGTCTTGGAGAGTGAGTACTGCAGGTGTGGGTGAAGCAGGCGTGGGGTCTCAGCTCTTTAAGGTGCAGCGGCGCCAAGCACCCCAACCTCCGCTGTCAGCAGAAAGCATTTCCGAGGTCCTCTGAGCGGGCTGCCTGACGAGGCAGGTGGAGGGGTCCTGTGGCCGGGGCCGCTGTGGCGCTCCCTGGCCGACCCCCACCTCCCGCCCAGAGGGGGCCCCTCCCCAGGAGGAGGAGTTGTCTGGAGCCCTCTGGGTGAAGGGCTTTCCTGGGCTGTAACTTTTCAGACCTCAGGGAGCCCTGCCGGGCAGTGGGAACTGCCCCGGGTGGCGGGGCCTCCGCCCTGCCCACTCACTTTCCAGAGGCCGTGTCGTCAGTGCTGTGACACCCCCAGGAAGTTGCCCATTTATGGCTAAAATGATATCATCACAAGAGGTGGCTGCTGTCTAAATAGGGATCATTTGTGAAATGAGATTATAGACGTTTCTTTGAAAAAAACAGGAGGCACAGGCACCTGCTTTCTGGAATTGATATCCCGGGGGCTCGGGCTGCACCATAATGAAGGTGTCCACCCCCGTGGCTGATTCCATTACGAGCGGGGAGCCTCCCTTTCCTGCTCGTTGCTGGGCGGCCCCCGCATCCACATGGAGTCGACTCCAGATCCGTGTTTTCTATTATGCTTGAATATATGGGACATGCATCGCAATCCCATGCCTGCCACCCTGCTGCAGTGCACTTGTCTGGAGGAGCCCCGTGGCCGCCTGGTCCACGCCGCGACTGCCTGGCCCCGGATACACGCTGGGTCGCCTCTGGCCTTGCTCTCTCGCAGTGATTTTGAACCTTCCTCCCAGTGCACGTCCCCCTGTTTGCTGACGAGCCTCCTGCTCTTGGCATTTGGACGCTGCAAGCAGCACGGCGGGAGTCTTGCCTCGGTAAGTCCAGGATGACTCGTCTCTTACTTTCCCCAGCTCAGATGTACTTCCACTAGTGCGGTGGCATCAGGCAGGCAGCCAGGAGCGATTAGCACCCGACTAGTTAGTCTCTGGGAACAGCTTGCCCTCGGCACTTTGCACCAGGTTTTCTCACCGTCCTCCCTCCCACCGTACGTTGCTCTGCCTTTATAAGTAAAATACTCATCTCTCCATAGACGCGGTAGCCGCCGGGGAGCATCTTAATTGCTGTGGAGGGTTTGGGGGAGAGGACTGGCACGGCGGTCTAGAACGACACGGCTGTCATTCTGAGAAGACAAGTTCATTCTCCAATTAACCCTGATTCCAATAATCACTGAACACCCGAGCGATGGGTAAGGCGAGAACTATTCTGGCTCTCTCTCCGTTTGTTAAAGCAAAGATGCAGCAGCTGGGCTGCTGGCTTCAGCATCCCTTCGGGAACGAGTAAGTCCAGGGACCTGCAGTTATTAAAACCCGTGTTTTTTATGCAAGCTGTGGGGAGAAGAGCCTGTGAAGACAGCTTCCTTTGTAATGCCTGCTGTAGCCAGAGCCTCCCTGCTCCCTGCAGCTGCATTAAATAGGATGAAAGAAAAGGGGGAAGATCTCTGAGATGCTGGGAAGCGCTGCCTTGTGTTTATGCCATGAAAGCCGTAAACCCCTTCAGAAGCAGGAGGTTTCGGTGTGTGGTGCCGGCCGAGCAGCCGTCCTCTGCCCTGGCAGAGGTGGCGGTGCTGGGCTGTGAAGGGAATTGCTGGGGTTTCAGAGCGACATGCTTTGCTGAGGGTCCCCGCGAGCCGGGTCCCTGGAGGGCAGTGGGCAGGGGCATGGTGGCAGGTGCCCGGCGAGCCTTGAGCAGTGAGCTGAGGGTGTTTCTTCTTGCCCAGCTCTGCTGACATTTTTCTTTTGCTTTACCTTGTACAAAAATATGCCCCCCTCTAAATAGTAGCAGCCACCTCTTCCTAACGGGAGTGGCTGTCGATTAGGGAGGCGATTATTCACTCAGGCTTCTAGGGATCTGGTTTTACAAGTTCCTGCTGTCAACGACCAAGATGCCTTCTATGTAGATGTTATACTCTGTGCAGAAGCCGGCACGTCCAATAAGAAGCAGTTACTGGTTTGCCCATATTTAGATGAATATTGACTGTTTCATTCATAATTTTGTCCCCAGAGCTCGGGTGCATTTCCACGCACAGGCTCCATGTCACCATGGAGTATTTTGTGGCCTTTAGCTCATCCAGGAAGCGGAACGAGTCAGTGGACTTTCTCTGGCTTGTGAACCATGCTTTCTGCTCAGCAACAAGTGCTGGCCCAGGATCACTGATCACGAATGTCACTCATGGAAGCGGGGCCCTACACGGTCCCCAGAGGGGCAGTTAGGGAGCAGGCGCCTTGGTGGGATTCGGGGCCATGCAGAGAGTTTGATTTAGACCAACTGCATGTGTGGGGAGGTCTGGGCACAGGTGTGAGCAGACGCCCACCCGGAGAGCAGGTGACATCAGCCTGGGTTTGCAGCACTAATCCAACAATAAGTGTTGGCAAGTAATGAGTATTGCATATTTTTTTTCTCAACTCATTTCAATCTGTTTATGGCCAGAACAATAATGAATGGCCTCAGAATAAGTCTGTATAGTAACACTGTTCAACTTGGAAAACTGTAACTGCAAGATGCACACCCGGTTCTTTGAACGTGACAGACAGCAGACCTTCTACAATCAAACCAGAGATGCCCTCGGAGGCTGGTGTGCGTTTGGCGGGTAAACGCTAGCTCTCTGCTCCGGTTTGATCAAACCGGCATTAGTAACTTCAAAGCGCTTTTTTGTTTTCTAAAGCAACATCGCTTTTATTTAAATACTATTTAATTTGATAGCCTCCTTTTTCTAAACGAGTGAGTTTTTACAGTAGCGGATCAGACTGACATCCTCTAAAAAATACAGACTCAACGCAGGCTGAATGGGGACTGTCCACACGCTGGGCTCTGCCTGATACGAGGAGCGTTTGAGACTGTTTCCTTTCTCCTTTGAGTCCACTGCATGCTGCACTGACCTCAGTGCTGGTTAGGAAGAGGAAAATGCCCACACACACACACACACACACACACCCCTGCCCCCATCACACACATACACACCCCTGCCCCATCACACACACACACACCCCTGCCCCCATCACACACACACACACCCCTGCCCCATCACACACACACACACCCCTGCCCCATCACACACACACACACCCCCACACACACTCACACACCCCCACCCCTGCCCCATCACACACACACACACACCCCTGCCCCATCACACACACACACACCCCCACACACACTCACACACCCCCACCCCTGCCCCATCACACACACACACACCCCTGCCCCATCACACACACACACACACATACACACCCCTGCCCCATCACACACACACACACCCCTGCCCCATCACACACACACACACGCACACACACACACACACCCCCACCCCTGCCCCATCACACACATACACACCCCTGCCCCATCACACACACACACACCCCTGCCCCATCACACACACACACACACATACACACCCCTGCCCCATCACACACACACACACCCCTGCCCCATCACACACACACACACGCACACACACACACACACACACCCCCACCCCTGCCCCATCACACACACACACACCCCTGCCCCATCACACACACACACACCCCTGCCCCATCACACACACACACACGCACACACACACACACACACCCCCACCCCTGCCCCATCACACACATACACACCCCTGCCCCATCACACACACACACACCCCTGCCCCATCACACACACACACACCCCCACACACACTCACACACCCCCACCCCTGCCCCATCACACACACACACACACCCCTGCCCCATCACACACACACACACCCCCACACACACTCACACACCCCCACCCCTGCCCCATCACACACACACACACCCCTGCCCCATCACACACACACACACACATACACACCCCTGCCCCATCACACACACACACACCCCTGCCCCATCACACACACACACACGCACACACACACACACACCCCCACCCCTGCCCCATCACACACATACACACCCCTGCCCCATCACACACACACACACCCCTGCCCCATCACACACACACACACACATACACACCCCTGCCCCATCACACACACACACACCCCTGCCCCATCACACACACACACACGCACACACACACACTCACACACCCCCACCCCTGCCCCATCACACACACACACACCCCTGCCCCATCACACACACACACACACATACACACCCCTGCCCCATCACACACACACACACCCCTGCCCCATCACACACACACACACGCACACACACACACACACCCCCACCCCTGCCCCATCACACACATACACACCCCTGCCCCATCACACACACACACACCCCTGCCCCATCACACACACACACACACATACACACCCCTGCCCCATCACACACACACACACCCCTGCCCCATCACACACACACACACCCCCACACACACTCACACACCCCCACCCCTGCCCCATCACACACACACACACACCCCTGCCCCATCACACACACACACACCCCCACACACACTCACACACCCCCACCCCTGCCCCATCACACACACACACACCCCTGCCCCATCACACACACACACACACATACACACCCCTGCCCCATCACACACACACACACCCCTGCCCCATCACACACACACACACGCACACACACACACACACCCCCACCCCTGCCCCATCACACACATACACACCCCTGCCCCATCACACACACACACACCCCTGCCCCATCACACACACACACACACATACACACCCCTGCCCCATCACACACACACACACCCCTGCCCCATCACACACACACACACGCACACACACACACTCACACACCCCCACCCCTGCCCCATCACACACACACACACCCCTGCCCCATCACACACACACACACGCACACACACACACTCACACACCCCCACCCCTGCCCCATCACACACACACACACACCCCTGCCCCATCACACACACACACACCCCCACACACACTCACACACCCCCACCCCTGCCCCATCACACACACACACACCCCTGCCCCATCACACACACACACACACATACACACCCCTGCCCCATCACACACACACACACCCCTGCCCCATCACACACACACACACGCACACACACACACACCCCCACCCCTGCCCCATCACACACATACACACCCCTGCCCCATCACACACACACACACCCCTGCCCCATCACACACACACACACGCACACACACACACTCACACACCCCCACCCCTGCCCCATCACACACACACACACCCCTGCCCCATCACACACACACACACGCACACACACACACACACACACCCCCACCCCTGCCCCATCACACACACACACACCCCTGCCCCATCACACACACACACACCCCTGCCCCATCACACACACACACACGCACACACACACACACACCCCCACCCCTGCCCCATCACACACATACACACCCCTGCCCCATCACACACACACACACCCCTGCCCCATCACACACACACACACCCCCACACACACTCACACACCCCCACCCCTGCCCCATCACACACACACACACACCCCTGCCCCATCACACACACACACACCCCCACACACACTCACACACCCCCACCCCTGCCCCATCACACACACACACACCCCTGCCCCATCACACACACACACACGCACACACACACACACACCCCCACCCCTGCCCCATCACACACATACACACCCCTGCCCCATCACACACACACACACCCCTGCCCCATCACACACACACACACGCACACACACACACTCACACACCCCCACCCCTGCCCCATCACACACACACACACCCCTGCCCCATCACACACACACACACGCACACACACACACTCACACACCCTCCCCCGGTTTAGCAGAGACCCCTTTAAGGGGGCAGAGGCCGAGTGCATGCGCTCAGGGCCCTCGTCATGGGAGGCACAGGAAGGGCGTCTGATGGCTGCTGTACATCTACAGCCTCCTCGGAGCGTGGGTCTCCAGATGGGACCAGACGCCCCCGCTCTGTGTGCTTGTAACCCGGTGCACAACGTGTGCGGTTTATTTCTGAACACACACCCCCCACGCTCGTTGTGACGGCCTTCATCCCCATTTGAACACAAATCCCCCTCCAGGCGACTGTGCACAGGGACCCACACTGGGAGGCTGGTGTCTCAACTCTGACTCGGTACGTTATTTCCAAAGACATAGCAGCTGCCAGAAATTTGGTCATCAGGTCCTTATTTTATTCATGACTGTTTCCCGATAATAACTGGTAGTAAAATTAGCATTCTTCCTCTGACTGGCATCAGGGGGAAAAAGTCAGAACATTTCTATTTAGAGAAGAGTTATTGTGAAACTGCTTTTCCTGTCCACACGTACTTGTGAAAAATGTGCCGCGTTCAGCGGGGCCCGAAAGTGACATATCTGGGTGGGAATCTTTCGTCTTCGTCACGTATCACACAGCACCAAGTGTTTGGCTTCTAAACCCGGTGGGTGAGGAGTGGGGCTTCTGGAAAGTGAGCTGCTGACCCTCAGAAGGCTCCTCTCACTGAAGACAGAGACTCAGCAGAGGCCGGCGTCTGCCTCTCCCACGGGGTCGGGAGGGGTCTGATGCCCCTCCTCTTCACTGGGTTCTTAGGACACACCTTAGGGTCCCTACAGCCCTGGGGCCTGCTGTCTCTGCTTCTCCCATCTACGTGTGTGGTTGTGTAGTGGGCAGCTCACGGACAGAGGATCTGAATCGCTAATGTCCCCAGAGAGTCCCATAGGCCGGTCCATCAGGAGAGCTGGACCCAGAGGCCCCGGAGGGCCTTCCCGAGCTGCTGGGCTTCGTGGGCTGTCACTCACCTCCTCAGCCAGTGAGAGGGGCAAGGGCACCCTCCCCAGGTCATGCCCCAGAGGCCCCAAGGGACAGTGGCCTCTGGGGTGTCAGCGCAGCTGTGCTCACAGGGACCCCTCGTGAGGGTGGAGGTTACAGGACACGCACCCTCCCGCGCCCTCCATCTCCTTGGGCTGCATACATGGCATGTTTGGTCCCCGCAGCCAGGAAGGCTGGCTCAGCTGGTCTGGGTCACTTGTCACCCGACAGGTCCCGGCTGGACCTGGATGAGCTGTGTCCCGGTCATCACTCGGAAAGCCCGTGGGGCCTGCAGGCTTCCTCTGTTCCACGCCACGGGCGCCATCCTTCTGCATCAGGCCCAGGCCCTGCTGCCTCCCTGCACTGCCATTTCCTGTGGTTTGGTTGCTAAGCTGGGACATGCATCTACCTCCATCTGAGGAAGACTGGACGGCTCTGACCTGGGCCTCACCCCGTCCGGCTCTAGGGCAGACCCCCGGGTCCTGCGGGGATGGAGAGGGGAGGGCTGATCCCGGGTCCTGTGGGGATGGAGGGGGGAGGGCTGACCCCCGGGTCCTGTGGGGATGGAGGGGGGAGGGCTGACCCCCGGTCCTGTGGGGATGGAGGGGGGAGGGCTGACCCCAAGTCCTGCGGGGATGGAGGGGGAGGGCCGACCCCTGGGTCCTGTGGGGATGGAGTGGGGAGGGCCGACCTCGGGTCCTGCGGGGATGAAGGGGGGAGGGCTGCACAGCTCTCCTGGGACCCGATTCAGCAAAACCTTGACCTTGGGGCATCGGAGGGGAGGCCACCGTGCAGATGTTCCATTACACACACCTCTTGCAAAATACAGGCACCCTGCTGCCCTTCGGTCGCCTCTTTCTGTGCCCGACTTTCCAGTTTCCTCATCCCTCCTGGTTTTCACTCACTCTAGTTTCTAAAATTCATCTCTCTTGAAAGCATTTGTGATAGCGTCCAACTTACGAGGACCGTCTGGGGCATGCAGCTTCCAGGTGTATGTGTGCGTGCATGTGGTTTAGATTTATTTTCCTAATTTATTTTTATTTAATTTATTTTTCATATTATGTGTTTGTGTGTGTATGTGTGTGGGTGAAATGAATATCCTCTATCACCCACTTATTGACTCAAAGAAGGAATTCTTCAAGGACGCAGTGTGCATGTCTGGTGAGGTTCTAGGAGCCCCGTGCGTGTGGACGTGGAGGTGGCACGGACCTGGCCTGGAGCTGCATCTCTGTCCGGGGGGGGTGGGGCTCTTGGAGCAGGGCTGGTGGGCAGGTGAGTGTCAAGAGCAGGACGTTAGGGACACGGGGGTGGGGGCCCCATCACGCGTTTGCCTGCCCTTCCTCCGCCTGCTTCCGTTTCCATCCTGACTGCTAGAGGTTGTGCTGTAATTCGCGTAAGAAAAGAGCTTCCGCCCATTAGTGCCTCACCTGTGTGGTTCATCACTGTCGCGCTGAGTGTCTCGTGAGTGTGCACTCGATCTGTTGAAATCTTCCCGTCCTCAAACATAAGGATATTCTTGAAAACCTGGATGCTGCCCACGTGCTGACTTGGAAGTTTTCCCTGCTGACTAGATTGTGATGATTTCCGAGGGAAGCCGCTGTCACCATATTCATTTAATCAGGGAGTTCCCATGTGACACGTTGTGATTTTTAATTGTAACCCACTAATTATCTCCCCACTGCACCTCTGCCCTGATGTCACCAGGATCGTTAAGAAAGGCACTTCCTTTACTGAAAGAGGAAAGGTCCGCCCTGATGCTCACCCCTGGGCATGGATGGGAAGTGAGTGGGTCTTCCACCTTCCAAAACGATTCTTGAATAGAAACCCCACAAAAACATCTGAGATCGTTTTCTCTTCTGCCTTTGGAGTGTATCAGTTCACATTCCCTTTGTAAATTTACCATAAATACTAAAGTTTTAAAATATAGCAAAAACAGCCATTAAATAGCCCGGAACTAGGAAGTTTTGTAGCTGGAACCAGGGAGAAATAGCCACTGAGAGTGTCCTTCTCTCTAATGGCCATGGAGCATATCAGACCTTTGTAGAAATTTCTATAATAAAAATATTTGTATATCAGTGTTAAACTTATAGATGGGCATGTGTAACTCAGCAAAGAATGAAAACCAGCCTGTGTGCTCAGAATTTTAAACATGACACAACTGGCCCCAAATAAATAACGTATATTATTACTCTCACCTTTCAAAAGATATTTTTGTTTGTTTTCTGGTAAGAGAAACTGCCTTAGTGTCTTAATTCCTGTGGCCATGGGTGTTAAACTTTGGGGAAAGGGAAAGAGGTGTCCCCACCACTCATCTTTCCCATAATCAGACAATTAAGATATGGGGTGACTTTTGAGACGTCATCTGATCTATCCTTTGGGGTTGTATAAACCCAATGCAGTTCTACCCAAGAAAATTCAACACCACTTAGCAAAGGGACCACCAGCATCCAGTGGACACTGGTACCACCAGCAGGGTCCTGCCTGAACTCAGCATGGCAGGGCCGTGCTCAGTCCCAGCGACTGGACGGGTGTGTGATGCCGAAGCCCTCAGAGCAGTTGGGTGAGCGCTGACCACACAGGCCACGGCTCCCATGACAGCCAGGTCAGGTGAACCCTCCTCCCACCTCTGATGGTGCCTCAGGCCTGAGAGAGGTCAGGTCATCCTTGAGGATGAGACCTGGGGTCAGGAGGGCTGGTTTCTGCAGAGGCCGTGCTTCCTAGCTGGGCCCGGAAGACGATAGTCCAGGGATTGATTTGAGGACACCTCCTGTCTCCCTCCCTCCCTCCTTCCTTCCTTCCTCTTCCCCTTCCCCTTCCCCTCCCCCTCTGCCTCTCTCTCCCCCTCTTGGTTTTTTATACCCAGGGAAGGTCCTGTTTGGGCCGAGTGGAAAGCTCTTCCTTTTCTAACAAGTGGGGCTGTGCAAAGCTTTGGGGCTGTCTTCCGCCCAGCTTACCCGTCAAGCTGCCTTTTAAAGGTGGACTCTGCATCCGTACTCGTAGGAGGGGAGCCTCCAGATGGATGGTTCGAGATCAGAGCCAGGTGTCGACGGGCGGACGCATGCACAGCGACCTGCACGTGTCCCTGGGTGTTGGGGCGGCTGCCGTCCAGCCCACCTCCTCCCGCCCAGTCCTCTCCTCGGTGGGGAGGGGACAGGAGCCATTTAAACACCAGAAGCTCTGCGCACAGACCGAGCGCAAGGACAGCAGTAGTTGCAGGTGCACTGCGGCCGTGGTCTGCGGCCACCGGGCACAGAGCTTCCCTCCAGTCAGGCGTCTGTGCAGGCAGCGCCCATGGCTCTGGATGGTCTGTGTCTAAGTAGCCGGGACCAGAGTCTGGATCGAGTGCTCAACGTGACCTCATCCACAGAGAGTGGTTTGAGGACAGATGTGAAGTGTGCCTTTCAGAGAGAAAAAGTGATTCCTACAAATAGCGAGTGATAGAAGAGGTGTTTAAGAAAAGAGTTCTCTTGAAAACCTTCAGGTGGATAGAAAGGCTGGTCCTTCTGTAGATGGAGGGGGTGGGCTGCCTTGAGGGGGACTGGGTGTCCCTGTTCCCCAGCACCGCCCCCCGGCTCCTGTCCTGGCTCCACCATCTCCCGTTTTCACGCGTGAGCCGTGTCCGCTCTCCTCCTCCCTGAAATTTGTAGATCTGGGGAAAGAACAAGTCTTGTCCTCGGAGCTACAGGCCAGTGACCTCTGAGCGCCGAGCTCCTGGGCTTCTCACCAGGCACTGCACGTGGGCTTGAACAGCCGGATCTGTGGTCTCCCAGTCTGGAGGCTGGGCATCCGTGGCCAGCGTGTCCCGGGGGCCTCCTGAGGCTCACGGGTCCGTTCCAGGCCCCCCTCCTACTTTGCTGGCATCGTTAGCTTCCCCGGGAGCGTAGATGCATCACCCCAGTCTCTGCCCTTCACCGTCACCAGGTGGTCTCCCTGGGGGGTGAGGGTCTGTGTCCAAACTTCCTCTCTTGGTCCAGGCACTGGGGCTCAGGGGGGGCCCATCTTAATGAACCACGTCTGCGAGGACTGTCTCCAGATGAGTTCACATCTAAGCTGCTGGGGGTCAGGACCCCAACCCATGAGTCTGGTGGGAGGGGCACAGGTCAGCAGGTAACCCTCGGTAGGAACTGGTCTTAGGGTGCAGCCATGCTGTTGCCTCTGTGATTTGGGGAGCACGGTGACAGTGGTGGGGTGATTGCCTTTGCTATTAAAGTGAGTCCTTTTCTCGATTCTGAATGTCACTGGGATGTTGCACTTTTTGCACAAGATCGTTGGAAACTCGATTCCGTTCTCCACTCTGTGGTCGACAGGGTTTACAGCACGGGATGAACACGTTCTCTGTCGTAGGCCTATGTTTATCTCTCTGTAGAATAATGATCGCCGTGACATCTACTCATATGCTCACCTGAGGCCTGGGAGGATGTACACTTAGGGATTTTTACACTGACAATTGCCGTACCACATTTATTGGGAAATCTGCCAGAATTCCACATCTGAGTTTTGTACTAAAAATTGTCTCATGAAACCTGTAAGATATTTCTGCTGCCCAGCTGTTCCCGAGTAGAAGAGCAGTCCCCCGCTAAGCCGTGGCCCTTAGCCACCCACCGTGGTGGCATTCAGCCTGTCAGATCACCCTCTTCCACGGGAGGGCAGTCTTTCGGGGGGTTCTCCCCAGCGGCAGCCCTGGGCGAGGGCTGTTTCCATTTGCTCCCAGACCCAGAGGGGTCCTCAGGCCGCATTCTTCGTGGCTGTTTCCAGCTCTGGACTATGCACTTGAATGTCAAGCCAAGGTGAAGTTGGATCCCTCTGGGTCCTTGCGCTGGCTATCCCCTGCCCGCCATTTTCCTGAACTTTGAAATGGGACCGATCCTGGATTCCCACCCTTCCAGGCTCCCTCTACTTGCGGGCTCCCCGGAGGATTTTCCCCTAGTTCAGAACATCCATTTGTCTAGAATAATATTAATAGTGAAGAAAGAACAGCCGCTAGAGCCATCCTTTTAAAATTAATAGACTTTGAGAGCAGTTGTAGGTTTACAGAAAGATGGAGCAGAAAGTACCCCCCTCCACCACAGGAACTTTCCCTTATTTTAACATCTTGCCTTGTGGTTGCGTTTGCTGCAATGGATGAACCAGTATTGGTATGTGATTATCGACTGAAGTCCATAGTTTACTTAAGGATGCACTCTCGGTGTTGTCCATTCTGTGGGTTTGGACAAAAGTATAGTGACTTATATCCATCATTGTAATACCAAGCAGAGTAGTTTCACTGCCTTAAAAATCCTCCATGTTCTGTCTGTTCACCCCACCCTCCCCGCAGCCCCTGGCAACCACTGATCTTTTTACCGTCTCCATAGTTCTGCCTTTTCCAGAATGTCATACAGTTGGAATCATACACTCTGTAGCCTTTTCAGATTGGCGTCTTTCATGTAGTTATAAGGTTCTTCCACGTCTTTTCATGGCTTGATAACTCATTTCTTTTTAGCTGAATAATATTCCATTGTCTGAATGGACCACCGTTTATTTATCCACATACCTACTCAGGAACATTTTGATGGCTTCCAAGTTTTGACAATTGTGAATAAAGCCGCTATAAAAATTTGAGTGCAGGTTTTTGTGTGGACACAAGTTTTCAGCTCATTTGGGTGAACACCAAGGAGCGTGATGGCTGGGTTGTATGGTAAGAGTGTGTCTAGCTTTGCAAGAAGTTGCCGGGCCGTGTCCCAGGAGCGGCTGTATGTATGATGTTGGCGTCTCTTCATGTGCTTATTTGCTGTCTGTATACATTCTTTGGTGAGGTGTCTGTTCAGGTCTTTTGCACATTGTTGATTGGGTTGTTTATTTCTCATTGAGTTTAAGAATTCTTTGTGTACTTGTTGTCTTTTATCCGATATGTGCTTCGCAGGTAATTTTTCTCAGTCTGACTTGCCTTTTCATTCTTAAGCACTATTTTCATATACGGTAAACATATATGTATACATGTGAGCACACAGGTGTATCTTTTTAAGTAACGTATCTCTTCTGAAGTCGTAATGCTTTCATTTCTCCTGGAATTTTTTGTTGAAACTGTTTCAACGAAATTTTAAATCGGTTTAGCAGCAGTTGTTTATGGCCTGCTGATAGCAGATGGTGTGCTGAGCACTCTGTTCACTTCTACTTGCTACCTTACTCTGTCTTTTGCAGCTTTACTCACATAGCTAGGTTCCCCAGCAAGGGTGTGGGTTCTATAGTCGTGCATTTATTTTATGAACACGTACTGACTGTGAACCACGAACGGGTAGACTCGTAGGATCTGGAGATACAGAGACAATTAAAACATGATTCGTATGTTGAATGAGGTTATAATCCAGTTGGGAAGATGGTCACCGGCAGAAATAGCATCAACACAGGGCGGACAAGGCAGCTTTCCTGAGAAGTCGTGGACACAGTGCCATGGGGACCTCGGAGAAGAAGTCAGTTTAATCTGCGTTTGAAGGATCAGTGACAGCTTTACAGAGGGAGTAGGATTGGACTGGACTTCGGAGCGCAGCTGGGACGTTTATACCAGAATGGGAAGAAGTCATTTCCAGCCGACAGACAGTGGGGCAGCGTCCGGCAGCTGCCGGGTGTCGTGAAGGGCTGGGATGTGCTTAAGGGGACGGTTGGACACGTGCTCAAATGCCTGTCATCTCTAACCGCCCCCTCTCGTGGTCTGCATCACCCTTCCTCGTGTGTTGCTAGTGTTGTGACGCTGTGACGGTCCCGGTTCTATAGACGGGCGAATGGGGCCGGTGGGAGACAGAGCCTGGGTGAGAACCTGCATCTTGGACTTGAGTGTGGGGAGGCCCTGACCCCGAGTGGCCCGCGGGTTTCCGTGTGGGCTGGCGCTAGGATGCAGCATGTGTGTACCTCCACATTAGAACTTTTTGTGGCTTTCTCTCCCACCGAATGCCGAGCTTGCTGTCAGGCACAGAGAGGGCAGGGCCTCCTCCCTCTGGGGCTGGTCTCCTCCGCCCTGGTGGAGCCTGGGGGCCTCGTGCAAGGTGTGCGTTGTGAAGGTAACTAGTTATGCCTGGGAAAGCAGCCTCTGCTCTCAGGCTTGAGCAGAGTGCGGTCAGTAGTAAGGAAGTCAACTTGTTTTGTTACAAAGGAGAGGGGCTGGGGGACAGAGAGAGACAGAGAGACAAGGAGAGAGAGACGGAGAGTCAGGTAGAGACAGAGAGGGAGAGAGACAGAGACAGGGAGATAAGGAGAGATGGAGAGTCAGAGAGAGACAGAGAGGGAGAGAGACAGAGACAGGGAGACAAGGAGAGATGGAGAGTCAGAGAGGGAGAGAGACAGGGAGAGAGACAGAGAGGGAGAGAGAGACGTAGAGCCAGAGAGAGCCAGAGAGAGAGAGAGAGAGATAGGGAGACAAGGAGAGATGGAGAGTCAGAGAGGGAGAGAGACAGGGAGAGAGACAGAGAGGGAGAGAGAGACGTAGAGCCAGAGAGAGCCAGAGAGAGAGAGAGAGAGAGAGAGGGAGACAAGGAGAGATGGAGAGTCAGAGAGGGAGAGAAACAGGGAGAGAGACGGAGAGGAAGAGAGACAGAGAAGGAGAGAGACAAAGACAGAGAGACAAGGAGAGAGAGAGAGAGAGTCAGATAGAGAGAGAGGGAGAGAGACAGAGACAAGGAGACAAGGAGAGATGGAGAGTCAGAGAGGGAGAGAGACAGGGAGAGAGACAGAGAGGGAGAGAGACAGAGAGGGAGAGACAGAGAGTCAGAGAGAGACAGAAAGGGAGAGAGACAGAGAAGGAGAGAGACAGAAAGACAGAGAGACAAGGAGAGAGAGATGGAGCGTCAGAGAGAGACAGAGGGGGAGAGAGACAAGGAGAGAGACAGAGAGGGAGAGGGAGAGAGAGAGAGAGAGGGAGCTCGCGCCCGTTGAGCTCTGTCCGTGGTGCTGAGTGCACCGTGGCTCAGCCGAGGTCCCGAAGCACATGCTTGATCTTGCCCCTCTAAGTGGTCACAAAGGAACCAGGAACCAGTTTCCTCAGCCCCAGTTATGAGTCACAGATGTTCATATTATTAAGTTAAAAAAAAAAAACTCATCAGTGGTAAATCCATACTAGGTCACATCCACTTACATGGCGCTCTGAGGAGTTGTCCTTTTGACTCTGTTGTACTGGAAATGGATTGTGTTAAACGTTGCTTTAAGAGGGTAAAATAGTGCCTGGAATTCTATACGTAGATCCAGAATGTTTTTGAACATGGAGAAGCCATGGAGATCTTGATAGTTTAACAATATGAAATTATATGTATATTACCTCATTTGCATACACAGGTATTATGTTTGGTATACTAAAATTTAAAATAAGGCTTTATTCTGGAGATGATTGCAAAATCGAATTAAATTTGCATCACACATTGTTCCACTTTTTTAAACAACTGGATAATAACGTTTAAACCTGCTGCATTTCTTAATGTTTGCTAGTTCCTGAAATGATAATAACAGCCAGAGTAGTAATAATAACAATAACATCTACCTCCTAGAGTTTAGGTAACATTAAAATGCTAACCCACACGTACCCCTGACAGGTTCCCGCACATGGATCGTGCATAGCCATTGCTATTGTTGTTACTAAATGTCTGATTAGTAATGGGCTAACTAAGATATTTTAGGAGAAACGTATCAACAGTGTGTTTCTTTTCTTTCTGGTTCAGTTCTGCTCTTTCATGGTTGGTTGAGTCTTCCCTGAGTGCAGGTTGCCCCCTGAACTAGGAACTTGGTAAAACTGGAAACACTGTCACGTGTTCTGAACTTCACGTCATCTGCAGTGTCAGAGAGAGGAGGCAAAATGTTCCCATCTCTCCAGCAGTGAGCGGCTTCTGAGCTGATGCTGGTGTCTCCCTGGTCTTTTCAGCCCTAATCAGGGTGACATGAAAATGTCCCCTAACCTCTGGGTTGAATCAGAAGAAGAATCCCCCAAAGCAAGGAGGAGAAGGGAGACCTTCTTTCTTCTGTGAAAGGTCAGGGCTCCCTGCAGGCAGAGATGTGAGTCCCCTTCCTCTACATGGGACGGTGCCTGCTGTTGACATAGACATCGTCCTGATACTTTTTATTTTAATCTTTTGGAGACAGAACTCAAGTAGTAGGTTGCTAACTATACTTAAAGTATGTTGTGTTGATAATTCAAAAACAATTTCATGGACTTTTTGCAAAAAACAAAAACATTTTTCAGACTATTTTTTCCTTTCCTTATTTGACTCTTTTTGGTTTTTGCATTCCTACATACTCTCTGTGTTTTTTAAATACTGTGTTTGGAGGGTAATAGTAGTGTCTGGCTCCGGTTAAGGGTGGGAACAGCAAATCTGGGGTACCAGTGGAGGAGATATTGTATCTGCACGGAGGGCGCCGTAGCTCTCAGAGGTAGACTAATAGCACACTCCCGGACGATTCAACTCAGAAGGAGAAGCCCGTGTGCAGCACACTTGCCAAGGAATCCACATTTGGTACAAGCCGGGCTCGGCACAGCTGTGCCCCCATCCGTGGGCCGTCTCCTACAGAAAGATCAGAGTGGCTTGTTTGAGGGCTGCCAGGTAACCAGTGGTATTCATCATGTGAGAGGCGCCTGTACACTCTTTCCTTTCTGTAAGATTTTACCTAGACTACAAAACCTGGTAGGAACCAAGTGGCACTCTGTGGAGATCATCAGTGGTGACTAATTTGATCTGGGAAAAGGAGAACTCAAAATAGGCTCTTCCTGAAACCATTTAAAATCAAGACGGGGTAAATGAATTCAGGTATTATTTCCTAGTCTTATGCATTTAAAACTTTAAAAAGAAAACTTCTTCTTAAAAGGGTCTATTATGGGCTTATAAATAAATTATATCAAAATGTACCTCTCAAAATACCTGTCGAAATTCATAGAAAAGGAAGAGGAAGAATGTCGGCTACAGTTCATCTTAGTTATGAGGTTTCACTTCTGGTTTACTGTGGTCAAGGCGACAAGAAATGTGGTCAATTATAGAAAACTCTTCCTAAAATGAGGCAGGGGAGGATGTGAAATTTTAAAAGGAGTTTTCCGCAGAGGACACTGGGGACTGGACTCCAGCCCCACCCCCCCATCTGCTCACACCCGTTCCCCCCCAGTGACCCCGAGACATGGCCTCTGCTTTCAGTGATGAGTCTTCTTAGCCCCTTTATTTCTGATTTATTTGATTCTTTATTTCTTATTTGATTTTTGCAAACACCAGCTATTATGGGGGATTTTGAAGTTGATTTTGCTCTTTTATGAAGTTTAAGCTTCTATTGACTTCGTTACCCAAATTTATATTCTAAATTTTTTTTTAAATTAATTAATTAATTTATTTTTTATTTTTGGCTGTGATGGGTCTTCGTTTTTGTGCGAGGGCTTTCTCTAGTTGTGGCAAGCGGGGGCCACTCTTCATCGTGGTGCGCGGGCCTCTCACTATCGCGGCCTCTCTTGTGGCGGAGCACAGGCTCCAGACGCGCAGGCTCAGTAGTTGTGGCTCACGGGCCTAGTTGCTCCGCGGCATGTGGGATCTTCCCGGACCAGGGCTTGAACCCGTGTGTCCCCTGCATTGGCAGGCAGATTTTTAACCACTGCGCCACCAGGGAAGCCCGTATTCTAGATATTTTTTATTGAGCTCAGTCATTCCATAAAGTATACATATATTAATGTTCTATGAATATTTTAAGTATGAATTTAGAAATGGCCCTTTTCCTCATAATTGTACTAACTGGTATCATGAATCCTTGAGAATCAGATCTTAATGGTTGACTGAACTGGGACAATTGATGTGATAATTATTAGTCTTTTGTTAGGGCACACGTTTCTAAAGTAGATCATTAAAAAGAGAATTTAAGAGCGTTAATTTCCTGTGCAAGCACCAGTCCCCACTCAGCGATTACACCGGGTTCTGAAAGTTAGAAGTCAGAACTATGAATGTACCTTCACAAAAAAAAGAAAGTCTTAATTTGCACCACAATGAATTTTTTCCTAAAATAGAAGGTGACTCACCTTCTCTTATAAAGGAGTGAGCTCCTGGCAAAATGCAAAATCCTAAGGCTCGAGAGGTCTGTCTTCCCGGTCTTACGAGTCATGATTTTAGCACATGGTGAAGGCATCTTATTTAGTTGTAAAGTAAAGCAGCATTTCTCCTTCATGAAAATCTCTCTGGTTTCCAGCATGTGATGTGTAGGTCTCACTGACGGTACCATGAATACGAGACTATTTGAAGGACCGGGTGCATCCCCGCCAACCCCCCACCCGCTGGCGCACGTGTCTTTCTGCCCTGCCTCATCCAGATCTGGGTCCCACGTTTTCCATCTTTGCGGTTCCCACTCTCTTCTCTCAACGTACAGATGTGCTGAGCCCTCTACCTTCCCCCCTCGGGGGGCGTTGCCGGACCCCCGTCCCCCTTACACGTCAGCCTCCACCTGCTTCTCAGGGGCTGCGCCCACCATCTAATTCTGTGTGACTCCGGTGGGGTTCGGCTACGTCATGGACAATCTCGGGCGTGTCCTTTAGTCATCAAGTCACCTGTGGGCGCGTCCTCCTCTTTCACTCAAAATGGAGGAGCTTCTCAAGGTCCCCTGGTCCCCTTTGTCTTCCCCGCTCGTTCTCTCCTCCGAATCTGCACAGGGCAGCCTGCGTCACACCTCGCGGTGAGAACAAGCGTGTCCTGTTCCCTTGCGGAGCAGCCCGCGCCTTGTTTCTGGGGAGGCTGCCCTGCCTGTTACCTGTGGCCCGGCTGCGGCTTCTCCACGTTCCGCCCCCCGACCACCCAGGCCTCGGGGAAGGTTTCTGCAGCCTCTGCGTGCCCTCCACCCTGGGTGCAGCCCGGAGCACCCACGGCCTCGGCTCACCATTTGGGTTGGAACTGGGTATTTTGCAAATGTGCTGAAGAGTCATAGATTTGTACCAATTTCCATGCCAGGTAATGCTGTTCTTATTTACACTGAACTAGCTAATCTAATGAGGAGGAGAGAGGACCCAGAAGAGGACTGGGCTGTGTCTCGGATTGTATCATTTTTCATGGCCAATTAAAAGAATATTTTCCCCCAAAATCCCCCAAATCAAACCAAAACAAAACCTGAGCGGTGTTCCCTCTAGAGCACGTTGGAGAAACACCTACGACAAGCCAGTTCTTCATTCATCCCACATCGTCGTTGAGCCCCGACCGTCTGCCAGGCTTGGGGTCCTTGCCCGACCCCGTGGCGATCCTAGTGGCCGAGGTGGCAGAAGCTGGGAGGATGGGGGGAGGGGTGTTCTGGCCCCTGAAGGGAGGGGTCTCCCCCCACATATGCCTTTGCTTTTTCTGGGACCATCCTTCTCTGTACCAGCTGCCCGGTGTCTGGTGGAGGCCCGGCGGCCTGGAACAGGGCTGAAGAATCCCCAGTCAGTGTACCCGGGGAGGGGTCAGGCGGGGGCCTGGCACAGGGAGACAGGGCACACGGGGTACCCCCGGAGGCTGGGAATTTGGGGTTTGTGTTTCCAGTTTTTTGCCCTAATAGAGGCTTATTGATTTATTTTTTTTGTGCAAAAGCCAAATAAGGAACACAATTCCCTTCATTGAGGGCTCGTGTTAACGGGGATTTGGGGCGGAATCTGTTCACACTCCTGCCGAAATCGTTTCCATCATTGCTGCGATGGATGTCAGTTTAGAATGAGTCATCTGGTGGCGGGGGTCCTGCCCTAAACCAGCTGCTTCAGAAAAATGTTTCTCCCCGGAATCCCAGGCTCCCTTTACCAGAATCCCAGGCTCTGATTTCATCCTCAAGGATTGGCCTTCAACTGGCTTCGCTTGGCCTCTCAGACTCAGCCTGTGCCAGGGAGCTTGGGGCTGGGGCTCAGTCCTCTGAGAAAGGGCTGGCAGGGAAGAAATGGGGCCCGGACCCCCCTTGTGAGCCAGCATGCATCCCTTCTGCAGACAGCGAGGGCACCAGACCAGAGCCCGGGCCCAATGGGGTCAGAGCACGTGCTTGGTGGTTGGGCTCGGGGGAGCCAAACCCACGAACACAGAGTCAGAAACGAGCACACAGGCGTTATCACGTGTATCCACCAAACTTGGAGTTTTTGGAGGGAATGGGAAAAGCTTGTTTTTTTAAGGGAAGAGGCCTTGTTCCTTTTCTTGATTGTAATCACAAGCTAATTATTAAAAATATAACTAATAATGAAACTCATAGGAAAAGGAAAGAAAAATCATCCATCCATAGTTCCACCACCCAGGCCGCTAACGTTCTGATCTGGAGTCTTCGTATGCGCACGTATGTCCACACACTTATCTTTTAACAAAAATCTTGGCATTTTGCCGTTGTTTAGGGTTTCTCTTTGATGTCAGCACTGTGATCTTCCGTGGTGGAAGGAGACCCCAGAGTCATGGTTTGTCAGCCACTCTTGTCCAGGGCCCTGAGGTTGGGTGTCTTCTTTGGATGTGCCCCTCCCCAGCCCCGCCGGCTCAGCTCTGAGCCCCTCTGCCTTCTCCCTTCCCCCGTACTCCCTTATTCTCCGTGTTCTTGCCTCCAATGGCCATGGGAGACCAAGACCAGCCCTGGCTGCCCCAGGGGACCTCCCTTCCCAGGTCTGTCTCCAAGGCACTGTGCCCACCCGCGCTCCAGCGTCTCTCTCCCTGGGGATGCGCACAGCCGGCTCCATCAGAGACAAGCTGCTGTGAGTGGGCTGGTGTTGCCCCGACACACGTGTCCCTTTGTGCCCACTTGACCTCTGTCAGGTCACCTGTGCTGGGCCGTCGCCCATGGGCCCTGCCCTTGGCTTGAGGCTCTGCTGTCACCTGAAATTCTCAGCTATCTTTGAGCAAGGAGCCCAGCAGTGCCATTTGCCCACCAGTGTGCGTTTGGTGTCCTCCTGGAGGGGTGCGGCCAAATGGGCCACTCACTATGCAGTGCGGGCAGAGCGGGACTGGAAGGGGGTGTGTGTGTACAGACAGACAAACAGACACGGAGAGAGATTTATCTTAAGGGACTTACTTGAAGGAATTGTGGGGCTGGCAGTTCTGAAATCTGCAGGGCAGACGGATGGCTGGAGGCCCCAGGGAGAGCTTCTGCTGCTGCTGAAGTTCACAGACAGTCGAGGCAGAGTTGCCTCTTCCTCGGAGACCTCACCCTTTTTCTACCACGACCTTCAGCTGATTGGAAGAGGCCCGCCCCTCTATGGAGGGCAATCTGCTTGACTTAGGGTCTACCAACTTCAGTGCAATGCCCGTCTAAGAATACCTTCACTACACCATGTAGACTAGTGTTTGACCAAATGTCTGGTACCACAGCCCAGCCAAGTTGACATGTACAGTCAGCTACCCAGGCAGGCGCTTTCTCTGCTTCCTGGACATGCGGGCCTCAGTGAGCTCGCGGCCCGGTGGTGCCTAAGGTGGACACTGCATCAGCTGAGGGCCACGCTGATGTCAGGGAAGGGGGCCCACAGCCCGTTCCTCTCCATCCACAGGTGCCAGTGGACAGGTCTGAGCTCCGAGGAGGTGGGTAGGGGGGCAGCCTGGTCTCCCCACCGAGGGGCCCATCTGGGGACACGGTCCTGATGGGGCAGGTCGGCCTTAGCCCAGGGTCTCAGGGGCAGAAACTCAGTGTGAGCCAGGAGGGTAAGCATCTTCAACATGATGAAAGCCTTGCTCAACTGGAGGCTGAGTAATTTCAGGCATTTTAACTTTAATTATGCTGTAAAAATGTTTCCTTCCCGGTCCACTACAGTGTTTGAAGGTTGGCAGGAGGGCCCACAGTAAATCCCAGGGACGGAGAATCAAGTATTTACCGTGAAACCAAATGCTTCGGGTACAGAGAATGAATAATTAATTTTGTTTTTCCAGGAAAAAAAAATCCTTCAAGTACGTTTCTCTGTTTTCTGCTGAGCCTTAAATTTTTCAGTCCTTTGGCAATATCCTGTCTTCCAGTATGTCTTGTTTCTATGGAGACACCAATGAACTGCAGCTTGAGTTCTTTGGTTCATCACAATATGAGACTCTGTTAGGGGTTTATCCAAAGCCTTCAGAACCACTCTCCGGCTTATGTTTACTGCGTGTCGGATGACCTGAGAGTCCGTGTCTGCACACATGTCCTCCATGGAGCAGCCACCTGTCTGCTCTCCCAGCACTCATGGCACACAACACAGCTGCCTACTTCAGGAGGGTGGGCGTGACAGACAGTGGACAGAGGGTCATCCAACCTGAGGTTCTGACCCTGCCAACGACTATTTCTTTTGTGTTTGTTTTCCATGTTGTTTTGTGTGGGCTTTGTTTTTGTTTTGTGTGGGAAGAGCTGACCCGGGAAGGAGTAGAATAGAAAAGAGAATCTCTCTTCCGTCGTGACTCTGGTGAGGTTCTGGGGGCCAGTCTGCTCCGATCTGGAATCATCTTCCCTTAGGGTGTCTGTAGATGACCAAGTTAGTCCACTTGGGCCGCTGTGACAAAAAATCACGGCCTGGGTGGCTATAAACAACAGACACTTACTTCTCCCAGTGCTGGAGGCTGCACGTCCAGGATCAGGGTGCTGGCTGATTCAATGTCGGGTGAGGCCCCTCCGGCTTCACAGACGGCATCTTCTCTCTGTGTCCTCACGTGGAGGAAGGGCTGGGGGCTCTCTGGGGTCTCTGTTATGAGGACACTGATCCCGTTCATGGGGGCCCCACCCTCATGCCCTCATCACCTTCCATACTGCCCCCCCCCACCATCCCACTGGGGCTAGGGTTCCACATATGGATTTTGGTGGGGGGAACACAGACACTCAGTCTTCAGTGATAACCTTGGCATCCATTCAGCAGAAAGATGGGATCTTTTAGTCGTCCTTTTCTTGGCATGTTTAAGATGATGGGCACAAAAGCATAGGAACGGAGGCTGGGATGATTTTGGACCAAATTTAGGAAGGGACAGTCTTGCCAGAGTGTGTCCCTACGTGGAGGGGGCCACACATGTCCTCTGTCAGCCCTTGCTGGACTCACCGACAGGTGGCCCGTCACTAACTAGTGTACAGGCCCCCTCTCCTGCCCAGACCCTGTGCTCACCACTCCAGCACTTTGGGCTGCGGGGCGTCCGCCAGGCACTCCACTGGGGCTGCTGGTCTTGGGTGAGAACTGTTCCAGGTCCCTGTGGTCAGCACAGGGGATATAGAATAAGAAACCATTTGGAGCTTATTTCTTGTTACTTCCAGGAGTCTTATTTAACTTTAATAATGGGATATGAGTGGCCACCTTTCAAGATAGTCGTGAAGGTCAGAAGTGGAAAGCAACCCCATGTAACGCGCTTAGCCACATATAGGTACGCAGTGACCTGTAGTCGCTGGTGTTGTCACCACCTGTATCAGGTCTTGGGGCAAAACGGTCCTGAGCTGAGGAGGGAAACACTCAGGAGGCTTTGCGCTTACATCATCTTTTCCTCTTTCAGTGTCGGAAAAAACCGCTTTGATTCTAGAATCCAAAGTGAAAGGGCAATAAAGCAATTGCACACGTTAATAAGAGCTAATTCATTTTTCAATGTGGATCTTAAGCATGAGACGCCTAAGAAGTGTCAGCTGAGTACACATTTGCTTGCCTTTCCCTGGAGAGAGTGCTCCAGATGAATTTGACACCAAGAACACCGAACAATTTTAGGGAACTTTGCATAGCTTGAAAAACAAAGTTTACTTTTCAGCGATCAAGGTCTAGCCGTTAAATGAAAAAAAGACTTAAAGTAAACATGTAACAAAACAGGTTTGTTTTCAAACAATGTCACCCTGAATCTTTTTCCTAATTAGAAGAGCGTAAACACGCAAAACGTGCCATAGGCACGTCTGGATTAAAATTGGACCCGTGTCTGCACTCTGCCTTTACGGCCGACTTTCCTCAGTTGCCAGAGAGACTGATTATTTCCCAAACTCCTATCGTAAGAAGCACCCGGGACCCTTGTTAAAAGATTAAAAGATTGCTAAGCCCCGGCTCACACTTCTTCCCAGAAAACTTGGATTGAATAGGTTTGGGTTGGGGTCAGAAATGCAGTGTTTAAAGTGCATCTGGGTCACGCTTATCCTGAGAGACTTTGGGCAACACCGTGCTGGACAGTCCAAACGCCCACCAGCCTCGTCCTGGAGAGCATCCTTCCAGCAGAGCGGACACTCGTGATGTGCAGGTCTGCTGGGCCCTGAGCGAGCAATGGCCTCCGGGCTGCCCCAGTGCTCGCTTCCCACCCCTGCCAGCCCTCAACATGTTCACCATGCTGATCGGAAGAGGCCCTCAGGGGGAGTAGCTTCACTTGGGGACGGAGCTCGGCTCTCTTGTAAGCTGACCGTCCTGTGGGGGACTTTCTAGGTGCACCTCCCTCCCCAGAGCACATGGCTCCAGAGGACGGCCAAATTCAGAGCTTCTCTGCGCTTACATCACAGAAACTCGTCCTCACGCCCATTTGTTTCCAAAAGTAGACTTTAAACTTGGAGACTCAGTTGGAAATGGATCACATCAGATGTGAGATAGTAAATAAGACGCCCACAGGACGTTCACTGGCCTCCGCCTCTAGACGGCTGTGGATTACCTTCCTTCTCAAAGGGCAGCTCATGCAAGGACCCTCACAACTTTGTGGGCAAACTTGAGGGCTCCTGCCAAGGCACAGGCACCATCTGGGACGCGCCAAGCTGTTTGCTGGCCATTCTGGGAAACTGGCCCGCGGCACTGAGACACTTGCCTACAGAGGCCGCGATCTGCCACCAGTCCCTGGATGTGGCCCTTTTTTTCCTTTTCTCTTGCTTTGGACGTTACAGAAATCATGAATTTTAACATGTTACTGTTGATTGTATGTGCCTTCTAGGAGGGAGAGGTGTGCATTTCAACAGCTGTTTTGTTTGGGGCTGGGGAACATTTCAGGGCCATCTCCTCTGGGGCTAATGTCCATTTAGAAAATACTACTTTTTTTTTTCATAAATGTATTTATTTATTTATATATTTTTGCCTTGCGTTGGGTCTTCGTTGCTGTGCGCGGGCTTTCTCTAGTTGCGGCAAGCAGGGTCTACTCTTCGTTCCGGCGCTTGGGCTTCTCACTGCGGTGCTTCTCTAGTTGCCGAGCACAGGCTCTAGGCGTGCAGGCTCAGTAGTTGTGGTGCACGGGCTTAGTTGCTCCGCGGCATGTGGGATCTTCCCGGACCAGGGCTTGAACTCGTGTCCCTGCATTGGCAGGCGGCTTCTTAAACACTGTGCCACAGGGAAGTCCCAGGAAGTACTATTTATAGACATTTTAAAGAGATCCTCTGAAGGCAAAAAGTGAAAGAAAACCTAAGTTCTCAGCACTGCTTACATTCCAGGCATCTAGCTTTCTAAAGCTCTTATGTGCCTTGAAATTTCACTGGATTTGCCTCTTGCGTTTTTAGAACTCATACAAACAGGTATGAATTCTTCCAGAGAGTGCTTCTGGGAATTAATATTTTCTGTTAGCAGCTCGAGAAACTTTACAACAATAGAAAGAAAGCAAGGAGTAATTTGTGCACTCTGTGGAGATGCCAGCATGAGGGGTTGATAGTTTTCTAAAACAGTTTGTCTGCCTGTGAGCCCCTGGGAGGTGACCTGGGAGCAGATCCAGGGCTGACTCAGCTTACGGTCCAGTGGCCACAGCGACCCGGCTTCACTCTGGCAGAGGAATCCAGAAGGTTGAGGAAGAGACCATCTCCATGTGTAGTGTTGAAGGGGAATCTGCCACTGGGCTTCCCACAGTAACTCAGCGGACAGCTTGTTTGAAGTCAACTGGTAGACTCGCCGAAAGTGGCCTGACATTTAGACGTTCGTAATTGGTGGGTACAGTATTTAGAAGTAGCACAGGTCTTGAGGGCTTCCCTGGTGGTGCAGCGGATAAGAAATCTGCCTGCCAATGCAGGGGACACCGGTTCGAGCCCTGGTCCGGGAAGATCCCACATGCTGCCGAGCAACTAAGCCCATGCGCCACAACTACTGAGCTCGTGTGCCACAACTACTGAAGCCCGCGGGCCTAGAGCCCGTGCTCCGCAACAAGAGAAGCCACCCAATGAGGAGCTGTGCACTGCCACAACGAAGACCCAACGCAGCCAAAAATAAATAAAATTAAATCTTAAAAAAGAAAAAAAGTAGCACATATGTTTACCCAATCTTTGCATTCTGAAGGTAATTCACTCACACTTACATGACTCCTTCTTAACAGCGTGTAGATGTGCACTGAAGACCCTTATTTCAGTAGCAAACATTGCTCGTACTCTGTCGTAGGCTTTTATAAGAAAATGAAGGTGAAGCAGTAAGTCAGGAGGGACAGTTCTCAGACACCAGTGTGGGAATCCCGTCTCGGTGGGCTCTGTGTCTGGGCCCTGACCCCAATCCCTTGTCCACGTGTGGTGGCGTCAGGAGGATGGAACTGGGAAGAGGCACTCTGCAGAAATAGACTGAATTTTGAAACAGTGGATTTAAATTTCTTACAGGTGATTGCAGTTAAAAATCAACTTCCCCAAGGCAACCCATTTTAACCGAAGCATTCCAGATGCTCGATAGCTGTCCATGTCAAATATCTTTAAAATTAGCAACACAAGTTATGTTTATTTACCTGTGTCACTTCTGGTGACGGGGCTGGTGTGACAGTTTTCTGTGCCGGCTCTGTGTGTGGGTGTCGGGCCCCCGAGAGCCATGTGCCGCCTGCACGTCCCTAACGTGGGGCTGCCCTGATATGGGGGCGCAGTGTAGACGTTAAGTGAACTGGAACCCTGAGCCCACGTGCACGACTGTGCTGCTGGCGGTAGGGCGGGTACTGCATGCGCTACCTAATAGGACTGGACGTGCAGAGTCGTCCACAGGCACAGGGAACCCGGGGAGCTTTGTGCTTCTGTACTTGCTGAATAATTAAGTGGAAAGCTCTTCGTTTAGCAAGAAAATCCCTGAGGGTGATCCTTAAGACTCTGCCTCCTCTTAAAGCCTCTTGAAAGGATTTTTACTGAAATGTAATGTCAGTGACTTTCAAAGTGAGTTCTCATTTACTGGGAAAGAAAACAACGTAGCCATGCCTGTCAGTGGGGTGTTAGAAGCCAGTCTTGATGGTCAGGGAATGTTACTCAGCCCTGAAAAGGAGGGAAAGGCTGACACGGATGGACCTTGAGGACACTGTGCTCAGGAGATATCCAGTTCACAGAAGGACAAATCCTGTGTGAGTCCACTTCTGTGAGGTCCCTGGACTTGTCAGATTCACAGGGACGGGAAGTAGATGGTGGGTGCTGGGGGAGGGGGATGGGAGTCCGTGTTTCACGGGGGCAGAACGTGAGCAGCTGGTCTGCTCAGGGCCAGGGCTGAACCCTAGGCCACAATGTCCCGGCCTGTCCCGGGGCCACACTTTGCGGCCAGGCCAAAGCCCAGTGATGGGGCCGATGCCCGAGGCAGGTGGGCGGTTCCCAGCAGGACAGCCCGGCTCCCGGGCCAACGCGGCCTCGGGAGGGCCTGTGCGGAAGCAGGACCAGGAACGAATATTGCAGACTGGATGGTGCCCTCCAGCCCCCAGCCCCGTGGGCTGCTGTGCAGAGACACTTGATCAGGGACACGAGCCACGGACGTGCAGCAGGGGCCGGTGCCCGGGGCTGAGTGAGCCCAGTGACGGATGCACGGCTCTGCCGGGCTCAGTTAGTCCCGGAGACCACGTGGGGGACACCCACGCCCACCTGCAGAGGAAGAGAGCCCGGGGTTGGGTGGGGTCAGAGGTCCACACGGCTACTCTTCCACTCCGGCCTGGCGGTGGGGTGGCCTCAGGACCACCAGCGCCTGCCGCCAGGTTCATCACCGTGAGCTGGCTGCATCCCCACCGGGGAGGCTGGCGTGACGTCAGGACGTTGCCTCATCGGCGGTCTCTGACAGCAGCCCAGAGGGTTCCCGCTGCCAGGGGCACCTGCAGCCGGGCCGGGTGGTGACAGCGGGGCGGTGTCCCCAGGGCCGCACTCAGGGCCCTCGCTGGTGCTGAAACCCCGAGGCTCACCAGCACAGGCCGCTCACTGGAGGAACCCCAGCTGCTCACAAGTGAACCATTGTGCTTGGAGCAAAGCCTGTAATCAGAGCAGGGGCCTGGGGTGCCGTGTGTGCTGAGCAGGGGTCCTGCCACACAGGGACCTGCTCCGGCTGGACACAGAGCGGGTACCGGTGCTTCGTGGTCCCAGGAGCGCAGCACAGGGCAGGAGGGTGTCCTGGGCCGTCAGGACAGGGCTGGGGCTGCAGGGCTGCAGGAGCTGCTCGTGGCCACGTGAATCCAGTGAGCGGGTAGTTTGTCTGGTAAATGCTGTTCGCCGGTTTTTCGTGGTGCCGCCTGCATTTACTAACTGAAGTGCCGTGGCAGCAGTGTTGAGGTCGCAGCACAGGCCTCAGTGTGTTTCGTGCTTCCACGGGCACTGGGCCGCTTTAGACTCCCCCCACCCCCACCCCAGATGCAGGTCTGGAACCAGGAGACCCTGATCCTGGTCACCACCTGCCAAGACCAGTGGGCGGGGCGGGGGCCCCCGGGTATTCCCGGGGCCCCAGCTCAGCATTGCCACGGACAGACCAGCCACCAAGATCCATGGGCGCTCAGTGGCACCTTGCACCGTTGTGAGGGCTCGGTGCCGTTGTGTAACAGATCTGGTCTGTGGCTTCGCATGGCTCCCAGCTGCTGCTCGGCGGGGTGGGGGGAGCCGTCCTCGTGGCCACGGTGCAGCCTGAGTGGCCCCCGTGTCCCTGCATGGCTCTGGGAGAGGACAGTTCCCCCAACTCTTGATGGGATTAAGGGAAGTTTTCTCTAGATAGAGAATAAGACTAATTGAAAATGACCTAGTGAATCAAGTCACCCCCGCGAGGGTCAGGGACCCTCAGGACAATAACGCTTGGGACTTTCTAACGTGCGATGAGCTGGCGGTTTTAAAGGAGCTTCGGTGGCTGCCGGGCGGGCGTCCTCCAGGGTGAGGACAGAGGGACAGACACCTGGCGTCTTCACGGTGTTTGCGTGAAGACCGTTGTCCTGTCCGCTGGGGAGCTTCTGTTCTGTTGCTGTTTGTGGGGCTCTGGAAAGAGCAAAGTTGCTGAGGCCGATTTTGAGCGTCATGCTGGCTGTTGGGCAGAAGGTACGTGTGAGCCACAGGCAGGCATCCCTGCGGCTGAGCTTCTCCCGTCGAAGGGGCTCTTCCAGCCGGGCCGGGGGGCCTTGCGGTGAGCCGCGTCAGGGGAAATTTAAAGGAGAGTCATCCAGCCATTTGTGCTCCCTAGTGAACGGGCTGCTCAGGGCCCTCGAAGCAGATTTTCTTCAACGTCTCAGGCACATTTTCTTGTGGGAAGAGTCTTAGCAAATGAGCAGAACAAGGGCAGACAGTCTATTAAACCAAATCTGTTTACTGCATCGAGAAGGCAGCGTTAAATGCACTTTCCATCCTAATAAAATGTGGACTTTTGTGCTGGTCAGGTTGGGAAATTACCACACATGCATCAAAAATACAAACTGGGGGCATATTTACAGGGGGTGCCGTGGAGGGAGCAGGGCTGGGCCGCTTACTTGCTCTGTGGCTTTGGTTGGAGGCTGACTGTGCATCCGTGAGTTGAGTTGGGGGGATCCCCAGAGGGCTTCCTGGCAGCCGGTTGGCGGACGGGGCACAGGGTAGGTGCTGAGCCTGGAGCCCCTGCACTGGGGGAGGGCCCACTGGACGCATGCCCCTGGGGACACGTGCCCTGGGGGGCCCCAGCAGGCCGGCCAGTGCGGGTCTTCGGGCAAGAGGTGCACTCAGCTCACCAGAGTGGCTGAACCCCAGGTTGTCCCATGGAAGGCCCGCTGGGTGGTTGGTCGTGTCCCCTGTGGGTCACACCTGGACGGGGGTCACTGGAGGGCCGCAGCTCGGGGTGGGGGAGGGCGGTGCTTCTGGCCTGCGGCACCACTCCTGCCCCCTTAGCTGGGGCGGAATCCCAAGGTGGGACCTGCCAGCCGGGGGCCTTCTGTGTTATGTGGTCATCTGCACAGCTTCTGGGGGGTTCTGGTTCTGCTTTTCCTTTTCGCTCCCCCAGTAGAGCTGCTTATAATCGTACATGTTCACAAAGTCACTTAATTTTGCCGAGGACACCACTCCCCTCCTGCTCAAGTGGCAGCACCTCCTGTCCCCCACCCCGCTGGGCTCTGGGGGAAGCCCCCTCCCGGGCGGGCCTGCGTGAGGACAGGCATCCCCCAGGGGCTCAGGTGTAGCCTGCAGGGCCACCTGCCCTGCTTGTATAAAGCTCATCCCCTGGCTGTCCTCCTGCAGTTAAAGCGGACTCAGCTGTCCCCTAAACGCGGACGCTGGGCTCATCCTGAGACTTTTCTGAAGAGGGTCGTAAACCCCAGCTCGGCTTGTGTTTGCTTTTTATTGTTGTCTTTTGAGGAAACCATCCTATTTTCACGGCTTCGTTTCAACTGGTAGAGAAGGATGTAAGTTTCAGCCACGTTCCCGGCAGCCAGAACATGGAAGCCGCGGAGGCTCCATTCGCAGATCGTGGATGAACCGACGTGGTCCATCCACACAGTGGATGCTGTTCAGCCTGGGGAAGGAAGGGATTCTGACACACATGCTCCAGCATGGACGGACCTGAGGACGTTGTGGCCCTGAAATCATCCAGGCCCAGAAGGCCACGTGATGTAGGAGGTCCCTGGAGGACTCAGATCCACAGGGAGAGAAAGTAGGTGGCGGGTGTCAGGGGCTGGGGGAGGGGGGAGGAGTCAGGGGTTAATGGGGACAGAGCCCCCTATTCTCACTGGGAGGATGAGAAAGCCCTGGAGGTGATGGTGGTGATGGTCACACAACATCCAGAATGTCCTTGGTGCTCCTGAACTGTGCACATAACCGTGGTGCAGATGGAATTTTATGTTGTGTGCGTTTATTTTTTTTAATTTTTGAATTTTATTTATTTATTTTGTTGTGTGCATTTTACTACAATAAGAAAATGGGGGGAAAGGACATAAATGACAGCCGTGTGCAGAGTCAGGTTGTGGGTATGAGGAAGGGGCTGGAAGAGTTCTCAGGCAACGACTTTGCTGAGATATCTATCCTGTCTCGTCCTTGCGTGTGTTTGCAGACTTTCCAGAGAGCAGCTCCCAGATGAGTCAAGGTGGGGATTTTCCTGGTCTGCAGGGAAACTGGTCTGAGAGGAAGAAAGACAGCAGAGCGTGGTTTGCTTTGGACACGGGCTTGGATGTCTGACACCTTCTGGAGGGCGAGCCCCTGGGGCGGGCCCCCCCCCCCCCGCAGCCTGTGCACCAGAGCCCAGCACATTCATCACAGGCGCTCCGGATGCAAAAGTGACTGCATCCTGGAAACAATCGAAGGGCAAAGAGCCGGAGGGGGCTGGCGCCTGGATTCCCTCTGTGTCCGATTGTCCGCGTGCCCATCAGCTTCCCCAGGATGATAACGGAAACCTGTTCCGTCTGTTCTCTGGAGAAACAGCACAATGTGGAACGAAGGCTGGGATTCTTGGCCACGCCCCTGGGGGGGGTCACAGTTTCCTCCTGTGTGAGCTGGGCGACCTCCTTAACCTCTGCGTGATGCAGACTTTTCATCTGAAAATGGGGGTAAAAGTGCTAACTCACTGCCTGCAATGGACTGAATGTGTCCCTCCAACATTCACCTTGAACACTAATCCCCTGGGTGATGGTGTCAGGAGGGGGGACTTTGGGAGGTGACTAGGCCGTGAGGGTGAGGCCCCCATGATGGGATCAGTGTCCTTACAAGAGAGAGCCACAGAGCTCTCAGCCCCTTCCTCCACGTGAGGACACAGTGAGAAACCTAAGCCCAGAACAGGTGCCCTGCTGGTGGCCTGATCCCAGGCTTCGGCTCCAGAACTGGGAGAATACGTTTGTGAGCCACCCAGCGTGTGGTACTTCGTTACTGCAGCCTCAACAGACTAAGACGTTACCTTATAAGGCGGTTATGAGGGTTGAAGGGGTTTCTATTTGTAAAGTGCTAAGACAGCACCTAACGTGTTACAGAGGCTCTAAGAGTTTCTTAAATGGCATAACTACAAAGGAATTCTTAGGAATCTGTCTTCTACTCAATGGTAAGATCCAAATAATCAAGAAAATGAAGGTGCAACGATGGAATGTTTGTGCTGCCGAGAATCCCCCCGCAGTGAGACCACTGGCTCTCCCCTAAAATTGGGGCCGGGGCTCTTTGTACAGGAATTCAAACCAGTGGTCCACCTCCGTAATCTCCAGATACAAAAACGACACACGCACCCGTTGTTCTGCTTAGAGGGTCCGAGCTCTGCTCCTTTTCTGGTCCCTTGTTCAGCCCCATCACCTGCGGGGGTTGGTAAAGGTGTGCTGAACCTGAGTGCTCAGTGACAGGATGCGACGAGCCCCAGTTCCCCAGAAGACGTGGTGGGGGGGGTGTCATTCTCGGGCCCCAGTCCCAGGAAGCCGTCACTGTGGGCCTCCCTCGGGGGCCATTCCGCCCAGTGACAGACTCACCCCCCAAGGAGTGTGTGGGGCCCACGGAGGTTCCTGGGAGCCTGGGCTGCAGCCCTGGGAGGGCTCTGTGGAGTCGGAGAGCATGGCCTCAAATGGGTGTCTGTTACTCAGCGGCTGTGACTGATGTCAGCCCATGGACCCGGCCTGGGCCTGGACTCATGAGGGAGGAGACCCTCCTGTTCTGGGTCCAGTCGGTGCTGTGCGTTGGGTCTAGAGAGCTGTCGAATGACTAAATGATGGCTGAATCCCGCGGGCCTCCCTCCGTCTCCTCTGTGGCTCCACGGGTTGGAGTGGAAGGACAGGAGAGGTGACCTTGCTTCCTGAGGTCTGGGGGATGGGGGTTCGCACGCGGACGTGCGTGCCCACAGCCCTGGGTGCCCGTGAGGGTCAGCTGTCTGGCAGCCTCGCCGGCACGCCCCACGCGCTCTCATTCTTGTGCAATCTGAAATATCATGCTCGTCAGCTTCATCTTCAGTTTGGGGCGACGAAGACGTAGAGTCAGAAAGCCTGGGTGTGAATTTAAAAATCCTACGCCGCGGGGGCCGTGCAGCCTTCCTGAAGGCGGGGCTGCTTCCGTGTTCCTTCAGCGTCTTTCTCTGTAAAGTGGGGTTATGGTACGTACCCCCCCGCAGTGAGAACCGGGCAGAGAATGCACTTGAGTACATCCAGTACAACATGGGGGACGTGGCGGGAACTGAATAAAAATCAGCTGCTTGCTGGGAAGACGCAGAAACCAAAGCAAAAAGTCAGCAGCGGCCCACAGCTTTCGGTGGAATAGGCGGAAGGGAAATCCCAGGGTTGCTTTTGCCAAAACGAAGCTGAAAGGTAAACCTGCTGTACGGTTCCCAAATAAACCCAGAGCTGCTCTGCAGAGTCTGAAAGGTCGGGGGCGGGGGCTTTAAAAGTTCCCCACAACCAGTTTACCTCCTGGACGCTTATCGTTAAGGGTCTAGAAAACCCAGCATCGTCTCTAAGAGCTGCCCTGTGACGGAGGCCTGAGGGCAAAGCACAGACCGTAGCACAGGGGGGCTGCCTGAGCACCCCCATTTCTGAAGCTGTTGGCGTTATCTTGAGCAGAGATGTGAAAATATCCTGATTGGGGAGGTACCACCACAGGAGATGCGGTTACTGTAAACTACGCGCCCTCTGGAGTGAGGCCAGAGGTTGGAAGCAAGTAATGAATCTCAGAAGATCACCTGTCAGGTCCAGAGCACGGGGAGGCTGGGCGTGGGTGGGGAGGGGGGAGGAGTAGTAAAGAGAAGAGTAAGGAGCGAAGGGGCGTGTTCTCTGGATGGAGGCCCGTAGGCTGAGCTTGAGCCTGGATGACACAGTGGAATCCTCCGGGGAGAGCGGGGGATGGGGCGGGGGCGGGGGCGGGGGGGCGGTGCTGAGCGAGGCCGGGCGTGGCCGAGTGCGCGAGGCCCGGAGTCCTGCAGGCGAGCTGCGTGTGTAAGCGGCCCCAGTGCAGAGCACCTGTGGGCGGCCAGGTGTTCATCATTGTTACCTGAGGTCCGTTCGGGCTCAGAGCCTCCCAGGCTCCCCATTGAGCCGCGACTGTTCACAGATTCTCAAATTAATTTTTAAAAAGCAGACAGACATCAATATCAACAACGCAAGCATGGACAGAGCATTTTAAAGATGAGCGGGTATGTGCCCTTTTCCAGGTGGAATAGACCTGATGAAATGATAAAGCGGATTCTCTAATCGTGATTACCTGGACAAGTTTATGGATTAATTTGGTCTTCGGTGGTTTTGACGCGAGCGCTGTATCTCAGCTCGTCAACGCGTTAGGTTCCGAGGAGCGAGGGCCCGCCGGCTCGGTAGCTGAGCCGCAGTTCCGAGGCGTCGGGCCGTGTCCTCTCGTGCGCTCAGGTCACGTGGGCTGTACGAGTGTGTTCTGAAGAAGAGAGCGCTCAGGCCAGTGGGCGGCCAGCAGCGTCGGCCGGAGCTCGGGACACAAGGTAGGGTGTCAAGCCCTGGGGTCAGGGCTTCCAGGAGCGGCGTGCACGTGGTCCCCCCTCTCGGGCTCCGTCTGGAGAGCGTGCACCCCTCACCCGGCTCAGATGTTCCCTCAGGATCCAGAAGAGCCTAAGTCATCTCAGGGCAAACTCTTGCCCGGACACACGGCTTCCCTGCAGCCCGAGAGCAGCGTTAGGAAGAGGCACTAAGCTGTGCCCTTGGCAGCGCGGCCTCTTCTGCTCCTTAGTCAGTGTAAGTGGGTCTGAGTCCCAGCAGAACCTACGGGAATTGCGAAAGGGCACCTGAACAGGATGCGGTTTGTCGGCCGTTACTTGGAGCACCCTTCAGAACAGTCTCGCTCTCTGGGGACCGAAGGAATTCTGAGGTGCATGTACGTGGACTATGTAGTGACACCCGTTTTGAACTTAAACTGTGCCAAATGGAAGAAAGCTGGTCCCTCGGGAGGGTCCATAATGGCGCCGCTTCCTTGAATAACCAAATCTTCAGAATAATCCGTGCCCTTGAGATGCCACTGACACCCCCAGAAACTTCAGACTTGGAGGAACAGGTGAGTTTTATTTTGTGAGTAGAGTTACATATGCATAGGATAATTGAGTCGGTTAATCGTTTTGTGTCAACATGAGTGCGGATGACCGCGCCTAGGCGTTCTTACGTAATGGGCGACTCTACCAGGAGCTGTTTTCCTGACCATTTATAATTGGTTCCATGTTAAAAAATGTGTGAGTTTTTTTCATTTAAGTACGGATTGGTAGATTACAAATAACTTTGATCTGTGTTATTTTGCACTAACGGCCTAAATGCCATGTCCTTTTTGTACTGAGGCATCCCATTTGTAGAGTGTGACATACATTTTAGGTGGGTTTCTGATCTTTGGTAGAAATGGTTTTATTTCAGGCGGCAGTTCCTGAAATCACGTAAGTTCCTTGTTCATCTGCACAGTATTTTAGTATCAAGAGCGTTTGACTCGGGCTTCCCTGGTGGCGCAGCGGTTGAGAGTCCGCCTGCCGATGCAGGGGACACGGGTTCGTGCCCCGGTCTGGGAAGATCCCACATGCCGCGGAGCGCCTGGGCCCGTGAGCCATGGCCACTGAGCCTGCGCGTCCGGAGCCTGTGCTTCGCAACGGGAGAGGGCCTCTGTGTCCAGCACAGTGTTAGAAGCTGCTGTTGGACCTTCTGCTGAAGCGGGTGCTCAGCCCCAGGAGTTTAACAGAACACACTGAAGTGGTAACTGGGCGCTGGGAGAGCTGGGGCTGACCTGGGAGGGGTCACTGCTGTCCTGGTCCAGCACCACCATCCTCAGCAGCTCTGTAGCTACGCAGGCCCCCGGAGCCAGACGAGGGAGGGAAGCCTTCCTTGGTGGGAGGAAGGGGCTCCTCTATGAGGAGGCATGCAAGTGGCCGAGGGGACACGGTGGGCGTCCCCCCAGAACCATCGTAGTGGCGTGGGCCCTGAATTGTGCTGAAACCAGACACAGCCTCTGGGGGTGGGATGCTGCTCCCCTCCTGGCCGCCCTCCCACTTGGGGCCAGAACCCCGGCTCCCTGGGGTCATTGCCACGCTCTGTGCCAACACCTGCTATAGATCTGCATGTGGCTGGAGGGTCGCTGCCTTCAAGTTCCGGAGAGCATCAAGGGAGACGTCAGTGGATGGACCCATCCCTGCCTCCCTCCCTCCAGCAAGGCCACAGAGCTGCACTGAGACACTCGGCTCTCTCTGTAACCACGTCAGCATGGCTTCGAGGGGGAGTGAGTTATTCCCACGACAACCTGGATTGGCCTCGAGGACATCGGGAAACCTGCCTCATGCCCTTTTCATGCACATGCGAGCTGAAGACAGATACAGGCCAGCCGTTCCCCACAAGGAGAGGACGTGGGTGCCTCCTCGGAGAAATTCTGACCGCAGAATATGACATTCTGGGCTCTCCTCCCAGGTTACAGATGGAATTCTGTGGACTGGGCAGCAAAACCCTGGGGTCACTGGTGACATAGATGCCATCCGTTAGGTGATTGTTTTCCCCAGAATGGACCCATCTTCCCCTATGGTCTATCACACAGAGAGACCGTAGCCCCATCCCATAAAACATTATTTGATTGCCGTGAAGAATTTTTCCTCCTTATCTGAAATGGTTTTATCGCAGTAAACGCGCTCTCGATGGTGAATACATTCACGTGCGTTTTACCTGCTTCGTGTTCACCAAGTTGACACTTGTCTTTGGAGAATTTTTAGTAGTTAAATACAGTGGAATCTCCCCTTCCTTCTTTCCTCTTTTTTTTTTTTTTTTTAAGGAACCTTATTTTTAAATTCAGTCTTGAAAACAGCATTTCGTTCCCCTGACCAGCGGTTTCCCTCCCATTTGATAGCAGAGGTTTCTTGGGCTCCGAATTGAGCCGGACAAGCCCCAGGCTGAGCGTGACGGCACCTCTCAAGAATTCTGTTCACCTGGGGTTGTCACGTGCTCAGCAAGGTAGTGTGGTCAGAGGGATCGTTAACTCACTGTCTGCCTGAGAGGCTCTCACACAGCCTAACCTGGTCGGGACCGGCGAACTTCCAGACCTCTTGGGATAACTAGGCACGCTTCTCAGTCTAGACCACCTCACCATACAGAAAAACGGCATCAGCTTGGGATCTTGGAATGAGCACTTCTGACCGCTTTGTGAGTTATGAACCAAAAGGCATCCCCGTTAATCTACTTTTACAGCAATTTCAATTCAAAGTGTCGTTTGTATCCCAAAGCATAAAGAAAAAGCAAAGAACGATGCTTTCCATGACTCTGACTCTCTCACGGTGGTTCTTTTATGTTTGCTCCCCTGGGGCGGGTGATAGAATTGAGCTTCCTGAAGCCACACCTGGGACTTCATGGTAAGCGTCCTGCAGTCAGAGCAGGTCCCCAGGGCTTGGTGAACAGACCCAGGGTGGTTTCCAAGCGCACACACACGGGAGATGCCTTGTCATCTTTGGTGATTCTAGAAGAAAAACACTGAAGTGTTATATATTTGGACTAAAACCTGGAAAAACTGTACATCATAAACCTGAGGGGGCCTTTCAGATAATTTGTAAATAGTCTTTCGTTTGTCCCCTAAAGAAAAAGATAATGGAGGTAGTACAATATTCACTCTTTCCTCCCCTCACCCCTCAGTCCATTTCTCTCTCTGTCTCTCTCTGTCTCTGTGTCGCTTTGTCTCTCTCCTCCCCACCCACACACCTTTTGAATACAACCTAAAATGAATTTCTCTTCAATACTTTCTAAATTTATTAACATTCACTGGTAGCAACGATAAGGGTTAACGTCACCTGTTCCTCTGTATACAGGCTCTGTTCTCTCCCACTTGTATAAAATGAATTTTTTTTACAAGAGACTTCTTTCCTCTGAAACAAAGGATGTGTAATGACTAACCATATGCTCCCAAGCCACTCGTTAGAGCAGAGAAGATACTGTTTGTCTTGTCTTGTTTTTGGAGTGAGGGACCATGACGTTAAAAAAAAAAAAAAAAAAATCAGCTCTTAGTCTCCTCTGGCTGCTGAGAAATCAGTCAGTGTCGCCAGTGGAAGGAAAGGTTCCTGACCCTCATCTGATCGTTGTCTGAGTGCTGACCCCGGGGCACACCTGTCGGCTGGCTGTCCCCAGTGCGCCCTCTGATCCTTCGCACAAACTGGGGACATTTTCATTCCGGGACCACAGCCGATGACAGGAGGCTCGAGTGGGGCGTGCCCACGGGCGGCAGAGATGACTCAGTCCTGGTTACTGAGGAATTCCTCGGGTTCTGGGGAGATAGGGGTCTCCCACCTGTTTGAAAAAGTTAGGCCTGTAAAGCGAGCTGCATTGATTCAGCAATTTTTTATATGTTTCTCTTTCTCATCATTTGTCACGTATCACTGTGGGGTGGATGTTCTGACCGTTCATCTCACTGTGTCACCGCCCAGAGCTGATGAAAACCCCACAGAACCTTCACCGACCTATCATTTGAGCTAATTTGTGCTGTTGCCATCAGTGAACGTGTGGTTTGCATTATTTTTGAAATATGGATAGTATCTCGTAGGTGTCATTGGTTTCATCTGAATGTCCACGTGCAGCCCCCCAGGTCAGATTTTCCTTTTTTTGCTCACATCCTCTCATTTTCTGACGTGAGGTCGGCCGCTTAGGAATGGGGCCCCTGACTTCCAGATTTAATTCTCGGTTACAGCTGCCGTTTCTTTGCCCTCTGACAGTCCTGCCAAAGGACCATTTCTTATCATTAATCCTTTCAGCACCTCTCAGTTTCTGATCTCTCTTCCAGTTTCCCAAACCACTCAGTGTCTGAGTTCTGTCAGGCTGGGCCCATTCTCCCAAGATGGACTGTAAATGGCTCCCGGCCTCATGGCCTCATATGTGACAGAGGAGCTACTGACAGCTTCCCAGGAGCATCGTCTGTTACTGGTATCTGGTTTACAAAACCCCCGGCAAGGTACATGAATGTCCTTCTCCACCTGGGATGGCAAGGCTCCCAAATGTTATGTGAGAGCTTTGGAATTGAAATTCCACTACACCCCTGATGAATACTCAGCTCTTGAGCACATGTTTTCTCGTGGAAAAATGAGTTTCTTCCATTACCTGAAATGGAATTTCCTATAATAGCATCACACTTATTTTCAAACTAATTCTAGGTGCTGCAGTTGTCTCCATATACTAGGAACTATGTAATAATAAATAGCCCTAGATTTTGTTTGAATTCAGTGTGACCACTTATTTCCAATTACATCATACGGATGAAGCCCACTCAGCTCTTGAAAATAGGGGCTGTTCCCTCTTGCTGTCTAGTTGGATTCAAAGCTAGTATGAAAGCTGTTGATTTGTGTTTATGTTTTATTAGATAGAGATCGTAAAAGAACAGCTATTTTATTACACATGCAATTTGATTTATTTGTGCATTTTTAGACCTGCATGTTTTGACTCATACGTAACTTATGAAATAGAAGGTGTTTGGAAATTTGAAAGCAAAACATTGCAGAGGAACGCATACTGCACCGTGGTCGGGCTAGGTGGCCCGGGCTGAGGGGCTGAGGCTGCACCGTGGTTGGGCTGCGTGGCCCGGGCTGAGGCTGGGGCGGGCGGGGCAGGATGTGCAGGGAGGGATGCGGGAGGTGAAGCAGGACAGTCAGGCACCGCGTGGGCACTGAGCATCCTGTCTCCGCCGCTCCCTCCTGTAAATGCTCTGCTCGCTCCGTGGACTTTGCCAGCTCTAACAGGCTGCGGTTTTATTTCACATGCCTTAAAGCCAAGAAACAATGAGTACAACGTTGGTCTTTTACTCACCAAGTTGGCAAGTCCTTGGACTGCAAGGGTATGGTAGATTCTGCCTTAGACGGATGGGCGGCCGCTTGTGCCTGCCTGGCTATGAATTTCCAACACTATGTGCCTTTCATGCTCAGAGATACATTGGTTTTTAAAATATGAAGGTCTCTGGAAGTTGTCCCCACGTAGAAGCATGTGTTTGTGTTTGGCTCTAAGGAGTACAGACCTGCAGGGGGTGGGGATGCCCACGTGCACGGGCTGCAAGGACGTCACCTCCGGCTCCGAGCTCTGTCTCACAATCCTGCTCCTAGGTATGTCCTGACGTTCTCACACGAGGTCAGGACACCGTCCTCACACCTGCTGCTGGATTAAGACAACAAAACCCACAGCACATCACAGCCCCATTCAGAACCCACCTCTCCGTGTCCACAGGCGTCCTGCAGATTCAGAGCCCGGCATTTTCAAGCCAGGCCCACGTGGACGTCCCCTGACTCATCCGTTCAGGTGTGGCTGGTAGGTTGACAGTTCCAGGAGGCTTACAGAGAATCTGAGTCGAGTCAAAGATGTGCATTCTTTCCTGGATCTTTTAGTAATGAAGAAATCATACAAAATATTTTAAAATAGCATCATTCTCCCATTAAAAATAAGTTTCTTTGTTTTGATGTTTTTGCCTTTTTAAAAAGGAATAGCCAAAAAACTTAATATTTAGAGACTAGCTATTTTCCACACTTAGGAGCATGTGTTGAATCTTGAAATACTAGAATTTATTAACTTTTTCCAATGTCCCAAATTATGCAACACCCCCAAATCATCCTCTGATAAGAGAGAATTAAGAGATAATTGTTTTCAGAGAATTGGAAATCTATACCTTTAGTAGTTTTGATTAATCAATATTGGAAATAAATTCTGAAAGCATAATGCACATTTTACTCGGACAAAAATATCAGATACTATGAGTCAGGCTGGCCCACGTGTGCAGGGTCAGCACCGCTGACACCTCCCCCGCAATTCTAAATGCTTTGGCCACTGATAGGAAAGGGTTTTCAGTATCAGCAGATCACAGCAAACTTAGAATTCCAGCTCGTGGACCTGTCTTGTCTTTGTGTATGGACGTGAAAATTGGAGTCATGTGCTTAATTAAGACAGTCTTAAAAAGGTAAAATGGGTTAAAAATTAAAGGCAATGATATGCTTTTTTAGAACTCAGGAAAGTAGCATCACTAACATTTACTGCTATAAGTCTAATGAAATTCCATAAAATGTTGGGGGGAAATATCTCATTAATATTTTCACTGGGGAGTGTCCCTTCACCGAGCAAGCCTTGCCTTGTGGGTGCTCAGAGGTAGACAGACACCTGTTCTGTCGATTTCATTTTTACTTCATTTCCTCAAATTAGCTGAACTGTTGTGTTTGTAACTGTGAATACAGTTAGATTTGATTTTTGGCATGCCTCGTGTTTCCCGTGTGTGTGTGTGTGTGTGTACGTGTACACTTTTTAACATGATAACAATAATCCTGCCTATTTTGATAGGAAAGAGGCATTCTTTGTGGCAGAAAGACATGCTTCACTGGAACAGTCTAGATTTATGGTTGAAAGTCGACAGACCATAAGTGACCCTGACATCAACCCACCACGAGCCCTGTGAGCCCCAGACCCTGCAGGTGTTAAGTGAGGTGATAATGCCCATTCACAGGGTCTCCCGTGATAGTCACAGCTGACACGTCTCAGTGCTCCCGTGAACTCAGGGAGGTGACCCAGGGCGCGTGCTTGGCACACAGTAACCCTTCAGTTAATGAGCTGTGACTAATATTTATAATCGACCAGTACCCACCTCTCTCTGATTTAAATAGAGTGATTTGGAGAAGTAAGTTTTCAGGTGATGATAATTTTAATGTTCTCTTGTGTTTCTATGCACATGTGGCTGTACATGTTTACTTATTTTTTAATCAGTCCTAATTCAAAAAAATGATAAAAGGCAACTCAGCGATAGAGTTCACGTTCAAAGGGAGGCAGAATTGGAAAGATAAGGGAACAGAAGGGACCTGACTTAACAACATGAAACGCTGTGGTGGCTTGTGACGGCCGAGCGTCTCGATCCAGGTGTGAGCAGCCAGATGAAACGGGCAGAGGGTCAGTCCCAGGATCGATGGTGTCCGTTCGATAAGAGCAGGTGCCGGGCTTGTGGGGAGCAGCCACCCCCGGGTCTGAGGAGGGGCGTCCCCACTGGGTTTTCACCAGGAGCCGTGAAGTGCTGCAGGGCCAGACGGTGCATCGGCACCTCGTAACCACGGCAGTCAGCTGCCAGGCCCTCCTCCCTGGCGGGTGTCCGAGAGGCTGAGGGCGTCGCATCAAAGTGCAGCCGTCCTGGGGGGAGGCAGGGAGGCACCTGGACTCTGTGGAGGTCCAGCCCGGAGGCTGGAGATGGACTTTCCATGGGGAGGGTCTGTGTGCATCCTGCAGGGGCCCCTCCCTCAGTAGTGGGGCTGTCAGGGCGCATTCGATGGACTGTGAATCCTGGAAGTGGCCCCAGGCTGCACTGGAGCCTGAGTAAATCTGAATTTGGAAGGACCTTCACCCCCCACACGTTTACTTGGGCACTTGATTTTCTTAAAAAGGAGGTGCACTCTTTTCCTTAATTTTGAGAAAATCTTCGCGTTTATGCTTCATCACCTAAGAAATATAAAATGCATTCATATTATAAAAGAATAAAAGCAGTGATCCAGACTTTGAGGGGAAAACTAGAATCTTTTACCTACTTCCCCTGGGTCTCAGAGGTCCTCTCTGCAACCACTGCTGTAAGCCAGGGGTGGTGCACATGTGCACGCGTGTACGTGTGTGTGTGTGCGTGTCTAGGAAAGCCTGTGGCTTTTATGGGAATGAGCTGCCAGCATTTTACATTAAATATCATGCTTGCTGTGAGGTTCTGGTAAGATGTCCTTATTTTAAAGACATTTGATTTCTAGGTTGTGGAGAGTTTTTATCTGGAATACATTTTGAGTGTCATGCTGCTCGGGGGACATCTAGTATAAGAATTACATTTTCACCTCTTGATTTATTAATTATGCTGTTAACGCTGTATAATACCAAGTCATTCATCTCCTTCTGGGATAGACCCTACTTGATTATGATGTTCTTTTAATACCCCACTGGATTTGATAGATGAATATTTTACTTAGAACTTTTGCATATTTGTTCAGAAGCCAGATTGTTATGAATCTGAGAGTATCAGCTATATCTTAAGCTTGGCCAAATATTAAAGAATACCAGTTGTATTTAACTGTCAACACAGACTGAAACAAGAATAGCGTGAATGTTCCCAGAAAATGTTGGAAGGGTAGTGCAGTGATCTCTTGAAATGAATGACAACTTTTTCATTATATGTGTTTATTGCAAAATCAACAAGTGAAGGCGCTTTGCCTCGGAGTAGAAAGATGCTGCTGTATCTGAAAGAGGTAAACTGTAGAAACACAAAGGGATGCTTTTGGCAATTGACTTTTACATTCCGTAGAGTCTTTATTTTCCTTTTGGTAGTTTTTATCACACAGTCTCTTATATAATCAGCTTACGCGTAGCCCAGGCCCAAAACTCCACCTTACAAACCATTGTGTGGAGCCCCGGTGGGTGAACAAGAGACCAGCAAGGTGGAATTCTTGATGCTTGTGTTATACCAGGTGACTTGACCGTCCTGGGGATTAAAGGAGGGGTCCAGGGTTAATTACCAAGCAAACAAACCCCTCTGGGCTTCAGCAATCAGCACTGATGTGCTGGCTTTTCTTGGCAACACATTTGTTTACTGTAACAGATACGTGTATAGCTCTCTGTAGAAAACTGTGCTTAGAAGATTATAAAGAAAATTCATCTTTCTGTAAAACCAGAAAACTAAACTAGGGGATTATAACATTCTGTAGGTTATTGGGAGGATAAATCATCCTGAGAGATATACATGGGTAAGCCAAAAAAATCATGTTTTTTTTTTTTTTTCCCTTTAGAAGAGATTTAAGATGACACCTTATAGATATTTATTTTCTGGAAAAACGAAGTCCAACTTTATCAAAAATAGATTTTTGGGATTGTGACTGTCTCTCTCAAATTATAAAGCTGATTTGGGTTTAAGAAGGGCCTGGACCCACTCATTTGACCACAAGTCATGCGGTTTGTATCAGATTTTATTCCAGCATCAAACCTCTAGTTCAGCTGGCATCACAAATTTACATTAATATTAACCACATTAAAGTGAACAAGGTAATTGAAAGTAATCTAAAATAGGATTTTAAATCAAAGGAAAGGAAAGCACTCTGATTGAACTTTGATTATGATTTTCAGGACCAAAGAGCCTTCTGGTAAAATGATTTTATTACCCTTCATTTTAATTTGAAAAAAACCATCCATTTTCTCCAATCCAGTCACTGAAAAGTATCCCTCCCCAGTGTCTTTAGCACCTTCACACGTATAGCTTCCTTGGATCCTTCTACAGTTTTATTCCTGGTATTGGGCACATAAAAGCATAGGCATGTGGTATAGACACATAGTGTGATACTCTTCAGCCACGAGGAAGGAGGAAGCCCTGACATCTGCTACGGTGTGGATGACCTTGAGGGCATTATGCTGAGTGAGATGTCAGAGAAAGACAAATGCTGTAAGATCTCCTTATATGTGGAATCTAGAAAAGCTGAACTCAGAACCAGAGAGTAGGATGGCGGTTACTGGCGGCTGGGGGCTGGGGGCTGGGGGAAGATGTTGGTCAAAGGGCACAGACCTCCAGTTAGGAGATGAATAAGTTCTGGGATCTAACGTACAGTGTGGTGACTAGTTAGCCACACTGACGCTAGAAGAGTCGGTCTTAAGTGTAGTTGACTTGATTGTGGTGACTGTCTCGCGGTGTATGCGCATACTAAATCATCGTGTTGGACACTCTAACACGTACAATTGTGTTTACCAATATAGCTGGAAAAAATTGAGTGTAGGCACTCCCCCGTGGTAAAGAAGTTGGGTTTTTGCTTTGGTTTGGTTGAATGAGCAGGTTGAAGTCAGCATTTTCTGGGGTATCTAAGTAAAACCTTCAGCCCCAAAACCAATTGCAAGAATTAAAAGGCAGCTACAGAACTCAGTTACGTGAAGAGAAAGTGAGCCCTGAACAACGTTAACAGCCGTCAGTGTGAAAAGATGGAGGGTCTGAAGTGGTTTCTGGGAGGCTTGAAGAGACAGTTCCTTGTAAGTTCCTCACCTTGGATCATGGAAGGGGTATGTTGTTCAGCCCATTTGTTGAGAAGTGTGAGACTCTAAAAAGGAACAGGAGTCTGCTTTGAAGTGCAAAACCCCGAGATGCTCTGGCGCTGTGATTTCTTCCTCCCATTGGGATGTGACAGAAGCACAGAGAAGCTTGGAGAGCGTCCTTTCCAGGAGCTGCTTGTGAGATCGTGAGCCTTTGGTTCAAAAGCCAAACCTCAGGGCGGGTACCCGAGTCCAGGCTCGGGAAACGGCCACGTCCACTCACAAGTTTAATCCTCTTGCGGAGATGTCAGTGCAGGTGAAACCATGAACCAGGTGCCAGTGCCGGGCTTGGTGAGAGTCAGGGCGGAAGAGGTGGGTCCTTTCATCACAAGCGTCCATTCTTGGAAGGTAAGGAATTGGACTGAAGCTGTTTTACTGTTTGCCGGTTGCCACCTACACGTGGAACCGATGACCCTCCAGAATCAAACCTCATTCAAGTTAGAAGTCTCATCCCCTTTCTGGGCTCAGAAACAACTTTCCCCAACCTGCTAACAAAGACCCACTGCTGTGATCTGAGGACCCTCTCCCATCCTCTTCCAGGGGAGGGCTCACTTGTGAGCAGTAGATACCACCCCCAAAGACCCTCTGGGTCCTGCTGCCCTCCGACCCAGCCTTGGACTTTTGCAGGGATGGTCTCAGTGCCTGGACCCCCACTTACTAGCTACGACACCTCAAGCTCTTAAAAATCTGCACTGTCTCCAGCTATGAAAGGACAATTCTAAGTCAGGTGTCACATGACTCACTGTTAGGGGCAGGGGCTGGTGAGATAGATGGGGCTGCAGCCTCCAGGCACAGCTGTCCTCGCAGGGTCCTCCCTGTGTCCTGCATCTCTGGCGTCTGTCCCTCTCCTTATAAGGACAATAGACCTATCAGAGTGGGTCCCACCCTGTGACCTAATCTAACCTTAATCTTCTTCCTAAAGACCCCATCTCCACACACGGTCATACTGGGGGGAGGGCTTCTACACGTGAGTTTCGAGGGATGCATTTCAGTCCATGGTACCCACCAAACCATAAAAGTGAGCAAGGACCAGAGTGTCTCATTACTGGTGGGGCCACATCAATGAGTGCGGCCTGCCCCACCGTCTCGTGGCCGTGTGGGTGGTCTAGGGACCGTCACATGAAGCTGCCCGGCCCACACCATGCCCTGGAGCAGAAGCTCCTCGTTATCACAGTGGGCAGTTGTTAATGGGTGATGGGGTTGTGGCTGTACCTGGAGAGAGGCAGTTATCTTGGGGGTGGTCGATGACCATAAATATGGTGTGAGGGGCCCCAGCGTGGACCAGGAGTGACCAGGAGGGAGGGAGCGGGACTTGGGATGAGGGAAGGGATGTTCTTTTTTTTTTTGTGGTATGCGGGCCTCTCACTGTTGTGGCCTCTCCCGCTGCAGAGCACAGGCTCCGGACGCGCAGGCTCAGCAGCCATGGCTTACGGGCCCAGCCGCTCCGCGGCATGTGGGATCTTCCCGGACTGGGGCACGAACCCACATCCCCTGCATCGGACTCTCAACCACTGCGCCATGAGGGAAGCCTGAAGGGGTGTTCATTTTAATGGGCCTTGCAAACTGAACACAGCGGAACCTCTATACCTGCAGGTTCCAACCGAGGACTGAACATATTTGGAAAAATAAAATTCCAGAAATTCCCGCAAAGCGAAGCTGCAGTGGCAACTCTTTACATAGCATTTACATTGTATTAGGTTACAGAAGTCATTGATGATTTAAAGTGTACATGAGGATGTGCATAAGTTATATGCAAATACTACGCCCTTTTGTATAAGGGGCTTTGAGCATCCATGGATTTTGGTATCCGAAGGGAGTCCTGGAACCCATCTCAGATACTGAGGGGCAACTGTATTTTTTAATTAAATCATTTTTAAATCTCACAACTGAATTTCTCAGCAAAACTGAATTTCAGCTGAAAAAATCCAATCAGACCTGATTTCTTTTATAGTTTATAAAGATTGGTACATGGACACATGAGTCAGAGCTCACAGATTCAAAGCATGCTGGTATTTAGAAGAAAGTCTGTAATATTAGAAAAAGAAAGGAAAGATCAATACAAATTATCAGTGATATTGTCAGGTGGGATCTTTCTTATATGATTAATGGGAATCCAGTTAGCTCTGACCTTTGTAAGAGAATATACCAATTCTAGAATATTTCTTCTGTGGATATGATCAACATGGACACATTATATACATATTAGCAAGAGTTTGGAAATAACCTTAAAATTCTAAAATAGAAGAATGATAAAATGAGTCATGTACCAAAGCCTGGCACCCACAATTATATTTTAAATAATCTATTTTAAATGCTTAAGTTATAAAGATAACTGAAAGATACGTGCTTCAGGGCTGAATATAAATAATAATACAAAAGACTGATATTTTCGTTTGGATTTTAGATCATTTCTTTGTTTCTTTATTCTTTTTAAAAATATTCCCCAAATTTTCCAAAAAGAATTCCCATTCAGTTTATAACTAGTAAGCATTCTATAAAAATTACATATAGAAGAATTTATAAACAATTAGTTTATTTTCATTTATTTATTTATTTTTTTGCGGTACACGGTCCTCTCAATGCTGTGACCTCTCCCGCTGCAGAGCACAGGCTCTGGACACGCAGGCTCAGCAGCCATGGCTCACGGGCCCAGCTGCTCCGCGGCATGTGGGATCCTCCCCGGACCGGGGCACGGACCGACGTCCCCTGCATCGGCAGGCGGACTCCCAACCACTGCGCCACCAGGGAAGCCCTATTTTCATTTATTTAAGAAAAGATTTGAAAAATATATCTCGAAGTATTTGCTATTTCCTAGGGGATGTAGAAATTTTTATTTTCCTGCCTACATACGTAATTCTTTTGCAGTGGTATCACAATTTAGACCATAGTCTTTCACGAGGAATCTTTTCAAAAATTTGGAACAGTAGCTTTGCTTTTTTTATTTAAGGAGCTGAGGATCTTTGAAGTTCTGGGGGGTTGCTATAGAGACTTTTGTGTGTATTAACTGGATAAGAAAATTAGACTTATAAGGTGGTTTCATCAGTGAATTGAAAGGTTATATAAAGTTTTCTTTCTTTCCTGAAGAAAAAATGTCCAATAAATAAGCCATGAGTTCTGAGCAGTATATGCCACATAATTTAAAATCTAATAAAAAATGAGTCCGTAGGTTTATTCAGCAATCCCTCGACCTAGAGATGGATAAGAAAGCAAGTAGATCAAGTGTCCAAATATAGAGAGATATCAGAAGGAAAGCCGGCATCTATTAGGACTTTGATAGGTGGTATTTATGAATTATTTGGGGTAGCGTAGAAGAACATCTTTTGTAAAAGTTCTAAAGGAAGCTGAAGCATGGCATTTCTGCTTGTAAGAACTGAAAGGGCAAATATTATAAGATGCTTTTTCCTTAGAGACCTTGGTGTAAAAGGGCTTCTGGGGGAAGTGCAGCCATTTAAGTAGAAAATGCATAATGGGCTGTTCCCTTGGCCGTTGGAATTGCTTTCACCAGAGCTGGAAGGGGCCTTAGAACTTTCCTATCTGTGCAGTTAGAGTTGGGGGGTTTCTAGTCAGAGGAGGATGTGTGTAGGGAGATAGGAGACAGGAAGTGGGAAAGTGTGGAGGCCCAGACCTGTGCGTGAAGATGCCCGGGACTAAAAAGGGGAAGGTGGTCAGCGGGGAGCCACCCTGCACCACGGGCCCGTTGCTTCTGTTCCAAGCTGTTTCTCTCTAAGAGAGTTTCCCTCAGAGAAGAGTGGTAATGTATAAGAATGAGGGTCTGTTTTCTGGAGATTTTTTTTTTAATTAATTTATTTGTTTTTGGCTGTGTTGGGTCTTTGTTTCTGTGCGAGGGCTTTCTCTAGTTGCGGCAAGTGGGGGCCACTCTTCATCGTGGTGCGCGGGCCTCTCACTATTGCGGCCTCTCTTGTTGTGGAGCACAGGCTCCGGATGCGCAGGCTCAGCGGCCATGGCTCACGGGCCCAGTTGCTCCGCGGCATGTGGGATCTTCCCGGACGGGGGCACGAACCCGTGTCCCCTGCATCGGCAGGCAGATTCTCAACCGCTGCGCCACCAGGGAAGCCTTGTTTTCTGGAGGTTTGGTTCAAAACAAACCTGCGGGACCTGAGGCAATCAGCAGAGGTCCTGCCAGGGGAGCCTGGGATCCTGCAGGCAAGACCTTGTCACCACTCGGCCCTTTGACTGGAGTCAGATCACCACTTTCTGGGCCAAAGCTCTCTCGTTTGTGGAAAATAATCTCTCCTGTTCTTTGTACAAAGTTATTCTGAGAATAAACTGAAAGCACACTTAAAAGTGCCTGAAAGGACAGAAAGGTTCTATAAACTGATGTGAATCATACACAAAACAGGGCCACCCTGAGCAGGATTTCTCTGTGACATGGGCTGTAATGAAAATGTTCTCCCGAAACTCTGCGTTAACATTTTTAATTTGTTATTTCGCCGCTCTGATTCCTTTCACTGAATATCATTCTCAAACGCTCACTTGTTTGCTTCACAGTTTCTTTCCAAAAGCCATAGAAGGGATGTTTACGGAGTTCTTACAGCACTGTTACCTCGGTTTGTTTGGCTGCTATAACAGAATGCTGTAGGCTGGGGGCTTAAACAACACACATCTGTTTCTCACCATTCTGGAGGCAGAAAGTCCAAGATCAAGGCGCCAGCAGACCCTGCATCTGGTGAGGGCTTCGTGGTTCACAGAGGGCGTCTTCTGTCTGTGTCCTCACATGGAGGAAGGGCTGGGGGCTCTCTGGGGTCTCTGTTATGAGGGCACTGATCCCATTCATGGGGGCTCCACCCTCATGTCCTCATCACCTCCCATACTGCCCCCCCATCACATGGGGGTTAGGATTCAACACATGCATTTTACAGGACACAAACATTGTCTAGAGCAACCATGATTAAGAAATTGGAAAAAAGAACCTAAGTATGCAGTTGATTTCAGCAAAATCCCCCAAATTAAATGTCATTAATAACCTGAGTCCTGGGTTCTCCATTCTGCCTGGGACATGGCAGTTCCTCAGCATCTGAAACGGCCCAGACTGCGGCCTGTGCTACCTCTTCACCCCCATTCCTCCGCTTTGCTCATACACCCTGTACCCCAGTCACTCTGAATTCCTCTGTGCCTTCCTCTTGCACTTTGTTCTTTCCAGCCCGTCTGTGCTCTGCTGCGACCCGTCCACACCCTGTCAAGTGCCCGTCCCCTGGCCCATCCCTGAGGACACGCTGGCACAGCTGCTGTGCGGATCTGTTTTCCAGCTCAGTGACACCTAACATAGGACCAGGCAGATGTGCAAGGAGGAGACAGTTCTTTTTCCTTCTACCCTCTGACGGGGCCGCAGGTTAGACTGACAGCAGATTCAAAAGAGAAAAACACACAGGCGTTTATTAACACGTGCATCTCGCATATTCATGGGAGCACACAGAGATGAGCTCAGAGGGTGGTTAGAACTTGGGCTCGTGTGGCATCTGAACAAAGAACAGGGAATTCGTACGGAAGCGACAAGACAAAGGAAAGGGACTTGGGGTTTCTAGGGTGGCAAGTTGTGGGAAGGCACATATATAGGAACTGGTGGTAAACAGGGTGGTTCCAGCTGGGTTTGTTTCCTCCGGTGCCGTCTCAGGCTGATGAGGGTCCAGGGTTGTCTCCAGTGATTGCTTCTGTCTTTCCCGGTGGAGAGGGCAGGGGGCACCTTTTTAAGTTCATGTCCTGCTTTTCGGCAGCAGGGACAGGGCAGAGAGCTTTTCCTGTGTCTGCTTCTTCTCAGTTACCTTCGGCTCAAAAGTGATCTTATGCCAGAGTGGCTTGTTTCGGGTTTGTATGTTCTGCTGCCCTCCAGCCAGCAGTAGTTATGGAAAGGGCACTGCATGCCCTGACCCGCCATACACACACACTGCACTGCAGCCTTTGCTCTGGCCCAGGGAGCCACACGCATGCGCCTCTCCTGCACTGCCCGCACGTAGGGTTGGGGGTTGGTCTCACCTGGGCCAGCACCATGCCGCCATGATTACTGTTTTTACTGTGTCTTGGCATTTAAGTCCTCCAACTGAGTCCTGCCTTCTCGAGAGTGGCTTTATAGTACTGCCTCTTCGCATTCCCGTGTGAAATTTAGAATCACTGTCTTAGTTTTTACAAAGAATAACTCACTAGGCTTTGATTGGCAGTTTATTGAAGACATAGTTTAAACATAATTTTCTGATTGTTTACTACTGTTATATAGAAATATAGTTTTTATTAAACTTGTTCTGATAAAATTGCTGTATTTATTTGCTAATTTATTGGTTTTTTTTCTGTAGGTATTTTAGACTTTCTACATCCATAATAAGTTGGATACAAATGCCAGTTTTTTCTCTAGTTGTCTGATTCATTTTTCTAGCTATACTGCACAGGCCAGGACCTCTAGGACATGTTGAATAGAAGTGAGGCTGTTGAGCATCCAAATTGTATTCCTAAATTCAGTGAGGGGTGGGAAATTTCTAATATTTCTGTATTAAGTATGATATTTACTATAGGACGTATATATAACCTTTATCAGGATAAAATTTCTTTCTAATTATCTGCTTAAACTGATTTTTTTTTTTTTTTTTTTTTTTTGCGGTACGCGGGCCTCTCACTGTTGCGGCCTCTCCCGTTGTGGAGCACAGGCTCCGGACACGCAGGCTCAGCGGCCATGGCTCATGGGCCCAGCCGCTCCGGGCATGTGGGATCTTCCCGGACTAGAGCATGAACCTGTGTCCCCTGTATCGGCAGGTGGACTCTCAACCACTGCGCCACCAGGGAAGCCCTAAACTGAATTTTATCTAATCTTTTTCTATCAAGATGATTATATAATTTTTATTCTTTATATGGTGTTATATTGATTGATTTTTTTTAAGGTATATATATTTTTAATTTATTTTATTTATTTATTTTTGGCTGCGTTGGGTCTTTGTTGCTGTGTGCGGGCTTTCTCTACTTGCGGTGAGCGGGGGCTACTCTTCATTGTGGTGTGCGGGCTTCTCATTGCGGTGGCTTCTCTTGTTGCGGAGCATGGGCTCTAGGCGCCCAGGCTTCAGGAGTTGTGGCTCGCGGGCTCTGGAGCACAGGCTTAGTAGTTGTGGCACATGGGCTTAGTTGCTCCGCGGCATGTGGGATCTTCCCGGACCAGGGCTCGAACCCGTGTCCCTGCATTGGCAGGTGGATTCTTAACCACTGCACCACCAGGGAAGCCCTTGATTGATTTTTGAATGATAAACCACATTTGCCTTCCCAAAATAAACACAATATTTTTGTGTTTTTTTTTTTATCCTTTTGAAATATTGCATACTATTTGCTAATATTTTATTTGGTACTTTTTTGTGTATATTTACAACAGATTGCATTTCTTTTATTAATCCTTTTGGTTTGGAATTAAGATTAATCTGATGGCAAAACAAACTTGGGAAATGTTCTTTTTTCTCAACTCTGAAGAGTCTGCGTAATTAGTATTACTTATTCTCTAAAACATTGGAAATATTTCTGGGGAAGCCATCTCCTCCTGGTGATTCTTATATGTGAAAGCTTATGGTTCCAGATTTTCCTTATCAGTCAGAGGATTGCTGAGATTTTTAATTTCTTTTTGTCATAGTTATTATAAGTTGTGTTTTTCAAAGAATTTTTCCATTTTTGTTAACTTACAGATTTGTGATATAAAGTTGTTCACACATTTTTTTAAAAAGCTGAAGAGGAAAGAATGCTTCTAAACTCATTTTACAAGGCCAGCATCACCCTGATTCGAAAACCAAAGTCACCACAAAAGAGAAAATTACAGACAAATATCCCTGATGAACACGGATGCAAAAATCCTCAACAGAGTGGTAGCAAACCAAATTCCATAATACGTCAGAGGGTCACACACCTTGATCAAGTAGGATTTATCCCAAGGATGCAAGCGAGGTTCAACATCTACAAATCAATAAATGTGATAACACACAAAATGGAGGATGAAAAGCATATGATCATCTCAGTAGATGCAGAAAATGCATTTATCAAAATTTAACACCCATTTACGATCAAAATTCTTGGCAGAGTGGGTGTACAAGGGACATACTTCATCATAATAAAGACCATATATGACAGCCCACAGTTAATATCATACTCAATGATGAAACGCTAAAAGCTTCTCCTCTAAGATCAGGAACAAAACAAGGATGTCCCATATCACCATTTTTATCCCCTTAAAATCTTTTAATGTCTGTAGAATCTGTAATGATTTTTCCTTTTCCATTTCTGATATTATTGCCTTAGGCCTTTTGTTTCATTTCCTTAATTAACTTTAGTGAGGGTTTATGAATTTTATTAGTCTTTAAAGAATGACAACTTTTTGGCTTTGTTGCTTTTTTCCCCAACACTGTGTTCCTCTTATTCTGTTTAATGAATTTCTAATTTTATCTTTATTATTTTTTATTTAGTTTTCATTTCCGAATCTTATTCTGACTTCCTGCGATGTATAGGAGTATTAAATCACTGATGTTTAGCTTTTATCTTTTCCGATGCACGGATTTAAGGCTGCAGATCTTAGGTTCAGTCTTAGCTGCGTCCTGTGAGTGTTGATATGCAATACTTGCAAGACCTTTAGTTCAAAATGTTTTATAATTTCCATTTAATTTCTCTTTCGACAAGGAATTTTTAGAAGTTTATTACTTAGTTTTGAAATAATTGGTCCTTTAGTAGTTATCTATTTCATTATTGAATTCAGATTCAATTCCGCTGTAGTCAGAGAATATGCTTTCTGAATGTTTTCCATCATATGAAATTTGATGGGATTTGCTTTAAATTTCAGCATATGGCTAATTTTTGGCAGATGTTCTGTGTGCATATAAGAACAAAATCATCTTATTTTTGTATTCAGGTTTCTGTACAAATCAGTAACTCAAGATTATTAGCCCTCTTGTTCAGGCCTTTCAAATCCTTAATGATATTTTCTGATTCATCTGTCTGCTTAATCCTTCAAATTTATCTAGATTTATTTATTTTTTCTTTTCAATTTGCCAGTTTCTGCTTCTTAATATTTTGAAGTCATATAGTGACACATATATATCAGGTTGTTATATCTTCCTAGAAAATTCACCCTTGTATCATTATGAAATACTCTCTCTCTCATTGATTTTGGCCTTAAAATCCATGTCATCTGATGTTAGTATATATCAGCTTTCTCTGGGGTAATATTTGTGCAGTTCATCTTCTTCAATCATTTTACTTCCAAACTTTCTCTGTTCGTATATTTAAGTTGTATTCCTTACACAGGTAGTTGCTTTCTTTTTAAATTTTTTTGCGGTACACGGGCCTCTCACTGTTGTGGCCTCTCCCGCTGCGGAGCACAGGCTCCGGACGTGCAGGCTCAGCGGCCATGGCTCATGGGCCCAGCCACTCTGCAGCATGTGGGATCTTCCTGGACCGGGGCACGAGCCCGTGTCCCCTGCATCAGCAGGCGGACTCTCAACCATTGCGCCACCAGGGAAGTGCACAGGTAGTTGCTTTTATTTTAGTCCAGTATGACCATTTTTATTAAATGTAATTCCTGATGTAATTGTGTTTAAATCTCCCATCTTACTAGTTCTATTTGTAACATCTATTAATATTTTGGTTTTTTTCCTTTTTGGTCTCCTGTTGTATTAATCAAGATTTGTTTTTATTATTCCATCTTCTCCTCTCCTGCCTTGTTATTTGCAGCTTCCACTACTGTTGCTTTAGTAGCTTCGCTATGGATCACCGTAGTCACCCTTATGTTATGGGAAACTGATGTGAGTGGAGTATTCATACCCCTTTCCAGACCTTAAAACCTTTATCTCCTTTTCTTCCCTCCTGCTTTGTGTTGTTTTTGGCCCATGTGTAAATTCAGCATGTATTTGTAAACCCATCGAGACCGTACTCTTGTTGTCTGTGTGGTTGGTATTGATCTTCACCTTTCTAGCTTGTCACCAACTCTCCTGTTTCCTTGTTTCTGTCTGGGGTCATTTTCCTTCTCTCTGACAACTCTCCCAGTTTGGGCTTTAGTGAGCATCCGTTGGCAACAAATTCCCTCCCTTTTGGTTTGCCTGGAATTGTCTTCATTTTCCTTTTCCTTTTTAAGAATGAGTTCTCAGGCTATGGACGTGCAGGTGGGCAGTTATTTTCCCTTAGCTTTTTAGTGATGTCACCCCCGTCTTTCCCTTTCCGTGTTTTACTGGGAGGTCATCATGTTGTATCGTTGCTTACTTGTTATGTCTCAGCTTCTTTTACTACGTTCTCTTCGTCTTTGCTGGGGCCTTCCCGCTGTACTTGCGAGTACCTGCCCACACCTGTGCAACCCGTGCACGGCTACGATGCAGGGCTCTGGGGGCTTGTCACTTGTAGTTAACAGTCCCTTTGGGCCAGAGATGAGGATTGGTGGCTGTTCATTATCCCAGTTCACCTCCCGTGGCTTTCTGAAAATCCGAGGAGGGAAGGGCAGCCCTCGGTCCGTCCGTGCGCGTCTACAGGACTGGGCGCTGCTGAGTTTACACGCCACTCTGATGTCGGAGAAGGACCACGAGACTCAGGAATGTCACGCTTTGTAAGAAATGGAAGTGCGCCAGCCGCGTTAGGGTCCGAAAAGTTACGTGAGACTCCAACAAACCAAGTATCCTTACTCTAAATATATAAACCTCACTTTTTTGTCAGATACACTTTTCTGAGTTTAAAAATAATACGAACATGAGAAACGTGTAATATTACTTTCTGAGATAAGCATTATCAGTCTGATATAATTCTGTTGTTTTCTTTTGGTGTTTGTAAACGTGTGTAAAATGCACACTCATATGTACACATGCAGAGGGTATCATGTCATCTGTGTGGCTTGGCTTTCTGCTTTGTTCTTCCAATACTGTGTAGTTAACAATTTTATATTTCATTAATTTTTTTTCAAATCATCATAGGTAATGACTGGCTTATATCTCACTATGATTGGATTTTTATTAACTTCACTATGTCCCTATTACCAAACACTTGGGTGGTTCTAGGTTTTAACAACTACTATTAGTGCTATTGCTATAAGCCTCTTTTTACACAAATCTTTGACTTCATTTCTGATTATTTCATTAGAATAAATATTAGAAGTAAAACTATAGATCAAATGTTAGGAACATTTTTAAGGCTCATGGTATATAAAGGCAGATTACCTTTCTGATTGTTTGAACAAATTTATATTTCTGTGAGAATTTTATGAATACTTTCCTCACCCCCATCTCAGTAACAATTAAATCTCAGTTCAGTTTTCATCTTTCCCAAATTAAAAGGCGACAGCTGTATCTTGTTTTAATTCTCATCCCTTTATTTCCTAGAGAGCACAATGTGTGTTCAAATATTTACTAGCTATTTACATTTCTTCTGTAAGTTTTATTTTCAGACATTTATCTACTTTGCATAGCAAATAGAATGTTAGTGATTTTCTTAACGTCTTCTAAGAATTTTTTGTATAATGTTGCTACAAACATTTTCTGTTATTTTCTGAGATATGTTTCCAGTTGGGCTTTTGTCTTTTTATTATGTACGTACTATTTTTAACGTATGTAAATTGTGATGTAGACTCAGCTTTTCCCTTAGAACATACCATTCATTTGCTGGGTACTTAACATGCAGGTTGAATGGATCATCTTACCTCAAAGAAACAACATTAAATATTCAAATAGGACGAAGTACAGTCTCAGAAGCAGTGAATAATTGAATGATTTTTATTGTATTCTGTGATCTGATTCTTGCAAAATAGGAAGATATCTATTCTTTTTTTTTCTTGTAGGGGAGGAAAAATAATTTCCCCTCTACTCTTCTAAGTAGTTGGCTGAGACCTCTTACGATAAAAGACAGCTTCCACATATCAGTGATATTGTACAGTATTTGTCTTGGTCTGACTTATTTCACTGATCATAATACCTCCAAGTCCATCCATGTTGTTGCAAATGACAAAATTTCATTCTTTTGTATGGCTGAGTAGTATTCCATGAGATCACCTCACACCTGTCAGAATTGGTATCATCAAAAAGAACACACATAACAACTGTTAGTGAGGGTGTGGAGAAAAGAGAACCTTCCTACACTCTTGGTGGGAAGGTAAATTGGTACAGCCACTGTGGAAAACAGTATGGAGGTTTCTCAAAAAACTAAAAATAGAACTACCATATGATCCAGCAGTTGCACTCCTGGTTAGATATCTGAAAAAAACAAAAATACTAATTAGAAAAGATAACATGCACCCCAATGTTCATAGCAGCACTGTTTACAATAGCCAAGACGTAGAAGCAACCGAGATGTCCGGCAGATGAATGGATAAAGGAGATGTGGTATGTATATACAGTGGAATAGTACTCAGCCATAAAAAAGAATGAAATGTTGCCATTTGTTATTTAAGTTTTGAGTATGTGCTGTTTGTGTGAGAAAACCAATCACTAGGCACTAGGCTGACTTGGATGGTGGGAGAGGACGTTGACCTGGGAAGGTGGACAGGGTGGACCCCAGAGCATATTTCCAGTGCTTCCCTTGGGCAGCCCTCATCAAAGGAACCTCACTGCCCTCGGGGCATGCGATGGGAGCTGGGGCGCTGTCAGCGGCTGCTCACCTTGGGTCCTGGCTCTCACTGGATATTTATGGCAAAGACAAGTTCAGTTAGTCTTTGAGTTATACTTTTGAAGTTTGGGTTTCAGCTGGCATTCTGCTTTATTTTGTTCTGAACTCAGAGGGTCCTCAGGAAACAAGCCTCGTGATGTGGCTTTTTCTTCTTGCTGTTCCTAACGAATCACGATCTCTTACTCTGAAGCTTACGCCCAATTCCTCTCCCTGGCTAGTCGTTCCCTTACTTCACATCAGTTTCCTTCCAATTTGCTTTATTGCCTGTTGCATCTGAAGAGCGATGCCCCCGAAGTACAGCGTGCTGCTCCCCCAGGAAGGCTGGAAATGTCATGCTCTGAGCTCCTGTCCAGCTGGCTTTCCCCTCGCGCCTCTGATGGGACACAGTCAGGTGTGAACAGGAGCCGGACGGCAGAGGGTGCAAGTGGGAGATGAAGGGACAGGTGTGCTCGGGGCAGTGGGTTGAATAAAGGCGGTTTGCACAGGAAGTGGAAATGTCCGGGGAAAGATAGAAGGAAGCAGTTAAGGGCAGGCGTCTCCCCGTGGGGCACGTGACGCTAAATGCGCTCAGGAACTGGGCCAGTGCGTGAAATTCAAATCAGTCTTGTCTAGGGGACTTCCCTGGCCGTCTAGTGGTTAAGACTTTGCCTTCCAGTGCAGGGGCTGGGAGTTTGATCCCTGGCTGGGGAGCTAAGATCCCGTATGCCTTGGGGACAAAAAAAACACAAAAATTCCAAAACGTAAAACGGAAGCAATATTGTAACAAATTCAATAAAGACTTTAAAAGTGGTCCACATCAAAAAAAATCTTAAAAAAATAAATTAATTAAAATCAGTCTTGTCTAATTTGAAGAAATATTTCCTCAGACCTTGAGGATACGTGGTTCTTGCCGGACACAAGTTGAGTAAACAGAGTCCTGTCTGAAGAGAAGCTGGTCCTGTCCCTCCCCTGCTCTGGGCCCATGATCGGGGTACCCGGCCCAAGCTGGGCTACAGCACACATGCCCTACACAGGCTTGCTGACCCTGTGCCGTGACAGCTGAGAGTGGAGACAGCTTTCCTGTTGTCGGGGGTCATCCGAGGGCACTGATGTTTCCGCTGGCTTTGAAAAGCTTGCACTTCGGGGCAGGATGAGTGCCTTGTATAGGGTTGGGTCATGTTACCAGTGGGGTGGTGCCAGGGAATTCGTCTCTGTCCATGGTGTTCACGTGTGGGACACCGTCCTCTGGCCTCTGTGGCCGTTTCTAGACATTGAACAAGCGCAGTGGGGGTCGGACATTTAAGACCATGTGAGGGAGGACGGGAGACCTGAAAACATCTTATCACACAGACCAGTCTCTCACCTTTCCCTGAAGGATTAAGTGGACGTTTGTGGCCCCATCTGCATGGACGGCTGCCCTGTGGGCAGGGGATTGAACCTGAAAGGCTGAGGGTGGCATTTGGTTTTCGTCGTGACTGTTTCCTAGTGTGTATTAAGTGTGTGTCGCGCGATGTCGGGGTCTGCGTGTCCCCTGACGTTCTGAGTTCAAGGAGTCGTCCTCGTATAAAGGGAGCAGTTTTTCAACTGAATTTAGTTTCTGTTTTGGGGGAAAGACTCTCACCTCACTGCTGTGCCCAGGTGAATTCTCTGGCGGTTTCTGTTGTTCCTGGGCCCCAACATGTCCCCAGGCTACTGACCAGAGAACAAGGGGCTGGAGTCGGCTACCTTCCACTCCTAGGCCCGCAGGCTGAGGTCGGGACTGCCCTGAGCCCCCGTGGTCCTGCATGACCGTGTGTACGGAGGGAATGTAAGCTGACACACTGGCCTCTGTCTGACAGCTGACTTGTCAGACACACACATGCACACGCGTTCATGCTCACACACACTCGTGTTCCGTGTCTAATTTGTATGACTGCGTGACACGGACCTTTCAGGAAGTGTTTGCTGAGGGCCAGGTGCCTGGATTCCCCCAGGTGTCCGCCCAGGACCCTGGCATTTATTCCCCGACTGGGAGCATTTACTGGGGGCGTCCACCTGTCTTTGGCAGCTTTGATGTCAGTTCCGTCTATTCCAGGGGATAGAAACAGTAACTCACGCTTGCTAGTTGGTGGGTTGTCAGATGTCCAGATGACTAAGCTAATACACGTGCTATGTCAAGTCGGTGGTGAGTCCCAGCCGGCCGTGATGAGAGCCCATTTAACGGTATCCTCAGGCCCAAGGCTTTGTTCACACACACATGCACACAGACCCGTCTGGGGGCCCGGGTGTGTGTGTGGGTGGGGTAGTTGACAAGGGCCCCACAGTCGCTGCCAGCTGTCTCCCCCACGGCCCTGGGAGGGCCCCTCGTCCCTGAAGTCTGGATGGCTGGGAGATGGCCTGAGCTGTGTGGCCACTGCGTCCACCTCCCGAAGGTGCACCCTTCATCTGGACACAGAGGCTTTCACAGGCCACACGCCGTCCCTGTTCACAGCCCAGCGGCCAGACCTGAGTGGCCGGGGCCCCTGGAAGTGTCACTTACCTTCTGGCCAGAGCTTGTCCCCAGCTCGGGCTCTGCCCTGAGGCGGAGGGACCCGGGCGAGGATGCTCCTGGGCTCAGGCCCCTGAATGCAGGTGGCCCTGCGGGGCTCCCTCTGCCGCTGCCCCTGCTACTGGGCCACGTTGTCATCGTGGCCTCCCTGCTGGTGGCTCCCGTGTCCACACGTGCGTGCATCCCGCTGTCTTTCTGGCCCCTCGTGTCCCCTCTGGTGCGTCCACAGCCAGCCTCCCCACTCCTCCTACCCCCTCCCCCCGCCCCCTGCCAGTGTCTGTCTCGGGGCCGGCACCCCCCTCCCGTTTCGAGGGACACAGCCGAGAAGTGCCCCCTGCCCCTTCTCGCCGTGATCTGTAACCAGGAAGCTCCAGCGTTAACTTGTCTCAGCTGTGCTGCCAATGTCGTACCGGAGGCGGACAGCCGCCCGCTGGGGAAGTTCATGCGGACGTCCTCGCCCCTGTCCCCTGGGCCCAGAGCCCTCGTGCCGGTAGACGGGCCAGGGCAGGGGGACACCTGTGTCACGGGCCCGGCTCCCAGCTGCGGGCTCCCGCTGGCGGATCCCGGGCGCGTCCCGGGGGCTCCTGCTTGGAAGGAGGGCATTCAGGTCCACCGGGCCGGCGCTCAGACGGTTCTCCCTGCGGTCCTCTCCACCCTAGCGCTCGGACACCAGCCTGTCCTCAGAGCATCCCACCCCCGGGCACTGGGTCTGGCAGCGGATTCTTTTTCTCCCGGAAGCTTTCCTCCTACACACTCAAACCCCACAGTAATAATATTAATAATTCTTCATCTTCATCTCTGGCCCCTCCACTTCCTTCATCCCCAGATGGCTCTGCAAGGAAATCAGGAAGGATCTCCATCACCTGTTGAAATGGAGCCCAGATTCTGAGCCTCAGAGAACAATTTCCTTTTCACGAAGGCTCAGAATTCTCACTCCTGTTCAGTCTCTCTCTTGATAGGATGGTTAAGAGAGAAGCATTTTCATTACAGTTAGGGGAAATTTGCCAACCTTTCAAAATTATCCAGACGGCTTTCTTAAATGGTAAGGAGAATGGCAAAACCCGTTGAGTTTGCTCATAAGCAGCCTTCGCAAGGGAACAGCCTCATTTGGCCAGTGGCGCACGGTGTTTCTCAGGTGCAAACTTCACCACCTCCTCAGACTCTTTGCGAGATTTTGGGGACCCCTGAGACCCGCACATCTCAGACCCCCGGGCCTGTGTCCACTGTCTCCCGGGTTCCTCCCTGGCCCTCCTCAGTTAGATCTGCCTTTTCCCGCTGGCCCCCATGCCCTGGCCTGTGAGCCCCCTGGCTGTGCGGCTCACACACCCTCTGACTTCCCAGCAGTGGCCCCGTCAGCCATATGTGCGGCTCCCCGTGGGTTCCCGTGGGGCAGGCTGGCCACGCCCTGCGTCCCAAGCATCCCCTCTGCCCAGCTCAGTGAGCCTTCCGGCACATGAGGGTTGAACCAGAGAACTAATACACATGCAGGTGAACCGTCCTCAGGGCATCCTGGTGCCCCATCCTCCCCGGGGCATTGACCACCTGCGTCCTCGCCTCTGAACTGTCCAGGCTCCCTGCAGCATGGGACTAGGAGGGAGGGTGTGGCCTGGGGCCTCTTCCAGGGCAGACTGCCAGGGGTCCTTACAGCCTCCTGCACCCCTGCTATTGTCAACCTCAGGAAACTCATTCTAAAAATGTTCCCTGGAACTTTCCAAAAACGCTCTGTTGCAGGAGGATATTTCAGGGAGCAGGTCTGGATGCAGTGTAGGCAGGTTGCTAGGCAACTGTGAGTCCTACCACATCTGGCCGCATCCCCTTAGCGCCTGAAATGAGCTGAGAGGGAAGAAAGTGTCACCGACCATGGGGCCTGCAGGGCTGGGAGGCTTATTCCAGCAGCCTTAGAACGTGCTGGGGTTCTGTGTGTGGACAGTAGGAAATCCTGTCAGGCCTTAATTTTCTAGGTCGTAGAAGTTGAATGTTGCAGCTATTGTAAATGCAGGAGTCTCTCCCAGCACCCTCTCAGCTCCCTGCTCCTCAAAGGCTTCTAGCCCCTTAAAGCCTGAGGTGAGCAACGGCTCCCGAGGGAAAGCCCTGCCCTCGCGGTCCCCGTGGTGGGGACACTCCCGCCAGCGCTGCGGCTCTGAGCCCAGGCGCGCCATCGGCCAACACTGCTGGAGTGCATCCGTCTCGTGGGCAGAACGGAAGCCAAAGGCCTCGAGAGTGTAGGGGCAGGAAAACGTAGTCGGGTAATTAGGGTGAATGTGAGCGGTTATCTCCTTTGCTTTAATATGAGTTATTCGACTGCAAGTTTACAGAATTTAGTTTTTAAGAATGGCTGTTTAACTGCCGACTTGTAAAGCTCTTGAGCATTTAAAAGTGCGCTCCGCCCCGCAGGCCTGGGGGCCTCCTCGGCACAGGCATCACGTCCTCGTGTTGGGCCCCGGGTGGGGCTTCCCTGCCCCGGGGCTGGGTGGCTGGGAACCTGGTAGCAAAGAGGCCGGGCTGAGAGCGAGGCTACCTGCTCGGAAGGAGGGGACGGCGGCTGAGCCCCCTGGGCCCCTGCCCTGCTCCCGCCGTCCCGTGTGACGCAGGCTTCTCCTCCTATGTCTCTGTCACCCGTGTGGCTTCCTGTCTGTGGTCTGCGATGCTCAGGCCAGTCCCGAGGCCCTTCCTCAGTCTCCTTCCCTGGAGTCTCCGCGGACCCCTCCACTCTGTTCCCGGCTGCACCTGCCCTGGGGGCATCTCCTCGGCTTCCTCTGAGCTCCTCCTCTCACCTCCATCCTGGTTCTGGCTCGCGGACACCTGGCCACCGCCCGCCCGCGGTTCCAGGACCAGGAGTCAGGCCCCCAGGCCTCCCCCTGCACCCCCTAAGTTATGTTTCTCCTTCTCTCGTTGTGCACCCTGACATTCGCCACCTCTGAACGCCCCACGCTGCCTTTCATGGGGGTGCTCCCGGCACCGCCCCTGCGGCCTCGGACACGTCTCCCTTCACGCTCGCGCCCGGATGGCTTCTTCACCACGTTGACCCCGGTTTTGGTCCATTCGCGTTGCTGTAACAAAACACCACAGGCCAGGCGGCTCATAGACAACTTTATTTCTCCCAGTTCTGGAGGCTGGACACCCAGGATCAGATGTGGTGCCTGGTGAGGCCCCCTTCCTGGTTCACAGACGTCTTCTCCCTGTGTCCCCACGTGGGCAAAGGGCTGGGGGCTCCCTGGGGTCTCTGTTATGAGGGCACTGATCCCATCCTGGGGGCCCCACCCCCATGACCTCTCACCTCCCAAAAGCCCCCCTCTTGACACCGTCACACTGGGGGTTGGGAGTCAATATATGGGTTTGGGGTGATGGAAATATTTATTCCGTATTAACTGCCCTTGACACAGTAAGGCCCTTGTGGGAAGACAGGACCCGTTCGTTTTCTCGCATGGGGAGGGCAGGGACTTACTTGCAGGACCCTAGTGTGACGAGAGGGGGCCCGGGACCTCCTAGCCGTGCTGCCCCTAAGGCCCCACGACGGTGCATCGCCAGCATCACGCTGGCTTCACAGCTGGAGGATGCAGTAGACGTGTGGGTCTTTGCCATCCTGCAGCCCCCAACCTCCTCCCCTGTGCCCACAGCCGCCTCCAGGGCAGCCTTCCCTCTGTCCCCACCCACGCACGCTCTGGGCTCCCCTTCTCAGAACCCCACACAGGGAACTGGCATCCCGGCCCCTGAATCCTGCTCTAGGACACAAGCTCCTTGAGAACTTAGACCTTGCGTGCTTGCGTCTTTGTGCCCGGGGCCGAGCCTCAGTGAGTGTTTGATTGAGTAAATGATGGGCTGAGTATAGAGGAGGAATGTCCCAGAATCGGGCGGGAACAGGTGCCAGAGGGTGAGAGGACCCTCAGGCGGCATGAAGGGGACACGTCCTGGAGGTTAGCTCAGGCATCTGGTTCACCCCCACCTGGTCCCTTTGGCCCCGTCTTGATGGGAGAGTGAGTGGGAAAGCGTTTCCTAGATGGACTTCCGCAGCCCTGGTTTCACGAGCTCACGTGGGCCATGTTTCCCCATCACTGCCCCTTTGCTTCCGTCTGTATCCCTGACTTCCCTCTTCCCTCCACTTGGCCAGGGATGCCCTGAAATAGGCGGGCGCTGCCCAGAGGGGCAGCAGCTGTGTGGGAAGGGCTGTCCTCAGAGCCTGTGCCTGGCGGGGCGGCATCCAGGGCGTCAGGGCCCGGCGTTCCTCTTCCTTTTCCTCAACACGCAGGCTGGCCGTTTCCCAGGCCTCCCCTCTCTGGCCTGGAGCCCTGCGTGTAGGGTTCTGCCAGATTCCTGCGGGGGACAGTTTCAATTAGGCTGAAGTCCAGGAGCCCATTTGCTTAACCAGGAGGGAACGGAAATCTCTGGAAGGCGGTCCTCCCGCGCAGAAGACGGGGCGGATCTGGGGGGGGAGGGTGGGAGGTGAGCTGGCCTCTGCTATGGGTGTCACCCTGGGTCTGGCTGGCTGCTATGTGTCCTGCAAATGTTCCTTTAATCCTCACGGTGCCAAAGCCTGAGCCTCACGTTTTACATCCTGACCTTAAGTTTAACTGGAAACTGAACACCCTTTCTAAGGGCACATGCCAGGGGTGCAGGAACCATGATTAGAAACTCTCTGTTCCTTCCTCTTAGGTCTGCGGCCCTCACCACCTGGGCCCGTTGGCCAGTCTTAGTTTAGACGGAGTTTGGGGGTCGGGAGGGCCCAGGGTCTCAGCATCTCAGCTGCCGGAGCACGTGCCCCTGACATTGTCCCGGGCCGGTCCGGGTCCTCCTTCCTCTTTGGTGACCGTGACCAGTTCTTAGGGAAATAGCACAAGGCAGCATCATGGCAGGTGCCAGCCACCAGCCTGTGCCCGGCGCTTCCTGATTTAGATCGATCTCCTAAAACAGCTTCGTATTGTGTCAGAGAGGGGACGAGGGGCCTCAGGAAGGAGCCCGGGGCCCGGCCCTGTATGAGGCGCGTCCTAAGTGTTACCCATCTAGCGCCCTGGGTTCCCGGGGAGGTTCAACATCATTCTCCACATGTTCCTTCAGTAACATCTGAAACAACACAGGAGACAGACTCCCATTTTACAGACGAGGACACTGGGTCCCAAAGACATGAAACCACCATCCACGTTCCTACAGCTGGGAGGGGCAGGGCTGGGATTCAACACAGATTCAGTCTGTGGTTTTCCTTCCTAATCGGCCCTGCTGCTGTGTACTTACAGCCATTTGTATAAAGCTCATGTAACTTAAACCATGCCTGGTCAGTGTAAAGTTACCAATTAAAATAAACTATATAATTATTTTGTGGGCTACCCCATAATTTTTTAAAATTTAAAGAATGAGGCAAAGTAAAAAAAAAAAAAAAAATTGACCCTACTGTGCTTCGTTACATTGAGAAATAAGCAGATATCATCTCATTACATACATTACATACATGCGTGTGCATCTGTGTTTATACATGCATGTAATCTATTGTTTCCCCTGAGATCTGCGAGCCAGAATGTTCATCTATTTATGCCCGAGAATGCCAACTTATATGTAATTTACAGTTAATTTCACTGTATCCTGAATGATTTGGGGTTATTATTGACTAAGATATAACTGTACGTTTCAGGGGGTATGTGAGTGGCTTTATAAATGTGATCTTTTCACGTGTAGAAATTGCTCTTTTAATGACTTTGGACAGTGCTGGAGCGATTGGCTTCGTGTAGGAGCTGCTCCGCCTTCACCAAGTGGCCTGAGCCCATAGGCCACCTCGTGCTCCCTATGCACCCACGCAGCTCTTTAAGGCGGACTTGCCTTTGTGAGTGAACAGCATAAACAGCCCATTGGTGCCCGGGGTCCACAGTCACACCAACCCCGGAGTGTCTGTGATTCCATCCACGCCGACGACCGTAAAGCTTTACTTTCTTGTGATTTCGTCGCTTTAGGGATGACTTTAGCGGAACCCTTACTTTGCATTTTCTAAAGCACATGAGTAGGAGGTCGGTCCCGACACATGGAACTGAAAGTGACTCAGATCAAAGGAAACTTGCGTGGACTGACCCCGTTCAAAGGTACGAACTTTCTTTGGATCCCCTTTGCCTTTTTTGTGTTTCTGGTATGTGAGGCACACGTGCTGACTCTGATGTGAGCGGTTTGTTTCTGAAGAGGCCGGGCCGCTCTTACTCTTTCGGGGGAAGAAAGCAGACTGTCGCTCTCTCTCTTTAAGGGATTTGTATGATTTTTAAAAGGTTATCTGATACAAACGATATCAAAAGTTATTTGATACAAAAAAATACAGAAAATGTTGAGGTCACTAAATTTACCTCTGAAACTGCTATAAATTTAAGGATTTTATTGGGTTCATGTTTCTCAAACGTCTCTCGTTCTCTTATGCTTTACGGAGCTGCTGTAGTTAAACAATGTGAGGAAAAGCTACCAGGAAAATGACGGTGACTTTTAGGAACTTGTTTCCACCCAAAACTGGTGTGCCCCTAGAACCGATTGCGTCTCGGGCTCCGGAGATGCATCGCTTACAACAGTCAGTCAGTCAACGCGCAGGGCGCCGCACCTGGCCTGTGCCCTCAGGTGTTTGGAGATTTGAGTTTTTGGTGAGGCGTGTACGCGTCAACTCACTGACCAGCACACCCTGGGTGTGTTCAGTGTTCTCTCTGGATTTACACGAGAGAAATGAAATGCCTACAGTGGTCTAAGGTGCCTCAGAAGGAAATAGGAGGAAGCTTTGGCTATTTTAAGTGTGTTTTCATGTCACGCGTGATCAGTGCAGTTAGGTTGAACTTGTGGTTACAGAACTTCACTCATAAGTTGAGTAATTCTAGCGACGGGTTCAGGGAAGAAGTGGTGACTCTCTGTGTTTATTGATGACCTTGGGCAGGTCGGCCCGGTCCCGAGGCTGGTGTATCTCTGCAGGGCCCCTCCCTTCTGAAGGCATCACAGGAAGTCGGCACCGAGTGTCCCCCTAGTGCTGGGACCCCGAGAGGCGCAGGGGTGTGAGGTGCGGGGTGAGAGGTGGTCCTGCCCCGGCCTCACTCCCGCTGATGCTGCTGGAGAAGGGCCTGCCCGTGAGCTGACCACGAGGAAGCCTCCGTCCTCCATGGCCGGAGCTAACGGATCACTGTCCTGCATATGTGCCAACGTAAGACTTTGGGCTGCTACTTACAAGTAGGCAGCGTGGCATCGAAAACACTCGTAAGAACAGAGCAGTTTTCCATGTTGGTGGAAACCCCTGTGAACAGACCAGGCTGGTTTCAGTCTGTGCCTCGGGCAGTCAGTGACCTGCGGGTCCAAGGTCACCCATCCTCTGCCCAAGTCGGAGGAAGGCCACCCCCCGGTCCAGGGCAGGAGGAGCTGGTCCTTGTCTTCAGGTTTTCTGGGTGTGTGTGTGTGTGTGTGTGAGATTTTCTCTGGCCTTGAAGGTTTTTTCAGTGAAGGGAATCTTTTGTGATATTTTTAATTGTAAACTGAGAAGGATGGAGTATGTGTGCTTTTCGCTTTGGATCTCATGTTCATCTGACTGCCAGTTTCAAGGAAACAGCTCAGTTCTTACACAGAGATTCTGGAAGCGATGGTGGCAGTGCCGATTTTTACTGAAATTTCTGTGCTGGGGAAGGCTTGCTCTAGGACAGGAGGGGTGCGGAGTCTGTATAAATCAAAAAGCACAAAGCCATCCCGCCTGGGTCCTTCATGACCAAACCTTCCCTGGAGGCGTTGCAGGTGACATTTTTTCCACCATCTTGAAGACCAGCCTTAATTTTGTTTTCTGTTTGGTCACGTTCGTTCCTGAAACCTGATTCTAGCAACCAGGTAAGTAAGTGAAGAGTGGGAATACTGCAGGTTTTCCACTTAACAGATTATTTTTTTTTTTTCCTCCAAGTTACAGCAAAATTAGACTTTTGCTGAATGCACCTACAGTTGTCTAGTATCTTAAAGGATCTGGGGCTTCCCTGGTGGCGCAGTGGTTGAGAGTCCGCCTGCCGATGCAGGGGATACCGGTTCGTGCCCCGGTCCGGGAGGATCCCGCATGCCGCGGAGTGGCTGGGCCCGTGAGCCATGGCCGCTGGGCCTGCGCGTCCGGAGCCTGTGCTCCGCAATGGGAGAGGCCACAGCAGTGAGAGGCCCGCATACCGCAAAAAAAAAAAAAAAAAAAAAAAGGATCTGTTTATATCTAATGTGTTCCTAAAGAACATTCTCAGCCCTTGAGCGTAGCTTTGGCTGTATGGTTGCTCTTATAAATTATCCGTAGTAGCAGTCGCTGTAAGGTCTGTCCTACCCTTACGGTTTGCACTCTGGCTCTTTGTAAGCTCGTCTGAGTTTCCCACCAGGCACAGAACCCTCTGGAGAGGAACACTGACTGATCTGTAAACGTGTAAGCCAACCATCACCAGCCCAGGGCCTGAAATGTCGCAGGCTTTCACTGAGTTCCGTCAGAGGGTAGATGGCCAGCGGGAAGATGGGCTGAAATGTCCGCAGGCAGAGCGACAGGTTGTCCTGAGCGTCTGAGCCTCACGATCAAAGGCCCTCTCTGTAGCCGGGATCAAAGGCTGGCACGGCCCGGGGTCCCAGTGTGAGGGCGGGAGGGTCGGGCCACAGGAGCACAGCCTCCTCGCGGAGATGCAGGCAGATTCCACGTTAGAAACCCGCTTCCCGATGCTGCTCGTTGGCAAGCTCGCTCTGGAACAGGAGCGGGTATTGATTCCTCGCTGGCACTACGGCCATGGGGGTTTGAGTGACTGCAGAAAGGAAGCCGTTCTGGAGGCCAGACTCCAGACTCCGAGGGTCTCTGCTTTACGTAGAGTCCAGCGGAGACAGTCCCTGTAAACAGAGCCTCGACAGAGCATGCATGAGCTGCTCCCGGGACGCAGCGGGGAGTGAGAGCTCCTGAGAAGGAGCCCTGGGTGCTGGCCACGTGCAGGCGATGGGGACGCACGCGGGAGCAGGCACACCGTGCCGAAGCCCCCATCACAGTCACCCTTAGCGCCTGCTCTTCAGAATGCAAGTTCCTGGGTCCCCCCAAGACGGACTAGATCGGCAACGCTAGGGCAAGGCCCAGAAACCTGCATCTGCGACAAGTGCCCTAGTTACTTCTTGTTTTCATTAAGGTTTGTAAACCGGTGGGTTGGTAATTGGACAGGAGGAGACAGAGGAGAGAAAGCATCCCGAGTGGAGGGGACGGTGCAGGTGGCACAACGCAGATGGGAGATGCCGGGGAGGCTGCAGCTCACCTGCTGCGAACACGCATCCGTTTAGCAGATGTTTGTGTAGCGGTTACCGCGTGCCAGTTTCTGGGTCGGAGTCTGAACCCACTGTGCATCGAGCAGTGGCCGAGCTGTAACCCAGGCTGATGGTGGGGAGATCTTACCTGCGGGAAAGGAGCTTTGCTTGCAGTGAAGGCAAACAAATCAGTCACAGCGACCTGTACCTCTTGGTGAACAGAACTGTGCAGCTCACTCACTTGCTGTATCAGGAATGGAGACAAGAGGAGAAATTAAGTGGGTTTCAGATGATCAGCATATCCAATACAGTAATCTCAGAATCGTGCGAGCTATTGAGAGTAAAGAACTGCAAATGAAGACGCATTCTGATTCCGTGTCGGGGCTGAGGAAGGCGGCCATGATTTTGTGTGTGTCTTTCTGTTCTACTTCATGGCGTTAAAGTCACAGGGTAGCTCAGCAGTCAGAGGTCTGTGTAGCATGAGCCATCGTCAGATTTATACGGTTGTTGATTTTCCCTGTGGCGCTACTGGGAAGGCATCGGCTGGATCAGGGGATGTTCAGAAGAGCTCGCTTGGGGCCCGGTGACCGTCCGTCGTCCAGGGTTAGTCTACCGAGGAGGCCGCGCTTCCCCAGTCCCGGGCCCTCAGCCTGATTGCCGGGGTGCCCAGCCCTCTCCCCCTGGACCTCCTTGGCATCTGTCAGTTTTAGGGCTTTTTCTGTCTTTCAGCAAGTGCCTCACATCGTCCCCCCGCAGATGCCTGGGCCCCAGAAGTAGTGGCCGCCAGCGTCTGTCCCTGGGGACATGCCGGCCCCCAGAGACTCCTGCGGCCGGGACCGCAGGCCCGACATGGCGGGTGTGGTGATGTGATGCCCCCTTTGATCTGACTCCCGCTTGTGGGGTTTTCTGTCTGTGGACCTGTAGGGAGAGCGGGGCACCTTCGATGACACTGTTCCATTTAGTGGGGAGGGGATAGGCTCACACTCCTGTTTTCATCGTGAATCGCCCTGTTATACTGACATTTTTATAGAGCATTCATGAGAAATGTCTTTGCAATCACACGTGTTTAAATTATTTTCTTCTTTCTGGTAACGTTAAGTCCCCTGTTGATATCATACAAAAATTTAATCTCTCAGGTTAAATAAATGGTCTCTGGTAAAGACAAGAATAGCTTCATAGTTTCTCACAAAGGGATAATGGTATTAAGTAGCTTATGAGTTTTGAAGGAAGAAATAAAGATTCACAAAAGGGTCCTGACATGTGACAAAGCAGCATGACAACAAAAATGGCAGATGCATCAAATTTGCAGGAATAAATCACTCAGAGGTTTTGGTTCCATGAGATTTATCACAAACCCCTCAGCCACAGAGATTTCAAAAGGAAGAGAGAAGCGTGTCGGCTTGGTCAAATCGGATACATTTCAACAGACGGCTCAGATCAGATGCACCCCAACCCGAGGCCCAGACCAGATGCACCCCAGAGCATGGTTCTTTAAAACTATTGCTCTTCTCTGTCTCCCTTTACTTCTGGGCGGGAAGTTTTCATCTTGGAAGGAAGGAACACACAGCCCGGTTAGCACCGCAGGGAGCAGCTGAGCGAGAGGAAACCGGCCAGGAGAGGGTCCGATGAGGCAGCAGGTGCAGCCCGTCCACTGCTGGGCCGCAGGCGTTGAGACTGTCGCTCCTGGGGCTTCTGTGGGAATGAACAGAATTACAGCCTCTTACAGCCCCAGGGCTTCCCAACAGAAGCTCAGCCTCTTTCCTGAGGATCAATCATAAATGACCCAGGTTGAGTTAATACTTAAAACTGGAGTGAACATAATTTAACTTTATTTTGATAATTATGATGGTGGAACTCTTTAGGGTGGCCAGTGTGAAATCAGTTATTGCTGGGCTGGGGTTTCTGGGTCTGCGGTCAGAGTTCCCTTGGGCAGCAGCCTGTGGGGAAATCCTTCGTGGGGGAGAGGAGGAGATGTGGCCACAGGTGCAGGGGATGAGGCAGCTCTGAGCGGCCCTGTGCCCACCTGTTGTCTTGTTATGGGGATAAGTGTAAATAAATAATGTCTGTCTTCTCCTGTGAGAATGAAAATTCTATTGTTTTCCTCCACTAAAGTAGTCAGATAATAGTAGAGACTTTGGAATGAAGTACAAAAATAAATTCGGTTTTCCCATGAAATTACTCTAGGCTTCCCCTCCCATGACCCACCTCATGTCTCCAGACCTGGGAGCATCTACTGTGGTAAATGTGAAGATTTTTCTGGGGATACTTGTGCCGTGGGCCACACAGTCCCTTACTCGTAACCCAGGGCGAGCACAGGACCATCCTCACATGTGGGAACTTGTAAACTGCACGTGTAGGTGAGACGTGCCCACTGGCTCCTTTCGTGGGGAGGCCTTGCACACCTGTGCGGGCTTGGTTTCCGAGAATCTCTGGCACATCAACCAGGAGCCCTGGGTGAGTATCGTCACCTGGGAAAATGATGCTACCTTTATATTTGTGAGCAGAAATACCGTCCACTTATAAACAGGAAACTCCGCCATGAAAGCCTAACGGGATCTCCTGATCCACTCCTGCTATGAAAAGGTGTTATCATGAGTGTCTTCGGCTGTCATCCGCGGGGATGGAATGTTCTGGCCCTGCCGTGTGTCCCCCGGGGCATGACAAACACCAGACTGTCCCGGAGAAAAGGAGCGAGGATCGCGGTGGACATACCCCTGCGTTGCGCCGGGACCCGGTTCCATCCAGTCTTGGGGACGATGTGTGTGGCTACATGTCGCACCTTCAGGAATGACTAGATCCGCTCTGAGTTGGTGGTGCTCAAGTGTGCCCGGCGGCCGGCCCCTCGCGGTTAAAGTGAATCCCAAATGACAGCTGTTTGGCTGCTGGTGTCTATAGAGTACAAGGAGTTTGGATTTAAGTGAACTTCTCCTCGGGCCGTGAGTCCACCCTTTGTCACCCACGCGTGTCGCCTCCACGCACGTGGCTGTGTACCACGGGAGGAGCGAGCGCTCCTCTCGGCGTCCTGGCCGCCCGCGGGGACAGAGGGGAAGCGCCCCAGCGCCCCTTACGTGCTGGTGCCGGTCCAGGCTGGTGCCACCAGCCCTGTGAGGTCTACACTGCAGGCGGCTTCTCGGTGCTTGAACAAGACGTGGAAGGAAGGATGGAGCAGGGAAAGGTTCTGGCTGGGGGGACGGTTCTCGGAGGTCCTCCCTCTCAGATTCCTCGTGGACGTGACGGCTTCGTGGCCCCACTAGCGCAGCCGAGCCCTTTGCTTCCTTCCTCTTCCCTCCTGGGGACAGAAGCCAGGGCGACAAGGGCGCACCGCTGGGCTCTGCCTCTTGTCGTCCTCGAGACAGGCAGAAAGCGGGGTGCACATGAGTCACCCAGGCCTGTCGGAGGCTCCGGGCATGGTGGCCGCGCTCCCTCTACGGGGCCCTGAGGTGACAGAGGTGAAACCTAGAGACGCGGTCCTGCTGAATCAGACATGGCCGCGCGTCTCCAGGGATGGGCAGCCAGGCGGCCCCGGGAGGGTTCTCGGGCCTCGGCCACAGGCGCCTTCACACATGCTCTGGACGGCATTAGGAACCGGGGGTCTCCGCACCCTGGAGGGCAACTGCTAGTGTGTTAACGTTTTTAATTACACTTCTTGGTGTAGAACAATAGCGCCAACAGAGTCCAACATCTGTATAGGTACATAAACATAGAATTGCATTTTACATATATGTCATCATATACGAAATGTATAATATATGACATTTTATATGTGTTACCGAGCGCAAGTTCATGTGCCCGACACACAGGCCAAACAAACCAAGATGTCGGCGCTTGGAGCAGAGAAAGGTTCATTGCAGGCCATGCGAGGAGACGGGTGGCTCACGGCCCTGAAATCCCCAAATCCCTAAATCCCTGAAGGGTTTCAGCAAATTATTTTTAAAGGCCGGATGGGTGGGGGGCTCGCAGGGTATGTGACCAGCTTGTGCACAATTCTCTGATTGGTTGATGGTGAGGTCACAGGGCGGGCCCACAATCCTTAGGCACCAAGATGTCTGGGGGCTATGTGCTCATGGGCATCAAGTAGTTAATTTCTTCCACTTGGTGGGGGTCTCAGCATCTGAGAAGCAACTCAGGAAGCGTGCATCAGATACCTCAGATAGAGAAGAGCTACAACAGAGGACGTGGGGGAGGGCTCTGCCCCGGGCAGGCCCCAGAGGGTCGTGCTCGGTTACATGTATAATGCGTGACAGTTCTCTAGACAATTACCTATGTAATTGCAGGTATATGTTTGGTCCAGAGGTCCTAGTCCCTGAGGACGGTCAGCCCTCAGCAGGTGAGAGACTGCCCTGGGCGCGTTTAGAGCCTGTCCCACAGCTCAGCTCGGTGGATGCCTCGTGCCCCAGTTGCACTTTACTTTGGATTCTTGGCCAAAGACACATATTTATTTATCTTTTCTCCATATGTTCCTGCAGTATTTTTTGCTCAGGGGATGAATCGTTATCAGTGAGCCTGGGTGTTTCATCAGGTTCTCCACGTAGAAAACGTGCACCCCTGCCCCACTGCCTCGTCAAGAGGCCCCCTCACCTTCCCCGTGATGTTTGTGCAAACCGGAGTCTGCACGTGAGACACCCCGCTTCCGGACAGGCTGTCCTCTGCATCGCGGTGAGCAGCGCTGTTTGGTTTCTTGCTGTGCGGCTTTGTTGATCTGTGTCTTTAATCTTCGCTAACGTTCATTTCCATTACATTTCCATCTCAGGGAGAGAAAACAGGCAAAGCCCTAAGAAGCAGAAATGGAGGCTTCAGTGCTTCCCATCGTGAAGGGCTCTGATGGTGGCGTGTGTAATGGGTCACGGTGGGCTGGTCGGATCTGGGGGCCCGCTGGACGGGGGTGCCCGAGGCCTCCTTGGAGGGTCGCTCCTCCCGGAGCACCACCTGAAAGCCGTGAAGGGTGGATTTGAGGGAGACGCTCGTTTGCTTCCATGTGTGTCTGCAGGCATTCTCCAGCTGATTTACAGAGCCGTCACTTTGCGGCATTTGCTCTTGACCTTTGCAGGCCCGTGATTGCTTGTTTCTTGTGAGGGAGAAACCTGCACTCCCAGGAAGCAGCTGGTGGTAGGGAGGGTTTCCCCGAGGTTGTAATGAACTAGCTCAGAGATTGGTACCCTGTTCCCTCTGCCCACTGTCCGTCACACCTTTGCTGTGATAACAGGCCTCACGCAGCATCGATGAGCATAGCGTTCGGTCTCATGTGGGATTTAGAGAGACGTGACGTTTAGGCGAGGTCAGGCATTTCTCTTGCTCTTTTCCGGGTGAACTTTGAACTACTGAGTAATCCCCTGATTCTAAAGCACAAATGCAACACAACTTTCAAACCCACCTTGCTTCTTCTTGGGGAAAGGCACGAGATGTGGAAACTTAAGCAACGTGAGTGTTGGGTTTTCTTCCACAGACTCTGTGACTCTGCTCTGTCAATGCCCGGAAAGACCCAAGGTTGTCCTGTACCCAGTCACCTTTCTGACCATTGGTACCTCGTACCTCTGTTTCCACGGCTGTGGGAAAAGCCAGCAGGAGAGCCTCCTACCCTGCTTGGCCTCTGATGGCTCCTCTAATTAGGGGGAGCAGCCTGCTGACCCCCCAACGACAGAACCCCCCGCCTCTGCCCTTGGAGCTGGGTCTGCACCTGCCACGCTCACCTAGATGGGCCCAGGTCTCCATCTCACCTGCGTGAGATCCCTACAGATTTGTTTGTGTCTCCGCTGTCACTCCCAGCTTATGTCAGGAGTTAAGTTTCAACACACACACACACACACACACACACACACACACACACACGTCGTGGTCCGAGCGCGGGTTAGAGGAAGAATTTCCAGACACAAAGTACTTTAGAAAAGTGAGTTTATGGAGAACAAAGAGCAGAGTTAGTGAGGGGTGCTGCAAATACAGCGGGCTGACTTCCTGTTAGACCAGGGAGAGCCGACCCCCCTTGTGGGCTAGTAGCCAACTTTTATAGCTTCAAGACAAAGAAAATTCCTGCTGGCAGGATGCATTGGGTGATTGGTCAAGATGCGACAAGGTGACTACATGGTGATTATTTTGCCTAATATGGAGTCGCGGGTGGGGTGGGGTGTCCCGTTTAGGTCAGGAGAGCCCATGGCCCACGTCTGAGGCACCAGGCACCGCGCTCCTCTGGGTGTTGGGCGCTGGCTACGCATGAGCAGTGAAGACGTGAAATCGGTTCTGACCTGGGATCTCGGAGCTGGCGCACACGAGGCCCTGAACAAATAGCTACAGTAAGCGGAACGTTTTCTGGGTCTCACTGGAGGTGTGTTGGGATTCTCCAGAGAAACAGAGCCATAGGAGGGGTGACTGTACCTACATGGAAAGAGATTTAAAACAAGGAATTGGAGGCTGCCAAGCCCGGAGATGTGCAGGGTGAACCTCGAGTCCGAGTCCTGGGAAAGCTGACAGTGTGGTCCAGGCTGAAGGCCGGCAGGCCAGAGACTCGGGGAGAGCCGGCGTTTCATCTTAAGTCTGAAGGCGGGGAAACCAGTGTCCCAGTTTGAAGTGAGTCAAGCGGGAAGAGTCCTCTCTTACCAGAGGGGGTCAGCTCTCTCTTCTGTTCAGGCCATCAACTGATTGGATGAGGCCCACCCACTTAGGAGGGCAACCTGCTTGACTCAGTCTACCTGTCCAAGCGTTAATCTCATCTGAAAACACCCTCAGAGACAAAGCCAGAATCATGCCCAGCCCAATGTCTGGGCGCTTCAAGGCCAGGCAGGTTGACACATTCAGTTAACATCACAGAAGGGAAAACTGAAAATCTGGAAACACCTCCTCACGTAGACGAAGTGGACCCTAAGGATAAATCATAACGTGAGGATTGTGTGCACGTAACTGCCAGATGCTCCCGCTGGTGAAGTGAAACACACATCTCCATTTTGTTCTAGAGACGCTTCACAGCATTTTTAAGACAGGACTGCGCACTGGAGCGGGCCTGAATATAAACGTGCAGCGTCAGAACTCAGAGTGTAAATGTGCTGAGTCAGAACTCAGAGAAGGGCGGCTCTGAAGCCAGGTTGCCCTGGGTATTTGGCCGCGTGTGTACACAAGGCGATGTCAGGTGACGCAACCCAGTGCGGTCAGCTCAGGCACAGTTGACGCACATTCTGTAATAATCTTTAAAACGCAGCTGTTTTCCAGTATGCACGCTAGCTGCCCGCGTTGGGCACATGACCCGGCTTGTCCCCAGGTCACCTACAGTACCTCTCCTAGAAGCTCCCAGGTGACTTGTCTTGAGAAAGTATTCTGGGAAAGTAATATTCTGGGGCATTTTATATATATATGTATACATTATATAAAGGGAAGAAATATATATTATTTATATAAAGAATGATTATATATAATAGTATATATATAGTTACATAATATATAAAAATATATACATTGGGGCTTCCCTGGTGGCTCAGTGGTTGAGAGTCCGCCTGCCGATGTAGGGGACACGGGTTCGTGCCCCAGTCCGGGAAGATCCCACATGCCGCGGAGCGGCTGGGCCCGTGAGCCATGGCCGCTGAGCCTGTGCGTCCGGAGCCTATGCTCCGCAATGAGAGAGGCCACAACAGCGAGAGGCCCGCGTACCACCAAAATATATATATATATATACATTATTTATGTAAAGAACTATTTTGTTCTTTAACAGATTTTGAAGGGCAAGTTCCCATCTTCCATGGATCTTGTAATCTAGTTGGGGAAAATAATGTGTATAATATCAAAAACCAGATAAGATAGAAGTTAGTGCTAGAAGCCAAGGAGCATGTGATGAGCTCCCAACGTGTGCTGGAGACAGGAGAGGCTCTTAGAATCCAAGGAGAGGTGACCCATGCCGGGTAGACGTGGACGCTGGGCTTCCAGACCTCGGGGCAGCGTCAGCAAGTGGGACAGAACAGAGTTCAGAAGCGTTGAGGGTTCAGTGAGGAGACAGACCAGCCTGGCAGAGTGAAGGACTGTCAGATGGGGCTGCTGAAGCTCAGACCCCGGAGGGAACAGGGGGGCAGTTCTGGGGGCGTGTAGACCGCAGGAGCATGAGTTCGCTTAAGGACTGTGAGATGTATCTGAGCTTTACGATAAGGGCTGTGACGTTCCAGATCGCGCCCTGGTGGGACTCCCTGGGCTGACCGTGGAGGTGGCTCCTTCCGCCGTGTCAGTGATGGAGAGAAGGTGAGCAGGGAGAGAGGACCCGAGTGAGAAGGGGCCTCTCAGGGCAAGGGCGGTGGGGCTGGAGGAGGGACAGTCGCATGTGTGAGGAATGGAAAAGATTCGGAGGTTTGGGAGATAATTTAAGTAACATAACAACAATGGAAAAGATGGCTGATTGGTAATTAGCCTAGCGATGATCTGTGTTTAGATGACAGCTTTGGCAGTGCTCCATGTGTGTACAAGTGTGTTTCCCGATACTAATATTTGCTCTAAGAGTTAATCTGTAGAGCGAGCTACTAAAACTAATAGCACATGTTCACTAGCCAAGGAAGGGTTCCCAGCGCTGTTAATATTTCCTCATTTACTAATCACAGCAGCCTGCGAGATGGCTTCTCCTCATATCTTCATGTTTCAGGTGAGAAGCTGGGGCCAGGGAGGCACAGTGACTGGCGGGGCAGCTGAGGTTCCTCAGTGGAGGGAAGCTGTGCCATGCAGGCACAGGGACTGCACAGGGCACGGGGGAAAAGCTCATTCCAGCCCAGGCGTGTTTACATCATCGCAGCCTCCTAGCCACGGTATCTTCATCAATGAAATTTACCCTTTTTGCATTATAATTCTAAAGCGGCATATAGCAGAAGACGTTTTGCAAGCCTCCAGGCATAGACTAAAATCCCACGTCTGCCACTTGTAAGTTGTGTAAATTTGGGCAAATTATTTAGCGTCTCTGAGCCTCCATTTATTTATTTATACAATAGGAATAAGATTATCTAATTCATATGATTTTGTGAAAATAATGAAATAATATATGTAAGGAGTGATGACTGGGAGGTAGAAAATTTCTACAGGTTTTTACTTTTATTCATATTAACATTACATGGACCGGCATAGAATCAGGATAGGGGAAAATCTTTGGGAAATCCAGTATTTTTGCATTTTGTTCAAACCCATTTGATATGTCCAGGTTATTCAGGAGTCTTTACCAGTCTTTACTCATCATTCTAAAACATACTACTTGAAATTTAAAAAATCAAGATGAACTAAAGATTACATCACATAGGAAGGTAGGAAGCATTTTGGGTTTATTAGTTCAAGATGTGAAACATGGTGAAAATATGTGTAGCTGCAGAATGGTACCGTCCGTAGGTTGGTGCCTTCGTATCTTAACTCGGATGGGCCTGGCTCCGAGGGTGGTGCAGCTGTGAGGACGGTGAGGCCAGCCGGAGGCTCCTTGTGCAGGTCAGGCCGAGGCTTACAACGACCACAGCTAACACATGCTCAGCGTGCTGTGGCCGCTTCTGTGCCCCGGACTCTACCTGAACTTCAGGGTGACCCTGAGAGGGAAGTCCTGTCATTCCTTTTTCTGGAGGGGGGGTGGCAGTCTTCTGACCCTACAGACGCAGCAAGGAGAGGCTGTCTTTTGGCTGTCTGTGGGGTGATCTGAAGCGTCACCCGCACCTGCCCTATGAGGGGCTGAGCTCGTCCTGGGGGGGTCTCTGGAGCAGCTGTGGGGGGACCTGGATTGCGTCTGTCCTGAGTCTTCTTACCAGTGGGACCTCCCTGGTCCTCAGGTGCCCCCGCGCCCGGCCTGCACCGCCCGCCCGCAGCCCTGACAGGCATCTTTAAAGTTTGTCCAAACTCCACATGGCATCCGAGGGACAACGTGGGTCTTCCCGCGTTCACACTGGGATCCTTCGCCAAAGGACACGAGCTCAGGCTGTCAGTGAAGGAACAGAAATGGAAGAGAGGGATTCCGAGTTATTCCGAATCTCCAGGCAGCTGCAGAGGCAGCTCTGAAATACCTTTGAAGACGATATTGTGTCACCCAAATAGCACAGGCCACGTGTTATCTGTAATGGAAAAGAAGGGACAGTGATAACATGAGGCTTCTGTGCTGTTTTCCTCTTGGAGTTTCAAAGCACCTCCCAGCAGGCATGGTGACTCACGCACAAACAGTCTTGAGGGAACGAAGTATGTACATGTTGCTTCCCTTTCTGCCAAGTGGTTAGACTGTAACTCATTCGTATGGTGTCTGAGCTGCCGGCATCTGGAAGATGGCCCCTGCCCGGCACGGAAGGGAGTCCGCATTTCTGCGTCCTCAGGGTGTGCCTTCCTTAGTAGCCACTAACTTGTCACCCACACCCTTAAAAGAACCCGAAAACTCTAAATATAGACGGCACCAAATATTCTCTTAGTCACACAGATCGCTTGGCTTGTGTCACATTTCAGAACATTTTCAACGGTTTGAGTTAATTTTACCTGGAGTTCAAACCTGGGCAGAAGTTTCAGCCAGTGTTGAAAGCAAGGATGACACATAATAAATGTTTGGAAACCCAGGAGCCTGCAGTGGAGATTCAGATTCCAGTGTGAAGAGAAGTGCAGTCGGTCCTTCGCTAATAACATTTAAGACACTGGACTGTTTAAATAGGATGTTTGGCTTATCAGAAATATGTGGAGTCGAGACGTTCATCACAAAACAAATGGGCGATTTTACAGTCGCTGACCCTCGTTCCGCTGCGCGTGTGACACCGCAAAGTAACGTGCGTTTACCCTGTGCTGATTCTGACTTTGTGGCAGTCGGGGAAAGACCAGCTTAAACTTCACTTTTGTTAATGAAGAAACGGTCGTTTTGGTCATTTGAACACATTTAGCAGCTGGTGTGTGATGTCCCCGTGCCCGGAATCTGGGGTGTGGGAAGGACAGGGCCAGGCCTATCCCTGGGGAAGGTCAGCTTTGGTGAGATGTGGACACCGGGCCAGGCATCCAGTTGGCGTTTGGGTTCCCGAGGCGGCAGTTCCGGCGGGGTTGGGGGGAGTGAATGAGGCTGGAACGGGGGGCGGGGGGAGACACGGAGACAGCAAGGAGGGGCCACCGGCACCTGAGACCTAGGGAGGCTGGACCACAGATGGGGGCGGAGGGAGAGGGAGGAGATAACTCAGGGTCCAGGTGCTGGTGGGCGTCTAGAAAGCCTGGGAAAGCCCACTTAGGGTAAAACAAGACGACCCAGAAAGTTCTGAGAACCGTGAGAGAGGATACCGTGTCTGTGAGGGTCAGAGACCCCCGTCTGCTGGGACGGCAGGCTGGCTGCTGGCGGTGAGTTTCCTGTTCCTCAAGCGAGGACACTCTGAATGGGTGACAAGCTATTCTTTGTGGGCCCTGAGCCGGGTTCCAGTCTGTACTGAGGAGAAGCGGTTGCTCTTCCTTAAACTTGGGTTCCGACACCTCATATGTCCCCAGGTCCCCACAGAGGCTCCCTGAGTCTTGTCCTCCCGCTGGTCTTGGTCTGTGGACGTGCAGACGCACTGCCACCTCCTGGCTCCTCTCCCGAGACTCAGGGAGGCATAACCAGGCCGGGGTGCGGGCCAGCGGTCACGTGCTCAGGCCAGAACCAAGGTCGGGGGCCGTCTGTCCTCTGAGCACCCTCCCTGCTGCCCTGAGCCCCTCCCTGTGTCCAATCACGGGACGGGCCAATGCCCTGTTCCGGCTGTTCCCTGCCCACCATGCAGGGCAGGCTGGCCTTTGTCATCACCCTCGGCCATGTCACCTGTCCTGTGTGTCGCTCACAAGAGAGGAAACCAGTGGCCAGAGGTCACCCATCGGAGGGGAGGGATTTATCCTCCTGTTTTATTCTGTCGGTTCCTTTTGCAAGGCATGAAGATTGAGATCTTGTAACGGAGCCTAAAAACTGCATGCATTCCTCTTCAGATGACTTAAGGAAAGTTATTTGTTTGTCCTTTTAATAGAACTAAAATTTTAGAGTTCACAGGATTTAAATCTTTAGCAAGCTGGAGTCAACCTCACAATCCTACAAGCTGTTTTCCTGAAGTGTCGAGGCAGGGGTACCACCAAGACCAAGACACAAACCCACTTCACGGGAATCACGGTCCAGCAGGGGAGACAGACGTGTAAGGAAATCATTCACAGCCTCTCACAGCGGGGGGAGGGAGGGGGACAGGGAGATGGAGGGAGAGGACACTTCAGGTGCAGGGACCCAGAGGACACAGTGGGAACGGGAAAGGTCAGGGCGGCTTCTTGGAGCAGGCACGGTCTGCCTGGGCTTTGAATGACGGGCAGCTGCCCGGAAGGGCGGGGGAGAGCACGGCGGGGAGAGGAGAAGGGGCGGTGGCAGGTGATGGGGGCCTGGGGGGGGTCTGTGAATGTTCTCTGTGAGCAAAACGCTGGAGAAACCGGGGCTCCCTGGTGAGACCTCCTACGTTAATAAGCAGGGACTTCGTGCAGTCAGAGGAAACATTAGCAGTTATATTTATGTGTTTCTCCGTGAAGCGTCTTCAAGCCTATTTCTCTGTTGCTTCACTCTGCGAAGTAACCCCGTGGTGAACGCCAGTCCGTCTTTGGCCAGCACGGAGCTAAGAGGGGCTGGTACCGTGGTTGCAGCTGTGCGGCCTGGGCCGGACCGCGTTGCTCAGCAGGTCCTCGGATTCCTAACCTGGCCTCTCCTCTTCCCCAGGAGATGAATATGTTCAAGTCGTCATCCACTGGTGCCGCCTGCTTCGCTGTGTTTTTAGGCTCAGAGAGAAAGTGCGGGAAGAATCCCGCGTGGACCGTGCGGAGGGGGTGCAGCCATGGTCCGCGGAGCCTGGGGTCTCTGCGTCTCCTCAGGTGGTCACAGGCGAACTGGACGGATGAGGGTCCCTGAATCACGTGGGGGCCCCATGGACACGGGTTTGAAGGGATGTGTTTCATTTGGTGAAAATGCTTCCAAACGAGGCACATTTTCTCAGCTGAGGCTTTTGGCATTTCTTTTCTTTTTTTTTTTTTAAATTTATTTATTTATTTTATTTTTGGCTGCGTTGGGTCTTTGTTGCTGCGCGTGGGCTTTCTCTAGTTGCAGTGAGCGGGATCTACTCTTTGTTGCCGTGCGTGGCTTCTCATTGTGGTGGCTTCTCTTGTTGTGGAGCTCAGGCTCACTAGTTGTGGCACACGGGCTTAGTTGCTCCGCGGCGTGTGGGATCTTCCCGGACCAGGGCTCGAACCCGTGTCCCCTGCATTGGCAGGCGGACTCTCAACCACCGCGCCACCAGGGAAGCCCGCTTTTGGCATTTCTGATTCTCCCGTAAGTCAAGGATATTTCCTTCCAGCTCAATTAGTATTTACTTCCCTTTCTGGATTTTTCCATTGGGCCTCTACCGCAGTGGTAACAAGCCTGGTGTAAAGAGGCAACACTGAGCAGAGAGCTCAGTTTCTCTCTGAATAGTTCTCAGAACAGAAAAAACTTTCCCTGAAAGCAGGTGTCAGGAGTCAGACGTCACCACCGGCCAGGGCCCGATGCTTGGCTTTTCTTGCTCCACGTGACTTTTTGTACTGTCGATGGATGGTCACCTTTAAACAGTGTGTCAGTGTGTTCTATTTTTGGTGTTTTTGTAAATTATCTCAAATTCTTTTGTAAATAGATAATATTTTGTTGTATGTGTGTGTAAATACATCCACACAGAAAAAAGTATATGCATGCCACACGTACACACACATACAGACACACACACACACCCTGTAGTGAGAGCTGTTTCCTGGACACCATGAAACTCTCCTCTGGAGAGTCTCTGAATGTGTTTTCATTACCACGTGACCAAAGCTGCTTGTTTACCTGGAACGGACCCCACTGCCTCCTTCTGGAGCCTGGATCGGGTGACTGGAGGCACATCTGTTGGTGCAGACTGTCCCTGGAACAGCAGGCCGGGCTTTCACAGAGGCACTGCAGCCCCTGTAGCTGGGAGGCCTCTGACGTCACCTCCGTGAGCCCCGCTGGTGGGTCCCCTCCCCTGGCAGCCTCAGTGCCCCTTCATCTCCGAGGGGCGACCCGTCCCGCACCCCGTCCCCTGCTGGGCCCGTGGTCAGCGGTTCGCAGACGCTAGAAGGTGAAGACGTGCCCTCAGTCTGTCGACCCTGAGTCCCACACAGTGAGGACGTAGGCAGGGACGCGTCACTCATCGTGAGCCAGCGTGAGCTTGTACCCTCGTCCCGATGGCTGCCACCCCATCCACTGGAAGTCGTCATCTTCATGAGGTCAAAATTGTGGCCAAGGAAATGACTATTAGAGTTTGAGACCTGAAGTTGTTGATGGCGAGACCAGAGGAGGACGAGAAAGAGGAGGAGACAGGGCGGGTGCTGCTCAGCTCGGGGTCCCTCTGAGGACGCAGGCCGGCGATGTTGATTCTCCCCCGTCCTGCAGGCTGGGCGGCCGAGAGGGAGGCATCGCAGGGCTGGTCCCTGAGGCCTCTCTCCTGGGCGTGTGGAAGGCTATCTCCTCCCTGTGTCCCCACGTGGTCACCCCTCTGTGCGTGTCTGCGTCCTCGTCTCTTCTTGTAAAGACACCAGGGCTATGGGGTCAGGACCCACCCTAACGGCTTCATTTCACCGTAATCACCTCTTAAGGCCCCATCCCAGATCCACTTCCATTCTGAGGTCCTGCGGTTAGGGCTGCAGGACCTGAGTGTTGGGGACACAGCTCAGCCCCCAGACCCTGCAGAGGTACCCCGTCCTCCTGGTTCCCCTCAGCCCGAGGCGCTCCCCACCCCCCACCCCCGGACCAGACGTGCATCGCATGGTATCCTGATGACCCTTTCGTTATTTATCATAACGATTCCCTCTCTCCCTCCCGATGGCCCCCACCCCCTGTGTCTTCCTTGCCACTGACTCTTGAGCCCGTAATGCAGCCCCTGTGTCTGTCCTCAAAGGATCTCACCAACCTTTAAGAACCCCGGGAGGCCGTGTGACGGTCCTAGTCAAGGCCACCTCCCTGCATCTCCTGTGTGACGAGCCAGGTCCTAGACGTGCTGCCTCCCCTCCCCTGCCTGGTGTCCCTGCGACCAACCCACTCGGCAGACGTGGACCCAGGATGCTCGGCGGACAAGCACACTTTGAGGATGAAGGAAACGAAGACACTCGGAGTCCCCACGTCTATAAACCGGCGAGGAAATTCCTGTCCAAGACAAGTGAATTCGCATGTCGTGCTGGACGGTTTATGAAAAGTGTTTTAAACCCGTGCAGTTCCAACAGATTTGGGTGAATAGGAGCTGATGGAGAACACAGTGGGGCTGACTCTTGGTCACCGGGCAGTGGATGTGTCCCAGGTGACGGGGCAGGGGCACACGCTGTCCACAGGAGCCCCTGGGCTGGCCTCACACGTAGGAAGCCTAGAGTGCCCAGAGGGTGAGCCCGTGCCCGGTGGGGCCTCACCGTTTCCTTCCTCACTGGGCTTTACTCGAGCTCTTTCCATGTGGAAGGCCGCTCTCCCACTCTTAGCATCTCTGCTCCTTGAGGTTTTGTTTCTAGGGGAAGGAGCCGGGTGACTCTGAGGACCGAGCACCGTGCGTCTCTGTTATCAGTATCACCTGCTCCCTTCCTGGAAGATTCCTAGTTGTCGGTAGGAAACCTTTCCTCCAGGGTCCTCGCGCTTGGCCTCGGGTCGGCCCCCAGGAGCAGGTGGGTCCCCTTTGGGCCTTCAGAGAGCAGAGTCCCCCCTCCAGGGCCGACCGTGCTGGCGACGCAGATCAGGGACGGGGCGGGGCCGGAGCCGATTTCACGTCCAGCGTCCTCTGCTGAAGGTGGCACTGGGTGTGTGACATGGCTTGACGCTCTGCCCTGAGTTGTGGAGCAGTTGGGAAGAAAGGCCCTTTGAGGTTTTCTTTGGTGAGCCTGTCAGCTTTAGAATAATTGCAAGGCCTCTGGGCGATGCCTAATTGCGGTGCAGAGCTCCGAAGCGCGTGACTTAACTCCAGGGCTGATTTTTAAACCATTAGAAAGACAAGTGTGCGGAGTTGATTTGCTCTTGGTGAAGGTGCCTCCCTCGATGAGCCCAGCGGGAGCGGCTGCACCTTCTGGAACCCACCGCAGGGCGTCCCGGCCTGACTCCGACTACACGCTGGGGGAATGGAAAGGAGGCTGCCTGCCCGGGGAGAGCAGCAGAAGCCATCAGGCACATCTTGTCTCTGAGGTTCCGATAATTTGAAGAGAAATGACAATGCTGGGCATTTCCAAACTTGCTCTCGTGGTTTGCCTTCCTGGGCTTTCCCAGTGCCGGTCAGTGAACATACCACCGGGAGTCTGGGCTTGTATATGCTGCTCTGCCGATCTGATTGCAGTTCCTCTAACCCCAGACAAGGAGGGACCTTCTTCTGGGTCTATCTTGACTCACCTTTTATGGCTCGTGGGAATTTATTCTAAAATACCTCATAATGTGCAATACGACCTCTGGATCCAGGTGCTTGAACTCCAGGGGGGTCTTGGTGTCACCTGAGAGCCTGTTTCGAGGAGAAATTCACAAGTTCTGCCCCAAAGCCTCGGACCCTGCAGGGTGGTCCCAGGAGTCCATGCTGAATCATCTCCAGGGGATGCCATCCTAAAGTTTGAGATGTGCTAATCATGGCAACGTTAATTTGGAATTTCCAGATTTCTAGAACAGCTGAACATATGGACGTAGACTAAGTAAGCAAAACAATAAAAAAAACCAACAAGAGGATGGAGAACCATGTTTTAAACCCTCCCACCCATTAGAGGAGCAGCTCTCACCCCCCAAGCCCCACCCAGGGCTCACAGGGAGAGTTAAGTCAGGCCCCTTGCTGCTCACAGGTCTCTGGAGGTTTATCCTGGTTGTGCCCAAGGTCAGAGGTGAGCGGAGAGGAGGGCCTCTGTTATAAGGTCAGTAACTCCATTCACGGGGGCCCCACCCTCATGAACCTGTCACCTCCCGAAGTCCCCCTTCATGACACCATCACCTTGGGCGTTAGGATTTAACCTATGGATTTGGGGGCACAGGCATTCAGACTGCAGCAGAGATGCATGGAAGGAGGGCAGGTTTCAGTAGGAGGGCAAGCCGCGCTCTTCTCCCAGAACTGTGAGGCCAGCGCTGGGTGGGAGAGGACGGGGCATTCGGGTTCAAGGTGGACCCTCTAAAACTGGGCTTCCTAAACCTGAAAGTAACCAGAGAGTTATCGTCCAAGGAATGGAACAAAGGGATTGGACAGAGCACGTCTGACGTTGTGGCTTGAGGGGTCACGGCATTTTGCACCCTCCCCCCACCCTGAACCTGGGTGCTCCTGGCTGCAGGTCACCCCACTTTCCAGTAAACCCTGTAGTTCCCCCGAAGACCCCAGTGACCCTCACACCGATCACCATTGTCCAAGCAGAGTCTTTTCAGGCCATGCTTTCTAGAAACACGTTCACTTGGGTAAAGAAACAGCCTGTTTACTGGTGAATTTTGCAAAATAATTTCAGTTAGAGGTCTGCCTTCCCAGGTGGTAAAACCAATCAGTTCATCAACAAATGGATTAAAGCTTCCCTGAAAATCACTGTGCTGGATGCTGGGGCTCACTGAGCGCTTTGGGGAGTTATTGACGGAGGGGCGCCGTGAGTCTCGTTAAGGAAGTGGCAGGAACTCTGAACTTAGAACGTGAAGGTCTGTCAAGGCCGCAGAGTTCTCACCACGCGCCCGCATGTACCAAGGAGTATGGAGGAAGTAGGTGCAGACTTTACGTCTGTCGTTCAAGGACACAGACTGTGGTTCAGATGGGTTTGCTGTTGTTTTATTTTTATTTTGCTGTTTGTCACTTAAAAATCCCGCCGCAAGTCATGCTTCTTCTCTCGGTGTGTTTGTTACCACTGGCACGGGGGCCTCTGGGCTCGGACATCGAGCTGGGTCCCTCGTGTGGTGTCCTTTAATCCTCACTCACACCTGCAGGGTCCACGATCCCTAGTTTCTGCTGAGAACCAAGAGGCTCAGAGCACGTAATTAGCTTACTTGAGACGCCGAATCGTCAACGGCACGTGTGGATTTGGGTCCGTGCTTTAACCCGGAGCAAAAGAGACTTGTGTTCAACTTTGTGACCCTGGGGAGTTAGTCAAGCTTTTGCTCTGACATCACAAGTGACTGTGATCATGTCGTGACACGAGTTGCCCTGGTTGTTAAATGTGTACCCGGCACTGAGTGAATATTCGGTCCATCCCTTCCTTTCTCTGGAAGTTGATGTTCAGGAAAAGAGGCAAGCATATTGATGACTCAGCTTCTTTGAACAGAGAAAAAAAATGCCTGAACCCAGAAGCTCTTCATGTAGATTTTGTGCCGAATGTAAGCGCGTCATCGGGGCTGAGTTTCAGATTTGCTCCTTAGACTTTTGTGAACAGATTAGATGACAGAGTGAAGGTGACGTTTCAGACTGTTCACTTTAGAAGGATTGTAAGTTATGGAGATGGTAAGACTCTACTCTGAAATAATTACAGATGCGCACACAGAAACAATAGTCTGAATTACTGAAAAGCGTTATGGACTATTGAGTGATTTTATAGAAACGAAATTTTAATGTCTTCACTCCAAGTGGGAATAATTAAAAGCATGGCTGAATATATATCATTCAGGAGCCTGCTTTAATGAGTAAGTAAATACACTGCAGTATTTGAGCAGGTTAAGTTTTTCCTTTTTAATAGGTTGTGGCTATTAATTTGTGTAGCAGTTTCCTTTTTACCTACTTAGTAGAAAAATGGATTTCAAGACTGTGAAAGTGAGTACACATTACAGTAGACACTGTATTAATATGTTGGATGAAACATGAAATATGAGAATGCAGTAAAGATACACACGTGGCAGAGTTGAGGTGAAGAGAGATCGGGGAAGTCTTCAGGTCGACGCTGTTTCTCAGGCCTCTTGGTCAGAAGACTCAAAGGGTGGCTTCATACAAGTAATGTGATCTTGGGAAAACCACCCTAATGGCCCAAACTCACCTCCATCAGATGAGTGCCAGGAAGTGGATTCCATCCTTTGCAGTGAAAAGTAAAGCTTTCTGGTGGAGGATCTTTCCCAGGTATGTGTTTGCCAGCTCTCACTCTTGCTAAATGTGTCCAGGGCGTGCGAGGACCAAACTCCCCAGAGGATGGAAGCGTGTGTGAATGTCAAGTATTGTTAGATTCAGGCTGGTGAAGAGCAGACCGGAAGAGTTGGCAAATCCCCCTGACCTGCCGCAAGTCCGACAGCCCACTGGCCGGCAGACCTCAGCCCCTTTCCTTTGTGGAGCCTGATCTGTAAGGACGGAGACCCCAGGAGACCCTTCCTGTTTTATTAGTATCAGTCCTCGCTCTGTCACTGTGTGGAAAAAGCACAGGGAATTTGGAGTCGATCAGAGAAGAGGGACCAGGGAGTAAAACTGAGGAAGATGGGCCCCGGGAGGACGGCTGAGCAAGGGGCTGGGGGCAGGGGGCAGACGGCCCGGAGCAGGGGGTCCCCACGGGGGCTCCGTGTCTCTTTCCTCTTTGTGTTTCTCCGTGTCCTTCCTTCGTGTGCCCCAAGTTCCAGCGGGGATTTTTCCGCACGTCTCTGGTCTCTTGCTCCAGGGTTGTGTTTGTCCCTTCGTCATTGAGCTCAGCCCCTCACGTCCCCTCTTAATTTATCTTCAGTGCTTGCTAAGATGTTGCTTCTCACTTTGTTTCCTCAAGGACAGTCACCAGCAGTCGTTCGAGTGACGCCTGGTGTTTTCCACTCGTCCTGGTGCCTATTCATCATTAAACTACCCGTCTGGCTTCTCGTTCCTCAGGGGACGGTGTTGCTGGAACAGTGGCTTGTTCTCGGGGCTAACTTGCCGGGTTCTGCAAGCCACTGGCCCTCCCAGACCCCTGCTGGAGCCGCCCGCCGTGTGATTCCCCAGAGGCCCCAAAGCTTTCGTCTTCAGGGAGGTGTGGGTGCAGGCATGGGACACAGTAGCCCCAGGGAGGTGCACCCCCTTGACCTTCCAAACTGGGATGCCGTTCAAAGACACACTGTCATCAGGGAGTCCAGACTCAGGTTTACAGTGCTTTTATTGATTTTCCAGTTTCACTGAGAAGTAATTGATAGAAATCACTGCAGAAGTTTAAGGCGTACGGCGTGACGGTTGGATTTACATACGTTGTGAAATGATCACAACAGGTTCAGCTAACATCCATTGTCTCACATGGATACAAGAAAAGAAAAAAGAACACAGGAAACATTTTTTCTCCTTGTGTTGAGGACACTTCGGGTTCACTCTCATCACCTTTCCTGTACATAGCGCAGCAGCGCCACGCTGTACCTGCGTCCCTGGTGCTCATTCATCTTGGAACGGGAAGTTTCTCCCCTTTGACCATCTTCCTCCAATACCCCCACCCCCGTCCCCGCTTCTGGTAACAAGTCTGGTCTCTTCTTCTGTGAGTGTGTGTGTGTTTGTGTACGTATGTTTTGTATTCCACGTATAAGTGAGACCATACGATATTTGTCTTTCTCTGACTTATTTCACTTAACGTAATGCCTTCGGTGTTATTCCAAGTGGTAGGATTTCCTCTCTTTTATTACTGAGTAATAGTCCATTGTGTATGTGTGTGTGTGTGTGTGTGTGTGTGTGTGTGTACATGTAATATATACCACATTTTCTTTAGCCATTCATTTGCGGATGGACACTTAGGTTGTTGCCATGTCTTGCGTATCGTAACCAATGCTGCTGGGAACGTGGGGGCACAGATATGTTTTCAAGTTAACGTTGTTGTTTTCTTCGAATTATACCCAAAAGCGGAAGAGCTGGATTGTATGGTAGCTCTAGTTTTAATTTTTGGAGGAATCTCCATACTGTTCTCCATAGTGGTTGTACCAACTTACAGCCCCACCAACAGTGTAAGAGGGCTCCCTTTTCTCCACACCCTCACCAACACTTGTCATTTCTTGTCTTTTTGATGATGGCCATTCTGATGGGTGTGAGGTGGTATTTCATTGTGGTTTTGATTTGCATTTCCCTGATGATTAATAATATAGAGCATCTTTTCACGTACGTGTTGGCCTTTCCTCTATCTTCTTTGGAGAAGTGTCTATTCAGACTCTTTGTGTATTTTTAAATTGGATTATTTGGGGGTTTTTGCCATTGAGTTGTATGAGTTCTTTGTATGTATAAAGAGTTTTTATATGTTTTGGATATTAGCTTCTTATCGGATGTATGATTTGCAACTGTTTTCTCTACTTCAGTTGATTGTCTTTTAACTTTGTTGATGCTTTTCTTTTGCTGTGCAGAAGCTTTTTAGTTTGATGTCTCACTTATTTATCTTTTATTTTGTTGCTGGCAAAAAAATCATTGCCGGGACCCCTGTCAGGGAGATTGGTTTCTACGCACTTGCTTCTGACCCCCGGGGGGGGTCACTGTCCGCTCTCTTCACCCCCGGCACTTTGCGGACGCCAATCCTCCATCAAGAAGGCAGGTGGTCCCGGTGTCACTGCACAAACCTCCTCACAGATTGACCCACGGGAGACCCCAGGGTAGGTGCCCCCCAGGGAGCTGTCTCAAGTCCTGGAGTGCAGGCTCCTCACAGCCGGGAGGGATCCTGGGTGGGGTCCCTGCTCCACCCCCAGGGCCCGAGGGCAGGTCACTCCCTTGCCACTCGGCTTCAGTGACTCATCCGTACAAGAGGAGGGGGCTCACAAGGTGCCCCTGATGGTGTTTGCAGCCAGAGAAGTTGATGCGTTGTCTAAAGAGTTCATTTTTAAGAGCAGTGTTAGGTTCACAGCAAAATTGAGGGGAAGGTTCAGAGATTTCCCAGGTACCCCTGACCCCACCCATGCACATTAGATGGTCCCTTTGTTATAACTGATGAACCTACATTGACACATCCTCAGGGGTTTCGGGTCAGAGGGAGGAACAGGCAGAGCCCAGAGGATTTTCAGGGCAGTGAATCTACTCTTCGTGACACTCTCATGGTGGACACCTGTCATTATACATTTGTCCAAACCCACAGAATGCCCAGTACCAAGAGGGAGCCCTGAGGTAAGCCGTGGGCTCTGGGGGATGGCGACGTGGTTTTTGCTGACACTGGGGTGTGGGGACTGCAGTGTGGGATGACTCTTGAGGGTCCTGGAGCCTTGTGCCCGCGAGGCTCACTGACCCGGCATTAGTCATGTGACCGGGAGGACCGCGATGACAGTGGCGGGTGATCACAGACCCCTTGGGAACCCCGTGTGTTTAGCTTCCGCTTTGAAATGATGTGTCTGTGTGTATATGTGTCCTTTAATGGTGCAGCTGTCCACAGCTTAGTTTTAAAATCCATGAGATTTTGAGAGCTTACCTTTCCAAAGAACCTTTTCTTACCTCCGAGCAGGCCTTGCAGAGACGAAAGCTGTCTTGTGTTGAGTATCTTCCTATCTTCCCTTTAGCCTTCGTTGCCTCATGGCAACGTCCCTCCTTCCTTAGGAAGGAATGGAGAACAGAGCCCAGAGCTAAGATTACATAAATCCCCTTATTCCAGCCCCATTCCCTACTGTATGCACAAATTATTTCTGTTGTTCTCACCTCACAGTGATGAATGTCATCGTTATTCTCACATAGTCAACATCACCCACAAGTTATCCTCTCTGTTCCTGTTTCTCACCTGTGTGCTGTTTAGTGAGTTGGCTGAGATATTTTTTTTTTTTTTTTTTTTTTTTTGCCATACACGGGCCTCTCACTGCTGTGGCCTCTCCCATTGCAGAGCACAGGCTCCAGACGCGCAGGCCCAGCGGCCATGGCTCACGGGCCCAGCCTCTCCGCGGCATGTGGGATCCTCCCCGACCGGGGCACGAACCCATGTCCCCTGCATCGGCAGGCAGACTCTCAACCACTGCACCACCAGGGAAGCCCTGGCTGAGATATTTACGTGTCACTCAGTTATGTAAGGAGTCGCTGTGTTTGTGTTGGGAATTTTGTGCTCACCCCATAAGCCTGCCAGTAAGTATGTGCATTTCAAGTGCCAAAAAGTCTGTCTGCTCTAAAAAGGCTTTTGTTTTAGGTGAAAACACAGGCTGATCAGTTCTTCCCGTGCTTACGGGTCCCCTGGGGAGCTCATTGAAATGCACATTCTGAGACTCTGCTCTTCTGAAAAGCCCTCCAGTGATGGCAGTCCTGCTGGTCCAGGGACCACAGTTTGACGTTTATTGTAGGACATCCCGACGTATTTTGAGTAGCTTCTCCTGTGTGCCCTGCTCTGTGTTATGTACAGTGAGGAGTAAAAGTAAGTAATACGGAGTCTAACCGTCTTCTGAGACCGGAATGGCATGGGAGAGGCCCTTACAGAACCATCGTGTGAAAGCGACGGGGTGATGGGAAGTTAAAGAGGGAACATCAATGTTGGTGGAGTTTGGGGGGTCAACTTAACGGTCATGGGTCGTAGTATGAGGTAGAACTGGGCTCGAATCTGGGTCGAACCTCTCAGAGCAAGTGACGTCTTTTCTAGGATCTTAGTTTCTACCTCTGGGAAGACAGGACGAGAATGCACAAGTGCACGTATGTGTATGTATGCACCTGTACACTACATATGTTCTGTGTGTGTGGTACCTAGTGCCCACATATGTAGCCTGCGTGTGTGTGTGTATACACTGTGTATGCGCAGGTATGTACATTTATATTATGTTGTATCGTACACAGTACATCCGTCCGTAGGTACAGTTTTTCGTCCCGAAGGGGACGCGCCCGGCACACGGCATGTGGCTGACGATGTAAGAGCTTCATTTCCTGTCCTTGGGTGGGAACTTCGGTGTCTACTTGGGACTGCGGAGGGACGAGGGGAGGGGAGGGGAGAGGGGAGAGGGGACCGCCTTGGTGGGAGGAGAGGTGAGAACAGGAGCTCCTGCGGGCAGACACACTCGGGGCTGAGTCGAATCATAAAGGCCTTGAGCAGAGTGTGGGCTCGGTCCCAGAGCCGGCGAGAGCCGTTTGCCCAGAGCGGGGGGCCACGGTGGGAACGGACATCCAGCCGGATGGACCTAGGGGGTGGGGGGCGCCGCTGTGACATCTCCTCGTCTGTTTGTGAAATGAAACCGTAGTAGTCGCATCAGGACGGGGGATCCGTGCGTTCCCTGTGCGCCCAGTGATGGGGCGGGGCCAGGCCGGTGTCTTGGCGACAGGCCTCCTTATCTACCCCGCGGTTAGTCCCCAGAGGAAAGTGCAGCGTTGGCTCAGCTGGAGGTGAGAAGCCGCAGCAGAGAATCTCCCGACGGCGCCGCGGCCCGGAGCACGCGGAGCGGGGCCGGCGACCTCTGCGACGGCGGGGGCGTTCTTACCGTTTGGGGGAGGACGGACCCACAGTGCGGGGTCTGCCTTAGGAGGCTCCGAGGACGCGCGGTCCTGGGCCCACAGAGCGCGTGGGCGGACTGGCCGCCCGCTGGCAGCAGGACCCACCCTTGGGAGGGTCCCGGAGCCTCCGGCCGAGCCCCTCGGGAGGGGAGGGGATGCGACGCGGCTGGGGCAGCCTTGGCTTTTGAACAGGTTTCCGGTGTCTCCGTTTTCCTTCGGTGGGGCGGGGAGACGGCTGTGTGTGAACTTCGCGGAATTCCGAGGGGGGCTCCACCCAGCCCGGGGCAGGTTGACAAAATCTCAGAGACCCGGGGTGACCCTGGGGACTCATGAGCAAAGTAAACAAGAGGTTCATCCGCATCTCAGCCAGGGTGCGTCTGAGAGCCTTACACTCCTGGAAAGAAAAGGGACGTGAATCCAAGCGTCCTGTGGACGCAGGACGGTGTGAAGAGAAGGCACAGAAGGGTGGCCTGTGTCCTGCGGATGGGCAGGTGTCTGAGGACCGCAGTCACGGCTCAGCGTCACCGGCCGGTCCCTAGGGCACATCCTGTGTGTTGTGAGGTCCCCACCGGGATGACCATCCCCTCCCCGTCGGCCTGTCCACCCTGTCCACCCCCTCTGCCCGAGAGCTCAGTGGGCTCTGCCCCCCTCCCGGGCCTCTCACACCTGCTCCCCCCACCCCACCCCGAGAGCCTGCGCCTCCCATCCGCACACCTGCTGCCTTCTGTCCATCTCGGTGCCCGGTCCCCGAGTCAGCCAGGCCCCGCCGGCCCCTCTCAGAGGAGCCCCCGTCCCTAGCACGCCACCCGCACCCTCAGGGTCACCGTCACCCCTCCCCAGCCCCTTCGAGAGGGCGGTCCCGAGACTCCTCTCACCCGTGGGGTTGCCCACCGTTGATCGTTCCGTTTCCTGAATTTTAAGCTCCAGAGAGACAGGGAGCAGGTCTGTGATTCATCACGTATGTCCTGCCCCAGCTCCCTGGTTGGCACAGGTGCTACGTTAGGTGTTCATTTACTGTTTCTTGGGTGAGTTTTGTTTTGTTTTTAGTAAATTCAGTTAGTTAATCATGCTACTGAACATCATATTAAGTTTTGAAAATTAAACCTTCCCTTTGCCTGCTGCTGTGCTGAGTGTGTCTTATTAGTTGGAGGCCTTCATAAACCACAAAATGCCACGTACTGTTTGATTTGATGTCAGGTCAGTGGAGCTCCTACGTTCCAGCCTTATGAGGACGTGTCTTCCGGGCCTGGCGGTTGTCCCACGGCTGCGGAAGTGTCGTAGTTCAGCTGACAGGGGCTGCTTCTGGTTCTGGGGAGGCTGGGTGGCCTCCGACACGCTCCAGGTGGAGTGGGAACGTTATCTCGCCCTGAGTCTTAGGGAAACTTGGATGAGTGAGCGGAATTTTCCCCGTTGTACCTTCTTCCTTTCATCGCTTTGTTGCTACCCTTTGGCTCTGCTCGCACGGAAAGTAGTAGATGCAAAGAAATGGTTGATTTGCCAACAATTACTGCACGATAAGTGAGAAATCTCCCGTGATGCTGAGTCTGAAAGTTTACTTTTTAGTTTCCAGGAGTCACTCTGGCTGTAATTCCACAAACAGGACACAACAGAGTTTCCCTGTAATGCAAGTGTTCCTCGAGAACTAGATTGGGGCTGACACTCAGAGGTCACTGTGACTCCAGGGCTTCGCATCCTGAGCTGTGGGCCAGGAGGGGACCGGCCTTCAGAGAGGAGTGGGCACTGTGTCACTCGCGACCTCACCGGGTCCTCCAGGGCCTGGGGTTGGTTTTGCAGGTAAAGCCCCCTTGGGCTCGGAGGCAGCCAGGTGCCCTACATGGCAGGTTGGGACCCAACCCGTGTCCGTTCCTCTCTGCTCTGACGCAGCCCTGCTGAGGGACGGCCGTGGGCTCGGGTCCCATCCTTCCGATTTCTCACTAGGGGAGGACGAGGTTTTATTTCCAGGTCTCGGATGTGATTCCTTTCATGATGGGAACGTCTGGGAAGAGGCGGGACTGCAGATGGCAGCTCAGGCCAGCCGTCGCCTCTTGGCGGTGGGGTGTGCTCTGGGGCGGGGGGCACTCAGGTGCGTCCACTTGGCAGACGGGACCCAGCAGTTGCTTCCTGTGTCACCTCAGCTCCTTCTCTCCACGTTGGCCACCGAGGAACCCAGCGTCGCTGGAGCATTCAAACCTACAAACCGGGTGTTTCCTATGAAACAGGCAGGGACGACCGAAGTCCACGTGCTGGAAATCATCAGGGGCTGAAACTTCTGAAAGCTTAGATGCTCTCTGGGCACTCGCTGGCCCCAGTTTTGTTTTAAAGGAAAGGCTTTGGAGATAATTTGGGTGGATGAGATAAGAGTCTCCGTTTCTATGCTGTCATTTCTACTATTAAGCAGAAACCCCTGGAACAGTGGCATTTATTTTTATCTGAGTTTGCCAAAAGCCATGTAGAAACCTGGTTAATATGTATATTCCACTTCAAAAATTACAGGAACAGCATAATAGCAATAACCCACAATTCTAAGTGAAAGAGAGGAAAATAGTCCCCTTCAGCCCGTGCAGCCTTCCTCGGGGGTAGGGGCTGGTCTGGGTGCCTCCCTGGTTCCCCCATCCATCCCGCGCCATGGTGACTGCAGCCCCGCGTGCGCACCGGTCCCCGGGCCTCACGTCCAGTGCAGTCAGGTTGCCCCTCCCCCATCGCTGCAGGCCGCTGAGGCTCCGGCTTCTGGTCTCCTGGTAACCGAGCCCTAAGCCTTGGCGCTAGATTACCATCAGGCACATGGTAAAACCCTCAGCGTTTTAGGTAATAGACACGTGGGGAGCATCTGGCGAGAGGTGACTGGCACAGGCGAGGTCTGTTCCCGCCGCCCTTGCCAGCCTCGGTCCCGGGTTGTGCGTGTGGGATGCTCATCACAGTCACGACAGGTTCCAGGAAGCTGCCCCCTGTCATCCGTTCTCACCCTGGGACGTGGGTTACTGTTGCTTTGTTAGACCCAAACGGTCTACGAGGGATTCCAACTCGCCCAAGAACCGCCAAGAGTCGAGAGCCGCTGCAACACGCAAGAGGTTTATTAGGAGCCGATGCACCGGGGTTCCCTGAACCTCACGCAGGAGGCCGATGGGGAACCCCTAAAAGCGGAATCACATACTTTTTATAGGTTTATTTACTCATAGGGCGGGTATATTCTCACAATGATTGGGTAAATGTGGTGACTTTTGAATTCATTGGCTTAGGAACTTTTGTCCCACCTTCTGGCCGTTATAGTTGTTTGTTCATTGTGGCGGTTAGGGCGTATACCTGTTACGGGCAACTGGAAAATTACCCGCTGTCTGGCAAGTCCCCGTCAACTGAAAAACTCCAAGAATTGGTTTCGATAGGGAGAAGGAGTGGCGCACGATAGGGAGAAGAATTGGTTTACGGGAACAAGTGAGGGGGTGGAAAGTCCCTAAAGGCCCCACAGCTTCTGGTTAAAAGAGCTCTTCGAGGAACTGTCTTGAGGGTTTTGTTTCCAGAGGTGGGAAGGCGAGTGGGCGTGATATTGAGAAAACAGCCCTGCCGCCTGGCCCAGACACGATGGCCCTGTGACCATGGGCCAGCTACAGATGCGCCCAGCCCACTCCCCCTGTAGAAACGGTACAGTGGATGTGAAGATTGGTGCCTGTCGGAGCCCCTGACGTAGCCCACGGGGTGTGCTGGTTTGTTATAAGTGGTGGTTTTATTACGTCCGACGCAGGAGCGCTTACAAAGTATTAAAGGGCAGGAAAAGGTGAGGTGACACTTCAGAACGCTTAGCCGGGAGGGAGCTCAGGCACCGCCGGGTCCGAGGCCCGCCAGCCACAGCGCTGGGTGAGGCCCTTTAGGTTCTGGGTTGTGGAGCCATCGGGGGTTGGGGGGACCTCAGGCCGGCAGACCGAGTCCGGCGTGGGCACTTGGGGCTCAAGGAAGCCATGTGGCCGACTCGGGTCACTCAGCGTCGGTCCGCAAAGCTGTCATAATGTCCCCATTTCAACCCAACTGGATTGGTGGTCCCCAATCCAGTTCCGGCACTAACCGAGTTGAGGGGTCCCCCGGGTTAAAGGGCACGGCCCCCAGCAAGACCGCTACCCTCCAGGGTCACCAGGCCACCCACACTCTGACCAACCGGAGAAAAACGTCCAGGTTCCCACGACACATCGGGTTGGATAATTCCCTGAAACAGCGCAGGGAGCTGTGGAAGGCGTCCGCACGCGTGGTCCGGTTTCTCACGGAGGATTCGCGTTGCCCACCTGGAGCCTCCACTCACCACTGGGCCTCGGCCGCCAGAGTGGCCTGGGATGGGCCTCCGGCCCCTCCCCCGAAGGTCAGGCTGGCTCAAGCCCACCCCCCCAGTCACACCCTTGGTCCTCTTGGGGACCAGCCCCCCGTCCAAGCTCTCTGCCAGCCCAGCCTGAGTCACCTCATTAGCATTAGAAACCACTCACCACTCAGGAAATTCCAGATGCCTTTGTCAGCTCAGGCTGTTGTCACAAAACACCAGAGACCGGGGAGGGGAGGGTTAAAGGGCAGCATTCGTTCCCCCAGTTCTGGAGGCCGAGCCCAAGATCAGGCTGTTGCAGGCCTGGCTCCCCTGAGGCCTCCCTCCTTGTCCCGCAGGGTCGTCCGTCTGTGCAGTGCATCCCTGGTGTCCCCTCCTTTTGCGAGGGCATCAGTCCCACTGGGTCAGGGCTCCACCCTATGACCCCGTTTAACCCTAATCCCTCCTTGAAGGCGCCGTCATGCTGTGGGTGAGGCTGTCAGCGTGTGGCTCTGGGGGCACATAGTTCAGGCCGTAACACCAGCACTTTTAGAACCTCTACGCCGGGAGCCCAGGACAAAACCAGCCAAGTTCTTCATTACACAACAAATACCATCCATCACCCAGATTAACTGCCCCATGCCCTCCTGCCCCGGCCCCTCCATCACTCTTTCTCCGCCTCCTTTCCCACCAGCTCCTCTCACTGCCCCCGAATTCCTGACTCTGGAGGGAGATGTCGGGACCTCCTTCTAGTTCCTTTCCTCATGTTCTGACATCTCTCCTCCTGGGGCGGGGGAGCCTGTCTGCCCCCCGCCGGGAGGAGCTGGCGACGATCTTGCCATCTAGGGACTGGACGGGCACCAGGGGAGGTGGAGTGTCTACAGGCTGAGCACAGGTGAGGTCAGGAAGAGGCAGGCAGGTGGCACACAGAGGGGACGCTGACCAGAGCCTCGGTGGCTCACGGAGCAGCAGCCCAGCGTGGCTTTGCAGAAGCACGTCCCTCCTTATTCCAGCGCCAGGCGGGGTGTCCCAGTGTCCCTCGGCTCGCGTCCTGTGGGTTGCCAACTCCGGAGACAGCCCTCGCGCTGCGTGATTCACGTTAATGTCTGGCAGACTCTTCCGATACTTATTTTCTTTTCTGGCCCACGGTTAATGTAATTCAGTATCTTTGTTTCTTGAAGGACAGCCGTGCACTGTGGGGAGATGTCTCTTAGGGTCCCCTTGGGACCAGAATCAGACCCAGTGTAATGCAGGGCCTTCACTGAGGACTTGGAAACAGTCTGGAGACATATGTTAATTGAATTCATAGATGATACAGAGCCAGGAGGCAGTGGTAATGCTGCTGCGGCCTGATAAACAGTGGGGTGGCCAGCCAGCTGCTCACGAAAGCATCAGAAAGCGTCCATGCCACACAAACGCGAGGAAGGAAGAGTAGACACAAGGCCTCATGATAATGACAAATTAAATACTAAGAGAGAATGGAACCGAGGCTTTCTATATTGAGGAAGATGGTCTAATTAACCTTCGGTGGCGGTGGGAAAGAGGATGGCTAGACTCCCTCACGGAGTTTTTTCAAGGGGGGGTATAAACGCCTCTGAAAGCAGCCCTGCAGGGAAAGCTGGCGGGTCCACATGGAGACCAAGCTAAAATCAAGTGTACGTGTAAAAATGAACAAGGAACTCTGTGCCGTCACCCCAGTTTCTGTGGATCCTGGGTTTAGGGTTTGAGAATTTCCTGGTGAGGGGTGAGCCTTGTGCACCCCGATCCCTGCACGTACCCTCTGTGACAGCCCCGCAGCTGGGGAGACGACGCCCTGATGACGACGCCCTGCCCTCCCCGCCCCCGTGCTCCAGAGAGACCAGGCCCGGGGCTCCCCGGGGTGGGGGGGCCATCCTGCCTCTCAGGTGGGCCGGAGCGTGGGTGCCAGTAGGCAGGAAGCCCAGGGCCTCCTGCAACTCTTCTCTGGGTCCGTCTTCCCAACCCCCGTCTCACGATCCGAGTGCAGACACATAACCCCCATCACCCCCAGCTGCGCGTTATGTTCAGCCTCTGTGCTCTGGCCCAGTTTACTCTTCACGCCTGGGAGCTCCTCGTGTTCTTTGGTATCTCATCCTCCTTCAACGTTTAGTTTAAGGCACAGTCTCGGGAAGTTCAAGGGGGACTCACAACATCGTACGTGCAGCATGCCCACAGCGCTCGCTGCACTGTCGGGGTGTCCACGCGTGGTGGCTGCTTCACCACCGTCCAAGACCCTCGAAGGCCGGGGCCGAAGCTCACCCTCGGGGCCGAAGCGTGCGCTTACTGATGAGGGGAGCCCGCTTCCCGACGCTGACCCTTCCCGAGGGGACACGTTCCTGGAGACACGTTCTCTCAGGTCACAGTGAGCTGAACATAGTATCACATTTTTGCGGGGAAATAATAGAAAAGATCATGGTCCTGGGGCGATTGAGAACTAGAAGGAATTTATCACCCCGGTCGCGATGCCATGGCCCCAAATGGGGGGTCTACTTGCTCCGTCCGGGTGTGTCCAGCCGCGGGGACAGCTGAGCGGCCAACTCGGACACCGCCGTTTGTCACAGTTGACATAAACTGCTTTTATAATTAAGGGTCAGGTCGAACAGTATCTGTCCAGGAATTAGTTCTTCAGTGAGTTTATTTTATACTTTTATGATCTCTTTCTTTCTTGTGTCCATCGTGAGTTTTCACATTTCACTGAGATAATATTAGGACTCTTGATAGAAGAAGTGAATTTATTTCTCATGCAGGTGCCCAGAAGCCCTCCTGGGTGGGACACAACCCCCTTGCAACCCATGCCCCTCCCGACCGATGGGGACATCACTGCATTTGAGCATCTCCTAGTGGAGAAATGTCCGCCCTCTGGACGACTGAAAGGTGAAGTCACTTGTCCCCAGTCTCAGTGTCTTCAGTGGCACCAAATAGTCCATTTGGCCCAATATCTTGCCGTGCCCTGTTACAGGAGCCGATGAGGTCTTAATTCTAAGAAAGGCAGGTGCTGGTCTTGCTGTGGGTTTTAGGTGCATAGCCTGTGTGTGGCCGGTGCCCCACGTGACCTCCTTTGGATCCAGGATGGGCTCTGGGGCCCCGCAGCAGTGCAGGCCTGGTCCGGGGGCGCCGTTCCCATTCCCCCAGAAGCCAGGGAGCCAGCTTCCGCCTGAAGCGTGCGTGTCCAGTGCGGACAGAGCAGCTGCACACCCACTGGGTATCCGGCAGCACGTGGAGGACAGAAGGAAGCAGGGCCAGTGGGTCACGGCAGAGAACGTCCATGCCGTCCGTCCAGAGGACACCGGGGACAGCTGCAGGGCCGGGCTGACCCCGCGGGGCAGTCAGGGCTGACGCATAAGCCTGTCGCCTGTGAGCCTGGGGCGCTGGCACCTGTCTGTGTGGCACTGAGTCAGGTCCTCTGTAACCTCCTGTAATGAGGTGTGAGCGTGGAGCCTCCTGTGGACGCAGGACGGAGGTGGCCCAGTCCCCGCCAACAGCCCCCGAGTGTGGTTCTGCCCACGTCAGCCCTGTGCCTTCCCCCATAGCTGGGCCCGCTTCCCATGGGCTGGACACTAACTGAGCTTGGACGGCTTGGCCCCTGGGGAGACTGTGTCCTTGTGAGGTTGACTGGAGCCTGACGTCCCCCACCCTCGAGTGTCCCGCAGCTGCTGGGGTCTGCCTGCCCTGCTGTCCGCCCAGCGGGCCCCAGATGCGGACGAACTGCTGTGCAACTGCTCTCCAGCCCCGGCTTGCGGGCTGCCCGGGGCAGTGTCGGGGCCCCGGGGCGGCTCAGCGCAGCCCCTCAAGGATGTGCAGCCCCAGGGCCTCGGAGCTGGGCCTCCTGCCCGCGGCCAGCTGGGAGCACGTGGGGAGGAGGGTAGTTGGAGGCTTTCCAACGTCACTTAAAGCATTTCCCGTGGTTTTTCGAGGGGCTTTCGAATGAACAGCCCTTGTCCCCCGCTCCCCGCCCTCGGTTCCTCTCTCACCATCGCTCCCCCGACACTCTGCTCCATCCAGCTGGCTGCTTTTCATCCTTCAAGATAAGCATCTCTGTCTTAGAAAGGACTTTCCTGACCAACCTGAATAGAAGCAGCAGTGGTGACAGTGGTCATGACCGCAAGCGCCACCACAACAAACCCTCAGGGTTACCAAGCGGGTAGCAGATGCAGCCTCATCGGTACGGCGGGCGGTCACCTTTCCTATCACCCAGACCAGGATGCTCGCCAGAGGGAACAGGTGGTATTAATAATCACACCAAAGGCCACTCGTACATTGGGACTGTTGATGGCAGGTGATGGGACGTTACAGTCTTCTTAAAAGAATGCTTCGCGAAAAGAATGAGGCTGAGGGCTTCCCTGGTGGCGCAGTGGTTGGGAGTCCGCCTGCCGATACAGGGGACGCGGGTTCGTGCCCCGGTCCGGGAAGATCCCACATGCCGCGGAGCGGCTGGGCCCGTGAGCCGTGGCCGCTGAGCCTGCGCGTCGGGAGCCTGTGCTCCGCAACGGGAGAGGCCACAGCGGTGAGAGACCTGCGTACCGCAAAAAAAAAAGAAAAAAAAAAAAGAAAAATGAGGCGGAGAGCAGTGGTGCAGGAGTCCCACCTGGGAGGCTGATTCTCCCAGCTTGGTGGTTTCCTCTTCCTGGTTTTGAAACCTTTGAGCTTAAATCATAGTGTCCTCCTGGCTGTCTGCACCCTCGGCCAGGCCCTGGGCTCCCAGTAACCAGAACAATGATCTTTCCACTCAACACTCTGGACCCGGTTCTTGGCACCTGCGTGGCGGGCCTTCAGTGAATCTGTGCAGGGTAAATGAATACACAAATCTTGCTATTCTTGCTACTATCGAGATTTTCTAGTTAGCCTTGGATTACACACAGTATTCTCTAATGAATTAGAAACCATCTGCTCTTGTTGTTGTTTCGATGTCCATAATCTGAACTTTTGTTTTTAACATCTTTATTGGAGTATCATTGCTTTACAATGGTGTGTTAGTTTCTGCTTTATAACAAAGTGAATCAGCCATACGTATACATATGTTCCCATATCTCCTCCCTCTTGCGTCTCCCTCCCACCCTCCCTCTCCCACCCCTCTAGGTGGTCACAAAGCACCAAGCTGATCTCCCTGTGCTATGCGGCTGCTTCCCACTAGCTATCTACCTTACGTTTGGTAGTATATATATGTCCATACCACTCTGTCACTTCATCCCACCTTCCCCTTCCCCATGTCCTCAAGTCCATTCTCTACATCTGCGTCTTTATTCCTGTCTTACCCCTAGGTTCTTCATGACCTTTTTTTTTTTTCTTAGATTCCATATATATGTGTTAGCATACAGTATTTGTCTTTCTCTTTCTGACTTACTTCACTCTGTATGACAGACTCTAGGTCCATCCACCTCACCACAAATAACTCAGTTTCGTTTCTTTTTATGGCTGAGTGATACTCCATTGTATATATGTGCCACGTCTTCTTTATCCATTCGTCTGTTGATGGACACTTAGGTTGCGTCCACGTCCTAATCTGAACTTAATTAGGGTACGTGCACACCTCCCCTGACTCATACTCACTAGAACGAGCGTTTAGAAATGCAGTCAATTCCGTTTCGAGACTGTGATCTGTGCTCACATAGTCTGTGGCTCACTTCTCTCTCAGAACCTCCTGGGAGGTTTTGAAAGTCAAAAGGGAAAATAACCTATATCCATTTAGGAAACAGTAAATACCATCATCAAGGGAAGAACTTTGGGGGCATTAATAAAAAATGCGGTACAAGGGGGATGGAGTGGGAGGGGGTCATACGTGGAGCATCTCAGCTTCAGAAAGAAGAACAAGATCAGAACATCTAATTGGGAATGAATGCAAAGACTCTGTGAGTTCAAATTAATGTGTATCAGCGGTCCTCTTGACAGCGGCTGCCCCTGAATGGGCTTATGGGAGATTCGTGTTTGTACATTAACAAGTAGGTTTGTGTGCAGCGCCTTGGAGATGTGCTTCTGACAGTGCTGGGGAGGGGGCCGGTTGTGCATTCGGGCTGTCGCTTAGCTCCAGACGTTGGTTTCCTACTAATTTATGGCAGGAGTTTCTTCACCGTTTCCTCTGTTTCCAAAGAGCATGTGTGGGCAGAGGGGTCTGCATTTGCAGAGTGCGCTTCTGTCCATGGGGGCTTGACAAGGTGCGCTTAGCCCCGTCAGATGGGGGTTCTCAGCGATTACGTGAAAAAAGTTAATTACCCTAAATGCTGAGTCATAATCGCAAGCAGTCATGTCTCTGCTTCAAAATGGAAGCTTTGGTGTTCCAGAATGATCCACCATTACCTGAGTAAATTAAGCTCCCTTCCTAATTGTTTTGTAACCACTGATACATTTTTAAATTTAATTCTCTCCTTGAACTTCACTGTCTAATCCCACACTACCAGCTACCAGATTCTCTCTCGTAATTGTACATATATCATCCTCTCTCTCTCACCAAAAAGGTCATATTTCCCTTGAATTGGATATAAAGTAAACAGAATGAAGTACACAGTAGTAACCTAATTAGGGGATAAACTCTATTCTGTCTTAGTTGATGGAAGGTAATGAGAAATCAAGGTAAAGAGGAGACATTTATTCGACATAGAGACGCTGGTTTCCGTTTTGCAGTGAGACATAACAAGATGACAGCTCTGCATTTTTTTAGCCAGCGACTACTGTACAGGATGGGAAGGAAAAGAGTGACTTTGAACCAATTAGTGGGTGGATGACATTTCTTTTTCCTCTACAAGACAACTAAAAGTCTAAAATACTAAAGAAAAAAATCATTGCATAATAAGGGCTGCTCGGAAAAAATGTTTGGCCAGAACTGTTGAGCTCTTATTCCTCTTTCTGTGAGTAGGAGAAGAGAAATCCAATTTTATCAGCTGTCTTCTTGACAGGCTGACATCATTTAAACATATAATTTATTAAAAGTCATGTGTGGCTCAAACACCAGAGACATCCACATAAAAGGGTCCTGATTTATTTGAGTTCCCAGGGTAAGGTCTCCTAAAAGGAAGTGTTTTGCACCGTGAGCCCTGTGGTTAAGTTATTCTCTGTGAGCATTCGAGACGGTTCTGTGATGACGGTTCAGTTCTCCCTAAGTGAGGTAGGACAATTACTTGTTGGAATTTTAAGGATAAAATCAGCTGAACGATAAGCAGAGCTTTATTCATCACCACCTGTGTGCTCTGTTCTCTAGCAAGCAATGTGTGAGATGGAAAAGAAGCAGGAGATATGGTCCTTGGCATTAAAAACACTCAGGATATTTTCTTAACCTCAGTTGTGTTACTTTATCAGCCTTGATTTCTCCTTTCTGTATGTTCTCCTAATATTAATTGGTATAAAGGCAGATTCAAGCTGATCAGTTAATCTAAATGGTAGTTTGGGGGTATACAGTATGTTTCAGGCATCACAGTGGCAGAATTTAAACTACAAGAATGGTTAAGATAGGGTTACTACTCACAAAGAGCTTATGGTCTAAGAGAATTGCAAGGAAAATGACAGATAATGGAAATATCTTACTCTTCCTTAAACATCTACGTGACATTCGTGGAGCATTTTCTATGGGCCAGGAAGGTGGGATATAAAGATGGATATGGCACCGCTCTTCCAAATAAGAAATACAATTGAGTATGCATATTTGCAAGTACCACAGCCTAGAACAAAGTTTCACTGCCATATACCAAGCATCTAAAACAGAGCCTGGGGCTTCCCTGGTGGCGCAGTGGTTGGGAGTCCGCCTGCTGATGCAGGGGACACGGGTTCGTGCCCCGGTCTGGGACGATCCCACATTGCCGCGGAGTGGCTGGGCCCGTGAGCCATGGGCGCTGAGCCTGTGTGTCTGGAGCCTGCGCTCCGCAACAGGAGAGGCCACAGCAATGAAAGGCCCATGTACCGCAAAAAAAAAAAATAATAATAATAATAAAATAAAACAGAGCCTGCGTGGCAGAGAGAAAGTATCCGATCAGTAGTTATAATAAATAGTATAAATAAATATTTATACACAAGTTCACTTTTAAAGGCCCTTTCACATTCAGGATTTTATTTCTCTCACAACTACTCTATGTAAGAATAGAGCAGAAATTAATGAAATACAGAATAGAAAAACATAAAATCTTTGAAGCCCAAACTTGGCTCTTTGAAAAGATCAACAAAATTGTCAAGCCTTTAGCTAACTGATGAAGAAAAAAAGAGACAACTCAAATTACTAAAATACAGAATGAACAGAGAGACATTACTACCAACCTCACAGAAAAAATTACAAGGCGGCATCCAGAATATATGAAGAACTCTTAAGATTCAGGAACGAAAATTACAGCCTATTTAAAAGTGGGAAGAGGACTCGAATAGACATTTCTCCAAAGGAGATAACACAAATGTCCGATAAGCACGTGGTAAGATGTCCAGCTTTGTTACTCGTTAGGGAAATGCAATCAAAACCGTGATGAGATACCACTGCATACCACTAGCATGGCTCTGATTAAAAAGAATAGCAGCACCAAAAGCCCAGAAAAAAGCAAGTGGTGCTGAGGATATGGAGAAATTGAAACTCTTCTATGTTGCTGATAGGAATGTAAGATGGTTTAGTTGCCATGGAAAATGCTTCAGCTGTCCACAAAAAACAAAAGAAAACTACCATATGACCCAGCAAATTCCACTCTGAAGTATATACCCAAAAGTATTGAAAACAGATACTCAGACAAGTACAAGCTTGTTCGTAGTAGCACTGATATAGTAGCCAATAGGTATAAACAGCCCAAATGTCCATGAACTGAGGAATAGACAAACGATTTTCTTGTACACATGCAATGGAATATTATTCAGTCATTAAAAGGAGCACAGTATTGAGACATGCTACAGCAGGGAACCACCAAAGCATTATGTTAAGTGAAAGAAGCCAGTTATAAAGGGTCACGTATTGTATGATTTCACGTACATGAAATATCCAGAATTGTTAAGTCCATACAGATAGAACACAGATAGGTTGTTATCAGTGACACAGGGGAGAGGGATGTGGGGAGGAGCTCCCCGACAGGTATAAGGTTTCCTTTTGGGGTGATAAACGTGTTGTGGAATTAGATAACAGTGGTGGTTGCACACCATTTGAAGGTACTAAAAGCCACTGGATTATTCACTTTAAAGTGGCTAACTTTATGTTATGTGAATTGCACCTCCCTTTTTAAAAGTTTTAAAAAATTGTAAGAGAGGGCTTCCCTGGTGGCGCAGTGGTTGGGAGTCCGCATGCCGATGCAGGCGACACAGGTTCGTGCCCCGGTCCGGGAAGATCCCACATGGTGCGGAGCGGCTGGGACCGTGAGCCATGGCTGCTGGGCCTGTGCGTCCAGAGCCTGTGCTCTGCAGCGGGAGAGGCCACAGCGGTGAGAGGCCCGCGTACCACAAAAAAAAAAAAAAAAAAAAAAAAAAAAAAAAATTCTAAGAGAGTTCTATGAACAATTGTAAGCCAATAAATAAATTAGGTAACTTAATTGGAATGGACAAATTCCTAGATAGACACAACCTGCGAAAACTGACTCAAGAAGAAATAGAAAACCTGAAGAGACCTATAAGAAGAAAGAGGTTGCATTAGTAGTCGTAGTCGTAGTAATAATAATAAAACAACTACCTGCAAAGGAAAGCTTGGGTCCAGATTGCTTGACTGGGAATTTCTACCAAACATTTAAAGAAGAACTAATTCCAATCCTTCACATATTGTTTTCAAAATTAGAAGAGGAGCAAACCCCCAACTCATTCTGTGAGGCCAGTATTGCTCATACAAAACCATACAACGATATCACAAAAAAAGAAACTACACACAATATCTCTTACGAATATAGACATAAAATTCTCTACAAAATACCAGCAGACGGAATCCAAAAACATATAAAAGTTTATACACCCTATTCAATTGGGATTTCCCCAGGAATGCAAGGTGGATTTGACATCTGAAAATCAAGTAATGTAGTGTACCATTTTAATAGATTAAAAGGACAGAAATGACATAGTCAACTCAATAGGTGCAGAAAAAGTATTTGACAAAATCCAACACCCCTTAATAATAGAAACACTCAACAAATTAGGAATAGAAGGGAAATGTTCAACCACAATAAGGGCATCTATGAAGAACCTAGAGTTAACATCATACTTAATGGTGAGAGACTGAAAGCTTTGCCTCAGAGATCAAGAGCAAGACAAAGATGTCTGCTTCCATAACTTCTGCTAAACACTGACCTGCACATTCTAGCCAGGGCAGTCAGGCTATGGGGGAAAAAAAAAAGTCAGACTGGAAAGTAAGAAGTAAAACTGTATTTCCAGACAACATGAAATTGTATGGAAAATCCTAAGGAATCCACTAAAAAATGAGTGTAAATAATGACTGAGTTCAACAGGGTTACAGGGTACAAAATCAACATACAAAAATTAATTGCATTTATTACACTGCCAATGAACAAAATGTAACAAAGCAGAACATAATTTATATTCTGTAAACTATTACAATATTGTTGAAGGAAATTAAAGAAGATTAAATCAATGGAAAGACATCCCATATTCATGGACCAGATCAGAATACTTAACATTGTTAAGCTGGCAATACTCCCTGAATTGACCTACAGATTTGTAGCAAGATCCCAGCTGATTTTTTTTTCAGACATTGACATACTGATCCTACAATTCATATGGATATTCACGGGACTCAGAACAGCCAAAATAGTCTTGAAAAAGAAGAACTTGTGGGCTTCCATGGTGGTGCAGTGGTTGCGAATCCGCCTGCCAATGCAGGGGACACGGGTTTGAGCCCTGGTCCGGGAAGATCCTACATGCCGTGGAGCAATTAAGCCCGTGCGCCGTAACTACCGAGCCTGCACTTTACAGCCCGCGTGCCACAACTACTGAAGCCCGCATGCCTAGAGCCCGTGCTCTGCAACAAGAGAAGCCACCGCAACGAGAAGCCTGTGCGCCGCAAGGAAGAGTAGCCCCTGCTCGCCGCAACTAGAGAAAGCCTGTGTGCAGCAACGAAGACCCAACGCTGCCAAAAATAAGTAAATAAATAAATAATTTTTAAAACGGGAAAAAAAATACAAATAAGCCAATATAAAAATGGACAAGTGATCTAAATAGACATTTCTCTGAAGGAGGTATACAAATAGCCAATAAGCACATGAAAAGATGTTCAACATCGTTACTCATCAGGAGAACACAAAGTGAAACCACAATGAGATCCCACTTCACACCCATTAGGATGTCTATAATAAAGGAGGCAGATAATAGCAAGTGTTGGTAAAGAATGTGGAGAAATCAGAACCCCCATAAACTGCTGGTGGGAATGTAAAATTGTGCAGCCACTATGGGAACAGCTGACAGTTTCTCAAATGATTAAACACAGCGTTATTATAGGGCCACCAGTCCCCCTCGTAGGTATGTACCTAAGATAAAGGAAAACATATGTCCACAAAAAACCTTTACACGAATGTTCCTCACAGCATTACTAATAATAGCCAAAAAATGAAACATCCCAAATGTCCATCAACTGCTGGATGGATTAATGAACTGTGGTACAGGATGCAATAGAAGCTTATGTACCAATGAAGAGAATGAGATACTAATGCACACTGCATGGATGAACCTTGGAGCACTGTGCTCAGTGAAAGAAGGCAGACACAGAAGCTGTGTATTACAGGATTCCGTTTCCATGAAAGGACCGGAATAGGCACATCTACACAGAGGTAGAGTAGTGGTTTCCTAGGGTTGAGGGGATAAGAAAGTGGAGAGGGGTAACTGCTAAAGTGTACGGGGTTTGTTTTGGGTGTGATGAAAATGTTCTAAACTAGATTGTAGTGATGGTTGAACATATCTGTGAATATACGAGGAACTATTGAATTGTATACATTAAATGGGTAAATTGGTATGTGAATTATATCATGGCAAAGCTATTCCCCTCCCCATGCCAAGAAAAAAGCCCTGCTTTGAGCTTTGTGAGACATATAACTAGTACCTTTATTTTAAAGATAAGGGTTTTAGCCCGCTGTGGCCCCCCTTGCCTGGTAAATCAATAAGGCTATTCTTTTCGACTTTACTCCCCACCCACCCCACAAAAATAAATAAATAAATAAATAAATAAAGATAAGGGTTCTGAGATTCAGTGTATTGTAATGACTGAGTCATGATCACATAGCTGTTGGAGCAGCTAAGGTGGGACATGAGTCCAGTCTTTGATCTTAAGCCTAATTTTATTTCTATTTTGCATTTTATTATGTATAAAAGAATTGCTTTAGGAATTAGGAAGTGTCTATACAAGCAGTCACAACAAATTCTGAATTTCTTTTTCTACTTTAATTTGAAGAAGACTCTGAGGTGTTTATTGAGGGAGTTCATGATTCAACCTCGCCACTCTTATAATTGGACGGTGGCTGATCAGTTCGCTTCATAAACAGCAAGGCATCACATCTGAGCGTCAGCCAGGAGGACGGTCAGACTTGCTAGAGCCAGCTTGCCACAAAGCGAGGAGCGAGCCCTGGTCGGAGCTGGGCAGTTGGACACCGAGCTGGGTTGTCTGTCCTCTGGCTTACGGGCTTTGAGGAGCCAGGTGTGCAGGGCCAGGTCCCCACTCCCTTGTCCCTTTCTGTCCAGCCCCCTCACCATGGTGACCATCACACTGGCCTGTGGGTGGTGGTGACCGGGAAGCGTTGTCTTTCAACCCGCCTCTTCCAGGTCAGCTGGCTTTGCACGAACTTGTCTGAGGTCTTGAGTGGCATCTAAGAGCTGGATTGTTAGTGGGTCAGCATGAGGCTCAACAAGGAGGGGCTGCAAATAGAGAGGGATAATTGAATCCCTTAAAATTGCTTATAGGTGTTTGTTGAGTGTTTGATGTTCAAGGTGCGTTCATGTACAGTGTTTCGTTTATCCTCACAAAAATCTCTGTGAAGTAGATGTTATCACTCAGAAAAGTGAGGCCATGTGTTCAGTAACTTACCTGATGCCACGTCCTCATTCACTCATTCATTTTTCTGCCAACCTCTTTTTAGCTTTATTGAGATGCAATTAACAAACCATATGATTTACCCTTTTAACGTGTAGACTTCAGTGATTTTTAGTGTATTTACAGGGTGGTAGCACCATCACCACAATCTACTTTTAGAGCATTTTTGTTTCCCAGGGAAGAAGCCCTGTGTCCATTAACAGTCACCCCAATTCCACGCCCACCCCTCCCGCAGCCCTGGACAACCATCCATCTACTTTCTGTCTCAATAGATTTGTCTACTCTGCACATTTCATGTAAATGGAATCCTACAACCTCGGTGGTGTTTTGCGACTGGTCCCCTTCCTAGCGTTGTTCAGCCGTGTTGTAGCGTGTACCAGAACTTCATTCCTTTTTATGGCTGGATGATATTCCGTTGTATGGATATACTCTATTTTATTTATCCACTTATCAATTGAAGGGCATTTGAACTGTTTCTACCTTTTGGTTAGGATGAGTAATGCTGCTACGAACATTGATATGCCTTTTTTGTGCATATTCCACTAATTTTACTGGATGTTGGCTCGACCCTCTGCCACGTGGTATATTTACAGAGGTGAATCTGGTCTTGCCTCTGTTCCAAGGAGCCCTTAATTTAACAGCAGAAGACTAAAGTGTGGCCCCGTGAGAACAGAGACTGCCGGTCTCAGTAACTCTTGTGAATGCCTGATGTATGGCAGATCCAGAATGGTGGCCCGTGTGGCTGAACACAGTGTATGAAAGGGCAGGACGCAGCGTGATGGGATCATGAAGACTTTTGGACAACGTAGAAGAGAGCCTGAAGCTAGTAAACGGTCAGGGTTGGGCCCAATCTCAGAACTTCTGAGCTCTGAGCCCTATTGGTCCTGCTCCCTAGTTTTTACATCATTTATAGTTATGGATAGATGATCTTGGTCAGTGAGCACCTGTCAATTGAGCACTCAGTGAGCACCTGTCAATTGACCTCCGAAGCAACACAAGGAAATATAAATATGTTGAATGTAAGTGTCCCTCAAGGAGCTCACTCTGTACTTGAAAAGGCAAAACATGCCCAGATACAGAAGACTTGAAAAGTGCTATATTAACCCATAGGTCTGTGACATAGGCTAAATGCACTGAGTTCTGTACATGATAATGTCATGTAGATGTATATGAACTGTGGTAATTAAAATAATATTAATGATACAGAGGGCTTCAGATATAATAGGAGGGGTCTGACTAGATGATCAATAGGGGCTGCTGTGGAAAGATTCCATGGTTATTCTGTTGGTGGGCGGTGCTGGCACTGTTGAAAGTCCCAAGTGAATATCTACAGAGGTATTAACTCATCTCATTTATGTCTTGTGGTCTTCTTTTAACGAGCCGTTCTTCATTTCTAAAGCCTATTAATATAGAGTAAGGTGAGTTAAAGGCTCCTCCTGTACGCCTTCCGAAGGGGAAGGTCCTCTTGATTATTGTCACAGGTGGTGTGTTCGTTTGCTGGGGCTGCCATAACAGAGTTCCACAAACCTGGTGACCCAAAGAACAGAAACTGACTGTCTCAGTTCTGGAGGCCAGAAGTGTGAGATCAAGGTGTCTGCAGGGTGGGCTCCATCTCAGCCTGTGAGGGAGGCTCTGCTCGGCCTTCTCTCCTCACTGCTGGCAGGTCCCTGGCTTGTGGCACCAGAAGTCCCATCTTCACCTGGTGTCTCGCTGTGTGCATGTCTCTGTGTCCAAGTGTCCCCTTATTATAAGGACACCAGTCATATTAGATTAGGGCTCGTCCTACTAAGGAGAGTTGGCCTCATCTTAACTAACTACATCTGCAAAGACCCTTTTTCCAAATAAGGTCACATTCTGTGGTCCTGGAGGTTAGAACTCCCACCTACAAATATAGGGGTCACAGTGCAGCCCATAACAGGTTGCTTCAGTTCTAAAATGATCCCGTGACAGGGAACAGTTTGAAAACAAGGCTTAAAATTATATTCAATGATCTGGATTTGACGGATTGCTAATGAATTTGGTCTTATTAGATATCATTGATGGAAAATCTTAGATGGTGAGAATTAACTTATAACTTAGAATTAACAGGTCATTTGGTTGGAGCTTCGTATATGCTCTTGAGTGAGTTAGTACACAGTGTTTATAGCCAGTGTGGTACATACGCTTTTTAATGCTGAATTACCATGGCACTGGGTTTAGGAATTCTCTCAGGTCTCAAAGTATTGTTTACTTCTTCCTTGGAGTTATTGCGTTTTGTCCCTGAGGACACCTACCTATAGAAATGCTGGAGGAGGTGGAATGTGGTTCGTTTTGGGGAGCCCCCTGATATAATTCGCTCCCAGGTGGGAACCAGTCAGCTTCCAAATTGTTTCACTCCACATTGGACTTAGTCATTTGTAAGGTACTCCATTTTAACTAATGGAAAGGACTTGCATTAACTGTGTAATTTTAATTTCTCAGAGCAAGAGTGTGATTTAGATTTAAACTGGCAAAAATCTTGTAAGTCTTGGAAAACAAATCAATTCTGGAAACATTCAGATTGGCCTTGTTCAGTTTTAGAGTTCAGTGTTACTTATACTCTTCATTCTGATGATTTAATTTTCACAATTTAAAAATACAGAGAAAAATGTGGCTGTCACACCGTTCAATGACTTTTCTAATAAATCTCTTTGAAGTTTTACTCTGACAACGTACATCAATTACGAGCATTACTCTGTTTTAAATGTTTCTTTATGGTATGAGATTATCTCTGCGGGTACTGCAGGGAAAGACACTCATTTAAGATTTGCTTTGATGATTGACATTCTGGTATAATTTGGTATAATGGGATTTAATTTGTTTGTAGATAAACTTACCTAGAGGGACCATCACAGGAACAGAACTCTCATAGCTTATATAAACAATGGAAAATTAATTAACATGGAAGTACTAATTAGTTTATCCAATTTGCTGGCAGAGCTCTGGGTACTGAGGGACAGAAATGTGCTCTGGCACATTTGTGGGGTGGGTGGAGGGGGGGGGAGGAGCTAGTTTCAGGGATGCTAGAGAATAGAGATGATGCAGGGAGGAGAAGGGGAGGTTCTAGGGGAACCATAACATCACACTGCCTGCTCAGACCTGGACAGGAATTGGAGCAGAAAAGAAAATTCCTGGACCCATGACCATGGCCTTGACTGTCGTACTAGCCCTGAGGCCTTGGTTACCTATGTAATTTCTCTGAGATTCTCCCATCCGTAAAATGGGGAGATACCTGTGTGGCTGGCATCACTTCCTTGTTATATAATGTTCCCTCTCCCCGGACCTTATCCTGTTTTCTCTTAAATGTCGCTCAAGCTCCTTCCTCAAGCAGGGATGTAAGCAAGGAAACATCCCTGCTTACAGAGTTAGGGCATCTTCTGTTGTCTGGGCCCTGTGCACCTGCCCTTGGGAGCACTGTCCACATTTCACATGTTCTATTTATCCTTGTGACTCCTTGATTTGTGGACAGATACCTCTCTCACTTGAAGGTAAGCCCTGAGGGCAGGGCCACAATGAAGAAATGAATGAATGAACATGTTCCCTCACTGCTTCAAATATCATCTCAGTCTTTCTCATCTCTGCAGAGCCATTCCTGAACCCCCAGCGAACTCGGCTGTTACTCCCCCATTTTTCACTTTCTTTTATTATCATATTTTGTTTTGCTTGCACGTTTGTCTCTCCCGGAAAAGATACTCCCAGCACATTGTGTGGGGCCTGCAACACAGTGAGTGCTCAAAACATTTGTGAAGTAAGTTAAATGAGAAAGAGAACAAGGGGTGAGGGAGCAGCTCATCACCTCTGAAGCCCCGCGTGAAAAAGATGCTATGGAAACACAGAGGAGGGGCCAATGAATTCATTATGGAGCAGTTAGAGCTGACTTCCAAAAGGACTGAAATTTAAAATAAATCCTAAAGAATGACTAGGTCTTCACCAGATGGTGGTGGAATACCTAAATATTAACATGCCAAAGAATGAAGCTGTGCCCCTACCTCACACCATATACAAAAACTGACTCAAAATGCATCAAAGACCTAAATGTAAGAGCTAAAATTATAAAACAACGTAAGCGTAAATCTTTGTGATCTTAGATTAAGCAGTGGTTTCTTAGATATGATTCCAAAAGCACAAGCAATGAAGGGAAAAAAGACTGATTCAACTTCATTGAAATTAAAAATGTTTGGGCTTCCCTGGTGGCGCAGTGGTTGAGAGTCCGCCTGCCGATGCAGGGGACGCGGGTTTGTGCCCCGGTCCGGGAAGATCCCACATGCCGTGAAGCGGCTGGGCCCGTGAGCCGTGGCCGCTGAGCCTGCGCGTCCAGGGCCTGTGCTCCGCAACGGGAGAGGACACGACAGTGAGAGGCCCGCGTACTGCAAAAAAAAAAAAAAAAAAGTTTGTGTTTGAGGGGTCACCATCAAGAAAGGGAAAAGAAAGCCCACAACATGGGGAAATATTTTGCAAATCATATATATAATAAAGGCTTATGTGTAGAAATTACAAAAAACTCCTACAACTCAATAATAAAAAGACAGTAAGCCAATAAAAGAATGAGCAAAGGACTTGAATAGATATTTCTCCAAAGGAGACATGCACATAACCAATAAGCACATGAAACGATGCTCACCATCATTAGCCATCAGTGAAATGCAAATCGCAACCACCATGGGATACCATTTCACACCCATTAGGATGACTATAATTGAAGACACAGACAATAGCAAGTATTGGTGAGATTGTGGAGAAATTGAAGCCCTCATGTACTACTGTTGGGAATGTAAAATGGTGCAGCCACTTCGGAAAACAGTTTGGTATTTCCTCAAAGTGTTAAACATAGAGTTGCCATATGACCAGAAATTCCATTCCTCGGTATATATCCAAGAGAAATGAAACATATGTCCACTCAGAAACCAGTACATGAATGTTATAGAGGCAATATTCATAATAGCCAAGAAGTACAAATAACCCAAGTGCCCCCAAACTGTGGAATGGGTAAATAAATTGTGGTATATCCGTACAATGTAATATTATTTCACAGAAGGAAGTACTGACACAGGCTACACCATGGATGAACCTTGAAAACATTTTTCTAAATGAAGCCAGTCACCTATTACAACCACATTATTATAGAATTGATTTACATGAAATGTCCAGAATTGGCAAATCTATACAGAAATTAGATTAGTGGCTGCCAGGGGCTGGGTTGATGAGGTACTGGAGGTTGACTGCTAAATGGCAGCGGATGAAAATATTCTAAAATCGATTGTGGTGATGGTTGTGCAACTCTGTAAATATGCTAAAAACCATCGAATTATACACTCTAAATGGGAAAATTGTTTGGTACATGAATGATATCTGCATAGAACTGTTATTGTAAAAAAATCACTAAAGAAGAAGAATGAGTAGTCATTTGCCAGGCAAAGAAGGGCAGAAGGACACACTTCACCACCATAGCACGTGCAAAGGCCCAGGGGTGTAGGAGCCTGGCTTGGTCTGAGCACTGAGCGGTCTGATGTGGTTCTCATGTAACCAGGGGATGTAGGAAGAGGTGCGTCTATTCCTTGCTAAGAGGTGAGAGCTCTGTCATTTAGGAAATGGGCCTATTAACAGAAACAGAGCACTTTTAATCTCCACATTGAAATTTCCTCCTGTTACTTATGTATTGTCAAATGACTACCTTTCAGTTCAAATGAACACACCTTGACCTCCTAAATATTTTAAGTGTGTTATGTCTAGGATTCCTATATATCCTCTAAACACTTCATAATCACCTCATAACATTTGGTCAGTTCAGTGTTCAGGACGTAGGTAATTGGTCCAAATAAAATTGGTAAATGAAGGAGAGAACCTAACCTACAAATGGAAGAGTTCTAGAAACTCTCAGTAAAACCTGGAAATAGAGAAATGGTTTTCCTACTAATCGCAGTTATATTTGTGAAAATTAAAAGTTGAAGTGATGATGCTTTTGGATACATTAACTGCTCTTCAGATTTTCATCCCTCATTCTTTCCTCTGTTCCTTTCCACCAATGTTACTTGTCCGTAGCTCCCAGAGGCTCGGTGAACTTCTTATCCATGTTCCTCCTCAGCCCCTCTCACTGAGGCAAACTGTGCAGATGCTTTGGATTTTGGGGGTCACGTATGCTCTTCTACATCAGGGTGCAGAATTAAGTACAGTTTGGGGAGCCCCTATTTTAAGTCACTTTCAGGTTCTCAGAATTGGAGACAAGGCTTCCAGTGTAGCTGTGTTTGGCTCCAGTTTAGAGAGATATTTTATACAGTCTAAACTATCACAAAGACTTGTTTTCTTTGAAAAATAAATTCAAGCTAAATGCAAAAACATTTGTAAAAGACCTTATACTTTTTAAGGTATATTTAAACTCCCTTTCAACTTCACGCATTGCCGACAAGTGCCAGAAATGGGGGGAAAATAGGTTATGATAAGTCAAAACATAGAAGATACCAATTCAAGTGGAATAGAAGTGTGACGGCCATCACCTGGTGCACATTGTTCCAACTTTCGCAGTGGAGTTCTTTCTGTGCAGCAGTGTGAGGAAGGAGCCCAGACTTGACAAGTAAGCAACAGCCTCTGTCCGTGGTGCTGAATAACGCCTCGCTCGTCAGCGCTTGTGAGTCCTACTGTGATAGGTGAATACCTTGCCACAAAGGAAGAGGCTTCACAATAAGTGATATTTTGCTGACGTTTTGGAACAAACTAGGGACACACTGCTGTCAGGGAAAGTATATTTGATACAGAAGGTTCTAGTGGAAATATTTATGGTTCAGGGAAGTGAAAGGCACCCTGTGGCGATCTTGGACTCCTCGTTACATAAGGGGCTCCTGTTCATAGGCGCCTGTCCTGGGTCTCCCGTGTCATTATGGTATTGCAGACTGTTGGGTACCTTTGGTATTTCACGTGAATTTCCTTTAGTTTGACAATGATAAATTAGGTCAAGTCCCCTGAGGCCAATATTTATTTTCTGTGTGTGAGATTATCAGAAATAGATACGGAGGATGACTGAGCACAGATTTTTAAAGGCATTAATAAATGTTTATGAGCACCTATGAATGTGCCATTCTACATTACTAGGATCCTCAGTGCATATGCATCCATATGTCTGCATGTATGTGTCCATCTTTGTATCTGTGCCAATCAGAGCACGTAAGGCATATAGATAGTAAAAGCATTTATATAATTATATGTGTACATGTTTGTATGTACTTATGTTTGTATTTCTATATTATGTACTTATACATAGTATCTATATTAATACATGTAATTATATATCTATATATGCACGTGTGTATACATGTATGTACATACACGTAATTAGATCCCTATGGAACTGTTAGATGAATGACTCAATATTTATGTGAATGTAGTTGGTATGGCATAAAATACATAAGGAATATCAGCTTATAATGTTAGATTAATGAATAGGAATTAATTATAGTACAATGTAAGTCTTGGGGAAATTTCCTCTTCAGAGGGGGAATGGAATCTCCATTTTCAAAGACTATTCTAATTCTGAGAAACACCTGGGCACAAATGCAGGGAATGCCCAGCCATGGCCTCAGCACACCCCAGTCTAGAGGGGAGAAGACCACCTAAACCACTGACTAAAGTGTAAAGAACCTTATGAGCCAGAAGGAAGAAGGTAGCTGGTAGCCTGAGGGCACTGGTAGGAAGTGGTCAGTCAGGGATGTGTCACGTGAAGCTGGCCCTCAAGAAGGGGGTGCAAGACAAGATGACGGGGGGCAGAGGTGACAGCGTGATCAGCATGGCAAGGTTGGGTTCCAGGCTTTCAGACGTGAGCACCGCTCCACCCATCCTGTTTCTCACAGCAGCTGTTTCCTGACGTTTCCCTGCTCTCTTATTTCACCTCCTGCCAGCGTCCGAAGCATTGCTCTAATAAGCCACATGGCGGGTGCTTGGGTCCTGCCTGGCCGAGGTGCCGGAACGCACCACCTTTGCTGCTGGCTGATGGGCCCTGGTGTTTATAATCATGTGCGTTGTGTGCATTTCCGTGGTGAAACTCCTTATGGTGGTAAGAATCTTGAGTGTTCTGGATTTATTGAACACATATTCATTGTCTCTTGGTGTGCCAGGAACTGTTTTAAACCTGTGGTAGAAGGGAAAACACAGTAAACGAGATCTAGGCTCTTACCGTGTTTGTATCCTATTGGGTGGTTAAGGGTGAATGACAGACATCTGACCACATGCACAAACGAGTCAGTACTGAGTTTAGCCTGAACATGAAATGGGCTCATGGGATAGAGGCAGGCGGGTGAGAGGTTTGTTCAGGGCGGATTTCTCACAGCAGAGAAGACGCCCCATGTGAAGATTTGGAGGAGGAACGTTCTGGGGAGAGAGAAGAGCAGATGCAAGTCCCCTCCCCTGTGTGAGTCCAGGGGATAGAGCCTGTGATGAGGGCTGAGATGGGGGGGCGGGGTCTGAGGGCCTGGAGCCTTGTGGGTGTCACTCAGACTCCTGCTTGTTCTCTTAGCTGTGATGGGAAACCACAAGGGAGCTTAAAAAGCGAGTGGCACGTTCTGATCTATGCTTTAAAGCTGCCACATTGGACGCCAGAGTGCAAGCTAGGAGCAGCCAGGAGGCTCTGACTGCAGTGGATTTGGTGTCTCGTGGGTCTCGTGTGAGGCCTGGCAGTGCAGGTGGAGGGCGTGAACTCGTGATAACTTCTGGGGTTGCCCTGTAAGAGGACTCACAGATGAGGACGCAGCAGGTGTGGGAAAACTATTCCTATATTTTAGCCTTAACTGTGTGAATCAAGAGGAGATGATCAAGGCTTAAGACACTGACTACCAGAGACCCCAAATATACCATCCCAATGGAGTGAAAACCAGTGCATCTGGAAGATGTTTAGGGCAGTGAAACTACTCTGTATAACACTGTAATGATGGACACATGTCATTATACATTTGTCCAAACCCAGAGAATGTCTCGCACCGAGAGTGACCCCTGCTGTAAACCATGGACTCGGGGTGATGGTGCTGTGTCAGTGTAGGTTCACCACTTGTAACGAATGTCCCATCTGGGGGGGGCTGTTGATAATGGGGGAGGCTGTGCCTGGGGTCGGGGAGCAGGGGACACACGGGAAACCTCTGTGCCTTCCTCTCAGTTTGGCTGTGAACTTAAAACTGCTCTAAAAAGTAAAGTCTAGGGCTTCCCTGGTGGCGCAGTGGTTGAGAGTCCGCCTGCCGATGCAGGGGATGCGGGTTCGTGCCCCGGTCCGGGAAGATCCCACATGCCGCGGAGCGGCTGGGCCCATGAGCCATGGCCGCTGAGCCTGTGCGTCCGGAGCCTGTGCTCTGCAATGGGAGAGGCCACAGCAGTGAGAGGCCCGCGTACTGCAAAATAAATAAATAAATAAATAAAATAAAAAATAAAGTCTATACACAATAAAACCAAACCAAACCAAAAACCCAGTCCATCTGTCTTCACATGTTGAAGATTGAATTGGTATGATTTCACTGACTCAGACTTGAGGCCTGAGCCACTGGGCGGGTTAGGGTGGCGTCAGCGGGGGAAGTCACTAGCGTGTGACAATCCCTGTGCCGGAACCGTGTGGCTCACTTTGGTGGCAGTGTGGAGGGCTGTCTTCGTCAGATCAGGTTCTGTGACAGAGTGCCAGAGGCCAGGTGGCTTAGGAACAGCAGAAACGTAAAGTCTGAGACCAGGGTACCAGCATGGTCGTCTCCAGGCCGCAGACGCCACCTTCTAATTATCCTCACGGGGCAAAAAGCAGGAAGCGAGCCCCCTTAGTCTCTGTTATAGCGGCATTGATCCCAGCATGACCTAATCACCTCCCAAAGGCTCCACCTTCTAGCACTGCGGGTTAAGATTTCAACATAAGAATTTGGAGGGGACACAAACATTCAGACCATGTGACCTGGCAATCTCACCCTTGAGTATGCACCCAAAAGAAGGGAGGGCAGGAACTCAAACAGATCCTTGCACACCCGTGTTCGCAGCAGCGTAGCTCACGACAGCCAAAGGTGGAAGCGACCCAGGTGTCCAGGGGTGCAGTGTGTACATACAAGAGAAAATGATTTGGCCTTAAAAGGAAGGAAGTGCTAACACAGCTGCGACACGGATGAGCCTGGAGGACATGATGCCGAGTGAAGTAACCTTGGGGATTGGGACTTCAACATGTGAGTTTGGGGCGGGGGGACGAGCATCCAGTATGTCGCAGGGACCTATCTATCGGAAGACCTCCAGGGAGGGCACATCGGAGGCCACGCCATCCTGGGCAAGAGCCAGAACCCTAAAGCAAGGGGAGTGGTGCTGGGCACACAGGACAAGGGAGCTGTGAACACGCAGCGGCTGGGGGGGAGGGGGACATGGGGAGAAGGGGGGGACACGGGGAGAAGGGAGGACACGGGGAGAAGGGGACACGGGGAGAAGGGGGACACGGGGAGAAGGGAGGACACGGGGAGAAGGGAGGACACGGGGAGAAGGGGACACGGGGAGAAGGGGGACACGGGGGGGAAGGGGACACGGGGAGAAGGGGGGACACGGGGAGAAGGGGACACGAGGAGAAGGGGGGACACGGGGAGAAGCGGGGGACACGGGGAGAAGAGGGGGACACGGGGAGAAGGGGGGACACGGGGAGAAGCGGGGGACACGGGGAGAAGGGGACACGAGGAGAAGGGGACACGAGGAGAAGAGGGGACACGGGGAGAAGCGGGGGACACGGGGAGAAGAGGGGGACACGGGGAGAAGGGGGGACACGGGGAGAAGCGGGGGACACGGGGAGAAGAGGGGAACATGGGGAGAAGGGGACACGGGGAGAATGCAAATGCAGGAGGCTCCTGAGGTCCAGACTGTGGGAATAGTGTCTCTGCAGGAAGGAAGGACTGCGGGGACCAGGGGACGTTCAGCACCAGCGGCTCTGGGTCTGTGCATCTGTGCTTCGGGCATGTCACCCACGTACACGACGCATCGCTCAAGCCATGAAATTGAATGAACGCACCCAAAGAAGCCTTGAAAAGTGAGACGAGCAGTGGGTCAAGAATAGGGCCTGGGGGACGTCACGTTTTTAGGAGAGAGGTCGTTATGCTGGCTTGTGATATTGAAGAGACTGAACTGGGGCAGCTCCTTGGAAAACGAGAAATTGAGTTTAACACAGCTTCCTCCCGCCCTTTCTGTGAGAATGCTGGAACTGATGGGGAAGGACCACTCACGCCCTTGACTATTTGGTTGATGCGGAGAAAGGAAACGGCCGGAGCCTACTGAGCCCAGAATTCTTGGTGTCATGGCCGCATCTCGGGAGCATCTGGCACCCAGGAATAGATCGCTGGTCCTGACTGGTGACTTGCCTCCATGACCAGCCACAGGCAAATGACTTATTTCTTTGGGCATCTCTCTTCCTGACTGAATGAAAGAAATAGTAATGCTGGTTATTTACATACAGTCGTCCTGGGAGTTAAGGTTGGAGTCGAGAGAAGCATTGAATTCATAGATAACAATGGTGTGAAATAGAGCGACCTGTCGCTTCTTCACCGGGAGACATTTACTCTTGGCCGACTCTGCATCCCGGGCTCACTTCTGTCTGGAGGCGAGCACGCATCGGAGTTGAATAATCCCGGGACCCTGTTTTTGCTCAGAGATTCTAATAAATCACTTAACTTCCTTAAGTCAAGCTTACTGGGAGGGTAGATCAGCTCCCCAGAAACATTCCAAAGTCAAATATGACATTTGGGGGTTTGACTGCTGGAAGGGGGGTGAGCTGAGGTGTGAACTCATTCACAGGTGATGTGGCTCTGGGGTGGGTGAGCGCTTCGTGCTACGCTGTGCCATGACCAGCCGACAGTGGCTTCCAGACGAGAGAAGACAGCATCCTCTCAACTGTTTGTGTATGGGTTTTGTATTTTGTCCCCTACGGCTCTTGGCTTTATTAAAGCTACTGACTCCTGGGTTTGCCTTCACATTTTAAAATTTAATTTTAAAAAACCCATTAGCATTTTGCTTCCTTGCAATTACCTGGTTGAATGAACTGTCCTCCCCCCGACCTGTCAGTCCACTGTGGGCACACTCACAACAGCATGTTTCCCACCCACTCAGTTTCTGATGGGTTTTCTTCAAGCGTTTCCCAAGTGCTGAAGAAGCCTGAATACAGTTTTCTGCTATTTTGATCCTTTACGTTTCTGACGTGACCACTGAAAGGTAAGAGAGAGATTGCACATAGCAATCTTCCTCTTGACAAAATATTTTGAAAATGATCAGAAACAAACTTACCTGATTTCTTCCCCAGACACGTATGCTAATTCCTTTCCCGAAAGGGTCCCACCCTCTAGACAAGTCCTGCTTCTCCTGTCACAGCCTGGTCACTCTTGCTGCCTCGGGGCTGCAGCTTCTAGAACACATTGGTCTCTTGGTCTTGTAATCGGTTCTCCTCCTCAGTGTCTCCCCCTGTGAGGTGGCCCTTATCTTCATTCATTAGCAGTCAATGAAAATTCTCTGTAAAGTGCTAACATTTGGTGGTTGATCAACATGCTCGAGGTTTCGGAAAGGATTTATGTGATGACTTCATTCACTGCTGGACCGGCCCTGGGGGGAGAACCCACTGCTTCCCCTTGGACGGTCAGTTGTATCCCGTGTGTTTGAAATTGGAACAAGTCAGATGATGGTCACATTAACAGCTAGTGTTTACGGACTGACTTTGTGCCAGAAATATTGTTTTCCTTTATACTTAACCTGTTTGAATTTTAAAGAGTGCCTCTCACATTACAAATTCGTGTACATTCACTGAGAGAGTTCACTTCATCCCCTTCTGTCTCCTACCTAAGCCCTAGCCCCAGCCCCCCTGCTATCACACTTCCTTCCTTAGAAATACCTCCTGATAAAATCTGCTGTTTACCATTCTGGGCTTTCCTGTGCATTTATAAATACACAGCACCATGTGTCACAATGTAATATTATCAATGCATATCCCCCAGCATAAAGCCTGGCACCCGTAGGCTCTCTATACATAGGTATTGAATGATACTAAAGAATATGCTTTCAAAAATGGAAATGAGGCACAGTGTTCTACTCTTGGTTCTTTCTCTCTATTTTTGAATGTTTCAGATTTTTTCCATTGTAGCGCATAAGATTTCATAGAATCGACAAATTATGATTTATTTGTGTTCCTTGTTGATGAAGAGTCAGGTTTCTTGAGCCATTGGGTCACGTGATATTCTCACATAGTCCTGTTGTTTTATAGTCGTATTATTATATACCTGAGATACCGTCAGGCTGTGGCGTGTCCTGTGTTGTCAGATAGTCATGCTGTCACAGATCATGTATTTTCTATAGTTGTGTTATGTATATTGCCCTGTAGTGATGTCATACAGTCGTGTTGTCGTATAGCCACGTTTTGTGTGTCACGTTTTGCCGAATATTCAGCATGTTGTCCTGTGTCATGCGTTGCCACGAGTCATCCCGCCACGCAGTATCACGTGGAGCGCTCGGGTGAGTGAGCGCCGGGTCACGTGATCTCCCCCGAGGGTCGCACCGTCATGCTCTCTGCTGTCTGGAAAGTGGCTCCTGGTTCCGGGTGTCTCCACCCCCCCGTTCGAGGGGTGAGTTTTGCCTGCAGGGGCTGTCGCTCTGGACCACTTCCTGGTGGTGAGGGCACAGAGCATCCTGCATCCTGCACCCCCGGCCGCCCGGAGGCTCAAGAGAGGAAGGGCTGTTTTTGCCATCACTCAGGGCTTCTGGGGGGAGGTGGAGGGGGCGCAGGGAGAGCACATGAGTACAAGGGGCACAGCCACGCCCTCTCAGCCCAGCGCGCCCAGCCCTTCTCTGCCACAGCCCAGCTCACAGCAGGTGCCCTACGCCCGCGCCTGGCTGGCTGGCTTCCTGCAGATTGAGCGCCGATGCTTTTCCTTCATGGCTGGATACGAAGGAGCCTCGGGAGAGGGGTCAGTGTCTCAGTGACCTTGAAGTTGGCCTTGCCGGGAGTCCTGGCCGCGCTCACAGGTCTGTGCCAGCAAGCTTGGCAGTGGTGCCTGCTGGGCCTCTGTGCGTCTGCCGTTTCCCCTGGGGGCTCCCGGGGGCTGCCACGGCCACCTGTGTCTCCTGCAGCTGCTGTCACCCAGCCCAGTGGGTCATGAGGGGAAGTAGGTGGGGGCTACGGCCGTGGCCGTCCCCATCCTCAGACAGGAGGGAGAACGGGGGTAGGGAGCTGTGCACTCACAGGCCTGAGAGCTGCCTCTCTAAACACAGGTGCCTAAATTAGAGCAACCTCTGCCGTGAAATGCCTTCTGGGTTCGCACTGGAGCCGCTGGAAGATTAGAACGCGGTGCCCACCTCACGCCCGGGAGGGCAGGCCGGCTTCCCGACATTAGGTTCGCGGGTGGGGGGAGAAGCAGGTCTGCGCCCGGAGCAGGTACAGATTGTGGGGCACACAAAATCACCAGGCAGATTTCTCCATCTTGTGTCAGTTAGCATAAATTAGTGTAGCCTTCTCTTAATTGAAATGAGACTCTGCAGTAACGATGATGAGTGCACAGTACATCGCGTTTAATTCCCTCCTACACGGAGACTATCTCTTCATGGGTGCTTCTCGGGGAAGAAGGTGATAACGTGAATCACATCCTGCCAACTCCACGGGGGGCGCGCCTCTCATGCTGTGGGGCTCCAGGGGTGTGTTCAGGCTGGTGCAGGGCTCGGGGAAGTGTCCGAGGACGGCAAGGCAGGAGCGGTTTCCCGTCCTGGAAGCACAGGGACCAGAGCCGTCACGGACCGAGCCCTGCTCAGCGCCAGGCTCCGCGTGTGCTCAGTACGCTTGGCAGCGGCAGCAGCGAGAGCCTCCTTTTAGATGAGAACCAGATGTGGAAACCAAGGCTGGAGGGGTCAGCGCCTTCACCGGCCACTGGCCCCGACGGGGTGGGGGGCAGCCCTGGTCTGAGTGGCTGGTCCTCCCTCCTCATGAGCCTGTGAAATAGTTACTTTTACAGGGAATCACGAGGGAAGCGAAGCACCGTCCACTGCCTAGGGACCCCTAGGGTCTTCGGTCGCGTTAAGCAAGTGGGTCAGGGCTCCAGGCTGTGTCCCCTCAGCCACGTCGCCTGGCGCTGAGTTACTGGCCACCCCTCCGTCCTTCCTTCGTCCCAGGACCATCCTCCCCCTCTCCCCATGCCCTCCCCTCCCCTGCCCTCCCCTCCCCTTCCCATGGCCGCCTCTGGTTAAGATGCTTTGTGGTTTGGGACCAGTGAGTCCTGTTTATCTCTGCCACGGTTCCTCCTGCTGCAAACTGAGCTCCAGGAAGGAGGGGACTATCCCAACATTGCAGGCGGGTGCTGATGGCCCCCAAAAGCCCTCACGCCCCCCTCACCCTGAGCGTACCGCTCCCTCTAATGCACCAGCCTCCCCTGGGACTCCCCACGTGCGGGCCCGGTGGCCTGGGCCTCATACCTCTGTGTCCCCCCCCCCCCCCCCAGCGAAACCCCCAATGCTGTGACTCTACCCCCTCAAGCACTTCCTGGGAAGCTTCCTGCAGCTCAGCCCACGGTTTCCCCTCTTCTCTGCTGCTGCTTTGTTACCCACAGGGCCCTTCCAGCAATGTGACATTTAACTACAACCAGCCTCTGAAAGGCCTCCTTTTCCTCTAACTACAAAACTTCTCAACGAGGAACGTACCTCCCACTGTCTATACCACAGGACCCAGGACAGGCGGGGATGTAACTGGGGCTCAGAACGTCCTTATGGATGAAAGGGAATTTAAGGGACGTGTTAACTCAGTGGGCTTTCTTATTTCTGGGAGCATCAGCGTTTCTCACACTGGAGTTGTGCGTGCCGATGGCCGTGCGCCAGGATTTGGTCAGATCCTCGGACCTGCCACCCTCAGGAGAGGAGACGCCCCTGTGTCTGGACCTCTCCCTGCTTCCGAAGCCTCTCTTGCTGCCGCTTGGGAAATATCTGTGCACATCAAACAGCTACTTCTCAGCAAACCTTGGGCAGGATATCTCGGACAGCACGGGGTCTTAGCGTGTGCTCACACTGGGTTGTGTGCATTTCTGCTCCGTGTGTCTGGTTGCCGGTGAATCCCCAGCAGCGGTGGGCCTGCTGTCTCTGCGTTGTGGACACCAGGTAGAGGGTGCACCCGGGGGAGGCCCAGGGCCGTGCCCCTGAGGCGCTTGGAGAGGGAGTGTTGGAATTCGGAGTATCATCGCAGTGAGGGCCGCGGCCCGCCCGCCGTCTGCCCGGGTCACTGTCTGGGCGTCAGTTGTTATTCTGGTGTGTGCTTCTGATTGTGAGATGATAACGTCTGGAGATCACGACCCGTGTGATGAGGGGTCGGCCGTGGCCCAGTGCCCCTGCCCTAGCGCCCCTGCCCTTACGCCGGCTGGGAGCATCCGCTCGTTCCTTCCAGCTCGTGGGGCGTAGGGTGCTCTGGAGCTGTTTACTCCGACTCAGAGGTGACTGCCCCCAGGATGCGTTTGCTGGAAAGAGCCGGGGACCCTCACGGCATCTCGTTACTAATTCCCGTAGCTCATGGCAGAAGGCCGGGACAGACCTTTCGGAGAAGAACGCTGTCAGACGTGCAGTGACAGGCCAGTTGCTTTGTGTCCTGGGCTTATAACACACAGATGACAGATTCTCACTTATGATCTTGCTGGAAATGATTTTTTTTAAGGCTAAGACCTAGATGCATTAATAATTGACTTTGAAATGACATTTGCTTAAGACTCGCGTTCTAGAGAAGTTCGTATGCCACCGGCTCAACTAATACCTTTCTCCCAAGGCTTCTGAATGATCTTTGATTCACAGAATTTGAATTCCTTGAGGGTGTCAGTTACTGAGTCATCATCATCTTGCCACTACTGTGTTTTGCACTTGCTGTGTAGTTTTGAACGTATATAACATATATAGCCCGTGATGGAGATGAAAGCTACTGAGAAGGTCTTGAATTTCGGCGTCAGTTTTGATGCAAATTCGGTTATCATTCCACAGTTCTCATCCCGGGTAAACAGCCTGGTGTCGAGTTTTGCTGCCACACAGGGCAGTGAGGGCAGAGGGTGGTCAAGGCCGAGGGTGGGGCTGAGTGTGAGGTCCGGTCCCGCAAGTGCCCACTCTGAGCTCAGGGCCACACTCTGGCCTGTGGCCGCCCCTCCCCTGCCCCATCGTCACTCTGTGATCTGCTCCATGAAGGCTGAGGCCCCAGTGGTGACCTCTCCCTGCAGGCAGGCCCCAGGAGGAGTTCGTCACGGTGACAAGAGCCCATCGGGCCTCAGATGCACCCCTAAACGTGGGCAGCGTCGGGGGCCCTGCCCACATAGGGCCGCTGGAGTGTGTGTGCAGCACCCAGAGCTGAGTTTGGGAGCTCGTGGCGAAGCAGACTGGGGTGGGCTCCTTCACGGTGCCTCCTTGGCCTCTGCTTGGGAAGGGGGCGTGGTACCTTTGCACTGCAGGGCTACCCCGGGCCTTGGTCTTGGAGGGCAGGGCAAGGCTCAGGGCTAGGAGTTCTTGTGTACGGCTGTCTTGGCTTTCCTGACTCTGTGGCTCTTCGGGACTCTTCCTGGGAAAAGGAAGCGCCTCGTTCCAGTTTCTGGTGGGAAAGCCTGGCAGCCCTGCGTCCACCATGCTCACAGGTTCCTGGGCTCCCGCAAAGGTGCAGCCTGTGGCCCCTTGTTCCCTGTGGGTCCCAGGGTGCGTCCCTCCTGCAGAGCCTGGTATCCAGTCATGGATACCATGACTACCATGGATACCATGCTTTGCGAGGACTCAGTATTTGTCCGTTTTAGTGTTTTTACTGAAATACAATACTGTACTTTTGCTCATAATTATTTGTGCTTGAGAGATCTAACAGTCGTAATCAACGTTTTCGATATTAAAATTAAGTGATAAAATACATCGTTATTATTTCAGCTAAGTAATCTGAGTCACGTACAGCTGTCAACACGTACTTAATGTGTGCAGATGCATATAACAGTTATTGTCATTTTTGAAAAAAAATGTATCATGTAAAACATTTGCAAGAGCAGTTTCTTTACAATAGAATCTGCTGAGGTGCAAAGGCAGAGCCGGCTGTCTTGCTGGGGTGGCCGGATCGCACCGTCTGCCTGTCAGGCTGCAGCTGAGCCTCTAACTCAGTGGCAGAGCCCGGGAGTAACCATCTCTCTGTCTGTTCTGTTTGCAGAGTCCCAGTGCACCCTCTGCGGGGAGCCGGAAGGTGAGTGCCTGGCCCTCGTCACACCTGCCTCAGGTGGGCATGGCCTGTGCTGTGACAGACGCTGCGGAGCCTGTCAGAGGCGGGTTACAAATCCAAAGCACGTTCTGTGTGGTGTTTGATGGAACAAGTGAGTAAAAGAATCAGAACCGAGCGCGGGATGAGCTTTGGGCAGGAGGTGCTCATCTCTAAAGGAAAATTGGCAGCACACCCAAATTGCAACACTTTCGGTTTGGCTTTAGAAATTTCAGTTCGTTTTCTCCGTGTAGTAAATGCCAATATTACAAATACATATGAATTGGCTTTAAAGAAATTAGCCGGTGGTGCTGACGGGCCTCACGTGCGATGAGACCTCTGGAAACTCTTCCTTCCTCCTTCTTGTCCGGGGCGGAAGCCGAGGGGGTGGGGTCAGAGCAGCCAGCCCCCGGCAGCAGGTGTGGAGTGCCCCCCCCAACCCCGGGGCTTCCGTACGTGCACGCGATCACGCCACCAGGAAGGTGTCTGCCCGCAAGTCGAAAAACAAAGTGAGCCTAGTGTTAAGTTGGAAATTCCATCAAACACTGTATTTCCTCAGTTTGGGGTTAACAGAGATGCTAGGACTAAGTTTGGAGTTCTTCCCGTGTTGTTTAAGGACTATATAACGATAGCTATGGCAATGATTGCTCACATTTCAAAGTCTTAATCTTCACTGTCATGGAAGCATGAACTTTGGGCCCCTGGTGTTTCCAGGGTCGAAAGACGCGTGGGGTTTTCTGGTCCTCGGGGCGGCTGCTCCAGAATGAAGGTCGAGAGCGGGTTTCAGCTGAGCTGCGCTGCCTGGTGATGCGGGAACCGCGGAGATGCCGGGGGTCGTGGGGACTGTGGGGGTCGTGGGGACTGTGGGGGTCGTGGTGTGTCTCAGGGTTTTGCGGGGAGCTGTGGGTGTCGCGGGGGGACTGATGGAGTTCTCCACCGTGTCCTGTGCGCTGTCTCGTTGTTGCAGGTTTGCGCCCCCGCCCTGGCCTCCCATCTAATGTCCTTGCCCTTCCCCACACCTTTCGTGGAACGTGGTCAGCGTGCTACGTACCCTACAAAAGTCGTGAAACATGAAATTCTTCTACGTGTTGGCGGCTGCAAACCGTGCTGCATGTCTGTCTCTGTGTTTCTGCGAGCGGCCGGCCGTGTTCTGCGGGCATGTGCTCGGTGGCGGGCGGGCGGCCAGAGCGCGGTCCCCGGGTCGGCGGAGCCCGGGGCGCGAGGGGCGAGGGGCGGAGGTAGGCACGTGCGTCCCCGGGCGTCCAGGCTCAGGGGCATCGGTCCGTGTCCGTGGACGCCCAGGGCGGCGGGCTGGCTCCGGAGTGGACGAGCCCCCTGCGGGCCTGCAGCCCGGACAGGCAGGACCCAGGTCCAGGCTGAGGCCCCAGCCCTGCGCTCACACCAGGGCCGGCCCGACTCGGACAAGCTCGGGGCTGCTTCCATCTGCTCTGGTCTAAGGTCCACGTCCCGAAGGCCGTCAGCCCAGCAGAGGGGGAACTGTCCGGGGAAGCGGGAGACACGTTTGTTCTTGTTCTGGGGCAGAAGGACTTGTGAACGTTTAGTCACAGTCTAGCTTGACTCCATGTGAGAATGACCCCAGCCGTCCAGCCGGAGCCCCGAAGGTCGGGAAGGGGGCAGGTCTCAGGCTGCGGCTGGGTAGCTGTGGGGCGGTGGCTGGACCCCCTGCGGGTTCCCCCCCCCCCCCCCGGCCCCCCTGCGCAATCTGATTCTCTGCAGCCATTTCAGGGTTTCAGACATGCAAGTGGGTGGCTCCAAATCAGAGAGCAGGAAAGACTTGATGGCACAGCCTCAGCTGTGCTTTATTTTCTGAAAAGCACGATCATATGAATATTCATACATTTTTAAATCATTTAAGTAATTAGTCTAAGTGAGGGCTGGCTGGGTGCAGTGAGCGGAATCTAAAATCAGCTTTTTTGTTCAGTAATTTCTCCGGCAGCTTCAGTCAGTTCACTCGTAAGCCCCGTGCACAGGGGGGATCAGAGCTGGAGGCTGGCAACAGGATGTACAGCTTAGATCCGGGCGCCCCAGGCTCTTCACACCCAGAAGGTGAAGGCGTCAACTGATTGAGCTCCTCTTTCTTGTCAGAAGGCTGTGAACAGCGTTTCACTGCTAAACCAGTGAAGTGGGAAACACCTATTTGCATTTTAATGATTGGTTCTCTGGGAGAGAGCTGGTTCTTTGGATCCAGATTGAATAATTAGCATTGTCTCAGATGATAATATCTGTGAAGCTAGTGAGACTAGGAACCCAGTTCATGGGAGGCTGGAGACCTCAGAATTCTGAGATTGTGGATCCCTGCACTGCTGTGGCCTGTTTTCCAGAGAACATAAAAGTTTAATTGTGTATAAAATGTAGATCACAATTTCAGTATTGCTTAAACTTTGTACGTTGTCTCAAGGTTTCTGAAATTTGGATGGCTGTGTTTTTATGAGATGAGAATGTTTAATGGGATTTATTGTTATTTACTGGTATCTTTCTTTCTACTCAGAGTATACAGACCACTCACCTCTGAATGCTTGCAAGAGAGGGGGCGTGAAAGTGGGGGGGGGGGTTCATTTAGTGACTGAGATTCATCTAGGCATTTGCAAGGGGACAGTGACCACAGTAATTCCCTGGGATGGAGACCCATTCCAAAAGAAAACCAAAAAAAGCTTAAAATTTACTCAGAGCCATCTCATTTGTTAAAATAATTTTCTATAATAATTTAACAGTAAGACTGTCTCCATTTGTATCGTTTCCCTAGTGGTTCCTGTTATCGTTTAGACCTTGGAAGTAACTGGATGTTATTTAGCAAGAAGGTCACCTTCTCCGATCTTCTTGACATTGAAAGTATATCTGAAGGTTTTGTATGATATAATCCATTACTTTAGTATAGGAAGATAATTTAAGGGTATATGATCCTTTCCAAACTTTGCTGACAGACACGTGATACCCCTTGCTTTTTAACAAGACCACAAGGAAAATTATGGACATTTGGTGGGTCCACAGATGTCCGTTCATGCATTTGTCTATATGTTTACACTTTTGTGGTTCGACCTGCCCTCCTACCTAATAGATTTTCTGATGTGGGAAGACAGATCCTGATGCCTGGGGGGATTGAGGAGAACTTATTTGAAATCTACTATAATGTAATAACAATGTCTTACATTTATGTTATTTTACCCAATTAAAACTAAGAAATAAAATAGGCTATTATGATATAAATTTGGCATGAAGGGATGTGCTACAAAAACGTTAGGATGGATTTTAGAATGAAAGATCTTTCAGTGATAGAGGGCTTAAGATTATAACTTCAAAGCAGTGGACCATTTGTGGTGGCATAAATATACATTGGATCATTGGGAAAATCTTATTTGTAGAAATACCAGTCCAAAAACAAATGTAAGGTTAAGAAAAGAAAATCTCAAAAAGTTTAAAGTGAGGGATTTTCTTTCTAAATCTGAATTTTTTTTTTTAACTTTGATCATGTTGATTTTCAATTGCATACTGCTCCTAGAATTTTGGACAGACATACAGACTCTTGTATTTTACTACAGATAGAATGATTCCCAAACACCTCTTCTTTCTTCATAACCCATCAGTTGAGAAAAGGAGAATTTCCCCCGGTATTTATAGTGTTATATTCTTGATTTTTTAAAAATACAAATAATCAAGATTCTCCCTGCAAGTGACTCTAAACAGTGGAAATTTCCACACTATTTTTGTACCTTAATTGAGAATGTGTCATCCTGAGATTTTAAGGCCCCTCAACAATTAGGGAAAATAATAAGGTGGCTTTTAGAAAACTGGGCATCAAAGGGTTTAGAGAGAAGCATTTCCATCCCTCCTCCCAGCTCTCACCCCCGTCCATGGAAACGGGGGGGGGGGGGCGTTAATTCTCAAATACAGCTCGTGCCTCTCTTGTTTTAAGATCATACCTTTTTAATTGCATGCTTTGGATAAACATCATCTTTTCTGATTGCTCTTCTTGGATGGTTAGTGGAAGATAACCACCACTTATTAAGTTCTCCACGTGTGCCAGGCACTCTATAAAAAGAAATTAGTGTTGCTTAGGAACTGAAGAATTCAACTAATTTTTGAGAGAAAACAGAACTCTGCTCCAGCCAGTCTGTCTTCTAGGACCTTAAAATGGTTTGTGTTATAGCGGAAATCAGAAGATATTGCCTAGGGTAAGACAGAATACTGTTCCTCATAAAAGTTTACGATGGGGGACATCAGAAAGCATGGAAGACTGTCCCGTCCCTACTACACACATAAAATCGCTGCATGATTTTTATCAACATTTGCTTTCAGCACATAGTTGAACTTGAATGAAAGAAAGAGAGGGAATCGCTTAGGTACCAAGAATTAGGAAACGATTTTAAACCCGAGGGTAGGCGTGAGTCAAGGGACATTGGCCCCTGAGAAGTAAACCCAGAAAGGCACGGGGGTGGGCAGAGCGCTGACGCTCAGGCAGATCAGAGACACTGGCTGCACCTGTGGGGCGGGGCTGGTGGAGAAGCTGGAACTGAGCCCTGGGAATGAAACCCAGAATCTCAGTGAGTTTCCCCATGTGTGAGAGAAGAACTGGAAAACACTGACCCATGAAAGTATAAAGGAAGCTTATCACATTACCAGGGTCATGGGTAGAATATGGTTGCCGACAGGGTACACACACTCCAGGCACGGATGTGAAATCTGAATTTCTACCACCTGTGTCTGAAGGACCATGTGGTGAAATTAATGTGAACGCTGTTCCAGAAGCAGAAGCATTTAGGATTCTGTCCAAACCTGACGGCTGCGGCAGAATCGAAATCTCAAATTATCTACAGGATCTTTGACAAAACAGGGCTCCAGGGGCTACTCCTCCACTTCAAAAATAACCCCCGCTTTAGATAAACATACAATAAAACATAACCCCTGTAAAGAAACTTTGGGGGTGAGAAAACATGATAGAAGGATGAGAATCAACAGACTTGCAGAGATGTTGGGTAGGCTTAAAATTACTAAAGAGAGTTTTAAAAGGAAAAGAAATCATAATAAAACAGCTCTCTGGTATGAAAACAAAGACGGATTAAAAAACAGTGTACCTAGAAACAAGAAATGTCATTTAAATTCGCTACTGTGTCCGTATGTTATAAGTGGATTTGACAGAGCTGAAAAGTGAATGAACAAGCTACAAAAACGATATGAGGATATTATCTAGAGTTTTGCATAAGCATATAAAAGATACTAGGGAGAGAAAGGAGACATCGCTCCAAGGAGGAAAGGCTGAGATTTTTCCAGAACTGAAGCAACGGGCCGTGCCTCTTGATCTACAGACCACCAATACTGAAGCCAATAAATAAAGCACATTCATATCGTACAAAGTGAAACTTCAGCGTATGAGAAACAGGGCTTCCCTGGTGGCTCACTGGTTGGGGATCCGCCTGCCAATGCAGGGGACACGGGTTCAAGCCCTGATCCAGGATGATCCCACATGCCACGGGGCAACTAAGCCCGTGCACCACAACTACTGAGCCTGCGCTCTAGAGCCCACGAGCCACAACTACTGAGCCTGCGAGCTGCAACTACTGAAGACCGCGTGCCTAGGGCCCATGCTCCGCAACAAGAGAAGCCACCACAATGAGAAGCACTCTGACCGCAATGAAGAGCAGCCCCTGATCGCCGCAACTAGAGAAAGCCCGCACGCAGCAACGAGGACCCAATGCAGCCAAAAAAATAAATACGTTAAGATAAACAAATGAAAAAAAAAGAATATGAGAGACAAACAAATGATCTTAAATATAGCCAAAGGGAATACGCAGGCTACAGTGATGGCAGAGGCTTACTGTCCTCAGAATTGATGCTAGATGGCATTGGCGTTAGAGTCACGTCTAAAGATTACTGAGAAAAATGAAGGGAGTAATGAAGATGCCACACGTGCAACAGAAATCTCATTAGAAGAGGAAAGAGGGAGAGAGAGAGGGGAAAAGGCTCAGATAACACAAAATACGAGAGAAGTGACTCAAGTATTTTTTCAGATAAATAAAATCATTATTTAACGATAAAAGGATACTGCCCTAAGAAGCTAAAACAATCATTACTTTAGAATAGACTGAAAATATGCACACACACACAAAAAAAGACAGAAGAGAAAAACAGGATTACAGTGAGAAACTGACAAATTCAAAATTCTGATGGGAGACTCCCTAATCTCATTAGGTACCCAGAATCTTGCAGGAGGAAGCTGGTTCCCCAGGGAGAGAGATGAGCTCCTAGGTGTTTCCTTTTCCCCCAGCATCCCTGCTGGGAACCCTGTCTACTGACAGCTGAAGGGAGTTCTTGCCAAAGTCAAGGTTTAGTTCTCTGCTCCACCTCAGTCCTTTTATTCTGTGGCCCTGTGGCCACAGCAAGTGCTTGCCCAAACAATCTGAGCTTTTATGGGAAATATTTGCAGAAATCCAGAACCCACTTGGCTTCAGGATGCAAAGAGATTCCTCTGGACCACATTCTCTCAGTGGAGCATCTCTGCCTTCCCTTCCCAGGGCCCCCAAAGCTCAGCGAGCCCACCTTCCAGCCTTATAGCCTGAGGCAGATAAATATCTATTCCTGAATTACAGGTCAGACGGTATCATTTCCTTCCTCAAATGGTGTCAAGGTTCCCTGTCATCTATAGGATGAACTCCACATTCGAAATCTGCCATAAACTTGCCCCATCTTGCCTTTCCCACCCCATGTAGCCACGAGTAACTCATGCACCCTCTGGATTCTGGTTGCCACATCCTAACAGAGGGCTCCAGGAGTGCACTTGGACACTGAAGGATTTGTGATGGACAGAGGTTGGAGGAGGGCCGGTGGGGACCGTGTGTGTTTGTGTGTGTGTGTGTGTGTGTGTGTGTGTGTGTATGTGTGATGAGCAGAGAGAGGGGGATCAAGGGACACACAAGGGGTGTTTGGCATTTGTTATCTCAGCAGAGGTTAGTTTTGCATGTACAGGGGGAGAGGAGACTTGCAGTATATTTGTATTAAGCATAGAAAAGTCTAGAAAAGCCTTCAAGGACCAGCTCGAGCTCCATCTCCCTGATGCAGGGTTCTGGGTCCTCTCCATCACCCATGGGCACTCACCCTCTGGGATCTTCCATGCCTTGTTGTGCTTCCTGTTAGCTCTCCAGGGATACCTGTGGGAGCACAATGTGTGCCAGACTTGGAGCTGAGTGCTGATTTGTAGGCGCTCTCAGCACAGGAGCTGTGTCACTTCATCTTTACATCCCAAAGTGCCCAGTTGCATGTTTCTGAACCAAATGCATAAAGCTAGTCATTAGTATATCTGGTCTTATTGCCAACACAGGCAGTTATGTAAGCTTCGCTCAGAGGTGAAGCTACAGCTATTAAATATGATAAAATAAAGTGAAAGTGGGGATGAATTGGACATACCATCTGGTGTCTGAGACTCTGTCACAATTATGCATTTATGCCGAATGACATAAAATGCACAAAGAACACTAATTTGCAAATTTCTAATTATTTTAGATTATCCAATATCTGAGATGCAGGCATTCAGCTGGCACTGAAACAATTTTACCTCATTAATTTGCTCAAGAAATAAATAAATATTCTATGTTTCTGGTCAGCAGATCATTTAAATACCAGGTTTCCGGTTTCCAACGTGTAGGTAAAGTGCTGTCTGTTTTCTTGCCGCTAAACTTATGCCTATTTGTTGCATTCTTTTTTTTTTTTTGGCGGTACGCGGACCTCTCACCGTTGCGGCCTCTCCCGTCGCGGAGCACAGGCTCCGGACGCGCAGGCCAAGCGGCCATGGCTCACGGGCCCAGCCGCTCCGCGGCATCTGGGATCTTCCCGGACCGGGGCACGAACCCGCGTCCCCTGCATCGGCAGGCGGACTCTCAACCACTGCGCCACCAGGAAAGCCCCTATTTGCTGCATTCTGAAGCATATTTGGGAGGTGAAGGCACACACGGAATGTATGCAGTGGAATGTTGAGAAGCGCCAAATTACTACTTCTAGTCATTCACAATAAACTCTTTTATAATATTGGAAAAAATGGATAAAGAGAGAAAGTTAACATGAAGACAGGCTCTGACATTTGTTTTCCATATTAGAATGTCGCCACCTTGAAAGCAAGAGCTTTGTTTTGAATTTTGAATATCATGCATGTCACCTCAGGGTCCGTGCATAAAATACCCAAAATTTAGGCTGTCTTTTGGTTGATCTGAATCAGTATCCTCGAGAGAATTCTTTCCATCTTCTTAAGCTCTGCGAACACGAAGAAGTGGAGTGCTTCTGTTTCCTGAGAATGAAATGTCCGTGCAGAGGTTAAATGAGCTCCTCTTACTACCTCTTTTCCTGTAATTTTCTAACCCTGAGTTTTATGCTGTACACTGGCAGACGTTGTGAGAATCCTTTTGGGAGTCTCATTCTGACGTGACGAGTACCGAGACACTTTGAAAGACAAAGGAGCATTTCTGTGCCTTGGACCTTCGGGCAGAGTTGGCTTCATGGCACAAGGGCCGTCCCGGTGCCACCAGCCCTGTAAACCCACTTTCTCCCGTGGATCCACAGGGCAGCAGCAAGGCCCTGACAATGAGTGAGACGAGTCTTGGAGGTAGACAGAGGCAAGGAAGAGGCCTGACTGAGCAGCAGGGCTCCTGATTTGGATGTAATCAAGGGGGCAACTGCCCGTGCTCTCACTCCTCTGTCTGCGCTCCTCTGCTCACTGTGTTTGCAGCTTCATTCCTGCCTTTCTCCTGGATTTTCTTCATTTTTCTGCCTGCATTTCACGAGCATTCAGTGAGTCCCAGGACTCTGTACTGGGTGCCAGGAAGAAAAGCCGGAGGGTGTTCCAACCCAGATAGAGTTCTTTGAGTTCTGAGAATGTTTTGGAAAGCCCATCCATCATGGGGCCAGAGCGTCTGTCATCAGCGTTTCACAGAGGAGATGACGTGAAGCCTTTGGTTTGACCTTTCTCCAATACTTGCCCCAGGGTTTGTGTTTACAGGTTTGGCTGGGTTTCAGGTATTGCTTGTCTTTTAAGTGACTGGCAGAGATGAGAAAGCCTTCTCGCTGAACCCCTTGCTGTTATTAATGATATGGGTTCATAATTTTGCTTTTCTCTCTGATTGTTACATCTCATTACCAATGTTATGAATGACAAATTATTGAGATTTTTACAGCATCTATCACTGTAGAATAACCTTGGAGGTAAACTTCCCAACATAGAATTACTGTGTCCTCCCCCAACCGATCTTGTGGTCAGATGACCCAGAACTCAGGGTATGGACCTACAAGTTGGCAAAATGCTTGCAAGGGACACCACGTTTTAAAAATAGGGCAATTGCTGTGGTGTCATGGGCAGATCAGTGATCTTGGAACCAAAACCGCAAACTAGATGTATGACTCATTTTCTAAAAATGTTGAGCTAGCCGTGGTTCTGTCTTCATGGGATTCTCGAGGGGCTCTTGTGAGATGACGTGTAGGGAAGGGATCGTTAGAGATCATGTTTTCCCGGCTGGAGAGAGTTCTCAGGAAAGGCCTTTCTCAGCAAACCTGCCGCAGATGATGGGCTTTTTCCATTTCTCTTTATTTTTCCTATAGTTTCTCATTAGAAATGCCCCCTCACATCACCGTAGACACACCGTCTTCCCTTCAGCTCAGCCCACTCTTGACTATAATACAGAGCTTCCCCGCCTCCGCCCTCCATGAGCCATGGGTGGTTTTGTTTCCTGAAGATTGTGTGGGCCTCATCTCAGCAAAGTGGGAAATGACGTGGAGGTGCAGGGGCGGGGGGCTGTGTTAAAAGGAGTAGAATTAGGGACACGGGAGCTGCTCAACTATATATACGGAGTGAGTGGAGTCAGGAGAGTTCAGACTTGCTGGAACATGTTTCTCTGAGACTAAAAATGGAAAGAAAAGCAGGATATACAACATGGGCGAGGGAGAGCCCTTCGACAGATGTGATTATTGATCATCACAACTTCATTAACTAATAGGATAAAAAATCACTGGCTTTGCCCTTAAATATCGTTTTTGAAATATATGCCTTTTTTGACTCCTGCCTTGTATCCAAGGTTATCGACTTTCCTGGGGAGAAATACAGGCTCTGTGTCCAGTGGAAGGAGAGTCGGGCCAGGAATCAGGAGGCAGCGTCCCAGCTTCTTTCCGTTGATGGAAGCGTGAGCTTTCGTGAGAAGCTGCCCTGTGGACCTGATGTTCTCGGCCTAAGATTTCCTAAGTTGTGTGTCTACACGCACACGCACGTCTACAGACTAAAGTCTTGGCTTCAAGTGTCTCCATTTTATTTTCTAGATGCTCTGCATGGGCATCAGCGGTTTCCACGACATTGCGCATCGTTGGCCTTTGGTTTAGTGAAACTCTGTGTCTTGCTATTAGACGTGTGGTGGTGAAGGCAGTTGGGAACTAATTGTTCAGAACTGTGCTGGGGGCTGACCCACCTCCTGCTGTTCAAGTTCATGATTCCTCCACCTCTTCATGAAATTGGTGGCAACTTTGGCAGATTAACTATTACCAGGCTAATTAATAAATTGTTAATTAAACAAACTAATGATAAATGTACAGAATAAAAATGTGTGGAAAGGGGGAAAAAAGAATATAAATTAGGAGTACAAGATTAGAACTAAACAGGTTTTGGAACAAATGCAGCTTTCTCCCTTTAAGTAGACCTGGAACAAATTGTGCAGCTTCACTGAGGCTGAAGTCTTCATCTGCAAAGTGGGTATAACATGGTGTCCACATCACAAGGCACTTCTGAGGTTATAGTGGTGAGCACAGTGCCTGGTACCTAGCAGGGACTCGGTGACGTGTGTGTTTTGTTTTGCTGTTTACTTCTTTGCTCAGTTGTTGGTTATTCTGTGTTTTTATTCAATGTATATGTGTCAGATGTGATTCTAGGTGTTGGGGAAGTACAGGATGAGGAGATAGCTGTGCATCTAAAGAAAATCTGAGAAAGTGACAGTTGTAATAAATAGCTACAAATAAACCAGTAGCTGTAACGATGATGATGGCGATGAATCCGTTGTTCCACAGAAAGTTGTTCCCACTTATAGTAAAATGTGGCTCGTAAGGTGAAGAGGTAGTTCAGGGTAAGCAGAGAATGGAAGTTGCAGAGAGGGAATCTTTTTATTTTTTTACATTTTAGGGCTTTTCTAAGAGGTAGCTATAGAAACCCTTCACCTCCATCTGCTAGAACCACTTCCCTTCCTCCACAGAAGTGAGACCCCATCAGATGGATGCATCGCTGCCCTGGTGGTGCCTGTGTTAGCACCTGTATCAGCCTGGGTTAACACCTGGCACAGAACAGAAGGGCAGTAGATGCTGTTGACTCAGTTGGGGTCACTCACTGTTGAGTCACCAACAGATTCAACAGGGAACTGCGCCAGAAGAATTCCCCACATTTGTCCTCCTGACACTGTTAAAGGCTAGAGAGAAAAGCAGAGAATCTACGTATAAGTGGACCTTCCAGCAGTTCTTCCAGACCTCACCATCCTCGGCATTTGGTCTGGGAGGGGCATCGGGTGGGAGAGGTGTAGGATGTGGTTGGATCTTTCTCAGAAATGCTCAGTGACCCTGAGTAAAGTGAAATTTCCATTTGGGTCTTTCTGGGAATGATTAGTTTGGGAGTCTTAGGAATACATCTGAGAGCAGTCCATAGAGGCGTAAACTGGATCGACACTGAGGAGGGGACCTCAGCTTTGATACAGACTCCACATTACAGTTTGATTGGATTATATGTATACGTTGACCTGATATGACTCTTTTAACAGGCCTGCTTATTATTGGTTGTTTTTTTAAAAATAATTCTTTATTTATTTTATTTTTGGCTGTGTTGGGTCTTTGTTTCTGTGCAAGGGCTTTCTCCAGTTGCAGCAAGCAGGGGCCACACTTCATCGCGGTGCGCAGGCCTCTCAACTGTCGCAGCCTCTTGTTGCGGAGCACAGGCTCCAGACGCGCGGGCTCAGTAGTTGTGGCTCACGGGCCTAGTTGCCCCGCGGCATGTGGGATCTTCCCAGACCAGGGCTTGGACCTGTGTTGCCTGCATTGGCAGGCAGACTCTCAACCACTGCGCCACCAGGGAAGCCTGTTGTTATTGGTTTTGAATAATGAAATTAGAGTGATTTCAATATTCTCTGTTTTCTCAAATTCTGAAATAGTTACTTAGGTATTGTGAAGCAAAAATAAGGAAGTTACATAATCAGATTTAAGAAGTAATTAGAATATCATCATTTTTAAGTGAAACATGAGATAAATCGAGTTTGAATTGATATCTCTACAATCAACACTCGTTTTGGGTTTGGGGTTAGAGCCACTCATGTAAGTCAGTATATGGAGATGGTCTATGATATGTGAGGGCGTCAAGCCAGGGGACAGATGTCATCTAGTGGAAAGAAAGGCACATGTGTCATATACATGCCATAACATTTGTAACTTTCTGTTATTGATTGTGCCAGAGAAACAGCAAATAATTTCAACTGTGAGAGGAATAATCAATTGTCCGACGCTGGACGTGGGAACAGCATCTGAAGCAAATGGTGAGCTGGACCCTAAAATAGGACAAAGACTTAGGAACCGTGGTGTTGGGTTTGCAGGGGCTGTAGGACTCAGATCACGGGCAGCTTTCCGTATCAAGCTGCAGATTTTTCGTATAGCTCTTCAAGGGGGCCCATGAGCCATATGTCTGTGAATACCCTAAACTGTGTGTGGAACTTTTGAGAGTGTCTATATGTGCTTCGGGGCAAAAGGACATAGAATTTTCATCCATTTCTTATAGAGGTTTATGACCTTGAAAAGGTGAAAAGAGCTGTGAGTGTGGGGAGCCTGGAAGGGAAGATTCCCGGTCTGTTCATATTTCAATGCTGTGTGTGTCCATCTCCACCTTGGATCTCTGACGAAACCCACTTGACCCCTGGGAACTGACCTTGGTCATGCTCGCTCCTGAATTCCTCCTCAGGGCCAACCCTCATGACAAGAGAGAGTAAGTAATACGTCCAAATAGCTGCTGTGAGCGAGTTTTGTCTGGATGGATGTGGTTGGGTCACGTTGGAGACAGGCCTTCACCTGGACCACAGATACTTACCCCCCACCCTGGGTACCGAGTCACTGGGCATGGGATGGCCTGGGGATCTCCTGCCTTGAGCAGGGCAGGAGACACCCAGCTGCCGAGTACTCACTTGGGGAACATAGGCACCTCCGTCCCCCAGAGCTTCTAACGAAGAGCGAGATCCAGGATGCTGACCCGTGGTCCTCTTGCCCGTCTGACCTTGTAGCTGAATCACAGCTGGTATCACTTCACTGAGTTTACACTCCAGAGGGATGATCAGGAGATAAGGCCCCTTGGTTCCTGGATGTACGTGTGCATAGTGGGGCAGGAACATGTAATTGTGTTGGTTTATGTGTCCTGCTGCAGCTCTGTGATGTGCAAAGATGGCTCCATCTTTTCCAGAAGGCTTCCTAGCTTTCTACAGATCCTTGGAGTTTACTGCATAAAACATTGGTTTGAATTTGAATTTAATCCAAATTCTCAAGCCAGTATGAATGCTTTAACTCAGAAGCCTGTTTTTAATGAACTGGGATATATACTGCATGTTAAATTAAGATAAACTCATTGTAGAATTCCCAGTGAGGTAAATGGGATTCTGTTCAAAGAGTGAAGCTAGAATGACATTGATGTATAATTCCAAATGGGGAACTTTAAATGAATTTTCCGGAGTTTAGTACCTTTGTATATAGCTGAGAATTGCTCAGACTGTGGGCAACTGGCTATATACGTATTAATATTCCTTCTGATTTTGAAATCAGTTCAAAACCTGACTCATTCAGTAACCATTTTTTATATATGAAAGTCTTGTCAATTTAAATAATAGCTTTGTGATAAAATCCTTTATAAAGCTGTGACGTCTCAGCCTAATAGCACTATGTTTATCACGTCTTAATTTGCATTTGTCAGACTTTTTACGTGGAAAATGCATTTTTAAATTATACTTCAATGTGTCTAAGAGATAAGATTATTCAAAATAGTAACTGTTCTCTCTCCAAATGTCAGTGTGCTGGAATGAACACACACACACACACACACACACACACACACACACGCACACACAAATGTGAACATAAGGACAGGTCACATGTATAGAAACATAAAATGAGTGTCTTTGGATTCATTTTCTGAGGTAGTTTTTAAAGTTTTGTTGTTTTTGTTGCTTTAGTAGTGGTCCAGCTCAATTAGACCTAAGAATCACATACCTAATCCTCAGGCTAATAACAGGAGGAGAAAAGAAATTCCCTTTGCTCTTAATTTATTGACTTAACAATGCTCCATATTTCTTTAATTTCTTCATTAGGGAACTTTTATTAAATACTCTTCACGGATCCTTCCCAAAACAGCAGTACTAACTGTAGCAGCCATGACTAGGCGCTCCCTACAGGCTGCCTCGTGTTCAGCATCTTACATCTATCAGACTTGCTTCTCTCTGTTTATTCCTTAGTCAACCATCAGAAATAGAGCAGTGAGGTTCCCAGCCCAGTCGCATATAATCCGTGAGAGCCTGGGTCTGAATTTAAAGCCGTCTGACTACAGCACCGGGGCCTGGCGTCTTCCTGAATGACACAGAAGCATCTCCGTTGTTGTATACATATAGTTTGATCATAATATTAAGGATGGGGAAAAACGTCCGTGAAGATCGTATGGTCCCCATCCCTGGGTTGCAGTTAGGTAAACGCAGGCTCAGAAGGGCAGAGCGCTAACACTTGCTTATGGAGCAGTAGAACCGAACGTGCTGTCTAGCTTCTGGCAGAGAATTTGGAATAAAAAAGGCAAAACACGGTGACAGATTTGTGTCCTGCGTGCTGAGGGAAAGTTCCATAAGTCACGTTTCCTGAAGCGCAGTGGACACAGCGCAGAAGCAAGATGGTGATGGCTTCATTGTCTCATCAGAAGTTGATTTCCTTGTGTCCCTTCTGTGCTTCATCCTCCTGTGACCTCAGTTACGTTCCCTTCTCAGATCTTTACGTAGACACAGCGACACAAAGGTGATGCAAAAGCTCTGCTTATGAATTTATAAGGAAAGGCTCGAAGTAAATAACCACCATGCTAGGGCCTCTGGAACTCTGTCCCCAGTCCAAAAAGAGGAAAGCACGTATAAAGTAAATTCCATTGTAAAATAATGATTTGGGGAGACAGTAATAATTAGGACTAAAATAAAGTATGCTTTTCATAAAAAAATCAGTGTTACCCTTTCCGAAGTGTTCGTTAATTTAGGTTTTCCGTATGTAAGTGCTGTTTTTTATTTTTCTAATCATTTTATGTTGTCCTTATTGCAAAAGAGAACCACACGAAATAGAAGGAAGGAAAATGAAAACAGAAGTCATCCATCCTTCCAGGCCGTGTCTGAGTCCGTGGCGCTTGCTTCGGGGGGCGTCCTGGGAGGAGGGGTGCTGAGTCCCCTGCTCCCGTCCTGTGACCCTTCACCTTGCTGTGCTGTGTGTTATTGACATGGCTTATCCTGTATTTTGCCCTGAAAGTGTGTTCCTTGCTGGAATGCTAGGTGCGGTGTAAGCGCTGGTCTGAGTTAGGAGCCCAAAGGAGCCCACGTAAAAAAATCACCTTCCAAAGGAGCCCTCCCTCACTCCCCCCTCCCTCTTAGCAAGTCTGTTCTGGAGTAAAACAAACCACCAGTACTCGATTTTATGGCCCAGTTTTGTTGGTTTACTTTAACTGTACTGTTGATGACAAACATAAACCTAGATTACATTGCTTAATTGATGTATTTTCTATCAGGGAAAATTATTTGTGTGTCTTGGAAGGAGACGTTATAATTCTCTCATGAAAATGAACATGATTAAGTGTTCATCTTATGGCCTTTCACTTCGTACCAGGGTTTCTGAGGACGTCCTAAACATGGAATAGATACATTTGTTTATTGACTCTAGACCACACGTCGTTCCTTAGGATCCGCCTTTTCACGTGTTGTGAGTTGTGATGCTATTTCGCAGCATAGATATGCTTTGAAGTATCACTTGTAGTGGTTACGTATTATTGCATTGTATTGGTCCACTGTGATTTATTGGATTAATCCCCTTTTAATGGAAATTTAAGCTGTTTCTCATCTTTTTACTAATCTAAATTATACCTTCATGAATATATTCATAGCTTTATCTGTATGTTCATTCATGATTATTTCCTGAGGGTAAATTCTAGAAATCCTAGAAATACAATTGTTAATTCAAAGTGTGGTTACCTTATTAATGAATATTTGGAACACGGGAGTGATCTGTCACATGTGCTTCCTTCCCATCCTGAAGCCAAGGGCACGTCTGCGCGAGTGCAGATATTCTACCAAACATTCAGAAGCCTGTTATTTACTATTGTTATTAATTCACAGATACCTAGGCAACCTGTTTCTAACAGGCTCCATAGCAAGCACTAGGGGTGCAGAAAGAATCAGAGCAGAGAGATGCAGGGAGACGTACATATATCAAGAGGTATATAAAATAAGAAGTATATGCTGTGATAGACGTAGAGTGTCCAAAAGGGAATGGCCCATTTTGCCAGGAGGCAAGTGGATTATAAAAAAATGATCATAATAGGGGTGAGTCTTGAACTTGGTGGAGAAAGGTGTCCAAGTGTGAGCCAGGCAGGTAGGCGGGGTGGGGACCTCCAGGCGGGGCACAGCTGTGGCAGAGCTCAGGGATGGGGTCGGGCCAGGCTCACTCACCAGGTCACATTACATCAGCAGCTACAGCCTGTTTGCTCCCAACCTTGATGCTCCTCGAATTCACGTGCAGTGTCCTCCATCTCCCCAGTCTGCTGGGACAAACGCTGTGCAAGGAAAGTTAAATAGACGTGTCCGTGAACGGGAAGACTTGTGATGGAAAACGTCTCTTGAATCTCAGTTAATTTAACGCGGTTCTGAACTGGGTGTCGGGAGGGAGGTTGTACAGGTAGGAATCGTCAGACTGCTTTCGGGACAAACCAGTGACTGTGCTTAATTGGCCTGAGTCAGCAATAAGTTTTTAACGGTCTCTTCCAATTCCAGCGTTCAGGAGACGCGGTCTTTCCGTTTTCCATTGACTCCGATAAACACCACGTTAGATCCGATACAGGAGCCCCGCTCAGGCAGCGCACGTGTGGAGGGAGAAAGGCTGTGTGGTCCTCTCTCTGCCGCCGAAGACCCGGCTAACGCCAGACAAGGCACGAGTTCCCGGGGTCCTCAGTTTATTTACACGGAAAAGGAAAAGGAAAACCTCTACCTTGTGAGATCTCTTCCAGTTCCAACATCTGATGCTGATGAGGTGTGGCCCTTGGCTCCGGGGAGCCTAAGTTGAGACTCCGCTCTCCGTGTCGTTTGCTTAATCTTGAACGTGGTCAACACGCGATTATTTTTCTTATTGTTGGCTGAGGGAATAAATGCCGGGAAGAATAAATGAATTCCAGTACAATTAAATCCTTATGCTAACTAAAAAAAAAATTTACTGGGCTGCCCTGGTGGCACAGTGGTTGAGAGTCCGACTGCCGATGCGGGGGACGCGGGTTCGTGCCCCGGTCCGGGAAGATCCCACATGCCGCGGAGCGGCTGGGCCCGTGAGCCATGGCCGCTGAGCCTGCACGTCCGGAGCCTGTGCTCCGCAACGGGAGAGGCCACAGCAGTGAGAGGCCCGCGTACCACACACACAAAAAAAAAAAAAAAAAAAAAAAAAAAAAAAAAAAAAAAAAATTGCTCACTGGTGCTGTCAATAACTTGATGGATTTTTAAAGTTCAGGTTTTAATAAAAATGATATAGTTCTTTAAAAACACTCACTTTAATATTTTTAAACGAACGATTATTTCAGGTATGCTGCACAATAAAATGTAAGTTTATTATAAAAAAGATATATTTCTCTGGTCAAGCCGCGGGTGTATTAAAGAGATGCCTGTGTATCTGATTGTATTCAGGTTAAAATGCTGTATCTGTACCCTCTACCTAATCAGAGGTGATACCATCCTATCTTTATATTTTATGCATATTTGGTTATAACGTTTGATAAATGAACTGCGTGATGAAGATCCCTTTGACAATGAGAAGCTTAAAGCCATACAGGTGCTTCACTGTTCATTTGATTAAAATCTGAGCCCTGTTCCGTCTTCTCAGAGAAGAAGACATTAGAAGATATTTACGCAGAAGTGTCCTTCACGTTGATAAACCTGTGACTGTTGTACAGAAGTGGTTTCTTCCATTTCAGACTGGGAGAAAGAATATGTAGAAAAATAACAGTAATTGGGAGGAAATGAACCTTATTCACCACAGGGAATAGATTTTAACTGCATAAATTTGCAAAATAAGAACAAAACAAGCAACGAAAGCAACAATAGACAAGTGGGACTACATCAAACGAAAAAGCTTCTGCACAGCAGATGAAACCATGAACAAAATGAAAAGGCAGCCTACTGAATGAGAGAAAATATTTGCAAGCCATGTAGCCAATAAGAGGTTAATATCCAAATTATAAGGAACTCATATAACTCAATAGCAAAAAAAATCTGAATAAAAATGGGCATAGGAGCTGAATAGACTTTTTTTTTTTCAAAGAAAACATATAGGTGGCCATTGGGTACATGAAAAGATGCTCAACATCACTAACCATCAGGGAAGGATGTAGAGAAAAGGGAACCCTTGTTCCCTGTTTGTGGGAATGTGCAGCTACTATGGAAAACAGCATGGAGGTTCCTCAAAAAAATTAAAAGTAGTACTACCATATGATCCAGAAATTCCACTCCTGGGTATTTATCCAAGGAAAATTAAATCACTGTCTGAAAGAGATACTTACATCCCCATGTTCATCGCAGCATTACTCACAATAGCCAAGATGTGGAGACGATCTCCGTGTCCATCGGTGGAAGAATGAGTAAAGAAAACGTGAGATGGGCGCGCGCACACACGCGCACACACAAAGTAGTGCTAATTAGATGAGGGGATGGAGGTGTTACCGAAGCTTACTGTAGTAATCACCTCACAGTATATATGTGTATCAAATGGTCCTGTTATACATCTTAAGCTTACACAATGTTAAAGGTCAATTATATCTCAATAAAGCTGAGAAAAACAAAAACCAGTATTTTTCTGACTGATACTCGTGTGAAATTGCAGGTGAGAGGTGTCACTTGTGTGGTTTGACAGTCATCCTGTGGTAATTTTAAACTAGAATTTCCCAATCTCAAAAGTCCTTCGTAAAAACAACTTTAAAGTCTTGATCATTTTGATATCAGAGTTTGTCAACTCACTGATTTACTCTCCGGAATGTTCTCCAACTCAACTCCAGTTCAGTAAAATTGTACAAACCTGCTGTGGATGGGCCTGCTTTGAGCTTTGGCCCCTGTGAACACGTAGACATGTACACATGATGGCTGTCCTAACTGAATTTATCAACAAGTAGGAAAGTTAGACATGTCCAAACCTATGTTTCAAGACAGAAATAAGAGTCCTAATCAACATACAAAGAGTGTGCTTTGGAGGGAAATTGGAATTCTAGGCATATGAGTGTTTTTATTGCCACATAACAATTACCATAAACTTGGCAGCCGAAAAGAATCCACGTTTATTGTGTCACAGTTTCTGTGCATCAGGGGTCCTGGCTTAGCTGGGTCTCTGGCAAGACTTCGGTCAAGGTGTGTCTAGGGCTGACTTCTCACCTGTCGGGGGTCCCAGCAGTGCCTTCTCCTAGACTTACCGAGCGTGCTGGTAGGATTCACCCCTGAGGCTGTAGGATTCATGGCAGCTTCAAAGCCACGATGGAGCCAGGGAACCCAGGATGGAGTCTTCCATCCTGGTGAGACTCACCCCGAAGGGTGGCATCCCTCGCCTTGGCCACCCTCTGTTGGTGAGGTCCAAGGCACAAGTCCTGCCCTCAAGCGAGGGGAGGCGTGAACACTCCGAAGTGAGGGTCCCTGGGGCCACGTGGAGTCTGTCCACTGCCCCAGGGTGAAGAAGCAACATGAAGAAACTTCTCCTCGTTGAGAGCCCAGAATTGCATATCTTTGAAGGCTGCTCACTTAGGGGTCTGGTGGTCCTTGAGTTCTCTCCCTATGACCTGTCTTCTCTTTGACTTTCCTGGGATACTTGGCTTCGGAGGTTACCTCTCATTCATCTGTTTCTAGTGGGTGGTTTAGCTATCCCTGGGGCTTCCTCTCCAGGGGCCAGGTTTATTGAGCAGATCTCAGGCCAGTAGCTAAGGATTTCAAGCAGCCGTGTACTCCACTTACAATCTGTCTACACCCCATCCCTTCCATCTCTTGCCTTGAGATGAATATTTAACTGAGGAAAACCAAGAGGCCTGCCTGAGTCACAATATGTATTTGTTTATATCCATTTAGTTCACAGACAGGCATTGATTTTCCTTGTGTCAGAAAGACAGGCCCCTCTCTAGGTATTTAGACAGAAAGGGATTTAATGGGAGGAATTAAGAACAGGTAATGGCGTGGGGTTAGAAAAAAGAGGCAGGATTATGGAAAAAGATGAAAAGAAGGTTCATGGGAGCAGTGACACATGATAGGTATTTTTTGTTTGGTGGGGATGGGGTGGGGCCACGTGGGCTAAGCTGTGAGTCGTGGGTGTGGAGGGCGGAGGGGGCAGGGTGAGTGGGCCACGAGGCTGGAAGGGAGCTCACGTCAAGCTCTGTGCCCCCCTCGTGTTTGCAGATGTCACCTGTCATGCAGAGGTTCTTAACTGGGGCCCGTGAAGACATCGCCCACCCCTGACACGACAGTCAGAAGTTTTGTGTGCCGTCTTCTGGGGAACAAGTCCACTGCTAAAAGCAGAAGCTGTAAGGGGAACTTGGGTTTGGAGCCACTGGGCGTGGGCTGGGAATCTCAGCGACAGCTCTGCGCCCTTGGCCAAGAAATGACCTTGCAAGTTGTCTCTGTAAAATTAGGATCATAACGGTTTCCAGCTCAGAGTGTTGTCAGATTTAAATGAGATTATGTGTGTCAAGTTTTTATCATAATGCCCGCCACGTAGTAATGATTTAATTTAAAAAATATGCATAAATATCATGGGTTTTTTAAATTAATCTGTATCCTATAAATGGCTAAGCAGTGCTGACGTGGCAACCTCAGAAGGCACACGCCTGCCAAGGCTTACGTTTGTGTTTTGAGTCAATGGCCTCTGTGCCCAAATTAGGGGCCGAGGAGGCTTGCAGGTTAGCTTTTCCTGTCATCGTGACCTTGAGGTTTCCCTGCCCTTTAGACACCCCAAATGGCTTCGGGGCTCAAGGCCCGGTACCTGTTCCCAGTTCCTGCGCCTCCCCTCCCCCTCCCCCCGGGTGCAGGCTGTCACGCATCCGACCCCAGGCCGCCCGTGGGACCAAGGTCACTGCAGGGCCGAGCCAGCCTCCAGAACAGAAGCCCGTTCTAGGCTTGACCAGTGCTGGGCCCGGCATTGTTTTCACCGGGAGCTTTCAATGAGCACGTGGTCAGAGAACAGCGCCAGGTGTTCATCCTGAGATCCAGCCCCCGGGGTCCATCGATCTGACTGGCTAAGGCGGAGCCCCTCCTGCGGCCGCTTCCCCAGGAGTCTGGCTGAGGGAAAGGGTAGCGCAGACGTAAGGGAGAGTCGGTGCCCATCACCTTGTCTTTGATCCGCTCTGGGAGGAACTTCAGCTCGACAGCAGGAGCGTCTGTGATGAAGCTCATCACTGTGAATTAGTTGACGCAGGGAGCTTGGAGCGTGAGAGCGTGACCCTGTTCCAAACCTGCTGGCCCATGCTTGTGACCCTTGTGTTGCCCTCCAGTGTCCCAGCCTGTTCCTTTTGTTAAGGAAGAAGCAACAGCCTTTGGGTATAACGTATTTGTTTTAATTTATTGAATGCAAGTTATTTTAAAATAACATATAGTATAACTGATTGACTTTGTTATAAAGCAGAAACTAACACACCATTGTAAAGCAATTATACTCCAATAAAGATGTTAAAAAGATAAATAAATAAAATATGGATATATCTCCCTTTGCTCCACTGAAAAGATGAATTACTTCAGTGGCTGCAAAAGACAGTTTATTTCAGCCCTGATGCTTGGTTCTGCTTTGTTATAATTTCTAGGTTTCTGTTTGTCATTTTTTTTAAACTCCAGAAAATGACAGTGATGATACTGGGAAGACTTTTATTGAATATTCAATTTTCTTTTAGTAAGAATTCTCTTTGCCACCTTGAAAATGTTCATACACTGTGGACTTCTAATTCTGGGACTCTATCTCTGGAAATAAGTAAACACTCAGAAAATGCTTTAATATTAGCATGTGTATTGCAATCTTATTAGTAAAAGCAAACAATTGGAAACCACTAAAGTGTGACAGTAAGGGGGTGGCTGTTACACCACGTAGCATCCATGCAGTGAAATCATATATATCCTTCCAAGGTGATGCTTTAGAACATTTATAAAAATATGGGAAATGCCATAGTGTACGTTTTTAAAGTAGCATCACTAAATAATCCATAGATGAAGTATGATGATGTAAAAAGTGATCAAAAATTTCAACATGGAACTCTAGCTTCTTGTGTTTTCTCCTTCCTTCTTTTTCATATATCCCAAATTTTCTAAAATAAGTTTGTGGGTTATTTTTTTTTAACGATTATTTTGACGTGGACCTTTGCTACGGACGCGCAGGCTCAGTGGCCATGGCTCACGGGCCCAGCCGCTCCGCGGCATGTGGGATCTTCCCAGACCGGGGCACGAACCCGCGTCCCCTGCGTCGGCAGGCGGATTCTCAACCACTGCGCCACCAGGGAAGCCCCAGATGTGGACTATTTCTAAAGTCTTTATTGAATCTGTTACAGTAGTGCTTCTGTTTTATGTTTTGGTTTTCTGGCCGCAAGGCATGTGGAATCTTAGCTTTATGACCAGGGATCGAACCGGTACCCCTGCACTGGGAGAAGTCTTAACCGCTGGACTGCCAGCGAAGTCCCAGTTTGTGGCTTATCAGTGGGAAAACTTGTTTAAAAATTACTATCGGCCAGTCCCTAGACCAGCAGGGAAGTCATACTACACGCATTCTGAACTACAGGACTTTTTCATTCGAGTAGCTAAGTGCCCTGATTTCTAGAACAAATGCTAGTGGCCACATAAGCAGTTCTCCAGGGGCTTGTATTTTCAGTAGAGATTTTCCAAATTGCTTCAAAGAGACCCATTAAAATGATCCTATCACATCACTGAGGCCCCGCATGAGAAGATGCAAGAGAATGCAGGCTTACCTACCATCTCGGTACCGTTTCCAACATCAAGTCAAAGCAATAAGGATGCGCTCCAGGAAAAAATGATGGTCCGGATACGAAGGGAGACCTGCCAGCTTGCCCCCTTCAGTGTCGGCCCGTTTCTCTCTATTCCTTTAATTGCTCTTCTGTTTGCCCCAAAACCTTGTTCCCTACTCCGCTGTGTTCTTGACCTTCCAGGCTTCTACTCATCTCTGCTTGCCTTCCCCTCTCTCTGCACCAAATTCCCAGGGCTCAGTGATCTGAAAGTTGCCTTATTTACTTTGCTTTTGGTGTTCTGCCGAAACTGAGCAGAGTTACGTAGAGTACAAACTCCACTAGATAAGGCAGTTTCCACATAAAATTTGATGATGAGAACTTACATTTGTGTCACAGATTTCATTGATCACCTTCTTAAGTTTCCATGGTGGGATAAGAATATAAGCAGATGAAAAAGCTATTTTTAGTTAAAACATCTTCATATCTACCGTATGAATGGTTGGTCCCAGTATTCATTGTCGGAAAAACGGTTGATGCATTTCTTTTTTAAAAACTGCCTTGTGATTCATTTTTCTCGGTAAGCTCAGTCACATTTCAAAAAAGACACTAACAAGTGAACGTAATGTTGTGCATTTAGATTAGCTTTAGAAGATATTTTGAAAAGATGCTTATAAATAGCAGTTGCCCAAGAGATGATATAAGATGTGCTTCAGCTTTGCATAAATATTTGGTGTCGTGGTATTGTCGGATAATAACAGGCTACCGTCCAGCTACACAGACAATGAGATACATCTTTTTGAGGAAAGAATTCCGCTGATTCATATAAGAAGTATGGCCTTTTTAAGCCAAGAAAAATAGCTTGTAAACAGGGAAATGTTTATGACATGTGAGACACCATAAATATGCCTTAAATATTTCCATTTTTGGCTTGTCCACTTACATTTTTCTTTTAGATCAGCGAATACAATGTGCAGAAATCAACATGAAAAGAGGTTTCGGGAAGGGTCTCCGGGGCCGACAGGAGCCGCGTCAGTTCTCTGCCAGCTGAGAGCTGGGCTCTTAGCTTTAGTTTTCTCGGTGTATATAGAGTGAAGAAAACAGCATCTATTCAGAACCTGGACATGTGATTAGAACAATGCAGGGCCTCGAATGAGCATCGGCTCTGTGGCTTCCACAGCTACACCCCCTTGTGCCTTTCCGGGGATGAAGTCCTCGTGTGCTTCAGCCTCTTATCCTGGTCACGACGGGCCACGTGCAGCTCCTTCAGTCCCAGGAGAATCTCGCCGTGTTCCAGGGGCATGAACAGGAGAGACTGGAATTTTAATGCATATCGATCTTCAGAGTGTGTCCTCCGTGAACTGTACTGGACCCCTCCCCACGTGTCTGTGAATTCACCCCATCTTCGCGGTGGAATTAGAGCGCTTTAGACAACGTGGGGAAAGTGCCTTGATTTGCACAACTGTATTCGAGAAGAAAGCCAGTCTCCAGGGTAATGAGAATGGTAGACACTCTAGATTGGGGGCTTATCTATAAATTAACCCACACCAAGTTATGCTAGACTGTTACCAGCCTCAGTAAGTTACTTGTAGAAAGAAAAGAGCCAGGTGTGTAATGTGCCGGCATCTCCCATCCCTGGGTGTGTTTGGGCTGTGTCTGGGTTCAGTGTGTGCACAGCTGTGTGTGTGCCTGTGACTGTTAATTTAGGAAGAGGAAAATACTGCAAAGGTGTTCACTGTGCCTTAGCTCGCAAGTGAATCGGTTGCTTGTTGGCTTCCTTTGCAGAAAATCGTGTAAGATTTCCAGCCTGAAGCTCGGGACTTAGAAAATTGCAGCCATCTATGTATCCGAGTTGCTGAATGTAAGAAAATCTCTGAGAACAAAATCCCTTTGGATCTTTTCTCTCCTTGACTATGATATTCAGAGCTGCTCTGGCTTGGCTTCTGTCTGATACAAGAAATGCAAATGCGCTTGCTGGGTCGGGGAGCCTGAAATGAGATGCTGGACCACTCCCAGCCTGAAGGAAGCTCATTTCTGGGTTTAAGTGTGTTTATGACTTAGGAACTACTGTGAGGACCTGAGTTTGTTGGGAAGCATTTAGGGCCTGGATCAGGTAAGCAGAGCAGTCAGTTTGTTATAGAATTGCTAATAAATGGAAGCATCTACTTTTTTTTAAATGAATTGGACGAAGTAAAAATCAGTGTATTATGACATGTAGAAGTCACACTTAACAAATGATGGGTTTTGCTTTGAGACTCAGAGTTGCCATTTTAATTCTGCCATTGGCTCTTAGTGGTTCTGTTGGCAGGGTTACCCTCTGGATCCTGTAAGCCCTTCTGCACACTGGGTGTCTTGAATATAATTTTTTGTGGAGCTGTCAGAGTTTATTCTGTGGACTTAAAACCAGGGTGCACCCAGCATCAACTGTGTCATGTCACCCAGTTCCTGCTGCGCTCCTGGGGTACTTGCTTCTGTGGGGCTTACCTAGACTGGGCTTTGCAGAGTTTCTCCCGCTGCCTTCGAGATAGACTTCCCCATCTCCGTCAGGCAGCATCTGGACAAAAGTACCCCCTGAGCTAACGTTTCACAAGATCAAGCAACCCCACATGGCGTGGACGTGCTGATGAATGCAGGACACGCTGGCGTCTTGCAGGAGTACCCCTGCTGCACGCCACCAAAAGGGTAACAGGGAGAACCTTCTCAGATTTAGTAGCAAACGTAGTGTGAAAGACTCTCTCCTAAGTTGCGTAAGACCGTCTTATGTGGGGTTTTACTCAATATTTCTTGACCATGTATGATACTCAAGGTGGATCTGGGGAGAGAGAGGGTGTGATGTAATACAAGGAATTGAGCCAGAATGGGCTGGGTTGGGAGTAGCCAGTTGGAAACAGCTCCATAAGGCAAGCATCCACTCGCCAGTTTCTAGGGTCCAGATCATAATATTTCAGCGACATGGTTAGTGATAGGGCTTGAGTCCCGCCAGGGATACAGGTGTTGGGGATGCATGGGAGACGCAGAGCTTGTTATGGAACTTGAGGAGTCACACATCTTCCTGGAGTGGATTAATTAGCCCAAGTTGAATGAAATGCAGACCTGAAGATAAGAAACCTGGAGGAAGTAGGGAGGAGGGTGTCCACTGAGCCCCTCTGTGCTCTGAGCACGCATCCAGTTTCACTTAGTTATCATTTCATCCTTTAAGACACGTCTCACGGCCCAGAACGTGGTCTGTTGTGGTCAGTGCCCCATATGGCCTTGAGAAGAAGGTGTGTTCTGCTCTGATAGGGGGGTCGTCTACAGATGTCAGTGAGACCCCATTGGCTGGTGGTGGTGGTGAGCACATCTCTGTCCTTCCGTGTCTGCTGTTGATTCGCTGTCTGCTCTATCTGTCCATTACTGATCGAGGTGTTGACGTCCCCAGCTATGAGAGTGGATGTGTCTTTTCCCTCTGCCATTATATCCATTTTGCCTCGCATAGTTTGGCAGAGATCTGTGGTTAGGTGCGTACGTGTTGAGAATTGTAACATCTTCTTGGAGGATTATGCGATGACCGTCTTTATGCCTGATGTGTTTCCTTGATTTGAAGTCTGCTCTGCCTGAAATGAACAGGGCTACTCCTGCTTTGCTTAGATTAGCGATAACGCGGCATATTTTTCTCCATCCATTTGCTTTTAATCTACACGTGTCTTTATATTTAAAGTAGGTTTCTGGTAGACAACATTTTTTTTTTTTGATTCACACTGACAATCTCTGTCTTTTAATCGGTGCATTTAGACCATTGGCATTCAAAGTGATTACTGATATAGTTGGATTAATATCTACCATATTTGTTACCATTTTCTATTTTTTGCCCTTGTTCTTTTTCCTCTTTTTGTCTTCTTTAAAACTCATTTAAAAACACACCCACTAATTAAATATTATTATCCCCATTTCGTAGACGTGGAAAGTGAGACTCAGAAGCACTTAATATCCTGCCTCAGTTGATGCATTTAGTCACTAGTGACAACGAGATGGAAACTTAGAAACGTCTGGCTAGTAAATCTCTGCTCCCTCCATCCCACAAAACTGCTTCCCATATCTTCATCTCATTTAAAAGTTTTCAACTCCTATTCGAGGCTCTACACCATTTATAATTGGTTAAAGTTTAGTTATTATGAGAGGAGAGGCACCCTGCAGTTGGCATTTGGAAACAGGCACTTGTGTGGGAGAAGAAGAGACACAGGCTCAGAGACAGGAAGTCAGACACCTCTCGGGTAGGATGGTCCTTTTCCTACGTTCTTTTCTGTGCTTGAGCAGATATGTATAAATTTTACATTCAAGGATATACATGGTTTAAACATTATAGCACTGTGTGAAGACTCATCCAGCCCTCCGAGATGCTCAGGCTGGATGGCTTGGGGTTGTCCACACAGGCAAAATTGCACAAGGTGAGGCTTCAAAGAAATGGCATTCCTTTTTTATCGTGGTAAAATGTACAAAACATAAAATTTGCCGTTGAACCATTTTTTAGTGTACAATAATTCACAGTGTTTTCCAGCCATCAGCACGGAAAGAACCGTCATCCCCTCTGACAAAGGTAACCAGGAAGGACAGTGGGAACAGGTGACAGTAGCAAGCACCCTGACATCCTGCGGACACGTCAACAAGCTGTAAACCACCCAGAGAGGGGTCTCACCCGGTGAGGGAGGGGCTTCCCTTCGCCGGATGCTGTGCACTCCCCCACTTTTGCTTGGGCAGCAGGCAGCATGCCTCGTCGCTTTGAGTTCTTGAGGGGGGTGATAGCTCTGTCCTTTTTCCATTTAGTCTCTGTCCTTTTCTATGTTTATGTTGACAACTTTTGTACGTATGTGGTATAATTTTATTTTCAGTATCCCCCAAAATACTTTGGAAAGTAGATGACCAGAAAAGATGACAAGTAACCTGTTATCCACTATATTGGCAGCCGTTGTTTGGACACTTAATAGACTGAGAGATGCCACATAAATACGAGCCCAGCTTTTGCTCCAAAGGATTATTTGGAGTCTGTCAAATACATGCTTCTGTCCCAAGCTTCTGTTTTTCACTCTCTTTGTGTCATCCCTTTTCTTGCAAAGCCTCCCCCAGCCTCCTTTGTTTCACTCCTACTCACCCGTGTTTCCAGGTCACGTGTCACCCACCTCCACCCCCCCGATTAACAATGTCCCATCCTTCCTGGGGTAGCGCGTATGAGAGCGTTTGTCCCGCACGGTGTGATCCTTGCTTTTCCATCTTCCCCTCCAGGCAGGGACCGTGCTTGTTTATCGTGCACTTTTCCAGCAATTGGTGGACGTGGGTGCTCAGTATGTGATTTTGTGCCAGACAAGCTGGAGCCAGGGCGGAACCGAGGAGTCGGCTTTATCCACATCGCGGGAGGGAAGGGGGCCCATGTGGGCAGAATCCCCATTTTCAATCCACCTCTCTCCCTCCCTCTTTCTTTGGCTCTGTGTCTGTGTCTCCACATCTTTCTCCATCTCTGCCTCTCTTGGTCTCTCTCTCTCTCTCACTTTCTCTCTGTTACACACGCACACCCCCTCTGCCCCTCCTCCTGGTACAGGGAAGGACCACACACCCCCACCCCGTGTGTAACAGGGACAGCGCTGTCTCAGGACACATCCTCCCTCCGTTTTCCTCCCCTGCTCCCCTGTCTTCTGCACTCATGCAGTTTATCTCCGTGGGCTTAATGGCACAGGAAATTTTCTCATTATCTTCCTTTGGGTCTGGAATTTTTCCTGAAATAACCTGTGTATTTCTCCATTTCATTCTGGGCTGAAATTTACTTGTCAGAGCCTCAGCCGCTCATCTCCAATTTGAACGGAAACATTTCCTCGTGCCTGTTGCCTCTAGAGTCTCTCGGGAGCCAGAGACCAGGACGTGTCCCTGCCCCCGCCCCCATTATTACAAACAATCGGGAACACTGTGGAACAGAGAAGATTTGAATCTCGGAGTCTCTTTCTCCAGTTCTTAGCAACTTTCTTTTTATTAGATGTTGCTAGTGTTTCTATTCGGTGCTGCTGTTAAAAAGCATATTTTAATAGTTTATTTTCTTCAGAAGCAGGTACTCGGAGGACCTACATCAGGCTGATTTTCATGCGAAACAAATACCACGATTGAGGGCATGTGGCGCCATATTGGAAGGAAAGGTCGTGCCGTTTTCCTAGGGCTTCGGATCCCACCCGGGAGGGCAGCTCCGCTAATCCCAGTGCTGCCCTGCTTGGGGGGCGGGGGGGGGGGGGGGGGGCGTGACTTGCTCATTCATCGTTGCTTCCTGCATCCAAAACAGAACAACGGTGAGCTGTCACTCATCTCCCAGCTCAAGGCTCTCACCTCCCGCCTTCCAGGGTAGCTGGTGTGGTTTAAAGCTCTTTCACAAGAGCTGGGTTTTCTGATCTCGGCTTAGTGAATGTTGCCTTGTTATGGCAGAAAATATCCCTTTTCCATCAGAATAGGGTATCATGGATCCAGACTGTGATCCATGTTGTGTGACAGAGACTAGTGATGTTGTCACGTGTCTGCCTTGTGGGAACTCTTCTCCCATTTTTCTCAGGAGTAACTGAGACCGTGTGTTAAAGACATTCTCACACGTCCATCATAACCTTCAGGGTGGTTGGTGATGAAGGCACGGTCTTCCCGGTGCTCTGTGCGTCCCTACAGCAAGGACTGTGTTGTCCGTTCAGTGTCCCAGGCCAAGAATGAGTCCTGGAACAGAGAAGCCACTGGATCAATGTTGAGTTGCATTGTTTAAATTAAGAGAGTCAACCAGCCACTTATATTCATCACCGAATGTTTAAAACAAAAAGCCGCCCCACTGAAGCAGCTCCACGTGTGTGTTGATGTCGGGTGACCTTGGTAGTCTGGGGGGAGGGAGCAGGGCCTGGTCAGCCAGGCTCCCAGTTATCCACGAGCAGACAGCCCCAGCCCAGGCACAGGGAGGGTCTCCCGGCCCCCGCGGCCTCGCGGGGCTTCGTGGGCAGTTTCCTCGGGCCTCCAGATGGGAGGGAAGCGAAGGCCACTTCAGGCAGGGGGTGGCCTACATCACTCTGTCCGTCGTTGGTCACAGGGGTTTGGCCCCGGTGGGAGGAGAGATGCTGGGGTGAGACCTCTGCTGGGCGTCTCGCCAGCACTGCGTGCACAGGGGTAATGGGTGCAGATCCCTGGGGCCTGTGCCACCGTCTGCCCCTCTCCCAACACTTGGAACACCCCCCAGGGGCTCAGCTCAGGGGCCCACCTCCAGGGGCACGTCCAACTCCAGGCTATGTGGACGTCTTCAAAGGTCTGCGTCTCCGAGGCACCTTATTTGTACCAATCGATTTTCCAGAGAAGATTTCAGTGCGAAAAATCTTGCCATATTTTGTACTGGTGAGCTGTAGAATACCTGTTTTCTTCCCCGTTACTATAAGTGCTGGAAGAAGATGTTGCATTTAACTGAATACATGAGATAAAGAGTTTATGACCGGGCGTGTTCTGGTTTACACCCAGAATGACGCGCTGCTCTCCCTCGAGGAGTGTAGTGTAGACCACGGATGTCGTGCTTTGCCCATCTTACCTTTAAAGGTGTTTAAAAAGTGGCCTTTGTGCACACGTGTATGTGCATGTGTTAGTACCGAGAGGTAGATATACATAATGCACCTACATATGTAGAATACACACACAAAACACACATACACATATACAGTGTAGATATCTGTGTGTGTGTGTGTGTGTGTGTGTGTGTGTGTGTGTATATATATATGTCCTTAAGGAGTGGACTGTCTTTGTAAAAGGCACGATTCGTTGACAATGTCAAGGAGAGCCCTGCTGGCAGCTCCCCACCTCGCACTGGCCCAGGCATCGATCTGACAGCAGGTGATTTGGCGGAGGAGCTGCCCTGGAACATCCGTGCGGAGAGGGAGAGAGAGGTACTGCGTTGCTTAAAGCAAAATTCATCCTTTGCACACCTTCCCCAACACGTGCCTGGGGATCTGAATCATTTCAGGGTCTGTAATTAGCACACATCACAGCATGCCTGTGTCTGGAGGAGAAACCCCACTGCAGTGTTGCTGGTGAACAGGGACACGCCTCTGAAGGTCACTGGCGAGCTGATGGAATCCTGGACACCTCTGTCCACAGCCCTCTCTGTGTCCCCTGTCATCCCAGTGGTTTTCACCCTTTCCCTTGGGCACTGGTTTTCCAGGGATTCTCTGTGGCCTGGAGCCCACGTGGCCTCTGGGCTGTGCCTTCCATCTGCCGCTGGGTGGGCTGGGACCCTCCGTAGCTGGGAGCTTAAGGACGAACCTGCATGAAATCTGACACTTCCTTGAATATGTCTTATCCTGTGGTCCTGGGCTACCTTCAGTTCTTTCCCAGAACCTCAAGTATAACTTTTTTTTTTTTAATTTATTTTTGGCTGCGACGGGTCTTAGCTGCGGCACAGGGGATCTTTGTTGAGGCAGGCAGGATCTTCTTTGTGGTGCACGGGCTTCTCTCTAGCTGTGGCGTGCGGGTTTTCCCTTCTCTGGTTGTGGCGCACAGGCTCCAGGACGCGTGGGCTCTGTAGTTTGCGGCACGCGAGCTCAGTAGTTGTGGCACGCGGGCTTAGTTGCCCCGCAGCATGTGGGATCCTAGTTCCCCGACCAGGGATTGAACCCGCCTCCCCTGCATTGCAAGGCGGATTCTTTACCACTGGACCACCAGGGAAGTCTCAATTATAACTTTATAAATAAATTCCAGTGTGTGCTTGAAAGAGATGTGCAGGGTGCCGTTAATCTCACATGGAATTCTGGTTGCATTGGCTTCCTAACTTCCAAAAAATGTTCTTAATGATTGTCAAGATCAAAGGCAGGTGTTATCATTCGGGGCTGCTCGGCCCTCCGTGTATACGTACGTCTTTAGGAAGGAGAGCAACAGAACGTGGGCTAATGTTCGTCGCGGCCTCTCTGGCAGAGCACGCCTTTTATTAAATTCTTTTTGAGATGCTACATGAATAAACGTGCCTGGAGCAGCATAAAAGCTGGTTTCATAATCCATGTGGAGTCTTACTAAGTTTTGACAAGTCCTGTGAACAAAGAACACAGCGTTTTCACTCTCCACTTTAAAAAGTAAGCACTTAGGGCTTCCCTGGTGGTGCAGTGGTTGAGAGTCCGCCTGCCGATGCAGGGGACACGGGTTCGTGCCCCGCTCCGGGAAGATCCCATATGGCGCGCAGCGGCTGGGCCCGTGAGCCATGGCCGCTGAGCCTGCGTGTCGGGAGCCTGTGTTCTGCAACGGGAGAGGCCACAGCAGTGAGAGGCCCGCGTACCGCAAAAAGAAAAAAAAAAAAGTAAGCACTTAAAGAGTCTAAAACCCTTGGACTCATTCCAAGGATCTGGTGCAGTGGTTTCAGTGAGCCGTACACTGCTCCAGTGGGACAGTGTGGTGGGTGCAAAGGGCAAGGAGGGGCGGCCCCTGCGCTCCACTCCGGACCGTACAGCTCACAGGGTACGCAGCGGAGCAGGGCTCCCGGAGGCTCGGTTCAGAGCCTGGACTTCCCGCTGCCTCTAGGGCACTGGGGGCCCTTTCACCCGACGCCAGGGTTTAGTTCTCTGTGTCATGAGACGACATGACCTGGATGCTTGGGGTGAGGATGAGATGAGGGGAAGTGTGTGAAACCTCTTATTGTGCTGACACAGGGCACGTGCTCTGCAAATCTTGTCCCTCTCCTCTCTTTGCTGCATGGTTTCCACGAAGTTGAGAAGAAAGATGGCTCCCTGGCAATCCACTGTGAAAGAGTCCATGCAGTTGTAAGGGCTGAGAAGTTCAAATACTGAGGAACTCATACGTATCTAGAGAAAGATACATATTTATCTCTGTAAATAAACTTTAATGTTCGTGTATATAAACACATGTTAGAAAAGCACACATCTCCTCTTGCGTTTGGATGAGGATATCTGAGAAGTGGCCCCCTGTGTCCTCCAAGAACTGGAGCTTCAGTCGGAAACTTTAAACTGCAAATTTCACTGATGACAGATTTGGTACAAAACAGATAACCAGGGACAAATAGAAAATAATTGATAATGAAAGTCCTTGGGCATAATTTTATTTCAACATCTTTATAAATGATCTGGTAGAAGTAATGGAATCTAAATTCTCTAAATCCATATACCAAGCTCATTCATGTCCCCATCCAGTCATCCATCCACCCACCCACCCATTTACCCATCCATCCACCCACCCATCCATCCTGCAGGGGTTGAGCAATGCTGTGTGCCAGGCACCGTCAGAAACCAGCAGTGGAGACACCCAGGAGGCCATAACTCAGATTGTGGTAAACTCTCTAAGTGAGGTGTGAATAATGCTTTATGGGAACACAGAGGAGGAAACTCAGCGTAGGCTGACCTGTGGCCCCAAAGACCAGTAACGGGCATAACGTCTTCCGGCGTGTCATTGACGTGAGCACGAGGAGGAAACGCGAGAGAACATCCTTAGAGGAAACCCGGCTGCGAGTCACTCTCACAGTTGCAATAGACGCGCCACGTGCCGGGGCAACGGTCCTCTCCTGTCAGTGAGGAGTCGCTGAATTACTAAAGGGACTGCAGGGTTTCTTTGTAGGAATTTCTTAAATAAAACCTTTCATTTGCAAAGATTATCTTGAGAGGCAATGTGATCCTAACTGTGGCTAGCTCACAAAAGGCGGGGGGTGGCTTAACCAGAGACCACGGGCATAGGCAAACCTTCCAGAAACCTGAACAGGAGGAGGGGCCCCTTCCCGGAGCTGTTGGTCAAGCTGTGTCCGGGCCTAAAAGCCTGAAGGGTCCCAGGAGAGAGGAGGTTGGTGGGAGTCCTGGGAACGTCTGTCTAGACCAGAGCTGCGCATCAAGAGAAGAGTGAGCCCTGTGAGGTTTTCATTTCCTAGTCGCCACATTTAAAAGGAACAGCAGAATCAAGTCAGTTTGGACCAGTCACGCTTCAAGCACTCAGAGCGGCCAGCGCGCTGTCTTGGACGGCACAGCCCTGCGCCTTGAACGGGCTGCTGTGGGGCAAACCGTGCTCCCCGAGACCCCGTGGAGACCACGTTCCGGGTAGCACCGGGGCCTGAGGGCCACCAGCCCAGCCTTTGATCAGTGGGGCTTTCCCACCACGCACCTGAGAAACGCACAAACAACTATGAAATCTGGAAATGGATTCACAGACTTTTTCACACGTGGATTTCACCTAGCGTTTTACTGTAAAATTATAATGATGTTTAATGTTTCCCTGCCCTAATCTTAGAAATTCAAAGTTGCACGTGTTTAACAGAAAAGCACATGAAGAAAGTATTCCATGGTAACAAAAACGCTGTTTTAAGAATTAGATTTTACAGATGAATGGAGAAAGAAGAGGTTGTACATGCACACAATGGAATACTACTCAGCCATAAAGAAGAATGGAATTTGCCATCTGCAGCCACATGGATGGATTTGGGGGCATTATGCTCAGTGAAGTAAGTCAGATAGAGAAGGACTAATCCTGTATGAGATCACTCATATGTGGAATCTAAAAAATACAACAAGCTAGTGAATATAACAAAGAAGAAGCAGACTCACAGATGTAGAGAACAAACGAGTGGTTACCAGTGGGGAGAGGGGCAGTAGAGGGGTGGAGGAATGAAAGGCACAAACTACTGGGTGTAAGACAGGCCCAAGGATGTATCATACAACACAGGGAATATAGACAATATTCTGTAATAACTGTAAATGGAAAGTAACCTTTAAAACTGTATCAAAATTTTTTTAATTAAATCAATTGTTAAAAAAGAATTAGATTTTACTAATTTTTTGGCTCAATAACTAACTGATTAGTTCAAATTATTCACTTTAAAAGCCCGTCTTCCGAGGTTGATTGCAAATTATGACTAATAATGCACGTCCCTTCCTCGTATTTTTGAATTATTTTTCTGAAGTGCTGTGAACTGCTCAGAAGAAAAGTGCTGCATAAAACCAAAATGATATCATAATTATCATCCACAATTCCCACTAGGCTGCGCTGCTGAAGTAGGTCAAGAATTGGTCTGAAGCCACTTTCTTGTGTGAGTAAAAATTTAAAACAATTCGAATGACTTTTGTCCTAATCAGCTGGGGCTGCCGTACAAGAGGCCGCAGACAGGGGCCCTGTCCCAGCAGCCGTTTGTTTCCTACAGTCTGGAGGCTGGGGTCCAAGGTGCCAGCAGGTTCAGTTCCTGGTGAGGACCCTCCCCGGTGTGCAGACATGGTTTTCGGGTTGTGTCCTCACCTGCAGAGGGGGAGCTGTCTCGTGCCCCTTCTTAAAAGGGCACTGGTCCTATAGGATTAGAACCCCACCCCTGTGACCCCACTTAACCTTAATAACCTTAATCCACATATAGTCACCCCGAGGGTTCAGCTTCCATATATGAATTTGGGGGCAGGTGGGGCACAATTCAGTCCATAGCAACTTTCAAAGCCAGCACCACCGAAACATGTACGCACTGCCCCTGGACTTCAAGCAGAAGGGGTGAAAGGGGCCTGGACTAGACGTTCGCCCCTGAGAGCTTCCTGCTGTCCCCTGACGTTTGCTGAGATGCAGCTCCACATTGATCGGACATGAGACACGGTGTAAACCGCTCAATGTCTGGAAAACACAGAGCCGTATTTCAGCCACATCAACCTGAGTTTACAGGTGGGAGGACATCTATCTCATTCGGCCTGGCAGTGTCAGCGATACTAAACAACTCTTGGTTTAATAAATCAAAGAGCTGGAGATCAGGTGCAGTAGTTTTGTAAGAAATAAGAGTCTGACTCTGCCTGGCATCCCTAACCGCACCTTCCCGGGCACTGACCCCGGGTTACAAGAAAGGTGACTTATTTACGGGGTGCTAACCAGGCGTGGGACCCCTCTGTTCTGGGACTGCACCGTGGCCGAGATGGACCCTCAGATCTGGGGAGACAGAAGGTCAACCCCCGGAACAGCCCCACTACTCTAGTGGGCAGAATCCGATGTGCATTTGTTTGTCTCTCACGCATGGTTGCTTCTTCTTGGGAGCGGCACTTCCCGGCTGTACAGTGGGGGGAATACACAGTTGAACTTGCCACTTCCTCCCAGCCCATTTCTCTTGTGGCTCCGTCTGCAGAATGTAACCAAGTGGGTGGTTGGCTGTCCTTGGACCCCTCCTCCAGCGGGGAGAGAACTTTCCTGGAAGAGAGAACAGGCAATGGGGTAAGAAGGAGGAAAGCAAGTGTATGAGGCCGATTGTCCTGGAGCTGATATATGGTGTTTAATCCCTAGTGCCATCCGTAAGCTTTAGTAATTTGTTTTTTCCTTTGGAAGATCCAATGTTTTCTTAATGGAGAATCAGTAGTTCTGTCTGTGCACGAGCCCACCCGCCCTCTCCCCCGGCCCGCAGTGGTGACTCAACCCCACAGGGGCTTGAGAGCCAGCAAGAAGCCCCAAGAGAGAAGGCAGAGTCTCGGGAACAGGAAGGTCGGGTGGTCTGACGGTGCCTCCCTGCCAGGTCTCTCTTCTCCCTTCTCTCATCTCTGGGGTTTGGGACTGTTTCTTACATAAGCTAATTCAGTCTTACATCTGCTTCCATCACCGACTGCACTGGCCATCCTGGGGGGCCCCTTCCATCCCCGCATCCCAGCGTCCTCTCTCTTGGACCAGAATCACAGGTGAACTTGAGAGAGATGGGCTTTTAAGACGTATTTATCTCCCCAGTAAATGGAGCGGCTAATGCACTTTTAAAGAAAAGTGGTGATTTTTTTCCCTCTGTGAGGAGAGAGGACCCCTGGAAGACCACTCAGAGTATCCAGGAGACTTATTCCCAGTTCACAAAGGTCAGTGGGTGGAATCGGGGGTAGAGAGTTTTGAACTGCGTTTTCCAGTGCAGAGGCCATTTTAATATTCATGAAGTTGCAGGTGAAGCCAAAAGAAAGGTTACATCAGTAGCCGGTCAGTGTGTCCTTGCAGGGAACTAAAATATATCTGAGGACTTCTGATTTAGCAGCTGGGTTCTGCCTAAAGGAACAGGGGGCTGGTGAGCTGCAGATCACACAGCGTTGCTAGGCTTGAGCCGGAAACCACTGTGGCAGGTGTGTGTGGACACTGCGTGTAAGCGGGTGAGGCAGCTGTTGAGAACCACAGAAGCCAGGATCCTTAAGTAGGGAGGTCTCTGGACGTGACTGAATGGCGAGAAATCTGAGGGTCCTAGGCTTTCACTTACGAAGAAAGCAGTAAATGAGATATTTAAAATAATGGCAATATACGTGCACGAAAAACAAACAATTAAAAGCTTATAGCAAAAGTAGAATATCTAAGGAAAACGACTACGATGATAGCTGATTAAAAGCCGAGATTATTAATCCACTTTTTCTTTTAAAAGAAGAAGAAAATAGAGCAATAGAAGGCACAAGTGGTGATTGGTTTTTCTTACTCCAATAGAGTGAATTAAATTTAGATTGACTATACTTAAAAAAATTTTTTAATACTTCTCATAGCTAAATAGAGCTTCAGGAGAGATAATGAATCAAATGTTATGAAACTGCAGAGGAAATAATTTCTTGAAAGTCAAGTAACACTTGCTACATGAACACCTGGGCCCTGGACCTGCGTGTCAGTGTTTTGTGCATCTCTGTTGCCATTAATTAACGTACGATGAACACTCTGGCATCACGGGAATAAGTTGCAAAGGCACATATCTGAAATCACACTTGATACCATCACCTGTCATCCACGTAGAGATAGATCGGAAGGTAAAGGTCAGATGCACATGCAGATGGAATAAGGCAGGTGCGAGTGGGGAAACGGGGAAACATGGCAGCTGCCCCTCCCCCGGAGGTGAGCCCGAGGCGGACAGGGTGTCATCTTGCCTCGTCCAGGTCGACGCCGTGGGGTGCAGGGCAAGGTCCAGCTGCGCTGGGTTAAAGCTTGTTCTGCCACTTCCCATGCTGCCGTCACAGCCAGCGACCCAATGACCCTGAGCGCAGTTTCCTTCTTGAAAAGATGAAAGTAGGGTCTATCTATCAATATCTTAGCGAGTTGTGGAAATTGGAAATATCACACGTGAAGGGCGTGGTCCCTGGTGGTCTCCACACACAGTAGCTGTGGCTTTGGTGATTTCACGGGGCCCCAGACCCTCTGGATCTTTAGCATTGCCCTGTTTGGTTTATACAAATCACGTGTTTAGTTTACGTTTTCCTTAAAATAGTGAGTCCTCACAACCTGTCATTCAATAACATAACTTCGTTTAAAACTGCGGTATATGGACCTTAAGAATTGGTGAAAATTCTGACTCTGTCCTTCACAGGTTCTACTGGTACTTCCCTGGCCCCATTTTCTTCTTCAGAAAATGGTACCCACACAAGATCTGCATGAAAGGATGCCATGTCGTGTCTAGTACGTAATATAACCATAGTGCCTGGCAGTATGCGCTATACATGGCTTTCTGTATGTAATAGTATTTTTATTCTTTTACAGAAAGTGAATTCTTTTTCTTCAGTATTCTTCACCGATCCTATCAAAGCAATACACAATTAAATGGTTTTCTAAACTATTTTAGTAATATATCTTTTTAATTCTAAAAGTTTCTGGATTACAGTCAGCAAGTTAGTAAATCACCCCTGAATTTACTCTTCTTTCCTGGCTCAAAGATTATTTTATTATTTTTTTTGTTTATATAGCTAATAGCTGCTACTTCACTGGGGACGGTCATTAGATGAAATGTTTGTTTGGACCTTGCAAAGTGAATCATTTCACCCAGGGTTTACTACTTCCTTCCCAAGGATAATTGCAGTTTTAAAGCGCTCGTTTACTCGGCTCGGAGCCCTTAGTGGGAGCAGAAACATGCAGGCCCTGCTAAGGCTTTGCTGTAGGACAAGAGTTTAGAGACAGCGACTGATGTCGGTGGCCAAAGCCTGGCAGCTCAGTCGCCTCAGAACATAACAGGCTGTGTCCTAAGCATGGGTCCCCTGCTCTCTCGAAGGACACAGAAGCCCTCCTTTCCTTACACGAGGGAAGCAGCCTCTAGAATAAGGACACTCTCTTTACCTTGCTGTGTGAATGCCGTCTGCTTTCCCTCACCACGATTCTGAACTAGGGAGTAGGGTAGTTGCAAATTGGCTGCAGTGAGTTGCATCTGCCTTTATGTATCTTTTAAAATTTCTAGTGAAAGAAGTCAGAAAAAGTCACATGAAACAGAGGGAGCAGAAAGAACTTGTAGGAAAGCAGTCAGTCTAGATTGCGCTTGACTCTGCATATGCCCAAGTCATGCCAGCTTTAAAGTGACACTGTCCCTCTTCTCTGTGGACGTGCTCTCCACTCTCGGGGTTCCCCCTTCCCTCCCGTGCGTCTCCCCACCACATGCATACCCGCTTTGTGAGTTAGCGTGGCAAGTGATCGTGTCCTGCATCACGTACTGAGCGAGGCACTGTGATTCGTCTTGTATATTTACTACATGAAGCTAGATGGCTGCATGGTGCATACTTCACTGTATAAATATGCATTAATGATTTCTGAACATATGAGAAGATGCTCAGCCTTTTTAATGATGAAAGAAGCATTTTTTATCAAGTGTTTTATTTTTTCTCATCAAACTGACAAAGATCAAAACATTTCTTCATGCACTACACTGATGAAGGCCTTCGATGCTCCCTCCCAAGACTGACAGAGCTTCTTTGAAGGGAGATTTAAGGTGAACAAGAGTGACATCGGCAAAATGGTGGGGTAGGCAGCTCCAAATGCTGATCCACCCACAGAAGCATCAACAAAACAGGGAGAAATGGTCAGAAACAACTTTGTCAGAACACTGGGAAATAGTCGAATGTTTACAGCAACCGAGAAAACGCTTAATCAAGAAAAAGGCAACTCAAAAATGGTAAGAAAACTTTGTGGAATTTGCCTCGGCTCCAACCAGTCATCAGGTATGTGTATTTTACCATGATTAAAAAAATAATAAAAGGTACCTGTTTGTAAGTGGGAATTTAGAAAGCCACATATATACCCAGGTCGATATGTGTGTTCGGAAAAGACCTGAGAAGGCTCTGAGTTTTTGCTTCAGGCTAACATCTAGGCTCTTGCAAGCCTGCCTACACATTGGGGGACAGCTCGGCACAGAGAAAATCTGGAAAGACTGGGAAAGCAGTTTTGTTTGTTCTTTGTTCTTTTAGCTCCTGGCATCAAGGAAATTTCTGTCAAAACACTAGCTGGTCTCAAGCTAAGGAACAGAGACCTTAGTGACCACATACCACAGCAAATACAGTTTAAAAAAAAAAGTTTGGAAAGTCACTAAACAGACTACTGTAGCCTTCAAAAACAAAAAAAGCCAACCCTGGGGAAGAGTTTCCAGGGTTACCACAGTATAATTTTCAAACGTCCAGTTTTCAACGAAAAATAAAAAGCACATAGGAAAGTTTTAACTTGTTAAAATTTTAAAGTTTTAATTAAAAAAAAAAAGTACAAGAAACAGGAAAGTATGGCCCATTCTAAGCAACAAAGTAAATTGAAAGAAACCATTCCTGCAGCAGTCCAGACATTGGATTTACCAGGCAAATACTTTTAAAACAATTGTCTTAAATATGCTCAAACTACTAAAAGAAATTGAGAAAACAGTGTATAAACAAATGAGAATATAAATAGATAGAACATTATAGAAACCAAACAGAAATTCTGCAGAAGAAAAGTACAATAACTGAAATGAAAAATTCACTCAGAGATTTCACAGCACATTTGAGCACACAGAAGAAAGAATCCACAAACTTTAATACAAGACACCTGAAATTATAGGCTGAGGAACAGAAAGAAAAAATAATGAAGATAAGTGAGGGGAGCCTAAAGGACTTGTGGATATCAACAAGGAGACTAATATACCCATCATGGGAGTTCCAGAAGGAGAAGAAGGAAGAAAAGGAGCAGAAATAATATTTGAAGGGCTTCCCTGGTGGCGCAGTGGTTGAGAGTCTGCCTGCCGATGCAGGGGACACGGGTTCGTGCCCTGGTCCGGGAAGATCCCACATGCCGCGGAGCGGCTGGGCCCATGAGCCGTGGCCGCTGAGCCTGCGTGTCCGGAGCCTGTGCTCCGCAACGGGAGAGGCCACAGCAGTGAGAGGCCCGTGTACCGCAAAAAATAAATAAATAAATAGATAAAATAAAATAATATTTGAAGAAATTATAGCCACAAACTTCCAAAATTTTTAGGAAAGAGATGAATCTACAAGTCGAAGAAGCTTAATAAACTCCAAGTAGACTAAACACAGAGGTACGTAAAAAGACACATTATAATTAAACCATTGAAAGACAAAAAATGGAGAGAGGGAAAGAAGCAGAAGAGAAGCAACTCATCACATGCAAAGGACCGTTAAAAGGTTATTTACCTGATTTCCCACCAGAAACCGTGGTGGCCGGAAGAGAATGAGGTGATATTTAAAGTGCTGCAAGAAAACTGTCACATAAGTCTGTATCCACTGAACCTTTCCTTCAAAATAAAGGCAAAATTAAGGCATTCCCATATGAACAAAAAAATTGAGGGAGTTTGATACCACTAGACCTGCTCTAAAAAATTGCTAAGGGGAGTTATTCAGATGGAAATAAAAGGATGGTAGACTTGCATGCACTTTCAGTAATGGATAGGATGTCTAAATAGAAGATCAATAAGAATAGAGGACTTGAACAATACTGTAAACCAACTAGATATAATACACATGTGTATGTAGAACACTCTACTCGAAAAGAGAAAATATACTTCTAAATACACTTCTAAATAAAGTGCACATGGAACATTCTCTATGGTAGACAATATTTTAGGCTACAAAACAAGTCTCTGTATATTTGAAAAGATTAAAATCATATGAAGTATATTTTTGAGGATAAAAGGTAGAAATCAACAGGAGGAAAACCAGAAAATTTACAAGTATGTGGAAATTAAAGAAGACACCCTTAAACAACCAATGGGTCAAAGAAGAAATCACAAGGAAAATTAGAAAATACTTAAGAGATAATGAAAATGAAAACACCACGTACCAAAACATATGGGATGTTACAAAGGCTGTGCTTAGAGGGAAATTAATAGCTGTAAATGCTATTAAAAGATTTTAAAAAGAGTAAAGATTTCAAATCGATAACCTAACTCTATACCTTGAGAAACTAGGGAAAGCCAAAGTTATCAGAAGGAAGAAATAATCAATAGTAAAGTAGAGAAAATTAAAATAAAGAATAGAAAAACAATAAAGAGTATCAACTAAACTGAAAGTTGATTCTTTGAAAAGATCAAAAAATTAAGAAACCTTTCACTAGACTGACAGGAAGAAGAGAGAAGACACAAACAACTAAAATCAGAAATGAAAGTGAAGACATTACTACAGACCATAGAGAAATAAAAGTGATTATAAGAGAATACTATTGTACAACTAATTAGATGAGTTGAAATGGATAAATTCCTGTAAACATGCAAATTACCTAAACTGACTGAAGAAGAAATGGAAAATCTCAATAGACCTATAACAGGTTAAGAGATCAATTCGTAATTTAAAAAAAAAAAAAAAAAACTTCCAAGAAAGAAATGTCCAGATGGCTTCATTGTTGAATTCTACAAAACATATACACCAATTAACACGTATACAACATTAACACCAATCCTTTTTGAGCTCTTCCAGAAAAATAGAAGAAGAGAGAGTACTTCCCAACACATCCCTTCAGGCCAGCATTACCTTGATACCAAAGCTGGATAAAGAGATCACAGGGAAGAAAATTACCGACCAGCATCCCTTCTGGGCATAGAGGCAAAAATCCTCAATAAAAGTCTAGCAAACCTAATCCAACAGATTAGACACATGACCAAGTGGGATTTATTCAAGGGAGGCAAGTCAGTTATATCTCAATAAAGGTGGGGGAAAAAAACTCAGAAAAAAACAAGGAATGCAAAGGTGGTTCAACATAAGAATAATCGATTAATACCACATTAAAAGAAGGAAAGAAAACATCTCAATTGATACAGAAAAGGCATTTTCAAAACCTCACAATCGTTCATGGTTAAAAACTCTCAGAAAATTAGGAATAGAAGGGGACTTCTTCAGCACAATAGAGGACATTTGTGAAAAACCCAGAGACGAGACTTCCAGTTTCTGGCCTACTGTTACCTAACGATAAAGGGGTCAATTCTCCAAGAAGTCATAACAATTTTTAACGTTTATGCACTCCATAGAGTGTCAAAATACATGAAGCAAAAATTGATGAAACCACAAGGAGAAATAGGTGCATCCACTGTTATAATTGTAGATGTCAACACCCCACCATCATTAATGGACAGATCCAGGGGCAGAAAATCACTAAGGACGTAGTTGGACTGAACAGTATCCATCAGCTGGACCTAACTGACATCTATAGACAACCTCATCCAACAACAGCAGACACCCCTTCTTCTCAAGGTCCCAAGGAACATTCACCAACGTAGACCATATGTGGGCCAAATAGCTAGTCTTGGATCTTACATCTTTCACAAAAAATTAGCTCAAAATAGATTGTAGACATAATGTAAAACTATAAAACTTGTAGAAGTTAACATAGGAGAAATCTGGGTGACCCTGGGTCTCTCAATGACTTTTCAGATACAACACTGGAGAATAAGAAAAGAATGATTAGTAGGACTTCAGTAAAATTAAACTTCTGCTCTGCAAAAGACACTGTTAAGAAAAAGAAACAACAAACCACAGACACACATATCCATTCAAGGACCCATATTCAAAATATACGAAGAACAATTAAAACTCAACAGTAAGAAAACAAACAGGGACAGAAAGTAGTTTAGTGGTTACCAGGGGCTTCTGGAGGGGGAATGGGGAGTTGTTACTAAATGGTTACAAGATTTCTATTTGGGGTGATGAGAAAGTTTTGGAAAAGATGAGTGGTGACGGTTGGCAACATGGTGAATGTATCTAATGCCACAGACTAGTCCACTTAGAAATGGTTTAAAAAATGGCAGATTTGCTGTTACATATATTTTACCACAATAAAGATATTCGCAAAAAAAATTTTAAACGCACACACCTTTTCACTCAACGAATTAAATTGGAATTCATTCCATAGAAATACGCATATGATCACACGAATAGCGGTAGAGCTGTTTATTGCAGGAGGGTTCATAGGAATCAAAGACTGGAAACGAAGGTAAAAGTCCATCTCTAAGAAAAGGGTTACTTCTCTTCTCTGTGCATCTATTTAATGGAATCCTGTGAGTCCAACCGAATGAGTGAAGTCGAGCCCTATCTACAATACGTTCTAATTTCAAAGGTACTAAGCTTCATTAAAAAAATAAATAGAAAGGTAATATTCAGAACCACATGTGTCTTTGGCTTCGTTAGTAGAAATAGGACTGCAGTTAGAGCTGAAAGAAAATGCTCACCAGTGTTGACTCGATAGAGGTCGGGGCATGTGTCTTCACCACGTGCCTGCAGTGTGTATGTGTGTGTGTGTGTGTATATATATATATATATATATATATATATATATATATATATATATACACACACACACACACACACACACATACATACGCACACATGCTGAGGGAGTCCGTCTGCGTTACGGTGGAGAACACGCAGTGGGAAATACAAACACCCTATTTTGAAGGCTGCTGGGAGGTGATTCAATCCCAAATGGCCAATCGTGTAAAAGGCAAAAGATTTTCCAATCAGAGGGTGAGGAAAGGTTCAAATTAAAATGTAGATATCAAAAGGAAAAGGCTGGGTCGTGTGTGGTGGGAAGGCAGAGGGAGGCCCGGGTCAAACAGAACTGAAATTGAGCCCAAGTATTTATTCCTTCCCCAGATTCATTAGTTAATTCAAAGACTGAGGCTCGTAAATTCCCCTCACTTCCAGAAACCACCAAAAAGGTGCTTTCCTACATAAGATGATAAAACTTAACTACTTGTTTATAGACTTTAAAAATTACAATAATATCTCATAAAAATGTGTTATAAGAAACTTATCAATACATATTTATTTGCTTTAGAATTTATAGCAACACAAGCTTTTTGGTTATCCATTGGAATTAGTGTTAAATGCACATGCAAAATATTTTTGGCAAATGACCCTTAGAAAATAGAGATTTTCTTCTCACACGGAAGCCCAACTTCATTTTACAGCTAACTGAAATGAGTTCGTCGTGGTGCTATTGACCTTAAAAGTGCGGTATATTTTGTAGCAGTTAGGAAGTTAAGGATCGCACAATACTTTCTTTAAAAATGTGTTAAAATCATTACGCTGTAGATCTGTCTGTTGTTTGATAAAGTATTTGGGGAATTTTCCAGCAAAAAATACTGCTGAGTTACTCTCACGTCATAGGCTACTTTTCTGATTTCAGTCTTCCGTGGCCACCTCCCACGTTTCTTCTGCCTTGAGGAGAGACTAGAATGAGTGAAAGCGCTTAGCCCAGCTCAGGGTGTGTAGCAGACACTCAGCTACAAGGGTTCCCGCTCTCACCCAGGCCACACTCCCGCTCCCCCTGCCCGGAGGTCGGGAACTCTCCGTGGCCTCCCCCGTGGCTTTCCTGTCCCCGAATTCCTTGGAAGTTTTCTTTTGTTCCATATGGTGGACACAGGGGATGCAGCTGGTCACCAGCCTCTAGCAGTGTCCCCGGGATTTCTCCAGGTGGAGTCCCAACCTGTGCAGAAAAAGGCTGTGTGCCTGCCTCCTTTCACGTCTCCCGCCCAGCGTACCCCGTACGGTGCGGGACATCTACTGAAAGGTAGTTATAAGCAGCAGTTACTTTTTCTGAATTATTCATATGATTTCTAGAATATCGCTTCATTGTGATATTTTTCTAATACTTTCACTAGAGAGTTGTTTTCAGATAATGAAAACACATATGACGGGTAATGTTTCGGGAAGAGTAAAACTTCCTGAGGTAAGTCAAGAAATAATTGGGGGTAGTTCCCAACACCAGAGAAAGTCAACAAGTTTTAAAAACAGAACATTTATAGGTATGGAATCCCTCATACAATATCTAGAAATGGCTTTCCTTCCCTCCCTCCCACCTTCCCTCCCACCTTCCCTCCCTCCCTCCTTCCCTCCTTCCTTCCTTCCCTCCTTTCTTCCTTCCTTCCCTCCCTCCTTCCTTCCCTCCTTCCTTCCTTCCCTCCCTCCATCCTTCCGTCCACCCTTCCCTCCCTCCATCCTTCCTTTCTTGTCTTTCAATAACTGTTGAACAGTCTCATTTCAGACTTTAATTTCTCAAAACCAAAGCAACAACATGAAAAAAAGTTTGTTTGGTGTATAGCTTGTCCAGGAATATGTGGTTTTCACTTCAGTTTCACTTTCTTGGGTTTGTTTTCAGTAGCTCTTTTTTTTACCTCCCCAACACCGTTATCCACTGTGCATATCTAGTATATTAAAATTACTAGTGCCTGTCGTTTCTTTGGAGCCAGGGTCTGCCGTTCAGCAAAACAGCAGCCTTTAGCATCTTCGATTTTGTAAAAGGCCGTTTCTGACTTGGGCGTTCAGCCTCCATGTGAGGCATCCTCCCCTGAATGACAGATGCGTGCCCTGATGTGGGTTATAGGTCACCTCCGTTGATGCTAAAAGCAGCTCCCCCATGTCACTAAAATGGGACCTGAGGTTATAAATTAGATACTGTCAAGTGATATACTAATTTATTATTTTTAGATGAAAATCAAGTGACTCATATCAAAATTCAATATAATTTTGCCCTGTTTTAATTTTCTGTGCAAACACGGACTGGACGACCAGCAGTGTAACATGATTGCTTGCTTTTGAGCACCTGGAAGCGTTCCAGACTGCGTCTCCTAATTTTTCTCATCTCAGCTAAGTCTTCGCTGACATATATTGACAGCCACCAAGCCGCGGTGGGGAGGCCAGGGCGGTACTGAAAACCTGTTGTGTCCAAACCCAAGGTCTTCTGCTCGCCTAGAAGTCAGGATCCTCAGAGGGCAGGCGCCAATCTTTCTCCCCAGGGGTGGCCTGTCATCTGGGGACAGGGTGCTGTGTCATGCCCTGTGACCACCCTATGCCTGTCCTGACGGGCAGGCAGCTCGGGGCATTCATCCTTTCCTTCTGTCACTCAGACAGCCAACTTGTATTAAACGCTTTCCCTGTGCCCAAACCTAGGTCAGGATTCCACAGACACAGCGGGAATAAAAGGCTTTTTTTAAAGTGTCTAATCTAAAGACATTTACTGTTCAGAAAAAAGAGAAGGAGGAAAGGAAGCTAGGAAGATAAAAAGTTAGGAAGAGATATGGTAGATCCATACGATGGAGTATTATTCCATTTATATAAATATAGGAATATTCCAACGTAATTGGAATATTATTCCCATAGTATGGAATATTACTGGGTGACAAAAAGGGGTGAAATACTGACACTACAGGCTACAACATGGATGAAGCTTGAGAACCTCAGGCTCAGTGAAAGAGCCAGACACAAAAGGTCACGTGCTGCCTGCTTCCACTTACATGAAATGCCCGGAACAGGCAAATCCATAGGAATAAAAAGCAGATTGGTGGTTGCCAGGGGCTGGCAGTAGGCGGGCATGGGAAGTGGCAGCGGATGGTGGGGGCTTCCTTTCAGGTTAGGGTGATGAGAGTGTTGTGGAGTCAGGTAGTGGTGATGTTTGCACAACACTGTGGTTGCACTGGAAACTCCTGAGCTGTGCGCCGTAGATTGGTGAACGCTGCGGCCGGCGAGTTATAGCTCAAATTTTACATGTTTTAGGAACTGGCGAGGGCCACCAGAGAATGAGCTAAGCTTCCACAATCCCCAGCTGATAACTGGAAAAGTCCAACTTTCTCTGTTGAAAACACAGCCAAAGAGGAAGAGCCTTCCTTCCTGCTGGGCCACGGGGGCCCCACAGGAGGTCCTCCCTGACCTCTGGTCCAAGACGCCAGCGCTGGGGAGGGTAGAGAAGGAAAGACCGACAGAGGGAGCCTGGTGTTGGCTCAGGTTTGAGTGGAGTAGCCCTACATCCGGGCGTCTGGGATGTGAGGTAATAAAGTGTCCAGTTGTTTAAGCAAAAGGAGGGAAGGAAGGGAGGGAAGGAAGGGAGGGAGGGAGGGAGGGAGGGAGGGAGGGAGGGCGGGAGGGATCGAGTGAGTCGGACTTCAGCTGAATTGCTGCTGGGGTCGTTCTGAATCCAAATGTTTTAAGATGTTTAGATTTATTCTGGTCAACAGTAACTTGAGATATATTTTCTCTTTGATGAGCACTGTTATGGGCTGAATTGTGTCCTCCGACATTCCTGTGTTGAAGTCCTGACCCCCTGCCCCTCAGAATGCCACCTTAATCATCTTTGCAGACGTAATTGGTTAGGATACGGTCATACTGGGGTCAGACGGGCCCCTCATCACATGTGACTGGTGTCCTTACAAGGAGAGGCGATTAGGACACAGGCACACACACAGCGAGAACACGCGTGAAGCTGAGGGTGGAGAGGACCACCGAAGGTGTGGTGGCTGCCCAAAGCCTGGAACAGATGCCCTCGCAGCCTCAGAAGGAACCAGCCTGCTCACACCTTGACCTCAGACTCCTGGCCCCAGACTGTGAGAGAGTGAATTTCCCTTGTTGAAGCTACCCAGTCCTGTGGTGGTTTGTTTCGGCAAACCATTGCTTTAAGCTTTGTAAGTCTGTAGTCAGTTTTATTGTTTTCACTGATAGATTTTTCTGGTCTGTGAACAAGGACAAGATTTTCCTAATCATTTGATTCAGCTTAACTAAAGGCAGGGCGCTTAGCTTGACTTTCGCGGAAGTTAATGAATGAGTTAATGAATGAATCACACAGGCAGTGACCCGCTAGCCAGGAAAGCTGTCTGAAGGGACAGCAGTCAGTGGGGTGATCGGGTCGCTGACAAGGGTTATTTTTCTCCAAATCTGCAAAGCGTGATGTGTAATATACTTCTGCAGATACAAAAGAGGTTTGGGGGTCTCTAGCTTTATTTACCTAGGGATGTCATTTTTTCAATCATGTTGCTGAAAATCGTGTTCTCCTTGATTAAACAACACGAACCACATAATCCCAACACCCTCATTCTTCCCACATCAGATGCCTGACTTGTTACCGTAGGCCTGAAGTAATTAGGGAGCTCTTACAAGGCAATGGACACACAGTAATGAAAGATTACGGTTGAAACCCCATCCGTCTGAGTGAGTTTGGTGCTTGCGGCATCTCTGCAAGCTCCCACACGCCAGACTGTATGTGTCTGTGGATGTGTTTCATCGGACGAGTATTGGTCCCAGGTTTTGGCAATAACTTCCCATGGGTATATATAACAATACCGAGAAATTAGCACACACTACGTATTTAATGATGGTGTTCTTGCCTTGTGAAATGGCTTGTTATTAGGTTAACAAAATATAAACCCTATCCATTTTGTGTATGAGTATGAAAGTGTGTGTATGGAGGCGAGTACTTGGACATCGTTCTAGTTTCCATTGTTAGTAATCAGTCTCCCTGCTCTCCCAGACCCCGGCATCCACAACAGCTGCTAGAGCAATCTTTCTGAAACGCAAAATTAATTATGTCCTTTTACCACTGGTAAGGGTTCAGTGGGTCCCCACAGATTTTAGGATGAACTCAAAACTCATCATGCATGGATTCAGCATGGATGTTTCTCACCTGGAAGATGGGAATCCACCTAGTATCTCCTTTGTGGTTTTTTAGGGGACTTAGCTGGTATATTAGTGAGGGCTCGGGTGCAAACAGTGGCTCCCATCTGCTAGTTCAAGTGGAAAGGGGACGCAGGGGGATGGGAGGCGTTCAGATTGTTACTGGGACCGGAGGGCCGGCTCGGGCCAGCTCCCCAGGTGCCCTGTGGCCACCACAGCTGAGCCCACAGCCTCCGGCTTCTGGTCAGGGCCTCCGCTGCTGCACCAGCGAGTGGCTGAGTTGTGGGATTCTCCCTGGAATCATCACCCCCACCTCTGCCACAATTTGTGCTGGTAAAATAGATTCCCTCATACTTCAAACTGGTCTCCTCTGACTCCAGTTCAAATCAGAGACTCACGCAAGGGCAGCAGATTGGTAGAACAGACATCAGGTCGCGTTTGGAACCTTCCTTACCAGGACTAGGAAACGCACGTATCTGTCTGTCAGTCCGTCTGTCATATCTTTCTATTCATGTGTCATCTGTGTATCGTATCTTTCTATCCATACATCATCGATCTCTGTTTCTAGCATGTGCATTCTAGACAGGGCTGGGATGGATGTGCAATCAGCCAATACAGAGAGCTGACAAAATATTCACTCATTACAGGAATACAGCAGTAACAAAGGCAAACTCACTGACTGCATGGAGCTTACATTCTCCTGGGAGGATAGGCACCTAGTAAGTTGGCATGTCAACAGATAACATCAGTTGTGCTGAGATAAGAAAGTGGAGTGGTTGGCGAAGGGAGGTCGTCTTAGATCAGGTTTAGTCTCTCTGAGGAGCTGACCTTCAAGTGGACATGGGAAGGCTGGGAAGAAGGAGACTCGGGAGCTTTGGAGGAAGGACAGTCCAGGCAGTGAAATATCAAGTGTAAGGAAATGAAACGGGAAGGAAATCTGTGCGTAACAATCACCCAGGCGGGTGATGCTGGAGTGAGGTGATCAAGGTGGGAACCACAGCAGGTGGGGTTGGAAGGAAGCCAGGGGACGTGAGGGCCTTCAGGGCGCGCTGTGGGCTTGACTTCTGCTCTGGATGAGGCCGGACGCTCTTGGCGGTGCTGATGCTGGTGGGGGTGGGGGTGGGGTAACCGCGGGGCTCCAGGAGTGGGGAGGGTGACCAGCCGGAAGGTTTGCACCAAGGCGGGAGATGCTGTGGCCTGGGCTGTGGCGGCTTCGTTTGGAAGTGTTTGCATTCTGGGCGCCTTTTGAAGGCAAAGACGCCAGTGTTTTCTGATGGATTTATTGTGAGGTGAGAGAAAGAAATCAGATCAAAGATGCCTGATTCCTATTTAAGCCGAGCAGCTGAGTGGTTTAGGAATCGTGGTGTCGTTTACCGGGAAGGAGAAGACTGGGGGAGGGAGAGATTTGCCATGGAAAATCACGGGTTCTCTGAGCCAAGCTGAGTGTAATAAAGACCGAAACGGAGGTGTCAAGTAGGCAGCTGATTACAGAGGTCTGGGGTGCAGGAAAAGCGGCCAGGACCGGGATGACTGCCTGGGAGCATCAACATACAGATGGGACTTGAAACCACGAAGCCAAGTCAGATCACCAGGAAGGGCATGGAGGGAAGGAAGGAGGCGGTGGGTGCAGGGGTGCCGCGAGAGGTCTGGGAGATGAACGGACAAAAGGACGGAGGTGATCGGGCGGTTTGCACACAAGCGCAGGGCGTCGCCTCTGCTGTGGGATAGTGGTGCGAACACTGCCACGACCTGGGCTATCCCGAGTCCCTGCCTGTCACACGCGCTGAGCTCCAGCTGCCCCAGGTCCCTGCACTTGCCCTGAGGGACGCTCTTCTCTCCTTCCTCCGCGCCCTTCAGTGCCTTGCTCCGCCCCCCGCCCCGTCCCTGAAGCCGGATCCCACTCTGCCGGGGTCCTTCCCCAAGCCGAGCGGGAGGCGCCCAGTTAGTGGGGACCCAGTGCCGCCCCCACCCACCGCCGCGCGTGCAGTCCAAGGATGTCGCCTGCTTGCATGTTCAGTTCTTGTGTTAGAAAAGGAATTGCAAGCTCTTTTCAGAATGTTTCAAAACACATACAAACCCAATGGCGTTTCTCTGGGACTCCGTTTCCTTGTCCGTAAAATCTAAAATTCATTGGTTCTCTGACTTCCGAATTCTGGGAGAAAAAAAGGTGTAATTAGTTGTGCTTGGTGATTACTTGGGTTCTGGTAAGTAGGAGCTCTTTTATTTTCGATTTATAGAATCAATTTTCTTAGGCCTATTCTTTAGTTTCCAAAGTAACTCAGCAAACAGACACAATAAATGCAAGCATTTTAATTGTAGCATAAACCCTGAACTGTATTCTAATTCTATAAACTGGAATGTGTAACTGCCCACATCTCTGAGGAGTTTCATCTGGGGAACAGGCTTCAGGTCAGCAGAGACCTTGGATAACAGTAACTAGTGACAGATACCTGACTTAATGTTGGGTGAGCCTTGAATTTCACATCAGTTTATAGCCATTAAATATTTCAGATGTACATAATTTAACAGGAGTTTAGCATGTTTCATATTTTATAAAATAGAACTTCAGTTAAAAGCCAAGCATAATGAAAAGCATTGAAATGCCAAACTTAAAATACACATTCTTTACCAGGATAAATACAACCGAGGCAAGTCAGGACGCCTCACAGTAAAAGAATGTCCCAGACAGTCCCATTGGGGAGCACAGCCCTGGCGACTAGGCACTCGTGGTTTCTTCAGCGTGAAATGATTTCGCCACATTTCCTACCCTGGAAAATGCCTTTTCCTTACTAAATACGTGGATCACATGTTACTATGTCAGGGTCTTCTCTGATAAGCTGAGTTCATCACTCCCTCTTTAATTCTCATCTGTTTACAGATTTATGTGTTGTTTCATTGGTCACAGTGCATAATGATAATTATTATTTATTATTGTTTTACGTGTCTGCCTCAATTCCTAGACTATGAACTCATGAAGGTAAGGGTCTCTTTTTTTTTAAAGTTAACTGTTTTCCCCTCCATGCCCAACAGAACAGTGCGTAACAAATGTTGGTTGTGTTAAATTCAACTGAAACCCTTTTGGAGTCTTTTTAAGCAGCTGTGACACACAGCCTCGTCCCCGGGGTCAGGGTTCAGCCAGTGCCTGGTGGTGAGTCTGGTGGTCACATCTCACCACGTGGGCAGAGCGTGGCTCCGTCCTGTCACCACTTAGGTGCAGGCAGTGGACTCCCGGAGGGCAGAGATGCCGTGTTATCAGGTCATTACCCACGACTGTCTTTATGGCGCCGTTTTCTGAAATATTCACAAACCCGCCCGTGAAACCTAGCCGACTGCCTCTGTTCAACGATCAAGGTGCCGCCGGGTGCCGGTCTATAGCTCACGGCTGCTCAGGGACCACAGTTCTTAATTATTTGTTTACTGTTTGCACCCTGCCTCCTTCCAGAAATCCCAGTTGTTATTTCATGGGATTAACAGTTTCAGTAGAATGAAGAACTCGCTGGATCTTTACATGAATTCAGTTGTGTGTGTGTGTATCTGTCGTAACCCTCATAGCAGAGACGGACGTGGCCTCTGGTCTTGGGGATGCTTGGGCTTCAGTAAACAGGGAGGGCTGTGAGGGATGAAGGACGTGTCTCAGGTCTCTGTGTGTTCAAGACACGCTGTTTGTGTTATACTGCATTTGAGCCTTATTTAACCTTTTCCAAATCAGGACAAACTGCTCTCTGGGCCCCATAATGACAGATTGGTGTTTGGGTGTTTGTAATTCCCTGACATCGGAGTTTCAGTGGAGCGACAGACCCCTTGTCCCGGAGCCTGAGCTCACAGTCTGTCCCCTGCTTATCTGCACTGACTGTGAACTTAACCCTGCTTCAACTCGACAAAACTATAAGGGAATTGGGTTGCTATTACAGTTGCCCTTCTAAACCAAATGTGATTTTCTGTCCCCAGCGTTGTCTATAATTACACCGTGGCATTCGTTCTGCATGTTTTAGTATGTACAGCAAGCATGTTCTTCTGATGCCATCTTAAGGCATTAGCGTTACTCTAAATGTGAAATTATTTAAGGCATTAGCGTTACTCTAAATGTGAAATTATTTAAGGCATTAGCGTTACTCTAAATGTGAAATTATTTAAGGCATTAGCGTTACTCTAAATGTGAAATTATTTAAGGCATTAACGTTACTCTAAATGTGAAATTATTTAAGGCACAATACTATATCCATTTTCCATTAAGTTTTCTTTTTAAATTTCATGAAATGGGAAAAAGTGTTATCCCATCAAAAGGGGATAATTCCTGCTTACTTAGCTGCATTGTTTTTTTTTTTTAACATTTTATCAATCCTTCAAGTATTGAAAATTAATATATACTAGACATTCAGGCAGGCATATTTCTTTTCCTAAAATGGCAGTGAAGAGAGAAGTAGGGATTGTAATACCTAAAACAAAACTTTCCTTGACAGCCCAATGAAGTAAGGAGCTGACCGGGCTTCCCTGGTGGCGCAGTGGTTGGGAGTCTGCCTGCCAGTGCAGGGGACACGGGTTCGTGCCCCGGTCCAGGAAGATCCCACATGCCGCGGAGCGGCTGGGCCCGTGAGCCGTGGCCGCTGAGCCTGCGCGTCCGGAGCCTGTGCTCCACAACGGGAGAGGCCACAGCAGTGAGAGGCCTGCGTACAGCACAAAAAAAAAAAAAAAAAAAAAAAAAAGTAAGGAGCTGACCCACTTCCTTTCTCCAAAGAGCAGGAACATAAAAGATCTCAGACCACAACAGTGACCAAACAGTTTAGAGATCAAACCCATCCTGCACCTGCCTTTCACCTGAAGATGGGCGTTCTCCGCCTTCAGCAAAACTGGCTCTCAGAGCCGGCCCTGCTACACTGCAGCAAGCGCTGCAGGAAATGCTGGAGCATTCTGTCATTTCAGCGAGCTTTTATTATCTTCCGTCGTTTCAATTTGGGGTGCTCGACGAACTTATTTTTGTGCAGACTTCAAATGCATAAACTGCTAGCTCAGCCCAAATTAAACCTTATTGCCATTTTCTTTTCTCTCTTTGGGATATGGCAGGGATCGCTCCCTAAATGGACCAGGAAGACACATGAGCTTAAAGGGCCTGAACAGAAGAGCCTGGAGCCAGGCTTGTTCGTTGCCCCAGTGACCAGGTGGGCAGGTGTCATCTAGAAAGTTTACAGCAACCTTGGTGGGTACACCTCCTAACGAAAAATGGCCAAACTCAGATCGGTTTTCTTGAGAAAGATAAAATGTACAATTACGGTCTTGGGGCTCTCCCAATCTCCCTTTGGAGCTTTCTCCAAGGATCCCCCATAAACTCAGCTCATGTTCCACTGCGGAAGCCCGACACTGCCATTTCATGCTACTTATCACAGTTTAAGTTGCAAGTTTATCATCGTCTTCCCCAGTGAGCACGAAGGACGTCTGCCCTCCGAATATGCAGGGCCTGGTGCCGAATGAAGACGTGGGGGTGCCTGTTCAATCAGCAGGGGAAAGTCTCCTTAAAAGTACTGAAGAGTCGAGCTTTGCCTTTTATCTGGTCTCTTGAGTTGTCGTCATATTGTTTGCTTGCTCTTCTATGTCGTCCTAAGTAAAGAAAATTGTATATTTTAATTATCAGCATGAACTTTACCATTTGTCCTCCCACAGTGCAATGCTGGTTTTAAATTAAAATGAGAGCGTGTGTAACTTGTATGCAGATCACTGGAATTAGTCCGTATTTCCTCATTTGTAGGCACGTGGGTGTTTTGTGCTTGATGGAACAGTGGAAACATTGCACAAAACCAACTCAGCTGTTTTAATTTTCGTTGTGATGTGCCGTATCTAACGTGGAATCTCTATGCCCAAGTCGTTATTTGCTGCCCCCCTTGTCTAATCACTGAGTTTCATTTGGTTATCACCAACTTACAGTTTGTTAAACTTGATCCAGAGAGGGTGAACTTGACGTTCTTGGGAAATTTAAGTCTTTTAGGGGGGTAAATGAACGTAGTGGAGGGAGAGTCCAGGAGAACATTTACAGAACTGTTCCCAAGGCCCTGGGAAGGCCGTCTTCTGGCACACGCCACCGTCTCAGCTGACTCCACTCTGTTGGGGGCAGGCTGGGGATCAGGTGTCGAGTCATCACAGCATCGTCTGAGCACAGCACTCAGCGAGTCGGGGCCCCTGTGCCACGTCGGCCACTCCCCTCCGCCCGCCGTGCCCACGAAGGGGGCAGACACGTGTCCTTCCTGGAAGGGTCCTGTGAGGCATCGGGAAGTCCAGGAGGAAACCTTAGATGGGGATAACTGTCTACTGACTCGGAGAGGAAAATAAAAAATCTCCAAACACTGCTGTCAGTTCGGGAGGCAGAAGTGTGAGATCAACGTGCCGGCAGATTCGATATCTGCTGAGGCCTCTTCCTGGTTCACAGACGGTGTCTTCTCGCTGTGTCCTCATATGGGGGAAGGGCTGGGGGCTCTTATGTCTCTGTTATGAGGGCACTGACCCCTTCACGGAGGTTCCACCCTCATGACCTCATCACCTCCCAAAGGCCCCCTCCTGACACCATCACCCTGGGGATTAGGGTTCAATATGAATTTGGGGTTGGTGTCACAGACATTCAGTCTATAGCAACTGGGAAGTTGTTGGCCACAAAGACAGGACATATAATGATAAATCATGCTCCATAACATAAAAGCAATAGTGGGAAAGAAAAATCTGAATGTGTGTTTCAGTAAATTCTGGTAACTAAAACGCAAACCCGATATATAGTAACACTGAATGATTCCTGGGCGATACCTTTAGGGAAAGCAAATTTATCAGTAAAAAAATGTAGAAAATAAAAAGACAAAACAATGAATTCGAATGAACATGTTTACAAGGTAGCCATAATACATGATTGTAGAAGGTGCAGTATTTCAGTATAAATTGTTTATATCCTGCATACAGAAAAATAATAATTCGGAGACTGAAGGGACTGCCGTGCTCTTGCTTGAAGTGAAAGGAAGTAGTTCGCTGACTGTAGGAACACGATTAGCAACCGAACAAGCACTGGATTCTAGTAGAAACGAGCTTGAACCTCATTTGAAAGCCTTGTATCCATTGCTTTTCAGCATAGGTTAGAAGTAATAAATTGTACCATTTTAGTTAGTAGAATAGCATGAAATTTGCCTCTGATGGGCCTGAAGCCTTCTGGCATGACAGTTTTGAGTGAAGACCGCCCACAGGGATGAAGTTTGCATCTGTGCTGTGGGGTCTTGTGCTGCCCTCCTGCTGGGGCGGTGTCTCCCCCGGACACTGGTCCGAGGTGCTGGGCCTCCACTAGCGTGAAGGCCCTGTGCTCAGAGGGGCCCCAGCTTGGTTAACGCTCTCCTGTTACCGTTTGAACAAGGGGACCCGCATTTTCATTGTGCACTGGGTCCTGCAAATTATAGGCCTGGTAACAGGGGTGCATTCTATACAGTGTAATTTGTGTAGGTTTTTTTTCCTTTTGGGGGGGGATACTTCTTATACTTATGCCTATTTGCATGAATACAAGATTTTTAAAGAACCCTGCTTCTTAAAATTGCAAACTTGTAGACAGATCCATTCCCCACATTTTCATTAGATCTGGGGGCCCTTTCTTAGATTATACATAAGTGCAAGGGTTGCAGGACAGGACTGAGCGGCCAAAGAGTATGGGCAGAACACGACGCACCCTTTTAGATTTCATGGGTGAATGGGAGACGTTTCTGTTATGATGATCTTTTTACAATTAATATACTTCCTTCCTCAATTCAATGATCTTTACGATTCAGTCTTCTTAAAAACTATTAGTAGAGACAGAACAACAAAAACAGAATGAACTCTCTGTAATAAAGGAAGACGCAATGGAAATGCCAGAATACTGCTTAAATATTTGGGTTTTCATGTTCTAGAACCGTGTTTGTGAGAAATGTAGAAAATAGATATTTGCCACAAGACTGCAATAATTTGCACTCAGGCTGAGGAATGTGCTGGAGGCTTTGGGGAAATTGGACGTAATAAAGAATGAGGTGTCTGATTATCGACAACGTTCACCCTGAGTAGGTGATGGTGTGGATTTTGCAGGAAAGGCGCCCCAGACACAGCTCAAGTCAGGCACAGCGGCTGTGTCCTGAGGGAGAGTTGCGTGAGCTAGATTTGTGGTGACCTGGTTAAATGGACACCCACGAAGACAGGAAGAAAAACCCCCGGGAAGGGCGACAAAATGCAAGCCACGGTGACATAATGAAGCCAGATTACGATCTGAGCCCAAAGTGAGCCCGGATCAGCTGTTGAGTGGTTGAGAGACTTTGATAAAACGGTCTGCATCAGAAAAAAAAAAAAAAAGGAAGGTTCTTCTAGCCCATCTTTAAAGGTAATTTTAATTTCCGGATTCTCTCATCCAAGAACATAACTCTCAACTAATCACAGAAGGATGACAGAAGGCTCGTCTCGAAACATTTTTACCCACTGAGATTAAATGGTATTTTGTTTTAGAGCGATACTCCCTTTTCAGTGTTTTATTAATTGGTTCGATTAAGCCAGATCTCTTTGAGGAAGGTCATTTTAGACCAAAACATAATGATTTCTGAAACTTTACATTCCTATCCTTTATTCCTAAAAGTATTTTGTATGTGTGTGTCTGTCTGTGTGGGCGTGCTCACATGTGTCTAAAGGGTTGGTAGATTCTACTTTGCAATCTGGGGGAAATTCAGCCAACATTTATTGAATGGCTGCGATGCTCCAGTCTGGCTGGTCCAGGGGATGCTGAGACGGTCGGGACGGTGCTGCGTGTGGCCCAGTCAGAACGGCAGAGTCGGCCAGGGTGTGAGCAGACCCCCCCGAGTTCACTCCCTGTGAGTCCTGCTAGGTGCTGGCTGTTTTTTCTCCCAAGTCGCTCATACCAAGGAGCCCTGGAAGGTTCCAGAATCCTTCAGATATTGTGCCCCTTCTTGACACAAACGAAGAGCATGCAGCTCCCGCTCTCCTGAGACGAGACCTGCCTCCATCCGGCGGCGTCCACCACTGACCCCGTGCCCTCTCCTGCCCTTGGAGGAGGTCACAGCGCAGGCTGGTCTTTCTCTGCAGCACGGTTTCTGTTCCTCCCATGGACGTGGCGTGTCCCCAGGCAGGGACGCTGGGCTTCCCCAAGCAGGTCACAAGGCCCGACTAGCTGACATTTCATCCTGTTCCCGTGGATGCAGACCCCTGACGTTTCCTCCTTCCTTTGAGCTGCTGACCCCGTGTCGGTCACCTGGCCATCACATGCTGAGAACAGACGTGCAGTCAGAGGCGAGCTTCCGCGTGGTCCACCCCCAGAGTCCCTGCACCGGCTCTGCACCCGCCCAGCCCCGTGGACACACTCACCCTGAAGCAGCCCCCGCCCCCCGCCCCGTGTGAGGGACCGCTTCCTTGCCTTCGCAGACCCTGCTCTGCATCACCAGCCTGTTTCTTCCCTTCTGGAGCATCTCCATTGGCACACAAGCAGGTGGCATCCCTCATCTTCAAAGAGAAATTTCTCTTGATCTCATACCTGCTTCCAGCCACTCGCGCGTCTCTCTGCTTTCCCTTCAGAGGAAGGGCTTGTCTCTGCTGCCCCTCCCTGCTCTCAGCCTCCTCAGTGGATGTGGTCCCCTCAGGCTTTCAGCCTCACTCACCAACGAGAACTCCTTTTGTAGCCTTACCAGGAGCTAGAACTGGACCAGCTGGTGTCTCTGCATCCTTGACTATTGGCTTCCTTCCTAAACAGCTTCTCCAGCCTCTCAGACACTTCTCTTTCCCTCCTCTCCCTTCCTCTCTCTCCCTCCTTTTCTCCCTCACACATTTTCTCCATTTTTCCCTTACTTCACTGGCACTTAATCCTCAGTTGCCTTTTTTAGTTCTTCCTCATCTTTCCAGCTTCTAAATGTTTTGGTGCCCAGAGCTCCATCCTTGCACCTTTTTCCTTCCCTACTTATTTTCCAAGTCACCTTATCCTTCTCATGGCTTTAAGTGCAATCTATTTTTTGATGATTCTGTAACTGATACCTCCAACTTAAATGTCTCTTCGGCACCCCACACTCTTATATCCTGCATCTACCCCAGACCTTTACTGATGTCTAAAAAGCACCTCAACTCTAACACGTTTAAAAGCAAACCACGGGCTTCCCTGGTGGCGCAGTGGTTGAGAGTCTGCCTGCCGATGCAGGGGACACGGGTTCGTGCCCCGGTCCGGGAAGATCCCACATGCCGCGGAGTGGCTGGGCCCGTGAGAGGCCACAGTGGTGAGAGGCCCGTGTACCGCAAAAAAAAAAAAAAAAAAAAGCAAACCACATCTCAAGACCCAACAACACCAAATGCTGACAAGGACGTGGAGCAACAGGAACTCTCATCACTGCCGGTGGGGACGCAAAACGGTGCAGCTGCTCTGGAAGACCGTCTGGCAGTGTTTTGTTTTTTTTTTACAAAACTAAACATACTTTTATTGTATGATCCAGGAGTCACGCTCCTTGGTACTTACCCAAATGAGTTGAAAAAAGTAGTACAAAAAGCTACTACACACAATGTTTATAGCAGCTTTATTCATAATTCCCCAAACTTGGAAGCAACCAAGATGTCCTTCAGTAAGTGAGTGGATAAATTGTGATACATCCAGACAATGGAATATTATCCAGCCCTAAAAATAGATGAGCTATCAAGCCATGAAAAGACTTAAATGAATATGACGAAGTGAAAGAAGCCAATGTGAAAAGGCTACACACTATGATTCCAACTCAGTGACATTCTAGAAAAGACAAAACTATAGAGACAGTAAAAAGACCAGGGTTTGTGGGGAAGGAGGGATGACTAGGCAGAGGACTTTTAGGGCAGTGAAACTACTCTGTGTGGACACTACAGTGGTGGACGCGTGTCATTTTGCTTTTGTCAAAAGCCGTAGAATGTAAAGCGTACAAGGCTGTAGGTGTAAAGGATGGACTTCCGTTAAGAATGTATCGATATTGGTTTGTCAGTTACAGTAGCTGTGCATATTGATGCTAAATGTTACTAATGAGGAGATTGAGAGCAGGGGAGACAGGCACATGGGACTCCTGCGGTCTGATCTCAAACTGCTCTAAGAATAAAGTCTATTAAATAAAAAACCCAGATCTCTCCACCCCTTCTCACTGCCTGCTCCTTCTGCGGCCGGACATCTCAGTGGAAGGCGATTCGTTCCACTCGTTGGCTGAGCCAGAAGCAGTGGGTCTTCCTCGGTTCCTGTGACGTGTCCCTACTTTGAGTCCAGCCCCAGATTCTAGGTGCCCTTCCTTCAGGACACACCGGGGGTCTCAGCAGCTCCACACCTACCACCTGGTCCCGGCCTTAGTTAATTAAGGTGAATTCATCTTAATTTGGGTTGACTCTTTCAGCAGCTTCCTGCCGGTACCTCTGCAGCAGCTTTGTCCACACAGCAGAAAGCCCACTTCTCCCAAGCCGTGTGACGTTGCTCCCCTGACCAGAGCCCTCCAACGGCATCTGCCCTCCACGAAAGGGAAATGCCACCTCCTGAAATGTTTAACAGAAGCTGCCGTCACAGGGTAGGCCGTGAAATCTCAACACCTTAAGAGAACAGAAAACAATTTAGTTTTCCACAACCAGTCCGGTCGTTGGGGAGCTCAGGCTGGGGAGGGGACACGCCGCCATCAGCGACCATTCAGGGTCCCAGGCTCTGCCGCCACCTCTAGTGTGTGGCTTTCGTGGCCACAAACCGGCAAACAAGCCAGTGCAGGGTGGAGAGCCAAGCTGCACATGGCCCCTGTCAATTCCATTCCTGTTTCTATGGCCAGAACTCATCACATGACCGACGTAGATGCGACAGGGGTTGTAAAGCGCAGTGCACACTCGGGCTGCTCTCCACACCCAGGAAAGGAGTGAAACATGTGTGTGTGTGCTCCAGCAGGGAAGAAAAAGGCTGGTGATGCGGAGCGGGGTCTCACACAAGGGAGGGCTGCTTCAGGGGGAGAGTGTCCCTGGGGGCGGGGGAGGGCGGGGGGGCGTGCAGAGCCAGCATGGGGACTCTGCGGCTGGACCTTGAGGAGTTCCCCCTCTGACTGCACATCTGTTCTCAGTGCTGACCGCCAGATGACCTGATGGCCGTTGCCACGGGGTCAGCAGCTCAAAGGAAGGAGGAAGCGTCAGGGGTTTGCATCCACAGGAGCAGGGTGAAAACTCATCTAGTCGGGCTCTGTGACCTGCTTGGAGAAGCCCACCGTCCCTGCCTGGGACATGCCGGCCATGTCCTGGCATAAAACGTGCGTGTGTGTGTGTGTGTGTGTGTGTGTGTGTGTGTGTGTGTGTCTCCGTGAATGTCCGCCCCGCAGAGGATGTGTGCACGCACATCCCTTCCCTTCCAGCCTCTCGCGCTCTGAGCGGCTCCTTCACCCAAGTGCCCTTGGCCTCTGGGCTCTGCCAGGCTGGGAATCCGGCCCCTGGTGCACCGCTCCACCTCTCCCCTGAGCAAGTTAGGGCCATTCATGGCAGCAGGAGCTTCTATGATCTGACTATTAATAGCCAAGTATAAAGCCAGTGGCCAGAAGTGAGACCGCAGCTGACACAGAGCATCCCCGGGCCGGGTGCAGCGAGCAGCTGGGGCTGCAGAGACACTGGCTGGGTGTCTCTGCAAGGGCACCCCCAGCAGCGCTCCTTCCAAAGGCATCTGATCACCAGGAAGCAACACCCACTTTCCTTCTGAACGGTGTCAAGCGCAGGGACACCGTTTCAAAGGCGCTTATGTAACGTCTCACGGTTGCTCAAGCGGTAGGCTCTCCAGGCCACCTCCCTCTGCCTCTTCTGCAGGCGGGGACCTCTTACAAGAGCGGCATCTTGTTCCTCATAATGAGACCAGATCCCTGTCTAAGAAAACAAGTCTTGGAAGGTTCGGGAATCTCCCGTCACCTCCTGGCACGTGGAAGGGACGCAGAGAACGGGAGGGAAGAGAGAGAGCCCACCGTCCCAGCCGTGCTCATGGGGCCCAGTGTTGGCCCTGAGGTGATGCCCTCGTGTTCTCAGTGCCCTTTTATTCGAACGGCGTCTTTTCAAGGCAGCTTCTTAGGAGCGACCCGAAGCTGCACCCTGACGGCCTCCTTTCTCACCTTCCTGACTCCGCCAGCCTGACAGCCCCCGTTCAACCTCCTGCCCCCACTTCCCGGCCGTGCCTTTGCTTCTGCTCTGAAGTCCTGGCTCTGAATACAGGAGCCCGAGTCTGGATGCTGTCGGTGGGCGCAGACGCTCTCGGGAGCTGCAGGTCCAGGGATGCGGAGCCCTGGAACCGTGTCAGCCGGGCCGGGCGCCTGCGAAGGGCTCGTGCCACAGAAGGGCAAAGGGGCACAAGGGAACTTTTGGGGGCGATGGATGTTTATTACCTTGATGGTGACAGTGGTGACACAGGTGTGTCCATATGTCCAAACTCATCAGACCGTGTACTTCAAACGTGCACAGGTTTTTGTAGGTCAATTATATCAGCTATAATTGTCAGCTGTTTTTTTTAAAAAGCACGTAGTCAGCTGGGTTGGAATGTAAAGAAGAGGAAGTCTTAAAATCAAATTTGTGAATACACAGAGATTTTATCTTTTACTAGATTGGTTGAACTCAGACAACTGGCTTGGATCAAAGAAACAAAGGTATAGCGTCACAACCCGTTCCAAGCGCAGACATCTGTCTGCGAAGGCGGCAGTTGCTGTGGCGCGGGGGGCGGGCGAGGCAGGGGGAGCCGGCTGCCGGCTTCGACACTTGAGTGAGGATGGGCAGTACTTGAGCTGAGAGCTGAAGCCTGAGTGATTATTGATTTTCCAAATGATGAGAAGAAAAACTGACAAGGGCTGAATCTTGGGAGAAATACCCATCTTCACCTGCAAAGAAAAATAAAGATCGCGGAAGGAGCTGGGGAGAGATGCGAGTTAAAACTGGTGTCAGGACTCCTGCGGGCAGGGCAGGGATAAGCCTGCGCTGGCCTCCCGGCCCTGGGCGGCCGCTCCCTCGGGTGCGGAAAAGTGCCGGAGGCAGGATGAGCTGACATCCCCCCCCCCCCCCGCCCCCGCACTCCTGTGCTCGCGGGGCTTCCTGGCTGCCACCCCAGGTCGTGACAAACAGCAAACATGCTCTGTTTTTCCTAAGACCTGACAGCTGCCAGATGTTCAGCTTCCATAAATGCATTTAATCCTCCAAATAGCCCCGTGGTTTCCCGCAGCTAAAGAAACCAGTCAGAAAAGTTGGAAACCCACTCGAGGGCACACGATGGGAAACTCACGGGAGGATTCGGACCCTGACCCTCCTTCCCGAACCGGCTCCCCTGGGGTGTGTGCCGGGCAGTGGCCTCCATCCCTTCCCGTTCCCCGGGTCCCCACGTTTCTGTGAACACGATAAAGGCTCCAGGTTTTGGTCGCTGTTCAGAGACCCTGGGAACAGTTGTGATACAAAGTCCACGTGTGCCACTGATGCACCGGGATGGCTGGTGCCCAGTGCCAAGGGTCCCAAAGCTGTTGGTTGAAGGTGTGGATCAGAAAACAGACTCTTCCTGACAGCACATCATGGGAGAGAACTGGGGGTGGGCGGAGCTTCAGTTCTGACTTTAGAAGCTGTGGACTCGAGGGTCCCAGACGTCACTGAGGAAGCCTTGGGATGTCCTACTTGTTGCCCCAGGAGAGTGGACAGTTAGGAGCCTGGAGCCGGGGGGATGTCAAGCCTGTCCTGTCTCGTCTCCCGCCTGCATCCTCGGCTTGGCCCGTGTGGACACCCGGCAAGCCGGTGCTGGTCGGGCCGGGTTGGGGCCCAGCTCCGACCTTGTGGCTGCATTTGCGAGCGGGCGTGGGCCACAGCTCGTGCAGGAGCTGAGTAGTCAGTTTATTTCCACGCAGATGCTGAGGGTATTTTTCAACCTAACAAGGTCACGTGACAGCAATTATCTGGATTTCCACAGCGTTTCGTGCCCCAAAGTCACTTTTGCAAGCACAGGGTTTCCGGAAGGGGGCTGATGATACCGTCGTTTGTTTATTCTTCCTGGGGCCCTCGCAGTGGGCATTTCAATCCGAGGCTAAGGCGTCTGTACCTTCCGCAGACTTGAGGTAAATGACGAGTGTCCACTGCACGACGGGTGACACGGTCCTGCATAGGCCTCCTGGGGCTGGAGGGACAGCAGTCAGCACTCGGGCCTGAGCGTCTGCGCGAAGAGCAGGCAGGTTCCCGGGCGCCAGGCCCGGGAACGAGCATTTACATCCCGCTACCGAGCCCACGCCCCCCAGACGCGTCCCGTGAGATCCTGAGGACGCAGAGGTGCAGCCACGGCCCCATCTGCCTGGGGCTCGGGGCTCCTAGGGAGCAGGGGGCCTTCATCCCGGTTCCTGCGGGTGTTCTCGTCGCTCTGGAAGAGCAGAGCCTGTCAACATTCCCCAATGCGGCCCGACCAGCCGCCTGCCCCGCCAGCAGGAAGCAGGCCCGGGGCCCCGCCGCGCTCACAGTGCCGACATCACGGCATGTCTAAGGACGCAGGCCTGGGGCCAGGGCGTCCTCTGGCCACACGTGGGCAGCCTCACATCCCCCAAAGTGTCTTTGTGGGCAGGGTGCGTGTCGTCCACGTGACCCCTTGTGACAGGGACATCCACGGAGCCTGTGTCACGGCAGGAGCGAGGCTGTGGGTCAGAAAGGGTGGCCTCGGTCGCTGAGCCTTCCATCGCCGGAGGCACTTGGCTGGGTCTGAACCTGCATGAAGAGGATCCCCCTGCAGCCACCGCGTGAAGCCGGGGCTGTTCTTCCCAAGTGGGGCAGAGCACATGGCGGGTTGCCCCCCGCCCCAGACTCCGACAGCAGCAGAGGGGCGCGGGAATTCGAGTTCTGGGCATCTTCTTCCCTCCCTGCCAGCTGGCACCGGGAGGTGGGAGGCGCCGCGGACAGCCCCGTGGGAGAGCGGAGCGCTTCTCTCCGTGGGCTCGGGACAGGCCCACCTGGGCCGCCAGAGCCCCCTCCGAGGCCCCTAGCAGCCTGCGCCTGGGTGCGCGTGTCAGCAAAGCTGGGGTCGGGGCAGATTGCTCCTCCGTGCTGCTCTGGAAACCCTGACTGGCCACCTTCCAAGCCACCAAGTTGAGAGCAAAGGAGGAGTTTGATGGCAGTGAAAACTGGCAGCTTTCCAGCTGCAAACCTGACTCGCTTAAGCTAAGAGAACCCTGGCGGCCAGGACTGGCCGGCGGGCAGCTGACACCCGTGCGGGACCTGCGTTCCGAGCTGGCTGTGCTGCATCTCTCTGCCCCCCAGACGACACCTGCAAGACCCCTGCATCTGGACGGTGCAGACTTTCAAGGGCTCAACTGCATTTTCTCTAAGCACGTGTGGAGGCGGCCTGTGAATTCCTCATTTTTACTTTATCGTTCCACTTAATCTTCCTTAAAAGCCGCCGGTACAATTGGGGAAGCAGCTTCCAATTATGAAACCGTGCAGACTTGATGTGTGTGAGGCACGTACCTGCACCGCTTCTGCCCCCGACACCGAGGAGAGTGTGCTGGAGGCGGTCCGTCGGATCCCACGAACAACCCGCAGAGCCTGCAGCTTGGCGGTTTGGCTGCCACGGGGAGGGTTCCCACAGCAGCCTCGCCTCCTGCCTCTTAGGGTCACAGGTGTGCCTCAGCTCTTTCCCGACCATCCGGTGCCCTGGTGGAGGTGCCCACAGGTTGTAAAGAAAAGGGCACCAAGTCACCCCATGAGCTGCCCGCCCTTCTGCCTTCTCTCTCCCCCCATCTCACCTCCCCACCATCCCTGCCTGTCCCCCCCTCCCTTCTGCCCCTCCTGTGCCCTCTGTGCCCTCCTGTTTCTCCTATCCCCCCATCTCCCCATTCCCCTCCCCTCCTATCCCCCCAGCTCCCATCCCCTCCTGTCCCCTCCTATTTCTCCTGTCTCCCCATCTCCTCTGTCCCCCGTCCCCTCCTGACACCCCTGTCCCCTCCTGTCCCCTCTGACCCCCCATCCCCTCAGCTCTCCCCACATCTGTCCTGCAGCATCGGTTCACCATCTGTTCATCAGATGGAGTCCCGGGACCCAGACCTCACAGGGGCTTCAGTTAATCTTTGAAAATGCAGAAGTCCTATAAGCATCTGGGTAACCGGTGGCTGGTGCTGAGCTGTCTACGCATCCAGGGCACATCTGAAGGAACAGTCAGTCCTGGGGACCTTGGGGTGATTTGTCTGTGGACGGGTCCTTCATCCTGAAAACATCCGATTCCTCGGGCATGAAGATGCAATCTCAGGATCCCATGGCCCTTTTCATCCATCTTGTCCTGAAACAGTTCCTTCTCTGGAGAAACAGGTGGTAAACCGATCATTAAGTCCCAGTGTAAGTGTGATCTCACGGTACCAGGTGCTCCAGGAATCCAGAGACCATGGGGGAGGGGGGTGTCTCACAAGGAGGGGCCTCCTGACCTGGTCCTGATGGAGAGCCAGAGCCAGGAGCCACCCAAGAAGAAGACACGGCACTCGGAGGGCCTTGGAGACCTCGGGGAGCCCAGGGTGTTATTTATGTATTTTGTGTCCTGCCTCATTCTGAAAAGGATTTATTCGGGTGTAAAACACTATAAGCAGACAGAAGATAATGGGAGGAGATAAGTGCAAGTGAGGGGTGTGAGCCGCTGAACAAGAGGCGCCCAAGCTCCCCGGGCGAGGTCTCTGTTCCCTCTGGTTGTATCCTGGGCCCCAGGGGAGCCCAGACCCTAGACGGCACACAATGAGAACGAGTGAAGCGAGTGACCCTGCACTCTGGCTGTGGACGGGGCCGAGTGTCCTGGAGAAGAGGGCAGTTACTACAGGGGTCAGGATATCTAAGTGGCAAAAGCAAAGGATTGCTCTGAAAAAGTAAACTAAAAGAGAAAAAAGAAAGAAAACCGGGTATTCTTGATAATCCAACACGACACACAAAAAATCAGGTTGTCATGGGGGACCTCCCAGAAAGGAAGGGAACTGGGAGAATTCGGTGCATGGAGAGCGGGTTCAAGGACAGGAGTGGGGCTGACCCGAGGGCCAGGCATCCACTCGTGTCCCCAGAGTGTGTAAAGAGTCCGGCGTGTGAGGCCGTTGTGCAGTGCACGTCATGGTAAGCCGTCTTTGCTAATAACCCCATGGAGAGAAAACCTCATTCCACAGAAACAAGCACAGACCTTGCTGAGTTGGGAGCACGTCTCTGGCCTGTGATCCGGCCCCGACCCTTTGCCCTCGGACACTGACTCCAAGACACCCTCACCCTCCCTCCTCTGTGCTTCCACAGGTACAGTCACTCACTTGCCTATTTCACTGACAAACCGGAAGAAGATGCCTTTTGCCTCTTCCATGGAATAAACAATTAAACCAAGACAGTGTTGGGGTAAGATTGCAGAGATGCCCATGCAGAAGTATAGATGCCCAGCAACAGAATTCCCTCAGGATTCTCAGAGGGGACCCCTTCTGGGATGGAGATGCCTCTGGACGCTGTGTCCTGGACCCGTAATCCCTCCTGTACCCACAATACCCACAAGTGCGGGGAGCATTCAGGGGTTTGTGGGGCACTTCCACACCCCTGGCCCGGGGCCACTACGCCTGAGCCTCCAGCTTGCTCAGCGCGTACCTCTGGGGGTGGGGGGCGAGCTGTGCGCACAGACACATGTACCTGGTGCCGTGGGATGGGTGAGTGACCTGCCTGGTGCACAGCACCTTCCTGACCTCAAAAACTAAAAAGCAAAGGCAAAGCAAACGTAGCAGGAGCTTCTTGGGCATTATCTCCTTTAAGGCTTTGCATGATCTTGGGAGGTGACCTCCTAGCCCTCGTTTAGTGGCGAGAACCCTGGGTCTTGGGGAGGTTGGGTGACCTGCCAACAGGGCCGCAGAGGCAGGTCTGAGCTCAGAGCCCTCTCCCCACCGCCGTTTTCCCGTTGGCACAAAATCCCTTTAAAAAACATGGGAGCTCATCTCTCAGCACTGCTGGTAGGATTCTGTAGCACTTCCAATAACAGATAAAAAGTAGAACCTTTCTTTTTTTCTCTGGGATCCCATGATCCAGTGACAACATGTATATTCACAGGGAGCTGTACAAGTGTCAGGTTACCTGTGTAAAGTGTGGTTGGGGAAGCATCCAGGCACCTTCTGCTTTGACGCCATCACATCCAGGGGAATGTGCAAAATACATTTTCAAATACCAATAGTTTCCTCTTTGTTTAAAAAAGTTGCATTTTTTTGACGTCCACCGGCATTTTCCAGGAGAGCTATATTTAATTCTCCTGGCACGTTTTCTTTTTTTTTTTGTTTGTTTTTTGTTTTTTGTTTTTTGTTTTTTTTTTGCGGTACGCGGGCCTCTCACTGTTGTGGCCTCTCCCGTTGCGGAGCACAGGCTCCGGACGTGCAGGCTCAGCGGCCACGGCTCACCGGCGCAGCCGCTCCGCGGCATGTGGGATCTTCCCGGACCGGGGCACGAACCCGTGTCCCCTGCATCGGCAGGCGGACTCTCAACCACTGCGCCACCAGGAAGCCCCCACGTTTTCTTTTTTACAGGACATTTAATTTTGCTAGATAGCTCTTAAGCAGAAGTACTCCATAGCCAAATGGTTATTGAACATCATCGTCATAAATCACTCCTCTCTGGAACGCACATGGGTGTTGCACAGAACTCTTTGTCAGCAGTTCTGCACCCAGTATAGGCCTGCGGTGTCCAAGGGTCTCAGAAAAATCAGAGCCGGGCAAGGGAAGGAGTGTTGCTGACCCAGCACGAGTTCCTTCTGTGCGTTTTCTCTCAGGGTCTCACAGGCGAAATAATAACATATTATTGTGTTATTATTTGGAAAGTTCAGAGTCTTGGAAATAACAGCTTTTGCCCACTTAGCCAAAACGCAAACTGGGCTGCTCTGAGAGGAGGAACCCTGGAGGGGTTACGTTAATGCGGGTAATTGAAGCGGAGCTGGACTCTGGGGTCCAGGAGAGCAAAGGGATCCTGCAGGCACAGGGAGAGCCCGGCACCCGGGGTTCCGGGGCAGACTGGGCACACGGAGGCGGCGTTGGAGGAAGCAGGCACCGCCCCGTGGATCCGAGGAGAGCGCGGACAGAGCACAGACCTCGAGCTCTGTGGGTGGAGTTTGGGCAGTCAGGGAGGCTGCGGCATCAAGGACAGGGAGGGCTCAAGCCACCTGCTGGCACGTCCTCCTGGCCCAAATCGAACTTCAGAAATGAGCGCTCACCTGCCAGCCACATGGCCGCCCGTTGGGTGCCCACCTCTGTCAGACTCTGGCAGGACGCAAGCTTGGGGGCAAGGATGTCCCCCTGTGTCCCTGACACCCAGACAGCACCTGGCTTGTCGTGGGTGGTCAGTGCGTGTTCGCCATTGAGCCTGTGACTCTGTCCCGCCACCTCCCTCCCCTGCAGACGGGAGGCTGGGCTGACGGTCAGCAGCGCTTTAGCTGTTCACACAGACCCTGCGTCTGACGGGCCGGGCCTCGGGTAAGGATGTCAGGGGAAAGCGACCCCCCGAGCATTCCTGATATCACAGACCAGCCCCACACACACCCTCAGCAAGCTTTTTCTGAAAGTCATGTCTGCTCCTTCCTGGGCTTCCTGCTGGGTACCTAACGGTGGAGAATTTTCCATGGGATCTGGCACTGCTGTGTTTCCAAGCATCGTTTCCCTTCACCCTGATTCACAGGGTGACTGCATCTCTGTGCTCGGGCTCCACTCCTATCCTCGCGCTCCTGGTGGTTTTTACATGATGACACCTGCCCTGTGTTTGCAGCCGACAGAAAGGAGGCAAGACCACTCCTCGCTCCGCAGAGGTGGCCGAGAGGGGCCACGCAGACACGGCTGGGTCTTTGCAGAGTTCAGGGAGGGGGGGGTTCTCAGCTGGGCGCCCCTGAGCAGGGGGGCACCTGGCGCACGAGATGACAGGTGAGCCAGGCAGGCAGGTGCAGTCGCGGGGTAAGAGGCAGGCAGGAGTCAGGAGGCTCCGGCCGGAGGGAGCAGGCGTTGGGGACACCGCCCGCCTCTCCCGGTCCTGCAGGAACGTCACGCGTGTGCCCCCCTCAGTCCTCTCCCTCTGGGGACTGAGAATGGCTTCCGCAGTGACTCTTCTTCCCTCCGTGTGTCACATCCCTGCTGCCCAGTGTAGATGCAGGACAGTAACACCATGGTGTGCTCACTGTTGCTAAGAAATATTCGTGGGATGAGGCAGTACATGGATAAAAGGAGGGAAAGTGTCTGTGAGTCAGGAAGAGTCCTGCTCAAGTGTATTCACAACAGAGGCCACGACGGGGGCACAGCCCCAGTGTCTGTGGACGGATGAGTGGATAAAGAACACGTGTCACACACACACACACACACACACACACACACGGGAATATTGTTCACCCATGAAAAAGGAGGTCCTGACCTTGAGGGCATTATGCTCAGTGAGATAAACCAGACAGAGGAAGACAAAAACTGCATGATCTCACTTAGACGTGAAATCTACAAGCGTCCAATACGTAGAAGCAGAGGGTAGACGGGGGTGACCAGGGGCCGGAGGGCGGGGCAGGTGGGCAGGAGCTGGTCACAGGGACAAAGCTGCAGGGACGCAGGGTGAGCAGTCCCGAGACTACTGTCCAGCACGGTGACTGCAGGTGATAACGCTGGGTCAGGTCCTGGAAATTCGCTCAGGGAGTGGATCCCAGGTGCTCTGACCACACACAGTGGTCACTACGTGAGCCAGACGTGCCAACTAGCTTGGCTGTAGTAACCATTTCACTGTGCACGTGTCTCTAACCAGCATGCTGAGCACCCTAAATATATACAATTCTTGTTTAAAATACAATTTTTGAAAAAGAGATAGTCCTGCTTGAAAGCTGGGACTGTAACTGGATGACCACACTACATGGTCTGTGATTTTTCTGGGCATGAATGAGTGAAACTCGTGGGTTCCTAAGAAACTGAATTTACAGGGTCTTTTGGGGTGTCTTTTTCCTTTTGTTGTTGTTGTTGTTTTTAATTTTAGAATTTTATTTGTTTTTTTATACAGCAGGTTCTTATTAGTTATCCATTTTATACATATCAGTGTATACATGTCAATCCCAATCTCCCAATTCATCACACCACCATCACTTTCCCCCCTTGGTGTCCATACGTTTGTTCTCTACATCTGTGTCTCTAGTTCTGCCCTGCAAACCACTTCATCTGTACCATTTTTCTAGGTTCCATATATATGCGTTAATATACGATATTTGTTTTTCTCTTTCTGACTTACTTCACTCTGTATGACAGTCTCTAGATCCATCCACGTCTCTACAAGTGACCCAATTTCCTCCCTTTTATGGCTGAGTAATATTCCACTGCATATACGTACCACATCTTCTTTATCCATTCGTCTGTCGATGGGCCTTTAGGTTGCTTCCATGACCTGGCTATTGTAAATAGTGCTGCAGTGAGCATTGGGGTGCATGTGTCTTTTTGTATTATGGTTTTCTCTGGGTATATGCCCAGTAGTGAGATTGCTGGGTCATATGGTAATTCTATTTTTAGTTTTTTAAGGAACCTCTATAAGGTTCTCCATAATGGCTGTATCAATTTGCATTCCCACCAACAGTGCAAGAGGGTTCCCTTTTCTCCACGCCCTCTCCAGCATTTGTTGTTTGTAGATTTTCTGATGATGCCCATTCTAACTGGTGTGAGGTGATACCTCATTGTTGTTTTGATTTGCATTTCTCTAATAACTGGTGATGTTGAGCAGCTTTTCATGTGCCTCTTGGCCATCTGTATGTCTTCTTTGGAGAAATGTCTCTTTAGGTCTTCTGCCCATTTTTGGATTGGGTTGTTTGTTTCTTTAATATTGAGCTGCATGAGCTGTTTATATATTTTGGAGATTAATCCTTTGTCCATTGATTCATTTGCAAATATTTGCTCCCATTCTGAGGGTTGTCTTGTTTATAGTTTCGTTTGCTTTGCAAAAGATTTTAAGTTTCATTAGGTCCCATTTGTTTATTTTTGGTTTTATTTCCATTACTCTAGGAGGTGGATCAAAAAAATCTTGCTGTGATTTATGTCAAAGAGTGTTCTTCCTATGTTTTACTCTAAGAGTTTTATAGTGTCCGGTCTTAGATATAGGTCTCTAATCCATTTTGAGTTTACTTTTGTGTATGGTGCTAGGTAGGGTTCTAATTTCATTCTTTTACATATAGCTGTCCAGTTTTCCCAGCACCACTTATTGAAGACACTGTCTTTTCTCCATTGTGTGTCCTTGCCTCCTTTGTCATAGATTAGTTGACCATAGGTGCGTGGGTTTATCTCTGGGCTTTCTATCCTCTTCTATTGATCTATATTTCTGTTTTTGTGCCAGTACCATATTGTCTTGATGACTGTAGCTTTGTAGTATAATCTGAAGTCAGGGAGCCTAATTCCTCCAACTCCGTTTTTCTCCCTCAAGACTGCTTTGGCTATTTGGGGTCTTTTGTGTCTCCATACAAATTTTAAGATTTTTTGTTCCAGTTCTGTAAAAAAACTGCCATTGGTAATTTGATAGGGATTGCATTGAATCTGTAGATTGCTTTGGGTAGTATAGTCATTTTCACAATATTGATTCTTCCAAACCAAGAACATGGTATGTCTCTTCATCTGTTTGTATCATCTTTAATTTCATTCATCAGTGTCTTATAGTTTTCTGCATACAGGTCTTTTGTCTCCCTAGGGAGGTTTATTCCTAGGTATTTTATTCTTTTTGTTACAGTAGTAAATGGGAGCGTTTCCATAATTTCTCTTTCAGATTTTTCATCATTAGTGTATAGGAATGCAAGAGATTTCTGTGCATTAATTTTGTATCCTGAAACTTTACCAAATTCATTGATTAGATCTAGTGGTTTTCTGGTGGCATCTTTAGGATTCTCTATGTATAGTATCATGTCATCTGCAAACAGTGACAGCTTTACTTCTTCTTTTCCAATCTGTATTCCTTTTATTTCTTTTTCTCCTCTGATTGCCGTGGCTAGGACTTCCAAAACTATGTTGAATAATAGTGGCCAGAGTGGACATCTGTGTCTTGTTCCTGATCTTAGAGGAAATGCTTATAGTTTTTCACCATTGAGAATGATGTTTGCTGTGGGTTTGTCATATATGGCCTTTATTATGTTGATGTAGGCTCCCTCTTTGCCCCCTTTCTGGAGTTTTTTTCATAAATGGGTGTTGAATTTTGTCAAAAGCTTTTTCTGCATCTATTGAGATGATCATATGGTTTTTATTCTTCAATTTGTTAGTATGCTGTATCACATTGATTGATTTGCGTATATTGAAAAATGTTTGCATCCCTGGGATAAATCCCACTTGATCATGGTGTACGATACTTTTAATGTGTTGTTGGATTCTGTTTGCTAGTATTTTGTTGAGGATTTTTGCATCTATATTCATCACTGATATTGGTCCGTAATTTTCTTTCTTTGTAGTATCTTTGTCTGGTTTTGGTATCAGGGTGATGGTGGCCTCATAGAATGAGTTTGGGAGTGTTCCTTACTCTGCAGTTTTTTGGAAGAGTTTGAGAAGGATGGTGTTAGCTCTTCTCTAAACGTTTGATAGAATTCACCTGTAAAGCCATCTGGTCCTGGACTTTTGTTTGTTGGAAGATTTTTAATCACAGTTTCAGTTTCATTACTTGTGATTGGTCTGTTCGTATTTTTTATTTCTTCCTGGTTCAGTCTTGGAAGTTTATACCTTTCTAAGAATTTGTCCATTTCTTCCAGGTTGTCCATTTTAGTGGCATAGAGCTGCTTCTAGTAGTCTCTTAGGATGCTTTGTATTCCTACGATGTCTGTTGTAACATCTCCTTTTTCATTTCTAATTTTATTGATTTGAGTCCTCTCCCTCTTTTTCTCGATGAGTCTGGCTAATGGTTTGTCAGTTTTGTTTATCTTCTCAATGAACCAGCTTTTAGTTTTACTGATCTTTGCCATTGTTTTCTTTGTTTCTGTTTCACTTATTTCTGCTCTGATCTTTGTGATTTCTTTCCTTCTATTAACTTTGGGTTTTGTTTGTTCTTCTTTCTCTAGTTCCTTTAGGTGTAAGGTTAGATTGTTTATTTCAGATTTTTCTTGTTTCTTGAGGTAGGCTTTATTGCTATAAACCTCCCTCTTAAAACTGCTTTGCTGCATCCCAAAGGTTTTGGATTGTCGTGTTTTCGTTGTAATTTGTCTCTAGATATTTTTTGATTTCCTCTTTGATTTCTTCAGTGATCTCTTGGTTATTTAGTAACGTATTGTTTAGCCTACATGTGTTTGTGTTTTTTACGTTTTTTTCGCCTGTAATCGATTTCTAATCTCATAGTGTTGTGGCCAGAAAAGATGCTTGATATGATTTCAATTTTCTTAAATTTACTGAGGCTTGATTTGTTACCCAAGATGTGATCTGTCATGCAGAATGTTCCGTGTGCATTTAAGAAGAAAGTGTAATCTGTTTTTGGATGGAATGTCCTCTAAATATCAATTAAATCTATCTGGTCTGTTGTGTCATTTAAAGTTTGTATTTCCTTATTAATTTTCTGTTTGGATGATCTGTCCATTGGTGTAAGTGAGGTGTTAAAGTCCCCCACTATTGTGTTACTGTCGATTTCCTCTTTTATAGTTGTTAGCAGTGCCTTATGTATAGGGGTGCTCCTATGTTGGGTGCATATATATTTATAATTGCTATATCTTCTTCTTGTATTGATCCCTTGATTATTATGTAGTGTCCTTGTCTCTTGTAACATTCTTTATTTTAAAGGCTATTTTATCTGATATGAGTACGGCCACTCCAGCCTTCTTTTGATTTCCATTTGCATGGAATATCTCTTTTCCATCCCTTCACTTTCAGTCTGTATGTGTCCCTAGGTCTGAAATGGGTCTCTTGTAGATAGCATATATATGCGTTATGTTTTTGTATCCATTCAGCAAGCCTGTGTCTTTTGGTTGGAGTGTTTAATCCATTCACATTTAAGGTAATTATTGATACGTATGTTCCTATTACCATTTTCTTAATTGTTTTCGGTTTGTTTTTATAGGTCCTTTTCCTCTCTTGTGTTTCCCACTTAGAGAAGTTCCTTTAGCATTTGTTGTAGAGCTGGTTTGGTGGTGCTGAATTCTCTTAGCTTTTGCTTGTCTGTAAAGCTTTTGATTTCTCCATTGAATCTGAATGAGATCCTTGCCGGGTAGAGTAATCTTGGTTGTAGTTTCTTCCCTTTCATCACTTTTAGTATATCATGCCACTCCCTTCTGACTTGTAGAGTTTCTGCTGAGAAATCAGCTGTTAACCTTATGGGAGTTCCCTTGTATGTTATTTGTCGTTTTTCCCTTGCTGCTTTCAGTAATTTTTCTTTGTCTTTATTTTTTTGCCAATTTGATTACTATGTGTCTTGGCGTGTTTCTCCTTGGGTTTATCCTGCCTGGGAGTCTCTGTGCTTCCTGGACTTGGGTGGCTATTTCCTTTCACATGTTGGGGAAGTTTTCGACTATAATCTCTACAAATATTTTCTCGGGTCCTTTCTCTCTCTCTCTTCTCTTTCTGGGACCCCTATAATGCAAATGTTGTTGCATGTAATGTTGTCCCAGAGGTCCCTTAGGCTGTCTTCATTTCTTTTCATTCTTTTTTCTTTATTCTGTTCCATGGCAGTGAATTCTGCCATTCTGTCTTCCAGGTCACTTATCCGTTCTTCTGCCTCAGTTATTCTGCTATTGATTCCTTCTAGTGTATTTTTCATTTCAGTTATTGTGTTGTTCATCTCTGTTTGTTTGTTCTTTAATTCTTCTAGGCCTTTGTTAAACATTTCTTGCATCTTCTGGATCTTTGCCTCCATTCTTTTTCCGAGGTCCTGGATCATCTTCACTATCATTATTCTGAATTCTTTTTCTGGAAGGTTGCCTATCTCCACTTCATTTAGTTGTTTTTCTGGGGTTTTATCTTGTTCCTTCATCTTGTACATAGTCCTCTGCCTTTTCATCTTGTCTATCTTTCTGTGAATGTAGTTTTTGTTCCACAGGCTGCAGGATTGTAGTTCTTCTTGCTTCTGCTGTCTGCCCACTAATGGGTGAGGCTACCTAAGAGACTTGTGCAAGCTTCCTGATGGGAGGGACTGGTGGTGGGTAGAGCTGGGTGTTGCTCTGGTGGGCAGAGTTCAGTAAAACTTTAATCTGCTTGTCTGCTGATGGGTGGGGCTGGGTTCCCTCCCTGTTGGTTGTTTGGCCTGAGGCGACCCAACACTGGAGCCTACCGGGCTCCTTGGTGGGGCTAATGGTGGACTCTGGGAGGGCTCATGCCAAGGAGTACCTCCCAGAACTTCTGCTGCCAGTGTCCTGTCCTCACAGTGAGCCACAGCCACCCCCCGCCTCGGCAGGAGACCCTCCAACACTAGCTGGTAGGTCTGGTTCAGTCTACCCTGGGGTCACTGTTCCTTCCCCGGGTCCCGATGAGCACACTACTTTGTGTGCGCCCTCCAAGAGTGGAGTCTCTGTTTCCCCCAGTCCTGTCAAAGTCCTGCAATCAAGTCCCGCTAGCCTTCAGAGTCTGATTCTCTAGGAATTCCTCCTCCCATTGCCGGACCCCCAGGTTGGGAAGCCTGACGTGGGGTTCAGAACCTCCACTCCAGTGGGTGGACTTCTGTGGTATAAGTGTTCTCCAGTCTGTGAGTCACCCACCCAGCAGTTATGGGGTTTGATTTTATTGTGATTGCGCCCCTCCTGCCATCTCACTGTGGCTTCTCCTTTGTCTTTGGATGTGGGGTGTCTTTTCTGGTGAGTTCCGGTGTCTTCCTGTGGGTGATTGTCCAGCAGTTAGTTGTGATTCCGGTAGTATCACAAGAGGAAGTGAGCGCACGTCTTTCCTTTCGTTTTTGTTTTGTTTTTATCAAATCGGCTTGGTATGTTTCAGGGTTCCACTCCTGACATGGACAACTTGAAAAAGATGGATTTACAAGCTGTGCTAGAATTTTCAGCAAGTGCCTCATGGCTGGCAAGATTTCTCATCTCCACCTTTCTATCCCTCCCTAACATTAATTGAAAGTGACTAAACAGAACTTCAGAATGAAAATTAATGAGCTTGTAAAATATGGCACATTTGTCGAAATGCCAGGTGGTGTCATCTGCTCTGTGTTTGGCATTTCTCCCTATCGATTAAGTTAAAGCGCTGTTTTAAAATACCAGCCCCAATTCTTCCTCTTCCCTTTGCATTTAGCCTAAACTGCTTTCTAAGTGTCGCCTTAGCTACGAAACTGAAATAGTAAAACAGGTGCCGAGGGTCCAGCTGTTCCCTGTTTTTCTTTAGATGTTAGGTTTGGGTCTGTGCTCACACACGGGGTGGGGTACTAGGCAGAAACCCGCTCTTGCTACATTTCTTTTGCTACTTTTTCCTCACGTTTCTTTGAATCGAGACACACACACTAACCAGTTCTTAGTAGCTGATAATCTGTTCTTCACCCAGTGTGTACCCAAGACCACCCTCAGGCTCAGTGATGTGGTGATAGGAGATGGTTATGGTGATTACAGGGAAAGGATAACAACCAAGAATGAGGTGCATAGGGCAGGAGAGGCCGGGCACAGCCCCTGGAGTCAGACTTAGTTCTCCAGCAGCCACGTGTGACAAGTTGTATGGGGCAAGGGCCCATAGGGAAGCTCCTGGAGCCTGTGTGCAGGGCTACTGGGGCTCAGCCACGTAGGTATGAGGCCAAATGATGCCACCTCGCCCCAGGCATCCAGCAAACAAAACAGGCATTCCCTGGTGAGCACACAGCAGCATCAAGTATCCGGCGGGGCCTTGGCCCCGGGTTTACAAAGACACTCTTATCAGGTAGGACATCCCAAGGGCTCCGAGGTCACCTCCCAGGAGTGTCCAGGCCGGTCCTTTCTCTGGAATCTGTGGCGTTAGGACACCTGGACATGCTGAGTTGGCCCTTGTGCTCACCGAGCCCAGGCAAAGCTGCTCATCCTAGATAAACACTAGAAATGATTTCTGCACAATCCATCTTTTGTGAGCAATGTGAGATGCTCTTGGGGGCGAGAGGAGGTGTTCGTGATGGGGCACTGGAAATGCTCATGGTGTGTATCTGGTGGAGTTAATAGCCACAGGGAGTCAACTGAGAGTATATTTTCTTTCCTCTGGTCAAGGCTTCACATCTGTTTATTTGACATGAGATAACTACGTTAGTTTGCTAGAGCTGCCATAACAAAATGCCACAGCGTCCCCCAAATTCACATGTTGAAACCTAACCCCAATGGGATGGTGTTAGGAGGGGGGCCTTTGGGAGGTGATGAGGTCATGAGGGTGGGGCCCCCATGATGGGATCAGTGCCCTCATAGCAGAGACCACACAGAGCCCCCAGCCCTTCCTGCACGTGGGGACACAGGGTGAAGACGCCGTCTGTGAACCAGGAAGGGGATCCTTGCCCGACACTGAACCTGCTGGTGCCTTGGCCTTGAATGTCCAGCCTCCAGCACTGGGAGAAACAGATGATTTTGTTTTATAAGCCCCCCAGTCTATGGCATTTTGTTATAGCAGCCTGAACAGACTAAGATACCTGGACTGGGTGGTTTAAATAACAGAAATGTATTCTCTTATAGTCCTGGAGGCAGGAATCTGAGCTCAGGGTGTGGGCAGGCTGGTTCATGCTGAGGCCTGTCTCCTTCGAGCTGTGTCCTTATGGGGTCATCCCTGTGACCACATGCGTCTCTGGTGTCCCTGTGCATCCAGATTCCGTCTTCTTATAAGGACACCAGTCAGACTGGATTAGGACCCATCCTAACAGCCTCCTTTTAACTCCATAACCTCTTCAAAGGCCCCACCTCCAAGTGTATCACATTCTGAGGTCCTGGGGTTAGAGCTTCGACACATGAATTTGGGGCTCACAATTCAGCCTGTAAGAATAATCTTCTTTTAACAAACCTATTGGTACCCTGTACCACTGCCAGCAACGGGTTCCAGGCTCCAGTTTAAGAACTGGGACCAGCCTGTGACAAGATTTCCTTGCCTGCAGCCTGAAAGAAGTAGGATATTGTGGTGAGATTTAAAAAAACAAAAAAATGCATTGAAGTTAAAGGACCACTCTTTGCTCTGAGGTTGCATCCCTCCTGTATTTTCACGTTCTTTTATAATATTATTGGGAAAATGATGGTGTTTTTCTTTTCATTTTTCCTCCTTGACGAAATAAGATGCAGGCGACCCTGTGTTGTTCACTTTAATTGGGGATTTTGATGTGGCCTCACTTCCTGCCAGGCTTCCCCACCCTCCGTGGACCCGAGCCCTCTGGCTAAGGGTGGTCCCCACACATGGCAGTCCCGCTCTCGGGCCCACCCCCATCTCCAGCCCCGCTTCTCAGGACACTCTCCCTGCCCCCTGAGATGGAGGGGAGACTTCCCTCCTCACGGTGCCCGTGCAGATAAAATCTGCCGTCTGGACGCAGGCATCGGGATCCACCAGCCACTTGACCTTGACAGGTTCCCAGACCCTGGGCCCCTTGTGCCTCAGCTTCCTGCTCCGGAGGATGGGAATGTTGTCAGGTGTCCTGAGGACGCCCTGGTACGGCGCATGGCACGGCCTCAGAGTCTCCTGCTCAGCTGCACGATGCAGCATGCACCTCTGTTGGGGTAAATGTTGCCACTTACAGGCAAAGGTGCTGCGTTCTTGGTCCAGACGTCTGAACACATCAGGCATCCCGGGAGGGCTCACCGTCTGATCAGCTACTTTCAGAGGCTTCCAAACTAGATATTGAGACAATTGGTAATTCAGAGGACAAGTTCGAAGGCACCTGTTACCTGGCTCTTTGCAAAGACCATCCGTATGGAGCAGTGGCAGGTGAGGGACTGAGCTGTGGCAGCAGAGGTAACAGCAGGGGACTCCTGGGCCCGTGAACTTTATGTGAAATAGGGTTTTGGAGAATCCTTTCCTTTACCTGAAGACACAGGTTCACGTCTTCTCAGGGTGGACGTCAGTCCTTCTGTTTTTCTTCTCCAGATAAACCTGTTGGATTTCTTTTATCACCACTGAGAACTCCATGGTATCGCTTCCCCTCTTGTGAACTGGCTGCTAAAATCTAGAGCGGTGACATTTAGGTTCAAAATTATAAAAACGTTTTCATCCCAGGCTCTCTCCCTTCCTTGAAAATAGTTTCTGACATTACTTCCATTTTTTTAATCTGAACTGTCCTGTTTGACACATTTTAACATGAAAAGCCATCTTGATTATTTTAAGAAAATAGGTTACAAACTACAAAGTAATTGGGTTAAAAATGCATGCTTTCCTTCAGCAATAGAATTGTCAATAAAACATGACACTTTGCCCATTCTAATCCTGTGGTTCCCGTAGCCCTGTGTGTTATGTGTATTAGCTCCTTTGATGTGTGCCCTGATCTCAGGGGAGAGCGGACAGGTCATCACCTCCATGTCAGAAGGAGCCAGGGCAGGGGCTTTGGAACCGTCAGGTGCTGCAAGTGCAAACGTTCAAATTTTCTGAGCTTTCTTTGGTCGGTATAATGAGGCTTGTAACACCTACTGCAGAGCTGTTGTAAAGTTAAACAAGTGTGTTTGTAGTGTGTCCCTGTCATTATCGCTAGTGACAGCCCTCTAGGAGAAAAGCACGAGGCAGAGGTTAAAGACTCAACGAGGCAGGAAGAGCGGGGCGGCCTTGACCTCCCACGCTGCTTCCCCTGGGGCAGCTTCCAGCCGCTGGGTCACACCCGGGATCCGAGCTTTGCAGACGGCCGGGCCTGAGTCCCTCGCTGCCGTGCCCTCCCAGTAGCTGTGAGGCGGCTGTGGACCTCAGCCTTCCAGATGCCAAGGGAGCAGCTTGCTGGATTCAGCATCAGGCGCGCCTGCAGTTGCACCCCTCCCCCGATGTGTTCCCCGTCCCTGGGCTTCCTGTGCTTTGGGATCTGGGGAGTCATCTCCGGGTGGGTTTGGATGTGTCTTGACTTACACTGGAAATTCACCACCAAAGTCTGTGGCCTTGCTCGGACATATTATTAAATATTAAACATCGGTGGGGTTGGCTAACTGTGAGTAAATATTATGGTACGTGGAGCGAGGTACAGTGAGGTGCTACCTGCCGAGGAAGGATCTGGTGCTTTGCTCCAGAAGCTCTGCTTAGGACAGCACTCCTGGGAGAGGACCCATCTTCAAGGGCCGATGGGTCCAGGGTGCCCTTTCCCTTCCCATTAACCTGCACAGGTAAAGCACAGCAGGGCTGTACACCGTGACGTTAAATATTAACACTTACTATACAGCTGAGGTATGTAAACTAGATATCAGAGAAACACGGGCAGCCTCTCGTCCTCCCCCAGGACTGAGACACCAAGCGACCACAGACTCGTTGAAGAGAAACGGAAACTCGTGACTCCGCATGAATTACATTACGGTTGTGTTGTCACATCATAAATCCTGGGGATGCCTTACATTGTTTACGTATTTGTTTAACGTTCAAGAGAAACGCTGTATCTCCAGGCGAAGCCTTAGGAATGTGCCGCGTTTATAAATGTCCTGGGGTTTTCCCCAGAAATGGAAACAAACAAATATAACCTCAAAACTAATATAAAGGGGAGGAAAGTACAGCTTTCATTTTGAAAGAGGTTCCTTTACAAGGCGCAATGATTTCTCTAACGTGTAAAATCCGCCGATTATTGAAACTCAGGCAGAACCGGCTCACCGTGCTTCCTGCTTCCGGGACCCGAGATTGCAGGTGAGGCCCCGGCAGCTCCCCGGAGGCTCCCCCGGCTGCCGGCGCGTCTGGGGACACACGTCCCGTCTCGGTCCCCGAGTCCACGCAGCCCCTCCCAGCCCCGCCACCTGGTCCAGGCCCTCGCCCGAAACTTCAAGCTCTTGGACGAGCCAGTGCTGGTGCCTCTGGTGGTAAAGGAGGCTTTGTGAGGACCACGTGGAAGGAGTGAGCCTCTCCCCCCGGCATCCCACCTCCCCTGACCCCCTCATGCCCGACACACTCACTTCCCGCAGGAGCTGTTGGTCTGACACCCGAGGGCTTCCTTCAGGGTAGAGGAGAGAGAGGATAGAATAGGAAAGTCATGGAAGAAGGACGGACGGCCAGTGACCCCCGAGCACTGTGGTGCCCGCTCCACCTGGTGCAGCCACTGTCCAGCCCAGAGCATCTTCTCCCCTCCTCGGTCCCCAGGGGGGACGACCCTCCTGGGAACCCTGGGCTCTCCTTCCCTTCCTTCCTCAGCGCCCCTGGTGTCTGTTCTCATCTTCTCCTACGGATCCCTGTGACTCTCCACAAGATTAATGCTCTTAAACGTCCGTCATACCATCGCTTCCATCCATGCATTTGTAGTGATGAGTTAGCAACCGTGTCACTTGCTGGAGCCGAAAGCTCAGCTGTCCACTGCCCCCCAGTTGAGGGAAGGACCTGAACCGTGAACCTGGCCCCCTGGCCTTTCCCACGTTCCTCCTTTCTGTACGTCTTCTCGGCTAGGCATGCCGTGCACTTGCTGGGCCCTGGACGTGCTTTTCCCTGCAGGCCTGGACTTGGAGCTCGGCCGTCTGAAACGCCACTGTCTGTCTACCTGGTCACAGTCCCCCGGCCCTCAGAACAAACTCCATGGGGAGGAACAAGAGGATCCTGGGGACAGAGGATGGTGGGGGACCGTATTTTTCCAAGAATGGGCCCTCGGTAGGGCAGCAGAGGGGTGGCTCTGCCCCCCACTCCAGGCCCCCGGGGGAGAGCCTGGGGTTGGAGAGCTCTGGCCCCGTGCCCACACGTGGAAGTCGCCAGGACGCAGATGGCGACTCCTTATGGAACGGCTTCCTGACCCTCAGCCGCTCCACTCTGGCAGGAGCTGCCCGAAGACGACGTGTCCCAGGTGATGGGGACAGACTTACAGTCCCCACCTGTGTCTGTTGGCTTCATGCACCTGCTTGGATTGTCAGTTGTGGGGCAGATGAGGGCATCTTATAGTTACGTCTTTGAAAAATGTTGGAGGTTTTCATTAGCACATGTGGACGAGAGTACAAGATAAAATCGAGGCAATTCCTGGGTAGGAAGCCTTTCTAAGGATGACACTGAATGCAGGAGTATTCATAAAAACCAATAGTTGACTTAACATAAGAATCAAATTTCTACAGGTCAAAAAGACGTTGTCGACAAAATTAAAAAGCAGGAATGCAGCAGGAAAAATATTTGTGATATACGGACACAAAAATTTTAATATAGGGAAAATATCTCAAATCAATATGGAAGATACAAGTTAATATCCCTAGAAGGAAAAAATCAACAAAGGAAAGAACAGTTATTTCACAAAGTACAAATTTAATAAGCCATGAAAAATTTCCAGTATCACTAGCAAAGAAATAAGTGGGAATTGAAAAAAACCTTAAAAAAAACAAGTCCTCCTTCTACTTATCATGTTGTTAATTTTTCTTTTTAATGACAGCGGCCACCACTGTTTATGAGAGGACACATTGGTGCAGCCTTCTGGGGAAAAATTATATATCAGAAGCCTTAAAAACGTTCATTTGCTTTGAGCCCAAGATTCTGGCTCTAGGCATTTACTGTAAAGGATGTTCTCTTAGCATGAAAAATTGAAAACTACCTAGATGTTCAACAGTGGGACATTAAGTGAAAGAAACTATTTGAATAATGAAACGTGACGGAGCCACTCAGATGATGTTTCAGACGAATGTGTGAAGGGTGTGGATGCAGCAAGGCAGGAAGCTTCACGGAGGTGATCTCTTTTGCGTGAGAAGGCGCGTGGCTTAGAACCTGCTGTAATGACCAGGGCCGAGCAGGGATGTCTCGAAGAAGTGAGGCTGTAGGAGATTCCCTTTCTCTGCCTAAGGAAGGATGCATGTCTTAAAATGAAGATACATATTATTATTTTTTTTTTATAATAGTGTTTATTTATTTTTACTTGTTGACAGTTTGCTTTATTTATGGCTGTGTTGGGTCTTCGTTTCTGTGCGAGGGCTTTCTCTAGTTGTGGCAAGCGGGGGCCACTCTTCATCGCGGTGCGCGGGCCTCTCACTATCACGGTCTCTCTTGTTGCGGAGCACAGGCTCCAGACGCGCAAGCTCAGTAACTGTGGCTCACAGGCCCAGTCGCTCCGCGGCATGTGGGATCTTCCCAGACCAGGGCTCGAACCCGTGTCCCCTGCATTGGCAGGCAGACTCCCAACCACTGCGCCACCGGGGAAGCCCAAGATACATATTATTTTAAACCAATGCTCGATTGGCAGCCATGAGCCCGGATGAGTCCCCGTAGGGCTCTGCAGCTTCCTGGCCCCTTCCCCCCTCCCACTGAGGCAGCAGCCCCCACAACCGGTCCGTCCCCCTTGCTGTCGCCCCCAAGTGTCAGACCACGATCACGGGTTCTCACTCAGATTGGCCGCAGGTCACACACCCACCCTCCCAGTACTCGGGGGAAGGAACTTCACCAGTGGCCCTTACCTGGGTGTTCGTACTGTTTTCCTCTTTCCTCCCCACCAAACCCACCCGTAAACTCCCTGATGGCTGGGGCAAGGTCATCCGTCTTAGCCTGGTCACCAGATGCCATGCTCCCGGAACAGGGCAGCCCCCTTGAAGGTTACAGTCCCCCTTGGGCTTGCTGACCACAGGCGGACATCCCTCGTGGCCTCCCCCCGGTGGCCCCTCCAGACACTTCTCCATGGCAGGCAGCCAATCGCCTGTGGGGTGACGCAGGCGTGTTTATCTGCTGGCCTCACACAGACGGTTGGATGTTCACGGCAGTGAAACAGAATCTCTCTTTTCTTGGTTTTGAAACTGCATTAAGTTCAGAATTCCAGCAGAAAAATGAGAAGTCGGAAGGGCGAGAGCAGGTGTTGGGAGAATGGCAGCTCAGGGGTCCCTGGGGACGGGTCTCCCTGGGACTCTCATTCCGGCCCCGTCTGTGCTGCGGCTCAGCTCCCGTCCTGACCTCGGGGCCTCAGCACCTGCACCCGGGAAGCGGGGGCTCCGGGGGCAGACGGGAGCAGAGCGCAGGGCCGGCGGGGCCTCCTGACACCGTGTTTCCCTCGTCTTTTCTGGACGCCAGGAAAGTGGGCTCAGGAGGGGCTTAGAGCAGAGGCTGCTCTGTGGGGACCCCTCAGAGTCCAGGCGGGACGGGGGGCATGCCGTGGCCACGTAGAGGCCCTCGCGCGGATGTCAGGGACCCCCCGGAACCTGGCGTCAGGCCCCAGGGGTGTTGCCATTTGTGTACCTTTTACTGTTGTCAGAGCCGCAGGAGGGCCTGTTGCTGGGCTGACTGTGCAGGTTTCACAGCATCCACACGATTCTCATCCAGCTTCACCTGCCGCTCTGAGGACGGTGCACCCGGTTCCCTCTTACTATGGATGGAAGGATAGACAGGCTTCACGTTCTCCTCCCTGTGGTTTTACGTCGATCTTAAGAGCTTTGCTACTTGAAAATAAAGTGCCCACCCCAAATTTGTTCATGAAAAAGCCTTTGCGTGTTGCTCTTGTGACCCGTGAGTGATCCAAGCATGCCTCTGTCTTGTGTGTTACCAGCAAATCCCACGGGCTCCTGACACGGAGGGACTTCCACCCCCCAGCCACTCTCTTCTCCTGAGTATCCTCAGGGTTCTAGCAAAGACCCAACCTGAGCCTGTGACAGTCCCTTGCCACTTTTCATGTCTTTATCCAAGGACATTGGAGAAAAGTGGTGAAATCCTTCATGTGGCTTTCAAGTACGATGTGATTTCAGATTTACCTTTTCTATTGTTGTCTTTCGGCAAACACGCAGACTGAAACGAGCAACCAAGTGTTGTTTCCTTCGCCCTGAATGTGCTTTAAAAATCTTGCGTATGGGGCTTCCCTGGTGGCGCAGTGGTTGAGAGTCCGCCTGCCGATGCAGGGCACACGGGTTTGTGCCCCGGTCTGGGAAGATCCCACATGCCGCGGAGCGGCTGAGCCTGCGCGTCCGGAGCCTGTGCTCCGCAACGGGAGAGGCCGCAACAGTGAGAGGCCCGTGTACCGCAAAAAAAAAAAAAAAAATTTGCATATGGGTCCATGTAGGCGATTAAAGGCATCTCTGTGCTGCTTTGTGTCGCCTGGGCTGGAGTGCAGGAAGACGTCCCGGGACCGCACGTGTGCACCACCCCGTCCAGAGATCGGGGTCCGCGTCCCCTCTGGCTGTAGAGTTAGTCTTGGTCGTGACCCTCTGCTTCCTTTCAAGTTTCCATCCAGTCCCACCAGACGCAGAAACCTTGTCTCACATCCCTTCTGGGTCACGTGTGCTCCAGACACACGCACTGTGTCTAAAAGGGAGGCGTGCAATTACCCAAAAATGTCACCTGATTAAAAACCTCATCCTGAGAACAGGATGAAAATGCTTCTCTGATCCCTTCTCTTGAAGGCACCGTGCAGTAGCCTGAGCTTGGGGCCAGAACCCAGGTTAACGCTATTAATGGAACAGAAAAGTTAAAATGACCATCACTGGTGGTACCCTCGGGGACTCACTGAGTAAGATTTATGACGGTGACTCTGCACTGTCAGACCCCGGCTGCCGCCCACTCCCTGGAGGGCTGTCCAGACGAGCCGGCTCCTGCAGGGCCCCTGTGGCCCAGTTCTTTCGGTTGACGTTTCATGGATCAAATTCTCCTCCAACAAAGGACTTTGCGGTATTGAGGCTAGACCTTAGTTCGTAGTTTTTACTCCAGACTGTATTTGAAGGACACGGATTTATCTTTCTTAATGATTTATAAAGATGAAAACAAATGGAAAACCATGCGTTGCCTTTAGAAATTATTTTTCTCTATCGATTTTTTCCATTTTTTTCTTTGGTTATCACCGGGATTAGCCCCAACACAGGGCCCTGTGGACAGCTGTCTGGAGCTGGGGCTTCCTTCCAGTCATCATGGTTTTAGGTCAGTGGTAGTAAATGAATTCTGACCCTTGGCTTGGTTTCCTGACTCGATTCACAGTTTGAGTAGAACCAGAAGTCTGTCCGGCGGCCCACCTGTGTCGATTATTAGATTTCTCAGTTTAGTGAGTGTGTGTCAAGGCATCTTCTCTGCAAGGCATCCTCTCCCCTTCCAGTGGGAACCGAGATACACAAAAGAGGACTGCACGTTAGCTGGCGACTCTGCCCAGAAATGTCGAGTGCAAGCTGAGTCGTCTCCCAGAATTTCCCTCCTCTAACAAAATTCTTCAGTGTCAAGGGCACCGTTATTTTGAGGAGCAGTTCCTTCCTCGGTGAGTCTAGAGGTGGAGCCTGGAGGTGGTGGCCGTTCCTTTTCCTTTCCAGAGATTTCTTTCTCTTCTTGTCTACGGCACACTCACGCTGTCCTTAGAAGCATCCGAAGTTGTCTGAGGAGAAGTCCCAGGACCGGCCAGGCAGCTGTGTGTGGGAAAGAGCCCCTGGTGGTGGGGTCTGCAGGGTTCTTGGCATGTCTGCCCCGGGGCAGGGTGGATCAAATGGGTCCAGGCCTGGATGTCGGGGGAGTGACCTGGGTTTGGACCCAGGCCCCCCCAACCCCGTCCAGTCTCTATGTACAACCTCGAGCGACTCACCCCAGCCCTCTGAGTGCAGTGTCGTCACATCACAGATGCAGGCGATGGTTCAGACGTCCCGGAATTCTGTGCGGAGGAGGTGAGGTGCCGGCTGCAGTGTCTGCGCAGAGGGGCTGCTGTGTCATGGCTCATTTATTTCCTCATTTCCCCAATTTCTTGTCTGATTCCCTTGAGCGGTGGATTCCACACTAATAATAGTCAATCACGAGTCCCTAGCACCCCGTTACGAAGGGAAGGGGGTCTCTCCCTAACCCAAGAGCTTAACATCACCCCTGAGCGCAGAAAGAATTCAAATCTATTTTCTTCTCATGTCTTTTTAAACTTGTGAAGCTAAAACCTTAGTTTTGAGAGCAGCGCTGACTTAATATTCATTTCAGGTTAAGAAACGTGACCTCATAATTTTCTGAACTTCCCTTAGGTAATTTAGTGTGAAATTTCAAGGTAGACAGTGAGTTTTCCTTGCCTTTTCCCCTCCCTTCCCATTTTTCAAGTCTCTCTATCCTGCTACCTTTCTGTGTTGAGGGGTGGCGACCCAGAGCACTCAGGGGCCTGGGAGGGGCCGCGGGGAAGCGGGACCACCTCGGAGGGAGCAGCCCCAGCCCTGCCGTGACCATGACTTGGGCCCAGCGCTGCTAGATCCTCTGAGCTTTCACGAGAAGCCAAAAATCTGGTTTCTGTCTGAAACTTCTTAATTTAGATGTTGGCAAGTAATTCATTAAAAAAAAAAAAAAAAATACCGTGACTCACGATGGGGCCAGACGAAATCCATCTGTAGGTAGAGTTGGCTGCCGGCCTGGAAGTTTCCACCCTCCCTGTACAGGAGAGGAAATAAGACTGCAGTAGAAGGGCAGGTGCGCAGGGGCCAGCGAGAAAGACCCCCGCCCTCCTCAGGACGTCGGTCTCTTGCCCCTCGAAGCTACATCTCCGCATCCAAACTAGAGGCCGGGGTGAGGCGGATGAATGAGTCCTTGCTCACCTACCCGCATCTTCTTCCCACAACCACCCAGCAATGCCTCTTTTCACAGAAACAACACAAGCCATAACAGGGGATCTGAGTGGGTTTTAGTCCCAGGGATGCAGAGGTGGCAGCCTCTCCAGAGGAAGTCTGCACACCCTGTTAAAAACCTCACGGGCGGCAGGAGGGCATGGGCTCAGGTGCCAGGGAGCCCTGGCCTGGGTGAGCTTCCCTGAGCTGAACGCCCTCGTCGGCACGCTGACCCTAACGCTGCCTCCTGAAGTTTTCTATCCATCACGCGAATGCGTGTCACCGGAAACATCGCACTGGACAGTTGGACGGCGAGGGAGAATTTATGGTCCAGAGGTGAGAACTGAGCTCGGCTCTGCGGGGCTGAAGGGAGGGGATATTTGGGAGCCGGGGTGGGAGACCACAGGCCACCCGCCTTTGCAGATGGGCCTTTCCCAGAGGAGGCGTGAGCTTCCTCCCATCTTCACGACGGGCAGGTAGTTTTGCAACTGGGGGCAGGTGCTGCCGAAATCAGGCTCCTGGCCTCTGGCAGGGCCTGGGGGATGGACCCCATCACCCTGGATGATGACATTTCAGAGGACGGCTCCTGGGTCCTTGAGAAACACAGCCCTGGGCTGTGAACCTGGCAAGAGACTTCTAAAGAGATTGACCCACATCTCCAAGGGGCGGAGAGAGGATTTGTAACAACAAGCTTCTAAAGTGAATGAGCTAAGGACCGGGGCTCAGGAAGAGGCATGTCTGAATCAGTCCTGCTGAGGGGACTGTCTCGGTCAGCACCTCTGGCCAAAGCCTGCGGGCTGGCAGATCAGACCCTCCACTGTCGCCGGGCTCGGAGCCCCGTGGGCAGAGCCAAGTTCCCACCCCTTCATTTAGGACCAGAGTGGGCTTGGCCCTGGAGGGGACACGCAGGTGAGCGGGGTCCCAGGGCTCAGGACACACAGACAGCATACAGGGACATGGATTCCACGCATCTCAGCAAGGCTAGCATTACCACCTGTGGACCAGGAAGGGGGGCTTGCAAGGTCGTGTCCCCGGGAAAATTCACAGATCGGTAGTCACACATTTGATGGTAAAGGAGAAAGTGCACATCATGGAATGGGTGCTCTGTGGGTCCAGAAGTGGAAAGTTGCTCCCTCGGATAAAAGATTCTTGCTGAACTAAAAGCTGCCACCCGAATGTCCTCTTGCTGTTAACGGCATTGACCCACGTGTTCAGCACACAGATCTGGTCCCCGTGGACAGAGCCCCTGCAGCCACGTTACTGAATGTCCTCAGGACCAGAGGGCAGAGGGGGGAGGGGCCGCCCTGAGCATCAACGTCCAGGACGCCGTGAGCGTCTCGCAGGGGCGCAGATATAAATGTCCTGCCCCTTTCCTTTCACCGCCTAGAATAAATGTTTGCCCAGGAGCAAAAATGCGTGTTGGCAGGCGCCGTGCGAGCGGTGAGGGATGAGCGCCTTGTGTATTCTGCATCAGAGAAATCATCCAGCCACCCTTGTCCTTGTAAAACCGACCCCGCGCCCCGCTGTCAGAGCTGGTACTGACAGATGCGCCAGCCGGGGGCGCTGGTCTGACTCACAGACCCTGTGCTGGGAACCCAGGAAGTCCTCACGGTGTTTAAAGTTTCCCATTTTCTTCTCTCTTTCTCCCTTTTCCCCTCTTTGTAACAGGATTTCTAACAGGTCATTTCCTGAATGGTCAATATCCTCGTGTATTTCTTCGTAAAATAAATATCACCTAACTTGCACCAGATTCAGTGCCAAGGGCTAGAGAGAGAGAGAGAAATGAGACGCATGTCCTGCCCTCATAGTGTAGCGGGGGCTCCAGGCCGAGTGGCTGATCATAGACCCCTGCAAGTCCGCCCAGAGGGATCAGGAGGTGGAGAGAAGGGACATCCACTGAGGCTTGAGGAGGGGCAATCAGGGAAGGCTTTCTGGAGGAGGTGGTACCGGGTGAGGCTCAGGGGTGAAGGGAGTGGGCCAGTGCCAAGGGTGGAGGCGAGTGAGGGCCAGAGCTCCTGCAGGTGTTGGACGAGGCAGGAGCAGGATGCTTCACAGCGTGTGCCCGGCACAGCCCCAACAGGCACAAGAGAGAGGGCTGTGGTGAGAAACAGGCTGGGAGGTGGCCCCGGCACCCGGGTCTGCAAACAGATGCCCACCCCCAAGGTGCGCACTTTCTAAGGTGTCCTGCAGCACGTTTTCTCAGTAGCTGAGTGAGGTTTTGAGCGATGAGACACACGTTCGTAAGCAACTGCATTGAAATTTGCACAGGTTATTCCTCCCACACTTGACCAGGGAACCCAGTCACCAGCGGGACTTACTAGCTGCAAATCACGTTGTGAGAAACAGTTCCTCCAAGGAGCGAGAGGGGTGGTCATGGAACCAAAATGTAAGGATTTGACCGCTGCTTGGCTGTCATCCATGGGACTCGCTGGGCGATGCAAGGCCGAAGGAGTAAACCCGAAAACTCCCTCCAGGAACTGAAGTCTAAAGACCGATCTTTGGGGCTTCCCTGGTGGCACAGTGGTTGAGAATCCGCATGCCAATGCAGGGGACACAGGTTTGAGCCCTGGTCCAGGAAGTTCCCACATGCCGCGGAGCAACTAAGCCCGTGTGCCGCAACTACTGAGCCTGCGCTCTAGAGCCCGTGAGCCACAACTATTGAGCCCGTGAGCCACAACTACTGTAGCCCACGTGCCTAGAGCCCGTGCTCCACAACAAGAGAAGCCACCGCAATGAGAAGCCCGCGCACCACAACGAAGAGTAGCCCCCGCTCGCCGCAACTAGAGAAAGCCCGCACGCAGCAACAAAGACCCAACGCAGCCAAAAATAAAATAAATTTATTTAAAAAAAAAAAAAAAAAAAGACTGATCTTTGGGATTCTCTTCTGGATCCCAAGTGAAAATGTGGTCATGTCTCTAGGAAAATTCACAGATCGGCAATAACACAAAAATCAGCCCATGATCTGGGGCTTCCTGACTCAGGAGCTGAAGCCCCCATGAGCCCAGCCCAGGAAACAGCCGGGACCCTGACCGTCCCGGCCCCTCTGGAGACTCCAGGGGAAGGTGGAACCTTCCACCTCCCCTCCCAGAGCTGTTCTCGTCATCCTAAAAGTCAAGAGAGGCATAGCCCACACACTGCTAATAAAAAGCACCTTGGGGCTTTCCTGGTGGCACAGTGGTTGAGGGTCCACCTGCTGATGCAGGGGACGCGGGTTCGTACCCCGGTCCGGAAGATCCCACATGCCACGGAGCGGCTGGGCCCGTGAGCCATGGTCGCTGAGCCTGCGCGTCCGGAGCCTGTGCTCCGCAACGGGAGAGGCCACAGCAGTGAGAGGCCCACGTACCGTGGAAAAAAAAAAAAAAGCACCTTGGTTGCTGTGCTTGGAAACCATCTGTATCTTAGGAAGATTTAATACGTGTCTCATTGAACACTGCTGCTCACAGAAGTATGTGCTATTGTGTGTGCATTCTTAACTGCGAGAATTTACAACGCACCTGGACTGAGTGTCAAGTTTTGACCAGAGGTATCCAGTCGCTTGGCCTGGGTCCAGACGTGAGTCCCGTGTAAACGGTGGAGAGAGGGCGCAGGGGTGGGAGCAGATGCCGGAGGTGCTTGTGTGAGCTCCTGCGGTTTTGTCTCCCTGGAGGATGTGACCAGACGTGCCCTCTGCTCTGTCCTGTTCTGTGCACGTTCAGTCTCCCTCACGTGTTGTCGTGAGGTGGACGGCCCACCTCGGGCTCTGGGGAGACTGCAGATTCTAACTGGGGTTTGGGTGCCTACAGGCCTACAGGCCGCACGGGGTCCCGGGCACTCACGTGCCTGCACCAAGTCCCACGCCCCCCGTGGCGCTCCCCGCAGACAATCCAGAAATAGGGAGAGAATATTTATGAAAGACGCCTAGCGTGTGTTAGGTGTGGGCCTAATGGGGAGGGTTAATGATTGAAAACAAGTAAATACAGATCTTTCAAGAAGCCTGAAATGTCCATGAGCCTCTTCATCTTTCTTGTGACTTCACATAATGTAATTTTTTAATGTTGGGTAAACTCCATGATAAACTTCGGAGTTAAATGATTTATTTGGTTATTCCAACAAAACAGGGCAGCCTGTTCTGCTCCGAGGAACCCAGGACCCAGGCATCTTTTCACGTTTAGTTGAATTTACTTGGGGCTCCCCTTGTGTCCACTCCTCCAGTACGAAGGCCACGTGGCCTTTTGTGGCTCCTCCTTCAGTATGGCCTCCCCAGATGCTCTGTGCACCCATCTCCCAGCACTGGCATTTGCCACGTCCCAGGGTCACCCCCAGCACGGCTGCACGCACCTGGTACTCAACACTGCGGGTCATGGGCCTGCATGGAGTGGGCGGCCCAGGGAGAGAGGAAGGCTGCCGGTGTTAGAAACCCCCCGCCTCCCAGCAGTGAAGGAACACACAGCTTGGTTCAAAGCTTTGGTTCAAGTTGGTGTGAGTTTTCTGGGGCGGCCAAAGCAAAGTGCCACAGTCTGGGTGGATTGACAAACAGAAACTTACTTCTCCCAGTTCTGGAGGCTAGAATCTGGGATGGAGGCATCACAGGGCTGGTCCCCGAGGCCTCTCTCCTGGGTGTGGACAACCACCTCCTCCCCGTGTCCCCATGCGGTCACCCCTCTGTGCGTGCCTGGGTCCTCGTCTCTTCTTATAACGACGCCCGTCATATAGGATTCGAGCCCACCCCTAGGACCTCATTATACCTTAATCACCTCTTGAAAGGCTCTGTGCCAAGGCTCTGTGCCAGCCCCAGTCACATTCTGAGGTGCTGGGGGTTGGGCTTTGACGTAGACTCTGGGGGACACAGTCTAGCCCGTGACCATTGGCTGTGCTGCTGGTTATATACAGTGACGCTGCCCTGTCCTTTCCTGGCCTGTCTGTGCTTTCTCTACTTCATTTGGCATCAAATTTAAATTCTGGAAGTGCCTGCATTTTACGTGGATGGATTGTTCTGGTTCTTTCTTTTTGCCATACGCGGGCCTCTCACTGCTGTGACCTCTCCCGTTGCGGAGCACAGGCTCCGGACGCGCAGGCTCAGCGGCCATGGCTCACGGGCCCAGCCGCTCCGCGGCATGTGGGATCTTCCTGGACCGGGGCACGAACCTGCGTCCCCTGCATCGGCAGGCAGACTCCCAACCACTGCACCACCAATGAAGCCCTGGTTCTTTCTTCTTAAGTGGATGCACAGAGCCCCATGTCTCTCACCTAAGTCCTCCGTCCCTCCAGCCCAGTTCAAATCCCTCTTCTATTACAAAGCCCTCTCCAGTCTATCCGAGGCCAAACTGAGTCCTGCGAGCTCTGAACTCTTCACACTTGTCATCTGCAGGAGTCACGTGGCAGCGATACAGGAAGATATCTTGGTTTTCCAGACATCTTCAAGTATTCCCAGTGGACTCGCAGAGGAGGTTCAAGACACGAGCCTGGCGGGGACTCGGTTGCTAAGGCCAAAGGCCAGGATGCGGCTGGACACGGGGTCTGGGGAGTGTGTGTCCATTTAGCCCTGTTCACCAAGTGTGCGGTTCACACAGGCCACAGGCCCTGGGATTCTGTGCCCAGAGGAAGGTGAGGGATCTGACACCTGGTGGCGTCTGTTCTTCCCGAAGTGCAGAAGCACGAGAGAAGCAAGATGGAGATGAAATCGTAAAGCAACACAGGAAAGGGAAAAGTACCCACACATTGTAAACCAAAACTGGCAGCAGGAAGGGAGAGACGGGTGTCTGGACATGGAGAACCTGGGATCCTGAGCTCCCAGAAAGGAGGGAACCGTGACGCTTTCTCCAGCCAGGGGCCCTCGGATTTGCCAGCTCACTTTCCAAAGGTGGTGGGTGCAGCCCTCGCTGGCCATGTCCTGGGTGGTCAGCACAGTCCTCGGGCAGCCGCCTGCACCTCACCTTTCCCTCAATTCCCACCCCGTTTCTTAGCCCTCCTGCAGAGCGGCAGACGGCGAGGTCAGTCTCCCTTCCAGGATCTCGGCCAGACGGACCGAGCCCTGCAGGTGGACCCGGCCCCCCGTGCAGCTGGGCCCACATTCACGTGGGGAGGCGGGTCCCCAGTGTCATCTCTACCTGCTCCACCCACCTGGGCCGGGAGGACCCCTCCTCTCTGTGGGTCCTACTCTTTTCACTTTCTGGTTTTCCTTTACCTCCTGTTCACATTAAACTGTCTTTACTCAAATAATAAGCCACATACTTATTCCTGTTTTCTTTGCTTAACATGAAAAAGGTAAAGAATAATTTTTTAAAAAAACAGGAAAAGCTGTCTTCTATCGTGTCCTCCAGTAGCTGCAGGTGGAAGGAATGTGGGGAACAGAACCAGGTGACGGGCACCATCCCTGGGACCACACCCCGTGACACCTCCCATCTGTTAGTTTCCCTTTCTGTCCTCAGCTTCACACCGTTAATATTTTAGCGGCTTCTGTTAGTATTTTTATTGCAGTAATTGTCATGTGAAGCAAACTTTGTCCATAGACTGTCTTATTTTATTTCTCTAATTGCTTCGTCTGCGTTGCTTCTCTCCCTAATACACATGCTTCCCGAGGGAGAGAAAAGTTCTGTTTTTCTTTTGCTCCCTGCCCTGTGCCCGGCAGCACGGCCAGCACCTAACAGGTGATCTGTAGCCAGACATCGAACGGCACTAAAAGCCAGACATCGAACGGCACTATTCTCTTTTGCAGTCAACCTCTAATGCAGCCACTATTTGTGCTGCATTTCCATCTTCTCGTTAAACTTCCTGTCGTGGACCCTAAAGGCAGGCTGGGTCCCAGTGCCCAGTTTACACCCAGAGATGCATCTTGTCGGCTTGACAAAGGTCAGCTGCGTTTCCTGGACTTGCGACGAGAAAAATAGACAGTGCAGGCAGGATGGTCCAGACTGGCCTTCTGCCCCAAATGCCGCTGCCCGGCGGCTGTAGGATTCACATTCAGGGATGGTCTGCGGCTTCTGTGATTGGAAGTCTCTTCAGCTGAACCCTATTATTCTCTCACTTCCCGTGGCTTGATTGGAAAAGGAGGGATTTAAAGATCTTTTATGTTTTCTCAAATTTGATGGTAATGAAACTGGATGTTGAAATCTGAGGTGAATAAATCATTGCTAACAGGACGTCTCAGGGCCCTACGTGGAAAGACTAGAATCGTGGCTGGAGAGTTTAGCTTCCGTGTCCTTTGCCGGGTTAGGAAGGAGACGTGAATATTCGTAAACTTTTCCTATATTCTAAGTGTTTTGTTTTGGATCATGCAGCTATCACACCAACCCTGGGAGAAGGCCATTTCTAGGCTCTGGACGGGGAAACTGGGCCCCAGAGCATCACACCCTAGCGAGGGAGTGTTCTCTTGAATATACCGTTTTGCTCTGAAAGAGGAAGCACGGGAGAATAGGAAAGAACTTCTTACAGAGATGTGGCATTTTAAACAAGTAAACTTGGTGGAGCAGATGGGTGCTGAGACCCCGCTGGGGAAGGGACAGCCCAGTAGCCCGGCCAGCGTGTGCGTGAGACTGAGGACCTGACCTCACCTGCGGCCCAGCCTTTGCCTCTTCCCGGCCTGTCTCAGCAAGTGTATGCGGTAAGCCAGCATTTCTGCAATTAAACATGTTAGAATAACTGTCTGATGGGGCTCTTTTGCTGTTAGTTTCCTAAATACTTCAGAGGAGTGGCATTTTTAAAATAACTTTTGTTCAAAAGAGGTCATGAATAAATATAAGCTGCTACATAGGAAAAGCCACTGGATTGAATGACATTTATCCCTCCCTCCCTCCCTCCTTTCCTGTCTTCTCTTCTTCCTTCCCAGAGATCAAGACTCATGAAGAGTCTGTGTGTATCAGCATCCATCTCTCTCTCTTTCTTTCTCCCCACCCGCCTCCCCGTATCTGTCACCTCTACGTATCTGTGTCTAGATCTCCACCTGTGTATCTACCTGTGTGTGTGTATATATATATATATATATATATATATATATATATATATATATGTATCTATGTGTCCCTCTAAATTATAGGGATATTATGTGTCTAGTGCCAGAATACAGAGTTTACAAATGTAATTTTGACTCTATGCAATTTTTTAATTCCTTCAGAACAGAAAACCAGGGTAAAACAGAATAAATTAGAAGAAAGAGCAGTCTTTTGTGGGGAGACGTCCCTTTAAAGAAGGGTGGTGTTCCCTAAGGGGAAAAAACAGTTATTTCAGAAAGAGAGAGCAGCGTATGGGAAGGCTCTGGGGAGAGAGAAACATCACGGGGTGTTTGGGAAACCTCAGACGGCAAAGAAAACCGCAGGAATCAAAAGGTGATGGCAGCTCACTCAGGAAGCCAACCTCAGCGCGCCCCTCGGTTCCAGCGGAGCGGGGACTAGGCCTGGGGTCTAAGGCATGTGATGAGTTAGGTCGCTAATCATTGCTATAAAAAGAGCAATACAATTTTTAAATTATTATAAATTGTATTATCTTTCTTTTGCTTGTTTTGGGATTTTGTTGCCTTTTAAAACCACCTTTCATAGAGAAATACTTGACAGTGTACCGCATAATTGTCTGACTTACACATCTTGTGAAATGATAAGTCAATGCTAACAGTAAGTTTAATTAGCGTCCGTCATCTCATAGAGATGCAATAAGAAGAGAAAGCAAAAAAAGAGAGATGTTTAAGAAAAGGTGATGGGCGAAGAGACAGGAGGGACTGAGAATCGAGCAAGTTCCCAGCTGACGCCGATGCTGCCGGTCCGGGGATCACACCTCACAGCTCTGAGCCATAAGCAGCCATCAAGTAGCTGAGTGTTAAGTAGCAGAGTGGTGGGAACAGTTTCGCACTCAAAAAAAAAAAATCTGTTTTCAACGTTGAAGATAAATTTTCCGGAGAGGAACTCTGGGCACAGGCACGGGTGGGAAGCCCTGGATTGCTCCGTTTACTGGGCGCCGCCTCTGCCGGTGAGCAGACCCCGCGCCATGCTGCTCCCCTCTCGGCAGGGAAAGCAGGCGGGCCTCCATGCTTCCCATCGAGCACAGGGCTTCTCAGCTCGGCGCGTCCACGCGTGGGCTGCAGAAGGCTTTGCGGCGGGGGTCGTGCTGCCCATCGTGGGTCATCTAGGACCTGCCCGGCCTCTGCCCCCCACACGGCAGGAGCACTTCTTTAAAAAAGTACAGAGAAGTCAGGCGGCTTAACGGAGAGCTCACGTTCAGACCCGGAGCTCTCAGCTCGAAGCCGGTGATCCAAGCTCTTAGAGTAAATGGATGGGCAGGGCGGGGAGGGGGGCGAAGACTGGGGAGGAGAGGTGTAGATTGTAGTGTATTTCTCGTGTTTTATGGCCAGTTTCTTATTTACTCTATTGCAACGGAGGCAGTATATTTTCCCAAGTGAACACAGAGCTAGAAACAACCACATCAGAGTGTAACCCAGTGTGAGGATTTCTTAAGGGGTGTTTCGCTTTTCAACATGGAGCCCTAGGGGTTTCATTTAAACATTCATCCGCGATGTTCTGAGTATGCTATTCAATGTTTCAGTGAAAGGAGCGTGGGTCCCACGTTAACTTAAACGTACGCAAAATCATGGCGTAACTCATACTTTAATTGTACGTTGGGACCACATTTGAGTTTGTCATCGCTCCTGGAAGCCTGGGACTCTGAACCACTGGGACTGATTCCCATTACGACACACGTGACCCTGGGAGGTGCTCTGCACACAGGGCACGGGACACAGCTTTAAGGATAAAATTTGGCTTGGCCGTTCGAATAATTTACATTTACCCCTGTTTGACTGATCCGTTAAGCGGTCAGTTCATCCCACAGGCAAGGGTGTGGTAGGGAAGGCCTGAGGGGCAGCCAGGGCGGCTTGGGGCTTCCGCAGAGGTCCACACACTGGCTGACGTGCCCGCGGGTGTGTGCTCGGAGCACGTGCAGATCCGACTCCAGGCCAACAGGCTGTCGGGGAAGGGCACCCTCTGTCTCGGGGCCGGGGGTCGGGGCGGGGGGGAGGGCGGGAATTGTCAGTGGAGACCCAAGTCCAGGACCAGGCATGACCTGTGTGTGGAGACGTGTCTGCCCACTGAGAGACTGTGCCCTTGACGGAGCTGCGGGCTTCGTCAGCGTTGGCTGACAATATTTGTCATAGACTGAATGTGTGTGTCCTCTCAAATGCATGTAGAGAAGCCAGACCACCAGGGTGACGGTGTTAGGAGGTGGGATTGGGGATGGTTGCATGGTTGCATTTAGACGAGCTCCTGAGGGGGGCCTGTGATGCGGTGGGTACCTGTGAAGAGTCTCAGGAGAGCGCTTGCTCCCCTCTGCTCTCCCCCTGCGAGGACAGGGCGTCCGCTGTCTGCAGCCTCACCAGAACCCAGAGCCCGGTCACGCTGCCACCTCGATCTTGACTCCAGCCTCTAGAGCTGTGAGAGATGAGCTTCTGCTGTTTATAAGCCTCCCCTGCCCCACCTGTGGCCTTTTGTTGCAGCCCCCAAAGGACTGAGACATTGTTCCAAAGCCAGTGGGTGGGCTGCAGGCTTCAGCGCAGCCTGCTTCCCTGCAGAGCAGGGCTCTGCGAGCCCCTCTGGGTGCGCTGGGCGTCCGCTATGGAAGCGTTAATTGGATGCAGCCTTGCGACCATCCGACTCGCTGGCTTGGCTCCCACATATCTTCTCTGCACAGGTTACGGCGCCTTCACGGAGCCCACTCAGGAAGCTGACTCTCCATCTTGGCCGCTGGGATGGTCATACATATATAACAGATGCACAGAGGCTGTTTTAAACAGCACGTCCATCACTGTGCAGAATGGGTGAGCAGTAAAGGGCACACTCATCCTGTGTTGGGAAAAAAATCATTCCAATTGGAAGGTCATTTATTCCTCTTCATCACAACCCGGCAGGTCACGGATGGGACCTGAGATCTGAGATGAGGTCTGGGAACGATCACGGGAGACACTGAGCCCGGGCTGAGCCACGCCCCAGTGCCACCCCTTCACCGAAAACCCCAGGACATTCCCGTTAACCCCCCCAGACGCACACGTTAGTAACTGAGGCAGCGCCACAGCTTCGCGTATCAGAAGGTCTGCTTGTGTTCCGGGCCAATGCCTATTTTTCATCCATTTTAGGACGATTGAGCAAAGAGTTACAAGAGTCATTTTGAAAACAGTGGGAGTCTTGAAGCTCTCCGTTTGCGCCAATTTACTTAGGAAGGACATCTGGGAAGGATTTCTTCCTGCTGTGCTTAACTGTAGCTCTGAAAATTAGACTTCCTTCCATCCTCTAACTTATTGCAGAGAGGATTTGCACTGATCGGGGCCTTAGAGGTTTGAACTCGAAGTTCACCTCTGAGTGTTTATGATCCTATAATTATTCATCTTGTTTAACTTCATTAGCTTTACTTTGTGTTATCAAGACATTATGTCATGAAAGTGATGATTAGATTGTTGAAATCACTGCAAAATACTGAATTATCTAATTTAACAGCTCAGGGGTCTGAGTTGCTTTAAGGACCCATGCCCCTTGGGAGAGCGACAGTGTGTGGGCCGCCTCCCCAGTGCCAGATGCTAAGAGGGGGGCTGGATCCTCGGGTCACGTGTTTATTTTCTGCACAGGGATCTGAGCCCCAAGTGGCCACCGGGGCCATTTCTTCACCTTTGTGAACTTCCTTACGACGCTCCAGAAATCAGATTCTTAAAGTCTCCTGGCTGGATATCAGAATCTAGCCAGACCTCCTAAGTCCGGGGTCAGTGATTTTCAAATAAGATGGACATCACCGTAAAGGGAATTGGAGGAACATCGCAACCCTGAGACGGTCCGGGAGACCCGGGCTTCAGAGGCAGGTCACAGCAGGACTGTTTCTGTCTGCAGACCCCTGTGTGCAGTAATGACTATCATTGTTATTAACCAGGGCCTTCCAGGCCCTTGAGATACAGAGATACTTCTCATTAGGGAGGGGGAGGCACATCACTTAAGAGAAGGTGCCCCCATGCCCTGATGGGGGTGCACGGAGGCTGTGATGGGACCACCTGATGCGGGATGCCCTCCCTTCTGACCCTTGCTTGGTGAAGCCCGTCTTCCTCCGGGGCCAGCTCCCCTGGGGGGCCTCTCCTGAGTCCAGCTCTGTCCTGCACACACACCCACATGTGTGAGCTCCCCGGGAAGGCCCCAACACCTCCTTCACCCCTTCTCCTTAGACCCCGGGCCTTGCCAAACACCGATTCAGTGAACACGTTTAAATGAACACGTAGGAGACCTGTAAGACGTGTTCCAGGGCGCAGGAGGGCGTGCCCTGGCCTTTCCTCTTGCAGGGCATCTGCAAAGCTGGGTGTCAGACATGGTCTGGGCACTTCAGTCACATGGAAAGCACCTACACCTGGGCGACGGTAGTGCCACCTCTTCAGGAAGTACGGGATGGGACTGTAGGTTATCTCCAGACCCTTCAGTTAGCATCACTGAGCTGAACTAAGCAGTCCTCTTTGGAAGAACACAGCTCAGTGCATAGAACTCAGGCGTATAGTTGCAAAAGCTAATCTACCGCACAACAGACACGTTATAAACAAGCTTTCCTCCGAGAGGGCGTCTCCACCTTTTTCGTGTCACCTGGTTTCAGGCGACGTGAGTTAGTGCCACATGAGGACGAACAGGAATAAGGAAGATTCGTAGCTCTGACTTACTCCTGAGGTGGGGACGCCACCGAGGGCGTTGTGTCCTGGGGACCTGGGGTGGCACTGCCAGCGCTTTATGTCCTGGAGGAAATTTAAACCTTCTCTCGTCACCCATCCCACTGAGCGGTCACTGTAGGCTACCACATGGGACGAAGGGCAGCTATGTGGAAAAAACGACATTGGATTCTTACCTAACGTCTTAAATCCCAGGGGCACTAAATTTTAAACGCAAGGAAACAAAATCATAAGAATTTCGGGAGGTAATTTGGGTGACCATTTGTATCATCTTGGAATTGGTTAGGACGTTTTGAGCATGATTCCAAAAAAAAAAAAAAGACAGAATAATGGAAAAGCTATTATATTTGACTTCATGGAACAATACTAGAGAAATTCTTTTTTAATCAAAATTAGACTTAAAAAAGGCAAGTTTAAAATAGAGGAATCAGGGCTTCCCTGGTGGCGCAGTGGTTGAGAGTCCGCCTGCCGATTCAGGGGACGCAGGTTCGTGTCCCGGTCCGGGAAGATCTCACACGCCACGGAGCGGATGGGCCCGTGAGCCATGGCCGCTGGGCCTGCGCGTCCAGAGCCTGTGCTCCGCAGTGGGAGAGGCCACAACAGTGAGAGGCCTGCGTAACGCAAAAACAAAACAAAACAAAATAGAGGAATCTCTAGCAGATATCGGTAAAGAGCTAATATCTAACATTGAAAAGTTTTATAAGATACTACAGAAAGAGGGACAAGAGAAAATAGAACAGGTACTTTACAAAGACCCTCAGAAAATGAGTGTATACAGTCAGAAGGCATTCACGTCCACCACAGATAGCATCTGTGCGCCCCCCCCGTGAAATTCCCCTCTTCGCCTATCAAATAGGCAAAGGTTAATAATAGCCAACGTTAGCAAATTAGCAAAGATATGGGGAAATGGGCTCTCGCTAGTTTAATATACGTATCATATGTATGTATATAGTATAGGTACATGCATTAAACGTTTCTAGTGTTCAGTGTGGCAAGTTAAAATAAGCGTAATCCTTGAGATAGGAATTCCACTTCTGCAAATTTACGTCAAGGAAAAATGTAAATTCCTTGTTCACATCTGAACCCCAGCGCCTGGAATAGTAAAATACTCAGAAAACTTTAACTAGCTATTTATGGAATCTTGAAAAAAGCCAAACAAATACACATAGACATATGTACAGAAACACATATAGTTTATTTTTGTAACAGCAAGAATTTAGAAGCCATAACGAATGTTCCATCAAAGAGAACTGGTTAAATAAACTTTAGTACATCTGATAAACAGAGCTCCGTGGGCAACTAAAATTGTGGCGGGGTTGCATGTGTATGATGAGCTTGTGTGTGTGGAAAGAGAGACTCCAATAATAAGAAATTATACCTACGATATTGTGTTAATTAGGCTGAAAATGTAGCGTAAGTACTGTCGTCTTACTTTTGTAGAACATGAATCTGAGCATCCGTGTATACAAAGAACATACTTAGAGGAAGGATATTAAAATATGGGCAGTGCCGTATTTGTATGGAAAGGTTGTAGTGATAATCTCCTTTATATATATTTTAGCCAATTTAGAATTATTTTATCACGTATAATTGTTAATTCTGCAACCAGAAAAATAGGCTATTTTATTTAAAAAAAAAATAATGATGTACTTTCTGAGCAGTGAAAGCAGGGAATAAAGTATTTTAAAGTCTCAAATACGGAAAAAGTGTTGAAAAAAATAGTACTGCTCCTACCTACTTTGTGCCGGATACTGTAAAACATATAAACAAAAGCAACAGTAGAAGATAAGTTGATCAACATAGACTCAGATTGTATAGTGAGAGCCCTGCAGGATGGCATCTTGTGTGGACGCCCTGTGTTCCATGGAGGGAACTGGGATTTGGCGGGTGATTGACCACCTCAAGGAAAGAAGAACTTAGTGGCACAGAACGGGTAGGAAGCTCCCAGTCTGAGGAGCCTCGCTTGCCTGCTTGTGTTTTATTTTTTAGGAATTGCATCAGCTCTTTAATGAATGGCTAAATCTCACTGCTGTTTCACTCCCCGCGAGAGCTGGATGGACGGCTGGGCTCTGCCTTCCTTGAGCCCTCGGGGTTTCAGGTTCTCTCTCTTTAAGGGCATGAAAGCTTCTTGGTGTTTGAATGACCACGTCGCAGCCCACATTAGCTGCATGGTGACAGGAAATATGAATTAAATTCCTGGCCAGATGACCACTGGCAGTTCCCAGCAAGCATTTTCCAGCTGAGTAAACTAATCAATCTATTTATTCTTCATGGATGACGGGGCCCATTAGCTGCGGATGCCTTTGGCAGGAGATTCTGGAGACAAAAGGTCATTTGCTCTCCCTCTCCTCTCTTTAGATGTAATATGTTCATAAAGGAAGACTCATACAGCCCGTGTTGAGATTCAGTGTCCGTAGTTAGTGATGAAATATGTGGACGTCGGGAGAAAACGCCTTCTGTTATTCAGTAGCCCTTTCAGAAGCTAGGAAAGCATAGACTCTGATTTAAGCATCAGTTAATAAAGGACCCGATCGGAATTCATTACGGTAGCATTTCAAGTATTTGTGAAAATGGATGAGTGATGGTGGTTTCTATGACCCGAAATAAATTTGATTCTGAGCATCCAGGCCACCAGGGCACAAAAGGGGAGCCATCCCTGGTCACAAGATGTTTATGGCCCCCTACCATAGAGAGCATGCCAGCTCTTCAGAAGTCATAAAGCTTTTCGCAATTCTCAGGTATGGAGAAATTTCTTACATAGGATCCATATGAGAGATACAGCACCACAGTGTTTGAACAAAGATCCTTCACCTGTTTTTAAAATAGATATGGTAGCTACTTTATGGGTGGTTTCTCACAGCCCCACCTCTCTACCTGGCCAGCAGTGGATGGTCCACATAAAACCCCTGGAGAGCATTTTTTGCAGGAATCATTTTGCCATGTCAGTGGGGTTGAGCCAGGAACAAAGGCAACAAAAACTAAAAGATGCATCTGTTCATTCAAAAAACGTCTGTTGAGGCTACTCAGCATCGTTACTATGCTAGAAACTGAAACGACAAACAACAGATGCTCTGCCCCTCCTGCCCCAAGTTCACCTTCTACTTGTCCCGGGCCCTGGGGCTGGTGCAGGACATGAGACGTAAAGGGAAACCTTTTGTGTCGGGCAGAAGTGCCCGTGGCCCCGTGGGATGTGGACACAGGCTTCCAAACTGCATGGGGGTCAGGACTGTCCCCGGAGGAGATGTAGAGCCGGGTTCTGAAGGGCAGGGAGGAGATGGCTGCTCAGGAAAGGATGGAGAGGAAAGAACAAAGGGCTCCAGGGAGGACGCGGGCATGTGTGGAGCCTCGGCGGGTAGAGCCATGTCCACACTCGCTGTTGCACGTGGCAGGGACTTGGCGAGAGAGAGGGGGTCATGGGGGGGAGGCCGGAGAAGTGGGCAGAGAGCAGACTACGGAGGGAGTTTAGTTTTATCCTGAAAACGAGGGGCAGTTTTTAGAGGATTCTAAAACGGGAAATGAGAAGATCTCCGATTTTCACGTTGAATAGACGAGTGAGAGCGTGGCTTGGGCTGGGCAGGGCCGTGGTTCCACGTGTGCAGGCAGGAAGGGCTCCAGGGCCTTTCCCGCCAGACCTGCCTCTCTTTACACACGTGGATGTGGCCCCGTCCCGAAATCACATAGAGCGACGGCAGAATGAAAACAGTATAAACACACAGGACAAAGAGGATGTGGGACATGACGCTCACCCACAGAGATGACAACATTTGTTGGAAGGGAAGCAGATCAATGAATAATACGGGAAGTGGGTGAGGAGGGAGGGCCCCTCCCAGCAGAGGGAAACTGACAAGGAGGGGAACCTTCTCACACAGGGGATTCTCCAGAAAGGCCCCGGAATGGAAGCCAGTGGAAACCTGCAGAGACAGAGACAGGGGCATGGACCAGGGCTGTGGGAAGTCTGGGCACCAACCCCAGTCCTCTACCCCTGGGAACCAAGTGGGCCCCAGGCTGACCTGCAGCAGGTGGAGGGGGGCTCTGGAGACAAGTGCAAGGCACTTGGGGGGCTGGGGGTGGGCAAGCGTTCCCCCTGAGCTCTCTCCACCCCTTCTCCTCGCTTCACAGGCAGGCTTACACCTTCACAAGCCCAGGGGGGATTTGAGGGCTCCCCTGGGAGAAATGGGCCAGCTGCAGAGATGCTGACGGCTGAGTGCCGCCCCCACCGAGTGAGAAGCCGGATTTCCTCACCCGGCGCCCCCATAGCTTTTCCGTGCTTTGCTCCAATCAGTTGTAGCTCCCACCAAAGACTTGAGAAAAGCCTCTAACAGGACTGGCAGAGACTGAAAGAGATGCTGAAATAATCAGAAGTAACAGAAGAAAATTGCAAAACAAAACTAACCAAAACCACCACTTCTCAGAGATGAGAGAAATCCGAAGCGTGAACAGGGTGCTCTCGAAAAGGACCATCCCGTGAACAAGCAAGGTCTCCTGTGGATTAATACTGGATTTCATCCACGTAAGATTTGGAAGATCAAATTGAAAAAAAATCTCCTAGAAAGTAGGAAAAAAACAAAGCAATGGAAAATAAGAGTAAAAGGATAACATGCTCACAGTGACTCTCCAGAAACACCGACACATGTTGAAAAGGTTCTTGGATGAGAGTGGAGAAAACAGAGCAGGAAATTATCCCTGTGGCTATGGGGGTGATCTGAAGAAGAAAACTGGCAAATTTTTGGATAAGTTTGATCACATTCGTAGAAAAAATGTTATGATTGAGAATCTCGGGCTCTGTTAATAGTAGGAACCTAGAAATTATGCACACTAAAAAATAATTAGGGCTTCCCTGGTGGCGCAGTGGTTGAGAGTCCGCCTGCCGATGCAGGGGACACGGGTTCGTGCCCCGGTCTGGGAGGATCCCACGTGCCGCGGAGCGGCTGGGCCCGTGAGCCGTGGCCGCTGAGCCTGTGCGTCCGGAGCCTGTGCTCCGCAACAGGAGAGGGCATGGCGGTGAGAGGCCCGCGTACCGCAAAAAAAAATAAAAAATAAGTAAAAAATTAATAACTCCAAGGAAAGCAATAAGTTGTATAAGAAAGGAAATATAATATTACCTTACTATGTGAGTTTTCAGCAAATAATATTTACCTAGAAATAATGTGAATCCTAAATATTTTTTAAAATAATCTTTTACTGGAGCAGAGTTGAGTTACAGTGTTGTGTTAGTTCAGGTGTACAGCAAAGTGAATCAGTCATACAGATACATGCATCCACTCTTAGATTCTTTTCCCATATAGGCCATTACAGAGTACTGAGTAGAGTTCTCTGTGCTATACAGTAGGTCCTTATTACTTAACTCTTTTATGTATAGTAATGTGTATATGTCAATCCCAATCTCCCAATTTATCCCTCCCCTCCTCACCCCCACCCCCGGTAACCATAAGTTTATTTTCTACATCTGTGACTCTATTTCTGTTTTATAGATAATTTCACTTGTACCCCTCTTTTAGATTCCACATATAAGTGATATCATATGATATTTGTCTTTCTCCATCTGAGTTACATCACTCAGTATGACAGTCTCTAGGTCCATCCATGTTGCTGCAAATGACATTATTTTGTTCTTTTTTATGGCTGATTAATATGCCATTGTATCTATGTACCACATCTTCTGTGTCCATTCCTCTCTTGATGAACGTTTAGGTTGCTTCCATGTCCTGTCTGTTGAAATAGCGCTGCAATGAATATTGGGGTGCATATGTCTTTTTGAATTATGGTTTTCTCAGGGTATATGCCCAGGAGTGGGATTGCTGGGTCATATAGTAGTTCTATTTTTAGTTCTTTAAGGAACCTCCATACTGTTCTCCATAGTGGCTGTATCCATTTACATTCCCACCAACAGTGCAGGAGGGTTCCCTTTTCTCCACACCCTGTCCAGCATTAAATGTTGATTTTAACAAATGTTACAATATTGGAAAGACAGAGAAGAGGAAAGAAGATACCGGTTGTAATGCGGATGCAGCTCAAAAGCAAAAATTTAAATACCCCAAAATAGCTGTCTAATCATGGTCATTATAAATCAGGAGGATAATAGTAAAAGGGGGCTGCCTCTGGGGACGGCTATTCAAGATGGGAAATAGGGCTGAGACCCAGCGTTGCCGATTTTCCTCATAAGCCCTTTGGTGTTTGATTTTTGTAAAATTTTATAATGTGCAAAATATTATAAAGATGAAATTTTTCATTAAAAGAAGAGAATGAAATCAGTTTGAAGGGAGCGGAAACCCCGGAACTTGGGCGCTGGTGACGGGGATGGAGTGGGAGCCGGTGGATGTGAAACATCTGGCAGATTCAAAGGCTGACGTCGGATGTCGGATTAGCGGGTCCGAGGTTTCAGTTCGGGAGGATGAGAAAGTTCCGGAGACGGTGCTGGTGACGGTGGCAGAACACCATGAAGCCGCTTAATGCCCCCGAGCTGCCCGCCGAACGGCGGCCGAATGGTCAATTTCAGCAGAACTTTTAAAGGATCCGCTGGCTGGGTGGATGTTGGAAGGAAGAGAGAGAGGAGTGAGGTCTGGTCCTGGGCTGGGCTTGATTTACCTGGAGACCGACCCGAGGTGCGCTAAGAACCAGGAAAAGCTCCAAGCCCGTGAGGGAAGCAGCGGGGTCGGGCTGGCGGTCTGTCACGCTGGCCCAGCGCATCCCGCAGAGCTGCACGAGGGCAGTTTCGCTCGTGGGGCCTGGAGCTCAGCAGTTAGGAATTGGGATGGAATTGGGATGGTCGGGGACACGGCGTGTGCCCACCCGCACGTGAACCGTGGGGGCAAAACGCCCAGCTTCCTGGGGTGAGCGCTCGGGGCGGGGGGGCTGAGGCCAGGTGGTGGGTGGATGGAAGGAGGTAGTTTCTTCCTAACAGAGGCACTCAGGCATCTTTGTTAGAAAAGCTCTTAGACAGGGAAGAAGTGGGCAGGGGTGCCCGCTAGAGGGCGGTGGTGAAGAGAGTGGCCTCGTCCCAGGCGGAGGCGGGGAAGGGCCGGGCGGGGAGGAAGGTGCAGATCTCGGGGGCATCGGAGGACGTACAGAGGGAAGGTGGTAAAAGAAAAGGCGAACCTTTGGAATCACGGTGCACGAGAGGGGGTGGGGGGCCTGAGCAGGACCCAGATGGACCGGGAGACGGTGTTGAAGTGACAGCGGGGGCGGAGGCCACGTGCTACCAGTGACCCTGTCGCCGTGGCTTCATCAGCTTCATCCAAGCCATGCTCAGCAGCCTGGATGGGAGAAGTTGAGTGACTGCATCCTCGCAGGCCTCCGGTTCTGCAGAGTCGATGCAACAGAAGACAAGCTGCTCGTCTCTCACAGCGTCTTTCGGGGACAGCAGCTTCCTAGACCTTCCTTTAGGTAACAGCCGAGTAGCTGGGGACCGTGCGGTTACAGTTGGGCAAAGACATCCTGCAGGGGCAACATCCCTGCAGGATTAGAAGCAGGTCCGCCCCAGGTGGCACCGTCTTCTGAAAACCAGGAGGCCTGACTGTAACCACCAAAGAACAGCCAACCCACTTTGCATCCAGACTCAGTGAGCACAGGGAACCAGACACGAGTCATGGAAAGAAAATATGGACAATTCTCGCTGAAAACATTAGTGCTGGGGCACCAGAACCCCAGGCTGTGAGCACAGAGCATGTCCAGGTGGACTTTTCCACAGATGCGTCAAAGCAGGAAGGAGACTCAGATGCTTATGTCCGTTGATGGGCTCATGGCACCCTTGGCGGAGCATCTGCCTTAAAGGAAACGTCATCCCGACATCAGCAAGGGGGCTACCGAGACGTCAGCCAGTTCAGTCTGCAAGGATCTCTGCCACGAGCAGTAATGTTGGCGAAAAGCAGATGCAAGCAGTTTTTGGGGTGTCCTGGGGAGATGCAGAAAATGCTGTCACCTACACGGCATCCTGTTTCCTTCATCAAAATCATGCATAATCTCTTTTTATCTATTTATTAAAATAATCCTGCTTTTCTTTCTTCCTACCTCTTTTGCTGGAGAAAATGATTCCATTTTTGTGAAAGTTTAAAATGAAACAGCTTCCCTGGTGGTGCAGTGGTTAAAAATCCACCTGCCAATGCAGGGGACACGGGTTCGAGCCCTGGTCCGGGAAGATGCCACATGCCACGGAGCAACTAAGCCCGTGCACCACAACTACTGAGCCTGTGCTCTAGAGCCTGCGAGCCACAACTACCGAGGCTGCGTGCTGCAACTACTGAAGCCCGTGTGTCTGGAGCCTGTGCTCCACAACAAGAGAAGCCACCACAGCTAGAGAAAGCCCGCACGCAGCAATGAAGACCCAACACAGCCAAAAATAAATTAATTAATTAAAAAAAAAAACAAAAAACAGTCATGACCTTTGTGTATGGGGTCATATCCAGGGCCACCTCTGCACCCATTCTGCCCCTCCCGAGACCCCCGTGTCCTGCCCCGCAGTTACAGAGTGTTGTGTCTGACCTCGTGCTTCCTCTTCTGCACGGCCCCCGCCTGCCCTGAGGATGGGCTTCTGCCCTTTCACCTCCCGTCAACCGCGGGGTTGGCCGCCGAGGGCTCCGGTGCGACTATAGTGGGTGGGACATGGTGCTTGGCTGAGGGGTCAGCCTGAGAACACAAAAGGGGGTCTAAGCCCTCACCTCTGTATGAACCCAATATTCAAATCCGTCAGCCTGCAGACTGAGCCCATAATAAGCGTAAACTGCTGCGCTCAGGAAGACACATCGGGAACTGCAGGCTGGCATCACTGCCCTCGTAAGGGACCGGTGAGGCAGGGACCTGGGAACAGATTTCAACAAAACTAAGAAGTCAGCTTGCAGACAGCAGGACCCCAGGGAGGGGACTGGCAGGACGTGTTTTGAGAGGTACCAGGGAGACCAGTCACTCCACATAGGGGTTATTTGGAGCAGCTCCCAAAGATCAGTATAAACTAGACGTCAAAAACGAGTTGGGAAAAAAAAAAAAAACAAAAAACAAAAACGGGTTGGAAGAAGCACAGTGAGGAGACAGGAGAAGACATTCCAAGAGAAGAAGGAACCCTTAGGGCAGGGCGTCCGGGACGGGACGATGGGGAACTCCCTTGATGGGCTAGGGGTCGTGGTGGGAGCTAGGGGTGACCTCAGAAGCATCCACGGGCCTGGACCCCAAGGCCGTGCACTCTGAGTTTCCAAGTCCGGCAGTGGGACCACCTTGAAGGTTTGGGCGAGCGTGTTTGGGGTGCAGAGAAGACCGCAGGGTGTCTGGGCTGGAGCCTGAGTCCAGGGGCCGGAGGCCAGTTCCTGCCTGAGCAGAGACGTGTGTTCCATCTCGAATCTCAAGGTGGGAACAGATGGGGGCGTTCTGAGGGATGAGAGATGAGCGTGGGCCATCCCGGACACAAAGGTTCAACAGAGGACAGGAGGGCCTGAGGTCTGACCCTGGATCCGAGCCGCCGTTCTGAGCACACGGTCGGCGTTGATTCAAGGCTGAGCTAGTCCGTCCAGGGTGCAGAGAGGTGCACAGGAGGAAGGAGGGTGAATCCCTGAAAGGTGTCTGGGGCGGAGCCGCTGGCGTGTTTTCTCATCTTCCTTTTACTCCGTTATTTAAGGAGCTAACATCAGAAAAGGGGGAGTTTCTTTCTCTAGATGTAAGTGACAGCCCTTCTTCCAGGCAGCTGACCTTTGGGAGTGACCCTTGCTCACTGACGCAGCGACCGTGTGGCCCTGTTCTCCAGTCTCTGTCTGTCCATCCCTCCCATGACCACGTGTCCACCTTGATGGAGGGGTCACAGTGTCGCCCTAGGAACTGGGGAGAAAGATGGGCAACAGATTGTTCCAGGGCTGCGATATCTTTCAGAAGAACCCGGATCACGGGACTGAGCACAGAGAGCTGGCACGTGGTCTTATCCAGCCCCCGAATCTTCAGAGGGAAACACTGAGCTGGGGGGAGGGGGAGGGGCAGAGGTGGCCACTCTCCCACCAGTCAGAGCCGGGATTGGGTCGGTGTCGACACCGGTTCGTGGTGGTTGCCGTGACCTGTGTTCTTGGGAAGAAGATTGCACTGACTTCCCACGAGCTCGCAGCGCCCAGGAGAGCTTTTGGGTCAAGTCAGCCACGTTTTATAACAGAGTCCAGCCTCAATCTGCTCCCACTTTGCACGGCCCTTTTTTAAGTGTCATTATCCTGCTGTGCTTTATTGCCCTGTGTAAGGATGCAGTGGAGTGAAAGTAAATAACCCTCGTCCAAAAATGCCTAAAATAGCCTGGTTATTTTCCTATTAACTTTGAATTTTTCTTGTGACCTTACGTGGGGTGGAAGCCAGCAGAGACTGCCCGGACCCGCTAATGAAGAGCTAGGTTCTCTCTGCAGCTCCCGGAACGCGGCAGGTCCTGGGTCAGCACTTCCTGGTTCAGCAGCCGCGCTGGATGGGGCTCAGCTGGACAGGGGCACAATAGCCCAGCCCCAGGCTCTGGGCTCCATGTCGTGGGGACAGCTGTTGCTGCTCCTGGGGACTTTGCCAACGTGCTCACACGTCTGCGTGTCTGAAGGGGGCTTGAGTCTCCAAAAAATGTGATGCGCTTCCCACAGCTATTCCCCCAAATTCAGACAGACCAGTTTTGTTGTAAATACGGAACAAAGGCTTCAGGAAGGCGTTTGGGCTGATGAGAATGTCACAGCACCGCTGTCACCCAGACTCACTGAGCGCGGCTTGCTGGGTGCTGAACGGTCCACTGCGGGCTTTCCCAACAGTCACACTATCAAGGTCATGACCCAGGTAGTGTCCCGCACACCTTAGGATGTTTCATAGCATCCCTGAACTCCACCCTCTGGTTACCTGTCAGGGCAATAAGCATGTCTCCAGACATTGCCAGATGCCCCCTGGGGAAGCATCCCTGGTCAAGAGGCTGGTCTTTATTACGGCCCAGTTCTCCCACCCACCCTCCCCTCCAGAGCTGCAGTGGAGCTTTCCTCCAGGAACCCTGTGTTCTTTAGGCTCTGCCTCACTCATCACACGTTCAGTTTCCCTCGATTCCACTTTCTTTTTTTTTTTTTTTTTAATATTTATTTATTTATGGCTGCGTTGGGTCTTCGTTGCTGCACGCGGGCTTTCTCTAGTTGTGGCGAGCGGGGGCTACTCTTCGTTGTGGTGCGTGGGCTTCTCATTGCTGTGGCTTCTCGTGGCAGAGCACGGGCTGTAGGGCACGCAGGCTTCAGTAGTTGCAGCGCGTGGGCTCAGTAGTTGTGGCTCGTGGGCTTAGTTGCTCTGTGGCAAGTGGGATCTTCCTGGACCAGGATGAAGCCACCAGGGAAATCCCAATTCCACTTTCAAAGTTCTCGCTCCTTCTGAAAGTCAGGATGAGTTCCTTCCCCCTTAAGAGCTGCTGATGGTTTCCATTTGCCCTCCGAAGTACATCCACGATCCTTTCTGGAAACATCCCAGACTCGCAGCTCACCCCTGTCCCCCAAGACTGTCGTTTCCCCTCTGACTGTGCCAGGACCTGGGGTCATCAGTGAGATGTGAGTGGCATCCTGGGGTCCAGGGGGCTTCTGCCTCTGAGCTTCTGGAGGACGACGGCCCTGTGGTCCAGAGGATGGGGACGCTGCTGTGCGTTGTGACAGCAACCTTGTCTGGCGAAGATAGATACAATTTTGATGTATTGTCTGGCGCAGACACATTTGATCACTTATAACTTTGAAAATGCCCCTCACTCATCTGATGGCCTTCCTGTGTGTTTAGATTATAAGCTTCCACGTGACAGCGCAGAGTTTTCTGATGAAATTAAGTCCAGGGATGCTGGTGAACCCCACCCCTCTGACACCGAGAGACCAATCACCTGCTACTGTCACTGTGTTAATTGGAAGATTTGATTTAATATCGAGGTTTTAACGGCTCGGACAGTAGAGCGCCAACAGCTACAGTTCACGGCACTGAGTCCTGCCACCTGTTGGGCTCACGGGTCCACCGACATGGAGGAGATGGGCATTTCGTCTGTGTCCATTGGTGACGCGTCAACTGACTCCCTGAGAGGTGAATCCACTTGGGACAAGGGGGGGCACCAGTCCTGGTTCCAGAACTCAGTCTCCCTCCTGAAGACCGCCCGGCCATCCCCGTTGTGTCGGGCACTGTCTCACCCTGATGGTCAGTCCTGAGAAGGTATTTGTCCAGGAGAGACTGAGAGCCAGAGGAAGTGGACTCAGGAAAGATGGATTTCCGAAATCCCCCAAGTTCAAGGGGCAAGTTCAGGAAAGAAGACGAGTGTGATGAGGTGCTGGACACCCTCCCTGTCTGTGTGCTCATCACTGCAGGTGTGCAGACCCGTGGCGGATCACTAGGAAATCTGTCTGGTCTGTAAGCCAGACAGGGCTCCTTCCAGGCGATTTCAGGCTCTGACACCACATGGACAAGAGGACACAGCCCTCTGTGTAGACCGCCAGCCCCTCTCGGTGCCCGTCACTCGAAGGGCTGTCAGAGTCTCACATGCATCAGAACCACACAGAATCCATGGGCTTTGAGGAGACGGGCAATGAGACCAGCACGGTCCTGACACGCAAGACAGCATCCGTGGGCTTGTTGTGGTCCCGCTAAGCTCTCGGTGAACGGTTACAACAAATGTTGATTAACTCTTATCCCTTAAATGTGTATTTAGCCTCGTCCTTTTTATTTGATGCCCCCCTCCACCTGTTTCTGCAGAAGTAACTTATTTTAGCATCGTACAGTTGAATAGGATGACTGAAGAAGGGCCTCCCTCAGGAGCTGATCTGCGGAATATTCCATTCACGAAGAGCTCGGGATAGAAATGTGCTGAAGCCCAGGTATCAGATCGGCTCTCTTCCCGGAGTGAAGTGTAGCCAAGTCACGTTCGTAAACCCCCAGGATCACTCGTAAAGAAGAAGAGATCACAGGACACACACTTCAGTGCCCACCACGGCCGTGTGTGACCGGCACCAGGCCCTCTGTCACATCAGCGTAGTTAGAGCTGCTGGTTCGTGATCCCCTTTGTTTTGTTCCGGGATTTTCCCAAATCGCCACCATTCCTCATTCTAACCTCCCGGCATATACTCCGTAGCCAGTGTCTGGTTTCTTCCCGTCCTAAACCGTCTTATCCTCGAAGGAACAGCGAGTGCTAGTGGAGTTGTAAAGACAGTTGTTTGAAGATATTTAATAGTTACCTTGTTATAATTCCATGGTATTGTAAGTTAATTTGGATCAGCAGCTAAATCAATATTTCTCTGGCCTTTAGTTACCGAGCTCCAGTATCTTCAATGTTTCGCCAGGCACGATCCAGGCGTCACCACAAGAAATACCACCCACGGCTACTGACCTCCCACCCTGGGCCTGTTGACCCTGCAGCCCCGTGACTCTTAATGAAAAGCATCTTAGGCTAATTGTTCCCCTTAATCATGAATTTCAGCCGTTCGATTGGAAAATCACTGCTTATATTTGTTTGAACTTAGGTATTTTAATCGTGTACAACGAACAGCTAAATTATATACTGTTATAACTCGAAGAAAACCGATGACTGTAATGAGAACACCAAAAAATTGTATGTAGTGTTGAAAGCAGGGAATTTTAGTGTTAATATATACAGGTTTAACACTTAAAACACCAGAAAAGCGGAAAGGAGCACTGACCTCGGGGCCTGAGAACCCAGGGTTCACCCTGGGAGCCGCGATTTCTGACTCTCGCTTCAGCCGGGTTGCCGTCGCCTCTCTGAGCCTAGGTGCGTAGTCTGTAAAGCAGAGTAAGAAAGCTAAACCGGCGGGCTCTGGGGGGGTTAAACGAGGCAACCAGGTGTCACACCAGTGCATGCCGCGCCCTCCTCTGGCCCCGTCCATCCCCACCCCTCCCTCCCCTCCTGCTCAGAACCACCTGTTGAACCGCAGTGTCTACACCACACGACCCACAAGCTCAGCAGGCTGTCCCTGCCTTCATTTAAGTAGCTTCCGAAACTGTCTTCATGACCTTCCCAGACCCTGAATTTATAGAAAGCTAAGCACTAAGTCGCCGCATCCAAAGATAATTTTCTCACGGTCGACTCTGCCCTTGTGACCCGTTGGCTGTGCTGCTCTCGTTGTGTTGCGTGTCCCCCGCCCGTGTGATAATTGGGGCACCCGTGCGTGGCGTGTGTACAGCCGCATCGGTATCGCCTGCTCCCAGTCTTCTGCTCCCGGAGCCCGACAGCAGGGCGAGGGTCTGGCAGAGAAGGGGGTGCTATGGGGGATGCGCCGGGCTTTGATGGCGCCTCTGATGGGACCCATACCGCTCGCCCTGCCACCAAGCCCACGTCCGGTCCTGACCCCTGCCCTCTGTGGACCTCCCCTCCCCCAGCACGGGGCCCTTCCGCTAGGCAGCCCCTCCCCCTGCAGGACCTCGTTCTCAGGGCTCCTTCAGGCGCACCCTCCCTGCCACCCCACCATCCTCTCTCACGGCGCCTTTCACGGGCTGTTCCTTCCCACCGTTCCTGTGGACGCGCAGGGCCTGCGGGGTGGGTTCTGGAAATCCCACCCACCACCCCCGGCCCTCAGGCTGCCTTCTGCCCAGACACGTGCTGTGCGGCTGATGCTCGTATCTGATCTCACGGACTCAGTGCTTCGAGATCCCCGAAGCTCCCCCCGTAACCGGTAGGCGGAGGGGGTGGGACCGCACGTCCTCCACCATGTCTGGCCCGCTGAGAACTGCTCTTCGCCTCGGGCCCTAATCTGAGGAATGGTGGTAACAACTGAGCCTTCCCAGAGGGCTCCTTGTGAAGTTCAGGGGTGTTCACACGTGGAATTACTGCATCCGTGGCCCTGTTCTTGGGCGTAGTACAAACTGAATGAGTTCAAGGCGATTATTAGCTGTCATCCCCACCCCGGCTCGGGTACCTCCTTCCTGCTTCACGGCTCTTCCTGTCCGATACCCCATGCTTCCATCGCTCGGGTCCACGTGCCATTTCCTGAACGTGCAACACCTCATCAGTGCCACTCCCTTTCCCTGAATCCCTCGCCCCAGCCGGGAAGAGCCCCCAACACCCACTCCAGGCCACCTCCTCTGTGGCACCCTTGCCCTCCCCGTGCAGGTGGTGGCCTCCTCCCCTGGGTCCCTGTGCTCCTCGCAAGCCTCTGCTCTCACGTTTACCAGGTTATGTTCTGGTTCGGCCCCTGTCTTCTCACTGGACTGTGGCTCCTACACAGTGATGGCACCTCTTGTTCATTTTGTGGCCCTTTGCCCTGCTCAGTCCCTCTACTATCAGTTACTCATTAATAGCACTTTGAAATAAATAAAGTCAATAAAAGAAGAAACACAGGGCTAGAAGGATGACTAGAAGAACGGACAAGTGGACAGATATATAAGAGAACAGAGGAAGGGATGGATGACTTTATCGTAACATAAATAATCTTCACCTATTAGAGGAAGTGCAGCTTCAGTGCTGACATAGGATAAAACAGACAGTTTTCAAGATGAGTCAAATAAATTTAAGGACAAGCAGAAATCACTGCATATTTTATTTAGATTCTCAAAAAGCTGTTGAGTGTTTCACATTAAATCTGTCATGCAGTTATAATAGAAATGAAAAAACATTTACATTAGAAAAATATCGTCTTAAAGTCAAGAAATACGAAGCGTTGCAAGGCCCTTCTCTGGATGGAGAAATGACGTAAAGGGAATAAAATCCTCACTCAGCAGTGCTGGACTCACTATTTGTCATACTTATAGATCATCTTGGACTAGGAGATATCCCCAAGTCTCTGACTCTGTGGTTCTCTTGAACAACCCAGGGCCTCGCCAGGGCACGTGAGCAGACACGCCTCAGATGGGCCTAAGTAAGGAAGTGCACATACAGATGTGAAGCGCCAACTGTATCCTCATGAAACTATGAGTTCTTATCTTAATTTTTTGCAAAAAGAATCTTGAAACTGTAATAAGCTGTTCCTTGAAGACACCGACCGTCAGGATGCTGAGCTCAAAAGCAAATAATCCACAGGTTCCACTAAACACGGATGTTATCAAGTGAAAACGTGGTAACCATATGAAAACGCTGCCCCCTCCTCTTGTTGGGAAAAGATGTTCCTTTGAAGTTCTGTAACGTCAGAGTTCGAGCTGGTCAAGAGAAAGAAAACGAAAATACTTAGGGTTGGAGAAAGGGACTTACGTTAGGAAAGATAGAGTCAGAAAAAATGGGGAAAGGTTGGACAGAGGGTTACGTGGCCTTTCAGCGGGATTGAAGCAGTGTGGCTTGTGCATGGACAACACTGTATGTCTGCAGTGGCAGACTGGTCTTGTTTCCGTAGCCTGTTGGTGGGTGGCGACTGGGGCCAGCGTGCCCGAAGCTGCAGCCAAGAAGAGGCCCCGAGGAGCTCCTCGTGTCCAGCCAGAACCAGAAGCTTGAAGGTAAGAGTCAGGACGAGACCCCACAGAGCCTGCCAAGTCCGGGAGACAGGAGCACGTGAGTGCTGGGTGCCGACGGGCCAAGTTACAGCGCAGCCATGAGCTGGGAGCAGAAAGCCAGCGGGACGGGCGCGCTCGCTGGACCATGCTGCGTGCTTGGCGGCCTCCTCAGAACTTTCACTCTCCCTTCACGTCCAGGTGGCTTTTGTCCTCAACACGTCTTGACATGAAGGCAGCAGACGGCTTGTGAAATAAGTTCAAAGAGCCTTGGTCACTGTCTTCCACGTGTCCAGTCTGTGTGTGTGTGTGTGTGTGTGTGTGTGTGTATGTTTACACACACACACACGCACACACACGTGGCAGCACTGCTTCTCCCTGTGTCTGTCCATATCTTTTCTCCCGTCTATGAACTTAGCTTGAGTCCAGGCAGCCAGGAATTGGTTTTATGATACTAAACATTCATTTCTAATTCTCTCCTCCTGGCTTTCTATTGTACCTTTATGGCTTAAAAGAGTAACTTCATGACTGACAGCAAAGTGTTTAAAATAAGGATTGGGGACGTGTGATGGGCAGTAGAGTGCTGAAGGCTGCATATAAAAATAACTTCAGAAGAGTCTGAGATGTTTTTAGGTGATAGAAATGTAATAGACGTTTCATAACATAAGCTAGAGGGGCTGTTAATACTTTTCAAATTATTTTAAATGCTCACTTTGAACATCAACCACATGGTGCCCTACGGTGCCAGTGTCAAAGACGCAAGGGTTATTAACCTGACCCGGCGTGACGTTTGCTAGGTTCTTACCGTAGTCTCCATGGAAACTGATCTCCAGTGATTAGTGGAGCATTTGAAGTTTTAAGTTAACGTGTACTTTTTTTTTTTTTAACATCTTTATTGGGGTATAATTGCTTTACAATGGTGTGTTAGTTTCTGCTTTATAACAAAGTGAATCAGTTATACATATACATATGTTACCATATCTCTTCCCTCTTGCGTCTCCCTCCCTCCCACCCTCTCTATCCCACCCCTCCAGACGGTCACAAAGCACCAAGCTGATATCCCTGTGCTATGCGGCTGCTTCCCACTAGCTATCTACCTTACTACCTTTGTTAGTGTGTATATGTCCATGACTCTCTCTCGCCCTGTCACAGCTCACCCTTCCCCCTCCCCATATCCTCAAGTCCGTTCTCCAGTAGGTCTGTGTCTTTATTCCTATCTTACCCCTAGGTTCTTCATGACATTTTTTTTTCTTCCTAAATTCCATATATATGTGTTAGCATACGGTATTTGTCTCTCTCTTTCTGACTTACTTAACTCTGTATGACAGACTCTAGATCCATCCACCTCATTACAAATAGCTCAATTTCGTTTCTTTTTATGGCTGAGTAATATTCCATTGTATATATGTGCCCCATCTTCTTTATCCATTCATCCGATGATGGACACTTAGGTTGTTTCCATCTCTGGGTGCTTTTTAATTTTTATTTAATTATTTAAATTTTAGGTCTTTTAAAAAATTTTTAATGAAATATAGTTGATGTACAGTGTTGTGTTAGTTTCAGGTGTACAGCAGTGATTCAGTTACACATATACATATATCCATTCTTTTTCAGATTCTTGACCCGTATAGGTTATTAGAACCTATTATTATAGGTTATTATTATTAACTGATTATAGTTTCCTGTGCCATACAGTAGATCCTAGTTGGTTATCTCTTTTATATGTAGTGGTGTGTATGTTAATCCCAAGCTCCCAATTTATCCCTCCCTTTCCCCCACATTTCCCCTTTGGTAACCATAGTTTGTTTTTGATATTTGTGAGTCTGTTTCTGTTTCGTAAATAAGTTTATTTGTGTCATTTTTATGAAAATTAGATTCCACATATAAGGGATATTATATGATATTTGTCTTTCTCTGGCTTACTTCACTTAGCATAATAATCTCTGGGTCCATCCATGTTACTGAAAATGGCATTATTTCATTCTTTTTTTATGGCTGAGTAATATTCCGTTGTGTATATGTACCACATCTTCTTTATCCATCCTTGGACATTCTTTTATCTGTCGATGGACATTTACATTGCTTCCATGTCTTGGCTACTGTAAATAGTGCTGTTATGAATGTTGGGGGGCATGTGTCTTTTCAAACTAGAGTTTTCATCTTTTCCAGATATATGCCCAGGAGTGGGATTGCAGGATCATATGGTAATGCTATTTTTAGTTTTTTAAGGAACCTCCATACTCTTCTCCATAGTGGCTGCACCAATTTACGTTCCCACCAACATTGTAGGAGGGTTCCCTTTTCTCCACACCCTCTCCAGCATTTACTATTTGTAGACTTTTTGATGATGACCATTCTGACCAGTGTGAGGTGATACCTTATTGTAGTTTTGATTTGCATTTCTCTAATGATTAGCGATGTTAAGCATCTTTTCATGTGCTTTGGGGCCATCTGTATGTCTTCTCTGGAGAAATGTCTGTTTCGAACTTCTGCCCATTTTTCGATTGGGTTGTTTTTTTGACATAGAGCTGCCTGAGCTGCTTGTATTATATATTTTGGAGATTAAACTCTTGTTGGTCGCTTCGTTTGCAAATACTTTCTCCCATTCTGAGGGCTGTCTTTTCATTTTGTTTATGGTTTCCTTTGCTGTGCAAAAGCTTTTAAGTTTAACTAGGTCCCATTTGTTTATCTGGTTTTTATTTTCATTACTCTAGGAGGTGGATCGAAAAAGATACTGCTACGATTTATGTCAAAGCGTGTTCTGCCTACGTTTTCCTCTAAGAATTTTATAGTATCCGGTCTTACATTTAGGTCTAATCCATTTTGAGTTTATTTCTGTGTATGGTGTTAGGGAGTGCTCTAATTTCATTCTGTTACTTGTTTCCGTCCAGTTTTCCCAGCACCACTTATTGAACAGGCTGTCTTTTCTCCATTATATATGCCTGCCTCCATTGTCATAGATTAATTAATATGTGCTTTATTTAAAGATTTTTTTTGATGTGAAGACTTTTTTTTAAAGTCTTTATTGAGTTCGTTACAACATTGCTTCTGTCCTGTGTTTTGTTTTTTTGGCCCCGAGGCATGTGGGATCTTAGCTCCCCCACCAGGAATCAAACCTGCGGCCCCTGCACTGGAAGAGGAAATCTTAACCACTGCACCCCCAGGGAAGTCCCAATACGCGCTTTTCTATGGCAGTGAAGTTTCAAAAATCTTCTGTGCAGGGATACTGTAATTTACATTTGTGGGGTTATTATACTTTGACACAGTTGTGTCTGGCCCTCTCGTGTGTTGGTAGACTCAGAGAGTCTGTATGTATCTCCTACTTTGTGGGTGAAGAGGCGGAGTTCCAACAGCCCTGAAATGACCCCCCCAAGGTCACAGAGCCATGGAGGGAGGAGGTGGGGGCCATGGTCTCCGCCGCTGGAAATGTCCACAGAGAGACAAACGCCAAGGCAGTTCAGCCAAAACATCTACTGGGCAGCAACAGAAGTAAAAAAAGGAAGGAGGACGCGGCGGCCTCTGGGCTGGGCATCGTGTGGAAGGAACATTTCTGGCCGTTGAATTCCTTCCGTGAACGTCCTGCTCGAGCCCTTCCTCCTGCACGTCCTGTCTGTCTTCAGGCATTTGTTCCAAAGTATGAACATAAATCCATTCTCTGCACGAAGCCTGTTAGTGTGAACGCTGCTCGAATCTCTAAAGAATGCGCTTTTGTTCCCAGTAACAGGCATACTTGGTTAGGAAGCCCAGGCCCCTGGTGCTGCAGGACTTGGCCGCGTGGGGTCTGTTTGTGCACCAGGCGTGCGCTCCCTACCCCAACCCGGGCACCCAACAGAAGAGACCAGGACGGGGCGGGGAGGCCAGGTGTGCTCGGCACCTGTCACCTGCCGACGCCAGTGCTGCAGGGACCTCGCTACGCGGTCATCCTGCCTTTATGCTGAAAGCTGAGGCCCAGATAGTTTCTCTCTGATTCCATGTCTTTTTGTCCTTCTGCTCTGAGGGGTTAGTATCGTGAGAGTGGTTCTGTGTATTTATTTTTTTATTGAAGTATGGTTGATTTACAGTGTTGTGTTAATTACTGCTGTACGGCCGAGTGACTCAGTGACACATACATATGCATTCTCATGAGAGTGGTTCTAGCCAGGTTCACGTGGCCCCTTTTCCAGGTCAGTGTAGTAGGCAGACTACAGACGTAAATAACTGGAGGAAACAGGAGCCAGGAGGGCGGAGGGAGGGAGGAAGTAGGGGCGGATGAAGCAGCGGTGATGGGCTCAGAGTCTCATCTCCATCGGCACGGGGGCAGCCCCGCCGCCCACTTGACAGAGGTCTGTGTGGAGATGCCCCGGGGGTCTCTGAACAGACCGAGAGGTCCTGGAATGATTTCAGGGAAATGGATCAACGTTGATACAAACGCTGCTAATGGATTTGAAGAATTTAATTACTGCCCCATCTTCACTGGCAAGAATTCAGAGGCTCACAACATAGACGCTATAGCACCAGGAGCCTTTGGCTCTCGTGAAATACTGTATTTTCAGAATATGACTGCTGCCCACATTCATCCATCACGCAGAACAGAATGATAGACCTGAAGTCAGCACGTGTTTGGGGAGCAGAGTCTGGGTCTCGTCAGGTCCTAAACGCGGGATGGAGAATTCCCTGCCCTCGAGAACACAGTGACTTCATTAGCGGGAGAAACCTAACTCCCGCCCCATCTCCGGTCAGTCAGTGTTGCCACAGGTACTGTATCCTTCTTGAAATTCACTTTCAAAGATCTTGATCTTGGTTGGCCAAAAGAAACCCTACTGTGTAATAGTCTGCACCACCGAACAGTGAAGAAAGAGGTATTCAGCATGTTATAACTAAGCCATTCATTAAATTATATGCCTAAAAAATATTATAGGACCTTGCCTTCAGTGGTCTGAAACCTGAAAATTGTTACATTTTAGAATACATCCTCAGGTCTTTTTTAAAAAATCTAGTGAATGGATTTAACTTTTCTCATTTTGGAGAAGTAATTTTTTTTCCGGTCACGTAGCCTGATTCACGGCTGTGTTGCCCTCCTGTCTCTCTTAAGCCCCAAATCCAATGAGTTAAGTCTACTTTCACAGTGTTTTAGGTAAACGAACTTGAAACAAATCTTTCTGTCAACATTTAGAAAATCCTTTCTCCCCTCCACGACTATGTTAGCATCTCCATTCATTTCACCGCTTAGAATTTCTTCCCATTCGAATTCATCCCACATAAAATGTCCTGAACTACAATTTCACGCACGCCACTACCCTACTCAAAATGTTTAAGGTATCCCCAGTACATCCTGAAGATGTCAGGTGTTCTATGCTGGACTTAGTGAGGTTCCTTAGCCTCCAGGCCAAGACCCCACACCATCCGGGCCAAATCTGTCATCCCAACTGTGTTTCTTCCACCAAGACACCCTTTCTTCCAACCAAATCAAGCCTCGCGCCATTCCCCAAACATCACATCCTCATCTGCTTTGGTTCTGTGTTGGTCTTGTTAGCTAGCAGTGCACCTCGCCCCCGCACGCACCTTGCTTGAAACCCCACAGGCATCCAGGTGCAAACCTCTTGGACCACTTCCACGGCAGCCCGTCTGCTCCGTCCTGTTTGCTGTCTTTGCTGCCCACCTCCCTGAGCCCCGCAGGGAACTCGCCTGTCTGGGATTTGAGCGGCTCCAGGGGCTGCTCTAAGGCTGCCCTGAAAGGGAGCTTCCCAAGGGGAAACACCCTCCTGAGAAGGAGGCCAGTTGTCTTATAATCTTTTCAACTCAGAATAAAACACTCACTCGAGAAAACTTGAGCCACTCCAAAAAGTGACAAACAGAAAATGGTGAAACCACTTGTCCAAGGCATGTGTTCCAGACGTGTTCACTTTGTGGTTTGTAAACAGGAAAGCTGGTTCCTTTCCCTGGAAGGCGGCGTGACGTCCAGCTCCTTTACGTCCCATGATGGGAGCTGTGATCGTCAGCGGCTGCGGCTGCCACGCGCTCCTCTTTGAATTTCGTAAACATGCCTATATGTCGCGCATGCGTGAGATGTTTTGAATAAAGTTTTGCCCGCAGTTCATCCATCAACATCAAAATCAGAGGGTCCCAGAATAATGACACCTGAGCAAACCCACACAGCATCAGAATGTCAGTCAACGACGCTTGAAGAGACTATCAGATTTATCCTGTAGCTCAGTCGGGCTATACCACCGTGATACTCCACTGGGGGGAGGGTAGAGCTCCAGTTATTAAAGTTGGGAATACGATGAAAATTCTCTTCCCATATATGGAAGAGACCAAAGGTTGCGAAAAAGCCAGAAGAGAGATGAATGATTCAAGAAGCAAGCATGTGGGTTTACTGTACGCGGTCAAAGTGGCGTGTGAGCATACCGGCAATCGTAATCGCTGCGGTTTATGTACCATGCACCAGGCACTGAGGGCCAGGTGTGTCCTTTATCCCGTGTAGTCCCCAGAACACCCCTGCAAGGTGAGCGGGATTCTGCCCCCGTTTTACAGGCGGCGAGGCGGGGGCCTGATGGAGCTGATGGACTTTGGGTGATTCCCGACGCCACGTGGCCTCCAGGAGGGAGAGACATACCCAGCCTGAGCTCAGCGGCCCCGACGCCCCGGCACCAACGCGCGCTGAGGCTGGAGGCCCATAGCCGTTGCTCGGCTGTCGGCGGGCACAGCGGCCCCGGCACAGAGGCCTCCGGGAGCCGTGGGGCTCTGCCCTCTGCAGAGGGCTCTGCCCTCTGCTGCCCACGCAGCCAGCGTGTGATTGAACATGGCTCCTTCTGCGTTCCATGCGTCCTTCCCTAGGGTTCAGGGTCAGATCCCCAGGGAAGCTAAGCCTAAGGGGTGATCGGACTGGTGCCCACGATCCTGAGTCTCTTCGGTCGGCCCCACTGCCCAGCCCGTACAGGCTCCAGTGGGGACCGCCCAGGGCTGGGCTGGGCTCCCTGACAGCTTCTGGGTCTTGCGTGCAAATGACCTTTACAGAACCGCCCCACGTACCTGAGACTGAGAGCGCAGAGTCTGAGTCACGGTGAAGCACAAACATGAGGCGCAGCCAGGCTCCTCCCCAGGAGGGGAGGGGCGGGAGGAAGGGGGCCGTGACTCTTGTGAACCTGCTCTCTCTGCCAAGGAGAGCGATCTTCTGACACAAAGAGGGGAACACATGTTTGTGGAGAGAGCTGAGGTCTGAGAAAGGCCAGGAGATTGTCTGACAGCATAATTGTCCTAAATGAGTTTGCTTGCAGACGAATCCATCCCGGGGAGCTGACGAGCTAGTGGGTCTGGTCACTGATGCACCGACAGGAGGAGTTTGGAGGCACTGGAAGAGGTGCCCGGAGATGGGTAAAATGTGCCTTCCGGTTTTCAAACTAGGGAGAAGGGGGGTTCTAACAACCAGTTATGTAGCGGTGAAGTCTGCGTCCACTGCAGGCAGAGTCACACAGCCTGCCTTTTAAGATGCAGTTTGTGAATATTTAGAAAGGAAAGCCACGATGTCCGTGATGGAGGTGGATTCACTCAGATCGCATGATGCCGAGAATCCGCATTTCTGTGTTTATAGACTTACACACCTGCATCTTCCTTCCATGAAGCCGGAAGACTCCCTTTACCAAAAGGGGCGGGTGGTGGAGTGGACTTCCCGGGGATTGGGTGAATCAGAGGGCCTAACCCCTCCGTCTGTCAGCTCAGAGGGCGGGCAGGCCCCGGGTGGCGCGGACCCGCCCCACACTGGTGGGGGACACAGCCAGGCTGCAGCCCGAACTGTGGGAGGACGCGATTCATTGTCAACCAAGGAAAAACTGAAGGCACGGGGAGTGCTCAGCTCAGAAATTGTTTTCAAATACTAGAAACACTCCGGGATGAAGGGTGGGTTGCGTTGTTTCAGAAGCCCGTGGTTCAGAGTTCTCACGATCGGAAGTAGGACCACGTGGATGAGCCATCGGAAAGGGAATGAGCCGCTCTGGACGCAGGGAAACCCTTGTTGCAGGGGTTGATCAAACCACCGGAGGGGCGGCTCGCCAGGAAGGTGGAAAGAGGCAGCTTCCTCAGGGCGGACCGACAGGGCAGCCACCCTCATCCATGGAACTGCATTCATTGATGGCCTGGAAGGGGCCGGGTGCTGGCTGGGGTGTCTGCACCGTGGAGTTTACTGTCCAGTGCAGTTCCAGCTGGAATGCAGTGGATATACGCTCTCTCAAGGTCACACAGGCTGCTGGGGACACACCAGAAGGCTGTCCAACCGAGCAGTCAGGGGAGGCTTCCTGGAGGAAGCAATTTGTAAATGAATTAAGTGAATTCACCTGCCAAGGGTTAGGGGGAAAGAGTCCAAAGTTGCAGAGAATGCAGAAGCTTTAAGGAACTGCTGGGGGGAAAGAGAGACGGAGCCACGTAAGACGAGAAGGGTCTTCCAGGAAGTGAAGACCGGGGTGGAGGGGGGTCACCAGGAGCCCGCAAGGAAGTCCTGGTGGTGACATCCATGAGGCGCTTTGCATTTATCTGAGCTGAGGCTGCCGACGGGAACAGTGGCGGGGCAGTGAGGCCATGACCGTGGAGGGTGTTTATATGAAAATGGTTAGGATTATTGTCCTTGGATAACTAACAATAATTCCATAATATTCTGTAATATGCTGTCTCTGTTACAATTTCTCCACTTCTTCCAAGAATGGCTTTTTCAGTTTTTATAGCTTTGCAGCTTTTACTTTGCTTTTCAAATCCAGACTCACTCAAGTTTCGTGTGTTTGCATTTGGTTATTTTATCACTTTTGTGTCTTTAAATGTTGGACCTTCTGTCATGCTGTCTTTTGACAGAGCCCAAGTCGGATGTGTAATTTGCTCCTTCTACCTCTGTGTTTCCTCCAAACAGAAAATCATGCCTGGATTAGACTCAGGCCAAATGATTTTGGCAAGAATACTTCTTAGGGACCATGTGTCGCTCACATCACACCACACTGTGAGACACATGTTGGCAGGTGTCTGCACCATCAGTGATGGTAAACTGTGTCACTCAGTGGTGACAACTCTCTCCCTTGGAAAGGTGTATTTACCTGATTTCACTTAGTGGACAGTTGTGAGGTGACAGTTCAACTCTACATAAATATCCTGTTGGCCAACAAACTTCACACAAGCCCTTGTCTGATTCAGTCATTACGTTGGTTTTGAAAATGGTGATTTTCTAATTGCACCAGTCCTAGATTTATTAGCTAGCCTCCAACGGGCAAGAATCTTCCTTTATTTTCCCTTTCTCTTTTTTGAGTATTATTATAAACCCAAAGATTTTGCATTCTGAATTTTTGATTCCTTGATTTAAAGTATTTAATTTATTCGTACGGTGAGCGCTGTCTCGTTTCCTGATCACATCAGCTAAGTGCACGACGAAGCTGAGGACTGTCGAGGTCTTGTTCTCACGTGGACCTGAGCGGGTACATAGACAGGTAGATGAACAAGACAGGGGGGAGCGATGAGACATCTGGGCACAGCAGTGTGGGTCTTCTGAAACGCTTAGATGACCCCAACACCACAGACTCGTGTCTGTCTTTTAGGGAGCACGATCTGTTTTCAGAATAATGAATGGGTAAGTAAATCTCAGCATCTAACACAGAGGTCGCAGGTCAGTTGGTGGGTTGATACATATTTTTTAATTCGATCAGCAGAGATTTACCGTTTTAATGTAAACAGGTGTGTGGGGCTGTAAACTCCAGCTGGTCCTGATTCTGTCCTTCCCATCCCCAGCTTTTCTCAGCGGTTGGAGACGGGTCTCCTGAACGGGAAAGGTGTGAGGGCTTCTATGGGTGCAGAGCCCTGCGGACTACCCCGGGGACCGCCCTCGAGGTGCTAACTCCGTGGACGGGGGAGTGGGGTTGGAACTGCATTTCCTGCCCCCCATGCTCCCCTTCCTGTGCTCACTGACTTCTGATGACCGTGCCCTGGTGTCTGACAGGTGGCCGCTCAGCCCTTCTTTACCAGCTCTTGGCCCTCAAGTCACCTGTCCCCAAGTCCCGGCTCCGTAGTAGTCTTGACTGTCAGAACCACCTGAGGACCCTCGGGCAGGCGGGCTTCTGCGTGTTGAGCTCTGGTAGAGCTCGCTCGGTGGGCGTAGCAACCCAGCACCAACCCACGTGTGATGCCCCGTCTCTGTCAATGTGATCGACAAGTGTGCCCAGAACCTGTGGCGTGAGGGAGGTGGGGCAGAAGAAATAGCCCCCTTGTTTGAGCTACCCCTGGTCACTGAAGAATTTCCTGAAGGTTAAGCTAATCTCTCTTCAAAAACTGTACCGGCATATACACGATCATTCCCCACGGTGAGCTGAGGAAAGCACAAGTACGTCCTCAAAATAGCCTGAAATGACCAAGCAGTGTTGAAAAATGGACGTACTCTTTCTGTAAATAAACACACGGGATTTGAATGAGTTCAACAACGAAAACACAGCTAAATAATTCAATGCTCACGTTAAGTAACCCATCGGACTGAGGTTTTCCTTTTTTATTATTTTCTGGAAGGGAGCAATCAGATGTGTCCTATGAGTGTCCTCATTCACTGCAAAGACTCCACGTGGGTGACGGGAAGCCCCCCGGGAGGAAACACAAGTACGGCTGCAAATAATTCTGTCTTTACCCAAATTTAGGGACTTCTGGATGTTGAGCTGATCATTGGGCATAAATAAAAAGTTTGCTCCAGTGAGAGAGGCCTGTCCTCTGTCTGTGCTAATTCTTAAATTTCAAGGAGACTTAAATAAGTTTATTAAAACGTCTGTACTGAGCACCTACTGTGTTTCAGTCCTCATTAGATACACACTTCCCTCCGGCCGGACCACACTGACACTTGGGGACGTGGGGTGTTTGTGGTTTCCAGACGAAATAATGAGAATTAAAATGCTCAGTTCTTGGGCTTCCCTGGTGGCGCAGTGGTTGAGAGTCCGCCTGCCGATGCAGGGGACGCGGGTTCGTGCCCCGGTCCGGGAGGATCCCACATGCCGCGGAGCGGCTGGGCCCATGAGTCATGGCCCCTGAGCCTGCAGCGTCCAGAGCCTGCACATCCGGAGCCTGTGCTCCGCAACGGGAGAGGCCACAACAGTGAGAGGCCCACGTACCGCAAAAAAAAAAAAATGCTCAGTTCTTTAAACCCGTGCAGTCGAGTATGATTCAGCCTTAAAAGAGAAGGAAGTTGGGGCAGGTGCTGCCGCGTGGGTGGATGTCGAGGACGTTTGCTGAGCGAAGTAAACCGGTCACAGCAGGACGGCTGTTCCGTGATTCGTCCTCCACGCGGGACTGGAATAGTCAGACTCACAGAGCCGGACGCAGCGGGTGGGGCTGGGGTCTGGGGCAGGGGCGGCCGAGTGAGTTTTTGCTGGGGACAGAGTGTCGGTCTTGTAAGACGGACAGCGGGTGGTGGTACAGCGGTGTGCGCGGGGCTGGACGCTGCTGACCTGTGCGCTTAACCACGGGCAGGATGGCCCATTTCGTACTATGTGTAGTTTACCACAACTTTTAAAAAATGAAAATGAAGTGTCCAGTTCTTAGTAAACTTGGACAGCACTTTGCAAACGATTTATGTTTTAATTATATTTCAGCACTGACCAACAGGAGGACTTTTCCATTTATAAATTACACCTAACTGTATAGCTTCGGACATGATAATATTGTGAATGCAGTCTCTGAACTGACTTCAATGAAAGCTAATATATATTATATATAAAATATACATATTAAGTTAATGTGTATTTGTGCGTGTATGTGTGTATACGTGTACGTGCACATCTGTGTATTAAAGAACATTAATGACTCAGCCGTGCCCACCATCGGCAGAGGAGGAGTAAATCCCTGCCCCCTGCTGAGTGAAAACGTGACCTCGTGTTAACTCTCCAGCGGGTCCCTGGAAATTTGATAAGGATAAGAATGATGGCTGGGTCACTAGGCAGCATGGCCAGCGGTAACAGTGATCCTGCTGGTGACTCACTTCGGGCTGAGAGAAAGATAAGCATCTGATGGGGACCATGGGGTGCCGTGTTCAGGTCACTCCCCTGCAGGCCCAGGAGGGAGGACGCATCTGTGCAGCAGGGTCGGGGGTGTTGGCCTCTCCGGTCCCACAGCCCCTGCAGTGCCCAGCGTGCTGTCTCCTTGCGCGGGAGGCCATCCCCTGAACACCTGGCGTGGCCCAGATGGCAAGCTGGGCTCCTGTCCTGCGTCCGGATGCGGCTGTGCAGGTCATGAATCAGAATGAGTATCTCCGTGTCCCACTGAAAGGATAAACCCACAAGGAGATGCCTGTGGGGCGGAGGCTGCAGGACCCCAGCGCCATCCAAGGCAGCCACGAGTTCAGCTCTGAGAGGGCGCATGGCCTGAGCTAAGGGCCTGCAACCAGGGGACAGCAGAGACAGGGAAACAAGACAAAACGCAGTCACACCTGAAGCAGATCCCTGCGGGGTTGGTGGCCTTCCTGTGCCAGCAGGACAGAGCTCTGAGCCACCGAGGGAGGGTTAGGGTCCCTGCAGGAAGCAGCACGGGATGCCGGATGAGGAGATGCAGGCTCGTCGAGTGCAAGACAGGTTCACTGTGAACGCAGAGCCAGTGACGGAAGGACTGTGACACGGACCTAAAACAGGTCTGGGGAAGCTCCGCGCAGAAATAAAGAAGAGGGACGTCCATCCTAAACGAATAAAAATGATGAGGGAAAAAGAGAGTCAAGAACAGATACCAAAAAATGAGGGAACCAAATAATGGTAAATTACAGTCACTAAAGCTTAACAATAATGCACCAGGCAGGATAAACTCTAGATCGATTTATGAAAAATATGAAACAGAAGTTAAGAGGCAAGGAGGAAGAATTCAGAGACTCCAAAGTACATGAGGGAGGACTTCCAGAAGAATTGATTCCAGGGAAGGACAAGGAAGCAGTGGCCAGAGAACAGTCGTCAGCCATCCCCAGACTGAAAATGTTTACCTACAGCCTGGAAGGGAAACACTGCAAACCTGGACAGACTGTAGTTAAACTCAAGACCATCCGTGATCAAGAGAAATTCATACTGTGAGCTAGAAAATCTCCAAAGGAACAAGGATCAGGCCCCCGTAAATTCCTCGTTAGCCACAATCACATGAGAAGATGGTCAAATTATAGCCCTTAAGTATCGAAGAAAAATAACTTCCCATCTAAAGCTTCATGTCTAGATAAAAATTTAGTTACTGTAGAATACTATAGTATCGGATATACAAAAGCACAACCTTTTATTATACTTGAAATGTTGCTAAACTGTATATTTAAGCAAGAAAAAAATAACAGAGGACAGGTACAGGGTACAAGCAATGATAGCAAGCAGCTAAACCAACAGAATTATTTTGTAAGCCTGATTAATTATTGAGGATTAAAAATAACCTTTTGAATGCTTCTTTGAATAATTGAAAGAAATGATTTCCTTAGGATAAAGCGTTGAGACTCTTCTCTGTCTCAGCAAATAACTTTAATAAGGACAAAATGCATAAAAAGGGTGATAAGAAACACTGTGTAGGATTACAGGTACATCAACCAGGAACGTGTAATCAGCATGCGCTAATGTGCTCTTTACGACATACATCAAATTCTATAAAATCCAGAGGAGAGATCGACAAATCTACAGTGGTAGATTTTAATATATGTTTTAGAGACAAGTCATTAAGCCAACAACAACAAAAAAGAGGCTATAGATGATTTGAGTAACACAATGACAAATATACTGTATCAACAATGTATCAACAATGTACATTGTACAGTGTACAATGTACACTGTACAATGTATCAACAATGTACAGTATATTTGTACAACAAATATACTGTATAACAATGTATCAACAAATACTGAGTAAAACGTTTTCAAAAATCAACCACGAAAAACTTAAAGAATGAATATAATACGATGAAACTATTTGTTCTAAACATAATGCACTTAAACTAGAAATCATAATATGAGCAAACATACCTGTACACTTGGAAAACAGATGCCGAAAGGAAAGAGTCTTCTCTGTAATTCATGACTTAATGACACCACGCTGAACGTTATAAAGTATTTGGAATTAAAAAGGACCAAACAAACTAGTATCAATACTTGTGGGAATAAGGCTAAAATATTAATCAGACTGCAATTTTAAAGCTCCATAGATGCATTTATTGGAAAATGACAAGGATAAGGGAAAGTAAATGAGTTAAGTAAATAGCAAAATGATCTGGGAAAAAAAGAACAGAGTATACCAAATAAAGAGAAAGAAAATGATCAAGGTAAAAGAAAAATTAATCAAAATGGAAAGCAGAAAAAGCTTGAAAATAGAAAAACTGATCCCCCAAAGCAGAAATTTTTTAAAGTCACAGTAGAAATTTAAAAAATCATAATACAGTGAGCCATTTCATGATAATAAAATTTTTAAATATAGATTAAAAAGGACAATTTTAAACAAATTGGCTGGAGAATAAACTGAGAACCCCAATAAACCAAATACTAGTAAATAAAACCATAATAAAAATAATCTGAATCTCCACTCTTCTTGAGGAAGGGGAGCAGATAAAGAAGGGAATGGAAGGGAAGGGAGGGAAAGAATGTTATCACTAGAAGGGGAGCCTTAAGGGGAGCCTCTCGAGAACACAGAAAACGGAAGATGCTCAGCCAATACTATGAATAGTGTCTTCTTGATACCAAAACAGGCCACGGACGGTACAAGGAAAGATAATTACAAGTCAGTTTTATTTGTGATCACAGATGGAAAACATTAAATAAAACGTTAAAAAAATCGAAGGTGCATAGTAAATAAAAATTTAAACACGGTAAATACGCACATACTCTGAATTTTCATGTACTGATTACTCTTGAACAAGTAAGGTTGAGCTTGGGAATGAAAAGATGGTTGAATATCAGAAAACGTATCAGAGCACAGGTTTAGAGGTAGCGTGAGGCAGATAGGAGCTGTGTCAGGACGTGTATTTTACTTCCCATACGAGCAGACGCAGCTCTCTCACTAGAAGCTTCCCGGAGCCCCCGTCGTCCGTCCAGCGGGCACCGCCCCGCTCCAGCGAGATGTGGGCACCTCCATGACGGCTTCTGTCGCCCACGGTAAGCTCCTGGGGTCCGAGACCGTGTTACTGGTCTTTGTGATTGCAGCGCTTGATGAAGTACAGGAGATACAGGAGACACTAAATGATGCCGATAGAATGAAAGGCTGGATTAATTGAAAAGTACTCAGCGATGCTGAGGGCTGCCCTTTTGTGAAACGTTCTCACAGCAGCAACTTACTAAAAAATAAGTCCTGAAGACGACCGTCGGCAGCCACAGCAATGCCTGGAGAAATGCACCAGCGCATGCTGTGTCCGCGTGACTTAGACCAGCCTTCGGCTCAGGCCAGCCAGCAGCAGGCACGGCATCCACGACGGGGCAGAGCTCTTCTCTCCCAAGCCCATCCCCGTGTAGAAGGGGGTCAGCGCGTGCTCCCCCAGCACCCTCTCCTCTCAGGCAGAAAGGCAGAGATCTTGTGTTCACTTTTTAAAAACAAGATTCAAGAAATACTCATCAAACTCAGCCAAGGTGATTGGGTCATTAATGGTGGGGTCAAAAGTAGATGCTCAGAATACGTTTTATTTATTTTATTTAGAAATATCTTTTATATGTAACATGGGCAAACTTAAGGTGCCCAACATGTTAATTAGATACACGGATGTGTTGCATTGTGATTGCCATGGTAGCGATAATTAGCACCTCTTCATGCCACATAATTCTTCTTTTATGCTCTATAGTTGAATTTTCCTTTTTTAAAATTAATTTTATTGACATACAGTTGATCTACAGCATTGTGTTAGTTTCTCCTGTACAGCAAAGTGATTCAGTTATATATACATTCTTTTTCGTATACTTCTCCATTATGGTTTATCACAGCATATTGAATACAGCTCCCCGTGGTGTACAGTAGGACTTGTTGTTTATCCATCCTATGTATACTAGTTTGCATCTGCTAATCCCAAACTCCCAGTACTTCCCTCCCCCACACCCCTCCCCCACACCCCTCCCCCCTGGCAACTACAAGTCTGTTCTCTCTGTGACTCTGTTTCCGTTTCATAAATAAGTACATTTGTGTCGTATTTTAGATTCCACGTGTAAGCAATCTCGTATGGTATGCGTCTTTCTGGCTTACTTCACTGAGTATGAAGATCTCTAGGTCCATCTCCTTTCTTTTTAGCGATTGAAATCATTGTTTTACTCTCTTAGCGCGTTTAAAGGTTGGAACACAGTTATCGTGCCTGTAGTCACTGTTCTGTGTGTTAGCACTCTAGGAGCTCTTTACCGCTTGTTGCATTAGGTTGCACCTTGGGTTCATTACCTGTGCCTTTCTGGATAATTTCCAGGTGGACACTGGTTACTATTGTGCTGTGGAATGGAAGCAAATAGAAGGTGGAGAGACAATTTATAGGTGAAAACGTAATTCATTTTTAATGAGAAGGGTTATGTGACAATATGGTAAAATAAACCACTGCAGTACAATTTGCCTTTTGGGATAATTCTATTACTCATTAATTGTTTCACTATATACTTTAAAGATAAGGTTCTCTGCAAAAGATTTTTTTTTATAAATTTATTTACTTTTTATTCATTTATTTTTGGCTGCGTTGGGTCTTTGTTGCTGCGTGCTGGCTTTCTCTAGTTGTGGCGAGAGGCTACTCTTTGTTGCGGTGCGCAGGCTTCTCATTGCAGTGGCTTCTCTTGTTGCAGAGCACGGGCTGTAGGCGCGCGGGCTTCAGTAGTTGCAGGACGCTGGCCCAGTAGTTGCGGCTCACAGGCTCTAGAGCGCAGGCTCAGCAGTTGTGGAGCACGGGCTTGGTTGCTCCGTGGCATGTGGGATCTTCCCGGACCAGGGCTCGAACCCGTGTCCCCTGCATCGGCAGGCGGATTCTTAACCACTGAGCCACCAGGGTAGCCCCTCTGCAAAAGATTTTAATCCCTCAATGAGCCATGATCCCTTTGGTTAGGTTTTAATTTCAACTTCAATAGGCATTAGAAATTGTCCTTGCTAAAAATAGTAAGAAAATAATAATACAGTTTAAATATTAAAAGGCATCATTACATTTAGTAGAGGAACTTAAGGCATGTTTACGCTGTGTGTGTGAACAGGCACGCGGTTCTAGAATACAAGGAAGTTGTGGTATGTGCTTTGCCGGGCGGGGGACTGTTTAACCAGTGCGAGGTCTCCTGGTGGCAGGAGCCGGGATTATGTTCAGAAAACCTGGATCCACAAGCTTTGTGGCTGCTGTACCTCTAGCAAACCCAGAATACCTCCAGACTCAGGGACTCGGAGTTTAAAATGAGAATCAGACTACAGATCCCAGCGTGTCATCGCTCTTCTGTAAGATCCAGGACAGTTTACAACCCGCCTGTGTACTTTGTTTGAGAAAAATCAAAGTTAATCATGTGAAGTGTGTACCTCTGTCACTAACACAAACACAAGTTTGTTTCCACTGAGAAACGGCTTTCAACTGCAGATTCCAAAGAAAAACAAAACGACTCAGTGGTGATTCAAAGGCTGTTTGTCTTTAAAATAAAAGACAACATTCAGCCAGGAATGGAACAGCAACTTCGTAAATATCAAGCACAAGAAATAATGAGAGGAGTGGAGAGGGCTTATTTCTCGCCCTGGACCAAGGATTTCTGCTCTTGGGGCGTCAGGAGAGCCGGCTCTGTCTCTGGGCATCAGGGGCAGCCACCCCCTTCCTGTGAGGAGCAGAGGAAATGTGTGCACGTGAAATAAGGTGACGCTGTAAACTGGAGAACACAAGCCAAGGTGGCGATCATTAACCCCATCACAGAAAACGTTCATTTACTGCTCTCGGGATTCAAGTGTAGAGCACTCAACTGACCTGCCCTTTGTGCATCTTCAGGCCATCAATCAAAATTGCATCTCCTCTCGGTTAGAACCATTGTGTTCAAGCCCTGATTCAAATGTTTAGGATGCTTTTAAAGGCTGGAAATCGCTAAATTTAACTTTTTAGCAATGAGTAGAGTAGCGTTTTATTTCCGGACTCAGCGATGTGTGCCCGACGGGCATGGACAGCCGCTGGATGTCTCGCTCGCCCCAGCCTCACCCCCTCAGGCCGACAGTGCCACGAGCCGCTGTAACAGGGCATCCACAGCAGCACCACCTCGGTGGACAGGACCCTCGCACCCTGGTTCTCTGCGGGCAGAGCGGCTCCTGTTTCTCCCCCTGAAATGTGGAGGGGCTGGGTGAGGCTGGTAGCTGCTGCTCCCAGGATGGAGCGGGGCTGAGTGTTTCCTCTCCCTGCAGACTCTGGGGTGTGCGGGCCGCTCACTCACCCTTTCTTTCTTCACTTTGGGGTTTTCATCCACAAAGTGCAGAGGCCAGTGTAGCTCCATCAGGGACTGCTTTGGTGCTTAAATCGGTTGATGATCGCAAAGCCCCGAGACGGTGGTGGCACCAAGAGCCCCGTGCTGGCCGGTCACTGTTCCAGTGTCATCCGGGCTCGGACGGGATGCCGACCGCCTGGTGCGGTTTCCACCACACACGCTCATGATGGGAACAGGTGTTCCTCTCCCTGCTTTTCCTTTTCTCCAGATCCCACTGGCATAGGCCGTTTGTAACGGCCAGTTGCCAAGATCAAGATTATAGCACCTAAAAATTCCGCATTGATTTGCTTTGCTTTCTCTACAAAACCGCTGCCAAATTTAATCTGAGAAGCTGCTCTTACGTTCAAGAACTGCTACGTGCCGTGAAGGAGAGGGAGGAAGGATAAAGCACCGAGTTACTTTCAAGGGCTGAGAGTGAGGAGATTAGTCCAGTCCAGGAAACCACAGTTTTGCCTGCGCGTCTCTTTTTAATTGTCCCGTAACAATTCCTGCGGTGTAGTCTTCTGAAATTGTTGTCTGGGGGGTAGAGAGAAAAGCGTGCTGGGTATTGAATTTGTGAAACTTAATTTCTTTTTATGCTTTTCTAGAAAGCCAGGGCCATTTTTTTTATTAATGGTAAAACACATATGAAATTTCCCCATTGAAAGCACTTACACCAAGCTATTTTTTCCCCTGTCTGTTGTATTTGGCATGTTCTTGAGTTTTGGAAATAAAATGCCAGGGTGGCAGTGGTTCACGCAGGGCCTGTTAGCCTGGAGAGCACGTTTATTTCCCCTTGCGGTGTGTTTGGCTTAAGCTGGGTTCAGAGGGAGTTGGCCAGTCCAGTTCAACTTTGGGGCCCTGGGTGATCAGGGTGCTGGCTGTGAATTCACTCACGGCCACAGGAGACTGCTCGTCCCTGGGCCTCTGGACCTCCCGTGAAGATGACCCTGCTGCCCGCTCCCTTCTTGATCCAGGCGCATTTTAGTCCAAAGACTTCTAAAAGCACCCTTTAGGGGCTACCTTGGCTGGACCACACGTTCCAGAGTGATGCTCTGAAGAGCAGAAGATGCAGCGGAGCTAGAATGGAAAGCTCATGTCTCCTCCAGAAAGTCTGCCAGGCTTGCCTTTCTCCAACGCTCGAAGGATTTAATGTTGAAAATCCACCACTTAAGACGCTTCCTGCGTTCCTGGGGACGGCACCCATCCAGTCCTCTCTAGGTGCTCTGAAACTACTCTTGTACCCACCCAGCTATCCCCGTGGGTGAAGCGTGTTGGTCACGGACACACGTGATGCACAGCGGAGCGTCAGCCGTGGATGAACGGCTCCCGCCAGCCCCCTATGTGCGCAGACCGCCGAGCCTGCGCCTTGAACAGCGTGGTTTGGAAGTAAACCTTTGCGCAAGGCCTTGTTGCTGAGCCTGTGATCGCTTTGCTTGGCGATGGTGTGATTGTTGCAGGGGTTCAGTTGCACCCACTGTCTCACCAGCCACCTGGGAAAGCCCTTCAGCCTGACAGCGTGCTTGAGGCACGTTCGTAATCAATACGGGAAAACTATCAAACACTGGGCAGTAAAAGCACAGACTTGCTGATTCGGGAATTTTTTTCTGGGTCCACAAACACGCGTTCAGCCAACCTCTGAAGCCTCCTGAGGTGCCCGCCCACACCGTGCTGGCTGGCCTCGGCCGGGCTGTCGGACACAGGGCTGACCATCGTCTCTGCAGGAATCCAGATTTTATCAGATGCTGCAAATGTTTATTTGTTGCTACCCTTCCCCCAGGCCGCGTATGCAATCTGGTACAACGGACGAATGTGCTCCCCAGTCCCTGGGGCACCTGAAGCGCTCCAAAACAGAGAGGATGATGCCTTTCTGAGAGCCGCCAGCCAAGATTCATCATGTAAATATCATTAGAGAGACAAAAGGAAACAGGATGTCACTGAGCCCCTCCATCCCCCACCCCCCCCCACCCCCCCCCACCCCCCCCCCACCCCCCACCCCCCCCCCCCCCCCCCCGCAACAAAGACATTTTGCAGACAGTCGTGTCACCAGCACCTAATTAGGAGTCAGCTGGTCCGCGGCCGAGCGTGGGGAGAGGGCCGCATGGGGTCGTGTGTCTGCCGTCAGGGGACCAATCGTAACCGCCAGTAGCTCGGCTCTACGGGGAGGTGTTCTCTTGGCAAACACGGAACTTTCTTGGAGGGACCTGAGGAAATCGCACTTAGCTTCCCTGGCAGATTATCAGAGTCGATGAAGGCGGGATCATTGAACTGCAGAACAGGTGATGGGAGAAGCCAGCCCGGACGGTTTCTGGATGGTGGATGGTGACCCATCGCTTCAGTCCACCTGAGTGTCTCTGTCCCTGAGGGAGGTCGGGCCATTTTCCCGACATCGATCACAGGGCCGTTGAAAATACTGCTCGGCAAATTAAAGTGAAGGCATTTTGAACGACAGAAAGTGCTGTATGAATGTGAGTCGTGGGGATCGTCCTTATCCTGCTGTCATGGGCGGGGGGACCCCGACGTGGGGCTGAGGACACCCAGTGAACACTCACCTGCCGCTGGGAACGGAGCCGTGATGCTGTCCATCCAGATGCACGCACAGATATTCTCTCTTTTCTTTTTGGAACTTTAGTGTTGCCAACATTGTAACAGCGACGGCACCCCCTCTTCCTGACTGTTGGGATTTCTGATACAGAGACCCAGTGCCCTCCAAAGCTATTCTCTTATTTAGTAAACAGACGCGCAATTTCAGGTCAGGATATTGGAGTTTAAGATTTCCCACATTAGCTGTGAGACTTAATCAAGTTCCTTGTACTGGGGACTGTGCACCTACCGCAACCCCAGGGTGAAATAGGGGTAACGAGGCCTGTTTCCTAAGCATATCTGTCTTAAATGAGACCGTCAGTGAGCAAATGTTTTTATAATCTCTAAAGCTCGCAGCAATATTAATTACTTCTAATATTGAGAAGTCAGATCCTCGTTGGTTTATGGCACAAGAACACAGTTTAAGTGAAGCCCTGTTTCACCCTGTTTCTGAGCAGGTTCTGAGGGGACCTCACTTTGTGGAGGTCCCGGGATGCTGGGGTCCTCTTGCCTGGGGCTTCCCGCCTCTCCAGACTGGACCTCGGCCTCGTATGGCCGCCAGCTCCTTCCCCCGCCCCGCCCCCGGTCCCTGACTATGTGAGGAAAGGTTATTTCACCGCCACCAACATTTTCAGTAAATATGCACCCAGCTTGGGCTTCCCTGGTGGCGCAGTGGCTGAGAGTCCGCCTGCCGATGCAGGGGACATGGATTCGTGCCCCGGTCCGGGAAGATCCCACACGCCGCGGAGCGGCTGGGCCCGTGAGCCATGGCCACTGAGCCTGCATGTCCGGAGCCTGTGCTCCGCAACGGGAGAGGCCACAACAGTGAGAGGCCCGCGTACCGAAAAAAAAAAAAAAAAAAAAAAAAAGCACCCAGCTTGTATAGTAAAAATAAATATTTTCGCCCAAAATGGATACAATAAAATCCTTACTTTGTGCACAGGATTTGCCATATGATGGGCGTTTCCACTTCAGAATGCTTGTCTTGTCCCCAGAGGCAACTCTCGTCTTCTACCCTGAACTTTGCAGGGACAGAGCTGCCACCTGTATTTTTATATTTCAGACACTGTGGTCCTTCTCTCTCCCTTTCCCTGCCTGGAGGGGCAGAGCGGGGCCGTGTACTGGAAAACATGCAGATTTGGGGGTCAGAGAGGCCTCACGTACATCCCAGCTCTGCAGCAAGGTGACCGAGCGACTCTGCTTCCTGGCTGGAAGCTGCAGAGCCCTTCCTGATCTTAACGTTACTGAGAATTAAAACCACGAGGCCAGTTGCAACTGGCTTTTCTCTGTTGTCTCACCAGCTCCCCTGCTTAGATTAGGAGCCCATTTGCCTGGATTGAGAAGGGAGTTTTTCTAAAGGATAAAATTGTTGGTCTGACTTAACCATACCCAGACCCAAAGAGCTGTGGTTTGTGAGGAAAACCCACTGCGTATATATAAGGGGTGACTCACCACTCAGTTTCAACCATGCAATTTTTCTTTTTATATATATATGTATATGTATATGTATATATATATATATATATATATATATATACATATACATACATATGTTGTTTTTTTTTTTTTTTTTTTTTGGGGTACGTGGGCCTCCCACTGTTGTGGCCTCTCCCGTTGCGGAGCACAGGCTCCGGACGCGCAGGCTCAGCGGCCATGGCTCACGGGCCCAGCCGCTTCGCGGCATGTGGGATCTTCCCAGACCGGGGCACGAACCCGCGTCCCCTGCATCGGCAGGCGGACTCTCAACCACTGCGCCAGAAGGGAAGCCCCAGTTTTTCTTTTAAAAGAGAATTAATTATGTTGAAAATATTTTAGGGAAACTAGCAACAAAGGAAGAACTAGTTTGCATAGGGGAGCAGAAACAGGGCAGTGCATATCAAGATCTCTCAAGGGTGGTGTTCGACCTCTCCCAATACGTGCTTCTTGAGAAAAGCACTGCGTCTGCGGGCTGAAGACAGTGAGGTTCACAGAAGGGAAGGCAGCAGCGCTCGCTAAAAATACGCTGCTCGTTGCTATGGAAACTAGTTCACAACTGTTTCCTGAGCAGGATCGAGCTGGAATGCAAATGGGGTCTAATACTGATATCCTGATATTAATCAATATTCTTTATTAGAAATAACATCACTTTCATGAAATATAGACACGAAAATAGGAGCATTTCGTTAAAATATGCTTGGCCATTTAAAAGTAGTTCTCGGTTTTACAGAAATCTCAGCTTCCGTTTGGACTTGGATGAGAACAAACAGGAGAAATAGGAAATAATGATCTGTGCCAGAAAACTTGTGGCTTCGTCTTCAATGATAATTGACCAGGTAGAGCATGCTTTTTAGGAGCCAGGAATTAAAAGGGTAAAGCAGGAGCTGCACAGAGTGTGGTCAGAGTGGAGTTGAGGTAGGGGCCAGCCAGGCACCTCACTGGCGGAGCCCAGGCAGCTGTGCCCCGGGCTGCGGACCAGCCAGCGCGCGGAGAGGTCAGTGGAGTAGCAGGTGCTGACGTGTCCGGGCTCCCAGGATGAGCACCAGTGCTGTCCCTGCTGACGGGGCTGCGGTGCCCCCAGGGACACACCGAGCCGGGCGCTTTCTGTGCTCTGGTTTTAATTCCGTCAGCACCCAGGCAGGTGGGTAGGACTGTCTCTCCGCACTGACTGGGGACCTGGGCTCAGAGAGGTTCAGGCACTTTTTCAACGTCCCAGAGAGCTTCAGGCACTTGTTCAACGTTGCACAGTCATCACTTGCTGAGCTGGGATTCGAAGGCTTCTCCAGTTCCCAATTCCAAAACCTGTGTGTTTTCAGGCACAGGGCATTACCCTGTTTTCTAGACAGATACTGAGGCCATTGCGGCAGAAGGATGGTCTGAGCGAAGGGCTGAAGTGTGGAAACAAAAGTACAACGCAGGCAGAGTTCCTGAATCCCACCTACCTCTGTCTACACTCTGGGTTCAGTTCAACATGTGCAGACACCTTGAACAGCATGGTGAGGGCTCTGGGAGATGCCGAGTGTTTAGGAGAACTTGGAGAGATTTCTGCGGCTGCGGACCTGCTTCCTGTGTCCATTACTAGGCAATGAACCTGAATCCAGTTTTGTTTGTTTGTTTGTTTATTGTTTGTTAAAATGTAGTTGATTTACAGTGTTGTGTTACTTTCAGCAGAGTGACTCAGTTACACAGATATATATTCTTTTTCAGCTTCTTTTCCGTTATAGGTTATTACAAGATATTGAATATGGTTCCCTGTGCTATACAGTAGGTCCTTGTGGTTTATCTGTTCTATATTTAGTAGCATGTATCTGCTAATCCCAAACTCTTAATTTATGTCTCCTCCCCTCTCTCCGCTTTGCCCTTTGGTAACCATAAGTTGGTTTTTTACATCTTTGAGGCTGTTTCTGTCTTGTAATTAAGTTCCTATGTATCACTTCCTAGATTCCACATGTAAGTGATGTCATATATTTGTCTTTGTCTGACTTACTTCACTTAGTATGATAATCTCTAGGTCCGTCCACGTTGCTGCAAATGGCATTATTTCATTCTTTTTTATGGCTGAGTAATGAATCCAGTATTTTTAAGGTGACAGTATTTTGGTATTTGAGTATCTGCTATGTGCAAGGCAGTGCTCGGAATGCTTTAGAGATTTTAACTCATTTAACACCTATAATACCTCCTGACGCTGTTCTCAGTTCAGCTGGAGACGGAGGTCAGTAAGGTACCGAGGGCAGACCCTAGTGGTGGGCAGAGCAGGGCTGAGACGAGCCCTCTGGCTCCAACCTCTGCTCTCAGCCGCTCTCACCTCTCATCCTGCTAAGAAGTGGAAATGTTGGCGTTTACCTCTCTTAATTTAAAGAAGAAAAAAAGAAGTTGGTTAAAGTAAGAGGAAAAAAGACCCTGATACAACTTCCACCAAACGTGTAAGTTACAGACATGGTCCCCAATTGTGCTGCCAATTAACTGGGCGCCTAGTTTGAGTTCAGCCTCTATTTTAACACACCGTTGAATTCTGTGCCGTGAGGTCTGTTGAATCTAAGTTTAAAACGGACTCGCAAGACAAACTATTTTATGAGCTGAATGTTTCATCAAAGCTAACTTTTCAAGAACATGTGCAGAAGCCAGAGGATGGCACATAGGTGTCTTTCACAGTGGATGCGCTGCCATCCTAGCACAAGTGCAGAAACAGAGTGGGAGCTCTTCATCCACAGAAGGGAAAAGGGAGGAGACCTGTTAGCTGGAAGATGTGCGTGTGCTGTGAGAATCATTTAAGAGCAAAAGGGGGAAGTTTGCAGAAATTAAGAGAGACGGTGGGCTGTTCTGATAGGAGGGTGGCTGACCTGCCACTAGCTTAGCCTGAGAGCATTGGTTCTTCTGCTCCGAAGTGGGTCATGGGTGCAGCTCGGAGCTCCGTGCCCCCGTCACCTCAGCAGGAGGAGGGCGTTGTTGCTAGAAACCAGCTTCTGTGGATGAGGTACCAGGCGCCTCTTGACTTACAATGGCCGATAGCTCTTTTTACGTTTATCCCTGAGGAATTCATTGGTGTGTGCGGTACTATTTTATAACACAGATTCTGATAACTGTTCATTTAATCACACATTTTAAAGTGCTACTTTTATGCCCAGATTGGAGGAGTAACTTCTGAAATAGCTTTTAGAAAACGAAGCCAACGTAAAAGCACCTACGTCTACACGATAACCTTCCCCCCACTGGGATTTTCTAGCCAAATGGGTGGTACTTATGCAGAAAAATGAAATAGTCAGTGGTTACAATTCAAGTATGTAAAAGCCACTGAAAGGAAAATTTTATATTAGAAATGTAATCTGAGGATAAAAATCAAGCTCAAAGGAACACAATTTTGAGGAAGTAATGTTTAAATGAAGAGATTATAGTATAATGTGCAGCATTTATTTAGTGCTAATCTCTTCATTAAAATGCATTCCGAGGGCTCCCCTGGTGGCGCAGTGGTTGAGAGTCCGCCTGCCGATGCAGGGGACGCAGGTTCGTGCCCTGGTCCGGGAAGATCCCACATGCCGCGGAGCGGCTGGGCCCGTGAGCCATGGCCGCTGAGCCTGCGCGTCCGGAGCCTGTGCTCCGCAACGGGAGAGGCCACAACAGTGGGAGGCCCGCGTACCGCAAAAAAAAAAAGAAAAAAAAAAAGAATGCATTCCAAGTTTTCATAGATTCTACAGATTTAATTATGGACGTACTATTTATAATATAAAATTATACCTTACTTATGTCTGGACTTGTTAAATAACACAAGTGTCTTCAGCCTCTCATTTCAATAAGTATCACTGTTGCAACTGAAACTTGTTCTCCAAGTTTATAACATAGAGTGACAGTGGGCTTTACTAATCAAGCAGCTCCTATGGGGACTGTCCAGGTGCCAGTGAGGACCTTCTTAAACTGGAGGTGCAGAGTGACGTGTGGTTTTTCCTCAACCGGACCAAAGAGATGTCTTATCACTACTTAGATCCGAACGCTATTGACCCTTTCAGCCATTCTGACTGTACCACTCACCCACGCTATCCAGCATCTAGTCATTTTCATCACATAGACATGCTTAAACCTTTTTCCATAAATAATAGTTTTGAGAGTAAACACATACATCGGTGAAGGTTACTCTTCTAATTGTGATGCTGTTAACTTCATTGATCATTCGCTTAATATTTTGTCTTTGCTAGGCAACCGTTAATTATTATACTGTCATTTTAGTACTACAGATAATACTGGGCAGCTCGAATACATACTTTTAAAATAACATTTTTTTCATGTTGCAAAAGTAATTCGTAATCATTATAGAAGGTTTAGGTAACACAGAGGAACATGTAAAGATACAGTCCTTCCCCCCAAAGAGGATCCCAGTGAATGTTTGAATATTTATATTTCCACCTTGCCCTCCCTTCCTTCCGCGCGTAGTTAATTATAGTATCAAACATCATTCTGTATTTCTAGCCTTTTCACTTTATGTTCTAGGGATATTTTTTCAAATCCCTAAGTCTTTTTCTGTAACATCGAGGTGGTATGACTAAATGTTCAGGGTCACATTACTTAGAAGTGGAACGGATTAAAAAATAAAAACCCATCTTGATCTTTTAAATTGCAATCTTAGCTCTGTAACAAAACAAATAGAGCTGTGGCTTAAGCGTCATAGTCGACATACTTCTGACATTTGTGTGGCTTTTCCCACATTCCTGAACTTCCCGACCACGCTGAATTTGTGGTGGAGAAAAGCATGACCCCCTGCCCTCCCTCTACCCTACCCTACGGGTTGTTCAGGATCCGTAGAATCTACAACAACGTGACAGTGTACTGGACCAAGCCCAGAGAAATGGGTGCTTTCACTCAGTTTTTAACTCCTAGCAATACTATTAAATCCTCTGATTATTATCTAAAAGGGAATTTGTGGAGGGGTTCCCGTTGCTGGAAGTATTTCCACATTTAACGCCTTCCCTAATCGGTTCTGTTCGACATCTTTCCTCTGCCACCATTTCCGTGGTGGAACTTTGTATCTCTTCTTGGATTAAAAAGACAGACCCCTCATGGAACATTCTGAGGAGTCCTCCACATTATCACCGGGTCTCTTCTTCTCATTTCTCAGACTTATAATCCCATAATTTAATGACAGTGTCATTAACTACGGTCTCTTCTTTTCTCAGATGCTTACTCCCAACTAGCCTTCGGACTCTTTTCATAATCACACCACCAGCAGTTGGGACTTATACACCCCAATAAATGCCACAGCCCAGAGAAAATATGACTAAATAAACCTAAATGCATAAACTTCAGAGCAACCGTCTTGGAAACGTTGATTTTTCTTTTTGCTATTCTTCTTAAACCTACTTTTCACGTGGAGGTTCATCTTTCTCATTTACCCTCACCTTTTCATCACTGCCTTTGAAAACCAGTGCGTTGCATTGATAACCCTGATAAAGTATTGGAAAGTTGGCAAAGATGTACTGGAAAGAGTATTGGAAGGATGGCAAGCCTGGGTTCCATTGTTGACCCTGACTCTTGACCGTGTGTCACCTTGTGTACTTTTCAGTGCCCCCTGAGCGTCAACTACACATCAAACATTATGGTGGGTCTGGGTGTTCAGAGACCATCAGAACAGGGTCTGTGCCCTGATGAAGTTCATATTCTCCTTCAGAAGCCGATACCCATCCTGAAAACGGTGCAAGCGTGAGGCATAGCGTAGTCACGGAACCAAACCCCCTGGGCAGGGGCGCTCTGTCTGCCATCCTGGCGTGACTGTCCTCACTGCTCTCTTTTCCTCTCGAGATGGCCCAGGATGGGAGACTCGGTTCTGTGGTCACCCTGACCCTGCAGCGCAGTTCTCAGTCCAGACTGAGCCTTGGCGTCACCTGGGGAGTCTTCACACCTGCCCGAGTGCTGTCCTCACCCAGGGATGCCCGTGCACTTGTCTGAGACAGGTCGGGCCAGAGAGGGTGTCCCAGGCCCTCGGGTGACACTGATGTGACTCAGGACGGAGGGCTGAGGCAGGCCCGTCTGCCGGGCTGGAGCCGACCCAGGAAGTCTGCCCAGGCTGATCAGAAGCTGGCCTTCCAGGGGGACTCGAGATGGACAAAGCTGCTGTGGGGTCAGCATCAGGAAGAACGGGCTGGGGAGGCGGCCAGGGAAGGCGCGCCTGTGCGTCAGCCTGGATGAGTCCCCGAGCTCCGGGGGTACTGAGAGTCTGCAGTCTCATGAGCTCCCAGGACCGCGGGCTGTGGTCCCAGAGCCACACTTAGAAATGGGGCACCAGACGTGCCACCAGAACCAGGCTCCCGGCCACTCCGAAGGATGGCTCTTAGGGAAAGACACTGAGCTCCAAGTCCTATGAAGACTCACGGGAAGAAGGGCTGGTTCCAGAAGCGAGCATCTCAGAGCACGGCTGGCAGGGGCAGGGGCCCGTAGGGCAGTCATCACTCCCCGTGGTGTTGACAGAGGCCGCCTGGGGGCCCCTCCTCGCATCCCCCCCCCTCACAGCGCCATTTCCCTTGCAGAGTTGATCTTTCCTCCCCACAGTGCTCTGCCCTGTAATTAGTTGACGTCGCAGTTCTAAATAATGGATGTGCCAACTATTCTGGGGTGACAGAAATGCTACAGAGTGAAGTTGTGTGAGGATGCCAGCTGTCACCGCAGCCGAGGGGCAAAGGAAAAATTCTCCTCATCTGACGTTTATGTCTCTTTTTGCTCAAAAGCCTGAGAGGCAGAAAAATGCCATTTGGGCAGATATGTAGGAGAGAGAGAGAGTGAGAGAGAAGTAGTAAAGTACAAACAATAATTCCTTTTTATTTTAAAAGAAGCGCTGTTATAAGCAGTCCTTTACAAACTGCTTATTGAACATGTTCTCGTGATTTTTAAGTTAAGGCACTGATGTATTTATAGAATGACTTTCTCTATTTGAAAACTCATCACACCTTCAAATTGTAAACTTGCAAGTCCCCGTCGTCGTGAATTCCAGCCCATTTACTTCTCGTTGGTTTCCATGGCAGTTTTTAAAATTACGTGAGTAACACGGGTCCTATTTAGCATCAAAAAGAAAAAACCTCACACAGACCCCGTCAGCCGTCTGGTCAGTGCTGTGCTTCGTCTCAGTCTCGACCTTTGTGCACACGTGCAGGTCAGCGTCCTGTACTGTGTCATCATTTAGTCGGTGAATATACGCCGGTTTCCATGTCGCTGTGATCCGAATGCACAGCACTCACTGAACATCCTGTACATATGAACGATGTGCATTCTTTCATTTAATGTTTTCAGTCACCCAGCAAGGTACCTGTGATGACGGTCACAGTTTTATGTGCAAAGAAGGCGGAGCCCAGTGAGGTGACTGTTCAAGGCTGGGGAGCCGTGCAGGGATGACCCCCGTTCCAGCTCACGTCCACCCCAAGGTCACGCGCGGCATCAAGCGTTTTCTACCCCTGCAGCTGCCCCCCCAGGACACTCTACCGGGTCGGGGGTGTCGGGAAAGTTGGCTGAAATACGAAGAGTCAGTAGGTGTGGCTGTCCAGTCAGGAGCTCCTGTGCGGACAGCTGAGTGGTTGCCAGGGGTCCACCTCTTCCTCCGCTCTCCCTCTTCCAAGGTCATTCTGTGCCACTGGCCGTGGACGTCAGGGTGGTCCTGGAGCTGCCTGCCCTTCGCCACGTACGGCTCTTCCTTCTCTGAACCGACAGGGACGGTCAAAGCCCAGCGAACCTGCACAGCCAGCATCTGCCGTTGGCTCTGAACTTCGCCCCCAGCCTCACGCACACGCACGCCCATACACGCACACACGTGTGCACACACGGCGATGTCAGGAAGGGAGGACCTAGGGCTTTTCCCTGCGTAGTTTGAAGTCTGGAATCGTTTCCGAGGTTGGAGAACGTTTCATTTCCCCAGAAGGATTGTGACTTAGGGACGAGCTGCAGTGTTCACTGTTCATTCAAATTTAGGTGAACAGAGCCAGTGATGTTCTCTCCTTCTCACGTTAAGTCCATCACACGCAAATAGGAAGGACTTGACCTCCACAGAATCGAAATTATTCATTTGCAGGACCCAAGAACGAGTAGATCATCTTTTTTTCCTCTGACATCAGAAATAAGAGAGTGAAGCTGGGATCTCATTGGCTCGGCAGTGCAGGCGGCTGTGTATCCAGGAAGCGTGGACGACCATATACTCTCCCCGTAGCCTCTGTTCGGATCCAGCCCCAGAGCCCCGCCACCTGCCTGACTCTCAGGGCAGGTCTGAGTTTGACCCACTCCCATCACTCAGCGCCTGGGGGATTGATGACCATTTCGTAACCTTTTCAGTCCTAAATTCAGTGAAACAGGAAGAAGAATAGGCGCTATAACTCGTATGATTACTTTGAGGGTCAAATGGGATAAAATGCATGCGTTTCACTCAGCATCTGGCGAATAATAAAGGTTTAATATACGGCACTTGTCGTTTTGAGGCCTGGATCATTCTTGTCGGAGGAGAAGATATTGAAACATGATTTCGTATCAAAGTTTGAGCCCTTTCTAGATTAGGTTTTTCTGGACTAGTAATGCTGAGACTATCTTAATCCTAGCCAAGGAGAAAATCAAGATTTGGGCATCAATCCAAAACGGTGCCCCACCCCACGTGCAAGTCAGGGACGCCCACCCAGAGAACCTTCTCATCCTGGGCCCCTCTGTGGCAGTGCAGCCCCGACCCCGTCGTTAGATCCCTGTGCTGGAATGTGGGCTGCGTGATTTGGGAGAGTATCACTAACCCACACGTCTCTACCGGCCTCATTCACTGTTGTTGGTGGCATCACAGAGAAGACAGGCAGCTGACACCACTGCAACCTCGACGTTAGTGCTGTTGAGAGGGTCTGAGGTACACGCCCCTGTTCTGCGTCCATGCAGAGGCTCCAGCCCACACCTGCCAGGGAGACACAGGCACAGCCGTGCCCTGGGGGTGGCCGCGCTGCAGGGTCACAAAGCCCTCACCGCACAAGCCCCCCTGCTCACAGCGGAGCCAGGCTGCACCAGGGCCGGGAAGCATCCACGGGCAGGGCAGGAGCCTCGCATCTGTCAACTGGGCGCCTTCCTGGCTCCGAGGGAACACAGCCCGTGAGTTACTGACACTTCCTGAGCCTCAGGCTCTTATCTGTCACCCAGGGGAGCTGGAGGCTGGTACCGGCCCGGGGCACGGCTCGGACGAGCCTCCACGAAACAGAGGCTTCCTTTCTGTCATCTCTGTTCTGACTCAGCCGGCAACACGCGGAATCTGGGATCAATTTCCCTGCTGTGGACCCCGCATCTGGAGCATCGAGAGAGGACCGTGGCAGGTGCTCACGGATTCGCAGCCGGTGACAATGCCTTTATAATCGGGTCTCTGCCTCTGGCCGTGGCTTGGTGCCTGTGAATCACCTGGGAGGCTTGTAAACCGTGGCTGCCGATTCCGTGGTGGGGCTGAGATCACACGCCCTAACGCGCTCCGGTGCGGGCCAGTGTGGCTGGTCCGGACTGTACTGGGCCTGTCCCAGGTCCCTGGTTCCCTCTCTTCATCACGATGGAAACTAACGGGAATCAGGCATCGTAACCGTGGAGCGCACAGGTCTCAACAAGTGAGAACACCGAGGAAATAGCCAGAAACACAAGAGGAAGGGACCCAAGACGAAGGAGGGAAGCATCCGCGGGGCAGGGCGGAGCGTTCGCTCGAGGCGTTGGGGGCTGTCCCCGTGCCACGTGGTGATGGTGGCGGGTCACCCTCCGGGGCAGGGACAGAGGGACCAGAGCTGGGTGTGATTGAGCGGCAGGAGCCTTTGCCACTGGTGCTGTGTCTCTGCGCGCGTGTGGGAGCAGAAGGGGTTCAGCCAGGGGCACGGTTGAGACGAGGATGAATCTGGGATGGTGTTCAGCCGGGCTCTCACAAGCCTTAGCATCTTTAAGTCACAACAAGCTTGAGTCCGGTATTCTTGCTGCCGTTTTGCAGAGAAGGAATTGAGGCTTAGCTGGGCTGAGGCGTGTATTCAGTTCAGACACCCAGGAGGTGGAAAGGCCATCGCCGAATGGACTCCAGCCTTTCCTCGTCAACCCGCCTCCCGCCAGCGCTGGTGCTCTGCAGCCCCACAGAGCCTCAGTCCATCTCCTCAAGTTGCCGTTGGGCACGGCTGCAGCCGACACGCTCACCAGGCCATCCTGCCCAGGAGCCCTGTCTCGGTCACCACGAGGGTCCAGCAAAAGGCGCGGCCTCCATGTAGTAGGTGGCACCACCAGACAAAGGAGCTTATCAGACACAGGACACGGCGTGGACACTGCGTGTGTGATAGACTTACCAGCCCCGGGGGGAAGAGAACGAGGCCAGGCTCCTGGCCCTTCAGGTGCAGACACAGGGAAGGGCCACACTCACACACGGTGGGACACGGGCAGGGCCTGGGGGCCAGGGTCTCCAAGCCCCAGTCGGAGGGGGCTGAAGCCAGGAACACAGGAGAGGACAATGGAGAAGTTGGGGGCAGACAGACCTGGCTGGAAGATACTTTCTGCAGATTCCAGGCGGGGAAGCAGAGCTACACGTCCCAGCCGGGATCGGTGGTTCTCAAGTGCGGCCCATGGACCGGCACCTCCGGCATCACCTGGGCTTTGCTCCACATGACCGACGCAGACCGTATGAAGCTGGACAACCACTCTTGGCACCAGGGGGATGTATTATCCACGGATGCAGACTGTACACATCTCGGATTGCGGAGCTTCAAAGTCCGCCAGGCGTGGTGCTTGGGTTCAGGTCACAGAGGCGAATGAGGCACAAGGAAGCCACCGTTTAGAGGAGAGACGAGTTACGACGACATACGTGGAGCATTGGAAGTAGGTCGAGGGTACAGAGGGACACAAATCGGAGGAAAAGTCTCCACGGAGGATACGGCCCTCAAGCTGCATCTCTAAGGAGGGAGAGATGAGCTCAGGTGTTTGCAGTGAGGACATTCCAGGGGTGGGATGGGATGGGGTGCTGAGCTCAGGGAGCCGGGACTGGAGCTCAGCACCGCTGGGGAGATTACGTGGGTACCAGCCATGTGTGAGACAGTCTCCTTGCTCCATCACAGTTATCTTTGAGCACGAAAGAACACCATCTCTCTTGTGTTTCCTATAGACATCTCTGAGAGCAATACAGGCCACGATGAAATGTACTTTTCTAACTAGATTATTGTCAGGGTCAATCCAATTCCTCTATAACACGAATGACAAAATGGAGTGTGTGCCAGGGTGTGTGCGTGTGTGCGAGTGCTTTGACAGTCATGACGTATTCTGAACGAAAGGCCCAGAAATTAAGTGGCTTATTCTGGAGTGCCGTCATTTGCCAACTGAATTTGGTGACATCTTACAAAACATCTCTTGGGGTCCCTTGAACGGAGCAGCACATGTAACCTGTGTCTGTAGCACCCTGTTGACCCAGGCTAACACTGAAGCTGGGCCTGAGAAGGAACAGAGAGCTTTCTCAGAGCCCAGAAGTTTCGAAACCGCCACCTTACCGTGTAATCGGCATTTGTAAGGGTCAGTGAGGCCACGGCGATGAAAATGAGCTGTCATCAATAATTCTCATTAGAATGCGGGATTGCATGTTAGCAAAGTGTGTTTGGAATAATAACCAGCTCGCGGGCATTTCAACATACTCCAAAAATGTAAAGCATCAGGCTGGGAGTATAAAGAAAAATGTTTTAAACTCCTCTCATTAGTTCACTTTGATTTCCGTCTCCATAGAAACCGGATGTTCGGATGCATTAAGATATTTTTGTCTTTGGAGTTTTTTTGTGTGTCTTGGAATTTGGACACGTGCACGGACAAAAAGCCAGATGCGGCGAACAGGGTGTGAGGCGCCGATGGAAAAGGCTCACGTCGGCGGTGGGATTCAGCTAGAAAACGGGGCACAGGTGGTTGCTGTTGAAAGGTTGACTCTGGGGAAATACAAAACCACGAAACTTCCCAACAGCCGGAGCACGGACGCTGGCTGGGGAGAGGACGGGGTCTTCTCACGAGCCAGCTGTCAATGCCGGTGACAAGCGTGTAAGCAGAGAGACTCCATGGGAACGTGGCCTTCTGGTTTCCCCAGCGGCCTGGCTCTTCAGAGCACAGTTTCCCCGCTGCCAGCAGCATCCAGCCTGGGCTGAGTGGGGTTTCCTTCCCCTGTAGAATTTTGAGTTTTTAGACTATACTGAAACCTCTCATCCTTAAGTGTATTTGAAGGCAAGGGCTTTGCTGGCTGTGAAATGAACCAAACACAGCCATGAGCCTGCGTTGTAGTGGGTGGTAGGGATTTGCTGAGGTGAGTGTTTATTTCAAGGGAAACAGATTTTTCTCAAATAAAATGCCTACACGTTTCTGAGCTGCATTGCAGGGGGTGAAAAGGAAACAGTGAAGCATTTCCAGATACGCAATGTGCCGCTTTTATTTCACGTCTTCCCTAATCTGTGTTCCCATTGGGACTTGAGGCGTTTTCTCTCCTCTGGGTCCAGTTAGGAGTCTGGAGAAGGCAGGGTGGAGGAGCAGTGGGAAGAGACCCGGGGAGTCGTTAGCCGAGTCCTGCTTGGCTCGAGCCCCGAGCACCCTTGGTGCGCGTCCCTTCAGCTGCCCATGGCAGAGGGCACAGGGCCTCTAGACCATCTAGCCCAGCCCTGCTGTCCAGGGAAGCTGCATCGTCCTCACCGAGCAAAAGCTGCACCAGGACAGCGGGAGCGTCGCTGGCTCCCAGCCTCCCTGGAGCTCCTGGTCCGGCACGTCTGCCCACGCATCGGGTTCAGCGCAGCCATCGCGTCCAGCACTGCAGCCGACCTGGGGCCCAGCATCCTGCGAGGAGGGCTCTGGACAGGCCTTGAGGTGCAGCCTGGTGTGTCCAAGGGCACGCATCTCCCCGGATCCTCTGGTCTTCAAGTCAGGAGGGATGCAGCCCAGGGCCTGTCTGAAGCCGGCAGAGTTCCTGGCAGCGACTCCGGGGAGAGCTGTGGTCCCACCTCGCTTCCTGGCCACCAGCCTCGTCAGAATCGGATGGGTCCTTTGCGTCCTGGGGGGACTGGCTTCAGGGATCTGGAGGCCAGGTTGTGGGGGGTGGGGGTGAGGGTGCCCACAGAGTTGCCGGCTTCAGGCCCAGCACTCGGACGGCCGCCTCCCAACCCCACGGGGGCAGATGTGCCGCAGAGAGAGAACCAAGGGCATCCCGGTCCACACGGGGTCCCAGCCCATCCATGTCTGTCGCGACTCCAGACTGGGGAAGAGCTGGGATCCAGGTGCGAGTGTGTGGACAGAGCGACCCCCATGGCCCTTGTCCTGCCTCCACGTCACCCGGCTTGGGGGCAAAGGAGGCGTCGGGGCTGCTGCAGTGCCCTGCAGTCCTTCTCCCGAGGCAGAGCTCCTCGCCCTCCTTCTTCCCTGGGCTCTGCTGAGTGGCTGAAGTCCTTTCCTCTTTGACCAGCCCTGCCCCCACTTCTCAGGGCCTCCCCAGGCCTCCCACCCCCTAGGGGCCCAGAAACCCTTTTTTTTTTTTTTTTCTGGGATGAAATTGTCACCTCCTCCGGGAAGCACTTAGACCCACAGCCTGGGCTGAGCCTCGTTGCTAAGTGTGCAGAGCACAGCGCACCCTCCCTTTAGTAAAGCTCATCTTACGAGTCCTTTCTTGTTCAGCGTAGGCGCCCCGGCCAGCCTGAGCGCCAGGAGGGCAGTAGCCGGCGTGTCCTTGCTTCCCAGCGTGTGGTTCCCGGTGTGGCTGAGACCATGTGTGCGGTTGGGAGGTTCAGCTGGGGGGACCTGATGCTGCTTAGGCCCCCACAGCACATCCCACTGGGAAAGATCCAACTCGCCCTGTTGACTTTTAACCCCGCATTAACCCATTGCTTTGATTCTGAGCAACCCCTGCTGCCCGACCTGTAGGTTTTTCCGGTGGTTTCCGTGGATTCAGCTCCCGCTACCATCTTGCACTGGATTTGGAAGAGACCCCCTCGATGGTTTAGGAGCGAGCTCTTTCCTGAGAACGCTGCAGGTTCTGCAGTATTTTGCAAATACGAAGCTTCCCCTCTCCTTGCGGAAGCCCCGTGTGCGAGGCACACTGCCTACCCTGAGGATACGTCTCGTGATCACAGACGGCGTTGCAGGTTAGAAAGAAACATTTCCATACACCAGCCTCCTCCTCCTTCCAAGCTGCCAATGCTGCGTTTGCTCATTTTGCCCTTTTAAATATGACTGAAATTCTGTCAGTCTCGCTAAATGAATAACACAGTGTGGGTGTTACAGCAGTGTTTTCAAGACAATCACATAGCTGTTCAAAATTGATGGGTGCCTGTACTGTTGCTTTCAAATAAGGAACTCTTGGGACTGTGAAAATGTAGTCTCGGAAGTGTCCAATTTAATAGTAAAAATTGGTTTTAAAAAATTTTGATGAGAAGGGTTACCTTTCTGCAGCAAACTGAGCTCTTTAATTAAAAAAAAATGTGCTGCCAAAGAAACACAAACTGCATTTATTAAAAAATAAAATGAGACAGATTGTTGATGAGTCATCTAGGATTTATGCTTGATAATCGCCAAACAGCAGTTTCTCTGGAGAACTTCAGCAGGGTCTCCCCGGCGAGCCCAGTGCTTGCAGTCAATCCACGGAGCCCAGGAGCTACGACAGTCTCTGTGCTCCGGCCTGAGCCAGCCTGTCGGAGCTCCAAGCTGCCTCCGCCCCCAGGCCTGCAGACCGCGGGCTTTACAGGACCCACTGTCTTTGTTCCCTCTGAGCCTTGGGAGACTTGGTGAAAGACTCCCATCTCAGGGGAGTGATAGGATTTTTAAGGGCATCCTATCTTCCCGCAGATTAAATATGTCAACTCAGGCATTTTTCTGTATTCTTTTTCATCCCATTTTTTTCATCTTGCTTATTGACATTTTTTAAAGGTCTGAACCCAAAGGATTGTTCTCAAGTTATAGTCCCAATCCATACAAACGGTCCTCAGTTGGCCACCATGGAAGTAGCCGCAGAGAGAAAACCGGGGGTTAGACCCCTTCCTTGTTCCTGTTCTAAGTGCTGTACTGAGTTCTCGTGCAGGCCGTGCACACCAGAAGAGAAAAAATGTAATGAGAAATGTATTCCCGCCTGTGAGTCTATACCCCGTCTCCTAGAAACATAGGTTTATCTCCTTAATTAGTAGCTTTAAGATCCATTTCAAATACTAATAGAACAAGTTGATGGCACCAAATCAAGCCTTCAGTTCTGATAAGACAGATGGATCCTTGCAAGTATAGTTTCAACCAGCTTCATTTTGAGACAGACTGAGATGTGATATTTACTGAAAATCACGTCTTCCTTGCAGGTGCTTCCTCTGCATTTGCGGCTACCAGCCACGTTTCTCTTTCTCTAACGCAAAGTTTAGCTTCCTTGGTGAAGAGCCAGGGACCGCAGCGCTGCCCCCAGCACCTCACCCCTTCCTCCTGAGAGACTTCTCTTATTCCAAGTGTGTCTTCATGAGGGCCAGACAGGACTGCTGTCACAGGCCACACACTCTTGGTCGTTTTCCTCCTTAATACCGTTCCGGAGGGAATGCATGTCTCTACGGCTCGTGAAATTGATGCGGACGAGTGATAAAAGTGACCGCTCCTGTCAGCGCGTCTGTTCTCTGGTCTTCACAAGACCTCCGTGTTCTTCCTCCAGTGTGTTTGGAAATACACAGTTTTTTAAAAATTTTCTAGCAGTTTAGTCATTTGGTTGGTTTAGTGTTCTGAATAACTGAGCCTTTTCCCTCAGTCAGGATAAAAACGTACTACCTTTTCTGATTTCAGGTGGAAGTTATTCTAATATGTAGTATTCCTCTCCTTTTAGTCTGTTGAACAAGATGAGATGACGATACTTCACTGACTTTGACCTTTCGAAATGGCAGATCCTATGGTTTAACCTCATATTTAGACGTGGGGTGTTGGTTGGCATTGTGGCTAATGGCTCGGCTTCTGGGAGTTCATGAAACCCTAAAATTTTCTGGAAGATGCTGTGTAGATGTGTCTGTACTTTTTAGCAGCCTGAAGCAATCCCCGACTCTCCCATGAATGTCCCCGAACCGTCTTGAGGTAGCCAGGGCTGGACGTGGCAGGTGAAATTCCGGGGAAAGGGTTGTGTCTCAGCTTTAGTGACTCGGCGATGATGGGCGGGCTTGGCCAGAGGACTCGGAGGGTTTGCTCAGCACCCTGAGGTGCAAAGGGCTTTTCCTGTCAGGGAGACTGGGACAGGCCCTGGGACATCCCTGGGTGTCCTGGCCAATCTTCCACTTGCTTCCCAGATGGGAAGGGGCGCCGGGCTGGAGAGGCACCCAGCTGTCCTGATCCATCCACGTGAGGGCTCACAGATCTCCTCCGAGCCTTGTGATGTCCTCTGGCTGTGTCGAGGGTTGTCGCCGGTCACAAATCCTGTACCTGTTTTGAAGGTTTGATGCCCCTCGTCACGGTCAGCTTTGCATCTGGGGGTCCCTGAAGGGGCTTCATTCTGAGAGGGCGTATTTGTCACTGTCGGGGAAACTCGAAGTGAGCTTGGATTCATTTCTTCCTCAGATGAGCTGCATACCATGCATGGCTTATTTGTAAAAACTTGATTGATGGGGTGAACACATGAAATCCCAGCAGACCTACCCCAGGGACAGAGCCTGGCAGCTTCATTTGGAGCCTCTCTTGGGGCTTTAAGTCCTCTTGTCTCCTTCATGGGGGCAGACAGTGCGGAGAAGGTTTGCTGCCTTCAGACACGTTGGCATTTAATGGAATGAAGTGAGTAACAAGATCCTGTCCTGGTATTGACACAACAACTCTGATAGTAACCAGACAACAGGAAACGTGTATGATGCCACCAGGAACCTCCTACCACGTTCCCTGAAACGGCTCCTAAATTCCGGGCATCTGTCCCTAGTAATTTTTCCTTTGAAACGTGGAGTTACATAGGCTTAAGAATTGAGTCTGTCAAGTTAAAGTTATTTTCTATTTAAGACCACTCACCCAAACACACCGTAGCTGTTACCCCTGTATGCAAGCAGCTTAGTATTGAACTTGTGTCTTGTAACTAATTGTTTTGATTAGCTGTGAAGGAACAACTATTAATGGAGCTTTTAATTGTTTTAATTTTTTAAAACTGTCTAAACAAATATTTATCCAGACACTTGCTAGGCCTTTTTCATCTTCTTTCACATTGTCCTAATAACAACTCCTGCAAAGCGAAGTGACGTCCCCAGCTTGGAGTTAGGGGGTCCTCTTTCTGCAACTTCCCCTGCAGACAACGGGGGTCACATCAAAAGCACCACGACTGACACTCATCCACTCGTGGCTTTCATGCTCTGGTTTTAGTTGTAGGAATGCTGGATTTGATTGCTTTCTATAGACAGATAGGGAGATGCTGTAGATAACCCTGGTGCATTTTTCTTTACATTTTTGGATTTTGGATTAGGGCAGTATTTCCTCAACCTTAAAGAGACAAAATCTCATAATCCACTTTGTGGTACAATCTCTTTAGAGAACTTGAGATGGAATCAAGATTAAAGAATTATTATTAGTTTTTAACTCAGGGAATATACTTTGTGGATGAAGACTCCAGTATCCCACGTAGAAACTATTCATCTGTTCATCTTCTGTCACCAATGCATTTTCTTATTCAATATAATTTCCACACAAAAGTCTGAATTGATAGGGATTCAGGAAACACACTCTCTATGGAACATAAACAACAAGCTAAATTTTGAAATTGGAATTCCCAGGCTAGGTTTCCCACCTCCATAACCAAGGAGTCGGTGAGCTTGGTGAAATGACAGATTCCGGTGAAGGACGAGAAAGAAGGGAGAGCAGCTGGGTTCATGTTGAAAAGAACCCAGTTTTCACTGGATTTTTGTTGTATCAGGCAGATGTAAATTAATTTAATTCCTCTGCTGCTGTAACTCAGCCTTCAGGACTTGGGCTAAACGTCCTGGGTTGCTCGGCAACAGGTACCAGTGGGAGGGTGCGGGAGCCGGGACTGAGCAAGTCCCAGGGCCGGCGAGGGAGATGCATCCGCCGGGCTACTTTCTGAGAAGCGTTATCTCCCAGAAACACACCAGGCCCCCAGCCCAGGGCACAGCGCCACGTGATTTATCGGAGCCATTTTACGTTCAAAGGGGTTGATTCCAGAAGAAAATGCTACTTCCCAGCAAATGACTGAAACAAATGCCGCTCCTCCTTGCATCACGTGAGAAAGTTTAAGCAACACTAAAAATCATTCGCGCCACTGACTAAAAGAGAGCCCCCGACACGTGCTGGTTCTTCACTAACGATGACGCCCTAGTGCAGAACCGCTGTGTCGTGTGTCTTGTAAAACATACGTAAGCAACTGAATGAGATAAAAACACTTGTGAAGAGAAGTTCTCCAACGTCCTGATGGATGGACTGCGGTCCCGGGAGTCCTTCCGGAGTCCGTGGTGCTGGCTCTCAGTGCGGTCAGAGCGAAGGGGTAGTCTCACGGGAGGCTTTTACTTAGTGTATTGTTGCTCAGGCCCAGTGACCCACTGGGTGCTGCAGGCGTCACCCCGAGGGGGGAACAAGAACCCCAGATAGCTCTGATCCTGGAACTGGCCCAGCGAGGCACGACACCTGGGAGACCCAAGTCTCAACCCAAGTCCTGCTGGCCTTTCTCAGCAAGCGTCCTTGTAGATCGATTCGCTGACCGGGTTCTGGCAAAGCTGGACAGCCGGCCCCTCCTCCCTGCTCCTGCCCCAGGTCCACATCCCCTGCACCCCTGTGTCCTGCCCCCATGGCCTCCCCACCCTGGTCTCTGCCAGAGAGCCCAGTTCAGCGGCCCCACCTCTGGGACACCCCTCGGGAGCTCCAGACAGAGGGGGGCCTCCGTTTACTGACTTGTTCACAGTCGCCTTGGTGCACCAGTGTGGCCCCCTCCCCAGACCACAGCCCTGTCTCCTCAAAGGGTCAGCAGGCACTGGACTCAGGGCCCACCCTCCCCGGTGTAACGTGACCCCATCTGCAGAGACTAGCGTCACAGGCACAGGTGCCGGGGCTGGGCGTGGGGGCCACACATCACCCCACAGGAGTTGCCATCAGTCTTTCTCACTAAGAAATACTTGCTACCAACGCCCTGCACAGCAGGCTCCGGGGCCTGAAGACCTAGCAGGATCCCACCTCATGGAGCTCTGGAGGAAGGTCCTGTGGGTCTAGATCTGTGTCCCTCAGTCCAGCTCCTGCGTGGGAAAGAGCAGTGGCCAGGGGTGGCTACCCACAGACAAGCAGCAGCGTCCCCTGCACCAGGGGAGATAGGCTACAGCATTGGGCGCTGAGCCGCGTGGTGCGTGGAGAGAACCCCGTCCAAGAAAGATAGGTGTTTTGCTTCAATTCCTCCCAGGAAGACCCCGGGGGCTGCCACCCAGCCCTCAGGAGGCCCGTGAGCACCGGCACGTTATACAGGCAACGGTTGTGAGTTTTGCTTCCCTGTTTCTATCCGAAGATGTTGATCATGGAAAGTAGCCCAGAGAGAAATCCCTGCTACTGAGGCTTTACCTGTCCTGCTGTTGTCAAGGGTTACCTTCCTCAGAAGACCTGTGACTTATTTTTACTTGAGGTTCTCTAGCAACTAAAGGATTCCTTTTGTTCTCTGCCCTTACCCAAGATGATTTTCAATGTCAGAAGCACCGCCTCTGCATTTACCCGGGAATTTGTTATACTAAATTTATGATTTGTTGCCCTAAATGAAATTACCCCCAGCAACAGGCCTCGTTGAAGTGCTTCCACTGCACAAGAGGAAATAACTAACGGAAATCCATCTGTGACCCTCCTCAATCCGATGGTCCACGGTCATTTCCGCAAGAGTTGCACGCAGAGGAAACCCTACGAAACTGAATCGCGGAGGGTCACGCCAGGCAGAAGTCCTGCCTGGCGGGGGCTATCCGCCTCCTGCTGTTAGCCGATATTTCCGCTGTGACCAGTCCGCTGCGGGGATGCTCAGCCAGACGCTTCCCTTAATCCCAAGGCTGTTTTCCAGCCGCTCTGCACCAGTACAGCCTCATGGACCCCTATGACCAGCAGCCACCCCACTGGGGTTGGAATTCATTCTAAGTGGTGGACGTTGTGACGTCACGGTTGATGAATGGTTTTAATACCACCTCTGTGGAAACACGGTATCTTGTCATGCCTTCCCTTCTTCGAACCTCCGTAGAACAGCTCAGATACGGCCAAATCAGTGGATTGGTGGCAAGCAGAAGCATATATTGGTATTTTATTCTATTTTCTCTTAAATATTTGATGCTTGGCTAAATCCGCAAGCAACAGAATGAAGAGTTTAACAGAATAAAAGTGACAGTGAGTAATGATCCGGTGCCAACCTGCCGTTCCACGAGCTTTTAGTTCCGAGTTGTGCTTCTCACCTGTGGGTTCAAACTTCAAAGCTGGGGGGATGTGGGAAGATCCAGCTCGCAAGCCTCGGCTTTAAAATCCTTCCGAAGCCTTATTTACACGCACATCTATGGGAGACAACAACGTAATCCTGATAGTGTTCCTATATCGCATTTGAAGCCATATTAAAATATAAATCTACTCTTGTGAGGCCAATAAGTCTTTTCCTTTCCTTCTGTGCTTCTAGGGTGTCCCTGACCCACTCTCCTAGGTTCTGTCTAATTTTCACAGTTCAGCTGAGCACAGCATGTGTGGTTTTAGCTGAGTCAAGCTAATTTCCGCTGAGACCAGCTTGGATGTTTCGATCACACGCTTCCCCGCGGTTCCTCCCCCCGTGCGAGCGTCAGTGTCAGTGTCATCGGAGTGACACTTCTAAGAAGCCAGTCTCCCCTCAGTGCCTTGCCTTGGGTCAGACCCCACTCCTGCTGCTCTGTGTGCTCCTCCAAAATGACTAGCCCGTTCTTGCTAAGTCACACTCTGCTTTGTAATCTCTGTGTGCTCCATCGGGAGCCCAACTGCCCGGCTGCAGCTGGCTGCCGTCCCGTTCTGCTGCGTCCACACACCGTTCTCCCTCCCCACCTCCTTCCATCTCCATCTGACTCTATTTTACCTTCCCTCGTGGCCCAACTCGACTGAACTCTCCCCGTTAAGCCTTCACTGTGGGGAATGATGCTCTTTTGTTGAAACTCTGGCTCAGAGAGGCGGCTTTAAAGCCCGAGCTCGGGGGCCACGTCAGTCATCTCTGGAGCGTCTGTCTGATCCGGAGTCGAATTTCTCACAGTTCACCTGCCTGTGGTGAAGACAGACAGCATCCTTCCCATCTGCTCGGAGGAGTTTACTTCCCTGACGTTTATTTCCTCATGTTTAAACATACGGGTTATTACGGGTTCACGGACTCAGAGCTGACCAACAATGAGATGATGTGGCCCAGAAGAATTTGAACGGTGGGGAACTAAAAACGATGCCTGATGGAATGAGAACCCAAACCAAGAGAACAGAGCTGGTTCTGGAAACAGTCATCGGCAGGGAAGAGTGAGTTCTCGCTACTTTTGCTCTCGTGGACAGAGCCAGTGGAGTCTGGCCACTCAGAAAAGCATTTTTCAGGGTGGGAGGCACGGAGGTTTTGTTTTTCTTGAGGGTTTGTTCGTCTCCCTCTGTCCGGGTGGCTTAACCTTGTTCCTCCTTTGTACACAAGGGGTTAATGTGACCTTCGGAAATGGCCCACCTTCCTTTTCCCCCAACTGCCATCTTTTACGATAATCACCGTGTCTTAACCCATCAGTTAAAATCTCCGTGGCCAAAAGAAAAAAAAAATCTCCGTGGCCATTTGAATTGACCCAAGTTGGTGGCGGCGGGACCACCACCATCGGACAGCTGGAAGAGGCCTGTGAGAAGTGGGTGGATGGTTCCAGCCCTAGTTCCAAGTGGGATCTGCTGGTTATTATTGCAAGTCTGGCTAACCAGGCAGTTGCCTACGCTGTGAAGCACTCAGATTTCAAGAAACGATTTTTGTTAACAGTATCTGAGCTGTCGCACATAGGACCTTAAATGCTGTTAGTGAAATACCTTCCGTTTCATCCTGTTCGTTTTCTTGCATTTCTCTTACGAAAGAGACTATTTGCTGTCTTTGCTTATTTCTCGTCTTCCTGGACATCAGGTGACTTCTTGTGACCTGTTCCAGGCTACAGGCTGCCGTCCCTTTACTTCGGGGACTTGTGCCCCAGAGGACGCTGATGAATGTTGGAGGGTTGTGAGGAAATTGTCCCCGAGGCAGGCGAAAAGGGTTGTGTATGGACGTCCCCGTTTTCTCAGAAAGTCCGTCTAAGATTCCCATAAGGTTCTCCTAAGGTTCCCCAAAAGGTTAAGGCTGCAGCTTTAAACCCTCATTTTCCTGGGTGAGCCTGTAGGTGTGCAAAATTTATGGCCACTCTTTCTCCCGAGGTCATCCCGGTTATACTCATCTCTCCATTAGCGTGGTCTCCAGTTAAATTAGGCAGCTCCTTGATGTCAGAGCCATGCAGTGTTGTGTTTGGTAACCCAGGGGGCCTGCCTGGTGGAGGAGCTGTTCTTCCATCTTTGTCCTTCATGAAGACGCATCGTTAGCCGGGTACTAAGAAGAGTTGTGAGGTCGAGGAACAAATCGAAGGTCAGAGTGCGGCGTTAGCCAAATGTGATTCATGTCCCAGAAACTCCAAGAAATATTAATTTATTAACACTCCCTAAATAATGCAGAAACGATTAAATCTGTCAACCTCGTCAGGCCCCATAACACGAAGTGATAGCACCCAGAACCCAAGATGGCCAGCCTGACAGTGTCCCGATGACAGGACGGCCTCCAGTGACCCGGTGACTGCGGGGCTCTGAGTCTAAAAATATGTTCCATTTCAAAACCCTGAAGGCATGTCCTGAACGTCACTCAGCCACCAGGTAACGCAGACGGGAATCGTAAGGGCGCGTCGGATACGAAGCCCATCAGAGTGATCGTTCGCATCTGTGCAGAGCTCTCACCCTGGGCCCTTTCGGGACAGAAATGACCCCTGTCTTGGCTCGAGGAAGCTCTGTCCTGAGAGGTGGGGCCGGCATCACTTCCTGCCCAGGCGCTACACCACTGTGGTGCTGTGGCAGGTGGTGAATCGGGCCGTCCAGGGGGTGGGGTCCGAGCCTGCTCAACGGGGATCTGCTTCCGAAGCGGGAGGCGGGTGACGTGCAGTTCACTTTCCTCGCGGGTTGAGCCTTGAAAGCAGTAACAGTTTCCTCCTCTGTGTTGTTCCGGCCAGTCATCGATTTCTGCCTCGCTTATCGTGCGTCTTATACAGAGGGTTCGGCCAGCCCTACACTGGAGAAAAGTCAGCTTTGCGGTGGTTTTTCCTTGTGCCTCACCCGAAGGTCCAAGCTGGATGTTAGTTTTTTTGGCATCTCTGCTCCAGTTTGCTTTGTAATAAAGTAATAATAGCGGCCAAGAGAATCCGCTGTGGAAACCTTCCTCTGGATGGAAGATTTGGGCGGGATTTATTGTGTAGGATTTATTGTGAGGGCACCTCAGTTGCGTATCTAAACTGGGTTGTGCTGTTTGACTTTTTTTTAATAAAAGCCCCAGTCAGTACTCTAAATGTTTTCCAAGTATTAGTCCGTTTAATCCTCACGTGAACCTGGGCGGCAGTACGATTATTCTCTCTGGCGCCCAGAGAGGACCGTGATTTCCCGAGGACCCCCTGCAGCCGGGCATCTAATCTGCACACAGAGTAATAACTGCACTAAATCTCCCCCCTCCGCCTCCGAGCTTTTGATGACTCAAGGAACCCCGTGTGGCCGGTGAGGGTTTTGGAGTCTCCAAGGGTGCGGTTTGGCTTCTGTGGTGTGGCTCTTCAGAGACTGCACATGACTTTGGTGAGGTTTTCCCTGTGTTTTCCCGAAAGAGGAGAGAGCGGGAGGTGGGAGACGGTCCAGGGCCAATTCAGTCTTTGCTTGCTTTTGTTCAGCATCACGTCATCACCAGGCAGCACCCCTGGTGCTGGACGAGCCAGCACGCACACACGTTTTGCTTTAAAACAACTTAAACCAAGGAAGAGACTTAATTTAAGCAGACACGCAGGCAGACAGCTGATCCTTTGGCAGCCCAGCGGATGGTTTATAAATGATTTGCCAGATAGGAGAGCTGGTGTGAACAAAATAAAAGAACAACAAAAATGAAAGAGAGCCATCAGCGTGTTCCGAAAGTCTCTGGGTGTGGGTTTCATGTGCTTCCTACGTGGTCATCGTGTGAGGCCACGAGCCTGTGAAACCGAGAGATGGCCGACCAGCCATGGCGCCCACCGGCCTGAGCTGGAAAGAGGAAGCACGCTTTTCTTTGCAATGGCACAGCCTTTAACAGAAAAATCTTAGGAGGAAAAGTCAGAGTTAGTTGACAGTTTGTTGGATTTTATTGTCTAAGGCATTAAACTCTTGGAAAGAGAATTTTAAAAACCTCTGATTCCTCGGCCAGCCCAGAAATTAAACTCATCCTGGGCACCTCTGGGGCTGCCTCCTCTGGGCCCCAGCTGCTGTCCTCCCCAGTGGACCTGGCCACGGTCACCTGGCCACGTCTCCACCATCGTTGAGAATGACCAGCTGAGAGGAGATTCCCGGGACTGGCCCCTGACCTATGACCCTTAGGGCCTCGGTGCTTCCACCGGACCAAGTCCATCTTCCTCAGGAGGGCAGCACGTGACCACACTCACACACACAGAGAAGAGAGCCGTCCCTGCCCTGGTGGGATGTCACCCGAGCATCTGCTTACACGACAGCATGGTGGAAATTGTGGTAGTTTTATCAGATCTTCTGTGCTTCAGAATACGTGGGTCTCAAAGATACTATTTTTTTTTTTTTTTTTTTTTTTTTTGCGGTACGCGGGCCTCTCACTGCCGTGGCCTCTCCCGTTGCGGAGCACAGGCTCCGGACGCGCAGGCTCAGCGGCCATGGCTCACGGGCCCAGCCGCTCCGCGGCATGTGGGATCTTCCCGGACCGGGGCACGAACCCGTGTCCCCTGCATCGGCAGGTGGACTCCCAACCACTGCGCCACCAGGGAAGCCCCAATGGTGATTCTTTTAAGATGCTAACATGAGTTCCTTAGATCCTTATTGCCCAGAAATACTTGAAAAGAAGGAAAATTCTAGTCCTAGTGGCTTAGACCTACAGTGGAAGGTTCTGTCCCTGGAAATCCCAATGACCCCCGGTGTCCTTCGTGGGGCGTTAATTCTTTATCATCAGTGATAGTCCAGAACTCCGATCCAGAAACGCAAAGGGGGTTCAAATTGATTCGGAAGCATCAGGGTCCTTCCTGCTCACTCCAGCCAGTGCAGTGAATAGAGACCCCAGGTATAAGCTGGGAGGGCATTTCTCTTCCAAATGGCCGTAGCAGCTGATACAAAAACATTCATGTTGTTAGTGCATGAACAGTTATGGGAGCTCCATGAAAAATTAAACTAGACCTAACTGGCCATAAACATATGAGGAACGGGGACAACGATAGATCATGTTATGGTTTCTGAGATGCTTTCATTTCCTCTCAAACTGAGTCAGGAGACTGTATCAAAATCTTGCGGCAACGGAACACTGATTTGTCCCCTTCACAGTTCACCACACCTTCCACCCTGACTTCCCCGCCCTTTTGTCTCGCTGCCATCTGCCCTGCAGAAACTTTGTCTTGCCACCGTGGCTGCCATGTCGGTGAGGAGGCGTTGTCTTCCATTTCGATGAGAGTGGATAAATTGAGGGTGAAAATTATCCATTAACATCAGGCGTTTCCATGGTCTCTTTCACGGAGCCTCAGAGAACTGTGTGGATGCTGAGTTCGCCTTGACAAGTGGTTTCAGAAATGACTTGGAAAATTGGGCTGATTTTAATGCAGCTGCCCTGTTACTTTTCTGTAAGAAAAAGATGTATTTTTGTCTCATCTTTTTCTCTCATCTTGCCAGATAATTATGATAAGCTTTTCCAGTATAATTTAGATCGGGTTGATTAGCCAGGCCCTGCTGTACGCTGCAAACACGGTTAACGAGTTGCGGGTTTTCTCTAGTTTTTCCACCTTAGAAATCAGGCAGGACTCGCCTGTCATTCACATGCAGAAAGTGTGTTTGGAAGCAGCCACGCGTCTGCCAAGTTCCCGGGAGACCAGTTTAGAATGGACCAGCCATGATGCCCTACGTGGGAAGGAGAAGCAGGAAAGCACAGATTTCAGGAACGTGATCAAGGAGCAAACATTCTCCCGGTGGAGACAGCCAGTGAGATGTGGGGGAAGCTGGGTGTCCCGAGCTCAGGGCGTGTGAGCACGGCTGGGGGCGGGCACCGCGCTGGGCCCCCTGGAGACGCACAAGCTCAGCCGCCAGGGCCGGGTGCGGTCTGGCACTCAGCCCCTCTTACAGGTGGAGGACAGGGTGAGCCTCTGAAGGGCTCAGGTGGGTCTCAGAAAACCAATAAGCAGGCAGTGCCTGTCTTCAGGGTCTCGTGTTCTTCCAGACTCCATCCCTGCCCGGGCCCTCGGTACCAGGCCGTGTACTCCGGCCAGACCTCCCGGTGTGGCTCAGCTTTCACGCTGGAAGGGAAGGGACAGATGAGCAGCGTCCCGCAAGAGCCCTTTGGATTTCCATGGAGAAGTCCAAGGTGAAGGTGTATTAGTGCCAAATGTTCCGCTAAGGGTCCTGGGCTCCCCTGGCATTTGTAAAAGGCAGTGGAGCCCAGGCAGGTGGAGGGAAGTGTGCTCAGAACCAGGTCGGGACTCTCAGCTCAGAGCTGGGTGATGGCCAGTCCCTGTGATTTAGAAAGGACGGCAACACCATCAGGTGGATGGAGTCCATTGTGTTCCCAGCAGCTTCGAGAGTGGTCCTGCCTGGAGAGGGGAAGGTCCTGGGGAGGAGGCTGTCTGCTCTCCGTCCCCAGGCAAGCTGACGCATGCCGTGTCCCCAGGAACAGGGACCCCCGTGCCACTCTCCTCGCGGGCCCCGCACCTCCGATCGGTCCCCGTCAGCCATCGCTTCTGGCTCTTGCAGCGCTGAGCCAGCGAAGCGCTTCCTGCCAAGTGGGGTGAAATTACCAGGGTTTTTCATAATAGAAAACACAAATTGCTGGAGACAGATTCACTGCCAGTGAGCCAGGAGGTTGAGAACCACACACTTGTGTCACAAACACGACATTAAAATGCTGAAATGCGTGAGTCCTGCCGCTGCTGATCTCCTGAAGCACCAGCAGATGGGAAAGCTGGCGTCTCCACTCCCTGAATGTCTCCAGCTGACCCAGGAGACCAGCCATTTTGGAGATGGAAACGATATGGGCGCGCCACTTCTGGTTGGGTTTCAGGTCAAGGACCACATCATTTGTTAAACCAGACGCGATCTGGAATCCGAGGGCTTTAAAAACGCATTGCTGCCGTGAAACCTTGTACTTACTCGGTTTCCTGCGAGTAAACTTGTCGTGTGATGTATTTCAAAAACAGAAGAGCGATGCCTTGGACGTGACTTGTCGATGCATGGTGGTAACCGGGTTCATCTGTCAGTTTCTAACAAATGTGATTCACTTTGATTAATATCCAAAGAGGAATAAATGACTAATGGCAGGCCCTGGGGATATAGATCAAAATTCAGTTTTACGGCAAAGGGGCACTGAAAGTGGGTGTTTACAAAGATTCAGGGTCTGAAACAACCGACCACAAATCAAATTTCCAAAGTTTCTTTGTTTTAGAAAGTAAGAATGAGCATAACGTTTTGGCTAGGAAATATTTTACTGTATAGATGTATACGATGAATTCTGTCCATAATTGAGTTTATTCAAGTCTGTGTAACACCTGAGCGTGATACGTCTAACTCCGGAGTGACGGGAGTTAAAAATGTATTTTTAAATTAGGTGCCCTATGGAGTCACACGGATGGCACTCGTCCACGCGAAGACCTGTTCCTGCCCTTCCTTCCTGGGCCCTGCGGTCACTGTTTCATGTAATTTTCCTGCCAGACTGTGGGCCCCTGGAGGGGGTGGGTCCCATCTCAGAGTCACAGTGCCAGCACTTGGTGTCAGCAGGCAGGTGTGGGGTAGACGTGAGGGTGGGGGGGATTTCAGGGGCTGAGTGTGGGCAAGGTGTGGGACGGCGTCGTTCACACAGCCGGGGGGTGGGGGACAGCCACCCCTGGACCACTCCCCTCAGATCATCCCTCTCAAGTCCCCTTCCAGGAAGCGCTAGGTCCGGTGAAACAGCAAATGTGAAAATGCTACCTTTTAAATGGCGGCTTGGACTTCCCTGGTGGTCCAGTGGTTAGGACAACGCGCTTCCAATGCAGGGAGACCGGGTTCCATCCCTGGTCGGGGAAGTTCCTCATGCTGTGTGGCACGGCCAAAAACAAATAAATGATATCATTTTTTTCTTTTTTTTTTTAAATTGAACTATAGTTGATTTACAATGTTGTTTTGGTTTCAGGTGTACAGCAAAGTGATGCAGTTATATATATCTCTATCTCTATCTATCTATATATATTCTTTTTCAGATACTTTTCCATTATGGTTTATTACAGGATGTTGAATATAGTTCCCTGTGCTGTATAGCAGGTCCTTGCTGTTAAATGATATCTTTTGAAAGGAATTTTAATCACTGTAGGACGAACCCACGATGAAGCAGGTTCAACCACAGAATGCCTGTCGGGGTCCGGTCATGGCCGCAGCGGGGCTGGTGGACGGCCCAGGCCCTCCTTCCCTGCCGTGATCCGCGGGGTGAAACCCCCTGCGTGGTGGTGTCCACAGCAGGCCCCGCCCCTCTGGGCACAGACAGTCCCTGGACGCAGAGGCCGTGTTCAAAAAGACTGATGGGGTCCCTTTGCCCTTTACTAGGAATGAGTTTAGCACATTTAATTTCTGAGCCCAGATTTTGATGCAGGGAAAGGAGTGTCTTAAAGAGGAACTAGGAAAGGAGAGCACGCACATGAACACCCAAGAAAGACAGTGAAAGTAAAAATGCCGAGGACACATTTTATCCCCGTCACTTTCCCAAAGACGGATCCTAATCCCACGCCCACCTAAGCCTGGAGGGGCCGCAAGGGGCTCTGCAAGTAGAGGAGCGGTTAATGCCCACACGTGGAATACGAAAGAAGGTGGACTTGGGAACCAGGCCATCTAATTTCAGCAAAGGAGAAAACAGATGTTGGTTTTACTGGAAACTGCTGAACACCAAGTGTTTTTATAATCCCCTTTGTATTTATAAAGCGCACACAGGCCTGTCGAAGAAAATCTGGAAAGCACGAAAAGTTTAAAGAGAAGAATAAAGCATGGCCATAATCCCTCCAACTGCAGACAATCGCTCTTGACATCTTGGTGAACGGCCCCCGTCCTTTCTCCAGAGCAGACGAGGATCGTGAAGCACTCAAGAGTTTGCATCTCGGCTGTCTCACTCAGCATTACATCAGGAATTTCTAAAATGGCTAAAAGCTCTCTAACATTCCATGCTGTGATTGTTGCGTAATTTATTTAACCATTCTGCTTTAATTGGGTATTTGAAAATCAAGGCTTGCCGATTTTGTTAGAGGGGGGAGAAAATGGAGCGTCACTACTTACCCTCGAGTCACTTGCACAAAATCCAGGAAAAGACACAAAATCACTGGAGCTCTCATTACTCCTGGGTCATCAAAGCCCCTCACGCTCGGGTGGACGTCTCTGGAAGGAGCCAGGAGATGCCGGACGTTCATCAAGTGTAGGAAATTAAGATGATACATCAAACGAAGGATTTAGAGTGTTTAAAAGTTAACATTGTGGCTTTTTGTAACGTTAAAATGCTGGAAAACTCCTCTCCAGAAAGTAGGTGGTATCACAAAGGAAATGGGAGAGAGTTTTCCAGGCAGAGAATCCCACTCCCTGTCTTGGTATGAAGTCAGCATCTCCAGAAGGCGCCTGCGGGGAGTAGGGCCGCGCTGGGCCTCCCAGCGGCCAAGGACGGCAGCCACCTGGACCCCACCTGGAGGGAGGGTGGAATGGGGGCCTTGAATACGTCGCTTTTGTTCGTTCTGTGAAGTTGGCTGTTCTCAACCCGGCTGCACAATAAAGTCGCCTCTGGAGTGAGGTGAACTGACCCCGGGCCACCCAGAACCTCCGGACCCAGCACCTCCAGGATTGAGGCCAGAGCATCTGCATTCTTCTCAAAGCCTCCAGAGCATCGAGGCAGGATTTAGCAAATAAAGATCCAGGATGACCTGGTAAGTTTGAATTTCAGATATACAACAGATACCGCTTGGGATATACTTCAATATTATTCTTTGTTTATCTGAAATTCAAATGCCTGGGTGTCCTCTGGCCGCCCTACCCAGGGACTTCTGATGAACCAGCAGAAAGCCACCCGTCAGAGATAAAGAAGGTGTCCGGTGTCAGCATGGTTCACTCCCGTCTCTGAGGTGGTTACCTCACCCAGGGTCTGGCAGCGGCACCTCAGGCTGCAGAGGACAGCTTTTTCTAAGCTTCGTAAAATGCCCTTTACTCTGTCCTTACAACTGTATTTCCACTTTAAACGTGGTGGACATATCTCCCAGCAAACTTAGGTGTAGAACCTTATTAAATACAGATGGTAGCGCAGAGGATTTGACACTACATTCATGTGGAATCTAGATTTACAACATATTATATAAAATGTAATTAACGTCACTTTTGAAGTGACGAATGTTCGAGTTTAACAGCAGACAGATACGTTTCATCCTGAAGCTTCCTTCCTTACATAAGAAAGTCTGCTTTTTACTTCAGCATGTTTTCCTCTCGTGTCCAAGTCCAGAGGAATTCAGAGTGAAGGGTGCGCTGCCCTTAGTCGCACGTGAATTCCTGTGGAAGACGATTTTGTGATTTGTTTGAAGGTGTGGTGAGGCCCTCAAAGTTTGCAAACAGGGGACGCCACTGCCCTGCCTGGGTCCGAGGGGTGTGAACCCTGACACCCACCATCGGGGCTTCCGCTGTTCCCTCTTGCGACCCCAAGTTTTCCTCTCACCTGAGTGACACTTGACTAGGAGTGAAAATTCTGCAGACTTTCGGGCAGCTTCTTCGGAGCCTTGATCTTTGGTCCAAAGTAAAATTATGAGCATTTTTATGTGTTTCAAAGGAAAGCCATTAGCAACGGTCCTGGCGGGGGCTGGATGCAGGCTGCAGGCACAGCTGTGAGGAGGGACGGTTGCATTAATCAGTGTCTTTATCCTCGAGGAGCAGAGATGGACCCTTAATTTGAGCAGCTTCAAGTCCTGTCGTTAGGGAAACGGCTGAAATGGGGACTTGAGTGCTTTCTGCAGAGTAAACTTTTAAAGACGGAGAAGAATCTCGAAATTGGGCAAAACTGTCAGATCGCCAAACTTTGTGGGTGGCTTCTTCAAGAACTGAATTTGCAGAGTATCTCCTGGGCGCGTCCAGAAGTAGCTGCCGGGTGTCACACCTGGAGATTCGGTCACTCCACCTGTGGTCGTCACCCTGACTCCGTGGCTCCGTGTCCTGTGCCCTTTCTATCCACCGGGAGGAGTTTCCAACCAGTCACACAGTCAGGAGACATTTTCACAAGCAAAATTTTTAACTGAGGAGAGGTCGGAGGTGGAGACCGGGAAATAACGCACCACCTGAGAGCTGTGAGTTCAGGGTTATTCGGGGACTTACCGGGGACGATGAGCCGGAGACAGCCTCCCGGTGGCTCTGAGGACCTGCTCCCCAGAGCTGGGGGAGGTGAGCACATGTGTGATTCGGGTGAAGGGTGCGTGCAACCAAGCACACAGCTGGCTGGAAGGTTCTGCTGGTCACAGGAGCACATGCCTTAGTTAATGGTCTTAGCACTTTTCTGAGTATGGGGAGGTGTGAGAAATTGGCTTCGTAATATCTCCTGAAAATACCTGACTATGTGAAGGCCTGTTCACGAGTTTTCCTGGAGCACAGAGCACCTCCTTCCTGGTCTCCGCCCTGGACTCCTCTCACGGTGGGTTGAAGGTCAGCAGCTGCGGTGGCTTGTGGCTCAGTCCTTGTAGAGCCCAGTGCGAGTGACCTTCTTTAGTTGGCAGAGGATCTGGGCGGGATCGGAGGTGTGAGTGAACTTGAAGTGAGCGGGTAGACCAGATGGATCAGGTGAAGTGAGGCTGGAAAAAAGCTGAGTGTGTGGAGCCCACGTGGGTTGAGCCAGACCGGTCCCCTGGGCCTGGGGGAAAAGGAAGAGGAAAGAAATGACTGTCAGAGGGACCGATCCCAAGGGAAGACCCAGAGATGCAGCTGGACTCAGGGTGGGCATGGTGGAGGGTCTTTGGTAACATCAGTCAGACTTTGGAAGCTATAGATTCGGCAGCAAAAGCTTCACATGCGAGGCTTCCCTGGTGGTGCAGTGGTTGGGAGTCTGCCTGCCAATGCGGGGGACACGGGTTCAAGCCCTGGTCTGGGAGGATCCCGCGGAGCAACTAGGCCCGTGAGCCACAACTGCTGAGCCTGCACGTCTGGAGCCTGTGCTCCGCAACAAGAGAGGCCGCGGCAGTGAGAGAGGCCGCGGCAGTGAGAGGCCCGCGCACCGCGATGAAGAGTGGCCCCTGCTCGCCGCAACTGGAGAAAGCCCTTGCACAGAAACGAAGACCCAACACAGCCAAAAATAAATGAATAAATTAATTATTTTAAGAAAACCTGCTATGGACTGAAGCAGCAAAGAAATATGAAAAAAATTGTATAGGTTTGGCGGTAGTCCATGTGGTTTTAAAAAAAAAAAAAAAAGCTTCACATGCTACTACCCTCAGCTCAAAAGGTATCATCCCAGAAACAAAAAGTAGTGAGAGTCACTCACCCCTGTGGTCTCCCTGGGCGGCCGTGCGTCCCGGCCGCTCTGGGTTCTGCAGAGAAGCTCCGAAGGCTGCAAGAGAAGAAAAGGGGGGGCAGACACCCCACCACATCCCCTTCTTAACCCAATGCTCCCAGACTGCCCCCATAGCATCCTTTCTTATATTTGGAGTTCTGTGTAGGCGGCATTTGAAAAAAAAACAAAAACAAAAAAACAAGGATGTGCTACTGAAAATCTCCATCAGAAATAACGATTCTGCTGGGGACTGTGGGTGAATCACTTCTCTGCTCCAGGCCTGTGGCCCCTGTGTCCACAAGGACAGTGGTCTCTGCCCCCTCACTGCCCACAGGGTCACAGTGGGGAAAAACTGACTAAGCGCATAAGTAAAAACACCGTTCGGAGCAAGACATGCTGCCAAGTCCCAAGCACAGTGGACAAAGCGTATCATTTCATTTCCTTGGTGTTTATGAGGTAGTAACGGTATTGTACTCCTTTACACCAAGAAATCCAGTATTTTCTTATGAGCAATTTCCCTTTTCGTGTATAAACATTGTTTTTCCTTCTAACGCTTTCTTAATATTGCTTCCAAGTGGGCATGATTCAGAGACAACTTTCCCCCTGAAAAGGTATAATTTGTACTTGTGCTTAAGAGGGTTTAGAAGCCCAAAGACTGGAAGTGTGTGTTCTCCCTGCTCTTTTCTGAGCCTGGCAGTGGGGCGTTCGTGGGTCATGTCTTTAAGAAATGAAGGGTCATGTTGCTGACGCCTCCAAACAGATGTCCCCAGACAGTGGGGTGAAAGAGCCGGAGCTTCCATCAGGACAGGCTCAACCTCTGGGAATCCGCCCCTTAACGTGACGTCAGGGAAGGCACGGAACCTCGCGGGCCTCGACTTCTGCATCCATCAGGACAGAGGGCCCTTCGTGCCATAAGTGCAGAGCGGTCGGTCGGGTCAATGAAGTGAGGTAATGGAGGCCTGAGGATTTGCAAACGTGCACACAAATTATCCTACATATCGCTTTTCTTCTCTGCTTCACCAAAATCTGGCCAAATGACCAAAAGCCAGCTGGGAAGCAGACCCAGCAGTGCTGCCTGGTGGTCCTGATGCCAGCCCTCACTTCCCGAGACTGGAAAAGGGGCCGAGTCCTGGATCATATCCAGTGGGAGGACGAGAGGAAGGCGGGGGCGGGGCAGGGGCTGTGTTAGGTGCTCGGCCCCGTCGCTTCCTGAAGGACCCTCTCCGCGAAGCAGGAGACACTCCCACGTCCACGCACGCAGCGCGGTGAGGCCAGATCTCGTTCTGACATGGTGCTGTCAGCACACTTGGCTCTGACCCTCGCTGGGGGGTTCTTTACTCGGGACCCGACTTTGGTCTGCATTGAGGTGGGGCCTTTGCTTCTCGGGACCTCGGATCCCGGCCTCCTTGTCTCCGCGCCCGCTGTGGGCTCTTGTACCCACGGCTCTCGTTTCTGTCCCAGCAGGGCCCCCCGCCTCCAGTGTCTCTCTTCCCCAGGTGACACGCCCGCCTCTCTGGTCCTCATTGCACAGTGTGGATGCCGCAACCACCTGGAACGTGCATGTGAGGTCTGACCGTGAGGACACCCCGAGCTGACCCCGTCCCCCTTGAGGGGGCATGAACGGTGCATCCGTGAGAAGAGGCGACAGACACGGTTCGTCCTCTGAGATGATGGCCACTCCCTGGATCGTAGGATTCTCTCGGATAACTTCCTCAGCTCCCGGGTGCAGGGGACGAGGGTGGCGACTGTCTGACGTGTGCAGGCGATTTCAGAGACGGGCCCGCATGGTGCTTCCGTGGTGGTAGCTCAGCTCTACCAGCCACGTTTGATCCCCCCTCACCTGGATTTCATCTGGGAGAAGTTCGGTGCACACATGGAATTAGGCATTGACCCTTTGAAGAAGCACCGTGGCCCAGAACCACAAAAAGACCTGCTTACAATTCCCTAGAGGTGTTATCGAATCGCTAGGTCATGTGTTAGCGACTTGGTAAATCAGACGATTAATCCGTAAGGTGAACTCATCTGGAAGGTATTGTCAGCACCCAGTGTGCAGGGAGGAGGGTCCAGAGCCCTAAGAGCGAAGGGCCGATGCTCTAGTGAAGACTGGAACTCACTAGATGCACTCAGACGTGTCTGTGGATGATTTCCAAATGTTTTCAGTCTGTGGCACGTTTCTATTTTTGCAAAGAAAACATGCTGAAATGTGAACATGGTGTCCAATGCAGGCACTCCTCATTTTACAGCGTGATTATTCTCACATGTGTGATCTGCACGGTGGCTGCCCGACCCCTCCCCAGGCTGTGGTGTGCTCGTGTGGCCGGGGAGGTGTCGCAGTCCCCGGGGGTCGCACGCGCAGCCCCGAGCTGCCGGCTCATTGCTCCAGCCGGGCTGCTCCCTGGGCCCGCCACTTGTCTGTGCAGCATTGGCAGGAGAGATGCTTCCTCTCCTTGGTGCAGGCTGGGTCAGAGACTGGAATCGGGAAGAACCCGTGTTGGCACATCTCTGTAAGCCTGGCAGTGGCAGCTTTGGGGACCGAGAGGTATCAGAGGAGGAGACGTGCCCTGCGCCCTACGTGCTTCCTTCGCCGGTCACCTCGGACGTTCTCGTCCCGCTGCGGACACAGGACGTTGGGTGACCGGCCCGCAGACCCCGTCTGTACATGTGAACAGGACGGTGCCCAGATCAGTGCTCTGGGCTGTGAGTAGGTATCGGGCGGATCCACAAAATGTGAGCTGCAAAGACAAAGCTGGTTGGATAAGGCAGGATCACGGCCACTAATGACACCAACACACGCTTTGAACGAGGCTCAAGGGGCTAAGAGGTAAAACCAGAAACAGAAACGTCTAATGCATTTGCCCGTAACCCACATTCCACGTGTTTGACTGAAAGGTTTTCCCTAAGTGTAGCCGCTCTGAGGCCTCGCTTTATCTGATCTGAGGAAGGACAGCGGAGGGGGAATAGGCAGCTGGTGGCGTCCACCCTCACAATCCAGGGCTGGCCTCCGCACGGCCTCAGGCGGCGTCCTTGGAGTCTCGTTCTCGGGATAATGAGACTCGCCCTTTTGTGAAGCTGCCGGTTGATTGCGCTGCGCTGGGCTCTGTCTGTTCGTCTGCATCCGCTGGGCGTCTTTGTCAGTTCAGCGCGTGCTCGCGGTTCCACTGTGTGATGTCAGCTGCTCGTTCAGATTCATACTGGTAAAGCTCGTCCCTTTGTTTCTGTGTGTGTGTGTTCAAAGAGAACAAATGGGATCGAAATCGAAGGTTCACTGTTTCGGTTTATGCTCCTAATTCTCTTCTACCCCACCTAACGTAGACGGTCTTCAAGTTAATAATGCTGACCGCGTGAACATAGTCTCCGTGGCAACCGTATTTAATTAGCACCGTGCATCCTATTACATTATGCTTCTAAACAAATGAAACACGGCATCTTGAGTTTCATATTACCCTGTGGTCACCTGACCAGCCAGCTTTGTCATCGATGGCTTATTAGCAGTAAAACAAGACTTCAAACGTGCAAGAAGTACTCTTAGCCATGAAAAACGGGGCGCAGCTGAATTATGTGAATGCATTCGAATAAGCTCTCTCTAAAATACTTACCCCAATTCAGACAGACATTTATTAGACATATATACATGTATATTCATGTATATTGTATATATCTTAAAAGCAGTGCCTGGGAGACCCCGTAAGATGAAATTCCACCACAATTTACCTGAGACGTGGTAAATTCCACAGCTCCACAGCATCTTTCATGGCCAAACCCCCTACCTTTCTTTCTTTCTTTCTTTCTTTTTTTACCATCTTTATTGGAATAGAATTGCTTTACAATGGTGTGTTAGTTTCTGCTGTATAACAAAGTGAATCAGCTATACGTATACATATATCCCCATATCCCCTCCCTCTTGCATCTCCCTCCCTCCCACCCTCCCTATCCCACCCCTCTAGGTGGTCACAAAGCACTGAGCTGATCTCCCTGTGCTATGCGGCTGCTTCCCGCTAGCTATCTATTTTACATTTGGTAGTGTATATATGTCCATGCCACTCTCTCACTTGTCCCAGCTTCCCCTTCCCTGTCCCCGTGTCCTCAAGTCCATTCTCTACATCTGCATCTTTATTCCTGTCCTGCCCCTAGGTTCTTCAGAACCATTTTTATTTTATTTTTTTAGATTCCATATATATTTGTTAGCATACGGTATTTGTTTTTCTCTTTCTGACTTACTTCACTCTGTATGACAGACTCTAGGTCCATCTACCTCACTACAAATAACCCTCCCTTTCTCTCTTTAACGTCCTGTAAACTTGCTGAAAGTGGAAGGTGCCTATTTGCTGACTTGAAGATGGTGAAAATGTCAGTGGGCTGATCACAATGTCCTAAAACGAAGCCCCCCACGACTATAACATGGTAACTGTATTTAGGATTGCTAGAATGGATGTCCTACTAGAATATTTGCCCAAAGCTTATTCGCAAATGTTGGAAGCCTGCGTGAACACACGTCTGACTATGTAATTATATTTAGAATAATATTTACAGACCACACACCCAAATGATGGCACATATGTGAAGCTTATCTGAAACTCCCTGTCTCTGTATGGAGACCTGCTGTCTGCACCCCGCTCCCCCTCCCCCCACCCCGCTGCTCTCCACGCATCGCGGGGCAGACAGTCCCTGGGCATCAGCAGATCTAAGCTGCCTGCCAGCACTCATGGGGCCCAGAGAGGCCGGCAGACCAAGGCGCCTGGTTCGCCGAGCGGAGCCCAGGACGGAAGGCCGCTGCTGTGTCTGTGTCCAGCTCCCCAGGGCCGGCTGGACACAGAGCCCAGGCCTTTTGTCCCTTTGGCTTTGTTGCCTCATCTGGGTAGGGAGGGCCAGAGCGAGATGACCCCCGAGACCTTATACAGCCGCACGACGTGTGCCTCTAAGAATGCCGTGTCTGCTTCTGCGCTAATCACAGACTCAGCAATCGAAAATCAATGCCGGTGACCTGTTGTCACAACAGAAGGAAATGAGATGTGGACAAAATTGACCTAAGGTTAACGAGTATTAAGATGACAACAGTAACCGCAGGCTTCCAATTTTGCCATACGAGGCCTCAGGTAGTACAAGACTTTCCAGACGTCAGAGGAGTCGTGCTCAGGACCGTGTAGGGCTCACAGGGGACTCACCAGCCGGGAAACAATCGTGCGGCCGAGTTTACAGAATCCAGCTCACATGCAGACAAAGTCTACAAAGTCTGCAGGAGACCAAGGAGCAGCCGTGAATCCCTTGCATGGCGACCTAAGTCGGCGCCTCCGTGGGGCAAACGTGCACCTGCGACCGCAGGACTGTTGTCAGAAAAGGTGGTGGTTCCTGGGCTTCGGCCCCAAACGCCAGCCCCGAGCAGTGGCGTAAGCCGGAAAGCGTGGCTCGTGCCTGAGCGTCGCGGGGGCGTGTAGGGGATGCGTTGTGCTTACGCGGGCCGCACCAGCAACATACTGAAAAGTGACTTTGTTTCTCTCTTTGCAGAGGAAGAGGGCGGGGACCTGGTCCAGCCGGGCATCAGCTTTCCGGGGCCGGCCAAGGAGGATCTAGGTAGAGTACACACCAGTGCGGCACAGAGCAGACGGGCATTCCGGGCGGGGGCGACGTGCACGTCCGTCACCGGTGACCCTCCCCGCAAAATGTTTTATGTATACATTCGACTTTAGGGGGTCCTAATGAGAACTAAGTAAGATGCAGTGAAATTTTTTTAAATAGCGGTTTGTAAACGTTATGGAAGATCTAGATGAGAACACAGTTGGCTCCAGATCATCACAGATTAATCATTAAGGCGGTTATTTACATAATTAAGATTATTAATCAGCAAAACTGCATGAACATAACTGAGACCTGTCCGCACATGTGGAATGACACATCTCTCCTTCCCTCCTTCGTCACGAAACCCTAAGTCAGTCTAAGGGAGGGAAAAGCTTTTGTATTTGCATTTTTCTCAGGTAACTCTGTTACTTGACATAAAACAGCTGGTTGCTCCAGGCCAGCCCAGCTCCACGTGGCTTGGGTGTTGAGTGCAACTATACGCTTGCTTCCAAGGGAGCTCCGAGTTACTATCACATTCTCTTTTCCCCGGCGCTCGTAGAAATCACGTGGAAATTTTAGCTGTATGCTGCCACAGACACAGTGAAGCTGGAGCTGGAGCTGGCCATCACCATTTGACAGGGAGTCGGGCTTACATGGAACGGGGCAGATGCTCCTTTAGAAATGGGGAGTACCGGATAAATTCAGCATCGAACGGCTGAATGAGATCCACGTGGAATGTAACTGAGAAAAGACACCCTCTCCGTGGCTCTGGGTTCCTGGCCCTGCACCTAACATGGTTACTCGCCAGCCTCAGAGACTTCCAGCTGCCTTCTCGGCTTCTGATGGCCATCTGCTGTGACCGCGCAGAGGTTGTCTTATGGATCATAAGCTTGATTTCTATTTAAATTCGAGTTTTTCTTAACTGATATCTGATCTTTAGCCGGTGAATCTGTTGCTCATTTGACTGGCTCAAAGAATAATATTGAAAATCACAGGAGTCCTTTTGTGTAAAGCTGCGCTTTCTTTTAAAGGAAATTAGAACCAGAAAAAGTTTGCTTTTCAACGTAAAATTATGAAACCAGGTATAGTCCTAAAAGAATGACAGTGTATTATCCACTATGATTGAGTTAGAGCTTTATTTCTAAATGCCAGTCTAACCAGGCCTTTCTCTACTTGGAAATAGGCCAATAAAATTATTTCTCCTCTTTATTTAGAAGGAATACTGGCTATCTCATTGCAATAAGCATGCGTTATGTTTTGTTTCACGCATGAATGGATGAGTCATCTGACTTCCGTTTCATGAGACCTCGACAATAGCTCACCCACGTTTGTACTGGGTCTAAGAGTTTTCAGCATCACAGTTGTGTCTGTGGCACCAGTTCTTTTCTGTGACAGGCTTTTAGAGGGAGGGGGACCTGCCAAAACCTAAGACCTATACATCCTGAGGCCACGTTTCCGTCTCCGTGGCAGCAGGGACCTGAGGCTGACTCAGAGGCTGCCGTCCGCCTCTGGACAGCACGTGGCACTCGGGGTGCTGTCTCACCTGGGCTGGCACAGCCCGAGGGCACCGAGGGCCTGGACTTAATTCTTGGGGGGACACCTAGAGGTGCAATTGCTTTGTCCTATGGTAATTCTATTTAAAAAATTTTTAGAAGCCACCATAATGTTTAGGGACAGAAAGTACTTAGTGAGCCGTTCCTACAGTGTGGACATGAGGTGATGGTTGGGGGTTATAATGAGAAGAGTCAGACTTTAAAGGACTTGGGAAGAAACTGACAGAAGGATTTGGCGAGGTTGGCTACAAAAGAGTTCTCGAAATGTTGCCCAGTTTCCCACTTGTGGTGGCGAGTGGGCGGCGGTGGGTTCTGATGGGAAGGGGAAACCCTACATCAGCTGTCGGGCAAGCCAAGTAGCCAGTGGACCGGCCAGTGGACTTAGCACCGAGGTGCCCCCGCCAGGCGCATTCACACTGGGATCCAGGGGTCTTGAGCAGCCCCTTCGCTGAAACATGAGGGTCAACCTGCCTGTCGTGGGTCCCTGTCACCTGGGGGGCGTTTAAATACTGGTCCCTGGTGGGCTTATTGTCTAGAAAAATTCCCTACGTGATTCTAACTCGCACCTCGGGTCTGGGATGCTGATGTAAAGTGTGTGAAAGGATAATTTATAGGAAGGTTTAAAAAAAAAAGAAAAGGAAGGAAGGAAGGAGGGTGGGGGAGGAAGGGCGGAGAGAAGGAGAGAAGGAATCAGTTATGTTCCCAGTGTTATGACAATAACTAGTTGGGAGCAAGCACCATAACTTTAGACGTTTTATTTTCCAAACTGGGTTTTCCAGTTTCCTTATCTCTGAATCGAGAGGGTGAAACTGGACAGGTTTTTAACATCTCCTCCGAGTCTCTGATTCTACCGTCCCACATTAAAATTTAAAATGCTTTATAGTCATGTCAATGCTCTTGCAGTGAAATGAGTCATTGTCATTTACAGAGTACTGAGGGACGTTTTGCAGCCTGGTAGAGGCTAAAGGCACAAAACAATGCAGGAGCATTTGCCTCTCATCCAGTTCAAAATACCAATCTTTTTTTTTTTTTTTCCAATTGGCCTCAGTATCTAAAAACTCCAAGGAAAGGTGAGTGACATTTACTGAAAACCCTAAAATCTTCTTTAGTGACAGACAAGACAAATGAGTAAAGTCATCTTTTTAGAAGTGAGTATCACACCCCATGCCCTTGCCATTAACAATCTCATTTTAGGGCACAGACATTCTCTGAAGCTCATAGGGTGCCATGTATGAAAAGTAATTTTATGATGAGGAAAATGGCCATGGAACAGAGGAAGATAGAGAAGGTTTCTATGAAATTAAAGTCAGTGATAAAAGTGGATTAATACAGCACATTCAAAATGACTACAATGGAAGAGAAAACCCACTTTTTCTAGGAGAAACATTTTGAGAGAAGGCCCTCAGACACACTGAAATTAAATTGCCCTACCAGTAATTTTTGTGACATTGGCTCATTTATAGGAGATGTGATCGCTAATAATGGGTTTTCTTCATTCCCACGAATGTTAAATTTAAGTCAGTTGTAAAGAGTTGGTAACTTATAAGCATTTATGAGGACTGTTCTGTTGAACCAAATTTTGCACTGGCAAGTCAATTGCAAACTGAAATGAAAAAAGGCAGACAAAATGAAATGATCAATTAAAGAATATTAGGCAGATATTATATGAGACAGCACGGAGAAAACGGACACACTATGTAATTTTTTAAATACCTGAATATAAAATAATACCTGCCAATACTTAAAGCTTTCTTCGGGACAGGCACATGTTGTGAAAATATTTTTATATGAAGGATGTTAGATGGCGTTGTTTGACGTCTGCACACCATCTAACTGCATGAATGTCTCAAAGTAATTATAATACATAACTCATTTTAAAAGAAGTCCCCTTTTAGACATTTATTTTTGTGTCCTTTTATTAACACCCCTACACGTACGTATAGATGTGTAACTCTGTAACTTGAGGGGCATCCACACTTATTTCCTTCAGGGAAATTTCTAGAAGTTTCTAGACATAGTGGACACGGTGCCTTGCCAAGGTTCTGTCTGGACAGTAACAATGTATCTATTTACTGCATGCCTCCATCCTCCCTCCTCCACAGCGGAGACCCCTCAGGATGTGCAGCCCCCTCCTACCCACCTGCCCCTTGGGGATCCCGACACCCCTCGGGGGACGCTCCTCCCAGCGTGTGACGTCGAGTCCCCGTCACGTGCTGCAGAAGAGGGAAGGTCACATGCCAGCTAATCAAGGGGACAGTCCAAAAGATGTATTTTATTTGACAATTTAATGTTAAAACTTTGTACAAACAAATCAAAATCAGTTTTAAAGCTACTAACACGTGTCTGTAGAACTTAGGAGATTGGGATTTTTCATCTAGATTTCTGGAGTGCACTGCCTAGCTTTTATGCTAAATATCAGTGTTTACCTTGCACAGTTTCCAAGCCTGGCTGCTGCCGAATGAATTACGGTACCTTCTCCCATGTTGGTTCCCTTCCTCACACAGTAAATCTTTATTTGATGCATTCACGCCTCCATCAGTGCATGTGTGGCTTTGTCTTACTACATTTGGGCTACTGTGAAAGAAAAAAAATGCCACAGACTGGGGGCTTATAAACAGCAGACATTTATTTCTCCCAGTTCTGGATGCTGGAGGTCTGAGATCAGGGTGCTGGCAGATTCGGCATCTGCTGAGGACCCTCTTCCTGGCTTACAGGCAGCGTCTTCTCCCTGTGTCCTCACGTGGAGGAAGGGCTGGGGGCCCTGTGGGGTCTCTGTTAGAAGGACACTAATCCCATCCTGGGGGCCCCACCCTCATGACCTCTCACCTCCCAAAGGCCCCCCCTGACACCATTACTTTGGCGGTTGGGAGTCAACACATGAATTTTGGGGGAACACAGACATTCAGTCTATAGCAGATTTCACTCAAACAACAATTACTGAGCGTTTTCTGCCCTGAAGGATGCGCCCACGAGCATGACCAGCTAGCTCCCTGATGCAGCGGCCTCCACACGCTGAGGAGTTAGAAAAAGCCAAGTGCGTCACCGCTATGTGTATAAGAGAAAAGGAATTCAGTGCAGTTAGAGAGGCACTGACAGTACTCGCTATACTGTGACCAAAATCAAATTGCTGCAGACTAGGGACCTAGAGAGCCTGGTGAGCAGGGCGGCTTCAGTTGGGGTCCCAGGGATGAGCAGGTTTCCAGACACAGGAGCTGTAAGGCCGTTCCTGCTGCCAAGCACCTGAGCACCGAGGGGGCCACGCGTCAGGACCCGCACCTTTCCAGGGGGCTGGGGGCGGGCAGGGAGGGCCGCGTGGGCACGGGGTCACCCCTGAACTCTATTCAGCACGTCCATCAGGGCAGCATGTGAACTCGGGACCTTAAGGATGCATTCTGAAAAACCGTGCTCTAGGGGCTTCCCTGGTGGCGCAGCGGTTGAGAGTCCACCTGCCGATGCAGGGGATGTGGGTTCGTGCCCCGGTCCGGGAAGATCCCACATGCCGTGGAGCGGCTGGGCCCATGAGCTATGGCCGCTGAGCCTGTGCGTCCGGAGCCTGTGCTCCTCAACGGGAGAGGCCACAACAGTGAGAGGCCCGTGTACCGCAAAAAAAAAAAGTGCTCTAGTGATGGACCCAGATGCTGGCCTGGGCAGGGCTCCTCCTGGAAGGCGCGGGGTGATGGGGGACTGTACCAAGGCCCCTCCCGCCAGGGCTTCTGAAAGGTCACAGGGTGACCGCGGGTCTGGAGCGGCGGGACCAGACAAGGTGCCCGGTGTGTAAATACTAGATGATCAGGAGTTAGACACTGTCCCACCCTCTGGCTTCTGCAGATGGAGAGAAACAGGCTCGTATGGAACGTGCGGGGCTGTGAGCCCGACCCAGGGCTACCGGGGGTGCATCAGTGGTCCCACCAGCGGAATCACCAGGCCCACAGGGAGGGGACAGACAGACCTCGGAGGGAGGAGAAGCTCAGGAGAGGGTGGGAGAGGGACTCTCACGGTGAAGCCCACCAGCTGTATCCCATTCAGTCAGCTCCGGACCAGGGTTTCTCAGCCCCAGTCCTGCAAACCTGGAGGCTGCTTTCCATCCAGGAGGCTGCTCTGAGCGTCCCCCAAACCCCAGGCAAACATGGCCACACGTGCCCTTGGACAGAGCAACCCTCACAGAGACCTGTGCTTCCAGACCCTCCCCTGAACAGCATGAAAATTGGGGGATTTCAGTAAAAAATAATGCAGAAAACAAAGAGACAACTCCCAAGATTACATTTTGGCTTTGAAATCATTTTTTTTTAAAACCACAAAGTATCAATACTAATCAAAAAGTAGCTAGATGAATTCATTCTGAGTAAAATAAGCCTTTTTTTTTTGCAAATTGTACATCAAGTTTATTTCCTTCCAGTTAATTGAGATACAATTAACACACACCACTCTATAGGTTGAGGTGTACAGCATAATGATGTGACCTACATACATCGTGAAGTGATGACCCCTTTTTTCTATTTCTTCTCTTTTGTATTTTTCCTTGTGATGAGAACTTTTAGGATTTACTGTTCACAACGTTCCTGTATAACACACAGCAGTGTTGCTTCTGTTTATATGTTGGGCATCATATCCCTAGTTCTTAGTCATCTTGTAAGTGGGAGTTTGTACCTTTTGACCCCCTCTCTCACCATGCAAAGATACGACATTATTATTGACCGTGTTCGCCACACCGTAGGTGTCACCCCCATGACTCATTTATCTTGTAACTGGCAGTCTGTCCCTTTTAATCTCCCGCACCTATTTCTCTCCTCCCCTCTTCCCTCCCCTCTGACAACCACCTGTTTGTTCTCTGTATCTATAACTCTGTTTCTGTTTTGTTATATTTGTTCATTTGTTTTATTTTTTAGATTCCACATATGTGAGATCATTTAGTAACAGTCTTTTCTCTGTCTGACTTATTTTTACTTAGCACGATATCCTTTAGGTCCATTCATGTTGTCACAGATGGCAAGATTTCATTCTTTTTTATGGCTGAGTAATATTCCATTGTATGTATATGTGTATATATATATATATATATATATATATATATATATATACTACATCTTCTTTATCCATTCTTCTGTTGATGGACACTTACGTTGCTTCCATGTCCTGGCTGTTGTAAATAGTGCCGCAGTGAACGTTGGGGTGCATGTGTCTTTTCAAATTAGTGTTTTCATTTCCTTTGGATAAATACCCAGGAGTAGAATTGCTGGACCATATGGTAGTTCTATTTTTAGTTTTTTAAGGAACCTCCATACTGTTTTCCATAGCGGCTGCACCAATTTACATTCCCACCAGCAGTGCACAAGGGTTCCCTTTTCTCCACACCCTCACCAACACTTATTTCTAGTCTTTTTGATGACGGCCATTCTGACAGGTGTGGGATGATATCTCATTGCGGTTTTAATTTGCATTTTCCTGGTGATTAATTGTCTTGAGCATCTTTTTACGGACCTGTTGATAAAATCGGCATTTCAGTATGGGATTATGGCAAAATAGAATCGCATTGGGCTCAGAGCTTGATGACTCAGTGGAGGTTGGACTTGGGTCTAGCGGACAGTGTGTAGATGTCACAAGGGTGCAGTGATGTGAGGTCAGAAAAGGTGCCAGGGACCCGGTGAGGACGCTGGGCTTGTGTAGTGGCCGAGCATAAGGAGACCCCAGCTTCCACGTGCTTCTTTCTGCCGGAGACCCAGCCAGAGTTAGGGGGCATCCCCTCAGCCCCACCTCCTGATTCTGCCCAGATGCTCTTACGTCTGCAACACACCCGCTCTCTGGTCCATTCCTGCAGAAATCCGTCTATCTTAAAGGAAGCAAGTATTTCCACACGTGCATTTGTCTTAGTATACACACGCACACCCATGCAAATTGGAGTATTATGGGAAGTCTTCTTTTCGCCTTTCAAAGCCGTTCCTCCTGAAATGACACTTCTGCAATCGCGCCTCAAAACGTCAGCTTCTATGACAAGTAAGCGATGGCCTTTGCGCTGGGTGACACGGTCTTGGGTGGAAGCAGATCCCGACAGGAAGGGAGGAGGGTGACGGATGAGCCATCTAATCAGAGAAGAGACCGTCCGTTGAATGGGCCATTGGCTGAGTCAGCATGTAATTTTCATTTCGTTTCCTGTCTCTCCTGTTTATATTTCCATGACACTGATTGTAAAACCGTGGGCTGCAACCCATTCGGTGGGGTCGTGAATTCAAGTTACTGGGTCGCTACCAGCGATTTTTTAAAATAAAAAAAGAACAGGAAAGTATGGAATGTATAGAGTAGAAAATATCAAAGCACATCACACATAGTAGGGCAAGTATCGCTGAAGGAAACCTCGGGTGTGTGTGTGTGTGGACTAGGTGCCAATGTACAAGGCATCTCGTGTGTGGGGCACGATGGGCGTGGGCGGGAAACTGCTGGCAGAGTTGCGCCCTGTAGAATCCGGCGGGAGATGAGAGGGATCCCGCCGTGTGACTTGGACAGAAGCACCGAGGCAGCCCTGAAGCCCTCGCATCCACGCAATCCTGCACCTGGGAACCTCACCTCCACCTACTTTTACTGTGCCTTTGATTCCCTGTTTATTACAAATAAAGCGGAAGCCTTAAGGGGACTTTCCTACCTCCCGGGCTTATTAGAATGATTAAACCCAAAAGTATAAGGCCTTAGCAAGCCTTATTAGCACTTGGTGCACGGTTAGCTTTCATCATCTGTACTGTCACCCTTGTGATCGTCATGACCACTGTGCTGTCACCCGCCCACCTTCACTAATCCAAGCCTGAAAGAGTGAGGGATGCGTAGGCGGAGATCGTATCCGGGAAGATGGGCGCCAGCTCCCGGACGTCTGGTTTCCTCAGTGTTAGTCTAGAACACGATGTCCATGGCTACTAAATTTGTATGCAGGTTGCAAAAGCTGAAAACACGGATTCCAAGACTGCGCTTTGATTCTGAAGGATTCGTGTGCCTGTAAGGGTTCGCCGCTCCAACTGCAGGAGACTCACAGGCACACGTGCGTTCAGACGTGAGTCAGAAGCCATCCGGAGATGCGCTTGTGTTGTCGAGTGGATGCAGCATTTGGTAGAAACGGGGCGGCGTGCTGATCTTTTCGGGTGTTCGAGCCTGTGAAGTCTGGCATCCGGGATATAGGAAATGAACGGTCAGCTGGCAGGGAAGGGAGCAGAATTATCTGACCCAGTGCTGGGCTTCTAGAGGAACTCTGTAGTTGTGAAAAATGAAAGGTAGCAGATGCCCTGGGCTTTTGAGAAATTTTACCAATATTCCATGTTTATGGTTGGCATCAAGAGTGAGATGGCCCTTGGCAATGCAGGGGACCAAGTGGGAGAGGAGCGGGAAGGGGACTTGGGTGTCTCCGAGGACCCCTGCGGCGCTCCCTGCTCCCGCTGGGCACCCAGCCCAGTGAGTTGAACCCCACAGCATCCTCAGTGCACCTGTGCGGGGCCTGAAGCCCACAGAGGTCAGCGATTGAACCGGGTCCCTGATGAATCAGCGGCCGCTCTGGCTCTGAGCTAAACCAGGGTGGGAATGTCTTCCTTCCCCAAGAAACCAAAATACCCTGTGTCCGGTCCAGTGTATCTAGTTTGTTGTATTTGGCACCTGAAATTGAATTGTTATGTGGCTGATAATGAGTTGCACCTGGAATAAACATAGACCAACAGGTGTGTGTGAGTGCATGTGTTTATCTGCTTCACCGGTTGGATTCAGGAATTGGATGCGTGTCTGTATGTGCTCCAGCTTCTCGACCAGAAACTGCTCTCCAGGCCATGACTTAATTCAGCAGAAAACCTTTGTTATACACAAGCATCCCCATTTTCACCACAAAATGGAGCTGAAAAGCGTTTCCACAGGTGAGGGTCTTCCTTGGGATGACGGCTGTATAGCCTATGACAATGTGCCACGTGGACAAATTTGAACCCCAAAGTCTGTTTAGTAATTTAAAAGAGCAACATATGCTTCGTCTTATCAAAATGGAGTAAAGAACGTACATATTTTGTGTCAGGGTTAGCTCTCCCAAATCACAGATTTGATTCAAATAAATGCTAGCTGTAACTAACATTGAACTTGTAACTAACAATGTTGCAGAAGGCTCCTTGCATCAGTGCCCCTTGCACCTGCTCTGTGTCACCCAGGCGGCAGGGTGAAGGCTGGGGGCCCACTCACCCGCACCCCGCAGCTCCCACGCTGCAGCGGGAGAGCCCTGGGTGGAGAGACTACAGTGGAACTCCATATGCAAATCGCAGAAAGCAGACACTTAGTTACATTATAGGACAGGAATATGACCTAATACACACAAATTTTAACTGCACCAAGGGCACTAAAATAACCCAGGAATTGTATTATACTTACCCTGACAATATAGTCAAAGTTGTTTATTTCACACAGTTTCCTAACAGAACATCACTATTCCTGCAAATTGTCGTTAACTTACCAGAGGTTAGGGATGGAGGTTAAAGGGAATTTGCTCTACCCATGGGTGTATGGGAATTCTTCCTTGAGCCTTAATGCATTGATACTTTAGCGTCTAGTTTTAGAAAATTATAGCCCCAAACCCTCGGGTTCCCCCACGTGCCTCACCTCATACTCTTAAGTGAAGCCAAAACTCACAGCAACCAAAGTACAAAGCACCCACACTCAGAGTTATTAATAAGTAAAAACAAACGACGTAGCGATCGGTCTTGTCAAGCAATCTCCTTGCTGAAAATTCTGCAAACCAGCTGATTGCAAATACCCATGCCCACTAGCTCACTGCCATGGCCGTGAAGGGGAGACCAGGAAGCTCTAGTATCTTTTACTCATTCATCTGAAGACTCATTAGACAAATTGTGTGTATGTTACTAACATTTTCTAAAGAAGGGCCGACATCCAAGTTTCTAATCTGGCTTCCCAGTGACCCTGGCTCTGGCCTGGGAGGTGAGCACGCAGCTATGCTGTTCTAACTATACACATTGGCATCTCAGGGGCAGCGTAGAGAGGGGACAGAGCGTCCACGTGGCCCCAGGCCCCAGCCTGCGCAGAGTTATTACAAAGATGCCATCCCTGTGTCCTCCAGCCCGGCAGCAATAGGAGGAGGGAGAGAGGAAGAAAGGCATTGTATTGTCACAGGGACATTAGCTGTCACCAACACCAGCCATCTGTGTACGCACCAGCCTCTCGTAACCCAGCGTACACCCACCTCCAAGACACAGGTACAGGCTGCAGACTGACGAGACAGAGTTCCTGAACCCAAAAATGGTGGCAAGACTTCCCAACCTCACCTGCAGCAAGGCCTGGGAGCTACCGCCTTCCTCAGCAAAAGCTCCTAGTTACACTCCAGTCCTCAAAACTGGAAGGCACACTCTTTAGTAAATAATCGTAGAACCAGGGGAAGTTACAGAACCCATGCCGGGAGGTCAGGGCCCCCGTCTCCCAGTACCCTCCCATGCTCACATCGTGATAAACAGCACAGCATCTAACTCTGCAGAGCTCAGAGGTCCAGCCAGCCAGCATCCAGTCAAGTGTTTATTGAAATCCCGCTGTGCACAAAATGCTGTTTAGATGTTGAACAAAAAGATGCAAATAACTCTACATATTCTCTCAAATTATTTGGTTCTTTTAGGCCATGTAGGGGGTTAGATTTGCTTTCACCAAGCACGTTTCTCTCCCTGCAGAGAAGGGCTACGCAGGCATCCTGTGGGCATTGCTGAGCGGGCAGCGGGAGACGTGGGGCTGGTGCCGAATTAGACAGTGGGCGGGGAGGAAGTGGAATCGGAGGGGACGCAAGTGTCCATAATTAGTCAGAAATAAGATTCTCTGTCCAGTACAAGATGTCCTCTCCCTGCCTGATTTTAAATTCAACCCTCATTTTTTTGCTTACGCCAATCTTCCCAGAAGGCCACATACATCCTACAAAGTGAGGTTAATTCCGAGCAGCCCAGGGATTTTTAAATTTCATGTACGTGTTTTCTGCTTTTTTTATATATATGAATTTACTTATTTATATTTGGCTGCGTTGGGTCTTCGTTGCTGCACGGGCTTTCTCTAGTTGTGGCGAGCGGGGGCTACTCTTCGTTGTGGTGCGTGGGCTTCTCTTGTTGTGGAGCATGGGCTCTAGGTTCACGGGCTTCAGTCGTTGTGGCACGTGGGCTCAGTAGTTGTGGCTCGTGGGCTCTAGAGCGCAGGCTCAGTAGTTGTGGCGCACGGGCTCAGTTGCTCCGCGGCATGTGGGATCTTCCCAGACCAGGGCTCGAACCCGTATCCCCTGCATTGGCAGGCGGACTCTCAACCACTGCGCCACCCAGGAAGCCCTGTTTTCTGCTTTCTATAACTTATCGCACAGAATCTGCAAGTGCATTTGAAACTCCATTTTTAAAACTCGATGAAGTGAAATGTTATAAAATTTAGTGTGGTTGTAACTGTATCAAGAGGAGAGTGAAAACAGTTTATGCTGGGTAGGAGGATGCGACAGGGATTCAGGACAGGAGTGCTCGTGTCTGAGTAAATGGTAGACGTGTGGGTCTGGGGAACCTGGGTGGCCCCTGGGTCTACACTGAATGGGCCGGTCTGGAGTTCCAGGCTCTGCTTAAAGCACTTCCTTCACTTGTAGGACTGGTTTATTTGTCCCTCCCCCATCCCCGCCACCACCCCGTGGCTGGTGTGGCCCCCGTCTCATGATACGGGGGTGGGAGAAGGTGCAGCATCCTGGATGTGGGCACTGGCGCTTCAGCCTGGGAATCAGGTGATGGAGAAGAGCTGGGTGAGGGCCCGAGGAGGGACAGGGGCGAGGACCACGCACCGATGACACAGAGTCTGGATCACGTGGGGACGGTGACACATCAGGGTGGGACGAGGGCATCTAGCTGGACACCTAGGGCAGAAGCCGTAGAGAATTATCGTGTGTACGGATGGTGGCTGAACCCACTTTGGGCGTGAAAGTCTGCCTGGCTCAGGTGTCGTCCTTCCATTTCATACGAAGAAGGTCCCAGCATGAGAGACTTGCACGGGTGGCCACCAGGGAGGAGAAGGGAGAGACCAGGTCTCTGTCCCTTCCCCAGAAAGAGACACAGCATGGCGGCCAGTGCGTGCACACACACTCATGTGCACACATACGTGCACATACATACACATGCACACGTGTGAGCACATACACATGCATGCATGCATACATGTGCATGTATACGCAAACATACATGCACGCACTGACAGAAGCACACACGACCACGTGCACATACGTGCACGGTATGCGTGTACATGCAGACTGCGCACACACGCACACAGACACAGGATCACGTTCGCGCACACGCACGTGCCGGGGCCGGGGGAGCGGCTGCTGCTGTGGGGAAGCCGCCGCGCCCGGCGTGCGGAGCAGCTGCAGCTGCGATCGCCGGGGGGCGCTGTGAAGGAAGCCCTCAAGGCCCCGGAGGGGGGTGCACGTCTTGTGGGCGCTGAAGGGCACGTGCTGCAGGGGTCGGTGGTGTGTGTTTCACCCTGAGCACAGGGCAGACGCGCGTCTGGAAGTGACAGCGGCCCCTGCGAGCCCCCAGAGGGCCCCTTGCACGTATTTTGTGGGGCCCACGTGTTGTTCTTTAAACCAAGTGAGCAAACAAACAGCAAACGGAAGGGGAGCTTTTCCTTCATCGTCCAGATTTCTGGCTTCATTAGGGCGAGGGTAAGGGCCGGCAGCACCAGAAAGCGTTTCCACGGGCCCGCACGCCCACGGCACCCGCAGGGCCCCAGCACCAGCCTCTGCACTCACCCCCTCCCAGTGCCGCGCGGGTGAGGCCGGGCTGAGCGGGTGGCGGCCAAGGCGGCCGCTTGAGGCTGGACCAACCAGCAGCTTGGATAGGCTTCCTGCGCACGGAAGGTGCCGAAGCCATGAAAGTTGTGTCTGGTTTTGTCTCTGGAAGAACAGTGCTTGGGGCCTGGGGGTGGATTCTGGCAGCCACGTGGAGTAAGCGGGGCGGCTGTCTCGGTCCTCTGGGCTTCCACAGCAGGACACCGTCGGCCGGGCCCCTTAGACGACTGACATTTGCTTCTCCCAGTTCTGGAGGCTGGACGTCCCGGGTCAGGGTGCTCGCAGAGTTGGTGTCTGCTGACGCCTCTCCTGGTTCACAGACGGCGTCTTCGTGCTGTGTCCTCACATGGGGGAAGGGCTGGGGGCTCTCGGGGGTCCCTTTTATCAGGGCTCTGATCCCATTTGTAAGGCATCCACCCTCAGGACCACATCAGCCCCCAAAGCCCCCACCTCCTGACCAGGGAGAAGCCGGACATCTGCGGCATCCCGGGGCCTATTTGGAGCAGTCAGACCTGCAGCGATGGGAGAAAGACAGGACCCGCAGGGTGAGCGCAGAGGCCACAGTAGAGAGGCCCACACCCCGTCCCCTACCCCCGGTGTACACGCCCCCTTTCCCCCCTACTTCCACACCCGTCCCCACTGCGTTTCTGCCCACCGTGTACATGAGTGACAGCACTGCCTGGGCCACCTCCAGGAAAGGAGAAGAGTCGCTCCTCTTAGCACAGTACTAAGGAGCGCCTCTCTGCGTAAACGTCCTGGCGGGGGACCCTCCATCCCGAGGCAGCCGCGCCTGCTAGAAGAAGGGACGCACCGTCTCTGGACATGACTGTCCTCGTCGGGACGGGAGGTGGCCTTTGCAAGCCTCTCTTTGCTGTCACGCTTGGATTGTTGGTTCCATGAAAACGCGAGAAGTCAGTACCCACGTACTCGTTGCATCAGGAGCCACAAATCCGTGTTTCTTTTTCAAAAACAAGGCCTCACGTTGTAATACGGCCCCGGGTAGTGATGGAATATGGGTGGGGAATTAGGGGGCTTTGCCCCAAGTAAGCGTCCGGGGGCGTGGGCGTCGCAACTGGGCGATTGCCGTGAAGGAATGCCCGGGGTCACGGCGACTCCGTAACTGAGTTCTACTCAAGGCAGATCTGCACACTGTTTTGTTGAAATGACATCAGTAGAAACATTTAGGAGTGATTGAAACTGATGGCCCTGCTCCATTACAGAGTCTGGTGTGTGTCAGGCGGCGCTGATTGGGAGCCGCCCACGGATCCGTCCAGAACACGGAGCGTTCCCTCCCCCGGTTGGGTGACTTGTCCACGGGACTCAGGCACAAAATCGAGTTTGCTGCTGCCCTGCCCCAGCTGGACTGGCTGCTGCACCCAAATTGCATTCCGGGCGTAATGAGATCTGTCTGCTCCATCCTCGTTTACGGGGACGGAGCCTATTAGCTATTGTGGGGTTTTGTTTGCTTTGTCTTCAAACTGTCTAATCTCTGGCCGTGGCAGACCAAGTCGAAGTGAAAAACGGACTTTTAAATGCACATTATAAAGGGAAAAAGCAAATACATACTACGTGTCTGGGTGGTGTGGACGTAAGGTATGTGGAATAGAGCTAGCGGACAATTACGTAACATTGGCGCTCACGGCAAAGCTATTGTGAGGATCCAGTTTTCCAATAAAGAAATGGAGTCTCAGAATCAGGTTACTTGTCAAACCGCTGATCGGCTAGGAAGTGACCTCAACATGGTTTGGGCCCAGGTCTCCTGGCAGCTTTAGTGTTTCTGGAGGGTGTGGAGTCAGATAAAAATTTTTATTTCTCCTTTTGCTATTTACTGTGAATTTAAGTAAGTTATGGTGAATCTTTGAGCTTTACCTTTCTTAGTTTCCAAACACTGTGATAGTAATATGTAAATTCTGTAGGGTTCTGAGAATCAAGCTTGGCCAAGGTGAGATATTTCTATTCTAGTCACCTTCTTGGCCGCTGAAAAAATCAGCTGTATTAATTATGTTTTAATCCTAAACATACGTACATACACATGCACACACACACGTGAAGTATATGTCTGTGCATATATGCTTCACAGTGCTGGCTGATCCCTAAATACTTTGTAAAATGAATCCTTGCACCAGGGTCTTCCCACTGCTTTCCTGGCCAAGCATGGTGGAGGTCACTCAGGCAGAGCTGGGGAGGGGCTGAACTGGACTTGAGATCCGGACCCCGGGGTTCTGACCCATCCGCACCTCGCGCTGCCTGTGACATGCGTGTTCTAAGTCGTGGTTTCGTTCTGTGGCGGGACGATGAGTCACCCTGGGGCGTCTCCACCTGCTCAGGCTGGGTCTGATGGAAGGAAGGGGGCTTCTGCACAGCCAGCACCATCCTGGGCCCCAGGCCGTGCACGGTGCAGGACCCCCTGTGCCCAGTGCAGCCGCCGGCATCCTCAGGGGACAGGAGAAGAGAGCCTAGTTAGAAGGACTCACCGTGGCTGTGAAGACGAAGGAGGCCCAGCCCACGCGGCGGGGGGGGCGCTTAGAGCTGGAGAAGGCAAGAAACCGGTTCCCCGAGGAGCCCCCTGCCCCCCGCCCCCGCCCCGGGAGGACCCAGCCCTGCTGTTGTCTGGACTTCCGCCCACTGGAATCTAGTTCAGATTTCTGAGCCAAGCAATCTAAGATAAACATGTGTTGTCGCTTGGGAGGTTCTGTTTTGTTCGTTTTCAATTCATAGACTTTATTATTTTGAGCAGTTTTAAGTGTAGAGAAGAGTTGAGCAGAAAATACAGAGCTCCCATATATCAACCCCCCCCGCCCCAGTTTCCCCTCTTATCAAATCTTGCATTAATGTGGTACATGAGCCAGTATGGTTCCATTATTATTATTACAGACTATTAACTATAATTATTAACTACAGTCCATGGTTTACATTAGGGCTCACCCTTGGCGTTGTACATTTTGTAGGTTTGTGAAATGTACAATGTCATGTATCCACAATTACAGTATCATAGAGTAATTTCACTGCCCTGAAAACCCTCTGTGCTCTACCTGGTCATCCCTCCTTCCAAACCTAAAACCCTAACAACCCCTGATCTTGATACTGTCTCCATAGTTTTGCCTTTGCCAAAATGTCATATAATAGTAATCATACAGGGTGTATCTTCTTCATACTGACTTCTTTCACTTAAGAATATGCATTTACGTTTCCTGCATGTCTTTTCATGGCTTGATAGCTCATTTCTTTTTATCACTGAATGATATTCCATTGTCTGGATGGCCTGTGGTTTGTTTATCCATCAGCCTACTGGAGGACATCTTGGATGCTTCCGAGTATGGGGAATTATGAATAAGTCTCTAATTGTAAGTAAGTCTGCCCTATCAGCTGTTTCGTTCATGGATGATGTTTCTGGTAAAAACTCATTGTCTAACCCAAGGTCCGCCTAGATTATCTCCTATGTTCTCTTATCTTCTAGGAGTTTTATAGTTTTGCATTGAACATTTAGGTCTACAATCTATTTTGAGTTAATGTTTGTGAAAGGTCTGTATCCAGATTGGTTTTTTTCTTTTTGCATGTGAATATCTAGTTATTCCAGCACCATTTGTTTTCTTGTTTTGGGGGGGATTTTTGGCCGTGTCATGTGGCACGCAGGATCTTGGTTCCCTGACCAGGGATCGAACCTCACCCCCTGCATTGGAAGCATGGAGTCTTAACCACTGGACTGCCAGGGAATCCCCCAGCACCATTTGTTTAAAAAAAAAAAAACAAACCTATTCTTTCTCCATTGAATTTCCCGTTCTCCTTTGTCAGAGATCAATGACTATATTTGTGTGGGTCTATTTCTGGGCTCTCTGTTCTGTTCCATTGATCTGTTCGTCTGTTCTTTCACCAACACTATACCGTCTTGATAACTGTAGCTTGGTAGTGAGTATTGAAGTCAGACAGCCAGTCCTCTGACTTTTCTGCCTCTCCTTATAGACTTTATAATAGGTGGTGGGTCATTATCCACAAAATAACCTGATGGGATTTTGACTGGGATTGCATTGAGTCTGTAGACCAAGTAGTGAAGAATTGATATCATGGCAATATTGAGTCTTCCAATATACATGGAATATCTCTTCATTTATTTAGATCTTCTTTGATTTCTTTCATCAGCATTTTGTCATTTTCCTCATATAGATCTTGTATATATTGTATTAGATTTGCGCTGCATTATTTCATTTTTTGTTGCCAGTATAAATGGTTTTGTGTTTTTAATTTCAAAATCCTATTGCTCATTGCTGCTATATAAGAAAGCAGTTAACTTATGAATATTAATCTTGTATCCTGCAACCCTTCTATAGTCACTTATTATTTCTAGGTATTTTTCAATTGATTCTTTGGGATTTTCTACATGGAAAGTCATGTCATTTGCAAACAACAATGGTTTTTATTTCTTCCTTCCCAATCTGTATACTTCTTATTTCCTTTTGTTGTCTCGTTACATTAGCTGAGACTTCCAGTGTGATGTCAAGTAGGTGGTGAGAGGGGTCATCCTTACCTGTTCCTGATCTTAGTTGGAAAATGTCTAGTTCCTCACCGCCAAGTATGCTATTAACTGTAGGTTTTTGGTCAATGTTCTTTATCAAGTTGAAAAAGTTCCCTTGTATTCCTAGTTCACTGAGAGTTTTTATCGTAAATGGGTGTTGGATTTTGTCAAATGTTTTGTTTGCATCTATCAATATGATCGTGTGATTTATTTTCTTCTTTAGTCTGTTGATGTGTGGGTTATATAATTGATTTGTTATTGAAGTATAGTTGGTTTACAATATTGTGTTAGTTTTGAGTATACAGCAAAGTGATTCAGATAGATAGGTAGGTAGATAGACCGATAGACAGACAGGTAGCTAATATATTCTTTTTTAGATTCTTTTCCATTATAAGTTATTAAAAGATATTGAATATAGTCCCCTGTGCTGTACAGTAAATCCTTGTTGCTTATTTATTTTATATATAGTAGTGTGTATCTGTTAATCCCATACTCCTAGTTTATCCCTCCCCGACCCCTTTCCCCTTTGGTAACCATAAACTTGTTTTCTATGTCTGTGGTCTGTTTCTGTTTTGTAAATTAGTTCATTTGTGTCACTTTTTTTAGATTCCATATATAAGTGATATCATATGATATTTGTCTTTCTCTGTCTGGCTTACTTCACTTAGTATGATAATCTCCAGGTTCATCCATGTTGCTATAAATGGCATTATTTCATTCTTTTTATGGCTGAGTAGTATTCCATTGTATATATGTGCCACAACTTCTTTATCCATTTATCTGTCGGTGGACATCTAGGTTGTCTTGGCTGTTGTAAATGGTGCTGCTATGAACACTGGGGTGCATGTATCTTTTTGAATTAGAGTTTTGTCTGGATATATGCCCTGGAGTGGGATTGCTGGATCATGTGGTAACTCTATTTTTAGTTTTTTAAGAAACCTCCATACTGTTCTCCGTAGTGGCTGCACTAAACATACATTCCCACCAACAGTGCAGGAGGGTTTCTTTTTCTCCACACCCTCTCCAGCAACTATTATTTGCAGACTTCTTAATGATGGCCATTCTGACCAGTGTGAGGTGATACTTCATTGTAGTTTTGATTTGCATTTCTCTAATAATTTGCAACATTGCACATCTTTTCATGTGTCTGTTGGCCATCTGTATTCTTCTTTGGAGAAATACCTATTTAGGTCTTCTGCCCATTTTTTGATTGGGTTATTTAGTTTTTGATATTGAGTTGTATGAGCTGTTTGTATATTTTGGAGATTAATCCCTTGTCAGTCGCATTATTTGCAAATGTTTTCTCCCATTCTGTAGGTTGTCTTTTCATTTTGTTTACGGTTTCCTTTGCTGTGCAAAAGCTATAAATTGATTAGGTCCCATTTGTTTATTTTTTGCTTTTATTTCTTTTGCCTTGGTAGACTGATCTAAGAAAACATTGGTACGATTTATGTCACAGAATGTTTTACCTATGTTCTCTTCTAGGAGTTTTTTGGTATCATGTCTTATATTTAATTCTTTAAGCCACTTTTTTATCTTTGTATGTGGTATGATGGTGTGTCCTAACGGCATTGGTTTACATGTGGCTGTCCAGCTTTCCCAACACCACTTGCTGAAGAGACTGTCTTTTCTCGATTGGACATTCTTGCTTCCTTTGTTGAAGATTCATTGACTGTAGGTGTGTGGGTTTATTTCTGGGCTCTGTATTCTGTTCCGTTGATCTATTTGTCTGTTCTTGTGCCAATATCACACTGTTTGGATTGCTGTAGTTTTGTAGTATTGCCTGAAGTCTGGGAGGGTTATGCCTCCTGCTTTGTTCTTTTTTCCTCAGGATTGCTTTGGCAATTCTGGGTCTTCTGTGATTCCATGTAAAACTTAGGATTATTTGTTCTAGTTCTGTGAAAAATGTCATGGGTAATTTGATAGAGATCTCATGAAATCTGTAGAGTGCTTTGGGTAATATGGCCATTTTAACAATATTAATTCTTCCAATCCAACAGCATGGGATAGCTTTCCATTTCTTTGAATCATCCTCAATTTCCTTTATCAATGTTTCATAGTTCTCAGCATATAAGTGTTTCACCTCCTTGGTTAGGTTTATTCCTAGGTATTTTTTAATGGGATTCTTTTTTCACTTTCTCTTTCTGATTATTTCATTGTTAGTGTAAAGAAATGCAACAGATTTCTGTATGTGAATCTTGTATGCTGCTACCTTGCTGAATTCATTTGTTAGTTCTAATAGTTTGGGTTTTTTTTAACTTTTATTTATTTGTTTATTTGGCTGTGTTGGGTCTTCGTTGCTGCACGCGGGTTTTCTCTAGTTGTGGCGAGCAGGGGCTACTCTTTGTAGCAGTGCACGGGCTCCTCACTGCGGTGGCTTCTCTTGTTGCAGAGCACACGCTCTAGGCATGCAGGCTTCCATAGTTGTGGCTCACAGGCTCTAGAGCGCAGGCTCAGTAGTTGTGGCACATGGGCTTAGTTGCTCCACGGCATTTGGGATTTTCCCGGACCAGGGCTCGAACCCGTGTGTCCTGCATTGGCAGGCAGATTCTCAACCACTGCGCCACCAGGGAAGTCCCAGTTCTAATAGTTTTTGCGTGGAGTCTCTAGGGTTCTCCATATAGAGTATCAAGTCTTCTGCATATAATGACAGTTTTACCTCTTCCCTTCTGATGTGGATACCTTTTATTTCTTTCTCTTGTTTGATTGCTGGGCTAGGGCTTCCAATACTATGTTGAATAGATTTTTCTTCTTTAGCCTGTTGATGTGTGGATTACATAATTGATCTTAAAATTTTGAATCAACTTTGCATTCCAAGAGGGAATCAATCCCACTTGGTCATGATGTATATAAATGTTTTGACACACTGTTGGATTTGATTTGCTAATAGTCTGTTGATCTGTGTTCATGAGAGATATTGGTCTATAGATTCCCTTTACTGTCATCTTTGTCTGATTTTGATATTAAGGTGATGCTGGCCTAATAGAATGAGTAAGGAAATATACCGTCTGATTCTATTTTTTTGGATGAGACTGTAGAGAATTGATATATTGATAATTTCTCCCTTAAATATTTGGTAGAATTTGCCATTCAACCCATCTGAGGTTGGTGCTTTCTGTTTTAGAAGGTTATTAATTCTTGATTCAATTTCCTATAACATGTATAGGTCTATTCAGATTGCCTGTTTCTCTTTGTGTGAATTTTGGGAGGTGTATCTTTCAAAGAATCGGTCCATTTCATCTAGGTTATCAAATTTGTGGGCTTAGAGCTGTTCATAATGTTCCTTTTCTGTCCTTTTAATGTCTGTGGGATCATTAGTGATGGCCCCACTTTCACTTCTGATGTTAGCAATTTGTGTATTCCCTCTCTTTTTCTTCAGTAGGCTAGAGGCTAATCAATTTTATTCATCTTTCAAAGAATCAGTTTTTGGTTTCATCGATTTTCTTTTCTGATGCCCTGTTTTCATTTTCATTTATTCTTATTACTCTAATTTTTATTATTTCTAATTTTTGTTATTTTCTTCAGCTTATGTTAGATTTAATTTGCTCTTTCTTTTCTGGTTTCCTAAGGTGGAAGCTTAGATTATTGATTTCAGGTCTTACATCTTTTCTAATACATCACTTCGGTATCATAAACTTTCCTCTGAGCCTTGCTTTTGCTGCCTCCCACAAGTTTTGATAAGTTGTATTTTCATTTAGTTTGAAATATTTTTAAATGTCTTTTGAGACTCATTTTTTGACCTATGTGGGGTTTAATGTGTTGTTCTCCAAATCTGGGGGTTTTCCAGGTATCTTTCTGTTACTGATCTCCAGTTTAATTCCATTGTTGTCTGAGATTATGTTTTATGTGATTTCTGTTTTTTAAAAATCTTTAAGGTGAGTTTTACGGCTCAGTGGTCTGTCTTGGTAAATGTTCTGTGTGACCCTGAGAAGAAGGTGTGTCTGCTGTTGCTGAACGAAGTCATCTACAGATGTCAGATCCCTTTGACGTATGGCGCTGCTCAGTTCAGCTACATCCCTACTCATTTTCTCCTGCTGGGTCTGCCCATTCTGACAGAGGGGTATTGAAATCAGCTATAATTGTGGATTTATCTGTTTCTTCTTGCAGTTCCATCAGTTTTTGCCTCGTGTATTTGGAAAGCTCTGTTCTTAGACACACATACACTAAGGATTGTAATGTCTCTTGGGAGAATTGACCACTTTATCATTATGTCAAGCCCCTCATTACACCTGACAGTTTTCCTTGCTCTGAAGTCTGCCTTGTCTGACATTAATATGGCCATCCCGGCTTTGTTTTGATGAGTGTGAGCATGGCATAGCTTTCTCCATCCCTTTACTTTTCATCTTTCTGTGTCATTATATTTAAAGTGGTTTTCTTGTAGACAGTGTACACTTGGGTTTCAGTTTTATCCACTCTGACAGTCTCTATCTTTCTTAGAAGGGTGTATTTAGACCATTGATTTTTTTATATATAAATTTATTTATTTAAAAAACAATGGTCTGACCAACCTAGGGGCAGGACAGGAGTAAAGACACAGACGTAGAGAATGGACTTGAGGACACGGGGAGGGGCAAGGGTAAGCTGGGACGAAGTGAGAGAGTGGCATGGACATATATACACTACATGGGCTTCTTATTGCGGTGGCTTCTCTTGTTGCAGAACACAGTCTCTAGGTGCACAGGCTTCAGTAGTTGTGGCTCACGGGCTCTAGAGTGCAGGCTCAGTAGCTGTGGTGCATGGGCTTAGTTGCTCTGCGGCATGTGAGATCTTCCTGGACCAGGGCTCGAACCTGTGTCCCCTGCATTGGCAGGTGGATTCTTCACCACTGCACCACCAGGGAAGTCCCTAGACCATTGATTTTCAACATGATTATTGATATAGTTGGATTAATATCTACCATATTTGTTACTGGTTTTGCCCTTATCCTTGTTTTTTGTTTTTTTGTTTTGTTCTGTTTCGTTTTTTGTCTTCCACTCTTTTTCTGCCTTGTCTGGTTTTAATTGAACATTTTATAGGGTTATGTTTTCTCTCCTTCCTTAGCACATGAACTATACTTCTTTTCCTACTTTTTTAAGGGTTTGCAACATACGTTTACAGCTAATGCAAGTTCTCTTTCAGATAACACTATACTGCTTCATAGGTAGCGAAAAGACCTTATAACAGAACATCTGAATCCTTCTGTCTTATCCCTTATAACATTGCTGTCTTTTCTTTTACTTGTCCATGAGCTGTAATCACTGGTCACTGTTATTATTTTGAACAAAATGTTGCCTGTTAGATAAGAAAAAAAGGAGAATTTACTTCACTTCATTTATGCCTTCTCTAATGGATTTCCCTTGTTGTATAGACCGAGTTTCTCACCTATATAATTTTTCTTCTTCCTAAAGGATTTCTTTTAACATTTCCTTTAAGACAGATCTACTGGCAACAAATGCCCTCAATTTTTGTTTGTCTGAGAAAGTCTTTATTTCTCCTTTACTTTTGCAGGATATTTTGCTGAATATAGAACTACAAATTAGTGAGGTTCTTTTTTCAACATTTTAAATATCTCATCCACTCTCTTCAGGCTTGCATGGTTTCTGAAGAAAAGTCCAGTGTAATTCTTACCCTAGCTCCTCTGCAGGGAAGCTGTTTTTTCCTGTGGCTTCTCTCAAATATTCTCTTCGTCTTTGATTTTGAATATTTGCATATGATGTGCCTACATGTATATTCTTGGTATTGATCCTGCTTGGTGTTCCCTCAGCTTCCTGGATCTGTGGTTTGGTGTCTGTCATTAATTTGGGGGAAATTCTCAGTCAGTGTTGCTTCAAATATTCTTCTGTTCCTTTTTCTCTCTCTCCTTCTGGTATTCCCACTATGAATGTGTTACACCTTTTTAATTGTCCCACAGTTCTTGGATATTCTGTCCTGCCTCTTAATTAAATCATTTTGTCTTAGCATTTCAGTATTGGAAGTTTCTATTGACATTTCTTCAAGCTCACTGATTCTTCCTTTTGCATCAGTGTTCAGTCTGAAGGCTTTCTTCATTTCTGTCAAAGTGTTTTTGATTTCTAGCATTTCCTTTGATTCTTTCTTAGAGTTTCCATCTGTCTGCTTCCATTACTCCTTTGTTTCTGCATTACATCCACTTTTGCCATGGGAACCCTTAGTGTAATTATCATAACTGTTTTAAACCCTGGTGTGATAATTCCAACATTCTGGCCATATCTGTCTCTGGTTCTAGTGCTCTGCATCTCTTCAAACCGTGTTGTCTTTAGTTTGCCTTATAACCTTTGGTTAAAAGCTACAGGTGATGTACTCGGTGAAAGGTCTTTGGTGTGAGGTGCCATGTTTTTCTCTCTAGTAGTTGGGCTGTGCTCACTGACACTATAGCTGTAGGTGTCAGAGGCTAAAACTTCGTGTTTTGTTGTTTTGGATTTTTTCTCCACTTAGGTGAGACAGGAAGGCTAGGGAGGCTTCCGCCAGCTCAGCCGGGCTCTAACCAACCCCAGTAAGTTAGCTCTGGTAGAATAGTTTCTGCAGAAGAGAGAACTTGTTAAGGAGAACAGCATGCTCTGGTGTATTTCAGTGTGGCTCCTTTCCCTCCCTCTGTTGCAAGTGAGGGGATTTTTCTCAGATCTTCACTGGGAGAACCAGGCAGGCTCCTGGAGGTACCTCTCACAAAGCGTGGGTCCCCCAAGACTGGGTCCCCTAGAATTTTCCCCTTGCAGATTTGTCCCCACAGAGCCTCCAGCAAGTCCTCAATTACAGCTCAGTTTCCTCTGCTCCAGCCCTGGATTCTGCTCTGGTAAGTTGTGATTCTCTGTATCCACCTGTGTGCGTCTTCAACTCTTGCATCAGTGACCTTGGTTCTCTGCTGTGTCTAAGAAGAGTCGCTGGCGTTCAGTTTGTTCAGTTTGTTACTCGTTGTGAGGATGGGGGTGGCGACCTCAAGCTCCGTACCTGCCAGACCAGAGACCAGAAGCCCAACGAGTGCTGTTTAAGCTCCTGACAGTCAGTCAGTTGTCCCAGCATCCAGAGGAAACTAACACAGGGGAAGGGCTCAGCCGTACAAACGTGGTGGCGGTGAGGGTGGGGGACAAGCAAGGAGGGACACTGCACGCAGGAGGAGGGGTGCGAGCCCCGCCGGCAACTTCAGCCGCCGGTGGCCCCGCCCACAGAAGAGCTGATGTTTAGGTTGAACTGAAGGAGGTCGTGGGCAACCAGCATGTGAAGGAGAAACAGAGAAATAAAAGTGGAGGGTCCTTTTGAGGACAGACTACAAAGGACCTCGCCTGTCTGGAGAGTTTGGATTTTATACTGAGCAATTCAGAGGTCTTGGGGTTGTTTGTTTGTTTAACGAGGAGGGGCAGTGTCGGGGCTGTGCTTTTGGAAGAGAAAGCTGTAGGGATGCAGTATGGGCGGGGTAGGCAGGGGGGCCCTTGGGGGGGCAGAAGGGGCTGCCGTGAGGGAGGGTCCCCGCGCAGGTGGGCAGAGGCGGGGGTGGGAAAGCAGGAGGCTGGCTGCAGAGGGAGTCACAGGACGGCTGGAGCCATCAGTATGCTCTCGATGTCACAGCGATGGCTCGGTGGAAGCTGCCAGATGCGGTGAATGTAGAGCACGTTTTAATGGAGCCGATGGTCATGGGGCACAGTCGCTCACCATATCCCTTCTCGACTCCTCCTACTGTAAAACATTTTGCTAGCGTGGTGTCTCCGGTAACACAGAGGTTTCTCTTCCCCACCAAACTCTGTTGCCTCAGCAGCTCCAGGTCCGCCCGGAGCGACTTGGGTCGGCTGGACACAGAGGAGGCCGGCCGCGTTCCGTCGGTGGGCCTGGGGGCAGGTCAGGAGAGGTCGGACGTCAGGGCAGTTGTCTTGGGGACCTTCCTTTGGTTCAGCCAGTAAACACGCACGCAGCTCATGCCAGGTGCCAAGGACACATGGCAACGCCCCACCGCAGATCTTGGGCTCAGGTTTGGTGCCTGTGGTGCCTTGGTTTCCTCATCAGTACACGGGGTACGGACACCTTCTGAGCATGGCTGTCGGAAGGACAAAGGTAACCCATGGGAGGCAGCCGGCCAGATGTGGGAGCTCAACGCAGAAGCTTCTGTTCTGTCAGAGAGAAGAAAAATGAGCAAGCAGAATGAGGGGACGGAAATTACCTATTTTGGATAGTAATTCCAAAACTTTCAACTTGTAGGACATTAAACGTGTCCCAAACAAATAAATCATGTTAACTAGCAAACAGCAGCCATTTATCCTTTCTGTAGTCTTGTGTGAATTTTGGAATAAAAACCAAGGAATAGCTCTGCAGACTGAGAAGGATACAGCTTTACATTTTCTCATCTGTCTTTCACAATAACTGTAGAGAATAAAGATGGGCAGGGGTGCTGGCAAGACCGTTGTCCAAGGAACGATCATCACCGGTGTCCAGGCTCTGCCAAACACCAGCAGGACGACCTTGAAGGGCGACCTCATCGTCCGTCCGGAGAATCTCCTCAAATAAAATAAGTTGTGTGTGTGTGTGGGGGGGGGGGGGGGGGGGGGATGATTCCCTGGTGGCGCAGTGGTTGAGAGTCCGCCTGCCGATGCAGGGGGCACGGGTTCGTGCCCCGGTCCGGGAAGATCCCACATGCCGCAGAGCCGCTAGGCCCGTGAGCCATGGCCGCTGAGCCTGCGCGTCCGGAGCCTGTGCTCCGCAACGGGAGAGGCCACAGCAGTGAGAGGCCCGGTACCGCAAAAATTAAAAAAAAAAATAAGTTGTGGGAGGGACCCCAGTCCCCCAACTCTGGGCTCTCAGTGGACACCATGACATTAAGACATGACCCTTCAGTGAAACGTTCAGAGGAGAATCCACTGCTCCCGTGGAGAGCCTCCAGGGGGAGAGCCGTACGTTGGGCCAGTGGCCGTGGCCCAGTTGAAACCAGCATCACTGGCCTGCAGTTTAAGGCTCCATGCAGATGTGGGGACTTGCTGCCCTACCCCACACAGGCGGCCCTGGGGTCTCTGGGCCGTCCTGGGAATCCCACTACAGGTCTGCAATGGGGCTGTGGAGCCATCCTTCAGAAACTGGGAAGGACTTCTGGGTACGAGCCCAGCTCTCCACAGTCCCAAGGCAGATCCCAAACTTTGCCCAGACCACGGCTGAGGCGTCCAGATCCTGAAGGGCAGGACACTGCAGTCCCTGAGAACTCGGGGGCCTCCGCGCTTCATTTTTGTCTGTTTCAGCAGGAGTGACACCTGGCATCCAGGCGCTGGAGTGCATCTGCTCTCACTGATGTAGGACCGGCCCCCGAGGGCGCGTCCATCCCAGCCTCTCTCAGCACTTTGGGAACTTAATAGGGATTCAAAAGAAATCTATTGAATGAAACGACTGAAGAAAACAACTCAGTATGACAAATTCAGTCAGTGAGTTGAATTTCTCTCGTGGCTCAAGAGGAATTGTATGGTAGATCAGGGCCCATGGAAGTCGCTACATCGTTGGAAAAACCAGCGGGCGCGTGAGCACAGGCGTTGGCCTCCCAAGGACCTGGTGGTTTCAGCGGTTTCTTCGTGTGCCGGGTTTGGAAGAAAGGAAGTCGGGCTCTGAGGCTCCAGTAAACTACTTCTCGTCTGTGGAAAGGTTCACTGGTGCAGCAGGTGCTGTCTGTGCTCTGATGAGCAGGGGTCCTCCCAGCAGAGGACCGAGTTGGCTGTCCCGGGGGGCCCCTGAGGGATGGGACGGCATCGGCCTCGGGTCCCAAGGCTGGGCCGGAGCCCGGCCTCTGCCAGCGACCCGTGGTGTTCTCGCTGGCGGCCTCTTTACAGGGCCCTGGGCTTGCATTTACTCCCCAGTCCTGCAGGCTGGAATCCGAGAGGGAGGCGTCGCAGGGCTGGTCCCCGAGGCCTCTGTCCTGGGTGTGGACAGCCACCTCCTCCCTGCGTCCCCACGCGGTCACCCCTCTGTGCGTGCCTGGGTCCTCGTCTCTTCTTCTAAGGACACCCATCACACTGGATCAGGGCCCATCACTGAAGTGCTTCTCTAGTGTCCCCCGCCCCCAAATACAGCCACGTCGGGAGGCACGGGGGTAGGACTCCTACATATGAACTGGGGGGACACAGGAGTTCAAAGGGGGAACGGTCATTCCTTCCTGTGTTTCGCCCACGAGGCGGTTTCTTTCCCCACACATCGTAGTAGCCAGACCATCGTCCATCGGTCCTGCACACAGCTGTAGCCTCGGAGCGTCCCCTGCAGCCCCCCACCAGCCTTCTCCGTCCCCCAGCCCCTCCGCAAGGGAATAGAGTCGGGCCGCGACCGAGCCACGGTCCGGACCCCAGCGCCACCACCGTCAGCCCGTCCCGACTGCGATCCTCCTGCCTCTGGGGGCCGTGTCTGACTGGCCCTCAGTCCCTCTCTCTCCATCGTCATCCATCAAAGAAGGCCTGAGGGAGCATCACATAAGCACATGTCAGAAAACAGCAGAACCCACGAGCACAGGAATCCCACAGCACGCGCCGAGCGCCCAGTGCCGTCTGCCCGGCGTCTGACACCCGGCAGGTGTAAGGACGGATTTCGATCAGTGTAACTGCGGCCAAAGGGGACAGGCCAGCGTGATCTGGACTCGACTCTGGTTTGTGCAGAGGTGACGGAGGGGGTAGGGGTTAAAGGATGCGTGACGGATCTGGGGGCTGGGGGGTACTCAGTAGAGTCAGGGAGCGAACGTCACAAAGCCAGGAGGGGGCTGGTCGGGGGGGGGGGGACCCCGTCTGCTTTGCTGCCTGGGGCTCAGGGAAGTCGGGCTCCTCCCCCCGCCCAGAGGCTGGGACACGGGGCCCGTCTTCAGGTGTGGCTGCAGCACCTTGTTTTCTCGGGCTGGGGTCTCCCAGGGAAGCGGCCCTGAGCTGATAGAAACTTTGTTAGTGTTTGTCCGAGTGTTTACAGGCGGGGCGAGGCCTCGGGAAGGAGAAGGGCCGTGTCACCTGGCCCTCCCGTTCTGGTGATCGTCCAGCAGGGGCGACGGGCATTTGCCACAGAACCACCTAAATCCACGTGACAGTGCGGTGGCCGGTGGTCCTGGTCGTAGGCGGGGTACCTGCATTCTTAACGATCTGTTTTTTTCCAAAACTCTGCACTGAAATAGATACAGAAAACTGCCCTGAGGCGTCAAGACGCTGACTGGGAAGCGAGGCAGGGTCTGCGGGCTTCCTCACGGGCAGGGGGGGTCACAGAGGCTGCCCCACCCTCGAGGCGGCAGGAGGTGGAGAGAACTGACGATGGGGGCGCGCAGGGGGCAGGGAGGGGCACGTGCAGAGTCCCCGTCAGAGGCAGGAGGCCTACGAGGGGCCAGATGGGGGACGGGGTGTGTGCAGGGGCTGGGAGCAAGGGGACGGGGGCGTGGGCTGCCGAGGCCTCCGCCAACCTCCCCCATCCTGCGGGCAGCAGGGGCCCCCAGGGTATGGAAACGAGCATTTCTGGTTTCCTGTTTAGAAACAGGAGAAAAGGCCAAGAAACGTGACAGAAACGGGACGGTGTCACCGAGGAGAGGGCCCGACTAGGAAGAACGCAGACCAAAGCCCCAGTTCCCTGAGTGACTTCCCCACAAGTAAATATTGATGCTAGGGAAAAGTAAGAACCTTTTCTCATTAAAAAAATCATTTAATTTTACTGAAGGATAGTTGATTTACAATGTTGTGTTAGTTTCTGCTGTACAGCAAAGTGATTCAGTTATACATGTATATGCATTCTTTTTCATATTCTTTCCCAGTATGGTTTATCATAGGATGGTGACTATAGTTCCCTGTGCTACACAGTAGGACCTTGTTTATCCTTCCTATATGTACTAGTTTGCCTCTGCTAATCCCAAACTCGCATTCCTTCCGTCCCCCCACCCTTGGCAACCACAAGTCTGTTCTCTATGCCTGTGAGTCTGTTTCTCTTCGGAGATAAGTTCATTTGTGTCATATCTTAGATCCCGCATTTGTGATATCATATAATTTTGTCTTTCTCTGTCTGACTGACTTCGCTTAGTATGATCATCTCTAGGTCCATCCATGTATTTAATCCCACTTTCTTCCTTATTGTTTCCCAGTGTTTCTTTAAATGTTCATGTGGTTTAACTTTCCTGATTTTGGTCAAACTGTGATGTCAGGAAATGTTTATCATTTCCTTCATTTGTTGCCTCAGCGGTGGTCAGTGAGATGGACCACGGGTTTTGGAAGGAAGGTGATGATTTAGAGAACGGAGTGTTCATCTAATGCTGAGATAAATTAACGTTTATAAAAAGTACCAATTCCAAAAATATTCACTACCCAAAGAACACTCGTCACCAAGAACTGGGGCTGCTACAAACTCCAGACCAGTGCCGGTACGGTGAGTGGCTAAAAATAACAGAAGTTGATGTTGTACAACGTGAAAAAATTGGCGAATAATTGCACCTTGAGCAGGCAGTTAACGTGTCCGAAATTGGCCCATCCAGCGTAAAAGTTGTTGTGACCGTGGTTTCAGTGATCTCAGTGGATACGACGTCCCCTCTGGGAAGGGGCACTTGAGGGCTCGGGGCAGGGGTCCACGGGGAACTCAGCGGAAATGTCCCACTTTGAAGAGCATCTTTGGACTCCAAATATAATTGGCTAGGTACAACAATTCCTTTTGTTCTCTAACACTCTTTAACTTGAAATTTCTCTCCAACTTTTTGTGTTTAACGAATGTTGAGAAACCCCAAATCCCCCACAAAGTATATTCTATAACTTCACTTTGCCCTCAATATGCTGAAAGTTTATTCTTTTTAACTTTCTTAAAGTCTATTTTTAGAAGTAACTTAAATTCCCTCCCCCACAAAAAAAGTGGGGCAGTTGATTAAAACTATGGTGACCTGTTCAATACTGAGATGATTAGACAGCCCTGTGTGTGTATGCAAGTGTGTGTGTGTGTATTCTTGACTTGGAACCAATTTCACAAAAGGTGATTGTGCAATGAGACCATCCTCCTCTCTTTGTTCTATTATTTTTCTAGGACAAAGCCCCAGGTGCCACAGTTTGGAAAATGGATCTATGCTTCTGAAAGATATTTTATTCATGTGGTTTGGTGGCCTTTGATTGTTAGTGAGGTTAAAATATTTTGCTAGTAATTTGTGTCTATGAAATTATTTTCATTTTACCTGCTAATTTTTTCAGGGAATTATTTTTCTTACCTTCATGATTTCTTTAAACATTGAGGATATTAGTATTTGGGATATTTCTTTCCTTTTTAATATTTTGATATTCTCTAAGAATTTTTATATTCCCTAAGAAGTGGGGAGATGGGGAGATGTTTGTCAGTTATAAACTCTCAGTTATAAGGTGACCGAGTTCGGGGGACATAACGCACTGCATGGCGACTATAGTCAGCAACACTAGATTGTATACTTGGAGTTGCTAAGACGGGAGAGTTTTACTGTTTTCATCCTAACAACAGCAACAACAGATGGTGATTACAGACGTCAGGGGAAGGACGTGTTAACTACCCTTCTTGTAGTAAACATTTCCCGATACGTACGTGTATCAAGTCATCACACTATATACCTTAGACTTAACGCCATATGTCAATTATGTCCCAACAAAGCTGGGAAAATATATCCTGCAAGGGGACACAGAGGAGGAAATGACACAGGCAGGTCATGAGCGGTCAGGCAGCTGTGCCTTGGGGCAGCACACTGACCTCTTGTCCAAATGTGCATAGTTGGAAGAATAGGCGATGGATTTGGTTTTACTAAACCAAACTCTCTCTCCAAATGTCTGGATTTCAAATCCTGTGACTTAGAAATTGCATTTTTTCTGAGTGACTCTTGTGTCTCTAGCATGCAGGTAACCGAATCGGGTGTTTCTCTCCTCGAATGGGCGTCAGAATCAAGCCGTAGCTAAGACAGGAGGTCCTGGCCCCATCACCGTTCCTACTCTCCTTTCTCTTGCTTCATAGTTAAATTTTCTCAGTTTAGTTCACTTTCTCGTTTGTATTTGTAAAAACAAACTAAATCCTCACTGGAACGTGTCAGCGTATAAACCAGCAAACAAACAGGAGGTCGGTTTTCTAAGATCACCGGAAACGTCCTTGTGCAGAGGTGACCTCATCTTCTGAGACTGCCCCTTCTGCAGAAGACTGTACGCATGCTTCCCTGGCTGGGAGGTATAAAGATTCTCATGGCCTCTTAAGATTTTGCCTCATTTATTTCCCAGAAGGTCATACTAATTTATAAACACCCTCCCGTAGTGAAGGATTCACACTTTGCCACTTTCTGGCCACAACAGCTTGTTTTAATTATTAACATACCTATTTGATTCGTAGCAATGTGCAGATATATTTTGACTTCAATTTTATTTTTTACGTGAGTAGAAAGGAGGGGCTGGTTTGTAGACACACCTCTGTCTCTGACTTGTAACACAGTAAAAGAAGGTTCAGTTCTATTCAAAGGTTTTGAAAACGGATCTTTGTAGGAGGGAGAAGTATGGTCAAACGGAACAGGAAACGTCAGCACCACACCTGCTGCAGGTGGGCCCCGCGCACCTGCCCCTGTACTTCTCCCTCCTCTTCCCACATGTAAACTATTTCCAGATGCGTCATTCGCATGCATAGGGCTGATCTAAATGTTCTCCAGTGAGACATTCTCCCCAAAGAAATGTTCCCTATTAATGAAGCTTCAGTCGTAGTCATTGATACTGGGGGAAAATGAGCTAACGGCGTAAATCCGTATTGGTGTTGCTTCCTTTATCATTTGATTTAGCAAAAGAGCCCTCTGCTGCTGGAAATTGCCGGGCACCGCTGGCGCTAAATGAATCCTGTCTTGACTCCTTTCCGGTGGAGAGCATGGATTTTAAATTAAAATGTTTACACCAGGGATTGTATTATGAGTTTCCATCATCTAAAATCTTAAAATGAAGTTCATTTTCATAAAACTTCAAGTTTATAAATTGAGACATTTAAGGTAACCATCACTACCTCAAAATTTACTATGAATTCCTATTTCAAAATTGCTTATGAAGTAATTGTCAAAAATCAAATATTTTAAAACAAGCATTCTTTTACTGGATATATACTTTGGGAATTGGCAACAGACATTGCTGACAGCTTATACATTTTTGTCAAGGCAGAAATATAAGATAATCATCAAAAACTATGTAAAAGGAGAGAGAGAGATTGATTTAAATTAAGGAGACTGATTTGTATCAAAGGAACTCAGGGAGAAAGAGAATTGGAAAACAGTTATAATTTTGTGAAGCTACACGCGTATTTCACAAGGCAAATTTCCTGATAAAGAGTCAGAAATGACTTTGGGCCTCATGAGTAACGGGCTTGGGTTTACAACTGATAGCAATTTTCTTCTGTGCTTTGGAAGCCATTGTTTTTGAGTGCAGAATAAAGATCTGTTTAAAAGCTATTTTTTGGGCTTCCCTGGTGGCGCAGTGGTTGAGAGTCCGCCTGCCGATGCAGGGGACATGGGTTCGTGCCCCGGTCCGGGAAGATCCCACATGCCGCGGAGCGGCTGGGCCCGTGAGCCATGGCCGCTGAGCCTGCACGTCCGGAGCCTGTGCTCTGCAACGGGAGAGGCCACAACAGTGAGAGGCCCATGTACCGCAAAAAAAAAAAAAAAAAAAAAAAAAAAACTATTTATTTAGCCCATAAATAAGAAGTCATTTGGTAATTAAGTTGCCAACGTGCTCACCATAAATGCTTAATCAAAAATATAAGGAAATTCTGAAAAGTAGCTGAAGAGTTCGGCACCTGAGTTTAGAATCACAAAACTCCACATGTTGACATTGTCCTTTCAAAAGACATCTAGGTGCAACTTTTCTTTTAAAGTAGAACTTTGATCTGTGTGGAGTTAATGGGGGTAAAAAAGAAAGCTACTTGCATGTCTTACAAATTATTGATTGAAACTGCCGATCTAAGAGCCAAGTTAAATCACTAGGATGTGTGTGTGCGCGAAATCAACACTGCAGGATACACTATGGAACAAATTACAGGAGTTAATAAAATCCTAAATATTAGCCGAGACTGGGTTTGAATGGGTGAAATCCTCCTTTGGTCAGTTAAGTTTGCAAGTTGGCAGTTTGCTTCCATTTGCCTAAGGTGCAGTTTTCATCCCCCAAGTGTCCCCTTATGAAGCTCTTTCTGCTGCCGGGAACAGATGCCTCAGGTCAGTTTGCTGCAGGGGTCACGAGGGTTCAAGGAGACAGGACCCTGTCAGCATGTACCCAGCTGCTGCTTGCAGGGGACCAGAGCATCCTTCCAGATGGAGTGGCCGTGCAGATGGGGTCACTGCTGCTCTGGGCATCGTGCCCTCGGACCTGGGCATCCCACACAGCCTCTGAGATGTCCCCCTGCTTTGCTGCTACGGCACTGACAGACTCTGTCTCCAAATGTCTGGATTTCAAATCCCTGAGAAAGAAGGTGTGATTTATTCTCTCCATCATCAACGCACCCGCAATGTGCTGGCTTGGCTTCACACCACGATGGAACAGGAACCTCCCTCAGTCCCTCATCCCCTGAAGGATGGCCGGGAAGCAGGGTTTATGGAAGGTCGTGTGACATGTGGGCAGGTCATGAGAGGTCAGGCAGCTGTGCCTTGGGGCAGCACACTGACCTCTTGTCCACATGTGCATAGTTGGAAGAATAGGCAGTGGATTTGGTTTTACTAAAAAGAGTGAATTGGGGTTGCACTGTTCCTTGACGTGCTTGTACAGACGGCCGTTTTTATCCACCTGAACAAGGCGGCCGCAGGGCTGCAGGAAGAGGTGTTTCTGAGAATCTCTCGCAGCCCCCCTGGGTGCACCACGCTTGAGCACCCACAGTCCAGACGCCTGCGAAGTGTGGGCGGCCGCGCACGCCAGCTCTGTCCCCGTCCCCAGGGCCCCTTAGACTGTGAGTGCACCGGGCTTGGCTGGGAGGTGAGCCATTTCTCCAGGAGGTGGAGAAGCCAGAAGAGAAGCAGGCTGAAGACAACACACGTGCTGTCCCGCATGGCTAGACCTGAGAAGGCTGGTGTCCCTGCCGGGATGCAACAGGGGTGACAGGGGGCAGCTTCGGCCCCCATTCAGTTCATCCATCTACGGGATTAAACCTTTTGCGAGCGTCAGCTCAGAGGAGCAGGAAAAAGCAGCGTGGGGTCCCCAGCACCTGGAGCAGGCGAGGGACCAGTGAGCGCTGTCCTGGATGAAGCTGCAGGCAGGCCGAAGGAGGACAGCTGAAGTCAGGGCACTGGGGGTCTAGCGGGAACTTGGACCCCTGAGCCGTTTGACCCTGGGAAATCGCGTTCTTAGAGCAGTGGTTTTGTCACGTGTCAGCTGTGGATGATGACCCCCTGACCCTTCTTCGCCAGCCCAGGTCCCTCTCACCCAGCTCCCCGCCGTCTGCACGTGCCTCTCTCTGGCGCAGAGGTTTCTGTTTGCTCACATGCTCGCTCCTCCACTGAAATGAGCGTCTCAGGCATTGCTGCCTCAGAACAGGGACGGTCCCAACACCTGACCGTGAGCTGGTGCCCTGTGGATGCTGGGCGGCTGAGGGTGAGGATGGGTAGATGGAAGAATGTGTGAATGAATGTGTAACTGTCAGAGCCGAGACACTCTGTTTACGTTCACAGGAGGGATGAGTGAGTTTAGGTGGAGGGTCTGGGGAAACACCCGTGGGAGGAGAAAGCCCGTGCAGTGGGTCTTCAAGGCTGGGTGGGGTCCAGTAAAGTGCGGAGGGTCACGCAGAGAGAAGCACCGCCCTGGGAACAGGGAGGACCTTGGAGGGAAGAGAGCTGTTCGCCTCGCGGGAGATCATGGATGCAGGCTGATGCAGGTCCCTGCGGAGGGCGTGGCCTTGCGTGGAGTGGGCGGGGAGGCCCCCCCCCCCCCCCGCCACCACAGGCTTCTGGCAGAGGGAAAGCAGCCCCTCGGCCAGGAACCTCTTTGCAGCCTGCAGGGCTGCCCCCTCCTCTCTCCTCCCTTCTTCCTGTCCTTCCTGTTACCCCGCCGTCCATGCTGAATTCTGTCTTCTTTTTATCTCCACCTAAATCCACCCAAAATACACTTCTGCACTAACGCAAAGCTCTACAGTGCGTTCAGGAACTACTTTACGGCCGCAGTACTCTTCTTCCCCCGCAGGCTGTGTTGTGCCTCAGAAAGGCTGTGCCTTCTTCTCACCGCCAAACGCGCTCCCTCCACCATCCGAAATTCCCTGGAAACCAGACCAGAGTTGAATGGAGGGAAAATGGAAAGCATGTTAAGTTTGTTTCGATCCCTGCTCTCTGTTTAAGGCTCAGCGTACGATCCGGTAAAGCTCTTTGTAAGGAGAGGAAGGTTCTTCCCGGGTGGTGGTCGCCCTGCAGGGGCCGCGGGGGTTGGAGATGCTGTGACCCTCTCCTCCTCCTGAGGGTGGGGGCGGCTCGCGCTGCCTTGTCTACTGAGATTCTGCCGGGTGCTGTGACCCCTCCTCTAGGAATTCGATGTTACCCTCATGATTCAAACCCTGTCGTCCGAGACGGAGGCCCACGCTGTTCCCCCGGAGCTTCTGAAAGGACCGAGCTGCCGGATCGCGGAGGCCGTGTCTGCGGGGTCGGAGGACGGAGCCTAGGTTTCCTGGCTCTGGCACACGCCCTCCTGTCACGGAAGACGTTCCTCATCCTGTCTTCCAGCCTCCCCAGGATGGGATCCGACGCTTGTGGGTTTTGTTTGTTTTCGTAACAAACAGCGTTCGTGTCCAAAGGGACCCGAAGAAGCTGAAACAACGTGTGTTCGCGGGGCCCTGGCTCGGGGGTCAGAGGTGGACTTGTGGACGTGTCGGTGTTGGTTTTCACACCCCCATGAGGCTCCTGAGAGGAGGACACCTTTGTATACGGGGACAGGAGTGACCAGGGGTTACAACACGGTTGTGACTCGGTATTACGGACCCCGCTTTGGATGGGCCTGGAGGTAGCGGGCAGCAATCACATCCACAGGGGCGGGGCCTGGAGCCCGCGTCAGAGCCATGCTGCCTCAGAGCCATGCTGGGGCCCGGGCTCAGGGCTGCCACTGCCCCCTCTGAACCCCGTTTCCTCCCAGGGACACGCCGACGGTGAGCTTCGGGGGAGGGTGGCGCTGGGGGTCACACTGCCCACGTGCCGGCATTTCCGCCCACCCCCCTGCCGCTCCCTCCACAGCCGACGCCACAGGCCGGAGGCTTAAACCACAGACGTCTGTTTCACACGCTCTGGAGGCTGGGAGTCCAAGGCCAGGGTGCCCGGGGGCAGAGGGCCCTCCTCGCTGTGTCCTCCCCGCTTCCCTTGAGGGCACCAGTGCTGCGGGTCAGGGCCCTGCGGGGACCTCATTTAACCTTTAGCGCTCTCCTCACGGGCCCCGTCTCCAGACTCTCTGGGGGTCAGAGCTGCGACCTGTGAACAGGGCACGTGGGTGCAGGGCACTGCCTGTCGCCGCCCCCTGGGCTGGGGCGTGCAGGAGGCCTGAGCGCGTGGCCTCATCCCCTACGGTGCTCACAGCTCCGGAGCGCTTCAGACACGGCCCTCTGCCGCTGCTCGGCTCCGGGGAGTAGACCAAGTCCGTGCAGCCTCCAAGCTGATCTGCCCGCAGATTCCACCCTGTCCGCGCATCCCCGCCAGGCCCCTCCCCGGCCCAGGCCCGACCCCTCCCAGACCCCGAGGCCCACGAGAGGGGAGAGGCTCTCACACACACTGTCACCCCTCCCGGGTTGGTTGTCCGCGTTTCCCTCCGTCCCTGGCCTGCGGCGTGCCGCTTGTTTCTGTCACCTGTCACCGCCTGCATCTGGGCAGGTTCTGGGACATGCAGGGTGGACTGGTGACTGAACCATGAGGTCAGGTCATTACGAGAGGAGGGGGACGACAGGCTCTCACCGCGGACGACCTGCCTCGGCCTCTCCCCCGGGGCTGTTCCGTCCGAGCATCTGTGACCCCGCGAGTAAAAGAAAAACACCTGGATCACGGCCCAGACGCCCCTCCTCCGGGCCTGTCCCGTCTGAGGTCAGGGAGCAGCTGAGAACTTTGCTTCCACGGACAGTACCAGGGGCCCAGGGAGCTGACCTGCATCTGTAGCACAGGGGAGGGTCTTGAGCCCCGCAGGCCCGAAGGCCCTCAGCTTAAGAACCGTGGCAGCGTTAGCGCCCCGGGGGTACGCGGCTGTGCCTCTGAAAACGGGTTGAAAGTGCACAAGCTTTGAGCGTTTTTTCCCTTGGGGGCCGTGATTTTACAAAAGCAGAATTTAAGAAAAGCATTAAAGAACAAGCAGAGAGAAGGGCCAGAAAAGCTCGGCAGCAGAGCCGTTTCAACAGTACTGCCCCCAGTGCTTCACAGTTTGGAAGCGGCGAGCGTTTCATACAGAACCTTCCCTTCAAAAGGCTCCAGCTGCTGGAAAGCAGTTCTGTGATTCCAGCAACTCCAGCCTAGAAGCTGGTAGAGGATATAAATTTTGCCTAAGAACCTTGGAGCCCTCCCTGCTAGTCCTGCCCCTGGCAAAGCCCAGGGCACAAATCCTCTTTATTAATTTTGCTTGTTTACATATTCATTCAGTTACCAGCCATGATGGAGACGTGACAGTCCTTCAAGGGACGCTCCCCGCCCCCCACCAGGTACACGGTGACTCAGAGGTGAAAGGCGCTAGTTGGGGACACAAGCCACAGGGGAGGACTTGACAAGTGACAGCAGTGCCCCACGTGAAGCCGAGGGCAGGGTCCGACATTTACGGGTTGGGGAGCTGCCACGGCTCCAGAGACAGAGTCCCACCGTGTCCGGGGTAATGCCTGGGGACCGCGCTTTGAAATGCTTCCCGGGTGATACTGGTGCATAGCCCAGGTTTGAAGGGCTTTGAACTGTTTGGCAAATAAAGGCAAAACCACAAATGGGTAAGGAAATTCAAATGTGCGTGAGCTGTCAGACCTTGGATAACAGGAGTGAGCAAAGCGCTGGCCCCCAGCTCGCTGGATTCCTGACCCTGACCCCAGCGCAGCCGGAGTGCGTTCGCGCTTCTCCAGCCGTCGTCCGGCCGGTGACTCAACAACTCTCATCCGTTTACTGTATAACTTGAACTAATATTACCATACCACTTAAAGTTAATTTATTCACTAATTTATTCCTCATCTCATTTTATAAGAATGTGACGCGTGAATAGCAAAAACATGTAAAATATACTGATGAAATATAAATGCAAATTTGAAACCATGATCTGAGAACTTTCAGTAAGAAGGAAGGAGCAAAGGGAAACAAGTGACTGTCTGTGGACCCCAAATTGGCCCTGAGCTCCCTAGCAGTCAAATTAATGGGACTCAGCTCAATCACCTCCGTCCTACCATGGAGAGAGAGGACGTTTAAAAGCAAACCAACAAGCATACTGCTTTCCTAAATTTTACTAAACAGGTCTTTTACTGAGTTCTAAACACGTGAGGAAAATTTTTTAAAGGGAACTTCGTATATAGTCAATTTTGTGTTTTTATGTCTTCTTCGTATATATTTATTCAGTTATAAGACGTTTATGGGGATATAGTTCACCTACCATACAGTTCACCATTAAAATGTACAATTCAGTGTTTTTTGTATTTACAGATATGTGCGACCACCACTGCAGTCACTTTTAGAACATTTTCATCACCCCACACCCTGACAGTCACCCCCTATCCTCCTGCCCCAGCCCCTGACATTCAACAATCAATTTCCGGTCTCTATGGATTTACCTCTTCTGCACACTTCATATGGGTGGAATCATGTCATAGTGGTCCTTTGTGACTGCCTCCTTTCACTAGCATATTGTTTTGAAGGTCCATCCATGCTGTACGGTGTTCCCATACTTAATTGGTTGTTATCGGAGAATAATATTCCATTTGGATGGACATAACCACTTCTGTACATCCATTGATGGGCGTTTGGGTGGTTTCCTTTTTTTTACTATTACGAATAACGCTGCTATGAACATTCACATACAAGTTTCTGTGGGGACATCTGCTTTCATTCCTCTGGGGCATGTACCTCACGTTTGAATTCCTGGGTCACATGGTTACTCTGTGTTTACCCTTCTGAAGAAGTCTCCAAAGCGACTGCATCATCTGACACGCCCCCCAGCAGGGAATGAGGTTCCATTTCTTCTGTATCCTCATCAGCACTTGTTACTTTGTCTCTTACTTAGACATCCTAGTGATGTGAAATGGTATCTCATTGTGGTTTCAGTTGCATTTCCCTGATGGCCCGTGACGGTTGAGCATCTCTTCATGTACTTATTGGCCCTTTGTGTATCTTCTTTGGAGAAATGTCTGTTTAGATTTTTCGCCCATTTTTATTTGAACTATTTGTCTTTTATAATTACGTCATAAGAGCTCTTTATATACCCTAGATACAATTTCCTTATCAGATACTTGATTTGCAAAACATTTTTCGCATTCTCCGGGTTGTCTTTTCACTTCCTTGGGGGTGTCTTTTAAATCTCAAAAGTTTTCAATTTTAGGGAGTCCATTTTATCTGTTTTTTTCTTCTTTTCCTGTGCTTTTGATGACATATCTAAGAAAGCATTGCCTAATCCACATTCACAAAGAAGTACATGTGTGTTTCCTTCTAAGAATTTTATACTTTTACACCTTTCTTTGGGTCTTTGATCCATTTTGTGTTCATTTTTGCACACAGTGTGAGATAGGGGTGCGACTTCATTCTTATGCAGGTAGAAATCTGGTTGTCCCAGCACGTTTTATAGAAAAGACTACTCTTTCCCTAAACACTCTTGGCACCTGTACCAGAAATGAATTGGCCTTAGACGTATAGGTTTATTTCTGGGTTCCCAATTCTATTCCATTAGTCTATATGTCTATCCTTATACCAGAGTCACACTGTTTTGATTACTGTAGGTTTTTAGCAAGTTTTGGAATTGGGAAGTGTGAGTCCCCCAACTCTGTTCTCCTTTTGCAAGATGGTTTTAGCTATTTGGGGCCCACTGAATTTCCACTGAATTTAAGGATTGGTTCTTCCACTTCTGCAAAATCGCCAGCGGGAATTTCCATAGAGATTGCATTGAATCTGTGGGTCACTTTTGATAGTATTGAATTCTTAAAAATATTAAGTCTTCCAATCCATGAACATAGGATGTCTTTCCATTTCTTTCGGTCTTTTTTAATTTCTTTCAGCACTCCTTTATCATGCTCAGTGTACAAACCTTTCACCTTCTTAGTTAAATGTAGACACAAGTATTTTATTCTTTTAGATGTTATTGTAAATGGAATAGCTTTCCCAATTTCCTTTTTGGAAATTGCTCATATGTAGAAACACAACTGATTTTTGTGTTTTGATCTTGTATCCTGCGAATTTGGGGTTGCACAAAAAACCCAAACGATCTTTTAGGCCAACCCAATAGTTCCGTCTTATAGTTCTGCCAAGATTTTCTGTTTCTTCTCAAAGTAATTTGTGTGTTTCTTTGAGTTTGTCCATTTCATCTAGGTTATCTAATTTGCTGGCATACAGTTGTTCATCGTATTCCCTTATAATCCTTCTTAATTATATAAGATTAGTAGTAATCCGCCACTTTGGTTTCTGATTTTAGAAATTTGAGTCTTTTTTTTCTTTTCAGTCTAGCTAAAGGTTTGTCAGTTTTATTGATCTTTCTGAAGAATCAACTTTTTTTTTAACATCTTTATTGGAGTATAATTACTTTACAATGGTGTGTTAGTTTCTGCTTTATAACAAAGTGAATCAGTTATATATATACATATGTTCCCATATCTCTTCCCTCTTGTGTCTCCCTCCCTCCCACCCTCCCTATCCCACCCCTCTAGGTGGTCACAAAGCACTGAGCTGATCTCCCTGTGCTATGCGGCTGCTTCCCACTAGCTATCTATTTTACGTTTGGTAGTGTATATATGTCCTTGCCACTCTCTCACTTTGTCACAGCTTACCCTTCCCCCTCCCCACATCCTCAAGTCCATTCTTTGTAGGTCTGTGTCTTTATTCCCGTCTTACCCCTAGGTTCTTCATGACATTTCTTTTTCTTAGATTCCATATATATGTGTTAGCATATGGTATTTGTCTTTCTCTTTCTGACTTACTTTACTCTGTATGACAGACTCTAGGTCCATCCACCTCACTAGAAGTAACTCAATTTCGTTTCTTTTTATGGCTGAGTAATATTCCATTGTATGTATGTGCCACATCTTCTTTATCCATTCATCTGATGATGAACACTTAGGTTGCTTCCATCTCCTAGCTATTGTAAATAGAGCTGCAATGAACATTTTGGTACATGACTCTTTTTGAATTATGGTATTCTCAGGGTATATGCCCAGTAGTGGGACTGCTGGGTCATATGGTAGTTCTATTTGTAGTTTTTAAGGAACCTCCATACTGTTCTCCATAGTGGCTGTACCAATTCACATTCCCACCAGCAGTGCAAGAGTGTTCCCTTTTCTCCACACCCTCTCCAGCATTTATTGTTTCTAGATTTTTTGATGATGGCCATTCTGACTGGTGTGAGATGATATCTCATTGTAGTTTTGATTTGCAGTTCTCTAATGATTAGTGATGTTGAGCATCCTTTCATGTGTTTGTTGGCAATCTGTGTATCTTCTTTGGAGAAATGTCTGTTTAGGTCTTCTGCCCATTTTTGGATTGGGTTGTTTGTTTTTTTGTTATTCAGCTGCATGAGCTGCTTGTAAATTTTGGAGATGAATCCTTTGTCAGCTGATTCATTTGCAAATATTTTCTCCCATTCTGAGGGTTGTCTTTTGGTCTTGTTTATGGTTTCCTTTGCTGTGCAAAAGCTTTTAAGTTTCATTAGATCCCATTTGTTTATTTTTGGTTTTATTTCCATTTCTCTAGGAGGTGGGTCAAAAAGGATCTTGCTGTGATTTATGTCATAGAGTGTTCTGCCTATGTTTTCCTCTAAGATTTTGATAGTTTCTGACCTTACATTTAGGTCTTTAATCCATTTTGAGCTTATTCTTGTGTATGGTGTTAGGGAGTGTTCTAATCTCATACTTTTACATGTACCTGTCCAGTTTTCCCAGCACCACTTATTGAAGACGCTGTCCTTTCTCCACTGTACATTCCTGCCTCCTTTATCAAAGATAAGGTGACCATATGTGCGTGGCTTTATCTTTGGGCTTTCTATCCTGTTCCATTGATCTATATTTCTGTTTTTGTGCTAGTACCATACTGTCTTGATTACTGTAGCTTTGTAGTATAGTGTGAAGTCAGGGAGCCTGATTCCTCCAGCTCCGTTTTTCGTTCTCAAGATTGCTTTGGCTATTCAGGCTCTTTTGTGTTTCCATACAAATTGTGAAATTTTTTGTTCTAGTTCTGTGAAAAATGCCAGTGGTAGTTTGATAGGGATTGCATTGAATCTGTAGATTGCTTTGGCTAGTAGAGTCATTTTCACAATGTTGATTCTTCCAATCCAAGAACATGGTATATCTCTCCATCTATTTATATCATCTTTAATTTCTTTCATCAGTGTCTTACAATTTTCTGCATACTGGTCTTTTGTCTCCTTAGGTAGGTTTACTCCTAGATATTTTATTTTTTTTGTTGCAATGGTAAATGGGAGTGTTTTCTTAATTTCACTTTCAGATTTTTTCATCATTAGTGTGTAGGAATGCCAGAGATTTCTGTGCATTAATTTTGTATCCTGCTACTTTACCAAATTCATTGATTAGCTCTAGTAGTTTTCTGGTAGCATCTTTAGGATCCTCCATGTATAGTATCATGTCATCTGCAAACAGTGACAGCTTTACTTCTTCTTTTCCAATTTGGATTCCTTTTATTTCCTTTTCTTCTCTGATTGCTGTGGCTAAAAATTCCAAAACTATGTTGAATAAGAGTGGTGAGCGTGGGCAACCTTGTCTTTTTCCTGATCTTAGTGCAAATGGTTTCAGTTTTTCACTATTGAGGACTATGTTGGCTGTGGGTTTGTCATATATGGCCTTTATTATGTTGAGGAAGGTTCCCTCTATGCCTACTTTCTGCAGGGTTTTTATCATAAATGGGTGTTGAATTTTGTCAAAAGCTTTCTCTGCATCTATTGAGATGATCATATGGTTTTTCTCCTTCAATTTGTTAATATGGTGTATCACGTTGATTGATTTGCATATATTGAAGATTTCACTGACTCTCTCTATTGTTTCTTATTTCATTTGTCCCCACTCTGAGCTTTATTATTTCCTTCCTCCTGCTAGCTTTAGATTTAGTTTTCATTTTCTATCTATATGAATTTGAAGATCAGGTTTTGAATTTTGACAGAGAAGCCAGTTGGGGGTTTGATGGGGATTGTTGAATCTGTAGGTCATTTGGGGGAATATTCCCATGTTAACCATTTTAATTCTTCCAATTTATGAACATAGGATATCTTTATTTTTTATTGAACTATAGTTAATTTATAATGTTGTGTTAATTTCTGCTGTACAGTAAAGTGATTCAGTTATACATTCTTTTTGGGGTATATCTTTCCATTTGCTTAGAGCATCATTAATTTCTTTCAGCAATATTTTGTAGCTGTCAGGATACAAATCTTGAACTTTTCTGTTTAGTTTTTGAGGAAACTTTTTAAAAGGAGCTTCAGATAGGCTCCTTTTGACATGGTGGGCCCCATCTTTCATACCTTCACACGTTACATACGGGAACAGGTCCACTCGGCTCTTTCTTTCTGGGTTCCCTGACCTGCACTTGTGTCGCAAGGTCCTGGCGAGATGGCCAGGTGGCCTGCAGCTCCTGAGGAGTCGTGAAGGGAAGTGGGCTGAGCCAGTGCTGCTGGGGCCAGCGGGGAGGACACAGGAGTGGTGAGGAGGACAAGTCAGCAGGCAAAGGGAGTGGCGGTTCCAGGGACCACCAGGGAGGCCTCACGGCTTTGCACAAGACCCAGCTGAAATTTCTGAGGAAATGTTGATAAGTTCCACTAGTTTGGGGAAAATATATCCTTCTTTATTTAGCAAGCAACACCGTGGTCCACTGGATAACGTTTTTGCCTCTTCATTTTGTCTTCCTTGGGTTGTTCTTTCCATTTAGTTCAGCGGCCCTCTCCCTCCTACAGGATTTTCCTTCCCAAGTGAGGGCAGGGGCAAGTGACACAGTGGAAGGTCTGTCCCTCCCCCCGATGGGGGATAAAATCAGAGGCAGATGCAAGCAGGCAGGCAGCTTGGGTGTAAGTGAGCTTCCGGCAGAGGGAGACAAAGCTGGTTTCCTCGGGGGAAGGACCTCCAAGCACCCACAGTGGGGTTGGGGAGGGCCTGGCCATGCCTGTCTATACCCGGAGGCAGGGGCCTCCACGCTTTCCCCAAACACCTGGGCCTGGGCCCCTTGCCGCAGTGTGTGTGTCCAGCCTGGGTGGCTCAGGCTGGGCTTGGTGTTGGAACCATGAGCCTGGTTTAACCAGAAAGGGCACAGGGGCCCCCTCCATCCTCCCTATCCACCAGCAGCCCAGAGCTGGGATGCTGGGGTTCCGATGCAGCTCTGTTACGAGAGTGTACCTGTGCATATGTGTGTCTGCGTGTGGTGCCACCTAGGGAGCCTTGCCCAACTGCCCTGCTAGCCTTGGCCCCCTCAGCCTGCACTGGGGACAGTCACTGCTCCCAGGGGGCCGCCAGGAGGGTAAAGCCTGTGACACGATTCACACACAGTGAGCACTGCATCACATTAGCTGTATTTTAAAAGGTTTCATTCCACCACTCAAAATATATTTTTTAGACTGGGTATGGCAACAGTCTCATGAAATCCAGCAGTAGAATGTGCATTTACATTCTAGCTTGAATTTGGGGAGACAGTTAATGACTAATGATGATAATTGCTGTTTTCTTTTGCTTAATAGCAAAGAAGGGTTCAGTGAATAGCTGTAAATTAGGAAGCTAAGACGCCTTCCGCATTTTGTGTTTGTTACCTCACTTTCACAAAGAGAAACTACCAGCCCCTAAGGTATTTGTTATATGTTATGTAGACTTATTAAAAAACCTATAGAGTACAAGCCCTCATTATATGTTTTGGTATCACCATTATTTACGGTGGATTATTATCCTGTGTGTTGTCACTGTTTTATTTTTGAGAGGTAATGTGTGAGCTTCCACGCATATGTCAGGGAATTCAGGGGAAATGAGAATATTATCAATGTGTGGCATAATCAAATTTAATTCATTTCAGTTAAACTTTTCTCTTTTATGCTGTTCTTTTATGGAGCCACATTCATAGTGTAGCTTGCAGGCTAAACATTAGGTAGAAACGGGATACGTGAGTGGAGCAATAATGGGCTGGCTTTTTAACATGGAGGAAGATTAGAATTGTGTTAAATTACATGTTAATGGAAAAATAAAGCAAAAGGTAATAGGATGCCAACTTCATGCTGCTGTAAAGTCTACATTACAGAGCACAGTTTTTGCTGTTTATCAATTGAATACTGAATTTCCTTTGAAAACTTGCATTTAATTATATTAAAACATAATCAGAAATATCCTTTCCTGATATATTGAAGCGCTCCAGTTATAACTTGGCTGTTGAGAAGGACAGACACTGCGTAGCTATTATGGGATGACCACTCCCGTGAGACAGAGAAGCACCTCACACTGGGAGGAAGCAAAGCTCTGTTTGGAGATAAAGGGCCCACGGACCCTGGAATTGGGGACCGTTTGCTCTGAACGTGCAGGAGAGAGTGAGAGACAGGCCCCTGGGATCCTCAGAAAAGGTTTACTTTCTCTCCTGCTGTCAGTTGCTCCCAGGGTGCCCCTAACTTCTCAGGGATCCGTGAAACCGAGTCCCTTTCTTATAATGCGTTCCCACATCTGAGCTGGCCTGACAGGTGGCAGTTCTGGAGCCTGAAAAGGGGACCTTTGGAATCCACACTGGTGTCGAACCCAGGTCCGTGTGCCAGATGCACAGTGAGGCCAAACAAATCGATTGATCCAGAGGCAACAACCAAGAAGATGGGAGACGTAGGTTTGTCTCTGATCCGTGTTACTGGCTGGCCTGAGCATAAGGTTTTTAAAGGCAACCTCTGGGGTGAGAGCTGCAGGGACCGTGACTTTCTTCTGACTTTCTGGTCGGTGGTGAGGCAACGGGGTGATGCTCCAGAAATCTCAATCCTCAACCTCCTGGTTCCGACCCGTCTGGGGTCTCAGCCTGTAGTCACCCTCTTCCACCCGGGCAGGGGTCCTGGTTTCTGCAGAGCAGCCCCAAGCTATGTATCAGATGATAGGTACATCCCTTGAGGAGGAACTAGGACTCTGTTTTATCACTGAACTATTGTTTAATCTCTCATTACCTTTCTTGCTTGACTGATTTTCCTTTATTTCTGCAATTCCCTCACTTCCCTAACTAGTAACCGCTTGAGTCTCCTCTTTGGGACTCGTGGAAGGCCTAGGAAACGAAAGCCTTTTTCTACCAGCAAGAACGGGGGACACGGCAGGGCCTGTGTACCTGGGGGGCCCCATGGGGTCCTGCTCCATTTCCACACCTTGGACCAGTCATTGGGCCAGTGTCCTTGGCAGGGGGTGACGTTTCCCTTGTGTGGGTCACTGGGAGAGCTGGGTTGGCGGTCATCAGGGAGAAGCCTCATGTCTCTCAACTTTCTTCCCTGTTTCGCACAGTGGCCCTTGGAGGCCACTTTGGGGGTCAGGGTGGGTGGCTCTGTGCGTGTCTCAGGCGAGGCTTTGTGAGTTAAGGGTGAGTGGGGGACACTCTTGATGGAGGAGGACAGTGGTGCCGAGGCGGGCAGTGGCCCTGGGGAGAGGCTGTTGGACACCGCGGTAGGTCGGGGCTCAGACGGCTTCCTTCCTGAGGAGACGAGGCTCTCACGCGTTGAGAAGGTCCCCTTATCATCCCTTTCTGGACCCTCAGCCTGAGGACAGCGCACAGGGGGCCCAGGCATTGTCTGAATTGTGGTGGGTGGTGCTGGAGCCGAGTCTCGGAGAGCAAATCCTGGAGAAAGCACCCCAGCCTGGGGAGCAGAGCGTGGAGAGGACCTGCGGAGGAAGTTTTAGAAGGAGCAGCAGTTTGATGTGACAAAGCACAGGATACTTCCCAGGAGAGCTGAGAGATGAACCTAGAGTGAGGGGCTCTGCCGGCGTATCTGGTCACCACGCAGCTTGGAGCATCCGCTCTGGGCCTGGCACGGGGCTGGGGCCAGCCGGTAGCCTCAGGGAGCCTGCCATCCTGAGTCTGTGTTTCCTGCACATGCTATAGACAGTATATGCATATTAGACACAAATATATGTATTAAGTATACATGTTATGTGTGCCTGTTATACACTATAATATAGAAGCTATTTTGTGTGTATATTATATGCATGCTATATACTATATATGCATATTACATATGAGTATATGCACTACATATACATGTCATATGTGCATATTATACACTATAGTAGGATCTATTTCCTCTATATATTACACGCATACTATATACTATGCATGCATGTTATATACAAATATATGCATTATACATACATGCTATACGTGCATATTATACACTCTAATAGGATCTATTTTCTCCATATATTACACGCATACTGTATATGCAGTTTCTATATGGATATATGCATTATATATACATGCTCTAATAGTCTGTATTTCCGGTATACATTACATTACATGCCATATGTGCATATTATGTACTATATATGTATACTATATACCAGTGGTCCCCAGCCTTTTTGGCGCGTGGGACCAGTTTTGTAGAAGACAGTTTTTCCACGGACGGGGGAGGAGGGGGGTGGGGATAGTTTCGGGATGATTCAAGCGCCTTGCACTTATCGTGCACTTTATTTCTATTATTACACTGTAATAGATAATGAAATAATTATGCAACTCCCCATAATGCAGAATCAGTGGGAGCCCTGAGCTTGTTTTCACTTGCTAACCACTGATGGGGTTTTGATTTGAGTCTGCAAGCAATCGATTTATTACGGTCTCTGTGCAGTCAAACCTCTCTGCTGATGATTACCTGTATTTGCAGCCGCTTCCCAGCACCAGCATCACCGCCTCAGCTCCACCTCAGGTCACCAGGCATTAGATCCTCACAGAGTATGCCACCTAGACCCCTCGCATGCGCAGTTCACGGTAGGGTTCGCGCTCCCGTGAGAATCTAATGCCGCCACTGACCTGACAGTAGGAGGAGCTCAGGCGGTAACGCGATCGATGGGGGGCGGTGTAAATACAGATGGAGCTTCCGTGGATCACCTGCCGCTCACCTCCTGCTGTGCCACCCAGTTCTTAACAGGCCATGGACCGGTAGCTGTCTGTGGCCCAGGGGTTGGGGACCCCTGCTATATACTATAATAGTCTGTATTTCCTGTATGTGTTATATGCGTACTATGTACAAGGTGTGCATATTATATACAATGTATGCATATTATATATGATATATGCATTATGTGTACATGCTACATATGTATATCATATGCTATAATAGAGTCTATTTCCTTTATATATTATATGCAAATAACATACTGTGTATACATATCCTATATGGATCTATGCATTATGCATACATAGTATATAGGCATATCATATGCTATAATAGAGTCTGTATTTCCTGTATAGATTATATTATATGCATATTGTATACTAGGTTTGCATATTCTATATGGATATGTGCATTATGCGTATATAGGCATATCATATGCTATAATAGAGTCTGTATTTCCTGTATAGATTATATTATATGCATATTATATACTAGGTTTGCATATTCTATATGGATATGCGCATTATGCATACATAGTATATAGGCATATCATATGCTATAATAGAGTCTGTATTTCCTGTATAGATTATATTATATGCATATTATATACTAGGTTTGCATATTCTATATGGATATGTGCATTATGCATACACAGTATACAGGCATATCATATACTGTAATAGAGTCTGTGTCTCCTGCATCTGTTTGGTGACCAGTTGGAAGCAACAGAAGCAGAGACGCTGGAACATCAGGAAGCAGAAGTGGAGCAAGGGGCTTCTCTAGCAAAGCCTGGAATCCAGTAAACCCTGGACTTTATACATGCTGACCCAAGAGAATTGAAAATGGTAACACTTATAATCATAATGTAGCTAAAAGTAATCATTGAGCGGGTCCTCCTCCTGGACCTCTGCTTGTTGCCAGCACGCAGTTGAGGTGACAGAAGCCTGCCGGGAGTCCCACGCTAGTGCTGGCAGAACTGGGACCCTAACCCTAACTAGTCCACGCCCAGAGGCCCCCGTTTCGACCACTGGGCTCAGCTCTCTTCCTACCGGGACACCCAGCAGCAGCAAACCCAGCATCTTGCAGAGATCAGCTCTGGTGGTTCGGGGGTCTGTGTTCAATAGTGCAGCTCACAAAATCAGACCTTTCTTCCCTGACGTTTCTGAGTAGAACCGTACAACTCAAAGTCAACCATCTGAAATAGGAAGTCAGGACATCCTGGTTCCATCCTCGCGTTGACGCGGACGGTGGCCTTGAGAAAGTCACCCCCGCTGCTCGCCTGCGTAGTGAGGACACAGCTTTAAATGATTCGTGACCAACGCCCTAGCACGTGGTGCGTCAGCCCACCAGGCAGCATCGCTGATGAAATACCAGGTGTGACTTCTCAGACTTCTTAAACTGCACCACAACACGCGAGTCTAGTTGAAATGTAACTTGTTTTTTTCCCCCAAAGTTCATCTGTTTAACACCACAAAATCTTGCTGTCAGGAGACCTGATGAATGTGTTAGGCATTAAGTATTCGTAGTTGTCAAACCACACCGGGGAATATCAAAGTTGCTTTTAATGCTCTTACACTTTGGAGCGGGCGATGTGGTATAAAACAATGGTTGTTCACTTGAGCGTCCAGACCAGGAGTGGCCACGGGATACAAATAGTCCACGCGTAGAGGGAAGGGTGTCAAGCGAGGGCTCCCGCCCGTGTTCCCACCGAGTCTGACACGGTGCTTCTGTGTTCTCTCGACAGACCAGCCGCACTCATGGTCCCCGACTCAGCACTTCAATGAAGACAGGTACTCCCCTGCGCTGAGGGCTATGAAAGGCTTACCCGGGAGTCGGAACCAGCCCCCGCTGTGCTCCGGCCACACCTGTGGCTTGACGCCCCCCGAGGACTGCGAGCACAGCCACAGCTACCTGCACCGTGGCCCGGAGGTGCGGCAGCCCTACCTGCTCAGCCCGGCCGAGAGCTGCCCGATGGAGCGTCACCGCTGCTCCCCGCGGGCCTCCGTCCACTCCGACTGCGTGATGCTGCCGGTGGCACTGGGAGACCATGTGTCCAGCAGCACCTTTCCCCGGATGCACTACAGCTCCCACTACGACACCAGGGACGACTGTGCCGTGGCCCACGCTGGCGCCAAGACCAACCGGATCCCGGCCAACCTGCTGGACCAGTTCGAGAAGCAGCTGCCCCTGCACAGGGACGGCTTCCACACGCTGCAGTACCAGCGCACCTCCGCGGCTGCCGAGCAGCGCAGCGAGAGCCCCGGCCGCATCCGCCACCTGGTCCACTCCGTGCAGAAGCTCTTCACCAAGTCCCACTCCCTGGAGGGCTCGTCCAAGGGCCACGTCAACGGCACCAAGGGGGACGGCCGGGCGGACGAGCACGCCCACGGCCACCACTCCAAGCACGGCAAACGGAGTAAGAGCCGGGAGCGCAAGGCCGAGGGCCGGCACCGCTCGGGGCTCAGCAGCTGGTGGAGCTCGGACGACAACCTGGACAGTGACAGCACCTACCGAGCCTCCAGCGTGCTCAGCCGTCACCCCGCCGACCCCGTGGCCCACTGCTACCCCGACGCCCTGGCCGGCCCCTTCGGGGACCTCTCCCTGAGGATTTCCAAGAGCAACAGCGACGTCAAGTGCTCAGCCTGTGAGGGCCTGGCCCTGGCGCCGGACGCCAAGTACATGAAGCGCAGCTCCTGGTCCACACTCACAGTGAGCCAGGCCAAGGAGGCCTACCGCAAGAGCTCCCTGCACCTGGACAAGCCGCTGGGGCCCCCGGAGCTGAAGCCGCCACTGCGGCCCTGCCACTACCTGCAGGTAAGGGAGGGCACTGCGTGCTGTCTCGGCAGGCCGAGTGGGGAGGGCCCTGGAGGACGCCCCGTCCTTCCTCCAGACCGTAGCCCTGGGTACGACGGGCCAGGATGTAGCACCGGCCACAGACGTGTGTCAGCCCATGGTAGTGCTTTCCCATTTGAAAGTGGCTGGTTTGGTCTTGAGTGAGTTCACAGGTCTTACCCGACAGTAGCATCTTTAAGCCAAGGAGCGTGATTATGGAAACCACATGCGTTCCCCTGGGGTGCGGATGAACTACATTCACCAAAGGCAAAAGCAGATTAAAGGCAGTGGCTGGCTGGAGGTGGCATTATCGGGAATTCTCTGTTTTAGGTCATTCCCTTCTCCCCTGGGCCCCCTAACCATGCCACCCCTGAGGGAGCTAGGGGAGCGCCACCCACTGAGAGGCACCCACCCCTTTTAAGAGGCCTCTGCAATCACTTCTGTTAGCTAACAGTGCTGTTAGCAAAGCTGGAAAGTCTGAAGTTTTCCTCCAGTGTATGTATAATTTGTATTCCAATTCACAATCCCTTCGACTTGGCCAACAGCAGTTGCTGTAGGCTGTGCTCTGGGTTAGAGAAATCCTCACGGAATAATGAGTAACCGCGCTAAACGCTGGCTGAGTCATCAGACGGTCAATTAATGGAACAGATAAACAACTGTGAATCTTTTCGGGCGTCAGGTGGCTACAGATCATTCTAGCAACTCCAATTGCCGTCCTGGAACGTGGTCCAGAACCCAGCGGTTCTGTTTGCAAAGGAAATGCTAACCAAATTGCTTTTATAGGAAGATTTATTCAAGGAGGCGAATTGGCAGATGGATAAAATAGTATTTTTGTAGCAATGGGAGAGACTTAAATTTTGCTTGTAGGTAGCAAATGCCAGTGATATATAAATATGAAATTTTTACCTGTACATCTCTAAAGAAATATGACGAATCCATCCAGGGCCCAGTCTAGTCATTGTGAGAGAAGCAAAACTCTCCTGTTTGTGTCCGTGTTTGGTCCTGGGAAATCTCCAATGCAGTGTCCCCTGAGCACAACAAGATGGGCCTGCGGCTGGGGTATGGGGCCCCTGGGTGCCCGACTCAGTGACCTGACTTTTCCACAACACTTCTTGGGGCACCTCGTACCCCTCAGGGCCTCCCTCTTAAACGTTTTCTGTCCCCTCTCCACTTACCGAATATCTGCTAATCATGGAAACTAGTAATCCGATATAAAGGCAAGAGTGCAACATAAGGAACCCCAAACACTCATCACCCAGCCTCGGGAGCGATCGATTCAGGGCCAGTCTTGTCCCATCAGTACCTCACCTGCCTTCCGGTCCAGGTTATGTTGAAACAAAGCCCACATAGCCTAAGTAGGTATTTCTGTATTTATCTCTAAAAGACCCACATTGGAAGGTAAGGGCTCTTCCTTTGGAAGCAGAACTGCAGTGCCATTAAGACATTAAGGAATCACAGTTCTTCAGAGTGTCAATATCTGGTCAATGTCCAGGGTTCCCTGTCTGCCCACAGTCCTCTCTCACGGTGTGTTGGCATCAGCGTCCAGATCAGGGGCCTGCGTGGGGTGGGGTCACCTGTCCATGAAAAACCTGTTGGTTTCTCCTCTGTCTCCTTCTCTTTGCTCTCTCTTGCCACCACTGTCCTCCCCAGGGATTTTGTTTTGGGGGGTGGTTAGGAACCCATTTGTCTGACGTTCCCCGCAGTCTGGGCTCCAACTGTGGGGTCTCAAGGGGTCACACAGCCGCATCTCGGGCCCTCGTGTTTGTCAGGCGGTGGTCGGTCCTCCACCATCAGCCCCCCCGCCCGTGGTCCCCCACTGCTAGCGTGAGAGTCACTAAGGACCTCGCCTGCTGGAGCGAGAGGGTCGTCCCTCCAGCCGTGGCTCCAGCAAAACCCCGTTTCCAGACTTCGGAACGTTCGTCCTTATATGATAATGTGTGAGAAATGACAAGTGACTGGGTCCCGTGAAAAGTTGTGATTTGGTGGAACAACCCCCGGTGTTGAATGACATCATGCAGGCCCGCAAACCCCCCAGGGCCTCACTCGGAGTGGGCAGTCGTAGACCCAGCCGCGTGGTCCTCGTGAAGGGACACTCTGGAGGCCACTCACGATGCAGCCTCAGAGCAGTCTGGGCCACGGTCGCCCGCGGTGGGAGCCACATCGCAGGCAGGGCGGCGCCACAGGGCCCCAGAGAAACGCGGGTGAGGCGCTCACTCAGGAGACGGGTTCCCACCAAGCGCCCCCCTCCCTGGGGCCCCGCTGGATCACGGGGGGATGGGGGGGGAGATTTGAGGCCAGGAGCATCGCGAGCTCCGCCTCCTTCCCAGGCTCCTTCGTCCTGTTGGCCTAGGACTTCCAGGACCTTGTGCTACGGGGCTTCACCGTGCTGATTGCATTATGCTTTCTGGGGAAGGATACAAAACTCTGGATCCTCGCCAGCGCAGATTTAATATCACAGCCAGAAGGTAGGGGGATCGGAAGAATTTGTCTGTAGATGCTACCGTAGGAATAAGATTTACAAGAACAGAAGGGAGAAATAAACGCTCGCACGCTTTTCTTTTTCCACCAAAAGCTAGAGAGATTTGAAGCCGAACAAAGGATTGCTTTTCACTTTTACCTTTGGTTTGTACATAATACATAGTTAACATTAGAGCAAGAGTCTTTATGTTTTTAAGTAGGTCAAAACAGACAATAGGCAGAATTGAAAGAAAATTATGGTCCCTTTTCTTTGAAAGAGCTTGTTTTGGTAGTTTCTCCATCAGCAGACAAAGCGTCTAAGGTCAGAGTGTTAATGAATGTCACGTTAATTGGGCGGGTGACCTGCGGGGGGTTCGCTCAGGGAACAGGTGGCCCCCTTGTCACGTGCTGCCCTGGGTTCTAGGGACACGAAGGTAGGAGGTGCCCTCCCGGCCCTGATGGGAGGACAGGTGAGGGCAACTGCGTCGTCTAGAGAACACGGCGGGGACACGTGGGAACATGCCAGGAACACAGGCCTTGGCCCCCGTCACATCGCACTGCAGCGGCACGTAGCCCGGGGCCAGCACCAGCTCGGTACCCCCTTCTCCCGTCCTGGTCTCCTGGCCTCTCCGCAGGCCTCCTTCACTCTCCCTCCCCGCTTCCTCTCTTGATTGTCTCTGCCTGACTGGTGGTCCAGACCCGCAGGGTCTCCTGGCGACGGGGGGGGGGGTCTTACCCCGGTGTCCGTGCTAGTGATGCTGCTGTTCCAAAGGCAGCATCTTCTTTGGTGTTTAATTCAGGAAGAGTTCCCGTCCCAACATGACTCTCCAGGGAGCCGCCGGAGGGGAGGGGCAGAAGGACCGTGGAGCGGCGAGAGCCACTGGGAAGCGTGAAAATCTTCCCACACTTGCAGAGTATTTCAGCCCCGCTCCCAACCTCCATCCCACCGAGGTCCGCACGCCCCCAGACCTGGGCACCGAGCCTGCCCCACCGTCCTTCACGGGAAAGGGCTCCAAACGCTCCGTGAGTCGTGAGCATCCTCCATCCCAGAGCGGAAGCTGGGTCATAGAGTTGATGAAGTACGCGGTGCGCGCGCAGAAGTACATCCTACAAACACTGCGTTTCCCGGTGACATTCGTTCCGCGGGTTCTGTTTGTGCTTTAGAAAAACCACCCACCTTTACCAAAGGGGGCCGCCTCTGGTTTCTGCAGTAAGCACTTCAAGGGGCCTCAGGCTTCCAGAGCCCTGGACGTGTGCTTCCACGCGATCGGAAGTGAGAGCTGACTCCTGACTAAGAGCTGAGCTCTGACACTGACCACCTCCCACACCCTGGCTGACGTGGCCGCCCCAACTGTCCTGAGTGTGTCTCGTGTCCCCGTCCCTCCCTCCGCCTGCATTGCTCTGCTCGCCGGTCTACGATCTGTCTCCCCAGCAGGACTCCGCACCCCCGTCACCGCATCATCCCTGCGTCTGGTGGGGTCGGACTCGTAATAAAGCCCCGAATGAAGGAACGAGGAGGCTCGTTTGTCCTGTGATGCCGCAGGACACCTGGATGCAGTGAAAAGATACTCAGATGTCAGTTCAACAAAGCCAGCGTCTTTCCAGGCACTGGAGGCATCTGGGTGGTTCTGGAATCGGGGTGATCGGGAGGATGGATGAGCCCCCAGCCTCTTGTGCTCTCGCGGGATTCATGACTCTTCAGGATGGTTGGAATTAGGGCTCATAAAGACCATCCAACTCTAGAAAACCAGTAATTCTGATAAGCTTCTCACAAACTTAATTGTTTCACCCAGTTCCCAGACCCCGGAGCCCAGGGGCTGTCCCCGCCGGGAATGGCTGGCATCGCAGCCACTAGGAGATTTCTCTGGCCCCTCTGTGGGTTGGGTTACTCCCCAAACCTGCTGAGGTGGCGGGTCCCTTCCCCCCGGAGTCCCCATGGAAACCCTCGTCCCTCTTCCGGGCACTTCTCACAATCGGTCTCTTGTGTTTCCACGTGCACATCTTGGCCGATTTCATCAGCACATAAGACACGCTCACATCGTGGGTCATTTTGCTGTCTCTGTTCTTTCGTGACAGTGGATGGGTGGGTCCTGGAGAGCAGTGGCATCCCCTGGGAAGGGTTTGAAAGGAGCCATTCCCAGAGCACAGGGGAAACCATTACCATCCTAGGCCTGTGGGCAGGGTCTGGAGAGAGGGGGCCCGTGGAAGCAGGACCCCCAGCATTCGGAGGCCTGGTTGAGGCAGCTCCTGACAGACCGTGGGCCCGAAGCTGGAGAGAGCTCTGGAAGGCGCTCCACACCACCCCCCCAGCTCCCCCCGCAGTGCAGCCCTCGGCAGAGCCAACCAGAACCGAAGGCTAAGGGACACGGACTGGCAAGAGGCTCCCTCAGTGTCAGGGCACAGGGGAGGGTGTGGGGGGAGGAGACCAGGGACCGGAGAGGGCATGGGGGGCATGACCAGCACGTATGGACAGTGCCCGGCACACAGAGACAGGGACTAGCCCATAGGAGAGTGACCAGCCCGTAGAGACAGTGACCAGCACATATGGACGGTGCCCAGCACATGGGGACAGTGCCCGGCAGATACGGACAGTGCCGACAGGGGACTCATGGATGACCAGCACACAGGATCACCTCCAGCAGGCCGCGGCCCACTCAGTGTTGAGTCCCTCGTATGGTCTCAGGCCTGTGACAGGCATTTGGGAAATACTGTTGAGATAAATTCTTCACTGAAGGGTGCTGGGGTTCGAGTGTTTGCCAGCCGTGAGCCCTGTCAACCTTTCTGCCTCATTGAACTCATATACATCACCCTTTGCGGTGAGACTCAACACAGCGTAAGAAAGGCGCTTGGAAAATCATCAGTCGTTACATAAACCTATAATAATATTGTGTGCGTGAATATTCTACTCTGTCCACGTTTACCAGTTAGGAAGGACGGGGGCTGTGTGTGACTGTGAATGTGCACGGTGGAAATCAAAGGAGAGCTGACGCTTGGGCTGGCGGTTCTCTCTTGTGCACGGGGGTCAGGGAAGGATGTTAGCGGCATCCCTGGCCTCAAGCCTCCGGCGGCCAGGAGGCAGTCCCCCCACCTTGAAGATGACCAAACTTGTCTCCGGACGTCACCAAGTGTCCCCGGGAGACAGAATTACCCCCAGCTGAGAACCACTGGGATCGTCCCAAGAGCGTGAGAGTTAGAACTAGGTGGACTTGGGTTCATCAGAAGCCGACTCTCCTGGGCTGGGGGCAGGGACCCCTCCGCCTGCACCTCCTCCCGGGCCCTGCCTCCCCGCCCTCAGCACCCCTCCCAGCACCACCCACCTCCCAGGTGTCCGAGCTCAGCTGGGAAGGCTTCTTATGAGACGCCTTCCTTTTTTTTTTTTAATTTTTTTCTTTTTATTTTGATATAATTTTAGATTTACATAAAAGTTGCAATAATAGAAAAGAAAACAGGTATACCCTTCGCCCCATTTCTCCCGTGTTAACAACTTAGATAACCCTAGCACCGTTATCAAAATCAGGAAATTAACAACGTTATAATATTATTAACTTAGAAACAGATCTCATTTGAATTTCACCAGTTTTCCCCGATGGCCTCTTTCTGTTCCCACAATCTTTCAGTTATCGTGTCTCCTTAATCTCCTCCAATACATGGTGGTTCCCCAATCTTTCCTTACCTTAATGACCTCGACACTCTTGAAGAATTATAGTTATTCTGTAGAATGTCTCTCAATTTGGGTTTCTCAGATGTTTTCATGATGAAAGTTATGCGTTTTTGGCAAGAATACCCAAAAGTGATATCGTGTCCTGTTCAGTGCATCATATCAAGGGGTACGTGATGTTTATATGTCGTATCGGGGTAATGCTCACCTTGATCCCTCGTTTTAAGTTGGTAACCTCAGAAAGTTGTTTTTGTACACAGTGGTTCTGGAACATGTGAGACACCTTCTTGTGAGACGCCTTCTCAGGTCCTAGGAGGCCTGTTGATAGCTAAACCACGCCCTCTCCAAAGTCCACGCATTTATACCCATTGTGCTATTGTTTAAACAACTTTCCTGCCCGTAACCATGGCTCCTAAACATGTCAAACCAAGTATCCTGTTTATAGCAAATATTTCACGGTGTCTCCCGGACTGTTCTAAAATGAAATTCACGTGTAACCGACCTACACACACTATTCTGAGTATAGATTTGACCCTTGAACGACACAGGTTGGAGCTGCATGGGTCCACTTGTAGGTGGAATTTTTCAGTAGTAAATGCTCAGTACTACATGATCCACGGCTGGTTGACTCCTCAGATGCTGAGCGAAGCACTTGGAGGACTGACTACAAGTTATACTCGGATTTTTGGCTGCATGGAGGGTCAGCACCCCAACACCTGCATTGTTCAAGGGTCAACTGGATAGGTTTGTTTACGTGTATAATGTGCCCAAACGCTAATAAAACAGAGAGATAAAAGGAGGGTCACTTTTAACTAAGAACATGAATTTTAATATAAAAATGTCTGGGCACATGACAAACATGTACAGAAGGAAGTATTCGGAAGTTTGTTTCTGGATGAAGACACAATAGTTTAGACCCGTGGAGGGAGTAGTAATGATTCACGCACCACCAGCAGATTCACCCACCAGATGGGATTATCGGCAACGGTCAACAGTTCTTGGGGAAGCATCGCACCAAACAAAGTTCTCTCTTCCCTTGATTTACGTGGTGAGTTGCATTCCTGAAAAATCCACTGTTCATTAAAACCATGCAAATGAAAAAAGCAAAAAAACTTTAGTTTACATACAAAGAAGAGTTAGATTCAAGGCTCAGGTCATTATAGACAGAAAAGCATACAGCACACAAGCCAGTTCTTCATGGGGATGGGATTGTGTCGTGCTTTCCTGAGGACGAGCATCTCTGGCCCCCAGGATGCTGGTCGTGTCCCCCAAGTATGTGGCACTCGCGGCTGCCCCCGATGGATGTCTTGGGTGGCCCTAGAGGGTGTCCCCACTTGGAACCGTTGTTGTTTACTGTAACAACCTGGAACTGAGAAGCCCAGCTGTCTTGCTCTCAGTTATATTCCCAGTGGCGAGCGTGCCTGGTATGCATTTAAAACAAAACACAAAAACTCTCTGGAATGAATGGAGAAGACATTTCCCTACAGGGTCACACAGCGTTTGATGGCATTTTCTTCCTTGTTTCAACACCCGAAAGAGAATATTATTACAAAACCCTGGCCCTTGTCACCCGTGCCTTGCTGCTTGAAAGGAAGAAAGGACATTTTAACCTGCCGCGTTGAAGTTTCCTTCAAGCAAGGAGCAGGAGACACTGAACTGTACACTCTCAACCTTAGGAAAATGCCTATTTAGACATCGTAAATATCACTCTGTGCAAGTAGGAACTAAAGTAATAATTATCGCTAAATGCAGCAAAGATCCCGCATGGATTAGCAGAGGTCAGTGGTCACTGTGAAAGGAGGTTCATTTGTTCGTTCATTAAAGCACTTGTTGGTTTGGGGCCAACCCTGGCCACCCTTACCTGCCATTGTAGGTTTTTGACGCTGTAATGTACCCAAGAAAGAGTTATTGACTCAGGCACGGTGGCATTTTCGTGTCACTCCCTTGTTCTTTTGATAGTCTGGAGACATGTGCTTTGGAAGCGGTATTCAGAGCCCACGCTTGACTCTGGTTTACACTCCTTCTGTATTGAAATCTCTCCTGTCAGAGACTGCGAAATTGGCGGCTTACATCAGAAACAAAAAAATACAAGCTGCTCTCATTTGTTAGTTAATTCACAAGCTGCTGGGGAAGAAATCTTTGTTTTTTTTTACGGAAACATGTTTTTAATTCACAAAAACTCCATGAAGCTGCCAGTGGGGACGCATCTTTCCCGGCTCCTCTCCATCTGTCTCCTGCCGTCTGCAGCCTCCCTCCCAGGAGCGCCCGGCCCATAGAGGAACCCCCGGCCTCCTCCTTCCTGGGCCTTTGGTGCCTCCCTCTTCATTTTTTTTTTTTTTTTTTAACATCTTTATTGGAGTATAATTGCTTTACAATGGTGTGTTGGTTTCTGCTTTATAACAAAGTGAATCAGTTATACATATACATATGTTCCCATATCTCCTCCCTCTTGCGTCTCCCTCCCTCCCACCCTCCCTATCCCACCCCTCTAGGCGGTCACAAAGCACCGAGCTGATCTCCCTGTGCTATGCGGCTGCTTCCCACTAGCTATCTATTTTACGTTTGGTAGTGTATATATGTCCATGCCACTCTCTCACTTTGTCACAGCTCACCCTTCCCCCTCCCCATATCCTCAAGTCCATTCTCTAGTAGGTCTGTGTCTTTATTCCCGTCTTTACCCCTAGGTTCTTCATGACCTTTTTTTTTTTTCTTAGATTCCATATATATGTGTTAGCATACGGTATTTGTTTTTCTCTTTCTGACTTACTTCACTCTGTAGGACAGAATCTAGGTCCATCCACCTCACTACAAATAACTCAATTTCGTTCCTTTTTATGGCTGAGTAATATTCCATTGTATATATGTGCCACATCTTCTTTATCCATTCATCTGTTGATGGACACTTAGGTTGCTTCCATGTCCTGGCTATCTGCCTGCTGCTCAAATCCCAGGAAATTAGAGCCCAGACCCCTTCTCCAGGAGGCCTTCCCAGATCATTTCCTCTCTGTCCACAGCTTCCACTGGCTGCTTCCCTGTTTTCCCTCCACACCTGCTTCAGTAGCCCTAATCAAACCATAATTCACTTTCTTTTATGCCTGCCTTCCTACTGAAATGTACTGTCATTCGGGACTAAATTTTCTAAAGTTTACCTCTTATTACACTAGCAAGATATATGGTCCACGTAGAAAACTTAGAAGACATAAGTATAAAGAAAAATCATTGAGAAACCCGCAGTCAGTATCTCCCAGGGATGATTCCACATCCTTCCGGCTATGTGTCTATGCATGTTGCAGGCATATCTGTCGTTAGAGTATAAGAACATGGAGCGCATACTCTAAAAATGCTCCCGCCCATGAACCCCCTCCGTCGGCTATTATCAGTTCTTCTGCACAGTATCCACGGCATGCTTGTAGTAAATATTTCACGCCACCCCATCAGATATTATCAGTTTTCCTCCTTTGACCCTAATGAATGGTTCACAGTCCCTGGCATGAATCCTGTTGCCTGGGGACATTGCTGGGTCAGAGGCGCCCACAGTCTGAAGTCTTCTGATACGTGGCTGTAAATGTTGGACCCACGTTACCACCTGGCGTGAAATGGCGTGGAAATGCCTGTGCCCACATCTGTCTCCATCCTGGTAATTTGTTCTGATGGTGGAAAACTGACTTTTGTTAAGAAAACCCATGGATGAGGACCTAAATGCCCAGAGAAGCTCAGTCTTCCTTCTTCCTTAGTCATTTCTTCCTCGTGCCCCAAATCCTGAGCGTCAGGATATACCTTCTATGTGCGTAAATCTACGCCTGTTTCCCCGGGGACTGATTGCTTGCTCCGTCACCGGGCCTTTCTCTCCTCCCACCGTGTCTCTGGCGGGTCTGCACTGCCGTCTGTGGCCTCGTGCCCGCCCACCCACTCTGGACCACCCCCAGGGTCACTGTCCTCCTGAAACCCCCTGGAGACAGGCACTCAGCACCCGGCAACACGGAGCTTGGAAACGCCACCCACACGGCCCCTGCTCTGCAGCTGCAGGGACTCGGCTGCGGACCCCCACGGTCCACTGAGGACCTGGAATCTCCACCCTGTTAAGCCCCCTCCTCTTCCTGTGTGTGGCTGCGATGTCTCCACGCACTTCCCGTGGACCTAAGCCAGCTTGGGGTGGGCGGAGGGGGAGCTGTTTTAAAACACAAACTGCAGGCAGGACCCACGACGTGTCACCACGGGGCCTGGAGGGGCTTGATGCCCACCCCCTCACCTCTCAGTGAGGGGCCGCCCTGTCCCTGCTTGTCTTGGCCGGAACCGCAGAAGGTACATCCTGTCCCATCCCCCGTTTCCCCTCCTGGGCTGTAACATGCGAGATGTCTGAAGATGTGTTTTAAGAAAATGGAGAAAAGGTGCCTTCAGCTGAAAACTCTGCCTTTCCATCCAGGCATGCGCGTCCCTGGCGGGGATGGTGACAAATGGGCCCACTGGCGCCATCAAAACTGGAAAGATGACAAAGGAACATATCTACGAAACAGAAACAGACTCACAGACACAGAGAACAGACTGGGGTTGTGAAGGGGGGCTGGGGGAGCGGTGGATTGGGATCTTGGGGTTAGCAGGTGCAAACTATTATATATAGGATGGATACAAAACAGGGTCCTACCGTATAGCACAGGGAACTCTATTCAGTCTCCTGTGATAGACCATAAGGGAGAAGAATATGAAATATATATATATATACGTCTATAACTGAGTCACTTTGCTGTACAGCAGAAATTAACACAGCATTGTAAACCAACTGGACTTCAATAAAATTTTTTAAAAACGCTGGAAAAATGGCAGGACTCCTCTTGGGGTGATCTGAGTGTCCGGAAGTCTCGGAATAGTCACCACAGGAAGAACCCTGTCTCCGAAGACCGTCAGTACAGACTTGCTCCGTCCTCTGTCTCGGTGAAGAGTACTCTGGGAGATCGCGTCCTGCAGCACGGAGAGCACGTGTGTTAGGTCCTTGGACTGCGGAACTCCGTGTGACGGTGCGGGCACGTGCGGATTCGTGCAGCCCTCTACCCTCGGCCGCTGCTTGGCGTGGTTTGGGTCTTTGTAAGGGTCACGGCCGGTGGAAGGTGAGCTGCACGGGGCAGGTGCGTGCGGTGTAGACACCCTGAGACTTGTGTGTGCTGTGTGAGGACGCCGGGTTTCCCAGATGGGGGGTGGACACGGAGTACAGGCCTGCTTCATCCTCTACGCGGCGTAGCCCATGCACCCCGGAAGTGACACAGAAGCGCTGAGGGGGCGTCGCTCTGCTGGGACCCACGCCGTGGACAGAGTTCGGGGTCTGAGTCCCCACCCAGTGCAGTGTGTGCTTCCCGGGCGTGCAGGGCCCTGGCGTGGGGGCCCGACTGTGGGGTGCACCCCTGTCAGCCCTCACCACGCAGCAGGGCGTCCTCCTTTGGTCTCCTTCTTCCTCTTATTTCTTGTTCTCCACACTAGGGACCTCTTTTTCCAGTTTTCTCAAGTTTCAACTGCTTTCCTACCAGAAGGAAATAAATCTAAATGTTAGTGGTGCTTTTTTCCAGGTTTTGAGACTACAAACGGGTTTTTCTTTCTAACATTGTCTCACTTTTCCCATAACGTTTATTACTTTTATAACAGGGGAGAAAACAATAGTTGTATATTAATGTCCTTTGGGGATTTGAATGACAGACCCCTAAGAAGCGTGTGACTTTCACTGCTGAGTGACCATAACAAGCTGTGTCTTCACGAGCTCCGAGGGTTTGTCCCCAAAGAGGCAGTAACGGGATTCTGACGCCAAGGCTGACGCACGCCCTATCTGTTCTCTCCTAGGTGCCCCAGGACGAGTGGGGAGGGTACCCCACGGGGGGCAAAGACGAGGAAATTCCCTGCAGAAGGACGAGGAGTGGCAGTTACATCAAAGCCATGGGTGACGAGGAAAGCGGGGAGTCGGACTCCAGCCCCAAAATGCCCCCCAAGGTGGCGCTCCGGCCAGAGCCCCTGCTCAAGTCCATCGGACAGAGGCCGCCGGGAGACCTCCAAACGTAAGCCCCCCACGCGCCTCCCTCACCCCAGCCCAGGGCTCTTTTCACACTGACCGCGGCCGGTTGTCCAAACACCCTAGAAAAAGTCCTGGGTTGAAAATATTAGGCTCAATGGCCGTCGATTTTCAAGTCCTTTAAAAAAAAAGCAATCAGACCTTCGGTTATTTACTCATTGCATAGTAATTAAGGAAATACACTTGGGCAGTTTCTATGTCAAATATTAATTTTCAAGTACCTATCATAGCCGATGACCCATCCGTGTGATCATTCCAGCAATTGATCAGGAGCACATCTGTGTGAGTGTGTGAGTGTGTGTGTGTGAAAATCACAATGGGGAATTTTTTGTTTACTATAACTTCACAAGTGCACATGTAGGCAACAAGTTTTTTGCACGGTGGGGGCAGGAACTGGATTAATTTTACAAATATCATAGCATATGCTTTATATATTTGTCCAAAAATACATTGGGTTTTTTTTTGTTTTTTCTTTAACTGAAGTGTAGCTGACTTACAATGTTGTGCCAGTCTCTGCTGTACAGCGAAGTGGCTCAGTTATACACACAGAGACATTCTTTTCTGATATTCTTTTCCATTATGTTTCATCCCAGGAGACTGGATATAGTTCCCTGTGCTCTACAGTAGGACCTTGTCGTTTATCCAGTTTATATATACTAGTTGCATCCGCTAATCCCAAACTCCCACTCCGTCCCTCTCCCTCCCCCTTGGCAACCACAAGTCTGATCTCTGTATCTGTGAGTCTGTTTCTGTTTCATAGATAGGTTCATTTGTGCCATATTTTAGGTTCCACGTGTAAGTGATATATCATATGGTTATTTGTCTTTCTCTGACTTACTTCACGTAGTATGATAATCTCTAGGTCCATCCATGTTGCTGTAGATGGCATTATTTCATTGTTTTTATGGCTCAATAGTATTCCATTGTATACATGTGCCCCATCTTCTTTATCCATTCCTCTGTCGATGGACATTTAGGTTGTTTCCACGTTTTGGCTATCGTGAATCGTGCTGCAGTGAACATAGGGGTGCATGCAAAGACACACTGTTGGTAAATTTAACTAATTTCCAGAACATAAACAGAGGAAACTAGGAACTCGGCTATTCATTTGAACTATGAAAATATGACTGTAATTCTTAGCAGTCACCTTGTGTGTTTTTGGTCCTTCCAGCTAAGTCTGGATATAAGTGCAAAGAACTGTCTGCTTTTCCCACCACGAGCTGTGGCTTCTCTGGTGTGAAGGTTCAGCAAGAGGGTGAAACAGCAGCTCAGTGCTTTGCCAGTGTTGCATCCAGAGTTGTTCTCGTAACGTAGTGAGAGGATGAGGCTGTGACCAGGGTGTCACCTTTGTGTCATCCCCCACCCGTGCCCCGTGCACACGGCGACATGTGAAACAATGGTGTGATTTCTCCTGATAAATCCAGTCATCCGTTAAATGTTACCTCACAGGATGAAAAATTTAAATTTTGAATTGACCCGTATCCTACATTTGACAAACGTGAACGGTACCTTTATGACTTCGTTCACTTAAATCCCTCGGCAGTTGTGTTGGGGATGCCAGGCACGAACAGATGAGGGAGGCAGTGACGCCTGTCTCGTCCCTTACGGGTCCCCTAAGGTAAGGCGCTGCCTTACACAGAGGAGGTGGCCAGGGGAGGTTTGTGAATCAGTGCCTAGGAGCCAAGCCAGAGGCTCGCCCTGTGGAGCTTACAGAGGGGTAATGGGAAGGGGGCATGTAAGCAAAGAAAGCAAACCGTTGGAAGAGGTTGTCAGTGGAAGGTTGTGCTGGGAACTTAAGAAGTGAGGGGTTAGGGGTGGGGAACCAGAGGCATCACCTGACCCAGGCACGCAGCCGTCGAGGGCTGGACCAGGCATCGGTCTCCCCAGCTTCATTTGGGGGTGCCTGAAGACATATCTGAGAACTCTGGGTTATCTGAAAACCCCACCCCCCTGGGCAGCAGTTGTGCTTAGCAGGTCTTGGGGTTTTGATCCACTGGGTAGGGCCACCGACTTAACTCCTCATTTTAAAAGTTCATGATTCATTTCATGATTGTGCACTCAGAAAGCAAACCATGAAAAAGAAATAAAAGCAAGCAGTGTTTGAACTGTGACCAGGGATCAGGCCTTTTAAGAATTACGGGGGCTTCCCTGGTGGCGCAGTGGTTGGGAGTCCGCCTGCCAATGCAGGGAACACGGGTTTGTGCCCCGGTCCGGGAAGATCCCACATGCCGCGGAGCGGCTGGGCCCGTGAGCCATGGCCGCTGAGCCTGCGCGTCCGGAGCCTGTGCTCCACAACGGGAGAGGCCACAACAGTGAGAGGCCCGCGTACCGCAAAAAAAAAAAAAAAAAAAAAAAGAATTACGCACTTTGTTTTCCTATTGACAAAGTCCCTTATCCCTGTCTGCTGACCCCAGACTGGTCGTGCTCCCTGGAGCCCTGTCCCCAACCCTTGAGTCCTCCCCGCGGGACCACGATTCCCTTCTTCAGCGGTCAGCACCTGCCTCTCGTCCCTCCCCTCATCTGTACCAGGCGCCAGTGCTGACGATGTTCAGAAGATATTGTTAGGAGTTTACATTCGTAAAACCCGCATCATTACCCACCATCGTAAAAATTCCCTCAAAAACCCAAGAGAGTGATGGAGAGGCAAGGCCACCGGACAGAGTAACCATTCACCATCCGCGTGTGGAAGTGGAGCCGGGGGTTCATCCACAGAGGCTTCTAACCCCAGCACACCCACTGCACTTCATACCTTGGGAAACTTGGGGGGAAATGAATAGAAGATGCTGCCTAACACCTGCTCCTGTTCTCAGCTCACTTACGTCTGCGTTGGCCTTGCAAACACTGCCCACTCTGTCTGCAGAGATAAGCCCTCGGTCGGGCCCTTCTTCCCGTTATTCTGTGTTTATCACTCCGTTCATACCTCCGACACGTGCCAGGCACTGTGCTAAATTCTCCTCACACGTGTGTGGATTATTCTTTTCCCCCAAATCTGACACTGCGATGGAGATGTGAAGGGGAGGGGGCAGCACCCTGTGACATGTCCAGACGACACCGTGCCCTGCAGGACTCCTCTGCTTATTTGCAAAGTCCGTGAAACTCCCGTAACAAGTCGCTCTTTGTGTTAACATATGAAATTTCTCTTTAAAATATGTTACTGGGAGGTATATCAAGTAAGTTGTTATTATTGTCTGTTAGGCTTTTAGCACATCTTAGAATTTTATAGGTTTCAATATAATTTCACTTATTTTCGTCCTAAATGGCGTCATGAAAACTCAACTCTTTACCCAGGGAAATAAAAACTGTGCCCATTTTATGGAACAGAGCCCTGAGTCAGAGGAACGAGGTACTGAAGGCCACGGAAGGGACCAGGGGTTTGAAATGAAAAGTTCTTTTAATCCCATGTCCGAGGAAAGTATCTCACCCAAATAGCAGGGTCGTGTGCCTGGGGCCCAGCGTGATCTCTGAGGGAAAGGAAGTGGTAGTTCTAAAGTTGTGTTTAAAATATGACTGAAAGCCATCAGATTTAGCAGTGCACTGAATGTTTTCCCTCTGACACCACAGAACTTCACCAGCAGGAGCTGACTGACAGAACGGTTTAAGAGTCGAGGGATAAACATAAGAATTGGTGTCTGCCGACCTCCTTTAGGTTTTATTCTCAGTATGCACCATTCATTCTGTTCACACTCATAATGGTATTTGAGAATGCAGATGAAATAGTCAGGTGAACCTAGTAATTATACTTTAGTTTGAATTTGATGGATTGATGTTCTTATCGTTGAATTATCATATGGGCACACTGAAACCTTAGGAATTTTACGAGCCTCCCAAGTCACAGTAAACACTGGTATAAAATGGACTTTCCCAGCAGCCCTTCTTCAATCTGCCCAGCTAAGACCTGAAACGAGATTGGCTGTTTAGTTGCCTGTTACCAGCCCTTTTGAGCCATATAATCTAAAACCCCTTCTGTGAAGGCTGCACGCACTCAAAACGCTTGACCTCTGGGAACAGTGATTCTGTTGAACGCTGTCTTGTTTTCCTGCTGTTAAACCGAGAAAAAAGTCAGTCTTCTCATTAATAATTGAGTGCATGTCCTTATTACACATACAAGGATTTTCGCCTTCACCTTGCTGTGTTCTCTATAGAGTGCAAGGTGAGAGGAAGTCTTTTCACTCTCGAAAGAAAAATGAAACAAAAACAGACACGCAAAGACCTGTCACAGCTGTCTTACTGCTCAGAATTCTCAACAGTTTTGTTGAGCGATCAGGAAAATCAGAGCCCCAGGCCGGGGACAGACCCTGTCTCTCTGTGGGTCAGACCCTGCCCATAGGCAGACACAATTTAGAATTATTTTAAATGAAGTGCACATTTCACGATGCTCCTGAATCTGATTTACTAGATTTTTAAATTAGCTTATGTATTAGTATCTGGAGAATTCACTTTTTATAATTATGAAAGGTAGACCAACTGATTTAATCGGGGGTATTTTTTTCTGCTTAGTTGAATTGAGAAGTCAAAGCTCTAATAATTTTGAACATCTCTGAGTCATTCTCTCAAGAAGGCAGAATTTTAAATTTATAGAGAAAGGAGAGCTTATTTTAAGAACTACTTCATATGTAAAGATAAACTCAGGTGGGTTACAGATATAAGCATAAGAATCATATTTGTATGTGTGAGTATATACAGGTGTGTGTGTGTGTGTATATATGTGAGTGTATACATGTATGTGTATACATGTGTATATAGATACATGAATGTGTATATATGAATATTTTAGAATCTTGGGTTGGAGAAGGCATATCCAAACCTTATTCCACAGTGAGAAACTACAAGACACTGACAGATTTTAATTCATAAAACTAAAAACGTATTCATGGTAAAAGCCAACAAACAAATCAACAAGCTAAAAGTACTGTCACCAAAGTAAAACAACCATAAAAACCTGGGAAAATGTTCCATAATACAGGTGACACATTTTTGTACTCTTAATACGAAGAGATGCCTTACAAATCAGTAAGGAAAAAGTGAGCACTGTAGCTATAAAAATGGACAAAGGCCAGAAAAGACTATTTACAGGACTTCCCTGGTGGCACAGTGGTTAAGAATCTGCCTGCCAATGCAGGGGACACGGGTTCGAGCCCTGGTCCAGGAAGATCCCACATGCCGCGGAGCAACTAAGCCCGTGTGCCACAACTACTGAGCCTGCGTGCCACAACTACTGAGCCTGTGCTCTAGAGCCTACGAACCACAACTACTGAGCCCAGGTGCCACAACTACTGAAGCCCACGCACCTAGAGCCCGTGCTCCTCAACAAGAGAAGCCACTGCAATGAGAAGCCCACACACCGCAAGCAGAGAAAGCCCGCGTGCAGCAACGAAGACCCAATGCAGCCAAAAATAATTTAATTTAGTTTTTTAAAAAGACTGTTTACATACCTTATCGATAATTGAAACTTTTAGAGAGTATTTTAGCATTCCACTTAAAGCCAAAAATGTAAAATCTTATTCTAAAGAAATTGCTGTCAAGCATGCGCACAGTTCCATTGTATATCACTGTAAGGAATTGTAAACTGCCTACTAGCCCATCCGTAGGCCTTGGGTCCCGCTTGGGACAGTCTAGCCTCTGGATACACCTGTAAGCGGTGACACAAGTAAGATGATGTTCATTGCAACATCATCAGTAATAGCAGAAGTTTAAGACAATCCAGAGTTCACCACTGTCGTACTGATTGAATAATAGATATACAAGCATTAAAATGGTAGAATATTATTCATAGAATATACTAGAATATTAGGCAGCTATAAAAGATGAGGAAGATTTCTATGTACCGATTTGGAGCGATCCAGGTTACATCACCTTTAAAAAGCAAAGCATAGGACATTAGTATGTAGCTGCCACTTTTCTATAATAAAATGGGAAGATAAGATTAAAAGTCATCATATTTATATTATAAATTTTTATAAATTATAGTATAAATATGTATATAAATATAAATAATCATATTTATATTACATAAAGAAACAATAGAAGGATAAATAGAAACTAATAAAAATGTTTACCTCTAAGGAATAAAGAGGAAGTAGGTGCAATAGGGCTGGGACCAGGACATCTCAATATGTCCCTTTTCTGTATATAGTGTTAACCTTCATTTATGCAAATGTGCCATCTATTCAGAAATATCAGAACTTAGAAGACACAATAAAAGAAAATAAAAGCCACTCTCAAAAAACAGAGCAGCCAAGAGGAGATTTAGAGATAGCCGCTGACAGAACTATCAGAGAGAACCTAAAAATAACGAATTAATGCCAAAGGATCTAAGGGAAAACGTGGACGACTCGCATACACAGAAGGGAAGTTGGCAGAGAGAGAAAAATTAGAAGAAAGAGGCGGCTAGAAATACTACAGATGAAAATCATGGTGTTAGAAGTAAGGACTTTTGCTGCTGAGCTCTTCAGCAGACTCAGCATAACTGAGTGATAATCAGTGAGCTTGAAGATAGGTCCACAGAAATCACCCAACGGAAACGCAAAGAAAAAAATGGAAGAAATAAAAAGTGGAAACGAGCATTCAAGAACTGTGGGAAAATATCAAACTGTCCAACACACCAGAATCCTGGGAGGAAAAGAGAAGGGGAAGCAGTCAATAGAAGAAACATTCGAAGACATGACACCCAAGAATTCATAAAAATAATGAAAGACATTAAATCACAGATTGAAGAATCTCAGAAAATCTCAAGGAAGATAAGTACCAGATACAAAACAAAAGCCACACACGTCATTTTCAAACTACCAGAAACCAAGGATAAAGAGACAATCTTAAAGAAAGCTGGAGAAAAAGACACATTACATACAGAGGAACAAAAAATTTTCACAGACTTTTTGTCATAAAGTATTCAAGCCAGAAAATAATGAAGTAACATCTTTGAAGTATTAAAAGAGCAACCTATTAACCCAGAATTCTAGACTTAGAGAAAGTATCTTTCAAAAATGAAAGTGAAATAAAGACTTTTTCACAAAAACAAAAGCAGAGAAAAACATTGCCATCAGACCTGTACTAGGAGAAATATTAAAGGAAGTTCTTCAGGCACGAATATGGAATAGTACGAGGACAGACAGACATCTGGGGCTGTGCAAAAAAAGGACCGTTCCATATCTGCGTTGTGATAATAGCTACAGGACCGTGCGCCTGCCACCACGCCCAGAGCTGTGCGGAAAGGGAGGGATGCTGACAGTGGGCAACTGAACCAGAACTGGAAAACCCAATCCTGCGAAATCAAAAACAGAGGGCGGTAAAATGGAGTGTGTGCAAGCAGCTCCTCTGTGTCGAGGCATAAACATTAATCCGGGACAGGAGGAGGGGAGAGCCCTGCAGCCTCACCCCCTTTTTGCTGGTTCACATCAGGCAACATAAGACACTCCCCTTGGCCGCTGGTTGGAGAGGAGATCGAACGAGTCACAGGAGAGAACCCCAGCTGGGAGGTGAGCGCTGGAGAAGAGCTGGGAAGATGCGCTCAGATGGTCCCTCTGGCTCCTCACGTGCGCTCGGAGAAGGGAGCTTCCTTTTCTCCAGATGTACACTGACTTGGTCGTCTCGATGACCTAGACACCTGCCCTGTGACTCTCCTGGAATTCACTGGCCGGTAGTAACTGGTCGTGCCCCTTGGCCGCTGGGGAGGGGTCAGGTCTGCTTCGGGGCCACAGTGGGGTCAACCCGAGAAACCCCGAAAGGCACAGGGCGTGCAGGGTCCATCTAGAACAGCTCACTGAGCATCCCGCAAGGCCACTTTCCCCATTTCTAGGGCCATCAATCTTGACTTTTCTGCTCTTTCCTGATGTGCGGCTCCCTTTTGAATTTGGCAAAACCCCCCGCCAGCTCCTAGCATCTCTCACATACCGACCCCAGGCCCAGTGTATCACAAGCTTGTCTCCCCGCAGCGTCCCGTTTCTGAGCATCCTCGCACCCAGGGCACCTGGCTGCGCCCCAGGGCAGATCCCTCACCCTCCAGCCCCTCGCAGCTTGGCAAGCCTTTCTTCTCACCCTTCCCAAGCCTCCTGGCAATCTGCCTTCCAGCCCTGCTGAACTCCCTGCAGCCTCCTGACTGCACCATCGGCTCACACTTCCGCGCTCCTGTTCGCCCTTCAGTACCAGCTCAGGGTTCCCTCCTTCTGAGGGTCTTCCTGAGTCAGTGCCCTGCTGGGCGCTTCCCAAGTCCTCCGCCCTTGCCTCTACCATACGCGTGTCTGCTTTCCCTAACAGAGAGATGTCCTGTCTATAACAGCCATCGTATCTTCACTGTGTGGCATTTTATACGGGCCCCATACACACTGAACGAATGAAGAAAACTGACTTTTTGTGAATCCCTAGTCAGGGATCATTGTTAATCAACTTAATAAGTGAACTGCTATTAAGGGCACCAGTAAAATCATCATTTTTAAAGTTTCTAAAAGTAAAACTTATAAGTTGAAAAGATGTGTGAAAGCCCATTCACATTCACTCAACTCCTTAAACTCTCTAATAATTAGTCCCAAAAGGACCAGATGCTAGCCTCCTTGAAAATATCACACACCTTAAGTGTGCAAATCTTCAACCAATAGGGAACCATATGCTCCATGGAGAAGTATTCTCTTTCACAGTTTCCACTGCTACCCATGGTCTGGTGACTTCCACACCCTCCATTTCAGCTGGAGGAAACCACGGGGGTTTTTTCTGTGCCAGGTCACGTTAAAGCTGTTGCCAGCACTGCGAGTGTGTATTTGCAGCTCTGAAGAGTGCGACCTCCTGGCTTCCCAGGTAGCTGAAAATGTCTCTCATCAGAGACTGAACAGGAGGTAGGGACCAAGGGACACCTGGCGCTGTGCCCCTCAGGTCTCCCCTCACTGGCGAAGCAATCCCACTGCAGGCTTTGCAGACTCCGCAGGCGTCTGTCCGTGAAGGAAGGTGGACCTGTACAGCACTGTGGCCTTTTTCTGTCTCTATTCATGGATGTCACCAGGATCTCACCCTCACACCTCTTCATTTATTTTGATTGTTTCTCTAGTAAATCCTCAGCTTTTGATTCTCAGACTGTGGAATCAGCTCTGTGTTATTATTCTCTACTGTTTTCTTGTTTTCTAATTCAGTAATTATGCTCTTATTGTTAATTTTTTCTTTGTATTTCCTTAGATCTAATTTGTTATTTCTCTCATTCTTCAGCTGAATGCTTACTTAGTAGTGAAAGTGTTTAAGACTATGATGAATGTTCCTAAGGGTGTACCTATACCTGCCTCACACATACCCTGATAGGTGATGCTTTTGTTGTCCCTACTTTCTGGATAGTCTGCAATTTTGTTTTGATTTTCACCTTGATCAAGGGTTTGAATGAATTAAATGAAGGAAAGATCAACTTACTAGGATAAATGTAGTAGCCACTAGTAACTATTTTTCTTCCTTTTAATTACTTTTTGAAACTTAAGTATTGTGTAGAGTTTTTAATACTGACCACCTTTCCTTTCCAGCCCTTTGGGCAGGGAACTTGATTTTAGAGAAACAGATAAAATATTGTTCTTTTTTCCAATGTCTTCCCATTTCTCATTGTATGAGCTCTCGATTCCCCCAAAAGTCGTCATTCCCGGTCACTCTCACGGCTGCATATGCATTCACTCACTCTCCAGTCTACCGCAGAGCTACTTTTGGCCTTTGTGCTCCCATTCATCTAAGTGTGACATGTGCTTTCCAGCACAGAGCTGAGGACGTTTCCTCAGTTCACCCCATGCTGAGTGCCGGAGTTCAGATAGCATAATGGACAAAGAATTTGTCACGCTTGAACAGTGAAGAGTGTTGAAAGCAATCACTCTTTAAACACAAGTCACTGTCTTTACCTCTGTGGACTTCAAACGTCTAACAGTGACACACGGATCAGCTGAGCACTTGTGAGAGGTCAGACAGGGCTTTCTGTTAATAAACCAGAAGCCAGTGGCTGTCAAAGCACTGACTGTTTCCAGAGAATGCACTGAATAAAGAGATTAGAGCAAAGAGAGGCAAATCTGTAAGATTTGGGTGCAAAATTAAATAAAATTAAGCCGAATAGTAAACCTGAAGCAGCAGTGATTTTTACTAAGTCACATTATATGCAATTCTCCCAAATGTAGTAAAGATGATTTAGTCTATTGAAATCATCGTCTTCCTTGGTGTATGATAATTAATATATGAATTCTCCATTTATTTGTTCATCCAAGAAGTAAGTGTATGTTAAGAGCTGGGTGTGTAAATAAGATATCAAGTAAATAAATGAATAAATGTACAGAGTGCCAGGATATTAACTAGGCATCTAAAACTAAACAGTTAATTTTAAATGACAGAAATCATTTTCATAGAGTTTAAAAAGTGAGGTTTTGATGAGCTAAACTGCTTTTGAAATAATCATTTTATCATGGTTGAAAGTGTTTTTAAAATCTCTTTTATTGCGAAATTTGGCAATATGTATCAAAAAAACACTTATGTTCATTCTTCCCAGAGCCTCCAGTGAGAACTCAGTCTGGCTGGAGGCTTGGTGTCCGTCTGTGATACCGTGAGCAGAGGACCCGGCCATGATGGGCCAGACTGTGACCTACAGTTCTGATGTGAGCTAACCCTTGAGTGTTGCCTTAAGCCAATGAATTTATGGTAATGTATTATGCAGTGTATTAGTCAGGGTTCTCCAGAAACATAGGGTGTGTGTGTGTGTGTGTGTGTGTGTGTGTGTGTGTGTGTGTGTGTGTGTGTGGAGAGAGAGACAGAGACAGAGAGATTAACTGTAAGGAACTGGCTCTCATGATTGTGTAGGCTGGCAAGTTCAAATTCTGCAGGGCAGACTGACAGGCTAGAGGGTCAAGGAAGAATTTAGGCTGTAGCTCAAGTCTGAAGACAGTCTGGAGGCACAATTTCTCTTCCCGAGGAGGTCAGTCTTTCCTCTTAAGACTGTCAACTGATTAGATGAGGCCCACCCATATAATGGAGGGCAATCTGCTTACTCAAAGTCCACCAATTTAAACATTAATTGCAGCCAAAAAAAAAAAAAAAAACCATCACAGCACTATCTAGAATACTGTTTGACCAAATATATGGGTCCCACAGTGTAGCCAAGTCAATACATAAAATGAACCATCAGCCACAGCAAACTAATACAGGAAGTCACTAGGGAATTTCCCGGCACTCCAGTGGTTAGGACTCCACGCTTTCACTGCCACTGGACCAGGTTCAATCCCTGGTAAGGAAACTAAGATCCTGAAAACCAGTGGCACAGCCAAAAAAAAAGGAAGTCGCTAAAATATTAGTAATGGTTATCTTTGGGTGGTGGATTTGTAGCTGAATTTTATTTTTTTTAATATTTTTAAACTTTTTCCAAAAGCATATATTAATGTTAAAATAAGAAAAGATATTGAAAATCAGTTGTATTGTCTTCTAAGCCCCCTCGTAACCTGTAATTACTGTCTCTCCAATAATAACACTGCATTTAAATGAATTTTCTTGTGTTGTAAAGTTACAATAGTAATAAATTTATGCTCAGTGACTTCATTAGACTTTTCAGCTGCAAGTGGAATTATAATTTTATGTGGATTTTAAAGCCATAAAATGAAATGTATTCCCAGTAGTATCCCCACATTTTGTGTCTCCAAGGCTCATGTTACATGAGACTTACAGTAAGAGATGCTGGTGGAGAGATGCGTGTCATTGGGAGTAGTTGTGGCTTGGTGTTGTCACCAGGGAACCTCTTCCATGATGGAGTGAAAGGGATGAGCATTTGAGGGTTACTTACCTGGAGTTCTCTAAAATCACTTCTAAGTCCAACACCACAAGGAGCACTTGGAAAAGGAGCCTCCAACATACCCCTGGTCCAGACAGTCAAGGGCTTTCCCAGCACGGATGCCCCTCCCAGCATCGGGCCCCCTTCCCAACATCGGGTGACTTTCAGCTATTGCAGAGTTCCCATACTGAGAGTTTTCCATCTGTCATTTTCCTGCACAGTTGATGTCATAATTCTTCTTTTTTATCTTCTGTGTTTTTCTCTACTTCTTGATTAAGTTGAATGACAGTGTATGCTCATTTCTTTTTATTATCCCTGTAATTGTCATCCAGTAAATGTTCAACAAACATGGCTAGCTGACTGGGACCCCATTTATGATCTCTTTGTGGTACAGTTACACTCTTATTTTTATTTCAAATGGAGGTACATTTAGTGATTATCTCCTATCACAACAGGATAGTAGATTCTACTATTGATTCTTACGTTTGTACAGTGAGTATCAAATTGTTATTAAATTCAGCATTTGTCATTAAACATTGCAATAGTCAAAGAACTCTTTCTTCTTAAGTAGCATGTACCTCTTATTTTATACAGTGGTAGGTAATCAAATATTTAACCTATAAAATCAAGAGTCAGAAAATATAATGGAGTGAGAAAAATGGAAATACGTATTTAACTGCCTCAGTGGCATTTAATCTCAGGTGCTAGTAGGGAAAATACTGGAACAAAGGCAGTGATTGCAGGGTAGAACAGAATGTGTCCTCCCTACATACCCCGTCCTCTGCGCACACCAGCTGACGTGGAATTTATTTATTCGATGTGGTCTCCGTTACCAGACTTCCCTCTAAGTCTCCTGAGAGCACAGAACAAGTCTTCGTTATCCTGACACAGAGTAAGTGCTTAATAATATTTGATGGATGGAATTGCTTATAAGGAAGTTTTAGCTGGGGCCAATTATGTGTGGTTATTAGAGATAATTTTTACTGTAACTTTGTGTCCCGCTCAGCTCCTTTGTGAGGCTAATAATTCTCTTTAAAAATGGTTCCTGAAGGTCATACAGAGCCACTGAAGATTTCAAAGAGGCTAGCAGATTTCTATTCTAGAGAGATCGGTCTGTCTGGGTGGACAGAATTAGGTGTCTATGAGGAAATCCAGATGACTTGTCAGGGGCTGCCTTAGTGATGGCAGTCGGGGTGGAGAAAATGTGTCGGGAGGTACACGTTAGGGACAGAGCCGGACACAGGAGCAGGCACAGGCGAGCCCCCAAGGCTGCAACTTGGGCGGGGCTGGGGGTGTGAGTCAGTGAGAGGGGGCAGGAGAAGCAGACATCGGGAAGGTGCTGAGTCCAGCCTGGACACACTGAGTCTACAGTGGCGGAGAGGTGTGGCCCCCGCAGTCCTGGTGACCAGGTAAGAGACCAGACCTCCCAGACCCGGTGCTGCCTACCTGCCGAGTGCCCGCTCTCTCTGTCTTCTGGGCCTGGTGGAGGGGTGGGCATGGTGGGGACATGTCAGAAAGACACAGACTAAACTGAAAGAGCCCCAGTGGCCAAAACTAGGACAGTTTGAGCCACAGAAGAAATAATAAAAGTATTGGATTGTCATCCACAAAAGAAGCGCCCGTGAGTCCATACTGATACTTCCAAAGCACCGAATAAATAAATGATGGGGAAGCAGGACAGTGCTTTTCTGCAGTAGAAGTTTTAACATAGGAGGATTAGGGGAAAGAAAAGCACGCCTGGGCCGGCACCGCCACGTTAACTGACGCAGCAAGAGTGACCGCTGGGCGAGCGAAGGCTCATGTCTGCTTGGCCTCAAGACGTGTATTAGTTATCAAGGGAACAGTAGAAATGTCACAGTGGAGAACCAGAAGGACCCTCCCCCACCTAACCAGGTAATTAGGGTTGACATCAACCGTCTGAGATTCAAAGACATCATACGCCCTGGATACGATGCACAGAGCAAGCTTCTGAGGGGTTCTGAGGGGTTCTCACCAGAAATGCATCACCTCCACCTGATGACGGAAAAAGTCCACACCCCAAGTGAGGGGATAGTTACATAATAAGTGATGAACACTCTTCCGAAGATCCGTCATGACAGACAAGGGCGGACAGGGGAATCGTCACAGGTTGGAGGAGATTCAGGAGCCAGGACAACCAAATGCAGCCTGGGATGGATCCTGGACCATGAACAGACCACTCGTGGGAAAACTGGTCAAATTCTAATAAGTTCCAATTTCCTGGTGTTTCTGACTATACTACAATTATGTAAGATGTGAACATTAAGGAGAGGTGGGGGAAGGTGTATGGAAACATTCTGCAATATTCTTGGAACTTTTTGTAGGTTCAAAATTATTGCAAAACGTTGTTTGTAGTTAATGATATGCTGTGGCTGGTAAATGTCACTGAAATCAGGTCTTTCTTCAGCAATTCCGCCATCCGTTTACACATCACTGCTTGGAGGTCACGTCTGATCCAGGATCTTTAGCTCTGAAGGCGAAAGGCTCAAGCAAAGTGGGGAATGTGCTGACTGATAAAACCAAAGTGTCCAGGGCTGGAGACACCCTGAGGCCTGCATCCGCAGAGGTCCAGGCAGCAACCCTGCAGACTCACTCCTGCTTTGCTGTGTGTTGGCTACATCCAGACCCTCCCAAGCCAGGGAGGGATGGCCATGGCCCATCCAGGCTGGCACTGCCCAGTCCAGTTCAGGGCATTTGTTCATTTCCCGTCAAGCAGATACTGACCGAGCTCCTGTGAGGTGTCAGGCACTGCTTAGGTGCTTTAGAAACATAATGAACAAAACAGACGGAAATCCCAGGCCTCGTGGTCCTTAGTGTGCAACAGGGGAAGACACACCATTCACGTGATAACTAGTCAGTAATAAATGAGCGAAGGGCGTCGCATGTTAGAGGCGGGAAGTGCCACAGGGAAAACTGATCCGAGTCTGGGGGTCTGGTAGGCCTGCGAGTGTGGATATGTGGGTGGCTTGGGGAGGGGGTTGCAGTTGAAGTGGCCTGGTCAGGGTGGGCTTCCCGGGAAGGGGACAGCCAGGCGCAGGTGTTGGCATGAGGACCTCTGAGAGGATGTCTGAGTTCCTGGTGGGGAGCGGGGCGTGCTGTAGAGTCACGGGAGAAGCAGGGTCCGGTGAGGCTGGAATAAGTCACCAGGAGGGGAAACGTTGTCAGAGAGGCGAGGGGCGATAGGTTGGGTGGGAGGGCAGGTTAGCGGGGCCCCACCATCCACACGATCATAAATCCATGGCCGCGTTACTTTGGGGGCAGAGGGAGCCAGTGGTTTGAGCAGACAGGTGAAGTCATCTAATTCATGTCTTAACAGCCTTAAGGAGAAAAGTCACCCATGACCCTGATTAGAAGGGTGAGGCCGACTTTGTCCAGAGCCATCACGGTGGGTGTGGCCACCACTGCGATGGGTGTTACAGGGGTAGAGGGACCAGGCCCAACTGTGAACACACAAGGACAAGCAGGGGTTCCAGCCCGGGAGCAGGGTGGGGTCGCGGACGGAAAGTCTCCAAGAGGAAACATCAGGGCTCAGGGATTCTGGCCAAACACACCTTACAGGATTCTTGCTGCAGGCGGGCAGGTGATCAGACCTCACCTGGAGGAGAGTGGGGCACAGGGAACCCCATCGGAACCGGGAGTGAGCAGATATCGGGTGAGGGATGCTGGCTACTCCGACTTGGCTGGATTCTCCCTAAAATTGGGCTCTTTGGGGGCAGAGTCAGGAGGCCGGGGCTCGGAGGGGCCCAACTGAAGCCTGTCAAGGAGAAGTTCTTTGTCAGCAGGAACGCTGGCTCCGGGGTTGAAGTTGGCCTGGAGAAGCTGCAAGGGCAGAGGCAGGGAGACCAGTCATGCTGCAGTAACCAGCCTTCCTGATTCAGGTGATGGAGGCCACAGCAGGGCAGAAAAAGCCACAGCAAGAAACAGTCAGATTCTGGGTGTGAGACAGCCGAATTTCTGAGAAAGTCACCGTCCTTGCAGTAACTGTGCTGGCTAATCCAGAAGCGATTACGGTACAGGTGCTGGACCCGTAGCAGTGCTTCCCAGGGCGGCCGCTGTTTCCACGGCTGGCTGATTGCACCCATCACTCACAAATTCTCTGGGTTTTCCATCCACACTGCCATTATCTTGCTTCCTTTTGCCAACTGTACGTTGGAGTCATTGAATGTGGACTTTGACTTTTCTTTGACCACCACGGTCCAAAGGTATTTAGTTAGCGTCGATTATCATCGTCTGTGTGCAGTCTCTTCCCCCCCGAGAGCGTGAGCTCCGTGCACGTGCAGGCGAGTTCTGTGTTTCACGTCTGTGCCCAGCGTGGTGGCACCCAAGAGGTATAGTAGTTAAATACATAGGTAGCAAGTTAATCAGTGGTAAGGTATTCATCCAATGTACCAGTTAGCGTGTTAATGGAATTAACTCCCTAAGGGACCGCCATTACCTATAAGCCATACAGGTTGGTTAGCCCGACCAGCAGTGCTCGTCTTGTCCTATTTGGTAGGCTTCTTCTGAATGTTTACGTAGCAGGGACTCGGAAAGCTGGTCACTGGACCGCACGCCACCTCGGACAGGCCCCGAGAGCGCCTTTCCTGAAGGCGCAGGTCTGTCTGACCCACACCCCTAATGTCCTGGCCATTGGTAAAACCATTGGGCCAGGCGATGACATCAGTATAAGCGTCACGTCACTGATCTGGTGTCCCGTTTCCCCGCCCTCGGGTGAGGCACCAAGCCCAGCTCAGGGCTGAACAGTCAATACATCCTGTCTTGGTGATTATTTGTCTAAGGGACCAGGCCTGGGAAAGGGTTAGGATGCTTCCAAGCCAGGCTGCACGTTCCCTCACTGTTCTCCGGGCAGGATACACCAGTCAATACGTGACTGTTTAATGTTTGATGAGCTCCAGGGCAATGATTACACTCGAGTCTCCTCCAAGAGAAGAGTTCCCGACCCTGCCTCCCCGCCCTACAAGGACCTCAGGGCCCCATTTCTGCATCCCCACCTGCCCTGTGTCAGGGATTCCACAGTCACACGTCACCACTCTCAGTGCTCAGAGCAGAGTTGGCACAGGGGTGCCCGAGATGTTTAAACAACGACCAAACCGGTGACCAGACACTCTGGACTCTGACCGGAGGTGGTCAGCATCTGTGTGGGTTCAGGCTTTCTCTCCAGGAAGCAGGGCTGAGTGAACTGTGCCCTGGGGGCCCAGCTCTAAGTGCTCGGCAGTTCCCCGTCACGCAGATACAAACCTCGTCTCCCAGCACCAGCGGAAAGACTTTCCAAGAGTGTGTTTATTATTGTTTGTGGATGAAATAAACATCTAGATTCTCCAAAAGGTCCCTCAGTGGGTTCCCCTCTTCTTCTATCCAAGTAGACCTGCGTTTCTCAAAGTGAGGGCTGGTCCATAGACCACCTGGCATAGAATCACCTAGAATGTTTATTAAAATTTGGATTTGGGGTTGACCCCACCCTTAAATCCATCTTGGGAATGTGATCTAGGAATCTGCATTATTGGCAAGCCCCCAGGGGATTGTGATACAGGTTAGCACTTGTGAGACCGTTAAATGGATGTTTTCCTGCTGCCCCGACACTAGCCTTTACTATAAACCGGCAACTGTCAGAAATTTTAATAAAGAAAAAAGCTCTGTACTTGCTTAAAAAACCATCTCAAGCATAGAAGAAGGTGTGGATGTAAATAGCAATGAAAGGATCTCAGGCCAGAGGAAGATTCCCCTGCGATGGTCTCGAGTAGTCTCTGAGCGGAGCCCTTGCCCAGCACTGCCGGAGGGAAGCCTGACACTCTGTACGGGCCTCGTGGTGTGACGAGGTACATACTGCGGTCGCCTCTGTCTTTGAAGCCCTGGTAAGAGAACTGGGATGGAGGTCATGACTCGGCAGCGAGCTTCTCTGAACCTTTGCCGCGGCCTGAGTCACTGAACCGCTTGCACGGCCCTGAAGTGCGTGGGGCTGGGCTGGTTGTTGTCACAGGGAGAAAGTCTGGGTCAAGCACGTTAGTGACGCGCTCAGCCTCACACTGCGAGGGTGGACAGAGGGAAATTCAGACCCCGGACCCAGGTCCCCTGGCTGCAAACCTCTGCTCTTCTCGGCCCGCAGCCCCTCCCTCTTTGCAGGGGTTGGTTGGGGGGCTCATGTTAAGGTGAAGCTGAAAGCCCTCCTTTTGCGTTTGTCTCCGGTCACGTGGATGGTGACGTGCAGGTCCTTTCAGAGTAGAAGGTTTATCACAACCCGGAGAAGGAAGGCCATTTCCATATCCTCATGAGGTCTTTTTGTTCACAGCTCAGAAAGCGGATGGTGGCAAGAATTTCTCCCGATTGCACCAATCGGACCGTCTCGTGAGACCAGCCTGTACTTTTTCCATTAGCTTTACAAACTTTCCCCATCCTTGTTTGCCTAAGGTGCCGCTTCAGGGTAGGATTTTTCCACTTAGCAATCTGAGACCTTGCGCTCTGCTCCATTTCAGCGACCACCCCCAGCCCCGTGACTTAAAGTTCTCTCATCTAAAGGAGGAAACAAAGCACGAGGCCCTGTGCTGGCTCTGAGGCCCTGGGTCAGTGATGGCGCCAGAACCAAAGCTGGCAGCTCTCTGCTCTGGAGAGAAACCGTTGCACGGTTTTGTATTCTTCTGAAATATTATTTTATCACACAGTTGTAATAATGCATTGCAGATGTTTTAAAATATATGTATAATACTAAAGTAACACGTGCAGGCTTTGGAGGTAGTGATCTTTGTGCAGAATCTGTAGTGCCTGCTCTGGGACCTTTGGGCCCTGGGTTTCCTCTCAGGAAGGATCCCCTTGTCTTCATGAAGTAAGTGGGTTGTCGTCCCTTCCCCAGAGAATCATAGACAGCCTCAAAGGCGATGAGCACAGTGAAACCATTTTGTGGTCACCTGTGCGGCCTTGGGGCCTCCCCTCCCCTCTCGGTGATGCCCAGGGCCCTTGAACACACCGTGAACTGGTGGATGGGGCCTCAGCTTCCTTTGGAAAATTCCTCCCAAATCATCCTTGTGAACATACATTTCACTTCAATTGACAAGTGACAGAAAACTAAATATTGTCCTTTTCTTGTCTGATTCCGAACAGCTTTACTAAGGATACAGTTTATAGATCATGCAATTCATCCACTTGGCGTATACAATTCAGTGGCTTGTAGTATATTCGCAGAGGTCCTTGTGATCAATGTCAGGACGTGTCTTCACACTGAAGGAGCCCCGCACCCACCGGCAGTCACTCCCCAGATCCCTCCCCAGCCACAGCCGCCAATGTGCTTTGTGTGTCCGCGGGTTTGCCAGTTCTGGATGTTTCATGGACGTGGGATCCTACGATACGTGCCCTGTGTGTCCAGCTTGCTTCACTCAGCACGTTTTTAAGGTTCCTCCACTTTGTGGTGGGTGTCGGTTCTTCCTCTCTTTTTCTGGCTGAATGATATTCCGTCGTGTGGCTACATCACCGCTTATTTATCCATCCATCACTTGATTAACATTTAAGTTATTTCCACTTTGGGGCTCTTATGAATACTTCTGCTGTGAACATTCTTGCACAAGTTTTTATATGGACGCTTATCTTCATTCTCTCATACCTGGGGGTGGAGCTGCAGGGTCATTTGGGAACATCAGATGTATCCTTTTGAGGAGCTTCCAGACGGTTTTTTCTTGTTTGTTTGCTTGTTTTCTGTTTTTCAACCTCTTTGTTGGAGTATAATTGCTTTACAATGGTGTGTTAGTTCAGCTTTATAACAAAGTGAATCAGTTATACATAGACATATGTCCCCATATCTCCTCCCTCTTGCGTCTCCCTCCCACCCTCCCTATCCCACCCCTCTAGGTGGTCACAAAGCACCGAGCTGATCTCCCTGTGCTATGCGGCTGCTTCCCACTAGCTATCTATTTTACGTTTGGTAGTGTATATATGTCCATGCCTCTCTCTCACTTCGTCCCAGCTTACCCTTCCCTCTCCCCATGTCCTCAAGTCCATTCTCTACGTCTGCGTCTTTATTCCTGGCCTGCCCCTAGGTTCTTCAGAACCTTTTTTTTTTTTTTTAGATTCCATATATATGTGTTAGCATACGGTATTTGTTTTTCTCTTTCTGACTTACTTCACTCTGTAGGACAGAATCTAGGTCCATCCACCTCACTGCAAATAACTCAATTTCATTCCTTTTTATGGCTGAGTAATATTCCATTGTATATACGTGCCACATCTCCTTTATGCATTCATCTGTCGATGGACACTTAGGTTGCGTCCATGTCCTGGCTATTGTGCTCCCAGACTGTTTTTAAACTGGCTGAACCTCATCTACTTAATAATGTAAATTTTCAATGTATTCTGTACTATATTGTGCTGTATGTATAAATATAAATATGTTTGTATAAAATGTATCCCTCATTTTACCTTTTCAATTTTCTTATTTATATCCATTTATGCTTTCATCTCTGAAGGCTTACAGGCACATCATTTTGTAACAAGAGCAGATTTTTTCATGAACCTTGATACATTTACATCCATTGGTGCTGCTAGAGTGTCATAACATGAAAGATAAATAATTGGAGCTTTTCCTTAATACTCGTCGTTCTTTCTGATTTTTTAATCTCTCTGCTTTCCTTACAGTGGAATCTAGCTCATAATCCTTTGAGCAATAGTGCCACCTTTTCCTTAAAATACATTTCTTAAGTTGAACTATAAGGCAATTTGAATGGAGAAGAAGAGGATTTTTCGAAAGACATTGGGTCTCTTTAAATATATCCTTTGGAAAATCGAATTCTATTAAAATTTATGTGCCACCCAGCAAGCTCCTTGAGAACAAGTGCGAGTATTCAATCATTTTGTTTCTGTCCTTGGTGCCCAATAAATGTGTGTTAGATGAATGACTCATTTTGCTGGGTACACATATTTGGGGAGGGCATTTTGACACCGAAAAACATCTCCTAAGAGAGGTTGTTCTGCTGTGGTCCTTACTGATGATGTTGGTCTGCAGGCCTCTGGGTTCCTCTCTGTTTATACGGACTCTGCGTACACAGTTCACTAATATTGACCTCTATTTTGTGTCTCTTTGGAAAAATAAATTGTAGGGAAAGATGCTAGCAAATTGAATTTCAAAGAATAAACCTCAGAAATGCTGAATGTCAAAGGTTTAAGTGGATACCTTCTATTCTGGTTACACTCAGCAATTTCTAATACAAATATGGGTAGTAAGGCCAGTTTTGTGATATGTGCCTTAGAGGGTCTTGGGATCAACAGTGTTTTCGGTAAAATGGACCCGAGGAGCCTTTCAGTGGAGCCAGAGGGACCCTGGGGGATGCTGTTCTCTGTAAAAATCCAGGTGTGGCTTCAGCTGCCACTTGGAATACTCGGCATCCATGAAACACAGTTTCATCATCACACAGAGGGCTTAGAGGGTCATAAACTCAGCAGCGGGCTCTTAAAATAAGCAGAAGGGACATGTATGAGAAAATAAGGGAGGATCTCCAGCAGGGAAAGAGCCTCACTGGGAACTGCCGTAGTGAAGCCAGTGCCTGCCAGCCCCATTGTGTAGACACCTCTCGGTTTGACACCCACGGGCTGAACCCCGGCCACATGACCTTGTAAACGAGATACCGCCGTTAGCGTGGACTCTGCTTCGTGATCCTGGCTTTCACCCAGGTCTGGGGGAATGCATCTCATCAGAGGACCGTAGGTCATGTGCCCTTCCCCCGGCTCCAGGGGAGTCTGAGAAAGGAACTAGTTAACGTGTGTAGTCCTGCAAGAGGAGCCCACCTCCGCCTGTCACAGTGGCGAATTCTCTAAACAAACAACAACAAAAGGACTGAGACGTCTGTGAGCCAAACAGATGACAAAAACCACCACCACATTATGTAAAAATAAAACGCCCCAGGTAGGAGCTCCGGAGAACTAACTCTGCTACAGAAAGCAGCCATACACTCTGGAGTGTGTTATGAATGTGCTAGATATCTGTGTGAGACATTTATCTGTGAATTCACTGTATATGTATGAGATGTGCACGTATACATGTAGCATGTATGCATGTAATTAGACCAACACAAACGGAGAGAGAAATTGTGATGGAAACTGCAATGTTGCTAAGATGTTAATTCTCTGCAGATTGAGGTCATTTCAGTGCCAACTCAGTCAAAGCCGATGCAATTCAAAGCAGCCTCACTTTTTAGAGAAACGGACAGGAAGATTCTAAAATGTGTGTGAAAATGCAAAGGACCTCAGAAGAGCCAAAACAATCTTGACAAAGAAGAACAAAGTTAGACAACTTGCACTATCTGATTTTTTCCAGCCCTGGAACCAGCTGTCTCTTCAAGGATCCCTGTTGCCTTTCAGGAGAATGGTGTTTAGAAACCAAGATCTGGGCACTGGGTGTGCTCACTGCTGGTTTCCTTAGCAGGCAGAGCTGGGATACACGCTTCTATCTATAATTATTTACTTTGTCTACCCATCTGCATCTGTATCAAGCCGAACATGAATTCATACCGATGTCTCTGACTGTAATCTAATACAACATGGTTCATTCTAGATTTTCTCCCTGCCCTTGCTTATCTGTACAGGACAGGTTTAAATTTCCATTGAGACTTCTCTTTGAACCAGTTCAGAAGACTGATGTTGTTTTGTTTTGTCTTTGTTTTTTCTAGTTGAAACACTCACTTTATTGTCGACTGATTGAAATTTATTGTACTAAGGTGCTGAAATACTGAGGTGCTATGCTAGTCAGCAACATCGTTAGCATGTGTCAGACCCTACTGACTAATTCGCACAAAGATTTTATTTTATCTTCCGCCACTTTGTCCAAGACAGTAATGATAGCTTTAGTTGATGGGTAGCAGGCATGTGAGTATCGCAGGAGATCCAGCTCCTTGGTCTGTTTTATTCATATATTAAAAACAAAGTTTGGAAAGTTGATAAAGGCATTTCATTAATTATTCCTTAAAACAACTGAAACCAAATCCATGCCAAAGTTCCTCAAAAGATATTATCTCTTTCAACATACACAAACCCAAGAAAGGCATAGTTAAGGGGAGGAATATTACCTACATAGTATTATATATATATCAGCTTTTCAGCATGACAGAGAAAAGGTAGAGTTCTTCAGTTAGAAACTGAGTCTCTTCTTCACATACTCTGCCAAAATACATAGTCTGACCAAAAGATGTAGGAGTCTTGATAATCTGCTCATCTTTTAATCCTTGCTAATAAAGATGAACAAATACTCATCACATGGACATCAAATAGTCTAATCAGATGGACCAAACAGGTCGCTTTTCAGAACCTGTTTTCATATCGAAATTGAGTCACTGCACACCTAACTTTCAAATATTTGGGCATTTTCCAGAAATCTTTCTGTTATTGATTTCTAGTTTAATTTATTTTGGTCCAAGATCATACTTCGTATGATTTCTGTTCTTTCAGATTTGTTAAGGTTTGTTTTATAATATAGTCTATTTTGATGAATGCCCAATGTGCACTCACTGGAGAAGAATATGGATGATGCTGTTTTGGGTTGGAGACCATCTGCCCTTAAGACAGAGAGCTATTGGTGTCAGAATAGACCAGGGTTTCTCAACCTCAGCACTAGTGATATTTGGGGCCAGACGACTCTTTTCAGTTGACGACTATCTGTGCACGATAGAGTTTTGGTAGCATCTCTGCCTCTGCCCAGCACCACCCCCCCTCAAGTTGTGACAACAGAATATCTCCAGGCATTTCCAGTTGTCCCGCGGGAGGTGAAATCTCTCAGGATAAGGAAAACACAAAAAGACAGAATATATCAATGTGACAGAAGAGTGAGTCTAACCATCACAATTTAAAACTTCTGCTCACCAAGAGACTCCAATAAGGAGGGGACAAGGCAAGCCACAAAGTGAAGGAAAATGTTTAAAATGCATATCTGACAAAGGATTTGAATACAGAATACATAAAGAACTCCCACAAAACAAAGCTATAAAGACAAATAACACCATTAAAAATGGGGGTCAAAAGTTGAAAAGTCACTTCACAAAAGGAGATGTACAAATAACGAATCATCACGTCATTAGTCATCCAGGAAATGGGGAGTAAACTTTAACGAGACACCACTTCACTTTCAGTCCAATGGCTCAGCTTGAGAACAGTGACAACCCAGAATGCCGCTGAGCATGTGGGGGAGGGTTACAGAAAAGAAACTGTCAGAGTTCCCTGAGTCCTGAATATGAGATCTGCGCATTTCACGTGTATCAGTTTGTCTCAATTTATCACAATGTAGTGGTATTTATTTTTCTATTCCTTGATTTCTATTTTAGAAAAAAATATGTTCTTTTGATGACTTCACCTAGGTTTGTTCTTTTCAAAAAAATCAAACGGTTGAAATGTTTCGTTTGGACAAAATCTGACCCGGAAAAATGAGGGCCCCATCTGAGCAGCCCCCCCCCGCCCCCGTCAGCTCCCCCAGGTGTGTCCTAAGACGTTTCTACCAAACTCCCAGACATTGTGCATTAGGAACACCTACGCTCCCGTCTGCGTCCCCGACACCATGACCCTGAGCACACCTCCGTTGTAGCACTGCCAGATGTAAGAAAGACAAACAGTGAAATTTGAGTTTCAGGTCAACAGTGCATTTTTTTAGTATGGGGATATCCCATTTGGGACACGTTTGGAACATACTGATATTAAGAGGTACTTGCTGTTCCTCTGAACATCGAACTCAACTGGGTGCCCTGCGTTTTTATCCAGCAGTTATTCCTCCATCTTTGCTGTCTTCCGTGCCTGACGCTTTTCCTTGCACCCGCTCGAGGAAATCTGCAGAATTTAGTGGGAAGGTACAAAGGCCTTACCCCGTAGGGGGTGCTGGTCAGTATAATAATGCATGTGAGGAACAGAGGAGCAGAATCAGAGCGGCAGGTGCAAACGGTCGAGCGAGGCACGAGGGGAAAGTGCAGGACGCGAGGGCAGCCTCGGCAGAGTATAGGAAGTTCACGGACTCCGGGCTGCAAATGAACCCCGGACGTCAGCCACCTCCTCTCCGGATGCGTTTCCAGCCACGTGACATGAGCCATTCCTCCGTGAGCCCCGCCAGCCTTCAAGTCAGGTGAAGGAACCTGATTCTGAGCCTGATTCCTGACCCGTTTCAGAAGCCTCCATAGAGGCGGGAAGGTCTCAGCTGTCCCCAGGCCCCGAGTGCCAGGTCCTCCAGGGTCACTTTTAGGGTCTGAGCGCTTGCATTGTCACCAACAGACACCCCGGCCCAGCATGGTGTAATTAGGGCACAAGCACACCTTCATCTCCTGCGACTCCAATTAAAGCTTAAAGGACCCTTTTAGTCTAAATATGGAAATAATCTGGAAAAAAAATTTTCTGAAATCACTTAATTGCAAGCGTATGTGACATGCATGCTGAAAGACATTAGAATAATTTCCATTTTGTAGGAGGAGTAGCACACACATCTGTATCTCACACACACACACACACACACACTCTCACACCCCTATGATGTAATGATGTTTAGAATGTTCCATTCTCCATGTAATGCAGTGAAGACAGTGGTCATATATGCACGCCATTCCAGTCAGATTCCATTTATAAAGATGTAAAGTTGCCCTCTGTATCTAGAATAAACACATTTAGTTTGAAAAAAATTGTTTTCTTTTATTTCTCCTTCATACCACCTACTTAGAGTCTTTACTGTTTTTCTAAGGTGACAAAAAGAGAATTGTTTATTTTGTCTGAATATTCAAGCATATCCACGTGGATCTGAATAGCTGGATACAGAGGCCTGGCATGTATTTTGTTACGTGAATTTGTTTTTACAGTGATCCGGAGTCACAGAACAGGTTTGTGAGCCTGTGATCCAGCAAACAACTCTGACACAGTCTGCAGAGGGAAAGGAAGAAGTAGAAAACTAGGAAACCTCTTTTATACGACTCCTCTTCACTCTTACAGCTTTCCAAAATAGGTTGCCAATCTCATTTACGCACATATGACTGTCTAACGTGGGCATCATTTGAAAGGGAAAAAACCTGGAAAAAAATGTTTCATGTTATCTTAGAAAACGTTCTGTGGTTTCCTCTTAAGAATTTCTGAGCCACCGGAAAGTCTATGCATGAAGATGTATTTCCACGCCTGACAACTGGGATGTCGAAGTAGGAGGGTATAACTGGGGGGCTTCAAGGGAACTTCAAAGTGGTATCAACTCCCGAAGACGGATTTCTGAAGAGCAGAACTCCGTCGTCAGGAATTGAGGGAGAGGGACAGGTCCTGGGGTCCCGGCCCCGGTTCCAGTGGGTCCCGGCAGCCCTGCCCCTCCACCGTCGACTCTCCTCCCCGTCTCAGCTCCTGATCTATCTGGGGTCTGGGATTCCTGAGGATCGCTGGCCTTCCTGGGCAGTATTAGAAGATGCCAAGCTATTAAAATGTTGAAAGTGCTATTAACCCTAATGAGGCACAGTTGGGTTTTTTTTTTTTTAACTGTGTAAAGCATTTGGTGATAGAGGACCAGACCTCTCGGGCCGTCTGCTCCTGTGACTCACCAGCCGCAATCTTGGGGCTAAAAGTGTGAGTTTCGGAGCCAGGCTGCCTGGCCCCGGAGTGTAGCTCTGCGTTCGCCCCGGGGGCACCTGGGCAAGGTGCGCCTCGGTCTGCCTGTTTGCACAACGAGGCCCTACCGTGTGGGGTTCCCGCGAGCGCTGAATGGGTTGGTACCGGGTCAGAAGCTTGCAGGGATCCAGCATAACAGTGTATAGCAAACGTTAACTGTTGTTGAGTCTGTAAAAGAAAACAACCTGATTAGCTTTCTATAGCGGAAGCTCTTCTTTAAGGGGCTACCCTGTGTTGGAATAAGGAGATGGTTGGGAGTTTTTTAAAATGTATTTGAAACGTAGAATCACAAATACATGGAATCGTGTGTGGGTCCCACCCAGCCACCACCAAAGGGGCATTTGCTGTAGTTCTGAGTCAGCCCCCGGCTCACGGAGCCAGGCTGTGGGCTGGAAATCTGGATACAGAGATCAAGAAGACACAGCCCTTCTCTTAAAGATTCTCAGAACTTCAATTTGAGAATGTTGAAACGGTGAAGAGCGGTGTTACTCAGCAGGGAAAGCTCTTCTATCGGAAGGAAGGAAGCTAAAAGTGCTAACAGGTAGAAATCGTAGTGTGAGGTCAGCGATTCAAGGAAACAGAAGGAGAGGGGAACCCAGAAAGGTTTCATTTTTGCAAACACAAACATGAGGCTGAGAGCCTGAGCGTCCGGGCAGCACACCTCCACACACACCACCGAGGCCGCGATGCTCAGGCCCCTGCAGGTGGCCTTGGACTAAACACGGTGCAGGTGAGGCTGACGAGGTCACGTCCAAGCTAGCCTGCGCCCCACGTGGCGGCCGTGAGCGCTGTGGGTGGTCGCACACCTGCCTGCTTCCAGCTGCGGGCCCACGGAGGCGCAAAGGGACCCGCGGCCGTGCTGGTGCAGACCCCGGCCCGGAGCAGCGGGGCTGACGAGGACGTGGGCAGGGGCTTGCACCCTTTACGAGCCAAGGTCAGAGCTGGCTCCACACTCACTTCTCTCCCATTCCCTTTCCTTTTCTTTTTTTTTCTTTGTTTTTTTGTTTTGAGTAGAGAGAAGGAAGGTAGGAGCTGGAATATGTTATACACCTGGTTTTAAAACAAAAATTATTATTATAATAAGTTATGATATAAATTGTATTCTATTAATATCTAAAAATACATATTATTAATTTTACCCAAAGTAATGACTTTATAAGAAATGGGCTTTGCTTAATCAGAACTTTTCATTGAGCCCATTTTTTTCTCTTCTGCCCCATTTCTAAAGAAGTAAGGCACAGAGAAAACAATTTACATCAAGAATTTACTTTGAAAAACAAGGGAACATTCTTCAGCCAAGTACAGAGTCAGAATTAGCAACCTGATATTTATACACGTTTTTATACCCAGGCCTGTGCACTGATCCTATTTCATGTTCCCATTGTGATCTGCAATACGAAAGAAGAATAAACTCATTATCTGTGTCCACATTATTCCAGTTTGGGGTCAAATAAGAGGAATTCTCACTATAGTGTGGAAAGTCTGTCGCCAAAACCTGAAAGGAGTTCAGTTAGTCAGAAACGTAAGCTAAGCCGAAGCTTCTACGTGCCAGACACCCTCAAGGTTTTCCCGTACTTCTCACATTTTGCAAAATAACAAGAAGGGATACCAGAGGAAATAGATTTTTTAAGCTGTTTGAGAGAAAATGGTCATTACGATAACAAAATGTGGATTTGATTTCTCGGTCTGCTCTCTGCCTGTATCGCGTGATCTGCACACTTCTCCTAAGTTAAAACTGAAGGCAAGCCTTTGATTTTTTTTCTTTTATTTTTCTGAGTGTGTAAAGTTGCTAAAAGCTACCATGATTTTTATGAGACTCTCATGGTTTTTTGACCCCAATTCACCCTTATGGTGTGTGAGTTACCTGTGCTTTCAGCACTTTTTTATTCTATGTGAAGTGATCCTGATGTCACTACCTGATCATAAAAAGTCAGGTTTCAAAGCAAGTTCGTAAATAGGCTCCCCTATTGCTTTTGAGGAAATCGCATCTATGCGAGTGTCTGTCAGGCATGTTTACATGAGGCAAAGGTGTGTCCACCGCAGGACGAAGTCTGGTAACAGCCTCCGGGCGATGCTCGCACAGGCCCTGCGGCGATGCTCACGGAAGCCTCTTCTCTTCTCTCCGTGTCTTTCCTGTAGCCAGAGCTACCTGCAAGCTGCCAGTGACGGGCCTGCCGGCCACAGCCTGGACCCCTCTGCCAACTACAGCTCCCCGAAATTCCGCTCCCGGAACCAGAGCTACATGCGGGCCGTCAGCACCCTCAGCCAGGCCAGCTGCGTCAGCCAGGTGGGGTCCCTCCGCCCTCCCACCCCGCCCTGAGTCAGCCCCTGCCAGGGCCGCAGGCCGCGAGCAGACGCACATTCCAGCCTGGAGTCATCCTGGCCTGGTTGCACCCCCGGGAACATTATAAGGTTAATTGCGGGGGGCAGGGGCTGCATTTATGGCTCTGTCATTCTTTCTCCCACCTGCTCTGAGCCGGGGTGGCTGACTAGCTGGCCGTCTCGGCCTCCGTCCCCTCCGTCCACTCCGTGCTGAGCAGCCTCCTTCCCTGTGTCACGCCCCCCATGTGGAGGGTCTGGGTCCCACCCCGAGGGGACACACAGGGTCTCCCAGCGCCAGCTGCCCAAGTTTGCTGGTGTTTCTGGGGACAGACACCCTCTCAGCTCCAGGAAAGACGGCAAGGTCACACCCTCCCTTATGCTTTGAAGATGCCAGGTGGCAGGTGTGTCCAAACCTTCCCCTTGGCTTCTTACTGCTTGAGCGAGACGGAGGCCCCAGATGGAAGAGGAGGACCTGCCGGGGGGGCCTCACCGCGTCCCTACAGACCTTCTCCCTCTTCCCCCCCTGGACCCGGCCCTCCGCACCCCTCACATCCTAGTCGCCGCTTCGTGCACGCCGCTGCCTGCTTCTCAGTGTGCCTATGACCCAACGTATGGCCGGTGCGATGGAATATTTTCAGTCTCGCCCTGGGATTCACAATGTGGCCATTGTCATGGGAGCGGGCAAGCTCTGAGGACGGGACAGCTACGCCGACTCCCTGGGCGGGAAGACAAAACGGCCCCGAGGGGCTTCCCTGGTGGCGCAGTGGTTGAGAGTCCGCCTGCCGATGCAGGGGACACGGGTTCGTGTCCCGGTCCGGGAAGATCCCACATGCCGCGGAGTGCCTGGGCCAGTGAGCCATGGCCGCTGAGCCTGCGCGTCCGGAGCCTGTGCTCCGCAGCGGGAGAGGCCGCAACAGTGAGAGGCCCGCGTACCGCAAAAAAAAAAAAAAAAAAAAAAAAAAAAAAAAAAACGGTCCCGAGGCCGAGGGCGTGAGTGAGTCTCTGAGCTGCTCCTGTTGCCCCTGGGGCGGCATCTGTGCTGCGGCCCCGCCTGGCCGAATCTCCTGAGGTCGCGGTCCCTAGACAGTCTGCGTTCACTTTGTTTCTGCTCATCCACCATTCGGATGATTCTGACGATGCTCCCTTTTCCCAGGAACCCGGGAGGCTCAGGGCTGCGGCGGATGCTTTGTTGCACATCAGGACGGGTGCCGGGGCAGGGGGATGTCAGGAGACCCGCACGGGGGCAGGGGGGCCCCCTGCATCCTCCCTCACTGAAGGAAGGACGTTTGTCTTCCTCCGTGTCAGGTCCTGCCGTCGTCTCTTATCTTTTTCTCATCTTTGAAAAGCTGTTTCCGTGTGATCGTAGCTTCTCTCTGTCACGCATCCTTTTTTAATTATGGTAAGATATACATAACATAAAATTTACCGTCTTTACCACTCTTCAGTGTCCAGTTCAGAGGCATTAAGTACATTCACATTGTTGGGCGAACACCGCCATCATCTGCAGAACTTTCTCGTCTTCCCAAACTGACACTGTCCCCACTGAACACTGACTCCCCTTTCCCCTCCCCCAGCCCCTGCCCACCGTCTACTTTCTGTCTCTGTGGATCTGAGGCCTCCAGGGACACACGAGTGACACATACAGTATGTGTCCTTCTGTGTCTAGTTTATTTCACTTTCCCCCAGGTCCATCCGCACGGTAGCCTGTTTCAGAATTCGCTTCCTTTTTAAGGTTGAATTATGTTCCATGGGTGAATGGACCACATTGTGTTTGTCCATCAACAGGCACTTGGGTTGCTTCCCCCTCTTGGCTTCTGTGAGTAACACGGCTGTGAACACGGGTGTACAAGTGTCTGTTCACGTCCCTGTTTTCAGTTCTTGTGCACGTATACCCAAAAGTGGCATTGCCGCATCAGACAGGAGTTCTAGTTTTAACCTTCTGAGGAAACTCTATATGGTTTGTCACAGCGGCCGCCCCATCTTTCACCCCTAGCAGCTGTGCGCACGGTCCCAGGGCCCCCATACCCTCACCGTCATGCTTGCTCTGGAATTGTCATCCATCCTGACGCCCGAGGAGCCCGCCCCCAGCTGTATGTCGACCTCTCTGCTACCAACGGGACAGTCACCTTCCTCACCATCTTCCCAATTTTCTCTTCTTTCGTTTCTCGGTGCCCACATTCTCCAGAAGCACTTTAAGTGCTTTCCTGCGTTTATAGTTCACAAAAGAAATTGTTTGCTTCAGCCCACACTGGTTATTTACCGCACTGGCTTAACGTCCTCCTGGGACATTTCCAGTGGGCCCGAGCTGTGGTTTGAGTTGCCAAGCAAAACACCCACTTTTCCAAATCTCCCTCAAGCTAGTGAACGAATCAGCTCTCAGAGAACAGGTCACTTCAGTTCCTGTCTAGACCAGTTTGAGATCCTTCTCAACTACTTGTTTGGGTGAAAAAAAAGTCCCCTTCGTTTCTAGAACCTCACTGATCAGTTTTGTAGCTGGAAGCATTGGCCGAATGGTCCTCACGGAAACGTCCATCACTCGTTTGTGGAATGCACGTGCAAGGTCGACAGTGTCTCTTCCCGATGGAGAAGCTCCTGGGCGCAGGCGGGTTTGCAGAAAGGGAGGGATCCACCGAAATCCTGCGTCCTGGAGCTGGTGGACGCTGGCAGCATGACTGTTTCTGGCTTTTTCAGGTTGTCTGACGTGGATCTTTGACGTAAATGACATAACACAATCTGAGCCTTTTTGATATAATTCCACATAAGGGAAAACTTAGATTGGAAGGAAGTTGTACTCCAGAAAATGTCGTTTCAGACCAGTGCGAGTGTTTCAGATGCGTTTCCCTCACTAGGCACCCAAGGCGGTCGTGGTGGGGTGTCGTCACTCGTCTTTGCCCTGAATTTGTGTCTCTTTCCGACGTCAGACACCCTCGGGTGATGCAGTCGCCCAGTAATTTTTCTCTGGTCTTTTCTGACTGAACAACCTGAAGATTCTCTTTCTTACCCTGGGCTTCGGGCCAGCAGTCCCGCCTTTAAGTCCCTCTCAGCACCTTCCTCCATGGGCTGTTCTCACTGGGATTTGTCCAGTGAAAGGAAAAGAGCCATTATTCTAGCTCCTGAATAAGCTCAGGTAGAAGCAGGGGATTCAGGTAAAGCATCTCAGGTAGAAGCAGGGGAGCCAGGTAAAGCATCTCAGGTAGAAGCCAGGACCCATACCCAAGTGTGAAATTAGAGGTGGGCAGAAGGTGTCTTCCTTATTGAAGGGGAAATCTGATTCTTTTACCTGCTTTTACTCTGTGAACAATTAGAGGAAAAGGATTAATTTGGTGTTTAAAACAATACTTTTTAATTTACCTGTCAACATAACCGGGGGTGTTCAGGAAGTTGTGGGTGACATTTCAAGCAGTGGAATGAATGACTAATGGACGTGCTGGGCTGAGACAGTGACCAGGTCGTGGCAGCTGTAAGGACACGGCTGGGAGGGGTGACTGGGTGCTGGGGAGCAGGGGGGTTCGGAGAGCAGGGTCTGCCTGCGCAGGGAGACCAGCCCAGGTTTCCGGGCCCCTCCACGAGCCCCGTCTGTGGCCTCTGCCTGAGCCCTGATTCCACTCACACCTTCCCACGCCCCCCAGAGCCTCAGCTCTCCCGTGTCAGGGTCACCGCAGGCATCCCCACACACACTTCCGTGTGAACATGTACGGTGCCCCCCGGGGGGTGGGCCCTAAATACAGGAGCAGTGAAGGCGGGGCCATTCATCCAAGTCCCCTCCAACCACGGGGCAAACACCAGCCCCCCAGGCCCACCCCCGCCTCTGCCCACGAACCCTGGGCCTGGGAGCAGCTGCACGTCACCTGCCCAACTGGGGCTTTTCGTTCTTAAAATTCCCATCCCTCCCCCACCCCGTGCTCTTTAACCTTGCATTAGTGTTCTATGTCACTTTGTTGGGTTTCCAGTTAAAACCTCTAGACTTGGCTCCTGGGAAACACACGAGCGTTACCACCTAGAAACCTCAGAAGGTATGTCCCGCCATCAACTGCACACATGGAGGCCCTCAGCTCACCCGACGGTCGGGCCCCTGCGTGCACATCTCCTATGACCCCTCCACTCACCAAAGCCTGATCATTTCTTTTTTAAATACAGTTGGAACGTTTAGGTCCCCAGGGTGACTCTCTACCTGGAACTTAAATCTCAGGCTTGAAAATAATGACTTTACCTGCGGAACCATCAAACAAAGTGCAGGCACTACCGTCCCAGACCGAAGGAGGGAAACAGCACCGCCGGAGTTTAGGTGATACCCGTGCTGTGTGTACCCAGCAGCACCGCCCCGGACACGGGCCTGTGCTGCTCTCCTGGGACAAGGATGTGAGCGCGTTGCCGAGCTGGGCGCTAGTTTCCAGGCCGCTGAGAGGAAGCAGCGTGAGATAGCTTGAGCCGTTTCCATGAGTCTCGCGGGTACAGCCTCCACGCCTGGGGTTGTCTGAGCTGTAAACAGTCCAGGACGCAAAGGCATCACCTGGAAACGGAGAAAGAGGGAAGACTAACGTTGTGAACAGCGTGTGAAACTCTTAAGCTCCCCGTCTCTCTTGCGCTGGTGGTAACTACCAGCCATGCTTTAAAGTTCTGCCTCGGGGTCCACAGGCTTTCAAGGACATCTTGGGAGTTGGCGGTTTTCCTTAGTGTTTTGTAAGAAATAACACAATAAGCTGTTTCCCAAGCGTAACGATTCCCAGTGCTGATTTCACATTAATTACGCTGAAAATGGAAGATGGTAAGTGAAGGTGGGGGTGACCTGTGCTCTCTTTTCTTTTGCGACGTGGCCGTGATGACCTCGGCTGGGTCTCGCCATCACCCGGGCTGTCGGTCGTTCCAGATGAGCGAGGCGGACGTCAATGGGCAGCTCGAGTCGGTGTGTGAATCCGTCTTCAGTGAAGTGGAGTCTCAGGCCATGGACGCCCTGGACCTCCCGGGAGGCTTCCGCACGCGGAGTCACAGTTACCTCCGAGCCATTCAAGCTGGTTACTCCCAAGACGATGAACGTATCCCCATGGTGATTCCCTCTGACGTCAGCTCAACTGCTAGACCCTCGGCAGGTAAGGCACACCCTCTGACCTTCCGGGGGCACGTACAGGCATGTGCCACCTCTGTCCTGCGAGGAGTGGGTGTAAGTTACCCTCCAAATGTTTGGACACTTCCCAGTTACGCTTGTGACACGGTCCTGTCTGCAATGATGTTTTGAAACATTTCTTTCATAGATAACCTTTCTTCTTCTTAGGATGAAATCTGTTGCTTGTCAAGGTACTTTACAATACTCAAGTAGAGTCTTCATAAAGTTTTATATAGGAAAATTTGGATGGTGATTGTGTTTCAAATCCCAAAGATTAACAGATTGCAGGAAAGCCTCAGCTGACGTGCGATGCCTCCCAGGGTCCTTCGGTGCAGGTCCAGCCTGAGTCTCTGTGGCCTGGTGAGGAGATCCATAACCAGGGTTCAGTGCTGTAGAGCAAATCGATTGTCAGTGTAAGTTCACTCATCTTCTCGGGGCTGTGCAGGTTCAAGGTCACAGTTTCCTTCAGTTCTTAGGGAAAACCACATCCACCCCTTTGAAAATTTACCACCTAAACTAAATATCACTGCACTATGGTTATTTATACAACACAGTGAATAAGCATGGCCTGGGCACACCCCTAAAACAGCCAGCATCAGAGTCGCCGAGCCGCATAGAAAGGCCAAGCCGAGCAGCCCAGGCACAAGCAGTGGTGACGCGAAGAGTGTGAGATCTGGACCTGCGGTCGTGTGGGGTAGGGGGAACAGGGACAGTTCTGGGAAGGACTGGAGAGAAGCTGGCTCAGGTGACAGCACTGGGGACCAGAGTGGGGGAGGGCCCGTGTCACCACGCCATGGACGGAGCTGGGTGTGTCTGAAGCCAAGGCAGTGAGCACAACTTTGGGGCGACTGCATGTAATGACAACTTGCAGGCCTCAGGCCGCTGCCATAAACCTCTGCTGTCCCACGCAGCACCTGTAGGTGGGACGCAAGGCGAGCCAGATTCAAACCCACTCCATCATCCCTCTAAGACCTTGGGCAGGTTAGCTTGTCAGATTCTCGGTTCTCCGTGGTGTCCAAGAGAAGTGGTAGCTCTGAGTAACTGATTAGGTGAGCCTGAGGATTAGTGAGCAGAGTGCTGTGGGCCTCGGTGATCTTTTTATGTTGTCCTGTGGCCCGGGGTGGAGGTGGTGGTGCCCTCCGACGGCTGAGCCCGGGGCCTTCCTTGCGAAGAAACGCCGGGAGTCACCGTGGGTGCTGTTCAGGAAGCCCGGCCCTGCGGGAGCCACGCGGGGCTGCAGGGGCGGCCGTCGGGGGCTTGTGGGTGGCAGGACTGCACCCCTTGGGGACCCTGTTGTCCGTGAAGTTGGGGACTGCCCCTCGTAGGGGTGGAAAATGAGCAAACTTAGGGAAGTAACGAGCCTTACCGTCCTTGCAGTTTATAAAAACACACTTAAGGGGTAATTACTGATATAGTCACCCGTATTCGCTGAGTGTCTCCTGCGAGCAAGTGACAATTAAGCTCTCTCCTGGCCTTCAGAAATGCTTTGAAACAATAATTACCTAGTGGGGAATGACTTTATAGAGCTGTCATTCCAGGAAGAATAAAAATAAAACAGGTTTCATAGAGGTAATATAAGAACCAGTGCAGAGCTCAGACTACAATTCTAATTTATGTACGTATCATTTAACCAAGTACATTTCTGTATTCCCAACATGTGTGCACCAAAAAAAAAACCCAGAATGCTTCTCTTCAAAGTGTCTCCTGGATCTTGGCCTAGTTATGGAGTCACAGTTTCCTCAAGACTGTGGTAGAGCCAGAGAGCAGGCGTGCCTTCCAGAGTTAGGGAATGGTCTGGGAAGTAAGAGAAGAGATGGAAAACCTTAGGAGAAATAGCGAGTTGCCTTGAAATAATTGAGATATCGAATTACAAGTTGCCTTTTTGAAGAAATGTAGGTGCAGGTGAATCCTTAATTCCTCCCTTCCCTGTTTTACTCTAAGCATTGTAAACTGAATATTTATATTTCTTTCCTAAATAGAATTGAGATGGCATGCAACAGTAGCCTACTTAATAAGACTGTGAAAAATACCAAAGAAATGAGAAACCTCTGTCTGGAAAAACGTAGAAAAACGAAAGCGTGCAAGTGAGCACAATGTAAATGCCCACTTTCTATTAAAGCTGAACTTCCAGTTAGATTCAGAGTCTCCTGTCGGAGAGGCAAAAACAGGGTTTCAATGGTTTTGTGTTAAAATACTGCTTGGAAGATCATATAACATTTAATAGCTATCCTTGGTTGACGTGTGCATATGTGTGGAGAGAGAGAGAGATTATTTTGACACATTGATTTTCTTTTATACTTCTAAAATTAGCTTTTGAAAATAATTCCCAAAAAACATTATTTGCAAAGACATTCCCGGTGATTATTTTGAAGCATAAGATTTATTTAAATGTTTCTTTTTGAGCTTGAAACATGAAAGTTGGTGTTCTTTTGTTGTCTCACCTATATGAATGCAAATATGTAGTATTAATATTCTTCTAATAATAATTAAATATCAACCATATGCATGAAAGCCTCATTAAGAGCTTTAGAATATGTATTAGGCATTCTATTTTCTTTTTTATTTTTTTATACAGCAGGTTCTTATTAGTTATCTATTTTATACCTATTAGTGTATACATGTCAATCCCAATCTCCCAATTCATCCCACCACCACCATACCCCTGCCACTTTCCCCCCTTGGTGTCCATACATTTGTTCTCTACATCTGTGTCTCTATTTCTGCCTTGCAAACTGGTTCATCTGTACCATTTTTCTAGATTCCACATATATGTGTTAATATATGATATTTATTTTTCTCTTTCTGACTTACTTCACTCTGTATGACAGACTCTAGGTCCATCCACATCTCTACAAATGACCCAATTTCGTTCCTTTTTATGGCTGAGTAATATTCCATTGTATATATGTACCACATCTTCTTTATCCATTCATCTGTCGATGGGCATTTAGGTTGCTTCCATGACCTGGCTACTGCAAATCATGCTGCAATGAACATTGGGGGGCGCATGTGTCTTTTTGAATTATGGCTTTCTCAGGGTATATACCCCGTAGTGGGATTGCTGGGTCATATGGTTGCTCTATTTTTAGTTTTTTAAGGAACCTCCATACTGTTCTCCATAGTGGCTGTGTCAATCTACATTCCCACCAACAGTGCAAGAGGGTTCCCTTTCCTCCACACCCTCTCCAGCATTTGTTGTTTGTAGATTTTCTGATGCTAGGCATTCTATTTTCAACCCTGCCAGGTTCATGCTGCTAGTAAATGTTTTGCTTGTTTGGGGGGCTGAGTGCACCGGTTTTTCCCTCAACCCTTCAAGGCGGTGGTGATTCAGCTGAAACAGATGCTTGCGATCTAATCTCCAGGGAGCTGAAATAGGACCAGAATCCACTGCTCTGCCCTGGGACCTGCAACCTGGGCGTATCTCCATCCCACTATTTCTCTTGTTACGAAAAAATCCACTTACTGATTAGGGTCCTCTCGCTAAATGAAGTGGCTTTGAAAACATCTACTTTCGTTTCACACATGGTTTCTTTCTCATCTGTGAAATGATTTATCAGATAGATTTACTTGTCTAAATATGCATTTCACCCGATTTTCCTAGGGAGAGAAGGTTATTGATATCATGGAGGAAAATTCTATAAAATTAGATTATACTGATTTTTCTCTGGGTCAAAAATTGTCTCAACATATGTCAGAACTGATTCCAGAAGTCGTTACAAGGAAGGGAAAATCCATTCAAAGCACGACAGAGGAAACAGCCATAAACCTTGTTTTATTTGGTTGTCTATGTTTCTATGGTACCTTGTCCCTGAAGCACACATCATGATTTCCAGTTCCCAAGACAGTCTCCATCGTGTGCAGTCAGGCACCTTCCTAAGCTCTGGCCACGTGACTCCAGCCTGTTCCCCCATGACATCCCCTCCAACTCCCACCCTCCTTCCTTCCTCGAGCCAGGACCCTTGGGGATTCCATGGGGCCATCACGACAGCAGGAGTGATCAGTCACTATAAGAAATAACTGTTTAACTTGTGGAGAAGTGAACCAGTCGGATTTAACATTTAACATCCTACGTCTTGAATAATCGGTGATTCAATGAATTAATTTATGCTTGCATAAAGAAACGGATGGATGAATGAATCATTCAGCTAGATTTTAGGATCCTGCAGAGATCCAAACGCTGTGGGGCCGACCCCTCAGGCCTCCCAGGCAGCCCGCCCCCTGCATCTGCATCCCCCTCTTTGCTGCGCACCTGGCCGTGCTTACCTGGAGCTCTGCTTAGCCCTCCAGCTGGTCCCCTAAGTGCCTTCTCACCCACCCTCCACCCAACTTTCTGAAAATTCAGCCTGGTCCAGCACTGCCCACCTGGTACCCCCATGGTTTTGTGGTTTCCATGAGCCGAGGCGACGGTGTCTGTACTCAGTGTGTGACCTGGATGACCTGGCCTGGCCCCCAGCTGCCCTCTCACCCCCTCGCCTGGCACTCACCCCTCCTCACAGTCTCTCACTTCTGGGCTTTGGCATATCCTATTTGCTGAGGCCAGAATTTGCTTTTTCGGATTTTTTTTTTTTTTTTTTTGCCTAATTCTTAACTATGCTTTCAGAGTCAACGCAGGAATCATTTCCTCCAGGAAGGCTTCACTGATTTGCTCTTCATCTAATTCCTTCCCTCCTATCCCTCATCAGATGAGTTCCAACAAAAGTACATATTTACTAAAACAAAAAAATCCTAACTTACATTTATGTTTAAAATGTACTGGGAATTCCCTGGCAGTCCAGTGGTTAGGACTCCACACTTTCACTGCCGAGGGCCCGGGTTCAATGCCTGGTCGGGGAACTAAGATCCCACAGGCCGTGAGCTTGGCCACAAAAAAATAAAAAATAAAAAAAATGTACTTCCCTTTTAAAGATATAGAGATATGAGATGGCAAAACATTTAGGCTACGGTAGCAAATTATATTCACTATTTGCGTATACTTACATCCTCTTATAAATATGTTTAGAAAGCATTGATACTATGGCTTTTATTTCTTACAATATGTTAGTTAAAAAAGCATTAAATTAAAGCAAGTTATTTAAATTCACAAAATAATAAAATATTCTAAGAACTTTGAAAAGAAAATAATTTTGCTCTCAGGAAGAAAGAGTGTAGCAATGCTTTTCAATCAAATCATCCACCGTCAGGATTTAGTTTTCTTTCCTTGCGATGAGGTAGAAAAGAATTAACATTGGAAATCAGAGAAATGTGTGCATAAAGTCCTGTATGTACACAGAGTTTATTGATTATCTGGACTTAATAATTTTCCATACATTATCTTTAAAATGCACTAAAAAATATAATGCACTTGTTACTTTTGCAACTTCAGATTTTTCTTCTTTGCTTATGGTTTCCAAGAAACACTTTGACAATTTAATGTGGTGTATTTGGACTTACACAAAATGGTTTCCTGTTAGGTATTTCTGTTTGCTGGAGAATTCGCCTTTAAGAAAAATTATCCTTTGAAGCATCGTTCAGAAAGGGAAGAGGAGACTGCCTGAAGCCTGTTTGTCTTATGCTATCACTGTCTTTCCCATTCTGTTTGCTAGTGGTTGGTTGATGTTTGCTTTGGACTAGTGGTTGAGGACTAAGGCGTTTCCAGCTGAGGAACGTTGGAAAATTCTATGTGTGATACCGGTGATGGTTAAGTTTATGTGTCAACTTGCCAGGCTTGCATGTTTAGTCAAACGTTATTCCGGGTGTTTTCGTGAGGGTGTTTCTTTGACAAGTTAACTTTTGAGTGAATAGACTGAGTGAAGCAGATTGCCCTCCCTAATGTGGGTGGGCCGTGCCCAATCAGTTGAAGGCCTGAACAGAACAAAAAGCTGACCTTCCCCGGAGTAGGAGAGGATTCCCCCTGCCCAACTGTACGAAATCTGCTTTTTCCTACCTTAGAACTTGAACTGAAACATCAGCTTTTCCTGGGTCTTGGGCCTGCCTGCCTTCGGACTGGAACTTACCCATCAGCTGTCTCTCCCAGCTGGCTGACAGGCCCCCCAGACCTCCGGTCCTGACAGCCCCCGTAGTCACATGAGCCAATTCCTCACAAGAAACCTCTTTCTCTATGTATGGATACATTCTCTTGGTCTGTTTCTCTGGACGGACGTGACTAATACAGTATCTCCAAAGAATATTTCTTCAGGTTCTGTATTTTAAATGGTCAGAGTATTTACACAGAGAATTTTCACCAGCAGGCCTTCTCTCTCTCTGGCAAAAACCTGGACTTTAACGAGATGGATCAGAATCTTCTGTCCTTGTGGCTGGGGGGACGGGGCAGGGGGAGGGTTCATTAAGATGAAAGGCGTTTTCACAGATGTTGATAAGCTACGTTGAAAATGGTCAATCAGGTAGATCTAAAAGTATGAAAACACTATTCGTTTCAGAAGGCCGGCGGTTACCAACAATCACGTGACAGGTTTTAGGCGCGTCCAGGGAGCCGGCCTACAGGACAGTGTGCTCCCTGTGGACATGCGGGCCCAGGCTCACACCCAAGGCAGCAAATGCTACCTTCTGGGGGCCACACCCTCCCCTGGGGCCTGGGGACATCAGAGAAAAGAAGTCCCACTTGGCGGTTCAGGTGAGTCCCTGAGAGTGTCCCCGCTGCCGGGACTGGGTTGGCACTGGATGGGTGACTCGTTAACCAGGGCTGTCAGCATGCCTGAGCCGGAGGGCAAGTGAAATTCTGGTCTAGGAAGAGAACCGAGGGTGGCAGCCGGAGAAGCCAGTGTCCATCACCATAAAGGAGGGAGTGAGAGGCCCAGCATCAGACGCAACCAAGAGACAGCTGGCTGAGGGAGGGCCCAGGACTCAGCAGAAGCAGAGCTGCAGGGCCCGGAGCTCATCCTGACCGCTGGGTTAAGGGCATGTAGTTCCAGGGAGAAGGTTCCCACCCTCACCTGGCGGGTCTGCAGCTGACGCCCTGCAGGAAACTGTAACAAGGAAGCTGGCAACAGTCTCCCCACAGAGGCCACGGGCTCCAGAATTGAGGTCCCCAACCTGGAATCCATGGGCCCCTGGGGGTCCCTCATATATCCAGGAATTCGGGGCCACATGAACTGAGCTGGGATAAAAAGTGGATCTTTATTTTTTCTGACGTCTAACTGTAACTCACAATGCCCTGGGTTAGGAATGCTACGGAACACGCTCATGTTAGCAGCGCGTCTAACTCAGCGTGCGGGAGTGTCAGTTCAGAGTCGCCCTACGATTCCTGCAGGGATCGTGAAAACACCGTTTACGCTCATCAGGCTTGGAAATTACAGTGGTTATTCGTCCCGTTGCCGGATCTCATCATGTACTGCATTAATGGACAGGAACATATCACAAACATTTTTAACATTTTGATGATTATATTTTATGTAACTTTTTAATCCTCTGCATTTTAGTTTTTGAATTTAAAACGTTGTCTTGAGAAGGAGGGTGTCGGCTTGACCGAGCTGCTGACGGGTCACAGCCCGGCGGCAGGTATCACAGTAGGATTTCTCTGCTCGATGTGTGCAGTTTTCAGTATTTGCAGTATTGGGTTTCCTTATAGATAATCGATATCAGAAATTATTTTAACTTTTACTGTTGACTGTCTTTCCTCCACTGCCACGAGAGCGGGCACCTTTAGGGGCTGTTAGACACTGTATCAGAGACTTCTAGAGCAGGGGCTGGAGTTTACCACCCACGAGTGTTCAGTTTGCATCAAAGGACACAGTACACAACAGGGGGGCAGTATGCATCCAGAGAGGCCCAGGGTTTCTTTGTCCTCTCACTGCTAGTCACAGAGAACGTGCCTTCTGATAGCAGCAGCAGCATGTGTGCAAACACCGCAGGGCGAGGAGGCCCGAGGTGTGCTCGGGGTGGGGTCTTTCATGGTGCACTGATGGCGCGCTGGCCACACGGGCACCTGCAGCTACATGACCAGTCTTACCCCACCAGGCTCTGGTGAAAGCAGCTGGAGATCACAAATGCCGCTGTCACTACTAAGCAAGGCTGCCACTCACAGGCTGGCACATCCTGCCCAAGACAGTGCACAAACCCATGGTTCTGGGGCGTCGTTGATCTTTGGTTACTGTATTCCCTAGTATCAGCCAAGGTCAGGACCACACTTGGGCACTTTGGGATTTGCTGCCGCTGAGTTTCGATTTGCCCAGTCTCCTGATCTGTACACCTGGGCTGTACAGGACTCAGTAAATATTTGTTGAATGTAAGAACGGTTGACTTGAGAATTTACAGTGTATGAAATATTTAAATCTATTTACACTAACAGTTTGCACTCACTTAATATTTAAAATTCAGTATTTAAACTCCCCCTCTGCTAAGCCCTTCGCTCAGACCTCCCGTTCTGCTTTTTCTCTCGGATGTTTTTCTTTGGACGGTACCAACTCATGGTACCCACCAACTTCTTTATCAGATATTCAGTGTGACATGTGAGTGGATCACCTACAACTTAGCTGGGCAAGAAATAACACAGTAGTTTATTTTCTTTAAATCAGTTCAATACCAATTCTGAGTGTTCAGCCTTGGTCATTTTGGGGTGAACCCGGGGCATTACAAGGCCAGGACTCCCATGTGGCATCAAGGCATCTGGAGGCCCCCGGTCACAGACACCCGCTGCCCTAAGGTCTCCGTGTCCCTTTCCGTGTGGCCTCAGGGTCCTTGGGCCTCCACTGCATGGTCAGGACTCAGCTTCTCAGAGACGCACAGGTTCTCCTCCTGCCGCCATTCTCTGCAGAACTCTGCTCTCTGCCCTCTCCCCGCTGACCCCTGGGCAACCTCTGTTGTCTAGGTTTTTACCAAAGTCAAGACAAGGTTAAGCTGGAGTTACCTTCCCCCAACAAAATCTTTGCAGAGAGGAACCCCAGAGCTGCTTGCAACGGGAAGGATTGTGGGAAAAGACATACAAATAATATCCCGAAGTTTTATCCTGCAATGTAGGTCAAGTGCAGAGGTTTTCCCAGAATGGCAGCAACCCATGCCTGTTAATTACCCCTCAGATGACATCTGAGAACTTCTGAAAAGAGGTCCTTAGCGGCCCACTAATTGCAAAATCATTTCAGGTGATCCTTCCAATTTTGATTTTGATTCCCTGGAAAGGTAAGAATTATTCAGGCATATAACTGAATTTGAGGGAACTGCCTTTCTCTAACATTGAGGATGTCCAAAAGCCAAATACACATAGCTCAAAATATTTTTTAAGTGAGGAAAAAATTCCACCGCTAACTTCCTTTTGCCTTTACGAAGATACTGGAGCTATTCAAAACTCGACCTTATAGTTAGTGCTGGCTGGTTATCATTTATTTTCAGTAGAGGTATTAGGCCAAAACAGAATTTGTTTAGGCCATTTTAACATTCCCAGGTTTGGAGGAAGAGATTGAATGAGGTTGAGGTTAATCTTTCAACCCCTTTTCAGAAGCCAAGAAAAGTAGAGTGCTATACACATATACATGGTGGGCTTGGTTCATGGTTTTAGGGATTTGGGTTATATCTGCCTGGATTCCTTTCAGATGACAGATAGGTGGCAGTGAAACATTGTAAGGAAGTAGTTCTATGGACCACAGGAAACACATATTCATATGTGTAAAGCATTCCTTTATAAAATAAATAATTACATTGGATTTATTTCATCCTAACATAGCCACTAAGATGCAGAGCCATGCTGTGCTTTTTAAACACAAATAACGGGAGAGCTTTGAAATTCCCAGCAGATTTATCGTAAAGAACATTTATACTTCTGTTTATCGGTTTATTACTTTTTGGAAGTTTATTACTTTTTTACATAAGGAAGAATGAACTGATTGATCGTATCCAGTGTTACCATGAGTGTAAGACATAAGAAGGGAAAGGCTCGCCAGCTAAGGAACAGTGCTCGTTTCTGGCATGAACAGGTGTAGGTCCGCTGAATTCCTGGAGAAAAACCCATACGGCAAATATGGGACAAGGCCACCTTTCCAGTTCTTTAAATTGTCTGTGTGTGCTGTGATCGCTTTCTCTAGTGGACAGCTGGTGTTTTCTTTATCGGTTTATGGGTTTATAGCAGGTCTTTCCTGCACTGCCATTTTGATCAGTCACACAATTAACGGAATCAAATCCACGGATTTTTATTTTGTGTCTGATGTCTCTAAAGTACTAAAGAGATGCTTCATGAAATGAAGGGAAACAGAATTTGAAATAGATTTAGAAGCTCTGGACACACCTGCAAATAGATAATCACCATGCTCAAATTTTCTCTGCGAATACTTGGTAGTTAACATTTGATCCCTATGGTGAGTTATTACAAAGTGGGCTATGATTCACGAAATGCTCTAAGTTCTCTTCTCTTCCGAATATTTACGGCATGGACTTAGATCCTAACTGTGGGACAGAGAAGTCTCCTCCCACATACTCTTCCCTGCAGACTGAGGCTTAGTTGTCACTGTGAGGGAATTTTCTGAAAGGCTTGTACTAGGTGGCAGACGGTGCCGAAAGGAAATGAGTTACTTTGGCACTTGGGGTCATTGAAGAGGCAGGTGCCGTGTGCTTCTCAAAGGATGCTCAGAGCCTACATCTGCATCCCTCGTATGTAGATGACAGGAGCGTGGGGACAGAGTCTCTGAAGCAGAGATATTTGGGAAAGGACAGATACAGGCTCCATTACTATTGCTCCAAATCTAGGTCTCCATACCCACTTCTGCCAAGAAAATCCCCACTCAGCATAATTCTGGCATCACACGGCAAGCATCTGGGGAGTAGTGCTAACAAAGAAACCCATTCACTCTCTCAAACCTACAACCCAAGGTCCAAGTGCTGAAGCCAATAGGATTGACAGGTGTCCTGCGTGGCTGAAACGGGGAACCCGCTAGGTTGCATGTGTTCAGTGGGCAGCCCTGAGGCTGGCAGAAATGAGCGAGACCTGCCACAGCAGCGGGAAAGTCCCCTGGGAGCCCAGGGTCCTCAGCGTCAAGGCTAGAGCGTCTTCCAGCTCAGCTCAGCTCAGCTCTTGATCAGCGACCCCCGCTGTCCTGGTCTTCAGTCAGGTGTCAGCTCCATCGTCAGGGAGGCCCAAAGCCCCAGCGTGCCCAGAGGGTGGAGGCCACAGAGGCAGCTGTGGGCAACTGGACTTCCATCCCTCGCGAGGATGGTCTGCGTGGCCCTTCAGCTCCTGCCTGCAGTGCTCGGCTACCAGACACCTCACACGCAGCCCTGATGTCTTTGTTCACTGCGCGAATCCGCAGAACCACCGGGGCAGGTGGAGTCTTCTCCCCGCTGAGAGTTAGACGCAGGAAAATGCCTGATTGACTGGGCACCTTCCAGGCTGCAGAAAAGCTTCTGTGTCTAGTCTCAGTCTGGATTTGTGCTCATCAGAGCCAAATATGAAAGGTTAGGGAGAAGAAAGATGGATGCCGTCGTGCAGGTGTGGACGCGCACGGCAAGCCCCGCCCACACTCCAGGCACTTAGAAGCCCTGCCCGTGACTGGAGATCAGGGAGTTCCTTTTCTGAAGTCCCGTTTGAATGATTCCGCTTTTCCCTTCAGTTAGGTTGGCTTTTTTTCTAGTCATGCATTCATTAACATGCAGGTGTGGAATTTGGAGGTGTTTGTGTTTCTCTCTCTCTCTCCTTTAAGAAAATAATTCCATGAACCTGGTGCTAACTGAATATTAAACTAGAAAAGTCAATTGGGTTTTATACACACCGTGGTACTTTTCACAAACATGTCATGAAGTTGCACTTGGAGTCTGTCACCTAGAGCATCCTGTGTGTTTTAATGATGCGTCTGGCTCAGCGTCTCCTCTCCTGGGACAAAAGACCAGGAAAGCCAGGATTTCCTCACTCTTGGGTCCCCATGGCCTGGAATGTGCTAAACATTGAAGAAATAGTTGTGAGTTTTTAATGAAAACAATGAACAAACGGGTTAATTAGTAAGGGATGTTTTCCTCTCTGAGCTGCCCTCAGGTGGTAGCGCTGTTCCCAGTGCAGGTGGTTTTCACTCTGTGATTGATGTTATGAGTTCAGAGCTGAGAATAAAACTTTTCATGTAACGTTGACAGCACACTGCAGTCACCAGCAAACACCCAGGGACGCACGGATCAGCAAACCAGCCCTTTGTGGGGACTCATTTAGAACCTCTTTGTGCTTCATTACAGACTCTGCGTCATCTGTTTTCCAGCTCCAGGTGTCAGAGTCAGGTTTTCTTTTTAATAAAGAATATCGTGGGAGGTGGAGCCCAGGAATGGAAGGCAGCTGGCAGACTGACACGTTGCCAGCAGTTTCTGAAAAGCACAGTAAATGGCCACTTTGGTCCATGTCTCATCTCCTCCCTGTTTTATCTCAGGGCCGGGCTCGGGGATGACTCACTGTGCAGTCTCCATGCCAACCTCTCCTCTCAATGCACCCTCTCCTGCAGGCCAGGGAGGGACACGATTTCCTGGAGATCGGAGGCTGCAGTGAGCCCTTCACGCTGTTAGAGGCCTCTGGTTTTCAGGGTCCCATTATTAATGGGGAATTCAGAGCAGATATAGTTCCATGGCCAGGACGAAGCAGGAGTTCACAGACACGTTGTCTTTGCACAGTATTTATCCTTGTGCTGGGTCTGCAAGCTTTGTAAGGGAGTTGGATCCATCCTTTGCAGAAGGTGAGCGGGGCCTGGAGCCCCATGGCCGCTGACGGCCGTCTCACTGCGTCCAGGCAGAGCCGCTACACCCCATCCCACGCCCCTAGTGGCTGCCAGCATCCTGGCCGCACGAGCTGTCCGTGCTCAAACTGTTAGTGGTTACTGATTCAAGCAGGCTCAGAAAGGTCACCGGGAAGCCCCCAGCCGGGAGCTCTGATTTATTGGCACAGCTGACTGCTTGATCTCAACACGGCACACACAGAAGATGCCTCTGACGCTTGTCCTGTGCGTCAGGATCGATGACTGTGTTTCTACTGCAGTCACCTTGAGATTGTGACTATGTTGTCCGTATTAGAGGTTTGGGGGGTCTTCCAACCTTCTTATGGAACTTTCCGGGAGAAGTAGACAATCTTTAGGATGTATTCCTTAGACGCCGAGCATCAGTAGGTATAAATAGCTCAGAAGTTATGGGTTGATTTTACCCTTGCAAGTAGCATCGGCTTTATCATTTTATTTATTGTTTCTTTGGAAGGTCGTTTTCTTTCCTTGAGTCAAGAGACAGTAGTGTAGTAACTCTGGATACTTTAACTCCAGTGGGTCACAGCTACATACTCCTTATTTGCCATGAGCAGACATGAAAATCGGTGATTTCACCATCAAACAAAACCCCACCCAAGAATTACCCCCTCCCACATCTTGGTGGTAAAAATACAGTTCTGGCACAATTTTAATGTAGACTTTATTCACGATTAAACGTCCTAAGTGAAACAAAGAGCAGCCCACATATTGCTTGTGAGGACAGGACAGCGCCTTCCACTACTTGATCTGCAAATTCTCCATGAACAGATTGACCCAAGTCACCCAGTTGTGTCCCTGTGATTGGTCTGTCAGCTTTTCCACTGAAATAAATCATTCTTTTCAAAAAATTTTTTCATCTAAGTTTAAAGCCTCCCATTCTCAAAAGACGCGGGACACGGTTGTGTCACACTTGATTTGGGCGGGGTGGGGAGAGACACCCTCTGCTACCCGTACGTTTTCATCGTTTTGTCTTGTTATCTGATCTCTGTAAGCTCAGCGCTTACCGTCATTATAATCAATTCCCTGTTGTGTTACCGTTTTGTTTACTGCCTGGGCCCTTGAACACTCAGAATTCTGTACTTAGAAACTTATCTGATTCTTCACATCCTTAAAAGTTGGCTCATTCTCAGTTTTTCTTTTTCAGAAAATCCAAGTTCTTCTTGTGCAAAGTGAGTTTTAAATATTTAAAATGAAAACAGGAAGTGTCTCAAACCGTGAAACAGCTGTCATCACTTCATTTTACTGTCTGCAAGATGTTAGATGCTGGTTAGACTATAATTTCTTGCCAATTAACACATCCGAGGTAGATGTCTGTGCCACCAGCCCATCAAGGTTGCCCCAGAACTTGGGGGACCCAGGCAAGTTTTTGTAACTTTAGGGAAACCACTGTGTGCACCCCGGTGGGATAGGACTCCTGTGTCCTGTTTGATCTACACTTATGTTTTGAGACTAACATTAATTAAAGTGTCAAAATAGCTTTAATCTTTTGTGTCGAATCTTTGCCTTTGGTTTGGTTTCTCCAGTATCCAGACTCTCATCAGACATTCATGGGCTTGATGACTGTAATTCCTTTTATGCTGTTATCTTTGAAGTTCTAATTAAGAGTGCAGTGAATTTAAGTGTCGCTGTTACATTCATATAGAACGGCGGCGATGCCTGACTTTCGAAAAATGTTTTATCTTGATTACGTATTTATATGACAGAATGCTAATTCCAGGTGTGGAGGGATAACTAGGCACGCATTTAAAGTAACGATGTATTCACATTTGAGATTACTCAGAGCCATGTGGAAGTATAGCCTGAGCAGCAGTGTATCTCATCCCATTCAAGTTAGTTTACCTCCAATAAGACGTGTTTCTCCAAATTCTCCGTCAGTAGATTCGCTAACCCAACACTTTGAAGACCTAAAGGGAAGTCCTTATGACCGATGTCCTCTGCTTTATGTCATCTGTTGAACAGATGGGGGCTGCTTATACTGATTCCACTTTGCCTGGAGAAAACCTCTAGACCAGCACCGTCCAGCAATGAGAATGTTCTCTGGCCTCTGTCCAGTACTGTCCCCATTGGCTGTTCGTGACTGTTGAGCAGTTGAAATGCAGCTCAAATGCGGAGGAACTGATGTTTAGGTGGAGTTGAGGTGTTAAGATATTTCAGAAGTTTAGGTCATTTAAATTTGGCTCCGGGCTATGCTGTTGGACAAAGCTGTCTGGAATGCGGCCCTTCTCACGCAATCAGGATAAATCATCTACGAGGTTTTGGGCACAGTTCTCTTGGCCAGCAGGGTCAGCAGATGCAGCCTCTCCCCAGCTGCCCGGCTCACACCCTTCTGACCAGGGCTTTGAGCCATTTCTTCAGAAAGGGTCCCAATGAGATTAACTCAATCCCGCATATATATACCGCACATATCTGGGAAAGTACGGTTTTCACCTGCCTCTAACGTGGTCCTCATTCCGCTCTAACAGGGAAGAGAAACATGCCCCTTAAGTATCACTGCTATTAGTTTAGTACAATTTTCATAGAAATCTCCCTAAAATGTATTATATGCATGGCTCCTTCCATCTTAAATAGTGTAATTAACCTTTTCTTGGTGGCACAAAATCTCACATTGGTATCAAAAGACTGAGGGAAGGCACGTCACAGAGCCGCTGCTTTCTGTCACCCCCATTATTTTCAGGGTGAGTCTCACCAACTCATCTGATCCCCAAGACATAAGCAGAGTCCAGACTAACTCAGGAAATGGATTAAAACACAAGTGCCTTTTAATCTTTCTCCCTAGAATCAGGAAGCCACTTGAAAATCTCCAGGGGTTTTCACAGCATTAGACACATGGTGAAAGCGATCGATGACAGGCTTTTAAACCCAAAAGAATGTTCCTGCCTGGACACAATTAAAAAATAAGAATAGAGTAGTCAGGCCGTCAGACACCTAAAGATTAAGTAATCATTTCATTTTTTACTTCAAAATTTATCTCCGATCACTTTTATTGAAACAAATCTTGGGATGTTTCGAAATCTCTCTGTTGATCCATCTGCTTTTTGAAGCTGTATACACTTTGGCAGAATTACATTGCTAAGTTAAAATTACAATTTTCATTCGTATATAATGTTTGTCTGACCTACATGTAGAAAATGATAGATGATACAGCCTGTAACTACCAATGAGCTCACTCATTATTACCTAAACTGTTCAACTGAATAATCGAATGTTTTTCTTGAATGTGTAAAATGTTGCCTATAATGGTTTATTTTAATCCGTGGCAGCAAATTAACATGCTCAAATTAGCATTTTTAGTCCTTTCTTTACTATGTTTCCCAGCTTCTAATTCTAATTCTAAGGAGGCGTTTAAGAATATACAATTCTACTCCATGAGATTGTAGGTACCAACATGTATTGGTCAAAAGAATGGACTTATGAACGAGTACATTGATACACTTTATTTTTCAAAACTTCTGTCACCGTGTTATTTTACTTATCTAAAGTAGTTCGTGTACATTAATTTTTATTTACCCAAGACTGACAACCGACGCTTAATTTTTAAATTTTCCAATTCAAAAGCATGCAGTTGACCAAGAATATAAGAGTGTTGCCTTGTCAGCAGTAAACAGCCTCATTCAAAGTCACACGAGGGATCACATCGTGTGCCTATAGGGCCTGAGAGGGTGGCAAAAGGGACATTCAAAATGTGTGTTAAACGCCTGTCTTACGTCTGAAGCTACAAATCCCATTTGGACTTCTGTACTAATGTGTACTAATGGATCTGATGTCTGGGTGCCTGGAAATTTTTATGTGTGTTTTCTGAATGTGTTTCTTTCACTTGTGTAAATTTACTCTCAAAACGTTAGGTAGCGCCTATTTATTTCATTATAAATGTATGTGTTGGATTTTCACTGGAGCCATTTCAAGGGGAATCAAGTGACAAGTGATAAATACATTCGGGGGCTTAAAACTGTCCCACCCTTGCACATACTTCCCCCATCGAGAAGATGGTGATTGGATCCCAGGGGGCGGGAAATCCTCACGTGTTCAGCCAGAACGGTCCCTGGGCCACTTAGCTAAACGTCGGCCCACATGTCTTCAGGGGAGCCCCACGTTCTGGGGGGACGTCACGTGGTCGTCCCCTGGAACAGATCGTGGAAGCGTGGCAGCCCTGGAACTCCACAGCCAGTGGTGCAAAGCAGCCGGCAAGGCTGCCAGGACCCGAGTCTACACTGCCTACCTGAGGACAGCTGCCTCAGAGGATGGCGGGGGATTAGATGCAGGGGTCCCATCCAGAATACCCCAGGGATTAGAGCAGGTTGAGCCGGGTCGAGGTCAGGGAAAGGAGGAAGGAGTCTCTCTAGTCGGCAGCTGGGGGGGCGTTGGGTCCCGTCCTGCCGCTGACTCTCTGGCTGCCCTCAGGAAAATGTTTAAAGATACTGGAACCTCCGTTTTCTCATCTGGGAAATGGAAGAACAAGTGCCATCAATGGGCAAGGTTGCTCTGCAGCTTCCATGAGGCTAAAGGATGGAGAGCTCAGATGGCCACAGAGACGCTCTCCCAGTTGTAGCCGTGCCCCTGGGTGTGCTCCTGGCGGGGTGCACACTGATCGTTCTTCCCCGAGGCTGTGTCTCATAAACACCCCTACGGTGACCTGGTAACAGCCTCCGAAGAAATGAGGTGGCGCCGAGTGCTGGTTGCTGTGGGTGTTTGTCTTTCTATCCATTGGGGGAGGAGCCATGAGCAGCTGTAAGCGACCTCCGCTGTCAGGGCCGCCCTCCCCGAGACCGCGCTCCGCCGCCCCTGCGTGAGCTTTGTTCCCCGTCATCCTCGCGACCGCAGATAAGTGACGTTGTGGCTGCTTCCCTTTCACAGATGAGCAAACTGAGGCTGAGAGAAGGCAGCTTACATCACTTACATCACTTTATGTCTGAAGCAAGGAAGATTTACTGTAGCTCTGAAAGAACCAGAATGGAAATATGGGAGATTTCCCTTTCTTTTTTAAAAATTTATTTATTTTTTATGGAAGTATAGTTAATTTACAATGTTGTGTTGGTTTCATGGGTACAGCAAAGTGATTCAGATAGATACACACATATATATTCGTTTTCATATTCTTTTCCATTATAGTTTATTACAAGATATTGAATATAGTTCCCTGTGCTATACAGTAGGACCTGTTGTTTATCTAGTTTATATAGAGTAGTTTGTATCTGCTAATCCCAAACTCCTAATCTATCCCTTCCCCTTTGTTAACCATGAGTTTGTTTTCTATGTCTGACTCTGTTTCTGTTTTGTAAATAAGTTCATGGTGTCATACTTTAGATTCCATGTATAAGTGATACCATGTGATATCTGTCTTTCTCTGTCTGGCTTACTTCATTTAGCGTGATAATCTCTAGGTGGCAAGATTTCATTGTTTTTTATGGCTGAGTAATATTCCATTGTATGTATGTACCACATCTTTACCCATTCCTCTGTCGATGGACATTTAGGTTGTTTCCGTGTCCTGGCTCTTGTAAATAATGCTGCTCCGAACATAGGGATGCGTGTATCTTTTCAAATTAGAGCTTTTGTCTTTTCTGTGTATATGTCCAGCAGTGGGATTGCAGGATCATATGGTAGCTCTATTTTTAGTTTTTAAGGAACTTCCACACTGTTCTCCATAGTGGCTGCACCAGTTGACATTCCCACCAAAAGTGCAGGCGGGTTCCCTGTTCTCCACGCGCTCTCCAGCCGGTGACTTTCATGCCCACGGGGAAGAAGCTGCAAACTCCAACCATCCGGAGTCACAGCATCCACAGGTTGACGGCGTGTTTGGTTTTTTTTTTTTACCATCTTTATTGGAGTAGAATTTCTTTGCAATGGTGTCTTAGTTTCTGCTGTACAACAAAGTGAATCAGCTATACGTATACATATGTCCCCATATCTCCTCCCTCTGGCGTCTCCCTCCCACCCTCCCTATCCCACCCCTCTAGGTGGTCACAAAGCACCGAGCTGATCTCCCTGTGCTATGCGGCTGCTTCCCACTAGCTATCTATTTTACATTTGGTAGTGTATATATGTCCATGCCACTCTCTCACGTCGTCCCAGCTTACCCTTCCCCCTCCCCGTGTCCCAAGTCCATTCTCTATGTCTGTGACAGCATGTTTTTATAAAACATTCACCAGTTAACGTTCTTGAAGAGGCAGGTATTCTTTGCTTTGCAGTTTTCCTCTCTTGGAGCAGTTCCTTAGCCTGGTGACGGGGCCGGGCTCCCTGACTCCTAGGACCTTGTGTCCTAGTGACCTGGGCCCCATGGGAACGATGCTGGGCTTTCAGCAAGCCCGTTCAGTCCTGGGTGTGCTCTGAGGGGGCCTGGCAGGGCCACGACGGTAGGTGTGCGAGGGAGGTTAAAAGGCTGTGTCGAGCAGGTCTGGCGGTCCCAAGGCTTTGCAGGCTTTAGAGGACAGGACAGAGGGCGGGACCAGGGCAGGAGGGACCACAGGGTCGGTGGTGGATGCCTTGTGATTGACTGAACCCAGATGGACAGAGGTCTCCTTAAACCAAAGTGTTTTAGCCACTAGGACAGCGCAGGTGGACAGGCCTGCTGAGAGGATGTTGAAGGTGCCCTAAAGAAGCGGACTTGAGGCACAAGGACCCTGGGGTGTGGATGACGTTCCAGGGGAAACAGGAAGAGCCACTCACAGCCCCACGTCCGGGAGGGCCACTTCCTTCGGCTGGCGACACAGCCTCCAGACTCGGGCTTATTTAGAACAGCAACTAGTGGTAAGTGCTGGAGGTTGGGAGCCTTTCCTTAAACACCGGAATCTCCCACAGTAAAGCCCTGAATAAAGTCAGCTTTCCACAGTTTTCCTCTAGAGCTTGGTGAGTGTCTTTAAAGAGAATGCTTTTAGAGGTTTCTCGGGTGTAAACCATATTCAAAGCCCATTTTTCTAATGATCGTGTGCCCCCCTGTGTTTCCTACCCTTCAGCACCTCTTTCGCATTCATCCTTCCGAAAATGTGTGCATTTCATAAATGTTCATGCGAAGTTGTTATGTCTTAAGATCACCCTGACATGACAAACTCATTTTGTTTTATTTGCCTGTGTTCATCTGGGATGACATTTGAGGCTTTATTTCTTGGGAAAATCCATTCACGCAGATTTAAAAATCACTGGCACAGAGGGTAAAGGTTAGGAATGTTGGTTGAAGTCCCCACAAACAGGAGAGGAAATGGTGCATTTCCACACAGCAGCAGGATGGTGATCCCCGGGCACAGTGTCTGGAGGCCCTGAAAGGAAACAGCTGCTCCGTCTGTCCTCACGGATGAGGCTCGGCCCTCCCAGGCCATCCTCCTGGGCACGTCTGGTCCCCAGGCCAACAGCCCCCGACGCCTGCACCCTGCGTGGGTGTGCGTGCTTTGCGTGGTGATGAGGGTGCCCGGGTCCCTCTCGGAAACACTTCTGCCAATCCTTCCTTCCAGGTAAAGAAACACGACCAGCACCTATGGAAAACCCATTCCTTCAGAGCAGATGTGATATATTCCTGCTGTGAAAATTGGTAACACCCAGAGCCCAGCAAATATATCTGATGAATTTTGGGTGCCTTCTAAGAGGCATTTAATATCATTTCATGTCGAATTGCACTTATTTTCTTTGGGGGGTTTACTGTCAGCGTCATGTGTAGAACTCCAGTGTGTGCAGGGCTCAGAGGAGGCGAAGTGGTGGTTATGAACCGGGTAGACGTGGAGACCCGGGTCCCCTCTCAGTTGCCTCCTACGGTTTGTACCCAGGGAGTGTGTACTTATGGGGAGCAAAGAGCTTTCTGATACTGTGTGTTTTTCTCCGTGATTAAAAGAATACCTATTCATCAGAAGCGTTGGTAGGAATGATGCCCGTGGTTAAAATGTGCGTCTCATCTTTCTCCATTCACAGGTTTTCTTTACAATATATTGCATCTTAGGCTGGATAGAATCGAGTAGGCCCCGCTTTTTTAACTTGGAGTTATAAGCGTCTCGCCTGCTACCCTGACCGGCGTGTAGACGATGGTGTGGCTTCCTTCTGCCCCGCTGAGTCAGACGTTACTTATTCTGCTGGACTTGGGGGTGTTTTTATAGTTTTTCGCGGTTATACACACATCCCTGTCGACTCTCTCTGAGCATAAAGGGTTTTCCCCACACTCTGCCTCATTTTGCTAGGCTAGACGTCGGGGAGAGACCTGCCCAGTGGCCAAGGGAGGGCTCGTTCGTGGACCAGATTCCCTGCGGGCGGCGGGGACCCGGCCCCGCTGACGGGCCTCTGTCTCTCTTCCAGCCGTGTCCTACACCAACTACAAAAAGACACCACCGCCCGTACCCCCCCGCGCCACCTCCAAGCCTCTGATCTCGGTGACGGCACAGAGCAGCACCGAGTCCACGCAGGACGCCTACCAGGACAGCCGCGCCCAGAGGATGGCCCCGTGGCCCCAGGACGGCCGCGGCCTCTACAACTCCACGGACAGTCTGGACAGCAACAAGGCCATGAGCCTGGCCCTGGAGACGGCCGCGGCCCAGCGCCATGCCGCCGAGGGCCAGGGCGGCTCGGCGCGGACCAGTGACAAGGCCCCCCTCGTGTCCAAGGCTGAGAGCTTCCTCCAGAGCCGGCGCTCCTCCATCGGGGTCCAGGTACCTCCCGCGTGCCCCCCACGGTGACACAGACCAAGCACTGCTGGCCTTGGCCCGGGCCCTCGCAGGGACCCCGCCGGGGCCAGAGGATCCAGATCCTGGGCCCGGCCTTCAGGGGAGACCGGCCTGTGGGTGCAGCGGGCGGGATGCCCCGGCCAGGCCCACCCGCCACCCGGAGGGCCCCCCCCAGGCATTTCCAGGGGCTGCCAGCTGCTTGGAGAGTATGGAAATAGGTTATTCTGACACTTAAGAAGGAGGTTTTGTGGTTGAAACCTGATTTTTAGTCTTGTGGCCGAACAGAGTGGGGAGGAAGGGCATTGGGACCAAAGGTGAATGACAGGGAAGGGCTGCTTGTACGAAAAAGGGGCTCACAGCCACTCGAGGTGACCCCGAAAGTCCCCGCGCCGACCCCAGGACGCTGGTGGGTTAGCTCTGGTTCACTGTGTTCTGAGCACTGAGGGCCGAGCCACCTCCACTCAGGCCGCAGGGGCTGCCCCTGCGCCAGCTCCCACCACCGCGTCCACTCGGGTGCAGGGGCGGGGAAGGCGCCTGGCTAGGAAGAGCACCATCCAGCTCCTGCCCCAACCCGGGGACGGCCCAGGACAGGCCTCGCGCGGACCACGTTTCCCAAGATTTCTGCTGTGACTCCCTGCAAGAGGTGGTGTCGGCCAGCCAGGCAGGTTCCCCGTGGCGTCCTCGGCGAGCTCGGGCGCCTCCACCAGCCCGAGTCCAGCCGAGGGCTTCCCTGGCGCCAGGGAGGAGGGCCTGCGAGCTCAGCAGGTGTGAGAGGGGAGCCGTGTCCTGGGCGTCGGGGGCCGGGGGACGCAGGCTGGGGAGACTGCCCGCTGGTCTGGGTCCTCTGAACCCGGTCTCCACACTGTGGCTTCGTTGTTTTGTTTAGGATTCTGAATTCCCAGAGCATCAGCCATACCCAAGGTCAGATGTAAGTACCAAAATATACTCCAAAGCCAAGTACGCATGAATTTTATTTTTTCTCCCTTTTTGGATTATTCATACAACTGCTCATGTCACCTCTCTCTGTCCTGATTCTATATGCCAGGCTCTATGCTAGGTGCTCCCATATTCCTGCAGGGAACCCTTGCATCCCCTGCTGACACAGAATCAGCCCCACTCTGATGAGGACGAAACTGGGGCTCAAACGGGCAGGCGACTTCCTGCAGCCGAGGCCTGGCCAGGCGGGGGGTACTGGTACGGGGGCAGCTGGCGTTCACTCGGGGGTCACTCTGCCGTTAGACTCACGTCTCCAGACGAGACTTGTGAGGCCCCCAAGCTCAGGAGGCCGAGGTCACCTTCCTGGGCACGTGTGCCCCCCGGTCTGCCCACCCGCCCCCTCCCACAGGGGCACGGCCCACCCAGCCACAAACAAGGCTGGAGGGTCGACTTCCAAACACGAGGAGTTGCTAACTTACCCGAAAATAGCGGGAACTTTCCAGGTAATTCAGATAATTTCAGGTAATTCCAGACGCCCATAAAGCGAGTTTATCCGGCCACCACTTCCTGCCTGCAAGTCACCCCAGGAGCCACCCCCCCCCCACGCCCCATTCTGCTTCCGGCCGCAGTGCCTCTCCCCAGAAGGTGCCCCGCTCTGCCCAGGCCACCCTCCCTACCAGCCTCGCCGGACCCGCCCCCAGCTGCGCATCGCGTGCCGGCCGGGCGCACCTGCCGCCTCTTGGTACCCAGCGCCTAGCACAGCGCCTGGCACATAGCGAGCTCTCGGTCAGTGTCGGTGGGCGAGTGTGGGCAAGCGTGCGAATGCAGGGGTTCCGCTTTCCTCCTGGTGGCATGTCACAGCACGATGCGAGCTTGTCACCTCGCGGTGGCCAAGGGAAGTGAGCTGGAAGCCAAAGAAGATGTCGTCCAAGAAACTCGAGTGTCAGGATAATTGGGAGACAGATGGGTGTGGGGCGCCAGCTCGAGGGCACAGGGGGGAAGAGGGATGAAGTGAAGACCGAGCCGATGGAAGGACCACCCCTAGGTGCCTAGAAAGCTCTAGAAGACTGCTCGAGGGCGTCAGGGTGGGCGGGGCACAATGTAGAGGTGACGCTGAGGGCGAAGAAGGGGGCTGGCTTGGGGCCACGTGTGGATCTGCTGAGTCTGCGTCCCAGCCCCGCCCCGAGCTGCCCTCATCCTCACGGGAGCCCCACGGGCCGGCTGGAGCCACATCCCCGTCAGGGACGGGGAGCCCGAGGCTGGGGGTGAGTCACTTGCCTACAGGTCGACAGCCACAGGGGGAGGATGGGACCCCAGCCCGCAGTCTCCTGCCGCACACAGAAGGGGAAGAAATGAGGGTCCTGCGGTGACACGCCCCCGGGAGCCTGCTGTGGTTCTCACCCCATGACCCCTCGTGGAGGGCGGCAACGCCCCCGGCCCCATCACGCTGTCCTCAGCTTGCAGGGCAGGGTGGCTGGTGTTCTGCGAGCCCGTCCAGCGCTGGGGGGACGGGTTCCCGCCTGGCCTGCCAGAACCAGGACCTGACGGGTCCCCAGAACTACAGCTGTCGGGGAAACTTAGACAGTGCAGAGTCTGTTCATTGTACAGACACTGTCCTTCCCACCGAGCAGAGTGCGCCCTCCTGCCTGCACCTTCCCTGGAGCCCGGGCCCAGGATGAGCACTGATGTGTAGGGTCCTCAGGGGCTCAGCTCAGGGCTCCTCTCGTGACATCCTGCCCCAGGCCCTGCAGGTGTGCACTACACCTGGGTCCCTCCTGGTGACATATGCCGGCCAGCACACCTGTCTTCTCACCTGGAGCCCACACCTGGCCCTACCTCACTTTTCCTCACGATGGTGGTGACATTTAGCTATTTTCTTTGTGCTCACTTTTGTTTTTATCTGTGGTTTGTCTGTTATTGCAGTTTCTACTTGTATGTGTGTGTGTGTGCGCGTGTGAAACTCTGTAGAACACGTTTACTGTTCCCAGACCCTGGGATGTGGTTTAATGTCAGGGATCCTTCAATCCCGTCTGCCTCAGTCACCCCATCTCTAAAATGGGAGCGATTCCCACTCTGCGGTGTCACCAGCTGGTTACTGGGTTTAAACGTCCTCTCTGTGGTGATGCTGATTTACCTTGACCCAGGACGCCCTCGGAGTCCCAGCCGTTTCACGTTTCCAGCAAGCCTTCCCTCCCCCCACCCCCACCTTCCTAACTGCTCCTGCGGGGGCTGCAAGCATCTCACAGAGCAGGGCTGGCAAATCATATTTAACTGTTGGACTTGTAATAAGTCCCTGAGGGAACTGCGGGGACTTTGTATGGGAAGCAATGTACCCACTTTGCTATGTGTGAAGTTTTGAAGGCAGAGCCTAAAATAAGCTCAGTTTAGAGCAAAAACTTGAGATTGGAGCTCCAGCAAATATCCTGGTGACAGCTTGCTTCTCTCTGGTGCTTCCAACTACGGGCGATCAGCCTTCACCTCCCGAAAACGCGGGCCACGCGCACACGTGCACAGTCACACGTGTGCGCTCACGTGTACATGCGTGCGCTGCACACATGCGTACAGGCGTGTACAGGCACACACGTGTGCACTCACACACACACCGGCCACACCAAACTCCTTGCTCCCTAACTGGCCTGTGCGGGACCGCCCTTCCCACTGCTCCTCCTGGCCCGAGGCTCAGCACCCGTCCCTCCACTGAGGCCCGGGGAGAGTGAGGCGGGGGCTTCCGGATCCCGGCGCCCACCACTCACTGCAGTGATGGGGTGGTCCTTTCCCCTTTCATCAGTGAGCACCTCCAGTACAGCGTTTGCTTCACAGAGAGTTCGCTTAAAATACAGGGATTTTGCTGATTTCATCTTTCTTCTCAATGCCTGGAACACCATGGATCTTGTAAAAAAAAAATGAATGTACGCATATATTTCTCCAAACCTTTACAATCCTTTCACCCTCCTAGGCAGAATTTTCTCTCGGGAAAAGATCCCTTTGATTTCCTTTCCACCGTGCAAAACAGTAATTCATTTTCTGTGTCCCAAATTTACTTTTTTTTCCCCATCTACATAGAGCTGTCCCAGGATTTCTGAAATGATACATATTTAGCTCACCCTGGCCTTGTACCACGGGATCATATCCCCCTTCACCTTTACCTTCTGAAAAGTAGAGCTGTCTTCATGTTTTTCTGACAAAGGCTTCATATGACAAACACTGTAAAATCTAAAAAAGTCATTAAATATAAACTCCTTGAATTTAATACTTTATCGTTAATATAGCTGATGATCTTAAAAGCGGGCGTGGGAGGGCAGAGCATTAGATGTGCTGTGGAGAAACTGAGCTGAATCTGGCTCCACCCAAAGAGTCTTACGTCAATCAGGCCAGGTGCCCAGCGCTTCCCTCGCTTTTGAGAGTAGGAAGAAAAGACTCCACTGAATTTAAGAGATTTACCCAAGTACCACACGGCCGGCAAGCGGCAGGATTTGACTGCCTGCAAAGCTGCTTTTCCTCATTCACTGTAAAAATAAGAGAATTATAAGAGAAAACGTACACACTGGAGAAAGGAAGAAAAAAGCATTTTGTGATACGTTGGCTGTATTTTTTCGTCACTTTATGGCATGTTTATGTACCTGTGAAGATGTGTATGTTGGATGTGTGCACACACGTCTTGTGATCTGACCGCTCACGCCACCTGCTAGTCTACGTTCCTTAGTAGACATTGTATCGTGAGCATCTTTCGTGGTGTCATTCTTAAGCCATCATTTTCATAGCTGCACAGCTATTCTGTGTCATGAGAAATGAAAACGTACCATATGTTACTATTATCCTACTTTCCTAGCCTCCTATTGTCCCCACGTGTCACCTTATAATTTGTTAGAAGTCGAGGTGACTTCTTTAGACCAGAATCCTAAGACTGGAAAAAGTAAGGCAAATACTTGGAACATTTTTATGATGAAAAGCTAATGCTCTTTCCATTACAAATACCTCTCTAAAACTATACGAATGAAGCAATTTCACCCATATTATGTATCTATCAAATTCGACAATACCTACCACAATTGTAAAATGGGATACCTTTGCCTCAGCCACCACATGGGCTGGGAGTATAGTCACCAAAGTCCATGCACGTGCAGACATGTATTTATAGCGGTGTCATTGACAATGTCAGAAAACTAGTAATAACCAAATTATCCCTCCACTGAAGACTGATTAAATAAATCAGGTTATAGCCATAGAGTGGAATAGCAGTTAAAGCACAAGGCAGCTCCTTTTGCACTGACATGGGGTAACATTTTTAATATATTAACTTTTATTGCAATCTTTTTGTGTAAAACAATAACAGTCTCCCCACCCAGCAAGGTAACATTTATGTGAGCCATGACCCACTTGAAACTCAAAAGACGTGGTGATTAATAGCAAGGTTAGGAATTTTATTCAAGCACGTTTCCCCCTGCAGTCAACCTATTTCCTGTTCCAGCCGCCAAAATATGCAACACAAATGAGAGATGACTTCTGTGCATGTTTTCAGAGTTACACCAATAAACAGTGGGGAGCCCCCGGCTGCTGTCCCCAGCTCCACAGCCCACCGGGAGCTGCAGGGTCTCCACGTGGCCATGTTAATTCTGGCCACAGCGGATCAGTGCAGAGCATGGCTCTGCCCCCGACAAGCTGCGCACCCCTGGGCAAGTTACTCACCTTCTCTGATTCCTCAGTGTTCGATGTGGCTGGAAACGACACAGGGTATCACGTGCACCAGGTGTAGTAACACTTGTCTGCTCTTAGCATGGTACCCGGTGCGGGGTCAGCGGAAAACCAATGCCATCTCGCTCTTAGTACCACGACTTCTACTCACCACAAAATGAGTCAGCCCCCAGTGACAAAGGCTTAGCCGAGGGGCATTCCAAGTTACAGGCACGATTGTTAAGTACACCTTTTTTCTCATAACTCACAGGAGAGCGTCCTGATTATTCGTTTAATGGTTTGTATCTTACCTTTGCAGCGATCATTAATATTTTTAAGAAAAGATGTGTTTGACAGTTTAGTTATGACATTTGTGGATTGGGGTCAAAAGTCCTTTTGAGACAATAGGCAATATTCTTTGTGAAAAGGAAAAGGGACAGTGTAGTAGCTGGGATAATATTTGACTAAACTAACCTTTGGTTTTGCAGACTTTTCATACTGAGAGTTTGCGGGGCAGGTGGGGGGTTGTTTGTTTGTTTGTTTGTTTGTTTAGAAAACCTGCGCTACTAGAATTCTCTCATGAGTTAACTTGACACCAGTGGTGATCATAAATGCTTCTTTGGGTTTGGGGAGACTTTTTGGCAAGCGCAGCCGCCATAAGGATTGTGTGTAGAATGTACGATTTCTGTTCTGTTCTGACATCGCCCTGCTCTGGGCACATCGTTAGCAAAAAGAGAGACAGCTCTGTGTAGGCGCAGATGGAGAGGTTGCCTCGGTGCTCCTGGTAAATGCCTAAATTCCTTCCGTGTGTTCTTGTATGTGGATGCAGCCATCAGCACAGTCCAATTAAATCGCGTGTGTGTTTTGTTAGCTCTCTCTGGTTCATGCTGTACCTGTAGGGTGTGATAAGAGCTTTTAAGTCCTCTCACAATGCAATCTAACCGAGCCTATTTTTTGCCGGAGCGAAACAAAGCCATTTCATTTGCATACATTTAAAAGACTGAGGTGCCGTGTTGAGTTCAAGTGGTGACACAGAATTTGACGAAACACAGTAGCAACTTACACCACTATGAGTGCATTTCCCTCTCTGTCATTTTCCTGGGTCAAGTGCATCTCTGCATTAATTAAACAGATACATAATTAATTACCACAAATGAATACACACACACAAATAGTCCCTGACCCAGGTCCCTTGTCTCGGTTCTAAAATAAGGTGTTCTGTGTTGAATTAGGTGGAAACAGCTACCGACTCTGACACGGAGAGCCGTGGCCTGCGGGAGTACCAGTCTGTTGGCGTGCAGGTGGAGAACGAGAAACGGTAACCAGCCCCCCAAATACCCGCCATCTCCCAAGCGGGGCTCTTGGTTTGTAACCTGACTGCAAGTGTCTAGACGACACTGACCATCAATAATTCAGGCCATTTGACCATCAATAATTCAGGCCAGGAAACAGGGTCATATCTTTATACTTTTCAACGTATATCATTCTAAGTGTGAATTAACGTCCTCCTATGCCTTGTTTCTGCAAGCGGCAGGGGACCCGCTTCTTCTAAAGTAATTTACCACCTACGAAAGCAGGGGGGCTGGCAGCTCTGAATGTTACAGTCCTTTATCCAAAGGGAAAAAACAGGCTGAGGGTGAAACAAACACAGGTTTTCTCACCTTATCATGTTAAAAGTAAAAGGAAAGACAGAGAGGGAGGGAGATTGAAAGAAGTTTAAGACCTTAGCTGTGCTGGGACTGTGACACTTCAAAGGAACCCCTCAAACTGTCAAACACAGAGAAGTCCATTACAGGAGTGTTGTTTTTGTAACAAAAACAGGATGACTATTTTATTTTATATTTAAAATAGCATATCTTGTAAATTTCATAAGCACAAATTTTGATGGGCACATTACATCGTGAAGCCCCGGTGATTCGCTCACGGTGGAGGGCTTTAGGACCAACCTGCAAAGATTTTGATTGCCAAGGAATTCAGAACACAAACTGATGGCTTCCCCAGGATGCCAAGCTCTCAGAACCCGCACGTCGTCGTCTGTACCTGGGGACCTGGGCTGGCTGTCTCCCTCCCCCGCGGTGGCTTGTTCTCAGCTCCTTTGCCTCCAGGGCAGGAGATGGTGGCAGGTCCATTAACCAGCTGTACTCACAGCTGTGTGCCATCTGGGGGGCCAGTTACTGCGGAGCCAAAACACGTAGCATGGGCAAAGTTTGGATGTGCAGACACACATGCACACGTGCGCACGCGCGCGCACACACACACACACACACACAGTTCTCACCAGCAAAATCTGCACTCCTGTTATAAGCTCACTTCTGCCAGTCATTTCAGTAACTGGCTGTGTGGGATGACTGACATTTAAATACATACGATGAAAATGTTTTTTGAACACCTGCCGAGGTCAGAATTTGGATTCATTGTTTTGCATAAAAGACAAAATTGGGATGATATTACATTATTCAGATAGGAGGAGAAACTCATGTCCTAAGCTGTGATAGGAATAGCCACCAAAACTCAGTAGGACACAGATGTTATTACTTAAAGGAATTGTAGACATAAAAGAAGCAGCAGGGCTTCGTTTTACGTGTATGCCACAAACAGAAGACAGTAAACTTGTAGCGTCTTTCTGAAAGGCAAGTGACCACCCCAAGATCGTGGCTTCACGGGATACATCAAGCCTCCTTGTGTCGTACAATAAACTTAAGTCTTAAGTGGGCATTATTTAGACATTGAAACTTAGGTAGAAGGTAGAGGTTCATTGTTTGCAAAGCCAAATGGTGTTCTGCCACAGATGAAGCACCAAAGTGCTTGTAATAGAGATGAAAACACTCGTCTTCCCTGCGAGGTGCCGGCTTGTGGCCCAGGCGCACTCCTGATGAGTGCATCTAGGTTTTGCTACACGAGGCCACCTCGCAAAGGCCCCATTTGTCCCCCTTGCCTCCCTTGCAGGTGCGGACGCTTTAAGCGTTCCAACAGCGTGACGGCCGCGGTGCAGGCGGACCTGGAGCTGGAGGGCTTCCCAGGACATGTCGCCACGGAGGACAAGGGCCTACAGTTCGGGTCCTCCTTCCAGAGGCACTCGGAGCCCAGCACCCCGACCCAGTACGGGGCGGTGCGGACCGTCCGGACCCAGGGGCTCTTCAGCTACCGAGAGGACTATCGGACCCCCGTGGACACTGCCGACCTGCCCCCTCCCGACCCCTGGCTGGAGCCGTCCATGGACACGGTGGATGGCGGCCGCGTGTCTCCGTGCCACAGGGACGGCGCTTGGTTTCTGAAGCTGCTGCACAGCGAGACAAAGAGGATGGAAGGCTGGTGCAAAGAGATGGAGAGGGAAGCGGAGGAGAACGACCTCGCGGAGGAAAGTAAGGGCCCAGGTCTCCTCTGAGGCTTGTAGACACTCTTGATGTTGCCGTAACACAAATGGCAGAATCCCCAGGCAGAGTCCCTGGGTCCCTGAGTAAATTTAAATGAGTGGGCTTCCTACTGCCTCCCCCCAATTCTCAGACACAGTAAACGAGCAGAAAAGCAATCGCTAGAGTATTAAAGGGCATCCTTTTGTTTTGTTTTGTTTGTTGGATAACAGGATGGCTTGTGCTCACAGGGATGCAGTTTATCTCGTGTCCCACGTGCCGGTTCTCCTGAATTCTGGCAAAGACTTGATATGGAGCAGTTCAGCTGTTTTCTAGAATCATGACTGTCCCGTGTTTAGAAGAAATTGCATTGGCTTTATGCCAAAGCAACGTTGGCTGCGGTAGACGACTAACCAGCCAGCTGGTGATGGCGGCTCCCGGTTCCCCATCCCCGGGCGGGTGGGGACCTAAGTTCCCCGACCTCGTGTGGGCAGCGCAGATCTGCTCCCAACCCTTTATGCCAGGTGGGTCTCCGGCTCTTGCGCAGAAAGGCACCAGCCTCCCCTTTCCCTGAAGAAACTTATTGTCAGGATTGTCCGGAAGCAGCATCCTTTATGAATTGCTGTGTTGATTTCGAAACAGATACCTCCTGACTTTTGTTTATAGACCAAGAATACCACGAGAATGATTGCAACGTACATACAACTAACAAATTTTGTCTTTACCAAATACAGTTTCACAGAGGCGTTTCTGAATGTCTTACCTCGACAAAGCATGCTCTTTTAAATTTTTTCTTTTTCCATGAAGTCCTTTGTACAATTGCTAGATCACTATAAATCCTGAAGTTCAAAAGCACACCTGATGTCCTTGGAAATGTCGCCCTGACACTGCATGTCCAGAACTCTGCTGTAGGAGAATATGTCAATAATCCTGGCAGTGGAGGCATAAGGATGAAAGTATCAGGACGGTAACTTATAGACACAGTGGCCCTGGCCACTGAGGAGTCCAAGAAAATGGTTGGTGTTTTGATCCTGAGTTGTTAAAATGTACATTGTTAACTTAGGAAGAAAGGGGGAGAGTGCCATGCCTTCAGATCCCCAATTCTCTTCTCCCACATCCCTCTGTCAGTCATCACACCCCACACCTCCTTCACCGGAGTGGGTACTAGACGCTGAGGGTTTTGGAGGAAGTATAGCCTGTGCCCCGGCCATGCGGCATCGCTGCATGTAGCTGCCAAAGTCACACCGCCCCCATGCGTTTGTCCACACGTGTCACCTGCCGAGGGCACAGCCGACGGTGACTGCGCTCAATCCGATGTTTAAAAATCCCTCATTTCCCGCAGCCTTTCTTCACTTGTCAGTATGTGCTTCAACGGGGCGAAACCGTTTGAATTGTATCAGGGATTTATACCCTTTACCCAGAGTTGACCCGGGATTTGAAGGAGACTGTCAGCTCCCGCTCTGTATACACCCCCGCGTTCAGCCCGGGCTTGGTGAGCGGTCCTCGGGGCTTGTAAGACGTGAGCCTGAGGTTGATGAGTGGGGATGTGTTTCCTACACCCTGTGGTTCCTCCATGAAATGCCTTTGAAGGGGAGGAGATGGGGGGACAGTTCAGCAAGAGGTAACCCTTGTCAGGGCTTACCCCACAGTATGTCTGTAGCATTTTATTCTAGAATCATGTGGATTTACACCATTTAGGACACATCCACAAGATTCCGGTCTCCCTCTGTGCGTGGAAGAGACGGAGGCCTTTAGTCCTTGCTGTGTTTGTAAGACAACACAGAGCAAAACCCGCCGTGTCATGGTTTTCCATATTTAGTGTGTACCATTAATTCAGTTTTGATTTTATCAAGGATTATAGTTTTTTTTAAAGATATGTTTTTTAAAAGAAATCCCGAAGCCGTCATGTACTGAACGCAGTGCCAAGGGCTACGCTAAGGGCATCACTTATATCTTCAAGGGCTCAGCATATCATGATACCTAGAAAATACTGTCGCCTTTATGGAAGTAAAGAAACAGGTTCAGAGAGCTTAAAATCTGGCACCACATTCCACAGAGTAGAGCAGTGGAATCCAGGCTCAAAGTCAGAGCTGTCTTTTGTCAAAAGCTGTGCTTTCCCACCACGCTGCCCGACATTCTTCAATCCAGATGTTCCACTCCTGGGAACTTGTCCTTTGTATCCTAACACTGTCTTCTTCTGCTCTTTTAGAAAATGTGGAGCCCCTATCCCTGGCCGTTTACTTCATTCTGATTCTCTGAATCTGTGACACCCATTTGTGGTCCAGAGAGAATCCCTGAGCCTTAAAATACATACTTGGTTTTGCCTCAGCCCTTGGAAATTAAGAGGTGAAATTAAAAGGCTTCAGCGCTGAAGCATTGTCCTAAGTTATGATTTTCTTGCCACTGGGGCGTTCAAGAAAATTCTGGGAGTAATGCCGTAAGTGTACTGTGTCTAAAATACGATTTGATGATCTGCAGTGACCCACATCAACAATAACAGTCCATCACTCAGGATGTTCAGTTGTCTTATTACTGGACATCCGGAGAACACATTTTTCCTTCAACAAGGCAGAGAGGGAAGGGAGTTTCTGCCGTCCCTCAATTGTATTTCCATACACAAGTTTTTTTCCTCTTTGGCACCTTTGGGACCTTCTTCTGGACTCTCTGTATCTTGGAAACACCCAGCAGATATTTGCTGAACCCATACTATGAGTCGTTCGATAGACTGCAGGTGGATACGAAAAGGAGTGTATAGCACGGAAGCTGCAGTGACCTAAGAAGGGGTGAAGTAAGACCAGGGCAGAGCTGCTCATGGCGAGTGAGAAATATAAAGTGTAGAAAGAGCAGTGCAGATCCAGTGCTTTTAAAAGACTCTCCCAGGAGCCTGAGAGATGCTGCCAGCAGGGAAAGTCCGAGAAGGCTTCCTGGTGACAGTGGCATCTGGGCTGGACCTTACGGGGAGGTGGGTTTGGTCAAGCAGGTGGGGGTGGGGGGATGGTGATGAGAGAGCAGGATCAGGGGCACAAGCAGAGGCAGAGAACTGGCTGGGAGACCCTCCAGGAAGACCTTCCCTTAGACGTGGACTCTGCACCTGACCGAGGGGAAGGCTGAGCCACTACCTTTCGAGTCCCTGGGCTCTGTCGTCCTCCACTGCCTTGGGGACGTGCTGCTCAAAGGCGGGGACGGCTCTGCGTTTTCCCAGAGCTCTTACCGCCCGGCCCCGCTGTCGTTTGACATCTTAGGCTCCTGGAAGGCTCACACTTGGTACATCGATTATCCACCAGCAGTGCCTGGCAGAAGCCCTGTGCAGCTGAGGGTCAGAGAGAGGAAGAAGGCGGGAAGAGGTGCAGCCTTCACACCCGGCGGGGGGGGGTGGGGGGGGGGGTGGTCACAGCCCTGCTCACACCTTCTTAAAGCGTAGCATCTAAACCCCACGCATCCTGCAGTCGCCCTCGGCCAGGCTGGGGAAGACCCCGTTCCTCAGGCACCAGCTCAATAATCATGACTCTGCGTGGGTTTTCCTGCCACCGTTTAATAACCACGTGTGACTGCATTTCTATGAGGCTCAGAGGCAAAGAACAGAGAACAGATCTGCTGGATCCTTTTTATGATTTTCTTAATTTCTTCTCTTATTTGCCTGGCTTTCTTTTTTTGTGGCCAAGGATGACAGAACAGTTGTTTTGAACCTGAACTGTATGCTTTGCCCGTTAAACTAGCGCCGTGCCAGTCACATTTAGCTGTTGCCCTAGTCATGTTTGAAGGTCGGATCACCTGCAAGTCCAGTCCTCATTTTAAGAACAGATACAGGGTTATTGGTTACGGCCCTTTCAAAAAGCGAAACTTAAATTAAATGGCTGTTGAACCAAAACCCTGAGCTTGGAATATTGAAATTTCCATTACATGAGATAACTTTTCTCCCGAGCTGTAATTTTATAATCACAGCTCACTGAATCGATTGAACAAATTTAGATTCATTCCGCCCTCTGTGGTTAATAAAAACGTCGTGAGCCCAGTTAAATACTGGTTTAAGTTAAGGCATGTTAAAGCAGGCTTCCTATTGTTAATACATAAATATTATATATATTTATAATATACTTATATTATATAAATATATATTTATAATATATATTCATATATATTTATAATATATTTTATATATTATAAATATAAATATATATTTATTTAGGTATATATTTATTTATATTTATATAGATATATAAATATATATTTATAATATATTTATATTATATATATATTTATATTTTCTGGAGGGATTGTAAACCATCACTAGACTAGTGTTTTGGGATTTTTTGTGTTATGTTAAACCAAACGGGTAAGTGGCATAAAAACAATAGTATGTTTTCTGAGATAAAAGAAATGGTTCCAGAACCACAAAGATCTCACTCAGCAGGTCTGTAGAAATATGAATGGTATAAGGAACTCAACAATGGGGTCTCTCGAGAGGTGTTGGGACGTTCTCTCGCCCCCAAAACAGCTCTGCCCCAAAGCTAATAATCTGAACATCACCAAGTCCGATGCATGGACCCACAGACTCACAGAGCTGGGGGCTTTGATGATTTCCTTCCTCATCTAAGGGACCCCGGCTTCACTAGTCACGTTAACGCCGGCGTCGGGGTTCGGTGTCCAGCATGGGTCCCCCAGTCCTTCCGTGCGGAGGGGCGATGCTCCCTGGATGGCGGCGGTGGCAGGGGGCGTGGCTCGGTCGCTGTGCCCGGGGAAGAGCAGACAACAAGTAGAGTGACCCTGAGGATTCGTGGGCCACGTGGCAATGCAGGGGACGAGGAGATCATGGGCCACAGAGAATCTGCCCCTGGGTCTGCAGTTTGCCCAGGAGTCCGCATCGGCAAAGACAGCACATTGAAGACCAGAGCTAATGATATGCTCCTGAGCAGCACAGCTGCTACAGCCTCTGAGACCTGACCAGTCCTCCAGGGAACGTGCAGCCACTGCTTCCAGACCCCTGCCGGGACACACAAGCCTGGTTGTGTCCCGGCTCTTGCTAAGGATGTGGTAAGTGCCCGACGGAGATGTCCCCACGCAGCCCAGCCACCCAGTGGCCGCAGGCAAACTGGAGCATAAAAAGAAACGTGTGCTCAAGAAACACGAAACGAAACGAAAATGATAAAGCCAGAGGTCCGGAAGCGAGGGGGTTTGTGGAAGCAGCCGTGCCCCCCAGCCTGCTCTACGAAATGAGTCAGGCAGGAATCCCAAGAGATCCCGGAGTAATACATCTTCAAATGATCATTTCAAACAGTCTGCCGATTTTAGAAAAACCCACCTCGAATTTTGAAAGAAAAGAATAGTGTAAATGTTGTCCTGGCATTTCACAGCAAATTTAGATAGAATTGAAAATTGTGGAACACGCGTGAAAAATAAATTAAAGGAGCAAAGTCAGTTCATCAAATTTCTTTGTACATCAAAGGCCAGGGTTGTCTCAGGTTCTTTGTAGGTTTGCATTCTGATGAGCATACGTCCTAATCTGTAGCTCTTGAAAGAAAGTGTCTAAACTGTGACAAAACGAGGGAAGGATAGTGGAAAAGAATAAATTGAATTTTCGCCCCAAATTCCTTGCAATTATAGGAAGCTCTTTACATTATAGGTATCAGATAGAATCATCCCCATTCACTGAGCAGCAAATTCTCCTGCCATTTGCAATCAGGTCATCAGCTACACTCTCACAGCCATTATCTCTCTCTAGCAATCATCAATTTATACCCTTTATAATAAGTCTCCTCTGCATTAAGTCAACACCCACATATCACCCACCTATCCATGTTGTGCTAAAGATGATAAACTGAAGTACTTTATATTAACACTTCCGTGGAAGTGCATTTAAAGAAGAATATGAAGATTGGGGATTAAAACCTCAAAATGGGTAAAACTGACTTTTTACATTGGGATTGACATATATACACTAATATGTATAAAATGGATAGCTAATAAGAACCTGCTGTATAAAAAAATAAATAAAATTAAATTTTAAAAAAAAGAAACTGAGGCTTAGAGAAATTAACAATAAATAAATAAATACCATTTCAGGAAGCATAGAGTCAGTGAAAAGACGTGCACTTATCCATGAGTCACTTCTATATAGTCCTGCAGTGACAGGTTGGTTAAAACAAGTCTCTTGAAAGGTTTTCGTCAGTCATGCAAGTTACAGGGGTTTACAAGTGAAAATTCAACTTTTCAAAAACAAAACTAACTTCCACTCAGCAGCAGCGGGACCAGAGCTGCAGAAACATATTCAGTTTGGGGAAACAAAGTAGGAAGTATTTTCGGCCCTTCCAGGAGGTGCTCCAACCCCACTGCCCTCCTGCAAGGCTGAAGGCAAAGCAGACAGAGGAGGTGGGCGGGATGGGGGGGTCTGGGGGAGTAAGCCCCTCCCGCAGTGGATTGGTAGGAGACACGAGGGCCCAGGTGTCAAGATGCTGACAAGACAACATTTTTTTTTTAAGTCTGAAAGGTTGCCAGAGTGTTATCCAGCTAACTCACTTGTATTAAAAGTTACATTTTTAATTCTTCTTCATATTTTAGGAGCAAGCTAGAATTGGATGATATTAGGGAACTATTCATTTCTTAGGAGCGGTCATGGCGCTGTGGTCGTACAGGATGATGGCGGATGGGGCTCTGGCCACAGCTTATCCAAGTGGGTCAGGAAAATAAACGCACTCCGAGATTGGTGATTCTAAGGGATGGGGTGGAGTTGCTTGTGATACTTTCTTTCAAGTTTTCTGCGTGTGAAGTTTGCCATAATAAAACTTTGGAGAGCAACAATCTGGACAAGTAAGAAAACACAGGCAAACTAAGAAGTGTGGCAGTCCATGAACTTCCCCAGGAGAGCATCATGTTACGAACACGTTGTCTGTGGGGCCACGTCCTCACCCTGTAAAGATGAAGGCTGTGCTATCCCTTCTGTTGTGTGGCTGATTCTGTTACATTAGGATGTGTCCTCAGCACCCCTCACAGCAATGGGTTTATTTCTGGGACATCAGTTCCAACATGTGACACTTGGTTACGTGGTATCGAGGCCCTTCCCAACGGTGTCTGTGACTCCGTTCCCTTCGAGGGAGGCCGAGGAACAGGGTCTCAGCAGCTGTGTGGCCAGGCTCAGAAATCAGTCTTTGATGCCACTTTCTAACGCACGTTAAACGTCTCAAGTCATTTTATTGAAGGCTGCCTGTCAAAATTACTAATGTTTGGGAAATTGGGGAGAAAGGTAACAAAATTGAGTTTACTTCTCTGGACTCAGGCTCCACCTCTGTGGAAATGCCAGGTCTCAGGCGCCACCCCAGACCCCCTGAGTCAGAATCTGCCTGTAACCAGACCCCCAGGTGACTCACGTGCTGATAGGGTTGGCTTTTGTGGGCTCTTCTCCAGATAAAACCTCAAGGACGTAAGCATTCTGTCCAGAGTAAGTACTTAACTAGCCTGTTAGTGGTGATGGCTGTGTCTGCTTCACGACGGACGAACCTCCAGGCTAAAACCCCCTTTTTCCTGAAGGCTTGCCCGCAGGGCACTGGAGACAAGCTTGCCCTGCTCTCCTGAAAGCCTGAGGGAATGGCCAGCCTAGCAAACTGGCTCGACTTTGAGTTTCAGGGGGTCCGTGTGGCTGGTTGTTATCTGTGTTCTGCACAGAGTCTCAAGGGGGACCCAGAACAGAAGATGCTTCTGGCCATCAGAGGAAGATGCTGTGTAAGCTCAGTGAAATAGCTGGGAACTGCTGCATATAGACAAAACATCAGAGATAAGTGGGCCTGGGTATAGTCGCCAGAAACGTTCTCCTACAGATTGCTACGTGCTTTTGAGGATCATGGGAGCTGGGATCCACCAAAGCTATTATTTCCAAAATAATGACGACGTTTACACAGGCTAAGGAAGGACTGGGGCAGAAAGATGGGAAGCATGGAGGCCCCTGGAGGTAGCAGGTGTGGGGTTTTCCCAGAAATTTCATGCCCAAAGTCTTTTATCTGCCCAGTGAAAATCCCAGAGTTGTCACAGCTATCGGGTAATTGGTTAAATCCTTTCCACTGACAAAACTATATTATTTACATTTTTTAAGTGCTATTTGATTAAAGTCTTACAACTTAGAAATCGCTTCTGGATTAAACTGACACTTCCTACCCCCTGAAAGCTGAGCTGGCCCACAGGGTGCCCCAAAGCGGGATGTTCTCACTACCACCGAACGTGGCACTTCCACGGGTCAGCGGATGGTGATGTGAGCAGGTCGGGGGAACTGGTCACCCTGCTGACCCCCGAAGGGCTTGGTGGTGTTAGCAGTACCTTTCTAAGCTAAATTTCCCCCAACACTGAAGTATCCTAGTAGCTGGCATTTGGTCCTCTTTTTTTTTAACATCTTTATTGGAGTATAATTGCTTTACAATGGTGTGTTAGTTCCTGCTTTATAACAAAGTGAATCAGCTATACGTATGCATATGTCCCCATATCTCCTCCCTCTTGCATCTCCCTCCTACCCTCCCTATCCCACCCCTCTAGGTGGTCACAAAGCACTGAGCTGATCTCCCTGTGCTATGCAGCTGCTTCCCACTAGCCATCTATTTTACACTTGGTAGTGTATATATGTCCATGCCACTCTCTCACTTCGTCCCAGCTTACCCTTCCCCCTCCCCGTGTCCTCAAGTCCATTCTCTAGTAGGTCTGTGTCTTTATTCCCGTCTTGCCCCTAGGTTCTTCGTGACCTTTTTTTTTTTTCTTAGATTCCATATATATGTGTCAGCACACGGTATTTGTCTTTCTCTTTCTGACTTGCTTCTCTCCGTAGGACAGGTCATCTTTGAATTTCCTTCCTGCTCAGGAATGGAGCAGACAGAAAGACAGTTCAGCCCGTGGCCATAATAACTCAGCAGTTTCACCTCCAGTAACAGAGATGATAGAATAATAGCTTTTGCTCTTTGGGTCATATCCCCTTTGTGTGATGCTTTTGCTCTTGTTTTTTAATTGACCTTGTTTTTTTCTTAACAGTTCTCGGGAAAATCAGGAGCGCTGTTGGCAGTGCCCAGCTTCTGATGTCGCAGAAATTCCAACAGTTTTACTGGCTTTGCCAACAGAACATGGTAAGTGGATCCTCAGGTAACCTCGGCCCCTTGTAACCAAGCTGAACGTCCGTTCTTTCTGTGCTCACCGCGTTCCCGCCTGTTAAAAGATCCCTGCACATGTGCAGCCTGGTGAATGAATAGGGGGACACTCCCAGCTTTGGGGGTGATTTAAAAGTGCAGCCAAAGCAGAGAGGCCATGGGGGTATGGGCAGGGGTGGGAAGGAGACAGGTGTTTCCCCAGCCGTGAGGGGTGTGCTCCGCCACCTGGCTGTCCCCCAGGGGACCCCAGGATGGAGGGGAAGCGTAAATCACTGTCACGGTGGATGTCACAGTGAGGACGGTGCTAGGAGGTGGCTTGAATAGAAACACGTAAACAACCACAATGCAAGAGATTAGGAAGAGATTTTAGAAGTAATTTGTGCTTTATATGTTACAGTCAGGAGTGAACAGAAATACCATGGACTAAATTAGGTAATACGGTTGGCATTAAACTTGGTTCTGATCTTCCTGAAAAGATCAAGGGGACACTCTTACCTATATGTATGCTTATATGTATACTATACTATGTATAAATAAATATAAATATATATTGTTACACACGCACTTTTCCTTATCTGACTAAAGAAAGTATTCACTTGATATTATTTGGAGAAATAACTAAACAGTAATCACGCTACTTTACAGGTTCTTTTATTTATAATCCATACACTGACTTCTTTCAGACCAAACATTTTCATTAAAACACAAGTCTCTGCAAGGTCTCCCATAGCAATGGTTCAAGGTGATTTGATTTTGTTTTGTTCGGCTTTTAAATGTACAAGGAGGCGTGTGGATTTACAGAACGTTCTTCCACATCAAAGGCAGCAGAGCACGTCAGAGTTGCCAATTTATCCCTTTTAATCAGGATCATTAAAAAGTATGTTTTCTCTAATATTTTCCAATTAATCCCATTCCAGTTCATCATGAAATTTAAAGAGTTACCGCCTGGTTGCCTATGACGTGCAGTTATAATCGACATTTGAAAGGGGAAACAGGCAGGTTTAGAGTCCCTGAAAGAAGCATACAGCTGTGGAAACATTCAGTTATTACGTTTACTGGGCATGTTCTAGCGTCCTCCGTCGTGTGTATTTAATGGATCATCTTTAAGGAATTGATGTAGGCCGTTGGAGAGCATGGTCCGCATTCCACCGAGTCTGGTGGGGAGGGTCGTCCCCATCTCCAGCACCCTGCACTCAGCAGAGACGCATTGTTCAAGCTTATAAAATCTGCATTTTATAAGCTTAAAAATTATCCACCCTCTTATACATGTCAGGTTGCGTTTTGTGTTAACCTTCAAAAGTCTGGCGTGACTGCTTCCATTTCTTTTGACCTCCGTCTAGGATTAGACCAAAAGAGTCTGGAGCATTTGTTGGAGGAGGTCAGGTTGGGGCCCTAAACAGGCCTGTCAGCAGAAATGCTGAAATGCTGACCGTACAAGCAGGGGCCTTGCTCAGCAAAGCCACGCTGTCCACACTTTGCAACTTTAGGCCGGTGACTAGTTTTCAGTCAAGGAGACACGTCAAGAGCCCACCAGCTGTTTAGGATGGACGACACTGGGCAGGACCCACCCTGGAAGCTGGCGGGTCGATATCGGTACCTCTCGGGCCAGCGGCTCAGCACCCCAGAGCAGGGAGAAATGGAGTCACGCTCAGACCGGCCGGTCTAACGGTGTACTTGAACACGACCCACGGTCTCTTCTCAGCCCTTCTCAGGACACACAGCTCCCAAAGAATGTTCCGGAACATGGCGCCTCAGAGCCCACATCCCACCTGGACCCCACGGCCTGCGGTTAGCAAGGACGGATGGCTCTGTACACGTTGCTGGGGTAGGGGACTGGCCTGGTTCACCACTGACATGAAAAAATGACACAAACAGATCGGGCGTCCGAATGTCCAGTGGACGCGGATGCAGCCACCTCCCGTGCAGAGCCAGACCCTGGCCGTGCCCAGTTCCACCGACACCACGGCCTCTGCTCCCTGGGAGCCCGGAGGACAAAGGTTTCGCCAGTCCAGCGGGGAGGGTAGGTGACCACAGAGTCCACTCTCGGGCGACATGAGCCTCAGCACAGCCGTGGGGCAGGACCAGGGCCCGAAGTCCCACTTGGGGAGCCGTTCCATCCCTCGGACACGTTCAGGCCCCATCACGCCTGCACCTGCGGGAGAGGACGTTGTACTTGTGTCACCTTCCGGAAGAGCAGCTGAGGACCCGCCTTTGGGGGGAGGAGTCCCCCCAGCCCCGACTGTCCAGAGAGCCCCGTGCACCCCCATCACCTGCAGAGCACGGCCCAGAGGCAAGACCTTCGCTCTGCTCTTCTTCACAAGCAGTGGCTGAGCTCAGACAGGCAAGTACATGACAACCCAGGTGACTGGAGGAACCTCCTGCCCCAGCCCCTGCCCCTGAGCCTGCACCTGACCTTGCACCTGAACCTGCACCTGCCCCTGAACCTTCCCCTGACCCTGACCCTGCACCTGACCCTGAACCTGACCCTGCACCTGACACTGCACCTGCCCATTGGGCTCCTCGATCCACACGCCCAGTTCGCCTCCTGGTGGCTCAATGGAGAACGAGCTTCAAACTGCAGACAATGGCCCTGGCTTGCAACTTTCACTCCAGACGGAGAAGGAGAAAACGAGGGCGTTTTGTGCAAGTCGCTTGGACAGTGGTTCTTACCGTCTGCCCTCAGGTCAGCACAGCTGCCATCTGGCTGCATCAGCAGAACAGGCGGGGCTCAAAGAGTGACCTAGTGGATGTGGATGTGGAACCAGGACTGAATGTCTGTGTCCCCAAACATTCACATGACGAGGTCATGAGGGTGGGGCCCCCATGCTGGGATCAGTGCCCTCATAACAGAGACCCCAGGGAGCCCCCAGCCCTTCCTCCACGTGAGGACACGAGAGAAGACGCCGTCTGTGAACCAGGAAGGGCGTCCTCACCCAACACAGGATCTGCCGGCATCTTGACCTTGGACGTCCAGCCTCCAGCACTGGGAGAAGTAGACTGTGCTGTTCATAAGCCCCCAGTCTGTGGTTTTCTTGTTCTCTCAGCCCAGATGGACTAAGACAAAGGTTAAAGGAAGTTTAAACCCAACCAAATAGAAGTTCCTGATGTGCTTCATGGGAAGGACTTATGAACAAGCCGGAAATGGCACATTTTAAGCGAATTCAGATAAATGTTTACCTATCAGAAATTTCTCTATCTGTTTAACCTGAGATAGCCCCGCACTGAATCGAGGGAACCACACCAGAAAAATCCACACACCGAGGGTGGCAAACTCAGGTGCCTGCAGGCAGGTCACGCAGCCCGGGGAACCTGAGGCCGTGGTCACCAGCCATCGCTGGGCGCCGGGGGCGTGGCCAGGCCACTGGCTCTCTGCTCCTGTGGAGTCACCCAGCTTTAAGTAGAGACTACTCATTGAAACTAAACATACATCAGGTGCCATGTGCAGAAGCAAACCCACCTCGGGGCCACGTGCACCCTTGGCTGCCTGTGTGCCGCTCCGTGACATCACCTGCACGACAGTTCTGACCCTTCAGGAGATCAACGTGCCTGCCCTCCCTCCACATGGGAGCGACGAAATATACATGGTACATTTGTAGGGCATCCCTGACCTTCAGAAGCAGGGCTGAGACGGCTCAGGGAACAAACAGAAACGGCCGTGGCTCCAGGCCCATCTCCCCAGCGCCTATGACCACCAGCAGCACTGCAGACCCTCCCCGGGCACCAGCTTCCCAGTAACCCCACAGGCGACCAGAACCCTGGGGCCTGAATAAACTGTCAAGCGGCTGGAGCCTTAACACGTGCCACCATCCCCAGGTTCCAAGAAAGCGTTTTCAAAATGAAACAGTGAAGGCCTGTAACTACACGTGTATTCTTCAGTAGACTTTATTTTTCTTCTTCTCATTTCCTCCAGTTGCGTTGTGATAGAATTAACATACAGCACTGAATAAATGTAAGGGGGACCACATCATGATGTGACTTACATACATCATGAAATAATTATCGCTGTAAGCTTAGCGAACATCCATCATCTCCTATGGGTACAAAGGTAAAGAAATAGAAAAAATATATTTTTCCTCTCAATGAGAACTTTTAGGATTTACTGTCTTAACAGCTTACCTGTATAACACACAGCAGCGTTGGTGGTATTTATCGTGTTGGGTATCGCATCCCTAGCACCTGTTTATCCTGTAACTGGAAGTTGGTACCTTCTGACTCCCTTCTGCCACTCCCCACCCCATCTCCAGTAACCACAAGTCTCATCTCTTTTTCTAAGAGTTTGTTTCTTTGTTTGTTTTTGAAATACAACTGACCTACGACACTGTTAGTTCCTGTTAACACAACATAGTGATTTGATGTTTCAAGCTGATCACCACAGTAAATCTAGTTACGATACGTCACCACACAGAGGTATTACATAATTGTTGACTGTATCCCCCACACTGTACATTTCATTTATTTTGCAACTGGAAGCTCATAGCCCTTAATCTCCCTCACCTATTTCTCTCTTCCCCCCACCCCCTTCCCTCTGCAACCAGCCGTTTCTTCTCTGTATCTATGACTCTATTTCACTCATTTTGGTTTTTGTTCACTCATTTTAATTTTTAGATTCCACATATCAGTTAAATCATACAGTATCTTTCTTTTTCTATCTGACTTATATGTTGTTTCAAATGGTAAGATTTCGTTCTTTTTTATAGCTGAGTAGTATTCCATTGTGTGTGTGTATATATATATATATATATATATATATATATATATATATATGTAATCTCCTTTATCCATTCATCTGTTGATGGACATTTAGGTTGTTTCCACATCTTGGCTATTGTATTGATAAATAATGCCGCTATGGACGTTGGGGTGCATATATCTTTTAGAATTAGTGTTCTTGTTTTCTTCACATAATACCCAGACGTGGAACTGCTGGATTGTGTGCTAGTTCTATTTTTAATTTTTTGAGGAAACTCCATACTGTTTTCCATCACAGCTGCACAAATTTACATTCCCACCAGCGGTGCACGAGGGCTTCCTTTTCTCCACGTTCTCACTAACCTTGTTATCTCTTGTCTTTTCGTTGGTAGCCATTCTGACAGGTGTGAGGTGACATCTCATTGTGGTTTCAGTTTGCATTTCCCTGATGACTAGTGACGTTGAGCATCTTTTCATGCACCTGTTGGCCATCTGTATGTCTTCCTTGGAAGACAGATCCTCTGCCCATTTTCTTAATCAGGTTAATAGACTTTATTTTTTAGAGCAGTTTTAGGTTCACAACAGAATTGAGTGAAAATACAGAGAAAAATCCCATACACCCCCTGCCCGCACACACCACAGCTTCCCCACCATCAGCATCCCCACCAGGTGGTCCTTTATTATAACTGATGGACCTCCAGTGACACGCCACCACCCAGGCTCCGTGGTTCCCATCAGAGCTCACTCTCGGTGTTGGACATTCTACGAGTTTGGACAAAGTTATCATGACACCCATCCACCATTACAGCATCCCACAGAGCAGGTTCACTGCCCTAAAAATCCTCTGTGCTCCACCTGGTCACCCCTCCTCCCCCCAACCCCCATGGCCACTGGTCTTTTACTGTCTCCATAGTTTTGCCTTTTCCAACAGGTCCTAGAGTTGGAACCATACAGAATGTAGCCTCTTCAGACTTTTTAACTGTCAGCAAATACTTAAGGGAACTGTTCCTGAATCCTCGTGGGCCCTCGGGAATATCTGCACCCGATTCTGAACTCGTGGGGCTTCTCCCTAACCCGCTTCCTTGGGAAGAGCAGCCCCGCCCCCGCCCTCCGAGTTCTCAGCAGCTCTAACCTGCGCCTATGTGTCGGCAGGACCCCAGCGCCATGCCCAGGCCCACCTCGCAGGACCTGGCCGGGTACTGGGACATGCTGCAGCTGTCCGTCCAGGACGTCAGCATGAAGTTTGACGAGCTGCACCAGCTGAAGCTCAGTGACTGGAAGGAGTTGGCGTCCCCGGAGAGGAAGGTAACCCCCCACCTGCCGCTGCCACCTCCCGGCGTCCAGGCCGCGTGCTCCAAATGCCACGTTATTATGTGTGTCTCGGTCTTTGATTAACAGTGCGGGATCCGATTTTCAGGGATAAACCCATGTGTACGTGATCGGGGTGGAGCTAAAGTCGTCAGCATGTGTAATGAGACCCTTTCTTGCTGACAATTCCCGGAAGACACCAACAAAACTCACGCTGTCTGCCGCGGTCTGGTTTCCGGTAGGGTCTGTCCCCTGCGTTATCGCCATCAAACCTCTGCTTGGATTGTACGGAGACTGCTTCCCACCGGGGAAGTTTCAGTTCAGTTACAATGCCTCCTGTGGAGATAAACTTTCCAGTCGCACATCTGCAGTTGAAGACAGGGAACACTTGAAACTTCCCTGAACAATTTGAAGAGGTAGACTTCCTGGCCCTGAAATAGGCTGAAAATGTCCATTAAGTTTGAAGCTATGGTTTCACCTCTTCCCTCTAGAGATCATCTTTACTGGGGCTGATAGATAAGTGTGAATTAGCTATAAAGACATTGACTTCCTAACACATTTTAGAGAAGTTCTACGTTATCATAATCTGATGTTTCTGGACAGACATTATCAATTAAAATGATAAAGAAAATTAATCCAACATACTTGGGACAGTGGTGTTTAATCTGTCGTTCAGGGTGTATATCTAGATAGTTAGAATGAAAGCAGCAGCAGCAGCCGCCATTTTCCCAGAAACGTGCTGCCCACCATCGTTGTGGGGCTCCAGGCTGGAGGCCATCGCTCCACCGCAGATAACGGGGCTGAGGGGCCCGCCAACCATCAGGTTGTACATAAGCAAGTCCAGGAAATCTATGGTTTGGTTTTGAAGTGAAGGAAATCATAAGTAATGATTCCAAATGAAAAAGTTCTTCAAAGAAATCACTAAAAATACAACTTATCAAACTAGTCTGATGATATGCAAAAATCCTCCCTATTTTTCATTCTTCGGTAATTGACAGCTAATATAATCCCTTCCACCTCAACTGCACACAGAGAGTAGTCCTCAAAATGAACACGGTTCCTGCTGAGGGTACAGCACCCCGTCCAGAAGGCGAGCAGCCCTTGAACGCGGCCGAGGCTCCGTGTCCTGCACCCGGGACACAAGTCCTGACCCTCTGCCTCATAGATCTGCTCGGCCACCTGCCCCCCACCCCCGCTTCCACTGCAGGGAATCTGTGAGCCTCTTGAAAACGGAGACTCACAAGAATGGTTGATTTCTTACAGTCCCATATTTCAGAGGCTGCGAAAGGAGAGGAGAGAGAGAGATAATCACAGTCAAGCACTTAAGGCAGGGGTTAAATTTTGAAATAGCTGCAAGTCTTCACAAATTAATTACCCCTGATTGTACCCCTGCCGAAAAGCCGGGAGGGACGTTGCTTCTGGTCCAAGTCATTTTAAAATAAGTCATGGGAACAAAGTGTCAGACACCAAAACCATCTTCCTGCCAAAAACAACAGCACACAACATCAAGATTCTGCCATGTGTTCACCTGAACCTGTGCTAATGGCCAAGCCCGGGCCCATCTAGTGCCCTTCGGATTCTTTTGGAGGCTGAAGGGAAAGAGAGGAGTGGGTGCCCCCCTCAACAGCTATCTTCTCAGAAAAGGCAGCATCCAGGCCCCGTATGTAACATCCCCTTTCCTGACAAGGATACTGGTTGCGGAGTTCCCGCCCTCCATCCACTGGGAAGGTCCAGCCTTGTTAGCGAGGGGCCACAGCAAATAGAGAACACAGTGTGGGACACAGGCCTTCCACCAGGACCCTTGCAAGCATTGTGTGTTCCTTTGCGGCAGAATTGTGCCATTTCTCTTTCTGGAAGAGGCATACACGTATCTTGGGGTGACTTGTTTGAGAACACGAGCTAAGGGTCAGAAATAGTTGTTTGCATCCTTTTACCAAGGAAGCGAAACATCATATCTAGTTCATGTCAAAGGGCTTAAGGCCCATAGTAGAGCATCTGGACGTCGGTTCCCTGGGACACCCTGCGAGAAGGTTTCCGTGTCCTTGGACCTTGGAGTCTGTTGAAAAGACTGTCGCATAGGACAGGGCTGTCGGGCGGCATCTTCCGAGACCCCTGGGAAACTCAAGAACGTGAGCGAGCCTGTGAGCACTTGTCAAGTGTTCGCCCAGCAACAGGGTCAAAATAACTCTAAGACTAGGGCGGCGTCCCACGCACACATGCAGGATGGATGTCCTCGTGTGTAAACACTCCCCCGCCCCGGGGATCTGGGGGCAGGCACAGCAGGTCCACCCCGGGCAGGGTCACGCGGCATCGGGTGGGCGCGGGGCTGTGAGCTGGGGGGACGGCCGGGCTCCTCTGACTGCCCCAATTTTGACTTGTGATGCTTTTCAGGAAGAAAGAAAGGTCCCCCCTCCAATACCAAAGAAGCCCCCCAAAGGGAAACTTCCCATCACCCGAGAGAAGTCTCTGGACCTGCCGGACAGACAGCGCCAGGAGGCCCGGAGGCGTCTGGCGGCCGCCAAGAGGGCAGCGTCCTTCCGCCAGAGCTCGGCCAGCGAGCGGGCCGACAGCATCGAGATCTACATCCCCGAGGCCCAGACCCGGCTCTAGGGCTCCGGGCCCGCCCCTCCCTCCCCTTCTTCCCATCACCCGTGCCGTGCATCACATCCCTGGTCACTCCTGTGTCACTCCTCCAGCGAGCTCGCCCCGGCTGTTGTGTTTGTGCCATAAACACCCTGGAACACCCTGACGTCCACGGTTCGCGAGCTCACGGCCACGACGACTTCTCCCCGGATGGCCTGGCTTCCCGTCAGCAGGGATGGAGAGGCATGGGGACACCTGACATACCCACTCTGTTCTCAGAGGGGTACGAGGAACACCTCTCGAGATGGAACCCAGTTCACACTTTGTTATTTATATTTTTATAAATTGTGTGATATTAGAGGCAAGAATAACAAAAAAAACTATGAATGGGTGCATCTCACCACTCACTCGAGGCATTAGACACCCAAGAGGAAGGTGCTACAGCTTGAGTGCAGGAAAGAAAGACCCCACCCGTGGCCTGGGGTCACCGTGCCCTGAACCCAGCTGACCCCTCACGTGGTTCTCTGTGCCAAGTCTATGGTGATGAGAAGTCATCTCCCCAGCCACCAATCTCCCCGCCGTGTGCTTCTCCAGAAACCTGGGGGGTGAGGAGTCCGCCCCCGCCACAGATATTCAGTGCAGCATCTACACAGTCAGAAAGTCAGCTGAATGTTCATTCACACAGGGAGAGACAGATGGAAACAGAGCAGAGTCTTAAGAAAGGCTGGCACTTCTGTAGCAGGAGTAGAAAAGAGCAAAGAGTTGTCCTCACTCAGATAAAAGAGTCATTTATTTTTTATTCCTTTGTAACTTAAAATGTCACACATGGTTCTGTCTTTAAGTTTCACCCTTTATGCACCATGTGATTTTTTTCTTTATAGATGTATATATATTCTCAAATGCTCTGTCAGTTGACTTTCCAGGGTATCCTTTTAAAACAGAACAAAACAAAACGTTTGCTTGTTTAAAATGACAGTCGTGATGTTGTAAAAAGTTTAAGAAACATGAATGTGAGTGGTAAGTATCTCTCAGTTTAAATGGTAAAGAAGAAACGTAGTTTACATTTGTATTTTTCCAGAATTCGTTTGTCCTATGCAGTATGGCTAAAGTCAAGAATACATTTCTTGCCTGTTTTAGACAAAAAGAACAAGGGCACATGGTGATTTCCACCTGTGGACTTCAGCAAAAGTCCTTCGTTTTCGTGGTTCTGATTGGCACCAGAGAAAAATAGGAAGGTCTCTAACGGAAGGTTTCCCGTTCGTCTCATGAAATTTAGATGCCGTGACCGTTGTTCCAATCCGACGGTGTGTGTGTCTGTTCAGACATCACTTCAGAGGAAGCGCCTGTGGATTTATCCATTTGACCCCATACTAGAGTCCTCGCTGTGACTCCAGGTAAAAGCAGGTGACGCGGCGTTTCCGCCCGAACGCCGGGTCCCCTGTGGCCCCCCGAGTGCTGTGCCCCCAGCCCAGCAGCACAGACCCTCCCCCATAGCACTTTGTATTCCTACCTTGACTCGCACTTTAAGACGCACCCAGCTCTCCCTGCAGCCTGATAATGTATGAGAGCCTTCGGTAAGGTCCTTGCACAGCTGGGGCGCGCCTTAACGCCTGCAGCTTTTCTTTTTCCTCGTATTCTACATTTCACGAAGCATGGGGTTCGTAGGAGCACAGATGACATTAAAGCATGTTTAGCTTCAAAGTTTTACTTTTTTAAAGCTGAGTAGTTAAGAATTCCCTGTAAGGACAAAACCCTGTAAATGGAACCTCATATCTGGTATATATTTTACCAAACAGCCTTAAAATATATTTGGAAGCAAAAATCAGTACGAATGTATATCCTTGAAAAATGCAAAAAAAAAAAAAAAATTCCCTGAAATATTCTTCTATAAATGAATCCTATTTCCCCCAGAGTATTCTAAACATTTTTTCTACCTAAATAAATACCTAAATCCTGAGTAGTATACAATAATGACGCTCCTTCCTGTATTCAGTATACTATGTTAAAGACAAACGTATTTGCAAGCATTGGCATTTTAGACGCTAAACATGATGTATTATTAAGACGAACAGTTCTTTAGGAATAACCACAGAAAACTCGGTGTGTACTCATTCACGTGGGGAAATGTAAACTGCATACGTGTTTGCCAACCTACTCACGTGTGCCTCGCCTGGAAGCTGATGGGTTTTATCTCATTTCCTTGAACTTGTACAAAATATATACCAACAAATGATAAAATTAGACAATAATGATTTTAGATCCCAGATTCTCTGATGCTGACTTAAACCAAAGTACTCGCTGGATTTGGATTAATTTTCTTTATGTTTTGTAGACTCATTTTTATCTTAAAATCCCCAAAAGTCTTGGCCTAAACCATCCCTTGGTGAGCAAGTTCACCTACAACTAAATTTGACATCAGTTGTTGATGCGAAGTGGGGAACGTGTACGAACCCCTGTTTGGTCCACGTTGTTCCAAAGAAGGTCGTGTGACGGGGGGCAGGGGGGATGCTTGCGGCTGGGTCTGATGGAATGGTACCCGTTTGTGTGACACGACCAAGTGCAATATATCCGTTCTCATGGTGACATCCCATCATGAAATGCAGACGATAAGCCATGTTTACACATTGTACATGTAAAGAAAAATAAAACTGTTTATAATACTGTGTCAGTCCATCACACTAACTTATTACAGTCACTTCTACAGACACAGAACTATCCTGTGATCGTTTCACCACGTCGTGGATATAACTTTACTAAAAGATTATACGTAAATTTGAGAATATGGTTGAAATAATGCACGATGTTCTAGGAACATTGTGATGGAAAGTGCCATGTTCTCTGTGATCACAGACTTGTATTCCCTGAAGATACAGCCCATAACCGTTATAACCCAGGTACCCCTTTAGAAATCATTTTCCTCACAGCCAACGAGTTGATGTTGCCATGCTGAAGGCCCTACTTAACTTTCCAAGTCAGAACACAAGTATGATAAACAGGGTCCTAAAGTTTAACAAAACCCAAACAAGGCAAATGTCACTTGTTCACAAGTGCGCTTTCGATGTAATTCATCTCATACGTCTTCATTTGTTATTGTTGGCTTTAACTTAAAAGTAGTTGTTCTCAGTGACCATCATTACCATTTTTTCCTCAGCAAATCTATAGAACCATCCTAGAATGGGGTATGAAGAATCGAACTGTTGTATGATACCAAAACATTACATTTTTGTTTAAAAGGAAATGTTGATGTTTGCACCTCAAGATCGAGACTAAAGACTTCCGGCAGTAAATAGTAGAAAAGTGTATTAGGAAAAATAACAGATTACATTTAAGATTCCCTCTTTAAAAAAAAAGTAACCAGCAAGTCAGTGACCCTAAAAGTAGAGGGACTCTCCCTGCTAGATCCTGTAGAAGTGGCCAAATTTATGACCAGAAGACAACACGATTCCAGAGCCCACAGATGCTTGGGCTTTGAACATTTCTTTTGGGGTCTGTGCTCCCGTTGGCCTTTCCCAATACCATGTGGAGCAACCACCGTATCCATCGCTTTAGTTCAAAGATCCCGCGTTGCATATTCACTCAGATCCACGGCCCGGTCCAGGGTGGACTCTGCCTGGAAAGAAAAGTCATGTTGCAGACGTTTGGTCCAAGTGCCTGGAGTGACTCTGAATGTGGGCTCTTCAAAGCAGCTGCCTGATTTGGGCCAAAGCTTTCAGTGGCGAGTAGGGAGCAGAAGAAAGGAGGAACGGTCCTCATCAGAAAGCCTTTTCCCATTGGCAGTAACTGGGTCAAATCGCACAGACCTCGAGCGCCCTGAGGATCTGGAGGCCACTGGGGCATCTCAAGGGAGACGTGGCCAAGGCCTGAGCTGCTTTTTGCTGGCAGAGCCATCAGCCTCGTTCAGGGTTCTGTCGGGTTCCCGGAAGGTCCCACGTGCCTCATCTGGAACCAGCTTGGGAACGTGTGGGCCCCCAGGCTGGCCAGAGTCACCAGCACCTGGTCCAGGGGAGTGGAGGCCTCCAAGAACTTCAGCCAGTGAGGCAGGGACGTGCCCACCTCGGATGGAGAAGGGCAGCCCCAACGGTTCAAGCCTGGGGAGGGCACCTGGATGCCGCACCTCCCTGCCTTTCTGAAAAGTGGGACAATCCTGTCACGTCTCCCAGCAATGAGCCATATTGCTCCATCCCACATCTTTCACCTGTGCACGTTTCCCAGGCACCTCCTTTCTTCTCAGAGCCTGAACCGCTGATTTTTTTTCTCTTTTTACTGCAAATTTAACATACTAATCAGGTAGTTGAAGACAGTGGTTTCATATACTAGCCCCTGAGGTTCTCCTTTGTTTTTATCTGCATACTTGTTTACACTTGTTTGAAAGTTTTGGTTGAATACAGGGTTCCAGAATTTGAAAATAAAATAGAAAACCTCAAGCGTCAGTAACCAAGACCGTAGCAGCTGCTGGTTAGTTGGTACGTTTCACCACCAGGCTGGAGCCGTGGAAGCGGCTTCACCAGCACCCCCTGCACCATTTGTCATAAAGCTCGCGGCATCAGGTCCCGTCAGAGCCCTGTGCCTTCACAGCAAGGGTCCACCTGGTCCCTTTACGAAGTTGACAGTTGCAGTAAGTGTGGGCAGTGGACGCAATGCTGGGAAAGGCGCCCTTTTACAGTTTAAGGAAACGCCCTTTAGCACAGAGTGGCTGCAGACGGTTCTCGAGTCGAATGAGAAGCCCGGCTTCTGTTCCTACATCAGCCGCAACTTCTCTTGACCCCGCGTCTCAGTTTTCTCCCATCCCCGTCGCCCTCACAGACATTTTGTGAAGACTGATGACATTCACGTCCTCTGAGCTCCTTGGAATCAGGTGTGAAAGTGTCCGTTCTTGATAAAGCCGATGCCCACGGCCCCCTTCTGTGTGGCGGATGTGTGCGGAGGTCAAGTCGCTTCCTGAGCATCTCAGAGATGGTCAGGACCACCAAACGCAGCGGTCCCCTCCTGAGAGGGCTGTCTGGGCTCGGCAGGAGCCAGGAGCTCCGTGAAGGCCTGGAAATGGAGAACTACTGGGGGCCTTTCTCCGTTTCTTCTGGCTTTGATGGCAAGCGCTTCTAGATGTTTCCACGAACAAGGACCAGGCACCACCCAGAATGAGGTGATGTTCTCACCACTGCTTAAGCACAGCGTCATCTTAGATGAAATGACGAGCTCTTGAGTGAAACGTGAACGTGAGAAAGAAAAAATAATTTGGAAACAGAAAGCTGAGCATGTGGGACAGTGCCAAGGATGGAATCAGACGTACCAAAATCGCTGAAGGTTTGTGAAACTGGCCCCTTTGGCCTGGCTTTTTATAATGACCCCGTTTCACACCTCAGAGAACGTGAAGTGCCCCGTGGGAACGCTCCGAGGAAACTCCACCTCTTCATCCTTGCAACATCGAGAAATCCACGTAATTTCCTGAATTGCTGTCCTAACCCTGGCATTTTGATCCAGCATTTAAAGAAATTATTTCAAGTTTCAATCTCAACTCTTGACAGATGACTTCTTTGCAGAGGAAATGTTAGTTACCTACGACAACACTACTTTTTAAAAGATTTTGTATATACACACACACATACACAGGTAACAGGGGTTTACCTCCCTTTCTTAGATTTTATGTGACTCTTCATCATGGGTGCTTATTCTGAACCTGAAAGCCTCGGGAACGCAAGCGATCACATCCTCAGTGGAGGAGAGGCGACGGTGAAAGGAAAGGTCTCTGCCAGACCTGTGTACACATTTCTGTCTTTCAAGCAGACCAGGGAGAGGATGTCGGTTCGTGCTGGCGAACAGGCAAGAAGGGAGCTCCAAGGCTGTCTGTGGTACCTCACAGGTGCCATTCACCCGCTCTTTGACACCCCCCTGCCCATCTCACCCCGCCACGGCCCAGCCCATCGCTTGACTGCTATCACATCACTTAAAGGGCTCAGTACGTCTCTCTCCCTCCACTTTATAACCGGTTTGCTGAATTCAAAAAGTTTCCCCTCGCCGGTAGTGAATCCTAGGCTACTTCTGAACTCTTATTTCCAAATGCTGTCACTCTCCTCCCCGTGCGGGTCCTCCCCGCCCGGAGAGCGGTCCACACACCCACCCCCCATGTCACATGCCACAATACCCAGGTGTGGCCTGAGGACTAAAGGAAATGCCTCCTACAGAAATTCGAGGAATGTTAGAACCAGGAAACGAGCTGTTAAAGTTTTTTGTTTTTTTTTTTAAAGTATATAAATATATATACATATGAAGTCACATCAACAATGAGGATGAACAGAGAGCCAAATGTTCGACATCTGTACAAAGTTACTCTTCACTGGAATTAAACGATTTTATGGAATTCTCTTTCTCATGCTTTTCTGGTTCTTTTGATAAATTCTGTTTCCTAGCATGCAGGATGCCTGCGCCGAATGTACAGGACGCAGTCCACACCACACTTTCTTTCTTCTTGTCAATAACTTCTCAGAATGTTGGTCCTTCGAGGCATTGAAGGATTGTGTCATTTGGGTTCTTTTTCCTCCTGACTTCTTTTCACTCTCCGCTGATGATAAGAAAAACGCGCTCACCTTTTCTTCCAGGATAATGCCTCTCTCGTCTGATTTCTGTATTGTTGATGTTCACCTCCTGTAAATAGTTCTGCGATTAAATTTTTGGAGAAAAGTAATGTCTACTTTTTATTGGAGTGAATTCTCGTGTGATTTTTAAACTCAGAATAATTATATAGACCCAAGAATCTTATCCGGAGAACTGCACCCTTCCCCCAGTATATACTTCCTTGTTGAAATGGACTCGCCTCCTCTACCTGCTGAAAAGAAAAGGACATTTATTAAGGCGACAGGTTTCCTATGGATGCAAAAAATGGCACAGATGAAAACGAGCTTAAAACTAGTAAGTACGACGGTAACCAGTTAATGCGTGTTTTAGATTCTCTTGCGTTGCAGGACAAGAGGCGTGTCAGGGCACGTGTGGGGTCTGCCACTCAGGCTCAGGGAGCGGGGGATGCTGTCTCCGCGGAACCCCCAGGCCGCCGCGGGGAAAGGCCCCTGGGTGGGCGCGGGCTGGGCGCCGCTCTGCTTGGGTAGCTCTTCTCGCATCAGCGTGATCGAGGGCACCTGTGCTTCCTTCTCCCGCCTGTTGCCAATTAGTCTCGCGCTGCCTGCTGGGAATCCCTGCTTTCCCGTGGCTTCTGCCGCCTCCTTGCTTCTGGCCCCTTGGCTTTTGCAGGAGGTCAGTGCAGGCGGCTCCCCCTTTGAGCCTCTCCCTCCAGCCCCCCAGGAAGCATGGACAGTCTGGTGGGGGCAACCAGGCTCCTCAGCACCCGCCCCATGTTCACCCCGGACTTGCTTCCCGTCTCTGCAAACTGCTTTCTTCCTTCCACCCGCTCCGGCCTCGCCGAGGTTTCGAGGTAAGTTGATGGCGGCGGCAAGATGGAGAAAAAAAGTCTCTAGTCAGGACGGGTGAGACTGTGGTCTGATTTCCCTCGGTGAGTTGTGTGCCGTTCGTTGAGAATTCCCGCCGAGGCTCGTGAGTTCCGCGTAAGGACTGTTCGGGAAACTGAACCCATTTACGAATCCTTTCCGTTCAACTCGCCTGAGAACAATCATGATTTATAAGTTTTCAGTTAAGAGAAACCATTTCAAAATAACTGAGAGCACATACCTAATATTTTAGCCTTCGCTCACACTACCTCTTTATTTTTTTTTATGACTTTCTATTGCAATATTGTTGATTTACAATGTTGTGTTAGTTTCAGGTGTACAGCAAAGTGAATCAGTTATACATATACACATATGTACTCTTTTTTAGATTCTTTTCCCATAGAGGCCGTTACAGAGTATTGAGAAGACTTCCCTGTGCTACACAGTAGGTCTTTATTAGTTATTTATTTTATATATCGTAGTGTGTATACGTCAATCCCAAATCCCAGTCTCCCAATTTATCCCTCCCCTCACACCCTGGTAACCTTAAGTTTGTTTTCTACATCTGTGCCTCTATTTCTGTTTTGTAAATAGGTTCATTTGTACCATGTTTTTAGATTCCACATATATGCGATAATATGATATTTGTCTTTCTCAACCTGACTTACTTCACTCAGTATGACAATCTCTAGGTCCATCAATGTTGGTGCAAATGGCATTATTTCATTCTTTTTTTGGCTGAGTAATATTCCATTGTATATATGTACCACAGCTTCTTTATCCATTTGTCTGTCGATTGGCATTTCGGTTGCTTCCATGACCTGGCTATTGTAAACAGTGTTGCAATGAACATTGGGGTGCATGTATCATTTTGAATTATGGTTTTCTCTGGATATATGCCAGGAGTGGGATTGCTGGGTCATATGGTAACTCTATGTTTAGTTTTTTAAGGAACCTCCATACTGTTCTCCATAGTGGCTGTACCAATTCACATTCCCACCAGCAGTGCAAGAGGGTTCCCTTTTCTCCACACCCTCTCCAGCATTTATCATTTGCAGAGTTTTTGAGGATGGCCATTCTGACCGGTGTGAGGTGATACCTCATTGTAGTTTTGATTTGCATTTCCCTGATGAAGAGTGATGTTGAGCATCTTTCCATGTGCCTCTTGGCCATCTGTATATCTTCTTTGGGGAAATGTCTATTTAGATCTTCTGCCCATTTTTTGATTGGGTTGTTTGTTTTTTTGATATTGGGCTGCATGAGCTGTTTGTATATTTTGGAGATTAGTCCCTTTTCGGTTGCTTCATTTGCAAATATTTTCTCCCATTCTGTGGGTTGTCTTTTCGTTTTGTTTATGGTTTTCTTTGCTGTGCAAAACCTTTTAAGTTCAATTAGGTCCCATTTGTTTGTTTTTATGTTTATTTTCATTACTCCAGGAGATGGATCAAAAAGATCTTGCTGTGATTTATGCCAGAGAGCGTTCTGCCTATGTTTTCATCTAAGAGTTTTATAGAATCCAGTCTTAGATTTAGGTCTTTAATCCATTTGGAGTTTATTTTTGTGTATGGTGTTAGGGAGTGTTCTAATTTCATCCTTTTACACGTAGCTGTCCAGTTTTCCCAGCACCACTTACTGAAGAGGCTGTCTTTTCTCCGCTGTATATTCTTGCCTCCTTTGTCATAAATTAGGTGATCACCCTGCTTCTTGCTATAACATACCTATAATTAGCAAAAAGAAAGCTTTATATGTTTTTCTTTTTTAATCCCATAATCCTTCCGTGAAAGTTTTAATTTACTCGGCATTTCATTGAAAACTTTACGCTTTTATCCACATACAGCTTAATGCTGTTTTCCCAGGTGTCAGTAAAAGTGCATGGAAAGTTGTATGATATTCATTTTAAATGTATTCATATTAGTTCGTCAGTTGTAACTAATGTAGCACATCCATGAGGGTGTTAACAGGGGAACTGGGAGGAAGGGTGAAGAATTATATGGGAACTCTGTACTTTCCACTCGATTCTTCTGTAAACCAATATGTTCCCCAAAATAGCCTATGAACTAAAACAACGTCAACGCAAGAAACAATGATTAGAAAAGTCAGATACCACAGTTTGGATGTTTTCAGCTTGTTTTCCATTATTTGAAGTTTTAAATGAGTTGCTTTGTGAAAAGTAGGATGTTGGAAAGATTTCTGCTCCTTACTTTTGTTTATTTTTGTTTTGTTAGCTCTTCACTTATCATCACTTAATACGTTCAGAGAATTGTTACACAGATGCTATGTCAGGAAAGAAACAAAGGTTTTCAAAGCTTTAAGCTTTGGCCTCCAGACAAATTACACCCCTTCGAATTCCCGGGAGTGCTCGCTGCAACTTTTGTGCTACTTTAAAATTGACTAGATGGGGCTTCCCTGGTGGCGCAGTGGTTGAGAGTCCGCCTGCCGATGCAGGGGACACGGCTTCGTGCCCCGGTCCGGGAAGATCCCACATGCCGCGGAGCGGCTGGGCCCGTGAGCCATGGCCGCTGGGCCTGCGCGTCCGGAGCCTGTGCTCTGCAATGGGAGAGGCCACAGCAGTGAGAGGCCCACGTACCGCAAAAAAAAAAAAAAATCGACTAGATGGATTTCCCCCAAACAATTAGAGTCCAGTCAGTGCCCCTGAAAATCCATTTCCAAACCATCTCATTCCACCGCTATGGTCTTCTACAATTGAGAGTGTGAAAATACCCACAACAGGCTTTGCAAAGCCAAGACTCAGGGACGATGCAGACCATGTGGGACCCTCGTGTGCATCCCCACGGCCCCCTTTGCCTCTCCCGGGACCCAGTCTCGCAACAGACACCCCGGTGTTGAGAGGCCCCGAGGGACGCCTCCTCTCTCTGAGGCCCAGGTCCTCCAGCCCCTTTCTCCAGTCTCCCCCTGCCACCCCCTCGGTCTCTCCACACGCAGCCCCTGCTGGAAGCATCCAGCCTCTTCGGGAGCTGAGGTCCTGCCTGTGTCGGCACAACATTTATGCCCTGGGCACCGCGCTGGAGATACTGTCATTTTAAAAGAGAGAGAGACTTATAGGACCTAGCACTTATGTTCAACTACCAGACAGATTTTCTCTCAGAGGGTGTTAGGTCTGTGACAGGTCACAGATGTTCTTTGCTTACAAGCTAGTAACTAGCCTCGCTCCATGCGAGGTGGTGGGTGGATGCTGTGTGTACAGTGTTGGTGGCACGGCTGAGGGACAGTGAATTGGGGGCCCTGGTCTCATAGACAGCGCTCAGGAGGGATGCTCTTGGACTCCGCGGGAGACGCTGCCTCGCCCTCCAGGCTGTGAACAGCGAGCTGGACCCTGAGCGATGGCCCCGGAAGCAGCAGTCAGGGCATCGCCCTCATGGCACACCCCACACGTGTGGTGGGGGGGACGGCCTGGAGCGTGGCTTCCCTGCTGTGAGCGCTTGTTCTGCACCTGCCAAGATACCAGGTGCCCGTGCTGAGATCATTGGGCGACAGGTTTTTTTACTCTGTTTCTCCCGTTGCCTTTTCTCTGTTTCAAACCCCACTTTCTCCCATGATTCCCTTCCTGTGGCCTCTGCCAGGTCGAGTCTGCTGGGCCCCTGTGATCTGAGCCCCAGGGGGAGGCCAGACCTTGTGTGCAGGCCGGGTCAGCTGGCCCCCAGCTGGCGAGGCTCGCACACCACGCGGGTGGGAGAGGGTCCTTGGACAGAACTCCTCTTACATGTGACTTTCCTTCATAAACATTACAGCCTCATCCTCATGAATCCTTGACCTTCTGTGGTGCCCCTGAAATTCTCCACGTCCAGCCTTTCTAGGTGATCCCGTGCTCACTCAGGGTATTGGACCTGTAATTTCGTAAAAACTTAGGAAATATTTAGCTCTTGTAAGAGCTTGTTTTAACTATGCAAAAAAGAAAGTAGTTTCGTAAGATATGAAACCAAGCAAAGCTGTAGAGCCTTCCACAGCCCTCATCCCCACAGCAGTCTCCCTGGGAAGTAGCGTCAGGGCACCCCCATTTGAAGCAGGATGGATGGAAGCTTCCCGAGGTGACACAGGGACTTGGCTTTTGAGGGTAGCAATTTGCTGCACACATGCAAGGCTGCTTCCTCCATAATAACCAAGAAGAGACTGGACAGGCGTCTTCATTTGAATTAAGTAACTGACACCCAGCAAATCTGCTTTGCATATTTATGCATAATAAGGAGCTGCACAGGGCACAACTTCAGCAACAACTCATTACCGTTGCTGGGGATACAGGGGTATTTTTGGCTGCAGTGAATGGAGCTGGATTCACCAGATCACAGGTGAAGAGCATTGCAGCTCAAGGATCGTCCACTAGAGGGCAGCAGGCCTCCTGAGGCTCAGCTGTAAACACTGAAATTAAACACTGATTTTTTTAGTTAAATACATAAAGCCAGTGTCATTTTTATATCGATCTTTGTTCAAGGATGTTGAATAAACAGGGGTTGGTAAAACAACGTTATACTTCAAAATGTGAGCAGTTTGATACAAGCTGTCACCAAGTTATAGTCACCCTGGAAAACGTGAAATAAGGATTATATTCTGTAACTAGCAATTCTCTGAACTGACAGGAGATGACTCAGAAAGCAAACCCCAAGTTGGATTAATAAGAAAATTAATACGATCGGTGTAGTAGGAAACGACAAATCTTTTATTTTAATCCCTAGTCAAAATCAACCAGTAACTGTTGCCTCTAAGCAGCCATGTCTTGTGCAGACAATATTTATCAGTTGACACTGGGCCAGAGTGTTCACCCCACAGGGTCTCTTCCACGAACAGCCTTCTTACTCCTGCTGCAGAGAGAGCGTCTCTGGGCAGAAGGCATTGTAGACGGAGATGAATCGGGCACCCGTGCTGTCCACAGCTAGTCGGGGAGTTTGGACAGTACCTTGCAGGTTATATATTTCACAGATTTAATTCTTGTTTTTGTGTTTTTTTTAATTAATTAATTTATTTATTTATTTTTGGCTGCGTTGGGTCTTCGTTGCTGCACACAGGCTTTCTCTAGTTGTGGCGAGTGGGGGCTACTCTTTGTTGCAGTGCGTGGGCCTCTCATTGCGGTGGCTTCTCTTGCTGCGGCGCACGAGCTCTAGGCACTCAGGCTTCAGTAGTTGTGGCACGTGGGCTCAGTAGTTGTGGCTCGCGGGCTCTAGAGCGCAGGCTCAGTAGTTGTGTGTGGCGCACGGGCTTAGTTGCTCCGTGGCATGTGGGATCTTCCCAGACGAGGGCTCAAACCCGTGTCCTCTGCATTGGCAGGCAGATTCTTAACCACTGCGCCACCAGGGAAGTACACAAATTTAATTTTTGGTTTAACTCATAAACTATTTCACTATTTCAAGTCCACATTCATGTTTCAAATTTTTTTTTTTACTTTTTTAAAAATTGGAGCATAGTTGATTTACAATGTTGTGTTAGTTTCAGGTATACAGCAAAGTGTTTCCGTTATACATACACATGTATCTATTATTTTCCCATTTAGATTATTACAGAATATTGAGTGGAGTTCCCTGTGCTATACAGTAGGGCCTTGTTCATAATTCAAATGTTTTAATCATTCTACACTTCGGGGGAAGAAAGGAAAAAAAGAGAAACGGGTGGGGAGGGTAGAGAGTGGATGTAGGCACAAAATGGGAAAGGTTAGGATAACACCCAGTTCCTGTTTTACCTGAGGCCAGGCTGGGTCTCAAGGCCGGAGATTAACAGGGACCATTCCCCACACTAATTTGGTTGCTTTGTTCTTGTAAAAGAAGAAAAATGAGAATTCGTAAGGAATTGTGCTGAGCCTTAAGGTAACGTAGGTGACACAGCTGAGTCCCCCCCCCCCCGGCAGGTGCTCAGCACCCCCCAGCTGGCCCCGTAGGCTCACCCCCTCACCAAACCTCCTCGGCCATCTGCGAGCCTGTGCCCCCAGCCCCCGGGGCCCTGACTGCACAGTCAGGCTGATCCTTCGCTGACTTACTTGCTGCCACAATTTGAGCATGTTAATCCCTGAGCTCGCATTCCTCCAGTCTGTCTGAACCAAGCGTACAAAGTAATTTCCAATTCACAATTCTAAACACAAAACATATGCACTATTCACTACCTGAATAGCTCACCAAAAACAAGATACAAAAACCCTGAAGCCCAGCCCCTGACTGGATTCAATCCTGACTGGATTAAAACGATTCGCCCCACCCACACGCCTGCCAAGAGTGAAAGAAAAATACGTCCAGATCCTCAAACTATCTCTACAATATTTTCAGATGCAATAATCAACATTCAGTTAAAAATTTGTTGGCAGAGATAATACCAGAAAAAAATTATCAGAAACCAAGAGATAAGAACAGACAGTAGAAGCAGTTTCATGGGAAATTCCAGAATCAGAGTTATGAGATGTTGCTTAAAAAGTCATGTGATTCTGTATTCAGAGCAGATGGAGAGTCTCGCTAGAGAAGTGAAAATCATATACATAGAATCACGTGGAAATTCTAGAAAGAAAAGAATGTAATAACCGAAAATGAGAACTCTAAGGCCGATTACATGTAGCGAAGGAGAAGAATTTATAGGGTCGCAGACGCGCGGAGAAAGCGGTCGTGGAGCTGAGCAGAGCGTGAGGGCCACCGCGAGGGCAGCGGGACCAGGAGAGCAGGTGGGATGTGCGTGCAATCGGGGTCCCGCAAGAGGAAGGAGGAGAAAACGGCCGGTGACGTCCTTCAAAACCAATCAAAGGCGTGAAGCTACAAGAAGCACCTGCACCACTAAGACGGGTAAATACAAGTCGCACCTGGGCGACCTCAGTCAGACCGCAGGACACCAAAGGCAGGGAGAAACGTCTCAGGCGCCAGAAGGTACTTGAGGGGGGAGGCAGGGCAAGAGGGGGTCCCAGTTAACTGTGCTTCCCTTCTCCTCCTTCCCCCTCCCCCTCCCACCCGACTCCCCCCAGCTGAGCGGGTGCTGGGTATGGTCCCTGCGTCCCTGCCGCCTGTCCCTCCCCGCCTGGGGTGCGCCCAGCTCCGCCCACCCTGGGGTCCGGGGCGGCACGCGGGGACGGAGAAGCCGTGCTCAGTGCTTGTGCTGGCGCTTCCGGCGGGGGGCGTGGGGAGGGCTGGCGCCCCAGCAGTTCGGTCACAGACATGAGCTGCACAGAAATACTCGAAAGTCCTGGGTTTGCCAGGGGCTGGCAGGGAGAGGCATGGGCGTGAGTGTTTCACTGGGGCAGAGCGGCAGTTCGGGAAGATGGAGAGTCGTACGGATGGTTGTGGCACAGGGGAGGGGTCACGTCACGGGAGAAGGTGTGGAGACGGGGGGGGGGGGGGGGGGGGGGGGGGGGGGGGGCGGGGGGCGGCCGGCGGCGGGGACCTCTGACACCTCGGCACAGGGAGCGAAGTGCAGGCGTGACCTGTGAGCGCCAAAGCTCTCCCTAAAGGGCCAGGAGAAAAAAAAAATCTCAAGAAAAGCCAAACAGCTTCTCGGGGCCCCGAGCCGGGCCCACAGGAAGCACCGAGTAAACACTGGGTGAGCCCTGGTGACTTAGTGGCGAAATGCATCGTCCTTCTCCAGGATGATGAAATGTTTTCCCCAAGCAGACCCAGCGTTGCCGTGGATAGAGGTGGTGGAGACACTCCCTAACTCTAACCCTCGTGGCCCGAGATGCAGCCCTGGGACACGCGGCTGCTCAGTCAGCGCTGCTGGAAACTCCTTTCACTTCTGGACCGCGTGTTGCTGTTGCAACTCCCAGGTGACGGCCCAGACGTGAGGCTGCGCCTGCCTGCTCCAGCTTCCTTGTGGGTTGTTTTGATGCTTGAAGGGGTTTAAATCTTAAGTCTCTAATAGTTTGTAAGAACGTTGCATGGCGGGGCTTCCCTGGTGGTGCAGTGGTTGAGAATCTGCCTGCTAATGCTGGGGACACGGGTTCGAGCCCTGGTCTGGGAAGATCCCACATGCCGCGGAGCAATTAGGCCTGTGAGCCACAACTACTGAGCCTGCGCGTCTGGAGCCTGTGCTCCACAACGAGAGAGGCCGCGACAGGGAGAGGCCCACGCACCGCGATGAAGAGCGGCCCCCACTTGCCACAACTAGAGAAAGCCCTCGCACAGAAACGAAGACCCAACACAGCCAAAAATAAAAAAATTAATTAATTAAAAAGAAGGCTCAACATTTAAAAAAAAAAAGAACATCGCATGGCACTCCCTCCAGCCTAATACTTTCTGCAAAACAAAACCAAAGCCCCGACTCCGTAGTTCCAAATATTTTTCGAGGAGGACGGCAACCTCGGCTGTGGCCTCAGCTGTCGTCGCTCTGGGGTGACCCTGTGGCCGGATTACCAGCCACAGCTCTCTGTGCCCCCAGCTCTCCGTGTTCGGTGCCTACAGGGTACCTGGGGATCCACACGCTGGAATTGAAGCTTGACCAAAACACAGGGACATTCCCGACATTCCACACGTGGGGAGGAGGCTCCCCGCCCCCTTGAGCTGCCCGAGTCCTGAGTCGCCTGTCCAGTCGCCAGGGATAGCTGCTGAGAAGGCACTGTTCTCAGGAAAGCCCCATTCCTGCACTTTCTCTTCTCGTTTTTGCTCACGCCCACCCCGACCTTTTCCTCTTGTTCTGCCTCAAACCCCAAAGGAAGAGAACTGACCACTTAGAGGGGTGGGATAGGGAGGGTGGGAGGGAGATGCAAAAGGGAGGGGATATGGGGACATATGTATACATATACCTGATTCACTTTGTCATACAGCAGGAAATAACAATGTAAAGCAACTGTACTCCAATAAAGTTGTAAAAAAAAAAGAAGAAGAAAAAGGAAGGATATCGAGGCCAATAGGGAGGAAAAGAGGACAGGACAGGGATCCCTAACGTCCCCCCAGACATGAGAGGTTGTAGGACCACAAACCAGAATCTCCCCTCCCCTCCCAGGACTGACTGCAAAGTGCTTCCTGCTTGAACCAGCCGGAATTACCGGCCACCCTCCCCTGCCCCCAGATGTGAGTGCCTGGGGCCCAGCAGCAGGGCCGGGTCCCCCGCCCCCCGCCCCCAGCTCATGACTGTGAGTCATGTGTCTGCTGACTCCACCGAACCAGCCAGAGACGAGCACGCCCTCTCGCCTGGCTGCCTCGCGCCCCAGCTGGGTGAACCAGGCCCTGATACTCACAACAGCCCCGGGCAACGCGTTCATTCACGAATTATTTTCATATAAAATGAAATTCCAAGGATATTTGAAATTGACTTAAATTTCTATGAATTCTATATAGTCCAAGGATATGGTGCAGTAGTTAAGTTCTGAAGGTGAAACCATGAAACTGAAACGCAGTCCTGATGCTTCTAAAGTTTGCCAAATGCGTGCGGCCATGAAAATTCAGTGGGAAAGCTATAGCCTCCTGGGTATGAAAGCTTTGTTCTCAGCAGCATCTAGTGGAGACGGGATGTGGATTAGGTGCCCCCCCTACCCCCCAGAATAGATATGTGGGGTCCTAACCCCTGGCACCTCAGAATGTGACCTTATTTAGAAATAGGGTCTTTATAGAGGTAATCAAGTTAAAATGAAGTCATTAGGGTGGGTCCTAGTGCAATATGACACGTGTCCTTATGAAAAGGGGGTCTGGACACAGCACGTGAGGACTGGCAGTGTGCTGCCACCGGCCAGGAGGGAGGCCCGGAACAGACCCTCCCCTGCGCCTCCCAAGGGAGCTCGGCCCCCAGAGCTGTGAGAAAATAAATCCCTGTTGCTCTAAGCTGCCCGGTTGTAGCACTTGGTTACAGCAGCCCCAGGACACCGACAGGACCCTAAAGTGAGAGGGACTGTGTCCTGAGTGCAGGCGGCCGGGCCTGAGCCTGCCTCCCGGCTGGGCACTTCTCAGCAGTGAGAACACACAATTTCTCTGCACTGATTTCCCTATTGTATGCACATATTATACATCCACATTCTAAATAGAATGACAGATACGGACAGAGATGTGGTCCTGGGTGCACGCTGGCTGCACCCATGTCTTAGCTCTGGCTGCTGTAACTACCCCAGGGGTCGGGGGCTTAAAAGGCAGACGTTCACTGCTCACATACTGGAGGCTGGACGTCCAGATCCCATGTCTGGTGAGGACAGACAGACGCCCTTCCAGGTTCATCGACGGCATCTTCTCCCTGTGTCCCCAGGTGGCAGGGAGGGGATGGGGCTGGAGAGAGAGAGCTCTTATCAGGACACTGGTCCCATCACGGGGGCTCCACCCTCGTGACCTCATCAGCTCCCAAAGGCCCCCTCCCAACACCGCCACCTTGGGGGTTAGGAGTCCACGTGTGGACTTTGGGGACACACACAGTCTATAGCAGGCCGTATGGGATACACGAGAAGAGGTGCCTCTTTTTCTCCTGGACCCGGAGCTCTTGGAAGGCATCGAGTGATGCCGAATCATCACTTCACGCTTCCACCCCAGCGACGGCCTACCCGGCACGTAGTGGACACTGAACGAGGGTCCGAGCCACTGGGCTCAACCGCAACCCTCACACGGAACCCCTGCGACCAGCCGGAGCGCCCTGCACAGGGCCCGGGGTGCAGCGCCTGCAGGGACGCCCCGCACAGTGGTGGTTGTCTGGCCCCGAGGTGCTTTATGTGCGGAGTTTACAATTTAATGTTTAAATTCTTCCGTGTCTCACATGACTGAGCTCAGAGGGATTTCGCCTAAAACAGGAGTGTCTCCATGGATCCAGGCAGCCCCTGCCCTCCCCCACCTGACAGGTCCCCAGTGGCACCCAGATTCGTCACATTGCCCCCCCCCCAGCTGCACCCCAGTTCCAGGCCAGCCTTGGGTGCCCCACAGTCTTCTGCTTCCTGCTTGTTGATAATTCAATGTCTGTTACCAAAATGGTCATTAAGAAGCCAAATTAAAGCCTGGATTGGAGATGGATGGTGTCGGCGTCTGGGTAGCACCCTGTCCCAGATTCACGGATGAGCCTTTGCATCATTGGCTCCTGGGTTTACTTTACAGAAAGAACTTTCAAGGCAGCTTGACTTGAATTTACCAGTCATATGTCAACAGGAGACAGGAGGACAGAAGCTCCGCAGACCTTATCTGTTCCTCTTTTTCTTTTCTTTTTTTTTTAAAAACATCTTTACTGGAGTATAATTGCTTTGCAATGTTATGTTAGTTTCTGCTGTATAACAAAGTGAATTGGCTATACGTATACATGTATCCCCATATCCCCTTCCTCTTGCGTCTCCCTCCCACCCTCCATATCCCACCCCTCTAGGTGGTCACAGAGCACCGAGCTGATCTCCCTGTGCTATGTGGCTGCTTCCCACTAGCTAGCTATTTTACATTTGGTAGTGTATGTATGTTCATGCCACTCTCTCACTTCGTCCCAGCTTACCCTTCCCCGTCCCCGTGTCCTCAAGTCCATTCTGTACGTCTGCGTCTTTATTCCTGTCCTGCCCCTACGTTCGTCAGAACCGTTTTTTTTTTTTAGATTCCATATATATGTGTTAGCGTACGGTATTTGTTTTTCTCTTTCTGACTTACTTCACTCTGTATGAAAGACTTTAGGTCCATCCACCTCACTACGAATGACTCAATTTCATTCCTTTTTATGGTTGAGTAATATTCCATTGTATATATGTGCCACATCTTCTTTATCCATTCCTCTGTCGATGGGCACTTAGGTTGATTCCATGTCCTGGCTATTGTAAATTGTGCTGCAATGAACATTGGGGTGCATGTGTCTTTTTGAATTATGGCTTTCTCAGGGTATATGCCGAGTAGTGGGATTGCTGGGTCATATGGTAGTTCTATTTTTAGTTTTTTAAGGAACCTCCACACTGTTCTCCATAGTGGCTGTATCAATTTACATTCCCACCAACAGTGCAAGAGGGTTCCCTTTTCTCCACACCCTCTCCAGCATTTGTTGTTTGTAGATTTTCTGATGATGCCCATTCTAACTGGTGTGAGGTGATGCCTCATTGTAGTTTTGGTTTGCATTTCTCTGATAATTAGTGATGTTGAGCAGCTTTTCATGTGCTTCTTTGCCATCTGTGTATCTTCTTTGGAGAAATGTCCATTTAGGTCTTCTGCCCATTTTTGGATTGCGTTGTCTGTTTTTTTAATATTGAGCTGCATGAGCTGTTTATATATTTTGGAGTTTAATCCTTTGTCAGTTGCTTTGTTTGCAAATATTTATTCCCATTCTGAGGGTTGTCTTTTCATCTTGTTTGTAGTTTCGTTTGCTTTGCAAAAGCTTTTAAGTTTCATTAGGTCTCATTTGTTTTTTTTTTTTTGTTGTTGTTCTTATTTCCATTTCTCTAGGAGGTGGGTCAGAAAGGATCTTGCTGTGATTTATATCAAAGTGTGTTCTGCCTATGTTTTCCTCTAAGAGTTTTACAGTGTCTGACCCTACATTTAGGTCTTTAATCCATTTTGAGTTTATTTTTGTGTATGGTGTTAAGAAGTGTTCTACTTTTATTCTTTTACATGTAGCTGTCCAGTTTTCCCAGCACCACTTATTGAAGAGGCTGTCTTATCTTGCCTCCTTTGTCAAAGATAAGGTGACCATATGTGCATGGGTTTATCTCTGGGCTTTCTATCCTATTCCATTGATACGTATTTCTGTTTTTGTGCCAGTACCATACTGTCTTGATTACTGTAGCTTTATAGTATAGTCTGAAGTCAGGGAGTCTGATTCCTCCAGCTCCGTTTTTCTTTCTCAAGATTGCTTTGGCTATTCGGGGTCTTTTGTGTTTCCATATAAATTGTGAAACTTTTTGTTCTAGTTCTGTGAAAAATGCCATTGGTAGTTTGATAAGGATTGCACTGAATCTGTAGATTGCTTTGGGTAGTAGAGTCATTTTCACAATGTTGATTCTTCCAATCCAAGAACATGATATATCTCTCCATCTGTTTGTATCATCTTTAATTTCTTTCATCAGTGTCTTATAGTTTTCTGCATACAGGTCTTTTCTTTCCTTAGGTAGGTTTATTCCTAGGTATTTTATTCTTTTTGTTGCAATGATAAATGGGAGTGTTTCCTTAATTTCTCTTTCAGATTTTTCATCATTAGTGTATAAGAATGCAAGAGATTTCTGTGCATTAATTTTGTATCCTGCTACTTTACCAGATTCATTGATTAGCTCTCATAGTTTTCTGGTAACATCTTTAGGGTTCTCTATGTATAGCATCATGTCATCTGCAAACAGTGACAGTTTTACTTCTTCTTTTCCCATTTGAATTCCTTTTATTTCTTTTTCTTCTCTGATTGCTGTGGCTAAAACTTCCAAAACTATGTTGAATAATAGTGGTGAGAGTGGGCAACCTTGTCTTGTTCCTGAGCTTAGAGGAAATGGTTTCAATTTTCCACCATTGACAACAATGTTGGCTGTGTGTTTTTTATATATGGCCTTTGTTAAGTTGAGGTAGGTTCCCTCTATGCCTACTTTCTGGAGAGTTTTTATCATTAATGGGTGCTGAATTTTGTTGAAATCTTTTTCTGCATCTATTGAGATGATCATATGGTTTTTATTCTTCAATTTGTTAATATGGTGTATCACATTGATTGATTTGCATATATTGAAGAATCCTTGCATTCCTGGGATAAACTGCACTTGATCGTGGCCTATGATTCTTTTAATGTACTGTTGGATTCTGTTTGCTAGTATTTTGTTGAGGATTTTTGCATATATGTTCATCAGTGATATTGGCCTGTAGTTTTCTTTTTTTGTGACATCTTTGTCTGGTTTTGGTATCAGGGTGATGGTGGCCTCATAGAATGAGTTTGGGAGTGTTCCTCCCTCTGCTATATTTTGAAAGAGTTTGAGAAGGATAGGTGTTAGCTCTTCTCTAAATGTTTGACAGGATTCACCCGTGAAACCATCTGGTCCTGGACTTTTGTTTGTTGGAAGATTTTTAACCACAGTTTCAATTTCAGTGCTTGTGATTGGTCTGTTCATATTTTCTGTTTCTTTCTGGCCCAGTCTTGGAAAGTTGTGCTTTTCTAAGAATTTGTCCATTTCTTCCAGGTTGTCCATTTTATTGGCATATAGTTGCTTGTAGTAATCTCTCATGATCTTTTGTATTTCTGCAGTATTAGTTGTTACTTCTCCTTTTTCATTTCTAATTCTGTTGATTTGAGTCCTCTCCCTTTTTTTCTTCATGAGTCTGGCTAATGCTTTATCAATTTTGTTTATCTTCTCAAAGAACCAGATTTTAGTTTTATCGATCTTTGCTATTGTTTCCTTCATTTCCTTCATTTCTTTTCCATTTATTTCTGATCTGATCTTTATGATTTCTTTCCTTCTGCTAACTTTGGGGGTTTTTTGTTCTTCTTTCTCTAATTGCTTTAGATGTAAGTTTAGCTTGTTTATTTAAGATTTTTCTTGCTTCCTGAGGTGGGATTGTATTGCTATAAAATTCCCTCTTAGAATTGCTTTTGCTGCATCCCATAGGTTTTGGGTCCTCATGTTTTCATTGTCATATTTTTTTTGTTATTTTTTATTTCCTCTTTGATTTCTTCAATGATGTCTTGGTTATATAGTAGCATAATGTTTAGCCTCCATGTATTTGTATTTTTTACAGTTTTTTTCCCTGTAATTGATATCTAGTCTCATAGCATTGTGGTTGGAAAAGATACTTGATATGATTTCAATTTTCTTAAATTTACCAAGGTTTTATTTGTGACCAAGATATGGACCATTCATGGAGAATGTTCCATGAGCACTTGAGAAGAAAGTGTATTCTGTTGTTTTTGGATGGAATGTCCTAAAAATATCAATTAAGTCCATGTTCTCTAATGTGTCATATAAAGCTTCTGTTTACTTATCTATTTTCATTTTGATGATCTGTCCATTGGTGAAAGTGGTGTGTTAAAGTCCCCTACTATGATTGCGTTACTGTCAGTTTCCCCTTTTATGGCTGTTAGCATTTGCTTTATGTATTGAGGTGCTCCTATGTTGGGTGCATAAATATTTACAATTGTTATATCTTCTTCTTGGATCGATCCCTTGATCACTATGTAGTGTCCTTCTTGTCTCTTGTAATAGTCTTCATTTTAAAGTCTACTCTGTCTGATATGAGAATTGCTCTTCCAGCTTTCTTTTGATTTCCATCTGCATGGAATGTCTTTTTTCATCCCTTCACTTTCAGTCTGTATGTGTTCTTAGGTCTGAAGAGGGTCTCTTGTAGACAGCATATATATGGGTCTTATTTTTTGTGTCCATTCAGCCAATCTGTGTCTTTTGGTTGGAACATTTAATCCATTTACATTTAAGGTAGTTATTGACATGTATGTTCCTATTACCTTTTTCTTAATTGTTTTGGGTTTGTTTTGGTAGGTCTTTTCCTTCTCTTGTGTTTCCTGCCTAGAGAAGTTCCTTTAGCATTTGTTGTAAAGCTGGTTTGGTGGTGCTGAATTCTCTTAACTTTTGCTTGTCCTGCGTGGTTTACATGTGGTCTGCTCAGCCTGGGAGGGGCAGTCCTCCCTGGTCAGACAGGCCCCAAGATATCAAAGCATCGTAAATACAGACAATAAAAACATCCTTAATACACATCCTTAATACACAAACACAACGCTTTAAACCAAGATTGACTTTCTCAATTGAGAATACATTCTGTCTTATAGCAATATCTCTTCTTCTTTTGGAATGGATCAGGGTTAACTGAAATGGCTGTGGTTACTTGTTCACTTTAGTATTCTTAGAGCACATGCTGAAGAAAAAGTTTATGAAACAAACTTTATAATCTAAAGCATTATCTACATGGGTATTATTGTTTTCTACAATATAGTAAGTACCCTGAGCTCAGGCCCTGTCTCTTCTCTCGGTATTTGTAAACCCTAGCACAAACCATTCTGTTATTTTCTTAAGTAAATTGTGTACTAGCAAGAAGTTCACTCCCAGGTACCTGGAGGTTGAAAGCACATTGATTTTCGGGGTTAATATTTATTGGTAGAAAAGAACAAAAGACCAGTCGGCAGTGTGCAGAAGTAAAGCCACCCTGTCTGCACTTTTGTTGGAAAATGTGACTCTTAGGTCAGCGCATGTCAATGTCACCCCAACATGGTGAGCTTTACCTGGTGAAGGCGAGACCATCTCCTGTCGGACCCACTGAAGGCTTCGTCCTAAGTCTTGCTGCCTCTCTTTACCTTCAGACGACTTACACTAAACAGGTTTGCCAGCTGGGCTCGGGTTTGGATGTGGTGCCAGGCCACCCTGCCCCATGCCAGGTGTGACCACGGCCCCGGTGTGACGTATGGGCGTCCTGTGGTCCTCGTGCTGGGTGACTCTTGTGCAGAATGACTCAGACCTTGTTTGTAACATGCCTCACGCCTACCAAGTAATTATTAAGACCAGAGTAGCTCTGCCCTGGTCTTACTGAGCAGAGGGCGTCGTGAGGAGAAGTGATTGTCTGGTTATCGGTGGCCCTCAGTCCATGGTGAGCTGGAGAGCCTTGGGACCTGGCTCCTTCATGATGACTTTGGTTCAGTGACTTAACAAGAGAGAAAGACCTCAGAATCGAGAGTGTGTTTCCGAATTGCCGTTGATGGTTTCTGGTCAGCTGATCCGAAGTCTCACATCCTTGTCTCTGCATCAGACAGGGCAGTTCCCAGGGAGGAAAACTGGAAACTAGGTTTTCGTCGTTTGGCGATTTTGCAAATGTCCCATCTCAGTGTGTGGCTTTTTGGATCTACCTTACAACATTCTACGTGACATTTTGGAAACACTACATTCCATTTTCCGTTGTATGTCTATATATTTGATCTGTGTATCACATTGTTCTGTGTTTGGAGGGTGGGGGAAGGGAGGGCGAATTTTGAGCCTGTACATTTGTTTCTAAGATAGTAACCGAGGTGAAAGATCAAGGGTATTAATCTCTCTGTGGATATGAATTAAGCATTTCTCAAAGTTGCACTTGACCCTCCAGGTCACCTGAATACCATCTGGTACCAACCCAAGAGATGGAACTGGACCGACTACTTTGGGGGCCTCTCTGCAGGGTTTCAGTTTGTAACTGGGGCACTTTCTTCCCCGGCCCCCCCATGGCTGACATTTCTCTGTTGAGAGCTCCACCCAATGCATCATCGTAGGGCATGTAGCATCATCTCCGGCCCCAACCCACTAGATGCCCATGGCACCTCCGCCCCACCCCCACCAGCTGTGAAAAATGTCCAGACTTGGCCCTGAGGGAGGTGGTCGACCCCAAAAGCACAGCCTGGTTCTGTAGCCCTTGAACCAATATAATCTTATCGAGGCGTTTTTAAAAACTGGTTGTTCCGGTGTTTGGCCAACTGAGATTTAAGGATTCTTTGTGTGCCAAGATAATTACATCCATTAGCTTTAAGGTCATCATATGCAACAGAGAGAACCCGGCCCTGACTTATATGACACTCAAGGAGCAGAAGCCTTGATGCTGGAAGAGATTTTAGACCAATCTCCTCTTTGCGTGTTTGTGGCTCAGAGAGGTTAATCCACCCTTCCAGGGTTACAAGCCAGTAGGAGTAATATCTGGAAGAGTCGAGCCCCCAGTTTGAGCCTTTAGCACATTTTGAGACTCTTGGACCCAAGCCATAGGCACCATGTTTTGTGGTTCAAAATATGTTTTTCAGAAAAAGAAATGGACATAATGAATACTCATAGGAGCAGGAATGATTCTAAGAAGACATGTTTTTCTATGAAAAATGTTTTTTCTTTCCAGGAAGCTTTCTTTCTTTCTTTTCACCTTTAAAAATATATACTTACAGGAACAATTCCCAATTCTCTGGGACTCTTAGAAAAAAAGATCCATTTTGGGGGAAGTAAAACAAACAGTGGAGACAGGTGTAGCACCGTCCCCCAAATCACCAACCCCCAGGTCCCCAGGCCCAGGCTGGGCCGTTGCTGATGGGAGGTGAACCCAGGAGTCCTTTGACCCCGCCCTTCTCCAGCCTGGAATTCACACGGGACAGGCTTTATGTCCCTCATTCCTCCCTCCCAACTCCAGGGACACTTAAAGAGTCCTTTGTACCCACCCGCAGGAAATTGGGGGGCTGGGAGGGAGGGAGCTGAAAATACACGTTTGGTATCAAAAATAAACACTTGGGGGTGGCAGGAAGACTCCCCCCAAAATCCCTCCCTTCCCACCCACCCTATCTCAGATATAGGAAGAGATGCCTCCCTCTCCCCTATTGAAAAGCCCTGTTTAAAAATAGATTATACTATCAAAGTGGCAGGGGGTGGGGGACAGGGAGACCTGGAGTACTGGTTGGAGGGGCCCCCCAGACGGGGGCCACTCCCCCAAAAAGCCCTCCATTGGGAGGTAACAGGCAGGACCCCAGGAGTTTGGATTCCTCCCCGGCCAAAAAAGGTGGTTGAAAAAGGACAAGCTGTCTGAGAGAAAGGCCGGGGAGGTGGATATTCCCATTCCCAAGGGTGTGAGTCTTCCTTGGCCAAAACTCCCAAACCGTTAAACAGCACAAATTCTTCCTGGACCCTTGGGGACGGCCAGGATTAATAAACTACAGCAATCTAGCTCTTCTACCCACACCCCAAAATGGAGACAGGGCTCCCTCAGCTCCCCAAGGGCAGCCTGAGAAATAAATAAGGAAAGTTCCTTCTCAAGCCAGACCCCGACTGTCTCACCTTGGGGAAAAAATGTGGAGATGGGGGAGATGCCCTCGCCAACCGCTCCCCCACCACCACCAAAGAGGGCCAGGCTCCTCCTGGTGGCCTTCAAAAATTAAATAAATAAACTGTCCCCACCACTGCAGTAGGAGACGTGTAAGAGCGGCCACTGGGGGACTGACCAAGAAGGGAGAAGTTGTATGTTTTCTGTGGAAGAGTTACTGAGAGATCCTCTTTCCTAAGAATCCCCACCCAACCACGACCACAGCACGAGTCTGTCAGCTGAACTGTGTTTCTCCTTGAGACGGCTGGCTGGAGAGAAGTTCAGCGCATGGATGGAGTGACCCCAGAAAGGGGTGGTGGTGGTGGTGGTGATAGTCATGGCTTCTGGGGCCCTGGGGAGAGCACCACGGGGGTTGAGAGGCCATCCACGCTGATGGAAGGGATGTGCACCTGGGCGCTGCCACTGGACAGAAACTGGAAGGAGAGCTTGGCCGGGCTACGTACGGGGTGCAGTGGGACTCAGGGTGCTCCAGAAGTGAATACTGGGGGGCAGAGAGCTGGGCGTCAGTAGCACCGGGGTCAATGTGTGCGTAGGTAGCAGGGAAGCCCACCGGCACCGCAGTTTCCATAATGACCGCAGGCAGCCGGGCTGGCACGCCCTCCGCGGGAGGGGCTTCTGGCTCGGCCTTGGGCTCAAAGGGCTCAGCCTTGACGGCTTCCAAGACAAACCCGCCTCCCCAGTGGCTGCGGCTTCTAACTCTTCCTTGGGCTCTTCCACTTTGACTTCTGGGGGCAGTGGCCGGCCCAACCCAGGCTCCATACTTGGCTCTTTGGATTTAAGGTTCGGGGCCTCGGGTGGGGTCAGGATGACCTGCAGAGGCAGGCCGGCCTCCTCAGCCTCCAGGCAGGCCTCCAAGGGGCTTGGGGGGCACTGCTGCCCCTGCAGGGGCGGTATTGGGGAGCACTGTGGAAGGCTGAGGATGAGAGGGCGGCTGTGGCTGCGGCTGCAGGGGCTGGATGAGGAAGGCGGAATAGAGGCCCGAGCGCACGTAATCGTTCCGGCTGCTGCGCGCCAAGCCGCCCTGGCCTGCCACTCCTGCACCCCTGGGTGTGCCTGGCTTCCCAGAGGCAGTGTCCCCAGGGACGGCGTGTACAGCTGTGGTGCCCGCATCTGCCACAGTGGAGGTGGCAGCCACCTCAGGCTGGGGCGGGCAGTCCTCAGTGGAGCACCCCACGACCTCGGGGTAGGACACAAACTTGGAGATGAACTTCTGGCCACTCATTTTGCGGGTGATGTTCTTATCACAGTAGTACCGCCAGGCCCGGCTGGGCTTGTCACAATTCACGTTGGCCTTATTCTTGCGCAGCCCCCAGAGCCGGGCCACCCCCTCAGCATCCACCAGCTTGAACTCACCGCCATCCCCGGAGGTCCAGGAGATGATGTGGCCATTGCCTCGCTCTCTGAACAGCTGCAACAGAAACTGCCACAGCGTCACACAAGGGTCCATTGCTGGGCGAGCGCTCACGCCATCCCAGGGGTACCTGTGTGTAGCGCAGCGGCGGTGTTGGCAGCTCCGGGTGGGCGGGGGCTCCGTGCGCGGCCCCACCGCCCTCCAGGCCCGGGCTCCGAGGTGGCGGTGGCGGCCCAGGAAGCTTTCATTTTGCCACAGTTGTGGAGGAAGGAGTTTTCATGGCACTAGCTAAGGACAGTGAGGCAGCTCTAATTCAGGGCACCACGGAGACTGGTGTAGGGACCAGCACCACAGGGCCTGCGGGGGGGGAAGGGTGACTGGCTCAGCTCCGAATACAACAGGGACAAGTGGGGATCACGGCCAAGGAGCAGGGTGTGTGTCTGGAGTGGCGGTGGACTGGACATGACTGGGAGCAAACATCAAGGCCAGGGGCATCCTGAACGGGATGGACGCAGCAGGACTCTTGCTGAAGGCAAGCTCAGGTGATCACACAGCGAGGTGGGGGCGGGAGGAATTTGATCAGATATCCAGGGTTGTGGGGGGGGGGGGGGTTGCTAAAGTTAAACTAACCACGCAGGGACAGACCCAAGGTCAGGCCTTGAGGATGGAGAGAAGCCCAGCTAGCGCTGGGTCAGGGAGAGAGACCCCGCTCACTGGTATTCAGAAATCCAGAGGCCCGTGCTTATTTAGGACCCATCGTCCGCAGATGGCGAGCCTGGGTTCCAGGGCTTTAAACTGCCGTTTGGAAGCAGGGTGTGGGGACATCTGTGCTCCAGAGCCAGCCATGCTCTCTTCTGAGTAACTCCCAGGTTTAAAACTGGGGAGACCCCTCCCTCCCTCACCAGCTTATTTCTTAGAAAGAAATGGGCACAGAGGATAAATCGCACCACCCCTCTGCTAATGTCTTTTAAAAGCCCGTTTTTTTCTTAATTAAACAAACAATGAGCATGTATTACTTATACGATCAGAAAAAAACGAGATGCCGTCCTGGCCGCCTCCTGGGGAGTTTTTAGTCCTCTTCAAGTCCTCACGGCGTGAAACCCCAAAACTCAGCCTCATCCTGAGCTGCTGTAGGAAGCAGAACAAGGCCCAACCTCACCGACGTGAACCTGTTTCCTCATCTAAGACACGTGGGTAAGAGCGTCCAAGAGCCTGCCGTTCAACTGAGGTGGGAAAGGACCATTTACAGAAAGGGCTTAGCTTGATGTCACACACACAGTGACCTTGCTGTCAGGCAGGGAGAGGGCTGGAGCTGGGAGGAGATGGACCTCGGGGGGCCAGTGGCCAGGCTGGAAACCTGGGTGCCTCACTGGGTATGACAGGTTGTGAGCAAGAATCAGGGTGCATTTCATTCAAAGTCTTCTCAGTTCTGCTGGGTTATGTATCACCAGTTATACCTGTAAATTTTGAAAAAAAATGTTTTTAACAGGATGCTTTAAAGATAGCAGAGCAGAAAGACACAATCCTTGAACAAGCTGAGGAATTTACCGCCTGCATGACTAAGCAGGTCATCACTGAGCCCCAGTTTCTCCTTTGAAAGGCAGGCCTGGGCACTGCAGAGGAACCGAGAATGAAGGCAGGGACCGTGGAGGTGGTGGCACCGCGAGCATTTACGTCTATTTTCACAGGACACTAAGGACTCGGGGTTTAGCCTCAGCCTAGACGAGAATCAGAAAAGCAGCCTAATTTGACCGTGAATGTAAACCTCCCCAATGTACTGAATTTTCAAGGGGCGTTGATAATTTAAACCCCTTATTTCGTCCTCGGAGAAGTCCTGAGAGGTAGCTGAAGCAGTGGCTCTCTGCACCACCTTACAGGGAAGGGGACAGCACAAAACAAGAGCGAGCCTCAATGCTGTCATGCTTTTAATTCAACTCTGTAAAACGATTGCGTGCCTCTCATACAGGAGGCTGGGGGGTAGGTGCGGGGAGGGGAGCGGGACATAGACGACCCGCGGTGCGATTTCACTTGTTCTTTCCGCAGACGTGCACTGGGCGCCAGTGACGTGCCGAGCCCGTTCCAGGGCTGGGGATAAAACACTGACAAGACCATGTTCCCCTCTCATGCGGCTGGCATTTTAGTCAGAGGACACAGAAAATCAACAGATAACTAAGACAAACCCATGAAAGTACAGAAGGCCCAATGGTGATAAGTACCCTGAAGTAAGAAAGGCTGCGGGGTGAGACCATGGGGACACGTGAGCTTCGGGGCGCCCCCGGCCAGGCGGGCGTCCACCTTCACACCCGAGGCCGGGCTCCAGGTTAAGCAGGTTCTCTCAACCTCTCCCAGCTGGCGAGTCTGGAGCCCAGGGCTGTCCGACTCCAAGCCCGGGAGGCTGCGCCAGGTTCTGGGCCCCTCGGCTGCATCTTCTGCGGGCCTCGCGGGCGGGAGGCCGCGGGCGGGGAGGGCGCCGGCTGGCGGTTCACACGTCCATCCCACACCCCGCGGGACGCAGTCCGCCGACCACAGGAGCCGCCTGCTGAGCAATGCCAGCTGCTGCCCCGTCACAACCAGCGACCCTCGGGCCGCATGCCCAGCCGGCCGGCCTGAGCGGAACAGGGTGGAGGGAAGCCGGGTCCCCTGCGCACGGCCGCAGGGAGTGGCGAAGAGAAACTGCACTTGACCCTGCTTCCCGGGCGCCGTGGCCTCGGGCCGGCCTCTGCGCGTGGACCCGGCAGGGCCGCAGGGCTGAGTCACGGCCGGGCTGCGCGGCCCAGCGGGCCTTCCGGGGGGCTGGGCTTCGGGGTCACATGGGGGCTCTGCCGGGTCCTGTCCGCGGGCCGGGGCGGTGGGCACAGAAGAGTTGCCGGGCCGCTCCCCCCAGGGGGCCCCAGGACCCCAGCGCGAGTGCAGTCGGCTAGGGCGACCCTTGCCTTGCTCATCACTGTCCGGGAGGAATCGACCTGGGGCGTGAGGGGTGCGTTCGGGGCTGGCTCACTGTAGAGGCGGGAGAGGCGGGGCGGAGAGCGCATCGGGTCCGCCTCCGCCCCGCCCCCCAAGCGGCCAGCTGGTGGTACAGCCCGAGGCCCCCCCGGCTAACGCTTTGGTAGCGCCCGGCCGCCGCTAGACCCCGCCCCCGGGTGCGCATGCGCGGCGACGTGTGCGCCGGTCACGACACATCCGTACGCAGGTAGGCGCCGGGCGGGGGGGCGGGGTCTCCGGGTCCCGTCGGCGTGTTCTCGTGGAGTTGAGAGCCCCCAGTCCTGGCGCGGAGGAGCCCCGAGTTCCCCGCGTGCGGCCCGCGGGGCTTGGCGGCCCTGCCTGGACTGTGGGTGGTGGGGCGGGGTCCACCTCTCCGTCCTCAGGTGTGCAGGGCAGAGGCTCAGGTCGCCCCATCTGCAGGTGGGTCGGGCGGGGGGTCCGGTCGTTCCGTCTGCAGGCGGGGCGGGCAGAGTTCCGGCAGCTCCGCCCGCAGGTGAGCCGGGCGTGGGCTCAGGCCGCGGTTCGGGCCGCGGTGGGAGGGGTGCAGCCGGCCGGCCCGCGGGCAGCGAGCCCGAGAGAGGACACTGGCAGACGGGCCGAGACCGTCCACGGCGTGCTCTCTGTGGGACTTGTTTATATTTTCTGAATTTTGTTTGTTGAGCGTGTATTTTAATTTTGGAAAAATATGTTTACAAACTGTCGCAGTATAATTCTCAAAATGTTAGAAACGTAATTCCTGAGCAAACAGGGAGCACAGGTCAGGTTAAATCGCCTAGGAAGGACCCGGCGGAGGAAAGCCCGCCAGAGGCTGCCACCAGGAATGCTGGTCGGGGAGGGAGCCACTGGGATTATCCCCTGGGGGGAGAGGGGCGTTACGGTGCCTCATCACCCTATCAGTGTTGCTGGGTTGACCTCACAGACTGAAGTCTGGGCCGGCTGAGACGCAGGGGCTGCGGGGCGGGTCTCCGAGGACCCCGGACTGGAGGAGCGGGGGTCCTGGCTCTGCGGCTGTGCGGGGACGGGGACGGGGACGGGGACGGGGACGGCGGCCTCAGGAGACACGAAGAAGCCCTAGGGCTGGGCTCGGGGTGAACGGGGTGACCCAGTGCCCCCGTGCCGGGATGGGTGAGGGGTGTGGTCAGGGTGGGTGGCTGCCGAGCCCTGGAGCTCTGCCTGCCTCTGGTCTGTGCCGCCTTCCGGAGCAGGGCCTGGCCACGCCCTGGGGTGCCCCCTAGCCACGGGGCAGCCGGGCCACCGCAGGGCTCCGGGGGGGCCGCCTGGGTTGCTGCGGACCCCCACCCAAGGCCTGGCCTCATCCCATCATGGCTCAAGTGGGTCACCCACCTCACCTGTGTGTCCCCGGGACCCAGGGCAACAGGTTGGACCAGACCAGCCGGCCCAGAAGCTCTGTGGAAGCGGCTGTGTAGGAGGGTGTGTCCGAGGCGGGTTTGAGCAGCGATCCAGATGGGGGAGAGTTGATAGGGATTGAAGGGCGGCGAGCATTGGGTTTTTACAGGAAGTTGTTTCTGTTTCTGTGATGGCCCCGAGCGTTCCGCCGCCACTGATCGGTCTCAGCTGAGTATTTCAGCGTCTGACCTTAGCCCGCCTGCATTTCTTTCTGTAGAAAGGTTACTAGAAGGCTTGAGGACCCAGAAGCCGGGCTGAGGTTTCTCGGTGGTGAATTTGAGATGACGGTGGTTTTTCCTGGGTCTCTGGGGCCTTGGAGCCTTCCTCTTCCTTGGGCCTTGGCTCTGCGCCCCGGCCTCCACCCTGGCTGGGCCCACGCTTCAGAAGCAGGCTTCTCCCGCGTGCTCGGAGCCTGAGGCTGGCGGGTGGCTCTTTGTGCTGTAGCCTCGCTTGTCCACTCTCCGTTCCCTCTCAGGCCCTGCCCCGGCCCTCAGGACCCCACGTCTGTCTCCTTGTGCCTCTTGGTGGGAGGAGGAAAAGGGCTGTTTCAGGCCTTCTCTCCAGGATAAGCAGGGTTTGTTGGATTGGCTTACATTTAAAACCACCTGCGGCGCACAGAAGAGCCTCTCAGGTCTTCAGGACACTGCCTGCTTTAGGAAAAGGAAGCCACTAAACCCTCCCTCCTTGGAGTCACAGGATCTTACATCTGGGGGGACTGGAATTCATGCCGGTTCAGTGGTTCTGCACTTGCTTAGAGCGCCTGGGCACATAAGAAACACCCAAGCCTGGCCCCGCCCCAGGGCAGCGAAGTCAGGACCTTGGGAGAGGGCCTGGGCATCGTCCTCGGTGTGGGAAGGACAGACGAACCTGCAGGTGATCTAATGCACCTGGGCCCAGAGCTCTGAGTCCTGATCATGGTGCAATCCGAGGCCCCACTGGGTAGCTTCTTGATTTGAGGCAAATAACTAAACCTGAGCTCTCTTCTTTCCATTGGAAATGTACGACTCCCTGTTTAGCAGGTTAAACGGCCTAACTGAACGTGCCTGGCACGGAGTAGGTACTTCATATTAGCACCCGGCACCCACTCTGCTGTATTTATGTGTATTTTTCGTTCCTGTAGTCAGACACTGGAGTCCTGTTTTCCTTGCTCCGAAATAGTGGAACCAAGATCAGAACCCACTGTTTTGTTCTTTGGTCCCAGTGCCCTGGAGTCCCCCCAGCCTTCGTGAAGGGGCACCTATACCAACCACTCGCCCTGGGCAAGCTTGAGTCATTGTTTTAGTCAGAGCTCTTCAGAGTCTTGGGGACCCTCCCGTTTCAAGGCAGAGGTTCCACAGGAGCGTAGAGATGCAGTCGTGGCAAAATGGGAAGTCGCCCAGACCGCGTGACAGGCTCGTGGAAAGGACAAGGTGAGGTTTCCGGAGGAGCCTGTTTCTCGGCACTTTCCAGTTTGTGCAGCGACCCTTTGCATGGGGTTAAGTTCTTGATGGTGCAGCTTCCTTCTGCCCAGCACTGAGACCCCCTCTCCCTTCCCTGTATTCGCCCCTGACCCCGCCCCCATCAGCTCCACAATACGGGACCAGATGCTTCTGGATTCTGCTATGAGAGGCTCAGTAAGGTGTGGCCACAAGAGGAAAGCAAAGCTCGTTATGCTCTCGGGTCCTAGAGGCAGGGCCACGCCGGGCACGTGGGGGGATGGCCAGGGGGTCAGGGGGCGGAGGACAGGACGGAGGGAAGACTGAGGCCACGGCCTTTACTGGGGTTCCCAGAGGAAAGGCAGGCGGGGCGGGGGGAACACGTGCGATTGGCTGCTTTTAGTGATTTTGCCAGGCTTTGGGCGACAGGGCTGCCCCGAGCCGCCGGGCACCCGGCCCGGGTGTTTCGGGCAGAGGAGGGCCACCTCCCCGGGGGCGGGGCAGGCAGAGGAGGCCGGGCCTGGCCGGGCTGTCGGCATAGGTCCCAGGCGGGCTCCTGGCTGGGCCCTTGGCTGGCGGGGGGTTGTCTCTGCCCAGCCAGGCGGGACTTAACGATGTCAGAGCATCACAGTAGACAGAAATATATACACACACACACACACATAGATGTACACACACGTACTCCCCTAAGTACGGAGCTTGCTGTCCAGCGTAGGTGAGGGTCCAAGGAGCTCTGGATGGGGCGCTGGCTGGCAGTGTTCCCACCGTGGGTTCCGGAAGCACATCCTCCTCTAGGTGTGCTCTGTCTGGGGGACTTTGTGGGCTGTCACTGCCACTACGGGGGGCATCCACTGGAGAGTCGGGACCGTGTCTGTTTCCTGCCGCGTCCACGCCTGCCCCTTCCGTCCCTCGTGTCACTTTCTCTCGTGCTCCTGTCCCACCAGCGGGTGTTTTCTTGCTGTTTTTGTGTCACTGAATACACATAAGCTCGAGGAGAAGAGTTGTTAACATCCATTTTGTGGTGCTGGAGCAGCCTTGCGTCCCGGCTCCTTTCAGCCAGGGGAGGGTCAAGGCTCTTTTCTTTGTCCAGGTGGAGGATGGGCGCATGAGGGTCCCGGGGCCGTGGCCTGGTGCAGCGTGTGGACCCCGGCCCAGCCTGTACGACGTCGGCAGCATGAGCCTCCCGAGCAGCGGGCCGGCGGGCAGCGTCTTTGACCTGGACTGCACCTCCGGGCAGGTCCGCTGGGCGCTGGTGGCTGCCGGCTGCACCTTCTACCTGGGCGTCTTCGTGGCCTGCCACCAGCTGTCATCCTCCCTGAACGCCACCTACCGCTCCCTGGGGGCCCGAGAGCAGGTCTTCTGGAACCTGGCGGCCACGCGCGCAGTCTTTGGCCTCCAGGGCACCGCGGCGGGGCTACGGGCGCTGCTGCTGGACCCCGTGCTGCAGGCCGACAAAGTGCTTGGCCAGCAGAACTGGTGCTGGTTCCACATCACCACGGCAACCGGATTCTTCCTCTTTGAGAACCTCGCGCTCCATGTGTCCAATGCGCTGTTCCACACATTCGACGGGTTCCTGGCCGTCCACCACCTCTTCGCCTTCCTCGGGTTTCTCGGCTCCGTGGTCAACCTCCAAGCGGGCCACTACCTGCCCATGATCACGCTGCTCCTGGAGATGAGCACGCCCTTCACCTGCATCTCCTGGATGCTCCTAAAGGTAGGCGCTCCCCAGACGGCATCTGTGCTCCGCAGCGGGAGGTGAGCGGCTAGTGAGCACCTTCACCCGCTTGATGCCCGTGTTGCTGGTCCCTTGTGGCCTGTGCTGTCACAGCATCACCAGGCTGGATTAGAGTATTACAGTCCGTAAGAAGCTCATTTTCGTTGAATTCCATTTTAATCATTTTAAACAACTCTTTTAGGCTTCCTGCCCCATCGCAAAAAAGACTCGGTGGATCGTGTGTCTTACTCAGTAACTGGCAGTATTTGTAAGCCCTAGAAAACATGCTTTTTCTTTGTTTCAGATACTTTTTTTTTTTTTTTTTTTTTTTTTTTTTTGCGGTACGCGGGCCTCTCGCTGTTGTGGCCTCTCCCGTTGTTGCGGAGCACAGGCTCCGGTCGCGCAGGCTTAGCGGCCATGGCTCACGGGCCCAGCCGCTCCGCGGCATGTGGGATCCTCCCGGACCGGGGCACGAACCCGTGTCCCCTGCATCGGCAGGCAGACTCTCAACCACTGCGCCACCAGGGAAGCCCCTCAAATACTTTTTTTAAAAAAACAAAGTAATATATGTCTACATACATATCTTTTAAAATTTTTATTTCACATTATGTTATCTTACACCCAACATGAGATCTGCCCTCTTCACAAATCTTTAAGTGTCCAGCACATTATCGTCAGCTGTAGTCACAGGTGCACAGCAGGCCTCTGGAGCTTATTCGTCTTGTACGATTGAAACTTCACTCCTGTTGGTCAGTAACTCGCCGCTTCCCCTCCCTCCAGCCCCTGGCAACTGCCATCCACACTTTGATTCTAGGAACTGGACTATTTCAGATGCCTCATATAAGTGGACTCATGCCATATTTCTCTTCTGTTCCTGGTTTATTTCGCTGAGTGATTGTCCTCAAGGTCCAGCCATGTCATTGCACATTGAAGGGTTTCCTTCTTTTCTCAGGCTGAACGGGTTTCCATTGCGTGTGTGAAGCACATCTTCCTTGGGTGTTTCAGTCTTAGTTATTGTGAGTGAACGTAGAGGTGCTAATATCTCCTCCACATTCTGATTTCGGTTCCTTTACTGGGTCATCAGGTAGCTCTGTTTTTAGAAAATAAACCGCCCCCACTGTTTCCCGCAGCGGCTGCAGCGCTGTGTGTTCCCACCAGCAGTGCACAGAGGTCCACTTTCTCCACATGCTCACCAAAGCTTGTTGTCTTTGTTTCTCTGATGACATCTCACTGCCTTTTGATTTGCATTTCCCTGATGACCGGTGACAGTGACCATTTATTCGTCTATCTGTTGGCCATTTGTATGTTGTCTTTGGAAAACTGTTCAAGCCCTTAGCCCATTTTTAACTCAGGTTCTTTGTTATTTTTTTACTGTTGAGTTGTAGTTCTTTACATATGTTCAAGATTAATCTCTTATTACACATATGGTTGGCAAATATTTTCTCCCACTTTGTAGATTGCCTTTTCACTCTGTTGATTGTTTCCTTTGCTGTGAAGAAGCTTTTTAGTTTGATGTTGTCCCAATTGTTTATTTTTGTTTCTGTTGTATGTGTTCTTGGTATCATATTCATGAAATCATTGCCAAAACGAATGCCATGAAACTTTTTCCCTATGTTTTCTTTTAGGAGTTTTGGGTCTTACATTTCCGCCTTCAAGTTGATTTTTGTGTAAGGTGTGAGATAAGGGTTCAGTTTCATTCTTTTGCAGGTGAGTGTCCAGTTTTCCCAGCAACACCCGATTGAAGGGACTACCCCTTTCCTGCTGTGAGTTTTGGGCACCCTGTTGAAGATCAGTTGGCCGTGTCTGTGTGGATGTTTTCTAGGCTTTTGATGCTGCTCCACTGGTCTGTGTGTTTGTATGGCAGTTCATGCAGTTTTGATTTCTGTAGCTTTGTAATATCGTTTGAAATCAGGAAACCTGGTGCCTCCAGCTTTGTTCTTTTTCTCAAGATTGATTTGGCTATTGGGGTCTTTTGTGGTTTCACATGAATTTTAGAAATTTTTTTTTGTTAAAAATGCCACTGGGATTTTCGCGGGGGTTGCATTGAACCTATAGACTGTAGATTACTTTGGTGACCTCCCTAGTGAGTTTTTTTTGTTTTTCGTGTTTTTTTAATTTTTGGCTGCGTTGGGTTTTCGTTGCTGCACGTGGACTTTCTCTAGTTGCGGCGAGCGGGGGCTATTCTTTGTTGTGGTGCGTGGGCTTCTTATTGCGGTGGCTTCTCCTGTTGCGGAGCTCAGGCTCTAGGTATGCGGGCTCAGTAGTTGTGGCTCGCAGGCTCTAGAGCGCAGACTCAGTAGTTGTGGCTCACGGGCTTAGTTGCTCCACGGCATGTCGGATCTTTCCAGACCAGGGACCGAACCCGTGTCCCCTGCATTGGCGGGCGGATTCTTAACCACCGCACCACCAGGGAAGTCCCCCCTAGTGAGTTTTTTAGTTCAGTTATTGTATTCTTCAGCTCCTTGATTTCTGTTGGGTACATTTTTTTACATTTCTGTCTCTTCGTTGACATTCCACTTGTTCCCACGTGTTCTCTTGACCTCGGCGAGCACCCTTATGACAGATGCCTTTAATTCTGTCGGGTACATCGTGTGACTGCTCTCCAGCAGGGTTTGGAGATGTGTCTCATTCCTCGGTTTGGAGCGTCTTTGCCTCATTCTTCATTTTCCGTGACTCTCTGTTGGTGTCTGTGCATTAGACGAAGCAGATGCCTCTCCCTGGCCTCGTGACTGTCCTCACCCAGGAGAGATCCCACCAGTCAGCCTAGCCAGGGCCCTGGAGGTTCTCCCTTGACATTCTCCCTCCCCAGGGAAGGGCAGGCAGCTGTGGCTCCTGTCTGCTTACATGTCCGATCCTGGGTGGGGCAAGGCTGTGTGTCCACCAGCCCAGGCCACCGCCTCCACCTCCTCTGCCAGCTGGACTGTGGGCCAGCGGCCAGGGAGCCCCCCAAACAGCTGGGGGGCTGAGCACGTGAACCAGCTCCTCCCCCTTCTGCGTGAAGCTGCGGGCCGAGGGTCTCTTCCTGACCCCAGGGTGCTGCTGGGGTCCCTGCCCGCTTCGGCGAGTCTGTCCCGGGTGCAGGGCCCTTTCGATGGGCCCCTGATTCGTCACGACAGAGTTTGTCTGTGAGCTGCTGCTCAGCCAGGCCTCCTCCTGGGGCCCCTCACGCGTCAGGCTCCTGGGCGGGGGTCTCTGGAAGCCCTTCCCCAGCTCGGGTGGGCCCACTGCTCAGGAAGCAGACAGACCCCAGCTGTGGGGCGGCCATCAGAGGGAGGCACTTTGTTTGGGGTTTTTTCTGTTTTCTCTAAAGTGTTCGGGTGCCGTTCGTTCAGGACGGAAAAGGGTGGTCCCAGAACCCACTTCTTCCCGCTTGCCGTGTTCACCACGCGGCCCGTGTCTCCACGGCAAAGCTGTCCCCTCGGCTAAGACAGCCCAGGGCCCGTGTGCCTACACAGCCCTGGTCTTGGTCTAGTTCAGATACTACTGAACCTTGTGAGTAAACGCCGTGTAAAACGTTGAAATCCTTTAAGCTTTTCATAAAGCTGCCAAGTTCTTCCTTGTTGGGCATCAGGGTCCAGGAATCCTCACCATTGGGGTCTGATTTGATGAGATACAGACAGATGTCAGGACCCAGTGTCACCACTAACTTAACGTAGTTTACACCCCAGACGGGCTCATGCTTCCATTTCCTCCTCCAGTTTGATTCTGAAATGTTGTTTAGAAATAATAATAAATGAATTACACACTCAAACATCTAAACATGATTCATCCACGGAGACACTAGTCCAGATGCAAACGACGTGGTACAAAAAACAGTCAGTTTATGTGTAAATAAGTATACACCAGGAACACTACCTGCTGGGACCCCAGCTATACAAAGTAACCTTTGCACGGTTAAGTCTCACTTTGTTACTGACCCTGCTTTTCTCAAAGCATTTGGTGATGTTGAACCCAAAAATTTCAGTGTCTGAGTAGGACCAAAAATGCTCACTTCTCAAGCTTGGAGTTTTCTGAACTTAATGTAATTACTGTATGAGTAGAAGTTCATGCTTCTGGTATGAATATTAGGAATTTAGGATGGCTGCTTTTAGTAAGTGGGCAAGATAATGGAAAGGAGTACATCTTGTGAACTTTGAAGGAAGCAGCAAGTGGAACGAAGACGGCTTGCTGGCCAGTGCCTGCAAGGTTGGAAGGGTGAGCAGCGCCCCGGCCCCCAAGCACATGTAGCTTACTCTGCAGTTTGTATGTTCACCCCAAGACACACTTAGCTCACCTTCCCACTCTACAGTTTGTACATTTAACGTCCTTCAGGCCAGAGCAAGGGCTAAATCTTTCCCACGTGAGGAATCTATCATTGAGAACCTCAAACCGCAAGTGTTTTTGCGTTTGAGAAACATTGTTTTTTTGTCTAATTGCACAGTTCAAGGAATTTTACTTGTATAAGTCATGATTCTAGCATAACGTGGAGAATGCCTACCCATGCAATGAGTACAAAACTATTTCTGTAAAACTGTGGTTTTTTCCCTAGTACTCTATGGTTTTCTTTTCCTTTTAAACATTGATATTTAGTCCATTTGGAAAGTATTTTTAAGTAAGATCCAACTGGATTTTCCCAGGAGGTGAGCAAGGATCCTAATGGAATTACATTATCCATCCTTTCCCTGGGGGTTCGAAACGCTGCCCAGTGCCAACTCTCCCTGTATTTTATTCACTTCTGCGTTTTGCATTGTTTATCTGTTATTTCTGAAGCATCATCGTATCTCATTATTTGCTGAGGCACCTTCAGCCCTCCTTGCTCTCGTGCATTTACTCCACTGCATGAGTGGCTTTACTTAAAGTTGTTACAAGTTGACAAAAATACTGATGTATCCTCTTATTTGGACTAAATCTGTGGATGCATTCAAGCAGGGAAGATGTAACGTCTTCTGAGTGTTTTCCATCCAAGCACATAATAACGATAACGTGCCTCGTTTCATCCAAGACTCCTTTCAAGTCCCTCTGCGGTGATGGTCTCGTTCCCAGAAGGAGGGGAAATGTATATAAAAAAGTCGAAGAAGTGAGGTCCGTCATCTCCTTCGTTTACTTGCCTCCCTGCCTTGCAGACCTCTGGGTCGCCCAGAGGCGGATCATCCAGGCAGGAGGCTGGGTTCTTTTTGCAGGATCTTAGTCCCCCGACCAGGGATTGAACCCGTGCCCTCGGCAGTGAGAGCGCAGAGTCCTAACCACCGGGCCGCCAGGGAATTCCCCTTTCTTTCTCTTTTAAAATGTCGTCACTCCAGAGGTCAGTTGCTGTGTCCCCCTGTGGCTCCGCAGGTGTGGCCGCAGTGAGGCCATGCCCGTTCCCAGCGTCACCGGGCTGCTGCCTGGCGAGGCGTCCCCACCTTCCCGGCCCCTCCCCACTGCCCCCTTTCCTCTTGCAAGTGCCAGACGTGCCCCTACCCTGGGGAGGCGGTGTCGGGGCGGGGAGCTGCCCAGGAGGACGCTCCAGCCCGGGCAGAACGCAGCGGGGAGAGGCCGGTGTGCACAAGCTCACGGGTCTGAGGTGTGTGGGCTGTCCTGGTACCTGTTGTCCTGGTGCCGGGCTGTCCAGGTGCTGACGTCCCCGCCACAATGTCCCGCCTCTGTGCCCACAGTCTGCTGTATAGCATTTTCAAGTTCCCTGTTTGGTTTTAGCTACAGCTAGCTTTAATGTGAATTTAGAATAATTTTAAGGCAAGTCCATTTGGGCTTGTGTCCAAGGTCTACTGGGGTAAAAATACCGAAAAACAAAGAAGTGAGGACACACATCTCATCCTGAGCTTGTCTCCTCTGAGAGCGTTTGCCCCCGGGGCCCGGCGAGCCTGATTGGACACGACCAGCGTGTCTTCCAGCTTCACTGGGTCAGCGTTGGGTAGTTGGGTAGTTAGTTGCTCGATGTGTGCACGGTGCACGGTCGGTCGAGGGAAGAAGCACTGGAGGTGAGCTTAGAAGGTGTGAACTTTCCTTCCGGGGGCGCAGACCAGCAGGAGGCCCGCGCTGGGTGGGTCTGCGGGCGGCTGGGCGGGGCCGGGAGGGGGCGGGGACAGGGCGCGGCGCTGTGAGCCCGAGTCAGCCCGCCCTGACCCCCGCTCTGCCCGCAGGCCGGCTGTGCGGACTCGCTGCTCTGGAGGCTGAACCAGTGGCTGATGGTCCACCTGTTCCACTGCCGCATGGTCCTCACCTACCACATGTGGTGGGTGTGCCTGGGCCACTGGGACAGCCTGGCCCGCAGCCTCTTCCCGCCGCACTGGGCGCTCTTCGTGGTTGGGCTGGGCCTCCTCACGGTCCTCATCAACCCCTACTGGACCCGCAAGAAGACGCAGCAGCTGCTCAACCCTGTGGACTGGAACTTCGCGCCCGGCCGCCCCAACGGGCCGGCGCCGCCGAAGAAGACGAGGTAGCGGCCTCGGCCCCGACTGTCCCCGCGGCGCCGACCCCAGGCCGCGTGAGTACTGACTTCCACGTGGCACCGAGTACTACACCTGAGCGCGCCTCGGGGACAGAGTCCCGCCGTGGTGACATCACGGCTCGATGTGCTCATTCCCGCGAGCTTGGCCTGTGTGCGCCGTCGCCCCAAGGAGGGCCCGCGTGGACGGGTCGCACTAAAGCGTGTGTGCGTCTTATTCAACAGCCCCGTTATTTTTAGTTGGAGAGAACTGTCCCACGAGAACATAATCCGGTCCCTTACCCTGCTGACATTCCCAGGGCTGAGATGTAAGCCGCGTCTCCGCAGCGCCATCTCGTGGTGAGCGCGGAGCATCGGCCTGGCTTGCGGCTGGGGGAGGCGGAGGGGTCTTCTCACCAGGGAAGCTCATCCGGTGAAGAGTTTTGGTTCCGTTTTGTGTTTCTCTGTTGACACATTAAGAGAGGTGTTAGTAATCAGATTTGTCTAGATTTTAGAGCTGTTTTTAACTAAGTTTCAAACAGGTGCCCCGCCAGACCCTACCTAACCCCCTGGTTGGTGTCTCTCTGTAGGTTTCGCCAGACCCTACCCCCTGGTTGGTGTGTCTCTAGGTTTCAAGTCGGGGCATTGGTCACTCTCCCTGCGAGCTGTGGGTGGACCTGGCCCCTTGGAGTGCCCGGCTGCAGGGCCCCCTCCTCACCTCCCGGTGACGAGCCCGGGCACCACCTTTACCGTGTGGGGCCCCGGTGGAATCTACACGCCGACCCGCAATTTTACTGACGAATACGTACTGACATCTTATTCTTGCCATGAGTGGGCAATTAAAATGAAAATCTCGTATTTACTGAAAGTGCCCTTGAACTGTTTTTGAAAAACACATTTGTTGGTCGTGAGAATCACGTGTACCTTGTGCTTGGTCTGTAACTTGGCCCCTCAGAAGGGTGTGTGCTGATTTCTGGTACTGTGACTTGACTGTACGTAGGTCAGGAGATGTGATACCTGCTTGTGTCATTTTGAGAAGTGTTTCAATCCTAGAAACATCCAGCAAACCGTGTCCCTGCTGAGACTTCTCTCTCCCTCGCTGAAGACCCCGGGCACCTGCCACCCACTCTCCCGTCCGCAAGCGGTGGTGGTGGTGGGGGGGAGCTGGCTGTGTTTCCAGCCGGTCAGAACTTTAATAAAGTAACCGATGTTTACAGAACCCGAATGCATGTCCGTTCTTTCAACACTGTTCACATTGCTGTGGAGGTTTTCTGTCTCGGTGATACAACTGTGATGATAAATCTGCACGTGCTCAAGGTTTGAACTCAGCTTAAGGTATAAAATACTTAATTTTTACGTGACCCTCACTGGGAATTTGACTTTCCCCGGGCTCAGTCTCTACATCCTTCATCTCAGTGAAGGTGCTTTTGCCTCCATCCCGACCCGACTTCCCGTGAGGACCGCAGAGGCAGGGGCGTTTGGTCAGAAAGGGCCTTTTGAGGCTTGTGATCCAGCATCCAGGCACCTTCGCTGCCCAGACAGGTGCTGCCTTCCGGGCTGTGGGTGCTTTGCGGGCTCCGCCCAGCCCGTGCACGAACGGGATGAGGCCATAGAGAGAGATGTCGGGGGGTGTGCAGGGGGGTGTCGGCCCCTGGCCCTCCTCAGACCCCGTCTTTCTGATCGCTGCGGCTCCGCCAGCTGTCCCTGCTGCGGACCGCTGGGTTTTCCCAGGCGCCGCGCTGGCCACCGAGGGCTCCTCGGTTCCTGGCACGAACAGCTCTAGGAAGTAGGCACCGTCGATCCCATTTAGAGCTGGGGCCTGGGGCTACGAGGTGGCGCAGGCGGTCAGCGGCCACGCCCTGACTTTAAAGCCGAGGCCCGTAGACTGCGTCTACGAGCACAGAAAGCAAGCGGCAGGCCCCGGCTGACCCTGGCCACCAGACCCAGCTGCATCCGCGTACGCAGAGCACTGGAGCACTGCGGTGTCTGTCCAGGTACCGCAGCCCCGCGGGACAGATGCCCGGCCGCTGGTGAGCGAGGCCGCGGCGGCGTCAGCGGGCAGGTACGGGGGTCCACCGGGAAGGGCAGTTAGAAAGTTAGGAAGTGGGAGCGGCGGCCCGGCTCTGGCACCTGGAAGGCCGGGGCCGCGGGCGACTCTCCCGGGGCAGGGCTGGGGTCTCTGGGTTGGGCGAGAGGCTGGGCGCCCCTGGGGGGCCATGCAGCCTTGTCTGCAGCACCCGTGTCTGCGTCAGGGCCGGTCAGGTGATGGGGTGATGGGCTGGAATGGCTGTCACGTACTTCAGAGTGTTGAAAGCAGCAAAGCAGGGCACCTGTCTCCTCTCCCTCCAGCACCGGCACTGTGCACATGGCCGGGCTCGGGATCAGAGCACGAGGTGGGGGTGGGGGGGCGGCTCCAGCAGGCGCCCTCAGGCTCCTCCCTCCTCAGGCCCTGGGCTCACCCTCATCTGGCCCTTTGCGACGGAGTTCCCCACGTGGCCGGCTGGAGCCCCGCGCTGGGGGCAGCGGCCACGGGAGGAGGGGACTGGATGCCAGGTGAGCCAGCGTCCCCAAAGGTCAGACTCGTTTCTAGTTGTAAGAGTGAGGTTGACACCCAAAATAAACCCCGAGTGATGCCCACCCCTTATGGATGCATGTGGATGCTTTCAGTTTACCTGTATCTTTACTAAACTTCTGCTCTAATGGGAGAGTTTATTAATTCAACGTTTCTCTTTTTAAATAAATCTTCCCGTTTTTCAGTAACTAGACTATACGGTACACATTGTCTTGCCAGGTCATGTTTAGTGAAGTGGAAATCTCAGAAATGTTTTCTTCCTCTGAGTGCTCTGGAGCGGACCCTGCCCGTCCGGGGCCTGCAGCTCCCCGCAGCCCGGCCGAGCCCAGCTACGCAGAGCAAGGAAGCTGCACCGTGACACCCCGTCCCACACGATGGGAAGGGCCGTGGGAGCCGCTTCTAACTTTCTGCCCCGGGGGGCCCACGGTGAGAACTCACTCCTCTCTCACTGTATGTGTGTATTTCCCTCTTACTGTCGTGCGGTTTCAGTGTCAGGTGGAGGCCTGTGGGTGTTCTCTGTGCGTCTGTGTACCCTCCCCCTGCCCCCCCAATTCACATGCTGGCATCCTGACCCCCAGCGTGACGGTGTCAGGAGGTGGCGCCGGCGGCAGGTGACTAGGTCATGAGGGTGTGGTCCCGTGATGGGATCAGTGCCCTGACAGGACGCGAACAGAGAGCGTGTCCCCCCCTTCCCCCTCCCAGGTGAAGCTGCGTCGAATCTGCCTCCACCCTGACCCTGCGCTCCCAGCCTGCAGGTCTGCGGTGACCTGCTGAAACAGCCGGGGCTGAGTCACTGGGTGCCCGTGACCTCAGCCTTTTCTCCCTGCAGCCCCCAACCCCCCAAGTCAAAAGTTTCCCAAAATTAACCCAGCATTAAAATCCTCAGTTATTAAAGAAAGGTGTTGAAGGTCAAGTCTTCTAATCTGGAAGTGCCCTGTTGACATTCTACTAGAAAACTTTTACTTTGTAAACTTCATAATATTTACTTGTATTTCAAACAGAACCACAGTTGGAAGGGGGCACATTTCAGCCACAGTTTCTTTGGTTTGTATCGAGATCACCCTCAGCTCTTTTCCAAGAAATACGGAGCCTATTTGGTCCACTCCAGAGATTTTATTTCCGCACAAGACAGACCAAGAGCCCGGAATGTTGGAGCCTTCACGGATTTTGTGCAGAAAGTCAAGCTTCAGAAAGTTCAAGGCCAGCCACGCCAGGACTCTCATTTTCCGTCTTCCGGTAATTGCTTGATTGTCTCAAAATGAAACATGTATTCACTTTAAAAAAAAAAGCTCAGAAAAACACCACATTCACTGAAAATGATGGTTTACACTTTAATTTGGAGCCAGTTATTCAACCGTGGGTTAACCTTCATCAGTTCGTCCTTTGCCAGCTGGGTTTGCAGCCCCCTCGCCCCTCAGCACCCCCGGGTATGAGGTGGGCTTGGGAGGGTGGGAGGGGTCCTGGGGGTGCATGTCTTCTGCCAAGGAGGGTAAGCCTGGAGCAGGAAGCCATCACCCCTTCCTGCGTCCTTTCTGCCTAACACGCAGTTTTGACGCCCACAGGTTCCCCCACCCTTGTCACGGGGACAAGCCTAAGGCCCGGGAAGCAGGCGTCCCCGGGGGCATCTCTGCGCTGCTGCACGGCCCGGCCCGCCCCCTCTGGATCGCCTGTCAGGTGAGAAGGACTTTCTGCCCTGGAGTCCCCATCCCCACAGGAGGCCCAGTTACAGAAATGCGAACCTTGAACCTTTTCATCCCACCTGCTCGTGGTCTTTCATTTGGGTTCAGATGAACAGCCTGTGACAGTTAGCCCTCAAGAGAGGATGTTTCCAGTCTGAAGCTGCTGACCTTTTTTTTTTTTTTTAATGCTTGGCTTTTAAAATTTTATTTATTTATTTATGGCTGTGTTGGGTCTTCGTTTCTGTGCGAGGGCTTTCTCTAGTTGTGGCAAGCGGGGGTCACTCTTCATCACGGTGCACGGGCCTCTCACTATCGCGGCCTCTCTTGCGGAGCACGGGCTCCAGACGCGCAGGCTCAGTAGTTGTGCCTCACAGGCCCAGTTGCTCCGCGGCATGTGGCATCTTCCCAGACCAGGGCTCGAACCCGCGTCCCCTGCATCAGCAGGCAGATTCTCAACCACTGCGCCACCAGGGAAGCCCTGCTGACCTTTGTCAAAAGCATCTTCGTTGACGGAGGGGAGGCGGCGGTGGCGCGGGACTCGGCACCCTCTCGGAAGCGAGGCCCCCAGAAGTGTGCGCTTTGTTCCATTTTATATTTATCTTCAACTTTTTATTTTGAACTAATTTCAAACTTAGAAAAAGGTTGGGAAAATAGTAAATACAAACAAACAACCCCATACACCCCTTACCTGGGTTTACCGATTCTTACCATGTTGCCGTGTGTTTCCCCGTCTCCCGGCTTCCCCGCGTCCGTCACCCCTCGATAACTGCGTGCGTGAGCCTGTGACGGAGGACGTCCTCCTAAGTAGCCTCACCTGGCGTCAGCCAGAGAGATGGCACAGAGTCTGCACTTTGGTCTGATGTGCAGCCAGGTGGTTAGCCGGGTGGCCGCCCCGTCCATCCTCCTGTCCTCGCTCTCCTGGCCCGGACGCAGCCCGGGATCCCTGCGGCCTTTGGGTGTCACGTCCCTCAGCCTCTTTCTCTTCGACAGCCTGGGTATTTCGGAGGAATAGCAGCCAGCTGTGCGGTAGAAGCCCCCTGAGGGTGGGCGGGTCGGGAGCTCTGTCAGGATTGGACTCAGGGACGCATTTTTGGCTGGAGAACCAGGTAAGCGTCGCTGTCCTTCTTGGGCCTCAGACCCTGAGGCGTTAGTGTGTGAAACTCGGTGGCCGGGTCGTGGTGTTGTCTGGTTCTCACTAGACAGTTGTCATCATCCCTCTTGTCATTAATGAGGAACGTGGGGGGAGGCGGTGACACCGACGGTCCCGTGTCTGCACGGAGCCGCCTCCTGCCCCAGGTTTACCGTCCGCTCACAACCCCACTCTTCCCGCAATGCTCGCGGACTGTCAACTTCCCGACCATCGTTCCTTCCACATTGATTAGCCACGTTCTGTCGTAAATAGAGTCTTCCTACTTTTAATGCATTATCAATACGGGCTCATGGGTTCATTCCGTAGCTTTATTCTGTGCACAGCAGGTTGGAGGTTATGTGTAACTCCCTGTTGTCCTTATACATTGTCCCTGCTTCGCCGGGGCGTTCAGGCTGCCCCCAGTGTCCTTTTTCACACCCGTCGTTGTTTTCGATTACCTCCCTGATTTCTCTGCGACAGGATGCCCTCGTGCTGTGTTGTCCCGGTGCTGGATTCACCCGTTTCTCCGAGGACCTGGTTCTTTCGTGAGGAATGGTGTCTGGGAATCGGGATGTAAGTGTGCCATGTGCTCATTGCTAGCGGGTTATCACAGCCTCTAGGCCCTTCCGCCTCGCCCGCCCCATCCTGTCCTGCTCTGCAGGGACTCTGGCTATGGTATCAGTGAGGTCACACATGGGTCACACGTCCATACGTGCACACAGATGCAGAACTGCCACCCGTGCACAGAACCCAACAACCAAGAAGAGTTTGCAGAATTTTTTTCTTTATTCCGAGGGTGTACAGTCACAGTGCTCTGTGTTCAGTTACTTAACCTCCTCCTTCCCCACCTCGCCTTCAGGTGATCATGTTACTAGAGAGACAGTCCTGTGCACTTGTTTCTTTTTGCATTCAGTGTTAGGGTTTTCTCCAGTTCTTGTTAATCTGATTGTATTTTTTTGCACGTGTAGAATATTATCCAGAAGTCAAAACTGTTCAAAACACTGTGTTTAGAGAAAGGTCACTGCCTTCTCTGTTGCCTCCATCCTGTTCTCTTTATTCCTCGTGACAGATTTCATTCATGTTAACAGCTCTCTTGAACTATAATTCACATACCATCCAATTCATCCATTTATCAAGTGTACAGTGTGGGGAAAACAGTCAATAATTATGTAGCATCCTTGCGTGGTGACAGACGGTAACGGGACTTATCCTGGAGATCCGTTTGTAACGTACAGAAATAATCACTGTTGTATATACTGGTTTGAAATGCCACTTCTCTCGAGCTGGATTTTCTTGGGCGCGTGGCTCCGTCTCTGGTCTTGGTGTCCTCTCCCGTTGGTCATTGTTGGTCAGTCCAGCGGTTTTTCCATCATAGAGACTCTGTGGGTTGTTTCAGTGTTTTCTAGCTACTTTTGTGTATTTTTCCAAATGAACTATAATATCATAGTTTTGTTGAACTGCAAAAAACAAAAAAAGGGGGTTATTGGTCTTTTGTCGAGTTCTCATTCATTTCGCAGTAACTTGGAGGCGTCTGACATCTTGGTGGTGCAGAGGCACCAGTCCCAGGACAAGAAAAGCCTTTCCACTTGTTCACATCTGCTCTTCCCGTCACCAGCACTGCGCAGCCAACCGCCCACAACTCTGTGGGTTGAAACACCTGCCGCTTCTCAGTCAGGAGTCACAGGTGGTTGGCTGGGCCCTGCTCTGTTCTATGCGGTCACCCAGCCGCCCTGCAGGGCCCGGGGCAGCTTTGCCACCTGCGGGAGGGCTGCTCCGGTGAGGGCCTCTCCTCCACGTGGCCTCAGGCCTTTCCCGCGGCAGCTGCGCAAGTTCAGAGGACTTGTGGCTTCTCAGGCTCATGGTGCAGAGACAGGAGGCGAGGCTGCCAGTCCCATCCTGCCTGAAACCCTCAAGCATCCTTCCTGCCACATTCTGTTGTCACAAAGCTGACCCAGAGCCAAGGGCAGGCAGGCGTGGGACCCTGAGCTCAGCGATAGCCAGGCCAGAGGGTTCGCGGCCGGCTTCAGTCTGACATGTCCGCTTTTGTGTGTCCAGGATGTTTCAAGTTTCTCCTAATGCAGGTTTTGCACACGCCTTGGCTGGTGTACTAAGCTGCTTATTGCTTTTCTTGCTATCTTTAAAGGGCTTTTCTTTCCCACTGTATTTGCTTATAATTTTTGTACATGAAGGTTACTGCTTTTTGCATGTCAATTTATATCCTGCTAACTTGAATTTTTTTTTGAGTTAGTTTTGTCATTGGTTATCTAGAGTTCCCAAGCATAATACCACCCTGTGTATAGAGATGCTTGTACTGCTTTTGTACTGCTTTTCCAGTTGTTAGGCCCATCTTTGTTTTTTCTTGTCTAGTTATATTGGCGAATGCCCGACAGGATGTTAAACAGCAGAGGTAGTCAAGTCCTTGCAGAGTCCTCGGTATCCCCTTCTGGGAACCTGTGCCTTTAGGGTATTTTCGTGATCAGAAGTATCCCTCTGTTCAGATTATCTGAAGTGCTTGTTAAGAATGGGTGTTGAATTTTGTTAAAATTTTTTCCAGCATCTTGGAGGTAATCATGCAGCTTTTCATCTCAGGCCTATTAAGATGGTATTGGTAGATTTCCCACATCAAACCACCCTGTGTTCCTGCACAAATCTCGCTTGGTTGTTAACTTCTGCTTTTTTTTCTTAAGTTTATTTTTGGCTGTGCTGGGTCTTCATTGCTGCGCGAGGGCTTTCTCTAGTTGTGGCGAGCGGGGGCTACTCTTCATTGCGGTGCGCGGGCTTCTCACTGCGGTGGCTTCTCTTGTTGTGGAGCACGGGCTCTAGGTGCGTGGGCTTCAGTAGTTGTGGCTCACGGGCTCTAGAGCGCAGGCTCAGCAGTTGTGGTGCACGGGCTTAGTTGCTCCGCGGCACGTAGGATCTTCCTGGACCAGGGCTTGAACCTGTGTCCCCTGCATTGGCAGGCAGATTCTTAACCACTGCGCCACCAGGGGAGTCCGACTTTTGCTTTCTTAATGTGGTATGAGAGTCTGCTTTACTTGCTAATATTTTGTTTGAAACTTTACATAGTATTTTATTTGAATTTTACAAGTTCATAAATGATATTGGTCTAAAATTTTCTTTTGTGTGTGAGGGCTCTCTGAATCAGTTTCAGGTATGTTATGCTTGCTTGATAAAAGAAAATTGAAATCTGTTCTCTGCAGTAATTTCATATTGGAGCTATCGGAACTGTAAAAGTTTGGTGGAACTCTCTATTTTGAAACTGCCTGGGCTTGGTCCTTTTTTTGTGGGGTAGTTCCCTGATGAGCTTCTGTATTTCTTCTGTGTAAACCAGCCCCTTTATGCTTTGTCACAACTGGGGTTGAATTCAGTAAAATTTTTTCCTAGGAAATTATCTATTTCATCTACATTTTCAATTTTGTTTGCATAGAGGTCTCAGTAAGTTTTTTAAAAAGAAGTAATTTATTTATTTTTGGCTGTGTGGGGTCTTCATTGCTGCACGTGGGCTTTCTCCAGCTGTGGCCAGCGGGAGCTACTCTTCATTGCAGTCCGGTGGCTTCTCTCATTGTGGAGCACGGGCTCTAGGCACACAGGCTCAGTAGTCGTGGCTCACTGGCTCTAGAGCGCAGGCTCAGTAGTTGTGGCGCACGGGCTTAGTTGCTTCGCAGCATGTGGGATCTTCCCGGACCGGGATCGAACGCGTGTCCCCTTCATTGGCAGGCAGATTCTCAACCACTGTGCCACCAGGGAAGTGGAAGCCCCTCAGTAAGTTTCTTAAGAAACTCAAAATAGAAAATTCAGATTTCAAAATTTTAAAGAGAGTTTTGAGATAACTGATTCTGTGCATGTAACTATGTAGTGATAGGTAATTTTTTTTCTTGTCTGTCTTAGTTCTAGTGTAGTAAGGTGTTCTAATAAATCATGCTTAGAACGCACAGTCTGGGAAATGAAACTCAGTTTTAATACATCAGTTGACAATTACTTTCAGTATCTTGGGTGTCATTTACAATCCTGCAAAAAATAAACTCGTAGCTTTTAACATTCAGGCCGAACAGTCACCTGACTGGGCCTCTTAAGCAGAAGATGAAAATAAAAATCACTTACTGTTTTGTCAGTGGAAATGTTATAGGCCAGTTAACAAAACTCTGAAACTTATGGACATGAATTTGAGCCCAGTTAGTTTCAGTGTACGAATCATACAGGCTCTTGGGCTGTGAGGAGAAAGCTTTAGTATACTTAGTATACTAGGTCTATAAAAGAATTGTTTACCCTTAAAAAGTTCAAGTAGGAACCACTGTCCTCCTCGGCCACTTCCTGAGATCAGGGCAGGCAGAGCCTTTGTTGTCAGGCCTCAGGTGAGGACACTGGGCCCATCACCCTCCTTAGGTCCGGCACCACTGGTCAGCGGCAGGGCCTTTTTCCCTTAAGGACTGTGACTTTCTTCCCTGTCCCCACTCCGTCCCCCAGTCCTCTGTGGGGCTCGCCCTGTGCTGCTGTCCCGCGTCGGATCGCTTCCCAGCAGACACTGAGACGAGGGCGGGTAGCACACTCAGTGCTGGAGGGAGGCGGCTGGAGCAGGAAAGGGGGGGAGGAGGCCAGCTCTCAGTCCACCGCTGGCAGCCGGATGGATCCTGGCCCGGGAAGCACGGACAGCCCTGAGGCCCGGCTCGGCAGTAGTGGGTGGGGCTGCTTCTGGGCGTCAGTGCCAGCATTTCCCTGCCTGCCCTGGGTGCAGCCACTCTGCAGACAGAGGGACCAGCTGGCCAGGGGACACGGTCAGGGCGCCGACTGTACTTGCTGGCTGCAAGTTTTATGTGAACATGTTCCTTTAAAAGCACGTATTGTTGTCATTTTGTACAAATGGCATTGGGGACGGATGTTGGTTGTTCACCCACTCAGTACTTTTTTGTGTGGAGACAGACGTTCTCTCTGTCATTTCCAGGTCCAGCAGGGGACCCGTGTCGCTCCGATCCAGGCCTTCAGCGCCGCCCACCCGGACGGGCTCCGGCTCCGCAGGGTCACAGCCGTGCTGCAGGGGACACCCGTGTGCCCCACCTGCTGTGGGCCGGAGCTTCGGGGTCATCGCAGGAGTGGAAGCACTGGGTCCAGGCCTCTGTGGATCTTCTTCTCCCGGCTGACACCAGGGGGCTCAGGTCCACGTGGCTTGGCCCCCTGCCCTGCCGGGCCCGAGCAGACGCTGGGGTCCCGGCACCGCCCCTCCCGTCTCTTCCGACCGTGTGGCCACTCGTGCTTGCCAGCTGTGTCGCCGGTGCAGGCTCATCGTGAGGGCTCCCTGTTCCCGTTGATCTGTTTGCGGTGTGGGGTGTCCCTCTTCTTCCTGATGATTCTGTGCCTCTTGAAGCCCGGTTGCCCGTCGAGCACCTCGGAGTCGGTGTCTCCCCAGCCGTCACCCCCAGGCTCTCTGCGCCTGTGCAGGTCACGCAGGGGAGGGCCTCATGAGAGCGTGTTCTCCAGCCCAACACCGCGGTTCTGTTTAGTCTGATGCATCTAACGTAACTACTCATCTGGGTGGACGCAGGCCTGATCCGCTCTTGTTCATCGTGCCCATGCCGCTTCTGAGTCGGTCTGTTGTTCTCATGCTCCATTGTAATTTCTCCTTTTTAACTGTGCACTCAGCTTTCAGGGGCGGCTCTGGGAATCGCGTTCTTCATCCTTCGCCCGTCAGTCCAGGTTATTCCGTATCGTGTGACGTGAGAGCGTTGATTGTCCTCCAGTTTCTATAACGTGTATTGATTGAAGTTCCCACTTTGCTCTTGTTGCAATTTCACCATTTATATTTTCAAAAAATGTCTTTCATCTACACTTCATCATTATTAATGCATGCTTTTTAAAAATATATTTTGGCAAACCTCTTAATGTCTAGTTGTTTTGGTTGGTTCTATAGTTTATTTGTATCTCCTCAAGATTTGTTTATATCATTCATCTTTCCAAGCAGTAGGGGTTTTTGGTTATTTTTTTTTCCAATAATCTATTTATTTGTCCTTATATTTATGTCCTTCCTTCTTGTTACTTTGAGTTTATTTAGTTTTCCTCTTTGTAAATTTTTATATTGAATATTGTTTTCCTTTAAGTATTGCTTTAACTTTGTCCCACAAATTCTGACATTTTTGTTTTCATTTTCATTCAGTTCTAAATATTTCTTAACCCCCTTCTGATTTACTTTTAAATGCAAGCGTTATTTAGTAATGTTATTTTCTTTCCAAAAATGTGGTATTTAGAAAAAAAAGTCTATCGTTTTGGTATTTGTTTGGAAATGTATTGTCCTGTTCTAGAAAGAACATGACCACTTTGTTACTTTGGAATTTATTGTGTTTCTTTCTGTCCAGCAGCTGCCCGGGCGCTTTTGTCTCAGGCACAGCCCCCAGTGCCTGCCGCTGACTGGACATCGCTGGGCCATGGTGCTTTCGATTCCCTGATGAAGGAAGCAAGGCTGTGGTCCTGGTCTGAGACATCTGGTAAGTGGTGGAACCTGTGTGTCAACACCAGGTGTTCTTCCCTACTGGGTGCCTTGGTTGGGATTTTTCTTTTGGGGAGAGGGGAGGCATAGGACTTAGTCATCTGGTTTTGAGCAGAGCACCACTTTAACTAGGTTTTCCCTTCTGGGTCAAGGAGTGTCTCGGTCTCCTGGCACTGCCTACAGTCGCCCCCTATTAGACCACGGCTCATCTGCACGCCGGTTGGAACAGCAGGTGGGAAACTTTCCATGCTTGTGCTAGGGATGCTTGTGCTAGGGAACTGTGACCCTGAGAAGCCCTGGACACTAGTCTGGTTCTGGTGACACTGGCTGTGTGAAAGAATGTGAAATCAGAGCTCTATTCCATCTTGGAGTCCCCTAGGGTGTATTTTACAAAACTGGGACATTTTCAGCTAGGCTCCTATGTAAAGGAAGAAAATGTTATTTTGTTGTAACACTGCTTAGCCCCAGTATTTCTTGGGGTCCAGGGAGAAATGGCCCCAGTAGCTCTCTAAATCACACCACCATATTTCATCTAAAACCAGGGAAGGTAAATGGTATGAAATTCTTTAGCCTTTATACTATTGAATCAAAGTGAGCCTTTTGGAATGGGTTTGGCTCTTATCTTGGGTAGGTATGGTGCACGAGTCCAAACCCTGTTTTCTCTTCCTGGTTTTGAACCTTGTTAGGGGTCCTGGTTTTGGGGGAGACCCCACTGAAAAGATTAATTGTTCTCAGAGACCGTCCTGGTATTGACCCTCATTATAGGGCCCTGGTAACCTGAACGTGGTGTAGACACTCGTAGAAACTGCTTAATTTGCTCTTCAGCCTGACTCAGAGCCACCTACAAGTTTGTCCGGAAGTGAGCTGTGTGAATGTGAGTGAATGATATGCGCTATTGTGTTATTTAAACTGAATTGGCTATTTGGGTACTGAAGGAACTCTCACCTTGAAAATGGCCAAAATGGGGCTCTCTTGATGTTCTAAAAGACTGGTTCCTGCATATGCAGTGAGAGGAAGCTGGCTTCCTAAGAGGAACTTGCTTTACTCTCCCTGTGCCTTGGAGATACAGATGTTCTGACAATCTCCAGTTCCTGAGACTGAAGAGAAAAAAGGGAAGGAGAGTTTTAACTCAAGCAGGAAAACTGAGATCTGTGTCTGTATGGGTGTCTGTATGTTATAGAGATATGTGTTTACCTCCAGATGCTATCAAAATTAATTTGTAAATGAGCTCTATGTAATTGGCTTAAAGGAAATTAAATGCTTATCTAAATTCTCAGAAATATAAAAGTAACTAACCCAAATGAATTTCAGGTTCACATGATCTGGGAAATATTTGGTATTAAATATCTGGTGTTAAAATTTAAGCTTGTTGATGCCTGAAGACAGAGATGCCTTCAGAGGCATGAACTATAATTTTTATTGTATTTAGGAAAGTTAGTAAGATCTTATTAATCCTGTTACAGAATCGTCACAAGGAAAATAACTTGATACAATGGAACTTTTAAATAAGTTAAATGTAAATAAGAAGAGTTCTGGGAGTTGAACTTTGGGAATAACTAGGTTTTAGAAAATCTACTTAAAAATAGTCTCTCTAGATTTTGGCAGTTTGAAACTTTAGAGTTTTGTTAAATTTTGGCAATTTGAAACATTAGAGTTTTGTTAAATTAATTGCTAAATGAGTCTAAGTTTACCCACTTTTGTCTTATGAGAGAAAACCTAAACACGTTTGGGTTTGGGTTTTTGAGACACATGTCTTATACCACATTGAGGAAAGAAATTATGCTATGAGAAGATGTATGTTTCCGGAGGTTGTAGAATATATTCATAAGTTTTCCAATCAGTAAACGGTGGTATGATCACAATTGCTTCTTTGTTTTTGCCAGAGATTACAGTTTTTAAGGGTTAAAAGTTGTAATATATGTAAGGCTACTAAAATAAGGGAAACATTTCAGTATATAAGAAAAGTAGGATGTTTGTTTTCATTAAAAGAAGGTAAGAGGAGTGAAAATGCATTTTGTTAAGGGGAAAAGTAATTTGGTCCTAAAGCTGGTTATTTCTAAATAGGAAAGAAAATAAGGGACAAGCTAATATGGAAAAAAAGGTGTGACAGGTTAAAAAAAAGGAACCCGGAACCCCAAAGCATCTGAGAGAGACTAAACTAAGATTGCTCAGTATGTTTAATTACATGGGAAGCATTCTCAAATGAGTGTTAAGCCTCCTTAGGTTATACTGTATGGGTAAATGTTATTAATATATTCTAGAAATTATATGGAATTCTGAAAAATCTGGTGGTTGATAAAATATCATAATTCTAGTTTTGTTAATTGAGGTCTATTTACTAAGACTCACCTCCCAGGTAGCTCATTATGTTACATAATTATTTTATATTGGAGTATATAGTTGATTAACAAGGTTGTTAGTCTCAGGTGTACAGCAAAGTGATACAGTTATACATATACATGTATCTATTCTCATTTAAATTCTTTTCCCATTTAGGTTGTTACATAATATTGAGCAGAGTTCCCTGTGCTATGCAGTAGGTCCTTGTTGGTTATCTATTTTATATATAGTAGCATGTACATGTTAATCCCAAACTCCTTAACTATCCCAGCTATGTTACATAATTGTCAAGTTTGTTTCTGAAGCTTATCACAGCAGTCTCTTTGGATAAAGATCATACATACTGGAAAAGGCATCCTTGAAAGGACTGTCTCCAACCTAGATGGAAGGACTCTTACGAGGTACTACTTTTTAATTAAGCATCAATGATATTTAATTTTTACTGAAGTATAGTTTATTTACAGTGTTGTTTCAAGAGTACAGCAGAGTGATTCAGTCACGTGTACATATATATCTCTCTGCTCTTTCAATTCTTTTCCCTTACGGGCTCTTACAAGGTGTTGAGTGTAGTTCCCTGGGTTTTATATACCGTAGGTCCTATGGGCTATGCAGTAGGTCCTTGTTTACTTTATACGCCGTAGGTCCTGTGGGGTTTGTTAGTCCCAGACTCCTAATTAAAGTTGGTCAGGCACAGTGAAGCTGAAGGGAACTGATACAAATTCATGTGACAACTTCACTAGAGAATCTTTTTTCTATCCTGAACACTGAGGGCAACACACCCTGCAACCCTCCCCCGCACACTGTCTTTACAAACCCTCCCCTAAAAGATGGGGTGGTGGTGCAGGGGGTCCGGGTCTTTGGGGCACAAGCTGCCCGTCCTCCTTGTTGGATGCCTTACAAACGCTGCACGTTCCTTCACCACAACCTGGCCTTGCACCCCAGTTTGGTTCACTAACGATGGGCTGGGAGAGCTCGCCAGGTAGCCATGTCTTTTCTCACCTGTCAAACAGGTGGGACAGAGCCCATGTAATCATCTGCCAATTTGTAGAGACCCTCTCCTCTCGTCCAGCCCCTTATACAGGTGAACCTTGAATTGCATGGGTCCACTTAAAGGTGGATTTTATTCAATAAATATATTCGAAATTTTTTGGAGATTCGCAACAATCTGAAAAAAACTCAAACCACACAGCCTAGAAATATTGAAACGAGAGTCAGGTATGTCATGAATGCATGAAATACATGTAGGTACTAGTGTATCCGTACACAGGCATAAGGTGAGTGGTATTTGATATAAAATTAAGAATGTGTTAGTGCTCTTACGTTTTAGATCTTTGCCTCTCTCGTAGTTGGACAGATGGTGGATTAGCCTATCACAGATAACAGATAAATGTCTTTTTATGTAACAATGTTTCCAATACTGTGTTATGAATATGACTTATAAGCCATAAAAAACATACCGAGTCATTCATTACCGTATAGGCTAGGCCACTGTGAAGCACTCGTGTCAGCCGCACCAGGCTGCTGCTGACTGAAGAAAAACGCACAACCTTCAGTTTGTGGGGGCCTTACTGAAGACTACGTAGCCTGTCAGGCCTGAGAGGCAACGGAGGAGCCAGGGTACGTATGCAGGAGGTTTTTGCTTGAAATAGGAAATGCTGAACAAAGATTCCTGCTAACCACAAAAACAGGCATCTCAGGTTAATGCTTTTAGTGCTTTTCTATGCATGAGAAGATGCAGGAGTCTGGGCTCAGTGAAAATATCCTTCAGGTGTGCATCTTAACTGAGGCCAGTATCCAGAGCACAGAATGTGGCCTGTTACCCTCCATTCATGGCCAGTTTGTCCCACGGTGCTGGGAATTCTCATTTCGTAGGTCAGATGAGGACTTGATAGGCCAATGTAGTATTTTTGGATTAGGCCCTGTTGACTAAAATTCTCTGGATCACCTGTCTTAACTAATCTGTTATGATCCGGGAAGTGTTTTTCCTTGTTTCTTCTCATATCTAGAGTTGCACCATTCCAGTTATTCAATATAGAGTCATATGTGACTGACTGCCTCATTAATTTTGTCAAAGGCCTGGTTACACATTGGGTAATACAAGAGACAACGATCTTATAAAACAGACAGGATATCATACAGGTAGTAACATTAATAAAGTCATAAGTAGGGAATTAAGCCATGAGGTTCCAGAACCAAACCAGCTCCCTACAACCATCACCAAGACTAGGAAGTGAATCACTTAAGGCAGAAATCTGGTTTTTCATGTGGTCATTAAATGCATCCTAGCAGAGGATTTGTCTGGTATGAAAACACAGCATTCGGTTTGAATTATAGCACAGGTGCCTCCTTGAGATGCTATAAGGCTATCAAGGGCCGTGTGATTCTGTAATACCACTTTTCTCATCATAGAGGCGGCCTCAAGGATTAATCATTTAGGGGCTTTTGGGTGAATTCTGTTAAGGCTTTGATATGGGGAGGTACATCTTCCAATCCTACTAATAGCATAAAAATAGATGCTACATGATCATACCAGGGGAATACAGATCTCTTGGTAAATTTGCTGGAGTCATCTCTAAATTAGCACACAAGTGGCCTTGAGCCCTAGGGAATCCTAAAGTACATCTTCCCATCCATCCTGGAAGAAGCCAGGGATGCAGATTGGTGCCACAAAACCACTGAGTTCCATAAGGTGCAACCCAGCATACTCCTGGGTGCCTGACCCAGTCTGTTCCATATCAATCACTATCTTTAAGGGAAATGATGATACACTGACATTTTTCATTAAGGCACCCAGCCTAATTTTCTGGTGTTAATTAGGCTGAATATCTTTAGTGTGATTTAATTGTTCCCAACATAGGGGGGCGCCTTAAGGGACCACAGCCTGGTATTAGCCATATAACTGAGGGGGGGGGGGGGTCCCTCCTAATAATAGTCAGGAAGTTATCATTTTTGACTGAAATTTAGCTTGTTGCTCTGACTGAGCTTGAGTAACTTTAAGGGAAAACTCATTTATGGCCAAAGTCAAAGCAAGGATGCTTGACTGGCCAAGTGAGGGGTTCCCATAGGAGCATCAGTTGCAGCTCAGACAGAACTACTTTTTTCTAAAATTTTCTACAGGCTATCCAATCAGAGCCTTGGAGAGGAGAAACCCACTAACCAGAAGTAGTGGATGTAGGTAACTGACCACAAACCCAACAACTGCAATGACTTCTAAAACCTGCATAGGATCGTACCCATGACAGAAAAACATTTGATTCATGTGCATAAAGTCCAAGAAATCAAAAAATGTTATAAATAATCATACGGTCAGGTCCAGCACCTTGGGATAGCTGTCTCCTGATGTCGTCGTCTTCTCGTCCTGGCATTGGTATTTCTTTCCTATCAGAGCATCGCTTTAAGGTGAGTTTGAGGTCAGCAGTCCTCTCTATAGACCAGACCGGTGCCTCTTTAGGTGGGAAATATGAATCCAAGAGTCAGTTACCTTCGATTTTGCTGTGCATGAGCTACTTAAAAGAACCTGATAGGGACTTTCCATCGAGGTTGGAGAGAGTCCTTTAAATGATGCCTTTTCCAGTATACAGAGTCTCCTGGTTATAGGTCATAGGGCATCTGATCATCATTTACAGAAAGCGTACTGTGATAAGTTATGCTTTAACTTATGCATTAACACTTATAACGTCCTGTTAATTCAATTAAACCCTTGCAATAACGTAATCTATCCCTTTTCATTACTATAGGTTCATATAATCCCTCATCCAGTCTCACTGGTCTCCCCCTGATAATCTCAAAAGGAAACAAATGTTTTCCAAAACAGGTGGATCTGAGGTTGAGGCGAACCAATGGAAGGGCCTCAGGCCAGGTAAGGAATAAGCATTCATCATCTTAGCCAGTTGGGTTTTAATTGTTCCATTTGTTCTTTCTACTAACCCAGAGGACTGGTGGTGATAAGCACAATGGAAATGCTGCATAATTGGCCAAATCTTAACCGTTTGTCCAGTAAAATGAGTTCCTCTGTCACTATGTGGTTCTGAGGGGACTCCCCAAATGGGCATCACTCTTGGTAAAATAAAATGTCCTACAGATTGGGCTGTGGCCCTTCAGCATGGGATGCCTCAACCCAGTGTGAAAACACACAAATCGTAACAAGAACATACTGATAACCTTGAGAGGGGGGCGTTGTATAAAATCAGTCTGCCAAGTCGCAACGGGACCTGCAGGTCGTGGCAGATTCCCTTGAGAACTATGTAACGGCTTCCCTGGCTTATATTTTGGACAAGTGGTACATCTTGAATAATTCCCGAGCTCTCACAAAAGCCTTTCAACAGTTTTTTACCCCATAATACCGTCTACCTGGGTTCCAGTGTGTTAACTCGTGAATATATTGCAAAATAGAATATTGAGCTTCAAAGGGAAGGATAGGCCTCCCGTCTGGGTGTATCCACAGCTCTTTGTGTGAGTTCAGGCTGCCTCCCTTGTGTGTCCAGGTGTCTGTTTTCTGGTGCCTCTCCTTGAAACCGGACCACGTCAGTAAGGTTTCTGGGAGGCTGAAAGGGAAAGGCAGTGGTTAGTTGCTTGTTTTCGTTTTGCAGAGCCTCAGTCTTGGCAACGTGATCAGCTAAAGAGTTTCCTTTTGCTTCAGCAGTGTCAGCCTTTGAATGATACCTTAATGGCAAGTGCACCTGGCTGCAGAATGGCATCCAACAAGTCTGCTACATGTTTACCATTTTTAATAGGCTGTCCTCGGGATGTTAGAAATCCTGTTGCCAAAGCATACCCAAGTCATGGTCCCCCCCAGAAGCATGGCGGCCGTCTGTGTAGCTATTAGCGGGCTTTCCTTTTGCCAACGGGCAGGCTCTCGGTGCTATTAGTTCAGCCTGTTGGACAGAAGAGACGTGAGACAAGGGACCGTTTTCTAGGACAGACACTGCAGGAACAATGGCACAGCCAGCCTGGCACCTCCCGTGAGGTCCTCACAGACACACACCACCCATGAGTAACAAAGTCAGGACTATCCATTGGGCTTTCTTGAAAATCAGTCCTGGGATAGAAAAGATAACGTCTGAGTCTTCTGGGAGCAAGGTAGCTGGATTAAGTTGTCACACCCGTGGGGAGACATTTGGTGAGAGCGAGACAATCTCGTTAGAAGTTAATCGGCCTGAATAAGTGTGTGATGAGAGTTTAGTAAAGCTTCCATGGCATGGGGCACAAAGATGGTGAGAGTGACTCAGGACGCAGCACAGCTGTTGCTGAGACAGCCCCAGGACAAGGGCGGGGGAAGCCCTTGTCTACTGCAGCTAGCTGCTGGCTGTATATCCTATCGGTGGGTAGTAACCGCCGTGTTGCTGGGTTAATACTCCGTGTGGCACCTTTGTTTTCACGTACAAAGAGAAAAAGGGGTAAATCATAAAAAGCTGGGTTCTTTTCAGTGTCTCTCTGGCTTCAGAATGTTTTATTTCCCAGAGGTTCGGCTTGGCCTTGTTTAAACAAGTTACATAATGGTTGGGCCACTAAAATAAAAACTTTGTAATCCAGTTCCTGCAATAGCCTGCAGGATCTAGAAACCCCTCGAATGCCCTTTTGTCCTAGGGGCAGGGAAAGCCAAAATGTCTTTCACTGTCAATTAAAGGTCCTTTAGATATCATTTGTCCTAAAGATTTCACATTAGCCTTACAAAATTGTAACTTTTCCTCACTTTGTCCCTTTGAGCTAGTTTTGAAGTACAGGCTGTCTTCCTATTTATCAAAGAATTTGAACACAATAGCAAGTTACCTGCACATTGTATCAAAACTGATTTATGAGGAAAAGCTAGATCATCTAGGTACGTTTTTAATACCTGGGGAAAGTGAGTATTGCCCTGCCGCGTTACAGTCCATGTATGCTGCCGTTCATCCCAAGTAAAGGCAAAGGGTACTGGCTACCAGGATGCACAGGGATGCTAAACAGTGCACTGCAGAGGCCACAGAAAAGTCACTGTTTAGAACACAGGACGGAAAGGCATGGGGGTTAGCACTACACAAATGGCAAGGAGTAATGGTGGCACTGCTAGAGCTCAAACCCCCCACAAACCTCCAGCCCTTGCCATTAGGTTTGCCAACTGGCCGAATGAGCGTGTTACGAGGGCCGGTGCAAGGCGTGAAGCCTTTCTCACTGTAAGCTGGTGTCAGGTGTTACTCCCTCCCTGGCTGCCTGCCTCCATTTGGGTACTGACGCGGTTCTTCTCGTCTCGGGTCCTTTTAACGGGCCGTGTGGAATGTACTTCCATATGTCAGTAACTCTTCAGGTACTAAGCCTAGCAAGTCTTCGTCAGCATCACCTTGACCATGGCTCACAAACATTGTATGATGAAGGAAATCAGCTCTCAAAACATCTCCCCCTTAGGAGTAAGGAAATATGGGCTTCGTAAGTTTCTAATAAATCTTCCTGTCAGGTGAATAGGGGTGCTTTCTACTAGAAAAGATGAGTGCCTTCCTTTAAGTTCTCCTAAATAAAGAGGTGCAGTAGAAATCCCTACCACCTACACTGAAGTATTACTTCATGGGAGGGAGCCTCTGGTTTTGGTTTAAAACTGAAAAGGTGGTCCCTGTATCTATTAGGGCTTTGTTTCTCTCTGTCTTGTCTCTCTGCTTCTCCCAGGGTGTTACAGAAGAAAGACTCCCACTGTTCCCTCAGAGGAGCCCTATTCTTGTTTAACTCGGTATTCTGATCTGAAATCTAGTCTGTTCTTGAGATCTTTCATTTTTCTACATTCCTTCTTTCTTTTTTTTTAAACACAGTAAAAGGAAATGCTAGGTTCCTCTGTCAGTCGAGGACTGAACGGGGGGTTGTTAACTGTAGCCTGACCTTGCTTACTTAATTGGCACAGTTGAAGGCTCACGATTTTTTTTCATAAATTTACCTTTAGCTGTGTTGGGTCTTCATTGCAGTGCGTCAGTGCCTGGGCTTTACTCTAGTTGCAGTGTGCAGGCTTCTCGTTGCAGAGCACGGGCTTCAGTAGTTGTGGCTTGCAGGCTCTAGAGCGCAGGCTCAGTAGTTGCTCCACAGCATGTGGGATCTTCCCAGACCAGGGCTTGAACCTGTAGCCCCTGCATTGGCAGGCAGATTCTTAACTGTGGTGCCATCAGGGAAGTCCCGAAGGTTCACGATTTTTACAGATGTATCCTCTCCTTTGATGACTTGATTTTGAAAAGCTCATCAGCCAGCGTGGTAAGGGCATTTGTATGTAACACTGACCAACCTAAGTTGTGTTTTTTAATTACAGTAGCCAATTCCTCATTTATACCTTCTGAAATGGACTTAAGCAAAGGATCATTTTGGTGGTTAGAGAACATTCAGATGTTATGCCAGAATATTGTTTAGAAGTTCTCTCACATCATAATCTAGGATTTTATCTTGTTTTTGTTTGCACTGCTGAATTTTTGTCTAGGCTATGGCTTTTGGGAAAAACTCTGGGATAAATGAGTAATTTACTCGAAAATCGAAGTTTGTTAAGGGCTGTTTCCATTCTGCTTTCTCTATCCATCGCCTTGCTTTACTTTCAGAAAGGAATAGCTGTATTACTGGATACATATCTGCAAACCCAAACTCACGGGTTTGGATGGCTAACTCATATTCCCTGCATATCCCAATGGGCCTTGACTAGGGTCAGGAAACCCCTTAGCTAAAGCCCTAAGTCTTGCTCAAGTCCAGGGTGTGTATGTAAGCACAGAGGACAGTTGCCCTCTTCCTGGGAAAGGTTTCTCCTTAAAGGGGGATAGAAGTACTTCTGATTTAATGTCCTCCTTTGCTGGGGGGAGAGGAAGCAGCAAGGGGCGGAGGGGATGGAAAAGTGAGGGGGAGCAGAGGGAGAGGCAGGGGTAATACTGGCAGCTTTCAGAAATGTTGATAGAGTTTTGGTTGATTTCCTGCAAAAGCTTATCATTTCGTCTTTTAGAAGCTTCTAAATATCCATAAGCATTCCACTCCATCTGATCCTATGGACTGCTTTCGCTAGCTGCATACACAAGAAAATTTTGGAATGTCAGAAGAACCCAAATATGGCCATTTTAGGTTGTGATCTCCTTTAGTGTGGTTTCTCCAATCACGTGAGTATTTGCAGGTATAAATTCCATACGTATTGTACATGAACCTGGCCTGGGTGTTAGTTGGAGGCTAGCAATCTGTCCTTTTAGTTTTGAAAGCTTTGTTTCCCATTCCAAGGTCCATCTGTTGAGGTAAGAATCATTACTGATGATCCCGTGGTGGGCCAGTGTGCTGGCTGTGAGCCTGATTCCTTGGGATTTTTAGCCCGGAGCCAGTGCAGCGCTCTTACAGGTCCTACTTTCTGTAGCCTAAGACCACAGTGGGTGCTTGCAGCACCGAGTGGCCGGCTCTTATGTGTCCCCAGCTGAGATGAGTGGGTTTCCCGCTACAGATGGCAGCCCAGTATGAGGACTTACCTCCACCACTCCCACAAGTTCCCCAGTTGCCTGAGAAAGCCAGTGCTGTCAGGAAGGAGATGGCTCATAAGGGCTTTCAGCTCCAAAGAAGGGACATCTTCATTTTTATTCCAATAATCTGTTAAAGTAGCCAAATAAAGGAAAAATGACATGTCAGTCTCCCACCTAATTTCCCAGTCCAACCAAACTCAGTGTCTTTCAACTGAGTAAAATCTCCCCAACATCCCTCAACTGGGATAACCCAGGTACTTCTTCTTGAAATTAAGTTCAAGGAAAACCTCCTCCCCTCCAGTGAGGGATTTATCCACCACCAAATACAATAGGATCAGCCAGTAACAGGAGATCTGAGACCAGGGGGGCTCACCAAGGAGACGGCTGGGCACAAGAGGCCTCTGCTGGCCAGTCCCTGCAGGGCTCAGGCAGAGGAGAAGCCTGCTCCACGTTCCCTTCAGGTCACCAAAGCCGCTGACTGAAGGAAAACATACAACCCAAAAGCTGCAAGTTAAAGTTTTAAGCCCAGGAGACAGCCTCTCAGCAGGTAAGGGAGGTACCAAGATGCATCGAGTTTATGCTGGAAGACAAGAATTTAGTCAAAGATTACTGCTTATCACACACACCAAAGCCCCAGACAGTTCAGGTTAATAATTTTAGTGCTTTTGTATGTATGGGAAGATGAAGAATCTGGCCTCACTGAAATTATTCTTTAGATGTGCACTTAAACGATCTAGGGCTGGTACCCAGAGCACAGAATGTTTCCTGGATCCCCGCAGGGCACGCCCTCAGGACAGCTGCAGCGGCTGGTGGCCAGATTGTGCCCAGTATCTTTGTTTACTGGAATGGCAGGTGACACTCCTGTCCACACTACATACATCATATTGCTGCTGCTTCGTTATCAATGCCTGAACCATTATTCCTGTAAATAAAAATGAATTTTCATTGTTTTTGATGCCTAGTGTTAGTAATATATGGAACCTCTCAGTGTTTTATATCATAATATTGACATACTGACAGATGACTCACCTTGTAAACGTACATCATCGATAAATGCAGTGTTATAAGTATTCCTTATGACGTTAACGTTTTCTCTAGCTTACTTCTCTGTGACGATGCAGTGAATACACACATAGAAAATATGTTCATTGACTACATTACCGGTAAGGCTTCTGGTCAATAGTATAGTAGTTGAGTTTAGGGGAGTCAAAAGTTACACGCAGGAGAGAGAGTTCCCAAGATGGCAGAGGGGAGACCCTGAGCTCGCCTGCTCTCAAGGGCAAACCAGAATTACAGTGTGCGAAGAATCTATTGTTGACAAAGACTCGAACCTACCAGAAAAGATCTGCAAGTGATAAAGAAGGAAGCACAAGCTGGGTAGGAGGGGCCGAGTCACAGCACTGTCGAGACCCCCAGAGGAGGGAGAACAAGGTGGGAGCGGAGGGCGTGGAGCTCACCCCCTCCCACAGACGTCAAATGCATCTACACGTGGAGCAGTTCTCAGGGGAACTACGTGGAAACTGGCAGAGCTGCTGTACAACCAAGGCTGCAGGAAGATACGTAACCAGCGAGGACAGGAAGAAAAGCATTGGTTCGGGACCCCTGCCCCTGGGAGGGTACTAAGAAGAGGGAGATTGTGCAGGTGGACACGTGCCCTTGGGAGTGAGCCAGGCAAGCCAGACTGGGCCTCCCAGGCCTGGGGCCCTGTGTAGTGGACACAAGCCTCCCTTGGCTGGTTGGAGAAGCCTAGGCTCCGTTCACGAGGACTGCATAGGTGCTGGCTCGCCACTGGACAGGCTGGAGAGAGGTCTGACCTAGTGGCTCCCAGCCTGCCAGGCTCCCCAGTCCGAGTGAGGAGACATGCCATGCACTCCATGCCACACCTCAGCAGTGTTTCTAGGGAAGCCAGGCCCTGGGAGGAGACTCAATCGAGGGCCACAGGAGTGGCCTAGGGGCCCGGGGTGAGGTCCAGATGGGGTGGTGGCAGCCACTGTCGGTGCACCACACAGGCAGCCCAGACCCTCTAACAACAGTGGGGCTGCTGGAACCCCTGCAGCACACGATCCCCCACTCCCAGCTGAGCTAATCTGCTCACCCACCCACTCCACGCCACAGCCTTGCACTAGGTCTCGGACAGCCACAACGGGAAAGACGCGACACTGGGCTGCATCCAAGCGGAAGGGCAGACACCAGCACAGACCTCTGTGAGCACATGAGCCCCACTTGCTCCAGCAATCCCCTCCTTCGGAGCAACGGCCCCAATGCAGAAAGAAGGAAAAAACACTTCAAGGAACAGAGCCATCCACTCCCTTCGAGATCACAGCAGGTAACTGTTTCACCTAAATTCAGACACAGACAGAAATTTAAGAAAAACGACAACGCAGGGGAACTACTCTCAACTGAAAGAGAGCAAAGCCCTGAAAAAATAATGAAACAAAGGTAATGAGTCTACCAGACAATGAATTAAAAATGCTAACTGAATTAAGAATTGATCTAAGCACAGATTTTAATAAGGAACTAGAAACTATAAAGACAGCCTAATCAAAAAGATAATTTAAAAAAACAGGTAATTAAATCTGAGATTAAAAAGCGCTCTAGAAGCAATGAATAGCAGACTGAATGACAGAACAACACATAAGTGAACTGAGAGAGAGAATAGAAATCACCCAATCAGAACAGCAGACAGAAAGACACATGAAAAAAAGAAAGCTACATACAGGATCTATGGGATAATATAAAATTGTGTCAGCATTTCCATAATAGGGATTCTCCACAAGGAGAAGGAGGGGGATCAAATGTATTTTGAAGAAATTATGGCTGAAAACTTCCCAAACCTAAAAAAGGAAACAGATACCCAAGTACAGGAAGCGCAGAGGGTCCCAAACAACATGAACACAAAGAGACTCACACTGAGACATACCACAATTAAAACAGCAAAAGTTATAGAGGATTCTAAAGGCAACAACAGGAAAACAGAGTTATATACAAGAGAATCCCCATAACACTATCAGCTGATTCCCCTGTGGAAAGTTTGCAGGCCTAAAGGGGGCAGCATATAAACAGAGTTCTCAAAGGGAAAACCCTGCCACCTCAGATACTGCACCCAGTAAGATCATCATATGAGACAGAAGGATAAAGAATTTCTCAGGCAGTCAAAACCCAGAAGAATTCAGTAATACTAAAACTATTCTAGAAGTGTTGAAGGGTCTTTTTGAAACAGAGAAGTAACGGGAATCTGTAGGAAAGGGAAAAGCCCAATAGGAAAGGCAAATATATACTAAGGACTTAAGATCACTGAAACCAGTATGTAGACTGAAACACAAAACAAGACTGTAAAAGCAATTATAACTAACAGTAAAGGGATAAACATGAAGATGTAAACTATAATATCAAATATACACTGTACGAGGGGAGTAAAAAAAAATATTTTAGGACATGTCTGAACTTAAATATTTGACTATCAGTTTAAAGCAAGTACATATAATTATGGGTCAACATATGAGCCCCATGGTAACCACAAATCAAAGACCTACCACAGATACACAAAAACCAAAAAGAAAGGAAACCAAGCATACTACCAAAGACAAATCAAACCACAACATGAGAAACAAGAAACAGAGAAGAAACTATAAGAAGTGGGAAACAGAATACAAATAGCAATAGGTGTGTACTTACCATTAATGACTTTAAATGTCAGTAGTCTAAATGCTCCAATCAGCAGACACGGGGTGGATTTTTCAAAGTGTGCATTCTTCTCTGAGTTGGAACTCCTCCACAACTGACTGTCCCTAAGGGGCTGATGGGCTGCCTGGGCCTGGGAGGAAAGGATTCAAACCTTCCAAAAGGTGAGCTCTGCATTGGCCAAAAATGTTAAAGGTCTGATTTCCTCTCCTACAAGTGTGAGGACATAAATCGGTTTCTGGGCTGGAGAAAACTTTAGATAAACTAGAGGCAAAAAGGGGATAAAGCTCTCCAGCCTCTTCAACTTGGTCTTTGCTGCTGCAGCCTCTCCTAGGATTCCCACCAAAATCACAGCTGCTGAAGAAGCACTGACCAAAAAAAATGGCACTGAGATTGCTTCAGGATGGCCGAGCACAGGGACGCTCCGCACCAGAATCACAACTGACGGCCCAACAGGCATCCACAGGGAGACGCTGGGACTCGCCACAAGACACCCCACACCCAAGACAAAGGAGAAGCCACGATGAGACAGGAGGAGGCGCGCAATCACAGTACAATCAAATCCCGTAACCGCTGGGTGGGTGACTCACAGACTGCACAACACTTATACCACAGAAGCCCACCCACTGGCGTGAAGGTTCTGAGCCCCACGTCAGGCTTCCCAACCTGGGGGTCCGGCAACGGGAGGAGGAATTCCCAGAGAATCAGACTTTGAAGCCTAGTGGGATTTGATTGCAGGACTTTGACAGGTCTAGAGAAAACGGAGACTCCATTCTTGGAGGGCACACACAAAGTAGTGTGTGCATCAGGACCCAGGGGAAGGAGCAGTGACCCCACAGGAGACTGAACCAGACCTACCTGCTGGTGTTGGAGGGTCTCCTGCAGAGGCGGGGGGTGGCTCTGTTTCACCGTGGGGACAAGGACACTGGCAACAGAAGTTCTGGGAAGTACTCCTTGGCATGAGCCCTCCCAGAGTCCACCATTAGCTCCACCAAAGAGCCCAGGTACACTCCAGTGTTGGGTCGCCTCAGGCCAACCAACCAACAGGGAGGGAACCCAGCCCCACCCATCAGCAAACAAGCAGACTAAAGTTTTACTGAGCTCTGCCCACCAGAGCAACACCCAGCTCTACCCACCACCAGTCCCTCCCATCAGGAAACTTGCAGAAGCCTCTTAGATAGCCTCATCCACCAGAGGGCAGACAGCAGAAGCAAGAAGAACTACAATCCCGCAGCCTGTGGAATGAAAACCACATTCATAGAAAGATAGACAAGATGAAAAGACAGAGGGCTATGTACCAGATGAAGGAACAGGAGAAAACCCCAGAAAAACAACTAATGAAGTGGAGATAGGCAACCTTCCAGAAAAAGAATTCAGAATAATGATAGTGAAGATGATCCAGGACCTCGGAAAAAGAATGGAGGCAAAGATCGAGAAGATGCAAGAAATGTTTAACAAAGGCCTAGAAGAATTAAAGAACTAACAAACAGAGATGAACAATACAATAACTGAAGTGAAAACTACACTAAAAGGAAAAACTACACTAAAAGGAATCAACAGCAGAATAACTGAGGCAGAAGAACAGATAAGTGACCTGGAGGACAGAATGGTGGAATTCACTGCTGCAGAACAGAATAAAGAAAAAAGAAGGAAAAGAAATGAAGACAGCCTAAGAGACCTCTGGGACAACATTAAACGCAACAACATTTACATTATAGGAGTCCCAGAAGGAGAAGAGAGAGAGAAAGGACCTGAGAAAATATTTGAAGAGATTATAGTTGAAAACTTCCCTACCATGGAAAAGGAAATAGCCACCCAAGTCCAGGAAGTGCAGAGAGTCCCATAGAGGATAAACCCAAGGAGAAACACGCTGAGACACATAGTAATAAAGTTGGCAAAAATTAAAGACAAAGAAAAATTATTGAAAGCAGCAAGAGAAAAAGAACAAACAACATACAAGGGAACTCCCATAAGGTTAATAGCTGATTTCTCAGCAGAAATTCTACAGGCCAGAAGGGAGTGTCATGACACATTTAAAGTGATGAAAGAGAAGAACCTACAACCAAGGTAACTCAACCCAGCAAGGATCTCATTCAGATTCCATGGAGATTCAAAAGCTTTACAGACAAGCAAAAGCTAAGAGAATTCAGCACCACCAAACCAGCTCTACAACAAATGCTAAAGGAACTTCTCTAAGTTGGAAACACAACTGAAGAAAAGGACCTACAAAAACAAACCGAAAACAATTAAGAAAATGGTAACAGGAACATACATATTGATAATTACCTTAAACGTGAATGGATTAAATGCTCCAACCAAAAGACACAGCCTTGCTGAATAGATACAAAAACAAGATCCATATATATGCTCTCTACAAGACACCCACTTCAGACCTAGGGACACATACAGACTCAAAGTGAGGGGAAGGAAAAAGATATTCCATGAAATGGAAATCAAAAGCAAGCTGGAGTAGCAATACTTATATCAGATAAAATAGACTTTAAAATAAAGAATGTTACAAGAGACAAGGAAGGACACTACATAATGATCAAGGGATCAATCCAAGAAGATATAACAATTATAAATATATATGCACCCAACATAGGAGCACCTCAATACATAAGGCAACTGCTAACAGCTCTAAAAGAGGAAATCGACAGTAACACAATCATAGTGGGGGACTTTAACACCTCACTTACACCAACGGACAGATCATCCAAACAAAATTAATAAGGAAACACAAGCTTTAAATGACACAATAGACGAGATAGATTTAACTGATATTTATAGGACATTCCATCCAAAAACAGCAGATTACACTTTCTTCTCAAGTGCACACAGAACATTCTCCAGGATAGATCACATCTTGGGTCACAAATCAAGCCTCAGTATATTTAAGAAAACTGAAGTCATATCAAGCATCTTTTCTGACCACAACAGTATGAGATGAGAAATCAATTACAGGGAAGAAAACATAAAACACACAGACACATGGAGGGTAAATAATAGGTTACTAAATAACCAAGAGATCACTGAAAAAATCAAAGAGGAAATCAGAAAATACCTAGAGACAAATGACAATGAAAACAATGATCCAAAACCTATGCGATGCAGGACTTCCCTGGTGGTGCAGTGGTTTGAGGGTCCACCTGCCGATGCAGGGGACACGGGTTCGTGCCCTGGTCCGGGAAGATCCCACATGCCATGGAGCGGCTAGTCCCGTGAGCCATGGCCACTGAGCCTGTGTGTCTGGAGCCTGTGCTCCGCAACGGGAGAGGCCACAACAGCCAGAGGCCCGCATACCGCAAAAAAAAAAAAAAAAAAAAAACCTATGGGATGCAGCAAAAGCAGTTCTAAGAGGGAAGTTTATAGCAATACAAGCGTACCTCAAGAAACAAGAAAAATCAAACAATCTAACCTTACACCTCAAGGAACTAGAGAAAGAAGAACAAACAAAACCCAAAGTTAGCAGAAGGAAAGGAATCATAAAGATCACAGCAGAAATAAATGAAATAGAAACAAAGAATAGTAAAGATCAATACAACTAAAATCTGGTTCTTTGAGAAGATAAACAAAATTAATAAACCGTTAGCCAGACTCATCAAAAGGGAGTGGACTCAATAAAATTAGAAATGAAAAAAGAGAAGTTACAGCAGAAATACAGAGCATCCTGAGAGACTACTACAAGCAACTCTATGCCAAAAAAATGGACAAACTGCAAGAAATGGACAAATTCTTAGAAAGGTATAACCTTCCAAGACTGAACCAGGAAGAAATAGAAAATATGAACAGACCAATCACAAATAATGAAATTGAAACTGTGATTAAAAATCTTCCAGCAAACAAAAGTTCAGGACCAAATGGCTTCACAGGTGAATTCTATCAAACATTTAGAGAAGAGCTAACACCCATCTTTCTCAAACTCTTCCAAAAAACTGCAGAGGAAGGAACAGTCCCAAACTCATTCTATGAGGCCACCATCACCCTGATACCAAAACCAGACAAAGATACTACAAAAAAAGAAAATTACAGACCAATATCACTGATGAATATAGATGCAAAAATCCTCAACAAAATACTAGCAAACAAAATCCAACAACACATTAAAAGGATCATACACCAGGATCAAGTGGGATTTATCCCAGGGATGCAAGGTTCTTCAATACATGCAAATCAATCAATGTGATACACCATGTTAACAAATTGAAGCATAAAAACCATATGATCATCTCAATAGATGCAGAAACAGCTTTTGACAAAATTCAACACCCACTTATGATAAAAACTCTCCAGAAAGTGGGCACAGAGGGAACCTACCTCAACATAATAAAGGCAAACCCACAGCAAACATCATTCTCAATGGTGAAAAACTGAAACCATTTCCTCTGCGATCTGGAACAAGACAAGGATGTCCACTCTCACCACTATTATTCAACATAGTTTTGGAAGTCCTAACCACAGCAGAGAAGAAATAAAAGGAATCCAAATTGGAAAAGAATAAGTAAAACTGTCACTGTTTGCCGATGACATGATACATAGAGAATCCTAAAGATGCCACCAGAAAACTACTAGAGCTAATCAATGAATTTGGTGAAGCTGCAGGATAATTAATGCACAGAAATCTCTTGCATTCCTATACACTAATGATGAAAAATCTGAAAGAGAAATTAAGGAAACACTCCCATTTACCACTGCAACAAAGAGAATAAAATACCCAGGAATAAACCTACCTAGGGAGACAAAAGACCTATATGCAGAAAATATAAGACACTGATGAAAGAAATTCAAGTTGATACAGAGATATACCATGTTCTTGGACTGGAACCATAAATACTGTGAAAATGACTATACTACCCAAAGCAATCTACAGATTCAATGCAATCAAATTATCAAATTGCCAATGGCATTTTTTTACAGAACTAGAACAAAAAAATCTTAATATTTGTATGGATACACAAAAGACCCCTAATAGCCAAAACAGTCTTCAGGGGAAAAAACAGAGCTGGAAGAATCAGACTCCTGACTTCAGACTATACTACAAAGCTACAGTAATCAAGACAATATGGTACTGGCACAAAAACAGAAATATAGATCAATGGAACAGGATAGAAAACCGAGAAATAAACCCACGCACCTATGGTCAACTAATGTATGACAAAGGAGGCATGGATATACAATTGAGAAAAGACAGTGTCTTCAATAAGTGGTGGTGGGAAAACTGGCCAGCTACATGTAGAAGAATGAATCTGAACACTCCCTAACACCATACACAAAAATAAACTCAAAATGAATTAGAGACCTAAAGACCGGACACTATAAAACTCTTAGAGGAAAACACAGGAAGAACAACCTTTGACATAAATTACAGCAAGATCTTTTTCTATCCACCTCCTAGAGTAATGGAAATAAAAACAAAAGTAAATAAATGGTGGAGGACGGGGGAAGATGGCGGAAGAGTAAGACGTGGAGATCGCCTTCCTCCTCACGGATACACCAGAAATACATCTACACGTGGAACAACTCCTACAGAACACCTACTGAAGGCTGGCAGAAGACCTCAGAGCTCCCAAAAGGCAAGAAACTCCCCACGTACCTGGGTAGGGCAAAAGAAAAGAAAAAACAGACAAAAGAATAAGGACGGCACCTGCACCAGTGGGAGGGAGCTGTGAAGGAGGAAAAGTTTCCACACACTAGGAAGCCCCTCCGCGGGCGGAGACTGCGGGAGGCGGAGGGGGGAGCTTCGGGACCGCGGAGTAGTGCACAGCAACGGGTGCGGAGGGCAAAGCGGGGAGAGTCCTGCACAGACGATCGGTGCCGACCGGCACTCAGCAACCCGAGAGGCTTGTCTGCTCACCCGCCGGGGCGGGCGGGGCTGCGAGCTGAGGCTCGGGTTTCGGTTTTGGACGGAGCGCAGGGAGAGGACTGGGGTTGGCGGCTTGAACATAGCCTGAAGGGGTTGGTGCGCCACAACTAGCCGGGAGGGAGTTCGGGGAAAAGCCTGCACCGGCCGAAGAGGCAAGAGACTTTTTCTTCCCTCTTTGTTTCCTGGTGCGCGAGGAGAGGGGTTTAAGAGCGCTGCTTAAAGGAACTCCAGAGACGGGCGCGAGCCGCGGCTAAAAGCTCGACCCCCAGAGACGGGCGCAAGCCGAGACGGGCGTGAGCCGCGGCTAAAACTGCGGACCCCAGAGACGGGCGGGAGACGCTGGGGCTGCTGCTGCTGCCACCAGGGGGGCTGTGTGCGAGCACAGGTCACTCTCCGCGCCCCTCTTCCGCGGAGCCTGTGCAGGCCACCACTGCCAGGTTCCCGGGATCCAGGGACAACTTCCCCGGGAGTACGCATGGCGGGTCTCAGGCTGGTGCAACGTCACGCCGCCTCTGCCGCCGCAGGCCCGCCCCGCACGCAGTGCCCTCCTTCCCCCATCCCCCAACCCCCAGCCTGAGTGAGCCGGAGCTCCCGAATCAGCGGCTCCTTTAACCCCGTCCTGTCTGAGCAAAAAACAGACGCCCTCCAGCGACCTGCGCGCAGGGGCAGGGCCGGGTACAAAGCTGAGCTCCTGTGAGCTGTGAGAGCAGGGAGGAGAGGGGGAGGTCTCTCCCGGCAGCCGCGGAGGCAGCGGATTGAAGCTCCACAATCAACTTGATGTGCCCTGCATCTGTGGAATACCTGAATAGACAGGGAGTGATCCCAAACTGAAGAGGTGGAATTTAAGAGCGAGATCTGTGATTTTTTTTTCCCTTTTCCTCTTTTTGTGAATGTGTGCGTGTATGCTTCTGTGTGAGATCTTGTCTGTATACTCTTGCTTCCACCATTTGTCCTAGGGCTCTATCCGTCCGTGGTTTTTTTAAAAAAAATTTTTTTTTCTTAATAATTAATTTTAATTGTAATAACTTTATTGTACTTTACCTTCGTTCTTTCTTTCTTTCCTTCCTTCCTTCCCTCCTTTAGACAGCGAATCACCCCAGGTTGAGGAGGCGGTCTCTGGGAGCAGGATTTATGATTTTTCCCCCTTTGCCTCTTTTTGTGAAGGTGTATGTGTATGCTTCTGTGTAAGATTTTCTCTGTATAGCTTTGCTTCCAACATTTGTCCTAGGGTTCTATCCGTCCCTTTTATATTTTAAAATATTTTTTAGTATAATAACTATATTATACTTTATTTTATTTTTACTGTATCTTCTTTCTTTCTTTCCTTCTTTCCCTCCTTCCTTCCTTCCTCCCTCCCTCCTTTCTTTCCTTCTTTGCTTCTTTCTTCCTTCCTTTCCTCCTTTCCTTCTTTCTTTCCTCATACTTCTACTAATTCTCTCTACATTTTCTCCTTCTTTCCCTCCTTCCTTCCTTCCTTCCTCCCTCCCTCCTTTCTTTCCTTCTTTGCTTCTTTCTTCCTTCCTTCCTTTCCTCCTTTCCTCATACTTCTACTAATTCTCTCTACATTTTCTCCTTCTTTCCCTCCTTCCTTCCTCCCTCCCTCCCTCCTTTCTTTCCTTCTTTGCTTCTTTCTTCCTTCCTTCCTTTCCTCCTTTCCCTTTCTTTCCTCATACTTCTACTAATTCTCTCTACATTTTCTCCTTCTTTCCCTCCTTCCTTCCTCCCTCCCTCCCTTTCTTTCCTTCTTTCTTCCTTCCTTTCTTCCTTTCCCTCTTTCTTTCCTCATACTTCTACTAATTCTCTCTACATTTTCTCCTTCTTTCCCTCCTTCCTTCCTTCCTTCCTCCCTCCCTTTCTTTCCTTCTTTGCTTCTTTCTCCCTTCCTTCCTTTCCTCCTTTCCTTCTTTCTTTCCTCATACTTCTACTAATTCTCCCTACTTTTTCTCCCTTTTATTCTGAGCCGTGTGGATGAAAGGCTCTTGGTGCTCCAGCCCAGGAGTCAGGGCTCTGCCTCTGAGGTAGGAGAGCCAACTTCAGGACACTGGTCAACAAGAGACCTCCCAGCTCCACATAATATTAAACGGTGGAAATATCCCAGAGACCTCCATCTTAACACCAGCACCCAGCTTCACTCAACGACCAGCAAGCCACAGTGCTGGACAACCTATGCCAAACAACTAGCAAAACAGGAACACAACCCCACCCATTAGCAGAGAGGCTGCCTAAAATCATAATAAGGCCACAGACACCCCAAAACACACCACCAGACGTGAACCTGCCCACTAGAGAGACAAGATCCAGCCTCATCCAGCACAACACAGGCACTAGTCCCCTCCACCAGGAAGCCTACACAACCCACTGAAACAACCTTAGCCACTGGAGACAGACATCAAAAACAACGGGAACTACGAACGTGCAGCCTGCAAAAAGGAGACCCCAAACACAGTAAGATAAGCAAAATGAGAAGACAGAAAAACACACAGCAGATGAAGGAGCAAGATAAAAACCCACCAGACCTAACAAATGAAGAGGAAATAGGCAATCCACCTGAAAAAGAATTCAGAATAATGATAGTAAGGATGATCCGAAATCTTGGAAGTAGAATGGACAAAATGCAAGAAACAGTTAACAAGGACCTACAAGAACTAAAGATGAAACAAGCAACAATGAACAACGCAATAAATGAAATTAAAAGTACTCTAGATAGGATCAATAGCAGAATAACTGAGGCAGAAGAACGGATAAGTGACCTGGAAGATAAAGTAGTGGAAATAACTACTGCAGAGCAGAATAAAGAAAAAAGAATGAAAAGAACTGAGGACAGTCTCAGAGACCTCTGGGACAACATTAAACGCACCAACATTCGAATTATAGGGGTTCCAGAAGAAGAAGAAAAAAAGAAAGGGACTGAGAAAATATTTGAAGAGATTATAGTTGAAAACTTCCCTAATATGGGAAAGGAAATAGTTAATCAAGTCCAGGAAACACAGAGAGTCCCATACAGGATAAATACAAGGAGAAATACGCCAAGACACGTATTAATCAAACTATCAAAAATTAAATACAAAGAAAGCATATTAAAAGCAGCAAGGGAAAAACAACAAATAACACACAAGGGAATCCCCATAAGGTTAACAGCTGATCTCTCAGCAGAAACCCTACAAGCCAGAAGGGAGTGGCAGGACATACTGAAAGTGATGAAGGAGAAAAACCTGCAACCAAGACTACTCTACCCAGCAAGGATCTCATTCAGATTTGATGGAGAAATTAAAACCTTTATAGACAAGCAAAAGCTGAGAGAGTTCAGTACCACCAAACCAGCTTTACAACAAATGCTAAAGGAACTTCTCTAGATAAGAAATGCAAGAGAAGGAAACGACCTATAATAACGAACCCAAAACAATATAGAAAATGGGAATAGGAACATACATATCGATAATTACCTTAGATGTAAATGGACTAAATGCTCCCACCAAAAGACACAGATTGGCTGAATGGATACAAAAACAAGACCCTTATATATGCTGTCTACAAGAGACCCACCTCAGACCTAGAGACACATACAGACTGAAAGTAAGGGAATGGAAAAAGATATTCCATGCAAATGGAAACCAAAAGAAAGCTGGAGTAGCAATTCTCATATCAGACAAAATAGACTTTAAAATAAGGACTATTAAAAGGGATAAAGAAGGACACTACATAATGATCAAGGGATCGATCCAAGAAGAAGATATAACAATTGTAAATATTTATGCACCCAACATAGGAGCACCTCAATACATAAGGCAAATACTAACAGCCATAAAAGGGGAGATCGACAGTAACACATTCATAGTAGAGGACTTTAACACCCCACTTTCACCCATGGACAGATCATCCAAAATGAAAATAAATAAGGAAACACAAGCTTTAAATGATACATTAAACAAGATAGACTTAATTGATATTTATAGGACACTCCATCCAAAAACAACAGAATACACATTTTTCTCAAGTGCTCATGGAACATTCTCCAGGATAGATCGTATCTTGGGTCACAAATCAAGCCTTGGTAAATTTAAGAAAACTGAAATTGTATCAAGTATCTTTTCCGACCACAACGCCATGAGACTAGGTATCAATTACAGGAAAAGATCTGTAAAAAATACAAACACATGGAGGCTAAACAATACACTACTTAATAATGAAGTGATCACTGAAGAAATCAAAGAGGAAATAAAAAAATACCTAGAAACAAATGACAATGGAGACACAACGACCCAAAACCTATGGGATGCAGCAAAAGCAGTTCTAAGGGGGAAGTTTATAGCAATACAAGCCCACCTTAAGAAGCAGGAAACATCTCGAATAAACAACCTAACCTTGCACCTCAAGCAATTAGAGAAAGAAGAACAAAAAAACCCCAAAGCTAGCAGAAGGAAAGAAATCATAAAAATCAGATCAGAAATAAATGAAAAAGAAATGAAGGAAACAATAGCAAAGATCAATAAAACTAAAAGCTGGTTCTTTGAGAAGATAAACAAAATAGATAAACCACTAGCCAGACTCATCAAGAAAAAAAAGGAGAAGACTCAAATCAATAGAATTAGAAATGAAAAAGGAGAAGTAACAACTGACACTGCAGGAATAAAAAAAATCATGAGAGATTACTACAAGCAACTCTATGCCAATAAAATGGACAATCTGGAAGAAATGGACAAATTCTTAGAAATGCACAACCTGCCAAGACTGAATCAGGAAGAAATAGAAAATATGAACAGACCAATCACAAGCACTGAAATTGAAACTGTGATTAAAAAGCTTCCAACAAACAAAAGCCCAGGACCAGATGGCTTCACAGGTGAATTCTATCAAACGTTTAGAGAAGAGCTAACACCTATCCTTCTCGAACTCTTCCAAAATATAGCAGAGGGAGGAACACTCCCAAATTCCTTCTACGAGGCCACCATCACCTTGATACCAAAACCAGACAAGGATGTCACAAAGAAAGGAAACTACAGGCCAATATCACTGATGAACATAGATGCAAAAATCCTCAACAAAATACTAGCAAACAGAATCCAACAGCACATTAAAAGGATCATACACCATGATCAAGTGGGGTTTATTCCAGGAATGCAAGGATTCTTCAATATACGCAAATCTATCAATGTGATAAACCATATTAACAAATTGAAGGAGAAAAACCATATGATCATCTCAATAGATGCAGAGAAAGCTTTCAACAAAATTCAACACCCATTTATGATAAAAACCCCCCAGAAAGTAGGCATAGAGGGAACTTTCCTCAACATAATAAAGGCCATATATGACAAGCCCACAGCAAACATCATCCTCAATGGTGAAAAACTGAAAGCATTTCCACTAAGATCAGGAACAAGACAAGGTTGCCCACTCTCACCACTCTTATTCAACATAGTTTTGGAAGTTTTAGCCACAGCAATCAGAGAAGAAAAGGAAATAAAAGGAATCCAAATCGGAAAAGAAGAAGTAAAGCTGTCACTGTTTGCAGATGACATGATACTATACATAGAGAATCCTAAAGATGCTACCAGAAAACTACTAGAGCTAATCAATGTATTTGGTAAAGTAGCAGGATACAAAATTAATGCACAGGAATCTCTGGCATTCCTATATACTAATGATGAAAAATCTGAAAGTGAAATCAAGAAAACACTCCCATTTACCATTGCAACAAAAAGAATAAAATATCTAGGAATAAACCTACCTAAGGATACGAAAGACCTGTATGCAGAAAATTATAAGACACTGATGAAAGAAATTAAAGATGATACAAATGGATGGAGAGATATACCATGTTCTTGGATGGGAAGAATCAACATTGTGAAAATGACTCTACTACCCAAAGCAATCTACAGATTCAATGCAATCCCTATCAAACTACCACTGGCATTTTTCACAGAACTAGAACAAAAAATTTCGCAATTTGTATGGAAACACAAAAGACCCCGAATAGCCAAAGCAATCTTGAGAACGAAAAAAGGAGCTGGAGGAATCAGGCTCCCTGACTTCAGACTATACTACAAAGCAACAGTAATCAAGACAGTATGGTACTGGCACAAAAACAGAAAGATAGATCAGTGGAACAGGATAGAAAGCCCAGAGATAAACCCACGCACATATGGACACCTTATCTTTGATAAAGGAGGCAGGAATGTACAGTGGAGAAAGGACAGCCTCTTCAATAAATGGTGCTGGGAAAACTGGACAGGTACATGTAAAAGTATGAGATTAGATCACTCCCTAACACCATACACAAAAATAGGCTCAAAATGGATTAAAGACCTAAATGTAAGGCCAGAAACTATCAAACTCTTAGAGGAAAACATAGGAAGAACACTCTATGACATAAATCACAGCAAGATCCTTTCTGACCCACCTCCTAGAGTAATGGAAATAAAAACAAAAATAAACAAATGGGACCTAATGAAACTTCAAAGCTTTTGCACAGCAAAGGAAACCATAATCAAGACCAAAAGACAACCCTCAGAATGGGAGAAAACATTTGCAAATGAAGCAACTGACAAAGGATTAATCTCCAAAATTTACAAGCAGCTCATGCAGCTCAATAACAAAAAAACAAACAACCCCATCCAAAAATGGGCAGAAGACCTAAACAGACATTTCTCCAAAGAAGATATACAGAATGCCAACAAACACATGAAAGAATGCTCAACATCATTAATCATTAGAGAAATGCAAATCAAAACTACAATGAGATATCATCTCACACCAGTCAGAATGGCCATCATCAAAAAATCTAGAAACAATAAATGCTGGAGAGGGTGTGGAGAAAAGAGGACACTTTTGCACTGCTGGTGGGAATGTGAATTGGTTCAGCCACTATGGAGAACAGTATGGAGGTTCCTTAAAATATTACAAATAGAATTACCATATGACCCAGCAATCCCACTACTGGGCATATACCCTGAGAAAATCAAAATTCAAAAAGAGTCATGTACCAAAATATTCATTGCAGCTCTATTTACAATAGCCCGGAGATGGAAACAACCTAAGCGCCCATCATCGGACGAATGGATAAAGAAGATGTGGCACATATACACAATGGAATATTACTCAGCCTTAAAAAGAAATGAAATTGAGTTATTTGTAATGAGATGGATAGACCTAGAGTCTGTCATACAGAGTGAAGTAAGTCAGAAAGAAAAAGACAAATACCGTATGCTAACATATATATATGGAATTTAAGGAAAAAAAATGTCATGAAGAACCTAGGGGTAAGACAGGAATAAAGACGCAGACCTACTGGAGAACGGACTTGAGGATATGGGGAGGGGGAAGGGTGAGTTTTGACAGGGCGAGAGAGAGTCATGGACATATACACACTAACAAACGTAGTAACGTAGATAGCTAGGGGGAAGCAGCCGCAAGGCACAGGGATATTAGCTCGGGGCTTTGGGACAGCCTGGAGGGGTGGGATGGGGAGAGTGGGAGGGAGGGAGACGCAAGAGGGAAGACATATGGGAACATATGTATATGTATAGCTGACTCACTTTGTTATAAAGCAGAAACTAACACACCATTGTAAAGCAATTATACCCCAATAAAGATGGTTAAAAAAAAAGTAAATAAATGGGACCTAATTAAACTTAAAAGCTTTTGCACAGGAAACCATAAACAAAACCAAAAGACAACCCTCAGAATGGGAGAAAATATTTGCAAATAAAGCAACTGACAAGGGAGTAATCTCCAAAATACATAAACAGTTCATGCAGCTCAATATCAAAAAAACAACCCAATAAAAAAAAATGGGTGGAAGATCAAAACAGACATTTCTCTAAAGAAGACATACAGATGGCCAAAAAGCACATGAAAAAAGTTCACCATCACTAATTATTAGAGAAATGCAAATCGAAACTACAATGAGATATCACCTCACACCAGTCAGAATGGGCATCATCAAAAAATTTACAAACAATAAATGCTGGAGAGGTTGTGGAGTAAAGGGAACCCTCTTGTACTGTTGGTGGTAATGTAAATTGATACAGTCACTATGGAGAACAGTACAGAGGTTCCTTAAACTAAAAACAGAATTACCATATGACCCAGCAGATGTGGATGGACCTACAGAGTGTCATACAGAGTGAAGAAAAACAAATGGTACAGATGAACCAGTTTGCAAGGCAGAAACAGAGACACAGATGTAGAGAACAAACAGATGGACACCAAGGGGGTAAAGGATGGGTGGGATGAATTGAGAGATTGGGATTGACATATATACACTAATACGTATAAAACAGATAACTAATGAGATCCTGCTGTATAGCACAGGGAACTCCACTTAGCTGTACAGTAGAAACTAACACAACATTGTAAAACAACTATAACCCAATCTAAAAAAAGAAGCTTACAACAAGGTATCACCTCACACTGGTCAGAATGGCCATCGTCAAAATGTCTACGAACAATAAACGCTGAAGCGGGTGGGGGAAAGGGAACTTCCTACACTGTTGGTGGGAATGTAATTCATTTGGTGCAGCCACTATGGAAAACACTATAGAGGTTTCTTGAAAAAACTAAAAAGAGAACTACCATATGATCCAGCAGTCCCACTCCTAGGGCTATATCTAATGAAGACGATCATTCAAAAAGATACATGCACCCCAGTGTTCACTGCAGCACTGTTTACACTAGCCAGGACATGGAAGCAACCTCAATGTCCATCAACAGAGCAATGGATAAAAAAGATGTGGTACATATATGCAATGGAATATTACTTATCCATAAAAAAATGAAATAATGCCATTTACAGCAAAATGGATGGACCTAGAGATTGACATACTAAGTGAAGTCAGTCAGACAAATCTCATATGATATCACTTACATGTGTAATCTAAAAAGATGATTCAAATGAATTTATTTACCAAACAAAAACAGTCCCACGGACTTTGAATACAAACTTATGATTACCAAAGGGAAAAAGAGGAGGGGTGAGAGAGAAACTGGGAGTTTGGGATTAACATACACACACCACTATAAATAAAACAGATAATCAATGAGGACCTACCATGTAGCACAGGGAACTGTACTCAGTATTCTGTAATAACCTATATGGGAAAAGAATCTGAAAAAGAATGGATATATGTGTAACTGAACTGCTTTGCTGTACACCTGAAGGCAACCCAACATTGTAAATCAACTATACCTGAATATAAAATAAAATTTAAATTAAAAACAAATGCCCCCAAAACAAATTATTATTTACTCCTTCCTTTGATATTGTTTTATCCTTTTTGCTTATAAGTTTAGATAATTATGTTGTTTTACCTTCAGTAGCAATATTTTAGTTACAGGTAAAGTCATTCCTATGTGAAATAGTACATAATACATGCACATTTGGAATTAACATTATTCAACACATTGTGCTGTTACTTAAAATTAGCAATTTATATTTTAATGTTGTAAGTAGTTGTGGAGTTTAGTCATTTATGTACATTGAATTATTTACTGTCATTAAATATCTTTTCTTTAGTGGCTCAAAATATAGCTTTGTAAATAAAAAAGACATAGGGTGGCTGCCTGGATTAAGAAAACAAAGCTCTTCAATATGCTGTCTACGAGAGACTCACTTCAGGGTGAAAGATGCGATGCACAGAGACTGAAAGTGAGGGGATCGAAAAAGATTTCACGCAAACAAAGAAGAAAGCAAGAGTAGCAATACTCCTATCAGGCAAAACAGTCATTAAAACAAAGGATAAAAAGAGACATAGAAGAGCATTATATAACGATAAAGGGATCAATGCAAGAAGAGAATATTTGTTAACAAATACACACCCAATATAGGATCACCTAATCTATATAAAGCAAATACAGACATGAAGGGAGAAATTGACAACAGGAGTAGACTAACACCCCAGTGACATCAGTGGGCAGATAAGACCAAAAAAAAATCAAGAAGGCAATCGTAGTTTTAAATGACAGAACAGATCAGTTGGACTTAAATGATATCCATAGGATATTACATCTAACAAAGCAGAATACAAATCCTTTTAATTAACTAATTTATTTAATTAATTTTTTGTCTGCATTGGGTCTTTGTTGGTGTGCCCAGGCTTTCTCTAGTTGCGGCCACCGGGGGCTACTCTTCATTGTGGTGTGCAGGCTTCTCATCGCAGTGGCTTCTCTTTTTGTGGAGCACAGGCTGTAGGCACGCAGGCTCAGTAGTTGTGGCTCGCGGGCTCTAGACGCAGGCTCAGTAGCTGTGGCACACAGGCTTAGGTGCTCCGTGGCATATGGGATCTTCCCAGACAAGGGATCAAACCTGTGTCCCCAGCATTGGCAGGTGGATTCTTAACCACTGTACCACCAGGGAAGTCCCACAAATCCTTGTTGAAGTGCACATGGATCATTCTCAAGGATAGAGCACTTACCACATCACAAAATAAGCCTCAACAAATATAAGAGGATAGAAATAATGTCGAGCATCTTTCCCACTATTACACCAACTGAAGAAAAAATGGGAAAAGAACATGTGGAGACTAAACATGCCTCTAAGAAAAATATCAATGGGTTAACAATGACATCAAAGAGGAAATAAAATACCTGAAGACAAATGAAAATAAAAACATAACTCTACAGGGCTTCCCTGGTGGCACAGTGGTTGAGAGTCCGCCTGCCAATGCAGGGGACACGGGTTCGTGCCCCGGTCTGGGAAGATCCCACATGCTGCGGAGCGGCTAGGCCTGTGAGCCACGGCCGCTAAGCCTGTGCGTCCAGAGCCTGTGCTCCGCAACGGGAGAGGCCACAGCAGTGAGAGGCCTGCGTACTGCAAAAATAAATAAATAACTCTACAAAATCTATAGGATGAAGGAAAAGTAGATCTAAGAGGAAAGTTCATAGCAATATAGGCCTCCAAGAAACAAGAAAAATCTCAAACAACTTAACCTACCACCTAAAAGAATTAAGAAAAGAACAAAGCCCAATGTGAACAGAAGGAAGGAAATAAAGATCAGAGGGGAAATAAAAGATTAATGAAACAAAGACCTATTTGAAAGGATAAAACTGATAAACCTTTAGCCAGACTTACCAAGAAGAAAAGAGGACCAAGTAAACAAAATAAGAAAGGATCAATAACTGACACCACAGAAATATAAAAGAAAATCACATTACTATGACTAGTTATATGTCAACAAATTGGACAACCTAGAAGAAATGGACAACTTTATAGAAATCTACAGACTGCGAAGACTAAGTCAAGAAGTAGACAATTTGAACTGATCACTAGAAGTGAAATTGAATCTGTAACAAAAATAAATTAAAACTTCCAGCAAACAAAAGTGGACTGTTTCACAGAGGAATGCTACCTAGCATACAAAGAACTTCTATCTGTCCTTCCAAAACTCTTCCAAATAATTGAAGGGGGAACACTACCAAAATCATTCTATGAAGCCACCATCATCCTGATACCAAAACCAGGCAAAGACACTACAAAAGAAGAAAATTATAGGCCAATATCTTTCATGAACAAAGATGCAAAAATCCTCATCAAAATGTTAGCACACAAAATCCAACAATACATAAAAAGGGTCATATACCATTCTCAATTTGGATTCATTCCAGGGTTGCAAGGATGGTTTAACATATGTGAAACGAAAACAAAAACACCAGTGTGATACTCCACACTAACAAAAGGAAAGACAAACCACATGATCATTTCAGTATTTTCAGAAAAAGCATTTGATAAAATGCAACATGATAAAAACTCTTACCGAAGTGGAGAGGGAACATGTCTCAACATTAATAAAAGTCATTAAAGCAAACCCACAGCCAATATAATACTCAATGGTGAAAAGCTGAAAGCCTTACTGTTAAATTCAGGAACAAGCCAAGTATGCCTACTCTCACCACCTCTATTCAACATAATATTGGAAGTCCTAGGCACAGCAAATCAGATATGAAAAAGAAATAAAGGGTATCCAGATCGGAAGCAAAGAGGTACAACTGTCCCTATTTACAGATGACATGATACTGTGTATCAAGAACCCTAAAGTTTCTCCACCTAAAAACTATGAGAACTAATGAATTCAGTAAGCTTGTTAATATACAGAAATACATTGCATTTCTATACACTAAAAATGAAATATCAGAAAGGGGTATTTTTTTAATCCCATTTAAAAGTCACACTAAAAAAAAAAAACCCTAGCTGAATAAACTTAACCAAGGAGGTGAAAAACCTATATGCTGAAAACTATATAAAACATTGATAAAAGAAATGGAAAGCTACCCCATGCTCTTGGATTGGAAGAATATTAAGATGGCCATAAAACCCAAAGCAATCTACACATTTAACTCGATCCCTATCAAAATACTAAGATTTTTTCACAGAACTGGAATAATCCAAAAATTTGTACAGAACTACAAAAGACTATGAATTGCCAAAGCAATCTTAGAAAAAAGAGCAAAACTGGAGGCATGACCCTCCCAGTCTTCAGACTATACTACAAAGCTACAGTAGTCAAAGCAGTGTTGTAGCAGCAGAAAAACAGACAGGGCAATGTCACAGAGAAGAGAACCCAGAAATAAACCCATACCCTACAGTCAATGAATCTACAAAGGAGGCAAGAATATACGATGGGGAGAAGACCATCTCTTTCAACAAGTGGTTCTGGGAAAGCTGGACAGCCACATGTAAAAGAAAGATTATTTTTATATGTGGTGTGAGGGAACATTCTAAACTCAAAATGGTTTTAAGACCTAAAAGACAAAACCATAAGAGAACATAGGAACACTCTGACATAAATTGTAGCACTATTTCTTGAATCAGTCATCTAAGGCAAAAGAATTAAAGCAAAACAACAACACATAATAATAAAGACAAATGAGACCTAATTAAACATAAAAGATTTTGCACAGCAAAGTAAGCCATCAACAAAACAAAAACACAACCTGCTGAATGGGAGGGACTGTGTGCAAATCATGCACATCAACAAAAGGTGAGTATCCAAAATACACCAACAGCTCATACAACTCAATACCAAAAAAACAATCCAATCAAAAACATGGGCAGAAGACTCAAACAGACATTTTTTCCAAAGAAGACATATGGATGGCAAATGGGCCAATGAAGAGATGCTCAACTTTGCTAATCAATAGAGAAATACAAATCAAAACTACAATGAGGTATTATCCCAAATCAGTCAGAATGGCCACCATCAAAAAGTCTATAAATAATGCATGTTGGAGAAGTTACAGAGAAAAGGGAGCCCAAGTACCCTTTTCATGGGAATGTAAGTCGGTGCAGCCACTATGGAGAACAGTACAGAGGGTCCTCAAAAAACTAAAAATATAACTGCCACGTGATCCAGCAGTTCTACTCCTGGGCATATTTCTGGAAAAAACAACACTAATTTGAAAAGATACATGCACCCCAATGTTGATAGCTGCACTATTTACAATATGTAAATAGCCAAGGCATGGAAGCAAGCTAAGTGTCCATCGACAGAGACATGGATAAAGAAGATGTAGTACATACATACAATGGAATATTACTCAGCCATAAAAAAGAATGAAATAACGCCATTTGTAGCAATGTGGATGGACTTACAGAATATTACGCTTAGAGAAATAAGTCAGAGAAAGACAAATACTATATGGTATCACTCACGTGTGGAATCTAAGAAACACAAATGAATGTATATGTACAACAGATTCACAGACAGACTTCTAGAAGACAAACTTATGTTACCAAAGGGGAGATGGAAGCAGGGAGAGACACATTAGGGGTAAGGGAGTAACAGATATGAACTAGCAGATTAAAAAAATAAGCAACGAGGATTTACTATGTAGTGCAGGGTGCTACACTCATTATCCTGTAGTTTGTAACAGTCTGACCTGTGGAGACGCTGAACCTGAATCACTGTGCTGTGTACTGAAACAACACTGCAGACCGACCACGCTTCAGCAGAGGGGACCCATACCCCACAAAGGAGAGAAGACTTTCAACTGCAGAGGTGCTTCCCAAGGAGCAAGGGGTCTGGGCCCCACATCGGCTCCCCAGGCTGAGGCTGCTGCACCAGGAAGACAAGTCCCCAGACCATGTGGCTTTGGAGGCCAGTGGGCTTGCTTTCAGGAGACCCCAAGGGCTGTGGGGAAGAGACTCCACTCTTAAAGGATGCACACAGGCTCTCACAAGCTCCAAGACTCAGGGCGGCAGCAGCAGCGATCTGAAGGAACCTGGGTCACACCCACCTGCCGATCATCTCATCCTCCTGGAGAGGCTGGGGGCTCACCCTGGGGACACAGACACTGGCAGCCACCATTTGGGAGGCCAGTGTACCACATGGACACTCGCTGGCAACCTGCACTGTAGAATCCTCCCTCTAGCTTCTCAGCCTCAGGACCCAGCCCCACCCCTGCCCAATAGCCTCTAGGCACCAGTACTGGGATGCCTCAGGCTATGCAGTGAGCGGGCTGGGGCACAGCCCCACCCAGCAGAGAGGCTTCTTTGAGAAACCCCAGCCCACAGCCACCCCTGGACATGCCCTGCCCACCAGAGGGCCCAGGACCTTGCCCCACACACCAGAGCACAGGCACTAGACCAGGGAGCCCCAGGCCCTGCAGTCAGAGATCCTGAGACTCAGCCCTGGCCACCAGCAAGCCTAGTCCAGCCTTGAGACCACCCTCACCTACCAGTGGGCGGACACCAGCCCCAGGACTACTGCAGCCCCACAGCCTGTGACAGGACCCAGCCCACTGACCAGCTGGCCAACACAAGCTTCAGGACCCCTGGATCCCACCCATGAGCAGTCTGACACCAGCTACTGAACCCCTGGGCCCTCCAGCCAGCTCCCAGGACCTGGCACTGCCCACCTGTGAGCCAGCACTAGCCCGGCGTGCCCCTGGGGATTCTGCAGCCAGCCACCTCGTGACCTGGCCCCACCAACCAGAATGCGGCAGCCTCTGTACAAGGCAGGGCCTGGCAACCAAATGGATGGGGGCCGGCCACGCCTACCAGGGCACCTTCAGTAGTCAGACCACCACAGCAGTAGGATCTATGCAGCCCTCACTGGGGGAACCACTAAAGCATACAGCTCTGGCGACAGGAGGAGAGTGTGCTTCTGGGGCACACAGGATGTCTCCTACAGAGGGCCACTTCTCCAAGGGCGGGAAACATAACCAACCACCAGATACGTAGAAGTACAGCGATTCAGGCAAGATGAAGTGACAGAGGAACCTATTCCAAATGAAGGAGTGAGATAAAACCCCAGAAGAAAACCTAAGTGACGTGGAGATAAGCAATCTACCTAAGGATGAATGATCGTAAAGCTGACCGAAGAACTCAGGAGGAGAACGCATTAACGGAGCAAGAAGTTAGAAGTTTTAAAGAGTTAGAAAGTATAAAAAACCCAACAGAGGTGAAGAGTGTAATAACTGAAATGAACACAGTAGGAGAAATCAACAGACTGATACAGAGGAACAGATTAGTAAGCTGGAAGACAGTAGTGGAAATCACTGATGCTAAAGAGAAAAAATAATAAATGACAGTATAAGAGACTCCTGGGACCTCAAACGCACTAATATTTACATATAAAGGTCCTAGAAAGGGAAGAGAAAAAGGGGCAGAGAACACATTTGAAGAAACAGCTGAAAACTTCTGTAACCTGGGAGAGGAAACAGACATCCAGGTCCTAGAAGCACAGAGAGTCCCAAACAGGACCAATCGAAGGAGGATCACACCAAGACGCATTGTACGTAAAATAGCAAAAATTGGAGCGAACATTAAAAGCAGTAAAGGAAAAGCAACAAGTAACAAGGGGACTCCCGTAAGGCTATCAGCTGACTTTTCAACAAACTCTGAAGGCCAGAAGGGAGGAGTACAATATATGTAAAGTGATAAAAGGGGAAAACCTACAACCAGGAATACTCTGCCTGGCAAGACTTTGATTTGATGGAGAGATTAAGACATTTACAGATGAGCAACAGCTAAAAAGTTCAGCACCCCCAAACCAGCTTTACGAGAAACATTAACGGGACTTCTCTAAGCAAAAAAAGAGAAGGCCACAACTAAAAACATGAAAATTACAAAGGGAAAAAGGTCATCAGTAAAGGCGAATATTTAGTACAGGCACTAAATCATGTACAAAGCAAGTAAGAAAGTTAAAAGTCAATTTAGTGTGATCATCTACAAAACAGATGTAAGACATGACAAAGACAGTAATTAGGAGAGTAACAATGCAGGACTGTTAAAATGCATCTGAAATTAAGTGATCAGCAACTTAATCACACATGTATATTACTATATATAACCTCATGGTAATGATAAACCCTAAATCTATAATGCTACACAAAGATACAAAGAACAGAGGAAATCTAAACACCAAAGGTAGTCATCAAATCACAAAGAACAAAAGGAATTTTAAAAACCACAAAAACAACCCCAAAACAATTAACAAAATGGCAGTAAGTACATACATATCAACAGTTACTTTAATGTAAATGAACTAAATACTCCAATAAGACAGTGACTGAATGGATACAAAAGCAAAACCTGTATATACGCTGCCTACAAGAGACTCACTTCAGATCTAAACATACAGACTGAAAGTGAGGGGACGGAAAGTGGTATTCCATGCACATGGAAATCTAAACAAAGCTTAGGTAGCAATACTTATCAGACAAGAGAGACTTCAAAACGAAGACTGTTACAAGAAACAAAGACGGACATTATATAATGCTCAAGGGGTCAATCCAAGAAGATACAACTATCGTAAATATATATGCACCCAACATAGGAACACGTAAATATATAAGTATTGACATAAAGGGAGAGATCGACAGCAGCACAGTAATAGTGGGGGACTTTTTACCACCACTTACAATCAGTGGACAGATCATCCAGATAGGAAATTCAAGAAGGAAACACGTGCCTTAAATGACACATTAGTTCAGATGGACTTGAGATATATATATATATATATATTTAGAATATCCCCAAAGCAGAATACAGTAAGTCTCCTACATATGGACCTTCAAGATGTGAACTTTTAAAGATGCAAACATACACTTGCATGTCCAATCACATAAGTTAGTTCACGGCTGGCGTGCACTGTCACATGCGCACATCCTCTACAAGTGGTTGTGCTTTTGTGCGGTTTACTCTGCAGTATAGAGTACAGTAGGTGCAGTATCTTTATTTCAAGCCCAGGATGTCCGGAAGCAAGCGTAAAAGCAGTGGTGATGTAGCTGGTACTGCTAAGAAGCGCCAAGCAATAACAATTGAAAGAAAAGTGAAAACAATTGAGAGAGTGGAGCAACAAGAGGAAGAAGAAGTAAGTGAAGAACCAAAGAGATTCACGGTGCAGGAAATGGCATGGGGGCTTTATTTGAGGAGGCACTGTTACTGTTTGAGGCACAGGACCCGAATGCAGAATGGTAGACAAAGGTTGCAGCTGCTGTTCAGAATGTAATTCCATGCTACCATGTCATCTATGATGAGGAAAAAAGAGCTACTACCCAGACATCACTGGGTCATTTTTTCAAGAGGGTAGATAGAATTGAATCCAGCAAGGAATCAGAACCTGTGGCATCAACGTCAGGCGTGAGTGAAATTGCAGCTTGCCCTCCGTCTCCTTTTGCTGAGGATCCTTCAGCTCTACCATCTCCCACCTCCTCTCCCTCCTCCAGGCAGTAACTCTTCTCGCCTGTTCACTCGATGCCAGCCCTTGTACCCCAAATGTTGTACCGTACTACTGTACTTTTCAAGGTATTGTACTGTTAAAATTAAAACATTTTTAATCTTGTTTGGTTTTATGTATTATCTGTGTGAAAAGTATTATAAACCTATTACAGTACAGTACTATATAGTTGACTGTGTTAGTTGGGTACCTAGGCTAACTTTGTTGGACTTACAAACAAACTGGACTTACGAACGCACTCTCGGAACAGAACTCATTCATGTGTAGGGAACTTACTGTACACATTCTTTTCAAGTGCACATGAAACATTCTCCAGTATAGATCACATGCTAGGCCTCAATACAAATCTCAGTAAGAAAATTGAGATAATATCAAGGATCTTTTCCAACCACAATGTTATGAGACTAGAAATCAACAAGAAAACTGCAAAAAGCACAGACACATGGAGCCTGAGTAATTGCTACTGAACAACCAATGGGTCACTGAAGAAGTCAAAGAGTAAATAAAAAAAATACCCGGAGACAAATGAAAACAAAAACACAATGATCCAAAAATCTATGGGATGCAGCAAAGGCAGTTCTAAGAAGGAAGTTTTAGGGATACAAGTTTACCTCAGGAATCAAGAAAAATCTGTAACAATCTAACCTTACACCCAAAGGAACTAGGAAAAGAATAAACAAAACCCACATTTAGAAGGAAAGAAATCTTGAAGATAAGAGCAGATATAAATGAAAAAGAATAAAAAACAGAAAGATCAATGAAATGAAGAGCTGTTTTTTTGAAGAGAGAAACAAAATAGATAAACCTTTACCCAGACTCAATCAAGAAAAAAAGGGAGAGGGCCCAATCAGTAAAAATCAGAAGTGAAAAAGAAGTTACAACCGGCACCACAGAAATACAAAGGATCAGAAGGAGACTGCTATGAGCAACTATACACAGTGAAATGGGCAAACTGGGAGGAATGGGCAAACTGGGAGGAATGGACAAGTTCTTAGAGATATACAAAATCTTGAGACTGAACCAGGAAGAAACAAAGCATGAACAGACCAATTACCAGTGGTGAAACTGAATGAGTAATTTAAAAACTCCCAACAAACAGAAGTCCAGGACCAGATGGCTTCACAGGTGAATTCCACTGGACTTTCAGAGAAGAGTTAATACCTACCCTTCTGAAATCATTCCAAAAAACTGCAAAGGAACACTTCTGAACTCATTCTATGAGGCCACCGTCACCCTGATACCAAAACCAGACAAATCGAAGAAAAAACAAAGTTACAGGCCAGTAACACTGATGAACATATATGCAAAAATCCTCAGTGAATTAGCAGCTGAATCCAGGAATACATTAAAAGGATCGTACATCATGATCAAGCAGGGATATGAGGATGGTTCAGTATCCACAAATCAATGGGATACACCACATTAACAAATTGAGTTAAACCCATATTATTATCTCAATAGATGCAGAAAAAGCTTTTGACAAAACTCAACAGCCATTTATGATAAAACCTCAAAGTGGGCATAGAGGAAACATACCTTGACATAAAGGCCATATAAATAAGCCCACAGCTAACATACTCAATGGTGAAAAGCTGAGACATTTCTTCTAAGATCAGGAACAAGACAAGGATGTCCTCTCTTACCACTTTTATTTAGAAGTCCTAGCCACAGCAATCAAAGAAAAAGCAATAAAGGGGATCCAAATTGGGGAAGAAATAAAACTGTCATGTTTCCAGGTGGCATGATACCACACATAGAAAATCCTAAAGACGCCACTAGAAAACTACTAGAGCTCATTGAATTTGGTAACATTGCAGGATACCAAATTAATATACAGAAACTTGTATTTCTGTACACTAACAAGCTTATCGGATGATGGTACAGACGAGCAAACACAAATACAGTGGCTCTTCAAGCAATTCTGTGTAACCTTATTGGAGACACTGGATTTATTATATCAATAGCATGATTTGTTTAATTTACATGCGTGAGATCTGCAACAAATCTTCGTACTTGACCTAAGCCACTCAAACCTACCTTTAATAGGACTTGTACTAGCTGCAGCTGGAAAATCCACCCCATTTGGTCTCTGCCCTTGACTCCCTCAGCAATAGAAGGTGCTACCCGTTTCAGCCTTTCTCTCCTCAAGCACGATAGTTGTAGCAGGTATTTTCCTTCTCATCTTCTTCTACCCTTTAACAGAAAAGAATGAGCTTATTCAGACAATAACACAATGCTTAGGGGCTAGTACTACATTATTTACAGCAATATGCACTCTTACCCAAAAGGATATTTAAAAAATTATCACTTTCTCCACTTCAAGCCAGTTAGGCCTTATAATGGTAACAACCGGTATAAACCAGCCTTATCTAGCATTCCTCCATAGCTGCACACACACACCTGTTTTAAGGCCATATTATTTATATGCTCTGGGTCTACTATTCACAGCCTAAACGATGAACAAGACATTCGAAAAACAGGGAGCCTAATCAAAGCAATACCCTTTACTACAACAGCCCTCATTATCAGAAACCTAGCCCTAACAGGAATACCTTTCTGTACTGGATTTTATTCTAAAGACCTAATTATCAAGACTGCTAATATGTCTTATACCAACAGCTGAGCCCTGCTACTAACCCTAATCACCACATCCCTCACAGCTGTTCACAGTACTTATTATCTTCTTTGCATTATTCGGACAAGCTCGCTTTCCCACCTTAACTTTCATGAGTGAAAGTAACCCATTCCTAATCTATTCTATCAAACGCTTATTAACGGGGAGCATTTCGCAGGGTTTATCATCAACAATACTCTTCCAGTAACAGTCCCTCAAATACCTATACCCTACTTCGTAAACCAGCTGCCCTTGCTGTAACTATCCTCGGCTTGACTCTAGCCCTCGAACTTAATCTTACTTCTCAAAACTTAAAATGTAAGTATTTCTCAGACATTTTCAAGTTTTCCAACCCCTCAGGATACTTTCCCACTCTCACACACCGCCTAACACCCTACTGGAACCCATCAACAAGCCAAAAATCAGCATCTTCTCTCCGAGACTTAATTTGACTAGAAAGCATTTTACCAAAAACCACCTCCCTTATTCAAATAAAATTCTCTACATTAGGATCAGAACAAAAAGGCCTAATCAAGCTATATCCCCTCTCACTCCTCATAACCCTCGCCCCGAGCACGATTCTAGTTACAAGTAACCGATAATAACCCCAACACCAGTAAGCAGTGATCAGCCAGCAACAATCGCCTGCCAAGAAGCGCAGCTGTACAACGCCGCGATTCCCACAGCCGCTTCCCTAAAACTCCAGACTCACCACCTGTATCATAAACTACTCAATCCCCTAGCCCACTGAAGTACACTTTCTACCTCCTCATCTTTCAAAACATAAAACACCACTGAAAACTATTATGAAGCCTGAAAGAAATATACCCAAGACAGTCTTATTAAGAACCCACACTTCTGAGTACTGTTCAGTAGCTACAGCTGTCGTATTACCAAACACTACCAACATCCCCCCTAAATAAATCAAAAGTACCATGAATTTTCAGCCAGTTGAGCCAACTGTGCTCTTTTCCCCGTGGGGGCCCAGTGTGCACCTCCTCGGTGGTACGTGCAGCCTGTGGACTGTACGGGTTGCCCTCAGGGACGCTGGATTCGGCCCTTTCCAGTGCACACTCGTCACTGGCATGCCGTCCCCAGTCTAGGCTGCAGACAGGGATGCAAGGTGCCCTTGGAGAGCTCCAGAGCACGGTGGCCAGGGTCCACGATGGCCAAGTCATCATGCACATCCACACCAAGCACAGGATAAGGAGCTTGTGACTGAGGCCCTCTGCAGGGCCCAGTCCACGTGCTCTGGCCTCCAGAAGATCTACGTCACCACGAAGTGGGGACTTCCTAAGTTTAATGCGGATGAATTTAATGACATGGTGGCAGAAAAATGGCTCATCCCGGATGGCTGTGGGGTAAAATATGACATGGCCCCTGGACACGTGGCAGGCTTTGCGCTCAGGAGGGCCTTGGCGCCGTCCCCTCCTTACTCAGGCACACCAATACATCCTACTTTCCTGTTTTAAAAAAAGAAAAAAACATTAAATCTAAAAATGAACCACCAAAAGTCAACACAACCAGCACCACCACCCATAGTCAGTCCAAGCCCTCCAGAGACAGGGGAAGGTTTTGAAGAAAACCCCATAAAATCATAAAGGACTCAAAATAAATGTTGTATCATTATTCTTACGTGGAATCTAACCATGGCCAATGACATGCAAAATCATCGTTGTTATTCAACTATAAGAACACTAGTGACCAACATCCAAAAATCACACCCATTAATAAAAATCATCAACTGCATTCATTGATATTCCAGCCTCATCAAACATTTCATCATGATGACATTTTGGCTCCCTGTTGGGTATCTTTGATTTTACAAATCTTAACAGGCTTGTTCCTAGCAATACATCACAACGTCAGACACAATAACTGCTTTCTGATCAGTGACACCCATCTGCCATAAATCAGAGATGAATCATTCGGTATGTACATGCAAATGGAGCTTCCGTATTCTTTATTTGCTTACTTATTCATGTAGGACGTGGGCTATGTTATGGGTCCTGTGCTTTTCTAGAAACATGAAAGATCGGAATTATCCTATTTACAGTGATAGCCACAGCATTCATAGGCTATGTACTACCCTGAGGACAAATACCGTTTTGAGCAGCAACAGTTATTACCAACCTCCTCTCAGCAATCCCATACACCGGTACAACCTTGTCAAATAGGATCTGAGGCGGCGTCTCGGTAGACAAAGCAACTCTTTACACAATTCTTCACCCTCCCTTTTATTCTCCCATTCATCACTACAGCACTAGCAGCCGTCCACCTACTATTCCTTCACGAAACAGGACCTAATAACCCCAAAGGAATCCCATCTGACATAGACAAAATTCCATTTCACCCCTACTATACAATTAACGACATTTTAGGTGCTTTATTATTAGTTCTAGCATTGATAGTATTAGTCTTATTCCCACCCTACTTACTAGGAGACCCCAACAACGACACCCCAGCAAATCCTCTCAATATACCACCTCACGTTAAACAAGAACGTACTTCCTATTTGCATACACAATCCTACAATCAAGCCCCAATAAACTAGGAGGAATACTAGCCCTAATCTTTTTTATCGTAATCCTAGCATTTATCCCAATGCTCCACACATCCAAGCAATGAAGCATAATATTCTGACCCCTTAGCCAATGCCTGTTCTGAATCCTAGTGGCAGACCTAGTCACACTAACATGAATTGGAGGACAACATGTAGAGCATCCTTTCGTTATCACTGGACAACTAACATCTATTTTATACTTCTTTCTAATCCTAGCACTAATGCCAGTAACCAGTATTGTGGAAAACAATCACCTGAAATGAAGAGTCTTTGTAGAAGATACATCATCCTGGTCTTATAAACCAGAGAAGGAGAACAACACATCTCCCTAAGACTCGAGGAAGTAGCTCCAGCTCCACCATCAGCACCCAAAGCTGAAATTCTACTTACACTATTCCTTGAAACTTTTGTCATGGGACATTTACAAAATTGAGTACTATTTCAGTATTAAAATGACCTCATTTTACAATAAACTAGTGTGTACTTCGTGCATATCTGCATCACCACATCAGTACATACATACATGCCACATCATACATAATACACTTTATGTATAATCACACATTTACCCCGTGCTTATAAGCATGTAATTGTATTACTGATATTACATAGAACATATACGTTGTCAGTCGTACATAGCACGTTAAGTCAAATCAATTCAGGTCAACATGCATATCATATCCGATAGATCACGAGCTTAATCACCAGGCCGAGTGAGACCATCGACCCACTTGGCAGGTGTCCCTCCTCTCGCTCCAGGCCCGTGATCTCTGCGGGTTTCTATTGATGAACTTTATCAGACACCTGGTTCTTATTTCAGGACCATCTCACCTAAAATCGCCCATTCTTTCCTCTTAAACAAGACTTTTTTTTTTTTTTCCCCCGGTACGCGGGCCTCTCACTGTTGCGGCCCCTCCCGTTGCGGAGCACAGGCTCCGGATGCGCAGGCTCAGCGGCCATGGCTCACGAGCCCAGCCGCTCCGCAGCACGTGGGATCTTCCTGGACCAGGGCATGAACCCGTGTCCCCTGCATCAGCAGGCAGACTCTCAACGACTGCGCCACCAGGGAAGCCCTAAACAAGACATCTTGATGGACTAATGACTAATCAGCCCATGCTCACACATAACTGGTGACATGCATTTGGTACTTCTTAACTTTTAAGGGATGCTTGGACTCAGCTACGGCCATCTGAGGCCTTAACTCAAATAAATTGTAACTGGACTTAATTGAACATCATTTACCAACATCATCAACCATAAGCTGCTGTTCAGTCAATGGTTACAGGACATAAGAAGATTACACACACGTGTGCAAGTACAATTTAACCACCTACCCAAAATTAAACAGACAAGAAAATAACCCAATCGCACTGCTGACCTTTTAAAAAACGCACAACATGAGAGTTGCGAGTTAAGTTTTATTTGGGACAAAATGAGGACTGCAGCCCGGGAGACAGCATCCCAGATGGCTCTGAGAGACTGCTCCCAAGAGGCAGGGGGAAGGTCAGTATATATGTGACTCTGGTGCAGGGGGAATACCTGCAATCAAGCACATACTTTTTACTGAAGGTTTCTGCTGTCTTGTGCAGGTTACTCTGCTAGTCACGAAGAGCAGACGCTGCCATGAAGGATTTTAGCGCTTTTCTAGATATAAAGAGATACGAGAATTGGGCTCCTAAAATGGGCTCCAGAAAATATCTAACTACCTGAAGACCTGTTCTGCCAGTTTTTCCCAGCACAGAGAGCCTCGTTGCAGCTCTCCACCTTGAACTCCTTTCAGGGGGTGCTGAGAGTGAGAGCTGCAGGAGCACAGGATTTACTCCTTGTAGAGGTCGATGGCCAGAGCCAATCTGTCATTAACAGTACCAATAAACTACTTAGATATTCACCACTTATAGAAACAGACATCCCCCTAGATCTAGTAGCCATTTTTATCAAAATTTTAATACTAAATCTGACATAAGCCACATAAAATAATCACATAAATATTAATCCATCACATACGTCAACTTGTTAATGTAGCTTAAACCCTAAAGCAAGGCACCGAAAATGCCTAGGTGAGTTCATTAACTCCATTAACACATAGGTTTGGTGCCAGCCGTTCTCGTTTTTAATAAAATTACACATGCAAGCATCCACGCCCCGGTGAGAATGCCCTCTAAACCACTGAGATTAAGAGAGGCAGGCATCAAGCACGCCAACACCAGCAGCTCACAACACCTTGCTTAACCACACCCCACAGCAAACAGCAATGGTAAAAATTAGGCTATAAATGAAAGTTCGACTAAGTTATATTAATTAGGGTTGGTAAATTTCACGCTAGCCACCAGGGTCATAGATTAACTCAAATAATAAGAAATACGGCATAAAGCGTGTTAAAGAGTAATGCAAAATAAAGTTTTAATTAAGCCATAATTCAAATGAAAGTAGATGAAGACGACTTTACTATTTCCTGATAACACAGCAGCTAAGACCCAAACTGGGATTAGATACCCCACTATGCTTAGCCCTAAACCCAAATAATTACAAGAACAAAATTATTCGCCAAAGTACTACTGGCAACAGCTTAAACTCAAAGGACTTGGTGCTGCTCCACACCCCTCTAGAGGAGCCTCTTCTATAATCGGTGAACCCCGATAAACCTCACCAACCCTTGCTAGTTCAGTCTATATACCGCCATCTTCAGCGAACCCTAAAATGGCATACAAGCAAGCATAACTATTATACATAAAAACGTTAGGTCAAGTTGTAACCTACGGGGTGGGAAGAAATGGGCTACATTTTCTATATCAAGAACATATTTTCGTCCCACGAAACTTTTTATGAAATTTAAAAACCAAAGGAGCATTTAGTAGTAAATTAAGAACAGAGTGCTTAGTTGAATAAGGCAATGAAGCACGCACACACCGCCCGTCATCCTACTCAAGTATAATAATTTCCTATAATCTATCAGCAAATACTAATTATATGCAAGGAGACAGGTCATAACATGGTAAGCATGCTGGAAAGTATGCTTGGATAAATCAAAGCATAGCTTAAATAAAGGACCTGTCCACCCAGGAGATTTCATATCCCATGAATGCCTTGAACTAAAGCTAGTCCAACAGTCCTCCCATTATATTAGCATAAGCAGATTAAACATTCACTCAACACTTAAAATATAGGAGATAGAATTTAAATTACCCTCTGGTGCTATTGAGGAAGTACCGTAAGGGAATGATGAAATATTAAAAGTAATAAAAAGCAAAGTTTACCCCTTGTACCTTTTGCATAATGACTTAACTAGCAAAAATTTAACAAAGAGAACTTAAATAACCCAAAACCAAACGAGCTACTTATGAACAGTTTATTAGAACAAACTCATCTATGTGGCAAAACAGTGAGAAGATTCATAAGTAGAGCTAACAAGCCTAACCAGCCTGGTGACAGCTGGTTGTCCAAAACAAGAATTTCAATTCAACCTTAAAAAGTACTAAAAAACGTTTTAAGTGTCTTTTTTTGTTTGTTTGTTTTTGCGGTACGCAGGCCTCTCACTGCTGTGGCCTCTCCTGTTGCGGAGCACAGGCTCTGGACGCGCAGGCTCAGCGGCCATGGCTCACGGGCCCAGCCGCTCCGCGGCATGTGGGATCTTCCCAGACCAGGGCACGAACCCATGTCCCCTGCATCGGCAGGCAGACTCTCAACCACTGCGCCACCAGGGAAGCCCCGTTATAAGTTTTAATGTATTTTTAAATGTTACTCTAAAAAGGTACAGCTTTTTAGAAATGGATACGACCATAACCAGAGAGTAAAAAACAAACACCACAGCTGGCATAAAAGCAGCCACCAATTAAGAAGGCGTTCAAGCTCAACAATAAATATATCCCAATACCAACAATAAACAAATCAACTCCTAGTCTTACTACTAGACCAATCTATTAAGTTATAGAAGCAATACTCTTAATAAGAGTAACAAGAAATACTTCTCCTTACGTAAGTTTACATCAGTAACTAATATGCTGATAATTAACAGTAAATAAATACAACTCAACACTAAATTATTAGCTGCACTGTTAATATAACACAGGCATGCACCAAAGGAAAGATTAAAAAAAGTAAAAGGAACTTGGCAAACACAAACCCCGCCTGTTTACCAAACACATCAGTTCTAGCACAACCAGTATTAGAGGCACTGCCTGCCCAGTGACAACTGTTAAACGGCCACAGTATCCTGACCGTGCCAAGTAGCATAATCATTTGTTCTCTAAATAAGGACTTGTATGAATGGCCACACAAGGGTTTTACTGTCTCTTACTTTTAATCAGTGAAATTGACCTTCCCATGAAGAGGCAGGAATAACAAAATAAGAAGACCCTATGGAGCTTTAATTAGTTAATCCAAAAATATATAATTAAACCACCAAGGGATAACAAAATTTCATATGGGTTAACAATTTTGGTTGGGGTGACCTCGGAGAACAAAAAAGCCTCCGAGTGATTAAAATCTAGACTTACCAGTCAAAACATAGTATCCCTTATTGATCCAAAAACTGATCAACGGAACAAGTTACCCTAGAAGTAACAGCACAGTCTTATTCCAGAGTTCATATCAACAACAGGGTTTACGACCTCGATGTTGGATCAGGTGGTTCTGAAGAACCCAGGGCAGGACAGGAATAAAGACGCAGACGTAGAGAATGGACTTGAGGACACGGGGAGGGGGAAGGGTGAGAGTGGTATGAACTTATATACACTACCAAATGGAAAATAGATGGCTAGTGGGAAGCAGCCGCATAGCACAGGGAGACAGCTCAGTGCTTTGTGACCACCTAGAGGGGTGGGACATGGAGGGTGGGAGGGAGACGCAAGAGGGAGGAGATATCGGGATATATGTATACATATAGCTGATTCACTTTGTTATAAAGCAGAAACTAACACACCATTGTAAAGCAATTATACTCCAATAAAGATGGTAAAAAAAAAAAAAAAGTCCTACATGATCTGAGTTCAGAGCGGAGTAATCCAGGTCGGTTCCTGTATTTCTTCCAGTATGAAAGTACAAGAGAAATGAGGCCCACTTCACAGAAGCACCTTAAAATAATTAATGATATAATCTTAACTTAATTAACAAACACAAAATAGCCACCCTAGACCAGGGTTTGTTAAGGCGGCAGAGCCCGGTAATTGCGTAAAACTTAAACCTTTATGACCAGAGGTTCGAATTCTCTCCCTAGCAAAATGTTTATAATCAACATCTTAATGTCTATTATCCCTATTCTTTTAGCCATAGCACACCTAACACTAACTGAACGAAAAATTTTACGTTATATGCAACTCGGAAAAGGGCCAAATATCGTGGGACCATACGGCCTATTACAACCCACTGCAGATGCAGTCAAGTTATTCATCAAAGAACGGCTACTACCAGCTGCATCCTCCATCTCCATACTCATCATCGCCCCAATCCTAGCTACCCCTAACCGGACGAGTCCCCCTACTCCTTCATTAATAGACGCCTGGGGTGTTATTTATACTAGCTACATCAAGCCTGGCTGTATACTCCACACGATCCCGACGGGCTTCCACCTCAAAATACACACTCATCGGGGCCCTACGAGCAGCAGCACAATTTCATATGAAGTAACACCAGCAATTATTCTTTCACTGGTTCTAATAAATGGATCTTTCACTCTTTCAACCCTCATCACAACACAAGAACAATTATGATAATTTTCCCATCATGACCACTGGCTACAATATTTCTTTCCATTCTAGCAGAAACTAATTGAGGCCCCTCGGACCAGACAGAAGGAGAATCTTGATCTTCCATCAGGTTTCAATGTAGAATATGCAGCAAGCCCCTTCACCGTGTTTTTCCTAGCAGAATATGCCAACGTTATCATGATAAATATCTTCACGACAATCTTACTCCTAGAAGCATTCCACAACCTATACATAACAGAACTCTATACAACCAATTTTAGCATCAAAACACTATTACTGGGTTTCCCTGGTGGCGCAGTGGTTAAGAATTCGCCTGCCAATGCAGGGGACACAGGTTTGAGCCCTGGTCCAGGAAGATCCCACATGCCGCGGAGGAACTAAGCCCATGCGCCACAATTACTGAGCCTGCACTCTAGAGCCCGTGCTCCACAACAAGAGAAGCCACCGCCATGAGAAGCCCATGCTCCGCAACTAGAGAAAGCCGGTGTGCAACAAAGACCCAACACAGCCAAAAATAAATAAAAATAAAATAAATTTTTAAAAAACCTACTATTAACAGTCTCCTTCCTATGGATTCAAGCATCCTATCCTCGACTCTGATATGATTAACACATTTACTCTGAAAATATTTCCTACCACTAACGCTAGCCCTATGCGTACGACCCATCTCATCACCTATTATAATATCAAGCATCCCTCCACAAACATATGTCTGACAAAAGACTTTGATAGAGTAAATGATACAGGTTTAAATCCTCTTATTTTTAGGATCACAGAAATTGAACCTACCTTTCAGAATTCAGAATTCTTCGTGCTTCCATATTACACCATATTCTGTAATAAGGTCAGCTAAATAAGCTCTTGGGCCTCAAAAATGTTGGCTTATACCTTTCCTGCACTAATAAATCCCATCATCTTTATTATCATCTTAACCGTTATCTCAGGAACTGTAATAACCAGCTCCCACTGATTATTAATCTGAATCAGCTTCAAAATAAATACACTAGCCATTATTCCCATTATAACAGAAAAATTTAACCCATGAGCTACAGAAGTATCCACTAAGCATCTTCCAACACAAGCTGCCGCATCAACACTACTTATAACAGCAGTTATTGTTAACTTGCACTCCGGCCAATGAACCATCACCAAAATAGTCAATCCAACAGCAGCAACCATAGCCCTAACCATAAAACCAGGCCCATCCCCATTCCAGCTCTCAGTGCATCCCGTTAATAGCAGGCTCAATGCTATTAACACGACAAAAACTTGCACCCCCGTCAGTACTGTATCACATCTCACCATCTGTCAACCTAAACCTCATATTATCTATAGCGCTGTTATCCATCTTAATTGGGGGCCGAGGTGGAGGTAGTGCATGTAGTGGAGGATATTTTGCAACCACACGAATGTAATAGAGGATATTTTGCTAAGTGAAGTTAGAGAAAAACATACCGTATGAGTCTCACTTAAATGCGGAGTCTAAAAAATAAAACTCGCAAACAAAAAACACTCAGAGAATGAACTAGTGGTTCCCAGCGAGGAGACGCAGGGCGCGGGGTAATTCTGGGGGATGGGATCAAGAGGTACAAGCTACTGCGTATACAGTAAGCGTGAAGGACGTACTGCACAACACGGGGAACACAGGCGATGCTGCACAGCGTACGTGGAGCACGATGTACGTGTCGCCAAAGCTCGGGATCGCCGCACTGTTTATCCGAGAGGAACGCTGCTGACTACACCTCAGTGCGGTTACGCAGACAGGACCGTGAGGGCGGGGCAGGGGACCCACCCCTACACTATTCAAGGTCACCTGCAGTCCCCGCTGTCCTGGCGCTGCCGGGTCTTCTTCCCGTCTCTCCAGCCTCTTCTTCCCGGTAGGCGAGGCAGTTCTGGTCTGCCTCAGGCTGTTTCTCTCAGAGGTGAGGACAGCCTGGCCTGAGCATCTGCAGGTGACCCTTCTCCAGCGTTAACGTGGCACAGCGGGTAGGTCCGTGCCCCCTGGGCTCCGGCCGCGGCCCTGCTCCTGAGATGGACGAGGTCTAAGCACGGCCACGTGTGTCTCCTGGCCCTGTATGCCTGCCCAGGAGAAGGGGGTGGGCGGCCTGAGAGCTCCGGCCTTCACTCTGCCAGCCACCCGCCCACCCACCGGGCTGTGAGGAGGCGCCTAAGACCCGCCCGGCCCAGGCCACGCCCAGACTGGCGAGCACGGTGGGCGTTATAACTGAAGCCGGCCAGCGAGGGACCTGGGGCCAGCCCCGGCCATGTCGGGAGCCAGAGACAGTCCTCCGCCGGGTCCCCCCCCTTCCCTGTGACACGGGCTGCTACAGGGCCCCCTGGGACGACCTGCTCCAGGTCCCGCAGCACGTGCTGCGGGGTATGCATTCAGGAGGCACTAACTGAGCGCGGAGGTGACGGCATCTGTCGCAGCAGTAGCAGTGGAAGAAGTGTCTCTGGAGAACGCTCAGCGGGCGAAGGGCAGGAGTCACCAGCTCTGCGTGTGGTCACCTCGCTGGGGGAGGGACAGGTGGCCGTGTTCCCAGGCCGGCCGCCCCAGTCGCCGGCATCCTTGCCCGCGGAGCAGAACGGGAGGCCTCCGTGCACGTGTGTCTCCAGAGAACAGGACGCAGCCAGGACCTGCAGGATCCGGGCTTCCCCAACCCGCAGCTGTGGCTCCGTCCACACACAGCCCCACGGCCCACCCTCCTGCATCCCACCACCCTCCCCGCTCAGCTTCCCCCAGGCCCCGCCCAGCAGGGTCACGGAGCTGCCCAGCCTGGGGGTCATTCCAGGTGTCCACCTCCTGCATCACCTGGTCTCTTTCTGTCAGACTGGGGAGGTTGCTCAGGAAGCTAACAGACCTGCCCCATAACCCTGAAATCCTGCTTCTGGGTATTTATGGGTAGGACACAAAAAACAAGATCTCAGAGGTAAAGGTTTTACCGTGTACACGCTACTGGGTACATGAGTGCTTACTGTGCACCCGGGAGTAGTCTGCACCTGTGTGGATACAGGCTGGGGTTTGGGGAGGACAGAGCAGGAGCTGGGACCCACCACGGTCAGAGGCAGATCAAGTCGGCCCTGTAAGAGGAGGGTATCCGGAGGGTCTCGGAGATCAGAGCTCAGGCGGTGGGGAGGGGGATCTGAGCCTCTGCACCGAAGAAAACATCCAGATATTCTCACCTTCAAGTTCACCATCTCCCGCTGCCTCGAGGGCCCCGTCCGCACCCCGTCTAAGGCTTCTTCGCGCTGGCGCCAGGGGCCCGTCCAGGCCTTTCTCAGCAGCCGCCCTCTCCCTGCACCTAACCGTTTCCTCTTCTGCTTTGATGAAGGTTACCCCACAAACGCAGCGACAGCTCCCGACGCTGAGAGGTCCCGGGAGTTCACTCCTCCAACCGCCACTTTCCCTCTTCTCGGAACACCCAGCAAGGATCTCCCATACAGGCGGCCCCCCGCACCCTCTGTCCCCTCATCGACAGGCCTGGCTCCCTCACCACCTCCCGCCACCCCACCCCGCCCCATGGGCACTGGTACTGGACCCTGACGGCGTTCACTCGCTCGCTCCCCCTTCGTGAGGCTCCTCCTGGGGGTCCTGAACGTGACCGTCTTCATCCTTCCGTCCTCCCGCTGCTTTCCCCCATCTCCCAACCTCTCCCATCGTGCCCCCCACGGGCGCCCCCGGCCCAGCTTTCAGCTACATCTGTTCCCCACAGGCTCCCAGGTTTTACCTCTGCCCCGGCTGCACAGCCAGCTTCCCTCGAACATCTCGTCCCCCGTGTTGGGCAGGCGTCGGGCTCCACTTCACCCCAAATAGGCTTTGATTTTCTTCTCGACAGCCTGTCTTCCTTCAGCTTCATCTTTACTGCCTGTTTACGTCACAACTCCTAGCATCGTCCTCGATTCCACTGTTTGATTCCTGAACATCCCCTCCGTCAGCAGGCCCCACTGGCTCTGCCCGCAAGATGTACCCGCAAGGCACACCGTCACCTCCACCCGTGTCTCCCCAACTTCCCAGCCTCCGCCGTCGTCCCGCTGCTCCCTACAGCCTGGCCCACACGGCAGAGCGACCCTGGTGCTAGAGTGGGCACACAGCTGCCCTCGGCTGAAGGTCCCCCAGCAGCCCTGCTCTCAGGGTTGGAGCTACAGATCTCACATGCCGGCCAGGCTGCCGACAGAGTTGCCCGGGGGTGGCCTGGGGCCCCAGAGGTCACAGCTGGGTTCCCATCAGCCCCAGGGCATTATTCCCTCCGCACTCACGTTCCCCCAGTTACAGGCCAGGGTTCCAGGCACTGGTACTGTTACGACCAGCAAATTCAGAAACAGGTGTTAACACTTCTCGCTTCTGTCAGTCGAGGATAAGATGACAAAAATGTACAATCTACTCTTCTCAGTGGAGAGTTGTTTTTGGTAAAGCAGTTCTCATAAAACAGAAAATGTTTTGTTAGTATGTAACGGGCTTACTATATTTTAGTGATTACTATAAATGAAAACTGAGACAACTATCGATACAGCCCACCAAATCCCAGCTCCACGCTCTCCTCCGTGAAGTCAGGAGTTGTCCAGTCCTGAGACCAAACACATGAGGACACTGCCTGACAGGACGCACGGCAGCCACCCCTCTATCCTTAGGTCCCGTCGCTGTCCCACCCAACACTTGTCAAGACGGAAGAAGATCCAGGCGAGAGGGATTCATTCCTGCCCTGGGGTTGTACATAGGGGACAAGTCAGACTCACCTCCCACTGCGGGGGTGACAGCCGGGAGCAGGGTGGTGCCACCAACGGGAAGTCAGAGGAAACAGCAGGGGTGGAGGTGTCTGTCTGAGCTGCTCTAACAGGACCGGACTGTGGGCTTAAACACGAGTCGAGTCCTCACAACCCAGAGACTGGACGTCCAGGATCAAGGTGACGGCAGATTCAACGTCTGGGGAGGCTTCTTCCTGGTTCACAGACAGCATCTTCTCCCTGTGTCCTCACATGGGGGAAGGGCTGGGGGCTCTCTGGGGGCTCTTATCAGGGCACTAATCCCATTCACAAGGGCTCCACCCTCATGACATCATCACCTCCCAAAGGCCAACACCATCACGTCAGGCATTAGGATTCGACAGGAGCTTGGGGGACACACATTCAGATCACAGCACTGAACCGACGTACAGGATTCATGCTGAGGGCAGACCAGAGAGTGAGACCTCATTAGGGGGAGGAAGGGGGATGAGGAATCCAGTCAGATGTTGATGGTGGTCAGAAGTTGAGCCTGAGGAGCTCTGACTACACTGACACAACAGGAATCGTGCTAAAATGAACAATGAAAATCCAGACGCTGAAGCCTGAAGGGTCAGGGCCTAGTTGGGAACTGCTCAGAGAAGCCCAACCAGTTTGGTCCAGGAGAGACTGCGACCCTCCTCTGCTCCAGACCACTTGTCACTTCTGTCACACTAGTCCAGGCTGTCCCTTCTACAGGGTGCAGGGGGACACAGTGTTCCTGGAGCCCCAGTCCTGTTCCCAGAGCTCCACAGGCTCCCCCAGGGCGTGTGACAGGCAGACCTCAGATGTGAATCCAAAATCTCTCCATCACCGGAAACTGATCACAATAACATGAATCACATGACTTGGTGGGTGTCCCGGTGCATATAAAGCTTGTTCACACTGTTTCAATCTGTTATGTATACAGACTCACATCTGAACAGCCTATACACCTTAACACTTCATCACTAAAAAACACTAACCAGCACCTGAGTTTTCCAAATCAGAATCAGTAAAATCACTGTCACGCATCAAATAATGAAAGTTTGAAACACTAAGAATAACTAACACAAGGTGAGTAAGTGCAGCTGAAGAATCGGCACCAGGTTTGCTCGGCGCAGGACTGCCACAAACCTTGGATTTGTAAGAACGCAGCATCCGCAGAGCACAGAGCAGCGGTCGCCGGAGCCCGTGGGGAACAGCAGAAACGTGAGCGGCAGCTACCCGGGAGAAATGTGTTATCTGACCCAGTGCCAGGAAAGTCACCCAGGGTCCCACTCAAGGAGCACCTACCCTCAGTGCAGGACCAGGCGGGGGTCTCACCTGCAGGAGGCACAGCTGCCCACCGCCCTCTCCTCAGCCCTGCAAACGACAGCATTTCCCACAATGGTCGGGGGACTCGGCCCTTGTCCTTCACATTCAGAGACTACCATGTCTTGGAAAAGCGTTAGTGACCCTGGGTTTGCCTCGTACCTGGTTCCTCAGGTCTCCATCCTGCAGGTCGGCCCCTTGGGTTGATCGGGAGGGGCTGCACAGGCCAGCCCTCCAGACCCCAGAGGCCTGGGCCACCTTCCTCCCCTGCTGCCCCAGGTTATTCCAGAGAACTCTGTGCTCTGATGGCACAGGGTCCGCTTCTCACTTTTAAAGGTGAGCAGCTTCCCCTGACGGAGGCTTTGCTGGGGTGAGACCCCCTTTCCAGCTCTGGCCCGGGGGTCACGCGACAACGCCCCAGGATCAGCCAGGACGTGACAACACAGCTCCCTGCGTAGAGCCTGAGTGTCTTATCTTGACCCACGCCGGAGGGGAGCCTGCAGGTCACATCTTCATTCTGAAGAGGCAGCACAGGCGACCTATGTCTTGTGAAGTGACCCCAATTCCTCATAGCTCAGAAGACACTGAAATACGTACACCTGTGGCTTCTATTACGTTACATTTAAAACTGCACAATCAGAGACTTCCCTGGTGGCACAGTGGTTAAGAATCCACCTGGCAGTGCGGGGAACATGGGTTCGAGACCTGGTCCGGGAAGATCCCACATGCCGCAGAGCAACTAAACACGTGTGCCACAACTACTGAGCCTGGGCTCTGGAGGCTGTGAGCCACAACTATTGAACCTGTGTGCCACAACTACTGAAGCCAACACACCTAGAGTCTGTGCTCCACAATGAGAAGCCACTGCAGTGAGAAGCCCGTGCACCACATAGACCCCGCTCGCCACAACCAGGGAAAGCCGGCGCTCAGCAACGAAGACCCAATGTAGCCAAAAATTAACTAATTTAAAAAACCTGTACAATCAGGGAATGGAAATCCTGTGTCACAGCTGCTGATGAAATCCACAAACATGGTCTTACCGTGTTGAAGCCCCGGGCTGAGAATAGCATTCTGTCCGCTGCACCAAGGGCACACCCACTCAGCCCGCAGCACAGGACGGCGCGTGGGGACACAGCCCAGCACCCCGGGCCTGGGTCTCAGCTGTGACGACTGGCCTTGCGGCCACGGGTAGCTGGCCCTCCCTCCGGCTCGTTCCTCCACCTGCAAGCTGAGCCTGGCCCTCAAAACCGCAGAGTTGTATCCGTGCTCCCAGGGACAGACAGACAGGACCCAGTCTGTGTCGAGGGTGAGGGGCTGGGGATGGGTAGAAGCCTCAGGTCCCCAGGCGGGCTGAGCGCAGATGAGGTTCCCTCAGCAGGTGACCTCTGTCCCCTAGGACGGCCTCCCTCCAGCCCACAGCTCTGCCTGCGGTGCGTCAGCCTCCCCCTCCAGCTTCACCTGCCGTGAAGGGTTAGGCGTTAGGAGAGCCGTTTACTAGTCCTCTGCGCCGAAAGCCAGATGTTTACCTCAGGCAGTCACCTCCTCGCTCCGGGTCAGGCTCGCCTCCCTGGGAGCTGAGATGCTGGACCGGTCCACGGGACCAGCTGGTGTCCATCCTGGCGGCAGCAGGGGCGGTCTCCACCCCCCGGATCCAGTGCCCTGGGCTTCTCCAGCTTTCGTCCTCCACTCAGGAAGTGCGCTAGCCAGGAGGGAAGGGAGGACTGCGGGCCTGGGAGGAAGGAGTTGCCTCCGAGTTCTGAGACCTAAACAACTGAAAGACTAGCTATTTCTGGTAACGAGTTACTTGTGTCTTCAGACCAACCGGGAAGGCCCAGCGTCCGAGGGTGCTGAGCCCAGCTGGACCAGGTTTCCCATCGGGGGCTTTCTGGAGATGGTGCATTCGAGCACCCTCCTAGGTGACACGTCACCGTTAGTCCCAGTTGCTGAACCAGGTTCGTTCTGCCCGGTGCAGAGCCAGCCAAGACGCTGAGCTGCCGAGGTCTGCAGCAAAAAGTGCCTAACCGCAAGGCAGCCAAGCAAGGAAGCTGGAGAACAAATCCCAGATCTGCCTCCCAGAAGGCAAGGCGCTGGGGTGCTAATGGGACGGCGAAGTGGGCAGCCACAATCGGAAAAAGGTGTGTACTCGTCCTTCTGCGCAGGCGTAACTAGGCTCCAGGCCTCTGCACGTTCACGAGGTCTCCAGTGCAGGCGCAGGCCCAGCTGAGGGGCCGGTGGTCCTACCCCACCTCAACTGGCTCAGCCCTAACTCGACACAGCTGACTCCAATTCCTGGAGACCAACTCCGACAAACACTTACTAATGATTAGGCTGCCACGCCAGTCTTCACAACCTCCATCAGGGACGGCAGGTGGAGTGCGTTTAACCCACGGTTCAAGGTTCAGCACCCCCGTCTTCTCATCGTTCCTCAACCTCAAGGGAGAGGAGTGAGGATGCCTCTGGCTACTCCCTGCTCGTAAGGGGCATAGATCCAACAAGGGCTTGAGAAGTCAAACTGTCAAGCACTCATTTGAGTATTTTCTTGTTTCTGGTTTGACATTAACACTGTTCCCAATAAACAAATACCACCCACACACCAGCCATCAAGGTAGCCACAGGACCAAGATTGGTAACTGAAACTGCAAAGACATACCCCTCAGGGGCACAGAGAATACCAGCCAGGGTTAACATTTAGGATTTTTAGGGATCCAGGGAAAGACAGGGGTCAGGTGATCAGCCTGATAGGTTACCAGCGCAACCAAAGTAGAAATCCTTCCAAGCCTGGGAGATTAGAAACAAAGGACTAACAAGAGAACAGATCCTTCTTATAACAAGTTATTTAAATTGCCTTCTGAAGCACCTGATGTGACCAAAGCCACCACTGTAGCAAACCCACTCACCTTGATTTCTTTCTCGCAGCTTCTGAAAAGCAGCTGAAGATCTGTTGGGGTTCACCTGCCGCTGGAAGAAGTCAGTGTCGGGGGCTGGAACCAGGCAAGGTTTGGATGACCTTGGTCGCGGTTTCCCATCGCATTTCTCATAACGTCCCGTCCTGCAGGGATGAAGCCGGTCTCATGTATGTTTATCCTTCAAGATTTCAGCCTAGGGTTTCTGTGTTACTGCCTTTAAAAGCTTCATTAAAAGGATTTTGCTATGAGTCCAAACTTGGGGGTCCAGGTGTAGCAGCACCCAGTCGCTCCCAGGAATCCCACAGTTGTCTCCTGGTGGCAACTGCAGTCCTGGCTAGAGCTTCCCGCCCGGCAGGGAGCAGCTCTGTCCTTGAGTTCAAAACCCCAGAATATTTAACAGAGGGCTGAGAATCTACTTTTTTCTCGGACACCTGACAGCCTCTTTCAGCCAAGAAGTTGGAAGTCAAACCCGTATCTTGGTCTCAGAAGTCCTTTGTCTCAGTGGTAATGAGGGCGTTGTCCACAGCCTGGAGCAGGGCTCCCCTGTTTAGTTCAAGGTCCCTCAGGTCTCGCCAGGATTTCTCCAAGTATTGTGAGAATTTTTAACTCCCTGAGGAAGCACTGTCCAGCAGCGAAAGCAGACAACTCGGGATTCAAAACTCAAGCGTGTGCAAAAAAGACCTCCTTCAAATCCAAGATGGTAACCCAACAAGAGTCTGTGGAGAAAGTCATTAGCAAAGTATGGTTAGGGGCTAGGGATGAATTCCTACAACTTGTTAATTGCTCTTCAATCACATAACACATTCAGCTGTGGACCAATCACCACGTGACCAGCAAGAGCATGTTGGGTCATAACGCAGGGAGGCTGTTAGAAGTTCACCCCACACTTCGCTGGCTACTTTATCGGATACTGCATTAAGTTTGGAATGTCTGGCCCCCTGCAGAGCCTGGCCCGTACAGGTGTGGCCATCTCCGCTCTCCCCAGCACCCCCCATCCGCCCATCCCCCAGACTCACCCTCTGTGGTATCGCTCCCGGAATCACTGCAGGCTGTTTTTGAGGTTAGAGTGATAGAGCCTGCAGCGTGCAGGTCTGCTCAGGGGGTGCTTTAATGTCCACTCAGCGTCCAGGTGCAAAGGCAACCCTGGCGTTTAATTCAGTCCATCTCATCCCAGAAGGGGAGTGAGGCCACCAGGCATGTACGGAAAGCTATCAATGGCTCTTTCCCAGCCGGAGAAAAGGTTTTCTCAAGGGTTCTCCTCACACCCCTATTACTAACAGTCTCAAAACAAAGTTTAGAAAGCCAGATATTTAAAACCAAGTTCCCCCCACCACCTGTGTTGATAAGCCCCACCCCTGACTCCCACTGCCACGTCACCCACATGGAAAACAATAATGGACTCGGAGCGATCATCCTTGGTCACCGGCATCAGCAGTTACCTGGGGCACCTGAGGCACCACCTGCTTACCTTCAAGAGTCTCAGGATGGGGCACTCTTCCAGCGTCCCTCCTGCCTGCAATATCCACATTTGGGGGGGGGGTCCCACTATCAGGCTCCACATTCAAGGAGGGGGGCCTTGAGGCCTCCTACCTTTTGCCAAGTCCCTCATGGGGGCCTCCGTTTGGTCCGGCTCTTCCCTGGGTTCAGGCGGCCGCCAGCAGAATAACCTGTTTCATTCTCCTTTGTTCCCTTTCCTCCTGAACCTGGTCCCTGCGATTAAAAACAAAACAATCAGACACAGACATGAACACATGAGACCAGAAACCAGAGCCCCAGCCTCCAACCCCGGTACCTCAGCAGCCGCGACCTTTCCTACTGTCCCCCAAACGCCCGCCAGCCGGGCCTCCAGCCCCCATCGGGTCAGGACCATCCAACGTTCGAGACGCAGGTGCGTTACTTTAACATCACTCACCCCGAAGATGTCTTCCTATCCAAACCCCAAAACCGTTTTTCTGGCACAAAACGAAACAAGCACAGGTCGGGGTGCCTGGGGTGGAACTGGGGGACGGCCCTGGAGCCAAGGGACCCGAGGCTCAGGCTCGGCCACCGGCTCCCGGTACCCAAGTGGGGCCACGACCCTTGGGCCAAGGTTCCTCTGGACTCCCTCCCAGCCGGCTTCCAAATCTGTTACCAAACCAAGTTCGTTTTGCTCAACGCACAGCAAACTGAGGTTTGAAGCAAGGAGAGGTTTACTCACAGCCAGACGAGGAGAAGACAGGAAGCCTCAAGCCCACCTCAGCAAAGGCCAGGCCTTGCCGGGTCAGGAATAAAGCGGCTGGGAGGGGTGGGGCCTGAGCTGCGTGGGACACGTGGGGGCGGGCTGAGGCGGGGGGCGGGGCGTGGGGGGCGGGCTGAGGCGGGGGGTGGGGCGTGGGGGGCGGGCTGAGGCGGGGGGTGGGGCGTGGGGGGCGTGGGGGACGTGTGGGACGGACGTGGGGCACGTGGGGGGGCGGGCTGAGGCGGGGTGTGCAGGGGCGTGGGGCACGTGGGGGCGGGCTGAGGCGAGGGGGGGCGTGGGGGCGTGGGCAGTGCGGGGGGGGGGGGGGCGCGGGGAAAAGGATAAGGTGCGTAATAGACCTTCTGAGCAGGCGTAACTAGGCGCCAGGCCTCCCCAAGGTCACCAGGTCGGCAGGCCCAGTTGAGTGGTCAGTGCTCCTATCCAGTCTCAACCGGCTCAGCCTAAGCTCGAGGCCAAGCTGCCGGAAAACAGCTCGGGCAAACAGCTTACTGTTTAGGCTCCCTGCAGCTTGGAGGACATGAAGTCTTAAAATGACCTTGATTAGTGAGGGCAGGTGCAATGGATTGACCCACGGTTTCAGTTTGAGCCTCAAACGAGGGACGTGGCTGTGATCCTTGACTTATAAGGAGGTTTTAAAATGAGATTGCTCACAGGAATCGAGCCTCCAGGAGACGTTCAATTGTTCACGGTCAGTGTCCGGGGTTGAAACCTGGCCCGACTAATAACAGGGTCTGGGTGGGGACACAGCGTGTCTCATGCCTACTTCCTCCTCCTGAAACCCGGGGCAATACCTCTGACGAGTGTTTAATGACTTAATGTAGGAAAGCAAATATCTCGACTTACTCTCATGTTTTAAACTGACAGCCAGCCCTTCTGAGGATCAGAACCTCAGGAACGGAAGCCTTAAAAATCATACAACCCAAGTTTAAAATGCGTTTTAGAGCATCACATAAGCAAACAACCTGACCTATAGGGGTTCAGAGAAAGAAGAAACCGCTAGGTGGCGGGGGCTACAACGGAGACAAGTCTTAAGCCCCGAGTTAGATGGGAGCTCTGAGGGCACAGGTGTGACCTGTATGGTTGTTGACTGCACAAGGGACTTGTGGCAGCTGAAATCCAAGAGCTCCACTCACCAAGCCCCGTACTTCCACTTTGTGGACCAGGAGGAGAAGGGCAGTGATGAACCTCATTCAGGGGGTAGAATCTATCAGCGTGGGTTTAGGGAGAAGGGCTGCACCACCTTCTAGAACTGGGACTTCATGGAGGGAGAAGGGAGCAGACTGGGGGCCAGTTTCAGCAGGAATCTGCCCTGCTTTACTGCGGTGCCTGGCAAAACAGAATCCCTCAGCATCAGCTGGGTGCAAGTAACAGCGGTACAAGCAATAAATAGTGATACAAGCCATAAATAGTAGTATAACTAATAGTGATACAAGTAGTAAAGAGTGATACAAGCAATAAATAGTGTTACAAGCAATAAATAGTGATACAAGTAATAAATAGTTATAGAAGCAATAAATAGTAGTACAAGTAATAAATAGTGATAAAAGGGATAAGAGCACAGCCACCACCACTCTTTTTCTTCCCCTGTGTCATGAAAGGCTTCATTACATTTACAAGGAAGTTCAGGCTGGACTTTTATTGGTTTTTTTCCAATTTTTTAAAAAAGATATATTTGACATATAGCATTGTATTAGTTTCAGGTGTACAACATAATGATTTGATATATGTGTATATTGTGAAATAATCATCACAGTAATTCTAGTTAACATCCATCCCCTTACATGGTTACAAAATGTTTTTCTTGTGATCTTTTAAGATCTAGTCTCCTAGCAACTTTCAAATATACAATATTGTTAACTTTGGTCACCATGCTGTACATTACATCCCTGGAACTTATAACTGGAAGTCGGTAGCTTTTGACCCTCTTCACCCATTTCGCCCATTTCCCACCCTCATCTCTGGCAACTGTCAATACAATCTCTGTATACACATATATATATGTATACATAAGTGTGTATACACACACACACACACTACACCTTCTTCATCCAGTAATATGTTGATGGACACTTGGGTTGTTTCTATATCTTCGTTATTGTAAATAACGCTGTGGTGAACATGAGGGTGCAGATATCTTTTCCAGATAGCAGTTCTGTTTCCTTTGGATAAATACCCAGAAGTGGGATTACTGGACCATATGGTAGTTCTATTTTTAATTTTTTTAGGAATCTCCATACTATTTTCCATAGTGCCTGCACAAATTTACTTTCCCACCAACAGTGTACAAGGTTTCCGTTTTCTCCACACCCTCACCAACACTTATTTCTTGTCGTTTTGATAACAGCCATTCTAACTGGTGTGAGGTGATGTCTCATTGTGGTTTTGATTTGCATTTCCCTGATGATTAGTGATGTTGAATATCTTTTCATATGCCTGCTGTCCATTTGTATGTCTTCTTTTGAAAAATGTCTATTCAGTTCCTCTGCCCATTTTTAATTAGATTGTCTGTTTGGGTTTTTTTTGGCTACTGAGTTGTATGAGTCCTTTATATATATTTTGGGTATTAACCCCTTATCAGAAAAAGAGGCTATCTATTCCCGATTGTATTACTGGGGGGAAGTGTGAGATCATCCATCCCATCTCACAGGGCTGAGAAATTAAACACTTTATCCAGTCATCCAACTAGTTGAAGCGTGGCTAAGGTGAAGACATACATCTTTCTATTTTCAGCCAAATGCACATTTTATTACCACAGGATGGTGCTTCTTATGAGTAACGTTTAACTAGCTTATCATTTTCAATTAAGATTCCCATGTCTGTTTTCAGAAAAGGAAATGCTTAGGAGATTTTAGAAAATGGCATCGTTTTCCCCCTCAAATTAGTTTGTTGATTTTTTTCATCTTCGGTAACATGGTGGTCTTGTCTAAGTTTCATTTGGGAGGGAAATAGGAAAACAACCATACTGTGAGCATACACTGAGTCATGGCTTTTCCACAAATGCTTTCAAATCTTGGCTGGATCTGACCCAGCAGGGGCCAAGAACCAGAAAGGGTGGGGCTCTTTGTTTTTGAGAATAGCTTCTTTGTTGTCTGCTTGTTAAATAATTCAGTCAGATTTAAATTTGGGGATAATTAGGTGAAAATCAAAAAAGGTAAAAAGTGATAAAAGCTAATTAAAATCTCTGATTTGGGATGTAGTAAGAAAACTGAATCTATTGCTACCAAGTGCTTGCCAGTAAAATTGGCACCTTATGGGGGAGTGTCTGGTAGACTGAGTGTCCCTAAGCTGAAGGTGGCTTGTGACACAGAACTTATCCTGATCATTAGTTGAAGTTAATATCTGTGACCGTATTGCTCTGATTGTTGCTTTATACCCAGGCAAGCGCACAAAACCTAACAAAGCTACAATACCGTGCATTTGGAACTATAACATAGAACACAGTGTTTCTATCCACGTAAGTAAACCAAAGAGAAAAATAATAGAATTGAACCTGAAATTATTTAAATTTTATATCAAATGTTGCTGCCCCCAAAGAAGTAAGTTTAATTAGAGAGGAAGGAGGGAGAGCCTTGAGAGTCTGAAAGGAGGCCGCAGGGATGATGAACTCTAACATTCACAGAGTTTCTTTATCACATTAAAACTCACTTCAGGGATTCCCTGGCAGTCCAGTGGTTAAGACTTCGCCTTCCAATGCAGGGGTACTGGTTCGATCCCTGGTCAGGGAGCTAAGATCCCACATGCCTTGCGGCCAAAAAACCAAAACATAAAACAGAAGCAATATTGTAACAAATTCAATAAAGACTTTAAAAATGGTCCACATAAAAAAAAATCTTAAAAAGAATAGTCTCTTTAAAAAAAAAGAAAAAACTCACTTCAAATTCTGCCTCTTCTTTACCTTGATATCTGACTCACTTAAAAAAAATGAACTCAGGGCTTCCCTGGTGATGCACTGGTTGAGAATCCGCCTGCCAGTGAAGGGGACAAGGGTTCGAGCCCTGGTCCAGGAAGATCCCACATGCCACGGAGCAACTAAGCCCATGCACCACTACTGAGCCTGCGTTCTACAGCCCTCGAGTCACAACTACTGAGGTCGTGAGCCACAGCTACTGAGCTTGCAAGCCACAGCTACTGAGCCCACGAGCCACAATTACTGAAGCCCGTGTGCCCGTGCTCCGCAACAAGCAAAGCCACCACAATGAGAAGCCTGCACACCGCAACAAAGAGTAGCCCCTGCTCGCTGCAACTAGAGAAAGCCCGCCCGTGCACAGCAACGAAGACCCAACGCAGCCAAAAATAAATAAACAAATAAAATATATTAAAAAAAAAAAAGAACTCCCTTGAGGTACAATTTACATACTATAAAGTCAATGGACCCATTTTAAATATACAGTGAGATGAGTTTAGAAAAACGCATACACCTATGTCACCGGCACGCCAGCCAACATCTCCATCACCCCAAGTGCCCTGGGGGGCCTCCTCCCAAGCCATCCCCCCTCTTGCCCTAGACTTCACTGTAGATTATTTTGCCTGTTCCAGAACTTCATGTACATGGGAATAGACAGTCCTATGTGTCTGACTTCTTTCACTCAGTTAACCTTTGCAGATTTATCAATATTGTTCTTTTTGATTACCGAGTAGCATTCCGTTGTATGGATGTAACAAGATTTATCTAGTCACCTATTTATTGATGGGTTGTCTCCATAGGGGCTGTTTTGAATAAAGCTGCCAAGAACACTCCTTGTACAAGTCTTTTAATGTAGTTGGGATAAATACCTAGTGGAATTGCTGGGTCAGATGGCACTTATACACTTAATTTATGAGACTGCAGGTGGTGTTCCCAATACAATGTCCTATCTGTGCCCCCATCACCCACATACAAGAATTCCAGTCGTCCCACAGCCTTGCCAACACTTGGTGTTGTCAGAATTCTCCACTTTATCATTCCAGGAGCTGCCTCATTAGTTAATCTTTTGAATAACTACAAGAATTAAACTGTAGTGTGATCTGCTAACACGGTCTAGTGGGAAAGGCAGAAACCAATGCAGCTGACCCTTGAACAATGGGGAGGTGGGAGCACTGACCCCCAAGCCATCGAAAACATGGGTACTGCTATCTCTGCCTCAAAAACAAAGGAAATGGTCCATGACTCGGCCAAGGGCAGGAAGCTGAAACAGTATGGATGGGATCAGGACTCCACCCCTCGTTCTTTTGATTCCACATATTGTGATCTCTAATCAAACACAAACTTTCCCCAAACTTAGTCAATCTAAAAATCTGTAAAATGACAATACAGGTACTACGCTTATTGAAAAAAAAATTCGCATATAAGCAGACCCTTGTAGTTCAAACCCGTTCAAACCCGTTCAAGAGTCAGCTGCAATTATACACTCCAAGCTGCCCATTTCTGTAAAGTAGAGGTTGGGACTTGATTCTGCCGGAGGTCGGGAGGGAACCATCCTAGGTCCCTGAGATTTGGCGTGACTGCATCCGATCTGCTTTGTGCATCTCTGGCTGCTGTGCAGAGACTGGCCATCAGGAGGATGAAACTTAAAAAGGGAAAACAGAGACACATGACACAGACCAGACTCTGATCCTGAAAGCTGACTGTAGGGCGGGAGAGAGTGTAGGAGGAGAAATGGGCAGGTCTGAAAACACCTTAACCAGGAAGGCACCTTGTCAGCTAAGGGAGAAGGCAGCTTTGAGCAGCCAGGCCTCAGGGTGCAGAGCTTGGCACAGAGACAGAGCTGCCCGCTCGCTGCCTAGGGGCAGCAGCCGGGGACCAACCGGGTCCTCAGCCAGATGTTTCAGCAGAGTGATGGCAAGAGAAAGAACTTCTACTCACAACACTTCTGACAGCAAGCGTGTGGGTTTTTCCGCATGCCAACCAATCCTCAGACGCCAGCTGGGTGTGCTACCATCCACACGGAGTTAGCATCACGTCCTGCAGTTGAGGGCTTGGTGCCACGATGCCCAGCTCCACACACCAGCCCAGGTCTCTCACACTTCTGACTTGGGTCCCCACAAGCCCTTTCTTGGGTTCAGTAATTTGCTCACAGAACTCAGGCAAACACTGCTTACGTTTACTGGTTTAATTACCTACTGAAGGATAAGAGTAAAGGATACAGACGAACAGCCAGGTGAAGGGGCACAGAGGGCGAGGTCTGGGAGGGTCCTGGGGGCAGGAGCTTCCGTCCCTGGGAGTTGGGGATGTGTCCACCCACCTGGAAGCTCTCCAAACCCCATAGTTTGTGAATTTGTTTGGAGGCTTCATCATGTAGGCACGATCCATTGTTAACTCAATCTCCAGCCCTCTCCCCTCCCCGAGGATGGGGGTGGGGCTGGAAGTTCCAAGCCTCTCATCCTGGCTCAGTATTTCTGAGCCATCCGCCATCCGGGAGCTGCCTCACTAGAACAAACATGCTCCCATCACCCAGGAAGCCCCAGGGGATTGCGGAGCTCTGGGCACGGGCACTGGGGGCAGACACACATCTGTCCACTAGGTCACAGCTGTGTCACAACAGCCAGGTGGGACGGGGCGCAGCGGGCAGGGGAGCTGGGAATTGAAGCGGTGAGCATCTCAGGTCGGGTTCTGCAGACACACACCCTCGTTCAGAGTTCACGTGAAGGGTCCCAGAAACAGAGGTGGGGCCTGCCTGCAGGCACCGTGATGAAGGTCTGGAAGTTGGGGTGGGGATCTGTGGGGTGGATGGAAGCAGAGACAGAGCAGAGGTCTGAACCTGGACTACAAAGTAACCGCGGTGGCCTTGGGCAGGAGCAGGGCGACTCGTCCCCGAGAAAGGCGTTCACGTCCTTCTGGTATGGATGGGAGTGGGGAGAAGGAGGTCACCCTCTGCCTCAGCAGTTCTAGATACAATGGGAGTCAGCGTCCTGCTGAGAGGGAGGCGGTGGTCAGGGGGTCAGCCCCGTGGGATGGTCAAGGCTGGGATCACCCCTGTGGGGATGGGAATGAACCCGAGCTTAGGAAACATCCTCGAGGATCGTCCTGGGTGACGCAGCTCCAGAAACAGGGGGGAGAACTAGAAGCAGGCACTGCGGGTGGGGTCGGTCTGAGCCCCTCTGTCCACTGCAGCCTCCTCCCTCTCCTCCGCTGCTCAGACCACTCGGCACCAGAATTCCCAGAGCCCAGACACGGTCCTCCCCCGCCCCTTGCTCTTCCTAGCAGTCCTGGATGATAATAAGGTCAAGGTGGCTGACTGCCCAGCCCTGAGGTGTGCTGGCCTCTTACAGGACAGCAGGGGCTGCAGATGCCCTACTTCTCACCGGCGGAGAAGCTCAGGCCACCAGGTCAGAAAAACAGATGTACCTACACACAGGAGTGGGGTGCGGAGCGTTCCTTTGGGTTCTTCGAATCATGGCACCTTCCTGACTGCGTGTCTCCTCGGCACCGACGACCCCTGTGCTCAGCCTGCTGAGAATCAGAGCTTATTCTGGGCAGGACCAGGGCTCTCCGAGCAGGAAAGAAGCTTCTAGAACACCCGTCTTCCTTCTCTGTCCCTTCTTGGACATTCCTTTCCAGCTCCAGCTCCCCAAACTTTGAACCGTCCTGCCAGAGGAGAGGAGGGGAGGGCGGGATGGAGGGAGGGAAGAGACACAGCGCTCCAGCCCACACAAGTCCAGGTGTCACCTGCTGGCCTCAGGGGAGCCTGCATGTGAACCTGAAGCCCTGGGATGGAGGCCTTGCACCCGGCTCTCGACCCACGTCTGCGGCTGGTGGGCGCTGCCTGCCCTTCTCGGGGCCCTTCGCCTCCCCCGCTGGACACGCAGCAAAGTGAGAAAACAGCTCGGGCCTCACGGCAAGGGCTCTGGGAACAGAACAGCCCTGTCTCCGCCTGGAACAATGCTTCCTTCTCGCCCTCCAGATTCCCGTGACGCCAGAAACAGCAGCCGTGGGACCCGCCTCACTGATCTTGCCGGGTTCCTCCGCCTCGTCGCCGCTTCTTGGCTTTCCTTTCCCTCCCTCGCCCCCTCGTGTCTTGTTGGGTTGCCGGCCCTCGGAGGGGATGCGGGTAGGGGCGGGGCGGGGCGGGGCGGAGATGCTGCAGGCAGGCCGCGGAAGGGCGAGCGAGAGCGAGGGAGGGAGCGGCCCGGATCAGGGCACAGGGGCTGGGAGCCCCTCCCACTCTCCAGCCGCCTCCGGCCCAGCCGGCTGGTTTGGGGCTGAGCGAAGGCACCCACACACCCACCACGGCGGTCGTTTCCGTAGAGACGGACACGCAGCTCTGGGCAGAGGGTGTGCTCCAGGTCTGTCCTCTTTTCACGCAACGCAGTGTGTTTGAGGTTCATCTCAGCCACTGAGCGCAGTTTATTCCTTTCTGTTACTGTCCTTTCTGATACTGTTACACGCAGCGCTCTCCTGTGGGACCAGACCACACTTCGTGGCTACAGCCACCCTTTGATGCAATTTGACTTTTCCCAGTTTTGAACTATGTGCACTGTTTTGAACAGTTTGAACTGTTAACGAATAAAAAAATTCTTTTAATGGTCTTTTTACGGGCTTATGTTTTCCTGTACCTTGAAGGAATACCTCAGAGGGCTGTTGCTGTGTTTGTCCTACGAGAAGCTGCAAAACAAATGATTGTACCATTTTACCCTCCCATCAACAATGTGTAGTTGTGATGGTTAATATTATGGGGCAACTGACGGCCACGGGTTACCCTGAATGAACATTTTTTCCACGTGCTCCCAGAGAAGATTGGCGTTTGAGCCCGTGGACTCAGTAAATGGCCCCCACCCCATGTGCGTGGGGATCGTCCAATCAACTGAAGGCTTGAAAAAAACAAAAGACGGAGGAAGGAGGAATTCCCCATTTTTCTGCCTCATTGATGAGCTGGGTCATCTCAGGTCATCTCCTGTCCTCTGACTGGGATTCACACCATCGGCTCCCTTGGTTCACCGGCTTTCCTGAGTCAGATGGCACATCCTGGGGCTTGTCAGCCTCCATACTTGTGTGAGCCACTTCCTCATATTCAGTCTCTCTCTCTCTCTCTCTCCCCCTCTCCCTCTCCCTCTCTCCATATATGTATATAATATCCCACTGGTCAAAGAGGAAATTACAGTGGAAATTCTGATTCTCTTCCACATCAGGGCTTACAGGAAATGGTGATATATCTGAAGAACACTAGAATAAACTAGACAGGACTGGAGGCTTCAATCAGAGTTCTTTCTGCCCCAGCACCATGCCGCACCCACTTCAGCATTGCCCTGCCTGGTGGCCCTGAGCTTAGGGGGTCAACACAGCCATTGTGGAAATGGGGAAGCTGCACTCCGTGCTTCTAGCTATGACGCTGCTACTGTATTGTCCCCATGGTCCAAAAGAGCATGATTTCTGAGTGAAAAATGATGACAATAGCAGCCTCCTGAACTTCCTTAAGTTTCTTAAAATGAACTTGTGAGTCATCTATTAGAAATAGTGATTCAATATGTTTTCTTGCTCCTGAAAAAAAAAAAGTTAGACCCAAATTATATTATGGCTTAGTGAGCATCTACTCTTCCCAGATATCATACTGCGTTCTTTATATAGTTCTCCCTTTTAAACATCTTATCTATGATGTAGATATTATTAGTCACATTTTCTAGATGGTGAGATGGAAGCTCAGAGACCTGTGTAAGTCACACAGGATTTTGTTAGTGTTAGAAACCAAAATAGGATCCCCAAATCGACTCCCAATCCCTTGTTTCATCCATATACAGTATAATTCCCTCTTATCTCTGCTCCACTAGATCAGAAACACAACACATAACAGGATTTTCCTGTTTTGTGGTGAACAGAACTAATTCACTTGGTCTTTCTACCTCTGTCCACCATGGCTACTAAGAAAATTGGGTAGGAGAACTTTGAATAAGGTACTCAAAGAGCCCTAGGAAAAGAGACCCCAAATAATGTTTCTGATACTAAAGACACTGAGAGGAAGTATCTTTTTCAATTGATTCAGGCTCTAGTATCTTCCCAGGGTGCTCTAAGATAGGTCTGAAATAGTATTTAAAAACAGCTCAGTCTTTTTCCATAAAGTTAGAGAATGCTAATAATAAACATTGCTAAAATATTCCCTTACCTACTCTTATTTTTTCCCAACCATTGTAGTCTTTATATGGTAGCTATGATTTATATGAGTCACAATTTCCAGGGAAAGAAATTTTACAGAGCATGGGGGCTTTAAAGGCACTCAATGTTCAAATTAACTTTCTGACATTTAGCTACATGGTCTTCCTTCTATAAACCTAGTGAATGGTACCTTAGATCTTTAAGGTGTCTGGCAGTTCTGACGTTCTGACTTTAAATTACTTCTAGAGAGAGATTTGATTGAGAGATTTGGACAGGAGATGGGAGAGGAGCTTAGGGCATGGCTCACCTGTTTACCTTGTTGACCAGGTAACAGGCAACATTCTTCAGCTGTCATTTTGGTTTGTATTCTTGTTAAAGATGCTTTGTCTCGAGTTTTGTCCTATAGCAGAAATTAGAGCAATAATATGCTTCCTTTTTTAAATTATAAAACAAAGAAATGCTCCTGGCAAACAATTCCAACAGCACAGAAGGAAATTCTTGTTTATCTTAGGCACTTCTGTGAGGAACCAAGCATATGCGTGGATTTTTTTTTTTTTTTTTTTTTTTTGCGGTACGGGGACCTCTCACTGCTGCGGCCCCTCCCACCGCGGAGCACAGGCCCCGGACGCACAGGCCCAGTGGCCATGGCCCACGGGCCCAGCCGCTCCGCAGCATGCGGAACCCTCCCGGACAGGGGCACGAACCCGCGTCCCCTGCATCGGCAGGCAGATTCCCAACCACTGCGCCACCAGGGAAGCCCTGCGTGGATTTTTAACCTCAAATGGGCTCGTAGTATAAGGATGCTTTTTAGGCCCAATAAGCACTGTCCATTCCAAGGGTGAAAACGCAGGGTCAAGCTCTCCCTCTTACAGCATTGCTTTTTGGCTCTTACAAGATACGGAATTCTAGAACCCATGTTCACCGTCAAGGTAAAGATGAAAATGAGCGCTTTCCAGTAAAAGGCAAGCTTTAAAAATTGTCTCGGCAATGTGTGAAATCATTGCATTTCCAAACTCCAAACACTTGGCGGGCCTCGGGGCAGCTGACCTTCTGAGGAGCCAGGAACGCCCCTGCTGGCACGGCCAGCGAGCGAAGGGAGGGTGGGTGCTCTGGGGACAGCGAGGGGGGTGGGGAGATGTAGGGGTGTGATTTGCCCAGCGGACTCTGCCCACGCGCGCGCAGCCCGAGGGCTCCCCGGGGAAGAGATGGGGGTCTGGGGGTCCGGAGGTGCCCTGCCGGGCGACCCCCTGCCCACGAGTGAGCAGCCCGAGGGCTCCGTGGGGAAAAGACACGGGCCTAAGGGTCCCGCCTGGCGCCCCCAGCCGACGTGGGCGCAGCCTGGCTGGGCTTTGAGCCGAAGGAGGGGGTGCGGGTGGCCACGTGGCTCCGCAAGAATGCGCGGGCGCGGGGGCGGGGCGCCGCAGAGGAACGGGCAGGCGCGGCAGCCAGTGGGCGCCCGGCACCACCCAATCCAGCCAATCACGGCGTGCGGGTGGGCCTGCCTCCCTGTGGGCGGGGCGGGGCGGGGCCAGGGCGCATCCCGGGGCCGCGGACAAGAGGAGGGGAGAGGTGTCCTCGGAGGGACGGAGGGTCGGGGTTCTGTCCTGGCTGCAGGGTGAGTGCGGGCCGGGGATGGGCGGGGGTCGGATGGCGGATGGCGGGTGGGGGTCCTGCGGGGTGAGAGTGGGTGGGAGGCGGGCGGGGGTCCTTGAACGGCGCCTCCAGCGAGCCCACCTATCGCGGGGATTCGGAGTTTCCTTTTTTTCCTTTGAAAGTTGCACTTCTGCCTAACTCCCCCGAATTGGCCAGATACCACCGCTCCTTGAAGTCCGGGCTGCCCGCCCGCCCCAGGTTTTGGGTGACTGTGCGAGGGCCACTCGGGGTGCACCTTGCCCTCGGGCACGGACCGTGCAGGTGGCGGAGCTGAGGCCCGGGACAGCCCCCATCTACCGCGAATCCCGGCGGTAACGGGAGCCGGGTCGAGACCCCGCAGGCTGTCAGGAGGGTGCAGGAGGGACCCCAGGCCGGGGCCCCAGTGACGTTGCAGGAGGAGTGGCGAGTTGGGGTGTTTAGGTGGGGAGTAGTCATGTATATTTTCCGAAAGAGGAAAAAGTCCTTGGCCCACTTTAGGGTGAAAATAATTACTATTGTACTTAAAAAACCCGTACGTGTTTCCTCCCCCTCCCCCCATCTACCATTCCTGGGGAGACTGAAGCGGGTGTGCTGCCAGTGGTCGGCAGGTACCTTGCTCATCCCCACCTGGCCACACCTCCCCTCTGGGAGACCCTCGGTTTGAACGTAAAAATCTGAGTAAATGAAATGTTTCAGCTTTTAAAAGGACGTGATCATTCTGAGAAAGCAGCAGACGTACTTGGTGCAATGTGATATTCTTTTTAATTACTAGAGATAAAAATTCTCATTAACTCAAAATGCAATGGATTTTTAGCTCTTCTTTGGTTGAGCCACAAAGAAAAAAATAAAGTAGTCATCAGTGTTCTGGATTTTGTGCAAGAGTTACTTAATATCCCTTCAGGTAGAACATTGGGAGGGATAACGTTTTCACTGTTCATTTATTGCTTAAAAAATATATTTTGGACATCTGTTTTCTAGGAAATAACTTTTATTATAATGGAAAGATGAGATATACTCTGTGTAATTTAAAAATATAATTTACCCCTTAAGCTTGCACAGTGTTTACTTGATTGGCCCTGGGATATGATTTAGCGGCCACATGTGCAGTTAGGTGACTCAGTGACTCTTCATGGTTTCCTGATTTCATGTCCATAAGAAAAGTCACTCATAGAAAGCGGTATTTCATAATAGATTAGTCTCTCCATACAGGCCAGATTCTAGCAAAGCAGTTGTAGACATTTAGGGATGAGGTAAAACCCAAAGTTATTCAATATAGCTTTTTATCTTTTAAAAATCGAACTTGACTTTCTCGTTTTACCAAATTTGTCATCTTGATATTTTGACGTGCCGTGTTTTCTCAGCAGTTTTTCTGGTGGGGTTAGAAGAACTTCTTGACTCTTTGGGAATTCTTGGAGATCGAGGGGTTCTGGTGGCATTTGGACCCTGGGCTGAGTTCTGGAACTGCTCACCCCACCCTGGGGAGTCAGGTCCCCACAGAATTTGTTTACTCACTTTGGAAATTGCTGGACCGCAAGTGTGTGGAAATGTGTTTTAAAATAAGGACGTTCTGCATAAGTTAGAGCAAAATAAAAATGCTGTGAGTTTGGCTGTATTACTCTGGAATATCAATAATACAGACCCCTGTTGAAAACTACAATGTTCTTATTGCACAAGGCATAATAGAAAAGCTGCAACGAAAAATTCACATCTTGGGATATTCAGAGCATATTCATGTATACTTCATACATTATTCATAGTTTGCACAGGTAGAAACATACGTGGAGTGAAACAAGATAGAAGGGGAACATAGATGTTAAACATTTATGGGGTAGGATTACTGCTCTCTCGGTTAAGCCTTCTGGAAGTGTAATTTGAGAAAATGAGGTGGGAAGTTCTGGGAGCTTTGCGGTACAGAGGGGTGTGCGGGTCTGCGGGTGGGGGGCAGGGCCAGCTCTGGGGTGATGGCTGTGAGCAGTGAGGCACAGGAGAGCTGGCAAAGGACCCTCTTATCTGCCACCAGCCCCTACCCACCATACCCCCCCCCCCGTTGTCTCTCCTTCCCAACTCAAGCTCTTCAAAGATCCAGACATCAAAGTTTGTTTTTGCTGCTGCTTTGTTTTTGCATGCACAGTTTCAAAACTTTGATTATAAAAATGAGCAGTCATGGCACTGGTGTTATTCTTTCATTTCCTGTTCTTCTTTATATCATGAAAGTAATGCGTACCTGCTAGTAGAAGGTGCTTTCTCTGGGTTGTTGATGTTTTATGGTTTCATTAAAGAGTGTTCAAAAGATTTTTTTTAAGTTTTTATTTTTTTTTTTAGGTTTAAAGTGTTTTTCTTCCATGAGCTACGTTCTGATACTAGAAATTACTTTTTGAAGTAAAATGCAGCGCCAAAAGCTTCTCCAGCCTTGCAGTGCCCTTGGGAAAGGGAGCTGTGAAGAAAGGTCATGGGTGGGTGAGGGTGATGCTTTGCGCTCCCACACAGATGGCTGAGCTAGCCTTCCACTGGGAGTGCTGGTGACCTGGTGGCCTGTCTGAGACTCCAAGGGCTTGGCTCAGTGAGTCCCCTGTGACCCTGACCTGGGCATTTAGGAAGAAAACAAAAGGAATAGGTGAGGATGCCCGAATACTCTGTACACTGATAGCTACACGTAGCAGAGGACCTTTCACACGCGAGGTGTGTCAGGGTCCTGAGGGCAGGGCTTTGCTTCCTGGGCTGAGGTTTCGCTCTTTTTCTTGGGCTGGAGGCCAGCAGGCTGTGGGGAACCCGAGCCTCATGTGTGGACATCATTTTTTTTTTTTTTTAAGAAAGCACTGTGGACATTCAGACTCCGAAGTCAAACAGATACGAACTTTGAACTTGAGTCATTTCTCAGTGGTGTGGAGAATGGGAGCTGACAGTACTGGAAAACCTGAGGAGTCTTATTTTGATAAACGTGTTCTGTGCACACCTAGTGTTTTATTCTGTTATTCGCCTTATTTCCCTGAAGGGAAGATGGGGGGTGGGGGTGACTTTAGCTGGTTTCTGACTTGACGGGACGGAGAACATCGAGCAGAAGGGGTAGCGTCTATGCTGAGGCCATGCTCAGCGCCCATCTCCACTGGGGTTGGAAGGCCTTAGACCCCCGGAAGGATGTAGGGGAGTCGCTTGGCTGCTCTGCCTTCGGGCCAGGCTCTGCCTTGCTTCAGCAGCGGCTTGCGAGGGCTGCTCGAAAGTGTAGGCATCTGCCTAGTGGTGGGGATGGGAGGCGGTGTAGGCCACTGTAGATACTACCCAGGAGTTCCAGATTTAACCGTGATCCCATTTTGGGAGCCAGAGCCTGCTTCTGGGTAAGGAGTGCTGAGCTCTGAGGGCAGGAATCCGGCATGTTTCTTGCCTCCCCGTGTGGGCAGGTCTGAGCCTGGCCGGGTGGCGGTGCCTGCTCCGGGCTGGGGCTCGTCGCGGGGCTGGCCGCCCGCTCTCTCCCAAGGACGTGGACTTGGCCCCTGGCCCCGGCCGGCGGCCCTCTTGCTGCAAAAGTGATAAGACGTTGACTGATGCTTTGTTCTCAAGCACTTGACTCCGCAGGTCGCTGGGAAGCGGCCACGTGGGCAGCACCGATTCACGTCCATCAGAGAAGCTTGGGTTGGACGTCACCTGCGTGGCCAGGGACTCAGCCAGCGGGGCCCTTCTCCCAGAGCAGTGCCGGACGTGGGCCTCTGTCTCAGAGTTCTTGTCCCGGCTGGCGTGCCCTAGATCGCTTTTCAGTTGGAACTAAAATCAGACTCAGGCTGTTGGGGTCCAGGGTCTGCGGAGGACAGAGTCCCGTCTCAGGCCCAGAGCTGGGGTCTAGAGGGAGCCCACTGGGCCTGCTGCCGGCCTCTGTTCTGCAAGAGCGTTTAGACACCTGCTGCTCCTGGTGATTTAAGAGGAAGGAATGAAAGGTGCAGCATTTGCCAGACGACAGAAGTATTTGGGAAACGAATCCCAGGTAGTTGCAGGGGCGAGAGATTGTTTGCAGGGTGTGCGGCCGCTGCAGCCAGTCTGGGCCGACAGGAGGGCATCGGGACCCTGCCTCACCTCCTGCTCGCCCCGGAAGAGCCGCCGCCTTCTCCACCTTCGTGGGAGGAGGGTGAGGACCCCGGGGAAGGTGAGGAGGGTTCACACCAGGGTGCTGTGCCCACGGCTCATTCCCTGCCGGCGCCTGGGTGTGCTCCGTGGCCCCGTTCCCTGGGCGCGCCTGCCGTCTGTCCGGAGCTTCCAGCAGGGAATCTGATGTTAGGCCATCGCCTTAGGCCTCCGTCTCTCCCCTGATGAAATACATTCAATGTCATTTTGTTTTCATGCGTTTTAAAAATCAAGTTCTTGTACTTAAACTTTTTTAAAAAAGAACAACCTTTTTACAGATGGGAAGAGGTGCAGATGGTCACATGATGCAGCAAATCTGGAAGGGATTTATTAATTTGATGGATATTTAGTGAGCACCTACTGGGTGCTGACTACCAAGTGCCCTCAGTCCCAAGACTAGGCAGTGAGCAGAAGGCCCAGGTCCTTTTCTCATAGGGCTTGTGTCCTGTGCCCGGGAGACACTGTAGACAGGAAAAGTAGATAGTACTTTAGATGATGATAGAAATAAAGCAGGAGACAGGCCTGGGGGTGCTGGGGGGAGGGGCCTGCTACTCACAAAGATGGTAGGTAAGGCCTCACCGGGAAGGTGATGTTCGAGTGAGGACCTGATGGAGAGTGACAGCTGCGCTCATGTCCACCCAAGAGCATTGCGGGCGGAAGGAGCAGCCTGTGCAAGGGCCCTGCGGCAGGAGTGTGTTGTGAGCAGCAGGAAGGCTGGTGGCCGCAGTGCTGAGTGATGGAGGCTGAGGCAGGGCTCCACCTTGGGGAGGAAACAGTGACAGAAAGGGGTGCGAACGCCGACTGTGCTTTCATGGGGCCTGCTGGGTGCAGCCTTGAGAAGGTTACAGAGGAGCAGGAATGGGGGAAGGGAGGCCAGTTACGAGGCTTTTACAGAAACTCAGGCAAGAGACGGATGGTGGCCATGGAGGGAGGGAGAGACGGCTCACCTCATTGGGGATGTGCTCTGAAGGTGGAGCTGACAGCATTTGCTGGTGGATTAGATGGTGGGGGGAGAGAGAGAGAGAGAGAGAGGGAGGGAGGGAGAGGAAGGAGAGAGGGGTCGTGGACAGATATCTTTGTGATATCCTGTTTTTATTTCCTTTGAATAAATACCCAGAGATGGGATTGCTGGGTCATATGGTAGCTCTATTTTCTATATTTTTGAGGAACCTCCATACTGTTCTCCATAGCGGCTGCACCAATTTACATTCCCACCAACAGTGCACGAGGGTTCCCTTTTCTCCACACCCTCATCAACACTTGTTATTTCTTGTCTGTCTGTTGATGGCCATTCTAACAGGTGTGAGCTGATATCTTATTGTGGTTTTGATTTGCATTTCCCTGATGATTAGTGATGTTGAGCATCTTTTCATTTGAATTTCTTCTTTGGAAAAATGTCTATTCAGTTCTTCTGCCCGTGTTTTTAGAAATCAGATCGGTGGTTTTTCGGCTATTGTGTTGTATGAGTGCTTTATGTATTTTGGACATTAACCCCGTATTAGATAGATAATTTGCAGATACTTCCTCCCATTCTGTAGGTCGTCTTTTCACTTTGTTGATGGTTTCCTTTGCTGTGCAGAAAGTTTTTAGTTTGATGTGGTCTCGCTTGTTTATTTTTGCTTTTGTTACCTTTGCTTTTGGTGTCAAATCCAAAACCTCATCACTAAGACTGATGTCAAGGACTTTATCACCTGTGTTTTCTTTTAGGAGATGTATGGTTTCAGGCCGTACATTCAAGTCTTTAATCCAGTTTGAGTTAATTTTTGTGTATGGTGTAAGGTAATGACCTAGTTTCATTCTTTTGCATATAGCTGTCCAGTTTTCCCTGCACTAATCATCGAAAAGAGATCGTCCTTTCCTCTTTGACTGTTCTTGCCTCCTTTCTTGCAGATTAATTGAACATATACACATGGGTTTATTTCTGGGCTCTCAGTTCTTTTCCATTGATCTGTGTCTATTTTTTTGCCAATACCATTCTGTTTTGATTACAGTAGCTTTGCAGTGCAGTTTCAAGTCAAGAAATGTGATGCCTCCAGCTTTGTCCTTCTTTCTCTTGGCTATTTGTGTGTTTCCATACAAATTTAAGGATTGTTTGTTCTATTTTTGTGAAAAAAAACCATGGGAATTTTGATAGAGATTACATTGAATCTGTATATTGCTTTGAGCAGTGTATAGACATTTTAATGATAGTAATTCATCCAGTCCGTGAGCACAGAATATCTTTCTATTTATGTGTATCTTCTTCAGTTTCTTTTACCAGTATCTTATAGTTTTCAGTGTCTAGGTCTTTCGCCTCCTTGGTTAAATTTTTTCCTAGATTTTTTCTTTTTGATGCAATTGCAAATGTGATTGTTTTCTTAATTTCTCTTTCTGACAGTTCATTATTAGCATATAGAAATGAGACAGATTTTTGTATATTGATTTTGTATCTTGCAACTTTACTGAACTTGTTTATTCTAACAATTTTTTTGGTGGAATCTTTAGGGTTTTCTATATATAATGTCGTCAGCAAATAGTGACAGTTTTACTTTTTCCTTTTGATTTGGATGCCTTTTATTTCTTTTTCTTGCCTAATTGCTCTATCTAGGACTTCCAATACTATTTTGAATAAAAGTGGTGAGAGTGGGCATCCTAGTCTTGTTCCTGATCTTAGAGAAAAAGTTGTCTGCTTTCCATTCTTTTTTTTTTTTTTTTTTTTTTTTTTTTTTGCGGTACGCGGACCTCTCACTGCTGTGGCCTCTCCCGTTGCGGAGCACAGGCTCCGGACGCGCAGGCTCAACAGCCATGGCCCACGGGCCCAGCCGCTCTGCGGCATGTGGGATCCTCCCGGACCAGGGCACGAACCCGTGTCCCCTGCATCGGCAGGCGGACTCCCAACCACTGCGCCACCAGGGAAGCCCTGCTTTCCATTCTTGAGTATGATGTTAGATGTGGGTTTGTCCTAAATGGCCTTTATTATGTTGAGGTACATTCCCTCTGTACCCACTTTGTTGAGAACTTTTGTTTTGAATGGGTGTTGAGTTTTGTCAGATGCTTTTTCTGCATCTATTGAAATGATAATATGATTTTTATCCTTTTTAAATTTATTTTTTATTTTATATATTTTTAGAATTTATTTTATTTTTGGCTACGTTGGGTCTTCGTTGCTGTACTTGGGCTTTCTCTGGTTGCGGTGAGTGGGGGCTACTCTTTGTTGTGGTGCACGGGCTTCTCATTGCGGTGGCCTCTCCTGTTGCAGAGCATGGACTCTAGGCACGTGGGCTTCAGTAGTTGTGGTTCGGGGGCTCTAGAGCGTGGGCTCAGTAGTTGTGGTGCATGGGCTTCATTGCCCCATGGCATGTGGGATCCTCCCGGACCAGGGCTCAAACCCGTGTTGCCTGTATTGGCAGGCAGGTTCTTAACCATTGTGCCACCAGGGAAGCCCCTGTCCTTCATTATTTTTTAAAATATGGTGTATCACATTGGTGGATCTGCAGATGTTCAACCATCCTTGCATTCCTGGAATAAATCCTTTTCACTTAGTGTTGAATTTGGTTTGCCAGTATTTTGTTGAGGATTCTTGAATCTGCGTTTATCAGGGATATTGGCTTATAACTTTCTTGTGACATCTTCATGTTCTGCAACTTTAGTGAATTTTATGAGATATGTACAGAACATTCCATCCAAAAGCAGCAGAATGGACATTTTTGTCAAGCACACATGGAACATTCTCCAGGATAGATCACGTTAGCTGACAAAACAAGTCTTGATACATTTAAGAAGACTGAAATCATATCAAGCATCTTTTCTGACCACGATGGTGTGAAACTGCTAATCAACCACCAGAAGAAAGTGGGAAGATTCACAGAAGGTGCCCATCCCTGTGGCTTGGCTGCCATAGTTGCACTTTCTCTGCCGTCTCCTTTGCCTCTCCCTCCTCATTCCCATCATCATCGTGGTCATGAGCCTAGCCTCTTGCCCTACAGCCTCCTGGGGGATGGCCTCCAGCCACCTGGCCCTCCTCCCCGATGCCCTGTCCACCTGATGCCAGTGTGACCTTTTTTTTTTTTTTGTGATAGATACACGGGCCTCTCACTGTCGTGGCCTCTCCCGTTGTGTGCAGAGCACAGGCTCCAGACGCGCAGGCTCAGCGGCCATGGCTCACGGGCCCAGCCGCTCTGCGGCATGTGGGATCTTCCCGGACTGGGGCACAAACCCGTGTCCCCTGCATCGGCAGGCGGACTCTCAACCACTGCGCCTCCAGGGAAGCCCCAGTGTGACCTTTTTAAAAAAGCAAGTCTGGCCACATCAGTCCCTGATCAAACACCTTCCGTGGTGCCTTCCGAGCTGAGGCCGAGGCTCTGCCCTGGACAGGCCCCACCTCAGGCCACAGCCTCCTCTGCCTGCCCTCACCTCCTGCTACTCTCCCCCGAGTCTTCCTCAGGAAAGCTCTCTCCACTCCCCACACTGAGGCTGCACTCCGGCTCTGTCCTCCTTCCTCCCGTCCTGGGGAGTCTCAGCCCCCCCTGCAGCAGGGCAGATGTGACTGCAGACGCTGCCTGGACACAGCCCTCCTTCCCACCCCACAGTGGTCCACAGTGTGGCCCAAGCCAGTGCTGGGTGTGTGCACAGTGCCAGCATCCCAGGGGACGGCGACTGTAGGGTGGGACCAGGTGGAGCCAGGCCGCCCCACACCTGGGCTGAGCTGCTGCCCCTGGACGCGTGATGAAAGGCTCCAGGGAGCTTTGCGAGGACAGTGGCTTCGTCTGCATCCGACTGCTGTAATTACACATTCGCACAGCACACTTCCTTCTCTGTGGAAGAATTTCATTGTGTTTCCTGTAAGTAACGGGAACTCCTGCTGGAATATGAGCCCCTGGGCCAGGGCCCTCACAGTCCGTCACCCTTGACCTTGACCCACGTGCCCCTGCAAGGAAGGCAGGGGGATGGATGTCAGCCCCAGGGTTTTCCCAGGTTCCTTCCATTCCTGAGGCTGGATGTCCTTGTCTGTAAGGATTGTTTTTGAAAGTTGGGATTCACATCATGCAAGAAATTGCTGCGCGTGTGGGTCACAGGAGGAGGGGTGGGGCGTTGCCTGCCGTCTCGCCTCCTCGCCGCCCTCCTCCCCTGATCCCTTGGGGTGATTTGGTGCCTGTTTGCTCTGCGTCCTTGGTCAAGTCCTGAACTGCCACCGGCTGGGGTGCTCTGTGCCTGTCCTTGGAGGGGCATGTGTGGCGGGGGAGGTGGCAGGGAGGCCTGGGCGGACAGAGGACAGGCTGCAGCCCAAGAATTAATCAGAGGAAGAGATGCCCACCAGCCGACTGAGAGGGCACAGAATGTCACACACGGAGATGGTGATGACCCCCTTGCAAGAGTAACTTTGTCGTGTTTTGTTTTATGAATATAATACCCCCTTTGATGAAAACATTTCTCAAGGACACTGCCAATTAAAGACAGAACTAACTTCGTCCTTGGTAAGTTTTGAAATGAAGCAACTATGCTTTTTGTCTAGGTGGTTTTGAGGTTCTGAGAGAAGGCTCTCAGGCTGGATTGTGTGGCCATGGACAACCGTGTTGGGGGCCTTGGATGCGGGCAGGCTTCAGGAGTCCGCGGGGCGTGAAGCGTTTGTGCTGTGAGTCTCTGGGTGCCTTGGTCCTCGGGGGGCAGCGGGGCAGCTGTCTTTCTGATGCTTGAGTCTGGCTCGGGGCACATGCATCCCGGCTGATGTGGACCTGCGACTGGGGGCAGGGCCTGCTGGATTCTGGAGGGACCTGGCACAGAACAGCAGCAGTGCAGGCCAGTCCAGTCCAGGTCAGTCCAGTCCAGGCCAGGTCAGTCCGGTCCAGGCCAATCCGGTCCAGGCCAGGTCAGTCCGGTCCAGGCCAGTCCGGTCCAGGCCAGGTCAGTCCGGTCCAGGCCAGTCTGGTCCAGGCCAGGTCAGTCCGGTCCAGGCCAGTCCGGTCCAGGCCAGGTCAGTCCGGTCCAGGCCAGTCCAGGCCAGTCCGGTCCAGGCCAGGTCAGTCCGGTCCAGGCCAGTCTGGTCCAGGCCAGGTCAGTCCGGTCCAGGCCAGTCCAGGCCAGTCCGGTCCGGGCCAGGCCAGTCCAGTCCAGGCCAGTCCAGTCCGGTCTGGGCCAGGCCTGGCCTGTGGTCCAGGTGTTTAAGGGATGGAAGAGTGAGGGGCAGAGAAGGTAAGGGAAAGTGGGGACAGGAGCATCACCCCGCCCCGCCCCCCTCCCCCTTGTCTACCCCTGCCCCCCACAAGTGTTCTTCTGAAAGCAGACCCCGTGTCAGGCACAGTTCTGGGTTTTGTTCCTTATTAGGAGGCCCTAATAAATAATTAAATGCATGTTTTCACCCCATAAAAGTGCAGGTTATGGCCTGGGCATCAGCCAAGCTTCCACGTGCTCATTCTTTTGGGCCCGTGTGTCACGGCCTGTGGTGTTTGCAGGGACAGTGTCTGGGCAGGCTCCAGGGCTGTATCCCCGTCCCGAGCCACGTGGACTCCCCAGGGGGTGGGCACACAGAGAGAGACAGAGAGAGAGACACACACAGAGAGACAGAGAGAGAGAGACACAGAGAGACACACACACAGAGACACACACACAGAGATACAGAGACAGAGACAGAGAGACACACAGAGATACAGAGAGACAGAGACACACAGAGATACAGAAACAGACTTAGAGAGATACAGAGAGACAGAGAGAGATAGAAACACAGAGATACAGAGAGAGACACAGAGAGACACACACAGAGACACAGAGATACACACAGAGAGACACACAGATACAGAGAGAGACACAGAGAGACACACACAGAGATACAGAGAGAGACAGAAACACAGAGATACAGAGAGAGACACAGAGAGACACACACAGAGACACAGAGATACAGAGAGACACACACAGAGATACAGAGAGAGACACACACAGAGACACACATACAGAGATATAGAAAGAGACACAGAGAGACAGAGAGAGGACACGGAGAGACAGACACAGAGAGACAGAGAGAGGACATGGAGAGACAGAGACACACACACAGAGATACAGAGAGAAAGGCACACACAGAGAGACAGAGACACACACACACACCACACACACACGCAGAGGTGCCCGGGAGCTGTTCGCAGGGTGAGTTCGGGTCAGGAGTATGCGGGAGGGGGTTGGTTCATAAAGATTTGCAGGCAGGGCAGCAGGGCCGAGGCAGCACGGGTGTGGGTGGCAGAGCGTGCGCTGCCTGGGGCGGGGGGCGGGCACGATTCCCAGCCTCCGTCCAGGTGAGCACCCCTCCAGGAGTCCTGAGGGGTTGATCCCCTGGACAGGGGACCATTTGGAAAAGATGGTGAGCAGGTGAACACCTGTGGGTTGGATGCTGTGTAATAGCCATCGCCACACGGAATAAATCACTTCTATTCGCTTTTTTCCTTTCTGAGGGGAGGGGAGGAGGCCCCATGGAAGTGGCCTCAGTCTGACGTGAGCAGAGAAACACGGGACCCAGGACACACCCCCAGCGAGGCACCATGCTCTGCACTCCTGTGCCCTTTGCGGTCCACATTCGATGAGCACAAAATAGACGTCCCTGACGGCTAAGTTCTGTGCTCGGCTTAGGGAGAAGCTGTGCTTTTCTTTCTTTCCCCTCCCTCTCTCCCCACTCCCTTCCTTCCTTCTTGTTTCTGTGAGCATTATGTCTACTTAAAAATCTATGAAAATGTTCAGTGAAAAGGGTTGGTGTGTTTGGTTTGCCCTGGAGTTTGTTTGGTTAAACTTAGATGGAGCCTTTCCAACACGACTCATACCGTAAGGTCCTGTGAGCTTTTAGTTTTTCCTTCCTGGATCTCCATGTGGAGACAGAACCTTCCTGACATGAGGTCGCTGGGAAGCTCGTGGTTTTAGGCAACGGCGGACCCAGCGCCAGCGGCCGTGAGCCATGAGGATTCGTGCGTCCCCCGCATCCCCGGGCTCTGTCCCTGGGCTCTGTCCCTGGGCTTGAGGTGCACTGGCTCCCGCTGGGCTCTGAGTGGACATCCAGCCCTCGTACGGAACGCGGGGTGCCCCGACCTACCGCGGCGCAGTCTCTGGTGCGTGGACTCGACGGGTCCCAGCTGGGTGGGTCGGGGGCAGGCTCAGCCTGTAGTCTGTCCGCCAACTTTTTGTGACTGGACAGCACGGAGGCCGGGGTGGGAGTTGGGGAACCAACCCCAGTGCCGTCTGCTCCCAGGCCCGTGGCCGCCAGCAGAGATGTCCCTGTCACCTCGGTTCACAGCGAGGAGACCGAGCTCGTCCAGCCGGAGGGTTGGAGCCGAGCAGGGTCTCCCCGGACTGGCTACCGAGTCCAGGCTCCCAGCCCCCTGCTTACTCGTCATGCTGCTTCTCAGCGGAAAGGACCTTGTGGAGAGCCCTCTGCCTTCCACACCCGCAGGACCCAGAGCCTCCCCTGCGCAGGGAATACCTGCTGGGAGGGGCGGCGGGTCCCGTCCCTCAGAGCGTCCACACGTCCACGGTGCTCTCCCTGCAGGTCTGCAGAGACGGCCAAGATGCTGGAAACCTCACTGGAGCAAAGACTCAGGCTATTTCCATGAAATTAAAAAAAATCAAGTGACTGGGGCACTTCTGCCGCCGCCCAGGCTCTGAGGCAGAGTCACAGCCGCGCTGCAGGGACCATCTCTGCGCCCGTCTCTCCGGGCTGCTGCTTCTACCGCGTGTGTCATCTTTTTGCTGGAAACCACAACCTGAGCGCACAATGAAATCTCTCATTAGGATGCTTAAATTGGAAAATGGCAGTGATAATCCCCACGGCCCTGCAGCCCAGCTTGGCCTTATTTCCTGCTGCTTCGTCTGCTGGGGAGGAGCCTTGTGAAAGCGAGACTTGTCCTCCGTCCCGAGGTCGGCTGTGGGCCGATCGGGCTTCATCCCGTCCCTAAAAACACCTGGAGGGCATCCGGGAGACGGCAGGTGCCCAGTTTCGGGGAGCAGGCTTCCTAGGGCTGCTGGGAGGTCCAGGGACTGATACTTCAGTGCTGGGTGATGCCTGCGTGGAGTGGAATTCAGATCACGGACACCCAGGCCCCCCAAATCCAGAGGCAGATCCTGTGTGTGTGTGTGTGTGTGTGAGCTTCCAGGAAGGCAGTTTCCCATGGATGCTGATTTGGGAAGAAAACAGTCCCTGAGTGGCGTGGTCTGACTGAAATTAATAGGCAGTCAGACACACAGACCAAGGCACCAGGGGCCTGGGTTCCGGTCCCAGCTCTGCCTCTGGAGACAAGAGCCGTGCTCTCTCAGCTTCTCACCCTCGGGTAGGACGACTAGGACGGCTGCGAGGTCCATCTTGGCATCCTGGGAGCGCTCTGAGGGTGAGCGGTGGCTGTTTAATAGGATCAGGCATCAGAGTAAGAAAAAGCACAGGCATAGTCATTCTTTGTTTTGTCCCACACGTTAGCAATGGGAAACGAGAAGTCAATTTGACTCTGTTTTGTGCATTTTCAGTAGAAACAAATAGCATTAATGAGATTCGTCCAGCATGGTTTAAGGTGAGTAAATGACGTGATTGAGAAACCCGAATCTGTAAGACACGGAAAGCCACGTGGCTGGCAGGTCCCGCATGGCTCTGCGTCCCGCTTGTTCTGGACAAGCCTGGGCAAAGTGCCAGCAGTGTCTGCGAGGGATGGTGCTGGGGTCACACAGAGGGGTGCATGGGGCGTGCTCTGCTCTGATGCCCAGCTCCCTGGCAACTTGGGCCCTGTTCTCACCGACCCGGCAGGTCCTCGGACTGCTGTGCATTTGGCTGGTTCGTGCTGGGGGAGTGAGGCAGAGCCTCCGTCCTCAGTCAGTGGTGTGGATGTAAAGTAACGTGGGAGCCCTCATCGCTCCGGGAGCCCCGACCAGTTCCTTCTTCCTCGCTTCCTCCCAGGACAGGGATCGCACTGTCTTCCTTCTGCGGACCCATGTCTGTCCTGCCCAGTAGCGCCTGTGGGGTCCTGGCACCGGGTCCAGGGCCGCCCAGCGGCCCCACCTGCTTCCTTCTTGGGCGTCACCTAAGGCTCAGCACTGCGGACGTGGTCCGTGTGTCTGTGTCATGTCACTGCTGACCTGGCGCCACATGAAGCCGATGTGAATCCAACGGGATGTTAAAAACACACTCGGGTATTTTGATTTACTTCTTGGGAGAGGACATGGCAGCGGACATCGCCCCGGTTCTGTGTGCTTCTGAGGCCCCGAATCCTCCTGTCCTCCCTCCTGTTCCTTCCCTGCAGCCCCCTGGGCCTCCGTGTGTGTGTGTGTGTGTGTGTGCGCGCACGTGTGTGAGCACGTGTGTGAGCACGTGTGTGCACACACCTCAGTCACGTGGCCGTGCACGTGCGCATGCGTGTCCCCTTGTTGTGACTTCACAGACCAGGATGTGGCAGGTGTTGGTTGAGGGTTTGTTGACTGAAACGGAAGCAGTCGTTTTACGTTCGCTCTCAGGAGCCGGCATGTCTCCCCGTGGAGAAAGGTTTGGTCGTCTGCTTACTGTTCCAGGTTCTCCGGGACTTGAGTTCCCTGACCCTTGTGGTCTGAACGTGTCTGTCGTTAATGGTTTGGAAACCGCACTGCAGTTCCTCTCCGAGAGGGTGAACTGCCTCGGTTGGCGTCACTGAATGTCGTGTGTCGTCCGTGGGGCTAGGGTGTCACTGAGGGGCTTCCCTGGGCCTCATCTGGGACCCTGAGAACCGGGAAGGTGCTTCTGCAAAGTGCGGCTTCCCGAGTGAGGTTTGCTTTCCTGCGACCGTTCTGGAAGAATCCAGGCAGGTGTTGGTGGTGTCAACACCCATAACCAGAGACCTTGGTTCACAGGACGCTGAGGGGTGCGGGACCAGCCTTCTCCCGGCCTGGCGGTTCACGCTCATTCTTAGACCAGCGTGCGAGGAAACAGGAAGAGCAGAAAAGAGAAAGGAAACAAAGCAGGATGCAGGCATCCGGCCCAGACCCAAGGGTTTACTGACCCGCTGGCTCGAAAGGGCCTGAGGAAACGGTCAGCCTCCTCCTTCATCCTCAGAAACTAATCCTTCACTCAGAACTGTTAAAGATTTAGTTGAAGGAGGAAGAAAAACCATTGGACTTGTGTGTCTATTTCTCCCCTTAGAACATGTGTGAAATTAAGCAGAGAATCAAGGCGTCCTGGGCCGGGAGGGGTCCGGCCATTGAACCCAGCTGCAAAAATCAACGCCTGGCTGCAATTCAAGGTGACGTCAAGACACCGTCAATCTCCATTTGGCTTTGCCCTGAGTGTTATTTCGAGGCAGTTTGCGGTCCTCACGTCCTTAGATCTTTCGCTGCAGCTATGGATGGAATCTGCGTTTTCCTTCTCTCAGGCTGTCGGCGGGGTGCCCAGAGGCGTCCGGGGCCACCCTCTCCCTGGCCCTGACAGCGTGTTTCATCCCCGCAGGTCCCAGATCCTCCGAGCCCAGGAGCGAGGTGGACGCGGCAGCATGGACCAGCCGGGCCCGCCGGCTCCCGTCCGGGAAGGTAACAGGTTGCAGGCCGGTGGCGGGGCAGGTGAATTGGGGCTGTTTCCCAGGCTCCATGCTCCGGGCATCACTAACCCGTGGCCTCTGGGGTGGGGCCTGGGCTAGGAGCTCCTGGGAGGGAGGAGGGTCTACCCAGGCCCTAGGGGGCGGAGGCCTGGGGATCCTGGCCGAGCCCCTCCACCCATCCCTGCGGTGCCCACACCAGTGTCTAGGGTCTCCTGTGTTTACTTTCACCCGACCCATCAGAACCCCCTGGAGGTGGTAAGGGGGGGTGACGGCCCATTTCAGAGACGAGATTTAGGCCGAACCCTGCGGCCACTGGCTACCTGCCAGCGGAGCTTAAGGCAGCCTCCTTGTCGGCTCCCTCCAGGTCTGCCAGGGGTTCTGGGGCCTGTTTCTGGGCCGCAGTTTGATCTGAGTGTGAGTGGCTGGCCTTTGGGGTCTTTCAGGCTAGACCCGACTTTGACTGTTTGAACTGAAAGCGAGACAGACCAACACCGCTCACCACTTTTCATCCCCGTCAAGGAGGTGATGCCCAGACGATGCCGGGCAGCGTGGCCTCTCAGGGACAGGCCTGGGGTCCCCACGGCCCCCTGTGCGCTGGGCTGTCTCCTGGTGCTGGCCGCACGCTCCCGAGTGTGGCCCGGGCAGTGGGCTCCCTCCTACCCCCCGACTGCCCTCCCGCCCCTTCCTTCCTGGCCTTTCACTGAAACCAGCCATCGCTGTCTTCTGTGCCGTTTCGCTGTTTCCATGGGGCACCAGCACCCTCGGCACCCATGCAGGATAGGGAGCTGCTGGGCTCCGAGGTGTTCAGGGGGCGTCGGCTATTGGGGGCATCAGAATACAAAAGGCAGGCCCAGAAGCACCTGCACCTGGTTTTTAGGACTGTGGGTGACGTGCGCGCTGCTCAAACCTGGTGGCAGGTGCGTTGTCCTTCCAGGACACAGGGTCTGCTTTCCGCAGAGGAGGCCACGCCTGCCTGCCCTGCTCTCGACAAACGCCCAGTGTCCGCCGGTGCCCACCCCCCAGGGGCTCGGCCTCCCAGTCACGCCCCGAGTTCTGCAAAAACGCCCGTCCACCTTCACCCCCAGAGGCACCTCTGCGCTTGGTCCCGGGAGGAGAGGACCTGGCCCAGCAGCACCACGTCCTGGTGGGCGGGCCTGCAAGCCTGGGACAGGCCTCGGCCCAGGGTGCGTGGCCAGACGCCCGGGCACCACGAGGTGGCAGCCAGGCCTGTGCGGGGACTCAGCTGGCAGGAGGCCACGTCCGAGGTCCAGCCGCAGGGATGAGATGCTTAGGCCTGTCTGCTGAGAGGGCAGCTTACATGTTCTGCTGGCGGGAAAAGCAGAGAAGAGAGAAGACGGTACCTGTGTGGGGTGTAGGCTGATTGCCGTGATTATTTCACAGAGCACAGGTGGATCAAATCATCCAGTCCTGCGCCATAAATACAGTTTTTATTTGTCACTCATGCCTGAATAAAGACGGAAGAGGACAGGTGCAGAGAGCGAAGGGTCCCTCGGGGGGCTGGAGGGGCGCTGAGGGCCGAGCAGAGTTCACCACCCTTTCCCACGAGCGCCCTCCGTCCTCTCCCCGCAGTGGGCCGCTTGCCCCCCCACCCCTTGCTACTCTAGCACCAGGTGCTCCTGGGCCCTGCTCGCCTGCTGTCTTCACGGTCGCGAGCGAGTCACCGGCAAAGCCCGTCGCTCCCGGGGCGTAGCCAGTCCTGCCAGGCTGTTCACGGGTGATTCCCCCGACCCTGTCCCCAGGCAGGGCCCCTCTTAGCTGGGAGGTGACTCGCAGCTGGGAGAAGGTGGGACCTTCTACGTGGACCACCTTCTACATGGGCCGCCTGGGAGGTTTCCTCTGGGGAGCCTGGGGAGGTCCCGCCGACGTGGGGTGTTGAGGATGCCGGGAGAGGACCAGCTCCATCTCCCCGGGCTGATGGCTGTTTCCTGGTTGACAGCCCAGGGCTAAGACCACAATTTAAACATGTTAGTACCATGCCTTAAACATGATTAATCTCTGATACAAGATTTTCTGGGTAGTTAGCACTTGTGATGATTAGCAATGGGGATAACAGCCTGGCCTCGTTTTTGATGATTCAGTGATGCCTTAGGTATAATTTCCCCCATTGTGAAAATGAAACTGTCCTCTTAAAAATTCCCTTGAGGGACTTCTCCGGTGGCGCAGTAGATAAGAATCCACCTGCCAATGCAGGGAACATGAGTTCGAGCCCTGGTCCAGGAAAATCCCCCATGCCGTGGAACAACTAAGCCCGTGCGCCACAACTACTGAGCCTGCGCTCTAGAGCCCGTGAGCCACAACTACTGAGCCCGCGTGCCGCAGCTACTGAAGCCCGCATGCCTAGAGCCTGTGCTCCGCAACAAGAGAAGCCACCGCGTGGAGAAGCCCGAGCACCGCAGCAAAGAGTAGCCCCCGCTCGCCGCAACTGGAGCAAGTCCGTGCGCAGCAACAAAGGCCCAACGCAGCCAAAAATAAATAAAATTAAATCTTAAAAAAAATAATTCCCTTGAACATGACAGAGGGGCTGGAAATCACTGAGGTCCGTTCTCCTCAGCACCACTGGGACACTTGTGTTTTCATCTGTTCTGTCTTTCCCCTCGTATTTCTTCTCTGCATGATTGCAGCCATTGAATTTACATTTTTAAGATTGTTGAGTATACATTTTTATGTCGTACTTGAAACTTTACAAGTATTTTCCGTGTCACCACATAGCTTTCACAGCTGTCATTCTCAGTGGCTGCATAGTATCCCGTGCACAGTGTCATAACGTGTTCAGGTGAGGTAACGCTATCCATGTCCATCGTTACCTGTCATCAGGCACCGGTGCCTTTTCCAGAAGCTTCCTTGGCGACAAGTCAAATCGTCCGGGTAAAGTGGGATTTGGGAGGAGGTGGGGTGTGGCGGAGAAGCCCGCGGCTTCGAGGGTTTTGCACACAGCTGCTCGGGTTTGAGCGTGGTCCCTGAGGTGCGCGAGCGGATGACCGGGGGTATGTGTGCATCTCTCCAGGCCTCGGTTTCCTTCTCCTTTGGGATAACAGCTGGAGCAGCCCCGCCCTCAGGAGGTAACATCCATAAAGCTCTTAGAGGCGGGGCCCCTGGAGGCTCTCAGAGAGTCAAGCTAGAAGATGCTCCGGGATGTAAACACTGTATTCCAAGATGGTCCAGGATGTCTCAGGATGTAGAACTCAACACTTAGATGATGGTAAAGTCACTACCAGCTAAAGCTTTTCTATAATTAATAGCAAAACAAAAGAAAAGTGAGTCATGGTGGGGAAAGGAAGTCAGCAATGTCACCATGTTCCTGCTGCTTCGGGACAGTCCTCACCAGGTGCCCGGTGACAGTGACGAGCTCGGGCAGAAGTGAAGGACAGCGGGTGGCGTGCCAGCGGGTGACAGGGGGCGGCATTGTTCCGCCACCCTGCAGCCCTGGGACCTGGTCCCCGCTGTGACACGCAGAGCCTAGAGGCAGCAGAGGACGGGCTGTGAATAGCCCCTTGTTGGTGGGGCTGTGTGAGGCCTGCTGCTTCTTAAAGCTCTCCTTCATAACAGTGAGAGGAATTAAGAAACAAACAGCCTTCATTTGAAATAAAGAGAAGCATGTCTCGGGTTAAGCTTGCATATTATAATCAGCTATGGTCTTACAAGCCCCAGGAATGACATGCCTAGCTCCGATCTCTGAATTTACAAATGCTCTTTTATTTTTTTCCCTTAATGTGATAATTTGTGGCACATCTTTAAAAGGTGTTAATGGGTTTTCAGCTGTCCTGGAGGGTTGTCTGCTCACAGAGGAGGGATGACCCCTGCGGCCAGCGCTCTCCCACTGGGAATGCCAGGGACCCCAGCCAGCCCATCCTGATTACCAGGGTTCCTGGTCAGTTGTGTGGACTGTGGCCTTTGGTCCTAACTTCTGCCAGGAGTTGCGGGCTGCCGGGCTGGGCTGGGACTGATGGATTCCCTCCCCCACCCCACCCCGCTTTCCCTGCAGCTGCCGCCTCTTTCTTTCCTTTTTTTTTTGCTAAATCATTAGGTACTCAGTTTATTCACTGAAGTAAACCGGCGAACACATATTAGAGCAAAAAATCTCTGAAACAGCGCTTCCCTGGTGGCGCAGTGGTTGAGAGTCCGCCTGCCGATGCAGGGGACACGGGTTCGTGCCCCGGTCCGGGAAGATCCCACATGCCGCGGAGCGGCTGGGCCCGTGAGCCATGGCCGCTGAGCCTGCGTGTCCGGAGCCTGTGCTCCGCAACGGGAGAGGCCACAACAGTGAGAGGCCCGCGTACCTCAAAAAAAAAAAAAAAAAAAAAAATAAATAAATAAATCTCTGAAACAGAAAAATAAAATTTTCCAGAACGTTTTCTAAATACAGTTGTCATCATTTCCTTAAATTCACGTTTGCCAAATACATGTGACAGGGAAATAATACCAATTAAATACCCTGACAAAAGTGATGGGGAAAAAGTAGCTTATGTCTTGACTTAGTAACAACAAATCATGCCGGGCAGTGTTGAGATTCTTGAGAGCATGGACTCCGAGCTACATGCTGGGGTTTTCTCTTGTCAAACTTCTTGTTTGAGATTATATCGTACAACTGCCAGACTTTGAGAATTAGATAAAATATACCTACAAGTGAATTTATGAAAATTGTTAGAAAAAAGCTTTACAGTATCTCACACTAAATAGGCTCTAAAATATCTGCGAGGGGACAGAACAAAACATGAGCAGTGGGACCTGAGACATAGGCTCTCCCGTGACCACCTTCACCCATTTCTTTTTAGAACAAAATATTTATAAGTGTAATTTATTTAGTATTTATATACATAATGTACAGAAAACTCAGATAGACACAGAGGATTTTAATGCCATTTCACGTTTTAATTCCAGCATATGCATTTTTTTTTCCTGGAAAAGATTTTTAAAGAAAGTCACCCCCTAGTGATTTGAGATTATGGCAGGAACAATGTTCTGATCCTTTAAATTCAACTGACTTTTTTTTTTTTTTCTTGTAAAAGTCTGCATGAGGGATCTTATTGTTTGTTATGTAAAAACCCTTATATCAGCAAATCCTTGCATCCCCTCTCACTTTCCCCCAAAGAAAGCAGTGTTGGAAAGAATTGTCATGACCAGGGTGACACAGGTAGCTCACAGCTGTGGATTTTAACTGTGAGGACAGTACGCAGCCCGCTGGGATGAACAGAAGGGATGAAATCATTATACTGGTCACGTAGGAACTGCTCCTTGCCTGGTGGTTTATTTAATGTTATTCCAAGTTGATTTTTACGAATGGGGTTCTCAGTCCAGGTGTAAAGTGTGGGAAGTGCTTTTTCTCTTCCTTTCTGTCTCTCCTTTTTTCTTTCCAGACTGTGAGTTGTGGGTCCTTTTGAGAGGAAAGCCAGATCGCTGCCCCAAAGCCTGATGGCACGAACTCTCCCCAGTAGAAAGGCAGTGGGTCAGGGCTTCCCTGGTGGCGCAGCGGTTGAGAGTCAGCCTGCCGATGCAGGGGACGCGGGTTCGTGCCCCGGTCTGGGAAGATCCCACATGCCGCGGAGCGGCTGGGCCCGAGAGCCATGGCCGCTGAGCCTGCGCGTCCGGAGCTTGTGCTCCGCAACGGGAGAGGCCGCAACAGTGAGAGGCCTGCGTACCGCAAAAAAAAAAAAAAAAAAAAAAAATAGGCAGTGGGCCAGCCCGGCGGGGGATGCGGGGAGGGCGTGTCCTGGTGCCGCCAGCACCTCTAGGTGACCATCTGGGTGCTCATCGCTGGCTGACTTTGGCTGCGGTGTGTTTAGGAGCGTGGAAGCCGTTTTCCCGGTAACGCTGACACTGTGGTTTACGTTACCTTAAACTTCAGAGAATGAAGTCAAGTACGACACTAACAACAATGAGGAAGAGGAGGGGGAACAGCTGGATCTCTACGGCGTAGATGAAGCTCCAGAAGCAGACAGACGGGCTCCGGGTGCCCCCGAGGCCAGGGACACGGGAGCAGACAGCCCCGCCTCCAACACCACCATCCCCGCCACCAACACCGCGGCCGGATCAGGTGCGTCCTTGGGCCGCCCAGGAACCAGCCGGCCCACCTGTGGGTTGGAACGTCCTGGGAAAGGTGGGGTCCGGGAGCCCGAGATGTGTGATGTTTCTGTGATACGATGTGAACTGAAATGACTTAACTCAAGTTTGGCCGAGATTCTCTTATTTGTTTTCTATTTTCCGTGATTTTCAGTCTTGTCTACCTACTTTTCTATTTATATTTTGGAGGAAACAGGTATTGTTATTTTCTAATAAAAATGGCCTCACCAGTTTGTCACTGTGTTGCATTAAACATTTTTTCAAAATAATGCCATTTGAGATGAAATGTAGAAGTTTAATTTATATTTTAAAATTTGGGGGTGGAGTTGGTGACTTTTATTCACTCACCGATGGTCTGGTTGGGACCGTCACCACGTCTCCACGTGGTTAGTGACCCCCCACTTCTGGCAGCTTGTCACCCATTCGCCTCATTGGAGGAGCCTCCCTGGGCTCAGCCAGGCTGCGTGCCCCGCCCCCAAGGTCGCGCTGACCCCACAGATGCCCCAAAGGACAGTGCTTCCAGACCTGGGGTGTGTCGGCCGTGCCCTTGACGGCCAGGTGTCTGCCACGGTCTCCTCTCACCCTCAGGACATGAAAATGGCACGGGAGCGGACACAGACGCCGTGGCGGAACCACTGAGACCCGGGGTCCCGACGAGAGTCAACCCCTACTCCGTCATCGACATCACACCCCTCCATGAGGACCAGCCGCCGCCTCCGGACCCGGAGGCCGAGGGGGAGGGCGGGGGCCTGCATGTGCCCAGCGGGTACTCGGTACCTGTGCCCTGCGGCTACGCCGTGCCCTCCGGCCTGCCCCTGCTGCTGCCTGCCTACTCCAGCCCTGCCCTCACCCCCGCGGGCCCCGCAGGTAGCGCTGCCACACCTGTGCCTCACCTCGCGGGGCGGCGGGGCTTGGGGGGAGGGCAGAAGGTGCTCTCCATCTCTCAGGGCAGACTGCACACCTGGGGCGTGTGTGTGCATGTGCATGCGTGTGTAGCAGGCACACTGAGGACCCGGGAGAGGGGCAGGAGTCGGGAGAATCAGGAGGTTCCTCAGGAGGCTGGGCAGGTGCAGGGAGCCTGTCCCCGTACCTGTGATATTGGCTGTCGGGGGCCGGGGTGCTGAGGGGGCCCAGCTCCGTGACTGGGGTTTTGGTTCAGTGAGTCACGGCTTTCACCTCCACTTAGCGGGAAGAAGCAGGCGTGTAGCTCCGAGGACGTGGTTTAAGCAGCCGCCTCAAGTCGTCTTCGCAGATGCCCCTTGGCTGCACTGCTCCAGCCTCAGCTGTTTCTGCAGGGCTTCAGTTTTTAGGTTTAAAGGGAGAGTGTGTGTCTCCCCGAAAGTCACACGTTGAAACCTAACCCCCAAGGTGACGGTGTCAGGAGTGATGAGGTCATGAGGATGGACCCCCACGCATAGGTTCAGGGCCCTGATAAAGGACCCCAGAGAGCCCCCAGCCCTTCCTCCAAGTGAGGACACAGAGAGAAGATGGTCTGTGAACCAGGAAGGGACCTCAGCAGACACTGCACCTGCCAGCGCCTTGACCTTGCACGTCCAGCCTCCAGGCTGTTGTCCATAAGCCGCGCAGACTGCAGTGCTTTGTGGGAGCAGCCAGGGCCCGAGTGTGCAGCTCACCGTTGTCCCGGCCGAAGCCCGTGGGTGGTTGCCACTCCCTCCTTGCCTCCCACCCCCCCGCACGTCCAGGTCAGGAGGGCAGCTGAAGACACAAACCCTCCCTCCTCTGGAGAAGTGCAGTTGGTTCTGTTCAGAATGAGCCCAGTAAAGGCATCTCGGCTGAGTTTTCCCTTCTCTCACCTGCTCCGCTTCCGTGTTCTGTGCTGGGACGCACCGTGAGGACTGTCCTAGGTGTGGACGTCCTGATGGGCAGGAGTAGCCCCGAGGACATTGGCGTCACAGAAGCATGATCAGGACATATTTGTGTGAAATTTCAGTAAGAGGGTTCTTTCCTTCCCAGTCAAGACAGTTGAGGAAAACAGGGAGTTTGGTTGTCAGATATCACCAACTTCAGTACTTCTTCCTTGAGAATCTTTTGAGCTTGTCATGTAGACACATTTTCAAGTAAATCACAATTGCAAATTCCCATGAAAACTTAAGAAACAGGAGGTAATTATGGTGTTTCTCTAGCTCGGTTTCTTTGGGCACCGTTTTATTTCAGGTCGTTTCATAAGACCTTTGGGTGTCACTCTTCATCGTAATCCTATTTTGAATACGTTTGATCTAAAAACTGAAAATCTTTATCAGTTGATCATCTTCACAATAAGGTAAACCTCTCGTTGATAAGAAAGGAAAATATGAAACCATTTTGAGGATAAAAAGCAACTTCCTCAACATTTCTTTCAGGCATAAAACAATGTGAACTTTTTCTCTTTCCTGGCAGAGACACAGGAAGGAGCAGAAGACAGCCAGTTGAATTCCTTGAGTCCTGAGGATCCAACAAACAGGTATCTTTACTAATTTTCCACGGATGTTCTGAGTCCCTGACCTTCTCCTGAAATGTCGTGTGCAGTGATTCCGAGGCTCTTACTGCCCAGGCCCCTCCCCCGCCCCGTGGTCTTTCTGTCCTCCGTACCCTCTGCCCTCTAGCCCAGGGACCCCAGATCGGGTCTTCGTAAACACCAGGACTCTTTAAGACGTTAACATTATGCTTTGCAGAAAAAGAGAAAACTGCGGGTCCACAGCCACAGAGAGCTGGATGACGCACCACTCCCGTCTCCCTGCCAGAGACGTTCAGAGTACTTAACCTTGTAAAGGTTCTCAGAATCCCGAGGGGGAGAAAGGATCTTTAACTTTGTCTAACCCAGCTTTCATCTAAAATTCTTGAAACTGACTTGATTATAAGCCTTTCTTTCATGCCACTTGCCTTCACAAATGCTGTTGCATCTGCTCGAAATTCCCAGGAAAATCCCCTCCCCTAGGCAAACTCCTACTCACCCTTCAAAACCCAGCTTAAATGTTTCGTTTCATGAAACTGTCCTCCTCTGCGCTTCCAGAGCTCTGTGCACACACCTCCATTCTAATTGATGGCTTTGTGCTCTCACTGTTATTTCTGTGTCCCTTTCTGCTACTAGATTGAATTCTTCAAAGACAAAGACCAGGTTTTACCAAGTCTTAGAGCACCTACCACCTAGCATGGGAACATGCTTGGTGCATGGTAGGTGTGTTTTTTTGTTTGTTTTTAAACGGCTCTATCGAGTTATAATTCCCATACCATAGTACATTTCACTTATTTAAAGTGGACCATTCTGGTTTTTGGTATATTGCATTATTCGTTTTAAAATTGTGACAAAAATATATACCATAAAATTTGCCATTTTAACCATTTTAAAGTTTAAAACCTGGTGGCATTAAATACATTTACATTGTTGTGCAACCACTATCTACGTTTGAAACTTTTTCATTGTCTCGAACAGAAACCCTACCCACGATCCCCCCTCTTCCCAGCTCCTGTAACCTTTATTCTGCATTCCGTCTCTATGAATTTGCCTACTCTAGGTAACTCATATAATTGGAATTGTACAGTGTTTGTCCTTGTGTCTGGTTCATTTCACTCAGCATCATGTTTTCCAGGTTCATCCGTATTGCAGTGTATGTTGGAATTTCCTTCCTGTTTAAGGCTCAGTAATATTTCATTGTGTGTATATACCACATTTTGTTTATCTACCCATCTACTGATGGACACTTGGTCATTTCCACCTTTTGGCTACTGTAAATAACGCTGCTGTGAACGTTGGCATACAGGTATCTGTTCAGGTCCCTGCTCTCAGTTCCTTTGGGCACATACCTAGGAGTGGAATTGCTGGATCACACAGTAATCCTATGTTTAATTTTCTGAGGAACAGCCAAACTTTTTTCCGTCACAGCTGCACCATTTTACATTCCCACCAGCTGTGTGAGGGCTCCAATTTTTCCAAGCTTACTAAACGTATTTCCTGCTTTTTAAAATCATCGCCATCCTGGTGAGTGTGAAGTGGTACCTCGTGGTGGTTTTGATTTGTGTTTCCTTGATGGCTAATGATGTTGAGCATCTTTTCACGTGCTTATTGGCCATTTGCGTGTCTTCTTTGGAGAAATGTTATTCAAGTCCTTTTGCCCATTTTTGAATTGGGTTTGTTGTTGTTGGGTTGTAGGTTTTTTTTTTTTTTTTTTATGCGGTACGCGGGCCTCTCACTGTTGTGGCCTCTCCCGTTGCGGAGCACAGGCTCCGGACGCGCAGGCCCAGCGGCCATGGCTCATGGGCCCAGCCGCTCCGCGGCATGTGGGATCTTCCCTGACTGGGGCACGAACCCGAGTCCCCTGCATCGGCAGGCAGACTCTCAACCACTGCGCCACCAGTAAAGCCCCGGTTGTAGGTATTTTTTTATATAGTCTCAATATTAAACCCCTTTCAGATAAGTGATTCATGAATTTTCTCCCTTTCTGTGGGTTGTCTTTTCATTCTCTTGGTAGTGTCCTTTGAGGCACAAAAGTTTTTAATTTTGTCGAAGCCCAGTTTATCTATTTTTTCATATTATTTCCTGTGTTTTTGGTGTCCTGTCCAATAAATCATTGGCAAGACCAATGTCCTGAAGCTTTTTCATCCTTTACTTCTGAGAGTTTTATAATTGTAGCTCTTAAGCCTGGTGGGGGTGTGTTCTGTAGAGGTCTGGTGGGTCCAGTTGGTCGGTAGTGCTGTTTACATCCTCTTTTTCCTTACTGATCTCCTGCCTGGTTTTTCTATCCAATATTGAAAGTGCTGTACTGAAGTCTGCCCTGTTGCTGGAGCTGAGAGGCCCAAGTCTCACTTGGGTGTGTCCGTACAGCCCAGCATCGTTTGGGGCACATAGTGGACCCTCTGTAAGATCTGAGAAACAGGAGGACGAGTCAGGCCTCTTGGGACAGGGACTGCATTTCTTCATGTCTTGTTGCACTGGATGCTGTGCTAGACATGTGGTGTGTGTGTGGTAGGCATTCAGATGCACTTATTTATACATGGTTGTGGAGGAAATCTTGAACCTGGTGTGTCCTGTAACGCTACCTGGGAAAGTGCCCAATCTGCACGCACAGTGGCTTTTCAATCACTGGAGGGATTCTCAACATCCTGATGTTCTGGTGTGTTTTCTTTAAGTGAAGGTCCAGTCCATAAGGAGGACAGCGCCCTCGCCCGGTGGGTTGCAGATCCGGCCAATACAGCCTGGATGGAAAGTGAGTACCACGGCCGCCGGGAGCCTGGAGGGCCACCCCTGAGCCCCCTGGGGACAGTGTGTATTTGTCAGCCTCAGCCAATTATTCTCCTGTCCTGTGTCCATTCACCTGAAGTACTGACCAGAGCTGACTGTGTAGATGCTTCCCCAGGGCCCCATGAAGCTGTCACTTTTGTCTCCCATCAGATCATCTCTGCTGTCTGCATCCCAGCATCTCCCTCTTCCTGATTGATTCTTTCTAGTACAGGTCTTGGTTTTTGTCATAAAAGTCAGAGATTTGGGGACTGAGGCATTAACAAGGCATTGTGTCTTGTGATCCCCGATGAGATGACTTCTCATGGTGCCATTTTAAAGAGGGAGTGGTGGATGCTTAAGCCAGGCCACTGACCAGATGGTGCAGCAGACCTTCTGTTCCATGTGTGGTGTAGAAAGCAGAGCTAATTTTGTCTTTTATTATTTTTTTTAAAGTGAGACTTTTCTAATTATCCCTTTTACTATCCACTGGCTCACTAATTTCTGTGTAATCATCTTATATGATTGACTTACAAGGTAGAACCATCTTAATCTCCTAATTGTTAAATTCTCCCCTGGAATGTTTCATTCTGGTTTTAATTATGACATTGCCAAAACAGACAACTCAGCATAAGTAGATGCTTCTACTAGGGGGCTATTACCTCTGGATCATTCCAGGATTAAGTTGTCACCTCACTATCCTCAAGCAATTTTATTTCCCAAGTAAAATCTGACGTTCTCCCATGACTCGTTTTTGTTTTTTTTTTTGGCGGTACGCGGGCCTCTCACTGTTGCGGCCTCTCCCGTTGCGGAGCACAGGCTCCGGACGCGCAGGCTCAGCGGCCGTGGCTCACGGGCCCAGCCGCTCCGCGGCACATGGGATCTTCCGGGACCGGGGCACGAACCCGCGTCCCCTGCATCGGCAGGCAGACTCTCAACCACTGCGCCACCAAGGAAGCCCCATGACTCGTTTTTATTAGCAGAACAGCTGTATTTGAAAGTAAGGTCTGTGCATCAGCAGCCCCCACACTGTCTAACGGGGGTGCAAATACCGTGGTCACAGTCGAGAAACATTATTCCGGGACAGCAAGCCTCTCTGACGTGGGAGCTTGAGCGCAGCACGAGAAGAAGCTGGGTCCTGGGAATGTGGGGAGGGGACGGTGGCCGCACGTCAGAGGAGGGCGAGGCTGTATTTATGTCATTTTGGCTTGCGTTGGTTAGTAATCAGTCACCTTCGTGGGTTCCAGGATGGAGGACCCTATAGTTTGGTTGGCTTCCCTGTAGAGCATGGAGCTCTTAATATGTACATGAACTTCAAACCCCATTGCTCTCCTGTAGGACCACTGACACGCACACGGAGTATCTGCCCGTGGAGGATCCCTCCTTTTTTTTTTTTTAAAGAAAACACCTTACAGTTTCCTAGGATGCTAACGTTTCACGTAATGCAGTTTGAGAGGTTTTGTCCTCAAAGCTCAGCATTTTTAAACGCGCGTGTGGCCACGTTTCAACTTCAGGGGTGAAAAATGAGATGAAGCCATCGGTTGATTTTGAAGCTTCCTACCCGACAGCAGCAGTGAAGCTGCCCCTTTGTTTCTGAGACTGCACGCCACCTTTGTAATTTTTGTGTATCAGAACACATCAACTGCATAAGGTTAAAAGTGTTTATAAAGAGCCGTGTAGAGACGTGTAATTGAATGCAAAATAATGGAATAAATTGGCTTGGAGACCGTAAAACTCCTGTTGGATACATTTCACAACCGCTTCGTTTCGAGATGTCCTTCCGTCCCAAGGAAGTGTTCTGCCCTAAAAACAGTGCTCATGCTTTGGTAAGGCCCCACGAGTCATCCTTATCATAACATTGACTTCTCGAGTAGCCGTAGCATCACAGGCGTCTGTAGCTCCGTGAAGTGCAGGACGCTCTCCCTGGGTCGGGGTCGGTTTTTAAAGTTCCCCTTCCTTTCCTTCCAGATCCGGAAGAAGCCATTTATGATGACGTGCCAAGAGAAAATTCAGACTCTGAGCCAGGTTTGATTTTTGTCTGGGGTGGAGTTTTATGAGACGCAGTTTACCGTCATTCCCTCTGGATGTAGGCGGGCAGGCAGAAACCTTAGGTGCACAGCTCTGTGTGTCTGTAATCACGTTTTGTAAGCTTACGGTGTCTCACCGGTGTTGTGCGCTACAATTTTGTGTGCGCACGTGTTTATATCCCAGCCCTCAAGGTAGGGTAACTTTCTCAGTTATCCTAAAAAGAAACAGGAGGAGTTAAAGATGGGAAAAATATGAATGGAAAGGGAAGAAACGTGGAGGCTTGAAGGGCCAGCATGTCTCTAATAAATGATATACAGGAAGTCATGGAGGAAGGAATTACTAAGAATTTTCCAGAATTACAGATGTAAGTTCCCGGGTTGTAGAAATACGAATTCAAAGCAGGTTGAGCATGAATCCGCCACGAGGCGTGTACAATTCCAACTGCCGAGCACAGCCCACTGTGCATATCTTAACAGCAGCAGGAGTGAGGGCGCCGTCACCCGGGAGGAACTGCAACTTCTCGACAGGCTGGGACACAGCAGGATAATTTCCCCAAGTGCTGAAGAAAGCTCGGTTCCAGCCCGCATCTTCACATCCAGCCCAAGTCTTGTCCTTGAACAAGAGAGAAACGGGCGACCTCAGACGCAGATTGGAGAGCTTCACCGCTCGTAGACCTCGAGGAATAGTTCAAGGAAAAGCGTACTGAACCCCATAGAAGGCAGGAAAGAGTAGTGAGCAAGTGAACTGACCCCCTCTCATCCCCCTTAGAGCCCCCTTTGCCCGAAAGGCGTGATGCAGAACACCCCAAATGGAATGTCAGGAAACCACGTCTGGCAGCATCTCAGCAAACAAGCCAAAGCCCATCCTAGCCCTGGAGGTTTGTCTCCAGAGTTCAGGTATCTTTCAACATCGGCTGGTTCTTTAGATGTCATTTCCCACAGAACCAGGCGAATGACACAAACCATGCGCTCGTCCTGATACACGCTTAGAAGGTACTTGGTACCATGCCTTCCGGTGTTAAAAACTCCTGATAGGAGGGAACTTTCCCGGCCTAATAGAATAGAGGACGTGTTCTTAAAACTGACAGCAAACTTCCTAATTAAAAGCGTGGATTCATTTATTCATCCCACAAATGCTTTGGACGCTGTCAGGTCCCCAGCACTGTTAGGGCCTCAGCTAACGGAGGCCTCCTCCCGAGATTCCTACATGACAGGAGACCCGTGCTTACCTTCGGCCCTCTTTCTACATAAACCAGCCAGGTCCTTAGAATAAGTGTGCTCCGGGGTAGTTATTTAAGTACCTGCTGCAAATAACGTGGAGACTAAAGGCAGGTTGCTGTAAAACCAAGTTTGAAATGCATTTTTGAGTAATTGATCCTCCCTGGTAGACCTTTCCCAGCGCAGATGGGCTGATCTGGGGTCTCAAAAACCAAACGGCAACAAAAGGTGGGCTGGCGGTGCCCCGGCCGAAGGTGACAACTGTTCTGTTAGACCGGTGTGTCTCCTCCGCAGGCAGTGCCTTTGGCATTGTATCTGGCGGTGTAAACAGATGTGCTCTTCGCTAATTCTAAGGTGACTGATGTGATGAAGATATTTAAATACAGTAACAGGTTATAGGTACTGTGGGCTAGCTTCAGCACAAAAGCAAAAATTATAGTTGTTTGCAGTAAGCTTCACTTGCATTCATATTTGAATATCTCTGTCATCTGTTTGTGATCTGTTAATCTGTCTGTATGTCTAATCTGTTTCTATTCCATACATTTATCTAAAGAAATATTTTCCTTTGTCAGAAGTTCTCTATGGGCAAGACATCATTTGGTATAACTGTGGTGGCTTCTCATAGACCAGTGGTCCTCAGGATGTGGATGGGGCTGGGGGGTTATCAGAGCTTTGTCACCCCACGCCCATCAGTCTAGCGCCTTTCCGGGGGCGGCCACACCTGAAGTTCCGTTCCTCCAAGCTTTTCTGAGGTGCCAGCCCCCAACGATGTGGTCAGATGACGAACGTGCACAGACAAAACAAGAGCCAGTGAGGGTCTACGTTTTAAATTTCCTTTTGGCATTTATGCATTCAGATGAAATGATTTATGATGATGTTGAGAATGGAGATGAAGGTGGAAACAGCTCTCTGGAGTACGGGTGGAGTTCGAGCGAATTTGAGAGCTACGAGGAACAGAGCGACTCGGAGAGCAGAAACGGGGTCCCCCAGTCCTTCCTGCGCAGCGACCACAAAAAGCAAGTACGTGTCCAGTGTGTGTGCCTGAGAGAGAAAACGTTCTCACGTGGACATGTGGACGGGACTATAAGATGTCATTTTCATTCACGTACTATTTTAAACTGTCGTTTTTTAAGCTGTTGATATGTACTTTGAGAAAAGCACTAGATGTTGGCAAAAGAGAAGACTCCCCTTAGTTCACGTAATAGAATCTCGGCAGGATGGGAAAATTAAATTTATATAAACTAAATCCCAACAAAGGCCCTAAGCGAGTTCGCTATCTTGAATAACTTACGTAAATAAGCATTCCCTGGATATTTGTGTTGTGTACACATAATGCTGTCTGTGCCCAGCCCGCTGCATGGATGGAGCCCGGCCGGGTGGGACACAGCACAGCCCTGCTGTCCTTTACGGGATGTTTTGAACCTCAGTGTTCTCAACACAAACAGGAAGATATAAAAATAGAACATGTTACAAAAGGATGTTACAGGACGAAAGCGGCTGAGCTACCCAGGAGCACCCTTGAAGGGAGGAAGTGTGTGTGTGTGAAGCTCCCGAGACGAGGGTCCAGGGAGAAGCTCCAGGTTGCAGGAGTGGATTCCAGGGCTGGAGATTGTAGGGTGGGGACCTGAGAGAGGCCCTGCTGAGGGAGATCACCCCACTGAGGTGTCCGGTGTCCAGGGGTGACTGGCCACCCTGAATACTCTTGTCGCTGGGTGTTTTGGCTGTTGGTAAAAGGGTGATTCACACTGCCGTCCACGGTCACATCAGCACGCTCCATGTCCTTTCTGTGTGAGGTCTAGATGCAGGCTGCACGCTGGTGGAGGCTGTGGCTAGTGCCTCGTCATCACAGCAGAATCGATAAGTCAGGGCAGGATCAATCAGTTACGCCTCCCCCTGCCTGCACCCCCGTAACCAGGCCGATGGGCCCCTGGACGTGGCCTCCACGTCGGTGCGGCTTACAGATTACTGCGGGCGCATAGGGTTCGCATAGTCTGTAATCTTGTCCTGAAACTCAGGAAGACTCTACCAGTTGGTGGTGGTCAACCCAGCTACTCAATATCATTAACAAGCTTTCCCCAGAACTTAGCTGTCTCTGTCACCAGAGTTATTACAGCTGAGACTTAACCAGCGAACGAAGCTACAGCTGTAATTTTAAACAGAGCTGGTAACTAAGGTGACGCTTGGCTTGTTGTAGCCGAGTCCAACATTCCAGGTTTAAATGGAGATTTTAAATACGGCACTGGGGCCTGATTTCAGCAGGATGGGGCACCCAGTGGGGCCTTGGAGAGCGGTTAAAACGCTCGTAAATTTCGACTTCAGCAGGCCTGGCGGATGACGTGCAAACTGGGCCGGTCAGGCGATGGCCCCTGAGCCGTGGGCACGATTACTTAGTGGACACTCCGCCCTCTTGGCCGCCCAGCTGGACCTGTGTTCCCAGATGCACCACCAGCAATGCTGATAGAGGAGGCCGGGTGGCCCAGCAGCAGAGACGGTGGAGGGCCAGCCCCGGGCGGCCGCGAGCGCAGAGTCCTCACCAGGTCCAGCACGCGTCCGTCCTGTGGGGCAGCGTCCCGAGGGCAGCTCTAAGGAGTACCAAGTTTCCTAGTTTAAAAAGTCGTATTCCAGAAGCTGCCAAGATGACACTGTAAGTCGTTTCCGACTCCCCTCATAGTCTCAGATTATATTTAAAAAATTGCTGAGGTGTCCTTGTCTGGGTTGACATGGGAAACACTCACTAAGGAGCAGGGGCCTCGGTTTGCATATTGGAGACGTTCGTGATCACGTGAGGACTGAGTTCCAAGATTTCACCCCATCCCCGTGGGCTGCAGAGAAAGTTATGTCAGTTTGGAGACTTAAAAATCTACGTGGTCATCCCCAAATCATTTCCCCCATCAATACAATCTTGAATTCAAGCTTCTTTTGCTTTGGTGCTGACACAACGGAATAATGTTATATATATTTCTACATTTTTGATCATTTTAATTTCACCAAAACGTAAAGGCGTGATGGTACCCACATATTTCTGTGCATTTACTTTCTCTTGTTTAGCATAGAAGAGTCTCCAGTCTGGCTCACCTGGAGTCTGTCTTCTGATGATGTGTTTTCCTCACTCGTGTGTTTATTTCTCGAGAGCCGGTGGGCTAGGAGGGGGGGCCCGGGGCAGTAGGACCTTGGTGCGTGAACGTCACCCACCAGACGCTGCTCAAGCCCTTTCAATGTAAGATTGTCTCAAAGCACCGGAAAGAGCGTGTTGTGAAAAGCTTGTATCTCTTTGTACTGTAGCTTTCCCATGACCTAACCCGCTTAAAGGAGCACTATGAGAAAAAGATGAGACATTTGGTGGCAAACGCGGTGGGCGCGGTAGAGATTCAGCAGCTAAAGCACAAACATGAACTGAAGGTAGTGTGGTTCACGCTGAAAACGCTTCTGCAAAAAACAGACTGTCCTTTAACGAGAAAACTCAGCCCCAGAGCTGGCCAGTTCTGCCGGGGTGGTGGTTCTCACGGTGCGGTCCAGGGAACCCCAGGGCCACCCGGGCAGTGGCGAGTTCCTGTCAATTCCGGGGCATCCTTCGCCTCTGTCCCCCTCCGTCCCCCAACGTGTGGACGGAGGCCCCAGGGCGTGACCCACGCCTGCTGGGACGTGGGATCCGCCGTCGCCACGCCAGACGCGAGGCAGGTTCCCCCAAGTGCAAAACAATGCACTTTTTTTTTGTTGTTTTGGAAAATGTAGTAATTTTTCATAAAACGTTACCTGAGACAAAATGTCATAGGTTAAATATTTTTTAAATGAATATTAACAAAAATATTCAACATTTTTCTCGATTTTAACTCCTTACGTAGTGTAACATAGATAAAGCCGGCAAACCAGAACCGTCTGGGCTGCTCGATGACTTTTCTGAGTGTGAAGGGCTCCTGAGACCACAAAGTTGAGAACTGCTGGCTGTGAGTGTCGTGGTGTCCACTGTTTGAGATGTTTTAAAAGGGCACTGTCAAGTAACCTTTCCTTCACTGGGATCTTCGTCCTTCTGACGTTTGTGATTTGTTCACACGTGTTGAAAGGCACTTACCTGAGGCAGGTGTTCACTCAGAAACGTCTCTGGAACATCACAGCTCTGTTCCACGCTTTTCGGTGCAGGAGTGAAGCCCCCGGAATCATGGCATCTCCTCCGGCACAGCGTTGGGCTGGTTCCGTGCAGGAAACAGGCAGAGCCCCTGGGGTAATCTGGAGGCCGGGGTGGCGGGGGGTTCCAGGGAGCACAGGGCCGGGTGGTCCAGGGAGGGGTACGAGGCAGGCCAGCTCAGCAAAGAGAGGGGAATGTGCACGGTCAGACGGCGGCAGAGCGGCAAGGAGCAGGTAGGGTGACTCGTCTGGGGCCGGCTACGCGCTGCCGTCCTCGGCAGGAGAAGCAGGGCCTGGCGTGTTGCTGCAGCTGTGCGACCCTGGGCGGCCGTTCCCTCCGCCCGGAACCTGGCACCTGTGTGGCTTCACCTGGAGCCGGGGCTCGGCCCCCTGCAGGCTCCCTGGCCATCTGTCTGTCCTTAATTCTCTGACTCCTTGGAGGGAGCATGGACAGCGTGTGCAGCCCGGGTCTGGGCGGCGGGATCTGGACGATGAGGGGCTAGGGAGCTAAGGAGGGGCGCCCGGCAGCCGGACAGGCAGGGGCGCACAGGCAGCGCGAGGCGCCAGCGGTGGCTGTGGAGAAGCGGGGACGGCGGGCTGCTATCCAGGGTTGTCAGCAGACGAAGCTGCGTTTGGATGAAGGGATACAGGAGTCGGAGCAGGCGGAGTGGCTTTGCTGCGTTTAACCTGGCGGGTAGGGCGGTGGTGAGTGGCTGGGCGTCCGAGTCGGGGTCAGCCAGGCAGTGTGACTTGGATCTGGTGTCCGTCGAGGTGGGTGGTGGGCCAGGGGCACGTCCTCAGGGACGCAGCCTAAGGCGCGGGGACAGCGAGGAATTGCAGAGTCACTCAGGCTGGAGTTACAAGTGTCCGGCACCAGGCTGCAGGCTCCTCGGGTGGGAACCCCCCAGGGGCACAGCTGCCGAGTCCAGGGTGCACGCTCAGCCCCCGAGAGCCCCTCAGCCGGCGCCGTTCTGCGCAAACGCGCAACCGGGCAGTGGCCCCGTAGAAAGGGCCGCCGGAGGGAGGCCAGGCGAAGCCCTGGAGGGGAGCGGGCGGGTGTTGAAGCCTCTTCCCCAGGGGAGGATCGCAGGAGGGCGGGGAGGCCGGCACCTAGACAGACCCGAAGGGTGTTGGCTTGTGTCATAAGAGGCCATCTGGGTTTTCTCTAAAGGATCAGTCGCTCCGTACCCAGTGGCCAATATCTCAGACGTTAGAGTCTAAGGATAAGAAATGGGGGTGAAATGCCAAAGCACATCATTGGAAGCTTTCAGCACCAATGGCCAGTCTAAGTGTTATGCCGGGAACCTGGCTTGAGGGAACCGGGATGGACAAACTCCCCTGTGGGGGCCGGCGGTCTTTCCAACCCTTCAGTCTCTGCGGAGGAGGGGGTCTGCCGACTCCTCCCGCGGGCCGTCCCTCTGCCTGTATCCCAGCAGGTCTCTCCATTTGGCCATTCCTGCGACCATCAGTACGAAAGGCCCGTGAGCCGCTGGACCGGCCTCCAGGGGGGAGCCCGGGGGAGGCTGGGGAGTGTCCAGCGGCTGAGCCGGCTGGCGGGTCTCCAGCCAGGGGCTCCACTGTTTCCTGCCATCTGTCCGTTGACCTTGGGCAAACTGTTCACACCTGTGGCCTCAGCTCTCTGCACTCGGCTTCTGCAAAGCCCTTTGCAAGTGTTTGTAATAAAAACGAAGACTGACTTAAACACAGCAGGAGACTTTTTTAAAACTATGTTAAGGAAGGGCTCTGTTTATAAATTTGTTTTTCCTTCTTTTTTTTTAACCAGCAAAATAAAAACCAAACAGCCCCAAACCACACACACACACACACACACACACACACACACACACACACACACACATACTTTCACAACAGCCAAGAAAGCTCTCCCAGATCAAAAAGCCAGTTTCAGATGGTGTTTCAAGAGCAAACTACTTGACAGTATTCTTTTAAAATGGAGTAAAAGCAACAAGGAGGTTTTACCAAGTCATCCCACCCTTACCCGGCCTCCCTTCCCCACAGATGCAGAAGCTCGTGAAGGCCGCCAAGGAGGGCACCAAGGATGGCCTGGAGAAGACGAAGGCTGTGGTGAAGCGGGGCCGCTCCTTCATCAGGACCAAGTCCTTCGTCTCTGCAGGTCTGTGGGGCGCGACCTCGGGGAGGCTGCCTGGGCTCAGGGCCGGCTCGGGGCAGCGGGGACTCCGGGGGGCGGCAGGAAGTTGAGTGAATTCTCGCAGGGGGTGGATTTCACCCCCCCTCCTTAACTGGCTCCTCCCAGCAGTCGGGTGATCGGGGGTCCCCCCGGGGGCTTGCTCTCCCCCCACAGAGCCCCTGGATTCTCAGCAGGGTCGTTGATAATAGAACACAGTCACGGAGGTGCGTTCACAGTGCCTGGGGCTCCTGGGCACGTTTCCCGCCCCTTCACGGCTGAGGCTGAGTACGGTGGGCTCTAAGTGGGGACTCAGGATCCTCTGTGCTGGTGAGAGGATTCCAGAATTCTCAGGTTTGTGAAACATTTCACTCAGGGGCAGGAGCCCGTGGTGCTTGTGTGTCAGAAAGATAGAGCCTGTCTGGGTGTGTTCACGTCGGCAGCAAGCTCCGGGCGCGGGTTCTCCAGCGTCTGAGCATGTCTGTGCGCTGGTGTGGTACGAGGTACCCGGCTGTGCGGGCAGCTGAGGGTTTACGTGCGGAATGACCGTCCTGACTCTCACTTGGTCCTTCAGAAGCACGTTTCTTTGTTGCCGCTACGACCTTCTGATGTGCAAAGCCGGTGCCGGCTCAGTGCAGGGTTGCTGACTGTGCAGGGAGAGGACTTGAAGGTCACGTGATTCCCCCCGCGAATGGCCCGGGAAGACTGTAATTGGCCGTAAAGCCACCTGGGCCTTTAAAGAAGGTGTGATCCTCACGGAGCCCCCAGCCTCTTCACATAGGATGGAGAGTGTGTCAGGGGCTGAGACGGGGATGTGGATTCTGATAGAGTGTGCTCCCCGGTGGGGCACTGGCAGCGGGGCAGGTGCCCCAGAGGGGGCCCTTCGTGGGAGGGCACACGGGCAGAGCCCCACAGGTGCCGAGGTTGGGGTTAGGGGCCCCGGAGTCTGGGGGCTGCTCAGAAATGCCGACTTGGGCCCACCCGAGACCCCTGAACCAGGATCGCAAGGGAACGGGGTCCAGGTGCACGGGGCAGGCCGGAAGCCAGCGCCAGGGGGAGAGTGACCAGAGTATCACAGGATCGTCCCTGGTTTGGGGGGAGGGGGACCCATTACACACACCCCGGAACCCTGTGGCCTTAGCTTCCTGAGCTGTCAGGTGGGAAGCCCGGGCTAAAGTCGTGGCTCTCAGCCCTGGAGTTCACACGGGGGAACCGGGAGCTCTTACAAATAGTGGTGCCAGGCCTCCACCCACAGGCCGTCAGTGGACCTCTGAGGGAGACATCCGCACACTGGAATGTTGTGTTTTTTTTAAAGGCTATTTTGTTTTTAGAGCAGTTTTAGGTTCACGGCAAAACTGAGTGAAAAGTACAGAGATTTCCCATAAACACCTAGCCCCACTCAGGCACAGCCTCCCTCCCCACTGTCACCATCCCCACCAAGTGGTCCATGCGTTACAACCGTGAATCTACAGTGTCACATCACCACCACCCAGAGTCCATGGTTCACATCAGGTCTCACTCTCGCTGTTGCACATTCTGTGGGTTTGGACAAATGGATAAGGAAACATATCTATCATTATAGCATCAGAGAGTAGTTTCACTGCCCTGAAAATCCTCTGTTCATCCTTCCCTCCCCCCAAACCTTGGCAACCACTGATCTTTTTACTGCCTCCGTAGTTTTACCTTTTCTAGTTGGACCCATACAGTCTGTACCTTTTCAGATTGGCTTCTTTCACTCAGTTAAATGCATTTAAGGTTCCTTCATGTCTTTTCATGGCTTGATAGCTCCTTTCTTTTTAGCTGAGTAATATCCATTGTCTGGATGGACCACAGTTTATTTTATCCACTCACCTACTGAAGGACATCTTAGTTGCTTTCATAGTTTTGGCGATGGTGAATACAGCTGCTATAAACATCCGTGTGCAGGTTTTTGTGTGGTTATAAGTTTTTGGCTCCTTTGGGTGAACACAAAGGAGCATGACTGCTGGTCATGCTTAGTTTTATCGTGATTAGTTTTATAAGAAAGCACTAAACTGTCTCCCGAAGTGGCTGCGCCATCCTGCATCCCCATCAGCACTTGGTGCAGTCACTGCTCTGGATTTTGGCTGTTCCAATAGGTGTATAGACACTGTAGGTTCTTTAAATCTCCTCTGACAGTTCTTCTGTGCAGCTAGGGTTTTGTATCTTTGAATTAGAACATCTCCAGGTTCCTATTACCTAAAATTTCCTGTGCTTTTCTGGTTTCTAGCTGTTTTATGAATTCTTTTTTTTTTTTTTTTTTTTTGTGGTACGTGGGCCCCTCACTGTCGTGGCCTCTCCCGTTGTGGAGCACAGGCTCCGGACGCGCAGGCTCAGTGGCCATGGCTCACGGGCCCAGCCGCTCCGCGGCATGTGGGATCTTCCCGGACCGGGGCACAAACCCGTGTCTCCTGCATCGGCAGGCGGACTCTCTACCACTGCACCACCAGGGAAGCCCCATTGTGAATTCTTTAGATTACGTAGCTGCATCTAAGTTTTTAGAAATGAAGTTAATTTTGGTCTAGAATTTTTGATCTTGGGGAAGTTGTGCTTTTTCCAGACTTCTAGTGAGAAAGGGAGAAAGTCAGGAAGTTACTAAGTCTCCCTTGGTTTTCCCTATCGAGTGTCGGTTCTTAGTCATTCATAGCTGCTTTTCTTTGTTTCTGACTTTGATATGTTATAGATTAAGACATTGAAATATGTATTTCTACTCTGCCATCTAGGTGTTCAAATGACACCTCAGCTTTTTGAAGTTAGACTTCAAGTATTGAAAATCTCAAATATCAACAAACACCACATTCCTCTTGTGGGAAGGATATTTTCTTGGGTTTGTTAAAACTTCACTTTACTCATTGCTGGGCGGAAAGGAGACGTAGAACTGAGGTGTCTGCCCAAGGCGTTGCTTTGACAGTCAACTTGACTGCGCTGTGATGTTATATCCTGTTTCAGTGTGAAACCAGCACATTCTGTCTTCCTTTAAGACCACAGACCCTGTCTTGAAGAGGAACAGAACTTGTTCATCGACGTGGACTGCAAGCATCCGGAAGCTGTCCTCACCCCAATGCCCGAAGGCTTGTCTCAGCAGCAGGTAGGATGCGCAGGGTGGATACCCCCGTACTTACACCAGGACGGCTGTGCTGGCTGGGAATTACCTGCTGGCACAGACTCCCAGCCATTCTAGCCACCTGGGCTCGTCCACTGGCCTCTCCTGGTCCAGCAAGGAAGGGGTTAACCCAGCAGCGAGCCTACATATTTTGAGTATCAGCCCCAGTGTAATTGTGAAAATGCGTGGAATATCTGCATTCTTTGTGAGGGTCATTTATACCCATTCACACTGATGGGACGTCTCCACAAAGGGACTAGATGTGACTATGTAAAGTGTGTGTGTGTACACAGTGCCTGAGTCCGAGATTAAAAGATAGATTTCCAGCAGCTCACGAAGTTAGCCGGATATCAATGAATTTCTTCATCTCTGAAAATACTGTAGGTAGCAGAGGGAAGATATTCCGTGGTTTCCATTTGATTATCTTTGGGTAAAAGGAAAGGAAAGCTTCAGAAACAAGGGCATCAGAGACAAGGGCGTACCACAGAGTTGGGGGCACTGGGGGGGAGGAGTTGATGGTTTTGGGTGGGGTGTGATTTGAGTTTTTCCCACGTGGGCAGCCTGATGCAGGCCATGGAGACTGAGAGAGATGACAGATGTTGTAAATAGATGATGTAGGTAGATAGACGTAGGTGGGTGATAGGTATACAAGGTGGTTGATAGATGCATGCCTCATACACACGACACGCGTGCACAGATGTGGTGTGCAGACAGAACCACATACAAATCCTCTGTGGTAGGTTCAGAGTCTAGTAAGAAAGATGACAAGCTGCGTTGCAAAGGCTGCCAAGGGGCTGTTAGCCATAGGTCAGGCTGGAGCGTTGCAAAGGCTGCCAAGGGGCTGTTAGCCATAGGTCAGGCTGGAGCGTTGCAAAGGCTGCCAAAGGTCTGTTAGCCATAGGTCAGGCTGGAGGAGGAAGCTGGCTCTTGGTTGGGTTGCAGGGGGCAGCAGAGCGGGTTGAAGGTGCTAGTGAAGTGTCTGGTGTGTGGGTGCTGGGCTGTGAGAGGCCGGGCTCGTGTGCTCAGGAGGGGACACGTCAGGCAGGTGTAAAGGTCGCCCCCCTCATCCTTGCATGACCCCTGTGGAGCACACTCACAGGAGGACACCCAGGCCCAGAGGGGCCCCGTGGTCAGGCGGCATTGGGTGACAGGCGTGTCCGGGTCCGGTGCCCCCCTGGATCCCGCGTCCTCAGCTCCCTCGTGCTCCTGGGGTTGAAATGTGGCCGCGTTGCTGGCAGTGACGTGTCGACGGTTTTTGCAGGAGCAGAGAGGCTGCTGCTCTTCACCGCCCCCCTGCTCGCTGCCCAAGTTCCTGGCTCACCCACCTCATTTTAGCCTCACGAGTCTGAAAAAGGGCATTGATTGCTCAAAAATACTCTCGATGTTTCTGGGAGGCCTCCCCTGGGGCTCTAGGACTTGGGTCCTCTTCCCGGACAGTGTGGGGGTCACGTGGTTGGGAGGCACGTGGAGCCTCCCCATGGGGGGCCCGCGGGTGAGGGACTGTGGCCGCCGTGCAGACGCGTGTAGCTGCAGGGCATCCCCGGCCAGGCCGAGACTTGGAGACAGCAGGGGCATGCGGGTCGGCCAGGGGACGGGGGGACAAGGGAGTTTTGAACCCGCAGGATCTCAACAGACACACACACCTGCCAGTCAGTTTTGTCCCCCGGAGGGCCGGGTGGTGACAGCGAGGACGGGTCCCTGGTGTAGAAAGGGCAGCTCTGTAGGCGCCCCCCCCCACCAGCTCAGTTCCCACCCCGGGCCCCACACTGGGGCAGGGGAGACTCCAGCCAGGCCTCTCACTTGTTCTGCCAGCGCCATCCTCCTTCCCTTGAAACGGGGACATGGCGTCTGCGGTGTCTTCCTCGTGGCCCGACAAGACAGTGATGCGACGCGTGTGGTGGCCCTCGGCTGAACGCGCCACGCCAGGCGCACGACGGCCAGAGAGGGTTTGTGTTTTGGTTTCTGCGCTGCTCCCTGCAGGCTCCCTTCTTACCCCCTGGTTCACAGAGGTTGCTTTCCCCACTGGTTACTGCTTGTTCTCCGGGGAGTTTTCCATTAAAAGATTAAACCCGATGTCAGTGCTCTTTGAATTTTTTCTTCCAAAGTTGAAATAAGGTAACATATCTGTCAGGAAAAATGCTGCATGTGAAGCGTTCTTTACATGCCCAGTTTGGTGGGAGGAAAGCCTTTATTTCCTGGGTTGTCGTTTACTTGAAAGGTGGCACTGAAGCTGAAGGATGAGGCCAGCATCCTCTACCGTCGGGCCTCTGATCCAGGGTCCGGGCACAGGGAGGGGCTGCTGTCCTCCTCCTCCTCGTCTCCGCCCCTCCCCTTTACCCCCTCCTCCTCTTCCTGCCCCCCATCTCCCTCCCCTCCCCCTCGCATTTACCCCTCCTCCCCCTCCTCCTCTTCTCTCCCCATCCTCCTCTCCCCCTCCCCCCTTTACACCCTCCTTCTCCTCCTGCATTGCTCTAATCACCTCCTGGCCCAGGCACATCTCCCGTGGGTCCCCGTGGCCTCGTAGGAAAGCTGGTCCAGGGCTGAGGTCTCCCTGCAGCCTTGGGGTCAGGGTCCCGGGAAGCCTGAGGCCTGGGGACCCGTGTTGGCTATGCTGTCCACGCGCTGAGTTTAACTGAGGGGCTGACCCGACCTGCGGGAGCCCTGGGATCTGGGGGAGATTTGGGGTTTTACTTTGTATTTTTCAGTAATAACAGTTCCAGGTCCTTTGACCTGATACATTAGTGTCATCTCAGGGCTTATAAAAAACATTTAATTCCTAGGTTAGACACCCCCCCCCGCAAATCCTCAAATATCCTGACCCCAGAGTTGAGACAGTGTGTGGGAATCTGAATTTTGGGAGAAGGCTGGTCCACATTTGACCATCCGCAGTTTGGGGGTGTCTGGGTCGTGGGGTGCCACCCTCGTTTCAGAGGGAGGGGTCATCGCTGCGGCCGCGTGTGCTTGTGCTTTAATTCCAGAGTCATCTGCCTTTTACACACATCACTTGCTTCCTTAAGTGTCCTTGAAGGTTGCTTTTTGCCTTCATTTTGCGAAGGAGCAGCCCTTTTGTAAGGAGAGGAGTCGCTCCCTTGTGGATGTCGGTGACTTGACAAGAGGCGCGCCCTCGGAGGATGTGCCTTCTGCCGCCAGGTGGCGTCGCGGTTCCTGGGATGGGGCTGCCGGGGGTGGGGTTAGGAGCAGCCTTGTCGTTTCTATGCTCCACTTGCCATTTATTGGCAAAAGCAACTTTGCAAACGGTGTGTAAACTGGACAAAAGTGCCCAGTGTCGTCATTGGCCTTAAACAGGCATCTTACAGCCAGAAACTTGTGCTTGCGTGTCCTCTAGTCATGAAAACAAATCCCAAAGTGATGTCACTGTTTGAAATGCAGGCATCTCAGGTCTGGAGGAGTTTTTGCACCTGGAATTGACGTTGGTCATTTACTCTCTGCGTTCTTAGCCTTGGAAGCTTCGAATGGCCTCAAAACAAAACAAAACTATACCTCCACCTTCCAAAAGTTTTTTTTTTTTTTAATAACTTTGGAATAATGATTTTAGATGTGTTGGTAATAGCATTCTTTGAGTCAAGACTGGAAGGTTTCTTTTCTATGCTTAATGTATGTATACATGAAATACCATGTAATTCCATACTCGGCACATAAAATACAACCCGTTAATTCAGTTCATTATTGTTGGATGAGTGAATGAAATTGTTGTTAATGCCATAATTTAATTGTGTTACTGTAGTTGTGGTTTATTTGAGGTTTACAAATAACAGAATTGTAGTGATGGGGAACCAACGTTTTGTGCCCATAATGGTAGGTAGTTAACGCACTAATATATTTTAAGGCCTTGGTAGGTTTCATTTATGTACTGTCTTGAAAACAAAAAACTTTTTTGTCCACAAGCCTCAACAGAAGTCAAATTTATCTGTTGTGTTTTCTGAGGCAGGTTTTGACTGTTGTCTTTTCAAATTCTCAACAGGTCGTAAGAAGATATATTCTGGGTTCGGTTGTCGACAATGAAAAGAGCTACGTGGATGCTCTTAAGAGGATTTTGGAGGTATCTAAATGCCACATTGTATAATGGATATGTTTTGTGAACCTATGAATTATAAAATACTCAAATTGGCAAAATTCTTAAAAGAATCTGAGAATTGTGTCTGTGTATTGACATCAAAGGTCGCCGGTTTGTTTGGGCACAAACGTAGTTGCACAGGTGAGTTTCTCCGCGTTCTTTCATGAACCCTGGGAAAAGCCTGGGCCGTCCTTGTGTGTTTCTGCCTCAGCAATACGAGAAGCCGCTGTCTGAGATGGAGCCCAAGATCCTGAGCGAGAGGAAGCTGAAGACGGTCTTCTACCGGGTCAAGGAGGTCCTGCAGTGCCACTGCATGTTCCAGATTGCGCTGGCCAGCCGCGTGGCCGAGTGGGACTCGGTGGAGATGATCGGAGACGTCTTCGTGGCCTCGGTAACCGAGCCGGCGTGCCCAGAGGGTCTGTGGGGCTCCCCTGGGCTCAGGGCCCCTCCCTTCTCCCACGGATGCCTCAGGGTGGGTGTCCTGCCGTCCTGAGCTCAGCTGCACCCCACAGCGCCCCGGCCGACACTGCGGAGCTCTCCGCGGGGGCCGGTCTGAGGTCGGGAAGCTGAGCACGCGTGCGCGCTCAGGGGAAGGATGTAGAGAGAAACGTCCGGAGGCTCCGGTGGAGCTGCCCCTGGAACACTTCAGACCACACACCGTCAAGCTTGGGAGGCATCACAGGAAATTTGATGGTGGTTTCGTCGCCGAGTCAGGGCCCTGCTTGTGAACGGTTTTGTGGGGTTGTCGGCTTTAAGCCCTCGCAGGGTCTCACCCCTCCTGGGAACCGCCTTGTGGGAAGATACCCACCTGTTTCCCTCAGCCCTGTGCTCCCTGACCTGGTGTCCCGTTGTGTGGACGCAGCCTCCAGGCCCCGCGGTGACACAGGACGCGAGGGGACACGAGCTGGTCCCACAGCTGCGCTGACCTTTCCCAGCAGGAGCCGCCGCAGCCCTGAGCTCCAGTGCTGGGTGGCTCCAAGCCATTTATCTTCGGCCCGTTTGTGAATCGTCCACACTGCGGACTGGCTAGTTTTCTATCTAGAGGTAGCAGAGGGATTCTGAAGTTGATTGAGGACAGCACTGTCAAGGAACAAGAGCTTGAAAGATTTTTAAGTGTCCGTATACTTAGAGGAATGCTGTAATGTGAAACGTGAAACCTTTTTCTATATATTCTGTGCATGTGTTTAGTGAGGTATATAAAGTATACTTTGAACATAACGTGGAAAGAGAGTTCTAAAATGAATTTGCATAATCCCCTTCAGTGATCTTTATGAAAAACAAAAAAGAGATATTGGACATTTACTTCTTTATTGCATTTCTGCCTATTTTATATATTAGTTTCAACTCTTAGTCTGTCCTTCTTAAAATGTTTACCTTGGGAACATTTTTTTTTTTTTTTTTTTTTTTTTCCGGTACGCGGGCCTCTCACTGTTGTGGCCTCTCCCGTTGCGGAGCACAGGCTCCAGACGCGCAGGCTCAGCGGCCATGGCTCACGGGCCCCGCTGCTCCGTGACATGTGGGATCTTCCCGGACCGGGGCACGAACCCGCGTCCCCTGCATCGGCAGGCGGACTCTCAACCACTGCGCCACCAGGGAAGCGGGAACATTTTTTTAATGTAGAAGAAAATCTTTTTAAGAAATATATAATTTAGATGAAAGCATTTCTTCTCTAAGTGGCTCCACATCTACTTATGGGACTCGCTGTCTGTCCTCAAGAATATGTGGGATCTTAGAAGCATAAAAGGGAGTGAGGCCAATGTCTCTGCCTCTGGAAACCTTTGCGCTTCTGGGAAAATTGGGCAGTGGACCTATGTGGTGTTGCCCCTCAGCCTGGGGAAACAGGTGTGGTCAGCTGTCCTCCTCTGAGCATCTCAAGGGGATGGTTAGGTCAGGATGCTGGGACCTCCACATGCTGAGGTGCAGGACATTCTGTCCTGGAGGTGAAATCCACAAAATGCCAGTCAGCAGGAATTTAAAGGAGGATGTCTGTAAACACCGTCTTTATACGACTGTAGACTGTAGTCAGGAACATTTCTTAACTGAAACCCAAACTTGCCACAGTTTTGAGCAGGGCAGCCTTAAAGAGCATTGGCAAATAAGATCAACCAGCCAGTGAAAAATTCCTAGCAAGTCTCCTTAAGAAAACAGTGATCACACACAGTCATAATGAAGTTTATCCTATGAAAACATCACAGTGACCGAGAGGTTATCGTTAGCGTGCGGGTTCCGGCCTTTTATTGTAAGCTCGGAGAGGAAGCAGGAGGACTCTGCATTATTTACGTTTCTCAATTTCCTCTTGTATTTCAGTTTTCTAAGTCCATGCTGCTGGATGCTTACAGCGAATATGTGAATAATTTTAGCACAGCTGTGGCAATCCTTAAGAAAACGTGCGCTACAAAACCTGCTTTTCTTGAATTTTTAAAGGTAGGCACTTTAAAATTTCTTTGTGTGTTTTATCACCCTCTGATAACAGCTTTGATGTCAAAATACTTTGTGATGAAATTTCACCAAACCTTCCCTCTAAATGTATAATGTTATTTATTGTAAAGATTTTAGCACCAACAGGACCCTAGGTGTTGGATCGGTGCTGGAAAGGATGCTGAAGTTTTTAGTGACAGCATGGCTCTTTGAAAATAACCTTCATTTGCACATCCTTAGACGTATGTGGATAGATGGGAGGGGTCAGAAAGTGGAGCTCAGACCCCAAACCAAGTGGCCAGCTGTTGCTCAACACAGCGTTAGCAGTAACAGAAGGGGGCTTTGGAGTCGGTCGGGGGCTCCGTGGCTTCTTTGGGTCAGGCAGTGAGCAGACCCCCTAAAGATGAGCCCCCACGGTGGGTAGGGGGGCTGCATGGTCCGTTCCTCCTCTGACATCGGGTGTTGATGGGTGACACTGAATCAGCGACATCCCTATCCAAAGACGCCCGTCTCAGGCTGGGACGTAAACGTGCCCAGAGGGCTCTCTGCCCGTGGAACCAGGATAAAGTTTCCCTTCAGATACTGAGTCCCGGAGGCCGGGGCCGGGGCCGGGGCCTCATCTGCCTGAGGCTCCAGTTTGCATTACGACCTGGGACCAAAGCCTGTTCCTGTTACGTGAACTGTGTTCTTGGAAGGTTCTGCCACCCGCACAGTGAACCCTGGGGGGGTGTCTTCGCCCAGGGTGAAGGCTTATTTAGGCTGAGCTATACCCGCTCCCTCTCACGTGATATGGTGGTCCCCACTGACGCAGGACCGGGGTGGAGGTGGCCCGTCCTTAGATCGACCCCACTCTGGAAAGCTGCGGTCGGCGCTCTGGCCTTGCCCTGTCACAGCAGGAGAAAGGAAACACGGGACGACCTAAAGTATACTTTTTCTGAGGAGTTTGTTGTGGTCCTGCTGGTGCCGACAGTACCTGACAGGAGGCCACTGCAGCCCCACCGTCAGGCCGCCAGCCCCTGGCGGCCTGGGAAGGCAGACCATCCAGTCCCCTGTCCTACCCCAGGTGCCCGGTGTCCACGAGGTCAAGCCGGGCTCCGGGCTCCGCACCGCATGGCCCCTCAGCTGGAGAGAGCTGGGGACTCCTCCCCAGTTTGTAAATGGTCAGCCTGGGGCGTCCCCTCCTGCCAGAGAAGCCTCCCCTACAGAGGGAAGGGGGCGCCTGGCCCTGGACTCCCTCCCCCCTGGCCTCCCCTGGGGAGACTTGCCAGGACACGGACACGCCCCAGCCGCGCCCCGAATCTCCACGGCAGAGCGAGGGCTGAAGTGGGGAGGTTTGTCCCAGTGCAGGACAAGCCGCGGCAGCCGCAGGGACTGTGCCCCAGGCGCAGGGCAGGTGCCTTTAGGGGCCCGTGCTGCTCCCACTTGGGATTCTGTCACTTTCTTCCTCTTCTTTCTTTTTTTTTTTTGTAGCTGCCCTTCGTTGTGATTGCAGAATCTTAGAAACTAGTTTGACTCTTAGAGTATTGAAATTAGCTCATAAATGGCTCTTAAAACATCAAATAAAAACATTGAAGCTTTCAGTTCAGAAACCAGCCAGGGCTCGCTGTAGCCTGAATGACGTCAGCGTGCATTGGCGGTGTATGAGGTGTAGAAGGTGTTTGGACCAGGTTTGGAGGCAGCCTCTCCATAGAGGGGAGCAGGTGCGAGCTCCCCCCGGGGGCAGCGTCCAGGCGGGAGCCGCAAGTGCCGGCCCTTTGTCACCCCGCAGCAGTGCCAGGAGGCCAGCCCTGACCGCGTCACGCTGTACAGCCTGATGATGAAGCCCATCCAGAGGTTCCCGCAGTTCATCCTGCTGCTCCAGGTGAGGCCTCCTGCGGGATTCGGCCAGTGGTCCCGTCTTGCCGTCGTCCGTCCCTCCGTGTCCCAGCATCTCCTCGTGGAGATGGCAGGCTCTCAGCTGCCTCCGCTCCCAGGTCGCTTACATCAGGGCAGGGCCGGGGGCGGCGAGACCCCAGCCTGCAGCTGCCGGTCCCTCTGGCCCCCACCCGTGCTGAGCTCCTCTCCTGGGCCCGTCGGGACTCCCCTCGTCAGCATAGACTCTGGGGGGGTGAGAGGGACTTGTTATGAACACCAGACGCCCCTCCCCCCATCACTCAGGAAATTCCGAGGGCTTTAGGGGCCCCGGGCCAGGGACCTGAACTGGGGCAAAGCCGAGTGAGTTTTCATTAACCACACGCGCTCGTGCACTGTGGGAGGTGGGCTGGTCACCAGGCAGGTAGACACAAGATGTCCAGGGTCCTGCTCTGGGGTCAGGTGTGTGCCCAGAGTGGAGGGGCAGGCCCAGAAAGCTGCCGGTCAGCTGCGGAGCCGACCGGCTGCTTGGAGAGCGGGAGCTGCGCAGAGAGATTTCCCAGATACTCCGACCCTACGTTTTTTTAGACTAAGAATTCTCAGTTAGGTACGTGCGTTGATCTAAAGAGTAGAGCTGGCTTTGAGTGCAGATATAAAGCATCGTCGGATCAGGAAGGCCTTGCCCTGCCGTGTGATGTGCTGTCAGGCCCCCGAGACCTGGGACCCGCGCGCCTTGCGGGCTCAGGGCTCACCCTCCTTAGATGAGCGTCAGGGCGTTTGAATTGGTTTCCGAGGAGGGTCTGCAGTGGCCTCTTCCGGTTTCTCAGTGAACACTCAGCTTGTTTCTAGAGTTAAATCAGGCGACTTGTTGGCTCCCCTAGTCATTAAAAGTGATGAAAGATGAACCGTGAAATCATCGCCAGGGACAGGGAGGGTGCATCAAAGGCCTTGGGGCCTCACTGGGCCCGCCCGTCACACGGTTCCAAATTTTAAAAATTGGTTCTTGTAAGAAGTTTGCTCTTTCCTTTTATTTTTATTTTTACTTACCTCTAAATGTTTCAGTTTGCCGAGCAGAAACAGATGAAAATTCTTAAAGTCCGAATCCAGTTACGATAGACTCCAGGGTTTTGGTTTAAGCACACGTCCTCGTGGACAGATGCGGCCCCTTGGCCTGGCCCTTCCCGGGTTCCTTAGAGCTTCTTGTACAGCTCGTCCCCTCCCACGCCCCCGCCCCACCTGGGCGCCAGCCCCCGACCCTCCAGGGCAGAAAATAGCCTTGACCCTGGCCTGATGGCGGCATAGCACCCAGACGGCTGGTCCCAGGTTTGTGTGAATGCGGTTCCCGTGGGGAGGTGTTCAGTCCTTCCTGCTGTCTGAACACAGGCAGTTCGCAGGGGCAGGGGGCTCAGACAGAGCAGGGCTGGTTCCCAGGAGAATGCAGTCGGCGTCAGAGAGGGGCGGTGTCTGTACTTCTGTATTTCCGTACTTCAGAGACACCTACAGGTCCGTGTGCAGGGACCCCGCTCTGCGGGTAAGATGCTCCTGGGAGTTGGTCCTGGAGAGGAGTGGGGTGGAAGATGGGGCGCCTCCCTCCCGCCGAGCTCCGAGCCCTGCTGCGTCCGCGTGCGCCGAGGGGGCGGTGAAGGGGGACGGCGTGGAGGGGCCCGTGCCTCTGACCCCCAGCCACTCCCCTGCCTCTCCTCCTATCACCACACCTGACCCTCCTTGGCTCTCGGGGCCCGTTACCTGTAGTTGCGATGACCCTATAGCCGTCCCCCAGAGCTCGGGATCAGGCCGTGGCCGTGGCTTTTCTGGGCCTGCCGGTTTCCACTACGTGGTCCCCCAGGAGCCTTTGTCTTTATCCCGACTCCCGTGTTCTCCCCCGCATTGTACCCCAATAAGTAACAGCCCGGCAGCCGCCGCGCACCCCGCTTTCCTCCGCTCAGCTGTCCGTCCACGTGCGGCGCTGGTTCTGTGGATGGTGCTGGGATCCGGGCGGGCGCGACCCAGCTGCGCTGCTGGTACCAGAGCGCCTGTGAAGAGGATTCATTTTGCCTTGTAGGGTTTGACGTGGCTCATAGGGAAGCCATCGCGTGGAGCAGTGTGTGTTGTTCATTCAGACGGGGAACGTGCGATGGTTAGGCGAGTTCTTTCCAGACCGACGAGAGCAGGAAGCTTAAAAAGACAGGGCTGCTGAAGCTCCCAGGGGGCGGGCGGGCCGGGTGGCCCGGGCAGGGAGGCCTTGGTCTGGCTCGCCCTCCTCTGCGAAGCCGGCAAGGTGACTGCACCCGGTGCGTAGACGTCCCCCTCGAGAGTTGACTCAGAGCCTGGAGTTGGCTCTCACCACGCTCGCGGTGCCATTGGTGCCTGTGCCGTGCTCCTGCAGGGCCGCCACGCTCCGCCCAAACCAACGGCTCAGAGCTGGGCGCTCAGGACGCAGACCCACCGGCGGGAAGGGGGCTCCGGCCGTCTGTGGGTCCACTGGTCTGGCTCACACTGAGAACAGCAGCCTGACCGTTACCAGAGAGCAGAGATTTCTGAGGTCCTGGCGAGCTCGCAGTAGGGATGGGTCCCTTCCTGGAAAATGGTGTCTTGTTTCCATTCCCATCCCAGTTTAATAAGGCAGTTTTGTTTTTGCAAAAGGAGCTTTGAACGTTCAGCCAAATTGTGACTCACTGAGTTTGTTACCCTTTCCCAGGGCTTACTTTATTCCCCAGAAGCAGCGGATGCCAGGGCCAGCCTCCGGCTGCCAGAGTCGCGGGATGCTGTCGGCGGGGGTGCGCGGTGACCGCCCGCTGCTCCCACCCCCGCATCACACGTCCGCCTCCCCTCTGCCTTGTTCCTCCTCAAGGACATGCTGAAGAACACGCCCCGAGGACACCCCGACAGGCTACCCCTCCAGATGGCGCTGACGGAGCTCGAGACACTGGCGGAGAAATTAAACGAGAGGAAGAGGGACGCTGATCAACGCTGCGAAATCAAACAGATAGCAAAAGCCGTAAACGAGCGGTACCTGAACAAGGTTGAGAGTTTTCCTCTCTGTGCTGAGGCTGCTCTGCTTCGTGCTAATGAGCCTTCGCTCCCTGAGCCACTTATTACTAACCTCCTGGAACCTCTCGGCGAGTCCCTTGGCCCAGAGTTCTTGACTGAGGGTCCGTGGAGAGCCTCGGGGTCACGAACGTTGCAGTGTGCACAGAGCCTTCGTAGTCTGTGCATTTTCTCAGGAAAGGGGCTCGCAGATTGACTAGGTCCTCACATGGACCCAGGACCCCAAAAAGGCTAAGAGCCACTCTTTTAGCCGAATTTTACTTTCAAAATGCAGCGTTTCATCCTAGTCCTACTTGAAGCATAGATACTCACGTGCATTCTTACTTGTGTCCACGGTGCGTGGACTGGGCTGTATTTATCATGAAGAAGGGACGCAGAACACAGCATGAAAGCAGTTCCTCAGCAAAGCTGTACCTCAGCTTCATATTTACAAAGCCATCTTCCTGCCACCATAATCCAATTTCACATAGGCTTTGCCGTTTTTATCTGAAGCTCTAGTCCACAGGAAGAGGTTAATGGATATGAGCTGTGCTAAATAAGTCAGCAGGGGTACTTTCCTACTGGATACTGACATCCAGTGATTTAACTACAAGAACTTTATTGTCATATGTTTTAAGCTTCGGTTTTCCCTGATTCTCCAAAGGATTTGTACAGGAATTTTTACAGGCAGAAAATTCCCTTCACTGATATTCTCGAGGTGGCTCATGTTGTTTAAAATCCTGCTTCCCTATGGTACCCGAATGTCTGGGAACCCCCGACAGTCCGAGGGCCCTCAGAGGTGACGCATTGCTTACCGTTGCGCTAGTGAGGATGCAACCTCATCCCCGTGAGGTCGACCGGCCAGTGTGGACGTCTGGGCCAAGGACTCCGGATTTCCTTCTGGGCTGAACGGCTAAAATAAGTTCTGTATGACCTATGTCACTTTACTAATAAATATGAAGCCTCTTTCCGGAGAACCAAGAGTACTTTGTTTGGCCCAGAGAAGTAAAACATGGCAAACCATGAGCAGTCAGGAGGTTTTCTTCAGTTTGCTGTCCTTGGGAAAAGTAAAATCACAGACATTCCCGGTTGATACGGTGTCCTAAGTAACAGAAAGGTTGGGGTGACCGTCTGTGAGGATCGGAGCGTGTATTCCGAGGAGTGACTGAAAGAGAGAGAGCACATTGAGTGACGGGTGAAAACCAGCGGAGCCCTCGTGGCTGCGTCAGCATCTCATAGCTAGAGAAACTGCTCACGTAAGGAAGTTAGATCCCTGCCACTGTGTAGATTCCTTAAAAAAAACCCACTTTTTAAACTCTATACTGTACGTGCACGAAGCGTGATTGGGAATATAAGGATTATCTGTAGAGAAAAAAGAATCTATAAAACCTTGATGTTGTCTCCTCGTGTATTTTGCCAGGCTTCATTCTCATTGTTCTTCTTTTTCTCGGTGGTCTTTGAACGTCCAGCTTCTCAGCAGCGGGAGTCGCTACCTCGTCCGCTCCGACGACGTGGTAGAAACTGTCTACAACGACCGGGGGGAGATCGTGAAAACCAAGGAGCGCCGGCTCTTCATGCTGAATGACGTGCTCATGTGCGCCACGGTCAGCGCCCGGTAGGTCAGCGCCCGGCAGGTCAGCGCCCAGTAGGTCAGCGCCCGGCAGGTCAGCACCCAGTAGGTCAGCGTCCAGTAAGATGCATGGCCCCGCGGGGAGCTCTGTGGTCACAGGCGGTCTGTGTCTCGGTGAGCGGATGCCTTCGCTTCCCCTTCACTCTGGACAGATGTGTATGCAGAGCTCAGCCTCTCATCCTGTGACTTGCATGGGTCCAGGGAGGGTCCCCGACTCACTGCTGGTGGAGCTGAGGGACGCGTGGGTGGGTTTTCTCTGTAAACATCAGGCAGATGTCAGAGCTGGAAACTGAACCGAACTCCGTTTCTAGCCATCCTGAATCAGCTATGGTTCCTGTCCATATCATCGTTCAAATCCTTTCTCATTAGTTGCTTCTCTATAAATATGTTTTTGATGGTTTTTCTTATAAAATTTGGGTATATTGGGCTTCCCTGGTGGCGCAGTGGTTGAGAGTCCGCCTGCCGGTGCAGGGGACACGGGTTCATGCCCCGGTCTGGGAAGATCCCACATGCCGCAGAGCAGCTGGGCCCGTGAGCCATGGCCGCTGAGCCTGCGCGTCCGGAGCCTGTGCTCCGCAACGGGAGAGGCCACAACAGTGAGAGGCCCACGTACCACAAAAAAAAGAAAAAAAAAAAAAAAGAAAAAAAATTGGGTATATTTATACTCTGTGAAAACCCACTGTGGAACCGCGTGGTCAGTCCTGGTGAGGACGCCAGAAGCACCCAAGCCCGCAGTTCAGAGGCGTCTCTCTTGAGTCTCCAAGGGATGAGGCGTCCCGTGACTGATTCCTTGGCTGTGCCTGACACGAGGGTTTCTGCCCCTTGCAGCACCTCCCATGACAGCAGTGCCCTGACATCGACCGGCCAGAGGTATTTGTTGAAGTGGAGCGTCCCTCTCGGGCACGTGGAAGTGATAGAATACGGCGGCAGCGAGGGCGCGGGGGAGAATGGCAGGGGTCCCGTGGTGCCCGCGCCCGAGAGCCTGGCAGCGGTGGCCGGCACCAAGCCAAGTGAGTGATGCGTCTCGGACGCGCTTGCAGGTCTGGGGCCGCCAGGGCTCTGATGTAACCTGCTTGGTCCTCAGCCCCTCACCGTGTCAGGAGACCTGGTTAAGACGTAAATCTGTCGGGTGACACGGTCCTAGAGCCTGTGCTTATTAACATTGGCTGGCGCACGTGGACACACGTGCCAGCCGGGAGTCTCCTCTCTGAGCCTGTCCCCGTCGGGGTCTGGGGGTGGGGGCCCTGCCCTTGGAATGCATTCCATCTTCCTGGTTCACGTCCTGTCCTGAGCTTCCCGCCAGCAGCTGCGGCAGGGGCCATGCTCTCTCCGGAGGGTGCGTTGAGTGGATGCAGAGAAGGTCCCAGAGAGCGTGGGCCTGGGTGGTGGTCTCAGCTCTGCCACCCCTTCCCCTTCCGTCTCCACGGAGGTGGTGCCCGCCTGTGCCTTTCACAGAGAATCGGGGGAAGAGGGTCCCGGCACTCGCCCAATAGTCTTATAATACAGTTATTGTTACTAAACGGTCTGAAGATTCTAGATTTTGAACTTGGTGTCATAATCATTACTTTCTTCTTCTGTTTTCTTTTTGTTTTGCTTTGTTGTTATCCAAGTAAAGCCTGGCTAAGTTTTACTCACTCACTGGCCTTGGCCTCTGAATTGTGGAGCACCTAGGGTACAGTGAATGGGAGCTTTCCATAAATTGTTTTATATATAAAATGAGCCTTTATATTTAAATTTATGATACTAAAAATAAGTGTGTCAAGGCTTCCCTGGTGGTGCAGTGGTTGTGAGTCTGCCTGCCGATGCAGGGGACGTGGGTTCGTGCCCCGGTCCGGGAAGATCCCACGTGCCGCGGAGCGGCTGGGCCCGTGAGCCATGGCCGCTGAGCCTGCGCGTCCGGAGCCTGTGCTCCGCGACGGGAGAGGCCACGACAGTGAGAGGCCCGCGTACCGCCAAAAACAAAAAAAAAACAAAAAGTGTGTTCAATAACCTTTTAGACTGTGTTGTTTCTGACACGGTCAGAAGGAGGCTGCTTTTGAAAGATGCAGCTTTTCTGAGCGAACATGCACGTTCATTTGGGTTTACAGGAACAGGTCGCGGTGACTGTTGGGTCCCATCTGATAGGGCGTCTCTTTTATTGTTTGTTCTTCTGCGCCTGATGTGAACAGCCTTGTGGTTTGGTGGTCTGCTAGTTGCTTGAGCCTGTGCTCCTAAACTCCTGAATTGCTGATGAAAAAATCGTGCTCCTGTTTAAATAACGTGCATACCGTCTCAACTAACAATCGAAATACCAAACTTCTGTGAGGAGGGAGCAGCTGAGGAGTGGTTTCGGGAGGGGGACACAGTGGGAAAGGGCAGGAGGGAGAGGCGGTCTCCCAGTTGACTTGATTGATTAAAATTTTACTTAGTGAGAGCAACGTGAAGATTTTGTGTGTTAAATGTTCTTAAAAATCCGTTTAAATTACTTGGAAGTATAGCAAATCCTATTTATGTCTTGGTTTTGTGAACAAAAATAATGCCTTTGTGTGTATTACAATGGAAGCAATCCCAAGGTGGATTTGTGATCAAGATTGCCTCACTGTGTTCAGATCTCCAAGGATGCCTTCGATCCATGAAGTAGATGCTGTGTTACAGGGAACGCTGTGTTCTCACGTTCAACTTCTAATTTATGGTTCGTACTGAGCCAACTTAGAATAAGATTCACGTCAGCAGTATTAAAAAGCAGAAAGCAGGATGACTTAATTTGTAAAATATTACACGCGAGAAAGAACCTGGACTGTTTCCTGCTGCATTTGAGCCTTAGACGTTATCTCGAGCTCCTGTCAGCTATGGCCCTACATGTTATCTCGAGCTCCTGTCAGCTATGGCCCTAGATGTTATCTCGAGCTCCTGTCAGCTATGGCCCTAGATGTTATCTCGAGCTCCTGTCAGCTATGGCCCTAGATGTTATCTCGCGCTCCTGTCAGCTATGGCCTTAGATGTTATCTCGAGCTCCTGTCAGCTATGGCCCTAGATGTTATCTCACGCTCCTGTCAGCTATGGCCTTAGATGTTATCTCGAGCTCCTGTCAGCTATGGCCCTAGATGTTATCTCGAGCTCCTGTCAGCTATGGCCCTAGATGTTATCTCGAGCTCCTGTCAGCTATGGCCCTAGATGTTATCTCGAGCTCCTGTCAGCTATGGCCCTAGATGTTATCTCGAGCTCCTGTCAGCTGTGGCCCTAGATGTTATCTTGAGCTCCTGTCAGCTCTGGCCCTAGAAGTTATCTCGAGCTCCTGTCAGCTGTGGCCCTACATGTTATCTCGAGCTCCTGTCAGCTGTGGCCCTACATGTTATCTCGAGCTCCTGTCAGCTATGGCCCTAGATGTTATCTCGAGCTCCTGCCAGCTGTGGCCCTAGATGTTATCTCGAGTTCCTGCCAGCTGTGGCAAATGCAGATACGTAATCCTCATTGTCTGTCAAAAGAAAATGTCACTCTGTAGAGTACATCTTTTTCTTCATTCTGAGTTTAAGGAGAACTTTGCTTCCAGGTTATCTAGCTGCTCACTCTGGCTTTACAACTGGTGATACTGCTAAGTCCTTAAAGGCAGGACCAAGACCACTGAGTGGTCCCCAGATAGACCTCAAGACCTGAGAAGTTGCTGTAGAATCGGGGACCCTGGATCCATCTCCATCCAAGGATCCTCTTACTCTTATGGTTTCCATTACATGTGTGGTCGGATGCCAGGAGAACAAAGGCTAAGGTCAGAGAAGGATAACAAAACAGTTGCTGATAACGCAGTAGAATATCTGTCTCCTGGAATAAAGGAGAGCAGAGTGAAGGGGATTGTTAATGTTTAGGCAATGCTGGCTTCTTGAGGAGAAAGAATTAAGGTGCCCATTCGTCCCTTAACAGGTCTGTGTCATCAGCAGATTGTGACAGTGGGAGTTTGACTGGCTGGTGTCTTGGTGCAGGTATCCAGGTGGGGAGACTCCCGGGGAGGACATGTTCTCGGTCCAGCTGTCCTGGGAAGGGCGCTTTGCAGAGCCGCTGCCCATGCTGGTGTTCACGTTGTCCAAAACTCTTTTAATAGTCCTAGATACATGTTGCTTCTTAACTTTTTATTTTATTTTGGAGTATAGTTGATTAACAATCTAATGTGTTAGTCTCAGGTGTACAGCAAAGTGATATAGTTATATATATACATATATCTATTCTTTTTCAAGTTCTTTTCCCTGTAACATTTAACCTTATAGGTTATTACAAAATATTGAGTATAGTTCCCTGTGCTACACAGTAAGTCCTTGTTGGTTATCTATTTTAAATATAGCAGTGTGTACATGTCAATCCCAGACTCCCGAACTATCCTTCCCCCCCCGATTCTTTCCCTCTGGTTGACCTAGAGATTTGTTATACTGAGTGAAGTAAGTCAGAGAAAGACAAACATCATATGATATCACTTATATGTGGAATCCAAAAAAAAATGATACAGATGAACACAATTCACCAGTGTTACGTGCAGGGTGTTACCAGTCGAGGTGCCAAGTGGACAGACAGTGCGGGGGGCGGGCGGGGGACAGGATGCTCTGGGTACCGAGTCTGGAGATCAGGGGCGATGCTGGCAGAGACGCAGTCAGCGCCGTGGGCGCAGATGTTTGCCTGGGATCCTGGTTTAGTGCGTGCCTCTGTAGCTTCCTCATCCTTAAAGTGGGTTTAATTTTTAGCTCTGAGCTGTGAAAGGGGAGTGTGGAGTAGATGGTTTTCAAAATGCCTTCTAGATTTAAAAAAAATGGTTTTTAACAAACTAAAGTTTGCTAATTCTGAATGTGCTGGAAGACGGGACTCAAGCCCCGTCAGCTAAGTTAGAAGTCCTGTTCCCCGTTGATATTCATGTGACTGTTCTGCCGTTTGAACGACTCTGTTCTGAAGCTCAGTGCTGCAAGACTGGGTCTGCTACTCAGCGGCGGAGACAGCGTGGCCCCTGCTGCGTGCCTTTGCTTTGCACCCTCCGTGTCCTTGAGTTGTGACACGTGATGGCCTTAAACGTTTCCCTCTAGTGCAGGGCCCTGCAAGCTGGGCTCCCTGGGTTGGTTTAAGCTTCCAGCCCCCGGAACTGACTTTGCAAAATTCTGTGCTAATAGCGTCTTATTTTTACCCTGCTCCACGCTTTCTCAGGAGGTGGGTTTATGAGAAAATTTCCCTTTTGCTAGAAATAAGGTGACGCTGTAGAGTGTTTTCTTCATTTAGTTCCCACAAGTGGGCCCTAAAGCGCCCCCAGTTTGCAAGGAATTGTGCCAGGTGGGCTCCATGGAGGGTGTGAGGGGCCGTGGCCACAGTGCCGGCTCTGCAGGGGCCTTGGGGGGATGAGCTGCCGGACCCTCGGAGAGTCACGTACACAAGAATGAGAAACCTTCACCACCCAGCAGCAAACGCTTCCCAAGGAGAGGTTCCTGAGACATTTCAACAGGAGAGAAGCAGCTAGATCTGGTTTAAAGGGAAGCGCTTTTTCATGTGTAAATACTGATACATGTCGTCTTGTAAAAATCGCGCCCATTGCTCTCCACTTGGTTACTTAATCCTTAAAATGGGCAGTAAAAGCCAGACGCGTAGCTGGGCCTCTTTGTCGCACAGTGAGACACACTGTAGGGGCACAGGACCGGCCTGGGCTCTGGGGCGCTGGGCGGCTGGACCAGCGTCCAGCTGTGGAGCTTTCCTGTCGTGGGGCAGGGACGCAGGCCAGGGAGAGCCGTGGTGGACATGGCGCTGACGTGCATGTCGGCGGTGGTCTGCCCTGTGCCCCCCGCCCCTGCCGGCAGCCTGCAGGGGAAAAGGTGGCAGTTCTAGGGAGCCAGGCGCCCCTGTTTGGAAATGGGGCCCTTGTTTGCCATCAGGAACTTTGCAGAGAGAATGGAAGGCCAGCCTGACAGTGTCACTTCCCATCCTGAAGCATTTACTGCGTGTCCCCTGTAGGCTGAAATCTAACACAGGTGCCCGGATCCCTGCTATCTGGCTGTGAAGGGGGAAGCCGGGGCAGTGGGTACAGCAGCTCAGGAATGAGGGAGGGGGCTACTGCCATGATTAAAAGTAAGCTGGAGGCTTCCCTGGTGGCGCAGTGGTTGAGAGTCCGCCTGCCGATGCGGGGGACACGGGTTCGTGCCCCGGTCCGGGAAGATCCCACGTGCCGCGGAGCGGCTGGGCCCGTGAGCCATGGCCGCTGAGCCTGCGCGTCCGGAGCCTGTGCTCCACAATGGGAGAGGCCACAACAGTGAGAGGCCCGCGTACCGCAAAAAAAAAAAAAAAGAAGTAAGCTGGAAGAGGGACTTTCCTGGCGGTCCAGTGGTTGAGACTTCACCTTCCAATTCCGGGGGAGCGGGTTCGATCCCCAGTCCAGGAGCTAAGATCCCACATGCCTCCTCGGCCAAAAAACCAAAACATAAAACAGAAGCAGCATTGTAACAAATTCAATAAAGACTTTAAAAGTGATCCACATCCAAAAAAAAAAAAAATTAAAAAAAAAAAACAAAAAAGCCGGAAGAGCCCTAAGCATCCTTACACTCCAGGGAGCAGCATCTGGGCAGGGGATGCCGGGGACGGAGCCCCTCTGGGGACGCAGGGAGGGTCTCCACAGTCAAGTGCAGAGGCCGGGGTGGGAGAAGGGCAGATAAAACCGAAGACCGGAGAAGTGAGCCCAGCTGAAGACAAAGCGTGAAGAACAAACAAGAAGCAGGTGCTCAGGGGCAGGGAGGAGGTGCTCTTCATGATACAAACAGAAGAGAAACCCGCGCGAGGTTGGCCGTAGTCTTGCATGTGAGGCCAGCCCTGAGGCAGACGGAGGGGCCCTGGACCGAGGGTCCAGGGCCGGAGCTGATGCTCACGCTGCAGGGCGTCAAGCTTTCTTTCAGCCGCAGATGCGACTTTGGGTCGACTCCATTCTGGAAGGAAAAGGAGGGAAAGTTCCCTGTTAGACCCGGGCTCCTTTGTAGGCACCAGCCTCGCCATCAGAGGAAGAAGAGAAGTGTGTTCCCCGTGCGGAAGCAGCTGCCCGAGAGGGACAGGGTGCTCGGCGGGGGCTGGCCTGCCGGGCAGAGGCCATCGTGCGGTCCAGGCGGGAGGGTGGGAGAGAGGCTCCCACAGAAGTGTGCGTATCCGGTCGCCAGACTGTGACCCGAAGATGTGTAATTTTTAACAGTCCGTTCTTCCTCGGTAAAAAAAAAGTCCTTGATTTGTAAGATATCAAACTTTTCTGAATGAAAGGAAAGTTCTGGAAAGGAGAACTTGTCCCGAGGCCTGCTGACTGCTGGGTGGGGCAGGTCTGCCTCTCTCGTTCAGTGGGGTGTTTACTCAGCCCCCACCCTGCATCCCTCTCGCCACCCCAGAACCACCCACTGTCTCTGGGTTGGATTCCGTCTGCAGTGTCTCCGTACCCCGTTTACTCCTCCTTGCCGCGCCTCCTGCCTGGAGACCCCCGGGCCCGGACTCTCCCACCACCCAGGTGGCTGGTGTGACGCAGGGGCCTCGGCCTCAGAGCTGCAGCCGGTCCATACCCGCCGGGGCCTGAGTCCGCACCACGGGGAGTCTCTGGACAGTGTTGCTGTTTCCTTGGCCACATGGACTCCACTTAGCTTTCAAACCCTGAATTTTCAAGCCAAATTGCAGGGGTTTCCATGGAGACGGGCGCAGTGAGAAGCCGTCTGCTCCCAGAAACCCAGGGTGCTGGGCATTGTGACCAGATGGTAGGAAGTCCACCCAACAAAAATCTTGATTTGCAGATCTGTTGTTTATATGAATTTAGCCAGAAAAAGAGATTCTTTCCTAAACTGAAAGTAACGTTTGGGAAAAGAACGACGGCTCTTTGTTCTGTCTTGTGTGACTTGAGTGGATGCTGTGGTGTTTCGTGCGCGTCCTCTGGGTTCATTAGCATCTAACTCGCTGTGTGTTTGTGTCCCCAGCGTGCCCTTCCATAAAGCATCTCTGACGCTCACCACATGTGTGAACTTTGAGATGTTTTCACGTTGGGTAAAGGCAGAGAAACTCCTTCTGCCCAATAAGGAAGATTCTCTAACCCGCCAGGAAAAGTCCTCTTCTCCCTCTGGGGATGGGGTGACTCAGGCAGCGTTGGTTTTATCCTTGATGAGATAGGATGGGGCTGGTGGGGCCTCGTGAACGCAGCTTTAAGGAGGAACCAGGCCCAGTCCTGTGACCTCCCGTTTCCCGTCCTCCCCCGTCTCCAGAGCCTGTCCCGGGCGCCCGCCGACCTCTCTGCTCCAACACGTGACTCTAGACCACCCTGGACGCTGGGCCTCGTCCTCCCCGGCTCCCACCCCGCCCTCCCTCTGCTTGGACAGCCTGGGCCTGTCGGGTCCCAGCTGCCGGGTGGTGGACGGCATCAGTCCAGTGTGTCGGGTTGGCAGGAGGCTCCTGGTGACCCAGGAGTCCGAGTGCGGCTGCCCTGGGGCTGCCCGAGCCCTTCTTGTTTTCACACCGAGGACCATCCGCCCACCTCCAGGGCGTCCCTGTGCGTTCAGGAGGTGCACAGAGGAATCTGCCCTTTCCTTCCTTCCTTCCTTTTCTTTCTTGTTCTGCCGTCTCTGTGTGAACCTTGCACTTTACCTACTCTCTGATACAGAGTAAAGAGGCTTTACAGGTACCTATTCATTTATGATCCTCTTGGTTACAGACACAGAAGGCAGAGTTCTAAATCAGCTCCAAATCTCTGCCCTGTCCCCCCCGGGATGGCTGCTCACACAGGGCTTCCAGATGACTCCACTGGTCAGGCAAGAGTTACACTGAGGTGCCTAGAAAGTCACCATCCTCACCATCCACCCACTTCACTCCCGAAACCCTCCGGTAGCTTCAGAACTCTTTGTGTGCTAACCGTTTGCTTAATGTCCCCCCAGACTTAGGTCATTTGGCTAAGCGATCGACCCGAGTCAGCGGTGGGTGCTGTTCTCGCGGGCGCTGGGAGCCTGTGCACCCACCCGGCTCACTGCAGGCCTCCTCTCCATCCTTTTAAAAAAGCGTTTAGAGAAGGCTCACTGGGGCGCTCAGGTTGGCGTTGGGAAGAGCGCGGTTGTTGAAACTTTGGTTGCGATTAAAGGTCATTTCTAGAGACCAGGGACCTTTTCCTAATGGTGATTACCTCAACGGTGCTTTAAAAATACAAATTGTGACACATCCGATGGACTAATTCACCAGCGTCCTTCAAAAATGTCAAGGTCACGAGGGAGAGATGGCCTGAGGCACTGACCTAGCAGACTGGAGGAGACTCATGGAGGTGTGACCGTTTCACGCGTCATGGGACCCGCCTTCGCGTCCCTGGGAGGCTGGCCTCCGTGCGGAAGCCAGTGAGGTCTGAGTAGAGCCCGCGACGGTTGGTGTTGCTACAGCAATGGGAGTTCCTGCTTTGCACGACGCTTCTGTGGTTCTACAAGGTTAACATCCAAGACCTGGTGCAGGGGGCTCTGTGCCGTTGCAGCTTTTCTGTAAAGTCTAAAATTATGTCAAAATGAGAGGTCGGAAAGGGAAAAGCATCTACTTACTTGAAAACGTTCACTTTTAGAAAAATCTGGATGAACTAGACTCCCTTCTTGTGTCTCCTTCGTCAAGCCCCGGCGTGAACACGCCTGAGATTTGTGCTCTTTGTTGTCTTGTTTTGCAGACAGAGTTTACGTGGGGCCGGGGCAGCTGTATCAAGATTTACAAAATTTGGCGCATGACTTAAATGTCGTCGGTCAAATCACTCAACTGGTTGGAAACCTCAAAGGAAACTATCAGGTGACAGTCGAAGCCACTTGGCTTAAGATTCTCTTTTAATTTCTCAGGCGTTGTCAGCGTGTGATCCCACCTCCCGGTTCTATCAAAAGCAAACACTGATGTTACTTTAAGAATCCATCTGATCGCGTATTTTCTCCTATTTCGGGGAAGGTGAAGCGCTTTTGGTGTAACTTCTGTTCATCCGGAGGCTGACTTGAGCGTCAGTTCTCTTAGGAATGTCCCAGCACCACATGACCCGCCTCCCAAAGGTGCTGTCTTCCTGATCAGATGAGTGTTACTGGTCTCCCTGGGTTTTTCATGTTTCGGCATCACTTTTTTTCTCTCCCTCGGGGTGGTCCCGTCTTACTAACATCTTTACGTGTGCTTCTGCATCTCCTTCCTAGAATTTGAACCAGTCGGTAGCCCACGACTGGACCTCGGGTTTACAGAGGCTTATTCTGAAGAAGGAAGAGGAGATCAGAGCGGCCGACTGCTGTCGGATCCAGTTACAGCTCCCGGGGAAACAGGACAAGTCAGTAAACGTCGGAAGGGAGCCTCCGGGCCAGCACCGAGAACAGGGCCCTTTGTCATGACGTGCATGTCTTCGCGGTTTGGGGATTGTATCTGAGGGGCAGGCCCCGTGATTGGGTTTCACACGATGGAGCCCACTGCGTGGAGTGCATTGTCTTTTCTTCTCCCCGGCAGGTCCGGCCGGCCGACTTTCTTCACTGCTGTGTTCAATACCTTCACCGCCGCCATCAAGGAGTCCTGGATCAACAACCTGCAGATGGCCAAGCTCGCCCTCGGTAAGAGCCGGTTGATCTCAGCTAAATGAGGCATGTTCGAACCAGACACAATGTCCGTTCCTCTTCTGTGAAGAAATGCACGCCCAAGAGGATGAGGTCACGGCTGAGAAGTAAACTTTACAACAGGTTCATCCATTCACCTGAAAGAATGTTTCCACGTGGGAAAAATCAACCCTAGTGCAGCGATTTTTAAGACATTTGTGTTATAATTTAAGGGTTGTAGGGGAAAAAACCTCACTTTTATTATAACAAAACATTAATATGAGTTGAGATGGTTCAACACAAGTGAAAGTCCTCTGAGTCTGTGGCCTGTGAGGCAGGACCCGGTCCCAGGTCTGGCCCACAGGATGAGAAAGTGATGGCTCGTCTCAGCCTGTTTCCTCACCCCTCACCTGTGAAATAAAACACAGGAGTGGACCGAATTGTCCCTGAAGACCCTCTAAGCACGAAAAATAAGTCCTGTGGTTCTATCAGAGATGGGAGTGACTCTGATTATTTTCTTGTCCCTACGTCCCTTTAGCCTTGCCTTCTTTTGATCTGTGTAGCAAACATTTAGATAGATGGGTGGGTGGGATAAGATACCTGGATGTTATTTACACACACACAGGTCTGTTACTCAGGACACGGGGATGTCCTGCGTCCATGTGTGTGTAAAACTCTCATTCAGGTGCAAAACAATCCGAAATGTTAACTGAAAATATAATACGGAAGAGAAATAGGCCTCGTGATCTGAGGCTGGTGGCAGGAAGGCCATCCGGGATGGCCTGTGATCCTCGGAACAGGGCTCCCTCCCTCCCTGAATGACTCAGTGGTTTATCAGGCCAGCTTCGGGGTGACCCCGTGAACAAGGACACGGATAGGCTCTGAGGATAAGCTCCCGTTTATCTTCAGATGCGTCATGTTTTCAAAGCTGAGATGGATGACTTGCTTTGTAGTAAAACATTTCTTCATTTCGTCGTACTTTTTTATCCCATGGTTTTGTGCCATGTTAGAAAACTTCTCACTCAGTCCCTGGTGTTTGAATCTAAACATCTCAGCTAGTTTGAAAAAGGGACAGAGGAAAACAGACCAGACCCAGGTGGTTTGCGCTTTGATGATTCGCAGTGCCCCCGCCCCCAGCGGATGGCTGGTCCACAAGGTGGGAACGGGGCGGTGGGCGTCCATTAGACTCGGGGCAGAGCGCTTACCTCATAAAGCCACAAGTCTGCAGCCTCCCCCGTGAGAAGAGGCTGTGCTGTTTTCCAGAAGGAAAACCCTCAGTTCTCCAGTCTTACCCAAAGTAGGGGCCAGACTCTCCCCCTGCCCCCGGGCCTGTGCTTCTTGCCCACCTCTGTTCCCTTCCCCCGGCGCGGGCACAGAGGAAGAGAACCACCTGGGCTGGTTCTACGTGGAGGACGACGGGAATCAGATCAAGAAGGAGAGGCACCCCCTCCTCGTGGGACACATGCCTGTGACGGTGGCCAAGCAGCAGGAGTTCAAGGTGACGCAGCGGGCGGTTACCAGGAAGGGGCGCCGGGCAGCCTTGGGCGTGGCCCCTCCAGGGCCCGTTTGTGTAGCAGTCATTTAGGAGGGCGGTGGTCTGAAGCCAGAGGCTGCTTATCCGGAGCCGGTGCTGGGCCTTCCTCCGAGGCCCCGCGATCAGGCCCCGCGGCTCAGGTCTGGCAGCTCTGCGCCCGTCGCTGGGCGGCTCGGCTTCCACGTGGTCATAATTGGAGACCTCCCGGTGGCCCGAAGCATGGTGCCCGCTCTTGGCTGAAGCAGACCCCGTCTGGGGTGGCGTTTCGTCAGTGTCGCTGTACAGTGGACTCAAGCGCTGCGGCCGGTGTCCACACAGACTGCGGAGGCCTGTGGGTGTGTCTTTCTCACTTTGGTCCCTGGCCGACACTCAGTCCTGGAACCCGGGCTTCCCTGGAGCTCCCTCAGCCGATGGGGACCATTCCCGCTGGCAGAACCTGCTCGCCGGGAGAGGCAAGGGCCCTGTTGGTGTGGCCTCAACCCAGAGCTGCAGCTGCCCGGGGCACACTTAGGTGTTGCTTCTAAAAAGCAAATTTCTGAGACTCATACATCGATCTTCCCCTCTCTTAGCCTTTGGAGTTGCCGTGGTTTATGTCAGAACGCTGTCATCCCTGTGAGACGTGGCCTCTGGCCTCCTCTGAGTCCCATTTGAAATTCGGGCCTTTGATTTCTTTCTCCCCTTTAGATCGAATGTGCCGTTTATAATCCTGAGCCTTACCTAAATAATGAGAATCAGCCAGACTCGTTTTCCACGGCTCATGGTTTCCTGTGGGTAAGATGCTTTTGTTTGTTTTTTGTTTGTTTGTTTTTTTGCGGTACGCGGGCCTCTCACTGCTGCGGCCTCTCCCGTTGTGGAGCACAGGCTCCGGACGCGCAGGCTCAGCGGCCGTGGCTCATGGGCCCGGCCGCTGCGCGGCATGTGGGATCTTCCCGGACCGGGGCACGAACCCGTGTCCCCTGCATCGGCAGGCGGACTCTCAACCACTGCGCCACCAGGGAAGCCCCTTTTGTTTGTTTTTAATGCAAGTTCACGAAGAATCCATATCCACAGCTAATGAGATGAGAAATGACAGATTTGAGTGGTCCGATAGCTCGTTGTGGCTGGTGTGTCCCAACTTGTGTCTATAAACATGGGGGTCACAAACAGGAAAGGGGGCTGATCACTTTCGGAAAAGGTGTCGAGTTCTAAGGCATTAAAACATTTCTCTCTTTTCTTTTTCCTGTAAAACTTAACCAGATTAAATTCAGTCCAAAGTCCATGAACTAATAGAAGCATTGGAATATTTTTTCAGTTTGGACGGTTAAATGGCATGGAGTTTTTTCTCTTCCAAGACCATGCTGGCTGTGCACGCTGGGAACTTAGCAGTTAAAATTAGTTTCTTCCAAATGAAGAGCTGCCTTTGAACGGTGCTGCGTTTGCAGTAGACGTTGCTGGCTCGTGCAAACCAGAGGAATTGCTTGTGCGGTGCGTTTTCAGGTCTCCTGGTGCCCCCCTTGTGGGGAGCCGCCAGACCTCCTCCACGATGGGCCCTCTGTCCTTTTGCAGCCCCACCTGGCTCTCTCCCGGGTGTCCTGACCCCGCATAACTCCCCACACACCCCGCCCCGTCTCACAGCCAGAGCGCTGGCCTGCTTGGAGTCCCTGGTTGAGTTTTGGAAAGAAAACAGCCTGATGAACTGATAGCTCTCTGCACTCAGCCCAGAACGAAGGGATGGGCTGAATTCCCTCAGGGTTTTTGAATTTTAGAGGAGGTTTTTTCCATTTCAGGACCTGCACCTGGTCAGACCCCGGCTTCCTGTCGGCCTGAGCGGGCTTGGCAGTTTGACATTGTCCCGGGAAAGGCAGGATGCTTATTGATCAGAAGGGGAAAATCCGTTAGAATAAGGAGAGGGTCACGACATCCTCAATGTTGATGGCAAAGAAGAGGAATTTGTGAAGAACGCACACCACCCGGAACCAGACGAGCGTTCTCCTGTAGAGCCAGGCATGCTCTTCCCTGGTAACAGGATCCGGCTCCTTCCCACTGAAAAGACAATCAAATTTAGGTTTAAGTTGGGAAGCAAACCTTGCTGAGTGTTCCTAAGTGATCCAGCAAACAGGGGGCTCATAAATATCATGGCAGCAGTAGTACAAGTTCTAGAAAACAGCAACACTCCCTGATGTGTTAAATGCTGGGGACCCACTTTGAGATCCATTCTCACCCCATTTTGTCTCTTTTTAAGCCCTTGTTTTTTCAGGCAAGGCCTGGTTTAAAATTGATACCAGCCTCCTTTTTCAGACTTTGAATTGTGCACGGATAGGCCTTTACCATCCTGTGGTGCTAGGTGTGTGGTTTTTAAAGGATATAAATGTGACTTTTACAAAAACAAAACTGTGTTCTTGTTATTAAAATTAAAAGAAAAAGATGACCTAATTAAACATGTTGCAGAGGGAGCGGGGCTCTGTGAGCAGACTGTTTAAAGGTTATTTGGTCCTCATCGGCCAGCTGGCTCCCACATGGGAGCCGGATCTTGCCGTGGCTGTGGGGTGTCAGCCGTGCACGTGCTGTGGAGCCCCTTGCAGCCCACTTCTTCCCTCCCGAACCCCCCAGATCGGAAGCTGCACCAGTCAGATGGGTCAGATAGCCATCGTCTCCTTTCAAAACTCCAGCCCCAAGGTCATCGAGTGCTTCAACGTGGAGTCCCGCGTCCTGTGCATGGTGTACGTGCCCGCAGAGGACAGGCCCCGGGAGCCCGAGAGCACGGGGGGCCGAGTGCTGGGCATCCCCACCGTCTGCCTGGGGACGGAGGAGGGGAGGTGAGCGTCGCACACGGGCCCCTCGGCTTTGCCAGCCGCGAGGCGGCGGAGTCCGCCGGCCCCTCCCTGACCCCCCTCTCTTGGGACGCGGGTGGAGACTGTTGGGTCCAGGACTTGGAAGGAGCCAGTGACTGAGGAAGTCACCCGAGGAAACCCAGGGGGGCAGCAGCTCCTTGCGGGGAAAGTTCTAGTTCTTCCTGCCCTTTGCCTTGCACACGCTTCATTCTTGTTCATGCTTTAAAGTGCACGTCACTCTTACACTTTGCAATGAGACAGAGCCTTGTTCTGTGTTATTCTCACACGGAACATGGTCAGAGTATAAAGGAGAGTTACGATGATTTTCCTGATGTGAAGTTCCTAGATCTACAGGAAGAACTAAGGTGTTTGTTTGTTTAATAACGCAGAACTTCTCTTTTAAAAGAAAAAAGAGGGGGATCAGAGTGGTAGCAGTCTTTACAACACGGCCAAGTGGGATGTTTCTGGAAGGAGTGGCGGGATGCGGGGGATGGACAGGAAGGTCGCACGTGCTTCTGCTCGGCAGGCTTGCACTTCTTGTGAGCAAACGTACCCATGAGCTGACATTTCTCTTTTCCAGCATTTCCATTTATAAAAGCAGCCAAGGCTCCAAGAAGGTGCGGCTCCAGCACTTCTTCACTCCCGAGAAATCCACGGTCATGAGCTTGGCCTGCACGCCGCAGAGCCTGTACGCCGGCCTGGTCAACGGGGCCGTGGCCATCTACGCCAGAGCGGACGGTGAGCACGACACAGGCGCGTCTGCAGGGCGGCAGGGGCCGCTGCCGCGCCTGGGGTGGGCCGAGGGAGTTTCACTCTGCACCGAGCCTCGCAGAATGCGAGGCTCATCGGCTTTTATCAGCCCTCGTCCTGAGGCACCTGTGACTCGCTCGGTCCTTAAAGGAGGGTGTGAGATAGACAGCCACCCGCCGTCGTTGCAAAGTCAGTCCTCCTGCTGGCTTCTCCGTGTCCCTCAAAGTGATGACCTCAGTGCAGGCCTTTATCCTGCCCTTGCTCAAGGCCCTCGGGGCTTCTCTTTTGGGACGGAGTGAGGTGCATGCCCCTTCGGTGTGGTGTGGCTGTCACCAGGCGGGGGGCCCGGTGTCACCATCACCACAGGGAGAATCTGATTGTCAGCTTGGTTCTGGAGACCCTGGACTGATCCCCTGTGGCCACAGATTCTAGCAGTCCTACTTTTCACACCCTGAGGGGTTGTACCATAAACAGACCATAAAACTAGGGCTTAGGCCAGCTTTGGGGGGAGACTGGGGGGCTCAGGAGCCCTGGGAGGAGCGCCTGCAGGCATTGGGGTCTAGGCTCTTTGGAGGACGGCAGTCAGGCGAGCCCTGGAGGATGAGCGTCCATCCCAGGAGTCCTGAGGCTGGAGCCACTGCAGGTCCCTGGGATGTGAGGGGCTGGAAGGGCAGAAGCAGTTCCTTCTAAAGGCGGATTCCGGGGGTGGGGGGTGGGTGTCAGGATCAGGGGCACCTCGGGGCATGATTACTCTGCCGAGGACTCGTTGTTTCTCTCCTGCTGGATGTGATTTGTGTTTCAATACACGTTTATTTGGAACCATGTGAGTGTTTATCGTGGGGTTCTCTGTTTCTCTTCTCTGCGACCTTTATCTGGCTTTGGTAGCACGGCTTTGCTCATTCAAGTTGTTTTTTCCACTGCTCCGGTAGAGATTAAATTTCATGGGAATTATTAACTAGTTGAAATTTTGAAATTACTATAATATGTCTGGTCTAGCAGGCCTCCCAACTTGATTTGGAGTGTCTGTGTCCATTTCTTCCAGTGTTATGAATTTATTTAGGCTTTATTTTGATTTATTTAATTGGGGAGGGGGCTATTTGAACCTTTTTGCCCAGCTTTATTGAGCTATTACTGACATATAACATTGTGTAGGTTTAAGGTGTACAGTGTCTTGATCTGATGCATATCGCAAAATGATCACCGCCGTCTGCCAGCTCACACCTCCATCACGTCACATACTTACCGTTGCTTTTTTGTGGTGAGAACATTTAAGATCTAGTCTCTTAACAACTTTTAAGTGTATCGTACAGTGTTGTAACGCTGTGCACTAGATCCTCAGAGCTTATTCATCTTATGACGGAAGTTTGAACCCTTTGCCAGCATCTCCCGTTTTCCCACCCACAGCCCCTGTCAACCACCCTTCTACTCTCTGTTTCTATGAGTTTGGCTTTCTTAGATCCCACATAAAAGCGAGATCATACGGTATTTGTCTTTCTCTGTCTGACTCATTTCAGTTAGCATAATGCCCTCAGGTTCCATCGTGTTGTCACGAATGGCAAGGTTTCATTCTTTTTTATGGCTGAGTACTATTCCATTGTACATAGGTACCACATCTTCTTTATCCGTTCATCTGATGATGAACACTTAGGTTGCTTCCATCTCCTAGCTATTGTAAATAGAGCTGCAATGAACATTGGGGTGCAAGTATCATTTCAAATTAGTGTTTCCGTTTTGTTCCGTTATATACCAAGGACTAGAATTGCTGGATCATACGGCAGTTCTATTTTTAGTTTTTTGAGGAACCTCTACACCGTTTTCCACAGTGGCTGCACCAGTTTATTACATTCCCACCAAGAGTGCACAAGGGTTGTCACTTCTTCACATCCTCACCAATACTTGTATTTTCTTGTGTTTTTGGGGATGGCCATTCTGACAGTGTGAGGTGACATCTCATTGTGGTTTCAGTTTGCACTTCCCCGATGATGAGTGATGTAGAGCATCTTTTCATGTACCTGTTGGCCATCTGTATTTCTTCTTCGGAGAAATGTCTGTGTGAGAAACTGAATTTGAATGAAATTGAAAGAAACCTCTTCTTTTAAGATGGATCCTGGAATTCCGAACCTCAAACAGTGATACAATTAGGCGTCCTCCCAGTTCGAAGTCTGCTAATGATGGAAGACACACTGTGGGCGGCGTCTGGAGGTCAAGTGTCTGTAATCAGTGTGGAGACTCACGCCGTGGAGGTAAGTCATTTTAAGTGGCTACACAGTGCGGGAAGACGCACTTCAGAACCAGTGCGACTAACTTCCCAGGCTGATGTCGAGGATCGCCTCTCGCGGGTAGAAAGGTCAGGCAGTGTCCTGCCTGCGGCTCTGTGCTGAAAGAAAATCCCTCCTAGTGTGGCTTAGAAGGAAGGATTAACTCAAAAGTCCCACAGCCCTTGTCCAGCCACATCCATGCACTGATTGTCTGTTATTTACCTTTAATACAGACGTTACTTTAAAAGGTGTATTCAGTATCAACATACTAGTAAGTCTTCAAGGACATGTGGAAAATTAGTGTTTGATTGAAGAGGCGTTTCACGTCAGTGTGATAAATGGATTATTCAGTAGAGAGCATAGTCACTGGGAGAAACCAGACTGCGTCTCAGGCCCCAGCTCTTCACCGTTGTAGGCATTCCGGAGCCGGCGATGTTAGAGTTACAGACAAAGCCACAGACTTACAAGGTACAGACAGTAGGATGGTTCCGTGACTTTGCGGCGGGGGGAACTTTCCAGATTCGTCGTATACCTAGAAGTTGCCATGGTAAAGAATATGATAAATTTGGTAAAGTTTTAGAACTTTTTTTTTTAACATCTACTATGTGTTGTTTGTATCAAAACGCTCGTAAATGAAAACTGATAAAATATTTGCCGCATCTGCCACCAAGTGTCAGTGTTCTTATATAAAGAGGATTCTCGCTAAATTGAAGAGAAGAAACCAAGCTAATAGAAAACGTTCAAACGACATGAAAAGGCAGCTCACAGAAGAAGAGGTACAAGTAGGCGACGTACTCAAAATACACACACACAGAGAGTGGACCCACACGTGGGTGTACGTAAACATGTAGCCGTACACGTGTATATGTGTATGTACATATATACACATGGAGAAGATGAATTTCACTTCTCATTGGACCTCTTGAATGTTTTAGCCACGTTACTAAAACATGCGATACACGTGTAATATGTTTAGCCATGTTACTCCTTTATTGTTAAAGATGAGACAGACATACTTATTTCCTACCTGTTCATCACCGTCTCTTCGCTCCGCTCTGCCCTAAGGAAACTCCTATAACACGGGTGCTTTTGCAGCCAGTGAACTACCTCACAAGTGAAAATCTCGCGACCCTCACAAGGAAGGTAGTAGGAAGGGAAGTGTGTTCAGGTGAGGGTTGCGGGGGGTGGGCCCACCTCTCTGTGGATCTGGGGCCTCTTCAGATGCCCCGAATCCCTGTGGGCGGCTTGGGGAGCAGGTCCACGCCCAGGAGCCGAGGTGCTGCGGCCAGGAGCTCGGTCCTGCATGGACTCCAGGCTGGCGCTCTTGCGGTCGGACCGCAAACCGTTCTTCCATGTGTTGTTTCCGACGTGACCTCCCCAGGGGCCTGCAGGGCGGAGCCTCCTCAAGTGACAGGGGGTCAGCGGTCAGCCGTAGAGGAGATGGGGCTGATGTCCAGAATAGGAGGCAGGAGACAAACCTGTGAAATTGCTTTTGCTCGTTCCCCCCCCACCCCCCCACACCGCACCGCATGGCTTGTGGGATCTTAGTTCCCTGACCAGGGATTGAACCCAGGGCCTTGGCAGTGGGAGCGCAGTCCTAACCACTGGACCGCCAGGGAAGTCTCTGCCCAGTATTTTTATGGTAACTTCTTGTTTCTACTTCTCTCCACCTGCTCCTTTTTACGTCACACGCCTCAGAGTAATAAGAAGCCCTCAGTGGGTGTGGAGAGGTCATTAACCACGGCCCCTGTGCAGGGCACTTTATAGACGCTGTAACCACTGCTGGGCTGTATTCCACTGCCTTGTACACCAGCAGTGTCGCACCTTATCGGTGACGTAGTGAGGGTCAGAGTCCAGATCCTAACTCCACCCTGCACTGCACGGTGGTCGCAGGTGAGCCGCTTACCTGGGCCTCAGGCTCTGATCCACAAGCTGGCGATCAACCAACTTCCTCATCAAAATGGGAGGTAATATTGCCAGTAAAGAGCACCCCAGTAGTGGTTGCTATTTATTACTAGAATAAATTATTATTAGAGTAAATATGCAAGAGCCAGAAATAGCATTCTGTTAGCTGTATTTCAGTTTCTTTTCACAGAGAAGGAATAATAACGTAACAATCTTTCTTTAGAACATCTCTCCAAAACCAATACGTTAATTTTGCCATAAATTCGTACCGAAAGCCGGAATGATGGTTTCTGTAGCTGCCGCCAAGGCGATTCCAGACTAACAGAACGTTACGACCTTATTATCATTAAAGGGTTATTTCCACATGCTCCAGAGGCTCCATATGCTGTAAATCTTGAAGACTCAGAAGTAACATATTTGGATTTAAATAAAAGCCTCCTTTCTGTGCGTTTTTAGTACCAAAATGAGTAAATGTGTTTATGGAGAGAGAAGCAAAATCTACTCTGTTATTAAAAAAACGTAATTTATCCAGTTGTTCCGCCGGGCGGGGAAACCACAGTTGGGGTACCGGTGCAGCTCTGCAGGCTTGGAACCTCAATGCGTCTGCAGCCTCTTTGGTTGGGGTGAGGACAGCTGCTACAGGGAGGCTCCCTGAATGTTCCCTGTCTGTAGGGCCAGCGACGTGGGGCCACGAGGCTGCATTCGCTCTGCGGTGGGCTGAGCAGGGTGTGAGTTCTGATGTCCAGGGGCATGAATGTTCTCGCGGTGGCCTCTGCACGGCAGTGGTTGGCACAGTTGCAGTGGGGACGGCGGGACTGCAGTGCCAGCTCGGCGTTCTGATGGGGCAGCGCCGAGCACCTCACCCAGAGATGCCGAGCCAGGCGGGCTGTGCGTGCCCAGCGTGGCAGGAATAAAACTCCCCGCCTTCCCGCCAGGTCAGGGAAAGCAGACGGGGAAGCGTAAGTGTTAAATGCACGTAATGAAGCTGCAGTCATTGCACCTGGATCTGGGGTGGGGGGCGCCTTCTTTCTTCCTTCCCAGCTACGTAGGGCCTTCTTCATGGGGTTTACTTCATGCCTTTTAAGAAAACGTTGAGCTTTAGGAACACGGACGCAGCTCTGAAAGCAACCTGACGTTGAAGAGCGGGCGGTTTGGTGGATACGGCGGGTGCTGACCTCACAGCTTTGTTTCTCGGAGCCCCGATTTCACAGGTAGTTTCGGTTTAATTACTGGAGCTGTTCTAAAGTACGACCTGTCCTTCCTTACTCTCGATTTTCTGTAATGTGCAGTGTTCCTGACTCAGGACAAACAGACAGAAGGACAGGAGAAGAAGAAAAAGCTTTCCTTCCAACCCTACCCCCGACGTTGAAGAGAAAAATAGAATGAAAGAATGAAATGGATACGATACTAAAGGTGACCTAGTAGCAGAGCGTCTTCTGAGTTGATGCGTTTTTTTCCTGATGAGATAAATTCCCGTCATTGTATAGAAAGACACGAATGCAGGGCACACAGGCGACAGGCCCAAGCTGGCAGGCAGACCGGTTCTTGAACACCTACTGCCGGTCCCGGCCCTGCTACCCTGCAGAGACCTTCAGATCCGTATGATTTCAAGGTGGCAGGAGACTCCGACACCCTGTTGCCCAAAGTTCCTGTTTTCACACAGAAGACCAAGCCTCTGAGAAGGTGGGAGACAATGGCCAGCATCCCAGAGATAAATTACCGTTCACATCACCCATCACCCATCATCCAGCACAGACGTGTCACGCATTTAAGAAGCACAGGGCTATACAGAAAACCCCAAAGCCCAGGAAGAACTCACAGGCCAGGTGCCGTGCCGGAACAGGTGAGGGCAACACCAGCCACCTGGCCCCTGGGGGCAGGTCTGGGGGCAGGACTGGCTACGGCATCTGCAGGGTCCCACGTCCAATGTCAGTTAGCCCGGACTCCGAGATGCCAGCAGCCCGAGCATCATGCCAGGTGCGGAGCCCTCTGAGCCTGAGACCCCGCGAGGGTCACAGGCCCGTAAAGCCGCCCTGTCCGGGGAGAGGAGGACTTCAGCAGGCGGCAAAAAACGCACAACATCTCAGAGGAGGAGTGCTGTGTGTCAGGACATGAGAAGGCAGTTCCTGGAGGACCTTTGCCCAGAAACAGGGTGAGTCCGAGCGTGGGGACGTGGGGTTGGCGCAGGTGTGGTCAGAGGGCACCTGGTCCCTCGCACGCAGGAGTGTGCGGTCCCCGCCTCGGTTCCCGGGGTTTCAGCCTCTGTTGCCGTGAGCGCTCACGGGGCCCGTCTGGGCAGCTCTGGCGAGGCCAAGGCCGTGACTGTGAGGGCAGCCGCGCTTGGCTCCGTTCCCGGGGCAGATCGGCGCGCGACGTCCTGAGCCCCGCCACGCTGTGCGCGGTGGGGGCCGTGTGGGGATTTAACCAAGGGACAGATGCCAGGTAATCTGTCTTCTCCGAGGACTTTTTTTTGCAAGGAGTTGAAAGGGGGCTGAGATTGGGGACTGAAGACTCACTGAGAAGGTTGTTCCAGAGCTCTGTTGGGAGAATTCCACTCCCCGTGGGTGGAGGACAGAGAGGGAGAATCTGAGGTAGATTTTGCAGAACGAGGCACTTCTGTAAAGAAAAACAGCCAGTTGTGAGACGCCGAAGACCCGTGAGCAGGCAGTGGTCGACCCGGGCAGCCGCTGCAGCGGTGGAGGTGGCCACAGGACGGCCGGGAAGCAGCGTGCAGGACGCGTGGGACAAGATGGCCCGCAAGACAGAGGATGGGAGTGGGGCGGCCAAGGCAGTAACCGAACGGAGCCGCTGGACGGCAGGGACGGGATGGGCCCCGACCAGCAGTGGCTCTGGGCTGCCTCCTCCCTGGGCTTGCTGAGTTCTTAGAAAGAAGCGGGGGTTGAGGACCAGCAGACTGCGAGTTTCTCTCTTCTTCCACAAGAAGTTTCAACAGTAACTGTGAAAGAGCCAGCAGCCAGGAGAGCGAGTACCTGTGCTCCTTTACGCCCAGGTAGCACAAGGACTTCTCAGCATCACGTGACGTTTTTCTTCCCTTTTTAACCTCTCTTTGGAAGCCGCCTTGCTCTGCCAGAGATGGCCTTCCGGGAGCAGTGAGCGCTTTGTCCTGAGCTGACCTGAAGGACCAGCTGGGCTTTTCCTCTTCAGAGACGCAGAGCTGTGAGGCCGAGTCTCAGCGCACGTGGGAGGCGTGGGCCGCTTGCCCCATTCCTCCCAGTCAGCCCCGCTCTGCTACTGAAACCTTACTGCTCGGTGATACACAGGTATACACAGTAAGGTATACACAGTAAGGTGATACACCTTACTGCCCCACACAGGGCAGTGGGACGCGAAATAGTGCTACCGCTTCCTGCAGCCCTGGTCTCGGCAGTGGGCTTCCTCCGAGGGGATCTGTACCGGTCCACAAAACAGCATGGAAGCTATGCCCCTTGAAGCCTGCCAGAGAGGAAAGCCATGTCTTTTTCTGTGGTACAGGGCAGCCCAAGCTACCTCCACGGGCTGTCCGCAAAGTGAAAAGACGACCCACGGAATGGCAGAAAATACTTAAGAATCGTGTATCTGCCAAGAGTGCATAACAAACAGCTTCTATAACTTACAGCTCAACGATCAAAAGAAAAATAGTCCAGTTCAGACACGGACCAAGGATCTGAACGGACATTTCTACAAAGAAGATACACAGTCGGCCACACAGGGAAGGGTGTGCACCATCCTTAGTCCTTAGGGAAATGCAAACCAAAGCAACCATGAGACACCACGTCACGCCGACGAGGATGACAGCAATAGAAAAGGGACATTAACAAGTGCCGAGAGGACGCGGAGAAGTCGAGAGCTGCACACATCGCCGGTGGGGACGTGAAATGGGGCAGCTGTTGGGAAACAGTCTGTCCTTCCTCAAAAAGTGAAATGTGGAGTTGCTGTGTGGCCCAGCGTTTCCAGTCATACGTGTTTACTCAGGAGGACTCACTCTGTAAGAACTCGGGGCTCCTTCCTAACCGCCGGCACCGGCTCGTCCCCACTGACGCGTGTTTAAATTAGACCTGTGACGATCGGGGTCGCTTTGTGGGAGGGTGCACACGTGCGCGGAGGGAGGTATCTGTGGAGGTGAGCATAGCACGGGCGTCTCGGAGGAAACGGCGGCCCCCCGGCTTTGGCTGCAGGAGGGGCCGAGGGCCCGAGCCAGTTGTCCGCCCCGAGAGCAGGGTCCTCGTCTTCCCTCCCGGGAGGTGCGCGGGTACTCTGGAGGGAATGCGCAGCCCGGGCAGGTGGTGATGGCAGGACTGGGCGCTCAGGCCGTCGGGGGCGTCTGCGAACTCCAGAATCACTGTCACGCCTGAGTCCCGGCTTCAGGATGACCCCCAGGCCGCTCTCCAGCCCTGCCTGTCCAGCTGCAGTCTTCACTTAAAACAAGGTGTGGTGCCCTTGGACGGGCAGCCTCCCTTCTGACAAAATCAGAGACTCACGTGTCCCCCTCGGTCCAGCTCGGGAGTGCCGCGCGGCGTGGGTGCAGCGTGAGGGGCTAACTGGCGAGCCCTTTCCACGCGGGTAGGCGTGCGAGGATGGCGCCTTTGGCCCCCTCGGCCGCATAGTGGGTTGTAAAGAGCGTCCCGCACTGTTCTCAGTCCTTGAGGAAGGGGACAGAGGCATAAGCCTGTTTTTTTCCTAGGGGGTTTTAAGTTACCTCTTTTCAGGCTAGAGAGCTGTGCAGGATTGTGACCTGCTGTGGGCTAAGAGGACTTCTTTGAGGGTAGTGTTTCTTCTCACTGTGTCTCCAAGCTTCACCCCACCTGCCCCCCGCCAATCCCTGGTAGGCAGTGACCACAGCTGCCCAGCACAGGCCCGTCCACCATGGGGACAAGTTCCAAAAGTTCCCTCTCGGGGGCCCCGTGGAGCAGGGTTGTCAGGATGGAGACCTGGAGCAGAGCGCAGCCCGGAGGCTCGGGAAGGGCCTGGTCAAGCGGAGAAGCTGCAGGTGGCCACCCGGGGGCCGGACGGGGCTGGACAGCGAGGGGGCCCTGCGAGCTCGGCGGGGCTCAGCTGCCCGTACAGGCCTCCTCGCGGGCAGACGTGGCCCTCGTTCCCGCTCGGGTTTGGGGGTGCTGATGGTCCACGGCGTCCAGGGCGCTGCTCAGCACCTGCGGATCTGGGGTGACGGTGCCCTTGCTGTAGGTGGTTGAGGGCAGGTGAGATCCGGGGTGCCAGCTGGACACGCTGGCACGGTGGGGACGACAGCGCCACCCGAGGCTTCACGCGCAGCCCCGAGGGCGGGTCCGTGACGGCGACGTGGGTGCAGCTCCGTGCGGTATCCCTGACACGCCCTCGCCTTCTCCTTGGTCTCCGCAGAGCCAGCTGGAGGCCCACCAGGAGGAGGGCATGGTGGTCTCACACATGGCCATTGCCGGTGTGGGCATCTGGATCGCCTTCACCTCAGGGTCCACGCTCCGCCTCTTCCACACGGAGACGCTCAAACATCTCCAGGACGTCAACGTCGCCACCCCGGTCCACCACATGCTGCCAGGTGGGCCCTGGGGCGCTGGGGGGCGGTGCCACCTCCCCCGGGGCCGGCGCTCGGGGCTGTCGGGTAACGCGAACTAAAGCGCCCTTCTTAGAGGTCAGAGCCGCCCATCGCAGACGGTTTAGTGCTGTTAGTAAAGCACTGGGGCGGAGGGCGGGGGCAAGGATCTGAGGTTGAAGGGCAGAGAAAAGGAGACTCTCTGGTGGGGGGGGCTCCAAGGGGCTCTGCCAGCCCCACGCGGGAAGGGTGTTCCTGGCAGCGGGAGTCAAACCAGCCAAGGTACAGGAGTGGGGTGTGGGAGCCGCATGTGGCTGGTGTGTGGCTAGTATGTACACGCGTGAGCTTGTTAGGTACGGGCGTGTGGCTAGTATGTACACCTGGGCTTGTTATGTACGGGCATGTGGCTAGTATGTACACGTGTGGGCTTGTTATGTACGGGCGTGTGGCTAGTATGTACACGTGTGGGCTTGTTATGTACGGGTGTGTGGCTAGTATGTACACCTGGGCTTGTTATGTACGGGCATGTGCTAGTATGTACGCGTGTGGGCTTGTTATGTACGAGTGTGTGGCTAGTATGTACACCTGGGCTTGTTATGTACGGGCGTGTGGCTAGTATGTACGCGTGTGGGCTTGTTATGTACGGGTGTGTGGCTAGTATGTACACCTGGGCTTGTTATGTACGGGCGTGTGGCTAGTATGTACACCTGGGCTTGTTATGTACGGGCGTGTGGCTAGTATGTACACGTGTGGGCTTGTTATGTACGGGTGTGTGGCTAGTATGTACACCTGGGCTTGTTATGTACGGGTGTGTGGCTATTATGTACACCTGGGCTTGTTATGTACTGGAATGTGGCTAGTATGTACACCTGGGCTTGTTATGTATGGGTGTGTGGCTAGTATGTACACCTGGGCTTGTTACGTACGGGTGTGTGGCTAGTATGTACATGTGTGGGCTTGTTATGTACGGGCGTGTGGCTAGTATGTACACCTGGGCTTGTTATGTACGGGTGTGTGGCTAGTATGTACATGTGTGGGCTTGTTATGTACGGGCGTGTGGCTAGTATGTACACCTGGGCTTGTTATGTACGGGTGTGTGGCTAGTATGTACACGTGTGGGCTTGTTATGTACAGGTGTGTGGCTAGTATGTACACGTGTGGGCTTGTTATGTACGGGTGTGTGGCTAGTATGTACACCTGGGCTTGTTATGTACAGGCGTGTGGCTAGTATGTACACCTGGGCTTGTTAGGTACAGGTGTGTGGCTAGTATGTACACCTGGGCTTGTTAGGTACGGGTGTGTGGCTAGTATGTACACGTGTGGGCTTGTTATGTACAGGTGTGTGGCTAGTATGTACACGCGTGAGCTTGTTATGTACGGGCGTGTGGCTAGTATGTACACGTGTGGGCTTGTTATGTACGGGTGTGTGGCTAGTATGTACACCTGGGCTTGTTATGTACGGGTGTGTGGCTAGTATGTACACCTGGGCTTGTTATGTACGGGTGTGTGGCTAGTATGTACACGTGTGGGCTTGTTATGTACGGGCGTGTGGCTAGTATGTACACCTGGGCTTGTTATGTACGGGCGTGTGGCTAGTATGTACACCTGGGCTTGTTATGTACAGGTGTGTGGCTAGTATGTACACCTGGGCTTGTTATGTACGGGTGTGTGGCTAGTATGTACACGTGTGGGCTTGTTATGTATGGGCGTGTGGCTAGTATGTACACCTGGGCTTGTTATGTACGGGTGTGTGGCTAGTATGTACACGTGTGGGCTTGTTATGTATGGGCGTGTGGCTAGTATGTACACCTGGGCTTGTTATGTACAGGTATGTGGCTAGTATGTACACGTGTGAGCTTGTTATGTACGGGTGTGTGGCTAGTGTATATAAGCATGTTGCAGATGTGTGTATGTATGTAACTTGTATGTATACGCGTTGCTTGCTGTGTACAGGTGTGTGTGCCTGGTGTGTATTGCCCCACGTCTCCACGGGGCTTTTAAGGACCAGGCTCATGCCGCATGGCATTCCCCTCCTTTCCCACGTTGGCTGTGTCTCCTGGCTCCCGGTTGGAGAAGAGAAAGATCCGGTGTGCAGCACGTGGGCTGCCACCCACACCGCGTGAACAGACCTGTGCAGGAAGCCCTCCCAGGGCGCTCGAACCCCCAGTCCCTGTTTTACCAAAGCCCAGCGGTCACGTACCTGTGACCACGTAACCTGTTTGCACCTGGGCCACCGGCTGTACTTCATCTTGTTTTCTTTCCTTCTTTCCATCCCCCAGTTAACGACTCCCTTGTTTCTTATCCACCTGCGTGGCTTTCACTGTTCAGGTCAGGATCCGCCTGGGTTCCTGTGGAGCCAGGAGACCGTGTGGTCAGGTGGGGACACCTGGCGGCCCCACGTCCCCGGGCCCCTTGGCAGGTGTGCCCCCGCCTGCTGTCACCGTCACCACACACAGTCCCTGCCCCCCCCCCCCCCGGGCCCCCCGCCTCCTATCCCTGTGCCAGGACTTAGGGCTCTTTCTCCCAAGCCCATGTCCCATGCAGAAGGAGCCTTTGGGTGGCGTGTTCTCCCGCATCTGCCTGCTGTGTGCGAAATACCTCCAGTTTCAGCAATATCCGGGGGTTCTGTGCTTTCTCTGCATCTCATGTTTTACTCCCAGGTTTGTAGCTGCTAGACCTGGCGGACGTGAGGAAGGTGGACAGTTAGAGCAGAAATCAGGGACACTTAGAATGACAGTCCTCTTGCTACGCCCGGGCAGTGGTTCTTGAATGTGGTCCTCAAAAAGGCATCTGACGTTGGTCTGATTTTCTTGCATTTTGGGGAACAGGGAGGCCAGACACCCATGTCTTGTCTGTCCTTCTTTGAATCGCCTTACCCTTGGGCCAGTGTTTCACGGTGAGAAGTGTTTCATTTTGTCCTCTCTGACACTTAGATACTTGTGTCAGTGCGTGTTTGCACCCTATGTGAGCCTGTGGAATTGCAGGTCCTTGGACCACCATCATCCCGGACACATGTATGTAAACCTCATTCTGGAGTTGTGTTCGTGATGTTGCCCAAATGGGTTTTTTACGTATATATGGCAATAACGTGTAAACTGTCCTTTCGTGCTCTCACTGGAATATAAAATTCCAGTAGGTTCTAGAGATGAAGCCTTCCCAGGCCAGAAAGAACACAATTGGAAAAAAAAAATTACTATACTGTACTGTAACTTGTGACTTTTTGTAGCAGAATTGAGAACCCTAATTAGTTCCCTAGAGGTCTCGGCGTGCTTTCCCCTGTGGACTGGGACTCGTGTGACGAGCTGCATCTTTCTGTCCGGTTTGGAGCTCTGTTCTGAGCACCATTAGTTCAAGCGCTTTGCCGTAAACCACATCATACTTGGCAGACACAGTGGATGACGGCGCCTGGGGTCAGCACACACGTTTCGAGGGGCCGTCGGTCAACCTTCCCGGCCCCCGAGGTGGTTACAGCCCGTGGTTCAGAGGGCGGCATCTCCTCCGGGTCATGAGGCTGCATGAGTCACGTCAGGATGCAGCTGTTTCCTTTTCATCCAGAACAGTCAGGGGAGGGTATCTGGATGAAAAAGTGCTGAGACCCCCGCCCCCTGTCAGATTAGCCTTCCCAGGTCCCCACTGAGTGAGCACGTTGCTTTCCAGGGGTGACGTAACCAAATAAAGTGGCACGATTTTCTATGTAATACAAAAGTCAGTGTAACTCTTCTAAGTACCATCAAACCACATCATAAGGGAATTCAGCAACTTAAACTAGACTCAAGGTTATTTATGAGTTAGGGAACAGACCAAGGAGTGGATTTCGTGTCCCTTGGGCTCTGGTGCCATCCTGCGCTAACCAGCAGCTACTCAACCAGCAGTTGGTCCTGAGCTAACTAGCAGCTTCCTTAACCAGCAGTTGATCCCACGCTAACCAGCGGCTCCTTAAGCCCCGCGCTAACCAGTGGCTCCTTAACCAGCAGTTGATCCTGTGCTAACCAGCAGCTACTCAACCAGCAGTTGGTCCTGCGCTAACCAGCGGCTCTTTAACCAGCAGTTAATCCTGCGCTAACCTGCCCGCCTCCCTGGTCTCTGTCCCGGGTGGGAGCCAGGAGTGGGTTCCAGTCATAGCCTTTCCAAGCACACTTGGAAGGCTGGCTCCTTCTCCTATTCTCTCCCCTGTTTGTGTGTTTCTTGCGAGCATTTGAATAAACCTGGCCGGTCTCCCCCGTGCTCCTGTGTCCCCGTGTGAGAGGACAGCAGGGTCCCCAGAGAGCGTGCATCACACAGCGGCCAGCTCCCCTGCCCCTTCGTGTGGATAACTCACTTCCGCCCCGTGCCAACTGCAGCCTTTGTCGGCATCTCTGCCCCGCCCCTCCCGCCCCGCCTCCCCCTTAGATGCTGAGTGGGTGGCCCCTCTGCCCGCAGCTTGGCCAGCTCAGAAGGCCACAGCTGGTGCTTCCACAAGGAGTAGCCTGGACGCCTCTCAGCAGCTCTGTCTGCAGACCCTCCGGAATGGGAAAATCTCCACGTTCCCTAATTACCATTCAGTTAAACTTTCATATGTGAAATTAAAGATGAATCCTAGACTACTTTGAAAATGGAACAAACCATCATGTGCTGGAACTGAAGGCTTTCAAACCAGTTAGAAAGGAAAACATCCCAGTTTTCCCTGCTTTCGCGTTTGTTATGATGAAGTGAAGGTTTGTGGGTGTCCCCCCAGGAGCACCACCCAGAAGCCCCGGGGTTGTTTCCGTTGGTCTTTCCCACCGACCACGTAGTTTTTCCCCTTCTCGTCATGTTTCGTAACCTTTCCCCACACGGTGACTTTTCCCATCCCGATGCTACACGGTGCGCCTTCTGTACCTTGGAATTGTTTTGTCCTTTCTCTTTAGAAAGATCCACTTCTGGAGAGAGGAGTTTCTTCACAGAGACTAGAGAGTTTCCCAGATTTTCACTGCATATAACGTAACACAGATGTAAAAGCTGGAGGCAGGATGAAACGTCAGATGTTCCTAATATGCTATTTACAGGCAAAGAGGCGGGAAAATTCCTAAGGGGGATAAAAGGTCACTTTCAAAATGCATTTATGAATGAAAATAAGTAGTAAACTTTTATCCTTTGTAATTTGAAAGTAAGATCTTCTTAATGTTTTTATTAGTGGTTGGAAATATTTCACATCATATTTTACGAGGATCTGTTAATCCTCACTGTGGAGGTGGGCTGTTTGAAATTCCCTTTTCCTCATTAGTTTTCTTTAAAGCCAAGTGGTAGATTAAAAGTATTTCAGATGCTTCTTTAATAGTCCTAGGCCGATATTTTAAAAATGTTATATTCTCTGTGAAAGAAAATTTAACTCACAAATTCCTATTTTGGAGAATGAAAGGAAACTCAGTTTCCCAGACCAAAATATTTCAGGACGATCAAATAAATCACAAAACAGTTTATTCATACAAACAGTTTTCGCTTATATGCAGGACTTGGCTACCAAAATGAGGGTGTGGGTGGACTTAAATGATATAAAAACCCACAGCCAACCTCGGAACCGAGCCCTGAGACCACGTCATGAGAGTCTGCTTGTTTTTATTGTTGCCAATACTTTCGTGTGTTAAAAAGGAAATTTATTCACGTCTAGGACCACAGGGCTATACCACTGCCCCAGTTTCTGTATTCCTTCCAGGAGGGTGGCTTCAGAAAGTGGCTGTAAAAGGGAAATAATAGCTCTGTCCCCCGTCCATCCCGTTGTCATGACATTCTCCACGTTGGTGTTGAGAAGTAAGATATCCAGATGGAATGTAACCTGCTGCCCCTGGCACCAGGGCAGTGGCGGAGGCCGTACGTCACCGGAACAAAACAAAACACAGAGCAGTGAGCCAGTCCCAAAAGTCGCCTCCACCAGCTGCTTCCACCAAAGGTTCCCGGAGGGTTGGAGAGGAGGGTCTCTGCTTTGCGGGTTTGCTTTCTGTCTCGAGCGTAGCTGTGGGGAATCTTTAGGTCACGTGGCATCAAGTGAGGCTTCTGCTCTGGAAGGCACACCCGTGTGTCCTGGGACGTTCCCTGGTCCCTGGAGCTCCTCTCCGAAGGGCTGCCCCACGATGGGACCACCTGCCCCTGGATAGCAATCGTTGTGAGCTGTGCCCAGAGCCGTGTTTCTGAATGGCTTCTGCAGTTCTCCCTGGCGTTTGGAAATGGCAGCTCCCGGCCCAGGTGTAGACAGACACGCAGGTCCCAGGCGTCTCTAAAGCTCCAGCTGCTCGCACGGGCACGCATTTGGATTCCTGGGAACTTAATACATTAGCTTTTCTTCAAAAAATATGCCTGTATTTAGAGGTAAAACCAGATCTTTAGTTTTTGTAGCTGTTGTCTCGGTTTGGTTTCAGTGTTTCGTTGCCTCAATAATCATAAAATAACTTCAGTGGACATGGTGACCTGCCTTTGGCTTTGGTGTTCAGTCCATTTGTTTCCATGCTTTTTATCTAAGATGAACTTAGGTCAAGCGCAGAGATACTGAAAATGACTCATTTCCAGAGAGCAGAAGAACCAGCTGTTTTGAAGCGCCCTCCATTCCTTCCTGGGAGCAGCCGCATGACCCTTCTCTGCTCTTGAGCTTCAGTGCTGAGCAGAGATGCCAGGAGGGGCTTAAAGCCCCTGTCGAAGGTGGTGGTGCTGTGGGCAGGGTCAGGGCAGGGGTGGGATGCTCGGGGCCTAGACTCAGTCCCTGAGACGAGAGTCACGGGGAGACACGCACCTTTCCCTCCACATCCTAACGTTGTCAGGCTGACCCACCTCTCTGGGCCGCAGAGCCTCGACTGCAAAACAAAACAAAACAAGGCAGAGCGAACAGCCGGAAGCTCCAAAGCCCTTGGACTCCAGCGTTTGGTGTCCGCGTCTCCCGGACTTTCCCACCGAGGCCGTGAGTGGTCTCCTTCAGACGGAACCTTTGGGTGGTCGCTTGCATCTCTCCCCTGTGATGCTGAGCGCGGGCTGCGCTGGGAGCCCGTCCTACCTGCGAGGTCCCCTCTTATCTGCCTAGGTGGGCTCTTGCGCACACGGGGCTGCCGTCTGACGTGCGTGTGTGTGCGCGTGTGTGTACGTGTGTGTACGTGTGTGTGTGCAGCTCTGCCTGGAAGTGGATGATTTACATGGACGGTTCGGGGCGGGGGTGTGTGATCGGCTCTGGAAGGGCCGCACCAGCAGTGCTGAGAGCACCGTGCACGTGTCCTGAGGCCGTGGCCGTGCTCTGCCGGGGTGCAGCCAGGACGCCCCCCAGATCTCTCTCTTGCTCGTCCGGCTGAAGGAGTCGCGGTGTGTGGCTAGGGCTCCGGTGACACCCGCTGGCCGGGAGGGCTCGGGGCTGCCCGGGGAGCGTTCTGGCGCGTCTGTAGGGTTTCTGGGCAGTTCCCGGGGCCCCTGCCCCAGCGTGTGGGCTGCAGAGGCCAGACTGCGGGGCACAAGTCTCTCCTGTCCCCCAGGACACCAGCGGCTGTCTGTGACCAGCCTGCTCGTCTGCCACGGCTTGCTGATGGTCGGCACCAGCCTGGGCGTCGTGGTGGCCCTGCCCGTCCCTCGTCTGCAGGGGATCCCCAAGGTGACTGGTGAGTACACCCCCCGAGTGCCTGCGTCTCCCAGGCCTCTGTGCTGTACTGTACTCTCGTCAAGCCCATGGGTCTGTGGTCAGCTGTGTCTTTGCTTAAACAGTGTAAATTACTTAGGTGGCTTTCTCTCTCCCTTCGTCCCTTCCTTTTTTCCTTCCTTTCTTTCCTACTATAAAGACTATGTCTATTAATTTGAATCATCAGGTTATACTTTTGTCTTCCTGTTTCTGACGTCAGTGGTCCAGGGAGACCCTTATCCCCAAGACGTGTTTTCACGTTACCTTTTTTGCCACCTGTTGGTTTTGATCATTCTATACAGTTTTGCCCAGTGAAAATGGATGCTTTTTAATGTTTTGCAAAGGAGGAGGCCCAGCATCTGAGAAAGCTCAGTTGTGCTGTTTTGCAGTGTTGCGGGGAGTTCAAATGGGCACACCCTTTTTGGAAAGCACTTTGGTGTTTAGGACTTGAAGATGCTTTTGCGTCAGGAGTCAGGGTTTCCAATTCAGGAAATTCTGTCTCGTGAAGCAGCCAACTCTAGGAATAAACCATGATGCAGAAAGAACAGGAAACGGCCTAAACATCCAAAATTAGGAGTAGGGAGACGCCTAAGACAGTGGTCGCGTTGCCATTTTAGAACGTAACACAGCCAGTGAAAATGATGTTTGCAGAGAGCTTGGAATGATACAGAGAAATGTTAATTCTGTAAGTTAAAGAAAACCAAGATCTTAAAATTGTATGTCGATTATGTAATAACTCTCAGAGAAAAAGATTTGTAGGAAACTCATTGAAACGTTTATAAAGATCTCTGTCTATAGTTTCTTCCTACTGTCAACGCTGGAGTATTTCACTCTGACCACAGGCAGCCCTTCCTTCCCTCAACAAGCGTTCACGGGTCTACTGCAAATAGGTCTGTGCTTTAGATAAATTCCTATTTTGTCATGATCCACCTGTTAGGATCATGGAATTCCAACTTGGTTTATTCATTTCTTAACTGCTGTCTTCGTTATGACCTGCCTGTGATACATGCAGAAGCTGTACATGATGACTACGGGCATTTTGAGTGGTAAAGGCTCAGGAGTCAGAAGCTCTTCCCGTCACAGCTGGGAACGCTTCTCCCCGACAACCAAACATAGCCGTTCTCCTGCTGGGTCTCACGTCACCGTTCCATTGTTTTTTCTCCATAGTTTTGCTAACTTGTACCTTTTTTTAAAAAAGAACTCTTTAATTGTGCCGTTTCCACATTTTCTATCATTGTCTCGTAGTGAATGTATTCCTCTCCGACTGCTTTCTTTCCATGTTATTTCTGAGGCGCATCCTTGTTGGTCACGTGGCTGTAGCTCATGCGTGTCACTGCTCTGGAGCGTGGCTTTGTTCCCCATGTGACGTACAGTGGGTATTTAGTTGTTTCCTGTTCTGTGTGTTACGTGCTATGCCTCTGTGGGGGTTCCTCTGGCCACCCCTTCTCATAAGGACTCGGGTTCCTCTGGCTGTGTGTCCGGGAGGGGACCACAGGTGTGTAGGAAACACTCACATTCAGGTTCACCCGGTGATGCTGGGATGTTCCCCTGGGCTGTCGCGTCAGATCACACCTCCATGCCCGGTGTCTGGGCGTCCCCATCCCTTCACCCTGTACCCGCTGTTGGTGGAGTTCTTGACTGAAGGAAGTCATCTCGCCCAGCTGAGGAATCCTGTAACGTCCTCTGCTTCGGCCAGAGTGGGAGGGAGGTGCTAGGGCCCTGTTTCAGCCTCAAAGCATTTGGTGAAAAGGGCATCTACCCCCCCATTTCTGTCACCTCACCTGCGAGGCGCTTAAAAATGGACATCCCGTTCCCGCCTGGCCCTTGGAGTCCCGGTGTTATGGGGGAGTCTGCATTTCATAAAAACGGCCTACAGGGAGTTTCTGGTGCTTCTTTTAAAATTCAATTCACATCGTCCTCGAACTGAAGAGCCCCCATTTTAATCGATACCATAGGACTAACTTATTCTAAACCACAGAATCTTTTTAAAGTGAAAAATGGCAGGAAACTACTTAGAGTTTACGCATCTTATTCCTAACATTGACATGTTTCAGGCATTTAAGTTTTTAAAACCAAGATTTAGGGAAACTTTTCCTAAATATATTATCTTAGAGCAGGCGAGAAGGCATTTATACAGAGAACAGGAAAATAGATACTTTATCACTTTAAAAGTACCACGCAAGTACCAGAACTGAGATACCGCTGACGAAAACCACGGTTGTATTTTAGACCATGGTTTTGAGAGCATTCTTGGACTTCCCTAGAGATCCACGAGAACGTGGTCTGGAAGCTGTTTTTGCTCTGAGCTGTCGAGTACAGGGTTTTGCCGTGTGGACGGGGGGTGCCCGGGGCCCTGCCCAGCATGCGGAGCCCTGCTGAGCGCTGTGCCCTTTCAGGTCGAGGCCTGGTCTCCTACCATGCTCACAACGGGCCCGTCAAGTTCCTGGTCGTGGCCACAGCCGCCTCCAAGGCGGACAGAGACAAGCCCAGGGACAGCCCGCCCCCCGGTGCCGACCCCCAGGATGAAGACCAGAGGGACCCGCTCCCCGGTGAGGGGCCCGGGCCCTGCCTGAGCCGCAGCAGTCCTGACGCCGTCTGGCTGGGGGCTTCGCTGGGCTCCCTCGCCCAGGCCAGCGACGTCTCCTCCACGTCTGGGTCCCCGACGCCTTCCCAGGGCTCGGGCTCCCTGGGGCCCCGCTCAGAGGAGAGTTTCATCCAGGACCCCCTGCGGCTCCCCTGCAGCTCCCCCGGCCGAGGGCGGCGGGCCAGGAAGGCCAAGGCCAGCTCCGTGCTGGTGGCCTGTGGGGGACAGGGCCACCGGCGGGTGAGCAGGAAGGCCAGGCAGCAGCGGCCGGAGGAGTTGGCCTCGTCCGTCATGGTCTGGCAGATCCCCCTGCTGAATGTGTGAGCCAGGGTCGAGATTCGGGGGTGGCCTTTCAGCCAAGTCACACACCCCGAGCGGTCCCGCCGCATCTATACTGACTGGGTGTGAATCGCCAGCCGTCTCGGGGCCGAAAAGTGCAATATCGTCACGGGGGCATCTCCGGCAGCCCCTCCCTCCACCCCAGGCAGGGGAGCCCCGTGTGAACGCGCATGAGGAAGGGGGTGGACGCCGTGTTCGAGTGGGTGGGGGTCCCGGGAGGATGCTCCCCCTCTGACCCCCGTGGTCCTTAATAAACACGGGACGCTGCAGACCTGTTCTCGTAGCCTGTCACCTAGAGAACTCACAGACTCAGAACTCACGGGGAAATACAGCGTATTCACTGGTGGAGGGGTTTATTAACAATTCTTAAAGTAATTGTCCTTGATTCAGATTCACTACTTTTATTTATGTTGTATATCTTTTAACTCCAGAATAGAATTTGTAACAATGAAGAAAGCCACGTAACACATACCAGGCCGGGTGGTGTTATGTGCTATCTGAGTTGAACTGAGTTTTCCAAAGTGGTATAACACGTGTACTGTATATTTTTAACAAAGTAGTATTTTTATATCGCATTTTTCTATTAAAAAAAATTAACAAAGTTTTAGTCACTATGTTATCCGTAACGTTTCACAAATAACGTTTGCTTTGAACCAAAATCCTCAACGCCTGTCAACATTTAGACTCAAGCGTCAATGCCAAAATACCCACGTTGGAGATGTGTGTGTTTTAGTGTCTCAGGAGACGTAGAAGGTGTCTTGGTCCATCCTTTCCTGCTGTGTTTGCATCTGTCGACCAGGAGCGCTTCTAGCTTTGAATGCATGTCCTGAAGGATGCACGGTGCTGGTCAGGGCGGGCGCCGGTGCTGGCGGCGGACACAGGACACAGGAAAGGTGGCCCTTGGTCGGCAGACTGGCACTTAGGGCCCCTTCTGCGGGCGTCATGCACGAGTGGTCCGTGAGTTCGCTGTGCTCCACGTGTCGTTATCTATCAATGTTCTACTTACTGGATGGTTAAGAAAAACAATGCAAGTCCACCCGAGATTAATGTCTCAGCACTTTACAGGTGACTAAAAATGCTAATTTTATGACTTTGCCAAATATTTTCCAAGGTGCACGTGTGCCCCCATGTGAAAGAAATATCTCCCCCAGCCTTCCTTAAACTATTAGCTGCTATCTTATTTCATGAATAAAGTCTTTTTATTTAAAAATACAATAACGTGAGTTGCTTTTTTTCCTGTGAAACGCAAAGGGGCAGTTAGGTTCGAGGGACGGTCGGGTTCCTTTCCAATGTGGCATCCCCACGTGCTGGTTTGGGAGTTTACGTGTGGATTCCAGAGACGGGCACAACGTACGTGTCAAAGAGCGCTTTGAATCCCAAGTCGGTGCTGAGAAACTCTCTCGAGGCGCGTGTACTTGAGTGACATCATGGGTTGAATTAGTTTAATATAAAATATAAAGAGGAGTGTCTAACGTCAGCTCCGTACTGTTTGCACTGATTAAAAATATACAGTTTCTCCGTGTTTTCAGTGTCCACATAAAACAGAAGTACTTGGATATGCCTTTTACTCAAACCTTGATGCTCAAAGACTGGTCGTTCTTCATCAGTACCTCAAAAAACTCAACTTACAACTGCCACATTTTCTTATGGGATAAATAAGTAAACAATAAAAATGGTGCTAGCCGAGGTTTCCACTTACATTGTAATATTGGTGACGTATTCAGGAAAGCCTTGCTGTCACTCACGCCCATCTGTCACTTCACCAGGTTTTATTTTCCAGGTGTGTGGTGAAGCTTTCAATATCACTTTATTCTATTCCCATTTTTAATTAAAATGTGAGTAGTCACTCCGGGACCCGGCCCTGCCGAGAGGCCCTGGTTCCAGTGCGGGGGAGGGACACGGTGCCTTTTGAACCTGCAGTGCTCACAGCAGGAGTCCGGACCCTGGAGCCCGGAGAGGTTTCCTTCCAGACGGTCTCTTTCCGGTGACCGGACTCGGGCCTGAACAGAGTTCATGCTGGTCTGGAGGACTCCCTGAATTAGTACGTGTAACTGATTCTCTCTCCGACAAGCTGCAGGAAATGGGATTCTTTGCAAGTGGAATCATCTGATTTGATTCTCTAAATCACGTCCCAAAGTATCTTTTTCTGTAAATATTTTCATATATTGAATTTGATAAAAATGTTCTAGATCCTGAGGACAGAGGGATAATTTATAGCCACAGTTTTCTCACCTGTCAAATGGACATAATTTAAGCCCTAGCGACTGCACATTTTTTTGGTGGCTTTTAGACTTATACATGCGTGAAAGCATTTCATAAAACTGGGTATTTTTCAGGCATAAAGCTTTCAAAGTAGCGGGAGCTCTGCATTGACGTAGAACCGCCATCGGATGCCAAGTCACGGCTCCTGAGGGAAGCAGTGTGTGGAGATAGCAGCCACTTCACTTACTTGCTTTAAAAAAAAACTGAGTGAGGGCTTCCCTGGTGGCGCAGTGGTTGAGAGTCCGCCTGCCGATGCAGGGGACACGGGTTCGTGCCCCAGTCCAGGAAGATCCCACATGCCGCGGAGCGGCTGGGCCCGTGAGCCGTGGCCACTGAGCCTGCGCGTCCGGAGCCTGTGCTCCACAACGGGAGAGGCCATGACAGTGAGAGGCCCGCGTACGGCAAAAAAAACTGAGTGAATGTGGAAGAAAAACTGAGTAGATGATTGCGTGGTACTCTTCTGGAAGTTTCCTTACCCGTGTGTCAGTTCTATCCGGGCCCAGGGCGTTTCCTGCTCCCTGGGAAACCTCTTCTCCCTTCATCCCCTGCGCCACCCTGCGGGCGGGCGCACACACCCCTGCGGCCCCCGCCCAAGGCCCCAGCGGTGCAGTGCGTTTGTTGGGCTGGCAGGGCCGCCCTCAGAGTCTGAAAGAATTAACCCCTGCAAAGCGTGTTAGTGAGTTCTTTGCTGTCAGGTTTCTAACCTGACAGTTTCTGGGGGTTGAAGGCACATTTCTGCAGCATCTTAATGGGGGAAATGCCATCCTGGTCCTTCCAGGTGGATTCCTGGTGCCTCCTTCGCCTTCCGGGCCCGTATCTGGCGACACTTCTGCCTGGTTCTGGTAAGAACAGGCCGAGTCCTGGTTCCGAGGTAGACAGGGGCCAAGTCAGGGCAGAAACTTCCGTGTTGTCATGTGTAAATGGAAGGCTGTGACCCTGGAGCTTCGCCTGTCCCCCGGGCCCCCCTGCAGTGTGGGGCCCAGGGCAGCTCATTGCAGCCTCGCAGACACGGGGCCGGGACCGCTGTGCTCACGTCCCCCTGCAGATGGACACTGGCTTGGAGAAGGGCCAGCAGGCTGGGCCGGGCAGTGGGGAGGCCGGTTGGTGGGTGCACTGAGGCTGCAGGAGATGCCAGCAGAGGGGCTGGAGTAGGCCCGCGTCCTTCCCCGAAGTTACCAGATCTTAGATGACAGGGCTGGACTCACAGAGGAGGAAGGAGGGAGACAAGGGCTGAAGCCTCTACTGGGAGGCAGGGGCATGGCCAGGACTGTGTGACGGGCTGCCTGGAGCCCAGCCAGGGCACGGAGCAGGGAGACCAAGGGCTGGGAGCACAGACCTCAGAAAAGCCGCCCACGGAAATCGGGGATCCAGGAGCTCTTCCCTCAGTGTTTCCTGCCACTTGCTGCGATAATCGAGCACCCGTTAGCGCGGCTTCCCTCCTGGAAATTCCGAACCCGGTTGCGTCCACCTGCATGCAGAGGGTCTTGGTAAGTCGGGGTCACGTAGACCACCTTGTCTGGCGTGTACAGCCAAGGACGTAGGGCTGCCTTCTAGGGGATGACCTTCCTGAGTGTGCGGGATGCTGTTTGCTGCCTGACGGCAAAGCCAGGGTGTGCGTGGAGCACAGGCAGCAGGCTGGGGGCAGCAAAACCGAGGCCTAGGCGGTGGGGGCCTGCCCAGAGCCAGCGGAGCACCGGGAAGGGATGCTGCAAGACTCTGAGAAGCAGCCAGGAAGGCTTCTTCCCTGGCGTCCGCAGGAGAGTCGTCAGGGCCGGACACCTGCGCCGGGCGAGGAAGGGGACAGCGCGTGTGATGCTCCAGTCTGTAAGTAATGGGGGAGTTACCTTTATCTTCTGCTCATCAGAAATAATTGCTTCTTTTCTTTTTCGGTGCTAGCGTATGGGATTCCTGTTCTGTCTTCAGTTCAGTGGTTCTCAATAGGGGTGAACTGGCCCCGGGGGCCATGGGGCACTGTCTGGTCACCACCTGTGCGGGCGTGAGTGCCACAGGCACCCAGAGCATAGCAGCCAGAGATGCTGCCAGACACCCCGCAAGGCACAGGACACCCCGAACGTCCCCGGGGCTGAGGCCAGGTCCCGGAGGTTCCTTCTTGTTTCCTTCCAGCCCGTTGCAGACATCACAGTGTGGTGTCTTTTGTGATGTGAACATACAGGATTCCCGTTCTGTTCCCAGATGTCCCCGACTTCTCACTGGTCTGTCTCATTTTAGCACATTATTGTAATTTGAGTATAAAAATACCTTGTTTAGGTCCTGAAACAGAACTTTTCCTGCAGACTAACAGGTGTGAACAGGGGCAAACAGCCCACATTCAAACACCCTTACTTAAATTGGTCTTTAAGCAAGATTCACTGTAGTGGCTAGTCTAGAGCCTGAAGAAGACACAGATTCATACTTGGCCAAGAGAGAGAAAGAGAAACCCGTGCTGGCAGGAGACACCTTAATATACGATATTTTAAGCAAGTTCAGCATACGCGTATCCAGATGTATGCAAGCGACGGACGTGAGCTCTGGCTTCCCACATACACTCACGATAGACGCGCTGTTGAATTCCTCAAGCACAGAATGTGTGTAAACGAGGATCCTCCCCCTAGACTTCGTGTCTCCCCAGGGTCCACGGTTGACATCAGGGGCTGTGAATTTCCAGAAAGAATATGCTGACCGCCACGCTCTGTGCTGCATCCCCGCCCCCCGCCCCAGGAGAAAGGTCCATCCCTCTGTCCAAACTGATGATCAGGAAACTACGTGAAGCCACCTTCCTGGTGCGTGAAGTTTGTGTTGCGTCTGAATTCCATTTCAGTTAGTTTTCTAGAAACACAAACCGGGGTAAGAACACAGGCTTTACTGCTGTGTTTACCACACGTCCAGCCAGGGGCTCGTCACTTCTTAGAACCTCCGTCTTCTCATCTGTACACAGAGTTAGAAGAAGCTGCCTTACGGAGTTGGCAGGAGATTTAGATGAAACAACGGCTGGAGGGTCTTCATTCGGTGCCTGGCGTACAGTTGGTATCAATACGTAGCAGCTGTTTCTCTTCGTTCTCTTCTCCTCTGGACCTGCAGTCCTGTAATTCACGGTTATCCTCATGAGCCCATCAGTTTCTCCTCTATTTAGATGTTTTCACCCTTTCAACACATACGTGGTGTTTGTGTGCAGTGGGCCAGGCCCTGTGCTGGGTGTTCAGGGCAGGTGGGCCTCTCCCCGACCTGGCTGACGTGCTGTCCCCACTGGGCTGTTCACTTCACTTCTTGAACAAGCCCCATCTCAGTAACTTGTTGTGCTGGATGAATGATGGCCCCAAAGGTGTCCACATTCTCGTCATCCACTACTGTGAATATGTTACCTTGTGTGGCAAAAGGTACTTTGCAACTGCAACTAATTACAGATCTTGGGATGAGAATTTGATCCTGGGCCATCTGGCTGTCCTGTGTCATCACAGGGGTCCTTATAGGAGAGAGGCGGGAGGGTCGGGGCCAGAGAAGGAGACCTGATGACAGAACAGGTCAGAGAGAGCTTTGAAGGTGCTGCCTGCCAGCTTTGATACGGATGGAGGTGCTACAGGCCCTTCTAGATGCTGGAAAAGCAAGGACACGGATTCTCCCGAGACTCTCCAAGCAGAACTGGCCCTGCCGACATGTTGATTTCAGCCCGATGAGACCCGCGTTGGGTTTCTAACCTACAGAACTGTAAAGCATAGATTTATCTTGTTTTAAGCCACTGAATTCATGGCAGTTTGTCTGAGCAGCCACAGGGAACCATACAGTCCTGTAGACTAAAGAAAAAGTTCCGTTTCCATAGGAATAGACACCATGGAGGGGCAGTCAGCGGGGCCACACTGAGCCGGTCTCTGGGGAGTCTGGGGAAGCCCCCACCCACATTTTGCACCGTTGCTGAGAACAGAAACCCGCCAGTGTGGAGGGAGGCCTGTCACCAGGAAACGTTGTCCGAGGTGTCCTCCTTAGGCCCGAGTGGAAGAGTGAGGATGGGAGGCTGCTTTCACCTGTGGGTACAGGTGCACCTGGGGCGGCTCACTTGATCTCTGCTAACGTGGGCCGTGGGCCGGGGTCTTTCCAGGCTTGGGAAACGTTCCCTACCCTCCTGCCTTCTGCAGCGAGTGAGGGGGTGGGGGGCCCCAGGGCAGCAGGACACCCCGAGGGCATCCAGCCCCTCCCCCGGGCACACACAGCTCCCCTCAGCCCTGCCCATGTCTGGTGCCCGAGGACAAGGCCAGAACCCGGATGCAGGCTGAGGTCCCTGAGATGAGAGGTGTGATCAGGAAGCTTGCCCAGGTGCCCGAACCCCCAGCCCCTCAGCACCGCAGTCCCACCTGCTGCGTTTCACCCGCAGGGAGATCCCGGAGGGCCGGTCAGATCCCAGTGAGTCCTTTGATGGACTCTCCAGTTCCTGGGGGGGCCTAAGGGCAGGCTGGCTGCTGTCTTGGGCAGGGGGAGGCCTTGCTCGACAGCAGGACCGGAGGAGGGGTTCCTAGATGGGGCGTAAGGCAAGGCCTGCTGACTGGCGGCTGATTCGGGGACCGGTGACAGCCGAGGGGCTGGACGCTCAGCAGCGTTCCCGTGGGGCTTATTCTCTAAACAAACCTGTCGAAAATAAGCACATTTCCTGTTTCTTTCCAGTGATAAAAGCAAAACCACATACTTTCAGGAGGAGATAAGAAAAAGCACAGAGAACGAAATACTCAGGCAGAGATGGTCCTATGTGGTGTACGACCTTCAGCTCTTCTCTAAGGCTGAGCTATGGCCTGTGTGTGTCCCCCAGTCCGTACCCCAGTGGGATGGTGTCAGGAGGGGGGCGCTCAGGAAGGTGGTGAAGTCATGAGGGGGGGCCCGTGATGGGATTTGTGTCCTTAGAGGAAGAGGACGACACCCGGAGTGTGCTGGCTGCTGCCAAGTGAGGACACAGGGAGAGGGTGCCGTCCAGACCTCCAGACCTCCAGGACCCTGGTCCTGGCCACCAGGACCGTGAGAAAGGATGAAGAGAAACAGTCGTATATCACCACAGCCCGAGCCGACAAAGACAGGGCGTGATGTAAATATGCAGATACAAACACGGTTTAAAAAGTGTTGTCCGGGCTTCCCTGGTGGCACAGTGGTTGAGAGTCCGCCTGCCGATACAGGGGACGCGGGTTCGTGCCCCGGTCCGGGAGGATCCCACATGCCGCGGAGCGGCTGGGCCCGTGAGCCATGGCCGCTGAGCCTGCGCGTCCGGAGCCTGTGCTCCGCAACGGGAGAGGCCACAACAGTGAGAGGCCCGCGTACCGCACAAAAGAAAAAAAAAAAAAAGTGTTGTCCATGCAGCATCTGTGTGCTGGGAGCTGGGTTTGCAGAGGAGACCTTGGTGGGGGGACGGACCCGGAACCAGATAGCTTTGGGCCAGCGCACGAGCACAGCACTGAAGCTCTGAACAGAGGTGTGGGCACAGAGCGGCTGGGAAGCCCCCAGAAGCGGCTTCACCGAGGGGGCAGGCCTTGAGCAGAGCTGGGAGAAGGGTAGCTGAGCCCTGGGGTGGTGGTCCCGCTGGGAGAAGTGGTGACTGCAGAAGGGCCATGAGGCCTGGGAGATGCTCCCTGGGGGTGGAGGACGGGGGGTGGGGATGAGGGCGAGGCCGGCCCTTCTCCCCCCGCCCCCCCTCCCGAGATTAATTCTCTTTTCTGTATTGAAAGTTCAGATAAACAAGGAGTTTATCTGATGGCTTCGAAAGCACCTGACAGGACCTTGCTGGAAGCGTGCAGAGGCACGTACAGGATTACGGAGGGTTTCCAGGAAGAACAGGTCAGGCTGGGTGGCACTGTCACCTTCGGGGCGGCAGGAAAGGGTGGCCTTTATCTGTTTATCCAGGATGGTGAGTGGAGGAGCCGTCCTGCATCCCCTCCCACCAACCGAGTCCTCTGCCCTTGTAGCCTCAGACCTCGAGGCCACAGGACCCCCGGGGTAGGGGGGAGACACAGCAGGAGATGGGCTGGGGGCTCTGAGGTCTGAGGGAGCCCCAGCCCAGCCGGCCCTCCCATCTTTCTGCCGCCTGGACCTTCTGCTGCAGAACAAACCCCTGGGTGGAGGTGGGGTGGCAGAGGGGAAGTGGCTGCTGGGACACACTCCTGGCGCCCGCAACTGTCCCCGGTCGCGGGGGGGGGGGGGCCATCCTTCCCCCTCAAAAGCTGCCGGCCTGCTTCCCAGGAGGCTGAGAGCAGAAGCTGGGGGCCTGAGGGAAGCAGCAACTAATCCGTGTCCAGCACTCTTGTAAACACATCAAGGGCGTCCCCACCTCCTGGAAGAAGGCCTGGGGGTTTCAAAGAGAGAGGCCCTACAAGTTTGATGTTAGCGGTTTTTCAAAAGTGTTTTCCTGGCGCCCATTTGAATCCCAGATCAGCAGGAGAGAGAGGCCCGCCTGGCCGGCTGTTAGATTTCCACGTAGATTTATTGGAAGTAGTTTAGAGCCCATTTTCAAACATTTTTTTTTTTTTTTTAAACATCTTTATTGGGGTATAATTGCTTTACAATGGTGTGTTAGTTTCTGCTTTATAACAAAGTGAATCAGCTATACATATACATATGTTCCCATATGTCTTCCCTCTTGCGTCTCCCTCCCTCCCACTCTCCCCATCCCACCCTTCCAGGCTGTCACAAAGCACCGAGCTAATATCCCTGTGCCTTGCGGCTGCTTCCCCCCAGCTATCTACCTTACTACGTTTGTTAGTGTGTATATGTCCATGACTCTCTCTCGCCCTGTCAAAACTCACCCCTCCCCCTCCCCATACCCTCAAGTCCGTTCTCCAGTAGGTCTGCGTCTTTATTCCTATCTTACCCCTAGGTTCTTCATGACATTTTTTTCCCTTAAATTCCATATATATGTGTTAGCATACGGTATTTGTCTTTTTCTTTCTGACTTACTTCACTCTGTATGACAGGCTCTAGGTCTATCCATCTCATTACAAATAGCTCAATTTCATTTCTTTTTAAGGCTGAGTAATATTCCATTGTGTATATGTGCCACATCTTCTTTATCCATTCGTCCGATGATGGGCGCTTAGGTTGTTTCCATGTCCTGGCTATTGTAAATAGAGCTGCAATGAACATTTTGGTACATGACTCTTTTTGAATTTTGGTTTTCTCAGGGTATATGCCAAGTAGTGGGATTGCTGGGTCATATGGTAATTCTATTTGTAGTTTTTTAAGGAACCTCCATACTGTTCTCCACAGTGGCTGAACCAATTCACATTCCCACCAGCAGTGCAAGAGTGTCCCCTTTTCTCCACACCCTCTCCAGCATTTATTGTTTCTAGATTTTTTGATGATGGCCATTCTGACTGGTGTGAGATGATATCTCATTGTAGTTTTGATTTGCATTTCTCTAATGATTAATGATGTTGAGCATTCTTTCATGTGTTTGTTGGCATTCTGTATATCTTCTTTGAAGAAATGTCTATTTAGGTCTTCTGCCCATTTTTGGATGGGGTTGTTTGTTTTTTTGTTATTGAGCTGCATGAGCTGCTTGTAAATTTTGGAGATTAATCCTTTGTCAGTTGCTTCATTTGCAAATGTTTTCTCCCATTCTGAGGGTTGTCTTTTGGTCTTGGTTATGGTTTCCTTTGCTGTGCAAAAGCTTTGAAGTTTCATTAGGTCCCATTTCTTTATTTTTGTTTTTATTTCCATTACTCTAGGAGGTGGGTCAGAAAGGATCTTGCTGTGATTTATGTCATAGAGTGTTCTTCCTATGTTTTCTTCTAAGAGTTTGATAGTTTCTGGCCTTACATTTAGGTCTTTAATCCATTTTGAGCTTATTTTTGTGTATGGTGTTAGGGAGTGATCTAATCTCATACTTTTACATGTACCTGTCCAGTTTTCCCAGCACCATTTATTGAAGAGGCTGTCCTTTCTCCACTGTACATTCCTGCCTCCTTTATCAAAGATAAGGTGTCCATATGTGCGTGGGTTTATCTCTGGGCTTTCTATCCTGTTCCACTGATCTATCTTTCTGTTTTTGTGCCAGTACCATACTGTCTTGATTACTGTTGCTTTGTAATATAGTCTGAAGTCAGGGAGCCTTATTCCTCCAGCTCCTTTTTTCGTTCTCAAGATTGCTTTGGCTATTCGGGGTCTTTTGTGTTTCCATACAAATTGCGAAATTTTTTGTTCTAGTTCTGTGAAAAATGCCAGTGGTAGTTTGATAGGGATTGCATTGAATCTGTAGATTGCTTTGGGTAGTAGAGTCATTTTCACAATGTTGATTCTTCCCATCCAAGAACATGGTATATCTCTCCATCTATTTGTATCATCTTTAATTTCTTTCATCAGTGTCTTATAATTTTCTGCATACAGGTCTTTCGTATCCTTAGGTAGGTTTATTCCTAGATATTTTATTCTTTTTGTTGCAATGGTAAATGGGAGTGTTTTCTTGATTTCACTTTCAGATTTTTCATCATTAGTATATAGGAATGCCAGAGATTTCTGTGCATTAATTTTGTATCCTGCTACTTTACCAAATTCATTGATTAGCTCTAGTAGTTTTCTGGTAGCATCTTTAGGATTCTCTATGTATAGTATCATGTCATCTGCAAACAGTGACAGCTTTACTTCTTCTTTTCCGATTTGGATTCCTTTTATTTCCTTTTCTTCTCTGATTGCTGTGGCTAAAACTTCCAAAACTATGTTGAATAAGAGTGGTGAGAGTGGGCAACCTTGTCTTGTTCCTGATCTTAGTGGAAATGCTTTCAGTTTTTCACCATTGAGGATGATGTTTGCTGTGGGCTTGTCATATATGGCTTTTATTATGTTTAGGAAAGTTCCCTCTATGCCTACTTTCTGGAGGGTTTTTATCATAAATGGGTGTTGAATTTTGTCGAAAGCTTTCTCTGCATCTATTGAGATGATCATATGGTTTTTCTCCTTCAATTTGTTAATATGGTTTATCACATTGATAGATTTGCGTATATTGAAGAATCCTTGCATTCCTGGAATAAACCCCACTTGATCATGGTGTATGATCCTTTTAATGTGCTGTTGGATTCTGTTTGCTAGTATTTTGTTGAGGATTTTTGCATCTATGTTCATCAGTGATATTGGCCTGTAGTTTTCTTTCTTTGTGACATCCTTGTCTGGTTTTGGTATCAAGGTGATGGTGGCTTCGTAGAAGGAATTTGGGAGTGTTCCTCCCTCTGCTATATTTTGGAAGAGTTTGAGAAGGATAGGTGTTAGCTCCTCTCTAAACGTTTGATAGAATTCACCTGTGAAGCCATCTGGTCCTGGGCTTTTGTTTGTTGGAAGGTTTTTAATCACAGTTTCAATTTCAGTGCTTGTGATTGGTCTGTTCATATTTTCTATTTCTTCCTGATTCAGTCTTGGCAGGTTGTGCATTTCTAAGAATTTGTCCATTTCTTCCAGATTGTCCATTTTATTGGCATAGAGTTGCTTGTAGTAATCTCTCATGATTTTTTTTATTTCTGCAGTGTCAGTTGTTACTTCTCCTTTTTCATTTCTAATTCTATTGATTTGAGTCTTCTCCCTTTTTTTCTTGATGAGTCTGGCTAGTGGTTTATCTATTTTGTTTATCTTCTCAAAGAACCAGCTTTTAGTTTTATTGATCTTTGCTATTGTTTCCTTCATTTCTTTTTCATTTATTTCTGATCTGATTTTTATGATTTCTTTCCTTCTGCTAGCTTTGGGGTTTTTTTTGTTCTTCTTTCTCTAATTGCTTGAGGTGCAAGGTTAGGTTGTTTATTCGAGATGTTTCCTGCTTCTTAAGGTGGGCTTGTATTGCTATAAACTTCCCCCTTAGAACTGCTTTTGCTGCCTCCCATAGGTTTTGGGTCGTTGTGTCTCCATTGTCATTTGTTTCTAGGTATTTTTTTTATTTCCTCTTTGATTTCTTCAGTGATCACTTCATTATTAAGTAGTGTATTGTTTAGCCTCCATGTGTTTGTATTTTTTAAAGATCTTTTCCTGTAATTGATATCTAGTCTCATGGCGTTGTGGTCGGAAAAGATACTTGATACAATTTCAGTTTTCTTAAACTTACCAAGGCTTGATTTGTGACCCAAGATATGATCTATCCTGGAGAATGTTCCATGAGCACTTGAGAAAAATGTGTATTCTGTTGTTTTTGGATGGAGTGTCCTATAAATATCAATTAAGTCCATCTTGTTTAATGTATCATTTAAAGCTTGTGTTTCCTTATTTATTTTCATTTTGGATGATCTGTCCATGGGTGAAAGTGGGGTGTTAAAGTCCCCTACTATGAATGTGTTACTGTTGATCTCCCCTTTTATGGTTGTTAGTATTTGCCTTATGTATTGAGGTGCTCCTATGTTGGGTGCATAAATATTTACAATTGTTATATCTTCTTCTTGGATCGATCCCTTGATCATTATGTAGTGTCCTTCTTTGTCCCTTTTAATAGTCCTTATTTTAAAGTCTATTTTGTCTGATATGAGAATTGCTACTCCAGCTTTCTTTTGGTTTCCATTTGCATGGAATATCTTTTTCCATCCCCTTACTTTCAGTCTGTATGTGTCTCTAGTTCTGAAGTGGGTCTCTTGTAGACAGCATATATAAGGGTCTTGTTTTTGTATCCATTCAGCCAATCTGTGTCTTTTGGTGGGAGCATTTAGTCCATTTACATTTAAGGTAATTATCGATATGTATGTTCCTATTTCCATTTTATATATTGTTTAGGGTTCGCTACTATAGGTCATTTCCTTCTCTTGTGTTTCGTGTCTAGAGAAGTTCCTTTAGCATTTGTTGTAAAGCTGGTTTGGTGGTGCTGAACTCTCTCAGCTTTTGCTTGTCTGTAAAGGTTTTAATTTCTCCATCAAATGTGAATGAGATCCTTGCTGGGTAGAGTAGTCTTGGTTGCAGGCTATTCTCCTTCATCACTTTCAGTATGTCCTGCCACTCCCTTCTGGCTTGTAGGGTTTCTGCTGAGAGATCAGCTGTTAACCTTATGGGGATTCCCTTGTGTGTTATTTGTTGTTTTTCCCTTGCTGCTTTTAATATGCTTTCTTTGTATTTAATTTTTGACAGTTTGATTAATATGTGTCTTGGCGTGTTTCTCCTTGTATTTATCCTGTATGGGACCCTCTGTGCTTCCTGGACTTGATTAACTATTTCCTTTCCCATATTAGGGAAGTTTTCAACTATAATCTCTTCAAATATTTTCTCAGTCCCTTTCTTTCTTTCTTCTTCTTCTGGAACCCCTATAATTCGAATGTTGGTGCGTTTCATGTTGTCCCAGAGGTCTCTGAGACTGTCCTCAGTTCTTTTCATTCTTTTTTCTTTATTCTGCTCTGCAGTAGTTATTTCCACTACTTTATCTTCCAGGTCACTTATCCGTTCTTCTGCCTCAGTTATTCTGCTATTGATCCTATCTAGAGTGATTTTAATTTCATTTATTGCATTGTTCATCGTTGCTTGTTTCATCTTTAGTTCTTGTAGGTCCTTGTTAACTGTTTCTTGCATTTTGTCCATTCTACTTCCAAGATTTCGGATCATCCTTACTATCATTATTCTGAATTCTTTTTCAGGTAGATTGCCTATTTCCTCTTCATTTGTTAGGTCTGGTGGGTTTTTATCTTGCTCCTTCATCTGCTGTGTGTTTTTCTGTCTTCTCATTTTGCTTATCTTACTGTGTTTGGGGTCTCCTTTTTGCAGGCTGCACTTTCGTAGTTCCCGTTGTTTTTGATGTCTGTCTCCAGTGGCTAAGGTTGTTTCAGTGGGTTGTGTAGGCTTCCTGGTGGAGGGGACTAGTGCCTGTGTTGTGCTGGATGAGGCTGGATCTTGTCTCTCTAGTGGGCAGGTTCACGTCTGGTGGTGTGTTTTGGGGTGTCTGTGGCCTTATTATGATTTTAGGCAGCCTCTCTGCTAATGGGTGGGGTTGTGTTCCTGTTTTGCTAGTTGTTTGGCATAGGTTGTCCAGCACTGTGGCTTGCTGGTCGTTGAGTGAAGCTGGGTGCTGGTGTTAAGATGGAGGTCTCTGGGATATTTCCACCGTTTAATATTATGTGGAGCTGGGAGGTCTCTTGTTGACCAGTGTCCTGAAGTTGGCTCTCCTACCTCAGAGGCAGAGCCCTGACTCCTGGCTGGAGCACCAAGAGCCTTTCATCCACACAGCTCAGAATAAAAGGGAGAAAACGTAGGGAGAATTAGTAGAAGTATGAGTAAAGAAAGAAGGAAAGGAGGAAAGGAAGGAAGGAAGAAAGAAGCAAAGAAGGAAAGAAAGGAGGGAGGGAGGGAGGGAGGGAGGAAGGAAGGAAGGAGGGAAAGAAGGAGAAAAGACAGAAAGAAAGATGATACAGTAAAAATAAAATAAAGTATAATATAGTTATTGAATTAAAAAATATTTAGAAAAAAAAAAAAAAAGGGACGGATAGAACCTTAGGACAAATGTTGGAAGCAAAGCTATACAGAGAAAATCTTACACAGAAGCATACACATACACCTTCACAAAAAGAGGTAAAGGGGGAAAAATCATAAATCCTGCTCCCTGAGACCACCTCTTCAATTTGGGGTGATTCGTTGTCTAAAGGAGGGAAGGAAGGAAGGAAAGAAAGAAAGAACGAAGGTAAAGTATAATAAAGTTATTACAATTAAACTTAATTATTAAGAAAAAGAATTTTTAAAAAAAAGTCATGGACGGATAGAGCCCTAGGACAAATGGTGGAAGCAAGAGTATACAGACAGGATCTCACACAGAAGCATACACGTACACATTCACAAAAAGAGGAAAAGGGAAAAAAATCATAGATCTCGCTCCTAAATTCCACCTCTTCAATTTGGGATCATTCCTTGTCTATTCAGGTATTCCACAGATGCAGGGTATATCAAGTTGATTGTGGAGCTTTAATCCGCTGCTTCTGTGGCTGCTGGGAGAGATTTCCCTTTCTCTTCTTTGTTCTCACAGCTCACAGGAGCTCAGCTTTGGATTTGGCCCTGCCTCTGCGTGTAGGTCGCTGGAGGGCGTCTGTTTTTTCGCTCAGACAGGACGGGGTTAAAGGAGCCGCTGATTCGGGGCCTCCGGCTCACTCAGGCCGGGGGTTGGGGGATGGGGGTAGGAGGGGCACTACGTGCGGGGCGGGCCTGCGGCTGCAGAGGCAGCGTGACGTTGCGGCAGAGGCCGGCGTGATGTTGCACCAGCCTGAGACCCGCCGTGCGTACTCCCGGGGAAGTTGTCCCTGGATCCCGGGAACCTGGCAGTGGCGGGCTGCACAGGCTCCGCGGAAGAGGGGTGTGGAGAGTGACCTGTGCTCGCACACAGGCCCCTTGGTGGCGGCAGCAGCAGCCTTAGCGTCTCCCGCCCGTCTCTGGGGTCCGCGGTTTTAGCCGCGGCTCGCGCCCGTCTCTGGGGTTTGCGCTTTCAGCCGGGGCTCGCGCCCTCAGCCGCGGCTCGCGCCCGTCTCTGGGGTTCGCGCTTTTAGCCGCGGCTCGCGCCCGTCTCTGGAGTTCCTTTAAGCAGCGCTCTTAAACCCCTCTCCTCGCGCACCAGGAAACAAAGAGGGAAGAAAAAGTCTCTTGCCTCTTCGGCCGGTGCAGGCTTTTCCCCGAACTCCCTCCCGGCTAGTCGTGGTGCACTAACCCCTTCAGGCTATGTTCAAGCCGCCAACCCCAGTCCTCTCCCTGAGCTCCGTCCAAAACCAAAACCCGAGCCTCAGCTCGCAGCCCCGCCCGCCCCGGCGGGTGAGCAGACAAGCCACTCGGGCTGGTGAGTGCCGGTCAGCACCGAACGTCTGTGCAGGAATCTCCCTGCTTTGCCCTCCGCACCCTGTGCACTACTCCGCGGTCCCGAAACTCCCCCCTCTGCCTCCCGCAGAGGGGCTTCCTAGTGTGTGGAAACTTTTCCTCCTTCACAGCTCCCTCCCACTGGTGCAGGTGCCGTCCTTATTCTTTTGTCTCTGTTTTTTCTTTTGCCCTACCCAGTTACGTGGGGAGTTTCTTGCCTTTTGGGAGGTCTGAGGTCTTCTGCCAGCCTTCAGTAGGAGTTCTGTAGGAGTTGTTCCACGTGTGGATGTATTTCTGGTGTATCCGTGGGGAGGAAGGCGATCTCCGCGTCTTACTCTTCCGCCATCTTCAAGGTCCCCCCATTTTCAAACATTTTAACCGCCAACCCCCAACTAATTTTTTACAGGTGCATTGCTTAATTCCACAATAAGACATTGTTTGGAAAGACAGGGAAATACCCACCCTGTGTGCTGTGGTCTTAGCAGGGGCGTGAAAGAGCGTCAGCTTCCCAGGGACAATTGCCCGCTCACCATCACCAGGCGTCCTTGGAGCTGGCCTGCTAAGGCAGCATGTGACCCACTGCCCGTGTGCCAACCCCCTGCCAGGGCGAAAACTGAAAGCAGTGTGTGGAAACGTGTACAGCAGTGGGACAGAATGATTGTGTGTCTAACGGAACACTAAGAACGTGGCTTTGCATTTTGCATGTCATTTAAGACATTTTCTTTTTCTAGCAATTCATTTTTACTGTATTTTGGAAAGGTCAGTCTATAATAGATTGAAAACAGAAAAAAAAATAACTGATTCATTACAACAGACAGTTTGAAAAGCAGTGCTTATGTAGAGAAGACACAAAACCTCTGTATTAGTTTCCCAAGGCTGCTGGAACAAAGCACCCCAAACAGGGGCTAAGACAACAGAAATGTATCCTCTCCCAGCCTGGGGCAGAAGTCTGAGGTCAAGGTGTCACAGGGCTATGCTCCCTCTGAAGGTCCAGGGGAGGGTCCTGTCTGCCTCTTCCAGGGGCTGGCGTTCGCTGGCATCCTTGGTGTCCCTGATCCCTTGGTTGTGGCCACACCACTCAGATCTGTCTTAGGCTTCACACGGCTTCCCTCTGCGTGTGTCTGTTGTGTGCCTGAATCTCTTTTTATAAGAACACTGGTCCTATTGAATCAGGACCCACCGTAAGGACCTCATTTTAACTTGGCTCCCTTCAGAAAGTCTCCATCTGCAAATAAGGTCATGTTCTGAGGTCCTGGGAGTTAGGACTGCAACATTATTTTTTGGGGGGGAGAGGGACACAGTTCACCTGTAAGAACCTTTAAATTGGGGTTAACCAGAATGTACTATCAGTTAGCGGTCTTATTTAGTTTATACTTCGAAGGATTTACTAGTTAGGCCTTTACTATGTAAAGATGACTCGAGAAATTAAAACTGTTCCGCAGTCACTGCATTATCAGCGGGGCGCTCAGTAACACAGTACATACCTTCTGATTTGGATTTCTGTCCTGTGTAACCTTGCAGGTCATCAAAGCCATCACTCATATCCCTTACTAGCTGACAGCAATGTGATTGAGAACAGAATTATTTGATGACAAGACCCACCCAGGTTCTGGGGACCCCCTTTCTGGCATAACAGCAACGGCCCGAGTCCTGGGGTCCTCCAGCCCCACCGGCATGAGCACCAGGTTTGCAGGCTGTGCTGGCCCCTTGGCCGGAGCATCTTTTGTCCCACTCTGTCTCCTACTAGAGTTACGGGAAAGCATCACGACATTCCGGTGTGGAAACTTCCTCCAGGCTCCCTGTCTGAAGTAGGAATCTCGAACCGAATGACATCTAGGGCAAGACTCCTCTCAAGACGCATACGCAGCACCCCTCTCGCCAAGGGCAGTGTAAGCGTGCAGGTTCCCCTTTAACTCACAGCACAAAGCGTCTTTGGGCTCGGGGCGGAAGTCTGTGTGGTAAAAGGAAGCAACAAGGTGCACTGGGACACCGATTTTATTTTTAACGCACGGATTCCTGGTACAAGGAGGATGCTTCTCGCGCTCATAAGCCTTCTGGATTTGCTCTCTGAAGCGTGGAGTCATTCATTCATTTGGAAGGACAGTGTTTCACTGTGAATATAAGTGAGGGCTTCGGGGTTGGGCTGGAATTCCTGCGCCACCTCACACAGAATGGAAGAGTTACATTACACCCTTCGAGAGTTAAATCTCCTCAGCTGTCAAATGGGAGGAGGCCCCTCCTCCTGGGGTCCTGCGTGTGCGAGTGTGTGTGTCCACACCTAGTACTTTGCAGAACTCTGCCTACACTTACCTATAGATACACTATATAGAGACTTCTGTGAAGTCATATTTAATTGCAGATAACTTGTTCTAACTTTATAAATGCATACCTTGAAAATACTTTAAAATAACTATCAAATTTTTGTTACTTTTCCAAAAGAAGACTTACTAGGATCGATACTAATAAACTTATTGGCCACTTAATGATGGTAATATTGACTCATTGACGAGAATTTGTCGCCTCCTGGGAGCTTGCAGTCTGCTGAGGAAAAGTGCGTGCAGGACCACCTGACGTCCACGCAGACCGCGGTGCAGCGCAGTAGAGAGTGGCGCTCAGCCCAACGAGGCAACACTGGATCACTGATTCGGCAGTGACTGAGGGTGACCTCGCCCCATCACAGTGCTGGCCGTTGCATGAGGCTAAAGAGACAGGCCTCTGTTGTCCTGTTCCAGTCAGGGTAACTAAGGCATTAGCTTGGACCAGCGACTGTGTATGATACGAAATGTTTGCGCTGACACGACCGCTGCCCGGTCCCATCTATGTCCACCGTTGGCAGTCTGGAGTCCGTGATGTTCCAGAGAGCTGGGCAGCATCCTCTATTCTGAGCACAGTGTTCTCAGGCACCAGCTTATAAGATACTTGGAAACACTCAGACATGAGAAAAAGAGCTTCCAATATTTCAGGAGTAGCTTACGAAAGGATGCAGACGCACCCAGAGTTCATCAGAGCTGAAGAGAGTAGGCAGGCTGGGCTTGGGTGAATATAGGGGGGCACTGGGGGGACGAGGGATTTCCTTTTGTACAAAATGGATAGAATGAACCAGGGAATGCGGTTTCCACGACAACACACAGATATTCTAATTAATTTTTCATGCCAAGAGACTCAAAGTGCTTTGTTGCAGTTGGATCAATTCCTGACAGCTACTGGAATTTAATTGCTTTTTTTTTTTTCCCTTTTGGAAGGCTGAGTGGGGTGGTGCGTGAACTCTTATGAGCCATTAACACTTTGGGGAAATGATCTGTTATCTGGCACTAGCACACGGAGGAAAACACCATCCAGGGTCCTAACGGGGCTAGGAACAAGCAGCTGCAACCTACCAGCCATCCCCCTTGTGCGCACGATGCAAACTCTATGGGGGACACAACTGGGGAGGTAAAAATATTTGCTGGAGGTCACCCAGGGGGGCAGTGACAGAAGCGACAAGTGTGAGTGGTGCTCCCCCAAGATTAACACCCGAGGCACGAAGTGCATTGTGCCCATCGTCTCGGTCTGTCCTGTGGGGAGGGCAGCCATACCACCTCTTTACACAGAAGGACAGTGGGCACAGTGTCTTGTCCCAAATGCACAGGACTTGGAGTGGTGAAATTGTTGTTGGAAATCCAGCCGGCCGAATTCCAAAGGTTTGCTCTCTCCACTGCTCCAGGCAGCTTCCAAATGTGGTTCAGAGTCCCCCGAACCTGGAACCCGGGTCCCCAGACTCTGCGTTCAGGGGCCTGTAAACCATCACGCTCAGGATGATTCCATGAGCTTCGGTTCTATTTTTTGGGCACAGTTTTGCGTGGTGATATGTTTGCACGCTTCAAGTCTACCGTGCACAAGCAGGCTCTCCCTGAGCTGTGGAGGATTTAAACAGTAAAACAGTTTCCTTGAAATACTCTTCAAATGCATGTTTTTTAAAAAAATATTTAAGATAGCTAGTCCTTCTTCTTGGCATTTTTATACCCCAGCTTCAATTTCAGGAAATCTATAGGTCCCTGGCATTTGAATGAACTCCTAATTAAATGTCATGTTCCTCAGCAATTTCCATGAACCATATTGGGGCCAGAGTGCAGTTTTAAAAATAAAACATCTAAAGTCTGAAAATAAATGGGGTTCCCCACACTCCTCTACTAGATGGTGTAGAGGTTGCATGGATGTTTTAAGTTAATTCATTTATTTTTCCATTCCTTCAATAAATATTTATTGAGAACTTAGTATCTGCCAAGCACTGTAAAATCCAGTGGGAAGAGAAGTTAAATATGACTTATTAGCACATCACTGGAAGCTGGCAGAGTGGTGGAGAGGACAGACCAGGACCTCTGTGGGGACAGCACCTGTGACTGGGGAAAGCTGGGTGGTCACTGGAGGCTTATCCACAAAGGTGGGCGGGGAGGCCAGATGAAGCCCTGATGCTGTGGGCCAGCGCAATGTATCTCTTGAAAAGATGGCACGGGTGCTGGGGAAATGCATTTTAACTCCCCTCCAGACATCTTTAAATCATGGTGTAGGGTAGGCTAGTTACATGCGGTCTCCATGTAAAAAGGTAAACAGAGATGCATTGAAAATATCCCAGTAGATTCTAAACTATTTCTGACATACAATGGGTAAAATAAAAATGGCACATGATGGGAATTATTTCAGCCTCCAAAAGGTCTGTTTCCGCTAGAGTTAACTGATATTTTTATTTTATTTATTTATTTGGCCACCCAGCATGTGGGATCTTCATTCCCCCATCAGGGATGGAACCCATGCACTCTGCATTGGAAGGGCGGAGTCTTAACCACTGGACTGCCAGGGAAGTCCCTAACTGATCATTTAAAAAAGTTATTTCCCGATAGTTTGCTCAGTTTCTGCTTCCTTTAACCCAAATCTTGATGTATTCTACTTAGCAAGTAAACAAAGATTTTTTTTAAGGACGTTCTCAGGGTATTAACTCTGGTACTGAAAACCGAAGGGCCCATAGCATTTAACTGGCAGAGACTGTTGAAGGCAAAATTTTTAAAAAGAAAAAGAAGTAAAGGCTCAGCCTCTCTGTGCCTATGGAAATTTAATCACTTTTCCACGAAACCTTTAAAAATAGCATTTACCATCAGGGGTCCAGTCTTAACTGGAGCTGACCCGGCAGGAAGCAGCTGTGCGCAGGAACAGAAAGCAGCCCAGGTCGGAGGGCACTTCGTCCCTCTCCGCTGTCAGGTCTTTGGGGATCTTGCTCCTTATCGTGGCTCGAGGCTCGGGCGGTCCCTCGTCGTCCTGCGCCCCGATCCCGCTGCAGGGACCTGGAGCTGGTGGGGGCCACGTCTCCAGATACAAGAACAAGTTTCAGCGCTTCCTCTACTTGGGTGTTCTGAATGTTTTCCTTTTTGTTCTGGAGTCTGTAAGGATGTAGGCAGTTTTCTTAACCACTAAATATTTCAACAATGCATCGTCCCTAATTTTCCAAATCATAAACACTAAATTACATTATTTCATGGTTTTTTTTGGGGGGGGCGGGGGCTAGGACACAAAAGAGAGCTGGCAAAGCCTAGAGCGCTGGCGGTAACCTGTTCCTCGCTCCTTGTTGGGGCGTTGCTGTATTAAAGCTCAGCGTCTACGAGGTGCCACAGGGTCCAGCGCGCAGCCCGCGCCCTTCCCGTGCGCGCACGGATGCGCCTGCGGTGGGCGCCGCTCCCCCGCCTCGAGCCGGGTGTCCGCGGGACCTCCCTGCGCCTGGAAAGGGTTAAGCGAGCGGAGGGCGCGGGGCGGGCTGACCTGGACTCGGGGCCGCGCCGGCGCGCTCCAGTCCGGAGCCTGCGCGCCCTGCCGGGGGCTGCGGCCGCCCTCCCGCCCACGTCCCCGCGTCCCCGCCTCGGCGCGCTGCTCGGAGCGGCGGGGCTCCAGGCGCGGCCTCCACGGACGCGGTGAGTGCCGGGCCCGCTGCCGCCAAGGCAGGCCGGGGGCGCAGGGGGCACTCGTCGGGCCGGGCCTGGCCGCGCGGGAAGATGCTCGGGAACCCGCGGGCGCTCGCACAGGTGCGCGGAAGGCGGCCGCCCCGCCCACGGGCGTTCTCACAGGTGCGCGGGAAGAGCCCCGCGCATGCGCGTCGGAGACCCTGGCGAGGGTTCCGGGTCCCGGGCTTGGGTGGGCGCCGGGGTGGAGGGCGAGGCGCAGAGCTGAGAGGTAGGGGTGGGCCCCGAAGGGGGGGAGGCAGCGGCGAGACGCCCCAGGAGGCGGAGGATAAGCGGGCGGGGGTCCCGGGGTGGGCGCTGGTCGGGACGGGGGTGGCCGCCGGAGCGGGGGCGGGGGTCGGGGGTGGCCCCGCCCGCGGCGGGGCTGTGGGGAACGGGGTGGGCGGACCTCCGTCCCGCTCCCGGGCGCCGCGTGGAGGAGGGGGCCACGGCGCGGGGACTCCCTAGGGCGCTCCTGCCGGAAGCGGGTGACGGCCAGCCCCCGCGCTGTGCCCGCGGTGACCGCCTCCGAGGACCCAGTCCCGGGGGCGGCGTGGCCACTGTCTTTTCCGCCGCCAGTCGCGCCTCCGCGCGCCCAGCCCAGCCGGAGCCAACCCGGGGGCGGAGCGGCCCGGAGCCCAGCGGGGAGGAGCCGCACCCCGCGTCCGCGCCCCGCTGCCCAGGCTGAGCGCTCCTTGGGCAGGCGGCCCGGGCTCGCGGCCACGCTGTAGGATGGCGGGCCCGGCCGCTTCCCCCTTCCGAGGGCTGCCCGGGCCCTGCCTCGCGGACGGTCGTAGCCGGGCCGCGCTGCCTCTGGAGCGCCCATCCCGCGGGGCACAGGAAGCGGGTGGGAGGTCCCTGCCGGACCTGGTCCCCGGGGGAGGGGAGGAAGATGCGGAGGCACCTCTTGCTCTCTCCTCCGATGCCCGCCGGCCGGCACCCCCGCGACCCCCAGGGTCCGCTGCTTATGCTGCCGGGATTGCTGAGGGCTCGTGGGGTGCTGGGGGCTGGTGCACAGCGTGTGCTTTCTTTTCATGGAGGCTTTGCCCCACTGACCGACCAGACGGCCCACCAGCAGTGCTTGTTACTCAGATTTGAACGTGCCTGACAGCATGATGGCGCGGGGGCGAGGGGGTACGAAAAGGAGCAACATTTAAATAAAGACTGCGTGGAACCGGCTGACACGGCCGGCGGGGAGGTTACATGCATTTCCGCAGCAAGCCTCCCACCCCCGACCCGCTCTCGTGCTGGGGGACCCCAACCTCCCTCGGGGGGCTGCGCCTGTAACGTTAAAGAAGGAAGGTTTTAAAAAATTCTACCACTTCTTCGGTTCCTACAGAACCACATCCTTTGTCTTCACCCACCCTCACATCTGTTCTAAGGGAAACAAAAAGAACAAATGAATGTAATAAGCTTTATTTCGCTCAAAGCACTGAAGGCGCTTTACGGTCAGGTTTTTAAGCCCCTGCGCTGCCCGCAGTGGAGGGGCCAGTTCAGTCTGTGCCTGGCCTGTTGTCGCCTTCCTTCAGTCCCCATCTACCAACAGTTGGCAGCCTCTAATTAGGACCCTTAATGGACGCCGATGTTGCCCTTTGGCCTTTTATCCCCAGCTAATGGGATCCTATTGTTAGAACCCTCCCCCCTCCCCACCCATGAAACGCAGAAGGAAGCTCTCCATCGCACTCAGATTTGCCCAGGGACAGCCCAGGGAATGCACACTTCTGGTAACCGGCATTACAGCTCTCTCTTTGTGGCCTAACAAAGCAAAATTTTAAAGAAAGAAAGTCTTTCCAGCTTTTAATGTCAATTGCACAGGCATTGCTGATAAAATAATCAGAACACAATGAAAATAGCTCAAAGATTTTGCTTACAGGATTTAAGGCAGTCTTGGGCTTGGGAGGAGGGGAGAGAACAGTTAAGTGTCCATCCTAGATCGGGACTGAGCTGTTGGGGCAGCCTGGCTTTGTGTGGTCATCTTGCTGTCCTAGTGTCTGGGCATTCCTTAGGGCGGGCCCTCCTTCACCTGCAGAGGACTTTGCCTGCTGCTGGCTCCAGCCCTGGCAGAACAGAAGGATCTGGAACCTCATCTCTGAACATCTTTCCTGGCAGTCGCCAGTGCTTGATTTCATTTCCATATGTTCTGATACAAGTAGCCACGTTGTCAGCGGGAAGGCAGGAGGCCTCTTTTTAGTCCACTTTTGTCCCTGTACTGAAACTGGGGGGCCCTCTGTGCTGTGGGGCCTCCATCTGGGATCCTATTTCAGTTTTTTTCTAAACGCCGACAGCATAAATTGTCCATAATCATAGCTCTGCAGTGAAGCTGGAATTACTTAGGCAGCTGTAATGCCCTTCGGCCTCCCTACCTCCAAGCCTTCGTGACCCAGGAGGACAGATGTGGGGTTGGCCTTAGAGGTGCCCAGAGAGGCCGTCAGTGTGCAGACCAGAAACCAGCCCCGTCATTTTGCACATCTTCCCCTGGTGACTCAGGACAAATCTGCTTTTCTGAGGAGTTCAAGGGGTTAGTGTCTCCACTGTGGCCTTGATTTCAGTTTTTTCTCTTGGATTTATTGTAATTATGCTGAAAGTATAGTGTTGGCACCTGCACCTCTTTGGGACATAGTTAACAATGAGCAATGACCTTTGGAATACAGCAGAAACTTCCAGGAGTTTGCCTTTTACCAACAACCCAACTCCTGCCAGAACGAATATTAAATAGTGCCTTGGAAATTGAAGCCACTGCAGGTCTTCTGCAATATTTGACCGATTAAAAGCCAGTTTCTTTCTTTCACAAACGTTTATCGAATGTCTACCCCAGGTCAGGCACAGTTCTAGGTGCTGGGAATGCCATGGCATCTAAAACAGGCACAGGTCCTCACCCCCCGCCACCCCCTGCGGCTTAGGTTCCAATAAGGTGAAAGGCATTAAAAATATAATCATGTTAATTCATGTGTAATAAGCAGAGAAGTGGCCTAAATGAAAGGAATAAACCCCTATGAAAACATCTGACGAAGGGGTTTTGAGTTGGGGTCTGAAGGATGATGAGGCCTGGCAAAGGAGGACGGCAGGGGACGGCCCAGGGGAGATGGTGCTCAGAGGGGCCCGGCGCAGCAGAGAACGGAAGGAAGGTCGGGAGGGGCCCCTAGGCCATGTCGTAGATTTGTAACTTAATATAATTTTGATTCCTAATTAATTGTGGCATTTCCTCTATGTAAATTGATGGAGCTTTGCTCTCTAGGCCTTGATGGAGTAGGACGTGTGTTAATTTTACAGAACTGAGCTTTGCCCTCTAGGCCTTGATGGAGTAGGACGTGTGTTAATTTTACAGAACTGAGATGTACTGAATCACAAAGGGATCCCCATTCCGTGGGATGTTGTGGACAGAACGTCTTGTAAGCTGATAACCACTGTGCGGCTGTTGGATGCTGTTAGCACCGTTTCCTGGAAAGTCTTAGTCATGAGGACCTTGGTACAGATGCCAAGTCTGCTGCCTTTGTCTGAGCCACCATCACCTCCCGCTCCCACTGCAGTGGTTCCAGGTGGGCTTCACACAGCTGCCCTTCCCCCTTGATCGGTTCCTCTTACAGTCGTCAGGGTGGTCATCTAAAGACACAAATATTATGATGTTGGACGGCCAGTAGCTTCCCAGTGCCGTGGGCTGTAGTCCACAACACGGGTGACAAGATGCTCATTCCAGCTGGCGTGGTTGTCTAATGACCAACCGCACAAACTTAGTGCTTGCCGTGGACTAAATGTCGGTCTTACCCAAATTCACATGTTGAACCTTAATCTCCTGGTGACGGTATTAGGAAGGGGGGGCTTTGGGAGGTGATGAGGCATGAGGGTGGAACCTCATAACACAGACTCCCGAGAGCTCCCTCTCCCCGTCCCCCACGTGAGGACCCAGGGAGAAGATGCTGTCTCTGAACCAGGAAGCAAGTCTTACCAGACAGTGCAGAGAGGGAACTGTTTGTTCCAAGTCTACTGATGGCGAATATTAATCCCATCTAAAGATGCCTTCACAGCAACGTCTAGGCTGGTACTTGACCAAACACCTGGGTCCTATGGCCCAACCAAGCTGACACACAAAAGTAACCATGGCAACTGTCCTGTTCAGACAGGGGAGTGGAGGCGCACGGTGACCTCTGGCCCGTGACGGCCCTGCAGTGCGGTCGGGCAGCAGCTGGCTGGGTTCCTGTTCCTGGGGGCGGATCTCCAGTGCTCTTGGCGCTGCTTTCTGGATTCTAGGTTCTGCCCTCCGAGTCATCCTTCTTGTTTCCTGAGAAATGCCTGGTGTTTGCAACTCAGTGGTTTTCTCAGCCTCTTTCCTGGTTTCTCTTTGTGCTGATCTGTTCCGTTTACTCCAAGTTGGCAGAATCTCTTCCCGTACAATTATCTTAAACATGTTGTGGGTTTTCTCTGGATCTGTTGGGATTCAAGCCACTAGACAAAAACTCCATCCACAAATCCACATAAGTCCTTTCTCTACCTTGGACCTCCAGGGCCTGTGTCTAGTGTCCCCTCAGATATTTATGAGGTCTTAACAGGGCATCTGATGGTGCCACCTGGATTGATCTTTGCTCTGAGGCCCCATCTTAATTTGACAGTATCGCAAGGGCTGGGAAAGAGAAGAACTTTATCTTCCAACCCAGTGGGGCCTGGTTCCTTTATATTTGCTCCGAATCGCACTTGAAAACGGAACCCTTCCTTCTTCCGCTCTCCTCTCTCATCTCATCACGTCACAGAGACAGAGCTCAGTAGGGTCACCCGGGCCCTGCCTGGAAGTCTCCTCCAGTATCATCCAGCCCACCCAGCGCATCCTCCGTCTCCAGCATCACATGGCCACGGTGCTGCTGAGCCCTGCCCTCCAGAGCCCCGTCCAGGAACCCCATCCACCTGTCCTCGGAGCCCCGCTAGCAGCTGCTTCGGAGACCAGAGGCATCTTCCCACTGGCTGCCTGCTGCCCAGCTGGGACCGCTGAGCTTGCCGCGGGTTCCTGCTCTGGGGGCAGCCCGTCCAGGCAGGTGCATAACGGACCAGTCCAAACATACTGGCTCAAAAGAACGGAGTTGACTTGGCTTATAAACCTGTAGTGTGGGCAGGTCTGGTGGGGAAGCTCAAATGGATTATCTGGAGGCGTACACACACGTCTGCAGCCCGGCTGGGAGCACGAGGGCAGCGGGGCTGGACCCGGCGCCCAGCACAGTGTCTCCGTGGCCTCTCGCTGTGCTCCCTCCAGCCGGGCATCTGGTGTCCCCGGACTTCTTACACGTTGGCACCGGGCATCCGAGCTCTGGGTCCCAAGAGAGGAATCTGTATTATTGCTGTTTTCAACACAGCCTCACCTCACCATCATCACCAGTTTTTAGGATCCAGAGACCAGGGCACATATGCAGACATCCGGGGAGCCATCATCACCTGTGAGAAGAGCGTGCGGGTGGGCTGGATCGAGGGGTCACCTTGGAAAGGATGGGCTGTGTCCTGCACTCTACAGCCACCCCTGCCCTCTAGCTCCTTCCTCCTGGCTGGCCAGTGGCCAGGGGGCTGTGGTGGCTCCTCGGGGCCTGTGCTGCCCACCCTGCAGCTCTGTGTGTGGCCCTCAGCCCGTCCTCCCATGAGGCCCAGGTGCCTGGATGTCGAGGTCTGTGTCTCCCAAAGGCCGGGCACTTTCTGGGCTCTGAGTGTAGGGGACCTTGTGTGAGGGGAGAAGTCTCACCCTCCCTGGTCCTTTGGTTAGTGCAGAGTCAGGTCACCGGCGTGACACAGGGAATAGAAACATGACGGGCAGTAGATCCATTCCTCAGCTTATGTCACGGCTGTGCTGTGTATTGATCCCGTCAGTCTGCACGAGGCTCTCACCTGTGCCAACTCCTGTCTTTTGAGTGCATGGAAATCACTGTTTGATTGAGTAGGAGATAAGACTAAGTTCTTTTATCCATGTAGATAATCATCTTGATGTAGAAGTCAAGATATAAAGAAAAATTGTCTTCATTTCTTTTATGTCAAACAGACAGCACCTTGATTCCTTTCTCGTGCAACCGTTCTTACTACTTATTGTAAAGGGTTTGATATTTTGAGGAGAAACATTGAGATGGAAGACGTAGGCCCAGTTATGTGCCAAATGAGGTGGAATACCTGCGTGAAACTTTGAAATGAAGTGTAGGCACCTGCCGCCTTTTGGTCAGCATTACAGGCTCTGAGAAGACTTTTATGCTTTTGCACAAGGGCTTTTAATCCAGCTGACCTCATGTGGCTTCGACGTGGCCCAGGTGTGTGTGTGGGGGGGGTGGCCTCAGGGCCTGGTCACTCAGGCTGTGAACTCGGGGGCACTTGTCGCTGCTGTGGAGTCCCAGCAGCCCCGGGACGAGGTGCACAGGCGGCCGGATCTTCCCAGATCCTTCTGTCTGGTCGTTTCACCAGCGAAGGCAAAGAAACACTGGAGCTCTCAGCTCTGTGACGTCAACCCCAGAAACTGCGCCTTCTTCAGCGTCATGGGATTTGTAGAAATTATGAAAATCACTGGGTCTTGGACTTGTTCTCAGTGTGTTTAGGTTTCTGGAGTTGAGATAGTGCAGGGAGTGAAGCTGGCAGGGGTCCTAGGGTGTGGCTTCTAATTTAGCACAGCACTTATGAGCTGTGTGCCCCTGGGCAAATGGCTCACCCTCTCTGGTCTCTGTTTCTTCCTGTGTGTGTGAAACACAGGGAAGGGCTGGACCAGGTGCTCTGCCATCTCTCAACTGCAACGTTCCCAGTTTGGGGAAGGATTCTGGGACTGGTAAAACCCTTGGCACTTCTGAGATACAGCACGTCTTCAGTGTCAACATTTTTTTTCTTCAAACCTACAACCTAAATCAGGCCGGGGATTTAACAAAATGGATCCTTCATTTCATAGTTCTGTGCCTAAAAGCCTGGCTATTATAAGAAAGCTTTCATTTGACCATATTTTTCTACCAAGTATTCTTTCTTGGGGCCCAACCAAAACTTGAGTCATTTTGTTTTATATACACACTGATGCACACACATACACGTGCACACAGAGATGCAAATGTACACGTACGCACGTACACATTCTTGTATATACATACACATCTATAGAGAGATGTGTATATACATAGAATTTTTCTGATTCTAAAAATATACATATTCATTATAGACAATTTGAAGATACCAAGAGTTATGAAAAAAAAGTCATTCATAATTCTCACTATCAACATGCCTTTTAAAGCTTTTGGTATTATTCTCATTGTCTTTTTTCCCCTGTTGTGTGTGTTTGTGTTGGGCGGGGTGTTTAAAATTTTTTTAATTTATTTTTCATTGCAGTATAGTTGATTTACAATGTTGTGTTAGTTTCAGGTATACAGCAAAGTGATTCAGTTACACATACATATATATATATTCTTTTTCAGATTCTGTTCCCTTACAGGTTATTGCAAGATGTGGAGTAGAGTTCCCTGTGCTGTACAGTAGGTCCTTGTCGTTTATCTATTTTATATATAGTAGTGTGTATATGTCAATCCCGAACTCCTAATTTATCCCTCCACCAGGAGTGGGCTTCTACTGACTACATACTCACTACACATACTGGATATAATACCATTTGCTGGTCATATTCCTTGGTGATCATCCATTGTTTTCCTAGTAAGACGGCTCTGAACAGTATCCTTGTCCTCAAGCCTCTGGAGGCCTCTGATTGTCCACAGCCGCGCTTTGGTCCCAGTTGCTGGACATTGTGATGCTCTGGACGAGGCTGGGTTTTGTTGAGGGGTCAGACCGTCTGCTGTCACCTGAGGGCTGTGGGCCAAGAGCAGAACAGAGCCGCCTGCGCGGCTTCTGGAAGGTCACAGGCTTGTGGGTGAAGGTGGGTTGGTGTTGCAGCTTGATGATGTCGTGTCCTCAGGCTCTGAAAGGGCCCGTTCTGGTGTCTGTGGAAGATTCTCTAAAACCTACAGCCCTTTCCGGAGCCTGGTCACCAAGGGCTGGGCTGTGAGGGGCAGAGCTGCCCGCCAGAGACCCCCAAAGAGAAGGAAGCCAGCCGGATGCATGGCCAGAGGGGGCCCAGCCCCCGGAAGGAGCATCGGTTGTGTGGCCTGGGGCCCCCGGGTGAGGTGCTGATGCGGTGGAGCCCACGTCTCCTGGTGAGGATGCTCTGAGCAGGTGCTCCGGGCGGGGGGAGGCTGTGCTGTGACCAGGAATGCAGACACCATCCCCCACCCCCCGCTGTGCCGCTTCACAGCTGCCTTTTGCACTCGGGGAGCGGCCGCCTCCTCGTGGAATTCCGGACCCGGATGGACAGACTGTGGTAAGATGCTGTCTGGGGGCGGTGGGGGGGGCATGTCGGTGCTAGCGTCACACGCAGGAGTCACAGAGTTTTGCTTTTTTTTAAGATTTCTTTTTTTGGATGTGGACCATTTTTCAAATATTTGTTGAATTTGTTACAATGTTACTTCTGTTGTATGTTTTGGTTTTTTCCGCCCATGGGGCATGTGGGATCTTAGCTCCCTGACCAGGGAGCAGACCCGCGCCCCCTGCACTGGAAGGCGGAGTCGTAACCACTGGACCGCCCGCCCGCCTGCGAAGCCCCCCAGAGTCTTCACACGCCTGACCTACTGTGGCATTTGCCAGGGTGGAGCGCCGCTTTCCAAAATACTCATCTTTCTGAGACTGAAGTGACCTCTCTCACCCTGAACCCACTGCAGCCATTCACCCCAAAGCCACATTTTAGGGGGAAAATGCCATAAAAATCAAGATGTTGGCAACCTTCATCTGTAAACTCTTTTGAGTCAGATGTTACAAGAGTTTGCAAAGGCAGCAGGCTAATAACATCGTTTCCTCGGATTCAATCGCAAGATAATTTAAATATTTCGTCTTTGCATCCACTCATTCCTGGCTGTGTCAGGACTGGCCAGATGGGAATGGCCCCTCTTGAGGCTCACGTGGGTGAACTCACAGTCATCAGAACGTCTGTCTTGATTTCTCCTTCAGAAACAGGTGAGCTAGCATTTCATCTGCATTCTTGTCCCACTGAGCCACCCTCGTCGCTTTGAGGACAGAGACCACGTGTTGAATTCGGGTAAATTCCTCTCCCTGTAATCTCCCCGCCATGCTGCTCCTCCGGACATCCAGGCAGGAGGTGGTTCTGCTTGGCTGCGATTTCCATGCGAGGCTCAGGCCCTTTCCCAGGACCCGCTGAGCCGGAGGGGGGATGTACTAGGTCAACAGCACCGTTTCTGAGAAGCCTGAGGACACAGGTGCAGCAGGAGGGCAAGGCAGGGACTCTGTCATTACACCTTAACTAAAGCAAAGAAGGACGGACCACAGAGAGAGGGGTTTCTATCTTGCTTTCCTTTTACGCCAATAATGGTAAATAAACAAGTGAGATTAATAGGAGAGAAATCTGGGTTCTAACCGGCCAGTAATAGGCGTGTGATTTCGGACAAGTCTCTCTGTTATCAAGCCAAGAGCTTAGAGCTTTAAAAATGATAAAATTGTGAGTTTTTATTTAACTTTCCCATATTTCAATTTGACTGGAACTTTAAACACAGGAATACCTACTCCAGCACGAAGCATACAGTGACTTAGGGATCTTCTTACCTAGTAAATGACTTTACTTAATTGTGCTACAGATCGTGTGGCTTCCATGAGGGTCAGTCGCAGGCCAGGTTGACTATTTAATTGATAAGTACTGATTAAACATATGGAAAAACTTTTTTTTTTTTTTTGCGGTACGCGGGCCTCTCACTGCTGTGGCCTCTCCCGCTGCGGAGCACAGGCTCCGGACGCGCAGGCTCAGCGGCCATGGCTCACGGGCCCAGCCGCTCCGCGGCATGTGGGATCTTCCCGGACCGGGGCACGAACCCGCGTCCCCTGCATCGGCAGGCGGACTCTCAACCACTGTGCCACCAGGGAAGCCCTGGAAAAACATTTTTAAGTGGTAAATTATAAAATACTCAAGCACTGTAAACAATGCAATAAAAATATTCATGTATCCCAGTGAGACAATACACGTTCTCGTCTTGCAGTTTATGCTTTGAATCTTCAGGAAGCCAAGTGATACAGAGCAGGTAGACAGCCCTCCCTTCCCTTCCTGCTCAGAAGTAACCACTGCACCGGAATTCACACCTGTCCTTTCCACACTTCCACGAATGACATATAGTATTTTTTTCACGTTTAAATGTATGTAAAGTATACTGTATCTTTCTGCAAATGGCAGACCTTGAAAAATTCAAAATTATGTTTCTGAAATTTATGCACATTGATACATGTAGATTCAGTTCATCCATCTTAATGTGTGTGGTGGTTTGGGCAGTGGTAGAAAATCAGTCTAAAAGTAGTTCAATCAGTCTTTTTGTACAAAAGGACACAGAGCGCTCTTTCTAAAACACAAGAGTGATCATATTCACTTCTTTGAAGCCATCAGAGAATTCCCGTTGTCATTAAGATGCCAGGGCGCCACGGAGGGGCCCAGTCCCCTGACCCTGGGGCTCCTGGCTGCACCCAGCCTGTTCAGCTTCTGGAACTGGTCAAGCTTGTTTCCACTGCAAGGTGTCTGTTCTCTCTTCCACCTGACCTGTGTTTGTCTCCCTCTTGCTCTCAGAGGAGTCTTACCTGATCCCAAGTAGAAATCAGGTCTATCCATAACTACTTCCTGGATCCTTGTTTATGTTTCCTGCCGTGGTTTGTACTTCCTCTAGAATTCGTGTAGTAGTGGCTTATGTTCGTCTTCTTCCCTGCACTGGGAGCTCCCTGGGGCCTCGGCCAAGTCTGTTTGGTTCCTGCTACTTTCTAGGACCCAGGGCACCTCCTGGAACCCTGTAGGTGTTCAGCGTACGTCCACTCAGTGAATGAGCAAATGACTGCGTGTTGTTAATTATTTCTCAGCGTTGGTGGGACTTGAACGGATTGAAGACTTGGGGAAAGTGTGGGTTTGTTTGACCCAGGCAGTCTCACTTCTGGCTCTAGCTTTGCATCACTGCTAGGACGTTCCCCTCTCACTTCAGGGGACTCGCACAATAGACTTATTTTAAAAAAGTTAAGGTTGCCCAAATATTGCTCAGAATTGGGTCTCAGAGCTAGAGATTTCCAGGGAGGATTGCAATCCAGGTGCCTCTTTGCAGAGTCTCTGTGATTCTGTGTGTGATCTCAGTGTTCACACCCTGCGCTTGTCAACAACTCCGGAACCTCGAGCCACAAGCAAAGGCAGGTGCTTCTCTTGTAGAATATTCAGGGTTTGCTCCCTGATGGCACGTCCGGAACCTAGGGCATAATTTGCAATCAAGTGACTTGGAGCCCCCCTTTTGAGTGAATGCACAGGTTTACCCTCATCCATTTTCCTTTCAGTTCTTCAGGGTCTTGGCTTCAGGGAGCACAGGGCTGTGTCATAGCCGGGACTGAGGTGGGGCCCGTCTGTGTGATGTCACGTTAGGTGGCGGCTGAAGACACACGCTTCCCTGAGCGCGGCAGCGATGCCCCCATGCCCCCCTGCTTTAAAGCGTGGTGACTTCAGGTGCGTTACTACATCACCAGTGAAGGGCTGTCTTGTGAGTCATGAAGCTCTAACGCTGCTTGCATCTCTTGAATTAACAATAAAGACCCATGATCTGTTGAAGGAAGGAGAAGAGTGAAGCTATTCAGCAGATTTTCACGACCCAGTTGTCCCGTTGGATTAAGGTCAATTTCATCTCTCTGCCCTGGGCTTCATCTTCCCCAGACGGCTTGTCCTGGGTAATGGCTAAGGGCACAGAGACACTCACAGTTGCCACCAAACTTCTGAAACTCCCGAGCAGTGGGAAGTGGGGCCTGTGAACTCACGTGGCCGCCGACTTAGTGAACGGGTGCAAGCCGCAGGCATCTTTTCTGAGGCCTCATGTAAAATGCCCCAGAGACGGGGAAAGAGGGGAAAAGTGCTCTCTGGTTTTGGTCTGCTGCTAACTTCGTTTGGTCTTTTGAGACGAGTAACGTAGTGTTTCCGGGCCTCCAGCATTTTCTCGTGTCTGGAATCACGATCATGGCAATTCCTCTACCCGTCCTCATATGTGGAATGTGAGGACAAAATGGAAAATTGCCGCGAGGCCTGGGGGCTGCTCTGGGTACAGGCTGCAGGGCTGTGCACTCCGTCCTGGTGGGGCTTTTCCGTGAGCCGGGACCGGCGTTGTCCGGGTCGGCACCTCACGGTGCGTGGTTACCAGGAGCTGGGGCCTGTGCGGGGCGAAGCTCTTTACAAACGTCCGTCTAAACCCCGCGGAGACCCAGCAAGGTGGCTTCTTGTTTACAGTCAGAGTTATTTCAGTTTCCAGGGACACGAATCCCACTCATGTTCGCTGAAGCCAGAAACAGACTTCTTAGCTCGCAGACATCACAAGCCCTGGCTGGGGGTGACTCACCCAGGGCACTGTCTCCTCTCTCTCTAGGTTTTGCTCTGTGTTGGCTTCACTTTCTTCTCCCGAGGACAAGCTTTCCCTTGATTTCAGCTCCCTGACCCACCTACCTGGCCGAAGCCTTTGTCCTGCATCACCCTTCAGCGGGAGGACCTGGCCTGGGGCCGTGCTCTCAGGACCGGGCGCTGGGAAGGTGGGGCGTGGGCTGGGCTGGAGCAACCCTGTGACTTAATCCCACTACCCTTTATGACTGTGGAGCCAGTGTATATTCGTTTCAGGAAATATAGAAACTGGGCATAGCTAGATAGAAGACAGTAAAAACCTGTCTCTGATCCAACGTCCACAAACACCAGTCCCTTCTGAAGAACCTTTTCTTTGTGAGCTCTGTATCATGTTTCACTCATAAGGCGTAAATACATACATACATACATTGTACGTAGTGCAAGAACTTGCTATAATAGGGATTTTTATCTGAATGTTTTCAGAGCTGTTATTTCTAGGTTCTCTGGTTAACATTTATTCACTCATCATCCATCAAGCCTTTTCTGGGAGCCCTGGCAGAGCCCATCCCTGTGCCAAGGTTAGAACGATTAATGCATCTCCCTGTCGTGAATCCACATTCTCATGGAGAAGGATGACACACATGCATATGAGGTGCTGAAATACGACATTCTGTGCAAACATGGACCACGCAGTTGCTGACCTGGGAAGTGAGGAAGGTAGTGTCTGTGACAGCAGGTCCCTGGGGGCCTGGAAATGAGCAAGAATTCTGGCTCAAAGGAGGAGAGGTGGCTCTGGGTGGCAGGGACTGTGCGGGCAGAGACCCTGAGGTGGGAATGCATATGCAGATGTACCTACACGGGGGTTACGCGCACAGATACACCTGTGTAGGGGTTACGCGCACAGATACGCCTGTGTAGGGTTTACGCGCACAGATACACCTGTGTAGGGTTTACGCGCACAGATACACCTGTGTAGGGTTTACGCGCACAGATACCCCTGTGTAGGGGTTACGCGCACAGATACACCTGTGTAGGGGTTACGCGCACAGATACATCTGTGTACGCGCACAGATACACCTGTGTAGGGGTTACGTGCACAGGTACATCTACATGGGGTGTACACACAGATACACCTCTGTAGGGTTTACACACAGATACACCTCTGTAGGGTTTTTACACACAGCTACACCTCTTTAGGGTTTGTACACACAGATACACCTGTGTAGGGTTTACACACAGACACACCTACATGGGGTTCACATGCACAGACACACCCACACAGGCTTTACCGGGGCGTGGCAGCAGTTCTGTGCTTGTGCGAAGGAGGGAGAGGACTTCTGGGCAGAGGAGGGAGAGATGAGGGCGGCAGAGACTTGGGAACAGATGGCTCAATGCCTCATTTACCAGCCTAAGGAGTTTGGACTTTGAGAATAGCTATTACGTAAAAGCTTCTCTTTAGGAAATTCTCTAATTTTACTTCCTCCAGTGAAGCCCTGCCAGAAGGTTCAGGCGCCGTTACCCCCTAAATCAGGCCCACACAGACAGCGCCAGCAGGAGCCCATCCCCGCCACGACCTGCCCTGTGTCTCTATCTGCTTTACTCTCAGAGCTGGGGGCGTCCTGAGTCACCAGAATTCTGCTCGCATCCCAGGATGCGCTGGGCAGGGGACCAGACATGGGAGTGCCTCGTAGGTGTCCACTAGCCCAGCGCACGGATGCTGCAAAGTCGAGCGCTTCACGCTCAGAACTGTTAACAGACAGAAGGGCGCAGAGCATTGGGCCCAGTGCTTGGTGGCTTGGGTGCTGAGGCCGGACAGCGGGTCCCCGTCTGGCTCTGCCACCTACTAAGTGCGGGGCTGATTAATTGTATGGTAACATCGGTTCACATCTCATTTCCTCTTTGGTAAAATGGGGCTAAAAACTACGACCCCACAGAAGGGTGGCTTGCGAGGGTCGCGTATGTCCCAGAGATGTAACACACGTGACAGCAGTCCCTGTAAAATAGAATAGGTGTGAGCCGTTTCATGATCACTCGCGCATTCAGGTTATGTTACAGCCCGTTGAGTCTTAGAAATGTCCTTCATGAAGAGCAGATTAAAACTGATAGGTTGTAATCTGGCAGAATAGACCCTGATTAACGTCACCAGACCTGCTGAAGAACGTCACTTCCCCTCTTAATTATTCAACACACCAGGCTGCTCACCAGCCCCGCCCATCCCCAAACCTCACGGAACATGTGGCCTACACCCGGCTTGGGGGTCCTCTCATCCAGGTGATGGGTGTCTCCTCGGCCGAAGCGTGTACAGAACCTTGCACCCAGGGACCCGGGCTCTGCGCCCTCCGCGTCTCCCAAGACCACGCGGCACCCGGCTTTTAGCAGCCAGACGGCCAAGCTCCCAGGATGACTGAGGAATGAAAACCTATTTTGTGAATGATGCTTCCTTGTGGCGGCGTTGGACTCCGTGCTCCAGGCACGCCGCTATGATGGCCTTGCTAGGGCCGGACCACGGACTGTGACGAGTGCAGAGAACGTGGGAATCAGGGCTGGGGTGAAGGTCACTGGCTGCCCTCCCCACCCCCACCGAGGCATCCGCTCCCACCCACCTGCATCCCTGCGCACCCAGAACCGCCACCTCATTTTAATTGGGCCCAAGGAAGAAGGAACCAGCAATATTTGTAGGAACAGCTGAAGGGAATCAACACATTCTATGATCAAACAGATATCCTGACATTCCCTGCAAGTTTCTAAGATTCGATGATGTTTCTTCTGTTTGTGGTTTTCTTTGTGAATTAACCCCAGGAGTTATTGGCTGTTCACTATGTGAACAGGGTCGTGCTGGTGTGTGGGAAGCAGGCGGCAGGCAGGGCACAAGTGGTGGTTCCAGGACTCTGCTGTCACAGGCGTGTGGCTGGACACACGGATGAGATACGTGTCGGGCGTGACTTGGAGAACACTGAGGAGGAATCGGCTACAACAATAGGTGCTACAGACATTTAGATAAACTTCCTAAGTCTGTTCATTAATATTTAAAAAAATGACTAATTATTTGAAACGGAGAGTCTCTTTAGCAACCTATATTATTCTAATGAAGCATATTTAATTTTAAATAACCTGATATCCACCTTAAGCACAAAAATAATGTCCACATTTGGGAAATCATAGACAATCTTCTTTAAGAAATTCATATTGGGCTTCCCTGGTGGCGCAGTGGTTAAGAATCCGCCTGCCGATGCAGGGGACACGGGTTCGAGCCCTGGTCTGGGAAGATCCCACATGCCGCGGAGCAACTAAGCCTGTGTGCCACAACTACTGAGCCCACGTGCCACAACTACTGAAGCCCGCGTGCCTAGAGCCCGTGCTCCACAACAAGAGAAGCCACCGCAATGAGAAGCCCGCACACCACAATGAAGAGTAGTCCCCCGCTCGCCGCAACTAGAGAAAGCCCGTGCGCAGCAATGGAGACCCAGTGCAGCCAAAAATAAACAAATAAAAATAAATAAATTTATTTTAAAAAATTCAAATTGAGAGTGAAGAAATTCATAGAGAGACTAAAAAATTCAGTTTAGATATTTACAATGTGGAGAAGAAATGTATAGCCTTCAGGGAGAAATGCTACCTAAGTTATATTTAAAGCAGACTTGTTCCTGTTAAAATATTTTCTCACTACAGTCAGGAGGGAGCCTGTTACTACACCCCACACCTCCACCGACAGATCCCCTCCCGTCGCTACATGCGGCGAAGATGCTGTAACATCTGACTGTAACAGACCCCAGAAGCAGTGCTCAGGGAAGAAATCCTTCCCGATGCCTCAGTCGGGCGGGGAGTTGCAGTTATTTTGCCGTCACCAGGGTGGGTGCTGGCACAGAGTCCTCCAGGAGCCCCTTAGGGGGACTCTGATGCTGGAGCCAACTGCAACATGGGGGGACGTCCCCTTGCAAATCCCGGACCTCCAATCCAAAGAATCTGACCCTAAGTGTCTTGGCAGACTTGCAGTGCTCAGAGGACATACACAAAATGGGCTGGCTTCTTCCCATCCATTTTAAGGCCAAATCACAGTAATGGGCCATGCTGGGGAAAGAAGATATAGCTCCAAATGCTGACTTTCTTTAACATCATTTGAAAAAGGAAGTGGCCCCTCTGCTTAATTTCCTCATTTCTCCTGTGGAAGCTGACCCTCTACCCTGCCAGGCGGGCGGGGGCCGGGACCTGTCACGCTGCAGAAGCTTCCTTCAGAAAGTGGACCTGCTGGGTGGCCTCCCAGCTCTTGGGATCCAGCATCACTGCTGCCTGCGTCTCAGTGACAGACGGTCTTCTGTCTCACCTGACAACACTCAGGTGTTCGGCATCACCTGGGCTGGGTGGGTGAACAGGGACTCCTGACCTGGTCACGGGGCAGAGAGCCAGCTGAGTGGGTGAGCAGCTGTCACACTTTGGATGGGATTACATGGCTGTGCCCAGGTCTCGGACCACCCCCGGCTCTGCCAGCCTGGTCTGTGATCCATGCCAGGGGCGCACAGGGAGCTGGCAGGGACGTGCCTGCGTGGACCACTGACCACCTGGGTCATATTTGTGTCATTGTGGACATGCAGCTCTTGCTTCTTGTAGCTATGACAAAATGTCTACTTAGCCTGATTCTTTCAGGCTTTAAACGGATTCTGTAGAGCTTTGAAAACCTAAGAATTGCAAACTTAGGTTTTTCAGTGTGTCCTATTCCCTGCATTTCTTTTGAGTCTGTGACGGCTTCCACGAAGAGAACTCTCAGAGGTTGGGCTTCTGCACGTCCCGATGAGAGTCAAGCCAGAGAAAGAACCAGGAAGTGCTGAAACCCTTCTCCTGGCCAAGAAAAGAAAAGAAAAAAAAGTAGTTAGTTTTCTGAGGTCCAAGGTCTTCTGCATCATACAGAGAAAGTGTGCAAAGAATGAAGCAAATAAGAGAGCCAGTTCTCTGATTTTATTTCAGACATTGACGTTTATATGTATATTTGGGAAAGATATGTATACGTCTTACTTTTTATCTGACTTTCCCTTGAATGACTCAGCTGACTAAGAAAGCACCTCTGGCGTTTGGGAAGAGGCCAGAAGCTCTGCTTATAAAATCTGTGCAGGTTTCCAGTTTGTCATCACATTCCGGTCGCTGTGGGCCAGAGTGCATTTCCATCTCAGTGGACGCAGGACCTCCCCAGCAGCCTCACGGGCTGGGGCACAGCTGAGTAAACACGTGGCACCTCCGTGGCCCACATGCCCGTGGTCAGAGTTTCAGCTCATCCCGACTGTCTCCATGCTGCCTTTCCACATGTCCTAGACAGTGCCCTGCACCCGGTGAATATGCCCCAAAGGTTACTGTTAAAGATTTCTGTAAAACAAAGAGAGAAAGAGAGAGGGAGGGGAAGAGAGAGAGACAGAGAGAGAGGCGGGGAGGAAGGGAGAGACAGAATTGAATGTCTTGAATCTCCACCTCTAACACACTTGTATTTCTGAGAATAATGGGAAAGTCGTAACACGGTAGCAAAAAGAGCAGGCAAGCATATATTTTAATACACACCCCTTCTCTCAACCCTGAGCATTTATAGGGATCAGGTAACAGTATTAAGTATGATTAGTAGAAAATCAGAAGAGGTTGAGGGTAGGTGGTTAAGTATCCCTTTATCCCATTTGAGAGGTGAACATACCCTATAATGATGACGCGTCTGAGCTGTATGTATTTGGTCCGTTTCTCTTGTCCGCAGCCTCTTCTTAGGAAAACCAGAGCCCAGTTTGCCCCTCCCCTTGTGCTAAGACCCCCCTCTTCTAGGCTGGGGAGTCTCAGTGAAGGTTTTGCCAATTAGGAGAGATAATTTATTATTTTTTTATAATTCATCCGCAGGTGCTCACATCTGCCTTCCAAGTAGTTCCGTGGATTTTGTTTTGTTTTGTTTTGCCTTGGCTTTTCTTTTGCTGCACGTGTGCTCTTTGGAGAGTTGCTTCTCTGAGGTTTTTCAGAGCTACAAAGCCAGGAATGAGCCGTTCAAATAGATTCCAGAGTTGGAGCCTCCGAGGCCAACTCCAGAGAAGAGTCCTCAGCACCTTTCTCCAAATACTTGTTGTAAATGAATTTGAGGTAGTTGGCTGGAAAAGATTTCAGGAAAACTGTCCCACAATAAAACTGAGGTTTCATAGGCGGGCCATGCTTTCTCACTGAAAGTTCTCAATTTTACATACACATCTCATTAGGTCGAAATGAGGAAGTGGTTGATATTTGACTGCCATTGTATTGACACACAGAACCCAGCAATTTCGTATGGTTCAACCCAATGTATTTAAGGCTCATGGCTGAATTGGGCTCTTCTTTATAGGCCTCAAAAATCAGGGGAGGAACGGTTTTTTAATATCTAAATAATCCCATATGTTTTATTCACCAAACTTTCCAGCACTGAAAAGTCACAATCCCCATTCCCACCCTATCTGAATCCTATAACCTGAAAATTGTGGAGGGAAATGGGGTAGCTGCCACTGACACAAGATAGCCCTATGGAAAAATGCAAATTCCAACATTCTGTCTCTTTCTCCTATAAACAGGAACACAAAGAGCATGGTGACATGACATGGAAACACCTGATATTCCAACAAAGGAAGTCGCAGAGGAAGGCTCCCGATGGATGAAGGAGGAAAGCCAGTCTAGTGTGTGCAGTAACTGTGTCTTCCTAACACCCACCTGGCGACTGAATCATGCCCTCCCCGCTTCCAGGTGAACATTGTCGAGGCAGGCCCATCAGGAGCGCTGCCGAGGCCAGGACACACACAGATATTGTCCGGCTGACCATCCATAAACCTTAATCGCACATGGGAGTCACGCACAAAAAACAAGCTCCCTGGGGCGGCTCCCTGTGAAACAGCAGTAAAGTCAGTGTTCTGAAGTGTGGACTGCAGCCCGTCTCTGATTCGTTGGTCCTCAGAGACAGAGATGTGATGGAATGTGGAGGGATAAACACTGACTCAGGAAGAAAGGGCAGGCCCGGTTCCTTAGGAGCACCTGACAGCTCAGTTCCGCAGAGCAGGAGCTACAGACAGAGCTGCGGCTGCGGCTGCGGCTGCAGGGTGGTCCTGTCTGTGGACTGATCATCACCACGCGGTGCGGAGACCGAGCCACAAAGACCCCTGCAGACGGCCGCCGGGCGGGAACCTTGCCAGGTTCACAAGTTCAGCCGGGAGCGCGCTCGAGTCGACACACCCCTTTCGCCGGAGAGGAGAGCGGGCGGGCGCGGGGGGAGCTGCGTGCGATTGAAAACCAGTGTGGACACAAGGGAAATCTGATCGCGCGCCAGCAGAAGCGTGTGAAGCCAGGAGCCCCGGAGGAGCCATCGACCTTGGGCAGCCCGAATCCGGGCGAAGTCATGCCGGGCTGCTGAGCGGGGACGGCGGCCAGGGCGAGCGCTCGCATGGAGAGCCCGGTGGCCCCCTGCGTCCTCTACCCGGGGGACGGAGCGTGCGGTCAGGCCGGGGGCCGGGGCGGCGCTCCCGAGGCTCCGGGAGAGGGCGGCCTGCAGCCGCCGGACGCGGCCGGGGGGGAGGGCGCTGCGTCCCCGGCGCAGACACCCTGCAGTCTCAGCGCGTCCCTGTGCTTCAGCTCCGGGGACGATTCCCCGCCCTCTTGTCGCCGCGGCCGGCGGGTGGTGCAGAGGCAGTGGGAAGTCGGCAGCGCGGACGCCGGGTCCCCGGAAGGGCGCGCGTCCCCTGAGGATCCCGTGTCCCCGGAGGAGCGCACGTCCCCAGAAGAGTCCGCGTCCCCGGAAGATCCCGCGTCCCCCGGGGAGTGCCCGCCGGCCGAGGAGCCCACGTCCCCGGAAGAGGCCGGGGACCCCGCGCCTGTGCCCCCCGGCGTCGGGCCGGAGCACGGGGAGCCCGACCTGCTCATCGAGGTGTCTGGCCGCCGGCTGCGGGCGCACAAGGCGGTGCTGGCGGCGCGCAGCGACTACTTCCGTGCGCGCGCGTCGCGGGACGTGCTGCGGGTGCAGGGCGTGGGCTGGGCGGCGCTGCGGCTGCTGCTGGCCTACGCGTACAGCGGGCGCATGGCGGGCGTGCGGCCCGACAACGTGGCCGACGTGGTGGCCGGCGCGCGCCGCCTACAGCTGCCCTGCGCCGCGCAGCGCGCCACTGAGGCCGTGGCGCCGCAGCTGAGCTTGGCCAACTGCTTCGAGGTGCTGAGCGCGGCCAAGCGGCAGCGGCTGGCCGAGCTGCGCGAGGCCGCCTACCGCTTCATGAGCGACCACTACCTAGAAGTGCTGCGCGAGCCCGCCGTCTTCGGGCGCCTGTCGGGCGCCGAGCGCGACCTGCTGCTGCGCCGCCGCCTGCGCGCCGGCCGCGCCCGTCTTCTGGCCGCCGCGCTCGGCCCGGCCGGGGAGCGCGCGGGCAGCCGGCCGCAGAGCCCGTCGGGGGACGCGGAGGGCCGAGGCGACGCCGCCGTCTACTGCTTCCACGAGGCGGCCGGCGAGTGGCGCGAGCTGACGCGGCTACCCGAGGGCGCGCCGGCTCGGGGCTGCGGGCTGTGCGTGCTCTACAACTACCTCTTCGTGGCTGGCGGCGTGGGGCCCCCGGGCCCCGACGGCCGCGCGCGGCCCTCGGACCGGGTCTTCTGCTACAACCCGGCCACCGACCGCTGGAGCACCGTGCGGCCGCTGCGCCAGGCGCGCTCGCAGCTGCAGCTGCTGGCCCTGGATGGCCACCTGTACGCCGTGGGCGGCGAGTGCCTGCTCAGCGTGGAGCGCTACGACCCGCGCGCTGACCGCTGGGCCGCCGTGGCCCCGCTGCCCCGGGGCGCCTTCGCCGTGGCGCACGAGGCCACCACCTGCAACGGCGAGATCTACGTGTCCGGGGGTTCGCTCTTCTACCGCCTGCTCAAGTACGACCCGCGGCGCGACGAGTGGCAGGAGTGTCCGTGCAGCAGCAGCCGCGAGCGCTCGGCCGACATGGTGGCCCTGGACGGCTTCATCTACCGCTTCGACCTGTGCGGGGGCCGCGGCGATGCACCGGGGGCCGGGCCTGCGGGGGGGGTCAGCGTGTTCCGCTACCACTGCCTAGCCAAGCAGTGGAGCCGCTGCGCCTCGCACCTGCGGCCCCCGGGCACGCCGTCGGGCCTACAGCCCTTCCGCTGCGCCGCGCTGGATGGCACCATCTACTGCGTGAGCCGCGCGGGCACCTGGCGCTTCGTGCCACCCCCGGACGGCGAGCCCGGCGCCGGTGACGCGGGCCCCGAAGGCAGCTTCGAGCTCCAGTCGCTCCGAGCCCCCGCGGACGCCCGGGGCCTGTTCTTCCCGTTCGTGCTCAACCTGCCGGAGGAGAAGCCAGACCGAGGCGAGGAGGGCGCCGTGTAGGGTGGGCCGGGTCACCCGGGCGTGTCCCTCGGCAGCCCTGGGCCAGGGGACGCCCCGTGGGCCGAGGTCCCAACTGGGAAACTGGAAGGGGCGAGGGGAGTGGAGGCGGGGAGGGAGAGAGTCGGGGGTGGGCCCCGGCGGGCCCCGCCCAGCCCATGGGATCGTTTAAAGGCTTAGAAGGTAGAAGCTTGTCGCGGGGCCTTGAAGATCTTTTGCGGTGCTGTATTAAGGCCCGCTGCCTAGTCTGCATTCCTTTTGCTTTGCTTTGCTTTGCTTAATGGGGTCGATGGCAAGATGTAGGATGTGTGCAGATAGATAACCTTACAAATAAGATACAAAATACCTGAGAAAGAAAGAAACAGAATGAGAGATGAAGCCTCCGGGTGCAGTGGGTGAGGCCTGGAGTGTACCGGGATGTACTGTCCTCGGTATCACTCGCGGAGTGGCCGGGAGGCTAGACCTGAGTTGTGTGGGGTACCAGGTACCGTTGCTTCCTGCACCAGGAGAGGGGACCTCGGGGCCACCTCCCAGAGCTGAGATCCTAAATTAGGCCAACGTGAACTATATTAGTGGAACGACTGAAAGAAGGTCATACTTTTTTCGGCTTGAGGTTTAAAATTATAACTGATAAGTAAAGCTTTTAAACCCTTTCTAACTTAGCTTAAAAGTTCCTGCCACATGTGCTTAACTTGCGGTTGGCTCCATTCCAAATGTAGTAAGTATTAAGGGTGAAATCTTTGATTCCCAATAAGATCTGTCCAGTGAGAACTGAAAGTATCTCCTCTGTCATCACAGGGGCCCAGATATGGTCAAAGGCCCACACACCTCAAGAGCAAAGTCCTTCTCACCGCTTAACTGAGATGGGTTTAATATCTTCAAGTTAAGAGATGTTAATGATTATGTTCAGTGATGTAGTAACGAGTTGCTCTGATTTGAATTCTAAATCTTCGGCGACTGAATGTTTTCCGAAGCGCATGTCATCAGTAGGAAAAGCTGACAGTGGCCGTGGTGCTTGTCTGCTTTAAAAGGAGCATTTGGTACCCACCAGGTATGCCCAGCTGCTTTGATATTTCATAGTGGGCTCAGAAAGAGTAGTATCCCCCCCCACCCCGCAAAAGCAGGTTAAAATCCTTTCTTTTTGAGAGTTCTAAAGAATAACATACAGGCACAGTTGAACCCCCACTACTTACAATGTTTTAAATATGAATTCTGTCATCCTGATGAGGGAAATTCATTTTTACAAGCATCAGTCTAAGAAGTTGTGGTGGAGTGACAGCATAGTAACGTAAGGGGAAATAACATATATGTATAACGTAGTTTAGCAAGTAAACTACACTTTTCTAATTGTGAATTCCAGAATACCATAGTAGAAGTAACATGAAATTCAGTACTTTGGTAGGGCACAAGGATGAAAAACAAATCCGTTGATCTTTCCTCATTTGTTATAACATTTTACTTTCCAAGTGTGTACACACAGGGCTTACTGTTTATTAAAAGTTTAAGGATAAAGTGTATACGCTCATAAATAGGGGCCAAGTGATCTGCATTCTGAGTCCAATCCACTTTTTTTATTATTACAATAGGAAAAGTACACATTGAAAGGTATTGGCACATAAGTAGATGAAGTTATGTGTACCTTACTATGATTTACTTGTGGATCCAGTGATGGGGGGGTTACCTCTGTCTGTGCCAATCAGTGGGTATGTGGGACATAGGTTATGCTTTTTAAAGAGTCTGTGGTTATGTAAGTGATCAGTTAAACTGTTTAGGAATGATAGCTTGAATCATGCTTGCGCCAGAGCACGGGGTTTACCGTTTCAGCGGGTGCATCCTGGTGACGTGTGTGCCTGCCCGTCACTGCCCCTGACCTGAGACGATGCTCGGCAACTTGGTCCATCGTCTTAGGAAAGAAAAACAGGCTTCAGATTGCCTGACTTCTTTGGCCTTTTGGTAGGAGTAGACTGGAGACGTGGCAGGAGGAAAAGAATTGAAATCCAAAATAAATAATGTCCTTCTAAAGACATGAGCATTTCATATGATAGTACCTTTTTCTCTAGACTTTCATTATTTATGGTAAAACTTTTACATGAAATGGAACCAAGCTAATATTTTCATTCCTTCCGTATCAAAGTCATGAGATATTATCACTGTGATTTTACTTGAGGAATCATTCCTATGATGTTTACCGTTTCAAAACATCAACGCTGAAAGTGGGCTTCCAAAGTAAACTCTCCCCGTAGAAGATGGGAGACCTGTTAGATGTCACGTGCACACAGCCACACGATAACATGCCCAGCTGGAGTGTTTGTATATTATTTCATCCTTTAATTGAACGAAGAAATGCCTGGACTAGACGTAGCATCACTTTCTGTGGGAGCTGGCCCCGGAGTCCCAGGGATTTGTCAGGATGAGATGCCCGAGGATGCCTAAGGATGGGTAGAGGATTTAGAACCTTGCAGACCACACTTCTACTAGTAATATCACTGAGAACAGATACCAGAGCACCTGGCATGCTGAGAGGACCAGTTTAATTTGCTTTTGGAGGCCAGTACCTGGGGTGTAGGGCCAGGAGGGTGGTGCACCGATTACACCAACGGAAAAGCCACCCCATGCAAGATCCTCGGTTTGGAGGATGGCTAGGGGAGGGGCAGTCCTGGCTGAGACTTCCCTCCAGGTCTGATGTTCCAAGGATGGATCATGTCACATTCAACGTGATGTGCCAAGTCTGTACGCAGCTCTATTTAGAGAAACAGTTGGTGCAAAAATATCCCTGCTCTTCGATCAGTTGAGTCAAACGAAGCTAGTGCATTTACGACATCCATCCGTAGTTCACATGAAATTAAGAAACCCAGGCACACTGACATTCCCAGATATTTGAAAGAGCAGTGGCATTTTAAGGGGGAAGGCTATAATTTGGGAAAGCTCGATCTTTTGGTTAGCTCACAAGCAATGACTTTTGTATCGTTAATCAAGGTTCATTTGGGATCCAAAGGAACGGGGTTAAGACGTCTTCACTTCCTTTCTGCTTTTACCTTTGGTTCGGGGAACAGCCGCAGTGCCGGCGTGGCCTCTGGCAGCTTTACGGGACTGGATTTGGAACTCGGTGACTCGATTTCTGAATCTCTGGCAGCACCAATCTCCTTTCCTTGAAGACAATGGAAGTTCTTTTGCTACTTAGTTAAAACTCCTCCCTTTGTATCAGTTTTGCTACAAATCCTTAAAATGAATCACCTGCTCCATTCCTGTTCATTTCTGGTGTCCCTTCAGTAATTCTGCTAGCTGCTGTTTGATCTGTGGGTCTCTTGGGTAACTTCCTGTGAAAGATTTTGAAGTGAGATGCAATGTTTTTGAGGTCCTTTGTGTTTTCCTGAAGTTAAGATGGTTTCAGGACATGATCTGTTGTAACACCTTCCTGGGGCGATATGTAAACAGAAGCGCTCTCTTGTGTTCTGTTTTATTGTAGATGCTTTCCTAGCTTACAAAATGTTTTGTTTTGGTGTTTTTAAAAAATATATCAGTGTCCTTATTTTTCCCTTTCCTTTGCAATATCATTATTTATGGGAAGATAAGAAGAGCTAAAGGTGGGAATGTGTCATCTTCTGGTTGCGTCTGAACGTATGTCAGCGGCCACGTTCTCTACACTTTCCCCCCTTCCAGGAAGGTGCCTGGACCACAGGAGCTGGCGGGGCACTTCGTACCTGCTTGGTGAATTGGTTTGAGATGAATTGAAATAAAGGCCTAGATGTGTTCTCCTGCGAGATGAAAGCTCCTCTGAGGCTTTTGAAAGCTGTAAGCAGTGCTGCAGTGTGGCCGGGTATTAAAGGCAAACAGGTGTCTTGAAGACACAGTTCAGGCCGGCTGATGCTTTATGGATCAACGCTTCAGTTTCTAGGTCCTGGGTACCAATCGCGTAAAACCTTGTACATCTGTCTGTTTATCCTGAGATGAAATAAACCACTGGGCGATGCCAGCGCTCCTGAAACCTGCACAGCTGTTCTTGTGTCTTTTCTTAGGAGCAGAGCCCTGGGTGTGGGTCCTTGTCTGGGAATGTGCTCCCGGGGCTGGGAGATTCCGGCCCGACCTGCGAGGCCCAGGGCTGGAGTCCCCCGTCTGAATGTGGAGTCTGGGGACTCCGGAGGGTCCGTGCAGCTCCGGTTCTAAGCCAGGGGGTCTCTTCATACTCATCAGGTGCATATGAACCCCTTGGTCCCCCCTTTCCTCACCTGTCCCCTCGGCCAGCAGGCTGTGGGCCGACCCCGTCACTGCTTCCTGGAGAGGCTGTCCTCTACGACACGATGTTGGTTGTGGGCTAGGAGAGTTGGTGTGGACACAGGAGAAGCAGGAGCCAGGCTGGCGGGGGCGAGGTTATTACACTCACAGCCCGGAGAGGGGTCAGCGCACAGCTGGCTTCGTCGGGGACGCGGCGCAGGGGCGAGGGGACGGCTGTTCTTAGGGTTCCCGTGAACAGCTGGGCACAGCTGCTCTGAACGATCCCCAGGGCTGGCAGGGGCCCCTGCTCCGCCCGGGGTGCCAGGCAGGGGAGATGTTGGCTCGTGTGAGGCAGGGCTGGGGGGCGGCAGCGGCAGGATTGGCAGGGCTGGGGGGCGTGGATGAGAGACTGCCCCGTGCGCTTCGCCGTCTCTCAGGAATCCCGGGCCCTGGGAGGAGAGGCTCTCCCGGGTCAAAGCATCACACAACAGAGAAAATAAGGAACGAGGCCTAACCCAACTGTGGAGCCCACGGCCCAAGCCCCACAGAGGGTTGGGGGCCGATGAGTGCATCCGGTGAAGCTGGAAGCGCGTCCCTGGGTTCCGCCCCCCCTCCGTTTCCCGAAAAGCACCTCCTCCCTCTGGCGTCCAGAGGGGCACAGAATTGGGGCCTGAGGGGACGTCTCTTGCTCTCCTGCCCTACCCACCGAGTTCAGAATAAACGGAGACGTAGGCTCAGCGGTCGAGCAGACACTTAGCAGCACAGGAGGGGAGATAAAGTGGAATTTGGGTTGACTGACCAAGTGGCTGGTACACGCCACTGGAATCAGGCCACGGGGTCCGGGCCTGCAGGTCCACAGGAGTCGGTGGATTGTACACACTAAAAATTTTCCATCTACTGTGATGTTCTGACCTCTTAGGTCCCGCCTGGCTGCGGCGAGATGGCCCCCCTTCGCCGCCGCCAGCCAAGGGCCCAGCCAGGAGCCCGCCTGGGACCTATGCCGACAGCCCGGCCAGGCCGGGCTTCCTCCGCCTGCCCCGCCCCCGGGGAGGTGGCCCTCCTCTGCCCGAAACACCCGGGCCGGGTGCCCGGCGGCTCGGGGCAGCCCTGTCGCCCAAAGCCCGGCAAAATCACTAAAACCGGCCAATCGCACGCCTCTTATCTCTAGCGCCCTGTGAGTAGCACGGCATTTTTCATTCAGTGGCTTCTCCGTGCTGTCACTCAGTCAGCTTGGTAAACTAACGCCCGGCACAGACGGACGCCCGCTCCTTGCAGGGGGAGAGCCCAAAGAGACAGCCCAGTGCGAGGGGCAGGGCCTGCCCCAAATCCAGCACGCAGCTCCCCCTCCTGCCCTGGGGCGAGGTGGGTGCGGCGAGGTGCAGAGAGACATCAGGAGTACCCCCTGGAAATGTCCTCCGCGCGGGAAGAGGGGAGTGGGGGTGTCCTCCCCCGGCCTCTGGGGCGGCCGTTTCCCGTGCGTGAGGAGAAGTGAGCCGTGTGCATTTCAGGGCCGGGGGGAGGAGCCTGTCTAGAGGTTGTCCACTGCACCCTGTTGACTTTCGAGCCGGAGTTTGGACGAGTGTGGCAGACGTGGGCTGTTGCACACAAGGTCTCCGGTGCTCTTTGCTCTGACCCTCTGCCGCGCACGGAAGCGTCAACAGCAGCCGCTTTGGGAGGGGCGTGCAGGGTCTGAGACAGACCAGGGCAGCAGAGGTGGGTCATGGCTTCAGCACCCGTACCGGGCAAGCAGTTCTGACGCACACGGTGGAGAGATGGCCTGAAGCCCTGGACAGAAGGGTTCTGTGACGGTGATTCAGGGCGAGGCTCTGATGGGCAGGAAAGCCAGAGGTCGTCTCCTCGATGTGCCTTGGAGTCTGCATCCCTCAACCCTGGAGGAGAGAGCACGCGTCCTTCTGCGCACCCCACTCTTGAGCCGCTCGGCAGCTGCGCCGATTCCATCACACGACACTCCTTACTCAGCCTCCTGGAACGGAAAGTGTGTAAAAACGCGGTGCACGCCCACTTGTTTGCACTGAACACGAGGATGGACTCCCGTGTTGCTGTTAACTTGTAGGGATTCTTTGAAAATTTACTTTTCCCTCTTGAAAACGTTTATTTTTTCATGGCAGGGGATGCTGCCAGGAAGCGTTCTTCAATAGCGTTTTCCTCTGCAGAAATAGAGTTAAAGCTGAACGTACCCGTGGCTTCATGTTTTTCTCCTGCTGAGTCTTGGGATTTTGATAATCAGTTAAAATGATTTTCTTGGCCTTTGGCATCTCTTCAATTAGATGTAACGGCACAAGACACACAGGCGTCGCAGACAGATGACGAATCTTCTAAGGAACGTTGGGGCAGACGAAGGATGTGGTGAGAATTCACAGAAGTCTAATATTCCCGCCCAGGGAGAAAGAAGGATGTTTTCTAACCTCTTCAGACAAATTCAATTAAATCTATTTTTATGAAGATTTCCTTGTGCACAGTTCTTTGGAGGTCATAAACAAAGCACCACGTTGAAGACTTCCATTCGGGCTGGTAGGTGGTGTCCCTACCCCGTGTCACTAACTGCAGAGGGGCCTGGGCACTGCAGTCAGGTGGATGCCCCGTAACTGCCTGACTGATTTCCTGCACCTTAGAAGACGCCCCCAGACATTTCAGCAAAGGAAATCAAGCATTTGAATGCACCCAGCCTCATCCCAAAGAATTCATGCTGTAAACACGATATTGGTGTGTCTCAGAGGGTGGGTACCAACCACTGACAACTGGTCATCAGTGATGTGAACTCGGGATTTCCCTGGTGGTCCAGTGGTAAGGAATCTGCCTTCCAATGCAGTGGACGCAGGTTCGATCCCTGGCTGGGGAACTAAGATCCCATGTGCCGCAGGGCAGCTAAGCCCGTGCGCCACAACTACTGAGCCCACACCTCAACTAGAGAGCCCGCGTGCTGCCACTACAGAGCCCATGCGCTCTAGAGCCTGCACGCCACAACTAGAGAGAAGCCCACGTATCGCCACGAAAGATCCCGCGTGCCACAACCAAGACCCAAAGCAGCCAAAAATAAATAATAAATAAATCTTTTTTAAAGAGTGATGTGAATGCCACAGAGCTTCCCCTGGGGCTGGTTGTAACTCAGCAGGGAAACCACTGCTGTGGGGTCGCTCGCAATCCGTTTGAACTGCGGTTCTGTCTCTTGCTAGGTTGTAGGACAGACCACTGGGCTCAGTAATGTCGCATTTCCGTATTTGTGAGATACGATTCTAACGGGTCGGGTGTGTGCGCTTGTCTGTCACGGTGTCCAGCGGGATCAGTGCTTCTCAAGCTCGGAGTCCAGGAGAATCACTTAGGGAACTGCTTAAAAATAGGAATTCCTAGGTCCCAACAGGAGGGAGTCCCATTGAACATGTCTGAGGCGGAGCCAGGGACCTGCGTTTTTAACAAACACCACTGTGGGTCGTGGAGCTCCTTGTCTGCTGACATAACTGCTTTCTCACCCTTGCCCAGCACCTGTCCTGGCGGACGCCACCTGGTGGTGTTAAATTCAGATTGCCCCAAAGAGATGGTGTTTGTCACAAACCACACGCGGGATAAAGAAGGCACAGAGGAACCCCACTTACAGCAGGGGTGTCCCGGACAGCCCCCGAGAACTGCGGTGTCAGCCCAGTCACACTGGGCGGAGACACCTGCTCCACCTGAGGACTGCAGTGGCCCTTCGTGGCAGGTGTGCTGCGCTTCTGGCCGACTGAGTAGTCCCTTACACCCCTGCCCACACGCCACAGTGTCCCCGTCATCAGCATCCCCATCAGGTGGGACATTTGCTACAATCGCCGGACCTACAATGACATGCCATACTCACCCTAAGTCCCTGGTTCACACTGGGGTTCACTCTTGGAGTTGGACGTTCTGTGGGTTTGGACAAATGGATAATGATGGGTGTCCGCCATGACAGTGGCATGCAGAGTCGTTTCACTGCCCTGAGAACCCTCTGTGCGCCACCCCTTCATCCCTCCTTTCCTCAACCCCTGGCAACCACTCGTCTTTCACTCTCTCCACAGTTTTGCCCTTTCCAGGATGTCGTAGATTTGGAATCACAGTCTGTAGCCTTTTCAGATTGGCTTCTTTCACTCAGGTATATGCATTGAAGGCTCCTTCATGCCTTTTCATGGCTTGAAGGCTCAATTCTTTTTAGCCCTAAGTAAATACTCAATTGTCTGGATGTATCACTGTTAGTTTATCCATCACCTACAGAAGGACACCTTGGTTGCTTCCAAGTTTTGGCGATTATGGATAACGTGTGCAGGGTTTTGTGTGGAACCGACAGGGTTTTAAATCCATGGGGAGGACGCGGCACGAATCTCACCCTCTGGCCTTTGTCATCTCCCTGGGGATGACCATTTCTGGGATGGCTCTGTCGCTCTCCCACACAGACCCCCTGGTGGCTTGCTAACACACCTCGGTGGACCCCAGACTCCAGCCCTGGCCCACAGGGCCCCACGATCAGCTTCTGCCAACTCCTGCACGCCATCCCTACTGTTCCCCCACCTTTGTGCTTTTCCAGGCACTCGGGCTGTCTTGCTGGTCCTCACCTGAGCCATGCTTGTGCCTGTGCCACAGTATTTGCTGTTGTCCCCTCTGCCAGGGCCCTCTGTCCCCACGCCTCCGGCCCCCCATGTCCACCTGTCTCTCTCAGTCCTGCCCTGGAGACAGCCTTCCGACACCACCCTCCAACCCAGCCACTGTCCACTCAGCATGCTTTGGTTTCCTTGATGGCTCTTGTTAATATCTAGTTAGGTCGTGTCTTTTTTTTATTTTATTTTTTTTTGCGGTACGCGGGCCTCTCACTGTTGTGGCCTCTCCCGCTGCGGAGCACAGGCTCCGGACGCACAGGCCCAGCAGCCATGGCTCACGGGCCCAGCCGCTCCGCGGCATGTGGGATCTTCCCGGACCGGGGCACGAACCCGTGTCCCCTGCATCGGCAGGCGGACCCTCAACCACTGCACCACCAGGGAAGCCCATGTCTTTTTTTATTATCCATTATGTTGTGTCCTTATTGTTAACGTCCAGTGTGTCATGTCTTTATTATTACTATCCTGTTTTATCAGGCCTTTGGTATCATTATTTTTTAATTAATTAATTCATTCATTAATTTTTGGCTGCATTGGGTCTTTGTTGCCGCACACGGGCTTTCTCTAGTTGCGGCGAGTGGGGGCTACTCTTCTCTGTGGTGCGTGGGCTTCTCATTGCGGTGGCCTCTCTTGTTGCACAACACGGGCTCTAGGCATGCGGGCTTCAGTAGTTGTGGCACACGGGCTCAGTAGTTGTGGCTCATGGGCTCTAGAGCGCAGGCCCAGTAGTTGTGGCACACGGGCTTAGTTGCTCTGCGGCATTGTGGGATCTTCCTGGACCAGGGCTCGAATCCGTGTCCCCTGCATTGGCAGGCACATTCTTAACCACTGAGCCACCAGGGACGCCCAGGCCTTTATTATTGTTATCCAATTAGATCACGTCTTTATTGTTAATATCTATTGTGTCACGTCTTTCTTATTATCCATTTATATCAGGTCTTTCTTATTGTTATCCACTTATGTCTTTATTATTATCCATGTAGATCACGTCTCTGTTGTTACTATCCAGTTAGAGCAGGTCTTTTTCTGTTTGCTGTGGTCTGTGGTCCCCAAGCTCTATGAAGACATGGGTGGGCCTGGTCGTTTGACCCCTGCGTCCCCAGAATCTCGGTCAGCTGCTGGGATGGCGGGCACTTGGCTGGCACCTGTGAGCCGTGGGCACCACAGATGAGCGCAAGATGATCTGCAGGGCAGCGTGTCCCATCCAGGAGCCCCACCGCCAGGCCCGGGATCTTGGAGAGGCGCTTATGTGGAGGAAGCAGAGCGCCCGGCTGCTGCCCCGATGGAGGTGAAAACCCTGTGGCTCCAGAAGTGACTGGCACCAACCTGGCCATTTTATGTTTCCCTATGAAAATCCAGGGTCCAAGCAGCCTTTAGAAGGCGCGTGAGCAGGTAGGGCCATTAGCTCAGTGAGCAGGCCCCCGATTTTTCTGTAGGAGAATCCACCAAACCCAAACTCAAACACATGCTCACGTTTCACTCTCCCCTCTCTCTCCTCCCCGGCCGTCCTCCAGCTCCACTGTCACGGGCCTGTGTCCACAGTGTCCCAGCCCAAAGCTCCCGCGTCTCTGGCCCCGATCCTTCCAAAGCCACTGTCTCACTCACCACACCCGAGTCTCATCAGGACGTCTTGGGAGCCACTGTGCCTCCCTCCAGATCAAGGCTTGGGTGTGACTGTGAGTTTCCTGACCTTTGAAGCCCGTCAAAGACAAACACAGCTGGACTTCAGTTGAAGCAGTGACAACAGGCTCTGTTCAGTCCCCACCCATGGCGGGAAGAGCCGAGGGCCCCTGGGGTGCACGCAGGGCTGATGGCGCCCCAGCAGAAGGCTGCAGGAGCGGGGATGGGAGAGAGGGGACCAGCAGGCGCTGCTGACACCCAGCCCTGTTCCGCAGCCGGCCGCGTGTCTGTAGCTGACAGTTGCCAAGTTGGGGCCGCACCCTCCCCCGGGCCTGGGAGGCCAGCCCGTCCTTCCTGAAGGCTCCGTCTCGAGGGCGTGGTGCTCGGGCCCCTGAGAAGGATGCTGCCGAGCTGTGGAAGGGTACATGGGCATCTCAGAGGGACAAAGGAAGGACCCACCCTGTCACCCCTTTTTAGTAAACGCTCTGAAAGGCCAGGGCTACGGCCGGGTGTGGATGGGACAGATGGTGAATTCCCCCGGCGACCCTGAGCTTTTGGGGCAGGTGTTTCCATGGGGTCTGGTCCCCCCAGGACACAGCCTCGGGCCAGCGGCCCTGCTGGAGTTTGGTCGAGGGTCCTGGTATCACAGCTCGGATGGAGTGGTTGATGTGCAGAGCCCAGAGTCCTCAGGCAGATAGAGTAAACCCAGCTGGGGGAGATACTCAGGCACTAGTGAGATTCAAATCCAAACCCACTCCTTTTTCTGCAGATTTGACGTTAATCCTTCTAATGCGCTCTGAAAACATTTTCTTCTGCTCCCCTGGCATAATTCGGAAACCCTCTAAAACTTGAGCAGTAATGGTACAATTGGGCTTGCACATACAATCTAAGGAAAAATTTAATATATCAGAAACATCCATCATGCCCATGGCTGTGGTTTCAGTATTGTGTAACCCTTTAGGTATACTTCACATGCTGAGTCAGGCAACAGGCCCCCAGAATAATCTACGAGTAACCTGATATCAAGGCTGTTAGGTCACAAAGGCTGTTTTCCTTTGACAGCGCCCTGGGACACGGGGGGTCGAGGCTTAGCCCCCCCATAGCCAGCGCAAGAGCTGCCCAGCAGCTGTTGGCGTTTAGAGAGTGTTTACTCTTCAGATGCGATTTTGTGATTCAAGCGGTAACTTATAGAAGGATGTGGGCACATCTACTGCTCTAGAATCAGCTTTGCTTTGGGTCTGAAACGGGCCCAGGATGGGGACCCGGGATGAGCGGGGAGGGCAGCCGGGTCCCCGGATGCAGTACGACGGCGGTGACTCCTCAAGCCTGGGCTATGGCTCCCATCAGGGTGCAGCGTCCTGGAAAGTCCTCTAAGGCAGGTCACAAACGATTCTAGCAAATAACCAGACCTTTGGGGCAGCTGGCTCAGGACGAGCCCCAAACCTCAGCTCTCCCGCTGTGTGAACATTGCCGGGGCGATTTCCGGGTTTTCTTTGCCCACTTTTTCTGCTGTTCAGCCTCCCGTTACCTTTTCCTTGGAAAGACTCTGTAACCGACACCCTGATTTCCCAGGCGGAGTTTTGCACGGCAGGCGCTTTCCTGCCTTCCGTCCTGCTCTGTAAACACCCAGGGACAGGAAAACAGCAGAGGAGTATCCACGGCCTTCCTTTGTGTGTGTGTGTGTGAAAGCGACTGTGGGAATCGGCCGCTCCGGGCAGACAAAGGCTCTTTCTCTCCGCCGGCCTCCGGTCTGAATCTCCTACTGTTTTATGGGTTCCAGTGGGACGGCATCCAGGAGCAAATGAGGAACCTCGCAGGGGCCTCTGCTGCTGAGAAAGGTGACCGCAGTGGAGAAAAGAGCCGAGGCATCTGTTAATTCCTCACAGTTTTCCTTAGCAGTTAAAGGGCTTTCTGTGATGGGCTTGCTGTGTTCTTTTCAGGTCAAGGTCTGAGGATGTATATCTGGGTCAGGGAAGTCATCCTCTAACCCTTGGCCCCAAGGAATGGATGGTCTGCCCCATCTGGTTACTGATCATTGATTTGGCACAATTCAAATGCATTAAACCCAAACAGAGATTCGTGTTCTAGGGAGGGGCGATAATACACAACCATAAGTAGGAGTTGTTATCTCAACAGTGGTGGAATTCCCGTTGTGCCGGAGCCACAGACAGAACGAGACGCAGCCGGGGGCTGGGGGGGCGGAGTGGCCAGCTGTGAGGACCCCAGCTGTGAGCAGGCCTAGCGCAGCTGTGTCTACGCTGCCGGCACGACTGGGGGTCCTGAGCATCAGGGAAGGCTTCCTGGAGAACATGGTACCCAGCCAGGTGGAGGATGGACCCCGGGACACTGCACTCTGGGGGGCTGAGCCTGACAGGTGAGGGATGGCACGTGGCCGAGCAGGGCTGGCCGTGGGCTCGCTGTGGTTCTGGGGAGCGTGTCAGAGGCCAGGGAAGAGGCAGGAGGACCAGGTGTGGCTGGTCAGTGCCTCCCGGGGGCCCGGTGAGGCTTCGGGAGCTGGTGGGGTCAGAGGAGAAGGATGGGGTGAGGGCCCTCGACACCCGCACGAAGCCGAGGCCGGGAGGACTGCGTGTCAGGGCTCACGGGGCCTGGACCAACCCGCCTCTCACCTGCTCGCTGTTGTGGGTGGGGCACGTGCGTCCTCGGGGTGTTGCTGACACGAGGGCGCGGCCACCACAGATGGGAGTGAGCGAGGCCCACGCCCAGGGCTGTGACCACAGAGAGTCCAGGACTGCTGGGCTTCTGTCCCCTCAGGAGCAGGGACGCAGAGGAGGAAGGGTCCCCTGTGCCCCCGGGAGATGAGAGAGGAGTGAGCTCCATCTTCCAGAAAAAAAAGCCAGCTTTCCATGGCCTTGAGGTCAGGGGAGACAGTGTTAGGGACCAGAGACCCTTGGGCCCTGACTGCTTCCCGACCCCCTCCTCCGTTTCCCCGTGAACCCTGGGCTCAGAGGAGGCAGAGGCTGGGAGATGGCATCCCGGAGACCTAGGCAGGTGACCCCGGCCTGGCCAGGAGCCCAGGGCCCTCTCTCTGTTCAGCCGCCACCCGCAGATCACAGAAATGCTAACTCGGTGACCTGCTCGGGGTCACCCCTTCCTGTCTCCTCCTGCTCCTCGCCCACAGCTACCCCCACACCACCCTCCACCTTCGCTGGAGCTCCTGCACCCACGCGCCTGCGCCCACGCCCCTGCGCCGACGCCCCTGAGTCCACGCCCCTGCGTCCACTCCCCTGCGCCCACGCCCCTGCGCCGACGCCCCTGAGTCCACTCCCCTGCGTCCACGTCCCTGCACCCACGCGCCTGCGTCCACGCCCCTACACCCACGCCCCTGCACGCACGCACCTGCACCCACGCCCCTGCGTCCACACTGGTTCCCCATTTCCCTCCGGCCTCTGCAGGCACCTCCTCCGTCAGCACAGCCCCCGCCTTCTCACGCACTCCCCACCTCCCCCCTCTCTCCTGTCACCTCTCTGTCTGCCACCAACAGGCTGACTGTTCTAGCAAACACTGCCTACCAGAACCGATGTTGAATTCATTATTTGAGACATCGAGAGGGGGCTGACTTTCTCCTCCTCTCTGCCCTGTTCTAGGTCTTCATTTATAAAGGTGACTGGGTGATGGCAGGGAGAAGTCGGTCTCATGTTACAGTCCCCTGGAAAGAGGGCACAGCTGGCCACGCCGGGCACGTGGGGGGATGGTCAGGGGACAGAGGACAGGACAGAGGGAAGACTGAGGGCACGGCCTTTACTGGGGTTTCCAGAGGAAAGGCAGGCGGGGCGGGGGGAACACGTACGATTGGCTCCTTTTAGTGATTTTGCCGGGCTTTGGGCGACAGGGCTGCCTCGAGCCGCCGGGCACCCGGCCCGGGTGTTTCGGGCAGAGGAGGGCCACCTCCCCGGGGGCGGGGCAGGCAGAGGAGGCCCGGCCTGGCCGGGCTGTCGGCATAGGTCCCAGGCGGGCTCCTGGCTGGGCCCTTGGCTGACGGGGGGTTGTCTCTGCCCAGCCAGGCGGGACTTACGATGTCAGAGCATCACAGTAGACAGAAAATGAAAGCCAGGATGGTGCACTGTCTCTGAGACAAAGTTCGCTCCTCTAGCTGTGACTCCCTGGCTGCCACCTCTGACCCCCACCCCGACTGCTTCATCCTCCTTAGCCCAGACCTGTGACGTCTCTGGGGGCCTCCACCCTCCTGCTCGTCGTGGGGGGGGTGGTGCCTGCTCGGGATGTCACTTTTTCCAGCCCCACCCCCCAGCTGCCTGGTGTGTTTCAGCCCCGGATCTCTTTCTGTCCTTCACAGTGTTGGTCACAACTTGTAATTGTACTACTTAGTTGTTTATAATCAAATTGTTAATCAAAACCAATGATTGCATACACTTAACTGTTGATAAAACTGATCAATGCTCAATTCACCACGTCAGTCCATCCATTTACTATTTACTTTATTTTTAGTCCATCCTACTAAACCGTGAGTCCCTGGAGGGCAGAGACGTGTCCGTGGTTTCATTTTTGAGTTCCCGGTGCATTTCACATGGCTGATGTGTCAGCGCTGAAGCAGGTTTAGCCACGAATAGCGGAGACTCAAGCCAACAGCAGCTTAAGTGGTTTAGAAGTGTGTGTCCCTTTCCTTCCTGTGACAGGGGGAACTCAGCTCTGCATCTGAGTCACAGGCTGGTGGGGGCAGGGGTCAGGCATCCCTCCTTTAAGCACAAGCTGGACTCAGTCTCAGGGCTGCACCACTGCAGGGAGGAGGGGGTGATGCTGTAGCGGCCACGTGCATCCCGAGTGAGCGCAGACAGAGTGGGAAGCTGAGGGGGTGGGAGGCGGAGCTGCCACGATGCCCCTGCCCACCTCCCACTTCTGTTTCGTTTTTGTTTTTTTCAGTTCTAATAGCAAGTACTTAGTCCCACCCCACACAGCTGGGCAACTTCTAAGCAACAGAAATGCCAGCAGGAATCAGCTGTCTTACGGATCAGTGTTTTCAAGCCTCACATTGTGGCTCACGTGTCAGGAAATCAGTTTGCTGGGATGCAGCCTCACATACGAGTTGAAATAGGCAGAATTACCAATATCAGAGCTTCTTTCTCTCTCTCACACACACACGTGCCCTCTGGGGCAATGGGAAGGGGGCTTTAACATTGCACTTGCTGCCCTCCTGTGCCCGCCTGTCTACCCTCCTCTCCTGTCCATAAGACGTCTGGTACCACGCGCCCAGTGATCTTTGCATCGTTTGTGATTTCCAGTTAGAGATCATGGAGGCTGCATCAGAGAAACAGGACCAGTAGGAGGTACAGAGATAGATAGATAGATACTGATATCAATATAGATACACAGATGAACATCTGTGTCTGTATACATACATAACTACATCTATTTCTAGAAAGAGACTTGTCGTAAAGTATTTGCTCACGTGACGCTGGAGACAGAGAAGCCCTGTGATGAGCTGTCTTGGAGCTGAAGGTGCAGGGTAGCCGAGGGGGCAGCTTGAGGCCTGAGAGCTGGAGGGCTGCTGTGTAGACCCCAGTCCGAGTCTGAGGGCCTGGGAGCCAGGAGTGCCCGGGACAGATGTTGGGCTCAAGCAGAAAGGCAGAGAGAGTGCCTGTGCCCCACTTTGTCTTTTGGTTCTGTTCGGGCCCACAGTGGATGGGGGAATGCCACCAGACACACCCAGAAATGATGATTACTCAGAAATCAGGGCAGCCCTGGGCCCCGTGGAGTCGACACATGAAACCAACCATCACAGAGGCAAATACGTTTGACATGACAGATGCAGCCCTGGAGGTGGAGAGAGAACCCGGGCGAAGAAGCCGGTGGACGGTGCCCACCCGGCGCAGCCGGTCCCACTGCTGCTGTTCTATTTAGAGAGATAATTTATACCTTTCCGTTTCGAATTCCATGTGCAGTCTCTCTATAAACCCGCATGTCCTTGGTACCTCACCTGACTTTAAGTGGGAGAAAGCGTTTTGTTCTGTTCGCTCCAGTTTTGGCCAGAGCTCACCGCACCTCGAGTCCACTGCACCCCCTGCATTTGTGAGCCTGGATTCTCGCCTCAGAACAAGCAGGGGGAAAATGCTCGGGCCACCTCCGCCGGATGGGACGATTCTGGGGCCTCCGGGGGTCTGTCTAGAACTCCAAGCCCCGCGTCCCAGGCTGTGATGGGCAGCGCTGCGTCCAATACCACCATCTGCTGGACAACAGGAGACATTACACTTTAGAGCCAAGTGTGAACTGGATACTCAGGACGTTGAATTGGGGAAAGGGCCAAATGTTTTAAATGACGTTACAGCTACTATAACATAGATCAGGGCATGTAAGATACTTTCAAAACCCTTTTATGTACACGTAACATTACTTAAAGTGCATCCACACAATAAATGCTTGTTAATTAGAGAATAGAGATGCATCTCTATTTTCAAAGGTGACACACGCCCTACGACCAGTTAAATCCTCCAGGGACACACATTTCTGTTAATAACACGACACACGACAGGCTCCTTCATGTGTGCCCACCACGGTGTGTGAAAGTCACCCTCAGGAGTGAACAAACGTGCTTCCTGCTATCAATAGGGGCCTTTTGGAAAATCCCACATAGCAGCCCACAGTTATTAAGGAGGCTAGAAAAATTATATCCAGGATTTATAATATAAAAAATTAGGAACCTAAGCAGAACACTCGAGGAAGTGTTCCCATTTGGCAACCACCAGTTCATGGAATACTGAGGAAGTGATGCCTCTGTCTCATTTATCCGACAGTATCTCCTTCTGACGAGATGCTTCTCCAGCTGCTTCTCCAAGCCCGCAAGCCGGCCGGGCTCCGGGCCCCTTCCCTGCGCTGCTTCCCCGCAGTGCAGACCACCAGCCAGCATGTTTGTGTGAACTCTCTGGGTCCTGTCTTACTGTGACCTCTGGTGTTTTGACCACAAATGTGAACAGTGTCCGCACATAGTGGGTGCATAGTAGCAGGGGCTGGCGGACAGGTGTGGGCTTCGGAAGGGCCCACGTGGTTTCCAGGGGGCCGGTCAGGCCCACGTCCTCTTCATTACACACCCCCGTGTCCTGGGCCCTTCCTTTCACGGGCCTCTCTGGCCCTGGCAGACGATTTTTCAGAAGTAATGCACATTTTGTCTGAAATGGCTAATCCCCAACAGAGGGCCTGGCCCCCTCACGCACTGGATTTGTTCATCTGTGTTAACCCAACATCTTTCTCTTCAAAATTTCAAATCATGTTGAAAGTTAAGTAAGCGAATATTCCCGTAGGTATATTTCTGGAGCATCCTTCTCTCGGGGGAAAAGGTTTACATGTGGCGGCCATTCTTTAATTTAAAAGGCAAATGACAGGCGGTCATAGGATAAAGACTCACGGAGGAACTTGGCCCAAGGAAGCTGGCACACCGTCCCTTTGGGTTTCCCGGAAGCTGACCCAGAGAAGTGATGGGGACCTTCGGGGCAGCGGATGTGGGTACCACGGGCTCTGGGTGAGCCGGGTTCATTCCTGAGGACGTCAGCCTCCTAATCTGTGCCAGGAGGGGCCGGACTACATCTTTAGGGCCATTTTCTCTCTCTGGGTTCCTGTGCAGCCTGCACCAGAGAGAGGGCTGGATTTTGAAATGTCACCGCCTTTCCGGGAGCACGGTTATGTTTTTGCAAAAAAAAAAAAAAAAAATTATGTAGTGTCTTGGGTACACCAGCTGGTATGGGTCAACTATTTCAACACAGAATTTTGCTGGCGGGAAAACCTAGCACACAAGCCCAGTTTCTTCTTTGTTTGCAAGAATAAGTAAGCGCTGGGACACGGAGCCCTCCAGCGGGCATGGGGTCCTGGACTGTCTGAAGTAGCAGGGTAAATACTACGAATGTTATAGGTCATTCTGAGCTAATTATCCCGAAACTCCCAGCTAACACACCAGCTAATGTTCTTCACGTAAATATTTGACGTGGTTGAAAATTAGGTTGCTTGATAGAGGAGTGCAACAAACACGAACTGCATTGACATTGTTGGAGAGAAGAAAATATTTTAGATCCTTCTTTCCCTGCTAGTGCCTGGGATGTAGTGTTTCTCTCAGGCAAAGGGAGTGTGTGGTGAGAGCTGGCGTATGTGGCAGGGGTCGAGGCACTAATTAAAACCCCGGGAGCCAATGCTGACTTGTCACTTGAAAGGTGACGCCCCCAGGTTGGCTATGCAGAGACTGTCTGTAGAGTTTATACTGCATTCTTCCGTCACACCCTCAAATGTTTTTAGAAGGGTTTACCTCTAAAACGCTTCATTTGTATTTTCAAATGTAAATCCATACATACAGATTCTGGGCTGCCATTAAGTCATCATTGGTTTTCCCATTTATTTGGAGAAGAAAACTTTTGGGAGGTAAGTCACCCAGTTCCCATGGCTTCATCCTCCACACTTGACTTAGGAAGAGTGAAAGCATCACACTCACGCTGAATCCACACACCTTGGTCATTGTGATTCTAGACTTTGCTTGATTGCATGACAGACTTTTTTTTTGTTTGTTTTGGCTGCATTGGGTCCTCGTTGCTGCGCATAGGCTTTCTCTAGTTGCGGCGAGCAGGGGCTACTCTTCGTTGTGGTGCGCGGGCTTCTCACTGGGGTGGCTTCTCTTGTTGCGGAGCATGGGCTCTAGGCGCCCGGGCTTCAGTAGTTGTGGCTCATGGGCTCAGTAGCTGTGGCACGTGGGCTCCAGTAGTTGTGGCTCGCGGGCTCTAGAGCGCAGGCTCAGTAGTTGTGGCGCACAGGCTTAGTTGCTCCGCAGCATGTGGGATCTTCCTGGACCGGGGATCGAACCCGTGTCCCCTGCACTGGCAGGTGGATTCTTAACCACTGCGCCCAGGGAAGTCCTGCACGATAGACTTTCTATGTGTCACTTAAGATTTGAAAGCTGTGCTTTCCGGCACGAGGGCCAGAAGCGTGAGGCGAATAGTGATGCCGATTGGCTGCCTACCCGACAGGGGTCTGGGGACACCCCTTTCAGGTGGCAGGTCAGCATGGGCGCCTGGGGGGTTAATTCATAAGTCGACTTCCTACCGCTTACCCCCAGCACACTTTACACATTTTCTCCGCCTGAGGACAACAAACTGCTCTTTTAATTAACTTTTTGCATCTACGACAGGAAAGAAAAAAACACCATCCTATAACTTAGATGATCTGGACCAGCAGTCAGCCAGCTTTGTCTGTAAAGGGCCAGAGAATAAGTATTTTAAGTTTGGTGGACCTACAGGTCTTTGTGACATAGCCTTCTTTGTTTTTGTTTGTTTTGTTTTAACATCCCTTTAAAAATGTAAAAGCCATTTTGGCTTAAAGGCCGCTGAACTTGGCCTGAAGGAATACACAGCCCTGGGTCATGCATGCCCCGAGCAGTTTTCCCTAATTTTTCTAAAATAAATATGTCCTGCCAATGAGGTAAATTCCGGTGGTATGGGCCATTCCTCATAAATACCCCATTAGGATGTCATGAAAGTCTTAAAAATTCATCCCAATTAAAAAAAATTTCCATGAATTTGATGGATGTTCGTTTATGTAGAGTTGGGACCATTTCTTACTTTCTCCGTCCCTTATGTATTTTTGTCCTGTAGACTTTTCTTCCGGCTGTGCTCCTTCTGCCTGAATTGCGTCCTTTAGTATTTTCTGCTGGTGGCAAAATGTCTTACTTTCTCTTTGTCTGAAAAAACCATTGACATTGCCTCATTCTTGAAAGATCACGTCTCTGGCTGTGGAGTTTTAAGTTGGTGGCTGTGTGCTCTCTGTGCACCGTGGTTGCCGTTTGGCCTTGTGGCTGGTCAGAGGTCAGCTCATTCCCACACGTCATGACTTTGAAGAAATCCCTTCTTTTCCTCTGCCTTCTGATAGGATTTAATTTGTATCTGGTTTTCTGCAGTTTCCTTATGATCAGTTTAGGTGTGGATTTCTACCATTGAATCTTCTTGGGATATGTTAGTAGTCTGGGGTCTGAGGGTTGGTATTTTTCATCCATTCTGGAAAAATTCCACTGTCTGCATCTGTCGTCTCAATTTTTGCCTCTGGATAATTTATTCTGATTTAAATGCCACATATTTATATTTTTGTGCCAACTCTGCAGTAAAATCCATCCATTGTGTTTTTGATTTTGGTCATTTAATTTTTATTTCTAAAAGCTCTATTTAGTTGTTTTTAAAATCTGATATGTTTTCCTGTTATCTTACATACCTTCAGGATTGTCTCTTACTTATTTCAACATTTTCACATATTTTTTCACTCCACTGTAGCTTTGCTGAGACATAATTCACATACCATACAATTCACCCATTTCCAGTATAAAATGCAATGGGTTTTAGTATAGTTACAGGGTTGTGCAACCATCACAGTCCGTTTTAGGACATCTGCATCACCCCAGAAGGGACCCTGTACCATTTTTCCTCAATCTCTCAGCCCCAGACGACCACGAATCTACTTTCAGCCTCTGTGGATTTGCCTGTTCTCAACGTTTCATAAAATGGGATCACACAACATGTGGTCTTTGTGATTAGACCACATTTTGTTTTATCCATGAATCAGTTAGTTGTTTCCACTCTTTGGGATATTATGAGGAATGCTTCTGGGGACGCTGGGATCCCAGTGTCGTGTGGACACGTGATCGTTTCACCCAGCGTCTCTGTGTCAGATGCTTTGAGGCGCGGCCAGACTGTTCGCCAACGTGGGTGCATCACTGAAATTCCTCCTCGGGGCCCCCCGGCCTGTCCCCTTCTGTCCTGCTCACTGCCGTGGAGGGGATGAAGGGCCAACTTGCTGTGGTTTTGGTCTGCGTTTCTCTGACGGCTGAGGCTGTAGCGTTTTTGTTACAGTCTGCCCGACGGTGGCCATAAGTGAAGTCTCTGTGGATCTGTTTCCGTCGGTAGTTTTCACGGACGTTACTTTATCTTTGACAAGATACTAGTCATTGTATTTGGAAAAGTATTTGAAGGAATAATTTTCCCCACAGATGAGATGCCCTTTTTCAGATGTTATTTACATTTACGTCTGCGGGGCGTCGGGTGGGTGGGTGGGACTCCCTTTAGCCAAGGTCAGGGCTTACTGTCCTCCTGAGGGTACACGGGACCTGACCTGAGGCTGTACTATTGCACCCACCGTGTCCCCATCCTGAGGGGGTCCCTGGGGAGCTCCTGGGGGGTCACCTACCGGATTCCTCACCTCATTCCGGACGTGGGATTTTGATTTCTGCCTTCAACGTGAGGCTGTCAAATGACAGTTACGTGTGACCAGCCGTCATGGACGGGGCTTCCTTATTCCCTCCGCTTCAGGCTGCTGTTCCTTGTGGAATTCCTCGTCGGCCTGTGTGTGTGTGCGCGTGTGTGCATGTGTGTGCTTGGCAGGGTTCTCCAGAGAAGCAGAACCAACAGGATGTAACACATAAAATCAGTGTAAAAACCGAGCTAGAGAGAGACTGAAACTGGCTTGCACGGCTGTGGGGCCGGCACGTCCAGCATCTGGAGGGCAGGCGGCAGGCTGGAGACCAGGGGGGAGCTGTAGTTCGAGCCTGAAGGGGGTCTGCTGGCGGACCCCGTGTTTATGGGGACCTTGGTCTTTTTCTATCAAGGCCTTCAACTGATTGGACGAGGCCCACCCACTCACATCACGGAGGATAATCGGCTTCACTCAGAGTTCACTGATTTAAATGTTAATCCCATCCAAAAAATACCTTCACAGGAACAGCTACGTGGGTGTTTGAACAAACATCTGGGTGCCACGGCCTGGCTAAGTTAACACATAAAATTGAATGTCCCAGTGTGTACACACAGACGCGTGCGCACACACACACACACACACACACACACACCCTCAGATTTTTAAAGGCTTACTTTCAGTATAAGAGTTACTACAAATAACTAACCTGCCGTTACTCAGCTTGGAGCATTTACACTGATGTGTTTCTGACACAACTACCGTGACTAGCTGGAACCAAGTTAGGATTAATGTAACTGTTTTTCAAAATTGCAAAAGATTATTGGTAATATAATTATTTAAATTTTCTTATGGTGTTTTTCCTCTCTCTTATAAAACACTTTTGAATTTCTTCTTAAAGAAATTGGTATGAATACATTTTTTGACGGTTCTGCCAGTTTTGTGCGCCCTCTAGTGGCCATACGTTGAATAGTCACTTTGTCACGATTTCCAAAGCCTGGAAGGTTCGCAGCTTCAGCAGAGGCTAAAACGGCACTTCTGAATGTGGTCCCGAGTGGCCAGGAAGTTTCTGATGCCCGCTTACAGAGTCTGGGTGTCAAGAATCATTTTCATAATACTGATGAGGTCGGTGGCTATATCGACAGTGTGAGTTTTTGCTACCGTATGATGGGATTTGGAAGATTCTGTGTAAATTCAGTGAAGTCTTATTTTCCAGTGGCCAACACAGGATGTTACAAATCGTCCATGGGTAGAAGGCGCATCCAAGCTGCAAGAGAGGCCAAAGGATGTAACGTAACAGGCGTGTGAAGGTCATTGCTATGGTTTCGGATTCCACATTGCAACTAATCTTTAAGAAATTACCAGATGGTGTTTGCAGTAAAAGAAAACACTATTCACTTCTGAAAAGGCTGCTAAGATCCACGCAGTCTTAAACTGTCTGTCAACGTGAGACTGGATCTTTCCCACACATTTCAGCCAAGAATTGGACTGCAACAAATTGAATGCAGAAACACACCCTCAGCTGTCTCTTCTTTTCTTAAACCAAACGTCAGAGAGATTTGTAAAAACATAAAAGAGAGCCACTCTACCTATTTTTGTGTTTTCAAAAATACAGTTATTTTTCATAAATATGTTATTTGTGTTAACATAAAATGGGTTAGGTTTCGTTACCTTAAAGGGAATTAAAATTTCTAGTGTGGTACATGTAGGTAGATATATAACCCACATAAGTAAAAGCTGTTTGGGATATTTTTAAGGGCACATAGGGGTCCAAAAAGTTTGACTAAAACGTTCAAGAAACTTTGAGCTAAAGGACTACTTGATAACCTGCAGACAATTCATAATAAAATGTAACGCTGAATTACAAAACTAGAATGGGGTAATAATAATAATCAATGTTTATATATTGTTAATCTTTGATACTTTAACATCATTTCATTTGTACGTCAAAAAAGTCAAGAGTTGGCACTTGTATCTTTACTTTTCACAGCATTAAAGCAGGTTCTACTCCTGACTGGACCACATCTCTTAGGTCAGTTCATTTAATTTTCTTTCAAACAATCAAATAAGGAGTATTTATCATGTGTCTATTCTATGCCAGCCCCAGGAATAGTTGTTTAAAATAAAAAGAAAATGAGACACAGTTTCTGCCTCTCCTGGGGAAGAATAATAATAGCCTTATTTAAAATAATTTGCTCAAATTTCTAAAATCAGT